>NC_091284.1:468735705-471464463 GCF_032444005.1 Ranitomeya imitator
AACATAGAATTGCGCTTACTAATCAGAACTATCAGACAAGTCTTGCATTGTAAAGATCCCTCTCTCCTTAATCAGCTATTCAGAACTTGACTTCTCTATGTAATTTCAATGCATGACTTATCCAGATATTAAAGATTAAAGCACTGAAAAATAAATTCTGCACAAATTTATATAATCAATCTAAGTGCTCTGGCTGGGATCAGGACAGTTACACGTAAAATAATGCAAGAATGTCAAAAGAAAATTAACAAGAGGAGAAAAGAATAATTTCACTAAAGCCTCAAATTAGATCAAACAAAACAGAAAATGGGAATGCTAAAACGAAAGAAAAAAAAAATGAGACCAACCTAAAAGCTACAAGATGGAAGCTTCTTCTGAGTCACTACAGCTGCCAACTGATGGATCTGAACACGGCTCACTAGTGGGAAGAAAACGCACTCTTTTTAAACGGAGATAAACTATTTTAAGCAGAGTCACCATCGGACAAACCCTCGCCAGACAAAGAAACATTGGAAATCTTTGTCAATGCTTTTGTTTGTCTGCTGTAATGTCATCCGGGCAGAAGCTGGGCACCATAGTGAAACCTCAGGATACAGCTGTCTATGGTCAAAGCATAGTACACCTGGCCTCACACAATACAGCGTTACCTATCCCAGCAACCAGACCCTTCAGAAGCTTTACAGATGGACAAAGCTTGTGCAAGAAGAGAGCAGACAAAGGTATTAAATATGTTACGTGGAGACAGACATGTGCGCTTGTTACTGCGTAAATTACATGGAATATAATGACTTCAAATGTATTCAAAGCTTCAAAAAGTAATAGAAAATTCTGCAGCTTCAACTTGGAACCTGGATTAAAGCAACTCTCCATCATGGGAGTGAAAAGCAGCTATATACATATGTCATGGATAGTCTCTATGGCCTCTGTTTGCCTCCTAAATCCAAACCAGTGTTCCAGGGCTCCTACATCCAAGGTGGCCTCTTTTGTGAAATGGGCAGCACAGTGGTAAATTTGAACACAGTCTCCCCTGCCCTTCCTTTGCTGTAGAGGTATAACAGATTTACCACTTCTCTGTATGCTACTGCGGTGGCCATAGTGGATGCTGGAAGACTTGTCTCAGGAGAGGACACCAGATAACGTGACTATACATGGCAAATTTATAGCCACTTTTCAATGTCAGAGTGAACGGTATCTTTCATACCTCTCCCCCACCACCTCTCTAATTGGTTGTCTGAGGAATGTTCTGCCACTCTGAATTCACTCTAGAAGGAAAATCATCAAGATCCTTTGCAATTGCCAACTACTGAAGTCTCAAATATACTCAATGGGAGACAAGACCAGAGACACTGCATGCCGTGTTAGGATGTGTAAGCCATGCAGGCTGCTTACAGGAGCACAAGGAACATGTTTCACGGTATTGGCATGTTGAAAAATGGCTCCTAGGACAATTAGGATAAGTGCTCATACCACTGGTTTTACCACCAAATGAATGTAATGTCAAGATGTTATTGTACCTGGAATAAACATTAGAGGGGTCTGGCTACTGTACGTTATGCTACCCCACATCACAATCCTGGGAGTAGGACTGGTGAAACATTCCTCAAACAACCATTAATAACCTCGCTGATATCATGCTAAGGCGTGTAAGTGAGCGTAATTTGGCGCTAACTCAATAATGGGTTAATGGAGAGGTTTTTAAAATTTTGTTTTTATTTATATATTATTTGCATACTATTAATAGGCTTATCTATCTTCTGATTTCCAAAATTCCGTGGACTTTTCCGTCTTCCTGGGCATTGAAATGGCAATATATAAATATATAGACGGCTGTATTATCGATCCGAGTGCGAGCAGAGGCAACATCGGATCACACTTGGGCCAATGTTAGTCTATGGGGCCGTGCCATGCAAGTCAATGATGTTTGTGCACTGGCACAATGGAGAAGATTGAGAAATCTTGGTCTCCATCTTTTCCTAACAGTCTGCTCCTACTCACTCAGATGACAGAAGATCACCCTATGCGCACACTTTGATGAAACTCTGAGCGGAGTGTTATTTGCATAATCAGCCCGATTCTCTCGGATGTGAGAGCTACTCGCTGTTGGTCTATACTGTACATAATGTATTTTTCTGTCCATGAAGTTGAAGTACTGTGGACTATTGGGATATCTATTTCTACTTTGTATACTAACTGAAATTAGTTATCCTTGCAACAAAGCTTGTTACAGTTACACATCTATACAGTGAATAGTCAAAAGATATCAGTTGCTACAGAATATCACAAACTAAAATAATTTTGAAGTAGAAACCAGTGTTACCATAACAGTAAGCATGTATTGTACTATATTGTCAGGGCACTCAAGAAAGGTTGCTGAGATTCTAGAGTCCGGTACAAGAACTTCCTATCTAGAATTTCTGATGGATAAAGGTGTTTGGGCAATAATTCCACTTTCTGTGGATTGAGAATGACTTGAGTTCAGTCAGTTTTGCCAAGTCTTTTAAGCTGACCATACACAGTACATTAATGTTGAGCAAACAGCAAATTTCAGCAGTACCAGATGATTATCTAATATTGGATGCCTCCAGACTTTCCCACAACAAATGTCAGGGAAAAGAATTATTGGACATATTGAATTTCATGGCCCGATTGTGTTCTTCCCAAGAGTGTCCAACAACAGTTGGAGGTCCATACACATAGAATGCTTGTTCTCAGTCATTCAGAAGGAATATTCGTGGGGATCCTCTGCACTGCTGTATTGTTGAAAAGATGTTAATCCGAAACAAAGTTTAATAAATAAAATAGTGTTTTTTATTCTACGCTTTTCGAATTTACCGGTACATGAACTTCTTCATGAAAAATGAAGGACCACATGTGAAGAAGAAATTCATGTAACTTCGAAATGCGTTGAATAAAAAAAAACACCTTTGCTTTATCAACAATACAGCAGCGAAGAGAATCCCCACGAATATTCCTTCTGAACCAGATCTCCTATGGTTACATCGTAACCCGTGGACCCGCAGCAGCTGTCAAGAACTATCTAAAAGCTAAAAAGGACTTCAACCAGGTTAGCACAGTCTAACACATTCATCTTGATTTATATTTATATATATATATATATATATATATATATATATATATATATATATATATATATATATATATATATATATATATACACACATACACACACACAGAGACAACATTTTTCTAATTTTGGTTATAGACATTACTGCAATGAATTTTAAACAAAACAATTCAGATGCAATTGAAGTTCAGACTTTCAGCTTTCATTTGAGGGTATCCACATTAAAATTGGATGAAGGGTTTAGGAGTTTGAAGCTCCTTAACATGTGCCACCCTGCTTTTAAAGGGACCAAAAGTAATTGGACAGATTCAATAATTTTAAACAAAATGTTCATTTTCAGTTCTTGGTTGAAAACCCTTTGTTGGCAATGACTGCCTGAAGTCTTGAACTCATGGACATCACCAGACGCTGTGTTACCTCCTTTTTGATGCTCTGCCAGGCCTTTACTGGGGTGGTTTTCAGTTGCTGTTTGTTTGCGGGCCTTTCTGTCTGAAGTTTAGTCTTTAACAAGTGAAATGCATGCTCAATTGCATTGAGATCAGGTGACTGACTTGGCCATTCAAGAATATTCCACTTCTTTGCTTTAAAGGGAACCTGTCACCTGAATTTGGCGGGACTGGTTTTGGGTCATATGGGCGGAATTTTCAGGGGTTTGATTCACCCTTTCCTTACCCGCTGGCTGCATGCTGGCCGCAATATTGGATTGAAGTTCATTCTCTGTCCTCCGTAGTACACGCCTGCGCAAGGCAATCTTGCCCATATGATCCAAAACCAGTCCCGCCAAATTCAGGTGACAGGTTCCCTTTAATAAACTCCTGGGTTGCTTTGGCTTTATGTTTTGGGTCATTGTCCATCTGTAGTATGAAACGACGACCAATCAGTTTTGCTGCATTTGGCTGAATCTGAGCACACAGTATGGCTCTGAATACCTCAGAATTCATTTGGCTGCTTCTGTCCTGTGTCACATCAAGAAACACTAGTGACCCAGTGCCACTGGCAGCCATGCATGCCCAAGCCATCACACTGCCTCCACCGTGTTTTACAGATGGTGTGGTATGCTTTGGATCATGAGCTGTACCACGCCTTTGCCATACTTTTCTCTTTCCATCATTCTGGTAGAGGTTGATCTTGGTTTCATCTGTACAAAGAATGTTCTTCCAGAACGGTGCTGGCTTTTTTAGATGTTTTTTAGTAAAGTCCAGTCTAGCCTTTTTATTCTTGATGCTTATGAGTGGCTTGCACCGTGCAGTGAACCCTCTGTATTTACTTTCATGCAGTCTTCTCTTTATGGTAGATTTGGATATTGATACGCCTACCTCCTGGAGAGTGTTGTTCACTTGGTTGGCTGTTGTGAAGGGGTTTCTCTTCACCATGGAGATTATTCTGAGATCATCCACCACTGTTGTTTTCCGTGGGCGCCCAGGTCTTTTTGCATTGATGAGTTCACCAGTGCTTTCTTCCTTTCTCAGGATGTACCAAACTGTAGATTTTGCCACTCCTAATATTGTAGCAATTTCTCGGATGGGTTTTTTCTGTTTTCGCAGCTTAACAGAAGATGGCTTGATTCACCTGCATGGAGAGCTCATTTGACCGCTTGTTTACTTCACAGCAAAACCTTCCAAATGCAAGCACCACACCTCAAATCAACTCCAGGTCTTATCTGCTTAATTGAGACTGACATAACGAAGGGATTGCCCACAGCTGTCCATGAAATAGCCTTGGAGTCAATTGTCCAATTACTTTAGGTCCCTTTAAAAACAGGGTGGCACATGTTAAGGAGCTGAAACTCCTAAACCCTTCATCCAATTTTAATGTGGATAACCTCAAATGAAAGCTGAAAGTCTGAACTTCAACTGCATCTGAATTATTTTGTTGAAAATTCATTGTGGTAATGTCTATAACCAAAATTAGAAAAATGTTGTCTCTGTCCAAATATATATGGACCTAACTGTATATAATTTTCTGTTCTCGATCATCGGCATTGGTAAGCATGGCACCAAGCAACTCATGAACAAGCAAAATGATTCTCTGATTGACCATGTATGCCAGCATAGATACCACTGTTGTTGGCAGTACATAGTCCTATGTAAACAGTAGACATGCTGATAACTACATGCATGCTGCAAGAGGACAGTACAATTGCACTAACTTCTGTCTCCATACAGTTTGGTTGCCCCATGTGCATGGGGACATAAATGAGTGAAGATCAACTTGTATACAGCCAATTGGAGCTCGTTTAGGGACACCTTCAGGACTATTAAGTGATTCACTCACCCTTTAATTAAGAGTTTGCTATTTCTATTAGTCCCTTCCTAACAATGTGACATAGGCAGTTTATAAAACAGCAACTACTTTACCATATGTACATATATGAGGTTAGAATGTGTTCAGTGATGCGAACAAAGGTTAGTTATAAGCCATGCAGTCAATTAATGACCACAGAAAACAAGTTTGGCTTTTAAAACATTCTTTTTCATTCTATAGTCGTCTCCCAATGTAGTGAATCTAAGTCACATAGCATGTCTGATGCTTGCTTCATTATTGGTGAATTGGCAAGCATTTATAAGAACCCCCAAAATTCACCCCATTAGTGATACATTATTTCACATTAAAGTGTACCTCCAGCTTCAAAAGAAAAAGTATTATGGTGCAGAACTCTAGTATATAGTTTTTCTAAACCATTCTTTCCTGGAGCACAGAATTGTCCGAAGTCTGTGCTGCGGGTTGCACTAAAATTATGCAGCATCCTGATCCTAGGCTACGGTCTTCAGTGCAGGATCAATAGTTCTAGGATCTCCTTTTCACACTGAAGGCAGGAGCTAAGAATGAAGACCAAGACATTGCCTAGTTTAGTGCAGCTGAAAACATGGACTCTGAGTGGTCCGTGCTGCTGGTAGACAGCAAAAAGCTCTAGAGGGATTTAGAAAAACGATTATACTGTAGAGTCGTTCACTATAATCCTTTTTCTTCTGAAGGCTGGAGGTATGCTTTAAGTACTTGGATCATGGAATCACATAACTTTGCATGATTAAGCAAGACCATGACAAGCTGTCTTAAGAACACAGATTTGGATTTTACAGTCTGAAATGTGATTGAGACAAACTTGTTTTCATTGGTTCCCGTAAACAACCAATAGATTTACTAGAAATCAGTCCAACTTCTACTTACTGTTGCTCAGCTTTGGCACGATCTTCCAAAAAGTAAAGTGCTGTAGCCAGAAAAAACATTCCACCCAAAACAACCACAAACGGGCAGAGCATTAGTGCATAACCTAGACTCAAGAACTCCCACAGTTGAGACTTATTGGTATTCTCCTGGATCAGGTCTGAGATCTGGGAAGTAAAAACAATAGACATGTAAACAGCCTCCTCCAAACTGATGAAATAGAACAATTTGCCTCTACAACAGAGGAAATCCACTTTAGCCTAGCTGCCTAATGACCTAGGCACTGGGGACTACAGAGGAAAACTAGGTTTAGCTAAACAACCATTGTGCAATAATGCCTGGAAACAAAGTGCCAGTTTTCATCGTACAAGGGTCATTTGCGAGGTGTGGACATATTTCCAGTAAGGAATGTGAGGCTATAAAAAATAAAAAAAATCAACGGCAAAAAAAAAACAAATAACCTATTAACACGGACATTGTGTATTTCATATCATAATAGGGCGCCGAAAACATTTTGAGGACTTCAGTATACAGAGCAGGATATCCTGGATCATGGGTAGAACGTCACTGATTCCAAGGTCATCCGGTGGTATTTTTGGGGATGTTCCAAATATTAACAATTATATTTTTTTCTAAATCTATTTCATTATGCGCTGCAAATACAAAATTAATCATATTGAAATAAAACTTCAGCGACCAAGGACGACCGCTGAAGAATTAATGTAACGTGGCTGGGGTTAAATAGGTACATAGGATGTTCTTTACTCTCGAAGAAAAATTCTGCACCTCCACAGAGAGATGTGACAATATATAAGTAACAAAAGGATATCATTTTTCCAGATGCTATAAGATTCTGAATGGTGAAACCATGGATAGTTGCCAAGGGAATAGCATCCAACATAAAGCTTCAAAGAAAATTGTAATTTTTTCTTAATTGGGTGCCATCCACAAGACCTCAACCTACAGGTGCTTCTCACAAAATTTGAATGTCATCAAAAAGTTAATGCAGCAAAAGAGGAAAAAAAAAAAAAAGAGTGGTGCTCATCGTCCTTAAAATCACTTTATTTTGGCAGTTTTAAAACATCCAGGTCAGGAGAGTAGTAGGTGGAACAAAGAGCTGGACGACGATCGTTTCGCACACAAGCATGGTTGAAGCGCCTGTGCGCGAAATGATCGTCCTCCAGCTTTTTGTTCCACCAACTACCGTACTTTGTTCTACTGCTGAAATAAAGTGAATTTTAAGGACGGTAAGTGAAACTCTTCTCTTTTGCTGCTTGGACATTTGCATTGTTTTTTTCTATGAGTGAGCACCCAGGAGTCTGATTTGGGCAGCCATAAGTACAATGGATATTTAAAAAAAAAAAAAAAAAAGCCAAGCACAAAGTGTTGCGGTGGTGTGGATCATTTTTTCTTTGCCTGGAATTTCATCAAAAAGTTAATTTATTTCAGTTCTTCAATACAAAAAGTGAAAGTCATATTATATAAAGTCATTACAGAGTGATCTATTAAAACTTTTTATTTCTGTCAATGTTGATGGTTATGGCCTATAACCAATGAAAACTCAAAAATCATTATCTCAGTAAATTAGAATTCTTTATAACACTAGCTTGAAAAATTATTTTAAAATCCAAAATGTTGGCCTACTGAAATGAATATTCAGTAAATGCACTCAATATTTGGTCAGGGCTCCTTTTGCATCAATTACTGCATCAATGCGGCATTGGCATGGAGGCAATCAGCCTGTGGCACTCTTGAGGTGTTATGGAAGCACAGGTTGCTTTGATAGCAGCCTTCAGCTCCTCTGGTCTGGTGTCTCTTCTTCCTCTTGACAATACCCCATAGATTCTCTATGGGGTTAAGGTAAGGCGAATTTGCTGGCCAATCAAGCTCAGTGATATTGATGTTTTTAAACCAATACCAGGTATTGGTACTTTTGTGTGGACAGGTGCCAAGTCCTGCTGTATAGTGAAATTTCCATCTCCAAAAAGCTTGTCGGCAGAAGGAAGCATGAAGTGCTCTTAAATTTCCTGGTAGACCGCTGCACTGACTTTGATCTTGATAAAACACAGTGGACCTACTGTACTCCAACAGATGAGATGGCTCCCCAAACCATCACTGATTGTGGAAACTTCACACTACACTTCAAGCAGCTTGGATTGTGTGCCTCTCCAGTCTTCCCACTCTTCCTTCAGACTCTGAGACCTTGATTTCCAAATGAATTGCAAAATGTACTTTCATCTGAGAACAACACCTTGGACCACTGAGCAACAGTTCAATTCTTTTTCTACTTGGCCCAGGTAAGACGCTTCTGGCTCTGTGTATTGGTCATGAGTGGCTTGACACAAGGAATGCGACACTTGTAGCCCATGCCCTGGATACGTCTGTGTGTGTGGTGGATCTTGAAGCAATGACTCCAGCAGCAGTCCACTCCTTGTGAATCTCTCTCAAATTTTTGAATGCCTTTTCTTATCAATCCTTTTAAGGCTGCGCTTATCCCGGTTGCTTGTGCACTTTTTTCTACCACACTTTTTCATTCCACTCAATTTTCCATTAATATGCTTGGATACAGCACTCTGAACAGCCAGCTTCATTAGTAATGACCTTTTGTGGCTTACCCTCCTTGTGGAGTGTGTCAATGACTGCCTTCTGGACATCTGTCAAGTCAGCAGTCTTCCCCATGATTGTGGAGCCTACCGAAACAGACTAAGGGACCTTTAAAAAGCTTAGGGAGCCTTTGTAGGTGTTTTTGTTAATTATTCTAATTTACTGAGATAATGACTTTTGGGTTTTCATTGGCTGTAAGTCATAATCAACATTAACAGAAATAAACACGTGAAATAGATCACTCTGATTGTAATGACTCTATATAATATAGGAGTTTCACTTTTTGTAGCGCAGAACTGAAATAAATTAACTTTTTGATGATATTCTAATTTTGTGAGAAGCACCTGTATGTTGTCTTGCTTTATGAAGTGTACATCAAATAGTTACATTATCAGGGTAATCATTGGGTTCCATGATCCTTCTGGGGCTGATCCTCAAAATCCATTACATCTAGGTCCGTTATGTAAAGAGAGCATTGTGTAAATAGTTGTGAAATGGAATTTTCTCTCAAGTCAGTTTACAAATTGCTGATGCTTTCAATAAAGCATTGTATTGCCATAAAACCTTCACACAGAGGGCTGGAAGTAAAGCAATTAGAATAATGTATGAAACTGCAACTGCAAAATGGCCTTGCAGTCCTGAAAACGTGATGTGCATGCTGAGCCAGACGAGCTCTTAGGGAACAGTTCAGCCTCAGAATTGTAAACACTGTAGACTTATTCCAGTTAAAGCTCATCTGCCATCTTCATTTTATGAAGCACCGCGATATGTGCAACGTGTGGAGCCATTCCACACCTTCCCTATATGTACACACTGGTATCATTAGCTTGATAACTGAAGCACGTTTATAACTTCCTCACCTATGACAAGTAGTAAATCGACCCGACTTGTTCACCTACAAATGTCTATATATTAGAATAAGCCCATGAGCTAGCTGTGGTCCTCAAAAATCAGCCAGTCATTGCTAACTGTCTATATTTACCATCATATGACCACATACCATTGAATACAGATGATGCCCACCATGTGAGAATTTTAAATGCTATTGTCTTTTGGGCCTCCTCGGTTTTCTGGTTGAGTAAAGATGTTGTCTCGTGAAGACAGTCACTGTCAATGTCCTATTATTGCATGTTGGCATTATAGAGAGGGCATCTCTATGAGAAACTACTGTTCTAGTAGACTTGATCCCGGCGCCTGCGCACTGCAGTACTTTGCTCTGCCCTCAACAGGGCAGACAAAGTACGCCTGTGCAGGAGCCGCGACAAGAAGAGAACGTGATCATATGAAGATGGGAGGCGCCAGACCCAGACCGCGACGCCCATCGGACTTGACCGCAGTGGAACCGCCCCTGGGTGAGTATAATGTACTGTAAAATGTAGATAAGCCCCTGATGCAGGTGGTCTTAGTTTATAGGCCATTTTTGGGGTGACAGATTCCCTTTAATGTTTTGTGTTTTATTCTGACATTAAATTTAATGTTATTCTTGTAGAGGTGCATTTTTAAGCAGCTTCAGTTAAATTATTCTCATACCCAGACAGGATTTCACCAAAAAGGTCATTTAAAAAAACTGCACTTTGCAACTGTAAGGAAAGTTCAATCTCTGTATGTTAAAACTTAATTGACATCTTTGGTCACTGCGTTTTTAATTCATCCATGGTTTACCCAACCATTTACTGAAATAGGGTTTTTCCATTATAGAAAGTTTTGGGACTTCATTACAATAAGTCATTTCCATATCATATGAAGAAGTCCAATTGATTGTCTCCCCTCATGGTGCAAGTGATGTTGTCAGTAAGTTGACCAGAGTTCATCGGCTCTGATCTCCAGTCACCTTACTCATATCTGCGCTTGGCATTGAAGCTGCGTTCTCACCCTCAGCTCAGTGTCTCCTGTATGCATGGCTGAGAGGTTGCATTTTAAGTCATCGCTAAGCAATGCATCCAGATGTAGAGGAGTTGGGCTCGCCGGAGGACTTATGGATGATCGTCAGACAAGTGAAGATTTCTTGTTTTTATTTTTTTTTCTTTGGATATTAATAAATTGGTAAAAGAAGGTTGGGGAGTATTTTGTTCAAATTAAAGCCTTTGCTTCGTGTGTGTATTTTTTTAACTTAAACTGACAGGGTTAGTAATGGAGGTGTCTTATAGACGCCTCACCATTGCTTACCCCTGGGCTTGATGTCAGCTGACATTATAAAGCTGACATCAACCCCAATACCATTACCCCCCCTTGCCTACCGCACCAAGGTAAGTGGGAAGAGCCGAGGTTACGCATCTGAATCTAATGGATGCGCCATTTCTGGAGTGGCTGAGGGATGATGTTATTAGTCTGGAAGGGTGTTGGTCAATATCTATGGCCCCTTTTCTGGCTATTAATATCAACCCATAATTGTTTGTCTAGCCTTTGCTGGTTATTAAAAATAGGAGGGACTCCAAGCCATTTTTTTTCTGTTATTCTATCTATAAACAGTGGGTACGGAAAGTATTCAGACTTCTTTAAATTTTTCACTCTTTTTTGAATTTACAAAATGGATGCAATGAAACAAAGTTAATTTTTTTCTCCTTAATGTACACTCTGCACCTCATCTTGACTGAAAAAAAAAAAACAAATGTAGAAATTTTTGCATATTTATTAAAAAAGAAAATCTGAAATATCACATGGTCATTAGTATTCAGACCCTTTGCTCAGTATTGAGTAGAAGCACCTTTTTGAGCTAGTACAGCCATGAGTCTTCTTGGGAATGATGCAACAAGTTTTTCACACCTGGATTTGGGGATCCTCTGCCATTCTTCCTTGCAGATCCTCTCCAGTTCCGTCAGGTTGGATGGTGAACGTTGGTGGACAGCCATTTTCAGGTCTCTCCAGAGATGCTCAATTGGGTTTAAGCCGGGGCTCTGGCTGGGTTAGTCAAGTTCTGAAGCCACTCCTTTGTTATTTTAGCAGTGTGTTTAGGGTCATTGTCTTGTTGGAAGGTGAATCTTCGGCCAAGTCTGAGGTCCAGTCCGCATTCATGTTTCCTTCAATGGAAACCAGTCGTCCTGTCCCTGCAGTTGTAAAACACCCCCTTAGCAAGATGCTGCCACCACCACCACGTTTCACTCTTGGGATTGTATTGGGCAGGCGATGAGCAGTGCCTGGTTCTCTCCACACATACTGCATTGAATTATCACCAAAAATGTCTATCTTCGTCTCAGACCAGAGAATCTTATTTCTCATAGTCTTGGAGTTCTTCCCTTGTTTTTTAGCAAACCCTATGCGGGCTTTCATATGTCTTGCACTGAGGAGAGGCTTCAGTCGTGCCACTCTGCCATAAAGGCCCGACAGGTGGAGGGCTGCAGTGATAGTTGACTTTGTGGAACTTTCTCACATCTCCCTACTGCATCTCTTCAGCTCAGCCACGGTGATCCTGGGGTTCTTTAACTCTCTCACCAAGGCTCTTCTCCCATTATTGCTCAGTTTGGCTGGATGGCCAGGTCTAGGAAGACTTCTGGTGGTCCCAAACGTCTTCCATTTAAGGATTATGGAGGCCACTCTGCTCTTCGGAACCTTGAGTACTGCAGAAATTATTTTGCAACCTTAGCCAGATTTGTGCCTTGCCACAATTCTGACTCTGAGCTCCTTGACCAGTTGCTTTTGACCTCATGATTCTCATTTGGTCTGATATGCATTGTGAGCTGTGAGGTCTTATATAGACAGGTGTGTGCCTTTGCAAATCAAGTCCTATCAGTTTAACTAAACACAGCTGGACTCCAATGAAGGAGTAGAACCATCTCAAGGAGGATCGCAATGAAATGGACAACAAGTGACTTAAATATGAGTGTCTGACCAAAGGGTCTGAATACTTATGACCATGTGATATTTCAGTTATTCTTTTTTAATAAATATGCAAAAATTTCTACATAATTTTTTTTCTCATTAATGTACACTCTGCACCCCATCTTGACTGAAAAAATCATTTACCAAATGGCTGCAATGAAACAGAAAAATTTAAAGGGGTCTGAATACTTTCTGTACCCACTGTATCTATTCTATTCTGACGGCTCACGTGGTAAATTTACTGTACTCAGTTGATAAAATGTCGGGTTTCCGTTGAGATGGGTGCATACAGATCTATCTGTGCAATTTTTTCTTGCACCCATTGACTTTCATTGGTGAGTCTCAGCCGTTTTACGCGGCCATACGCAGCATGCTGCAAATTTTTCCCCATTATTCCACAAAAAGACTTGATCACCCAGTATTGGAAGAATAAGTGACCTAGACTGAGGTACTGATAAAAACTAACAGTTTATTGATAATTATTAAAAACAATATATAAATACTATAAAGAAAGGTATTAGACCTAGAAGGAGGGACACAAAAAAGCCATAGGCTACATCCAAACCGTGGACTAGTTTAACATAAACATGTGTAAATTACATCCATGCTACCTATACTCTATGTGCATAATGATATATGGTAAAACATTCCCTCATAGAAATGTGCCGTTGTAGACTGTCATGCGGAGGCGGGCTAAACCCATCCACTAATATGATACATGATTGTCACTAGCAAATATAGAGTATTGTATTAGAATGGGTATATTACCTTAAGATCTGCCACGTGGATGTATGCCCCGGCGTCCCTCTGCCCCGACGCGCGTTTCGCACTGCTTCTTCGGGAGGCGTCTCTCGAAGAAGCAGTGCGAAACGCGCGTCGGGGCAGAGGGACGCCGGGGCATACATCCACGTGGCAGATCTTAAGGTAATATACCCATTCTAATACAATACTCTATATTTGCTAGTGACAATCATGTATCATATTAGTGGATGGGTTTAGCCCGCCTCCGCATGACAGTCTACAACGGCACATTTCTATGAGGGAATGTTTTACCATATATCATTATGCACATAGAGTATAGGTAGCATGGATGTAATTTACACATGTTTATGTTAAACTAGTCCACGGTTTGGATGTAGCCTATGGCTTTTTTGTGTCCCTCCTTCTAGGTCTAATACCTTTCTTTATAGTATTTATATATTGTTTTTAATAATTATCAATAAACTGTTAGTTTTTATCAGTACCTCAGTCTAGGTCACTTATTCTTCCAATACTGGGTGATCAAGTCTTTTTGTGGAATAATTATTGTGGAGGTACCAAAGTCCCCCAAATAGGGCGGACGTTGAGAATATTGAGCAAGTAATACTGTGAATATGAAATTTTTCCCCATGCCAACTCCAAATGAGGAAAAACTCGCAGATGAGCACTGTCTATTAGAATAACATTATGGCGAGTGTAATCTGAGTTTTTCTAACATTGCACTCGTTGGATTTATACTCCTATGTGAGTGGACCCTTACAATGTAAATTCTTGCACTCGTGATATACTCCATGATCCTACACAGCTTATAAGATACATTAAGAATATTAATTATTCTCTTTTTCATTAAAGGGAGTTTCAATTAAGCACTAAGTGAAGCAGATGATTGAGTTGGCTTGTGACCACAACTATGGAAATCGCATACTTGCAGCCCCCTAACTGCCCATTCGAATTGGAATTACAGAGGCATTTTGATAGCGTGCACATTGCACACTGTCATGATTTGGCAACCTAAAGTCACAGACTGACTACAGAAATTTGTCTAGAGCCAAGAAAACCCCACTAATAGGATTGAAAGATGAGCTAGTCATCACATCATTAGGTCACAGGTTTTAAAAAACAGGAAGAATATTTTACATAAAGTCTCAATTTTGCTACATATAAACTGAACAACTGTAGTTCAACACAAGTCTGCAAAACTATATAGCTATAAATTTTTCAACATACTACTACATTCACACTGATCTGATCACAGTCATGTACTTACAAAACCAATAAGGTATGGACTCCCAGCGTCTCCTAGAAGATGTGATGTGAAGCTCTGCAAAGCTACGGCTGTGGCACGGCGGGTTGGAATAACCACATACTGTACAAAATAAGACAAACAAGAGTAAGACCCCCTACAAAGACTATAAATACACTGCATCCAGCGCTTCCAGAGATGTGGGTACTATAATGAAAGAATACACGGTTTTCAATATTTTCTACGGACATTTATTTCTGGTTAGGTATAACAACCATCAGGCACTAGATCATGTAACAAAATGAGACCACAAGGTCTATTAATGGAGAGAATTCAAAACGCAGCTAGCACCATTGTTTTTCTCTTTATTCTCGGATAAGGAGGTGTTTGATCCTACAGAGATGGCAGAGCAACAACCGTTTAATGTGAACATTTTATTTATTGCTTGGTATGCTCTTTATACTCCATATTGTTGGAGGAAACAATAGAATGCTGCTGGATGATTGGAGGTATCTTGACATATCAAACAAGAACACCGTATTCAAGAAGCTTCCTGTTTAAAATAAAACTTCCATGGCTGCAGCCTTGTGTTTATTTGAATAGGTTCAATAGGAAATTCCTACAGTAGACGATGGTCAAGACTATTTCATCCCTTTTCAAGAACGTAAACATAGAGTAGGACATTCCACTCCAAAAGCTGGGTCATTGAAACAATAGCCCAGGAATCATCTAGATGAGAGATGTGACTCAACGAGCAAGGAAAATGGAAAGCCTATTTTACAAATTGGGGAGCTTTAAGTAACGCTTGTTTAATGAGAGAGGATTTCACATGCATGACAACACATAAGGAGATTATGGGCTCATCTGCCAGGAAATTCTGAGAATGGGTGCCACCATATGCACTACAATGAGCTTTTCTATATGTGATTTCATTCAATGATTCACATTACAAGCACCCACACAGTATGATTACAGTTTGGTGGGATGGTATGACTTGTGTACAATGTCCAAGACATCTAATTACACCAGTACTTATAGTATTAGGATAATGTTAGTGCTTTCTTAAGACGATGATACCACACTTTGCCAAACACCGAGAGATTGTTCCCTTCCTAATGACCACTGCAGATAGAGTGGGGAAAATAAGTATTTGATACAATGCCGATTTTGCAAGTTTTCCTACCTACAATGAAGATAATTTTTATAGTAGGGAAACTTCAACTGAGACCGAATCGTAAAAAAAAAAAAAATGTATCCAGAAAAATCATATTGTATGATTTTTACATAATTAATTTGCATCTTATTGCATGATATAAGTATTTGATACAATAGAAAAACAGAGCCGAATATTTGGTACTGAAACCTTTGTTTGCAATTACAGAGGTCAGATGTTTAATGTAGTTCTTGACCAAGTTTACAAATTGCAGAAGGGATTTTGGCCCACTGCTCCATACAGATCTTCTCCAGATCTTTCAGGCTTCAGGGCTGTCGCTGGGTAACATGGAGTGGAGTTTCAGCTTTTCCATTGGGTACAGGTCTGGAGACTGGCTAGGCCACTCCAGGACCTTGAAATGCTTCATACGGAGCTTTTCCATACTGTAGATGCCCTGGCTGTGCATTTCAGGTCATTGTCATGATGGAAGACCCAGCCACAACCCATCTTCAATGCTTTTACTGAGGGAATGAAGTTATTGGCTAAAATCTCGCAATACATGACCACATCCATCCTCCCTTCAACATAGTGCAGTCGTCCTGTCCCCCAAAGTATGATGTTTCCCCACCATGCTTCACGGTTGGACGGTGTTCTTGGGGGTTGTACTCCTTCCTCCAAACATGGCGATTAGAGTGGATACCAAAAAGTTCTATTTTGGTCTCATCTGACCACATGATCTTCTCCCATGCCTCCTAAGGATAATCCAGATGGTTATTGGTGAACTTCAGAAAGGCCTGACCACGTGCTCTGGCATGAGCAGAGGGACCTTACGTGCCCTGAAGGATTTTAATCTATGATGGCGTAGTGTGTTACTAACAGTAATGTTTAAGACTGTTCCCAGCTCTCTTCAGGTCATTGACCAGGTCCTCCCATGTAGTTCTTGGCCAATTCCTGATATTTCTCAGAATCAACCTTACCCCACGAGGCGAGCTCCTGTATGGAGCACCAGACCAAGGAAGACTGACTGTCATTTTGTGTTTCTTCCATTTTCTAATAATTGTGCCAACAGTTGTTTCCTTCTCACCAAGTTGCTTGCCTATTGTCCTGTCATCCATCTCAGCCTTGTGCGGGTCTACAATTTTGTCCCTGGTGTCCTTAGACAGCTCTTTGGTGTTGTCCGTGGTGGACATTGAGTGTGATTGATTGAGTGTGAACAGGTGTCTTTTATACAGGTAACAAGTGCAGAGTAGGACGGCTTCTTAAAGAAAAACTAACAGGTCTGCGAGCCAGAATTCTTGCTTGTTGGTAGGTGGTCAAATACTTATTTCATACAGATTCTGTCTCTCACAGTTGAAGTGTACCTACGATAAAAATTACAGCCCTCTCCATTGTTTTTAAGTGCGAAAACTTTAAAAATAGTCGGTGTATCAAATACTTATTTTCCCCACCGTATAATGCACCAGGCAGGGCTCGTATTCTCTCAGGTAGTCTTGCCTAAATACAATATGTTAAATTCTTTGCAATGTGTTTAACATGAGTACAATTAAGGTAAATTAATCACTATGAATGACTATTAAACCATTGAATATTTTACTTTGGAATAAAAATGTATATTGCAAGCAAAAAAAAAAAAAAAAAGTAGGCAATTCATGCTTTAGTAATAACACTAATATTATAATGCATAGAAATTTTAAGGCACAATCCCAATGAAAGCTCTGGAGGTCAAAGAACTTCTCACTAGAACTATTCATCTCTTACTATTAGATTATATTTAGAACTTTTTTTTATTCTCGCTGCATAAAGTATCTCAAGGAACGCATAGTTAATGGACACATTAAAGCACTAATACCTCGTAAAAAGCATTGAAGAACGGAAGTTAAAGTAATATTTTTAAGAGGATCTAATAAGCCATTTATGTCATTCATATATAATCCAGATTCAAAAGTAGTTCTGACTGGGATAGCCATATTGTATTCACAACAGAACATATATCAGAAGGTGAAAGTTAATTTTTCTCACATGAAATGGAAAAATGTCTAACTTGCGACCAAAATGTGTAGGGTCATCCAGTCTATCAGAGTGTTAGACTCACAGTAAAGAAATTTGTTTCTTACCATAATTCAATTTTACACAACTTAATATTAGAAATTATCTCTGCCGCTAATTATATTGCATCATAGAACATCTTTTCTAGCTGGCAGAACCATGGAAGAAATAGGCCAGAATCACAGAAGAATATTGAAAATTCCAGTATAATTTGTAAGACCAGGTTCTATGTAAATAAATTGATGGCAATTGATATAACAATTGACAGGTAGACAAACCTATTAAAACAAAATCTAGAGATATTTATACTTACCATTAGCATATCAGCAGTGATGGCCCAGTTAGAGAACAGTAAAGTCTCCCCAGCAAATATACAAATCTGTTGAAATGAAATATACTCCATTAATTTAAAGAAATGTGATGCAATTCTGACAATTCTCACAATCACTTCATCTCTAAAAGAATTTTATGAAATTTGTTATTTACGGTATATTGGCTTGGCCAACATACACATTAGACTAAAGTCATCCGAAGTAATCGATATTGAAAAACTAATTTGTACGGGTGACTCCAGACTCTCACCCGACAGATATCGGAGCAGAGAGATCCGGTCTGCTAACATTTAATGTTCGATCCCTTTGTTCTTCCTGCAGAGAATTTGCTACCACAGAAGTCTGGCAGCGGCCTTCTCAGAGGACACAGGAGCCGAGCATTCCCGTGTGTGGGGGATTTGGGAGAGATCGCATGATAGCTGTCAGTTAAATGTTCGTTCATGGAATCCTTGAAACCAGGGATTCAAGCTTCAGGAGGCTAATTTGCATATTCCAGGTGCCTTCTGGGAGAAGCGAAGTCTCCCTAAGCTAGAAGATCGTTAGGTACAGCCGGGACCAGCTGCTTCGAAAGCATCACCAAACCAGGGATTCAAGCTTCAGGAGGCTAATTTGCATATTCCAGGTGCCTTCTGGGAAAAGCGAAGAGTCTCCCTCAGCAAGAAGATCGTTGGGTACAGCCGGGACCAGCTGCTTGGAAAGCATCACCAAACCAAATTTTTGCCTGTAGGACATTATTGCAAGAGAGCTTGGCTGAGTAGATTACACAAGAAGGAAAACACACAGCAAGTCAGCAGGATCTAGGAGCAACATGGCAGATGTGACAACCTACATGGTGAGCTGCAGCATGTGCTACATGTTCACAGATCGACCAGAAGAAGAATCCAATTTCACCTGTCAGAAGTGTAGACTAGTGGCCCTTTTAGAAGAAAATGTGCGGGGTCTGGAAGAAAGAATAGCAACTTTGAAACTCATCAAAGAGAATGAAGACTTTCTAGACAGAACAGAAGCATCTCTACTGGTCACAGAAGGTGCAAAAAGTGTCAGAGAACCTCCAAAAGCAGATGAGTGGAAGCATGTGACCAAAAGAAGCAAGAAGACCATGGAGAAATCACCAACCACACAACTGAAGAACCGATATCAAATCTTTGTAGAGGATGAAGATGGCACACCTAAGAATGAAGCAATACCAGCAAGCAAAAAAGAAAAGGGCACACAGCAACAAGTGACAGCAAAAAGTACAGCCAAGAAGCAACGAAGAGTGGTGGTGGTGGGAGACTCACTACTGAGAGGCACCGAAGCAGCCATCTGCAGACCGGACATAACTGCAAGAGAAGTATGCTGCCTTCCAGGTGCGATGATCAAGGATGTGACCGATAGGATACCAAAGCTCTTCAGCTCCAAGGACGTCCACCCATTTCTTCTGATACATGTTGGCACCAATGACACGGCAAGGAAGGACCTACCGACAATCTGCAAGGACTTTGAAGAGTTGGGGAAGAAAGTAAAGGAACTGGATGCACAGGTAGTTTTTTCTTCTATCCTTCCAGTAGACGGGCATGGCACCAGGAGATGGAACAGGATCCTTGATGCAAACAACTGGCTAAGACGATGGTGCAGACAACAAGGATTTGGATTCCTGGACCACGGTGTGAATTACTGGTATGATGGACTCCTCGCCAGAGACGGACTACACCTCAACAAACCTGGGAAACACACATTCGCCAGAAGACTCGCTACACTCATCAGGAGGGCATTAAACTAGAAGAAGAGGGGACGGGAAGAAAAACATTAGACTCGAACAAAGACGACCCAGGAAAACATACTCAGAAGGGAGGTAAGAACATTTCTAAAACAATCCACAGTGAGGAGATTGGAACAAAACAAAATCCTCTAAACTGCATGCTCGCAAACGCCAGAAGCCTGACAAACAAGATGGAAGAACTAGAAGCAGAAATATCTACAGGTAACTTTGACATAGTGGGAATAACCGAGACATGGTTAGATGAAAGCTATGACTGGGCAGTTAACTTACAGGGTTACAGTCTGTTTAGAAAGGATCGTAAAAATCGGAGAGGAGGAGGGGTTTGTCTCTATGTAAAGTCTTGTCTAAAGTCCACTTTAAGGGAGGATATTAGCGAAGGGAATGAGGATGTCGAGTCCATATGGGTTGAAATTCATGGAGGGAAAAATGGTAACAAAATTCTCATTGGGGTCTGTTACAAACCCCCAAATATAACAGAAAGCATGGAAAGTCTACTTCTAAAGCAGATAGATGAAGCTGCAACCCATAATGAGGTCCTGGTTATGGGGGACTTTAACTACCCGGATATTAACTGGGAAACAGAAACCTGTGAAACCCATAAAGGCAACAGGTTTCTGCTAATAACCAAGAAAAATTATCTTTCACAATTGGTGCAGAATCCAACCAGAGGAGCAGCACTTTTAGACCTAATACTATCTAATAGACCTGACAGAATAACAAATCTGCAGGTGGTTGGGCATTTAGGAAATAGCGACCACAATATTGTGCAGTTTCACCTGTCTTTCACTAGGGGGACTTGTCAGGGAGTCACAAAAACATTGAACTTTAGGAAGGCAAAGTTTGAACAGCTTAGAGATGCCCTTAATCTGGTAGACTGGGACAATATCCTCAGAAATGAGAATACAGATAATAAATGGGAAATGTTTAAGAACATCCTAAATAGGCAGTGTAAGCGGTTTATACCTTGTGGGAATAAAAGGACTAGAAATAGGAAAAACCCAATGTGGCTAAACAAAGAAGTAAGACAGGCAATTAACAGTAAAAAGAAAGCATTTGCACTACTAAAGCAGGATGGCACCATTGAAGCTCTAAAAAACTATAGGGAGAAAAATACTTTATCTAAAAAACTAATTAAAGCTGCCAAAAAGGAAACAGAGAAGCACATTGCTAAGGAGAGTAAAACTAATCCCAAACTGTTCTTCAACTATATCAATAGTAAAAGAATAAAAACTGAAAATGTAGGCCCCTTAAAAAATAGTGAGGAAAGAATGGTTGTAGATGACGAGGAAAAAGCTAACATATTAAACACCTTCTTCTCCACGGTATTCACGGTGGAAAATGAAATGCTAGGTGAAATCCCAAGAAACAATGAAAACCCTATATTAAGGGTCACCAATCTAACCCAAGAAGAGGTGCGAAACCGGCTAAATAAGATTAAAATAGATAAATCTCCGGGTCCGGATGGCATACACCCACGAGTACTAAGAGAACTAAGTAATGTAATAGATAAACCATTATTTCTTATTTTTAGTGACTCTATAGCGACAGGGTCTGTTCCGCAGGACTGGCGCATAGCAAATGTGGTGCCAATATTCAAAAAGGGCTCTAAAAGTGAACCTGGAAATTATAGGCCAGTAAGTCTAACCTCTATTGTTGGTAAAATATTTGAAGGGTTTCTGAGGGATGTTATTCTGGATTATCTCAATGAGAATAACTGTTTAACTCCATATCAGCATGGGTTTATGAGAAATCGCTCCTGTCAAACCAATCTAATCAGTTTTTATGAAGAGGTAAGCTATAGACTGGACCACGGTGAGTCATTGGACGTGGTATATCTCGATTTTTCCAAAGCGTTTGATACCGTGCCGCACAAGAGGTTGGTACACAAAATGAGAATGCTTGGTCTGGGGGAAAATGTGTGTAAATGGGTTAGTAACTGGCTTAGTGATAGAAAGCAGAGGGTGGTTATAAATGGTATAGTCTCTAACTGGGTCGCTGTGACCAGTGGGGTACCGCAGGGGTCAGTATTGGGACCTGTTCTCTTCAACATATTCATTAATGATCTGGTAGAAGGTTTACACAGTAAAATATCGATATTTGCAGATGATACAAAACTATGTAAAGCAGTTAATACAAGAGAAGATAGTATTCTGCTACAGATGGATCTGGATAAGTTGGAAACTTGGGCTGAAAGGTGGCAGATGAGGTTTAACAATGATAAATGTAAGGTTATACACATGGGAAGAGGGAATCAATATCACCATTACACACTGAACGGGAAACCACTGGGTAAATCTGACAGGGAGAAGGACTTGGGGATCCTAGTTAATGATAAACTTACCTGGAGCAGCCAGTGCCAGGCAGCAGCTGCCAAGGCAAACAGGATCATGGGGTGCATTAAAAGAGGTCTGGATACACATGATGAGAGCATTATACTGCCTCTGTACAAATCCCTAGTTAGACCGCACATGGAGTACTGTGTCCAGTTTTGGGCACCGGTGCTCAGGAAGGATATAATGGAACTAGAGAGAGTACAAAGGAGGGCAACAAAATTAATAAAGGGGATGGGAGAACTACAATACCCAGATAGATTAGCGAAATTAGGATTATTTAGTCTAGAAAAAAGACGACTGAGGGGCGATCTAATAACCATGTATAAGTATATATGGGGACAATACAAATATCTCGCTGAGGATCTGTTTATACCAAGGAAGGTGACGGGCACAAGGGGGCATTCTTTGCGTCTGGAGGAGAGAAGGTTTTTCCACCAACATAGAAGAGGATTCTTTACTGTTAGGGCAGTGAGAATCTGGAATTGCTTGCCTGAGGAGGTGGTGATGGCGAACTCAGTCGAGGGGTTCAAGAGAGGCCTGGATGTCTTCCTGGAGCAGAACAATATTGTATCATACAATTATTAGGTTCTGTAGAAGGACGTAGATCTGGGTATTTATTATGATGGAATATAGGCTGAACTGGATGGACAAATGTCTTTTTTCGGCCTTACTAACTATGTTACTATGTTACTATGTTACTATTTAAAAGGAGTATAAAGGCATTCAAGAATGCGGTTTAATATTTCTGTTAGCGTTTATAGAGATACACCAGATGAGGATCTTAACCAGTGGTATCCAAGAGGGCAAACACTTTGATAGATGCAACATGGTGTATGACAATACCCTTGGGGAGAATTTGAGTAGTGGGTACTTGGCTTACAAATATTGAATTACACCAATCAAGAACACAATACTCTTCACTCAATGGTCATATTATATTAAGGTTTCTTTTTCCATAGATACAGAGATTAGGGAGTTTTTTTGTTTGATAGCTGTATCTCCTTCCAGGCATTGAAATGTTGCACTGTATATAGCCTGTATGTCCAGCTATCGGCCCATATCGCTGCTCCCGTTCGCCTCCAAACTCCTCAAAAAGCATGTCCACACTGTACTTTCCTCCCACCTCTCATCTAACCTACTCCTTTACAACCTTCACTCCGGCTTCCACCCCACTATTCCACCGAAACTGCCCTAACCAAATTTACAAACGACTTACTGCCAAAGCTGTTGTGAATTCTGTGGCAGAGCTCCCTCCTGTGGTCACAAGTGGTACTTCGGCTGGTTCTCTCTGTGAGCTTCCGTTGGTGGAGGAAAGTGGTACTGCGGCTTCTGAGTTTTCGTCCTCAGGTGATGTGGTGAAGTCGTTAGGTGCTTCTCTATTTAACTCCACCTAGTGCTTTGATCCTGGCTTCCAGTCAATGTTCTAGTATTGGACCTGTTTCCTCCTGGATCGTTCCTGTGGCCTGCTGCTCTGCATAGCCAAGTTCCTCTTTGCTATTTGTTTGCTGTTTTTTTCTGTCCAGCTTGTCAATTTGTTTTTTACTGCTTGCTGGAAGCTCTGGGACGCAGAGGGTGTACCTCCGTGCCGTTAGTTCGGTACGGAGGGTCTTTTTGCCCCCTTTGCGTGGTTTTTGTAGGGTTTTGTGTTGACCGCAAAGTTACCTTTCCTATCCTCGCTCTGTTCAGAAAGTTGGGCCTCACTTTGCTAAATCTATTTCATCTCTACGTTTGTCTTTTCATCTTAACTCACAGTCATTATATGTGGGGGCTGCCTTTTCCTTTGGGGTATTTCTCTGAGGCAAGGTAGGCTTATTTTCTATCTTCAGGCTAGCTAGTTTCTCAGGCCGTACCGAGTTGCATAGGCAGCATTAGGCGCAATCCACGGCTGCCTTTAGTGTGGTTGGAGAGGATTAGGGATTCGGTCAACAGAGTTCCCACGTCTCAGAGCTCGTTCTTGTTTTTTGGGTTATTGCCAGGTCACTGTATGTGCGCTGACCTCTATGTCCATTGTGGTACTGAATTACCTTTCATAACAGTACTGGAAGCCCAAAGTACTAATGATTCTCAATAGAGGGAAAAAAGAAGTTCTGAGACCATTTTTTTTTTCTTTGCACTGTGTTTTGCCTTTTTTTTCCCCTAGACATTTGGGTGGTTCAGGACACAGGTGTAGCAATGGACATTAAAGGTCTGTCTTCATGTGTGGATCAGCTCATGGCAAGAGTACAAAGTATTCAAGACTTTGTGGTTCAGAATTCTATGTTAGAACCGAGAATCCCTATTCCTGATTTGTTTTTTGGAGATAGAACTAAATTTCTGAGTTTCAAAAATAATTGTAAACTATTTCTGGCTTTGAAACCTCGCTCCTCTGGTGACCCAGTTCAACAAGTTAGGATCGTTATTTCTTTTTTGCGTGGCGATCCTCAGTACTGGGCATTTTCCCTTGTGCCAGGGGATCCTGCATTAAGTAATATCGATGCATTTTTCCTGGCGCTCGGATTGCTGTACGATGAGCCAAATTCTGTGGATCAGGCAGAGAAGAATTTGCTGGCTCTGTGTCAGGGTCAGGATGAAATAGAGGTATATTGTCAGAAATTTAGAAAGTGGTCCGTACTCACTCAGTGGAATGAAGGTGCGCTCGCAGCTATTTTCAGAAAAGGTCTCTCTGAAGCCCTTAAGGATGTCATGGTGGGATTTCCTATGCCTGCTGGTCTGAATGAGTCTATGTCTTTGGCCATTCAGATCGGTCGACGCTTGCGCGAGCGTAAATCTGTGCACCATTTGGCGGTATTACCTGAGCTTAAACCTGAGCCTATGCAGTGCGATAGGACTTTGACCAGAGTTGAACGGCAAGAACACAGACGTCTGAATGGGCTGTGTTTCTACTGTGGTGATTCCACTCATGCTATCTCTGATTGTCCTAAGCGCACTAAGCGGTTCGCTAGGTCTGCCACCATTGGTACGGTACAGTCAAAATTTCTTCTGTCTGTTACCTTGATCTGCTCTTTGTCATCGTATTCTGTCATGGCATTTGTGGACTCAGGCGCTGCCCTGAATTTGATGGACTTGGAGTATGCTAGGCGTTGTGGGTTTTTCTTGGAGCCCTTGCAGTGTCCTATTCCATTGAGAGGAATTGATGCTACGCCTTTGGCCAAGAATAAGCCTCAGTACTGGACCCAGCTGACCATGTGCATGGCTCCTGCACATCAGGAGGTTATTCGCTTTCTGGTGTTGCATAATCTGCATGATGTGGTCGTGTTGGGGTTGCCATGGCTACAAGTCCATAATCCAGTTTTAGACTGGAAATCCATGTCTGTGTCCAGCTGGGGTTATCAGGGGGTACATGGTGATGTCCCATTTCTGACTATTTCGTCATCCACCCCTTCTGAGGTTCCTGAGTTCTTGTCTGATTACCGGGATTTATTTGATGAGCCCAAGTCCGATACCCTACCTCCGCATAGGGGTTGTGATTGTGCTATCGATTTGATTCCTGGTAGTAAATTCCCAAAAGGTCGACTGTTTAATTTATATGTGCCTGAGCACGCCGCTATTTGGAGTTATGTGAAGGAGTCTTTGGAGAAGGGGCATATTCGCCCGTCATCGTCGCCATTGGGAGCAGGGTTCTTTTTTGTAGCCAAGAAGGATGGTTCGCTGAGACCTTGTATAGATTACCGCCTTCTAAATAAGATCACGGTTAAATTTCAGTACCCCATGCCGCTGCTATCTGATTTGTTTGCTCGGATTAAGGGGGCTAGTTGGTTCACCAAGATAGATCTTCGTGGTGCGTATAATCTTGTGCGTATTAAGCGAGGCGATGAGTGGAAAACTGCATTTAATACGCCCGAGGGCCATTTTGAGTATCTAGTAATGCCATTCGGACTTGCCAATGCTCCATCAGTGTTTCAGTCCTTTATGCATGACATCTTCCGAGAGTACCTGGATAAATTCCTGATTGTGTACTTAGATGACATTTTGATCTTCTCGGATGATTGGGAGTCTCATGTGAAGCAGGTCAGAACGGTGTTTCAGGTCCTGCGTGCTAATTCTTTGTTTGTGAAGGGATCAAAGTGTCTCTTTGGTGTTCAGAAGGTTTAATTTTTGGGGCTCATCTTTTCCCCTTCTACTATCGAGATGGATCCTGTTAAGGTCCAAGCCATCCATAATTGGACTCAGCCGACATCTCTGAAAAGTCTGCAAAAGTTCCTGGGCTTTGCTAATTTTTATCGTCGCTTCATCTGCAATTTTTCTAGTATTGCTAAACCATTGACCGATTTGACCAAGAAAGGTGCTGATTTGGTCAATTGGTCTTCTGCTGCGGTGGAAGCTTTTCAAGAGTTGAAGCGTCGTTTTTCTTCTGCCCCTGTGTTGTGTCAACCAGATGTTTCGCTTCCGTTCCAGGTCGAGGTTGATGCTTCTGAGATTGGAGCAGGGGCTGTTTTGTCGCAGAGAAGTTCTGATTGCTCGGTGATGAAACCATGCGCCTTCTTTTCCAGGAAGTTTTCGCCTGCTGAGCGAAATTATGATGTGGGCAATCGAGAGTTGCTGGCCATGAAGTGGGCATTCGAGGAGTGGCGTCATTGGCTTGAAGGAGCTAAGCATCGCGTGGTGGTCTTGACTGATCATAAGAACTTGACTTATCTCGAGTCCGCCAAGCGGTTGAATCCTAGACAAGCTCGTTGGTCATTGTTTTTTGCCCGTTTTGACTTTGTGATTTCATACCTTCCGGGCTCTAAAAATGTGAAGGCGGATGCTCTGTCTAGGAGTTTTGTGCCCGACTCTCCGGGTGTATCTGAGCCGGCGGGTATCCTCAAAGAGGGAGTAATTGTGTCTGCCATCTCCCCTGATTTGCGGCGGGTGCTGCAAAAATTTCAGGCTAATAAACCTGATCGTTGCCCAGCGGAGAAACTGTTTGTCCCTGATAGGTGGACGAATAAAGTTATCTCTGAGGTTCATTGTTCGGTGTTGGCTGGTCATCCTGGAATCTTTGGTACCAGAGAGTTAGTGGCTAGATCCTTTTGGTGGCCATCTCTGTCGCGGGATGTGCGTGCTTTTGTGCAGTCCTGTGGGATTTCTGCTCGGGCTAAGCCCTGCTGTTCTCGTGCCAGTGGGTTGCTTTTGCCCTTGCCGGTCCCGAAGAGGCCTTGGACACATATCTCTATGGATTTTATTTCAGATCTTCCCGTCTCTCAAAAGATGTCAGTCATTTGGGTGGTCTGTGATCGCTTCTCTAAGATGGTCCATTTGGTACCCTTGTCTAAATTGCCTTCCTCCTCTGATTTGGTGCCATTGTTTTTCCAGCATGCGGTTCGTTTACATGGCATTCCAGAGAATATCGTTTCTGACAGAGGTTCCCAGTTTGTTTCAAGGTTTTGGCGAGCCTTTTGTGGTAGGATGGGCATTGACTTGTCTTTTTCCTCGGCTTTCCATCCTCAGACTAATGGCCAGACCGAACGAACCAATCAGACCTTGGAAACATATCTGAGATGCTTTGTTTCTGCTGATCAGGATGACTGGGTGTCCTTTTTGCCTTTGGCTGAGTTCGCCCTTAATAATCGGGCCAGCTCGGCTACCTTGGTTTCACCGTTTTTCTGCAACTCTGGGTTCTATCCTCGTTTCTCTTCAGGGCAGGTTGAGTCTTCGGACTGTCCTGGTGTGGATACTGTGGTGGACAGGTTGCAGCAGATTTGGACTCATGTAGTGGACAATTTGACTTTGTCCCAGGAGAAGGCTCAACGTTTCGCTAATCGCAGACGCTGTGTGGGTCCCCGACTTCGGGTTGGGGACTTGGTTTGGTTATCTTCTCGTCATATTCCTATGAAGGTTTCCTCTCCTAAGTTTAAACCTCGTTTTATTGGTCCGTATAGGATTTCTGAGGTTCTTAATCCTGTGTCTTTTCGTCTGACCCTTCCAGATTCATTTTCCATACATAACGTATTCCATAGGTCATTGTTGCGGAGATACGTGGCACCTATGGTTCCATCTGTTAATCCGCCTGCCCCGGTTTTGGTGGAGGGGGAGTTGGAGTATATTGTGGAGAAGATTTTGGATTCTCGTGTTTCAAGGCGGAAACTCCAGTATCTGGTTAAGTGGAAGGGTTATGCTCAGGAAGATAATTCCTGGGTCTTTGCCTCTGATGTCCATGCTCCCGATCTTGTTCGTGCCTTTCATATGGCTCATCCTGGTCCTCCTGGGAGCTCTGGTGAGGGTTCGGTGACCCCTCCTCAAGGGGGGGGTACGGTTGTGAATTCTGTGGCAGAGCTCCCTCATGTGGTCACAAGTGGTACTTCGGCTGGTTCTCTCTGTGAGCTTCCGTTGGTGGAGGAAAGTGGTACTGTGGCTTCTGAGTTTCCGTCCTCAGGTGATGTGGTGAAGTCGTTAGTTGCTTCTCTATTTAACTCCACCTAGTGCTTTGATCCTGGCTTCCAGTCAATGTTCTAGTATTGGACCTGTTTCCTCCTGGATCGTTCCTGTGGCCTGCTGCTCTGCATAGCTAAGTTCCTCTTTGCTATTTGTTTGCTGTTTTTTTCTGTCCAGCTTGTCAATTTGTTTTTTACTGCTTGCTGGAAGCTCTGGGACGCAGAGGGTGTACCTCCGTGCCGTTAGTTCGGTACGGAGGGTCTTTTTGCCCCCTTTGCGTGGTTTTTGTAGGGTTTTGTGTTGACCGCAAAGTTACCTTTCCTATCCTCGCTCTGTTCAGAAAGTTGGGCCTCACTTTGCTAAATCTATTTCATCTCTACGTTTGTCTTTTCATCTTAACTCACAGTCATTATATGTGGGGGGCTGCCTTTTCCTTTGGGGTATTTCTCTGAGGCAAGGTAGGCTTATTTTCTATCTTCAGGCTAGCTAGTTTCTCAGGCCGTGCCGAGTTGCATAGGCAGCGTTAGGCGCAATCCACGGCTGCCTTTAGTGTGGTTGGAGAGGATTAGGGATTGCAGTCAACAGAGTTCCCACGTCTCAGAGCTCGTTCTTGTTTTTTGGGTTATTGCCAGGTCACTGTATGTGCGCTGACCTCTATGTCCATTGTGGTACTGAATTACCTTTCATAACACAAAGCCAACAGACATTTCACTATACACTTCCTTCTAGATCTGTCCTCTGTCCTCAACAATCAACCACTCTCTCTTACCCTTGCCCTCTCCTGGATCTCCTCATACCTCTCTAACTGCACATTTAGCGTCTCCCACTCCTATACTACTTCTTCATCCCATCCGCTCTCTCTTACTCTTCTCCATCTATACCTTTGGCCAATGACAAGAGATCTACTTCTTTGGCCCAGACATCACTTCTCTGCTGTCCAGAATCCCAGAGTGTATTTTAGCTCTATCCTCCTTCACCCCTCACTTCTGAAACTCAACATTGACAAAACTGAACTCATCAGCTTTCCTCCAGCTCACCTATTTTCCCCATCTGATCTGTCTATCACAATAAATGACATCAAGGTTTCCCCTGTATCTAAAGTTCGCTGCCTATGCGAAACCCTTGACTCTGCCTTGTCCTTCAAACCATACATCCAAGTTCTTGCCACATCTTGCCGCCTCCAACTCAAAAATATTTCCAGAACCTATCCTTTCCTCAACCATCAATCTACTAAAATAATAGTGTATGTCCTCATCATCTCTTGCCTACTGCAATATCCTCTTCTGTGGCCTTCCTGCTAATTCTCTCACATCTCTCTAGTCTGTCCTTAACTCTGCTGCTCCACTAATCCACCTCTCTCCTCGCTACTCCCCTCTGCAAATCCCTTTATTGGCTCCCACTGACTTACAAAGCTGTCCATAATCTGTCTCCCCATATATCTCTGAACTAATCTCCCACTATGTAATTTCTGGTCATCCTAATATATGCTTCTCTTCCACGCTCATACGTTCCTCACCCAATCGACTGCAAGACGTCTCGAGGGTATCCCCCATCCTCTAGAATTCTGTGCGCCAACGCATCCAAAAATCCCTACATTTGGAACTTTGAAGCAGAACTTGGAAACCCATCTCTTCAGAACAGTTTACAGGCTGCAATGACCCTGTTGCCACCTCATCATTATCAGAGCTGCCGTCTTACCAACACCAGAGGTGCTGAAACCGCCGAACCTACTGTCTCCTTCCCCATTATGCTGTGGAATGTAAGGCCACAATGGCAGTGTCCTCACCCCTCTATACCTGTCTGTCACTATTAGTTTGTTCATTTCAATTTCTGCTTAGATTCTGAACAGCTGGAAAGCCACAGTTCGTAGCTCTATTCTTACCTATTAATATAAGTCTAATGTTAAAGGGAATCAGTCATATTAAAATTGGTGGCAAAATATCTGATGGCAAAATATAGCACAGCAGCAGGAGTTGATCAGATTAATATGCTTTTTTGTGGCATAGAAGTTCAGTAAACCTTACAAACCAAGGATCTCAGTGCAGAAATTGCAAGCTTGAGTCTAGAGGGCGGACCTACCAGTGATTGACAGTCTTCCCTGTAGACTGTGTATGCAGAGATAACTGTCAATCACTGAATAGGACCGACCTCTGGACTCCTATACATAGAAACACCAGGGACTTCAATGAATAAAATACAGGTTCTACTGAATCATTTTCAACAAATCCATATATCAGTCTGCTCGGTTTCGACTTCTCTATAACATGCTTAATGCTGTCCACAGATTGGACTGTATGTACAGCGCAACGTTTTTCCTTCAAGAAAGGAGCTTGGGGTAAATACATAATTTCAGTATCTATTACTATAACTATATTTTATAAATATATTTGAGGAGTTATGAAGTCAACTTTGCAAGTAAGAGATATAACCTAAGATTAGTCCTTTCACCCTGCTGTTGGTGTATGGTGACATTGAGGTTTGTATATTATATGGATACAAGGAAAGAGTGCTTTTGATGTACTATAGTCTTGCATTGACATGGTTAATGAGAAGAATACAAAGCCACCCATCCCACCGCCTGCGCATTTAGTAAGACCGTCTTTCCAGTTATTGTTTTGTTCTGCTCACTATTTGTATTCTTGCTCTGGTCCTATTGTGTTTCTAGTCTTTGAAGAGCATTATGGTTGTGTGCTGAATGAGTCTACTCCATTCTGCCTTCGCTGCTCACTGGCTCTTCTACAATAAGCAATGCTAACAGTTATATATTATATTCATTTATTCTTGATTATAGCTTTCTAAAAAACTGGAAATAGGTGCTGTCAAACAAACACACTTTAAAGGGAGTCTATTACTATGACAGAACCTACTTTTTTTTTTCTTGTTTAGAGGTATTTAGCAGAACTGTCCCACCCAAAGTAAGGATCAGGGAGAGGGAATTAAGCTTGCTGTATTTGCTAATGAGTATATGTAGCAAAATCAGTAAGCCCTACTCTTATAAGGGGACTAATTTACATGTAAAGGAAATGCAGCTTAAGAAAGAGGAAAGGGTTCTTTACTGTAAGTGGCGCCAAATTCCAGAGTGCTCTACCAATGTTTGATTAAAGAATTTAATGAGGTCCAGACCTTTAGTTATAACTAACGGTATTGAGGAGGAGAATAAATAAGGAGGTGATTGATGTAGAACTGATGTAGGGAAATATTTGACTGCTAGGTGGGACCTAAATTCCACAACTAGCAACATTCAAGGGGTTTTGCTTTGTCTTCCTCTGGACCAAACAGCTCAGCCCAAGGCAGGATGAACTTGATGACCTTTTGCCTTTTCAAGTATAATGGGTATGATAATACGTATCACCAATAGATTTCCAGCACAGCTGTCCATTTTTTTTTCTGGGGGCTTGCTGAATTATTAGCAGGTTTGTGTTTTATAACTAGCTGGATACCTACATTTCTGCCTTAATCATGAATTCTTGTTCCTCTGAGTAATTCTGCAGTGATTTTTTTTCCTAAACGGACCTGCCGAGTTGTCACAAATCAAAGTTTAGTGCTTTTTAAGTGTCCCCCATACAAACATTTTCCAGCTTCCCTCCAAAATATAGAGATCTATTGCTAACATAAAATCATTGCTGTCCTCTTTTCCCCTAGAATAACAGCTACGTAAAAACCACGTGTACATGTACAATGCATTTACTTTTCCAATTTTACAGTATTACGTTTTCTGGGGAAAATAAACCTGCATTGGCAAGTATGCCGTGGTGTTAAAAGCCTTGTGAATTCCAGCTACATTTTTAGAATACACTAGATGCTGAATGGTGTCTAAAATCACCAGGAACAGGCAGTTTATCATTCGAGCTTGGTTAGAGAGTTCTAACATATAGGTGAAATTATTGTATTATCTTGAAAACCCATATGTAGGTTTCCGTAATGACTCTATTTAGCGGTCTATGAGCTTTAGCATATGTCATATATTGTGCGGTAATATATTGCTGTAGTGACTGTTCCACCACATATGTATGGATTACCAAAGTTTAAAGAGTTTGTCAGGTTTGGACAACTTCTCATAATATGGACCCACAAATCAAAAGCAGGTTGAAAAAGTATTGCTGCTTGGAGACAAACCAGGATGTTTTTTATTGAAAATCTATGCCAATATTCATTTGCCATGCATTGGCAAAGCAGGGTGCTAACTTAAGTAAAGCCATGGCATTCTAATTATTCAGTAATTGCCCTGTAGTCCTCCTCAGACACAGCAATGATAAAAGCCCCTTTAATACCATCTGGTTCATTTTAGAGTGGAAACCTTTTAAATACAATCAGAAGAATTTCACTAATCAAACTAGTGATATGGTAATATAGGTGCCACTCATACACTTTCAGGCTAATTTGCATTTAGCTTCAAAGCTTGATTTTTATCTCTGGCACATAGAATGACTGTAAGGCAGGTATGAGTTTCATTGTCGTTCTATGACCAATACTGCCATACTACTAGGTTGATTGATTAAAAAAAAATGTCCTGCCACCCAGTATTGTGGAGTCAAAGTCGTGAAGTCGGAGTCTGTGTCAATTTTGGTTTACTTGGAGTTGGCATAGCATGAACTGACTCAGACTCCTAAAATATATAATACATTGGGTACAGTAGTTCAATGCAGTATGTACTGTAATTTTCATAATAATTTGGGAAAATTATGAAATGTCCTATAAATGTCTGTTCTGTTCCTGATCTCAGGATCTCTGTTTTAAGTTGAGATAAATCTATGCTGCACTTTATGTTCATGCTCAGTAGTAAAGCTCTTCCTCCACAGATGAAAGGAAAAAGGCACTGGGAAGGAATGCCTGCACTCATCTCAGAACTGATAGAGTGAACAGGAAAACAGGATTAAGGCAAGTTAAATAGCTTGTATCAATGGTGATGAAAGCCTGATGGTACCTTTTTATTACAGTAAATGTATCACTTTGGCATGAGCCATGTATGAGGGAGCAGAAGTAAGGGAAATTAAGGAGTTGGAGTGGGAAGTTTGGCTTACCGACTCCACAACCCTCCTGCTACTTTAACTTAAAGAATTTGGCCAATATCTAGAGCAGTATAGAAATATAAGTAACTGCTAAATGATAGTAAAATGAATACAAATATAAAATGTATAAATTATATAAAATTTATAGTGTAGATATGAAAACTATACATTTCCAAAATAATATATGTCACACAAATGCAGCACTAACATGGCTGCTAGCCAAAATCAAACCTTGTAAATTTAGATAAAAACTTGGATTAAAAAAAAAATGAATTAATGCTATTTTATCACACAGTACTCTAGAACTGGAATTACGAATAGCGCATGTAAGACTACAAGAATACACTATCTGCCTCAGGAAGGAGGGGTACGAAAGAAGCAATAGTGACTGAGTGGGTGGCAATAAGTTTTTTCACAGGAGTGTAACAATTTCAGATCATGTGCAATCTGGATACCAGCTGAGCGGCACAGAAGGCTTGTTTCAGCCTCACTGGGCAGGAATTATTTAGAACCACAGAAAGGCACAGGAGAAAAGATTTCCTTAGTAAAGTGACTTACATATGCAGCTACGATGCTGCTCTTGGCAGCAACGAAGACTAAGCAAATGAAGATCGCCGATCCCAGCATGCCCACGGCACAGACAAGTGGGTCAGCACGTTGAGTTTTCAACCGACACCATTTAGTAGCTCCCGCCCCTGTTATCACTCCGAGAAAGCCGGTGATGCAGGTGATTGCTCCAAAAATCAAACTGTTAAAAAGAGATAGAAAGGCTTGTTATATGGACAAGTGGTACAGTAGTGTCAAAACTATAAGCGTCTCCTAGTTACAGGGCTTCTCTTTTCACAGTGGGGAGTTTAATATTAAGAAATTCTAAAAAAAGTTATTGAACATCCCTGATCTTAAGGTGTATCCTAGTGGCCAGTAGTCCCTAATAAAAAATGAATCCAGGGGAAATAGTCATGTAAATTAAGTCAATATCCATTCATTCATGATGTCCATTGTATTCAAGAGGCACCCTGCAGTCCTCCTACCAAGTGCCACACTTGTATGCGGCTTTATGCTTTAACATAGGAGGTTTCAGATTTTCTATATTAAATGAGAGTACTTGTTGCAGAGAAAAGAGAAATATTACAGAAGTATTCCAGAAATACGTAAGTGGATAACAGTTGTAAATAAATGCAGAACCTTAGTACAGGAGTTGAGCGAATATGTTCGGGTTCCCTCTTATTCGGCAAGCTATAGCGCTTACCGAATAAGCTGCAGAGGGAACCTGGCTTCCTAGATCGCGCTGGCTGATCAGCTGATTGGCGCCGCAGCTGCACGTGTCGCAGCTGTGTCAGTGTCACAGCCGCGACGCCGATCAGCTGATCGACCGGTGCGATCCAGGAAGCCGGGTTCCATCTGCAGCTTATTCGGTAAGCGCTATAGCTTGCCGAATAAGAGGGAACCCAAACATACTTGCTCAACTCTACTTAGTACCTCTAGGTTAAGTTCCCATAATGAGTTTTTGGTGAGATTTTGACACTGTATAAAAAAAACGCAATGTCTGACGGTTCCAGCAAAGTGGTTGGGATGAATACAAATTTTGTGCCCATTGTGCTTCATTATTATGTACAAAGTGAACTGCGGTGTGTTTCAAATTTGCAAAATGTAAATTTTTCTAGCAAATACGCCGCGTGTTATGTGCGGATTTTCTTCATACACTTGCATTAGATGCAGAAAATCCAAATGCAAAAAAAATGCATACTCGTCTTTAGCGCTTTTAGGCTGTGGAAATGCACTTAAGTGTAATACGTGCTATTTAAGTGACATGACATTCCAAGGATTCAAAGATGGCAGCATTAAAAACGCGTGGGACATAATTGGTACAAAAAATCTGCCACATGAAAAACTCACCATGTACTCATCACGGGAATATAGCCTTGAGAAGTGTACAAATTGATAAAATACCTGTCTTTGGTGCTGCAGGGTCCAAAGTTACACGGCTCCACTGTTTTCTGTACGACCTGAGCTCTATACAGATAGAGGGGGATCCACATACCGAGAGCCCCAGTGGCAAATGACACTGTAGATGTTGCCAATGACGAGAAGACATAACTGCGACTGGTAAAATGAATAGAAAATGCACAAATTAAGTGCCGCAGGCCAGATGTGACCGAAAATTGGTTTAGCTTCTTTTTCTGTATTTAATGAGGTTTCTGCCAGTTTTTTGGAATTTCCTCATATTATATAATAATGTTGTGCGGCCTCTGTGTTCTAGTCTGTGCACAAGAGAACTTGATTTCTCATTGTCATGTCTGTGCAAATGTGATCACTGTCTTGTAAGAAAACATATACCCAATATGTGCAAAGATACGACATATTGGCAAGCACAATTCAAGGTGTTTATAGGAAAGTAAATCGTGTATTTGTTAACAATAATATCCCATAAAATAAATATTTGTACAATTATTGTCAGAAATATCGCCCTTATCATGTACTCTTCCAAAAGGAAGTCTAAGAGTAGAATAACATTCCGCAATCATAGCAAATTGTGTAGACAAAGTCCGCTCACCTGGATGGACGTGAGGAGCTTCTGAGCTTCTATCACCTCGCTCGGATCTGAGCCAGAGCAGCTACAGCATAGACTTTTGGAAGAGGAAGAGAAAGATCCAGCGAGGAAGGAGCTTGAAATCTCGAGTATAAAATGTAGCATTTATTATGCACTTTAAAAAAAAACCTCAAGGACATTGACAGTGGTGCATCCCAAGGTTATAAGACCTACACATTTCAACTCCACGTCTTATTCATGGTCTAAGATGTGGAGTAAAACATGGAGTCGAAATGTGTAGGTCTTATAACCTTGGGATGCACCACTGTTAATTTAATTCAGGTTTTTATTTTATTTTATAAAAGTGCATAATAAATGATAAGTTTTATACTCAAGATTTAAAGCTCCTTCCTTGCTGGATCTTGCTCTTCCTCTTCCAATTCTGCAATCATGACGCATAAACACACATGTAGTGCACTCAGTCTAGCACACATCATACTAACCATATCTTGATGCAGAGTACTGTAACTTGACATTTAAAGTAAACCTGTCAGCACAATTTTTTTTAATGCAAAGTAAAGAAATCTGCTTTGTGGTTCTTCTGTAATCACCATGTGAAGTTTTCTGCTAATTAGATTTCGGTGCACGGGGCCGGCCTATACCCGGGGTCTTCTCCTCACGGTCTGTGATTCCCTGGCCCCTCCGCCTGCCTCCGGTCTGTGAATGATCTGCCTCCTCTGTATGAAATCTCAGCAGTGACCTGTCATTCATAGAGCGGAGGGAGGCAGATGGGCTGGAGAATCAGACAGGGCGGAGAAGATCCTGTGTACAGTCCGCCCCCCCCCCCTCCCCGTGCACCAAAATCTAATCAGCAGAAAACTTCAAATGGTGATTAGAGAACAACCAGATGGATTTAATCACCAAAGGTATCAATGAAATGAGTATTACAGAACTATAATAACCATTACTTTACATTACAAAATTGTGCTGACCGGTTCTCCTTAAAGCACACGCCATTGAACAAGTGAGTTAGTTGCAGAGGGATATTCTGTCTTGGGAAAGCATATATAGTGTTGTACAGATGAAGTGTGGCACTGATCGTGGCATTCATGCAATCTTGGTTTTCCCTTTATGGCAGTTAGATCTTCATGTTACTTACTTCTTGACCAGAGCTTTCATATCTCGGAACCAAGAACTCCGTGCCTTTAGTTGTTCTGTGTGTCCTCTCTTAGCCGCTGGTACGAATATCAGTATTAGCGTTCCAGTTATCATACCAAGCACTGGGGAGACCTGACGAGACATTAAATATATTAATATATAAACATAGTTCACACTTGATATTAAACTACAGCAAAAAAAGACATTCAATGTCATTAGATTAGAGAATTCTATTAAATAGGAGACACTGCTGGAAGGTTGTGATCAGAGTCATTAGTAAGCCTCGGTACTTAGCATTTATTTAATCCTAATGAGCCTCAGAGACGATGCCTCAAGCATCTAGGCTTCAGTCTGCTGCCTTCAGGAGAAATATAATACATCGTGATGTTCTAATAAACCAGTAGTAGGAAAGATTACAAAATCACGTATTTTGGTTTAAAAAAAAATAAAAGAGACTAAGAGAAGAAAATGTGTTCTAATAGTAAAGTTATCTTTACTCTTCTATTCAAACCCTGTGTCCTGCATCATGCTTGTGATGTCCATCTTTCATGCGACCACTGCAGCCAATCACTGGTCCTATCAGCGGTGATGCTAGCATGAACGATCACAAATGATGGACTCGATGCCAGTGCTGCAGCACAGTCAGATACCAGCAAATAGTAATGGTTATTTTATTTATTTGAACACATTTCCTGCTCTCAGCATTTCTATTATTACATAAAACCCATTTAAAATGGTGTCATCAGGGTATGGTCCATGGTCTGGTCATAGTTCTCCACCTTTTCAGTGGACTATTCTTACGTTCCTTGAAACATATGACATGTGTAACTATGGATTTGTCTTCTTTTTATACTTTACACTAGTAAAAAATGTTCAATGGTATTGCCCTGTGACACATTACAAAAGCATTTGTGTAGAAGTAATTATCGTTGTACACATTTGATAGAACAGCCAAATATCTTTTATAATGAAGCTTAGTATATCCAAGCCGCACCTCTTCCCTAATTACCGTATATATAAATTTGTACAGGAACGCACAGAAGACCACCCAAAATATTAAACAATAAGAAACTGGAAAGAAATATTCTCTATTTTTGGCTGTTCGGTAAGGACAGAAATATACCTTTATTATAGCTACAATTCCCTAGTTACTGACTGGATATGCCAAAGTTTTAGAGCGAGAGAGCCAGAGGTGAAGAAGCAATGCTTCCTGTTTTAAGCCTTAAAACCAGATTTATGATCAAACAAGCAATGCTTGCACTTAGATGAAAAAGAAAGGAAGTGTGAAGTATATGGGGTCAGTGCTAAAGCTATGGAAACCAGCTTTGTTGTTATTTTTTTCCCTTAAAACAGGAAAGAGACTTTGTTATAATCCTAGACTGCAAAATGTGGTGTAAAGTTGGGAATGAACCGTTAAGATGCTGCTGCTGATTAGATAACTAATAATGCAACTGCATGGATCGGCTTTCTCGCTAAGCACAAAGCTCTCCGTATTTCACTGTGAAGGGCCTGCATCAATATTCATTGATCATGATTCTTATCCCTCTTTACAAGTATATTAGGGCATTCAGTTTTAAGAATTTACCCTAGCACAACGAGAGGAGTAGATTTGTTCTTGGGTCACACTAATATGATGATTTCTACTCATGTTGGAACCATAACAGCTCTGATCTGTACTCAAATACTGAATATTGACTAAAAGTGTGGTCTAATTTCCATCTGTGTTCCATTATTTTTGACAGCAAGAACACTACTGAAGCTATGCTAACGGTGACATAAAAAATATTGGAATTCCTGAAGAGTGAACAAAGCCAAAAGGTAGCCTTGCAATTAGTTCAATGTTAACTAAATGCACAGATTTTCGCTGTACCAGCTAATTATCTAATGTGTACTGGTCTCAACTTTCTCGCTATGGCAAAAGTTGGAAGAAAGCAAGATTAGTTATTTTAACAGGGCATCAGCAAAAATGGTTGACAGCATGTTCAGTACAGACCAAAAGTTTGGACACACCTTGGACAACACCACAACTGATGGTCCCAACCCCATTTATAAGGCAAGAAATCCCACTTCTTAAACCTGACACGGCACACCTGTGAATTATAAACCATTCCCGGTGACTACCTCTTGAAGCTCATCAAGAGAATGCCAAGAGTGTGCAAAGCAGTCATCAAAGCAAAACTTTGAAGAACCTAGAATATAAGACATAATTTCAGTTGTTTCACACTTTTTTGTTAAGTATATAATTCCACATGTGTTAGTTCATAGTTTTGATGCCTTCAGTGTGAATTTACAATTTTCATAGTCATGAAAATACAGAAAAAATCTTTAAATGAGAAGGTGTGTCCAAACTTTTGGTCTGTACTGTATGTGTCACCAAGGTGGCTGGCCTCAGTGATGTAAATCCCGGGAAGTGTGCAACAGTAACACTAGGTTACGGAGTAGTTGGTTTAAGTGTATTCTGGGTCCAGAATTTAGGAGAGACCAAAAGAGATAGAGTGGGAAAAGGTTGCTCTCATACTCCACTTTGGGTTTTACAAGCTGAATTAAAGGCAGCTGAGACTTCAAAGAGTGAGTTGTGCTGGAGCTAACCATGGGTATATTTCTTGATGAAAGAGCTTAAAACTAGAGATAAGGGTCAGGGCTTACTTGGCAAGCTATAGCGCTTACCAAATAAGCTGTAGAGGGAACCCGGATACCTGGAGCGTGCCAGCTGATCTGTTTGGCTCTGCAGCTGCATGTTTCGCGGCTGTGTGACACATGCATGGAGAGATCAACAAACAGGTTCTCCATGCATGTGTTGTGACTGTCACACAGCCGCGACACATGCAGCTGCGGAGCCGAAAAGCTGATCAGCCGGAGCGATCCAGGAAGCCGGGTTCCTTCTGCAGCTTATTTGGTAAGCACTATAGCCTCAGGTCAGTTTTAGCATTTAGTGAACCTAGCAAAAAAGCCAAACAAAAAACAAGTGTGGGATTGCACTTTTTTTTGCAATTTCACCACACTTGGAATTTTTTTACCCGTTTTCTAGTACAAGACATGATAAATCCAATGGTGTCTTTCAAAAGTACAACTCGTCCCGCAAAAACCAAGCCCTCACATGACCATATTGACAGAAAGAAAAAAAAATATGGCTCAGGGAAGGAGGGTAGCGAAAAACGAAAAAGGGCTCCGTCATGAAGGGGTTAATTAGTAAAAACTTGCTGACAGATTCACTTTAAGAATATATGCACATTCAGCCATATTACGGTATCTATAAAGTGTATGACTAGCTTTAGAGAAAGCCCTGAATTAGAGTTTTATTCCAAAAATGTAACATTTCCTATCCACTGCTAAACACAATAATACAACATAAAAAGTTTTATCTTCTGAAGCACTGCCATTACGTTTTTATTCATGTAATAAGTAGAGATGCATGTAATGTAGTGTGAGTACAGTAATATACTCACCTACAGCTGCTCTCTCCGGCGTCCAGGGCCGTTCTGCTCCTCTTCTCAGTGATGTCACCACAATTGTGACCAACCGGCTCAGTATGCCAGAAGTCTTTTACTGTGTAAATCTATGGAGTCTTGTTCGGGCGCTCTATAGACTTACACTGTAGAAGCCACTTCCAGGTCACAGAGCACAGCAAGACCCGGAGAGCTTAAAGGGAGTCTGTCACCCCAAACATCGTATAGGAGATAAGGCCACCAGCATCAGGGGCTTATCTACAGCATTCTGTAATGCTGTAGATAAGCCCCCAATATAACCTGTTTTTCTTACCTTTCAGGGTACATTATACTCACCCAGGGGCGGTCCCGCTGCGGTCCGGTCCAATGGGCGTCGCAGTCAAGGTCAGGCGCCTCCCATCTTCATACGATCACATCCTCTTCTTGTCTTCCTCCCGCGGCTCCGGTGCAGGTGTTCTTTGTCTGCCCTGTTGAGGGCAGAGCAAAGTACTTCAGTGCGCAGGCGCCGGGAAAGGTCAGAGAGGCCCGGCACCTGCGCACTGCAGTACTTTGCTCTGCTCTCAACAGGGCAGACAAAGTACGCCTAAGCCGGAGCCGCGGCAGGAAGATAAGAAGAGGGTGTGATCGTATGAAGACAGGTGGCCCTGGCCCGGACCGCGACGCCCATCGGACAGGACCGCAGCGGGACCGCCCCTGGGTGACTATAATATAACCTGTTTTTCTTACCTTTCAGGTTACATCCGGGGGCTTATCTACAGCATTACAGAATGCTTATGCCGGTGGCCTTTTCTCATATACGATTTTTGGGGTGACAGGCTCCCTTTAAGAGCGATGATGTCACTGAGAAGAGGAGCAGAACGGTTCTGGACACCAGAGACAGCAGCGGTAGGTGAGTATATTACTACACTCACACTACATTACATGTACATACACACACAAGGAATGTAAAAAAAAACATAATGAGACTGCTTCTTTAAAGAAAGCAGCAGGTGAATGTGGATGAGCACTGTGTAGTTATTCTGTCAGTCAGACAAAGGATTCTTCAGCATTGTCAGCTTTATATCTACACGTCTGGATTAGATGTTCAGAGCTTGATATGCAATGATTTGCCTATTATATAACATGTCAGCTTTTATCACTTGCAGTCACTTCTAACAGAGCAACAAACGCTGTTTGGTCTAAACCCACAAAGCTAAAAAAAAATAAAAAAATATAAAATGAATTTTATATACATTATATATTTATTTAAAAAAATAAATGGAATTGCTTACAAATCTATATTGTTTCTGTCTAGGGAATCTCCCTGCCCCACCATGTAGTATGTACATCTGTTCTACTATTCTGTAGAAGTCTACATAGAAATAGCAGATGGGGCATTCAGTTTTGATACCAAGGATGTGAAAATAGAAAAAAACCCATAAGGGGGCAAAAAAAAAAAATCTAATTAGTATGGTCTTCTAGGCTTGAGAAACGCTCACACCTTGGGCTGAATCATCATAGAATCCCCTATGGGCTATTAAACCACCATATTTTTTTTATACTATATCGAGGATCGGTCTGTGCCTGGAAGGTCTGGCACCTATTTATCAACTACTGCTTGCTGCTGCTTTTCTATTTTTTTTTTATATCTAGTATTGGCTTCTAGATATAAAGTTTTTGGGGATTATCCGGTTTTCGTGATAAGGGTTGAACGCTTAACAATAAAATAGAGAATTTGGGAAATTACTAGACGTTTTTCTGTAGTCAGCCATATTTTTTACTGTACGTGAAAATAGGAGTAAGAATCAAGGAATACAACTAAATATTATGCTAAACTAATTCATCCTTCCCTCCATATACAAGTCTTTGTAGTAGTAGCAGTTTTGGGATTTGAAGGTTCTTTGCCAATTTGTTGGTTTCCTAAGACTGAGAAACGTCCAATGGCCGCAGCAGAAGATGCCCCACTACTGTTTTAGACAGTAAATGCATATTAATTTATCTTTCAGAATTAATACAATATCTGATTAGAACAAACTAATGCTAATACTTTACCCTCAGTGCCCAGCGCCAGTCCCCTGCCACCTGCTTGACACTTGAACCAGTGATGTATCCTAAGCCACTGTAGGGAGAAAGGCAGAATTAGAAAATCTACAAAATTTATGTATACCAAGACTTTAAACAATTTAGAACTTAAAATAGTTGTGTAATTTATTCATACTTTAAGGAAAGTGCTAAGGATATTTTGTTGCACTTAATATATAACTATTATACGTTCTTCTCCTTTGTTTGTAGCATAGACTTCCTCAAAGACTGTACTTGTTTTCAAAATGGCTGCTAAAGGATGGACATGTGACTAGACCTGCCCAGTAGCCTCCTCCAATTAAAAAAATACATCCTACCATGTGCAGTGTTTTTCTATTGGAGGAGACTGATGGACCGGCCTGGTCACATGACTCTCCACCACCAGCAGCGGCCATTGTAAGGTCAGGAGAGCTATGTGGAAGGCTGCACTGACAAGTACAGAAGGAACACCTGTAATTCTTAGTAAGGGCCACAAACGTGTCCTACACATTCAATACAATTAAAAAAAGTGGGCAACCCTTTTAATAATAGATATACAGACTACATGATTATGTGAAGCAGCTTTGTATAGATTTACTATTTTCAGCCTATATAAGAAAAATCCTTGAATTATTTCTTAATAGCTAACCATTTATGTAAAAAGCCAATATGCATTTTTAGTTTGCAACGCCAGAATAAGGACTTGAAAACACATGTAGCAGGTATTTATGGTGACAAGTGGTAGACTACTAATGTACTGCGTTATTTGTGAGGAAATGATCTCAGGGTGCCACTTTATTATAGGAAATGGCCAACAGGAACCTTGCTGCCACCCAGTCTGGGGTCTAAGGCCGGGATCACACATGCGAGAAATACGGCAGAGTCTTGCATGTTAATACCCGGCAGGCACTGCCGCCGTTATTCAGGAGCGGAACGTGTGGCTGCATGTATTGATATGCGGTCGCACTCTCCGCTCCTGAGTGACGGCGGCAGTGCCGGGTATTAACATGCAAGACTCTGCCGTATTTCTCGCATGTGTGATCCCGGCCTTAGAGTGCGAAAGTCAGATATCCTGGGGGCACTCCATGCTGGTTTATGGAAGTCCGGGGCAAGTGATAACACTGTAACCTATGTTAATATATAGCTTTTCTTGTTCTGGTCACTGAAAAATTGTTTGTTCACTGCTAAAAAAGAAGCTCAAAATTGTATCAAGCATCTGTCACTTGGGATTGAAGAAGACTCTAGTAAAGTCCACTATACCAATACAAATTACCTAATGTCAAGGAACAAGATCAACAGCTGTAGCCATGTTCACATGCAGAGTTTTTTGCAGCATTTTTTTTTTTTTTTTTTGCAGCAAAAGTGCTGCTTTCAAAACACTGGTTTTGCTACCTTTTCATTGCGGATTACATGTGTGATTTGTCTACAATACATGTTTAATAAAGTCCGCTTTATTCACCAAAAACGTAGCAAAATCTGTACTCTCTCATTGCTTTCTAATGGTGTAAAAACCCTGCATATGAACATAGCCTTAAGGGGGATGCCCACTATTCAGAGAAACCCCATGTTTCCCCCTTGTAAAATAGTAACCCTTATACTCCCCTCTGGTGCTGGCGCCATTCGAGTGGTGTCGGCACCGACTCTCCCGGGGATCATGTGACATTATGTCACTGGATCCCTGGGGTCAATCAGCGCTAGCTTCACTCTCCCGACCTTTCAACGTTTCACATACATTCAGAAGTGAGAGAGCAACAGCTCTATCACTTCTGAATGTATGTGAAACGTTGAAAGGTGTGATCCTCGACTCTGCCCTCTCTTTCAAGCCACATATCCAAGCCTTTGCCTCCTCCTGCCAGTCTCAAACTCAAAAATATTTCCCGGATCCGTGCTTTCCTTGACCACGACACCACTAAAACACTAGTGCATGCCCTTATCTCCCGCCTCGACTACTGCAACCTCCTACTCTCTGGCATCCCCTCTAGCACTCTGGCACCACTCCCATCCATCCTACACTCTACTGCCCGACTAATCTACCTGTCTCCCCGCTATTCCCCAGCCTCTCCACTATGTCAAGCCCTTGACTGGCTTCCTATCGCCCAGAGACTCCAGTTCAAAACCCTCACAATGACATACAAAGCCATCCACAACCTGTCTCCTCCATACATTTGTGACATGGTCTCCCGGTACCTACCTACACGCAACCTCCGGTCCTCACAAGATCTCCTTCTCTACTCCCCTCTCATCTCTTCTTCCCACAACCGCATCCAAGACTTCTCCCGTGCTTCCCCCATACTCTGGAACTCTCTACCCCAACACATCAGACTCTCGCCTACCATAGAAACCTTCAAAAAGAACCTGAAGACTCACCTCTTCCGACAAGCCTACAGCCTGCAGTGATCCTGAAGTTACTGAATCGCAGCACAACCTGCCCTACCCTCTCCTAGTGTTTCATCACCCATCCCCTGCAGACTGTGAGCCCTCGCGGGCAGGGTCCTCCCTCCTTATGTACCCATGTGCCTTATTTGCTCATGTTTAATGTATTTGTCTATATTTGCCCCGTATTCACATGTAAAGCGCCATGGAATAAATGGCGCTATAAAAATGTATAATAATAATAATAATAACATCTAGCGCTGATTGGCCACAGGGATTGAGTGACATAATGTCACATCATCCCCGGGAGAGAAAGTGCCGACACAGGCATTGGACAGAAGTGTAGGTGTAATCCTTTTACTACGGGGGGAGGGGGGGGGGAGGGTTAGGAACATAGGGAGTAAGAAGGGATTGTCACAGTAGTGGACAACACTTTAGATGTGCGAATGATTTTATGGTTAAATTACTTTTATATAACTTTAGACAGCATTTGGGGAAATCTAAACAGAAAAAAATGTTTATGTTACAAACTGCTTCTTATACACACATGCTATTTTTTCATGTCACGGTTATATAATCTCATTGTCTTATTGTTACATGCACGCCAGGGCCTGTTATTGCTCTACATCAGTACTTAGCTTGGAAGAGTTATTCACAAAAAAAACAAAAAAACGCAAGTTAATTATTATTTATTTATAAAGCGCCATTAATTCCAGGGTGTTGTACGTATGAAAAAGGATTACATATATATGTACCATTAAGCAAACAAATCGACTGATGGGGAGAGGACCTTGTCCTCATGGGCTAACATTCTACACGGCAATGTGAAAGAAGAAACTAGGTCTTGCTGCTTTCGGGGAGTGTGAGCACTGAGACCCCCAGCAATCCTGAGGTTGGTGCTCTAGATTCCCTAGAATGGGGTTCTGCAGCCCCATCTTGAATGTTGTAGAGATGGGCATGCTTGACCTCAGCACCATTCACTGTCTATGGGACTGCCAGAAACAGCTAAGCACTGCACTCAACAGTCCCATAGGCGATGAATGGAGTGGAGCATGTGCATCTCTAATCCTTTCAGGACGGTGCTGCAGACCCCAGTTCTTGGATTCCAAACCCCCGACCTATGGATCGCTGGACAGGGAATAACTTTTTAGAATAACGCTTTAAGTTCAGATGTAAATGTGCACAGCAATGCACTACACCCCATTTGAAGACATGATTTCGATACAGCGGTCGTGCCTGAGTAGACAACACCGCATCGATGAGTCCAGTGATTACTGCGGCAGTTTTGTGCTGTAAACATGGCATCCCCGCTATAGATGTGTCACCCAATACCAGGGGCAAAATTACACAAGCAGCGCTGAAGTTGCAGAGGGCAAGTAATACGGATATGGTCATTTTTACACAGGGAAAACCTAAGGACTAACAAAAAACAAACGGCAAAACGCAGAATTTTTAAAATAATGTTTCTGGGCATTCTATATACCATATATCACTTGGTTTTGGCATCTGGTTTTTTTTTAGACAAATTTAAAGGGAAGCAAAGTCCAATGTGTTGAGCATTGACTTAACCATTTAATGTTCATTCTTTTTATTCCACTGCTTATTTCACATACTTAAAAAAAAACAAAAAAAAAAAAACAGAACAATGGGTTAATGTAGAGAGAAAACCACCCAGCACCGACATGTACAATGCGTGCTCCGTATGGAAAGTGGCTGTACCGGAGTGTCTTCACTATAAATAGTCCTATCGGTTGTGCTGACTAAGAGCAGTCCCTGGTGAGCGCTCCTCATATACAGCACCGTATGTGCCAGGTAGCAGCAATTACCTGCCAAGAGGAATAGCAAAGTAGAAGACAGACAGCATCAGCGTGCGGGTGTTCTTGGTAAACAGATCTCCGATGATGGTGGGAGCGATGGTGGAGTAGCTGGCCTCCCCGATACCTACAAGTCCTCTAGAGAGTACAAGCAGCCAGAAATACTGAAAAAGAAGACGTTCAGGCACAGATTACTATAAAAACACATTGTTTTAGTTTACTACATAACATCGCACTTGTCCGTACGGATTCCTTGTGGCCTGGAAAGTGTTAATGCATAAGCAATTTTCTTTGGTTGCCAAAGAAACTGGTAAGGGGGTATGTCATGGGAATACACAAGTATAAAAAAGAAGAAGCAGGGTGGGCATCTCCTGGCGGGGGTCCTATTATCAGCCAGACAATCCCAATAAACAAGGCAAAATCATTACACTGCTTTGTTTGGTCTGTGATTTTGATCTGCATGGTTCATCTTACGGTAAATTTGCCTTCACCGGCAAATGCATAGGTACAACGATTAGCCCTAGTTCATATTAAAGATGAAATGAAAGAAAATGGAGAATTTAGCTACATAGTAATGTAACAAATCCATATAATATGGAGGTTTTTAAACTATCAACATTAGAATTTAGACTATATAAATGAACGGGTATGTGAATGGTTAGCGGTGCTTGGTATAAAGCAGGTGGGGACATAAATGCTCTAGATATTTATATTATAGGATGATACAAAAGGTAGGTGGCAATTTAAATGTTTTCATTAAGGAGAATCTGTCCTCACAATTTTGCATGCTACAGTAGAGGCATGGCCGTAATGGTGCTGTTATAGGGATTATTCAGATGCCTTTAGTGATAATCAGCATTTGAAGTTTGGGTGTAATATGGTTCAGGTGCATAGGGACAAGATTTTGAGTAGGGCGTTGGACTCCTGCCCCTCTGCCTATCTCTGGTGTCTATATCTGCCTCCCGTTTTAAAGTTTGCGCCAGCACCATCCATGCCACGGTTGCCACTTACGCAAATTAATTTCCTAGTGGTCTTGAATTAAATGGTGCTTGTGGTGACATGCGCTACATGAGATCTCGGCTTATCACTGGAGACGAGATGTCAATCTGCGCATGCGCCACCATTTTCTTTAAAACTGCCGGGAGCTCAACTAGCGGCAGACCTAACGCAAACTTTAAAACAGGAGGCCGATACAGACACCACAGGCTGGATGGCAGAAGGACCGGGGCAGGAGCCCAACACTAACTACAGTCCTGCCCCTATGCACCTAAACCTTATTACATCCAAACGTCAAACGCTGATTATAGAACAACCACAAAGCGGGTTTCTTCACTAAAAGCATCTATATAATCTGTAGAACAGCGCTATCATGGCCATGCCTTTACTATAATCAGCAAACTCGTGCCAACAGATTATCTTTGAGCAGAATTGTAATAATCCACACAGAATCAGGTAGACCACAGAATGGCAATAGTTGGTGAACACCAAGGACTTGTGCACACAGTCGTAATATAGCTTCATGTTATATGGAGCCGTAATAGGGCTTCCCCAGAGGTACATGAGCCCTCTACTGCACTCACAGTTGCTTCCTATATCATATAGAAGCAGGCAGAGATTTTTAGTTTATGATAGCTCATTAATCTGAGAAACAAAATTGTGGCCTGTTCCATTGAGCTCTATATATATATATGGAAGTATTTTACTTTTTAAAGGGAACCTGTCAGTCCACTAATGCTGCCCATAAAGTGATCAATACGAATCAGTCTGTCTGCAACATTGCAGCCAGGTTTAGTTTTCCCTGAAATACTCCAGAATTTTAGAAATATCAGTTTAAAGATCTGGCTGGGGACCATGGGGAAATACGAGACTTATCTGGTACTGCCGCCGTACGACTTCTCTCCGCACAGCAAAGATGGAGTACACTGACAGGTCCCCTTTAATAAGATTAGAGCTGCTAACTCCTAAAAAGGTATTCCAGTTTTAGAAGAATTAATGTTCATAGTATGAGGAAACGTTAAACAAATTTCCAACATACTTTCTGCACCAATTCCGTAGAGTTTTCAAGATTGCTCAATAGGAACCTTTATTTCTTACTTCTAGTGGATATCAAATCAGTCCTGGTCATTGTGAGAGTTACACAGCAGATTTTTAAAATGTGAAAAATTAATTCAGAATTAATACTTTTCATCACAGACAATAACCATTATTTAGTGAAATTGAAATACCCCTTTAAGTGAAGCATTCATGTGACTGTAACCAGGAAAATTAGATATATGCAGGTCAAGAAAGCCCCTCGGCCTTTGTGGTGGAGGCCTAGGTCATTACACATTGATAAAACATTATGGCATTTCTTTGTAGTCGGTCTCTGTCCTTCAGGCTATGCACTTTGTGTATTATTTGCGCAGTCTGCATGAGAATAGGTAACACCACTCTGGGATTGCATGCCATTATTTGTCTTCGTGCCCAAAGAGAAGTCTGAAGGTGTCTGAATACAACATGAAGATGCTTCATCCACTAGGAGCAAGTGGAAAACAATGCATTCTTTAGACTACATGCCAAACTCAGGCTCACAGGCAAAATCAGACCCGTAGGGTGAGCATATTTGGCCCGTGATGTTGTGCAGGTCCCCGAGTATATTAGGCTCACAATGCCGGGCGGGTCACCCGCCTTACATCACATTTTCAACTATATCAGCATCCTAAATGCCGATACAGTTGAAAGCAATGATGGAGGAAGGAGCGCCACCTGATGCTCCCTTTATCATTCTCTCTCTGCGTTTGACATCTTAGCGAAGCGGGCACATTTACATCATTACAAAGCACCCCCTGTACCAAGGTTTGCAGAGGATCTGAAGACACCATGGAGAGCCAAGAGCAGTGGGCAGAGGTGAGTATTTACTTTTCATGTGGGATCCATTATACTCTATGGAGCACTATGTGGGGCCATTATACTCTATGGAGCATTTTTGTGGCCATTATACTGTATGGAAGGCAATGCAGGGCCCTGTTATACTGTATGGAGTACTTTTTGTGGCCAATATATTGTATGGAGGGCTGTGTTGGGATTACAGTTGGAGAGTCATACTTTGTCGTGGTCACCATTCTTTGACGGGGGGGGGGGGATTGAGTGAGGGGGGTACAGTAGGGTCATCATACCGTGCGTGTGGAGGGTACTGTGGAGGAATTAGCTGTGGGAGTATCATACTGTGTTTAGGGGCACTTTTTTAATCATGCTTTCTGTAATATTCAAGGTTTTTTATCCTTTATTACATACTTAAATTAGGGGATTGGGCCATAAGCTTTGTACTGCTCTTACATAACATATGATATGTCAATATTTTATTCTAAGAGCTCTTAATTAAAATGTACTTTGGTTGTGGGACAACTCCTTCAAGTTTTTTCCACGCGAAAAAGTTTGTCATATTTGATAAAAACAACAATTGAAGTGTTTCCTTAACAAATATCAAGGTTGGCCTGTGACTATGTCCAAGCTTTCAATTTTGTCCCTCTGTGTATTTGAGATTGACATTCCTGCTTTAGACCCTTTACATCAGGATTATGGTTCTACCATTGTACAATCCTCTTCCAGCCTGTGAGCGTTGTGGAACCAGGACAGACATGGAATGCGTTCTGCCTGAAGCTATGCTAATAAAGAAGTGTAAGTAGATATTAGAGAGCTCAATTCTTCAAAGGGCCTCATATTTCCCATCATATCTACAACTTCCTTTAAAAGTTGTACCCTTATACAAAATACACACAATTACAGAAAAAGATAAAACTGGAATAACACATAGGTCCGATTCATCATCGAAGCTTCTCCAGTTTTATGGATCCAAGAAGTATCGTTTCTCCTTGCGGAGAGTGACATGATAAGCATGTCGAGGTGAGGAGACTTAAAGCCGCAATGCTCCTCTGGGAAATATGCAAATTGTCTCTTCAGAGAGGAAGAGGACTAGAACTCTAGTGCCACCTATTGGAAGTAGCAATCCTAACAGTCAATGTCGACTCTTTAACGAGCCTTGTCACATGACTTAGGATAATAGCCAAACCAGAATCTCAATCAGTACCCCGAAACACAGTGTCTGCAAATTGAGATTCTGGTTTGGCTATTATCCCAAGTCATGTGACAAGGCTTGTTAAAAGAGTCGACAATGACTGTTAGGATTGCTACTTCCAATAGGTGGCACTAGAGTTTCCCTTTTCCTCTCTGAAGAAATTTCTCCATAAAACTGGAAATTGTCTCATTTTTTTTTTTTTTAAGTTGCTCGAGTCGCCGCAGCTGCATTTCTTGTGGTTATTCGACAGCCGCAGTAAATGCTGGGATTGCCTAACAAACAGACAATCCCTGTATGTGTTGCTGTCGAATAGGCGCGAGACACGCAGCAGCGGGGACTCGAACATATTTTTAAAGCACGCCGAAGTCACGCCGTTTTCACACGACAATGCTCAGATAACTTATCCAAGCACATTCGCTCATCACTAATAATCACATTTGAAATATTTCAGTGCCTTTTGGTGTACAGTTTCTTCCTTTATCCGTTGCATTCTAGTAGTTCCTATGGATCCTAGAACTCATTGTAACTTATATAATAAGCTATGTGCAGCCTACCCAGATCTTGAAAAGAAAAAAAAAAATTAATAATGACAAAATAATTGCAAATGCTGAATCATGCCATAAGTAGAAAAAAAAATCTTAACCTAATTTTTTTTTTCTTAGGAAATACTATGGAGCATTGTAAAGAGAAGTTGCTCATGCAGTCTATAAAATAACGTCCACTGAACCCAGTGCCAGCCATCTAATGTGTATTGGGATGTGCAGACTTTCACAATGAATGATCGGGCAATTGGATTTCCTATTCTTTGTGCTGCAGGGAAGTAAGCCCCAACCAGCAGTTTACTCTCCTCTCCCTTTCTAGAACATGCATGATCAGCCAAGAAGAGTGTGCATATGTATGAGGTGTTCAAGAGGCATAGGTAGTGATCAGCTGGCCGCTATCAAAAGTAGCCAGCCAGGCATATGCTCCATTTTCTACCGTACAGAAATAGGGCACTTCTAGATGTACATGGGGCTTATATGATGCATCTATATGCCTCTGATTTTATATCGAGGCATATTACATTGTTTTCTGTTTGAATCCTTTGAATGTGACACTATGAAATAGAGACCAATAAAGCAAGCATCAATATGTCTAGAGGTATCCCCCCTACCCCAGAAATATTGCTTCTGAAGGTGCCTGTACAACAGAGCATGGGGTCCGAATTGCTCCATACAGACGCTGTGCACACTGTGCAGGCTCCAGTATACACAAGCCCTTATCCATACATAAGCGGTTATGGCAGCCACAGAGAGAAATGGGCACCTGGGAAAGAACAATATCTGGTCCCTTTGGAGCACAATTCCACCTGCTTTGGAGGTGGACAAGACATTACCAACATAAAAAAAAAGTTAAACTTATATTTTCAACAAGTATTTAGGCTTGTGATGATTGGACAGGGTATAGAACGTAGATATATCTACCAAATTAGAAAGGTGTTCCTGGGAACGTTATTGAAATGACTACACAGTTGGATAAAATTATTAAATTCGAAGGCTGGGCCAGGAATACTTACAATAGAGTAATAGTGGATATAATCAGGGGACCCAAGAAAACAAGAATATACAGTACACGTGGGAAATGGACTAATGAAATAGCCGAGCTCTTCTAGCTCAGGCAATAAGTTTGTTTTCATTTTGGTGCTAGTCCCTGGTATTAATGGGATTCTCACACAGTAGATTCTGTAAATTAACACAGTGAGAAAAAGTGCTTATTTCAGCTAATGTAATTCACAAAAAACCTTGCTTCATTGAGGATAATAAAGTGGGACATTTAGACAAATAAAACCGGAGGATATTCACAATGAATGGAAAATGAGATGATGATATGCGATCCTTGTGTTCAGAGCAGTTTCTGGTTGTGGGGAGTCTAAATTTAAGATTGTTCAATAGGTTTCCATCCAAAATAAAACTACCAGTGACTAGAATTTATAGGGAAAGAGGTCCAGATGTAGTATGGAAGAAAAAGACGTTAGATTATACTCACCCAGGGGCGGTCCCGCTGCGGTCTGCTCCGATGGGCGTCTCAGGTCCGCTCTGGCGCCTCCCATCTTGATTCCATGACGTCCTCTTCTGGTCTTCCTGCCGTGGCTCCGGCGCAGGCGCCGGAAAGGTCAGAGGCGCCAGGCGCCTGCGCACTGCAGTACTTTGCTCTGCCCTCAGCAGGGCAGACAAAGTATGCCTGCGCCGGAGCCGCGGCGTGAAGACCAGAAGAGGTCGTCATGGAATGAAGATGGGAGGCACCGGAGCAGACCTGAGACACCCATTTGACCAGACCGCAGCGGGACCGCCCCTGGGTGAGTATAATCTAACGTCTTTTTCTCCTCTTTCAGATTACATCGGGAGCTTATCTACAGCATTACAGAATGCTGTAGATAAGCCCCTGATGACGGTGAGCTTACCTCACCATCGATTTTGGGGGTGACAGGTTCCCTTTAAATATTAATACATAGGCAAATAATCTTTATTGCTGCATTCTGTGCAAGCCGGGGTGTGGCCTCCCTGTCTCTGAGCTTGAGACTATATATAAGGCTTGCCCAGTCTAGTGTTTCACTGGTTGGGCCCAGTCCTTTTGTCTGCCCTTATTCACACTGAGGTCAACATTGACACATGGCAAGGTTTTAATATTAGACAGTGTAGGACTGTCCCTATCAGAGTTACCTTGACATGGTGGGATGGCTTTTGTGCTATTTTTTTTTTTATAAAAAAACAGTATTACTAAAAACTCTATTATTTAAATGCATTTTTGCTTTTTTACTTAGGCTGGGTTCACATTGCATTAGTGGGTGTCCGCTTACGGAATCCGTTACATGGCGCAATTAATGCTATGTAATGGATCAGTTAGCGCACCCATTGACCGCAATGTAACTAACGCATCGCTAATGTATGCCATTTTTGGCATGCGTTAGCAATGTCCCGTTATTTTCTGACAGACCTTGAACGCTGCTTGCAGCGTTCGAGGTCCGTTTCTCGCTAGCGCAGATCGGGCATCTGCGCTAGCGGGATCGCTAAACGCGATCCCTTTTCAGACATTGCATTAGCGCATTCCGTTAGCGTGCGCGCTAAATGGATTGCACTAACGCAATGTGAACCTAGCCTTAGTTACATCAGGGTTTTTGCTTACTTTTTTCTCTTGTAGGTTTTTATGCTTTGTGGCCAATGTGAACATGCGTTTAACCTCTGCATGTGTACCAACTCAAGTTAAGCTCAATTTTTGCGTTCTTTTTCTGTATTGTTGCATTCTGTGCAAGCAGGGGTGTGACCTCCCTGTTTCTGAGCTAGAAACTATATATAAGGCTTCCCCAGTCTGGTATTTCACTGGTTGGGCCCAGTCCTTTTGTCTGCCCTTATTCACACTGAGGTCAACATTGACACATGGCAAGGTTTTAATATTAGACAGTGTAGGACTGTCCCTATCAGAGTTACCTTGACATGGTGGGATGGCTTTTGTGCTATTTTTTTTTTTATAAAAAAACAGTATTACTAAAAACTCTATTATTTAAATGCATTTTTGCTTTTTTACTTAGGCTGGGTTCACATTGCATTAGTGGGTGTCCGCTTACGGAATCCGTTACATGGCGCAATTAATGCTATGTAATGGATCAGTTAGCGCACCCATTGACCGCAATGTAACTAACGCATCGCTAATGTATGCCATTTTTGGCATGCGTTAGCAATGTCCCGTTATTTTCTGACAGACCTTGAACGCTGCTTGCAGCGTTCGAGGTCCGTTTCTCGCTAGCGCAGATCGGGCATCTGCGCTAGCGGGATCGCTAAACGCGATCCCTTTTCAGACATTGCATTAGCGCATTCCGTTAGCGTACGCGCTAAATGGATTGCACTAACGCAATGTGAACCTAGCCTTAGTTACATCAGGGTTTTTGCTTACTTTTTTCTCTTGTAGGTTTTTATGCTTTGTGGCCAATGTGAACATGCGTTTAACCTCTGCATGTGTACCAACTCAAGTTAAGCTCAATTTTTGCGTTCTTTTTCTGTATTGTTGCATTCTGTGCAAGCAGGGGTGTGACCTCCCTGTTTCTGAGCTAGAAACTATATATAAGGCTTCCCCAGTCTGGTATTTCACTGGTTGGGCCCAGTCCTTTTGTCTGCCCTTATTCACACTGAGGTCAACATTGACACATGGTAAGGTTTTAATATTAGACAGTATAGAACTGTCCCTATCAGTGCTACCTTGACGAGGTGGGATGGCTTTTGTGCTATTTTTTGATCAAAAAACAGTATTACTAAAAACTGTTATTTACATGCACTTTTGCTTTTTAACTTCGTTACATCAGGGCTTTTGCTTACTTTTTTCTCTTGTAGATTTTTAAATGAAAATAAAGTAAATTCTGTAGCAGATTGATAGAGTACTTTGGAACAAGCTATTGTAGGATCCTACAATGCAACCAAACAGAACAAAAGTTCCTAGTACATAGTAATCTATATGGTTATCATTAAACACTTCAGTAAGGACTGAGTCTTGTTAAATATTAATACTAGGCAAATAATCTGACCGTAACAAGTGCTGATCAACAGATCATTCATAGGTCATTATGCTTCCATTTACTTGCGTGAGTCATCTTAATGTGTAGCGTGTATGGGGATGAATGACCATGTGATTCTTCGCCCCCACGCAGTTTGCATGTTCTCAACAGCAATCCTTATTTAAACAAAGCAATGCGCTGCAGACCAATGAGGATTTTCAGCCCTGCATAATAGTTATGACAAGCAGACATGTTTTCACAATGCAATTATGTTCTATCAACGCAATTATCGGCCCGTGTAAAACTCTAGGATTAAGACATCTACAAGTACGGTGGCCATCTCTTTAATATGTAGGGCTGAATGCATGATTGGAGAACAGTTATTTCTCCCAATATCCCATTATATGCATATTGGCTTGATTCGGCTGAATATGCATGTGTTGACAATAGCAAGAGGGGTATAAGGCGCTCTCCAACACCTCTGGCAATGGCTTGTTTCCTAGAAGAACAACATATAGGACATGTTGAAATCGAATATTCATCTTTCCCTGACCTCTGTAGTTGGGGAAAGTTGGGATGTCCCCATAGATGGTAGACTGGCCCATCTAAAATTATTGGGTTCAGCTGACATTTATTTATGCATACTGCAGGCTTAAGGTTTGGATCAAGCCTCTACCCTCTTATTTGGTGGATTCAGCCCTAAATAAGAAAAAAATACCATATATACCATTGTTGAGAGATCACTTTTAATCCCTGTAAACCTACTAACTCCTGTGCATTGTGCTCGGCTCAGGCGCTTTTTAACCTTGGCCTTGTAACCAGTGTGATCACATACTGTACACTACCTGCTAGGAGCTTATGGAAACTAAAACAAAGGACTATGGATGTATTCATGCAGGAAACATCAGAGGAGGGTGTGACAACACATGTGCTACTGGAATGCAAATATTAAAATGAAAAAGAAAGCTTTAGAATGGCGGGGACTCTCCGTGTTCTAGTTAATCTCTGTAGGAATGTGACACCTCTCACATTTCAACCTCAGGTTGCCTTGTAATTCTCTAGAGTGGTTATGTCATAATTACTACAGAAGAGAGAATGACAGGTTGTAACAAAGTCTGAGCCAGTGCCATATAACAGAGGATTTTGGAATAACAAAGAAGAGTAATTACCAGGAACATGTACTACCACAGCACCTGATCCCGGCCTAGTAGTGTCAATACCTGCAGTGTTACCTTTTCAGCTGAGCAAATACATTTTTATTAGTGTCGAAGAATGTGACCTAACTAGATGTTCACATAGCTTTAAAATACCCCATATGAGCCTTTACGTGGCGGTAGTTTTAGGGTAACTCTGTAAAGCTGGCACCAATAGGACGAACAGCTCACATTTACGATCTATCTTCCCATGAACAAAGTACCGTACATTTTAATTAAAGGGAACCTGTCATCTGAATTTGGCGGCACTGGTTTTGGGTCATATGGGCGGAGTTTTCGGGTGTTTGATTCACCCTTTCCTTACCTGCTGGCTGCATGCTGGCTGCAATATTGGATTGAAGGTCATTCTCTGTCCTCCATAGTACACACCTGCACAAGGCAAGATTGCTTTGCGCAGGCGTGTACTATGGAGGACAGAGAATGAACTTCAATCCAATATTGCAGCCAGCATGCAGTCAGCGGGTAAGGAAAGGGTGAATCAAACACCCAAAACCTCCGCCCATATGACCCAAAACCAGTCCCGCCAAATTCAGGTGACAGAGTCCCTTTAAAAGATCCTGGAATAATAACTTGAACACTTGGAGGTTTTAAAAATGTCCCTGTGATGAGATAATCTAAGTGTGCCGCTGCTATTTATTGTGTAATGGCCGTGTCTGACCAGGCAGAACTGCTCCAGTTCATCTTCTGCACATACCAAAGCTCCTGTCCAGAGGGGAAGCATACGTCACTTATAATGAGTGAGAATACAGATGACACAGCAGGGGGCTCATAGCTTCTACTTTCTGGAGGTAACATTTGCCTATTTTTTTTTATCACAGGAGTCAGTGTTTCTGCCAGGTCACTAGTCCTATGAGATCTTAATAAATGAAGTCCGTGACATACAAGCTCAGTGGCCACTGAACTCCTACCTCACAAACTTAATTCATGATGAGCTCAGAGGGCTGAAGACATTGCAGAACTGTGTTGCCTTAGAAAGCAGCAACTGTGAGCCCCTACTGTCTTTATACTATACATAAGTTATTAATTCCCCCACCTTCTTCCCACCCGGACAGGAGCTGTGGCATGGGCAGACTATGAACTGGAGCAGCTTTGCATGGTCAGACACAGTCATTACACAGTACATAGCTGGGGCACATTTATAAGATTATCTCAGGGCAGGAATATTTTATTAAAACGTCCAATTGTGAAACATATTATAATACCAAGATCTATTGATTAAAATGTACTTTGTCCATGGGATAACCCCTTTAAAGCTCTTGGGCCCCAATATGAAATTTATAACAAGGTTCTTACCTACAGTGTCGTATTTATACTACTAAAGTCTTTCATGGAAGAGGGGCTTTTGGGTTTCTCCAGCACCAAAGCTCAGATGCATCTGCTACCCCTACACCCACCACAGCCTTGCCAAACTAGTGAGCTACACACCAGTGAACGACCTCGGTTCTGGAAATGGTTGTCCTATATACATGTGATAGTAATTCATATAATAAATTACACTTTTATCATATACTGTGCTTAAAAACAAACTACTGGATCACTATAAAGGCACACTACTGACTGCGAAAAATAAAGTAACACTTCTACACACGTACTGGTTGTACAATGTCTCTTTCACGTCGTTCTTATTAGTGTCAAAAGGATATTAAATAAAAAACACACAGTTACCTTTACCAATTATGCATGGGATTAACTTTTTTGCATTTTGAATAGGAGTGTTTTTTTTTCCTTGGAGAAAAAGGAACACACTTCAAAAACAGTGTTCAGATTTCTAAAAGTGAGCGTAAGCTTCTGATAGCATTATTTTATGGTGTTAAACCCTAAGTTAATATTAGTGCATCAATCCAGTGATTTTTAAGAAGAAAAAATAGAATAAAAGATGAAAATGACAGCAATGAAATATGGCTATATGTAAAACCTCTTCATTTGTTACCATCTCTTTATAGAGCTCAGTCTGTGAAGCTTATGACCTTTCCTTACAGCTAATAACCAAATACATAATCTGTACATTCCTGCATGACAATATTCTGATGATGTGATATAAACCATATGTTGGTACGATACGCGGAGTTGTCTGATGGAGGGTTGTAATAACAGAAGACATTACTACAGTAGATTGACCCTTTCATTCCTGATGACTAAATGCCCTTTTACCATCTCAAAGTTCAGTCCATTCATATCCTACCTGTTTGGAGATGAAGGAACTTGAGAAGGTGATGGCTGACCAGAAGAAGATCCCACAGCTCAGGATGACTTTTCTGTTGAAGCGGTCTCCTAAGTAACCAAATATTGGAGCTGCCACCATGAAGCTACAGATGAAAACTGCCAAAGAAAAGTTACAGTTAGTGATAGATGAGCACTGCGCTTATATATAGCCATAGTTACTGGAGGAGTCAACAGAAAACAGCAAAAACACCAACGCACTAAAATGGTCAGGGTCGTTACAGTGACAAATTATTGAGGTTTTTGTAGATAAATAAGAATAGTCTTATCCTTACGTAATATAATTTTGGCAGAAATACAAATACTATCAGCACTGAAGTCATGAATATAAATACCAAATATTAACTATACTGTATATAAAAATTGCCCCATTTTAAAAATCAGCTGAAGAACAATCTTCTGCATATAAGTATATGTACGATACATATAAAACTTAATTAGTTTTACATATTATATTAATAGACACCTTTCTGACAAGTGACGGGAATCTCAGGATTAAAACTTGAAAATGTATCTAATGAATTGATAATGAATGAAAATGAAGTCATCAAGCCTGTATGGCAAGCAAATTATAATTATTGTTAAAGACTGCCGATTATATATTCTAAGATCTCATTAGCCATAAGATATACCTGTCTCTTATTTATTTTAGCTGCCAGGTAATAAAGTTGTAACATGTAGATCAAGAGGGTACTCATTTCTTGACCAGAACTAAGAATATGAGAAATACTCGGGTTCCAATGTAGCTATACCATATATAATACACAGTATTTAAAGTATATTATTTTTTAAATAAATACTTAATTGCTGGATCCTCTACTATTTTTGGATACCATCTATGGGACGGACTCTCCTGTATGACTCCTGTGCACCTGCCAAGCTCATGATGGCCGACTACTAGGAGGGTGAGCGGATTTTGTGCTTTGTTTGCCCATATACAAAGAATTGAAAGAGAAGGGGGTTGGCTTAGCTATTGGAATGAGCCAATCTGTCAGCCCCCTTCACACACAGAACTGGCCACTTGCTGACCCAGAAGTGCTTTGTCAAACAAGCTGAAAATGGTGCTGTGGAAACTTACATCTGTATATTATGTTATTTTTGTTTTGAAGAATTTGTCTTAAGGTGTATTTCCTTCTCCAGCATCCTATCACAATACATAGTAGGTGTAATAATGATATCAAATACCTTCAATTGGAAATGTAGTATAGTTTTTCTGATTAACTATGTGACTTACCCCATGTGCAGGGCATTGCAGTAGCTTAGATATCCATGATTACGGACACTCAGTGACAGCAAGTTGTCAGTGGCCATAACCATGGATATCTAAGCTACTGCAATGCCCTACACATTGGGTAAGTGACCTAGTTAAAATCAGAAAAAACTATACTACATTTCTAATTGCAGTATTGCTTAATATTATTACACATACTACATAATGGGATAGGATCTTGGAGATGAGAATAATTTTTTTACAACTAATATGAATGAAAAGAATGATTTGGAGTGCACGGGATTAAAAGCTGCCTATTCAAGTCTCAAAATGTTGACCGATTAGATGGTATGTAGTCTGAAATCTGTAAAAAGTTTAAAAAAAAAAAAAAACACTGATCAAACAATATCCTGAAATTATGTTAGTTTGCAATGTTGCACCTGTGTGGTGCACAGCATTATCTGAAAGAAAACAAGAAATTTAACGTGCCCAACAAAAGTAATCATCCTGTAGTACATACCGTATATACTCGAGTATAAGCCGACCTGAGTGTAAGCCGAGACCCCTAATTTTGCCACAAAAAACTGGGAAAACTTAATGACTCGAGTATAAGCCTAGGGTGGAAAATGCAGCAGCTACCGGTAAATTTCAAAAATAAAAAGTTACCAATAAAAGTAAAATAAACTACTGATGTCTCAATTAAAGTGTTTTTGAATATCCATATTGAATCAGGACCCCGATATAATGCTCCATACAGTTCATGATGGGTCCCATAAGATGCTCCATACAAAATACGCCCCATATAATTCTCCATACAGTTTAGGATGGGCCCCATAAGATGCTCCATATTAAAATATGCCCCATACAATGCTGCACAAATGTTGATTATGGCCCCATAAGATGCTCCATACAGACATTTGCCTCATATAAATGCTCCACAAATGCTGATTATGGCCCCATAAGATGCTTCATACAGACATTTGCCCCATATAATGCTCCACAAATGCTGATTATGGCCCCATAAGATGATCCATAGAGATATTTGCCCCATATAATACTGCACATGGCCCCATAAGATGCTCCCGATGCAGTCCCTGCACGTGTGTTCCCCGGCGCCGGCAGCTTCTTCTTGTCGTGAGCGGTCACATGGTACCGCTCATTACAGTAATGAATGTGCTGCTCCACCCCTATGGGAGTGGAATCGGGTCCATATTCATTACTGTAATGAGCGGTACCATGTGACCGCTCACTACAGGAAGAAGCTGCCGGCGCCTGGGAACCAGGGACGTGCAGGGACCGCGCCAGGAGCAGGTGAGTATTATCAGACAGCTGCCGCCCCCCCCTTCCCTGCCGACCCCTGGGAATGACTCGAGTATAAGCCGAGAGGGGCAATTTCAGCCTAAAAAAATGGGCTAAAATTCTCAGCTTATACTCAAGTATATACTGTAATTAAAACAGTATTAGGCTATGTGCACACAGAGCGTTTTTTCGGCGTGGAAATGGGCCAAGAACACTGTGGAATCCTTATGCAAGCTAATTCAATGACAATCCTGAAGTGTTGTGCACATGATCAGTAAATTTCCTTAAGTATTTGCAGTGTGTTATTTTCTGCAACATGTGAATTCTTTATGCGTTTTGCAGCCTTTTCCCCATTGACTTCAATTGAGTCAGTCAAATCCGCAGCAAAAACACAGGTATAAAAATGTTTACGTATTTGTTTTGCTTTTACCAGCTTCCTATGGTGCTTCACAAGCTGTCATCTGTGTGACAGCGTGGGAAACACCAGCACAGTTGTTCTTATCGGCGGTAACTCTACCGCTGGTAAGACAGTCTGTCATAGCGCTTCAGGGTCATGCTGTCAGATGTCAGCGTGATTCTGAAGCTGTGACTGCGATCCGCGGTAACGCTACTGCCGGTAAAACCACCACCACCAAGACAGTCGGTCAGAGCACTATTGGGTCATGCTGTCATATGTCAGTGTGATCCCACAGCTGTGACTGCGACCTGCATAATGCTACCGCCGGCAAGACAGTCAGTCAGAGCACTGCGGGGTCATGCTGTCATATGTTAGCGTGATCCCAGAGCGGTGACTGCAACCCTCGATAATGCTACTGCAGACTGACGGTCAGAGTGCTGCGGTATCATGCTGTCTGATGTCAGCGTGACCCCGCAGCTGTGACCCGCATCGGTGACCTGCGGTAAAAAGCTCACCACAGGTCAGCAGGCGCAGGCTGATGAGACTACTACTCCCATCGGGCTACGTCTGCTGTCACTGATAACCGTGACAGCAGGTGCTGCTGATGGGAGACGTAGTCTCCTCTGCCTTTACCTGTGCTCTCAGTTGAAAAAAAAAAAAGTAAAATAATTACATACATATTCTAATAAAAAACCATTATACTCACCTAACACCAAATCCCCGATGCCCTTGTTTCCTAGAAAAAAAAAAGTAAAATAATAAAGCACTATATACTCACCTGTCCAGGTGTCCCACAGCGATCTCACGTGTAGAACAGTCACATCGGGGGATGTGACCGCTCTACCCTTCCACCGGGCGATACACTATGGGAGTGATTACCTACTGTCAGTGTATCACTGAGCTGCCATGAGAGAAGTCACCGGAGTTCTCACGGCAGAACATGGCAGTCCCCGTACAGCAGATTTTATAAGTGGACCCCATGTGAATTTTTTTCTGTGGTCCCCCTGTAAACTAGCCAGTAGAGGCTAATCAAACAGCTGTGAGCTGATATTCATAGCCTGTAGTGATGAGCAAGTGTACTCGTTGCTTGGGTTTTCCCCGAGCACGCTCGGGTGGTCTCTGAGTATTTATGACTGCTCAGAGATTAAGTTTAATTCGCCTCAGCAGCATGATTTACAGCTACTAGCCTGCTTGATTACATGTGGGGATTCCATAGCAACCAGGCAACCCCCACATGTACTCAGCCTGGCTAATAGCTGTAAATTATTCAGCTGCCACGATGAAAACTAAATCTCCGAACACTAACAAATACTCGAAAGTCACCCGAGCGTGCTCGGGAAAACCCAAGCAACGAGTGTACTCGCTCATCACTAATAGCCTGGGAACCTTTATGGCTATTGGCTCCTTCCCAGAATATTAACATCAGCCCACAGCCCTCTGCTGGTTATTAAAGTTACACGGGAGCCCAAGCAATTTTGGTTTTCATTTTAACAGTTGTTTGGTTACAGCCTGTGTATGTTCGTTCTGCTAGCGCTGCTACATAGGCTGGTGACAATGTGTGTGTAGGTGTGTGTGTGTGTGTGTCTACTTATCAGCTTAGTAATCAGGGTGCCAGCCTGACACCTTTTTATTACTAAAGGTACCTTCACACTGAGCAACTTTACAACGAGAACGACAACGATCCGTGACGTTGCAGCGTCCTGGATAGCGATCTCGTTGTGTTTGACACGCAGCAGTGATCAGGATCCTGCTGTGCCATCGCTGGTCGTAGCTGAAAGTCCAGAACTTTATTTGGTCGTCAGGTCGGCGTGATTCGTCATGTTTGACAGCAAAAGCAACGATGCCTGCAATGTTTTTTCATTGAGCGAACAACCAGCGAGAACGATAAGTACGTCACTGGATCGCTCCTGCATCGTTCTGCATTGCCGTTGTTTGACGTCTCTACAGCGACCTATACAGCAACGCGACCTTAAGGTACAGTGTGACGGTACCTTAAGCCTAGAGCGAAGTGTCAATGACAGCTACTGCCCTAATCCCATTACCCTGATGCCACACTGCATCAGCATGAAAAGGTGGTGTTGAACAAAGAAATTACATCACAAAACTTTTTTTTAAATATATTTATTTAGCAAAAAAAAAAAAGCCTTCATTGCTGTATAAAAACGCATTCAAAAACGCATTTTTTTTCTGCAGGGTTTTTCCTGTGAAGAAATGCAAGAACCTTGCAGAAATTTCTGCAAGTAAATACTCAACGTGCGCACATAGTCAAACTGTCTAGACGAGCTGTTGCTCTTTTGACATGCACATGTTATTATGAAATAGGAAAAACAGGTAGATAAACAAAAAATTAAGTGTAAGGTGTTAAGACATTGGGGCATGGACGTAAAAACACATAGCAGTAGATAAATGCATATTTAGAATTTAAAAGGCCTCGCCGGAAAGTAATGAATGTCTCAACCTATAATAAACTCTAATGAATAACATAATGGATGCTTGAGCTCTATCAGCCTTCTGAATAACTGCGCAAGAGCGCAAAAAAGCGTAAAGGATGTACAAGAGGGAGAGAGCACGAGAAAGGGAGTGAGAACTTGGAGCTCATGCACATGGCCGTGGATCTAAGTTTATGATCAAACTACAATGCAAGGAATTGCTGCAGGTCCTCAGAACGATTACAGACTGCAATGCACGGACTGGCCACAGGGGTTCTTCTGACAAGCATGACAACCTCATAGAAAATACAAATTGTCACAATCTGGCCGGGAGACCTGTGGCCAGTCTGAATTGCGGTCCGTAATTACAGAGATCCAAGGACATCTGCATGAGACCTACAGTTGGCCAAAAAGATTTATGGGACCCAGAACCAGTGTTCACCTCAGCAGTACAATGTAATGTGTTATATATGGCTATATTGGGAATTTAACTAGATTTTCTTTCTAGACACACCGATATAAAAATTGAACAGTAGGCTGTATTTTAACAGCTTTTTCAAGATGACTGAAGTGTGTCTTCCCCTATGACTTACCTTATAGGAAATCTCTACATTCTGTAGGTTTCCTAAGAAACCCCAACATTCTTAATGATTATCTCAAGATTCCTCTGGTTAGGTTTGCTGAATAGAAGCAACAGTCCACGAAAACTCAAAAAGCAAGTAAAACTGCTTATAATTAACATGTGCTAATGTTTTGGTAAGTTTTGTCAGAGATAGTGAGAAAAAAATCCACTCCAGAAAGGTGAAAAGTACAATATTCTCTGTTTTGACAGCCCACACTCAACACTGAAACTGTGATAAGATTTGTTACAGTCTACAGAAATGAATTTCACCGGCGCCAAATGTTTATATAGCAGAAGAGCATATATACTGATGTACTTGAGGAGTGAATACAAATACCTACAAATAGTATGGGGTAATAAAAATTGTCAGACTTTTTTGTATTCTCTTCTGTCTGAAACAGAGCATACCGTTGTAACACACCTATTACAACTGTCCGAGTCTGTCTACGGATCTGGATTATAGAGAAAAGTTGTACGTGGTTCCCACAACACCATGCTGCCGTACATAACATGTGTTATACTCACCCCCTACCTCCAAAGGAAAAAAAAAAAAAAAAAGATTCTGTACTTCAAGATAGAGCTTAAAAAAAAAGGTTCCTGGCTGCTTCTCTCCATTAAGATTCCTTTCACTAAGGGTACCGTCACACAGTGGCATTTTGATCATTATGACGGCACAATCCGTGACGCTCCAGCATCGTAACAATATCGCTCCAGCGTCGTAGACTGCTGTCACACTTTGCAATGTACGACGCTGGAGCGATAATTTCATGACGTATGTGCGATGTAGCAGCCGTTGGTTACTATGCGCACATCGTATACAATATCGTGCACACCTTTGTTACACCATGCGATCATGCCGCCACAGCGGGACACTAGACGACGAAAGAAAGTTTCAAACGATCTGCTACGACGTACGATTCTCAGCGGGGTCCCTGATCGCAGGAGCGTGTCAGACACAACGAGATCGCTGGAACGTCACGGATATATCGCTGGAACGTCACGGATCGTGCCGTCGTAGCGATCAAAATGCCACTGTGTGACGGTACCCTAACAGTTGCACATACCAAAAGGTAGAGATCTGTCAATCTAGGGGAGTAGGGCAGTATGGAAGCCGCCAGAGACCTGCCTCTGATTAATCAGCAGAGATACCTAGTCCCTGGCTGGTTTTTCAAATTACTGTATGTTCTCTGTGAAAATGCCTCAGCATTTCAGAGTAAGGGTATGTTTCCACGGTCAGCATTCGCTGTGGAGTGGAGTGCCCAGATGTTACAGCACAGTGGATGGGATTTTATGAAATCCCATCTCCACTATGCGTGCAGGGACGCTTCCGGCTTCTCTGTGTAACCAAACACGCGGTGCATCTTTCTAGACCGCAGCATGTCAATTTATCTTGTGGAGACGCTCAGTCTCCGCAAGATAAATATCACCGTCCAATGTATAGGATGCGGCGATTCCGCATGGTTCAATGAACACATGCGGAATCACCGTGCGTACAAAAGTCGGCAGCGTTTTGGACAGAGCTGTGTCCAAAGCGCTGCCGATAATGGACTGTGGAAACACACCCTTACACATGCTATGTGCTATGTGCATGAGACTCTTGGGCTATGTTCACATGTCCAGTAGTGATCCATTAGAATGGATTCACCAGCAATCTGTTGGCAAAAAAGTTGTGCAGACATAACTTTTTAGTCTGTTTTTATATAGAAAAAAAAGCATCCAGCAGAGATCACATAATACTGAAGTCTATGGAAAACAAATCACATAATTGGCAATCAGTTTTTCTTTTATTTGTATAGGATCTGTTTTTTGCCTACTGCCAGGGCTGATGTCAGGGGCAGGGAGACTAGGCAGTTGTATAGTGCCCCTGCTCTCCCAGGGGCCCCCCAGCCAGTGGCGTGCTGCCAATAGCGGCACACCAGGTCGGAAGCTATGGTGTCCGTAAGAGGGGCAGGGCGCTGCCCCTCCCTGCATTGCGTATTCAACTTATCGATGTGGACAGTTGAAAGAAAGCAGTGTTGGAGGAGAGAGATTGTCAGATACGTTCCCTCTCCCATCATTTCCCTTCTGTTTCGGACATCACTTCATCATGCACCATGCTGTGCCAGCAGTGGAGCTGATGTGATGCTCTGCAGAAGCCTGAGCAGCAGGGTAATTGCGAGAGGCAAGTATTGTGTGTGTCTGCATTATACTGTGCATGTGCAGCTGAATTATACTGTGTGGAGGGCTACAATATACTGTGCATGTGTGTCTGTAGGTGGAGGCTGCGTGTGTGTGTGTGTGTGTGTGTGTGTGGCGTAGGGAGGGTGTTGGGAGCTGTATTATACTGTGGGTGTGGAGGCTGCATAATTCTGTGTTTGTGTGTGGGGGGTTGGGGGCTGCACTATACTGTGTGTGGGGGGGACACATTGTACGCCATCAAGGACCATGGAAAATGCATTATTCTATATGGAGGACTATGGGGAGTGTATTCTAGTATATGGCGGACAATGTAGAGTATATTAACGTATACAGTGGACCATGTAGAGTGTATTAAAGTATATGGCGGACCATGGGGAGTGTATTAAAGTATATAGGACCATGGGGAGTGTATTAAAGTATATGGAAGGCTATGGGGCACATACTATATGGAGAACTATGGGGCAAATTATACTATATGGAGCACATAATACTATATGGAGTGCATTATACTATGTGGAGGACTATAGTGTGTATTATACTAAACAAGCAAAATGCTACCTATTCATCGATTGATTGGATTGCTTATGCCAGAACAGAAATCATTGTTTTCAGCACATCTCTCGGTGTAAACTGCAGATATGCTGCTTATAACATGATGCTGTATGGGGACATATTGATCTACTTATTGATCGTTCTGTGCCCATCATTCTTCCTCATCCATTATAAAGAGGCCGGGAAACAAGCGTTGAACAACTTTAATATTGTCGATCACGATCGTTTAGCGGCCTGAACTCAGTGCATGTAAATACAACTGAAATATTTCTGTGTGATGGAGCAATATGTGAGCATTTGGGGCCCCACTTTAAACTTTTGGCCAGGGCCCCACTCTGTCTAAAACTGCATCCAGTAAGCAAAAAAAAAAAATGGATTTGTTACAAATGAAAGAAAAAGTGATGGCTAATTAATGGATCTATTTTCCACAGACAAAAACAAAAAAAAATGCATCAAGCAGAGATCAGTTATTTAAAAATGGATTTAAAAGCTGTGTGTCCTGCTGAAAAATATTTAGATGGATTTTTCCAGATTGGAGTCATTCATGTGGACAACCTTGATCACCAATAAAGGTCTGTGGAAACCTTGTCTAAACATTCAACTGTCAAGAGGACATGGTTATAGAACCTGTAGAGAGAACTTGAGAAGTTGCAAACAGATTGAGATTTGGCCTGCTTGATTCTATCTCTTCTTCACGTATCAAGTCTATCTCAATGAATGTCTGGTGGGATGTTCTTAAAAGACTTTCAATTACAGCACCTCTCCAAGGTAATCATGAGACAACGATCTAATCTTGTAACCAAAGTCTGAAACACTTTGCACAAAGCTTTCCACCTGCTGGTAAGAATTTTCATGAAGTCTCAGAGGTCAAAGGCAAATTGAGACTTCTTCGGAGGCAAACCAGCCTGATAGATTAATGTGTATTTTAACAGCTCACATGCTACAACTCCTTTCAGCGCTCATGGGCAAGTAATAGATGTGTTAGCTATTCTCATTAAATCCTCAACCAAGGCAGTAAATATTAACAGCGTTCCACTCTGGCGCAGGAACAGACAAAATTCCATTTTGTGGCTATCAGATAGTGTCTATGTTTAACTGAAACAAGTGACTAGTTTGTGATTCATACAAATCTTCCAACTTTAATGTTTTGGTATTATTCTTATGCTGGGCTTACATCATTTTCGGAAATGTTTAATTTTTTTTTCTTTCTAACAACTGAGTAATTATACAAAAGTTGTCAATGAATCCTTTATATCGTTGATTGGTATAATATGCGGCGGTGCAACAACCACAATAAAGATGTCTGTTGACACCAATTACCGCATGTCAGGATACAATGACAAAGAGTATCATTATCATCAATTGAAACTATTCAATTTTAGCCAATTATAGGAGTTCAGAATTAATGAAATCTGTAGTATTATCCCAGCAAAGAAATACACCCATGCACATATTGTTCTGATCTCTGTAAAAATTATACCGGTCCTGTTTTAGCAGAAGACAATTGTCCACAACTTGATGTAAATTTGTTTTGAATGCATGTACTTTCTGTGCAGTATACATTGACAAGCTATTTTAAAAGGGGCTGTCCAGACTTGACATAAGTCTGCAGTTACTATATGGCTGTAGACTTCAGAATCCTGACAATATGTGGAACGCATGTTGTCAAGACTTACAGGGATTGCCGGCAAGAGCGGGAGGTAACGTCACCGCAAGTATGAAATTTGCATATTTACGACCAAAATACAAGCGAATTGAGAGAGGCCAAACACTTATATTAGGCACTTGACCGCATTCATGCGCATTGCATACTTGTAGTCACATGACTACCCACTCTCGCCGACAATGCTGGTTAATCTTTACAGCGTATGCACCACACACGGTCATGACTCAAAAGTTTGCATAACTCCGGTCAGATTCCAACTAAACGTGACCGGCCTCTCTCAATACGAGTGAGTTGGGTGAGGCCAAGCACGTATAGTCGGTATTTGACCACATGTATGCAAATTCTTTATTTGTGGTCATGTGACCATATGCTTTCACTGAAAAAAACGGTGAATCCAGACAGTGTACGCACCACGCACTGTCAGGACTCAGAAATTTGCAGTGACTGCAGACATCAGAAGACTGAACAACCCCTTTGAGGCATAGCTCAGGAATTTAAAAAATGAGATATGATGTACAATAAACAATTATATTGTGGTACCGCGTTATTCAGATACAGCTATGTAAATACTTCTCAACCGTATTTACAGTAATGAAAAGAATTAAGGAAAATTTCCATGGCACGATCTCTCTTATAGTCCCTAAATAATTCAGTTGGAAAATATTGATAATCTCCAAATTGTAAGTAAAACAGTAGCGATGAGCGGATCCATGGAAGTTCGGCTTTTGGTACACACCCAAACTTTAGTCTAAAGTTCAGTTTGGGTATCAGAACTGTACCCAATCTTAAACCAGAACCCCATTGAAAACAATGGATACCCGAACTTTGGATCTCTCTCAACTTCTGGGCATTTAACACCAGGCACTAACGGTCCGGTACGAACCTCAAACTTTTAAGTTCATGTTCGCTCATCTCTAGTTAATAGTAATAACATTAGATGTCATTTTTAGATGGTAATATTATTGTAACATATGGCAAAGTTTCCTGCCCATGTCTCCACATGGTAACACATTAGGTCTCACCCTTATTACTTACAAGGTTTGTCTTGTCATTTATTTCTTATCCATACCGGAAAAACACAGATGACCACACTGATAGCAAAAATGAATCAGACTGATGGTAAAAACAGTCACATGGATTTTCAGGTATGTGTTTAAGCATGGATGTGTGCAGAAGACCAAATACATTTTGTGATACCGATGAAGACTGTAGCCATTAGTGATGAGCGAATATACTCGTTACTTGAGATTTCCCGAGCACGCTCGGGTGTCCTCTGAGTATTTGTAAGTGCTCGGAGATTTAGTTCCTTGCCACAGCTGAATGATTTACAGCTATTAGCCAGGCTGAGTACATGTGGGGGTTGCCTGGTTGCTAGTGAATCCCCACATATACTTATGCTGCCTAACAGATGTAAATCATTCAGCTGCGGCAAGGAAAACTAAATCTCCGAGCACTTACAAATACTCAGAGGACACCCGAGCGTGCTCGGGAAATCTCAAGTAACGAGTATATTCGCTCATCACTAATGGCTACAGTCTTCAGAAAAGAATGAGCTCTACAATGCACAGACCTCCTTGGTAGAATCAATATTGGCTACAATGACCCACTTGAGTGGCATGAAGCTGTGGGTTGGCATGTGTACTCAATAATACTACTTTCCTCTCCTGTAGAAGAAGGAACCCCAATAATGCCATGGTGCTATGCCCTGTAAGTCAATATTATTTTTCTCCCAAATTCACAGATTCAAAAAGGTTTTATAATCACAAATATCACATTATTAGGACGTTTAAAAAAAAAAAAAAAATTTGTGACGAGAACAATTATTCTCCAGCTAAAATCCATGTTAAGCTGCTGAATCAGAGTTTGGGTGTGTTCGAGGATACGTATCAGACAAAAAAATATTGCCTGTGAACTTTGTGAACTTCTCCCTCCCCGAAGCTCAGTTCTTTCTACACAGTCCCCAGACACACTGAGGATATCCTGAAAGGATGCACTGACCAGCTGAGTCAGCAGCGTACAATGGCTGCGATGGGGATTGCTGGGCACGCGCACACACCAGAGGATAGAGGACGCATTTAATCCTGACATACTTTACATGAAAGGAAAAAAATCCACCTACATAATTATTCATTGGAAATGTTATAAAAATAGATGGTGGGAAATTTAGGAGGAGAAAACATAACACAGTGAAAGACAAATTTTACAATTATTTCTGCCAATTCCTGTTCAGTTTTCATACATTACAACAGATAGGCACCTAGATCAATGACAACCATGACCAAGCTGATCAGATAGTGGAATGTCACGTTAAGCAGGAAGCTACTTGCGGTCACACCCTCGTTCTGCTGGAGGTCACTAATCTGCTGGTTACAATGCTGCAGATGGCTGATAATAATGCTGGGAGGTCACACCCATCGAGAGAGCTGTGGGGACAAAACAGTATTTATGGGAAGTAGGGGTTAAACTAAAGAGTAAGGTCAATAATAAGGGCTTGGCCATGGAGCCCAATGGGTAGTGAACACTGGGACTCAGGTTCCCAATAGCTTTCAGGCTTATTGTTAAGGTGTTCATCAAAACACCAACACAGCACAATGATGGATCACTCAGCAAGTCCCACATAGTAATAGAAAAGGTAAATTAGGGTTACAATCCCCTCCCCCACCCTATTTTCTCTTTTTAACCCCTTTCTCCCCTGGCTACAGTGAAGGAGGAGTGAGACGGATTAGTGATCAGTCTGGGGTGGAAGGAAACATAGAATACAGGTGATTTTTTAATCTATTTTGTTAATAATGTACATTTATTAAAAAAAACAAAATAAAAGGCCTTTGTAAGACATGCTCTCAAAGAAATCTGGACGATTTATGAAAATATTGCATGATAACAGGCACATGATCTGTTGGCATTGATGTGTAGGTTGCCATAAGGGAGCACAATTTGGTGATAAGTGGTGGCCATATGTGAGACCATGTTGCAATGACATGACAGTCACATCATATAATAATAATAATAATAATAATTTTTATTTATATAGCGCCAACATATTCCGCAGCGCTTTACAAATTATAGAGGAGACTTGTACATACAATAGACATTACAGCATAACAGAAATATAGTTCAATACAGATACCAGGAGGAATGAGGGCCCTGCTCGCAAGCTTACAGACTATGAGGAAAAGGGGAGACACGAGAGGTGGATGGTAACAATTGCTTTAGTTATTCGGACCGGCCATAGTGTAAGGCTCGGGTGTTCATGTAAAGCTGCATGAACCAGTTATCACACCCCTTTCTTAATTCTGAAATTAGAACTGCGGATATTTCTACCCACAGAAATGGATACATGTCTGAACCTTTGCCGTAGACCAAGATACTGATTATTTTGCAAGAGGCCATTATATAAAAAGTTCCTTTAAATGAGTTAGAAGGTTAAAGCATATTGTCATAATTTGTACAATAAGCGAGCAGCTTTCATCCTACATAGTTCAAATGGCAAAGACAGGAGCACCCTACATACACCTGTCACATAATAGAAGCACCCATTCAAAGCTATAGAAGCCTACAATCAACGGGTGTCATTTCCTTCTGATAACATTAGTCCTTAGTAAACAGCAACCCACTCCTTTCAGGCCTTTTTGGTTACATTTCTGGTTCTACAAGTCTCGATGCTTATAGTCACGGCAGATCAGTGAGTTCTTATAGTGGTGCTGAAGCCAGCCACAAATCTGCTGTCCCAGGTGCTGATTTTCCCCAAGCTTCGGAGACCTACTAATGAATAATTTCTCAGTTGTGGCAATATATTACTTCCTTGGCTTAAAGAACGATATTTTATTCCAGGAAGAACATCGAAATACAGGCTGTTTCCCATGTCACACTGCAGAAAAAACTCCCTCATCATAAATTCACCATCAACCTATATAAGCGCTCTCTCATTTTTCATTAGTGTCATCCCATTATATTAGCCTGACAAGAACGTCATGAACGGAGTACTATCACAGCCAACAGTGGACGATTTATTGACATCACATCTTATACAGACATACAATGGGCCCTTGAAGTGAGCCGAAGAACTAAAACGAGTCATTATTAGGCATGATGGGGTGTAAAATGACAGGTTAAAGTTCCTATCCATGTAATTATACTGTAACAAAGGAAAAAGATGTATCCAATTTGCCGTTTTAAAAAAAATGAATGTTTAACGTGCCATCGCCTTGTGGCCATTTCCAGCTCCCAATTCTGAAAAGAACGTAAGATCTCTTTATTTACATCTCATCAGCAAATGTAAAAATTGCCATTAAGTTAGAAATTAATATTAAAAAATAGATGTAGTCAATATTAAAATTTCCAATAAAAAAATTAATATATTGAAATGTCTATAAGTCTACACCTTATTATACAAAAAGGAACTGGTGCACCGCCATAAAGCTGATATATATATATATATATGGTGCAAAGTAGTGGAAAAAACCTAAATACAAAAACAAAGAAAAAAGACTCCACTATAAAATGCACACCACCCAACACAATATAACAAAATACAAATTTTATTGGCACAAAAATTAAAACACAATTAAAAGCACTATAGTGCTTGCAATCCTACATGGTACAAAATATCTACAAAACATCCATATTACAGCCTGGGGCACAGATACAAACTTAATAATCTGTATACCATATATGATTTAGAAGTGCCCTGCCTAATGGCTCATGGGGAGTCCAAATACATGTAGACACTGATAGTCAGAACCATACAAGACTAAACAAAACGCCATAAGCAGATACAAACGAGCGTTTTGAAGCGAGCAGGCTGAGGGATGTCCGAGGATAAAACAAGCACTTGGCCCCACGCGTATCGCCTCCCAAATGAGGCTTCGTCAGGGGAAGTACAAAGCACTGCCAATAGCAAATTATATATACACTAGCTATTGAACCCGTTCTACGCCCGGGTGGCGAGCATTTATATTGGTATATGGTCTCCATCATGTGCTGCTGCCATCCTGCGCCCGTTCTGTCATGTGCTGCTGCCATCCTGCGCCCGTTCTGTCATGTGCTGCTGCCATCCTGCGCCCGTTCTGTCATGTGCTGCTGCCATCCTGCGCCCGTTCTGTCATGCGCTGCTGCCATCCTGCGCCCGTTCTGTCATGTGCTGCTCCCATCCTGCGCCCCCGTTGTCATGCGCTGCTGCCATCCTGCGCCCGTTCTGTCATGTGCTGCTCCCATCCTGCTGCCATCCTGCGCCCGTTCTGTCATGTGCTGCTGCCATCCTGCGCCAGTTCTGTGATGTGATGCTGCCATCCTGCGCCCGTTCTGTCATGCGCTGCTGCCATCCTGCGCCCGTTCTGTCATGCACTGCTGCCATCCTGCGCCCGTTCTGTCATGTGCTGCTCCCATCCTGCGCCCGTTCTGTCATGTGCTGCTCCCATCCTGCGCCCCCGTTCTGTCATGCGCTGCTGCCATCCTGCGCCCGTTCTGTCATGTGCTGCTCCCATCCTGCTGCCATCCTGCGCCCGTTCTGTCATGTGCTGCTGCCATCCTGCGCCCGTTCTTTCATGTGCTGCTCCCATCCTGCGCCACTATTGTATTATATGCCCCCGTATGCTGCTGCCATATAAAAAAAAAAAAAATACCATACTCACCTATCGTCCGGCTCCACTGCAGGTGTGTCTTCAAGAAAATGGCACCAGAAAGCGCGGACTGCGCAGTCGCCGATTCCGGCAACAGGAATCGGCGCCTGCGCAGTACGCGCTTTCCGGCGCCATTTTATTGAAGACACTGCCGGAAAGCGCGTACTGCGCAGGCGCCGATTCCGGCACCAGGAGGAGAAAGAGAATGGCGGCGGAAATGCCGTAAGTAACAAATGGCTGTGGCATGAAGTGCCACAGCCTCATGGCACAGCAATTTGTTACTTACGCCAGTTCCGGCGCCATTGTCTTGCTTCTCCTGGTGCCGGAATCGGCGCCTGCGCAGTACGCGCTTTCCGGCGCCATTTTATTGAAGACACTGCAGTGTGTCTTCAATAAAATGGCGCCGGAAAGCGCGTACTGCGCAGGCGCCGATTCCGGCACCAGGAGGAGAAAGAGAATGGCAGTGGAAATGCCGTGAGTAACAAATGGCTGTGGCATGAAGTGCCACAGCCTCATGGCACAGCAATTTGTTACTAACGCCAGTTCCGGCGCCATTGTCTTGCTTTTCCTGGTGCCGGAATCGGCGCCTGCGCAGTACGCGCTTTCCGGCGCCGTTTTATTGAAGACACTGCAGTGTGTCTTCAATAAAATGGCACCGGAAAGCGCGTACTGCGCAGGCGCCGATTCCGGCACCAGGAGGAGAAAGACAATGGCACCGGAACTGGCGTAAGTAAAAACTTTCTGTGCCGGGCGCACATACGGCGCCCCCGTGCTCCCGACCCCCTGCTCTCGGCGGCATCTCCCCGTACTCCCGACCCCCTGCTCTCGGCGGCATCTATAATGTAACGCCGGGAGCGTCGCGCCTGCGCAGTCTATTAAGGCTTCGGACAGAGTGACGCTCCCAGCGTTATATTATAGATATGCAATCAGTATTGAATAGCCTACCGGTGTGGAGCCACACATCATCAGGGAAACTGGACTGATGCACCAGCTCACACCAGACTTGGAGAGCGAGGCTATGACTCACCACTGTCCAGGATTCTCTGCAGCAAAATACTAAGCAGCCAATAGGCTGCAGGAGCAGACACTGTAATGTCATGATATCCATATAGGACGATAAGGGAAATACCCAAGGTGAAGATATTACTGCCATAAAGACATGAACCAGCCAACTTAATATAAATAGAATCCCAAAGAGGGAGGGAGAAAAGGAGGAAGGAGAAGGAGGGGGAGGGGGAGGGGGGGGGGAAGGAGGGGAAGACCAAAAAAAAAAAAAGGGGAGAGGGAGGGAAGAAGCATGCACATAGATGTACAAAAGATGACAAATGGATGGAATAGCAAAAACTCAATAATCAATAGGTAGGAAAATATTGCATATTATATACGTAATGTTGATATTATAATTGGGATTTATTGTAAGGGCTCTCTTTCTATGCGTATTATATGTGTAATATTGATATGGTATCTGTGTTGGGGTTTTAATAGGAGAACAAATAAATGACTTAATATGTATTAAAGTTTAAATAATAAAAGGATTGTCTAATATGGTTTGTTCTACTTCCTATTGCTTTTGTGGGGAATGGATATGATTGGTGGGACTGCTTGATCCCCGGGGACCATATATGTGTGTATTGGATGGTTTGAAATTGTGTGTGTTGTGAATGTATACACTGGACGGTATTTCTATCTCCACAGGCTTGGATACATGGCCTCTTATGGGTTTGAGCCCTGGATATTATGCATAGAAGGGGCAAACTAGTTTGCTCTTTTTTATGCATACCTTCTCACTGCATGCATATATGGCCTATTTTCCTACCTATTGATTATTGAGTTTTTGCTATTCCATCCATTTGTCATCTTTTGTACATCTATGTGCATGCTTCTTCCCTCCCTCTCCCTTTTTTTTTTTTTTTTTTTCTTCCCCTCCTTCCCCCCCCCCCTCCTTCCTCCTTTCCTCCCTCCCTCTTTGGGATTCTATTTATATTAAGTTGGCTGGTTCATGTCTTTATGGCATTTATATCTTCACCTTGGGTATTTCCCTTATCGTCCTATATGGATATCATGACATTACAGTGTCTGCTCCTGCAGCCTATTGGCTGCTTAGTATTTTGCTGCAGAGAATCCTGGACAGTGGTGAGTCATAGCCTCGCTCTCCAAGTCTGGTGTGAGCTGGTGCATCAGTCCAGTTTCCCTGATGATGTGTGGCTCCACACCGGTAGGCTATTCAATACTGATTGCATATGTATATATAATTTGCTATTGGCAGTGCTTTGTACTTCCCCTGACGAAGCCTCATTTGGGAGGCGATACGCGTGGGGCCAAGTGCTTGTTTTATCCTCGGATATCCCTCAGCCTGCTCGCTTCAAAACGCTGGTTTGTATCTGCTTATGGCGTTTTGTTTAGTCTTGTATGGTTCTGACTATCAGTGTCTACATGTATTTGGACTCCCCATGAGCCATTAGGCAGGGCACTTCTAAATCATATATGGTATACAGATTATTAAGTTTGTATCTGTGCCCCAGGCTGTAATATTGATGTTTTGTAGCTATTTTGTACCATGTAGGATTGCAAGCACCATAGTGCTTTTAATTGTGTTTTAATTTTTGTGCCAATAAATTTTGTATTTTGTTATATTGTGTTGGGTGGTGTGCATTTTATAGTGGAGTCTTTTTTCTTTGTTTTTGTATTTAAGTCTACACCTTACACACATATAGCTAAAAACTGGGGTAGCACAAACATAGTTGCATGTATAAGTGCCAGCACATAGGTTGTAACCCACCAACCTATGAAACAGAAAAAAGCAAAAAAGTGGACACTACTCAATAGAAAATTCGATGCAAAAAAAAATTTGGCGTATTTATTGGCCCTCGTGAACAGGAGGAAAGAGGTTTACTTGCTATTCAGCAGAAACTTTGACACCTGTTTACATGGGCCAATAAATTCACAAGCTTTTTTGCATGGATAAATTCCACACAAAAAAAAAGCCAATCACATATACATTATACATACACACACACACTGTATGCATGTACTGTATGTATGTATGTATGTATGTATGTATGTATGTATGTATGAGTAGGCAGCCCACAGGATGAGATAGGATATATTTATGTATACATATTTTCTTTCTCACCCTGTGGGCCGCTTACTTGTAGCTGTAATCCTAAAGTAGCGGCATTCATTCAGATCACTGTTGGGAAGTGCACATAAATACAATTGGAAGGTATATTCAATGTGAAGGGTTTGACATGTTGCGTGCAACCAAATGCTCTTAATAATGAATCATATAGACAGCTTTTATTTCAAGCTCTAACCTTTCACATTTATTTTTCCATTGCTACTGATCATATTGCCAACAACTTTACAACTACTCGAAATCTGAAGGTCTCCACAGGGAGCTTCATTGAGGTGTCAAGAAAACATCTCAATCTAAGGATCGCAGCCAATGATTAGCTAAGGACACTTTACTAGTCTCATCATACAAACCTTTTCTTACTGCTACAAATATAGCTCAACCTGAGCAGCTAAATAATACTGTACATGAATGAGGGAATGAGTGGCAGGAGACACCCAAGAGGTCTGAATAATCTTGTAAATTATATCACGTCTTGTCAGCTTCCATCATACACGAGCTCCTATGGACATTCCACACAGTGACTAAAGGCCTGGAACAACGCAACCTGAATATCACAGCAAATGATGTGGAGAGCACTTAATGAGAAGCCAGAAATGCACAGAAGCTAGAGCAAAGCAGCATAACATAGGGAGATGGCTAATGGTTTCTGACGGACTACAACGTCATACTGACCTATCCTGACCCCAGCCCCAACACTGCTTCTAGGAGGGCATTTAAATCCCGTGAGCAATGAATGAAAATAGCATTTATAGCTAATAGCAGTCATTGCATGAAACATATACATAACCGACGTTAAATGCTATGTACTCATATTTGACTTAAAAGTAGACAGATTTTGTAATAGCTTAAAAGGACATGGCTATTCTGTACATTTTGCCGTTTAAGTAATTGCAAGTAGATTAAGAAGAGGTGGCATGTCAGCAGATGTCTTCTTGGCAAGAACTGGAGCTGAATGAATCAAGCCAATCAGTCAAGTGTTTCCTAGAAACTAATTAAAGGGTATGTGTCATCAGAAAATAACCGATTTTTTGTTAAGTACGGTACATTCAAAACAAAAATCACATCACTATGTATATTAAAAAGGCCTCTGTACTTATAGTAAATTCATAATTCCTGTTCTGTACAGATTATTTTTTTAGCAGTCTCATTCTCATTACAGGCACAATTACAATGATCGGTAACACCGGTATATAAAGTAAATAAAATAAAATAAAGTTTATATTCGTTTCCTGTGCCGGTGTAGTTCTAGAGGTGTCGGCACTCGTGGTCCCAGGGCTCTCGTGCGATTGTTGTGACACATGAGCTTGGCACCCAATCAGTGCTGGCATTACTGTCTCCTCCTTCATATGAATTGAACATGAAGAGGAAGTCAGATCAGCTGCAGCCCCAACTTCCTCTTCATGTTTACTTTGTACGAAGATGGGGACAGTTATGGCTGAGCTGATTGAGCACAAGTCTCACATGTCACAACAACTACAAGGTAGCCCAGGGGACAATAGCGCAGACACCGCAGGAACAGCGCTGGAACAGGAGGAGAGTATAGGCCTTTTTATTTCATCAGGGCCAAAGATTTAGATCAAGAAGGGGTTGTCCTAGTAGTGGCTAACTCCTTTAAAAGTGGTTGTCCAGTCCAAACCGATAAGTCTGCAGTCACTCTGTATGACTGCAGAATCATGAATCTCCCCCAGTGCTTGCATATACTCCTGGTCAGTGGGCATAGCCTCGCTTCATACTCTTGTATATAAGGCGAGCACGCACCCATCTAATGATATGGCTGATTAGAAGGCGCAGCCTCACTCCATACAAAGTGTATGGAAAGCGAGACTATGCCCACTAACTGGGAGTATGTATAACTCATACATACTCCAGCCTCTGGCTCAGAAACTGGCAAATCCCTGCACAGTGCATGCGCTAGGGGTATTTACCAGTCACACAGTGACTGTAGACTTACCGGTTTGGACCGGACAATCCCTTTAAGAGCAAGTCAATAGTAGAAAATTTCCATATGGCTTCTGTGAAAAATATAAGGGGGGGGGGGTTTACTGGCAGCTTACAATCCTCCTTCAGCATGTGTAGCTGTACCAGGACATCTGGCTCAGCAGGTGGTCCAGCCACACCAGCTAGTATTCAAGCTCATAAAAGATGACCTCCTGTAGAGTCAATGCTGTGTAACTGCTTTGTCCAGTCAAAGGGGAATTTCTTAAGGAGATTTAAGGAAGGAGAATATGGAGTTATCATATGTCCTAGCCATATACTGGCTACATTTTCATGATCTCTGGAATGGTCAGAAAATCTTCCAAGGTCTCAATCTGTTCTAGCACCCCTAGAGTGGGGAGGTATGACGAACGGCTAGTACAGGTCCTTCTCAAAAAATTAGCATATAGTGTTAAATTTCATTATTTACCATAATGTAATGATTACAATTAAACTTTCATATATTATAGATTCATTATCCACCAACTGAAATTTGTCAGGTCTTTTATTGTTTTAATACTGATGATTTTGGCATACAACTCCTGATAACCCAAAAAACCTGTCTCAATAAATTAGCATATTTCACCCATCCAATCAAATAAAAGTGTTTTTTAATAACAAACAAAAAACCCATCAAATAATAATGTTCAGTTATGCACTCAATACTTGGTCGGGAATCCTTTGGCAGAAATGACTGCTTCAATGCGGCGTGGCATGGAGGCAATCAGCCTGTGACACTGCTGAGATGTTATGGAGGCCCAGGATGCTTCAATAGCGGCCTTAAGCTCATCCAGAGTGTTGGGTCTTGCGTCTCTCAACTTTCTCTTCACAATATCCCACAGATTCTCTATGGGGTTCAGGTCAGGAGAGTTGGCAGGCCAATTGAGCACAGTAATACCATGGTCAGTAAACCATTTACCAGTGGTTTTGGCACTGTGAGCAGGTGCCAGGTCGTGCTGAAAAATGAAATCTTCATCTCCATAAAGCATTTCAGCCGATGGAAGCATGAAGTGCTCCAAAATCTCCTGATAGCTAGCTGCATTGACCCTGCCCTTGATGAAACACAGTGGACCAACACCAGCAGCTGACATGGCACCCCACACCATCACTGACTGTGGGAACTTGACACTGGACTTCAGGCATTTTGGCATTTCCTTCTCCCCAGTCTTCCTCCAGACTCTGGCACCTTGATTTCCGAATGACATGCAAAATTTGCTTTCATCAGAAAAAAGTACTTGGGACCACTTAGCAACAGTCCAGTGCTGCTTCTCTGTAGCCCAGGTCAGGCGCCTCTGCCGCTGTTTATGGTTCAAAAGTGGCTTTACCTGGGGAATGCGGCACCTGTAGCCCATTTCCTGCACACCAGACTCAGTCCACTGCTTCCTCAGGTTCCCCAAGGTCTGGAATCGGTCCTTCTCCACAATCTTCCTCAGGGTCCGGTCTCCTCTTCTCGTTGTACAGCGTTTTCTGCCACATTGTTTCCTTCCAACAGACTTACCATTGAGGTGCCTTGATACAGCACTCTGGGAACAGCCTATTTGTTGAGAAATTTCTTTCTGGGTCTTACCCTCTTGCTTGAGGGTGTCAATGATGGCCTTCTTGACATCTGTCAGGTCGCTAGTCTTACCCATGATGGGGGTTTTGAGTAATGAACCAGGCAGGGAGTTTATAAAAGCCTCAGGTATCTTTTGCATGTGTTTAGAGTTAATTAGTTGATTCAGAAGATTAGGGTAATAGGTTGTTTAGAGAACCTTTTCTTGATATGCTAATTTATTGAGACAGGTTTTTTGGGTTATCAGGAGTTGTATGCCAAAATCATCAGTATTAAAACAATAAAAGACCTGACAAATTTCAGTTGGTGGATAATGAATCTATAATATATGAAAGTTTAATTGTAATCATTACATTATGGTAAATAATGAAATTTAACACTATATGCTAATTTTTTGAGAAGGACCTGTAGAAGCCAGGTAGCAAAGCAGTGTTCGTTGATCTGATGGTGCCAGAACCACTGCTTTAGGACTTTCCGTTGGGAAGTTATGATCCTTCATAGGTTTTGGGAGTTTTAGCTTCAAACACAAAGGGGAGGGTGATAAGGAACAGGGTGCACGTTGTGTAATGTGTTGGAAGGAACTGAATTACCTGACAGCCCATGCACCCATCTGGCTCAGCATCCAACGGATGAACATCAAGCCGGTATATGACATGATACATCTGCTCATAACTTTTGTACTATCTCCTGTATTTGCATATTTGACCATTGTATATGTATACATCACTAATCCCACATCATTACATGTGAGAAGAAGAAGAGATCCCATTAAAGTTAAAGCCAATGTTTATTAAATACTTTAAAAAAAAAAAAAAACCATAATAAAGCAAAATTGACCGTAGGGGACACCATATTACAAGGCTGTTACTAAAATGATCAATACTAAATAGTAGCTGAACAACACGAATCAATATCCAGGCCGATACAACGGATGAATATAATAACATACACCAACAATTGGTAATACCACAGCATAGGCAAGTGGAATGGCACATCAATTTATAATGTATTCGCTGCCTATAGAATGATTAAGATACACAGCACAGTGGCCTCATACTAAGCAGCAACATTAATAAGAATACCTGGGGTGAGGGGACGCCATTCTTACAAGGTAATATACATTTTTTGCTGGGCATGATATGGGTATTCACGCCGGTTTACTAGGGACGGGTGGTTCTGGCCACGCATCCCTAGAACAAAATCCTCCCATTCCTTTTATCAACCCCTCTAAGAAACGAGATCTGTCACAGTGATTCAGGTATTTGTAACATATTTGACATGCTTTTATTTCCTATACATGGTTGTATTGAGATCACAATGTTTGGAAATGTTAAAGGGAATTTAAAAAATAAATAGCCACCTTCAGTGTTTCACTACTGTACATTTTCCGGGAGTCCTTAATGGTCCAAGCAGATAACATAATATTTTGATGAAAAAGATAAAGGATGACATGCATTGTACGCCAATAACCTGTTTGCAGACAAGGAGGTGGAGACACTCCTGAGTAAAGTCAAGCTATCTGCACCTTAATCCTACCCAATTTGTCATGATTGAAGTCCCTGAGGACAGAGCTTAGAATGATGTACACTGTCTTAATTTAAGCAACAGTGAGTAGGATTAGGGTGCAGCCATCTTGACTTGTCTTTTGACAGTCTACACCTCTGACTGCAACCAGGTAATTTGCATATAATGCACGCTATCCTTAAACTTTTTAACTAGATAGCTTGCATATGGTGGCCAGGGGCATTAAACTTTGGGGGTTACAAGGACATCTTAAGGCCCCTTCACATTAAGCGACGCTGCAGCGATACCGACAACGATCCGGATCGCTGCAGCGTCGCTGTTTGGTCACTGGAGAGCTGTCACACAGACCGCTCTCCAGCGACCAACGATGCCGGTAACCAGGGTAAACATCGGGTAACTAAGCGCAGGGCCGCGCTTAGTAACCCGATGTTTACCCTGGTTACCATCCTAAAAGTAAAAAAAAACAAACAGTACATACTTACCTACAGCCGTCTGTCCTCCAGCGCTGTGCTCTGCTCTCCTCCTGTACTGGCTGTGAGCACAGCGGCCGGAAAGCAGAGCGGTGACGTCACCGCTCTGCTTTCCAGCTGACCGACGCTCACAGCCAGTACAGGAGGAGAGCAGAGCACAGCGCTGAAGGACAGACGGCTGTAGGTAAGTATGTACTGTTTGTTTTTTTTTACTTTTAGGATGGTAACCAGGGTAAACATCGGGTTACTAAGCGCGGCCCTGCGCTTAGTTACCCGATGTTTACTCTGGTTACCAGTGAAGACATCGCTGGATCGGTGTCACACACGCCGATCCAGCGATGTCAGCAGGAGTCCAGCGACGAAATAAAGTTCTGGACTTTATTCAGCGACCAGCGATCTCCCAGCAGGGGCCTGATCGTTGGTCGCTGTCACACATAACGATTTTATTAACGATATCGTTGCTATGTCTCAAAAAGCAACGATATCGTTAACAATATCGTTATGTGTGAAGGTACCTTTAGAAACAACAAGAATTGAAAGAAAGAAAGATGGTGGTCCAGGATTATAGGGCTAAAACTATCTGTCAGATTCAACTTAAATTGGCTGTCAACATACACATAAAAGAGTTTCAACCTCTCCTATTGGACTGTCAGAATGAGCCCCCTAATAAATTCTCAGTGAACCCATCCTGAACCCAGCGAAACAGAGAGGCAATGGAAGACAAATGGTGCAAAATTCTCTATGAAACCCAATTACAAAAATAATTTGAAGCCCAAAACACATGCAATTAAGGAACAAATGTTTCCAAAGGTAAGCCACCCCTTTACTATTGAAGCGCAGTGGGCTCCATGTGAAACGTATAAAGTCAATGTTTACAGATTTACTAAACATATCGATATCATGACATTCAATTAAGCGGATATAACTGTAATATGCAAAAATTCACTAGAGTACTTTTTATATTTTGGTTAAAGGTACAGATAAATTTAGGACTGAAAAACATGGATGACATACAAATCAGCAATCATGGCAGGCATTCTTCTATACCGTACATTTCTTCCTGCATATACATAAAGCATTCCTCATGCAGTAATAGTATGCCTTGCAAAGAAGCCTGTAATCCTTCATCTCTGGAAAGTTATTATAGGTTTTTCGTTTGCAATGTAAGACACAGAATGCTATTGTAAATAGATGTCATCATTTCTGACAATGTGGTATACCAATTTTGCTGCAATTTTGTAAAGTCAAATGAATTTCAAAAACAATTTGTAAGATACACACAGCTTTTATCTAATATTCCAAAGACTGATATACTAAAAACTGGATATGTTGCAGGCAGAATTGCTGAAATTAAATATAAAAGTGACATCTGTGATTAAGGTTTAGTCTTGTGTTTTTAGCTTCTGGCTAAAAAAAAAGGATATTTTTTTACATCTCTATATGGACAATAAAGTGCAGGAAATGTACTACCCAATAAATGCATGAATGTATTGTAGCTAATGCCATATGGAAACTCTTTAGTTATTATTTTATTCATGTATATTTGCAAAAAGTAAATTCTGACATTATCTAGTAATATGGCATAACACTCCACAATGAGAATACTGTTTTATTGGTAAACAATGTAGAGAACTATTAGAATTCAAATGGTTTGGTCAATAGTTCTCATATGGCCAGCGTTATCTGACTTTTGTAATATCATTGCCAAACATTTTCCTTAAAGCGAACCTGTCCACAGGATTTTGCTAAGTAAACTACAGGCATTGTCAGGTTTATGTTATTGCACTGATTAAAATGATACCTGGGGTGAAGAAATCAATCTTGTGGTTCTTGTGTAATCAGTGTTAGAAGTTTTAAGTTAATGAGATGCTCGTGCTCCAGGGCGGGACTGTAGGCAGAGTCATATCTTGGTGCTTTATGATGAGGAAAACATTTGTGCCTCGGGGCGACCTGTGGACAGCTCTCATCTTGGTTTACCTGGCTTAGAGCTGGAAGATCAGCCCCAGAACACAAGCATCTCATTAACTGAAAATTTCTATCACTGATTACACAAGAACCTCAAGACAGATTTCTTCACCCCAGATATCATTCTAATCCGTATAAAACTGCCAACCAAACAATGCCTGCAGTTTACTTGGTAAGATCCTTCCGACAAGATTGCTTTAAAGGGTTTTTCTAAGATAAAAGTGAGAAAATAAAGAACCTACACCCACCCATTATATCCCCGCAACGCTGCAGTCCCTCTGCTTTGCAGTTTCTCTTCAGTTTGTTTAGATGACTGCAATGACGACATGCTGTCTACACAAGTGACAACTGTAGATAATTATTGGTCTCATGAGACACACAAGAACACTGCAGCCAATCATTTGTTGCCCCAGAGGGGTCTACATTCAGCCAATCACTGGTCCCTTCCAGTCTTTGAATATATGCCTGTAGCAAAGACAGGCCATCTACACATGAATTGCTGCACAAATCCAAGGCCTCAGTGATTCAGTGTCTCCCGTGATGGTTTGCAGTGATTAGTTGTGTAGAAGGCAAATACTGTAATCGCTACAAAGACTAGAAGGGAGACTGAAGTATAAGTGCCCTTATAGCAGGAAATATAAAGAATGATTTAGTGTTTTTTTTCTTCATCATATTACCAGCTTTTGCCATTTTTTTGTGATCATTACAACACATTTTAACCCTGCTGTTCTGTTCGGTCTGGGGAGACCTATTTTGAACTTTGGTATTTTTTGGGGTGTTCAAGATGCGGTTCTGAAACTTGTGGTTGATTGACTTAAATGAGGATGGGTCGGTCGGCCACGGGTTTCAGAGCCGCATCTTGAATATTTTAAAGAATATTGAAGTTCAAAGTCGGTCATTTTTGACCAACAGAACAGCAGGGTTAAGCAACTATTCTTATACACTCACTGACAGAAGTTATGTTGCTTATCCATGTTATGTAAATAAAAGCTTATAACCCGACGTTAAATTCATCCATTGGTTGTATAAATTATTCTTTTGAAAGCTGAAACCCTCCGAAATGTGGTTTAGGTTAAGAAAATTAATTGGCATCAATGCAGAAATATTGATCAGTTAATGGACACAGAATGGTCAGATTTTGACAAGACAAAAGTTGTCACCTGGTCATATAATGCACCCAATCCTAGTTTACATCCCCACCTGTGCTCAGTAAATGATCGGTTAATTAGTGTGTGTATAAAAAGAAACCCAGCACCCCAGACCTTCAATTGAACTGCAACTTGAGCTCTGACAATATGCCAAAAATCCACCCTGCGACCAAAGCCTGGATTATCAAGAAGCTGAAGACCAGATCCACTGCAGAGGTGGCTGGTACCTTTAATGCGAGAGGTAAGGTGCTTAAGTTTTTCAAACAATCACGCTTCTTGGTCAGTCATACTACATTATGCATTGATCATATCAATCTGCTTCTTATTTGTTTTTACTTCTGATTTCTCACAACTCGCCCGCCCTAACACATTCTGTGCACTCTCTCAATATCCACACCTCCCTTCTCCCCTCTCCCATGTATAACTCTGAGGCTCTACTGACATTTCTTACCCACTCCAAACCAGCCACTACCTCCATGCAGCACTCAAAACGTTCATACAAATCATCCCACCACCTGCTTTTTCTGTTTTTTCTCCTTCTTCTAGTTGCAGGAGACATCTCCCCCAACCCTGGGCCTCCCTCCACCAGCATACATTACACTCCTCCACCTGCATATAGAAACCCTGCTAATTTTATTAACATTCAGTGCATGCCTTCTCCTATCGCTTTCCACTGTGCTCTCTGGAATGCACGTTCTGTGTGTAACAACCTAACTTACATTCACGATCTTTTCCGCTCTAATTCCCTTAACCTTCAGGCTATTACAGAAACCTGGATCCAGCACTCAGACACCACCGCCGCTCTCGTTTGGTAGGCTGAAATTTTCACATACCACCAGACCGGAGAACAGACAGGGTGGAGGTGTTGGTTTGCTTCCTTCATCACAATGTGCTTTCCAGGTCATCCCCCTGGTTCCGTCACTTACATTTCCTTCCTTTGAAGTCCATGCCATCAGACTATTTAAGCCCTTCTCCTTGCGAGTGGCGGTATTTTATCGCCCTCCAGGCTCCTCCCGCCTGTTTCTAGACCACTTTGCCACCTGGCTTACTCACTTTCTATCCTGTGACATCCCCACCCTCATCATGGGAGACTTTAACATCCCCATCAATTATCCCCTCTCCCAAACTGCCTCTCATCTTTCTCTAACTTCTTCATTCGGCCTCTCACAGTTTACTAATTCTCCTACGCATGAGGACGGGAATACTCTGGACCTGGTTTTCTCCCGTCCCGGATCGCTGCACGACTTTACTAACTCCCCTCTCCCGCTCTCGGACCACAACCTTCTTTCCTTCTCTGTCAATAATTGTCTCCTTACTCGGGACACCCCCACTTACCACACTTATCGGAATACACGTTTCATTAATACCCAGCAGCTTATGGACAATCTCCACACATCTTTAGCCCCATCTCCTTCCTCTCCTGTCCAGACTTCGCATTGTCACACTTCAATAATACACTGAAGAATGCCCTAGATGAAGCAGCACCTTCTACACGCAGAAAGGCCTGACAGACGACAGCCCTGGCACACTATGCAAATACGCTTTCTTCAGCGTTGCTCAAGGTGTGCAGAGCGGCAGTGGAGAAAATCTCTTAGCAGAAGACTTTATCCACTATAAGTTCATGCTCAAAACCTATAACTCTGCCCTTTATCTGGCCAAACAATCCTACTTCACCACCCTCATCACCTCACTATCCAACAACCCAAAACGACTTTTTGAAACCTTAAAACTCCCTCCTGAAACCTAAAGTACAGGCCCCCATCACCAGTCTCAGTGGTGAGGATCTGGCCACTTTTTTTTTTTCTAGAAAAAAAATCAACCACATCCATCAGCATATCTCAGCCCAATCTCCTCAGTGCCTAGATCCCCTTCCCTGCCGCACCTCAAGCTCACTAGACATCTTTGAGCCTGTTTCAGAAGAAGAAGTTTCCAAGCGCCTCGCTTCTGCTCGACCTACAACCCTTACAATCTGGTTTCCGCTCTGTACACTCCACTGAAACTGCCCTCACTAAAGTCTCTAACGATCTAATAACAGCTAAATCCAAAGGTCATTGCTCTCTGCTGATTCTCCTGGATCTCTCTGCCGCATTTGACACTGTAGATCACCAGCTCCTTCTCACTATGCTCCGCTCCATGGGCCTCACGGACACAGCCCTCTCCTGGTTCTCCTCCTACCTCTCTGACCGCTCCTTCACTGTATCTTTTGCCAGCTCCTCTTCCTCTCCTCGTCCCCTTCCTATCGGGGTTCCGCAGGGCTCAGTCCAAGGCCCCCTCCTCTTCTCTCTTTACACGGCCCCTATTGGACAAACAATCAGCAGATTTGGGTTCCAGTATCATCTCTATGCTGATGACACCCAATTATACACTTCTTCCCCTGACATCACCCCTACCCTAATTCAAAATACCAAGGATTGTCTGTCTGCTGTCTCTAACATCATGTCCTCCCTCTATCTGAAACTAAATCTCTCCAAAATGGAACTTCTTGTGTTTCTCACTTCTACTAACCTCACTCTACCCAACATCGAAATTACCATGGAGGGTTCAACCATAACTCCCAAGCAGCATGCCCGCTGTCTGGGGGTCATATTCGACACCGAACTTTCCTTTACTCCCTATATCCGATCACTCGCTCTCTCGTCACCTGCATCTTAAAAACATCTCCAGAATCGGACCTTCTCTCACCTTTGAAACTGCTAAGACTCTTACTGTCGCTCTTATTCATTCTCGTCTGGACTACTGCAACTCTCTCCTGATCGGTCTCCCTCTTACCAAACTTTCTCTTCTCCAATCCATCTTGAATGCAACAGCCAGGGTCATATTTCTGTCCAGCCGCTTCACCAACGCCTCCATCTTGTGCCAGTCATTACACTGGCTACCCATTCACTACAGGGTCCAGTATAAACTCATCTCTCTCACCCACAAAGCTCTCCACAGTTTTGCACTGCCTTATCTCTCATCTTTGTCCATCGCCCTACACGTGCCCTCCACTCTAATGACCTAAGACTAACATCCCCCTTAATCCGAACCTCGCACCTCCGTCTCCAAGACTTCTCTCGTGCTGCGCCTGCTCTCTGGAATGCACTTCCCCAGACGATCAGATTGATACCTAGCCCCGACCTATTCAAGCGCGCTTTAAAAACCCATCTCTTCAAACAAGCCTACCACATCAACTACTCAGTAAACTAACTTTGCCCTGTTCCCTCCTTCCAAATATTATTCTGAATCTGCACCCTACTATTCATCTGTCTCCACACCCTCCATGCACATGATAACTGCACTTGATACTTGACTATTGCACTTAAACACACGGGCTGATGACCGGATCATGCACCTTTATATGAAAATCCCTATTTATTATAATTGCCAGATCTGAAATAACAAGCACTTTTCACCTACTGTGTCCCCCCATTTCCTTGTAGATTGTAAGCTTGCGAGCAGGGACCTCACCCCTAATGTGACTGTTTAAATTGTCTTAACTTGTACTGATTTTGTCTGTACATGTCCCCGCTTAATTGTAAAGTGCTGCGGAATATGTTGGCGCTATATATGAAAAAAATTATTATTTTTTATTAATAATGTATCTCAGCGTCAAGTACAAAGAATTTAAAAAAATTTGAAGAGACTGGAGATGTGTTTGACAAGCCCAGGTTCGGCAGACCCCGCAAGACAACTACTCAGGAGGAATGTTTGTTGGTTAGAAAATCCAAAGCAAGCCCCTCTTCCACTGCAGCAGAGCTCCAATTAGCCTGGTCACCTCAAGTCCCAGTGTCAACTAGAACAGTTTGTAGGATTCTGTCTCGAAATGGCCTCCATGGTCGAATTAGTGCCCAGAAGCCAGCACTAAACAAAAGGCAAATAAAAAACCGTGTGGCATTTGCAAAGTCCCACAGCCTGCTAAACAGATGGATGCTGGAAAAGTGGCAGAAGGTGGATATCTCTGATGAATCATCATACAAAATATTAAATATGACTAATAGCTCCACAACTTCATTCACCAATGTTATGCAACATATACTTGTATTTTAAGTTAATTATTTGTTTGAATATCGCATTACTTTCTGTGGGCGACAAAACTTTTGTCTTGCCAAACTCTGACCATTCTGTATCCATTAACTCATCAATATTTCTGCATTGATGCCAATTTATTTTTTTAACCTAAACAACATTTCAGAGGGTTTCAGCTTTCAAAAGATTAATTTATACAACCAATGGATGAATTTAACGTCAGATTATAAGCTTTTATTTACATATCTTGTAGATTGTGAGCCTTCGCGGGCAGGGTCCTCACTTCTCCTGTACCAGTTAGGACTTGTATTGTTTAAGATTATTGTACTTGTTTTTATTATGTATACCCCTCCTCACATGTAAAGTGGATCACCCCCAGACACAGGGCCACGCGTTTCGGTACCGGGCCTCTCTGGTTCGGTTCTGAGGCTGTCACGGTGGCTAGACCCGGTCCGCGACCCTGCTAAGGTGCATCCAATAAAGGTGGTACAGTCTGTCAGGGATTCGTGACGCCACCTGTGGTGTTCGGTCAGTGTGACCGACGCTGCTGTGGGGTCCGCTGGGGTGATGGAATGGCAGCTGGATGGTATACCTTCCCACAGGTGAAGTGTGTCCCCAGGGCTTCCCAGTGGTGTAGGTGGTGATGGTGTGAGGTGCAGGCAATAACGAGGACACAAGGTTGCAGTCTCTTTACCTCTTTACTGAAGACTTCAGGATCCTCAATCCAGAGCACGTTTAACAGGGCTATCAGAGACAGGCCGGTCTGATGGGCACTTCCAGAGTAACCCTCGCAGATGGAAATCATTGCCCACCACTAGCGCCTGTGTGTTGTAGTCCTACCCTGCTGAGCATTCGGTATAGTCCTCACAACTGCTGTTCTCTTCGTTCGTTCTCTACAGCTCTCTCTCTCTTTTGTTCCAGATGTTACTAGTTTCTCGTCCCCCAGATAGGTTTTGGCTAGGACGCACCCGTATGACGGGAATGCTTGGAGGTCTTCCGGGACCCTAGAGACGCCCCTCTTCCAATGTTGCCCCCCATGTCTTCTTAGGAAATTTAAGGTAGACAGCCAACCTATAATTAACTGTCCTGCGGAGTTTGAAGTAAGGCCTGAAGTCAGTTACTCCCGCGGTGTTCCGGCCACACGCCTCAGTAGGATGTTGCCTCGGTCTCACGGCACGACTCCTACTGGTACTCCTTTTTGCTTGATCTCGTTTACACTGTTCCACAATATCCTTCCCTTCTTATCTCTTTCTTAGGATGCCGCCGCAGGAGGTGCAGGCGCGGCTCCGTAACGTTCTGTTCTGTTCGCTAGGCACCTGCCAGGTTCCCACGCCTGACAGGGACCCCCTGTGTCTTCTCCCTGCAACACCCCCTGCCACGGGATGTTGCCTGAATCCAACCCAGTCAGCTTCTGACTAACTTCCTCCCCAGCCCCTAGTTTTACCAGTGTGAGGAGTGGCCCAATAAATAAAGCCTTTTTCTCCCCCTAGTGGCTGGAGTGTGAAGTGTAATGTGTTCTGGTGATACCTGGTCAGGAGAATTCCTTCAGTGCCATCAGACGTACCATCACTCCCCTTAGTGGCAGAGTGTCATACTGCAACGACCAGATCTCTGGGGCGCTGCATAAAGCGCCATGGAATAAATGGCGCTATAACAATAAATAATAATAACAACATGGATAAGCGACATAACTTCTGTCAGGGAGTGTATGTTGCTTCTAGTGAAGGAATAGTTATGATATACTATATCAATGTTATTTATTAGACCTATCATTATATTGCCCTTAGTTAGTTAAATGGCCAGGAGCTTGGAAACATATAGCAAATACCCTGCAAATGCAGATTATTTAGCTACTGCCAAGTCTCCAAGGACCTGAGTGTGCATTCTTAAGCCCCAGTTCAATATTCTGCAAATCATGAATTCTCTGATCATTTTCTCTCCTACATAATTACACTTAAAAGCTCGATGTGACTGATTCAATAAAAAAATAATTACACAAGCCATTTACAAAAGAATACATCGGCTTATATTCCATGGACTTGGCCTGCTGAAAGCTTACTGATGTCTTCATTCACAGTTATGATATATTATTTATAAGGCAAACACGTAGTCTAATGTTCCCCACAAGTGGCCACTGATTATAAAACACATTTCTTAGTATGTTGAGACCACTGTAATATCATATGCATGGATTTCATAAAGGACTCTGGTTTCGGTAAAGCTGTGTGAAAATATAAATATGATGTAAAGCCTATTCCAGACCATATTATTCAAGTTAGCATACTTCACTTGAATAGAAAAGAGCTGTAGTACCATTCATAACCAGTATACAATGTACAGAACATTGGAAGTCGGGAGGTATGCACTTGAACTAATAGACAGGAAGGAGGGACATATGCCCATAGCACACTATGGCAATTTCTATGCCAAAACACTTCCCTAACCTTAGCCAGTCCTTTATATATATATATATATCATCACACAGAAATACAGTATTGTACCCAGTAAGGCCCATTAGTGTTTCCACACAGTATAATTCTACTTTTGTGGTCCCCTACATGCCAGCAGCACACAGTATGATGCCCTGGTCAGTACATTTCCCTACACACAATATATTCCCCACACAGTATGATGCCAGTACATTCCCCTACACACTATGATGCCCCCACAATAGATTCTACCACTCACAGTATATTGCCCTCACAGTACATTCTACCACACACTGTATGGAACCTTTGCAATACATTTCTCCCATATATAGTATGCATCCACACAATGCATTCCCCTCCATACACAATATGATGCCCATGGCAGTACATTTCCCCCACACACAGTATGATGTCCCAACAGTATATTCTCACACCTAACAAAGACCCCAAAGTACATTACCCCACATACAGTGTGGAACTGCTGCAGTACATTATCCCCCATATACAGTATGGTGCCCAAAAGTACATTCCCCCACACACAGTATGGAACTGCTGCAGTACATTTCTCCCATATACAGTATGGTGCCCAAAAGTACATTCCCCCACACACAGTATGGAACCGCTGCAGTACATTTCTCCCATATACAGTATGGTGCCCAATAGTACATTCCGCCACACACAGTATGGAACCGCTGCAGTACATTTCCCCCATATACAGTATGGTGCCCAACAGTACATTCCCCCCACACACCGTATGAAACTGCTGCAGTACATTTTCCCCCATATACAACATGGTGCCCAAAAGTACATTCCCACACACAGTATGGAACTGCTGCAGTACATTTCTCCCATATACAGTATGGCGCCCCGCAATACTTTACACCCACACATCGTATGATTCACCCTTGCAAGACCTTCAGGCTCTTCCTAGATGGAATGGTGAAGAAAGGATCGGTCAGCAATTTGCTGCATCATTATATTCAACTGAGTTGAATTTGAGATATACTTAGACCTTGAATAAACTCTAAATAAGATATAATTAAGGTTTCAAACACATACTCATATAAATACCCTATTCCAATACCACTTTATTAGCTAAAAGAACCCACAATTGGTTCACACCAAAGTGACAAAAAACAGACACCAATCAAAAAAAGTGATCAAAAAATCCTTTTAAAACATTGGGATGATCTAGATGTCCCTGGTATTTTGCCTAAGCTCATCCTACCTAACCGAGGGGGTTGGCACCCTAAGGGGGCGCGTTATGGCGCCACAATGGCTAACTCTAGGGACCCTGGTACACCCTACCGCCACTAGAGGATCCCTCTACCCAGTGTCTAGAGGGACCACTAACAATAGACATAGATCAATCTTATGCTGTAGAACACCCTTGACCCCAACATATTAAAAACATGTACTGAACACATGTGGCAGGCTAGTAGCCCAGCTGGTGGAAAAGTTAATTCACAAAAAACCTTTTGCAGATACAAGACTTGATGTTTATGGAATAATTATACATACATCAAGTTTGCTACTGAAATGGTTTAAACACACCGACCATCTGAACCTGTTATTGATACTCTATAACAGCCGTAGATCACGGAGACATTATTATATCATGATAAATTTATTGGCACATCAGGGTCAATCCTGGAGACATTAATCCATACGCCCCTTGTCTATACTGATTCATTTAGCCAGTCAAATTATAATGTCTCAACATCACCAAATGTCATATAAAGCTCCCAAATTGATACAATCTATCTATGAAGCAAAAAAATGGTCAATGACCAGATCAGTGGACAAATATTGATACTCATCTTATTTTCACTTGCCACCTGCCCTGTAGGTATTAACGCTTCAACTCGTTTCGCCTTATTAGACTCATCAGGAGGTCCGATTCCTGGATATCATGGTGTCCCGATATGTGTACTGACTAAGCCATGATAGAACACCCTCCTTTTAAAACTACCGCCATAGACAGAACGCCCACCAATGGTGATTCGCCAGATGTCATTACAGGACCACCCCTCGATATTGAGAGCGCATGCCCTAGCTGGAACGCATATTCTATCCAGCCAATCCACAGACAGAAAGTGGAATGCAGAGGTACTCTCACCTATCACATATACTGGACTCAGGTTCCACTTCCGGGTGGGGATCTCGTGATATTCACGCCCCCACATATGCTAAACAGCCATTCCGGGCAGCTGGAGCGTGCGCAGTTAGTTGGTGTCAGCATCGCGGTGTCTCCATACGGAGGCGAGGTCCCCTGGAGGCCTGTGATGCGAAGCTTGACGTGAAAAGGGAGTGTCTGCTTCATGACGTATGATTGGCTGTTTGGCATATGCGCATTGTGGGGGTGCAAATATCCCGAGATTCCCACCCGGAAGTGGAACCTGAGTCCAGGATATGTGATAGGTGAGAATACCTCTGCGTTCCACTTGCTGTCTGTGGATTGGCTGGATAGAATATGCGTTCTAGCTAGGGCATGCGCTCTCAATATCGGGGGGTGGTCCTGTAATGACATCTGGCGAATCACCATTGGTGGGCGTTCTGTCTATGGCGGTAGTTTTAAAAGAAGAGTGTTCTATCATGGCTTAGTCAGTACACCATATCGGGACACATGATATCCAGGAATTGGGCCTCCTGATGAGCCTAATAAGGTGAAACGCGTTGAGGTGTTAATACCTACAGGGCAGATGGCAGGTGAAAATAAGATGAGTATCAATATTTGTCCATCTGATCTGGTCATTGACCATTTTTTTGCTTCATAGATCAATATAATCTATTTGGGAGCTCTATATGACATTTGGTGATGTTGAGACGTTATAATTTGACTAGCTAAATGAATCAATAATATGGACAAGGGGTGTATGGATTAATGTCTCCAGGATTGACCCTGATATGATAAATTTATCATGATATGATAACGTGTCAGTGATCTACGTTTGTTATAGAGTATCAATAACAGGTTCAGATGGTCGGTGTGTTTAAACCATTTCAATAGCAAACTTGATGTATGTATGATTATTCCATCAACATCGAGTCTTGTATCTGCAAAAGGTTTTTTGTGAATTAACTTTTTCACCAGTTGGGCTACTAGTCTGCCGCATATGTTCAGTATACATGTTTTTAATATGTTGGGGTCTAGGGTGTTCTACAGCATAGGATTGATCTATGTCTATTGTTAGTGGTCCCTCTAGACACTGGGTAGAGGGATCCTCAAGTGGCGGTAGGGTGTACCATGGTCCCCAGGGTTAGCCATCGTGGAGCGGGGGCGCCATAACGCTCCCCCTTAGGGTGCCAACCCCCGCGGTTAGGTAGGTTGAGCTTAGGCAATATACCAGGGACATCTAGATCACCCCAATGTTTTAAAAAGATTTTCTGAGCACTTTTTTTGATTTGTGTCTGTTTTTTGTCACTTTGGTGTGAACCAATTGTGGGTTCTTTTAACTAATAAAGTGGTATTGGAATAGGGTATTTATACTGCCGACCTTCCAAGAAAGATGGACAGTTCTCCAAATTCGGGACTGTACCATGGTATCAGGGACATTTGCTGGTGTCCTGTGGCCCCTTAAATTACTTGATAAATCAAAGTGTCAGACCCTCAATGAGAAATAATTACCTAGCCTAAAGGCAAGTTATTAATATAAAAATCATAGAAAACCCTTTTAAATAGCAGTGTAAACAATTACATAAATTTACTATTCAAAAAAAAAATAAAAAATCAAAAACTTTATCTGCACTTTAATAGCACTAACAGAATGTAACACCAGAGGTGACACATTATCACTATGTTTTGTCTTCAGTAATCCAGCTTTTCAGACAGAATCTCCCGGGAGAGTCACTTAACTAAGGGGCAGCAAAGTTACATATTTCAACACTGACTAAACTGATTTTCCCCAGCTGAAGAATCTGACTGTGATGCAAACCAATAAGGTTGGAAAACCGCTAAAAACCTTACATATTCATTATGTCCCCAGCGATGAAGACTATTTCTGCTGTATACAGTAACATGAATTCCTGCAGCCACAGCCGACCAGATGTGTCGTTTCGGCAATATGGATCCCAGGGGTCTGCAGAGGGTGCAGCAGGTTTAGGCTTTTCATTCTGATTGGACTAAAGCATCTCAAACTAAAGGGAGAAAAATTATTAACCCCACAGCTGCCCCTGCAGAGGTGATCATTACTTAACTTTTCTTGGAGTCTTGGGTGCTGATGATTTTGAGGCCATGACATGAGGCTTGTCATTAGTGTGTTAACTCTCTGCATGCTGCGATTCCACCTCCCCACTACAACTCGTTTTATTACTTGGACTTTAATCATCAGTAAAAGAATATTGAAAGGGAAGGAGTCACCAGAAAATGACCTATTCTATTATTTACTTATGACCGCTGTGTTTGAAACTGTTAAACTGTAAAGTGCTGCGGAATATGTTGGCGCTGTATAAAGATTATTATTATGGAATTTTTATTGTAGGTACACTTCAATTGTGAGAGACAATATTCTAGATACCAGATACACAATATTTTTGTGCTTACAATAGATGAAGTACGTCGAGCATGTGTAATATTTAACTAGTTAAACCTAAGACATTCTACGGAGAAATTCCATGTCAACTGGAGTTTCAGTATATTTGACAGGTCAGTTTGCTATGGTGGCTAGGTTCATAGTCTCTAAATAGGAGCTACAGAATCTATTCAACCAATAACCACACTGGCGCTGCACTTGTATGAATCCAGGAGGAGGAAGGGAAAGAAAATAAAAAGCTAAGAAAAAGCAGCTGGTATTTGGACAGGGGTTGTGCCGACCTCTGCCGATAAAATAAATAACAATAAAAAGACACAAAAAATACCGCGCTATAAACTGCCCCACTGCGGAGGCTACTAATATATATAAATACCCTATTGGCGTGTATAGAAACCAGCTGGCTGCGGACCAAAGATAAAGGTATAGTGCGCGCTCACATTAAGCAACCATTAGTGCCTGGTTTCACAATCTAATCCAGCTTAAACTATGATTACTTTCGCCTACCTTCTTAGGAGTGAAGGATTGTCTGCACACAGGAAACAGGAAGATGGCCGATACTAGTCGGCCACTCGACCTGAAAGTGACGTCACTAGTGCTACGGGAGCATAGAAGGGTCAGAATAAACCAATGCGTTTCGAGGTGGGACGCACCTCTTCGTCAGGGTTACGGACCCCTCCATGTGAAGCCACATATATTGGTGTCGACTGATTACCTCCGCCCCATCACATTAACCAATAGGGTATTTATGCACGCCAATAGGGTATTTATATATATTAGTAGCCTCCGCAGTGGGGCAGTTTATAGCGCGGTATTTTTTGTGTCTTTTTAGGAGCTACAGAATCATTAAATAACAGACACCTTGTTAATTTAGACATAAAAACACTCGATAAGGCTGAAGAATATAATTTTATATATAATCTAGTGAGCGAGATCGATAAATACATTATTGTAAATGTGTTATACAAATTGCTAAAATAGCACCCATAAAATTGTATGGGCTAATACTGTACCTACATCTGTCTTAGGTTTTAAATTGAGACACAGGAAAGTAATAGGGCCTGCTCTTTTATATGCCATATTTAAAAGAACAGAAGCACTATACAGCAGCACTTGGCATATATGCTTAAAGAGAACCTGCCAGGTCCCCCATGCCCTCCCACCCAGCAGCATTCACCTATGTGTGAGTAAACTCCCTGCCTGACCGGCCCTGTATAACGTTATTTAGTTAAATACCTGAAAAAAAAGTATTTATAATTTCCCATTTGCTATGCTAATGAGGGCTTTGACTAGTCGATGGGGCATTAGTTGCCCCGTACTAGTCAGCCCTCTTTCCACGTTATCACGCCCCTGTGTGTGTGATAACATAATTTACACAAGACTGCCTCATTGCCGCTCATGCAAATCTAGCGCTTGTGCGCCGCTCATTTTGGCAGTGTCTCTGTAGCCGGGTGTACGCTTCCCGTCTTGAGAGGCAAACTGCGCATGACCAGAAGCCGAGCCCCAAAACTGCACAACCTAAGCGTTGTTCATAACCCTATATACAAGTACACTGAAAATAGAAACTTACCAGTTTGCAGTAAGCCAGCACCACTGTCCTTGACTCCAAAGTGTTGCTGAATGTCCAGGAGAACCCCTGTTAATAGATAATAAACAATATGGGGGATTTGTAATATTCTGAAGAAGCAATTCTTTTAAATATATTTGTAGAAATTAGAATCCAGCATTCACGCAGCAAAATTTAAACCCTTCCATAGTTTTAAAACTAAAAATGTAGAGGCTAATCAAAAAAAAGTCAGCCCAATAAGCAAAGACATTCTTAAAAGGAAATTCTACATGCTCAATATGGAAGACAATGTAAAAAGTAGTACAAAGCTAAGAAATAGAAAGCTTATAATTACAGAGAGCACATTCCTGCCATCATCCAGTGGCCCATTTCCCCAGGACATGTGCACGCTTGGTTTAGAAATGGGTTGATATATCGGTTATTCAAGTGCAACAAAAATGGGAATACGATTTTGCTATTCTCAGTAAGTGGTTTTGTATCCTCAGCTTACCTTGTTGCTTTCTACTTTGCCTTTGTTATGCAGCTAGTACATTAAGCAGACCATATGCTGTAAGACTGCATTGACTAATGAAAGCAAGAGCTTCACTCAGATTGTCTTGGGAAAAGAGGATATTTCTGATTGTCATTACCAAATTACAGCCATCTATAATACCACATAGGGAAACTCTCGCTAAAACCTATATGGAAGATATTTTCTCATGAAACCAACATTTTCCTGGAAATGGTGCACCTTCTGCTTAAGAAAGATAGAACAAATTACACTATCACTAGGAACATTTTTTGGATTGAGCCCTTCCTGTGATATGTATCATATCTGACAGCTGCCCAGTTTGCTCATCATTAGGACTACATGAAGGAAAACCTGATAAGAAAAAATTGGTGCAGCATACTGTTCATTCAACTTGCTTCGTTGATGGAACATCCTTCACAGTTAACTTTGGCAAGTAACGATAGGTTAACAGAAGATCAGAGCACCCATGTTTTACCTCTAAAATAGTGGTCTTTAACTTAATTCTCATAGATCTTTTGCATGTGTCTTTTAGGTTGTTAACATACCGTAATAATGTTGTAACTATAGGTGATATGAAGAATATAGAAAGTACTCTAACATCAAGTAGGAAAATCTTTCAGCCGTGATTTGAATTACAATTATGAACTTTATTCCAAAAAGATGAAAAAAAGAGGACATCCTCAAACATCAAAATGCCATTGATAGAAGGTGAACAGGGAGCTGCAGATGTGACCGTTGAAGATTGCACTGAGGTTGTGGAAATCACTCCAGACGATGCCCATCCAGCTGGTGAAGACAGCCACAGTAGAGGAAACTAATGATTTAATCCAGCACACCCATTCTAGACACTTTATTAAAACTAAAACATATTACAAGAAATCTGACGTGTTTCTCGTGCAAAAGTCATGCCCTTAGTCATGGGATGTGGCATACTATGACTAAGGATGCAACTTTTGCACCAAAAACGTGGTGGCTTCTTTTTATATGTTTTCGTTTTAATAAAGTATCTACATATTTTACCAGAATGGGTGTGCCGGATTAAATCCTTAATTTCCTCTATTAAAATGCAATTTATGACTTCCCTACACGTTTCAGACTGTGACGTAGTCATTCATAGAAGGTACCATACTACTAAGAGTATCCATTTAAAATATCTTGACTAAAAAATAAAATAGTGAAATGCATAATCCAAATTTCCTACACCAGTCTTCATAATTTGTCTTGTGCTGCACTTCTTCTCTGGAATGCGATACCCTGGACCAGTGGTCCCCAACTCCAGGCCTCGAGGGCCGCCAACAGTGCAGGTTTTCAGGATTTCCTTAGTATTGCACAGGGGTTGGAATCATCACCTGTGCAGATGATCACATTACCACCGATGCAATACTAAAAAAATCCTGAAAACCTGCACTGTTGGCGGCCCTCGAGGCCTGGAGTTGGGGACCCCTGCCCTGGACCATCAGCTTTAGGGCTCATTTCCACTTGTGAGAAAAACGGACGAGTGCAATCCGATAAAAAAATCGGATTGCACTCGGACCAATGTTAATCAATAGGTGACATTCCATTTGCGATTTTTTTTCTCAGCCGAAATCGGACTGAGAAAAATCTGTGTCGGCTGAGAAAAAAAATCGCAGCATGCTGCGATTTGCTGCAAGTCTCGGACGAGACTCGCCAATGCAAGTCAATGGGTGCGAGAAAAAAAAAACACATGGAATACGGACCATCCGTATTCCATCCGTTTTTTACGGATACCTTACCATTCTGTGGCACAGAACACTGTAAATAGTCCTGTAAATGACTGTATAAAAATATTTGCAGAGAAAAAAAAAGGATTGCATACGGATGTCATACGGATGTAAAAACGGATGATGCGATTAAAAATCGCATTACACTCGCATGACACTTGCATGACAATCGCACACATTACATCAGTTTTTTCGGTCCGTAAATCGGACCGTTTTTTTCTCACACAAGTGGAAAGGGGCCCTTACTTCCAGTATTCAGTACTGAAAACCCCATCTTTATAGACCGGCCTTGCACATTCCTTAATCTGACGCCTTTTCTGACACAACCCTGTATAAATGGGAAATGGAGGAGGGAGCAATTACATTTGTTTCTTTCATCATGTAATCGCAAAGTGATATAAAAAGCATTTATCACAAATGGAGATTAAAAAAAAACCAGTAAGGGTATGTGCACACGGCAGGATTTCTTGCAGAAATTTTCCTGACAAAAAACGAACATTTCTGCCAGAAATCCGCATGCATTTTTACCGCGATTTTGACGCGTTTTTTATGCGTTTTTGGTGCGTTTTTTTCCAAATGCATAGAATTGTAGGAAAAACGCAGAAAATCCACAAAAATAATGAACATGCTCATTTTTTTACCGCGATGCATTTTTTTCGCGGAAAAAAACGCATCCATGTGCACAAAACATGCAGAATGCATTCTAAATCATAGAATGCTTAAGTATGCGTTTTTAATGAGTTTTTATAGCGTTTTTAGTGCGAAAAAAACGCCGAAAAACCTGAACGTGTGCACATGGCCTAAGTTACGAGTTGTCGTCATGTACTAAGATTTCCTAGGATCTTAACCGTCATTGAATTTTTGCATCGACAACACAATTGTTATTGAGAGCATTTCACCTAAAGTATATGTAATGAAAGCAATTGAGATCCTATCTAAATACCGATGGCACAACTTGGGAGTTGGAGGTTTACGCATCAACGTATTTGTAAGCAGATTGCAACTTCGTAATCATATATTTCAAAACCAGCTTTTTAAGAAGCAATTGTAACCTGTTGTTAAAAGTCCTGAATACAATTTTTACCAACAAAAGTGGATGATTATAGGACTGATTTTAAGAGCACATAAATAGATATCCGGCAGTAAGGAGGGGTTAATGCAGAGAACACAGGTCATCAGTTCACATACTGAGATCTGCTTTTATCCCCATTGTTTTATTTCCTAAAAGTATATTTGTCTGAGACTAGGCTCCACCTTCCCACCACCGAACAAAATGCATTTTTCATATAAATTCCCATAGGGTGTCCAGGTGTTCCTACGAAAGGAAGAGGCTTTATATCCAAGATGAAAGCATGATGAAACTGATACTAGCTCCTTTTCTCTGTATTCTTCCCATAGAGACAAGCGACGAAGCTGCTGCAATAGTCATCCCGCTGTCATTTCTCTTTCCTCCTTGGATCCTGACATCGTCTGAATGCTAATTTCTCACTCCTATGTGGCCCGTTTTACTCTTTTCTCGCTTTTTTACAGCTTGTGACTCATATTAAACCAGTTTAGTCTCTAAAGGAAAATAAGATTTTAGCTTTGCGTGATAGTATCTCACAGTCTCTCCATCTGAAGAAGTAAAATTATATATGTCATTTTGACAAACCCAATGATCGGGACAACAGAATGCTATTTTTATGTCACAACAGGCAAGAAGTTCTAAACACTCAAAGACTTCACTTCATGCTCCTTCCTTATTATTATGTCAACATGCCATAAATAATACCAATATTTCACCACCATTACAGCCTCAGGATGACAGTCAATGGCATCACTTAGTGATCTGAGGTCAACCCTATTGATTTACATCATCCCACAAGTGCTTCTGGGGCAGGGCATGGACCACGGCGGCCCTCAACCTCGGGTCTCAAGGGACTATACAATGTTCCTGGTACCAGTTATCGGCTGGTATTTAAAATGACGTTTTAGAACTATAGACAGGTCATGAATTTTTATCGTCGAAAATTGTGAATAACTAATGCATGATATATTAGTAAGAGTACTCTGGCTTCTCCACCCTCTCGGTCTATTATGCAGATCTACATTTACTCCCGAATATATATTATATATTTTGTGCTCTATTTATTCACTTGTATGAAAGTTGTAAGAAGTTCCAAGGAAATAATATGATTTATTGGTCACTTTAATCTAATCACATTCCTACAGATTAAGAAAGCTCCATTACTAAAATGCAATTATTTCCTCCTGTCACGGTAAAAACCAGAATGACTGAGTTTGCAGAAACTTCTCAGACTAATTAGAAGTGGCACTTAGCAGATATTTAAATAAGACTTGGGTGTAAAGCACAGGACAAAATATAATAGCACGCCCTTCTAGGAGGAAACTTTTCTAAAGCACATTGGCCCCACATTCAATGTCACCGACCGTACATATACATTTCAAGCCACACCTCAGCATTATATGATGCTTGTTACACAGTTAGTCATTGGTTATACTACAGAGGCTTTTATAGGGTATTACATAAGCGTTCTCACATAGTTTACATGTCACTTATAAATATAAACCCTGCCTCATCTCCATGACCTAATTAAGATAAATTGGTAAGAGTCCAAAAGTTTCATTCATTCATTTATTCCAGAACGTAATTTTACTGTTGAGGATGAAAGTTAAGAAAACGTCCCTCAAGAGACCCCAATGTCCTCATCGTAAGCTAGATTTTATTCTATTATATGGCTATGGCTGTAAACAATTGTATAAAAATAATATATACGCACCCATAGAAGGCATTACAAAAAAGATATTGTGTCCACCACCATTTTAATGGCATAAGTACTGTGTAGACATTTTGGAGGGCATATTTAATAGTCAAACTTTAAAACTTAACATTTGGGTTGTACCTTTATTGTGAGCCATTGAGTAACAGCAAGTGACAAAACAGTCTACCAGTCCCGATACTGGCATATGACCTGTTCCAAACAGTTTTCCATAGCTCCAGGTCTTGTTCAGGTCTCTGTTCACTGTTCCCAAACATCAAATTGATCACCAAAAATAAGGTGTCTATAATATAAAGATGAGGTAAGGGCTGAATTCTGATATCATCCTTATTGTCTATCCTTTAGTAGTGAAATAGTATTGTATTGAATAGTTACTATCGCTAAAGTCCTAGGAGTACTAAATGCCACCTTAGATATCACCAACTTTTGCGCATTAGTTAGCATCTAGCCTTCTAGAAATGGAATCCCTGGTGCCGTACAAACTCCCTATAATTTATAGCCTTGTTACAAAGCAGGTAAACCTAGATGATGATGGCTTGTTCTGTGCTACTAGAATGAACTCCCAGATTAGCTCCATTTCATGAACTTTGAATGAAGATGAAGACACCCTGATCATCCTATGATAATTGGTGAGTGTGTCACTGTAATAGCCTTCATAAATAATAGTCACCAGAATAGCCCAGCCATGGATTTGTCATTTGGCAGTTCTGGAAATACAGCTCTGTGGAATACATTATTAATTGTATCCGGGAGTGGTTATAATTACACATGATGCAGACTGTTAACATTTCTCAAGATGTATTCATTACACAGTGGTAGATCTACTTTGCTATGTATAAACACATTTACTTTTCAGAATAAAAACACTATCTGAATTAAGTCCATTGAACCAGACTATGCTGGAGGCCTTCACTTTCTATCATGACACTACAGAACCATGTACCATTTCCTCCTGACACTTGTAGCTTCATTGTGTAGGGTTGTCTTTCCAATGCTGCTGTAGTTTACTGTGTTTCATCAGAGGACACCAGACATCTTATCAAATGACCAGGGTGGAGAACATTGCTGAATATCTTCAGATACGTAGCATTGAAGTGGAATTCTAGATCGGAGTTTCCATTAAAAACTCAAAGAAAGAACATAAGGTTTATTGCAGATAAAGCCCAAAAAGCATATCTCTATGGAGGGAATACTACAGTGGCCATAAACGAGTGGCAAAACTGTTGAAAAGGTCACATTCAGCATAAATCATTTGCAGCCAAATATTGAAAAGGTGTCCTTCTTATTCACGCACTTTATGGCTTTGAACACCAGACTGAGCCTTTCTCAAGCGTGAAATAGGCTCTAATTGGACCTGAAACCTTGCATGCAGCACATGTGAACAAAATGGACAATTTTCAATATCCCCAAAAAAAAAAAAAAAAGTGGGACCATATGACTTTAATCCTTGTGGCTTGTACCTCCTGTGTGTATATATATATATATATATATATATATATATATATATATATATATATATATATATATATATATATATATATATATATATATATATATATATATACCATAGTGATGCTTTTGCTTCTTTTTTGTGGTTATGAAATGCTTTCTCCTGTGTAATGCTTTTGGATGGTTTTGTACAGATGTATCAAACAAATGGTCTCTTGGAATGATTTAAGCAAATCTAAAAGTTTACAGTACATTACTCATCTCCGGTATAGAAGAACTCAACTGAACACCTACAGTAAAAAGGTGGGTCTCCCTTACACGCATCTTCTGCATGAATGGTACAGTTAATGCAATAAATTGTCTCGGTAAACCGCAGTTCTACTTAATACTTTAAGACACCCTTTAAAGCACCACTCCAGCTTTGCAATATTAAAAAAAAAACACTGGAGTGGTGCCAGTAATTCAAGTTCCCCGCCCCTTGTACTATACTTACAAGCCGCCGTCTTCATCTTTTATTGGCCCCCAGCAGTTTGTGATCTGCTGGATCCCTCCAGTGTTTGCTGGGCAATAGGCAGGTCACAACTCAATGTAATTCTATTTGAGACAGAACGAGGCTCTCCAGACTTACACCGAGAGCTTGTGACCTCGGATTTCCGGTCAGTCAGAAGTTGCAGTCACGAGATGGTGGAGCTGGATCGGTGCGGCGCCAGGAACAGCTGAAGACGGTGGCTTGTAAGCATAAGACTAGGGTCAGGGAACTTAGATTGGCAGCATCACTCTAGTGCTTAAATAGGAAAAAGGGCACTGAAGTAGTGCTTTAAACGTCACAAGAATAGAATGATATACGTTATATACAACTTTTTTTGTGCGTTGAGTCCGCCATTTCCGACCTTGCATGCGCGGCCGAAACTCGGCCCCCTCCTCCCCAGAACTCACAATGGGCAGCGGATGCGCTGTAAAACTGCATACGCTGCCCACGTTGTGCTACATTAACACACTGTCCGTCGGTACGTCGAGCCGACTGTTTGAGACAGCCCGCACCGACAGATTAGTGTGAAAGTAGCCTAACTAAAGAATTTATGCAGAATTATTCTGCTACTAATGCCTGTTCATAAGTGCATCATTCTATCAAAAGTCTCCATGGCAAATTTCATGGCTTGATAAAATTGATGCTAATCGCAGTGCTATTTTTTTGTGTCAAAATGACGGAGACCTCAACAGAACCAATGGGCCCCATAATTAATCAATGTAGTCTTGGTGGGGTGGAAGTGAGTGCCACCAGCATGATGGATCTGCACTCATTAAAAAGATGATTGGCCAAAATATTGTTATAAAAAGGAATCTGCAACAGTTTTTTGCCTCCTAATCTGAGGACAGTATAAAGCAGAATCAGAGACCCTGATTGCAGAGATTTGTCACTTACTGGGCTGCTTGATGTAGTTTTGAAAAAAATGTATGCCTTAGTGTTATAAATAGAGCTGTGAATTATATCAGAGAATAAGGTCATTTGACGCTGTCAGCCCCCATGTGAACAGGTAATTGAAACTAGCTATCCCCAGGGAGATCAACCACTGCAAGTATATAGATTAATTAGCACATAGCTATCAAATCTAGATAACCAAATGGCGGAGCATGTGTTTTCCATCTGCCTTTTTTCTAGCACCTAGGTGCTAAACCAAAAGATGAGAAAAGGGCCTCAAAACCTCCAAGACCTCTGTAGGGAGCCCTAATGCTCTAATGAAAAACAATACTTTAATGTAATCGTAATAACATAAGCTTGACACAACCCATGGGTATATCCATGAACAGGCAATATTTTGGAATCTGATAAAATAAAAAATAAAATAAAAATTAAAAAAAATCGCAAGCGAGTTGGTAGCCGGAAACCTAAACGATCGCTATGTCTCCTCAAATTAGGACTATATCATATTTATGTTTGTTATGCGTTGAATGTCTTAAGTATTTGCTGTAAGATGACGGCCAGCTCTCCTAGGAGTCCCCCAGCCAGTGACGTGCTGTTAATAGAGGCACACAACGCTGCTGCTATTGAGCCCGTGAGTCAGGGGTCCCGACGGCAGCGCCCACTCCCCCCCCGCATTCAACTATATCAGAATCATAGATGCCGATGTAGTTGAAAGCAATGATGGAGGAGAGAGCGTCAGGTGACGCTCTCACCAATCATTCCCGTCTGCCTCTGACGGGTGCTGTGCAGGGTAGTGGAGCTGCTGAGCGGGCTGGAGAGACAGGAACAGCGGGGGAATGTGGAGAGTAAGTATTGGAATATGTTATATTCTAAAATGCAATAACGGGCGATCAAAAGATCGTATCTACACCAAAATGGTATCAATAAAAACGTCGGCTTAAAGCACAAAAATTAAGACCTCACTCGGAAAATGGAACTTTTTTTTAAATTTTATTAAAAAGAACCTAGACATGTTTTGTCTCTATGAACTTGTTATGACCTGGGGAATCAAAATGACATGGCAGTTTTAGCATTTGGTGAACATGCCAAAAAAAACAAAACTGTGGAACAATGTCGTCTTTCAAAAGTGCAACTTGTCCCACAAAAAAAAAAAAACAAAAAAAAAAAAAAACAAGCCCTCTCATGGCCATATTGACAAAAAAAAAAAAAGGTTATGGCTCTGGGAAGAAGGGAAACAAAAAACGAAATGCAAAAACTGAAATACCTCCAGTCATGAAGGGGTTAAGCAAAAAAAAAATATAAAAATCAAAGTTATTTCAACGCTGGGGAAATGCAACTCCATGTACCGTCTATTTTTGCGGTTATTCATTTCTGTGTGTCTAACTGTGCTCACAACAATTTAATGTACGGTATATACGGTAAGCAGAATAATCTAAACTTCAGCAACTTTTATAATACCGCACTATAGTGAATGAATCTTGTAGTAAGAATGAGTGGGTGTAAAAGGAAAGTGCTGTAACAATCAGAAAGGTTAGAGGACAAGTCTTTTTTTCCGCACTGGTGGCAGTAACACTGCAGGTGCTGTATGCAGCCTTATATTTCCAATGTAATTTTAGTAACCGCAATGGCGACTTCATCCTACCAGCTTCCTAGTGTTGTGACCACACCACACCACAAGCTTTCCTCTACTTATGCCCAAGGCTTTTTCAAATGCAGCTGGGAATTGATAAACTGAATTTAGTAAAGATTGTTCCAAAATGAACTCCGTGACCGCAGACAAAACCAACTACGGTAACTGCACAAACAAGAAGCTAAAATGGAATTGTGGAACATAGTCATTATCCAATGAAATCGATAACTATTTATACAGGGCATTAAAAGGAGAATGTAAAAATGTGTGCAATACTATAGTAACATACCTCAAAGTGATCAATGTAAAGTGATATCTGGAAAATTCATAGAAGACTGAATTGAAATAAAAAAAATAAAAAAATAAAATAAATAGTAATTAGGCATTAATCTTTTGCATTGAACCAATTTGCTGGTTTGGGAAAAAAAAGAAAAGGGATTCGGTACTATATATCAATATGTAATTCACTGGTATGACTGAAGCTTAGTACACCCTGCATCCTCACAGCCCTATCTTTAGCATTTAAGCCAGAAAAATACTCCTACATTAGACGTATCTTTAGGGTTCCATTCACCTGCGTCTCCGGCAGGGTGCTATTCCATCCTCTAATGACTAGTTGTTAACCTTCAGAGATGTTCAGGTTCCCTACGGACCCACATAATTTATTACATTGATTTGGGATGCAAATATACCAATTCTAATAATATCATGTTGAGTGCTGCTACATGCCAATTTATTGGTTCTGAAGATTTGGGACAGTTATGTGCAGATTCCAACAAAAAATTATATTTACCCATAAATTCACCTTTTCAGTATAACAACAAAAATGGAAAACTTGAGTGTAAATGTAATAAAAATTACTACACAAGATCTTGGTACTGTATCTGTAATGCCAACAGCTAGTAGGGTGGCCGCCCGCGATGCATCAATACTCAAGACACGCATTCTTATCTTTATACATCTAACACAATTTCCTTTAATCTCCTTTCATTAGATTGACAAATTTGGCAGGAAAAAGGCCCATAAAGATGGGACGCCCATGACCACTGCGTTATTTCAGATCTCCTAATCCTGATCTTGTGCCGTTATCCACAGCGCATCTCCTCCCATAAACATGTATGCTTATTTCTTCAAGTCTATTGATCGACAACGAAAACTCGTGGCACACAGGCTTCATGAATTATTCATCTGGTGAATAAATCAGGGGACGCCACTTAAGGAGAGCTCCGTTTGGTTCATTGCAGGGTCTCAGGAGAGCCCAGCACTGCAGCTGAGCCTGGAGAATCTCCTGTGTTCAGTATCTACAAGGTTGTGGAGCGCACACCGTCCGCAAGGTACTCAAGCGACATCCTGCCTCCTCCGGGTGCAGAAATGTGCCAAGCATATAGATGATAAACCAACATTGTGCAGAAATTCAGTGCTGGGCATGAGTCTGCAGTGTGCGCGGATTATTAATTATGCAGGGGGTGTATAGTAATGGATTTAATTCACCATACAAGGCCACAAACAATAGGGAGAAAACATTTTCTCTCATCTAGTAAGTTGCTACTTAAAAGCCTAAAGCCGTGTACACACATGTTCGTCTTCTGCCTACATGTAACATTAGTCATGCATCTCTGGTGAGCATTACTACAAGAATATGAAAGGGCTTCACACACAGGAGAGTGATGGGTTGAATGTTATTGCTCTTGGCATATAAAATTCAGTTCAGAAAAGGCTTGTTTCACTGTAGCCTTCACCTGTAGGTGTGTAGTAATACACACCTTACCGATATTGACACCTACTAGAGATAAGAAAAAAAGATTTGCAGGACCCTGATCCCACAGTCATATTGGTAGTCTCTGGACTAGATCGTGGTGATCGTTCTTCTAACTGCCAGCATATGCCACATCTCAAGACCACAGCTCGGCGATCCTCCTCCTACCTGATGGCACCCTCCATTTTGCTGAACACAGCCTAGCAATCCTCATCCTGCCTGCAACATCCATGTCGCTGGACCAGTACCTGGTGATCCTCCTTCCACCTACCGGCATCCCCAGCGCCTTTTCTGGTTAGCAGGCCCAGCACAATTAAATTCTAGCACATACAGTGCAAGTTCATACCTGTCATGCAATTTATGCGATTTTGGATTTAACTAAAACATCTGTATCATTTAAGGAGAAAAAAAAGAAAAAAGGTACAATCTGCCTACTCTCATTCCCTACTGCTTCCATGATTGGCCTGAACTGACAGACTGCCTTGCTGTTAAAAGGGTCGGCCACTTTCTCGCATTATTGCAGCTTTCCTCAAAAACAGATTGGCACTTCTGTCCATAAAATGGCTGCTGGTGGAGGACCATGTGACCAGATCATCAGACTCCTCCAATGGCAGAGCATTACTCTTCTGCTCACCGGGCCCCAGAGGCAAAATTCAGCAGGTTCAGTAACTGAACGTGCGTCCGAGTATGCACGCTCAGTTAAAATCTATATTGTCTTGTGGGAAAGCTTCCCACAGGGCAACAGTTAACAGCCACCAGCAAATTACAGGCCAGCAACTGACACCAGCATGCACATCCCCGGCGTATGACATCACTGCCATATGCTGGCACATCCGCGCCACAGATATATCAGGAGAGAATGCCGCTGAACCTTGGCCAAGTAAAGAAAAACATTTTGTTTTGGAAAGCCAAACTATTGGGGCAAGACGGAGACACGCACGGGCCCAAAAACTGAGTACATATGGAAGCAAGATGTGAGACATTATTACTGTAAAGGCTAATTAAGGGATATTATTACTGTTATGATGCATTTTATTTTTGAGGACACTTTTCAGAGTGGGGGAGAATGGGTCCACTTACTGTGCAGGGTGACATTGTCGCTTTTTTTCTTCATCTGACAGTGTAGAAGTTGGGGGAAAATGGGGAATATGCTCTAGGTAACTTATTTTCTGCAGAAAAGTTCTGGCTGAAAGTAATGGCAGTCTGTGCTGGATGAAAAGCAAAGATGAAGAACTTCAACTAGAGATGTCACTGGTAAGTCAGTGTGTTACTTGTATAGTATACTATATACTATGTACATAGCTCCAGTGTATAATTTCACTGGTGATCACGGCATTACTTGTACACTGATTATACACAGGAGCTCTGTATATAGTGTGAGTGTATATTATGTCACTGGTTAACACTGTATTACCTGTACACTAAATGCTATATACAGAGCTCCTGGGTGCATTACCGGTGATCACTGCATTACCTGTGCACTGCCACTATGTACAGAACTCCTGTGTATGGTGGCACTTATGGTAATATTAGTATTGTGTTTTTTTGTGAATGATCAGTATTGTTGTAGTATTCGGTCATTATGTGATGGTAATATGTAGTCTGGTCATGGTCTGGCACTATTTGTCTCTTGTGTGTGGTATTATTGTTAATTTTAAAACAACTGTATTAAAACAATTCTCATTCTTTAAGGGAATGAATTGTTCATTCCCTTAAAGAAAAATAAAATCAAAATATAAATAAAAAAAAAGAGTGCAGGATATTTTAACAAAGAGGTTTAATAGGTCAGAGTAGAATAGGGCCCTGCCAAAAGAGTCTACCTTGTCGTGGTGGCGGCTTAAAAAATATTTTGGCCAAAACAAAAGCTGCTGGCTATGTATATGATATGGCGTAAGATAGGAACTGTTAATGTGTGATTGGTGAGTACGTGGTGCAGAAATGGGAGTTTTTCCAAGAGACGGCGGTAGGACTATGGAAGGTTCGAGGGGTTGACGCCGAGTTGGGATGGAGCTTGGGCAGGGTCTCTTGGGGGGAGGGGAATGGGGGGGTTGAATTTTGCCAGTATGGGGCCCTGAAAATCCTGGTGACAGCCCTGTCTTCAACACCACTTTGCAGTCTTAAGCTGGTCAGCTATCACCCCCCACTCATTGTTCATGAATGGTGCATACATCCTGAGGAGAGAAGAGGGACAAATGCCACAGCCCTCTCCTTAGGATACTGGGTTGGGATATATCAACTGATCTAACTACTGTCAAGAAAAACAACATCCAGTGTCTGACACCTACTTCATAGGCGTAAATTATAATTAGCATGGGAGGGTTAACATTAGGAATGCAGCACCAGCTGTTAGGCTGATAAAATGATCTCAGCTGGTACTAAGGATTCTACAAACTCTGTAAAATGTGATGTTTCTTGACGTGTTTAAGTTGGACAAGTTTTTTTTTTTTTTTTAAAGGTTTTCCCTGTTGAGCAGTTTAATAGCACATAATGGCCTAATTAATAACTAAAATTAGTATTGAAAATGAGATCTTCAGTTCCGCGACCCTAGAGTGATGTAAGGAGCAGCTTAAATATAGAGGAATATGCATCACAACTAGTGTTGAGTGGTACCTTCCGATATCGGGAAATATCGGATCGAACAGATACCCCAAAAATATCGGGTATCGCTGATTCCGATACCGGAAACCAATATGGGTCAATGGGACACAAATATCGGAATGAAAATAAACCCTTTCTTTCCTTGCACATCCAGTTCGGGAGGGGGGAAGAGTTTGGGCGGTGCGTGGTCGGAGACTGTGCGTGTGTGTGTGCGGGCGATGTCTGTGCGGGCCTCTCGGTGGTATGTGCGGGCCTGCCGGACCTGCCGGAACTCTCGGGGGTCTGTGCGTGCCTGCCGGGGCCTGTAATGGCCTCTTGGGGGTTTGTGCAGGCCTGCTGGGCCTCTCGGGGGTCTGTGCGGGCCAATACAGGCCTCTCGGGGGTCTGTGCGGGCCTCTCGGGGGTATTTGTATCTGTGTGTAGGCATCTGTGTGCTACAATGGCAGTGATTGACACATTAGCCAATGATGGGACAGTAGTAGTCCCATCATCCGGCTAATGTGTTGAATGTAAAAAAAAACACAAACATACATACATACATACTACATACATATAGACATACAGTACATATAACAGATTACATACTCACCATCACTTGCCACTTTGATCCCCGAAGCCAGTGTCATCTGTAAAAAATATTAAAATAACAAACAACCAATATACTCCCTGATCCGCAGAAATCCACGAGTGTCTCACGACGATCTCCCGTGGAGAACAGCAGCATCAGCTGATGCGACCGCTTTCTAGGGGCTATAGGAATACAATGATGGGAGGGAGGTATCCTTCCGCAATGTATTCCTCTGCCACTTTAAAAAAATTAGTCCCTAGTCTCACTTTTGGCATTGCTGTGTGAGAAAGTTCCCACGCAGCTTTTGCCATAAAGTGAGACCAGTGAACTATAGTAACGTCTCAGTGATGCACTGCAGGAGCCATTGTCTCCTGTCAGTGTGTCACTGAGGGTCCTATAGAGCAGTGACATCACCCGTTATTAATTGGACTACGGCGGACAGGTAGTATACGGTTTATTATTTTACGTTTTTTGCAGGCGCTGAAGTATGGCAAGTATGATGAAATTAAGAATTTTAAAATACTTTTTTCTGGCTCTGTCTTTATTTTTTTTTTCCAACTCTTTCACTACTGTAGGATTAATAATGGATAGGCGTCTTATTGACGCCTCTCCATTATTGACCCGGCTTAATGTCACCTTACAATAGCAAGGTGACATTAACTCCTTATTACCCCATATCCCACTGCTACACGGGAGTGGGAAGAGAGGGGCTAAGTGCCGGGATTGGCGCATCTTACAGATGCGCCATTTCTGGGGCGGCTGCGGACTGGCATTTGTAGCCGGGGAGGGGGGCCAATATCCATGGCCCCTCTGTAGGCTATGAATATCAGCCCGCAGCTGTCTGCGTAGCCTTTCTGGCTATAAAATATAGGTGGACCTTACGTCATTTTTTTGGGGGTCCCCCTATTTTAAATAGCCAGTAAAGGCTACGCAGACAGCTGCGGGCTGATATTCATAGCCTGGGAGGGGCCATGGGTATTACCCCCTTCCCAGGATACAAATATTGGCCCTCAGCCATCGGCTTTCCCCCTCTGGCGCAGAAAACTGCGCGGGAGCCCACATCGCTTTTTTTCCCGTTTTTTTATCTTCATTTATCAACATCGGCCTATCTATGGATATATCCATCTATAGATATATCTATAGATACATAGATGTTTCTATCCATATATCTATCTGGCTAATTTCACACATCAGGTTTTTGCCGTCAGGCTCAATCCGGTGAGTTTTGGAAAAAAAAAAAAAAAAATCCATTTTTTTTCTGCTGGATCTGTTTTTTTCTCATAGAGTTGTATTAGCGCCGGATTGCGTCTGATGGCCACACGTTTCATCCGTTTGTTTTTTGCCGGATCCGTCAAAAAATCTGTTTCCGCCGGACGGAAAACACATACTGAGGAACGGTTTTTCTGTCTGGCGAAAAACGTATGAAACTGAGATGTGAAATTATGAATCCAACCTCCGAATCCGCTTTTTCATGCATGTTTCCATTCAAATCATGCGCATTTTCCGTTTATTTATTTCCAAAAACTGCATCAAAACCGCAAAAAAAACTGCACCGAAAACTGCACCAAAACTGCACCAAAACTGCTTCAAAAACTGCATCAGGGTATGTGCACACGTAGAATGGTCTATAATGGGGACAGGTGTGTAGGGTATATATAAGATTCAAGACACACAATTGTTAGCAAGGGCCCCTGAGGAAGCCCACGCGAAACGTGCGTTGGGGCAGTGTTATTCAACCAACTGCACAGACTTATTTGGGTGAGATATTATTGCTTTATTTGATGTATATTGTGTACAGATCTGGATATCCACTTTTGGGCCATAATTGTGGGGTTTTATGAGGATTTGATTGGTCCTAAACCTATCCATTATTTGATGACAATGCTGCAATACATGGAACACTTTTATCCCCTGGTCCTGTCTACAGGTCCTTCTCAAAAAATTAGCATATAGTGTTAAATTTCATTATTTACCATAATGTAATGATTACAATTAAACTTTCATATATTATAGATTCATTATCCACCAACTGAAATTTGTCAGGTCTTTTATTGTTTTAATACTGATGATTTTGGCATACAACTCCTGATAACCCAAAAAACCTGTCTCAATAAATTAGCATATTTCACCCATCCAATCAAATAAAAGTGTTTTTTAATAACAAACAAAAAAACCATCAAATAATAATGTTCAGTTATGCACTCAATACTTGGTCGGGAATCCTTTGGCAGAAATGACTGCTTCAATGCGGCGTGGCATGGAGGCAATCAGCCTGTGACACTGCTGAGATGTTATGGAGGCCCAGGATGCTTCAATAGCGGCCTTAAGCTCATCCAGAGTGTTGGGTCTTGCGTCTCTCAACTTTCTCTTCACAATATCCCACAGATTCTCTATGGGGTTCAGGTCAGAAGAGTTGGCAGGCCAATTGAGCACAGTAATACCATGGTCAGTAAACCATTTACCAGTGGTTTTGGCACTGTGAGCAGGTGCCAGGTCGTGCTGAAAAATGAAATCTTCATCTCCATAAAGCATTTCAGCCGATGGAAGCATGAAGTGCTCCAAAATCTCCTGATAGCTAGCTGCATTGACCCTGCCCTTGATGAAACACAGTGGACCAACACCAGCAGCTGACATGGCACCCCACACCATCACTGACTGTGGGTACTTGACACTGGACTTCAGGCATTTTGGCATTTCCTTCTCCCCAGTCTTCCTCCAGACTCTGGCACCTTGATTTCCGAATGACATGCAAAATTTGCTTTCATCAGAAAAAAGTACTTGGGACCACTTAGCAACAGTCCAGTGCTGCTTCTCTGTAGCCCAAGTCAGGCGCCTCTGCCGCTGTTTATGGTTCAAAAGTGGCTTTACCTGGGGAATGCGGCACCTGTAGCCCATTTCCTGCACACGCCTGTGCACGGTGGCTCTGGATGTTTCCACACCAGACTCAGTCCACTGCTTCCTCAGGTTCCCCAAGGTCTGGAATCGGTCCTTCTCCACAATCTTCCTCAGGGTCCGGTCTCCTCTTCTCGTTGTACTGCGTTTTCTGCCACATTGTTTCCTTCCAACAGACTTACCATTGAGGTGCCTTGATACAGCACTCTGGGAACAGCCTATTTGTTGAGAAATTTCTTTCTGGGTCTTACCCTCTTGCTTGAGGGTGTCAATGATGGCCTTCTTGACATCTGTCAGGTCGCTAGTCTTACCCATGATGGGGGTTTTGAGTAATGAACCAGGCAGGGAGTTTATAAAAGCCTCAGGTATCTTTTGCATGTGTTTAGAGTTAATTAGTTGATTCAGAAGATTAGGGTAATAGGTCGTTTAGAGAACCTTTTCTTGATATGCTAATTTATTGAGACAGGTTTTTTGGGTTATCAGGAGTTGTATGCCAAAATCATCAGTATTAAAACAATAAAAGACCTGACAAATTTCAGTTGGTGGATAATGAATCTATAATATATGAAAGTTTAATTGTAATCATTACATTATGGTAAATAATGAAATTTAACACTATATCCTAATTTTTTGAGAAGGACCTGTATGTATATATGCAATTGTGTTGAATCTTTCTGTCTGTGTCCTTCACTATTGAATCTATTTGTCTATGGAATTCTTTTAATATTATTGTGTATTTGGTGTGATACCTTTTATATTTATTACTAACTAGATGTTAGCCCGATTCTAACGCATCGGGTATTCTAGAATATGTATGTAGTTTATTTATGAAGATTTTAGAATACATTGAATACACAGGATTCGGCCGGCTGCAACCAATTAGCGAAGCGTGGTTCAAATCCTGAGCCAATTCGCGGCCGGACTGTGCCTGACGCTGATTATTCGCGGCCGGCCACGTAGTATATAGCACAGCCACGTAGTATATGACAGCCCACGTAGTATATAGCACAGCCACGTAGTATATAGCACAGCCACGTAGTATATTGCACATCCCACGTAGTATATTGCACAGCCCACGTAGTATATTGCACAGCCCACGTAGTATTGGCAGCATCAATAGTAAAAAGTTGGTCACACAGGGTTAATATCAGTGTTAATGGAGTGCGTTACACCGTGGCATAACGCGGTCCATTAGCGCTGTCATTAACCCTGTGTGAGCCCTGACTGGAGGTGAGGACGGAGCGGGCATGGACTGCGCGGGAGTAAGGAGCGGCCATTTTGCCGCCGGACTGTGCCCGTTGCTGATTGGTCGCGGCTGTTTTGCCGCGACCAATCAGCGACTTGGGATTTCTGTTACAGACAGAAAGAAAGATGGAAGTGACCCTTAGACAATTATATAGTAGATAAATATTTGACCTAATTTTATGGGTAGTTTGGTACTCCTTTTTCTTTTCTTTATAATCTTATTATGGAGTATGTTTTATGCCTGTTTTTAGCAGTGCTGGTTTTTATTAACCTTTCTGGGTATTTTTATTTACATGTAGTATGTATGTTGCATGTATGTAGTATGTATGTATGTTGCATGTATGTATGTTGTAAGTAGTATGTATGTTTGTGGTTTTTTTTTTTTTTTTACATTTAACACATTAGCCGGATGATGGGACTACTACTGCCCCATCATTGGCTAGTGTGTCAATCACTGTCATTGCAGCAGGCATAGCCCGATGGGACGTGTAGTCCCATCGGACGATGCCTGCACACACACAACCCCCGTCAGGCCCGCACAGACCCCCGGCAGGCCCGCACAGACCCGCCGCAGTCACGCACAGACCCCTCTTGCACACACAAACACGCAATCTCCGCCCACGCACCGCCCACACTCCATTACAGCGCATCATGACATTTCAGCAGCCAATCACAGCCATGCCATTAGTTAACATGGCTAACATGCCTAACAGGATGTGCCCACACTTCTTAGGATCCTCAGCTGGCTCATTGCATCATGGGAACTTCCGATTCCAGTATTCGATATTGTAAAAATATCGGAACTCAGTATCGGAACTCCGATACAGCGAATATCGTCCGATACCCGATATTTGCAGTATCGGAATGCTCAACACTAAAGATACAAACGAGAACTTATTAGTTTTAGGATTCCCTATATATTGTCCCTTCCCTTGGGAACCTGCAGTTGCACCTCCCTCTTCCTTGCCCCTTTCTATGTACGGTGGCATCTGTGGTTTTTGAATAATAAGCAGTTGACATGCAGGAGAAAATGAACAGCAGTCTGCTGGCGACAAAATAAGGTATACCACTCATTCATATAGTCACATATTATAACAATAGGAACATTTTATATGCCAAGGAACACAACATATGAAGGGGATTCTAAGAGTCCCCCTTGTCGGAACGCATCTGCATCCATATATATGGTAAATAAAGAAATTCAGATTCCTAAAAATGTGAGAACTACAAACAAACAAACAAAAAATCTAAGGCACTGTCGGACTGGGGTGCCAAGGGCCTACCAGTAGCCAACTCCAGGGCCCCACTTTTCAGCCATCCTCAATTACAAATGTATATTCGGTGGGGGAAATAAGTATTTGATCCCTTGCTGATTTTGTAAGTTTGCCCACTGACAAAGACATGAACAGTCTATAATTTTAAGGGTAGGTTAATTAAACTTTGGGAGATAGAATATCAACAATAAAATCCAGAAAATCACATTGTATAAATTCTATAAATATTTGCATTTTGCAGTGAGAAATAAGTATTTGATCCCCTACCAACTATTAAGAGTTCTGGCTCCTACGGACCAGTTAGATGCTCCTAATCAACTTGTTACCTGCATTAAAAACAGCTGTCTTACATAGTCACCTTTAGGCTGTGTGCACACGCTGCGGATTTTGCTGCGGATCCGCAGCGGATTTGGCCGCTGCGGATCCGCAGCAGTTTTCCCAAAGTTTACAGTACAATGTAAACCTATGGGAAAAAAACCCGCAGTGCACATGCTGTGGAAAAAGCCACGCGGAAACGCTGCGGATTATTTTCCGCAGCATGTCAATTGTTTGTGCGGATTCCGCAGCGAGTTTCAACCAGCACCAATAGGAAAATGCTGGTGAAAACCCGCAGAAGAATCCGCAGAACAAACCGCAAGAAAATCCGCAGTGAAAACTGCTGTGGTTTTGCACTGCGGATTTTCCAAATCCGCTGCGGAAAAATCCGCAGGAAAATCCGCAGCGTGGGCACATACCCTTACAAAGACTTCTGTCCACAGACGCAGTCAGACTCTATCCTCTACAACATGGGCAAGACCAAATAGCTTTCTAAGGGTATGTGCACACATTGCGGATTCTCTGCGGATCCGCAGCGTTTTTTGAGGTGCAGAAACGCTGCAGATCCGCAATTGATTTACAGTACAATGTAATTCAATGAGAAAAAAAAATAATGCTGTGCAAGCGTTGCGGAAAATCCGCTGTGGAAACGCTGCGGTTTAGAAGAAGTAGCATGTCACGTCTTTTTTGTGAATCTGCAGCGTTTTTGTACCCATTCCATTATAGAAAACCGCAAGGGTAAAAAACGCAGCAAATCCGCAAGAAAACTGCAGCAAAAACCGCTGCGGAACCGCACAAAAAACGCAACAAATCCGCAGGTGCGTTTTCTGCCAGGAGAGGCAGAATCCGCACCAGAAATTCCTAAGCGTAATCCGCAACGTGTGCACATAGCCTAAGGATATCAGGGACAAGATCATAGACCTGCACAAAGCTGGAATGGGCTACAAAACCATAGGTAAGACACTGGGTGAGAAGGAGACAACTGTTGGTGCAATAGTAAGAAAATGGAAGAAATACAAAATGACTGCCAATCGACATCAACCTGGGCACCATGCAAAATCTCACCTCATGGGGTATCCTTGATCATGAGGAAGGTGAGAGATCAGCCTAAAACTGCATGGGGGGGGGGGACTTGTTAATGATCCCAAGGTAGCTGGGACCACAGTCACCAAGAAAACCATTGGCAACACATTACGCTGTAAAGGTTTAAGCCCACAAGGTCCCCCTGCTCAAGAAGGCACATGTGTAGGCTCGTCTGATGTTTGTCAATGAACACCTGGATGATTCTGTGAGTGATTGTGAGTAGGTGCTGTGGTCAGATGAGACAAAAATTGAGCTTTTTGTAATTAACTCAACTCGCCGTGTTTGGAGGAAGAGAAATGCTGCCTCTGACCCAAAGAACATCATATCCACTGTCAAGCATGTGGAAGCATTATGTTTTGGGGGTGTTTCTCTGCTGTGTGCACAGGACTACTCCACCGCATCAATGGAGAAAGGATAGAGCCATGTACCGTAAAATCCTGAGTGACAACCTCGTTCCCTCCGCCAGGACATTAAAAATGGGTCGAGCCTAGGAAAGACAATGACCCAAAACATACAGCCAAGGCAACAAAGAAGTGGCTCAAAAAGAATCACATTAAGATCATGGAGTGGCCTAGTCAGTCTCCCGACCTTAATCCCATAGAAAACTTATGGAGGGAGTTGAAGCTCCGAGTTGCCAAGTGACAGCCTCAAAATCTTAATGATTTAGAGATGATCTGCAAAGAGGAGTGGACCGAAATTCCTCCTGACACGTGCGCAAACCTCATCAGCTACAAGAGGTTTTGCCACCAAGTATTAAGTCTTGTTGGATCAAATACTTATTTCTCACTGCAAAATGCAAATACATTTATATAATTTATACAATGTTATTTTTTTTATTTTATTTTTGATATTCTCTCTCTGTGTTAAAATTAACCTACCCTCAAAATTATAGGCTGTTCATGTCTTTGTCATTGGGCAAACTTACAAAATCAAGGAGGGATCAAATACTTATTTCCCCCACTGTAACAATGAACTGGGTAGATTGTTATATGAATAATATGCTGCCTTTGTCTGTACATAGTGATTCAAGTATATTGTACCAAGCACTACTCATATAAGAAGGTGGTGGCCCAGTCTTGCACATGGGCCCACCAGAGGATTCTCCTGTTCTCTGGTGGGCCATTCCAAGCCTGCGTAATAGGTATATGCATTGTGTAGTCCAAACAAACTGTCATAAATAGTAGTTATACTTTTTGCCTCATGGTTTAACCCTTTATAAACAACTGGCAGACAGACAGAAAAGGGTTTCTGTGCCTCAACAATATGTGGGCCCTTTGCAGTCCAAGAGCTCATCATAATGCACAATTCCACCTGGACGTGGAAATTGGCCCTGTTACCTCTTGGGCACCTGTGAGACTGCACATGTTGCACAATGATAGGTCTGCTTCTGTTGTAAACTATAATGTGGATCATTTACCTGTTTAATTCACAAGAAAGCTACGTTGGCCAGACACCATGGTGCACAATCATCCATCAAAGTGACAAGATCCTATTTTATAGCATTACATGTTTTCTCAGTATAATATGTCACAAGTGTCTTCTACAGTTTCTATCATAATTAAATCTTTTGGAGAAGGAATCTCTTGGAGAACGAGGTTGCAAATTGTGACATCGTCGGCCATCACAACAAGCCGACCATGAAGTTGATCATGTATTATTGTTAGAGAACAGTCCTAAACATGCTTTGCGCGGACAGTATTAGGCACGACAAGCCAATATGAAAGCATTTTGCCAGTAGCAGAATATAGGTCTCGTGGCTTGACCGAGTTGTATAAAAACACAGATAATTATTTTTACTTTTCTGGGACAAGAGCTGTAAAATGTCTTCCCAGTATGTATGTGCTCCACTGACATGTCACATAAGTAATCTTCACAGCTGCATGTCATACATCAAGTGACATTATGGAAGCATCACTGTTAAATTACAGAGAGTCAGTCTGTGATTTACTGTGCAGAAACCGATACAACGATGCGGTCTCACTGTCGGACTGCCTATATTTTACGACATGTTACACTGATTACTGCATATTCCAGACATCTTCTGTTTTTCATTGCATGCTTATGACTAGGCAATAATGTCTGAATGAAGAGATCAGTGCTATGCACGGTTTTTACAGCGCAGGTAGGAATTCTCCAACGTTCAGCATTTGTTAAGCGATGGATCTGGACAGTATTCTAAGCAATTTGTATAACTCATATTTGGACACATTTAGTTTATTTTTTTTTATCCAATGATGTGGCCCAAAATAAATTATTTGCATGTTCTCTAGTTCAACCTCTTTATGATAAGATGATGCCAAAAGGAACTACGGAAGATCATGCAAAACCCAGCAGCTCCCAATTTGCATAGAACATGTACTTTATTCCCTATTAAAAGCATCTCTAGTCTGGATATAGAGTATGTAAAGAAACACTTTCTCTATATTATCTAGTTTTAAACACAGTATTTAAAGGGAACCGGTCACAATTTTTTTCCGATATTACCTAAGGCCACCACCTTTCAGCCCCATATGACAGCATTCTATTGTAGGAGGGAAGATGAAGATGTCGTGTCAAGAAGGAGTTAGTGTGAATAGTGTTATATGCTATAATGTTTGATAAAGAGCAATGCATTTTATCCTTATGGTTGGTCTGTGTCTCGTTTCTCCTGGAGGTTCTGCCTCAAGGCCATTCGCGGGGACTGGGGAGGTCTGTCCACTAGGGGAACCATTACAAAACATAGGGAAATAGTTTGCCTCACACAGGGTAGTATACAACAGCTTAGGATTAGCCCACCGGTTGGGAAGGGTTAGATCAGTTATTAAGGCAAGTACTTCATGCTTTAGTGAATGTAGAGTTAAAGGTTGAGAGTCAAGTTCAGAGTCAAATGTGTGAGTGGAGTACAAGTGAAGTGCTAGATAGTGACAGTATTCTACAGGTTCCAAGAAAGTGGATGCAGCATATGTGAAAATGGTCCTATCAGAGCAAGTCTCCAAACAGTATGAGGACATCTCAAGCTTCGGGAGGACGCTGGGTTGTGCAGGCATGTAATACGGAGGACAGAGAATGAACTTCAATCCAATATTGCAGCCAGCATGCAGCCAGCGGGTAAGGAAAGGGTGAATCAAACACCCAAAAACCCCGCCTCTATGGCTGAAAATTGTTCCCTCCAAATTCAGGTGACAGAGTCCCTTTAATGAATTGGGACCCATGTGTATAGACAAGAATTTTGATGTAAAAACAAGTCTTATCCTTTGCAGTGGTGCAGCATGGGTTATCAGTGCCTGGGGGAAAGCAATTATTGCTACCCTTAAAGGGACTGCTCATTCTAAAACAACAAGTCTGCACTCTTATGTGCCTGCAGACTTGAGAAACCTCACATAGCACTCACTGCTCACTGTTCGGATTCTCTAGGGACAGTGCCGGGAGTGCCGATCATGTGACAGCAAGTATGCGATATGCATACTCCTGGCCAGAATCCAATTAGACTATTTCCAGCATGCTCAATGGTGTTAACAGCCTAGTCAAATTCTGGCTGGGAGTATGTAGATCGCATAATTTCGGTCACATGACCGTCGTTCCCGATGCTGGCACCGGAGAACAGGGTGCGCTATGCGAGGGTTCACAACAGTGCTGTGGAGTCGGTAAGACAAACCTCCAACTCAGACTCCTCAATTTTCATGACACCGACCACCAAAATGGGCTCCAACTCCACAGCCCTGGTTCACAAGTCTTGTTGTTTTAGAACAAACAACCAATTTTACCCATAATAATGCCCCCTAATTTCTCCCTTAAAACAAATAATGCCTTGAGTGCCACCTAAAAAAAATATAAATACCAAGGTTGTGTCAACCACCTCAAAAAACAAGAAAAAACCCTCACCTAATCTGAGCAATTGAGCAATCTTGTCCCCAGCATACAGAGTGGGATGGCACACGCAGCGCATCGAAGGGAGGGTGTTGTGTCACCTGATGTCCTGAAGATCAGAAGCCTAACTACCACAAGATCGATCTGTGTTGGCATCATGCTTATGCTAATACAGTTTAAATTGGCGCTCACCCAGAGATCTAGAGCACAGTGGCTAGCAATTCCAGGTGCACAGTGGCTATCAATGCCACTGCTACATTTTTTCCTCTGTTTTGACGGTTTTTGTTACCCCTAATAATTTGGCACTCAAGGCACCAAAACCCACACTACACCGCTGGGCCTTTGTCACAAATTTTTCAGCCAGGTAATACAGATATGTAGATCTACTATTACCAATGGTTTCACCAACACCTGTGTGCTTGAAGGCCCTTATACACCGTCTATGGCACAAGCCGTGTCACGCTACAGTATAACTCCAGATGAACATTACTTTTGAAGCATCCCTGAATGGAAAAACGTGTTTATTAAATGAATTCTAAGAACCAACTTGTCTTCTGAAAGGCATGACATTCTTGAAGTATGACTTACACATAGCAGAATAGGCCACTGATCAATGGTAGTCACTGCTCTCCTGGCGCTCATACAACAGACATGGAATTAGATTTCTACCATGAGGTAAGAATGTAAAGGGTCTTTGGAACATGAGTCAGGAAGTGATTTACTTCAGCATACCCTGGGGCTTGGGAGGGAAATAATACAAAAAAGGAAAACATATATTCAGTTTCTCAAAGGACATAGATTCGTGTATGTAATCCCTTTCTATTTGCCTTTATCCATGAGGGTTAACTTTCATTACAACCTGTTCCGAAAAGAAGAAAACCTAAAACCAAAGCCCCTGCAGAAACTATATGAACATGTGTTCTTGTTATATGGGCTCATATCCATTTTTCATAAAATATAATGGTTATAACATTAAGCGAAGTACAAAATGCAAACATCGGACAAGGTACAGTCATGGCCAAAAGTATTAACACCCCTGCAATTCTGTCAGATAATAGTCAGTTTCTTCCTGAAAATGACTGCAATCACAAATTCTTTGGTATTATTATCTTCATTTAATTTGTCTTAAATGAAAAAAACACAAAAAGAATTGTCCTAAAGCCAAATTGGATATAATTCCACACCAAACATAAAAAAAGGGGTGGACAAAAGTATTGGCACCTTTCGAAAAATCATGTGATGCTTCCCTAATTTGTGTAATTAAAAGCACCTGTAACTTACCTGTGGCACCTAACAGGTGTTGGCAATAACTAAATCACACTTGCAGCCAGTTGACATGGATTAAAGTTGACTCAACCTCTGTCCTGTGTCCTTGTGTGTACCACATTGAGCATGGAGAAAAGAAAGAAGACCAAAGAACAGTCTGAGGAATTGAGAAACCAAATTGTGAGGAAGCATGAGCAATCTCAAGGCTACAAGTCCATCTCCAAAGACCTGAATGTTCCTGTGTCTACGTGTGCAGTGTCATCAAGAAGTTTAAAGCCCATGGCACTGTGGCTAACCTCCCTAGATGTGGATGGAAAAGAAAAATTGATAAGAGAGTTCAACACAAGATTGTGCGGATGTTGGATAAAGAACCTAGACTAACATCCAAACAAGTTCAAGCTGCCCTGCAGTCCAAGGGTACAACAGTGTCAACCCGTACTATACGTCGGCGTCTGAATGAAAAGGGACTGTATGGTAGGAGACCCAGGAAGACCCCACTTCTTCCCCCGAGACATAAAAAAGCCAGGCTGGAGTTTGCCAAAACTAACCTGAAAAAGCCTAAAATGTTTTTGAAGAATGTTCTCTGGTCAGATGAGACAAAAGTAGAACTTTTTGGGCAAAGGCATCAACATAGAGTTTACAGGAGAAAAAAAGAGGCATTCAAAGAAAAGAACACAGTCCCTAGGGTCAAACATGGCAGAGGTTCCCTGATGTTTTGGGGTTGCTTTGCTGCCTCTGGCACTGGACTGCTTGACCGTGTGCATGGCATTATGAAGTCTGAAGACTACCAACAAATTTTGCAGCATAATGTAGGGCCCAGTATGAGAAAGCTGGGTCTCCCTCAGAGGTCGTGGGTCTTCCAGCAGGACAATGACCCAAAACACACTTCAAAAAGCACTAGAAAATGGTTTGAGAGAAAGCAATGGAGACTTCCAAGGTGGCCAGCAATGAGTCCAGATCTGAATCCCATAGAACACCTGTGGAGAGATCTAAAAATGGCAGTTTGGAGAAGGCACCCTTCAAATATCAGGGACCTGGAGCAGTTTGCCAAAGAAGAATGGTCTAAAATTCCAGCAGAGCATTGTAAGAAACTCACTGATGCTTACCGGAAGCGGTTGGGCGCAGTTATTTTGGCTAAAGGTTGTGCAACAAAGTATTAGGCTGAGGGTGCCAATACTTTTGTCTGGCCCATTTTTGGAGTTTTGTGTGAAATGAACAATGTTTTGCTTTTTGCTTCATTCTCTTTTGTGTTTTTTCATTTAAGACAAATTAAATGAAGATCATAATACCAAAGAATTTGTGATTGCAATCATTTTCAGGAAGAAAATGAGTATTATCTGACAGAATTGCAGGGGTGTTAATACTTTTGGCCATGACTGTATAAACCATTCATTTTAGTTTTTTCAGATAATTTTCCAACTTACAGATCTTTTGTTCATTCATTTGCAGACAATTTTGTGACTTCACTTTCCATTTATAGGAACAATTTAGTGACGAGAGGAAGAAATGGTGCTAATGGGGAAATGATGACATCTGAGTGCAGTCTAATGCATGTGGACAGACAATGGAGAAGATGGAGAAATTAAGGTCTCCATCTTCTCCGCACCTTTGATATGATTGTCTCATGAGAGAGAATCGGTTCCAGTAGAATAAATCGGCCATATTATCCCTAAAAAGGAGGGTTAAAATGCTTGGGGCTGCTGACCATTCCATATAAAAACTCACTAAGCTCACATTACCATTAAAAACATATTATGAAGAATTACCATTCTGAATATAAACTCACTTGTTATTTGACCAGTCCTCATAATAGTAATGTTTGAGATTTATTTCAAAAAGGTGTCTGCCCTAGTAGAGCCCCTCACGCTGAGTAATAAGTGCCGACAGACAGATATTGGGTAATTTAAGAAGAAGCATTTGTGAACTATCAGTCATCTAGACTGGCCTTTTGCTTCTGCCCGCAGTAACATTATCGGAATGCAATTTCCACATTGTAGAGGTATACAGTCAATGACAACACGACATAAGTAGTGTATATAGCAGCCCTCCATGTGCTATATAAGCATATAGACTTATAGATGCTAAATGGGATTAGCCAAGCAACCAGAAAAATGAAGAGACGTCTCAGAAAATGTGGCCAAGAGCATACGTGCCTACAGTATACATCAGAATTTATTGGCTTACTGTAACCTTGACATAGTCCCCCATTCACCAGAGGCCAAAAGTGTGTTCTTTTGACCTCTGTCTGGCAGGCATATATCGTCATACAGTTTGTTTTACTGTACAGGAAAGCAAAAAAGTCTGTGCTTTCCCGCCTAGATGTATATACCTGCTACCTAGTTATTTTTTGTGGCACAATGAAAGAACTACCTTAATACTTAAACCTTAATGTGAACATGTAAACCTACTGTTAAAAAAAATACACATATAATGTATTAATAGATGAAAGTAAAAAAAAATAAAAAAAACAAGTAATCTTCCTCGTACTTAAGGAAAGGAGGAATCTATCACTAAGATTCATTATAATAAAAGTGGTTATACAATACAATATTTTTAAATAGAATAAAGCTATGTTTTGTAATGGGGTTATAAAGACTTTTGGATGAAAGCCTGTAGTAACTACATGTTGTGCACAAATAGAAGCCAATTTGTATTTAGAATGTTATTATCAAATAACTACAGTGCTGTAACAAAGGGTTAATAAAGTGAGGATTTGTTCTTTTACGAATATCTGTGAGTGCAGAATTATTGTGCAACTATTAGGGTGTCTAATAATTATGAATATGATCAAAAAAAATAACGTAGAATGTTCCCATCTTAATTGTTTATTTTCATCTGTTAAAATGAGAATAGCAGCCTTTACCATGTTATTATTAACATCATTGAAATGGGGTTTTAGCTCATGGGGCTTACTTGTGTAAATGGAAATATGCAATTGTTAAAATACTGCAAATATCACTTGCAAGTCTTACAGCAAGATCAAATCCTACTACACAATGCATTTTACAACTTGACATTTTATGAAAAACAAAAATTGAAGGAGCCGCATTTTTTTTTTGTTGTTGCTATACCCCCAGAGCCATGTAATGTTTTTCACTATATTTTGGATATAAGATGTTGTAATACATGGGTGGCTTGCACAAGGTAGGAGATATATATACACACACAGATATTTTAAACTGTTCCTCCCAGACTACAAAGACGCTAGCAGCATTACCCACATGTGAGGTCGCCATGAAAAAAAAAATGATTATATATTTTCTAATTATTGGGCTGTAATTCACCATATGTAATGTTCTCAGCAAACACCAAAGGGAAGTGAAGAAGAAAGTACACTGTCACATTAGCAGGTTTAAAGAAAAAACAAAAAAAGATTGTACACAGGGAATCTCCTACAGAGCAAACCTTTACTAGATGGGCTTTAGTCTTACATAAATCAGTGGGCTATTTGGCACTAACTGAATTGTAAACCTGCCACCAGGAAAATTAAAATTGACTGTACATTTTTCATGCATAGACACCCTACCTGGTGACCAAAGGTCGCCTCCCGCTGCCCCCTCTGAACAGATTGGCTTAAGGTACCGTCACACTAGACGATATCGCTAGCGATCCGTGACGTTGCAGCGTCCTCGCTAGCGATATCGTCCAGTGTGACAGGCAGCAGCGATCAGGCCCCTGCTGTGCTGTCGCTGGTCGGGGAAGAAAGTCCAGAACTTTATTTGGTCGCTGGACTCCCCGCAGACATCGCTGAATCGACGTGTGTGACACCGATTCAGCGATGTCTTCACTGGTAACCAAGGTAAACATCGGGTAACTAAGCGCAGGGCCGCGCTTAGTAACCCGATGTTTACCCTGGTTACCATCCTAAAAGTAAAAAAACCAAACAGTACATACTTACCTACAGCCGTCTGTCCTCCAGCGCTGTGCTCTGCACTCCTCCTGTACTGGCTGTGAGCGTCGGTCAGCCGGAAAGCAGAGCGGTGACGTCACCGCTCTGCTTTCCGGCCGCTGTGCTCACACAGACAGTACAGGAGGAGTGCAGAGCACAGCGCTGGAGGACAAACGGCTGTAGGTAAGTATGTAGTGTTTGTTTTTTTTACTTTTAGGATGGTAACCAGGGTAAACATCGGGTTACTAAGCGCGGCCCTGCGCTTAGTTACCCGATGTTTACCCTGGTTACCGGCATCATTGGTCGCTGGAGAGCGGTCTGTGTGACCGCTCTCCAGCGACCAAACAGCGATGCTGCAGCGATCCGGATCGTTGTCGGTATCGCTACAGCATCGCTAAGTGTGACGGTACCTCTAGTCTAAAGGTACCTTCACACTCAGCAACTTTACATCGAGAACGACAACGATCCGTGACGTTGCAGCGTCCTGGATAGCGATCTCGTTGTGTTTGACACGCAGCAGCGATCTGGATCCCGCTGTGACATCGCTGGTCGGAGCTGAAAGTCCGGAACTTTATTTCGTCGTCAGGTCGGCGTGTATCGTCATGTTTGATATCAAAAGCAACGACGCCAGCAATGTTTTACATGGAGCTAACAACCAGCGAGAACGATAAGTGAGTCGCCGTTACGTCACTGGATCGCTCCTGTATCGTTCTGGAGCTGCTGTGTTTGACGTCTCTACAGCGACCTAAACAGCGACGCTCCAGCGATCGGCTCGCTGTCTATATCGCTGCAGCGTCGCTGAGTGTGACGGTACCTTTAGGAGTAAAACGTCACCTCTAAACCACACCTCACCTCCTCTGCCCTTCCTATCCAACAGCATCGGGAAGGCAGAGGAGAAGTGGTTTAGACTTACCACTGTACTCCCCGTGCCACTGTGTTGGCCATCTTGGGAGAAATAGGAAGGAAACACCAATCTGAACACAGGGGGCAGGAGAGAGCCACAAGGAGGGCACCAGGTAGGGAGACTATACATGTGTAATATATAGCCACTAATCAGTGCCAGGGTAGAGGGTCATTATCTTATTACAGTATAAGTAAAAGAACTAGGGGCCTGGTAGCCGATTTACAGGGGAATTAAAGTGGTATTCTCATGTCCAAGATCCTATCCGAATATGTAGTGGGTGTAATAATAATAATAATAATAATAATAATAATAATAATAATAATAATAATAATAATATTATTAGCTAATACCTCCAATTAGAAATGTAGTAGGAGTTCTTATTAGTTATGTTGCTTACCCAATGTGCATGGGATTGCAGGAGCTTGGGTATCAATGGTTACGACTAGTGATGAGCCTAAGTGCTCATTACTCGAGTTTTCCTTGGGTGCTCAGGTAAGCACAGAGCATCGCGGTTGCTCGAGTGACATGTTGGAGTCTCTGCAGTCGCATTTGTCGTGGCTCTTTGTCAGGCAATTCCTGCATGTCTTGAGGCTGTCTAATGGCCGCAAAACATGTGGCTGCGGGGACTCCAACATGTCACTTGAGCACTCGTGATACTCTGCATACCCAACCCAAGCACCCAAGGAAAACTCGAGTAACGAGCACTTGTGCTCATCACTAGTTACGACCACCGATATATTGAGTTAGTGGTTAGTGCTCATTACCATGGATACCCAAGCCACTGCAATGCCCTGCACACGAGGTAAGCCATATCACTTATCAGGAGAATTATACTGCATTTCTAATTTGATTTTTTTGCCAATATTATTACACCAACTATATATTGGGAATGCATATTGGTGATGGGAACACACCTTTAATGGCTTATGGCGACACCTAAAATCTGTGTGAACTTCCAAAACAATGGCCTCCATTTATGTAATAAACATGACATGTTTGATTCAGAGGCCATTAATAAGAGTTTTGCATCAACTACAAACTGTACGTTCACTTTTGGCTGGCGACCGGACGTCTTATAAGTCTCCTTCACTGGGGCCTCGTCCCCAAGTGCCTGCACATAATATAGTAAAGGAATTTCCTATTAATCAATTATGCAGTCCATCAATCATTAAACTTTCAGATTTCTGCACGTTATATGATCTAAATGAGCCATGCTCACTGTGGTCTGCGCTTCTGAAGTTATTTGTAATAATCTCATTTCTTTATAAGTTAATAAGAATATATAGTTTATGGGGAAGGAGGAATACTTGTGAACTGCCTGGTATTCTACATGTCTATTAGTCACTGTAATGAGCTCTAATGTGCAGACCTTTGGGTGGAAAGTTATAGGGAATGGTTTTGGAATAGTAATGACACTTGTGTGACCCCCATTAACAGACGTTGCTCTCAGCGGCATATACAGCTGGATCATATGTACAGAGGAGATGTGGATATTCCCAGCTGCAGACTGCATCGCCACATATAGCAATAATACCTCTTTGTCCAGTTCTCAGTGTCATCCTGCCTTTCATCTTTATGGCATGGAAACTTCTACTGTACGTAAAAATATGACATAACTTAATGACAAGGATCACAAGACGAAGTGTCTATACCAAGCAAAAATATTATGTCTAGTTAACTCCATTGAATAAATAGTTATAAAAGTGCAGGTGCGGGAAGGAATGTAGCGCCATGTATTTCTTTCCATGTGTCCTGCAATAAAACATCACTTCTTCCAAGATGGGGCCATAGGTCATATCAAGGAAGAAAGTATTCCATCGATTATCTTCAGACTAGACAACACACATTTCTTACTTAGAGAAACGGAGTGGGATAAGCTATGACTGAGACATAAAAGAGGCCTAACATGAACTTATTGGTTAGCACGGTCAGCGAGTGACACGAGGAAGAAAAACTATTATTACTGGACTCAGAAAGAGTCTTCCAATTTTGTTAATCAAAATATGTTCAAAGGAAATCATACAAGAATAATCAAGTCTCTACCGATATATCATACTCAGACATCTCCATGGAAGCAAATATGGTCATTAAATTGTTAAAGAAGAAAACGCTGTATGAGAGCACTACTTCGCTCTGAAATACAAGCAAGTTTCATGCTTTGGTTAAACAATATCAATAAAAGAAATTGCGTGTCCACATTTTCCTGAAAAATATACCTATAAGGCTATGTTGGTGGATCTAAAGCAGGTTTGGGCAACTTCAGACCCCAGGGCTATTTACGGCCCTCGATGACCCTTCATCAGGCCCCTGAGCAGATTCTCAGCGACCGCATTCATGGGCAGGGAGGTGTATTTTGATTACAACCAGCTCATTAAGTTCTTCTTGCTCTGTTAGCACACACATGCAGTGTTCACTACTGAACACTGAAGGGCATGCGATGAAAGATTACGTCCTGAAACCAGTGCCAGAGTCAGGATGTACTTTGTGGGCAGAGTTTGTACGGCTCCCGAAGGATGGAATAAATATCCAAATGGCCCTTGGCAGAAAAAAGATTCCCCACCCCTGATCTAAAGGGTGAATGCAAAGTTAGCATAGGGAGACTTACAGGTCATGTAATGCTTTTCTAGGAATTTAAATATCCAAATAGCCTTTGTAGAGAGGAAGAGGACAGTCTAGTACGACCTATTGGAGTAGCAATCTTAAAACTCAATAATCAACCATTGCTTTGCTTCTTACCTAAAGTCGGATGGCAAGGCCCTTTAAAAAGTGCCAATATTGAGGTTTAGGGTTGCTACCTCCAATAGGTGACACTAAAAGTTCCTGTCCTCTTTCTCTTTGAAGAGTCCATTTGCATTTTTAAATTCTCAAGGGGGCATTGCATAAGTCTACAATCTCTACAAAGGAAAAACTTTACCCCATTTGACTTAGGGTATGTGCACACGTTGCAGATTTGCAGCAGTTTTCCATCCGGTTTACAGTGCCATGTAAACCTATGGAAAACCAAATCCACAGTGCCCAAGCTGCGGAAAATACCACGCCGAAACACTGCGGTTTATTTTCTGCAGCATGTCCTCAATAGGAATCCGCAGGTGTTAAAACGCAGATGAAATCCGCTCAAAAAACGCTGCAAATCCGCAGGTAATTTGCAGGTAAAACGCAGTGCGTTTTACCTGTGGATTTCTCAAAAAACTGAGTGGAAAAATCCGCAGGCAAACCCGCAACGTGTGCACATACCCTTACTGGCTGAGGCCTCTCACCCAGCCAAATCACTTCTCCTACTTTGCACTAATGAGGGGCAAACATCCTAAAACATGAGTCGGCAAATGGAGATTCTGGTTTAGCTTCTTACCCCAAGTCAAGTGGAAAGGCCCTTTTAAAAAAAAAAAAGGGTCAATATTAACTTTTAGGATTGCTACTTCCAATAAGTGGCACGAGATTTCCTGTCTTCTTCCTCTATGAAGAGGTTATTTGCCTTTGTTCAGATTGAAGAAAATTCTTCCTATTCATTTCTATCAGAAATTTATTTTGCAGTTCATAAAGTGTGTTTCGATTGTTCTCTTTCCTGATAAGGTTTTGAAAAATGCCTGGTGGGGAAAAAAAAATGATTGTCACTTGCTTGAAGTGGATCTGTTCTGGCTCAACCTGTCACGAGGACCCAATAAGCCCCTGGTCCAGGAGGGTACAAGAGACTTGAGAATTGGTGCAGCTGGCAGGATGAGATGCGGGAATCGAGGACGAGACACCCTCAGTAGTCTTGGGAGTAGAAAGATGATTGCAGTAGGAACAGAAGCAGGTTAACACAGTGTTCACAGGAAGAAACTAACACACTAAAGTCTAGGATAACTCTAGGGAAATGACACGTCGGGCAACCTGAAAAAACCCAAAGTGGAGCACAACAGTGGGCAGCGGACCAAGGCGAAGGGAGCAGAGTCTGGACCAGGGACAAGTTTATAACAGAACCCGGTTATAATCTGTTCTAAACTATGCACGGTCCAATCAGAAGGCTGCAAAAGAGACTTTAGGAAAGAACTGTTAAAAAAAAAAGTCTTCAAACCCTCTTCGAGAAGCAGTTTCAGCCTTGTTTAGGAAGGTCTCAAACCTCTGTGCGAACATAGCCTCACACTGTAAAAAATGAATGTAGAGTAAGCCCAAAAGGGCAGGACCCTCTCCCCTCTGTACCAGTCTGTTACTGTAATTTACAGCAAATTTGCATGTAACCCCTTTTCCTGTACAGCACCATGGAATCAATGGGGCTCTAAGTATAAAATAATAGAGTATAACAACCCTCCTAATGATGATCCTTATGCTATAACATTTAGAAGAGCTGTGTGCTACCCCTGGCACAATAGCACTGCATATATTCCAGCACAAATGCTACCGAAAATGTGTGTGTAATGCCGCTGGTGGAAAAATATTGTATTAACCAGTAGAATATATACTCCGCTTTATGAGAAAGCTGCTTTTGGTAGGATATATGATCTGTTCTGCATGATAAAGAACAGCTTTTCAGGGAGGGTGAATTCAACATCTTACTTAATTTAGTTTGTCGCTGTAGTTTTTGCGCTATAGCGAGCAATTTTTGCAGAGATTTTTTCATTGCTTTCGGCAATTGACCTTAGCAATATGCTTTACAATATGAAGACTGCTAAATATCTTGGTCACATTGAGAGAGTTAAACAAAGTCAAGCACAAAGATCGTCCCACAGCTAACGTTTCCACGGGCAAATTACTATGTGTTACAGATCTACAAACAAACCAGCAATCACAGAGGAATCTAAATTACCAGGAGAGAGAAAGGAAAACCGCAAAGTTATTCTGAAGCTGTTCTTCAATTATGCCATCTTTTTAAAGTTGTCATTGCATTTATTTTGGTGGTTGTAGTTTTTCTTTAGAGGAATTGTGGAGGTGCCAAAGCATTTCTGCTATAATTGCCGTAGTGCTATTACTGCTAATCAAAAATATTCCTAATAAATAATTAAAAATCTATCAGAAAGCCTTGCCCAGTAATTATCCTATAAATAGTCAGTGACTTCTGATGTATCACAGTCATTCCACCGGTATATTGAAAATTTGGGTTACACCCATGTGGATTTCCCTAGTTCAGGGTAGATTTACTCAGAATTTATGCTGTTTTTCGCTGTTCCTAATCTTATGCTGAATACAGACATAATATAGAACAGTTCTGTTAATTCCAAGTTCACGTCATGCTTATTAGCAATTTTCGGCATAAGATTTAGCCTGTAAACCGTTGACTAATTTAAATAGTGCCATCAACTATGGTTTTCAATCCAACTACAGGTGCTTCTCACAAAATTAGAATATCAAAAAGTTAATTTCAGTTCTTCAATAGAAAAAGTGAAACTCATATAGAGTCATTACAAACAGAGTGATCTATTTCAAGTGTTTATTTCTGTTAATGTTGATGATTATGGCTTACAGCCAATGAAAACCCAAAAGTCATCATCAGTAAATTAGAAAAATTAACAAAAAACACCTGCAAAGGCTTCTATAAGTGTTTAAAAAGGTCCAATAGTCTGTTTCAGTAGGCTCCACAATCATGGGGAAGACTGCTGACTTGACCGATGTCTATAAGGCAGTCATTGACACACTCCACAAGGAAAGTAAATTTTGCATTTCACATGCAAATCAAGGTCCCAGAGTCTGGAGGAAGAGTGGAGAGACAGAAAATCCAAGCTGCTTGAAGTCTAGTGTGAAGTTTCCACAATCAGCGAAGGTTTGGGGAGCCATGTCATCTGCTGGTGTAGGTCCACTGTTTTTTTTTATCAAGACCAAAGTCAGCACAGCCGTCTACCAGGAAATTTTAGAGGACTTCATGCTTCCCTCTGCTGACAAGCTTTTTGGTGATGGAAATTTCATTCTCCAGCAGGACTTGGCACCTGTCCACACTGCCAAAAGTACCAATAGCTGGTTTAAAACAACAGTATCACTGTACTTGATTGGGCAGCAAACCCGCCTGACCTTAACCCCATAGAGAATCTATGGGGTATTGTCAAGAAGAAGAGGAGACACCAGACAATGCAGACGAGCTGAAGGCTGCTTATCAAAGCAACCTGGGCTTCCATAACACCTCAGCAGTGCCACAGGCTGATCGCCTCCATGCCACTCCATTGATGCAGTAATTGATGCAAAAGGAGCCCGACCAAGTATTGAGTGCATTTATGAATATACATTTCAGTATGCCAACATTTCGGATTTTAAAATCTGTTGTCAAGCTGATGTTATAAAGTATTCTAATTTAATGAGATAATGACTTTTGGGTTTTCATTGGCTGCAAGCCATAATCATCAACATTAGCAGTAATAAACACTTGAAATAGATCACTGTTTGTAATGACTCTATATAATATATGAGTCTCACTTTTTGTATTGAAGAACTGAAATAAATTAACTTTTTAATGACATTATAATTTTGTGAGAAGCACCTGTATATGAAGAAAGTATATACTATAGTATACATAAGAAATGGAAGTGGCAGACATGGGCCAATATTTTGGCAGTGTGGATCATATGTCTCAAAAGGGAATACGAAAATGCAGACAAGTTCTAGCCATGTTTTTCACCGGCAGCACTTGTACCGAATACAGTCTATAGAATGTTCATGTCACATTTTTTTTTGTGAGCCAAGTGGTCAGCACAAAATCTCAGCAACATGTCCAATATTGATCCAAGTGTGGCATCAAAAATGATAATACCATCCGAGCGCTGTCAATTTTTCATGAGCTACTAGACAGGGGAAGGTAGAGAAACTTTATAAAAAAAAAAAAAAATACCGGTAAATAAAATAAAACACACAACTTGGACCAAACTGGAGGAAACTGAACAAAATCACTAGGACAGTTTTTCTTCTACATGAAAAAAAAAGTCTGAATGAGCCTTTACAACCTGCATGTTATTTACTCAATTGTAAAGCATTGCGGAATATGTTGGCACTATATGAGAATTACTTTAATGGAAACAGAAGATTGACAGGTGTGAACACGGCTTTACCCAGGTTGTATTGAATGCCATACTGATACTTTCAGTACTGCACGCTCACAATGGCTGCATTACCAACAGTGCTGTATGAACATGGCAGATCCTACAGGAGCTATGAGAGTGCAGTGATGCTTACTGGGCTCCCATGACTGATAACGGCCTTGTAATTTTTACTGAGGCAGTAATGCTTAGTACAGACAAAACGGCATGGCTACAAACAGGAGGCATGCACAGGCCATTTCCAGGCCCTTATAGAAGGCATGTAGGGGTTAATCCCAATTAATAGGGATTCATATGAAAGTTTACACTACAGATAAAAGGAAAATCCAGCAGATCTATCCCTGCCAAAGCTTTGCTTTTCTCTTCTTTTTTCATTTTTCTTCAAAGTCCAGTAGTTTAAAATATCCAGAAAAGAAATTCTTTTTTTTTTACATTAATTTTTTTTCTTTTTACACACACATATAGCAATCTGATGCTGAAAATCAGCCAGACTATAATATTGTGATTGTACAATATTTCCATTGATTAGCGCTCCAGGGATCTGCAGAGGATACTTTTGCACACTTCATCAAAAGCTTGGAAGCAGTGTTCATCTGTATTACTACATCATTTCCTAATACCTCAAGGCACATATACCGTTATGTTAAACATGGGAAGGGTGGGACGAAGATAAACAAAAGGACTTGCCTGAGGTCAAGGGAAGAATTGCAGTCTCAAGTGTTTGATGAAAAGTCCATGTCTGACACCTTCCTAGATAAGCGATTTGTTTAAAGAGACAAATTAAAAGATGTGTGAACATCAAGATCTCTCGATATTGTTAGTTTACCATCAGAGTACAAATATTTCCTCAACAAACAAGAATGTTCCTACAAACATTTAAGGTGCCCATTCACCTTCAGCTGCTATTGGGCTGACAACTAACCCTTTTGACTCCCTATACTCACAAGTGTGCATGTGTTTTCAATGGACAGGAGTAAGCCACTGACTGATACATCGTGATTACTTATAAGGGGCATTTAAATCTAAGAAATACAACAAAAATGTTGCAGTTTGGGTGCCCCATCTGCACTCAGTGCAACCATACAAGTATACAGAGCAACTTCACACTGGACCACAAGCAGCTTGGATTGTGTGCCTCTCCGCGATTCCTCCAGACTCTGGAACCTTGACTTCCAAGGTCTAGTGTGAAGTACTCACAATCAATGACGGTTTCGGAAGACATGTCATCTGCTGGTGTAGGTCCACTGTGTTTTAGCAAGACCAAAGTCAGCGCAGCCGTCTACCAGGAAATTTTAGAGTACTTCATACTTCGATCTGCCGACAAGCTTTTTGGAGATGGAAATTTCATTCTCCAGCAGGACTTGGCACCTGTCCACACTGCCAAATGTATCAATTCTTGGTTTAAAAATAACAGTAGCACGGTGGCTCAGTGGATAGCACTGCAGCCCTGCAGCACTGGAGTCCTGGGTTCAAAACCCCACCAAGGACAACATCTGCAAAGAGTTTGTATGTTCTCTCCGTGTTTGCGTGGGTTTCCTCCCACACTCCAAAGACATACTGATAGGGAATTTAGCTTGTGAGCCTCAACGGGGACAGCGATGATAATGTGTGCAACCTGTAAAGCGCTGCGGAATATGTTAACGCTATATAAAAATAAAGATTATTACCGTATTATTATTAACAGTATCACTGTGCTTGATTGGCCAGCAAACTCATCTGACCAAAGCCCCATAGAGAATCCATGGGGTATTGTCAAGAAGATGAGAGACACCAGACCCAACAATGCAGAAGAGCTGAAGGTTGCTATCAAAGCAACCTGGGCTTCCATAACACCTCAGCAGTGCCACAGACCGATCGCCTCCATGCCACATTGATGCAGTACTTGATGCAAAAGGAGCCTCGACCAAGTATTGAGTGCATTTACTGAACATATACATTTCATTAGGCCAACATTTCGGATGTTAAAATCACTTTTTCAAGCTGGTGTTATAAAGTCTTCTAATTTACGGAGATAATGACTTTTGGGTTTTCAGTGGCTGTAAGCCATAATCATCAACATTAACAGAAATAAACACTTGAAATAGATCACTGTTTGTAATGACTACAATATACGAGTTTCAGTTTTTGTATTGAAGAACTGAAATTAATGAAGAACTTTTCTAATTTTGTGAGATACACCTGTAAGTCAAGGACAAAGCTGTTCAAGTCAGGGCTGGGTTATAAAAAAAAAAAAAAAAAAAAAGTCCCAATCTCTGATAATCCCCTGGAGTACCATCAAATCCATTATCAAATAGAAAGAACATAGTACCACAACAAGCCTGCCAAGAGAGGGCCGTCCACCAAAACTCTCATCCCGGGAAAGGAGGACATTAATCAGAGAGGCAGCACAGGGACCAAATGTAACCCTGAAGTAGCTGGAGGGTTCCCAAGTAGAGGCTGGAGTATGTGTCCATACGACCTAATAAGTCATACACTCTATAGGAGGTGGCCTTTATGGAAGAGTGGGCAGAAAAAAAAGCTTTTACTTATGCTCAAAAATTGTAAAGCTCGTTTTGAGTTTGCCAAAACACATATGGGAGACTCCAAAAGTGTATGGGGGAAGGTGCTCTGGAAACCAAAATTTACCTTTTTGGCCACAAAAAGGTAAATGCTATGTCTGACGCTAAACTAACAGCTCATCACCCCAAAAACACCATGCTCACAGTGGTGGCAGCATCATGCTATGTGGATGTTTTTCGGCAGCAGGAACAGTGAAAATGGTCTGAGTCGAGAGGCAGATGGATGGTGTGAAACACAGGATATTCTTGAGCAAAACCTGTTTCAGTCTGTCAGTGATTTGAGGCTGGGACGGAGGTTCACCTTCCAACAAGACAATGATGCAAAGCATACTGCTAAAGCAACACTCGAGTGCTTTAAGGGAAAACCTGAAAATGTTTTGGAGTGGACTAGTCAAAGTTCAGACCTTAATCCAGTTGAGAATCTGTGGCCAGCAATTGAAGATAAATGGTTTCCTCTGGCAAACAAACTGGAAGGAGCTGGAGCAGTTTTGCACTGAGGAATGGCAAGATGTGGAAAGCTCATAGAGACTTATCCAAAGAAACTTGCAGCTGTATCTGCCGCAAAAGGAGGCTCTACAAAGTACTGACTTTAGGGGGGACAAATAATTACGCACACTGAAGTTTTCAGTTATTTTGTCCTATTTGATGTTTGCTTCACAAAAAGAGAACTAAATGTTCAGTTGTAGGCATGTTCTTAACATCAACTAATGCAAAGCCTCAAAAAAAAAAAAAAAAAAAGAAAGTGAAATCCAGGTTGTGAAGTAGAAAAACCCGAAAAAATGCCAAGGGGTGTGAACACTTTTGCAATCTACTGTAGCCTTTGTCAAAGAAAATTATGGGGACAGTAGACAACAGTTATGCACATGGCAGAAAAATTTGTACAATGTAGAAACTTCATGTGTCACTGTCTAGTGTTCTTGGATGGCAATATGGCAACGTAAAGAGGACCTTACAACTGTGAAGAGGACTGGACAACTATAGACAGATTTGACACCAATCTTCATAACTTCCAATATAGTACTGATCAGAACTTCTTACAATACCATAGCCAATGATGAAATAATTAATGGTCAACCTACATGAATTGGGAGCATCAAAAGTTATTCAATGAGTATTCTTGCAAAAAGTGAATTGGAATTCATAATGTTCCATAAACTTCAATTAAAAGGTTATGCTTAATGTAAAATATTGGTCAAATAAATATCCAATACACATTCATGGCCCAATCAAAACTTTCACACCAGAATTCTGGCATAAAGAGATTTGAAAAGTCCCAAAGTTTTGTTGCAATTCAAGGCTGGGCGCCATTTTTGCTTAGCCTCGACCACTTTGTCAAAGCTAAGGCAGAAAAGGGTAGTGGTTACCACCGCTAATCACATTCATAGTTAGCGGTAGCATTAGCTACACCAGAAACCTTACTCCAGCAGTTTACCTTGACGTCCTCTGCGTGGTGCAGGCTGCATGCCAGAAGCAGTGTGTGTCATGCTGAAGAAAGTGAGCAGGAACATGGAGGCCGAATGCTACCCCACAGCTGTTAACAGTACTGGCGTCCTGAGGACATCAGTACTGTTAACAGTTTGGAAATCGATGCGGGACACGGATGGACCAGCCCATCTGGCATTTGCCAGATTTGTTGGATGGCCAGTCCGGCCCTAGATACTAGTCAGCCATTGCAGATTTCAGATGGAAGGCCTACACATTCTTAGGACTATCTTAACGCAAGGATATCATAGTGAAATATAGGTCTGCTTAAGGGCTTGTTTTCACTTGCGAGGAACACGTCCGTGTCTCGCATGTGGAAACGAAGCTCTGGTGCCGGCACTCCAGAGCGGAGCGTGCGGCTGCATGTGTTGCTATGCGGCCGTACGCTCCGCTCCACAGTGCCGGCGCCAGAGCTTCGTTTCCACATGCGAGACACGGACGTGTTCCTCGCAAGTGAAAACAAGCCCTTAGGGTGAGGCAAACTTGACACTGTGATAAAGTTACATTTTTTCAAAGGTTAGCAAAAAGATAAAAAGTGCATCCTGTGTCATGACAAAGGCATTTTAAAAATGTATGCCACATACTGAAATTCTGCACCTATATTTTACGACAATTCATCAAGCCCCAAAGTGGACACTGCAAGTGCCAATACCGAAAAAGAACTGTGCTGCCCCAAGGCACCGACCATGAATAATGCACTAGTTATCGGAATATAGCAAGATGTAACAATGTATTATACAGAATATTGCAGAAGATACAGATTACAATTTCCCATATTGTAGTTAAAAGTATTTATACATTATGGGAAGATTTCTGGTTTCTAAAATACTTGCATATATAAAGAAAGTAATTTGGAGGTTTCCAACTATTCTGTCTGATTTGGCAATTGGGTTTTGATATTTATGTAATATGCTGTAACTCTGTACAGTATAGAATTTGCAGTAATTAGAAGCCTGTAAAGCGAGAAAGTCCTTGGTTAATGGCATCTCCAGCTTTTCACTCAATTTCAAAGAAAAATAAAGTGTAAAAAAATCCTTCCCCTTTAGATTTGTCATATGTATGCAATTACCTATACTGCACTAGAAAAGCAAAGAAGATGGACAAGTCAGGCTGCATAGCAATTTTAACATCCCAGTTCCTTTTTAAACTATCTAAAAATACTTTTACTACTCCTCCCTTCAATTAAAGAAGTGAATGAAGACGTCAACTTGCATATTTTTTTTAGTCTGGCATGAGGTTTTAATATGCTGTAAGCATGGGTCCAAAGGCAATGTACAATGCAATATATATTACATATTTCAATCAAGAATTAAAGTGGGATTTCTATCTTGTACATTTATATCTTATCTGCAACATCCACTAATGAGACCTGGATGTACTTAAAAAAAAATAAATAAAAGAGCTGACCCGTGCCACTGTTAGGAGCAGTGGTCGAAATTCACATACAAATGAATGCCCATGTAGACCACTTCTTCACTTACAGTGGCATGCATCAGGGTCCCAATGGTAGGTCCAGAATTTACTATACATTTATGGAAAGCTCTTTTAAAGGGATTGTCTGGGAATTTTCTATTGATGGCCTATTGTTAGGATAGGTCATTCGTATCTGATGGGTGGGGAAGCAAAAGCCAGCACTCCCGCCAATCAGTTGTTCCCAGTGCCGGCCAGATGAGCCGAGTTGTGGAGTTGCACAGCTCCGTGAACGGTATAGAAGCAGCGACTAGTTCCTCCATCCTCTCCCCTCTACATAGAATTTTAGTTTTTGGAAAGTCTGTCTTCACTGAATACAGATTTTACCCATGGATTGAGAATTTTGAAAATAATCATTCCCACTGGAGGGGGAAAAAAAAAAGCAGATCTCTCTGATAAAATACATTAGAGCTTATTATTTTCAAGTGTGCTATTGATTTAGAACATGAATATTTAACATGATGGTTACTCTTTAAAATTACGAAAGCTAAAATATTAAAACCACATATAAATGCAGACTTTATAAACGAGAACACTTAATAATGTTCTATTTCAGAACATTTAAGGAACTTAATTAAGATAACTGGCTTTCTTCCCCCCCCCCCTCATAGTACAATGCTACTTTTCTCTGCTCTCCGGCTGTATGAAATCCTATTACAGTAATCCCCAACGAATGGCTGGTGTTTTAATGGGATAGATGGCTAAACTATGAAACCATTCACTGTGCCATACAAGCAGCTATGAACTGGAGATTGGGACATCACTGCACTTATACTGTCCGAAACATAGGAAACCATTATAGGAAGATAATTGCCAGTTTATCCTTATAGAACATTAAAAAATGGATACCTTGTACACACTGTACCTGCGGACAGCATAGAAGCGTGGCACTGCCAGGTTTAATCAGGATAACTAACTAGCAACTGAACGTATACATATTCTGCAGCAATTTAGTAATGATGTCCGCATTTGTATATTGTAAGAACAATAATCTTATTACTATTACACTTGAACACATTGTAAAATTAATTTTGATTATTTTTTGTATGCATTTCTGAAAGCCGCCATGTGGATGAAGGACATGAGCTGTAAAACAGGAGTGCGGAGAAGCCACCTACAACAGGTTTGTTATGTTTTTTATATCCAAAAAGGGACATGTGGTAACCATATTCCTAGATATTTGATACACCACAAGTAAAAAAATGCAGAACGGCTGTAAAGGAAATTGTACAGTCCAGCACTGTAGTGTATATGTTGGAATTCTACACATTTCAATGGGTAAATATTAACACCCAAAAACTGTTAACTAATGCAGCATGAAGAAAGTCATCCACAGTTACCACTGGCCAATATGGCTAGCGTTTTATGGCAACTTTTGTTCCGCAACTCAATGTTTTTCTTTGTTGGGAAAAGTGGGGTGACTATTACAAGAATTTCAGAATACTACAGTCAGTGACTTTTACCCCTTAGAGAAACGCACAAATTGAGCTATTGGTCTGCGAGTACTGCAGGATAAAGAATTGCAGTAGAGTCCGAGCCACTGCCCATACAAAAACAGATACATCTTGATTGAACCTAAGAATTTCGGATTGACCAGTCCACCATATAACGTATAATAGGTCCTTCCAACTCTCCCCAGATGGTGGTTATAAAAATAAATAAAGAATCAGTTTTCAAAATGGCCGATTATTTTTTTTTCCCCCTCAAGGAAGGGGAGCCAGAACCAAGAGTGTCTGGCAAATGGCTTACTTCACTCTCCATACGAAGACCAAATGCAAGGTTGGTCACAAAAAGAATCAATGTGTATGGGGGGAAACAAATAAGAAATATTGTTAGACTAAGGCCACGTTCACACGCTCAGTATTTGGTCAGTATTTTACCTCAGTATCTGTAAGCCAAAACCAGGAGTGGGTGATAAATACAGAAGTGGTGATGTGTTTCTATTATACTTTTCCTCTGACTGTTCCTCTCCTGGTTTTGGCTTACAAATACTGAGGTAAAACACTGACAACATTTTCTTATTGCTAAGCTATTTATGACCACACTTCACTGGTGTGTGGATAGAAGGCTCGCACAGCAAAGGTGGAGTTTACTACCCATCTGCAATAAGGATCTAAGAATGTTCACACATTGCGTTTTTGTTGCCATTTTTGCTGCAAAAAAAAAAAAAAAAACAACACAATGCAGCATTTTACTGCACCAGCAAAGTAAAGGAGATTTCTGTAATCTCAAGCACACATTGCTTAATTTTTCCAAATTGAAGCAGTTCCAAATCTGCAGAATGTCAATTCTTTGAGCGTTTTTGCAGCATTTTTCACCCATTCAACTGAATGGGAAAGAAATGCATCAAAAACGCACGGAAAATACAAGTACTGAATGCAACGTTTGCAGCAGATTTTTCCATTAGATCAAGTGTATAAGTTTGCAAACCACTCATCATTCATCTTGGGTTAAAAAGCTACTTCTCTTTAGGCCGGTTTCACACGTCAGTGGCTCCGGTACGTGAGGTGACAGTTTCCTCACGTACCGGAGCCACTGACACACGTAGACACATTAAAATCAATGCATCTGTGCAGATGTCATTGATTTTTTGCGGACCGTGTCTCCGTGTGCCGAAGACGGAGACATGTCAGTGTTCGTGGGAGCGCACGTATTACACGGACCCATTAAAGTCAATGGGTCCGTGTAAAACACGTACCGCACAGGGACGTTGTCCGTGTGCAGTCTGCGTGCCGTGCAGGAGACAGCGCTACAGTAAGCGCTGTTCCCCCCACTGGTGCTGAAACCGCGATTCATATCTTCTGAGCAGCAGCGTTTGCTGCAAAGAAGATATGAATAATCCTTTTTTTTTTAAGTTTATCGTGTATAAAATAAAGGTCCATGTCCCCACCCCCTGTGCGCCCCCCCCACCCCCTGTGCGCCTTCATCCCCCCGCTGTTCTGAAAATACTCACCCAGCTCCCTCGTTGGCTGTCGCTGCTTTCTGTCCTGGCTGCACCTTCTACTGTATGCGGTCACGTGGGGCCGCTCATTTAGGCCGGCTTCACACTCAGCGTATGAAAATACGGTCCGTATATTACGGCCGTAATACGCTGAAATGTCCCGAAAATAGTGGTCCGTAGCTCCTCCGTAGGCAGGGTGTGTCAGCGTTTTTTGCGCATGGCATCCTCCGTATGTAATCCGTATGGCATCCGTACTGCGTGGTTTTCTCGCAGGCTTGCAAAACCAACATACCGCTATAGAAATGATCCATGTGTCCCAAAAAGAAAAAAAAATAAAAATAAATAAAAATAAAAAATAATATATATGTAGACACATATATGTATATATATTACTATTTTTTCCAGCGCTATACAGCTTGAAAGCCGGTAATTCAATTACCGGCTTTTTCTTTCTCCTTCCTAAAACCCGACATGATTTGAGACATGGTTTACATACAGTAAACCATGTCTTCTCTCCATTTTTTTTGCAGATTCCACACTACTAATGTCAGTAGTGTGTATCTGCAAAATTTGGCCGTTCTAGCTCTTAAAATAAAGGGTTAAATGGCGGAAAAAATTGGCGTGGGCTCCCGCGCAATTTTCTCCGCCAGAGTAGTAAAGCCAGTGACTGAGGGCAGATATTAATAGCCTGGAGAGGGTCCATGGTTATTGGCCCCCCCCAGCTAAAAACATCCTGGGAGCTTTCTAGGTAAGTTCCCACGATCTATGAACATCCAGCAGAGGGCGCCTCACCGCAAATGAAGCTAAATATAGCTCATTGATCTATATTTAGACTCATTCCCCGGGGTTTTGCAGCAAGGAGTAGCATTGGATTAGCAAAGCTCCTTGCTGCAAAATGTTTTAACCCCTTCAGAAGGATTTACATCGTTGGACGTTACAGATCTGCGGAGGGTAAGTATATTGTTGGTTTATTATGTTTTTTCTTTCACAGAACGAGGGTCTTCAGTGACTGGATTGGGCGTAGAATAAAATACTCCAACAACCATTGTTTTTATTTCATTAAAATAATTTTAAATAATGTGTTTGTGTTTTATTTAACCCTTTACTACAATTGGATTAATAATGGATAGGTGTCATAATTGACGCCTCTCCATTATTAATTAGGCTTAATGTCACCTTACAATAGCAAGGTGGCATTAACCCTTCATTACCCCATATCCCACCGCTACACGGGAATGGGAAGAGAGTGGCCAAGTGCCAGAATAGGCGCATCTTCCAGATGTGCCTTTTCTGGGGTGGCTGGGGGCAGATACTTTTAGCCAGGGGGGGGGGGCCAATAACCATGGACCCTCTCCAGGCTATTAATATCTGCCCTCAGTCACTGGCTTTACTACTCTGGCGGAGAAAATTGCGCGGGAGCCCACGCCAATTTTTTCCGCCATTTAACCCTTTATTTTAAGAGCTAGAACGGTCAAATTTTGCAGATACACACTACTGACATTAGTAGTGTGGAATCTGCAAAAAAAAATGGAGAGAAGACATGGTTTACTGTATGTAAACCATGTCTCAAATCATGTCGGGTTTTAGGAAGGAAAGAAAAAGCCGGTAATTGAATTACCGGCTTTCAAGCTGTATAGCGCTGGAATAAATATTAATATATATACATATATGTGTCTCACTGACATGTATATATATATATATATATATATATATATATATATATATACCTATTCTATGTGTACAAATTTATTCTACCTATTCTACTGTAAGCTGTCAGTGTGATTTTACTGTACACCGCACTGAATTGCCGGCTTTTCTCTCTAACAGCGCTGCGTATTTCTCGCAAGTCACACTGCTTGTCCGTGTGTAATCCGTATTTTTCACGCTTCCATAGACTTTCATTGGCGTATTTCTTGCGCGGTACGGTGACAAACGCAGCATGCTGCGATTTTGTACGGCCGTAGAAAGCCGTATAATACTGATCAGTAAAATACGGCAGATAGGAGCAGAGGCATAGAGAATAATTGTGCCGTATTTTTTGCGAGTTTTACGGACGTAGTTTCTGCGCTCTTACGTCCGTAAAACTCGCAAGTGTGAAGCCGGCCTTACAGTCGTGAATATGCGGCTCCACCCCTATGGGAGGTGGAGACGCATATTCATGACTGTAATCGGCGGCCCCACGTGACCGCATACAGTAGAAGGTGCGACCAGGACAGGAAGCAGCGACAGCCAACGAGGGAGCTGTCAGCGCTGGCCGGCCGTAAAGCAGAGCACAGCGGTGACGTCACCACTCTGCTTTACGGCCGGCGCTTACACAGTGCAGGGAAGCAGAACGCCGGGGGACGCGACAGACACCGGAATGTAAGTATGTAGTGTTTTGTTTTTTTTTACATTAGCACTGGTAACCAGGGTAAACATCGGGTTACTAAACGCGGCCATGCGCTTAGTAACCCGATGTTTACCCTGGTTACCCGGGGACTTCGGCATCGTTGGTCGCTGGAGAGCTGTCTGTGTGACAGCTCTCCAGCGACGCTGCAGCGATCGGCATCGTTGTCTAGATCGCTGCAGCGTCGCTAAATGTGATGGTACCCTAATACAGGTGCAAGCTAGTGCGACATTTGATTGTAACCATGAATGTTTAGTCTATTCAGCAATAGAAGACCATGTGTAATTTTTCTGTTCCAATACAATAAAGGTGCAGTTGAAGAAATTGGAGCAGCTTGTGTGACAAAACGATTACCGTAACTATGACCCGTGCATATCAATTTAATTAACCCCTTTCTGCCATCAGACGTACTATTCCGTCCATGTGGGGTGGGCTTTACTTCCCAAGGACGGAATAGTACGTCATGGCCTTTAATGCGACACTGCGACTTAAGTCGCACCGATCGCATTAAAATTCCGACGCCATCTTACGTGCAGGAAGATGGTGTCGGCATCCTAGGGCCTGTCGCCGCCCCCCCGGCCTCCCGATCGCTGTGATTGGCTGCTCAATTCTGAGCAGCCAATCGCAGCCTCTCTCATTGTTTCAGTGAATAAATTTGGCTGAAACAGTGAGGTCCCAGCCTAGGATCGAGTACCGATGTACTCGATCCTAGGCCAGTGCCTGGCAATGCCAGGCATTGGCCCAAACCCCCCCAGGATTGGCACGATCGAGATCGATCGATCGCGCCAATCGCAGGGCACAGCGGCGGTGTTACCGCTCTGTGCCCTGCCTGTACCTGCGCGCTCTGCAGCCCCGGGCCATGGCTCCGGATCCCCTGCCATGGCTCCGGAGCATTCAAGTCTGATTGGCGCGATCGATGATCACATCGATCACGCCAATCGCAGGACACAGCGGCGGTGTTACCGCCGCTGTTACCGTCGCTATGTCATGCCTGCCTCTGCGCTCTGCAGCCCCGTGTTCCCTGCATCCGGATCGGGATCCTTCCAGTCTGATTGGCGCGATCGATGTGATCATCGATCGCGCCAATCACAGGGCACAGCAGCGGTGTGACCGCGCTGTGCCCTGATGGTGACCTGCCAGTCACCTGCCTGTCACCTGCTGGTGACCTGCCGGTGACCTGCCTATGCTCGGAGCTGTGAGCTCCGATCATAGGCTGGTGCATAGCAACACCAGCGTCACCAGGGCCTTCTTTGATTGGTGGGATCGATGTGATCATCGATCCCACCAATCACAGGTCACAGCAGCGGTGTGACCGCTCTGTGACCTGTCTCACCTGCCCCTGACCTGTGTAACTGCTCTGAAGGAATCCTCACACTTGGTGAGGATTCCTTCAGAGCGGTCACGCTGTGAGATCCCCTCCTGTGCTGAGACTTGTGGTGCCACATTAGCCTGTGACACCACAATTCTAGCTAAAGAAAAAAGAAAGAAGAAAGAAGAGAGACTACAAACCGTAAGTGTTGATACCCCGATCCCGGCCCGATCTCTATTCATCCCCCCTTCTCCCATCCCCCCCTTCTCCCCCCCCCTTCTCCCCCCCCCCCCCCCCTTGCGCCATATCCGTGCCCAAATTTAGCCGCCGAGCGTTGATTGGTGACGCAGTTCACCTATCAACACTCGTGCTCACTTTTTTTTTCCCCATCCCCGTGCGCTTCCCCAGCCGCTGCGTCTAATCCGTGCCTTTTCTTTTTTTTTCCCCCATCCCCTTGCGCTCCCCCAGCCGCCGCGTGTAATCTGTGCCTTCCCTTTTTTTTTTCCCCCATCCCCGTGCGCTCCCCCAGCCGCTGCGTCTAATCCGTGCCTTCCTTTTTCTTTTTTCCCCATCCCCGTGCGCTCCCCCAGCCGCTGCGTCTAATCCGTGCCTTCATTTTTCTTTTTTCCCCATCCCCGTGCGCTCCCCCAGCCGCTGCGTCTAATCTGTGCCTTCCCTTTTCACATCCCCGTTCGCACACCCAGCAGCCGCCGAACTCTGATAAGAGAACCGTGTCACTTATCAGAGCTCTCGTGCCTGGCGTTTTTTCCACATCCCCGTTCGTACACCCAGCAGGCGCCGAAATTTGATAAGTGACGCGGTTCACTCATCAGAGCTAGGGCCTGCTGTTTTAGACTTTTCTTTCACAGGTATTTTTTTCCTTTAGCTTTTTCTTTTTAGAATAGTTTGCACCAAACACTATCCTCCCACACGTTCACATAGTTCCCAATAAAGTACACAAAAGCACCATACTCACAAAAAAAAATGTCCCGTTCGTCCCAACAGCGCTATTCAGCGGAGGAGGCATATGCTTTCCTTGCCTCCGACACTGATAGCGAGGGAGAGGATCCCACTTTTCTTTATTTTTCTGATTCTTCCTCATCCTCTTCCCCCTCCTCATCTTCCTCCTCCGGCCCTGCGGAACCGCCACGCAGACGCCGCAGGACAGAAGAAGTGCCCATCATTCATGAAGATGAGGCAGGGCCCACTCCTGAAGATGAACCAGCGCGCCCCTCTTCGGACCCCGTATGGACCTCGTCCCCCGAAAATTACGAGCCACTGATTCCTGATTTTGTGGCAGAATCAGGAATCAGGTTTGACACCACCGGCCTCACAGAAATAGACTTTTCAAAGTCTTTTTCTCTGAGGATTTTGTTAACCTCATGGTGGAGCAAACTAATTTGTACGCTCGTCAATTTTTGGAGCAAAACACCGGTTCATCATATTCTAACTGGTCTCCTGTAGACGCAGTTGAAATGATGCAGTTTTGGGGCCTGATGCTTCATATGGGGCTCCTGAAGAAGCCAGAAGTTCGGCAATATTGGAGTGTTGATATTTTATTCAACACTCCAGTGTTCCGAAAGGTCATGGTCCGAACGCGTTTTGAGGCCATCCACAAATTCCTGCATTATAACGATAATGCACAGTGTCCCGCACGAGATGACCCCAACTTTGACCGTCTGTTCAAAGTTCGGCCTGTCATCGAACACTTCAACAAAAAGTTCGGTGAAGTGTACGTGCCCAAAAGGGACATCTGCGTGGATGAGTCCTTGGTTCATTTTAAGGGGCGGCTTGGATTCCGTCAATACCTGCCCAGCAAGAGGGCCAGGTACGGAATCAAACTCTACAAGCTGTGTGAGAGTAGCTCAGGGTACACCCACAGCTTTGAGAGTTTATGAAGGGAAGGACACCAGGATTGAACCGCCTGAGTGTCCCCCTGTCCTGGGAGTGAGTGGGAAAATAGTGTGGGATTTGGTGCACCCACTGCTGGATAAAGGTTATCACCTCTACACTGATAACTTTTATTCCAGCATCCCACTCTACAAATCCCTCTCTGCGCGAGGTACCGCAGCCTGCAGTACTGTCCGCAAAAATCAGAGAGGCCTACCAAAGACGCTACTTGGGCAGATGCTCAGAAAAGGTGAGAGCAGAGCCCAATGTAGCGACCACCTGCTGGTGGTCAAGTACAAGGACAAGAGGGATGTCCTTCTCTTGACCACCATACACGGTGATGGCAGTGCCCTCAGCAGTGTACGGGGTACCTCTACACAGGTCTGCAAACCGGACTGTGTACTGGGGTACAACAAAAACATGGGGGGTGTTGATCTCTCCGATCAACTCCTCCAACCGTACAGTGCTTTGAGGAAGGCCAAGGTGTGGTACAAAAAGCTGTCCGTGCACATCGTACAAATGGCAATGCTCAACGCTTTCCTGCTGTCACGATGTGCACGCCACAGCGATACGTCGTACCTTCAGTTCCAGGAGGTAGTGGTTAAGGCCCTGCTATTTGGCACGAGGGAAGGAGCTGGCCCCAGTACTTACGGAACGGAAGGTGCTCATATCGTACCAGGTCAGCATTTCCCGGGGGTGGTCCCGCAAACTGGAAAAAGGTAAGTCGCAAAAAAGGTGCCGAGTGTGTTACAAAAGAGGAATACGCAAGGACACCATTTATCAATGCGACACCTGCCCCGAAAAACCTGGCCTGTGTATGAAGGATTGCTTCAGATTGTACCACACCTCCATGCACTACTAATTTACTTTACAGTAGATTAGTTCCAAAAAGGGGGCACATCTATGTAAGTTCATTGGGGGTCTAGTTTACAAAATGTCACTTGTGGGTTTTTTTTTTACTGTTTGGGCACATCAGGGGCTCTGCAAACGGAACATGACGCCTGCAGACCATTCCATCAAAGTCTGCTTTCCAAAAAGTCACCACATCCCTTCCGAGCCCCGACGTTATAAATTTAAGTGAAACACTTGGGGGTTCAAAATTCTCACCACACACCTAGATAAGTTCCCAATTAGGTCTAGTTTCCAAAATGGGGTCACTTGTGGGGGATTTCTACTGTTCAGGCACATCAGGGGCTCTGCAAACGGAACATGAAGTTCGCGTACCATTCCATCAAAGTCTGCTTTTCAAAACGTCACTAATTCCCTTCCGAGCCCCAAAGTGTACCCAAACAGTAGTTTTCTCCTACATGTGGGGTATCAGCGTACTCAGGACAAATTGGACAACTTTTGGGGTCCAATTTCTCCTGTTACACTTGGGAAAATTAAAAATTGGGGACTAAATGATCATTTTTGTGGGAAAAAAATAGGGTGGTTTTTTTTCACGCCTGGGCATTATAAACTTTCGTGAAGCACTTGGGGGATAAAAGTGCTCACGACACATCTAGATAAGTTCCTTTGGGGGTCTAGTTTCCAAAATGGGGTCACTTGTGGGGGGTTTCCACTGTTTAGGCACATCAGGGGCTCGCCAAACGCGACATGGCGTCCGATCTCAATTCCAGCCGATTTTAGCTTAAAAATGTCAAACGGCGCTCCTTTCCTTCTGAGCCCTGCCATGCGCCCAAACAATGGTTCCCCCCACATATGGGGTATCGGCGTACTCAGGACAAATTGGACAACAACTTTTGGGGTCCAATTTCTCCTTTTACCCTTGAGAAAATAAAATATTGGGGACTAAACGATCATGTTTGTGGAAAAAATAGGATTTTTTATTTTCACGCCCGGGCATTATAAACTTTTGTGAAGCACTTGGGGGATAAAAGTGCTCACAACACATCTAGATAAGTTTCTTAGGGGATCTAGTTTCCAAAATGGGGTCACTTGTGGGGTTTTTCCACTGTTTAGGCACATCAGGGGCTCGCCAAACGCGACATGGCGTCCGATCTCAATTCCAGCCGATTTTAGATTGACATTTTCAAACGGCGCTCCTTTCCTTCTGAGCCCTGCCGTGCACCCAAAAAGTGGTTCCCCCTCACATGTGGGGTATCAGCGTACTCAGGACAAATTGGACAACAACTTTTGAGGTCCATTTCATCTTTTTACCCTTGGGAAATTAAAAAAATTATTGCTGAAAGATCATTTTTGTGACTAAAGTAAAATGTTAATTTTTTTCTTCCATGTTGCTTCTGCTGCTGTGAAACACCTGAAGGGTTAATCAACTTCTTGAATATGGTTTTGCGCACCTTGAGGGGTGCAGTTTTTAGAATGGTGTCACTTTTGGGTATTTTCTGCCGTATATACCCCTCAAAATGACTTCAAATGTGAGGTGGTCCCTAAAAAAAATGGTTTTCTAAATTGTGTTGTAAAAATGAGAAATTGCTGGTCAAATTTTAACCCTTATAACTTTGTAGAAAAAAAAAATTTTGTTTCCAAAATTGTGCTGATGTAAAGTAGACATGTGGGAAATGTTATTTATTAACTATATTGTGTCACATATCTCTCTGGTTTAACAGAATAAAAATTCAAAGTTGGAAAATTGCGAAATTTTCAAAATTTTCGCCAAATTTCCGTTTTTTCCCACAAATAAACGCAAGTTATATCGAAGAAATTTTACCACTATCATGAAGTACAATATGTTACAAGAAAACAGTCTCAGAATCACCGGGATCCGTTGAAGCGTTCCAGAGTTATAACCTCATAAAGGGACAGTGGTCAGAATTGTAAAAATTGGCCCGGTCCATAACGTGCAAACCACCCTTGGGGGTAAAGGGGTTAATCAGAAAAGTTACTTTAAAGGGAATGTGTCACCCTGAAAATACAGTCGAATCTGAAGGCAACATGTTATAGAGCAGTATATAGTTTTGTGAGCAAAGACTACAGTAAAGTGTAAGTTATACCTATGTTGTGAACCCTTCATGACCTTGGGAATTTTCCATTTTTTTGTTTTTTTTTTGCATTGTGGTTTTTTGCTTCCCCTCTTCCCAGATCCATAACGTAGTTTTCCGTCAAAATGGCCATGTAAAGTCTTTTTTTTTTTTTTTTAACACCACCATTGGTTTTACCATATCGTGTACTAGAAAATGGGAAAAAAGTTCCAAGTGCGGTGAAATTACAAAAAAATTATGCTATTTTTTACCATGTTCACTAAATGGTAAAACTGACCTGCCATTATGATTCTCCAGGTCATTACAAGTTCACAAATAAATATGTATAGGTTTTTTTTTCATTTAAGTAGGAAAAAAAATTCCAAAGTTTTATTGCAATGTTGCAGCAACCCCCCGCCCCCCAAAAAAAGAAAAAAAAAAAAATAGATAGATCGGGTGTTTTTGAAAGCAGTGATATTGAACATGTATTTTTCTTTTGTTATTTTATTTTGAATGGGGCAAAGGGGGGTGATTTGAACTTTTATATATTTTTAAACCTTTTTTTTTCCTTTACACGTTTTCTTGCTTCAATAGTTCTTAGGAGACTTGAAGATGCTTTCATCTGATTGTTTGTGCTACACAACATTAGCCCTGCTATGTGTAGCAGAAATTACGTCCATATGAGATCTGTAATGACAGGCATGGGGGTCTTCTGCAGAGCCCCAACTGTCATGCCAACCCATCGGCACCATGCGATCATGTAACAGGGGTGCCAATGGGCAGGTTTTGTGACGCTCTTCCGATAAGCAGGAATTAAATGGTGCTGTTAGAGATGGACAGCAGCATTTAACATGTAAACAGCCCCGGGTCGATTGCGATTCTACTACGCTGTTAGGGGCACATGACAGCTGAACAAATTAACTCATGTGCCTGATAAAAAAAAAAAAAAAAACGGGATCAGTGCCGAAGCCCACATCAAAAGAAAGGGACATGACCTATGACGTACCTATACGTCATAGGTCGTAAAGAGGTTAAACCTCTGCTCTCTCTGGAATTTTAGAACCACCTAGTGGACCAATCATTGGCTGCCAGCTTCTTCGTAAAAGTGCGCAGATATAGAGGTCACTGATAAGATCTCCCACTCAACAAAGCCCAGAAAGAGCAGAAGATTAAGGGCTCCTTCTCACTTGCGAGAAATACGTCCGACTCTCGCATGTTAAAACCCTGCTCTGGCGCCGGCACTACGGAGCAGAGCGTGCGGCTCCATGTATTGCTATGCAGCCGCACGCTCCGCTCTGGAGTGCCGGCGCCAGAGCTTGGTTTTAACCTACAAGACTCGGCCGTATTTCTCGCAAGTGAGAAGGAGCCCTTACTGATAAAACAGGTTCTACTGAATCTTCTCACATAACTATACAGAAAGCGACTCGGTTCCCCCTGCTCTAAAACATGGTACCTTCAGATTGGACGGCATTGCACATGGTGACAGGTTCCTGTTAAATTTCTCATTTTATTTTTCGCCAACGGGATTACATAAAGCAACTAGATATTTGCAGCTAACTCTTTGGGTCCGTTTCTATTGATGTCTATTGGCACTCCTAATGCTTGGTGATTAAAAAAAAAGAAAAAAAAGAAACTGGCGCCTGGAGGGTCTAACTGGCTTCCAAAGTCTAGCAATTTGTCCACCCTTGTTCCCAGTCAAGAGTCAATTACTCTACAATCCTGGAGTTGCACATTTCCTATTCATAGTAATTCAAGTGTTAAAGATGAAATGAGGGAGATATTTTTGGAGCTTGGAAATAAAATAAAATACAATATCACTGATAAAAGGGACATAAACCCCCCATTCATTCTAGACACGAATGTCGCCATTTGTTTTCCCATACACTACTTGCTGATGTGAAATGAAGAGCCATAATGAATGAAAACAGAGCTCTCCCTATACGATGGTCTGATAGAGTAGTCACTGTATTCTTGTGATTACATTATCACGGCAATCCTGGGATTTTGTTTAATCTTTTCCGCTAACAATAGCCATCTTATTAGCCGACTGGGCAGACTTTATGAAGTAAAAGACCACTAGCAACGTGCATTACAGCTGCAATTAGAAGATCAAGCCTTTTGATCACAGAAAATGTCACCGTTACAGACCGTAGTGGTATATTCATTAGGCACGAACAGCGTTTATGGACAATATCTTTACTTGCGTGGATGTTATTAAAGAGGCATACAGCAATTTAGCAGCCTAATCAATCTATTATAGCCAGGACAGGCTCCTTTTTTAAATATATTCTCTACATCAGTATTATGATGGTGGGAACGTGCGTGAATGCTATGGACTAACAAAAAGAATCCCACCCGGCAAAAAAAAACCCAAAACAGATGTGTTAACTATGAATGTAGACCATCATTTTATGTTATTAGATCAGGTGGGATAATTACAAATATTCCCCATATAATCTGTCATCTAAAAAGTGGGTTACTGTTGAAAAGGCTTGTTTTGAATTGAACAGATCAGCTGTCCCATGAGCCATAGTACCAGTTCAATATCGCATTTGAGGACCAAGAATATTACTAAGAATTTTCTATGGATGATAAGTGTTGTTTAGTTAAAGAAGCAAATCCTTGAAGTTTTTTCCTTCTACTAATCTGTTTATATGTGAATGTAGCATGAGTAATGGGTGTGTTAATATACTCACCTACTGCCGTCTTCTCCAGTATCCAGTGCTGTTCTGCTTCTCTTCTCAGTGACGTCACCACTCTTCAGACTATTTGGTTCACTATACGCGTGTTGAAAGTCATTTTTAACAGAAGGACTTTTTTAATTATATGGTTGTTTGACTGATAATGTCTCCTGACTTCCCCCTACACATGCACAACATACATGTATTTTCAATAGGATACTATGGTCAGACATTGGAACCTTCAAAAGGCTAGAGAATTGTAACTCAACATGGCCTATCCTTCACTCCGACTTTAATCTTAAGTGTATAGTAAACATGAAGGACATATGTTCTACTTATTTTCCATTGCTCATATAGCGACAACATATGCCATAGCACATTATTGACAATGGTGGTCACTTTTTTTTAACTACTGATATTGTAACCATTACCGAAATTACCGATAGGACATATTCTTAGTGTTAGTGATGAGGTTTTTATGCTAATTTGTCTTCTAAACGCAGTAAATCCGCTAATTTTACCAGTTTAAAGAAAGTTATCATTTCATGAAAATTCATACCCACGGTGCGGAACTGTGCGTTTTTTCCCTCTATAGGATACCATGGGGAGCCTGAAAAAAAACATGTGAGAATGTAATTGTATCATTAAGTACTTAAATCAGAATTTCTGCATGGAAAAAAAAAAAAAAAAAGAAAAAAAAGGGGGGTAACAAATTTGCACCAAAAATTCATAAAAAAAAAAGGTGCATAAAAATGCAATAATCAGAGCAGCCAAATGTTTTTATTGGTGCGGACACCTACGGAAAACATGCAGAAAAAGAATGAGGGTTTCTGCAGGTGATAACATGACCATAGGATAAGGTTTCCATTTAGAGAAGGGGGTCCATCTTCCATTTGTGTACATTCCAGTAAAATGTCAAGTTTTTACCCATCCCACAGTATTCATTAGTGCTGAGAAAACTGTACTAGACACTAGTCTTTCTATATAGACCCAACCCACTGTATTCATTTCCGGAATCTCGATTTTCGCCTGAACCCCAAAATAAACTTTGAAAAAAGCTAATCTGATCCAAGACACATTTCTGCTGTTGATCTCAGCCCTCCTGAACTAAAGCATATGTAAGTATGGGAAATCAGGAACATGCTGTGTGTTACTTGGCTCAGCAGTCAATACATACGACATATCAATGGAATTGATCACTATAAACACTGGCGGAAAATAATAGCTATTTTCCTACATCAAGTATTCAGTTTTACTACCCTTTAGCTCAACTCAATTTATATCAATGGCTTGCTCAGCTCATACAATCTGTGGAATGAGCCAGAAATTCATTTTAAGAGAAAAAAAAAAAATCAGCTTTTGAAACAAGCCCCAGATGTGTAAAACTTGGCTTGTTTTACAGTAGAGAGAAATAGCCCAATGCTGATGAAAGGATTTCTGCTGCAATTTTTTTGTAACTCAGAAAGTCCAGTATGTCAACTGGTTAACAATGCACGTTATCCCATTTTGTTTAAGAGTCATCATTTATGAAAGCAAATTGGCAACAAACTGGACCAGACGTAGTGTGAGAACCATAAGCGGATTCACATGCTCTATATAACAGGCCAAGAGTCCTACTGAGCGCCTGCACTAAAATCAACACAGGTATTAATGACGGTATTAGGACAGGAAAGCAGTGCATACAGCCAATAGCTACAGTCTTTTAACCAAGGTTGAACAAAACATAAGGATCTGTCGTTGAGCTTATGTCTATAGAACTTCCAGAATGTTAGCGAGTTGTAGCCAGCTAACAGTAAAGGGAGGAACAAGGACAATAAGGGAGGACAAGAAAGAGGAGGAACAAGGACAATAAGGCCAGTCTCACACGTCCAGATAATTCCGGTACCTGAAAAATCGGTACCGGCATTATCTGTGTCCGTGTGCTTACCATGAACATCAGTGTGGCACACGTGCGGCAGCCGTGTGCCGCCCGTGTGCCAACTGGGTACCACACGGACCGGGCAGGAGACAGCGCTACAAGTAAGCGCTGTCCCCTGCATCTGGTGCTGAAGCCGCCATTCTTATCTTCTCTCCAGCAGCATTCGCTAGAGAGAAGATATGAAAAATCCTTTTTTCCCCCCCATGTTTAAAATGAAGATCCCTGTCCCCAAACCTCTCCCACCCACTGTGCGCCCGCCCGCTGTTACTAAAATACTCACCCGGCTCCCTCGAAGCGTCCTCTCCGCGCCGCACCTTCTCCAGTATGAGCGGTCACGTGGTGCCGTCCATTACAGTCATGAATATGCGGCTCCACCCCTATGGGAGGTGGAGCCGCATATTCATGACTTTATTTGGCGGCACCACGTGACCGCTCATACAGGAGAAGCTGGCGCTGAGAGGACGCTGGGAGGGAGCTGGGTGAGTATTTTATTAACAGCGGGCGGGCGCACAGGGAGAGGGAGGGGGGTTGGGGACAGGGATCTTTATATTAAACACAAAAAAAAAAAAGGATTTTTCATATCTTCTCTCCAGCGAACGCTGCTGGAAAGAAGATATGAATGGCAGCTTCAGCACCACGCTGGGAGGACAGCACTTACTGTAGCGCTGTCTCCTGCATGGCACACGTACTGCACACGGACAGCGTTTTACATGGACCCATTGACTTTAATGGGTCCGTGTAATCCGTGCGCTGCCACGAACACTGACATGTCTCCGTGTTTTGCACACAGACACACAGTCCGTGAAAACACGCTGACATGTGCAGAGACACATTGATTTCAATGTGTCTACGTGAGTCAGTGTCTCCGGTAAGTGAGGAAACTGTCACCTCACGTACCGGAGCCACTGACGTGTGAAACCGGCCTAAGGGAGGACGTGGAGTTGAAACAAGGATGAGGACAATAAAGGAGGACAATAAGGGAGGACGAGGAGTTGGGACAAGGACAATAAGGGAGGAAGAGGAGTTGGAAGAAGGAAAAGGAGGAGGTCGACAACAAACAAGCACAAAAAGCCTGGGACCAGAGTGGATACTTGATAAATCGGGGCATTTGGTATAATTGAACCATATCTATCTATATATATATATAATTGTCTAAGGGTTTTTCCGTCTGTCTGTCTTTCTGTCTGTCTGTCCTGGAAATCCCGCATCTCTGATTGGTCGAGGCCGCCAGGCGACGATGAGGTCCTAAAGGACGTAGACATCCCGCGTCTCTGATTCAGCGACGGGCAAAGTATCGAAGTAGATGTCATAATGGTTGCCATGGCGACGATGATGTCATAAAGGTTGCCTCGATCAATCAGCGACGGGCACAGTCTGCCGCGAATTCTGGAATCATCATTGTCCATATACTACGGGGACATGCATATTCTAGAATACCCGATGCGTTAGAATCAGGCCACAATCTAGTTATTAATAAAACTCATATTAAAGCATACTTATGCAGATTTTTGGGCTGGACAACCCCTTTAACACTGGGGAAGTTGCCTAAGGTTAGCTACCTGACTTAGCCGAAGACAGATTATTGAATACATAACATCCATAAAAATGAGTGTCACGCCCTTAAGACAATTGTATCTCAATACTGATAGTTAGACAAATAAATATGTGAGAAATTCACATATTCTTTGCATTTTCTGCTGTTGTTTGCACACCTATAATACAAGGTTGTGCTGGACACAAAAACCAGAGACACACTGATATTTCAAGGATTTGTAGTAATAAACAATTCTATTTGAACGAGTTGAACATGGTGCCAACTTATCTGAAGAAATAGTATACATTGGGGATGTGCAAATATTGTATACATAGTATGGGCTTGAGTGGTCGGGCCTACATGGTTTCACTTATGTTTTCATTTATATTATGTGTTAATAAAGTTTTTTTTTCTATCATGTGATACTTGTGTGCATATCATACCGTAGTGCTGCCTTTCTTGTTTACATCAAGAGTCACAGATCTCATTGGTCCATAAAACTTTTGAAAAATATGGATTCCTTTGTCGCTTCATGTTTGATTCTTCTTAAATCTTTGGCAGCCAACATGCGCCTTTATTTCCTCACAGGGTTTTTTCCCGTCGTGTTGTCCATTTGCAACAAAACTTCAGATGGTTCTTTGACCACACCTCAATATATTAGCAATTTCGAGAGTGGTGCATCCCTCAGTAAGACTTTTTAAAAGGGACTTTGACCACTCATTTTGTGCTGGCAACGTACAGGTGCTTTGTGCACCGTGGCTTGGTTTTCCCCTCAATCTTTACCCCCTCTCTCCAGCTTTGCCGTCACAGAGCCACAAAATGGCGTAGGAAGATGGAGACCAAGTCGGTGGAAAGGTGCACTTAAATGTTTGTCCACGCCATGGTGCAACAATGGCCTGTACTTGGTTTGAACAGTTATTCTGTGTTCCTTTTACAATCTTTGACTTTTCAGATTCAGTTAAATCAGGTTTGGTCTATTTTGCCTTAGGAAAACAAGCTTGATAAAGGCTGTTGTATAATTGGCCACAACCTCCCTCATTACACATTTCTCTCTTATGCACATGACATCTGTAAACTTCCCCTCCAAACTACTTATATTTAGACTATTAGACCCTGTGAATTGCTATCACTCCCATATTTTAGGAGTAATTCTACTATATATCCATATCTTATTGAATACTAGCCATGATCGTGGTGATGCTGACTTAATCCCACGGTCACTGCACCATTTTCAATAGACTTAGATAAAGTTTCTTTACATTTAGTGCTATTCCATAATCTTTATTATACTGTTTTGCTTCCGTTGTGACTTCATTACAGTCCACTTACCTCTGATATAATTGACTTCCCGGTATTCAATATTCTCTATTGTGTACACACAGTATCAATGGCAGCATGGCGCTTCATTACATAGATCATGTTTATCGCACTGCGCTACCTTATCCTTTGTATTTACTTATACGTACACTTTTTTATGGTTTATTTTTCGGCTCTTTATTATCCATTATTTCTGAAGAAGGTTGGAGTTTACGATCAAACAAATAACTTGTTTTTGATTGCATGAAACTGAATACATGATACCGCATGGTTCATCGGATTTGTGTGCCAAGTTCTTCAGTTTGGAGTCGATCACAATCTGATTGAGTAGGATCAGAGTAAATAGGTTTCAATAAGTAATTGGTTTTTAGTAGGGCTTAATTAATTGGTCGTCCCAATTTATTAATTCCCATAAACCTACCAAGAATAAGGAATTTAAACTCTAGAAATCCTGTTTACATCTTCTTACTGTATTTTATGACTTGCACGTTCATTCTTAAGAAGTATATAGATGTGCAGCCGAGATTTAGCACAAGCGATTAGTTCTTATACATGAGAAAATACCAACCTACGCAACAAGCTTAGCTCTGCTATATCTGCACATAACTTTTACAGACCCCGACATGATGAATGAAATCATTGATCAGCTGATCTCATGCTCCGTGTAATCAGATTACTGGGTGTTAATGAGATTTAAAGCGCACACCTCCCTGGCTGGCTGACACTGTGGCTGACAAGTACGCTGGGTGGCCATGCCCCTGGCCTTGTCCTGCGCACCATATGGAATGCCGTCCTGCCTGTTACTGAATATATACCTGTGAGCTGACGCCAGTCACCTCTGACGCAGGGTGTTTAGGTCTCAATATTTAGGCAAATCATTGCAATATAATCTGCCAGCATCCTCCTGTAATTATTAAAAACGGGTATAATTACTTCCTCAACCGTCTGGGTCTTAGCACAAGCTCACATGGGATGATAGGAGATATATGCAGGAGTGTCACAGGTGATTAAAACATTCCGGAGGCATTCCGCACACACTTAGAACACATTCCTTTCCTGTGATGAATGTTCCCTTCCTACCTGCTCAAATGTATAGCGTTTCTACAAGCGCATTTTGCAAAACCTAATGTGTAGACTTTTATTTTATATAATACATACCACCAATATATTACCGTATTTTTCGGATTTAAGATGCACCCCAAATTTTCAGAAGGAAATTGGTGGTGTGGGGGGCTCCGCCGGCATTTTGTGAAAGTCCGGAGGCTCCCGCACATCCATTGCTATAATGTGGTGGCCTTTGGGAAACTCCATCCCAGGCTGGTGTGGCAGGTCTCTTCAGCACTCGAGCCTGGTAATGGAGTATGATTGTTGACCTGTAACGTCGGACCAGGACCGCCACAGAATCGCCAGACTCCTGCCACACTATTTGTAAGTATATGCTGCCTATAAGAATTCCCCCAAAAAATTTTTTGGGGAAAAAAAAAAAAGTGCGTCTTATAGTCCAAAAAATACGGTATGTAATGGTAGGTCAACGTTGGGGCATCAAATGTGTGAGGTGCTTGTTAACTGGTCAAAATACAGTAGTTTTGAAAAATTGATGTGGTATAGGTCACACAACATTAGGTGGCTTAAGAACAAAAAGGACTTAAGGGAACCTGTCACCACTTCTTTTACCAGCTAAAAATATAATTTTATTCAATGTTAGCTACGCATTCCCTAAATACTTATGTAACCCCCTGACTCCCCATGTATCACCCATAAAAACCTTTTATATATCTCCCGCGATGTATGCTAATAGGTTCTGTCCGGTCCGATGGGCGTGGCTTAAGTTCCCGCACTACACCCCTCTTCTCAGATGCTGCACGTAGTCCTTGACATGGATGACGCAGATGGCTGTGAGATATCGTGCCAGCGCAGTCAAATGGTTTTCTGCACAAAATCTGCATCTCCTGGTAGAAAAAGCAGGTGCAGATTTGACACATTTGTTAATGCGGATTTTGTGCATTTTTGTTGCGGATTTCATGGGTTTTTTACCCCTGTGGATTTCTATAATGGAGGGGTGCAGAAACGCTGCAGATCCACACAAAAGAAGTAACATGCTCCTTTCAATCCGCTGCGTTTTCCATGCGGAATTTTCCTCACCATTAGCACAGTATTTTTTTTTCCTATTGATTTACATTGTACTGTAAATCACTTTGCGGATCTGCATAGTTTCTGCGCAGAAAAAAACTTGCGGATCCGCAGTAAATCCGCAACGTGTGCACATAGCCTTAGAGTGACGGCTGACGGGATGTCTTAACTATATGATGGCAGAAGCCTGTGCTGCAAAGCTTATTAACAAAAGCATCCAAAACAATATGGCCACATCTTTGTTTAAACAGGACAGCAGGTAGCATAGCTGTACTTATAATTTATTTACTGACATTCTGTTCACAAACCGCTAAGGCCATGTTCACATGTCCAGTAATCACTTGTAACAGTAGCAAACTGATTTCAACAAGCTTTTTTTATTTTTTATTTTGAAGTCTATAAAAAAAAACAGATCCCATATTCATCCATTTTTCTTTTGTTTGAAAATTATCTTTTTTTTTTTTTTGCTTACTGGATTACTTTCATGTGAGAGAAATACGGCTGGCAATTTCACAGATCTGTTTTCCATAGTCTTCGATTTAAATTTAAAGAAAAAAAAAAAAAAAAGGGGGGGATGCAGTTGAAAGCAATTTTTTTTTAGATGGACAAAAAAAAACAAAACAAAAAAAAAAAAAAAACCCTTTTTTTGATAACGGATTGCTGCTGGATCCGTTCTAATGAGTGATTACTGGACAAAGCCATCCATAACCTATCTCCTCCATATATCTCTGAACTAATCTCCCGATATCTTCGTTCACGTAATCTCCGGTCCTCCCAAGACCTCCTTCTCTCCTCCACACTTATTCACTCCTCATCCAACCGCCTCCAAGACTTCTCCCGAATATCCCCCATCCTCTGGAACTCTCTGCCCGAACACGTCCGACTATCAACCACATTCGGATCTTTCAGACGGAACCTGAAAACCCACCTCTTCAGGAAAGCCTACAGCCTGCACTGACCCCGCTGCCTCCTCACCACTACCGGAGCTACAGTCTCACCAACATCAGAGATGCTGCAACCCTCAACCTACTGTCTCCTTCCCCACCATCCTGTAGAATGTAAGCCGCAAGGGCAGGGTCCTCGCCCCTCTGTATCAGTCTGTAATTGTTAGTTTGCTTACTGTAAGTGGTATCTGTAATTTGTATGTAACCCCTTCTCATGTACAGCACCATGGAATCAATGGTGCTATATAAAATAATAATAATAATAATAATAATAATAATAATAATGTAAACATAGCCTGAGAAGGATAAGAACAGATTTTAGAACTCGGTAACATTTCAAGTAAAGACACATTCTGTCAATTGTTTTATTTGTGTAACTAATTACTACACTTGCTATTTACCAATGCCCCATATTGAGCCTAATAAAAGGGGCCCCCAGTCACACTACAGCCATAGTTAGTGTAGGCTCTAGTGAGGAGGCAAGCGTAGGTTACACTGGACATCCCCCAGACAGACGACATCTGTGACGAGAAGAACATATGTATTACCAGTAGACAGATTATGGGAAATACCTCGCAGCCTGCACGGGGAACCTGCATTGCCTAATATACTTCTTCATTAAAATGCTAAGTAATCACATAGACACCTATTCACACACAATAGTACATAGACGGGATACGAGATATCAGAGGTATATTAGCAGCCTTCTCATCCACTTACTGAATTTGCACTGCAGTCATAGGAAGATTCCCTAGGTGTAAAGTCATGGAGTCAATGGTGCCCTAAGGGAATGGGGCAAGGTTAATGTTTTAGAGAGAACCAGGAGCCTTTTGTTTCTGTGGAAACCAATAAAAGCCATAATGTAATGATACCGCTGAGAAGACGAGGTGTATTGTTGATTTAGGAAATGCCAGTGAAGTATTATTGGACCACGACTATCAAAAAAAGCGGCATCTTTTCTATAGATCACACAATGGCACGTGGATTGGGGATATTCTACTAATGACGAGATCATTCTTTAGAATCACCGAATAATAATTTTTGTATTTATATGATCATTTATCCTTTACATTTGTTACTTTGCTGTCTCTTTGACAAGTGGCCATTTGTGACAGTGAAGTTGGAGCTGAATAATCCACATACTCTTTCTATACAATCTCATTCTAGAGATAAAGGTGTCCCACAAACATAATCAGCTATCCACAGGATGTATGATAAAAGTATCACTGATCATAGAATGGGGGGTCCCAAAGCCCCTTGTGTGACTGGAGCGATGTATGCAAATTGCCTCTCCAGAGAAAAAGAGGACTTAACTCTATAGCGCCACCTGTTGGAAGTAGCGATCCTACAAGTCACAATCAACCCTTTAACGAGTCGTGCAATATGACTTAGGATAAAAGCCAAATCAGTATCTCAATTCGCAGACACAGTGTTTCGGGCTGTTGGCCCTCGTCAGTGCGAAGCATGAGAACTGATTTGGCTAGATGAGAGGCTCTGGACTGGAGCGATATATGAATTGTAGCTCTTACTTAAGAGGAAACATATTGCCAGTAGACATTGTCTGGATCATTCAGGGTCTCCGCAGCCGGACCCTCAACAATCCTACTTTTATATAAATTAAGAATAAATCTTTCTTCAAACTGTTGTGTTTAGTCTGGCCACATTTACAGTTTATCAGTTAATATTGGCAATCTGTTACTAAAATACATTACATATTCAGACATTTACTTCTAATCAGCAAATTCTGAGCCATCTATATATCAATCTTTTAACAATGATAAAATATGAGGTAGTTATAATGGAATTTGTAGAGCGCTAAGCACATGCAGAACATTACCCAACATTTCATATGTGATATCTAAATATCAAGTGATTTATTAGGCTTCATTCAGTCCCATGTTTTGGGCAACAAATGCAATCAATTACACTTACTGGAACTACGATATGTGGAGAAGAAGCTTTCTACTCCAGATAACTATATGAATAGTGTTTCTCCAAGCTTTTTCCCCATAACAATTATATACTGTATATAATTTATTATAATTCTAAGAAACCATAACCTGGACTAATCATTGAACTAGTTTGATGGTGATCCACCAGTTATTGCTCAGTAGGTGCCAGTAGCCGGTTTCTAGGCACACTGGCAAGCTACCAAGGATACGGATTTCAGTGAGAAATGACTAAGGACAGCGCAACTGAGCCCGAGCCCAGAGCCAGTGCCGAAGCCCGAGCCCAGAGCCAGTGCCAGAGCCCAAGCCCAGAGCCAGTGCCCGAGCCCAGAGCCAGTGGCCGAGCCCAGAGCCAGTGGCCGAGCCCAGAGCCAGTGGCGGAGCCCGAGCCCAGAGCCAGTGGCGGAGCCCGAGCCCAGAGCCAGTGGCGGAGCCCGAGCCCAGAGCCAGTGGCGGAGCCCGAGCCCAGAGCCAGTGGCGGAGCCCAGAGCCAGTGCCAGAGCCCAGTGCCCAGAGCCAGTGCCCAGAGCCAGTGCCCAGAGCCAGTGCCCAGAGCCAGTGCCCAGAGCCCAGAGCCCGAGCCCAGAGCCCGAGCCCAGTACCAGTGCCCAGAGCCCCAAGTCCCAAGCCCAGAGCCCCAAGCCCAGAGCCAGTGCATCCCAAACACTGATTGGCAGCTCTTTGCCTATTAATGTGTGCAGGCAGAATTCTGTCAGTAAATCCTGTCAATGAATGGCTAGGGAATTATCCTGAATATATCAGACTCCTGCCTTAATAGTAGACTCCTCGCTGGCATGTGCTTTCATACATTAAGATGGAAATTCTTTAGAACTATAGCCTAGAGTTCGGACCACCACAAATTAAGAAATAGCGTATTCAAGGGATGATAGAAACATTTAAGATTTATTATCTTTATTTTAGTTAAGCTTCTTTCAACTGCTCTATTTCTCAAAATGGTAAAATCTTAGATGTCACAAGTCTACGTGCACCTGACAACTTTTTTTTTTTTGAGAAAAATAATCCATGTACAGCTGACATGAGAGAAAAAAATGGGTCAGTTTAGCTGAATGAGAACGCAAAGCAGTTACAATGTAACTGTATATATATATATTTTATACACAAACAACATTATTTTAATCCTTTTTCTAACAATACAGCAGCAAAGCCAATCACAATGGAAACGTCACTGATTATGATGGAATGGCCTGTCAACAGAAACAACAGTGGAAGCTCTGTAGAAGCCATTACTACCGCGTCTGCAAAAATAATAGATCTGAAAGTAGACGTTTACAGAAAAGCAAAACGGAAACATAAATGTCACCTATTTTATGTGTATGAATAAGTGCAACAATATCAATTTATGTAGAAATGTGACCAACGTTATTTATACAAGCACATTGCATAATAGATGTCCACTTCTTTCCTTGGAATTAACATCAACATCCTATCAATACTGTGCATAGGTTTTATTGATTGATTTTCAATCCGATAATGACTTGGGAATGTGCACATCTACCCACTTGAATGAGGATATTAGAAAAGGAGAACATATCCAAGGCTAAGAAACACTATTTAGGGCATGTACAATGTAACAGTTCTCCACTTGGAAGCTCACCCCATAGCTGGAGAGCAAATGAAGCCTTCAAAACACAATCTGCCATTACAACCTAGCGCTTTATTTTCCCACCTACACCCATATCCTCTTGGGATGAGGCAGGGCTTTATCAGGGTTTACATGAAGTTGGATTTTTTATGAGCACTTCAGGTTCTTCATATGCCTACCAACCAAAATTGAATTCAACCCATCTGAAACATGTAGTCTTCTACTCATGTTCTTGTGGTTCCTCACATGCTAAGGCCATCATATTCCATGCATGGAGAAATGGAAATAGGAATTTTACCTCCTAATTTGCAATTGGTATTCATGATCAAAAATGGATGTGTGCATCACCCAGATAACATTTACCTGCCCTCATCCTGCTCCTCAAGGGACCATACTAGGAGGACCAGAAAGCATGTAGCACCAGGATGCTTCACTGGGTCCTGGAAGTATTGGCTAATTCTTTGTAGCCCTACTGCCATGCCTGGTGGCCCTCAATGTCTAGATTGCACTGCAATGCTGCAAATCCAATCTTCATTTAGAAGAGGACACTAATGAAGTGGTGACTGGAAACTATCTCCGTGCCCACAGGGTAACTGCTGCTTATAGGACTACTGAAGCCAAGGTTTCCTGTACAGGGCAATGAGCATCTACCATAAAATGATCATTACAAGAACAAAAATGATAACTGCAACATGGAAGGATGTTCTGGGGAAAAAAGGTATATGTGACCTTGAAGCATCCCAATTGTTGAATGTCTTACTGCTCCACAAATGCAAAGCAAGTGACCTTAGGTGACAGTGTGCATGGTATACTGCTGGAGGAACATTATAGGCAGTGGATCCACTAGATGGATCTTATTGAGCAACTAAATCTCCACTGTATATACATTTAATTAGATATTATGAAATTATATATATATATATATATATATGTATATATATATATATATATATATATATATATATATATATATATATACACACACACACATATATATATGTGGCTGGGGAACACATGGGTTGGTAGGTGGCACACATGGCAGTGCCCTCCTGGGGTACCCACACACACCCTCTATCATTACATATTACTCGGGTCTCACCTGCCACGGTGTACCTGTCCAGGTAGTTGAGCACGTTGCCCACGCTTAGGATGCCAGCTGCTGCCACCCTGGCACGCCTCATGTTGAGGGGCTTCTCGGGCAGGCTCCCGGGGCTCTCCATCTCTGCGGCTTTCCTATCCAGAGGGGTAGTGACCGGATTCATCCTCCCAGAGAGGGTCTCCACACCCCCGTCCTCTGCCCCCGGGATGCAGTCCTGGCTGCTGCCCCCCGTGCCCGCTCCATCACTCTCCAGGCACATCATGAGCTGCTGCCCGGAGCTCCGCCAGTGATCCCGGGCAGCTGGATGGAAGAGCGTCACGTTGCCGTTCCTGGCTCCTCGGCAGTGAATGAGACAAAGCGCCGGTGAGTGAGAGCAGCCCTGCAGGCTTCAGGCTCGCAGCCCCCGGTGAGCGCTGCCGTGGGTGACACTTGACAGCTCGGGCTGGAGCGTGCTCCCCCTCCACTACCCTGCTGTACTGCGGAGAGGTGCGGGCGGGGGAGAGGGCATTCTGGGCTAGCTGGCCCCGCCCCTTTTACACCGTCCTGGAGGAGAGAAATAAGCCGACACCTGATTCTGATGTGCATCGGTCCAGTATGCTGCTATCCTGTGTGATCCGCAGCGCCACCTGCTGGTTCCTCTGTCATCCCTCAGTTGTTGGCTAATATATTGCTCTTAGCAGCTGCGGTGATCAAACTCACCTCCCAGGTATACACATGGTCCACAAGTACAGCTAGCCCTAATCTGGGGGTCAAACTCACCTCCCAGGTATACACATGGTCCACAAGTACAGCTAGCCCTAATCTGGGGGTCAAACTCACCTCCCAGGTATACACATGGTCCACAAGTACAGCTAGCCCTAATCTGGGGGTCAAACTCACCTCCCAGGTATACACATGGTCCACAAGTACAACTAGCCCTAATCTGGGGGTCAAACTCACCTACCAGGTACATACATGGTCCACAAGTACAACCAGCCCTAATCTGGGGGTCCAACTCACCTCTCAAGTATACACATGGTCCACAAGTACAACTAGCCCTAATCTGGGGGTCAAACTCACCTCCCAGGTACATACATGGTCCACAAGTACAGCTAGCCCTAATCTGGGATCAAACTCGCCTCTCAGGTATACACATGGTCCACAAGTACAACTAGCCCTAATCTGGGGGTCAAACTCACCTACCAGGTACATACATGGTCCACAAGTACAACCAGCCCTAATCTGGGGGTCCAACTCACCTCTCAAGTATACACATGGTCCACAAGTACAACTAGCCCTAATCTGGGGGTCAAACTCACCTCCCAGGTACATACATGGTCCACAAGTACAACTAGCCCTAATCTGGGGGTCAAACTCACCTACCAGGTACATACATGGTCCACAAGTACAACCAGCCCTAATCTGGGATCAAACTCGCCTCTCAGGTATACACATGGTCCACAAGTACAACTAGCCCTAATCTGGGGATCAAACTCACCTCCCAGGTACATACATGGTCCACAAGTACAGCTAGCCCTAATCTGGGATCAAACTCGCCTCTCAGGTATACACATGGTCCACAAGTACAACTAGCCCTAATCTGGGGGTCAAACTCACCTCCCAGGTTCATACATGGTCCACAAGTACAACTAGCCCTAATCTGGGGGTCAAACTCACCTCCCAGGTATACACATGGTCCACAAGTACAACTAGCCCTAATCTGGGGGTCAAACTCACCTACCAGGTACATACATGGTCCACAAGTACAACCAGCCCTAATCTGGGGGTCCAACTCACCTCTCAAGTATACACATGGTCCACAAGTACAACTAGCCCTAATCTGGGGGTCAAACTCACCTCCCAGGTACATACATGGTCCACAAATACAACTAGCCCTAATCTGGGGGTCAAACTCACCTCCCAGGTTCATACATGGTCCACAAGTACAACTAGCCCTAATCTGGGGGTCCAACTCACCTCCCAGGTATACACATGGTCCACAAGTACAACTAGCCCTAATCTGGGGATCAAACTCACCTCCCAGGTACATACATGGTCCACAAGTACAGCTAGCCCTAATCTGGGATCAAACTCACCTCCCAGGTTCATACATGGTCCACAAGTACAACTAGCCCTAATCTGGGGGTCCAACTCACCTCCCAGGTATACACATGGTCCACAAGTACAACTAGCCCTAATCTGGGGGTCAAACTCACCTACCAGGTACATACATGGTCCACAAGTACAACCAGCCCTAATCTGGGGGTCCAACTCACCTCTCAAGTATACACATGGTCCACAAGTACAACTAGCCCTAATCTGGGGGTCAAACTCACCTCCCAGGTACATACATGGTCCACAAGTACAACTAGCCCTAATCTGGGGGTCCAACTCACCTTCCAGGTATACACATGGTCCACAAGTACAATTAGCCCTAATCTGGGGATCAAACTCACCTCTCAGGTATACACATGGTCCACAAGTACAACTAGCCCTAATCTGGGGATCAAACTCACCTCTCAGGTATACACATGGTCCACAAGTACAACTAGCCTAATCTTGGGATCAAACTTACCTCTCAGGTATATACATGGCCTGGAAGTCTTGTTCTCCTTGGCCCAGGTAAGACGCTTCTGGTGTTGTCTATTGATCATGAGTGGCTTGACACAAGTAATGCGACACTTGTAGCCCATGTCCTGGATACATCTGTGTGGTGGCTCTTGAAGCAATGATTCCAGCAGCAGTCCACTCCTTGTGAATCTCCCCAAATTTTTGAATGACCTTTTCTTAGCAATCCTTTCAAGACTGTGGTTATCTCGGTTGCGTGTGCACCTTTTTCTACCACACTTTTTCCGTCCACTGAACTTTCCATTAATATGCTTGGATACAGCCCTATGTGAACAGCCAGCTTCTTTAGCAATGACCTTTTGTGGATTACCCTCCTTGTGGAGTGTGTAAATGACTGCCTTCTGGACATCTGTCAAGTCAGCAGTCTTCCCCATGATTGTGGAGCCTTGTGAAACAGACTAAGGGACCTTTTTAAATGCTTAAGAAGCCTTTGCAGGTGTTTTTCGTTAATTATTATAATTTACTGAGATAATGACTTTTGGGTTTTCATTGGCTGTAAGCCATAATCATCAACATTAACAGAAATAAACACTTGAAATAGATCGCTCTGTTTGTAATGACTCTATATGAGTTTCACTTTTTGTATTGAAGAACTGAAATAAATGAACATTTTGATGATATTCTAATTTTGTGAGAAGCCCCTCTTTCTATCTGTCTATCTTATCACATATCAATCCAGTCCGTCTGTACATCTATCTTGGAAAATCTTACCTCCCCCCCCCCCCCAGAAAGCAGCACTCCATTGAAGAATTAGTAAAACTGTGGTTTAATAGCCCATGGGGGTTCTGCAATAATTTTGTTTCAATTGAGAACCTTTTTCAAGCACTGTTTACCCCTGGAAGAAGCAAGTGGCAAAACGTGGGGACTCTAATCCTTTCTTCACTGTTCTACCCTAACTCTGTAACCAGTAAGTAAACATCGCTTAGTACTTAATACTCTGTCATGACCTCTGTGAAGCAGGTAACTTCTAAATATACATGGGCAATGTCATCATTAGCATTATTATGCACGTTTAAAGCATTACCAATCCCTTGTATGATGTACAATAACAAATTGTATTGTGGTATCGTGTTAGCCAGAAAAATCGATGTGAATACTTTTACTTTTCTGCCCATTGATGACAGAAGTATTCTGGGAGTGATACCATTATTGGCTAACCAGAAAATAATATGTTTGCAAGCTTTCAGAGCACAGAGGCTCCTTCTTCAGGCAAGATTACAGATATCTATTTGTAATCTGGCCTGAAGAAGGAGCCTCTGTGCTCTGAAAGCTTGCAAACATATTATTTTCTGGTTAGCCAATAAAGGTATCACTCCCAGAATACTTCTGTCATCATTGGGCAGAAAAGTATTCACATCAATCCCTTGTATGTAATCTTTTTGATTACATATTTTTTGCCCCGATAGTAAAGGGTGCATATTGTATATAAGCTAGGATTTTTTACTCTTCCCTTTTTTGAGGCATTTCCTATTTCATGTTACTGATTTTAATATTAACACTAAAGATTGATGTTTTCATATTTTGATAGATCTCTTCATTTTTCCAGTTCCTAATTGTTACTGGAATACGTGTTGATATAGGTAGTAACGATGCAATGTGCCCAAATTTTAACATCGGCCCATTTTCCTTTTTTGTAATTTATAAAATGTAAAAGATAAGAATATGCACAGTATATATTGCCTAAAATACAAAGGAAACGTGTCATCTTTAACTTTAGGCCTTTTAGAGATAATTTCATCTTCAACTTGTTTAATTGTTCACATTAATAGTAATATGGATCAGGGGTGCCCAAGCTTTTACATGGCACTGTATCTTATAGACGTAAATCTAGGAATTTCCTTTCCAACACTTTACAAATCATTCTGCTAAGAAAGTTGAATGCTTTCCCTACAGAATATCTTAAATATTTCTGAAGTCCAGCTAATACAAATCATATGTGGTGTTTTTTTCCTAAAAGGTATCAGACACTGAGGACTCTCAAATGTTAATATTTTTCTATCTACTGACTAACACAGTACAAAGATATATATTTGTCCTGTAACTTCTTGTGACTTGTTCCTACTACTAAGTGAATTATAAGGAACTAATTGAAATACATTAGCACTGGAAAGTAAAGCTGTGTACTCTTCATTAAGTGTGTGCAGGGCTTCATTAATGCAGATGTAATTAGCCGTCCACACACTGTTGTGCTTACCTATGCAAGCGCATGCAATTATCCCTGCAGAAAGTTCTCACCTCTGTCCACTACTCATGCCAAGCATCGCTGTAGTCATAATATACATCACGGGTCCTGTATAATGTGAATATTCTATATAGATTGCATACAGATTGCTAACTATCCCTGTTCTCAGCCTCACTATTTTCCTCCTTATTGCCATTTGCCTGGTGCGTAGATCCACCGGGAAACAAGTGTGTACAGGTGAGCGGCAGCTGCTTCTGCCCCTCTCCCTACAGAATCAAATATACTGGTGGCTGACCCAGGGGTCATACTGTATGCATGGATTCCAATCACAATCATCCCCTAGTGGGGTCCATACGACTTTCTGATCTCAACTTTTTCCTGATCTAAACAAAAAACAGTGATTCTGGCATCTTTTTTCCTTTTTTGTTGTTCACTATATGGCATAAATATTCTAATATTTTATTAGAATATTGGAGTTAATTATATTAGAGTTCAGTTTTGCCCATGAAGTATGATTTTTTTTTTTAAATGTATTTATATTCTGGGGAAAGGGGGGTATGAACTTAATGTTTTTATTTTTAAAAACATCTCTCTCTCTCTACATACAGTATATATATATATACAGTGGAGGCAATAAGTATTTGATCCCTTGCTGATTTTTTAAGTTTGCCCCCTGACAAAGACATGAACAGTCTATAATTTTAAGGGTAGGTTAAAGGGAACCTGTCACCTGAATTTGGCGGGACCGGTTTTCAGTCATATGGGCGGAGTTTTCAGGTGTTTGATTCACCCTTTCCTTACCCGCTGGCGGCATGCTGGCTGAAATATTGGATTGAACTTCATTCTCTGTCCTCCATAGTACATGCCTGCACAAGGCAAGATTGCATGGTCTTCTTGAGCAGGGGGACCTTGTGGACACTGCAGGATTTTAAACCTTTATGGTGTAATGTGTTACCAATGGTTTTCTTGATGACTGTGGTCCCAGCTGTCTTGAGATCATTAACAAGTTCCACACCTTGTAGTTTTAGGCTGATATCTCATCTTCTTCATGATCAAGGATAACCCACGAGGTGAGATTTTGCATGGTGCCCCTGATCGATGTCAATTGACAGTCATTTTGTATTTCTTCCATTTTCATACTATTGCACCAACAGTTGTCTCCTTCTCACCCAGTGTCTTACTTATGGTTTTGTAGCCCATTCCAGCTTTGTGCAGAACTATGATCTTGTCCCTGACACCCTTATAAAGCTCTTTGGTCTTGCCCATGTTGTAGAGGTTATAGTCTGACTGATTAATTGAGTCTGTGGACAGGAGTCTTTTATAAAGGTGACTATGTAAGACAGCTGTCTTTAATGCAGGTAACGAGTTGATTAGGAGCATCTAACTGGTCTGTAGGATTCAGAACTCTTAATGGTTTGTAGAGGATCAAATACATATTTTTCACTGTAAAATGCAAATAAACTTATATAATTTATACAATGTGATTTTCTGGATTTTATTTTTGATATTCTATCTCTCAATGTTAAAATTCACCAACCCTTAAAATTATAGACTGTTCATGTCTTTGTCAGTGGGAAAACTTACTAAATCAGTAAGGGATCAAATACTTATTTCCCCCACTGTATATATACAGTTGTGTGAAAAAGTGTTTGCTCCCTTCCTGATTTTCTATTTTGTTGCACTTAAATGTTTCAGATCACCAAACAAATTTAAATATTAGACAAAGATAACAAAAGTACAAAATGCAGTTTTTAAATGGAGGTCTTTATTATAAAGGTAAAAAGAAATTCAAACCTTCAGGGCCCCATGTGAAAAAGTGATTGCTCCTAAACCTAATAACTGGTTGGGCCTACTTCACTTTGTCAGGCAGGTCCTATTTAAGTGATTTCATGATTGCAAGTGGGTGTGGCAGTAATGAGCCCTGGGTGTGTCTAGCAAATTTGAACTCAGCTGTGAGAAACCACAGTTAATTTATGTTTTAAGGGGGGTGAGGGGGATTTTACTTTTTCACACAGGGCTCTGTAGGTTTGGATTTCTTTTTCCCTTAATAATAAAGACCTTCATTTAAAAACTGCAATTTGTGATTACTAGTGCTATTCTTGTCTAATCAAATTTGTTTGGTAACCTGAAACATTTTTAAGTGAGACAAACATGCAAACAAATAGGAAATCATGAAGGGGGCAAACACTTTTTAGCTGCTTGGTCTGACTACTTCTAAGGACTGATTTGGGTGAGATCGTCTTTTCAGTGCTAAATTTATATTATATATATATTTTGGGTGTTTATGGTGTCACAGCTGTGATAGCAATACGTTTTTTTATCCTAATTAAACCCATACTATTATATTTATCTTATTTTCCTAGTATTGTGATAGTGCTGCTATATGGATACATCTATAGTATAATATTTCATCATGGAGTGTATTATGGTCTCTGTATTCCCGGTCTGTATACATTTATATTAGTGTCAGACTTTTGTCTTTGTTCTTCACTGCGATTACTGTTGTCCATTTTTTAAATTTTTATAGCATTTATTTTAATTTGATTATTTACAAATAAATAATAAAATATTAATATATTTTATATGGGTATTTTTGTACTCCTTGTGTTCTTTTTGTATATAGCTGTATTTTGGAGTATACCTGTTTTAATGGTGGTTGTTTTATTGATTTAATTCATTTAATATATTTTTTTTATTAATAATAACATATTAATTAACCCCTTCATGACCTTGGGATTTTCCGTTTTTCCGTGTTCGTTTTTCGCTCCTCTCCTTCCCAGAGCCATAACTTTTTTATTTTTCCATCAATATGGCCATTTGAGGGCTTATTTTTTGCGGGATGAGTTGTTCTTTTGAACGACATCATTGGTTTTACCATGTCGTGTACTAGAAAACGGAAAAAAATTCCAAGTGTGGTGAAATTGCAAAAAAGTGCAATCCCACACTTGTTTTTTGTTTGGCTTTTTTGCTAGGTTCACTAAATGCTAAAACTGACCTGATATTATGATTCTCCAGGTCATTACGAGTTCCTAGACTCTAAACATGGCTAGGTTCTCTTTTATCTAAGTGGTGAAAAAATTCCAAACTTTGCTAAAAATAATAATAAATTGCGCCATTTTCCGATACCCACAGCGTCTCCATTTTACGTGATCTGGGGTCAGCTGAGGGCTTATTTTTTGAGTTCCAAGCTGACGTTTTTATTGAGACCACTTTTGTGCAGATACGTTTTTTTGATCGCCCGTTATTGCATTTTAATGCAATGTCACGGCTACCAAAAAAACGTAATTCTGCTTTTTTATTGATAGATCGGGCGATTCTGAATGCGGCGATACCAAATATGTGTAGGTTTGATTTTTTTATTGCTTTATTTTGATTGGGGCGAAAGGGAGGTGATTTAAACTTTTATATTTTTGTTTTTTTCAATTTTTTTTAACTTTTTTTTAACTTTTGCTATGCTTCAATAGCCTCCATGGGAGGCTAGAAGCTGGCACCACTCGATCGGCTCAACTATATAGCAGCGATCATCAGATCACTGCTATGTAGCTGAAATGCAGGCTTGCTATGAGCGCCGACCACAGGGTGGCGCTCACAGCAAATCGGCATCAGTAACCATAGAGGTCTCAAGGACCTCTATGGTTACTATGCAGAAGCATCGCTGATCCGCGATCATGTGAGGGGGGTCGGCGATGCGCTCATTGCGCTGGTTAAATGCCGCTGTTTGCGTTTGACAGCGGCATTTAACTAGTTAATAGCGGCGGGTGAATCGCGATTTCACCCGCCGCTATTGCGGGCACATGTCAGCTGTTCAAAACAGCTGACATGTCTCGGCTTTGATGCGGCTCACCGCCGAAGCCCTGCATCAAAGCGGGGCTTCTGACCTCGGACGTACTATCCCGTCCGGAGGTCAGAAAGGGGTTAAGTGTAAGAACTGTCACACAACTTTTCAAGCAAGTGATAATAACTGTAAGAAAATACAGGAATAATTAAAATATGCTATGTATTCACTAAGGTTTCATTTGTGTAATATTCAGTATAAGAAATATCTGGCACCACATATGCAGTAACACTGCATTTGTTGGTTATTTTTATATTTCTATTTTAATTATTATTATGTGTGCTTTATTTATGTCATCTCCTTAGGTAATTACCGTGAGCCTATATAGACACACTAATGAATGAGGGTGGTCATACACTAGCTAACCTAGATGTGTTAAATAGTCATAAAGAGACAAGCTTCATGACACATCATAGGATAATGTCACCACACACCCCATTTATTTACGCTTGGAATGCTAGTGATATCTCTAATAAATCAATCAGATGTCTACATCATTGGATGTGTGCGCCTATTCATACAATTTTATCCCATTGTGTTTGTTCTTCATTGTTTCCTTTACATTACAGTACAGTTTAACACCTTATGATAGCACCAAATGTATCTCAAACAGTTGACATCCTGCCGATAAGGGGATTACTCCTAAGCTTGAAGAACATCACCCCAGCACTCTGCTTTTGTTTTGTGCCATGAAATACTTTAGTTTTCTCTAGTTTTCGTTTTTTGTTAAATTACATTTTTCTTTCCGTAGCTTGGGTACATTCCAGGATGTTTTTCACTTGATCTCTAATGCTGTGGAACAATAGGAGCTTCATTATCTTGGAGAACAGCTCAAGACACGGCACATCCCGAGCTTCCTATTTCGCTGGCAGAGGAGACAGGGTATCTTCCCTAGCCAAAGGAGATGCCATTTTAGTTACATCAGAGAAAAGTGATAGAATCACAGTGTTTTTTTAGTGATGGAGTGGAAGTATGAAGCTTGAGTGAGAATGCATTCTACCTATGAGGTTCTCTACATACTATAGGCCAGGGGTGTCAAACTGCATTCCTCCAGGGCCGCAAACAGGTCATGTTTTCAGGATTTCCTTGTATTGCACAGGTGATAATTTAATCATCTGCACAGAATGATTCCAGCACCTTGTGTAATGCAAAGGAAATCTTGAAAACACGCATGGTCTGAGTTCCTTGAGGAATGCAGTTTTACACCCCTGCTATAGGCTCTAAGAAAGACGTTGGAGTAAAGTGAGCTAGATTTATCATATTTAGTAATCTTAGTTACCCTTAATATATTCTCTTTTCTCAGTCAATTTTGAGGGCTATGCACATGGATTCCTATGAATGTATCATAACTCAACTGATTAGATCTTAGTAAATAAGAATTAAATTTTACTATTGATGCTCAGGCATGCTGGGGACTCGATCGATTATCCTTGGTGCTCGAGCGCCACGCTCGAGACCCCATCTCGCATGTTTAGCAGCTGTTTTTCAGCCGCTAAACATATAGAGATTTCCTGCCAAACACAGTAATGCTGTAGCCATTTTAGCTACTGGCATTACTGGGACTGGCCGGCTGCATCATATTATCGGGTCTATATAAGACCCGGTGACACAATGCTTGCCACATTGTACCATGGAAAAAGAGTAGGGACAGCTTCTGGAGAAGATAATGTTTGCATTACAAGCCAATAGTTTAGTATGGGGTTTATATTTCCTTACAGTCCCTCCTGCTGAAACCTATAACCAAATAGTCCTTTTCAGGGCTCCATCTGTTCTATTCAATATAAATACCGCAGTTAGTGTTATTTAGTATAGGGACAGAAGCTGGAGAAGTCATAGTAGTTCATTACAGGCCTATAGTCAGGGTTTATAATCTTACAGTTCTTGCTGCAGAAACCTAAAGCCAAAACTCCTTATCAGGGCTACATCTATTCTATTCTAGTCCTTATTAATACCTTCTCTTAGCTGCATACCTAATTAAATATGCGCAACGTGTGCAGTAAGGGACGAGAAAGTGAACTTGCTGCTGATGGTGCCCACAAAGGCTGAGGCCGTGGGCTAGGTGAAAGTGTGCCTGCTGCAGGGGCACAACAAACATACTTATCCACTAAAACTAGCTTCCTGTCCCACTTTCCAGGGGGTGCGGGACTCCATTCTTGAAGCCAGAACAGTGCGAATATATGGTTGGTTAGATGACACATAATGCTTCCAGTATATTTCCCAGCACAACCCTGTTTTCCACATGGTCCAGTCTCACTAGCCAAGAGTCTGGAGCACATAATCCTCATCCTGATCCTTCTTCCTCCCATCATGGCGAGTCCCAGCAGATAAGTGATCCAACACTTGGACACTCCAAGGAGCTCTTTAATTTTCCATTTATTGATTCTGGCTGTTTTCATGAGGGACATGAGGAGCTACGGTTAGTATAAGACGACGGATGAGACACAGTTGCCAACAAGTGATGTTGTTAAGTCAACAAGTCAGGAAGAGGACCAGAGTTCAAAAGTGGTAGATGAGGTGGTGGACGATGAAGTCACTGACCCAACCTTGGAAGGTGCCATGCATTGCGAGCACCGCAGAGCAGAAATGGAGGAATTCGCTATACCACAACAGGCTGCCAGAGTCAGTAGGGAGGCCAGAGTGAGAGGGCGGGTAAGGCTACGTTCACATTAGCGTTTTGCGTGTTTGCGTCGGGCGACGCAGCGGCGACGCATGCGTCATGCGCCCCTATATTTAACATGGGGGATGCATGGGCATGTGTTGTGCTGCGTTGTGCAACGCATGCGTTTTTTTTGCCGCAAGCGTCGGGCGCAGAAAACGCAACAAGTTGCATTTTTCTTGCGTCCAAATTTCGGCAAAAAAGGACGCATGCATCGCAAAATGCAGTGTTTTTGCGTGCGTTTTGGTGCGTTTTTATTTGCGTTGTGCGTTGCATCGCCGACGCAGCGGCGCACAACGCAAATGTGAACGTAGCCTAACTGTTCCCCAGAGAACCCACACGAGCCAAGTTCCCAGGCAAAGTGTTAGTGGTTCCCCAGTCTTGCGTTTTTTTACAGAAAGTACGGATGACAAGAAAACGGTCATTTGCAACCTGTGCCATACCAAGATCAGTAGGGGCCTGACCACTACCAGCCTGACCACCACCAGCATGCTCAGGCAAATGTCATCCAAGCATCTGAGCGCCCGTTAGAACCGTAGGGTGCTCGGGCCGGGTTCGTCGGTATTTAAAGAGGTAGTCACAGTGGCAGTGACCCAGTCCGTGGCCCTGGGCGTCCAGCAAAAGGGGGTGAATGAAAGTGAAGAATAAAGTCTATAAAGAATTATTCGTTGACGCCACCTGTGGTATTCAGCCAGGGATGGCCGGCGCTTCTTAAAGGGGTCCACTGGGGCTGATGGAGTTGCAGCAGAGTTGGTATAGCTCCCCACAGGTAGGGCTTAGTCCCCAGGGCTACCCATACAGTTGGTAAGAGGGATGATTGACAGTGGGGTGCAGGAAATAAATGAAGGACACAGGGATAGCAGTTTCCTTTACCTTTTACTGATGAAATGCAGGTACAGTCCAGGGTACAGGTAGCAGGTGGTGTTGGGGTCCAGGCAGCTTGGAAACAGCTTGGGATCCACCTAGCCAGGTGGGTTCGGAGGCCTTCCTTCTGCACTATATACTCTGACCCTTGCTGCCTGAAGCTCTGCACAAGTCCTCTCAGTGTCTGTACTCTAAACCTGCATGGCTGACAGCCTGAACCTTTCATGGGCACTGTCTTCTCACTGGCAGCCCCATTTTCCTGACTTGCTGTGGTTCCTGCAGGTGTTAGATGGGACAGGAGACTTGCAATCTCCCGCCCTCCGGTTTCAGTGGCTGGGCATGCAATTCCCACACCACTACAGACTCCGATGTCCGGTCTCTTGGCGCTTTCTTTTGGGGAGAGCCCTGTTATGAACTGGTGGTTTAGGAGCAACATGGACGAGCTCTGAAGGAGGTGGTACCTGTACTAACCGCAGTCCCTAAGCTCAACACAACACTAGAAGTAGCCGTGGGATGCTCCTGTCACTCCCTAGGCACCTCGTCACAGCCTGAGAACTAACTACCCCTAAAGATAGAAACAGGAAAACTATCTTGCCTCAGAGAAAATCCCCAAAGGACAGACAGCCCCCCACAAGTAATGACTGTGAGTGGAGAAGGAAAAGACACACGTAGAATGAAACCAGGATGTAGCACAGGAGGCCAGTCTAGCTAGATAGATAGGACAGGACGGAATACTGTGCGGACAGTATTAAAAACTACAAAAATCCACACAGAGTTTACAAAAATCTCCACACCTGACTAAAGGTGTGGAGGGTAAATCTGCTTCCCAGAGCTTCCAGCTTAACTGAATTAATCCATACTGACAAGCTGGACAAAACATAGAATGCACAGAACGAATAAGTCCACAACATGTGGACAGAAAAGAGCAAAGAAAGGACTTATCTTTGCTGAACTGGTCAGGATATCAGGGAAATCCAAGAGAGATGTGAATCCAACCAGGAACCATTGACAAGTGGCACTGGCTGAAGGGAAGAGCCAGGCATAAATAGCCGAGCAGAAAGACAATCAGTGGAAGCAGCTGCAGACTGCTAAATCCAAGGATTAGCCATTCCACTTAAAACCACTGGAGGGAGCCCAAGAGCAGAACTCACAAAAGTGCCACTTACAACCACCGGAGGGAGCCCAAGAGCGGAATTCACAACAGTACCCCCCTTGAGGAGGGGTCACCGAACCCTCACCAGAGCCCCCAGGCCGATCAGGACGAGCCAAGTGAAAAGCACAAACCAAATCGGCGGCATGGACATCGGAGGCAACAACCCAAGAATTATCCTCCTGGCTATAACCATTCCACTTGACAAGATACTGAAGCCTCCGCCTCGAAAAACGAGAATCCAAAATTTTCTCAACCTCATATTCCAACTCTCCCTCAACCAACGCCGGGGCAGGAGGATCAACCGACGGAACAATGGGCACCACATATCTCCACAACAAAGATCTATGGAAAACATTATGAATGGCAAAAGAGGCTGGAAGAGCCAAACGAAAAGACACCGGATTGATAATTTCAGAAATCTTATAAGGACCAATAAACCGAGGCTTAAACTTAGGGGAAGAAACCTTCATAGGAACATGATGAGAAGACAACCAAACCAAATCCCCCACACGAAGCCGGGGACCAACACACCGACGGCGGTTAGCAAAACGTTGAGCCTTTTCCTGAGACGTCAAATTGTCCACCACATGAGTCCAAATCTGCTGCAGCCTGTCCACCACAGAATCCACACAAGGACAATCAGAAGGCTCAACCTGCCCCGAAGAAAAATGAGGATGAAAACCAAAATTACAAAAGAAAGGTGAAACCAAAGTAGCCGAACTAGCCCTATTATTAAGGGGAAAAACTCGGCCAACGGGAAGAAAGCCACCCAATCATCCTGATCAGCAGACACAAAGCATCTCAAATAGGTTTCCAAGGTCTGATTAGTTCGCTCAGTTTGGCCATTAGTCTGAGGATGAAACGCCGAAGAAAAAGACAAATCAATGCCCATCCTAGCACAAAAGGCCCGCCAAAACCTAGAGACAAACTGAGAACCTCTGTCAGACACAATATTCTCCGGAATGCCATGCAAACGAACCACATGCTGAAAAAATAATGAAACCAAATCTGAGGAGGAAGGCAACTTAGGCAAAGGTACCAGATGGACCATTTTAGAGAACCGGTCACAAACAACCCAGATAACAGACATCTGGGAAACAGGAAGATCCGAAATAAAATCCATGGAAATATGCGTCCAGGGCCTCTCCGGGACCGGCAAAGGCAAAAGCAACCCACTAGCGCGGGAACAGCAAGGCTTGGCCAGGGCGCAAGTCCCACCGGACTGCACAAAAGCACACACATCCCGCGACAAAGAAGGCCACCAAAAGGACCTAGCAACCAAATCTCTGGTACCAAAAATCCCAGGATGACCAGCCAACACTGAACAATGAACCTCAGAAATTACCTTACTTGTCCATCTATCAGGAACAAACAGCTTCCCCACTGGACAGCGGTCAGGCTTATCAGCCTGAAATTCCCGAAGCACCCGCCGCAAATCAGGGGAGATGGCAGAAAGAATCACCCTTTCCTTAAGAATGCCAACCGGCTCAAGGACTCCAGGAGAATCAGGCAAAAAACTCCTAGAGAGGGCATCAGCCTTAACATTCTTAGATCCTGGAAGATACGAGACCACAAAATCAAAACGGGAGAAAAACAGGGACCATCGTGCCTGTCTAGGATTCAGCCGCTTGGCCGACTTGAGGTAAATCAGATTCTTATGATCAGTCAAGACCACAACGCGGTGCTTAGCTCCCTGAAGCCAATGTCGCCACTCCTCAAACGCCCACTTCATAGCCAACAACTCCCGATTGCCGACATCATAATTGCATTCCGCAGGCGAAAAATTTCTGGAAAAAAAAGCACACGGTTTCATCAAAGAACCATCAGAATCCCTCTGAGACAAAACAGCCCCTGCCCCAATCTCAGAAGCGTCAACCTCAACCTGAAAAGGAAGAGAAAAATCCGGCAGACGCAACACAGGGGCAGAAGTAAATCGGCGTTTAAGCTCCCGAAAGGCCTCAACAGCCGCAGAGGACCAATTCGTCACATAAGCGCCTTTCTTCGTCAAATCAGTAAGGGGCTTAACCACACTGGAAAAGTTGGCAATGAAACGCCGATAGAAATTAGCAAAGCCCAAAAATTTTTGAAGGCTCTTCACAGATGTGGGTTGAATCCAGTCATGAATAGCTTGGACCTTAACATGGTCCATTTCCATAGACGAGGGAGAAAAAATAAAACCCAAAAAAGAGACCTTCTGAACTCCGAATAGGCACTTAGACCCCTTCACAAATAAAGCATTATCACGAAGGATCTGAAATACCATCCTGACCTGCTTCACATGAGACTCCCAATCATCGGAAAAAATCAAAATATCATCCAAATATACAACCATGAATTTATCAAGATAATTGCGGAAAATATCATGGATGAAAGATTGGAACACAGATGGAGCATTAGAGAGCCCGAATGGCATCACGAGGTATTCAAAATGGCCTTCGGGCATATTAAATGCAGTTTTCCATTCGTCACCCTGTTTAATACGAACAAGATTATATGCCCCTCGAAGGTCAATCTTAGTAAACCAACTAGCCCCCTTAATCTGAGCAAACAAATCAGAAAGCAAAGGCAAGGGGTATTGGAATTTGACCGTGATCTTATTAAGAAGACGATAATCTATACAGGGTCTCAAGGAGCCATCCTTCTTAGCAACAAAAAAGAAACCCGCTCCCAATGGTGACGAAGAGGGCCGAATATGCCCCTTCTCCAAAGACTCCTTAACATAACTCCGCATGGCGGCATGCTCTGGCACAGACAGATTGAAAAGTCGGCCCTTAGGGAACTTACAACCTGGAATCAAGTTAATAGCACAATCACAGTCCCTATGTGGAGGAAGGGAACTGGACTTGGGCTCATCAAATACATCCTGGAAATCCGACAAAAACTCAGGGACCTCAGAAGAGGGGGAAGAGGAAATTGACATCAAAGGAACGTCACTATGTACCCCTTGACAACCCCAACTAGTCACAGACATAGTTTTCCAATCCAGCACGGGATTATGTTCCTGTAACCATGGAAAACCCAGTACAACAACATCATGCAGGTTATGCAACACCAGAAAACGGCAATCTTCCTGATGTGCTGGAGCCATGTACATGGTCATCTGCGTCTAGTACTGAGGTTTATCCTTGGCCAATGGTGTAGCATCAATGCCCCTCAAAGGAATAGGGCTCTGCAAAGGCTGCAAGGAAAAACCACAGCGCCTGGCGAATTCTAAGTCCATTAAGTTCAGGGCAGCGCCTGAGTCCACAAATGCCATGACAGAAAAGGACGACAATGAGCAAATCAGGGTCACAGATAAAAGAAATTTAGGCTGTGCAGTACTGATGGTAACAGACCTAGCGACCCTCCTAGTATGCTTAGGGCAATCGGAAATAACATGAGCAGAATCACCACAGTAAAAACACAGCCTATTCTGACGTCTGAATTCCTGCCGTTCTGTTCTAGTCAAAATCCTATCACATTGCATAGGCTCAGGACTCTGCTCAGAGGACACTGCCATATGGTGCACAGCTTTGCGCTCGCGCAGACGCCGATCAATCTGAATGGCTAGAGACATAGATTCGCTCAAACCAGCAGGTGTAGGGAAGCCCACCATAACATCTTTAAGGGCTTCAGAAAGACCTTTTCTGAAAATAGCAGCCAGAGCATCCTCATTCCATTTAGTGAGCACAGACCATTTCCTAAATTTCTGGCAGTACAATTCTGCCGCTTCCTGACCTTGACACAGGGCCAACAGGGTTTTTTCTGCATGATCCACAGAATTAGGTTCGTCATACAATAATCCGAGCGCTTGAAAAAATGCGTCTACATTCAGCAATGCCGGATCCCCTGATTCAAGGGAGAATGCCCAGTCCTGAGGGTCACCACGCAGCAAGGATATGATGATTTTAACTTGCTGAATGGGATCACCAGAAGAACGGGGTTTCAAAGCAAAAAAACAATTTGCAGTTATTTTTAAAGTTCAAAAACTTGGATCTGTCCCCAAAAAACAAATCAGGAGTAGGAATTTTAGGCTCCAAAGCCGGAGTCTGGACAACATAATCTTGGATACTCTGTACTCTTGCAGCAAGTCGATCCACACGAGAAAACAAACCCTGAACATCCATGCCAGAGCATAAATCCTAAACCACCCTGAGATCAAGAGGAAAAAAAGACAAAACAGAGCACAGAAAAAAAAATGGCTCAGAATTTTTTTTTCCTTCTTTTGAGATGCATTTAATTCATTTTTGGCCACTTGTACTGTTATGAACTGGTGGTTTAGGAGCAACATGGGACGAGCTCTGAAGGAGGTGGTACCTGTACTGACCACAGTCCCTAAGCTCAACACAACACTAGAAGTAGCCGTGGGATGCTCCTGTCACTCCCTAGGCACCTCGTCACAGCCTGAGAACTAACTACCCCTAAAGATAGAAACAGGAAAACTATCTTGCCTCGGAGAAAATCCCCAAAGGACAGACAAGTAATGACTGTGTGTGGAGAGGGAAAAGACACACGTAGAATGAAACCAGGATGTAGTACAGGAGGCCAGTCTAGCTAGATAGATAGGACAGGACAGAATACTGTGCGGTCAGTATTAAAAACTACAAAAATCCACACAGAGTTTACAAAAATCTCCACACCTGACTAAAGGTGTGGAGGGTAAATCTGCTTCCCAGAGCTTCCAGCTTAACTGAATTAATCTATACTGACAAGCTGGACAAAACATAGAATGCACAGAACGAATAAGTCCACAACATGTGGACAGAAAAGAGCAAAGAAAGGACTTATCTTTGCTGAACTGGTCATGTGAATCCAACCAGGAACCATTGACAAGTGGCACTGGCTGAAGGGAAGAGCCAGGCATAAATAGCCGAGCAGAAAGACAATCAGTGGAAGCAGCTGCAGACTGCTAAATCCAAGGAGCAGCCATTCCACTTAAAACCACTGGAGGGAGCCCAAGAGCAGAACTCACAAAAGTGCCACTTACAACCACCGGAGGGAGCCCAAGAGCGGAATTCACAACAGTACCCCCCCCTTGAGGATGGGTCACCGAACCCTCACCAGAGCCCTCAGGCCGATCAGGACAAGCCAAGTGAAAAGCACAAACCAAATCGGCGGCATGGACATCGGAGGCAAAAACCCAAGAATTATCCTCCTAGCCATAACCCTTCCACTTAACAAGATACTGAAGCCTCCGCCTCGAAAAACGAGAATCCAAAATTTTCTCAACCTCATATTCCAACTCTCCCTCAACCAACACCGGGGCAGGAGGATTAACCGAGGGAACAATGGGCACCACATATCTCTGCAACAAAGATCTATGGAAAACATTATGAATGGCAAAAGAGGCTGGAAGAGCCAAAGGAAAAGACACCGGATTGATAATTTCAGAAATCTTATAAGGACTGTTATGACCTGGTGGTTAAGAGGCCACACTGAAATGACCTGGTGGCTAAAACGCAACATGGAACGAGCTCTGAGAAGGTGGTATCTCTACTGACTGCAGTCCCTAATCCTAACAACGCAACTAGAAATAGCCGTGGGATGTTCCTGACACTCCCTAGACACCTCGTCACAGCCTCAGATATAACTACCCCTAAAGAAGGAAAAAGAAAGCTATCTTGCCTCAGAGAAACCCCCAAAATGAAAGACAGCCCCCCACAAATATTGACTGTGAAAGGAGAGGGAAATGACGAACACAGAAATGAAATTAGATTTCTGCAAAGGGAGGCCAAAACTAAACTAGATAGACAGAGAGCAAAGGATACTGTGCGGTCAGTATTAAAAACTACAAAATCCACGCAGAGTTTACAAAAATGAACTCCACACCGACTCACGGTGTGGAGGGGCAAATCTGCTTTCCCAGAGCTTCCAGCTAGCCTAAATAAGACATAGTGACAAGCTGGACAAAAGAGACAAAATGCAAAGCAATAGAGTCCAAACAAATGGACAAACAAAACTAGCAAAACTTATCTTTTGCAGACAAGGACTGGCCATATGAGAAATCCAAGGGAAGAATCAAATCCAACCAAGAACATTGACAGCAGGCACGGACTAAAGCCCAGAGCAGGTTTAAATCACAAACCCAGGCAAGGCGATTAGTGAAAGCAGCTGCTACAGCTGCTAAACGGAGCAGCAGTTCCACTTGAAACCACCAGAGGGAGCCCAAGGGCAGAACTCGCAAAAATACCATTAGCAACCACAGGAGGGAGCTCCAGAACGGAACTCACAACAGTACCCCCCCTTGAGGAGGGGTCACCGAACCCTCACCAGAGCTCCCAGGCTGATCAGGACGAGCCAAATGGAAAGCATGAACCAAATCGGGAGCATGAACATCGGAGGCAACAACCCAAGAAATATCCTCCTGGCCATAACCCTTCCACTTGACCAGATACTGAAGCTTCCGCCTCGAAAAACGAGAATCCAAAATCTTCTCTACCACATATTCCAATTCCTCCTCAACCAACATCGGAGCAGGAGGATCAATGGAGGGAACCATAGGTACCACATATCTCCGCAACAAGGATCTATGGAACACATTATGAATGGAAAAGGAAGCTGGAAGGGCCAAACGAAAAGACACTGGATTGATAATTTCAGAAATCTTATAAGGCCCAATAAAGCGAGGCTTGAACTTAGGGGAAGAAACCTTCATAGGAACATGACGAGAAGACAACCAGACCAAATCCCCAACACGAAGCCGGGGACCAACACACCGACGACGGTTAGCAAAACGCTGAGCCTTCTCCTGAGACAACGTCAAATTGTCCACCACATGAGTCCAAATTTGCTGCAACCTGTCCACCACGGAATCCACACTAGGACAGTCAGAAGGCTCAAGCTGCCCTGAAGAAAAACGAGGATGAAAAACCAAAGTTACAATAAAAAGGCGAAACCAAGGTAGCCGAACTAGCCTGATTATTAAGGGCAAACTCGGCCAATGGCAAAAAGGTCACCCAATCATCCTGATCAGCAGACACGTAGCATCTCAAATAGGTTTCCAAGGTCTGATTGGTTCGCTCCGTTTGGCCATTTGTCTGAGGATGGAATGCAGAAGAAAAAGACAAATCAATGCCCATTCTAGCACAAAAGGACCGCCAAAACTTAGAAACGAACTGGGAACCTCTGTCAGACACAATATTCTCCAGAATACCATGCAAACGAACCAGATGCTGAAAAAATAATGGAACCAAATCAGAAGAGGAAGGCAACTTAGGCAACGGCACCAAATGGACCATCTTAGAAAACCGGTCACAAACCACCCAGATGACAGACATCTTCTGAGAAACAGGAAGATCAGAAATAAAATCCATGGAAATATGCGTCCAGGGCCTCTCAGGAATAGGCAAAGGCAAAAGCAACCCGCTGGCACGGGAACAGCAAGGCTTAGCCCGAGCACAGGTCCCACAGGACTGCACAAACGAACGCACATCCCGCGACAAGGAAGGCCACCAAAAGGACCTAGCCACCAAATCTCTGGTACCGAAAATCCCAGGGTGACCAGCCAACACCGAACAATGAACCTCAGAAATTACCCTACTAGTCCATCTATCAGGAACAAACAATTTCCCCACAGGACAGCGGTCAGGTTTATCAGCCTGAAACTCCTGAAGTACCCGCCGTAAATCAGGGGAGATGGCAGAAAGAATCACCCCCTCCTTGAGGATCCCAGCCGGCTCAAGAACTCCCGGAGAATCAGGCAAAAAACTCCTAGAAAGGGCATCAGCCTTCACATTCTTAGATCCAGGAATATACGAGACCACAAAATCAAAACGTGAGAAAAACGAAGACCACCGAGCCTGTCTAGGATTCAACCGCTTAGCAGACTCGAGGTAAATCAGATTCTTGTGATCAGTCAAGACCACCACGCGATGCTTGGCTACCTCAAGCCAATGTCGCCACTCCTCAAATGCCCACTTCATAGCCAACAACTCCCGATTGCCGACATCATAAATACGCTCAGAAGACGAAAATTTTCTGGAGAAGAAGGCACAAGGTTTCATCAAAGAGCCATCAGAATTTCTCTGAGACAAAACGACCCCTGTTGTGAATTCTGTTGTCGGGCTCCCTCCTGTGGTCATGAATGGTACTTCGGCTGGTTCTGTCCATGGACTTCCTCTGGTGGGTGTTTCTGAGTTTCACAGGTGACGAGGTTAATTCGTTTGCTGCTGCTCTATTTAACTCCACTTAGATCTTTGCTCCAGGCCACCTGCCAATGTTGCAGTATTGGTCTGTTCACTCCTGGATCGTTCTTGTGACCTGTCTTCCCATCAGAAGCTAAGTTCCAGCTTGTATTTCTTTTGTTTGCTATTTTTCTGTCCAGCTTGCTATTTATTTGTTGTCTTGCTTGCTGGAAGCTCTGGGACGCAGAGGGAGCGCCTCCGCACCGTGAGTCGGTGCGGAGGGTCTTTTTGCGCCCTCTGCGTGGTCTTTTTGTAGGTTTTTGTGCTGACCGCAAAGTATCCTTTCCTATCCTCGGTCTGTTCAGTAAGTTGGGCCTCACTTTGCTAAATCTATTTCATCTCTGTGTTTGTATTTTCATCTTTACTCACAGTCATTATATGTGGGGGGCTGCCTTTTCCTTTGGGGAATTTCTCTGAGGCAAGGTAGGCTTTATTTTTCTATCTTCAGGGCTAGCTAGTTTCTTAGGCTGTGCCGAGTTGCATAGGGAGCGTTAGGCGCAATCCACGGCTATTTCTAGTGTGTTTGATAGGTTTAGGGATTGCGGTCAGCAGAGTTCCCACGTCCCAGAGCTCGTCCTTATTATCAGTAACTATCAGGTCATTCCGTGTGCTCTTAACCACCAGGTCCATTATTGTCCTGACCACCAGGTCATAACAGGCCCCTGCCCCAATCTCAGAAGCATCAACCTCAACCTGAAAAGGGAGAGAAACATCTGGCTGACGCAACACAGGAGCAGAAGTAAAATGATGTTTAAGCTCCTGAAAGGCCTCAACAGCCGCAGAGGACCAATTCACCACATCAGTGCCCTTCCTCGTCAAATCGGTCAGAGGCTTCACCACACTAGAAAAATTAGCAATAAAGCGACGATAAAAATTGGCAAAGCCCAAAAATTTCTGAAGGCTCTTTACAGATGTAGGTTGAGTCCAATCATGAATGGCCTGGACTTTAACAGGGTCCATTTCAATAGCCGAGGGAGAAAAAATGAAACCCAAAAAAGAAACCCTCTGAACTCCAAAGAGGCACTTAGACCCCTTCACAAACAACGTATTAGTACGAAGGACCTGAAACACCATCCTAACCTGCTTCAGATGAGACTCCCAATCATCGGAGAAAACCAAAATATCATCCAAATACACAATCATAAATTTATCCAGATAATTCCGGAAGATATCATGCATAAAGGACTGAAATACCGATGGAGCATTAGAGAGCCCGAATGGCATTACAAGATATTCAAAATGGCCGTCAGGCGTATTAAATGCTGTTTTCCATTCATCACCTTGTTTAATACGCACAAGATTATACGCCCCTCGGAGGTCGATTTTAGTAAACCAACTAGCACCCTTAATCCGAGCAAACAAATCAGAAAGCAAAGGTAACGGATACTGGAATTTGACAGTGATCTTATTGAGAAGGCGATAATCTATACAGGGTCTCAAGGAGCCATCCTTCTTGGCAACAAAAAAAAATCCCGCTCCCAACGGTGAGGAAGATGTCCTTTCTCCAAGGACTCCTTTACATAACTCCGCATAGCGGCATGCTCTGGCACAGACAGATTGAAAAGTCGGCCCTTAGGGAACTTACAGCCAGGAATCAAATTAATGGCACAATCGCAGTCCCTATGAGGAGGCAGGGAACTGGACTTGGGCTCATCAAATACATCCTGGAAATCCGACAAAAACTCAGGAACTTCAGAAGAAGGGGACGAGGAAATGGACATCAAAGGAATATCACTATGTATCCCCCGACAACCCCAACCAGTCACAGACATAGATCTCCAATCCAACACTGGATTATGTACCTGTAACCATGGAAAACCCAGCACAACAACATCATGCAAATTATGCAACACCAAAAAACGAATATTTTCCTGATGTGCTGGAGCTATGCACATGGTTAACTGTGTCCAGTACTGAGGTTTATTCTTGGCCAATGGCGTAGCATCAATCCCCCTTAAGGGAATAGGACTCTGCAAAGGTTCCAAGGAAAAACCACAGCGCTTGGCAAATTCTAAGTCCATTAAGTTCAGGGCAGCGCCAGAATCCACAAATGCCATAACAGAAAAGGACGACAATGAGCAAATCAGGGTAACAGACAAGAGAAATTTAGGCTGCACAGTACTAATGGTAACAGACCTAGGGACCCTCCTAGTACGCTTAGGGCAATCAGAAATAGCATGAGCTGAATCACCACAGTAAAAACACAGGCCATTCTGATGTCTGAATTTCTGCCTTTCTGCTCTAGTCAAAATCCTATCACATTGCATAGGCTCAGGACTTCGCTCAGAGGACACTGCCATATAGTGCACCGCCTTGCGCTCACGCAAGCGCCGATCAATCTGAATAGCTAGAGACATAGATTCGCTCAAACCGGTAGGCGTAGGAAAGCCCACCATAACATCTTTAAGGCTTTCAGAAAGACCTTTTCTGAAAATAGCAGCCAGCGCCTCTTCATTCCATTTAGTGAGCACAGACCATTTTCTAAATTTCTGGCAATATAACTCTGCCGCTTCCTGACCCTGACACAGGGCCAACAGTGTTTTCTCAGCATGCTCTACAGAGTTAGGTTCGTCATACAACAATCCGAGCGCCTGAAAGAATGCATCTACATTCAATAATGCCAGATTCCCTGTTTCAAGAGCAAATGCCCAGTCCTGAGGATCACCACGCAGTAAGGATATGATGATTTTCACTTGCTGAATGGGATCACCAGAAGAACGGGGTTTCAAAGCAAAAAACAATTTGCAGCTATTTTTAAAGTTCAAAAACTTGGATCTGTCCCCAAAAAACAAATCAGGAGTAGGAATTCTTGGCTCTAGAGCCAGAGTCTGAACAATATAATCTTGGATACTCTGGACTCTTGCAGCAAGTTGATCCACACGAGAAAACAAACCCTGAACCTCCATACCAGAGCATATATCCAACACCACCCAGATATCAAGAGGAAAAAGACAGAACAGAGCACAGAAAAAAAAATGGTTCAGAACTCTTCTTTTTTCCTTCTTTTGAGATGCATTCAATTCATTCTTGGCCTGCTGTACTGTTATGATCTGGTGGTTAAGAGGCCACACTGAAATGACCTGGTGGCTAAAACGCAACATGGAACGAGCTCTGAGAAGGTGGTATCTCTACTGACCGCAGTCCCTAATCCTAACAACACAACTAGAAATAGCCGTGGGATGTTCCTGACACTCCCTAAACACCTCGTCACAGCCTCAGATATAACTACTCCTAAAGAAGGAAATAGAAAGCTATCTTGCCTCAGAGAAACCCCCAAAATGAAAGACAGCCCCCCACAAATATTGACTGTGAAAGGAGAGGGAAATGACGAACACAGAAATGAAATAAGATTTCTGCAAAGGGAGGCCAAAACTAAACTAGATAGACAGAGAGCAAAGGATACTGTGCGGTCAGTATTAAAAACTACAAAATCCACGCAGAGTTTACAAAAATGAACTCCACACCGACTCACGGTGTGGAGGGGCAAATCTGCTTTCCCAGAGCTTCCAGCTAGCCTGAATAAGACATAGTGACAAGCTGGACAAAAGAAACAAAATGCAAAGCAATAGAGTCCAAACAAATGGACAAACAAAACTAGCAAAACTTATCTTTTGCAGACAAGGACTGGCCATATGAGAAATCCAAGGGAAGAATCAAATCCAACCAAGAACATTGACAGCAGGCATGGACTAAAGCCCAGAGCAGCTTTAAATAACAAACCCAGGCAAGGCGATTAGTGAAGGCAGCTGCTACAGCTACCAAACGGAGCAGCAGTTCCACTTGAAACCACCAGAGGGAGCCCAAGGGCAGAACTCGCAAAAATACCATTAGCAACCACAGGAGGGAGCTCCAGAACGGAACTCACAACAAAGGACCAATAAACCAAGGCTTAAACTTAGGGGAAGAAACCTTCATAGGAACATGACGAGAAGACAACCAAACCAAATCCCCCACACGAAGCCGGGGACCAACACACCAATGGCGGTTAGCAAAACGTTGAGCCTTTTCCTGAGACAACGTCAAATTGTCCACCACATGAGTCCAAATCTGCTGCAGCCTGTCCACCACGGAATCCACACCAGGACAATCAGAAGGCTCAACCTGCCCCGAAGAAAAACGAGGATGAAAACCAAAATTACAAAAGAAAGGTGAAACCAAAGTAGCCGAACTAGCCCTATTATTAAGGGCAAACTCGGCCAACGGCAAGAAAGCCACCCAATCATCCTGATCAGCAGACACAAAGCATCTCAAATAGGTTTCCAAGGTCTGATTAGTTCGCTCAGTTTGGCCATTAGTCTGAGGATGAAACGCCGAAGAAAAAGACAAATCAATGCCCATCCTAGCACAAAAGGCCCGCCAAAACCTAGAGACAAACTGAGAACCTCTGAAGGAAATGGTACCTGTACTGACCGCAGTCCCTAAGCTCAACACAACACTAGAAGTAGCCGTGGGATGCTCCTGTCACTCCCTAGGCACCTCATCACAGCCTGAGAACTAACTACCCCTAAAGATAGAAACAGGAAAACTATATTGCCTCAGAGAAAATCCCCAAAGGACAGACAGCCCCCCACAAGTAATGACTGAGTGGAGAGGGAAAAGACACACGTAGAATGAAACCAGGATGTAGCACAGGAGGCCAGTCTAGCTAGATAGATAGGACAGGACGGAATACTGTGCGGTCAGTATTAAAAACTACAAAAATCCACACAGAGTTTACAAAAATCTCCACACCTGACTAAAGGTGTGGAGGGTAAATCTGCTTCCCAGAGCTTCCAGCTTAACTGAATTAATCCATACTGACAAGCTGGACAAAACATAGAATGCACAGAACGAATAAGTCCACAACATGTGGACAGAAAAGAGTAAAGAAAGGACTTATCTTTGCTGAACTGGTCAGGATATCAGGGAAATCCAAGAGAGATGTGAATCCAACCAGGAACCATTGACAAGTGGCACTGGCTGAAGGGAAGAGCCAGGCATAAATAGCCGAGCAGAAAGACAATCAGTGGAAGCAGCTGCAGACTGCTAAATCCAAGGAGCAGCCATTCCACTTAAAACCACTGGAGGGAGCCCAAGAGCAGAACTCACAAAAGTGCCACTTACAACCACCGGAGGGAGCCCAAGAGCGGAATTCACAACAGAGCCCAGTCGTAGCTCCAGACCCTAGAGTCCTCTCCTTTGCCTCTTCTCATCTCACTGTCCCTGCACAGTCTAACCAACAGACTGCCTAACCCCGCCCTCAGGCCAGAATTTTTATAGGGAAGCTCCCCTGAAACCGGGTTTAGAGCTCCCCCTTCTGATTTGGAGTCAGGACGGTGTTGCATGTCAGTGTTACCTGATTAGGGGATCCTCCTTGCTTCCAGGCATGACATCACCTCCCCCCCCCGTGAGGAAAAGCAATGCTATTGTGTCTCCTGTTGTGCTGTCCCTTTCTTACACAAGCACATGTTCCAAAACATCACCTGTGCCCTGGCCAATGCAGTTACTTAGAAGGTCCACTTAACCACGGACACGTGGACAAGTGCTTGTGGCCAGAGACACTACGTTTCCCTGACAGCACACTGAGTGAACCTTGTTGAGGCCATCTCCGAATTATTGTCCATTTCGGTCACAAGCTGGAAGCACTGCAGCACTGCATTGATGAAGCGGCAACAGTCTCTGCTGAAGCTAATTTGTTTAGGTGACAAAAAAGCACACCGCTGCGAGTTGTTGAAAGGTCTAACAGATCAGACAAATCTGTGACTACAACCAGGCATGATTGTGCGTGATAAAGGCTGTTACCTGGTCGCAGCTCTGAACTTTGGCAAGCTGGCACCCAAATCATGCCTGGCCCACATGCTCAAATTATTGGTTCAGTGCTTTCTGAAAACCTACCCAGATTTGCCTTAGCTACTTGTGAAGATACACCATATGTGCTCCCATTTTAGCAAGTCACCTACAGCTGACGCTAGTCTGGTAGTGATGCAGTAGCACTTGCAAGTGCCACTTCACCTACTAGTTTGCGACCTGATCAACCACTGGAACTCAACATTACATACTGTATGTTGGCAAGGCTTTGTGAGCAGCAGAGGTCATTAGTTGAATACCAGATACAACATGCCCGTCAGTATTCTTGTCAGCCTCCGCACATAAGAACCAATGAGTGGGCATGGATGTCTGCGTTTTGCCAAAACTTTGAAGAATCAACCAAGATGGCGAGCGGAGATGATGCCATACTCAGCGTAACCATCCCGCTTCTGTGTCTACTCAAACGCTCTCTGCTAACAATTAAAAAGGAAGCTTTGCATGTGGACCAGGTGCAGATTGAGGAAGAAAGAATACAGGGTGATACTACCTACCCCACCCTCATCTCATCGTCTCGGCAAGGGTTCAATGATAATGAGCAGAGAAGAGTAACAGGAGATGGTAACCTGCGCTACAAAGGGTACTACCAATACCAGCTTCTCATCTGTTTGGAGTGGATGGCCTGAAGAGAAGGAGCAGGAGGAGAGGGAGGAGGAGATGGAGAGTCATCCTCCTGGTGGTGACAGTGAAGTCTTGTTTTTAGGGAGACTATGTCAGGGTTTATTGTCTTACACTCCTTGCTGCTGCAAGCTATATTCAAAAGTCCTTTTTGGGGCTACATCTATTCTTTTCAGTTTTAATACTGCTGCTACCTGCATTGATTGTAGGGAGAGTTGCCATAAGAGAGTTAGTGTATTAATTGAGGCATATAGGCAGGGTTTATTGGCTTCCACTCCTTTCATAAGTCTACTGTTGCAGCAACCTTAAAAGAAAAGTTCTTTTCAAGGATAGATATTTTATATTCATAAATAATATTGTAAAGTTTGCAGGCTTCTATTATTTATTTCATTAAAAATGCGCAAGGCATGCGGTAAGAGAAGGGGAAGCGATTACATTTTTGCCACAAAAAAATTTGTTTTAGCCCCAGATTTTGCATTTTCACAGGGGAAAATTGATAAAACCATCAAAAAAATTTGTCACACAATTACTGCTGAATGTGGCAATACCCCATATGTAGCTCTACAGTACTTTTTAGCCACACGGCAAGACTCGGGAAGGAAGGAGCGTTTTTTGACTCTTGGAGAACAAATTATGGTAGAAAAGTTTGTGGACTCCATATACAAAACCCCTAAGTGCCAGAAAACCATAATCCCCCCTCAAGTGACCCAATTTTGGAAATTAAACATCTCTGGAAATTTATCCACAGGTGTAGAAGATGATTTTGACTACATGTGTGTTGTACTCCAGGAACACGCAGTAATTGATGTTGCTTAGTGAAAATTGCTAATTTGCCATTGTAGTGCCTGTACATTGTAGTGCCCATGAATTCTAGTGCCCATATGTTGTGCCGCATTCGTGCTTCTGGAGACATGGACCCCCTAAATTAGGTGGACTCTCATCACTACAGAAATGCCAAACATGTGGTCACTAATAGTGCTTTATCTAGAGCCTTTGTGCAAGCCTCAGATTTTTATGTTAACAGATAATGGATTCGAGTGGGGACTTGCTTTTTTGTGGATTGAGTTTGGAACATTTGACATAACATTTTGGATCACATTTATTTTGTGCTCTGCACTGAGCACTTACATTAAGGTTTCCATCTAAATCTCCAAATGGCATGATTCAGATGAAACCCCTGAGGGATCAATCACTATAATGAGGCAGTAGCGTTACTCTGGCCTCCGTCTGGCCTCTGTTCAGCGTTGTCCTTCTTTTCAGAGGTGCACAAAACTGTGGTGGACTGTTCTTTTATGCACTCTTAAAAATACAGGCACCGCTGAATCATAGGACAGACAATGTCCAAAGTGAATCCGTGTGTCTCACTATGGGGAATGCACCTTCGGGGTTTCGTCTGAATCACATATTTCAGACATTTATACGGAAACACCGCTGTAAGCGCTCAGTGTGAGCCGAACCTTACTACGATCTTTGGGAGGCAGAATAAAAAAATCAACAGCAGGTTAAGAATTGATTCTATTTATTTTTTACGTTGTTTCTTGTGCAGTATAAGTGATTAGATGACTTTATTCTTCGGGTCAGTGCAATTACAGCAATACTGAATTGATATAGTTTTTTTATGTTTGGCTACTATCACACACTAAAACATGCTTTTATTCATATTTTGAGAGATATCATATTTTGAGAGATAGAATTTTTCTATATTTCTGCTGACAAAATCAGGTGAGGGCTTGTTTTTTGACGGACAAGTTGTTGTTTTTATTGGCAGATGACATTTTTTGATTGCCTTCTATTACAATTTTTGGGAGGCAGAATGAACAAAATATGGTATTAAATATGTGCATTTTCTTTGTTTTTTAAACTTATACAGGTGTGCAGTGCCCCAGAGATCTGGTCGTTGCAGTATGACACTCTGCCACTAAGGGGAGTGATGGTACGTCTGATGGCACTGAAGGAATTCTACTGACCAGGTATCACCAGCACACATTACACTTCACACTCCGGCCACTAGGGGGAGAAAAAGGCTTTATTTATTGGGCCACTCCTCACACTGGTAAAACTAGGGGTTGGATAGGAAGTTAGTCAGAAGCTGACTGGGTTGGATTCAGGCAACATCCCGTGGCAGGGGGTGTTGCAGGGAGAAGACACAGGGGGGTCCCTGTTGGGCGTGGGAACCTGGCAGGTGCCTAGCGAACAGAGCAGAACGTAACGGAACCGTGCCTGCACACCCCACGGCGGTATCCTAAGAAAGTGACACGAAGGGAAGGATATTGTGGAACAGTGAGAAATGAGATCAAGCACAAATGAGAACCAGTAGGAGTCGTGCCGTGAGACCGAGGCAACATCCTACTGAGGCGCGTAGCCGGTGGCCGGAACACCGCGGGAGTAACTGACTCTAGGCCTTGCTTCGAACTCCGCAGGACAGTTAATTATAGGTTGGCTGTCTACCTTAAATTTCCTAAGAAGACATAGGGGGCAACGCGTGGAGAGGGGCGTCTCTAGGGTCCCGGAAGAGCTCTGAACCTTCCCGTCATACGGGTGCGTCCTAGCCATAACATACCTGGGGGACGAGAAACTAGTAACATCTGGAACAAGCGAGACAGAATTAGAAAGAACGAACGAGAACAGCAGTTGTGAGGACTATTCCGAATGCTCAGCAGTAGGGTTGAGCGAAACGGATCGTTCATTTTCAAAAGTCGCCGACTTTTGGCACAGTCGGGTTTCACGAAACCCGACCCGACCCCTGTGTGGGGTCGGCCATGCGGTACGCGACTTTCGCGCCAAAGTCGCATTTCAATGACGCTAAAAGCGCCATTTCTCAGCCAATGAAGGTGGACGCAGAGTGTGGGCAGCGTGATGACATAGGTCCTGGTCCCCACCATCTTAGAGAAGGGCATTGCAGTGATTGGCTTGCTGTCTGCGGCGTCACAGGGGCTATAAAGAGGTGTTCCCGCCGACCGCCATCTTACTGCTGCTGATCTGAGCATAGGGAGAGGGTGCTGCCGCTTCGTCAGAAGCAGGGATAGCGTTAGGCAGGGTCCATTAACCACCAAACCGCTTGTGCTGTAGCGATTTCCACTGTCCAACACCACCTTTTGTTTGCAGGGACAGTGGAAGCTACATTTTTTTTTCCACAGCGCTGTAGCTCATTGGGCTGCTCTAGAAGGCTCCCTGATAGCTGCATTGCTGTGTGTACACCGCTGTGCAAACCAACTGCTTTTTTCAAAGCACAAATCCTGTTGTTCCTTCCTTTCTGCACAGCTATCTTTTTTTGTTTGTCCACACTTTTGATTTAATTTGTGCAGCAGTCCACTCCTTCTTATTGCTGCCTGCCATACCTGGCTGAGATTACTGCAGGGAGATAGTAATTGTAGGACAGTCCCTTTTTTTTTTTAATTCTCCCTAAAAAAATAAGTTGTGGGAGATTAAGATTGGCATTTCTGCTAGAGTGCCAGTCCTGTGTGTGCCATCTCTCTTAAATAGTGGGCCATAGAAAGCCTAGTTTTTTTTTTTTTAAATTTGGTATCTAAATTCTCCCAGAAAAAAAAAACAGTGGGAGATTAATATTGGCCTTTCTGCTTGTCTGCCAGTCCTGAGTGTGCCATCTCTCTTAAATAGTGGGCCATAGAAAGCCTAGTGTTTTTTTTTAAATTTGGTATCTAAATTCTCCCTGAAAAAATAAAAAAAACGTGGGAGATTAATATTAGCCTTTCTGCTTGTGTGCCAGTCCTGAGTGTGCCATCTCTCTTAAATAGTGGGCCATAGAAAGCCTGGTGTTTTTTTTTTTAATTTGGTATCTAAATTCTCCCTGAAAAAAAAAAAAAGAGGGAGATTAATATTGGCCTTTCTGCTTGTCTGCCAGTCCAGAGTGTGCCATCTCTCTTAAATAATGGGCCATAGAAAGCCTAGTGTTTTTTTTTTTAATTTGGTATCTAAATTCTCCCTGAAAAAAAAAAACAGTGGGAGATTAATATTGGCCTTTCTGCTTGTCTGCCAGTCCTGAGTGTGCCATCTCTCTTAAATAGTGGGCCATAGAAAGCCTAGTGGTTTTTTTTTTTAAATTTGGTATCTAAATTCTCCCTGAAAAAATAAAAAAAACGTGGGAGATTAATATTAGCCTTTCTGCTTGTGTGCCAGTCCTGAGTGTGCCATCTCTCTTAAATAGTGGGCCATAGAAAGCCTGGTGTTTTTTTTTTTAATTTGGTATCTAAATTCTCCCTGAAAAAAAAAAAAAAGAGGGAGATTAATATTGGCCTTTCTGCTTGTCTGCCAGTCCAGAGTGTGCCATCTCTCTTAAATAGTGGGCCATAGAAAGCCTAGTGTTTTTTTTTTTAATTTGGTATCTAAATTCTCCCTGAAAAAAAAAAAACAGTGGGAGATTAATATTGGCCTTTCTGCTTGTCTGCCAGTCCTGAGTGTGCCATCTCTCTTAAATAGTGGGCCATAGAAAGCCTAGTGGTTTTTTTTTTTAAATTTGGTATCTAAATTCTCCCTGAAAAAAAAAATAACAGTGGGAGATTACTATAGGCCTTTCTGCTTGTCTGCCAGTCCTGAGTGTGCCATCTCTCTTAAATAGTGGGCCATAGAAAGCCTAGTGTTTTTTTTTTTAAATTTGGTATCTAAATTCTCCCTGAAAAAAAAAACAGTGGGAGATTAATATTGGCCTTTCTGCTTGTCTGCCAGTCCTGAGTGTGCCATCTCTCTTAAATAGTGGGCCATAGAAAGCCTAGTGTTTTTTTTTTTTTTAAATTTGGTATCTAAATTCTCCCTGAAAAAAAAAAAACAGTGGGAGATTAATATTGGCCTTTCTGCTTGTCTGCCAGTCCTGAGTGTGCCATCTCTCTTAAATAGTGGGCCATAGAAAGCCTAGTGGGTTTTTTTTAAATTTGGTATCTAAATTCTCCCTGAAAAAAAAAATAACAGTGGGAGATTAATATTGGCCTTTCTGCTTGTCTGCCAGTCCTGAGTGTGCCATCTCTCTTAAATAGTGGGCCATAGAAAGCCTAGTGTTTTTTTTTTTAAATTTGGTATCTAAATTCTCCCTGAAAAAAAAAAAAAACAGTGGGAGATTAATATTGGCCTTTCTGCTTGTCTGGCAGTCCTGAGTGTGCCATCTCTCTTAAATAGTGGGCCATAGAAAGCCTAGTGTTTTTTTTTTTTAAATTTGGTATCTAAATTCTCCCTGAAAAAAAAAAACAGTGGGAGATTAATATTTGCCTTTCTGCTTGTCTGGCAGTCCTGAGTGTGCCATCTCTCTTAAATAGTGGGCCATAGAAAGCCTATTTTTTTTTTTTTAAATTTGGTATCTAAATTCTCCCTGAAAAAAAAAAACAGTGGGAGATTAATATTGGCCTTTCTGCTTGTCTGCCAGTCCTGAGTGTGCCATCTCTCTTAAATAGTGGGCCATAGAAAGCCTAGTGTTTTTTTTTTTAAATTTGGTATCTAAATTCTCCCTGAAAAAAAAAAAACAGTGGGAGATTAATATTGGCCTTTGTGCTTGAGTGACAGTCCTGCGTATGTGGCATCTCTCTCATTTGGTGCCACAGAAAACAGAGTGTGTAACATCGTGCCTGATTTTCCTTGCGGTCTCACCCACCTATAAAGGGATATCTAAATCATACAGAAGTTAGAGTTCACCTTGTAAGTTGTTTGACAGTAACAAATACCGTCAGTTTGGTGACATTTTTAAAACAATGAGGAAGTCTGGTGGAAGAGGTCGTGGCCGTGGGCGTTCATTGCCAGCTGGTAATGATGGTAGTGGTAGTGGAGCATCGGGTGGTCGTGGGAAAAACAATATAGCACCTAAGTCTCGAGCTGTGGAGCCAGGTTCGTCGTCTGGCTACACAAGGCCTCGAACGCTCCCTTTTCTGGGAGTAGGAAAACCGCTTTTAAAGCCGGAGCAGCAAGAGCAAGTTTTGGCTTACCTTGCTGACTCAGCCTCTAGCTCTTTTGCCTCCTCTTCTGAAACTGGTAAATGTAAAAGCAGTGCGTCGTTAGTGGATGTTCACGGTCAGGGACAAGTCGCTTCCTTGTCCTCTTCAGCAAAAACAGCAACAGAGAAGGATGCAGCAGGCGACACAACGGGTTACTCCATGGAGCTCTTTACACATACCGTCCCTGGCTTAGAAAGTGAAACAGTTAACAGGCCATGCCCATTACAAGTTGAATCTGACATGGAGTGCACTGATGCACAGCCACAGCCAGACTACTATGATAGTCCTTTGACTCAGACCACAACATTGCCCTCGCAGGGTACTGATCCAGAATCAGACCCTGATGAGACTATGTTGCCCCGTCACGAACGCTATACCACCGACTTACACGGTGACACAGACGAAGTTGCACACGAGCTAGAAGAGGAGGTTATAGATGACCCAGTTGTTGACCCCGATTGGCAGCCATTGGGGGAACAGGGTGCAGGCGGCAGTAGTTCTGAAGTGGAGGAGGAGGGGCCGCAGCAGGCATCAACATCGCAACAGGTTCCATCTGCCGGGCCCGTAGATGGCCCAAAACGCGTGGCAAAGCCAAAACCTGTTGGAGGACAGCGTGGCCATCCGGTTAAAGCTCAGTCTGCAATGCCTGAAAAGGGATCCGATGCTAGAAAGAGTGCAGTCTGGCATTTTTTTTAAACAACATCCAATTGATCAGCGCAAAGTCATCTGTCAAAAATGTTCAACTACCTTAAGCAGAGGTCAGCATCTGAAAAGTCTAAATACAAGTTGCATGCATAGACATTTAACCACCATGCATTTGCAAGCCTGGACCAACTACCAAACGTCCCTTAAGGTTGTAGCACCCTCGGCCAATGAAGCTAGTCAGCAACGCTACATCCCTTCCGTCAGTGTAAGGCCACCATATTCCGCACCACCTGCAGTATCTGTGCAGGTTTCTTTGCCAGGCCAAAGCAGTCAGGGTCAGGGAATCACCAGTTTCGTAGTAGGAAACACTGCATCTAGGGCACCGGCGGCAACAATACCGTCTCCAACCGTCTCTCAGTCTGCCATGTCCACCGGCACCCCCGCTAGTTCCACGATCTCTGTTGTGAATTCTGTGGCTGAATTCACTCCTGTGGTCACAAGTGGTACTGCAGCTTCTGGGCTTCCTCCCTCAGGTGTTCTGGTGAGCTCGTTGGCTGCCTTGTTATTTAACTCCACCTGATTCTGTCTTCCTTGCTCCTTGTCAATGTTCCAGTGTTGGATCTGAGCTTTTGGATCTTTCCTGTGGCCTGCTGCTCTGCTTAGATAAGTGCTTCTTTGCTTTTGTTGCTGTTTTTTCTGTCCAGCTTGTCTATTCGTTTTTGCTGGAAGCTCTGAGACGCAAAGGGTGTACCACCGTGCCGTTAGTTCGGCACGGTGGGTCTTTTTGCCCCCTTTGCGTGTTTTTTTGCTTTAGGGTTTTTTGTAGACTGCAAAGTTCTCTTTGCTATCCTCGCTCTATCTAGAATATCGGGCCTCACTTTGCTGAATCTATTTCACCCCTACGTTTTGTCTTTTCATCTTGCTAACAGTCATTATATGTGGGGGGCTGCCTTTTCCTTTGGGGTATTTCTCTGAGGCAAGTCAGGCTTGTATTTCTATCTTCAGGCTAGTCAGTTCCTCAGGCTGTGCCGAGTTGCATAGGTAGTGTCAGGCGCAATCCACAGCTGCCTTTAGTTGTGTTTAGGATAGGTTCAGGTATTGCCGTCTACAGAGATTCCACGTCTCAGAGCTCGTTCTATTGTTTTTGGGTTATTGTCAGATCACTGTATGTGCTCTGATTACTGCACACTGTGTTACTGGATTGCCTACATAACAGTACAAGGAGCCAAACTAATGATTCTCAATAGAGGGAAAAAAGAAGTTCTGACATCATTTTTTTTTCTCAGCTCTGTGTTCAGTCTTTTTTTTCCCCTAGACATTAGGGTGCTTCAGGACACAGCTGTGGACATGGATATTCAGGCTCTGTGCTCTTCAATGGATAATCTCGTTATAAATGTACAAAAGATTCAAGATACAATTGATCAGAAATCTATGCTAGAACCAAGAATTCCTATTCCTGATTTGTTTTTTGGTGATAGAACTAAGTTTCTGAGCTTCAAAAATAATTGTAAGCTATTTCTGGCCTTGAAACCTCATTCTTCTGGTAATTCAGTTCAACAGGTTTTGATTATTATTTCTTTTTTGCGCGGCGACCCTCAGGACTGGGCATTTTCTCTTGCGCCAGGAGACCCTGCATTGAGTGGTGTCAATGCGTTTTTCCTGGCGCTCGGATTGCTGTACGATGAGCCTAATTCAGTGGATCAGGCTGAGAAAAATTTGCTGGCTTTGTGCCAGGGTCAGGATGATATAGAAGTATATTGTCAGAAATTTAGGAAGTGGTCAGTACTCACTCTGTGGAATGAATCTGCGCTGGCAGCTTTGTTCAGAAAGGGTCTCTCTGAGGCTCTTAAGGATGTCATGGTGGGTTTTCCTATGACTGCTGGTTTGAATGAGTCTATGTCTTTGGCCATTCAGATCGGTCGTCGCTTGCGCGAGCGTAAATCTGTGCACCATCTGGCGGTATTGTTTGAGATTAAACCTGAGCCTATGCAGTGCGATAGGACTATGACCAGAGTTGAACGGCAAGAACACAGACGTCTGAATGGGCTGTGTTTCTACTGTGGTGATTCCACTCATGCTATTTCTGATTGTCCTAAGCGCACTAAGCGGTTCGATAGGTCTGCCGTCATTGGTACTGTACAGTCCAAATTCCTTCTGTCCATTACCTTGATATGCTCTTTGTCATCGTATTCTGTCATGGCGTTTGTGGATTCAGGCGCTGCCCTGAATCTGATGGATTTGGATTATGCTAAACGTTGTGGGTTTTTCTTGGAGCCTTTGCGGTGTCCTATTCCGTTGAGAGGAATTGATGCTACACCTTTGGCCAAGAATAAACCTCAGTACTGGGCCCAGCTGACCATGTGCATGGCTCCTGCACATCAGGAAGTTATTCGCTTTCTGGTGCTACATAATCTGCATGATGTGGTCGTGTTGGGGTTGCCATGGCTACAAACCCATAATCCAGTATTGGATTGGAACTCTATGTCGGTATCCAGCTGGGGTTGTCAGGGGGTACATGGTGATGTTCCATTTTTGTCTATTTCGTCATCCACTCCTTCTGAGGTCCCAGAGTTCTTGTCTGATTATCAGGATGTATTTGAAGAGCCCAAGTCCGATGCCCTACCTCCGCATATGGATTGTGATTGTGCTATCAATTTGATTCCTGGTAGTAAATTCCCTAAAGGTCGTTTATTTAATTTATCCGTGCCTGAGCACACCACTATGCGCAGTTATGTGAAGGAATCCCTGGAGAAGGGACATATTCGCCCATCGTCATCACCACTGGGAGCAGGGTTCTTTTTTGTAGCCAAGAAGGATGGTTCGCTGAGACCGTGTATTGATTACCGCCTTCTTAATAAGATCACTGTTAAGTTTCAGTATCCCTTGCCATTGTTATCTGACTTGTTTGCTCGGATTAAGCGGGCCAGTTGGTTCACTAAGATAGATCTTCGTGGTGCGTATAATCTGGTGAGAATCAGGCAAGGAGATGAATGGAAAACGGCATTTAATACGCCCGAGGGTCATTTTGAGTATCTAGTGATGCCGTTCGGACTTGCCAATGCTCCATCTGTTTTTCAGTCTTTTATGCATGATATCTTCCGTGAGTATCTGGATAAATTCCTGATTGTTTACTTGGATGACATTTTGATCTTCTCAGATGATTGGGAGTCTCATGTGAAGCAGGTCAGAATGGTTTTCCAGGTCCTGCGTGCTAATTCTTTGTTCGTGAAGGGATCAAAGTGTCTCTTCGGTGTGCAGAAAGTTTCATTTTTGGGGTTCATCTTTTCCCCTTCTACTATCGAGATGGATCCGGTTAAGGTCCAAGCCATCCAGGATTGGACTCAGCCGACATCTCTGAAAAGTCTGCAAAAGTTCCTGGGCTTTGCTAATTTTTATCGTCGCTTCATCTGTAATTTTACTAGCATTGCCAAACCATTGACCGATTTGACCAAGAAGGGTGCTGATTTGGTTAATTGGTCTTCTGCTGCCGTGGAAGCTTTTCAGGAGTTGAAGCGTCGTTTTTGTTCTGCCCCTGTGTTGTGTCAACCAGATGTTTCTCTTCCGTTCCAGGTCGAGGTTGATGCTTCTGAGATTGGAGCAGGGGCGGTTTTGTCACAGAGAGGTTCTGGTTGCTCAGTGTTGAAACCATGTGCTTTCTTTTCCAGGAAGTTTTCTGCTGCTGAGCGTAATTATGATGTGGGCAACCGAGAGTTGCTGGCCATGAAGTGGGCATTCGAGGAGTGGCGTCATTGGCTTGAAGGAGCTAAGCATCGCGTGGTGGTATTGACTGATCATAAGAACCTTACTTATCTCGAGTCTGCCAAGCGCTTGAATCCTAGACAGGCCCGTTGGTCGTTATTTTTTGCTCGCTTCGATTTTGTGATTTCGTACCTTCCGGGCTCTAAAAATGTGAAGGCGGATGCTCTGTCTAGGAGTTTTGTGCCCGACTCTCCGGGTTTATCTGAGCCGGCGAGTATCCTCAAGGAAGGAGTCATTGTGTCTGCCATCTCCCCTGATTTGCGGCGAGTGTTGCAAAAATTTCAGGCTAATAAACCTGATCGTTGTCCGGCCGAGAAACTGTTCGTCCCTGATAGGTGGACTATTAAAGTTATCTCTGAACTTCATTGTTCGGTGTTGGCTGGTCATCCAGGAATCTTTGGTACCAGAGAGTTAGTGGCTAGATCCTTCTGGTGGCCATCTCTGTCACGGGATGTACGTACTTTTGTGCAGTCCTGTGGGATTTGTGCTAGGGCTAAGCCCTGCTGTTCACGTGCCAGTGGGTTGCTTTTGCCCTTGCCGGTCCCGAAGAGGCCTTGGACACATATTTCGATGGATTTCATTTCTGACCTTCCCGTTTCTCAAAAGATGTCAGTCATTTGGGTGGTCTGTGATCGCTTTTCTAAAATGGTCCATCTGGTGCCCTTGGTTAAATTGCCTTCCTCCTCTAATTTGGTGCCTTTGTTCTTCCAGCATGTGGTTCGTTTGCATGGCATTCCTGAGAATATTGTTTCTGACAGAGGTTCCCAGTTTGTTTCAAGGTTCTGGCGAGCCTTTTGTGGTAGGATGGGCATTGACCTATCTTTTTCCTCGGCTTTCCATCCTCAGACTAATGGCCAGACCGAACGAACCAATCAGACCTTGGAAACATATCTGAGATGTTTTGTTTCTGCAGACCAGGATGATTGGGTGTCCTTTTTGCCGTTGGCTGAGTTCGCCCTTAATAATCGGGCCAGCTCGGCTACCTTGGTCTCTCCGTTTTTCTGCAATTCTGGGTTCCATCCTCGTTTCTCTTCAGGACAGGTTGAGTCTTCGGACTGTCATGGTGTGGATTCTGTGGTGGACAGGTTGCAGCAGATCTGGACTCAGGTAGTGGACAATTTGACCTTGTCCCAGGAGAAGGCTCAACTTTTCGCTAATCGCAGACGCCGTGTGGGTCCCCGACTTCGTGTTGGGGATCTGGTTTGGTTATCTTCTCGTCATATTCCTATGAAGGTTTCCTCTCCTAAATTTAAACCTTGTTTTATTGGTCCGTATAGGATTTCTGAGATTCTCAATCCTGTGTCCTTTCGTCTGACCCTCCCGGACTCCTTTTCCATACATAATGTATTCCATAGGTCGTTGTTGCGGAGATACGTGGCACCTATGGTTCCATCTGTTGAGCCTCCTGCCCCTGTTTTGGTGGAGGGGGAATTGGAGTATATTGTGGAGAAAATTTTGGATTCTCGTGTCTCTAGACGGAAACTCCAGTATCTGGTTAAATGGAAGGGTTATGCTCAGGAAGATAATTCCTGGGTTTTTGCCTCTGATGTCCATGCTCCAGATCTTGTTCGTGCCTTTCATGTGGCTCATCCTGGTCGGCCTGGGGGCTCTGTTGAGTGTTCGGTGACCCCTCCTCAAGGGGGGGGTACTGTTGTGAATTCTGTGGCTGAATTCACTCCTGTGGTCACAAGTGGTACTGCAGCTTCTGGGCTTCCTCCCTCAGGTGTTCTGGTGAGCTCGTTGGCTGCCTTGTTATTTAACTCCACCTGATTCTGTCTTCCTTGCTCCTTGTCAATGTTCCAGTGTTGGATCTGAGCTTTTGGATCTTTCCTGTGGCCTGCTGCTCTGCTTAGATAAGTGCTTCTTTGCTTTTGTTGCTGTTTTTTCTGTCCAGCTTGTCTATTCGTTTTTGCTGGAAGCTCTGAGACGCAAAGGGTGTACCACCGTGCCGTTAGTTCGGCACGGTGGGTCTTTTTGCCCCCTTTGCGTGTTTTTTTGCTTTAGGGTTTTTTGTAGACTGCAAAGTTCTCTTTGCTATCCTCGCTCTATCTAGAATATCGGGCCTCACTTTGCTGAATCTATTTCATCCCTACGTTTTGTCTTTTCATCTTGCTAACAGTCATTATATGTGGGGGGCTGCCTTTTCCTTTGGGGTATTTCTCTGAGGCAAGTCAGGCTTGTATTTCTATCTTCAGGCTAGTCAGTTCCTCAGGCTGTGCCGAGTTGCATAGGTAGTGTCAGGCGCAATCCACAGCTGCCTTTAGTTGTGTTTAGGATAGGTTCAGGTATTGCGGTCTACAGAGATTCCACGTCTCAGAGCTCGTTCTATTGTTTTTGGGTTATTGTCAGATCACTGTATGTGCTCTGATTACTGCACACTGTGTTACTGGATTGCCTACATAACAGATCTCCAGCTCTCCAGTCCAGCTCACCCTACATGAGACTCTGGTTAGAAAAAGGAAGTATTTAGCCTCGCATCCGCGTACACAGGGTTTGAACGCCCACATAGCTAGACTAATCTCGTTAGAGATGATGCCCTACCGGTTAGTTGAAAGCAAAGCTTTCAAAGCCCTGATGGACTACGCTGTACCACGCTATGAGCTACCCAGTCAACACTTCTTTTCGAGAAAAGCCATTCCAGCCCTCCACCAGCATGTTAAAGAGCGCATCGTCCATGCACTCAGGCAATCTGTGAGTACAAAGGTGCACCTGACAACAGATGCATGGACCAGTAGGCATGGCCAGGGACGTTACGTGTCCATCACGGCACACTGGGTGAATGTGGTGGATGCAGGGTCCACAGGGGACAGCAATTTTGGGACAGTTCTGCCTAGCCCACAATCTAGGAAACAGTTGGCTGTAGCCGTTCGCACCCCCTCCTCCTCCTCCTCGTCCTCCTGCAGAAGCGAGAGCTCGTCCACAGACCGCAGTCGCCCAACCACTCCATCCGCAGCTGCCACTGTTGCACACCAGTTGTCCCATTATGGGGCAGCTACTGGCAAGCGTCAGCAGGCTGTATTGGCTATGAAGTGTTTGGGCGACAACAGACACACCGCGGAAGTTCTGTCCGAGTTCTTGCAGAAAGAAACGCACACGTGGCTGGGCACTGTAGATCTGGAGGCAGGCAAGGTAGTGAGTGATAACGGAAGGAATTTCATGGCTGCCATCTCCCTTTCCCAACTGAAACACATTCCTTGCCTGGCTCACACCTTAAACCTGGTGGTGCAGTGCTTCCTGAAAAGTTATCCGGGGTTATCCGACCTGCTCCTCAAAGTGCGCGGACTTTGCTCGCATATCTGACGTTCGCCCGTACACTCCAGCCGTATGCAGACCTATCAGTGGTCTTTGAACCTTCCCCAGCATCGCCTAATCATAGACGTTGCAACAAGGTGGAACTCAACACTGCACATGCTTCAGAGACTGTGCGAACAGAGGCGTGCTGTTATGTATTTGTGGGAGGATACACATAGACGGGCAGGTAGTAGGATGGCAGACATGGAGTTGTCAGGTGTGCAGTGATGAAAGATACAAGACATGTGTAAATTCCTTCAATGTTTTGAGGAATGCACACGGCTGGTTAGTGCAGACAACACCATAATAAGCATGAGCATCCTCCTAATGCGTCTGCTGATGCAAAGTTTGACGCACATAAAGGAGCAGGCGTCTGCAGCAGAGGAAGAGGAAAGCCTTGATGACAGTCAGCCATTGTCTGGTCAGGGCAGTGTACAGGACGAGGTAGCGGGCGAACAGGAGGAGGAGGACAAGGAGGATGATGGGGATGAGTATTTTTTTAATGAGGAAGATTTTCCGGGGCCACAGGAAATTGGTGATGTGGCAAGGCCGGGTTCTGTTTTTTTGAGGGACACAAGTGACGTAGATTTGCCTGAAACAGCCCCTCAACCCAGCACAACCGCAGATTTGACAACTGGAACTTTGGCCCACATGGCGGATTATGCCTTACGTATCCTCAAAAGGGACACACGCATTACTAAAATGATGAACGATGACGATTACTGGTTGGCCTGCCTCCTTGATCCTCGCTATAAAGGCAAATTGCAAAATATTATGCCACATGAGAACTTGGAACTAATATTAGCAACCAAACAATCAACTCTTGTTGACCGTTTGCTTCAGGCATTCCCAGCACACAGCGCCCGTATTCGTTCTCACACGAGCTGCAGGGGGCAGCAGACCAGAGGTGTTAGAGGTGCAGAAATCAGAAGTGGCGTTGGACGGAGGGGTTTTCTGACCAGGTTGTGGAGTGATTTTGCTATGACCGCAGACAGGACAGGTACTGCAGCATCAATTCAAAGTGACAGGAGACAACATTTGTCCAGTATGGTTACTAACTATTTTTCATCCCTTATCGATGTTCTCCCTCAACCGTCATTCCCATTTGATTACTGGGCATCAAAATTAGACACCTGGCCAGAATTGGCAGAATATGCATTGCAGGAGCTTGCTTGCCCGGCAGCTAGTGTCCTATCAGAAAGAGTATTCAGTGCTGCAGGTTCAATATTAACCAAAAAAAGGACTCGTCTGGCTACCCAAAATGTGGATGATCTAACCTTCATTAAAATGAACCACAACTGGATTTCAAATTCTTTTGCCCCACCTTGCCCGGCTGACACCTAGCTTTCCTATGAAAAGGTCTTGCTTGTGGACTACTCTGACTGACTTTTCCAATCGCGTAATTTGCAGCAGCTGATTGTCCAGCATACGACATGTTTACACCTCCCTAAATGGCCATACTCCCCCCACGGGGCCGTGGTCTCGCCACTTGGTGCAAGCACCCGTGAGAGTGCCGTTTGTCTGAAGAGGTGGGTGTGCCCGATTTTGGTCGACGGCACTGCCACTGGGTCCCTCATAGTACAATAAAGTGTCTCTGGAGGTGGTGGTGCGCACCCAACGTCAGATACACTGTTGTAACATGAGGGGCCCTGGGCCTGTACCGCCGGCCACAAGAGAGTTCCCCCCAGCTCAAACATTGCTCTACCACTTGCACAATTATCTCTCACAGTTCCACCAATGTTTAGTCTATGCGCTGACATCATTCAATGCCTGGCACTGACAATACCATTGTGTTGACATGTATGATGGTACTTAACATAGTCAGGGGCAGTGTCCTATATTTACACCAGTAAATAATTAGCGCCAAATTACTAGGTCTAAAACTCAGTAGAGGAGTATTCCACCCTTTTGTGTTTTGGTTTTGTTGTAATGCGAGACATTAACATCTATTTATTTTTTTGGAGTACTAACTGGCAGACACTCATTACAATCGGCCTCCACTGACAACACCAATGCTGCCTGCGTACCCCTGCAAGAGAATTGCAAGTGCCTACAGCCAAATTTTGTTATGTTAGGCCTACTACGCCTGTCTGCGGTCCCTCCTTCCACTAGTCCTCCAGTGTCCTGTCTACTGCTGCCCGTGTACCCCTGGAACCAATTTAAAAGTGCCTACAGCCAAATTTTGTTATGTTAGGCCTACTACGCCTGTCTGCGGTCCCTCCTTCCACTAGTCCTCCAGTGTCCTGTCTACTGCTGCCCGTGTACCCCTGGAACCAATTTATAAGTGCCTACAGCCAAATTTTGTTATGTTAGGCCTACTACGCCTGTCTGCGGTCCCTCCTTCCACTAGTCCTCCACTGACCAGACCACTGCTGCCCGTGTACCCCTGGAACCAATTTAAAAGTGCCTACAACCAAATTTTGTTATGTTAGGCCTACTACGCCTGTCTGCGGTCCCTCCTTCCACTAGTCCTCCACTGACCAGACCACTGCTGCCGTGTACCCCTGGAACCAATGTAAAAGTGCCTACAGCCAAATTTTGTTATGTTAGGCCTACTACGCCTGTCTGCGGTCCCTCCTTCCACTAGTCCTCCAGTGTCCTGTCTACTGCTGCAGGTGTACCCCTGGAACCAATTTAAAAGTGCCTACAGCCAAATTTTGTTATGTTAGGCCTACTACGCCTGTCTGCGGTCCCTCCTTCCACTAGTCCTCCACTGACCAGACCACTGCTGCCCGTGTACCCCTGGAACCAATGTAAAAGTGCCTACAGCCAAATTTTGTTATGTTAGGCCTAAAACGCCTGTCTGCGGTCCCTCCTTCCACTAGTCCTCCAGTGTCCTGTCTACTGCTGCCCGTGTACCCCTGGAACCAATTTAAAAGTGCCTACAGCCAAATTTTGTTATGTTAGGCCTACTACGCCTGTCTGCGGTCCCTCCTTCCACTAGTCCTCCAGTGACCTGTCCACTGCTGCCCGTGTACCCCTGGAACCTATTTTAAATTGCATAGAGCATCCTTTTTTTAATAGTAGGCATACAAACTCTGTCTGTGGTCCATAATTGAAATTGTCCTCCACTGAACAGACCAATGTTGCCTGTGTACCCCTGTAACCTTTTTTAAACTGCATTGAGCCAAATGTTGTGTTTAAGGCCTACTACCTGTGTCTGTCTGCGCCACTCAATGCAGCTGTCCTCCTTTTAAAAAAGCTGAGCGTCAATAGTCTGGTTTTCAGCCTATAGGAATTTGAAAACTGCATTGGGGCTACTACTATTACTTCGGTAGGGCCTACTAACGGTGTCTGCCGCTCCAAGGTGTTCCCCAGGTTTCCTCTCCATAGCTTAGAGCTTCTAGCTCTCATTTAGTAGTTGTTGAAAACAACACTGCATTCGGCCTACAAGTTGGGTCTGGGGTGTAGAGACGGTGTCTTCCGCTCCAAGGTGTTCCCCAGGTTGCCTCTCCATTGCTTCAATCTTAAAGCTCTTTTTTAGTAGTTGTTGAAAACAACACTGCATTCAGCCTACAAGTGGGGTCTGGGGTGTAGAGACGGTGTCTTCCGCTCCAAGGTGTTCTCCAGGTTGCCTCTCCATTGCTTCAATCTTCTGGCTCTCGTTTAGTAGTTGTTGAAAACAACACTGCATTCGGCCTACAAGTTGGGTCTGGGGTGTAGAGACGGTGTGTTCCACTCCAAGGTGTTCCCCAGGTTGCCTCTCCATTGCTTCAATCTTAAAGCTCTTGTTTAGTAGTTGTTGAAAACAACACTGCATTCGGCCTACAAGTTGGGTCTGGGGTGTAGAGACGGTGTCTTCCGCTCCAAGGTGTTCTCCAGGTTGCCTCTCCATTGCTTCAATCTTCTGGCTTTCGTTTAGTAGTTGTTGAAAACAACACTGCATTCGGCCTACAAGTTGGGTCTGGGGTGTAGAGACGGTGTGTTCCACTCCAAGGTGTTCCCCAGGTTGCCTCTCCATTGCTTCAATCTTAAAGCTCTCGTTTAGTAGTTGTTGAAAACAACACTGCATTCGGCCTACAAGTTGGGTCTGGGGTGTAGAGACGGTGTCTTCCGCTCCATGGTGTTCCCCTGGTTGCCTCTCTATTGCTTCAATCTTAAAGCTCTTGTTTAGTAGTTGTTGAAAACAACACTGCATTCGGCCTACAAGTTGGGTCTAGGGTGTAGAGACGGTGTCTTCCACTCCAAGTTGTTCCCCAGGCTTCCTCTCCATTGCTTCGATCTTCTGGCTCTCGTTTAGTAGTTGTTGAAAACAACACTACATTAGGCCTACTAGTTGGGTTGGAGCCTTCTATCTGTGTCTGCCGCTCCTTGCTGTTCTCCTACAGTGAACAAAGCTGTGCCGCTGGTTTACTACTGTTGCCAATTTTGAACTGCATTTAGAATACTTACTGATTTGGGCCTACTCTCTGTGTCAGCCTCTCATTCCAGTTGTCCTCCACTGAACAAAACAATGCCCCCTGGTTAGTCCTGTTACCAATTTTGAACTGCATTTAGCCCACTTTATTCTTTGGGCCCATATCTGTTTCCCCCTCATCCTGCCCATTGCCCAGCCAGTGATAGATGAGTCTGCTGGTACATTGACCCATAATGCAACATTCCCCGTGTACGCTACACTGCAAGATTGTGACCCTGCTGAAAGTCAGGTGCCCCTTCCCGCATACCATACCACCTTACACGGGGAGAAAGAGGAAGGTGCAGATGAAGGTGCAGGTTCCTTCATCAGGTGGGGGGAGGAATACTCATTGCGACGTCACTGGCACAGGGCCCCTCATAGTACGCAAAAGTGTTGCTGCCGGTGGGAGGCGCCCCCGCCGTGCAAACACACCGCTGTACTTTGAGGGGCCCTGTGCCAGTGCCAATGCCAACGAGTGGGCCCCCCCTGCTTGCTCAGGATCACAGCACTTGCAAAGTTGAAATACTTACCTCTCCCTGCTCCACTGCCGTGACGTGGTCCAGATTTACTGGGCCCACAAATTACTTGAACCAGCCCTACCCCCCACAACTTTAGCCAAATGACCCCCAATTTCAAATGCCTTACAATTATTATAAGCTAAATTAAGATTGACAAGCTTCAGTAACAAGAATGGATGTTTTTGCCATTAAAATGGGCTCTGTACATGTTTTCCTGGCCTATACTCACTGCCGACTATGCTCCCCCATTGACTTGCATTGGGTTTCGTGATTCAGTCGATCCCCGACTTTCGCGATAATCGGCCAATTCCACTCGACTCGACTTTTGAGATAGTCGGGTTTCGCGAAACCCGACTCGACTCTAAAAAGGTCAAGGTCGCTCAACCCTACTCAGCAGGGTAGCACTACAACACACAGGCGCTAGTGGTAGGCACTGAATTCCACCTGCAAAGGGAACTCTGGATGTGCCCAACGGACCGGCCGGTCTCAGAAAGCCCTGTAAAGCGTGCTCTGGATTGAGGATCCTGAAGTCTTCAGTAAAGAGGTAAAGAGACTGCAACCTTGTGTCCTCGTTATTACTTGCACCTCACATCATTACCATCCACCTTACTGGGAAGCCCTGGGGACATACTTCACCTGTGGGAAGGTATACCATCCAGCTGCCATTCCATCACCCCAGCGGACCCCACAGCAGCGTCGGTCACCCTGACCGAACACCACAGGTGGCGTCACGAATCCCTGACAGACTGTACCACCTTTATTGAACGCCCCTTAGCAGGGTCGCGGACCGGGTCTAACCACCGTGACAGCCTCAGAACCGAATCAGAGAGGCCCGGTACCGAGAACTCATGGCCCTGTGTCTGGGGGCGCTCCAACTTGGCGTCACGAACAGGATCGTACTTAAGCCTGAAGAATCAGGTCATGTGTGCCTTGGAATTGTGTTGGAAACGCGTTTGAACTGTGATTTATTGCAACGACTGTGTATTGATATCTGCTGCAAGATTCCCGCCAAAACTGCCGCCATTGCCGCGCCACAGGGAGCGCCGGAGAAGAAGAAGGGCGTGGAAGTGGACGTGAAAGAACTGAAGAGCGCGACAGATAATGGCCACTGAGTCTAAATATTTCTGTACCTTGAGGACGTGTCCGTCAGCAGCTGAGATCCGCCTCCTGATCCTCAATGGAGGGCAGAGAAAGAAGAAACGAAACCGCCCACGAAGGAGAGAGCAGGAAAGAAACCAGGGAGTGACCCACGTGGAGGACACCATGGCCGGCAGCTCAGACCAAGACTGCGGAGTTGAAGCAGAGGGCTCCCCCAGCTACCCAGACGAGCACAGCAGCCAGAGCCTCACATCTGGGACCGGTCTTCTGCAGGGTGAGATGGAGGATCTTATGGAGCAGCTTCTCCAGTGGCGGCTAGAGACCAAGGCCTCGTGCCAGGAGGCACCAGCGGAGGAACCCCCGACCCCAGATCCTTTACCATCATCGGAGTCGGCTGCAACGGAGGAAGACGCATCGGCCGGTGAGTCTGCTGACCCCATCCCGCAGGCGGAGGACCTGCTGATAGGCCTCGTTGCGGCATTCCCTTCCCCCGGGCCTCATGCTCGCAGGCCCCTTCCACACTGGGACCGGGCCACCGGTATGGAGCATTTCCACAAGGCCCCGATCTCGCCGATCACCATGCCAGGCGAGGTCTATGCCGAGCGCACCATATGCCGCTGGGTGAACCCGGATCGAACATCATGGGGTTCCCCGGGGTGAAGACGCGGGAAGGGGAGATGGTGGAGGCCCTTAGCTGGGAAGAATACCAGGCCCAGCTGGATCGGCAGTGGGAAGAGGAGGAGAGGCAGCACCAGGCCCAGCGAGAAGTCCTCTACCGGCGGGACCTCATGGTAAAGGACCGGCCAGCAAGGACCGCACCACCCACCAGGCCCCGCGCAGGCAGGGCACCGTTGTGGATTTTAAGCTCCGTGGGGGATGGGGCTTCATCAAGGAGTCGGACCTGTACTCCGATATCTTCGTCAATCGGAGAGATGTGGAGTCCCATCTCAGAGAGGGCCACCCGGACCGGGATCTCTACCCGGGGGACGAGGTAACCTACACCCGGCACTTTGGGAAGAGGGGGTGGTTCACCCTGAATGTACGCAAGCGGCCAGTCCCCATGACATCGCCAGTCCATGCGTCGGAGAAGCCATCCCCCGTAGCGAGGGTGCCACCTTGTGACCGGACCACGACCATCAATAAGACTACAGTAGTGACCCCCACGTGCACCATCGTGAAAACCACTACCTGTTCCGTGGACACTACCACTACGGTGGTGGCAGAAAGCCCATCCTCAGGAATGGTTGGCACCTCGGCTGCAAGGAGGTTCAGAACCATTGCCACACAGACTCCGGACTGGAGCACGGGATCTCCTGTGACCACGCCGAGTGCCCGCGAGTATCCGGCGGGGTGGCCCCACCTACTGCTGCCGGTGGAGTTGTCACAACCAGCAACGCCAAAGCAATAAACCTCGAAGAACCGAGTATGTAAATAGTTAACTGTTTCCTGTTTTTGCTGCTTTAAACCCATCCAGGGTTATCTCTTAAAGGGGTCCCTTCGTTTACCCGGGATCCCTATTGTTTTACATTTCTTTTTCTATTTTTGCACAAGTTATCATTGTTTCCCAAAGACTGCCGGATCATGAACAGTGAATGATTCCAAAACTGTTTTGTATATAGTTTGCACCTTCTTAAAGGTGCTCCCTACTTGTTTTACAAAAGAAAGAAGACTTTGCAAAGATAATGCTTTTGGACATGACGCAGAAGGTCTTGCTTTCATTGGACTTGCAGACAGAGAGAATCTGGACTACCTCCTAGAGACTCGGCTCCCTCTTAAAGGGAATGTTTACATGTTGCCTTAGGAAAGGTTGAAATGTTGATAATGTTGAAATTTAGAAAAGTTTGATAATGTTGATAGAGATTGAGGACAGGAAAGATTGAAAGTGAACCCATAGGGGTTAGAGAGAGAGTCCTCCTGAGAACCGTAGAACGAAAGTTGGTTGTTGGAAGAGAAACTATGACAGTAGGCCCAGCCCGGGAGCTAGGCGGTCCTGCATTGGTGAAGCTAGAAAGAAAAGTTGAGTTATTTTATAGTATTTTATAGTAGGCCTTTAGTGGGTTCAGCTTATACGCCCTTAAAGGAAAAGTTAAATTATTGTTCAGAATTTGCACTTAGTAGAATACCCGGCTGGGTAATAAGAGTTATTTATAGTATGTAGAATAGGATGCTATTTAAAAATATTTAACTTTGTTTTGTTTGTAACGTTCAAGTGTCCTCACCTCCCATAAAGGGAAGCATTGTTCTATTTACTTGTTTTAAGCATTTCAAAAATTTTGTATGTCTTTTGCTGAAATGTATTGTTGTTCTTCTTCCCAGTCCAGGAGTACTGGATTTAACCGGGGGAAAGTGCAGCGCCCCAGAGATCTGGTCGTTGCAGTATGACACTCTGCCACTAAGGGGAGTGATGGTACGTTTGATGGCACTGAAGGAATTCTACTGACCAGGTATCACCAGCACACATTACACTTCACACTCCGGCCACCAGGGTGAGAAAAAGGCTTTATTTATTGGGCCACTCCTCACACTGGTAAAACTAGGGGTTGGATAGGAAGTTAGTCAGAAGCTGACTGGGTTGGATTCAGGCAACATCCCGTGGCAGGGGGTGTTGCAGGGAGAAGACACGGGGGTTCCTGTCGGGCGTGGGAACCTGGAAGGTGCCTAGCGAACAGAGCTGAACGTTACAGAACCGCGCCTGCACACCCCGCGGCGGTATCCTAAGAAAGTGACACTGTCATGATCCCAATGGCAGGGGATCACTAAAGGACAAGCACAGATACAAACAAGCTCTAGGGCGATGGAACCTGAGCTGACCGCGACCCTGAACCTAACACACAAATAAAAGTAGCCGGGGAACGTGCCTACGATGATCCTAGACGTCTCGCTCCAGCCGAAGATCTAACTTCCCCTATTAGAAGAAACACAGACCTCTCTTGCCTCCAGAGAAATCCCCCACAGAAATAGCAGCCCCCCACATATAATGACGGTGAAATGAGAGGAAAGCACATACGCAGTATGAAAACAGTTTCAGCAAAATGAGGCCCGCTAAAGCTAGATAGCAGAGGATACAAAAGTGAACTGCGCGGTCAGCGAAAAACCCTTCAAAAAACCATCCTGAAATTACTTGAACTCATGTGCCAACTCATGGTACATGAGGAGCAATTTCAGCCCACTAGAGCAACCAGCAGCAAGAATCACATATCTGCAGGCTGGACTAAAAACCAAATAAAGCAAAACACCAAAACAGGAAAATCCAAACTTAGCTTGACCAGAAGGTTCTAGGAGCAGGGAGCAGAGGTAACAAGACACACTGGATACATTGATAACCGGCGAGGAAATGCCAGCAAAGCCAGGTTAAATAGGAAACTCCCATATGCTGATGGAACAGGTGGAACCCAGAAACCCAGGAAAGACAAGTCACCCAGTACCATCAGTAACCACCAGAGGGAGCCCAAAAACAGAACTCACAACAGTACCCCCCCCTTGAGGAGGGGTCACCGAACCCTCACGAGAACCACCAGGGCGACCAGGATGAGCCCTATGAAAAGCGCGAACCAAATCATCAGCATGAACATCCGAGGCAACCACCCAAGAATTATCCTCCTGACCATAACCCTTCCACTTGACCAAATACTGGAGTTTCCGTCTGGAAACACGAGAATCCAAGATCTTCTCCACAACATACTCCAATTCTCCCTCCACCAGCACTGGAGCAGGAGGCTCAAGCGAAGGAACAACAGGTACCTCATACTTCCGCAACAACGACCGATGAAACACATTATGAATAGCAAACGATGCCGGGAGATCCAAACGAAACGACACAGGGTTAAGAATTTCCAAGATCCTATAGGGACCGATGAACCGAGGCTTGAACTTAGGAGAAGAGACCTTCATAGGAACAAAACGAGAAGACAACCACACCAAGTCACCAACAAGAAGTCGAGGACCCACGCGGCGACGGCGATTAGCAAACTGCTGAGCCTTCTCCTGGGACAACTTCAAATTGTCCACCACATGACTCCAAATCCGATGCAACCTATCCACCACCATGTCCACTCCAGGACAATCAGAAGGTTCCACCTGACCAGAGGAAAAACGAGGATGAAACCCCGAATTACAAAAGAAAGGAGAAACCAAGGTAGCAGAACTAGCCCGATTATTAAGGGCAAACTCGGCCAACGGCAAAAAGGTAACCCAGTCATCCTGATCAGCAGAAACAAAACACCTTAAATAAGTTTCCAAGGTCTGATTAGTTCGTTCAGTCTGGCCATTCGTCTGAGGATGGAATGCAGACGAAAAGGACAAATCAATGCCCATCTTAGCACAGAACGTCCGCCAAAATCTAGACACAAACTGGGATCCCCTGTCAGAAACGATGTTCTCAGGAATCCCATGCAAACGAACCACATTCTGAAAAAACAGAGGGACCAACTCAGAGGAGGAAGGCAACTTAGGCAAGGGTACCAGATGAACCATTTTAGAAAAGCGATCACACACAACCCAGATGACGGACATTTTTTGAGAGACAGGGAGATCCGAAATAAAGTCCATGGAAATGTGCGTCCAAGGCCTCTTCGGGATAGGCAAAGGTGACAACAATCCACTGGCCCGAGAACAGCAAGGCTTAGCCCGAGCACAAACCTCACAAGACTGCACAAAAGAACGCACATCCCTCGACAAGGAAGGCCACCAAAAAGACCTGGCCACCAAGTCTCTAGTACCAAATATTCCAGGATGACCTGCCAACGCAGAAGAATGGACCTCGGAGATGACTCTACTGGTCCAATTATCCGGAACAAACAGTCTCTCAGGCGGACAACGATCAGGTTTACCCGCCTGAAACTCCTGCAAAGCACGTCGCAAGTCTGGGGAGACAGCAGACAAAATCACCCCATCCCTAAGGATACCAGAGGGCTCAGAATTTCCAAGGGAGTCAGGCACAAAACTCCTAGAAAGAGCATCCGCCTTCACATTCTTTGAACCTGGCAGGTATGAAACCACAAAATTGAAACGAGAGAAAAACAGTGACCAACGAGCCTGTCTAGGATTCAGACGCCTGGCAGACTCAAGGTAAATCAAATTTTTGTGATCAGTCAAGACCACCACACGATGTCTAGCACCCTCTAGCCAATGACGCCACTCCTCAAATGCCCATTTCATGGCCAAAAGTTCCCGATTACCAACATCATAATTCCGCTCAGCCGGCGAAAACTTTCTAGAAAAAAACGCGCATGGCTTCATCACTGAGCCATCGGAGCTTCTCTGTGACAAAACCGCCCCCGCTCCAATCTCGGAAGCATCAACCTCAACCTGAAAAGGGAGCGAAACATCTGGCTGACGCAACACAGGAGCAGAAGAAAACCGGCGCTTAAGTTCCTGAAAGGCCTCCACAGCCGCAGGAGACCAATTAGCAACATCAGCACCCTTCTTAGTCAAATCCGTCAAAGGCTTAACAACCCTAGAAAAATTAGTTATAAAACGACGATAGAAATTAGCAAAGCCCAAGAACTTCTGTAGACTCTTAAGAGATGTAGGCTGCGTCCATTCACAAATAGCCTGAACCTTGACGGGATCCATCTCAATAGTAGAAGGGGAAAAAATATACCCCAAGAAAGAAATCTTCTGGACTCCAAAGAGACACTTTGAGCCTTTTACAAACAAGGAATTGGCCCGCAGGACCTGAAACACCTTCCTGACCTGCTGAACATGAGACTCCCAGTCATCAGAAAAAACCAAAATATCATCCAAATACACAATCATAAATTTATCCAGATATTCACGGAAAATATCGTGCATAAAGGACTGGAAGACTGAAGGAGCATTAGAAAGTCCAAAAGGCATTACCAAATACTCAAAATGGCCCTCAGGCGTATTAAATGCGGTTTTCCACTCATCACCTTGCTTTATTCGTATAAGATTATACGCACCCCGAAGATCAATCTTAGTGAACCATTTAGCCCCCTTAATGCGAGCAAACAAATCAGTCAACAATGGCAAAGGATACTGATATTTTACGGTAATCTTATTCAAAAGACGATAATCTATACAAGGCCTCAAGGAACCATCTTTTTTGGCCACGAAAAAAAAACCTGCTCCCAAAGGGGACAAAGATGGACGGATATGTCCCTTTTCCAAGGACTCCTTAACATAATCCCGCATAGCAGTATGCTCTGGCACTGACAGATTGAACAAACGACCTTTAGGAAATTTACTGCCTGGAATTAAATTTATAGCACAATCGCAATCCCTGTGAGGAGGAAGCGAACTGAGCTTAGGCTCCTCAAAAACATCCCGATAGTCAGACAAAAACACAGGAATCTCAGAAGGAGTAGATGAAGCGATAGAAATCGGAGGTGCATCATCATGAACCCCCTGACAACCCCAGCTTAACACAGACATTGATTTCCAGTCAAGGACTGGATTATGAGTTTGTAACCATGGCAGACCAAGTACTAGAACATCATGCAAATTATACAGTACCAGGAAGCGAATCACCTCCTGGTGAACGGGAGTCATACGCATGGTCACTTGTGTCCAGTACTGAGGTTTATTCATAGCCAAAGGTGTAGAGTCAATTCCCTTCAAAGGAATAGGGACTTCCAGAGGCTCCAGACTAAACCCACAGCGATTGGCAAATGACCAATCCATAAGACTCAGGGCAGCGCCTGAATCCACATAGGCATCGACGGAAATGGATGATAATGAACAAATCAGAGTCACAGACAGAATGAACTTAGACTGTAAAGTACTAATGGCAACAGACTTATCAACCTTTTTTGTGCGTTTAGAGCATGCTGATATAACATGAGCTGAATCACCACAATAAAAGCACAACCCTTTTTTCCGCCTATACTTTTGCCGTTCACTTCTGGACTGAATTCTATCACATTGCATTATCTCAGGTGACGGTTCAGACGACACCGCCAAATGATGCACAGGTTTGCGCTCCCGTAAACGCCGATCAATCTGAACAGCCATAGTCATAGACTCATTCAGACCAGCAGGCGCAGGGAACCCCACCATAACATCTTTAATGGCCTCAGAAAGGCCATCTCTAAACTTTGCAGCCAGAGCGCACTCATTCCACTGAGTAAGTACCGACCACTTCCGAAATTTTTGACAATAAATTTCTGCTTCATCTTGCCCCTGAGAGAGGGCCAACAAAGCTTTTTCAGCCTGAATCTCTTGGTTAGGTTCCTCATAGAGCAAACCTAATGCCAGAAAAAACGCATCCGCATTAAGCAACGCAGGGTCCCCTGGTGCCAATGCAAATGCCCAATCCTGAGGGTCACCCCGCAGGAAAGATATAATTATCTTGACTTGCTGAGCAGGGTCTCCAGAGGAGCGAGATTTCAAAGAAAGAAACAACTTGCAATTGTTCCTAAAATTCAGAAAACGAGATCTATCTCCAGAAAATAACTCTGGGACAGGAATTCTAGGTTCAGACATAGGAGCATGTACAACAAAATCCTGTATATTTTGAACCTTAGTGGCAAGATTATTCAGGCTGGAAGCCAAACTCTGGACGTCCATGATAAACAGCTGGGATCAGAGCCATTCAAAGATTAAGAGGAGGAGGAAGTAGCCACGCTGCAATAAGGCTAGGCAGCAAACTCTGAGGGAAAGAAAAAAAAAAAAAAAAAAAACTTCCTCAGACTACTTATCCTCCTACTTCAGCCAATACAATTAACACTTTGTGGGCCGGTTATACTGTCATGATCCCAATTGCAGGGGATCACTAAAGGACAAGCACAGATACAAACAAGCTCTAGGGCGATGGAACCTGAGCTGACCGCGACCCTGAACCTAACACACAAATAAAAGTAGCCGGGGAACGTGCCTACGATGATCCTAGACGTCTCGCTCCAGCCGAAGATCTAACTTCCCCTATTAGAAGAAACACAGACCTCTCTTGCCTCCAGAGAAATCCCCCACAGAAATAGCAGCCCCCCACATATAATGACGGTGAAATGAGAGGAAAGCACATACGCAGTATGAAAACAGTTTCAGCAAAATGAGGCCCGCTAAAGCTAGATAGCAGAGGATACAAAAGTGAACTGCGCGGTCAGCGAAAAACCCTTCAAAAAACCATCCTGAAATTACTTGAACTCATGTGCCAACTCATGGTACATGAGGAGCAATTTCAGCCCACTAGAGCAACCAGCAGCAAGAATCACATATCTGCAGGCTGGACTAAAAACCAAATAAAGCAAAACACCAAAACAGGAAAATCCAAACTTAGCTTGACCAGAAGGTTCTAGGAGCAGGGAGCAGAGGTAACAAGACACACTGGATACATTGATAACCGGCGAGGAAATGCCAGCAAAGCCAGGTTAAATAGGAAACTCCCATATGCTGATGGAACAGGTGGAACCCAGAAACCCAGGAAAGACAAGTCACCCAGTACCATCAGTAACCACCAGAGGGAGCCCAAAAACAGAACTCACAACATGACACGAAGGGAAGGATATTGTGGAACAGTGAGAAACGAGATCAAGCACAAAGGAGAACCAGTAGGAGTCGTGCCGTGAGACCAAGGCAACATCCTACTGAGGCGCGTAGCCGGTGGCCGGAACACCGCGGGAGTAACTGACTCTAGGCCTTGCTTCGAACTCCGCAGGACAGTTAATTATAGGTTGGCTGTCTACCTTAAATTTCCTATGAAGACATAGGGGGCAACGCGTGGAGAGGGGCATCTCTAGGGTCCCGGAAGAACTCCGAGCCTTCCCGTCATACGGGTGCGTCCTAGCCATAACATACCTGGGAGACGAGAAACTAGTAACATCTGGAACAAGCGAGAGAGAATTAGAACGAACGAGAACAGCAGTTGTGAGGACTATTCCGAATGCTCAGCAGGGTAGCACTACAACACACAGGCGCTAGTGGTAGGCACTGAATTCCACCTGCAAAGGGAACTCTGGATGTGCCCATTGGACCGGCCAGTCTCAGAAAGCCCTGTTAAGCAGGCTCTGGATTGAGGATCCTGAAGTCTTCAGTAAAGAGGTAAAGAGACTGCAACCTTGTGTCCTCGTTATTGCCTGCACCTCACATCATTACCATCCACCTTACTGGGAAGCCCTGGGGACATACTTCACCTGTGGGAAGGTATACCATCCAGCTGCCATTCCATCACCCCAGCGGACCCCACAGCAGCGTCGGTCACCCTGACTGAACACCACAGGTGGCGTCACGAATCCCTGACAGACTGTACCACCTTTATTGGATGCCCCTTAGCAGGGTCGCGGACTGGGTCTAGCCACCGTGACAGCCTCAGAACCGAATCAGAGAGGCCCGGTACCGAGAACTCGTGGCCCTGTGTCTGGGGGCGCTCCAGGTGCGTCTCACAAATTCAGAATATCATCAAAAAGTTAATTTATTTCAGTTCTTCAATACAAAAAGTGAAACTCATATATTATATAGAGTCATTGCAAACAGTGTGATCAATTTCAAGTGTTTATTTCTGTTAAAGTTGATGATTATGGCTTACAGTCAATGAAAACTCAAAAGTCATTATCTCAGTAAATTAGAATACTTTATAACACCAGCTTAAAAAAATATTTTAAGATCCAAAATGTTGGCCTACCGAAATGTATGTTCAGTAAATGTACTCAATACTTGGTTGGGGCTCTTTTTGCATCAATTATTGCATTAATGTGACGTGGAATGAAGGCGATCAGCCTGTGGTGCTGCTGAGGTGTTATGGAAGCCCAAGTTGCTTTGATAGCAGCCTTCAGCTCATCTGCTATGTTAGGTCTGGTGTCTCTCATCTTCCTCTTGGCAATACCCCATAGATTCTATATGGGGCTAAGGTCAGATGAGTTTGCTTGCCAATCAAACAAAGATACTGCTGTTTTTAAACCAGGTATTGGTACTTTTGGCAGTGTGGACAGGTGCCAAGTCCTGCTGGAGAATGAAATTTCCATCCCCCCAAAAAAAACTTGTCGGCAGAGGAAAGCATGAAGTGCTCTAAAATTTCATGGTAGACGACTGCGCTTTCTTTGGTCTTGATAAAATACAGTGGACCTACACCAGCATTGACATGGCTCCCCAAACCATCACTGATTGTGGAAACTTCACACTAAACCTCAAGCAACTTGGAATGTGTGCCTCTCCACTCTTCCTCCAGACTCTGGGACATTGAATTCCAAATGAAATGCAATATTTACTTTCATCTGAAAACAACACGTTGGACCACTGAGCAACAATCCAGTTATTTTTCTCCTTGGCTCAGTTAAGACGCTTCTGGCATTGCCTATTGGTCATGAGTGGCTTGACACAAGAAATGTGACACTTGTATCCCATGTCTTGGATATGTCTGTGTGTAATGACTCTATATAATATATGAATTTCACTTTTTTATTGAAGAACTGAAATAAATTAACTTTTTGATGATATTCTAATTTTGTGAGAAGCACTTGTACCTATGTATTAGTTTAATATTTCTTTTGTATTGTTTTAAAAATATTTCTACACTATGGTATAACACATTGCAAAGCATCAAAACTGCAACTGCAATGCTGTACTGTACCTGTCAGTGCTCCTCTGACAGAAGCTTGTTAGACCACCGGTCTGGGCTGGCTGACTTGGAGGTCTGTTATGGCTGGTAATTCAGTACCACAATGGACATAGAAGTCAGAGCACATACAGTGATCTGACAAAAACCCAAAAACATAGAACGAGCTCTGAGACGTGGGAACTCTGCTGACCGCAATCCTTAATCCTCTCCAACCACACTAGAGGCAGCCGTGGATTGCGCCTAACGCTCCCTATGCAACTCGGCACAGCCTGAGAAACTAGCTAGCCTGAAGATAGAAAATAAGCCTACCTTGCCTCAGAGAAATACCCCAAAGGAAAAGGCAGCCCCCCACATATAATGACTGTGAGTTAAGATGAAAAGACAAACGTAGAGATGAAATAGATTTAGCAAAGTGAGGCCCGACTTTCTGAACAGAGCGAGGATAGGAAAGGTAACTTTGCGGTCAACACAAAACCCTACAAACAACCACGCAAAGGGGGCAAAAAGACCCTCCGTACCGACTAACGGCACGGAGGTACACCCTCTGCGTCCCAGAGCTTCCAGCAAGCAAGAAAAACGAATAAACAAACTGGACAGAAAAAACAGCAAACAAAAATAACACAAGAGCAACTTAGCTATGCAGAGCAGCAGGCCACAGGAACGATCCAGGAGGAAGCAAGTCCAATACTAGAACATTGACTGGAGGCCAGGATCAAAGCACTAGGTGGAGTTAAATAGAGCAGCACCTAACGACTTCACCACATCACCTGAGGAAGGAAACTCAGAAGCCGCAGTACCACTCTCCTCCACCAACGGAAGCTCATAGAGAGAATCAGCCGAAGTACCACTTGTGACCACAGGAGGGAGCTCTGCAACAGAATTCACAACAGAGGTCATCATGACCACCTCAGGTTGCCATGACAATAACCAGGCCTGTTATGATACGGTGGTCTAGGAGCAACATGGAACGAGCTCCGAAGCCGTGGAATGCTCCTAACTCTCCCTAGGCATCTCGTCACAGCCTAAGAGCTAACTACCCCTAAAGATAGAAGCAGGAAAGCTATCTTGCCTCAGAGAAAATCCCCAAAGGATAGATTAGCCCCCCACAAATAATGACTGTGAGTGGAGAGGGAAAAGACATACACAGAATGAAACCAGGATGAGCACAGGAGGCCAGTCTAACTAAATAGATAGGACAGGATGGAATACTGTGCGGTCAGTATAAAACACTACAAAAATCCACGCAGAGTTTACAAAAAAATCTCCACACCTTACTAAAGGTGTGGAGGGCAAATCTGCCTCCCAGAGCTTCCAGCAAGACAGAATTAATTCACACTGATAAGCTGGACAAACAAAGAAAGCACAGAATGGATAAGTCCACAATCTATGGACAGAAAAGGGCAAGCAAAAACTTAGCTTAGCTGAACTGGTCAGGATAACAGGGAACTCCAAAGAGATGTGAATCCAACCAGGAACCATTTACAAGTGGCACTGGCTGAAGATAGAGCCAGACTTAAATAGCCGAGCAGAAGAGACGATAAGTGGAGGCAGCTGATGACAGCTAACTCCAAGGAGCAGCCATACCACTAGAAACCACAAGAGGGAGCCCAAGAGCAGAACTCACAAAAGTGCCACTTACAACCACCGGAGGGAGCCCAAGAGCGGAATTCACAACACAGGCCCTTGCTGGGGGGGGGGTGTGCCAATCGGAAGGGAGAGGGGGAGTTTTCCTAATGCTGCAATCGGTATCAATCGTGGCATTTGTGCTGGCTAACATCCCGCCACATTTTTACATAAAAAAAATGAGAGCTCTGGGTGTACCTTCACCTTCAGGCCAGTCTTGTTTCACGGCTCAAAACAACAAAATGCATCTGTTATCTGTTTCATATAACATCAATAAAACTGTTTGGTTAAAACAACAAAAAAATGGAGCTCTATACAAAATTATTATAATACCAATATATTTTTATTACATGAAAAAGTTTAACAATAATTTAACAATCAATACAAAAGAAGCAAGGAGACCCTAGTATAAGACATCCTTATCCCAGGCACGGGAATGTGTGATGTCACCATGGTATTAGTAAAAAACACCAATGCTGATACAAAAAAGTATGGTGTACAGCCGTGTGTAACTGGCTGGCATTAACATATAATATGAAACACCATACAGCAATGAGTAGCGATAGTTTCCATATAAGCAAATGGAATAGAGAGGTTTCCCAAACTCAGTGCTTTATAGTGGCGCCTATTTGCTGGCGTCTCTGAGGTGCGCAGGAGCAATAAAGGTAAGAACCTTGCGCACTTAAGAATCTGGAGCCACAGATACAAAAGGCTCACTAATAGATGTAATACATTGCTCCTTTGGGGTATATACTGTGTGGTGCGCCGGATCGCTCTCATGCGCACGCATCCTCGGCTTCAGCTTTCCAGGAGCGCATGTCTGTGACGTCAGCTGGGGATTTCCCCTTGACGTGGGCTCCTGGTGAATGCTGGGGATCGAGAATCACTTCCGGCAGGGACTGTGTTGCGCCTGCTCACCTCAGAGACGCCGGCAAATAGGTGCCACTATAAAGCATTGAGTTTGGGAAACCTCTCTATTCCCTCAGGATCCTGATTGCTGCTGCGTGTCAAACACAACGAGATCGCTATCCAGGACGCTGCAACGTCACGGATCGTTGTCGATCTCGTTGTAAAGTTGCTCAGTGTGAAGGTACCTTAAAACAAATTTTTTTTTACGGGCATCATAAACACTCTTTAAAAAATTATGTGGGTGTTGCATCACGGACCACAGTCACCCTGGTGATATGGTGGTGGAGGATGAGGATGAGGAGAAGGAAATAGGCAAAATCAGGAGTGTTTTTGAAATGTATTCTTTAGCCTTCTGATCGTGCACTCCGCCTCCTAGCTTCAGGTGTTTTAATTACAGCAGGTCCAATACCCCTCCACAGAGAGAGAAAATTTTAGTCTAAGAAGAGGTTTCACATGTACCCATTCAGATGGAGACGTTTATTCTCAGCGAGGTAAGGCAAGTTTAGGACCTGGTATAAGAGAGATGCCGTAAAGGGGCTACCAGGTACACATAAAATTGGCCATTTTTATGCGCTAAAAGCTCTCATTTTTCATATTTCTAGTGCAGTAATGCAGTTCAAATTTTGTGTTTTCAAGTTTACATGTTTTAGCGCTGCAGTGTGCTGCCTTATTAACTTAACTATATACGAGTTGGCGACTCTAGGTTCAGCACCTGTTCACACTTAGTCTATGTTTGGACGTGCCGGTCAGGTTTTTGAAATTTATTCTTTAGCCTTCTGATCGTGCACTCCGCCTCCTAGCTTCAGGTGTTTTAATTACAGCAGGTCCAATACCCCTCCATAGAGAGAGAGAATTTTCGTCTAAGAAGAGGTTTCACATGTACCCATTCAGATGGAGACGTTTATTCTCAGCGAGGTAAGGCAAGTTTAGGACCTGGTATAAGAGAGATGCCGTAAAGGGGCTACCAGGTACACATAAAATTGGCCATTTTTATGCGCTAAAAGCTCTCATTTTTCATATTTCTAGTGCAGTAATGCAGTTCAAATTTCGTGTTTTCAAGTTTACATGTTTTAGCGCTGCAGTGTGCTGCCTTATTAACTTAACTATATACGAGTTGGCGACTCTAGGTTCAGCACCTGTTCACACTTAGACTATGTTTGGATGTGCCGGTCAGGTTTTTGAAATGTATTCTTTAGCCTTCTGATCGTGCACTCCGCTCCTAGCTTCAGGTGTTTTAATTACAGCAGGTCCAATACCCCTCCACAGAGAGAGAGAATTTTCATCTAAGAAGAGGTTTCACATGTACCTATTCAGATGGAGACGTTTATTCTCAGCGAGGTAAGGCAAGTTTAGGACCTGGTATAAGAGAGATGCCGTAAAGGGGCTACCAGGTACACATAAAATTGGCCATTTTTAAGCGCTAAAAGCTTTCATTTTTCATATTTCTAGTGCAGTAATTCAGTTCAAATTTCGTGTTTTCAAGTTTACATGTTTTAGCGCTGCAGTGTGCTGCCTTATTAACTTAACTATATACGAGTTGGCGACTCTAGGTTCAGCACCTGTTCACACTTAGTCTATGTTTGGATGTGCCGGTCAGGTTTTTGAATTGTATTCTTAAGCCTTCTGATCGTGCACTCCGCTTCCTAGCTTCAAGTGTTTTAATTACAGCAGGTCCAATACCCCTCCACAGAGAGAGAGAATTTTAGTCTAAGAAGAGGTTTCACATGTACCCATTCAGATGGAGACGTTTATTCTCAGCGAGGTAAGGCAAGTTTAGGACCTGGTATAAGAGAGATGCCGTAAAGGGGCTACCAGGTACACATAAAATTGGCCATTTTTATGCGCTAAAAGCTCTCATTTTTCATATTTCTAGTGCAGTAATGCAGTTCAAATTTCATGTTTTCAAGTTTACATGTTTTAGCGCTGCAGTGTGCTGCCTTATTAACTTAACTATATACGAGTTGGCGACTCTAGGTTCAGCACCTGTTCACACTTAGTCTATGTTTGGATGTGCCGGTCAGGTTTTTTAAATTTAGAAAACAACCAGACTTGGGAAGACCTAACAGTTGTACTGGCAACTTCCGTTGTGTTGCTGTTACGGGGGATTAGTTGTACGCCTTCTATCTGCGGCCACCACACTGCTTCTTCCTGCCTGTTGGGGTGCTATGCCTCCCTCCCCCTGTGTGCTGCTGTCCTTGCTCTGCATGTCCTCCTGCCAGGTTGGGTCAGTTACTATATGATCCACCACCTTGTCTTCCACTTCCGCACCCTGGTACTCCTCATGATTTTCTGGCAATTGTGTCTCATCATCGTCCACCTCTTGTTACACTTTTCCACCGTCGCCTTTGTGTGACCGTGGCTGCTCAAATAATTGGGCATTGCTACATGCAATCTCCTCTTGCCCCACTTCAAGTGGACAGGGCAAGAGGCCCGAATCTATAAATGGAAAAGTGAGCAGCTCTTTGGAGAGTCTAAGTGTGGGATCAGTTGTCTCCGGGCGCTCGGCATGGTGGGAGGAAGGAGGCTCAGGGTTAGGAATATGCGGTCCAGACTCACGGCTACTGAGACTTGACCATGTAGAGGACAGGTGGTGGTGGCAAAGTGACTGAAAGCATTATCCGCTATACCTTTTGACACTGCTCTGGGTTCAATAGTGGTGTGCTGCGGTCTCCTAGTAATTGGGACAGGAAGGTCGGGCTACAAGATGTGGGTGTTTGTTGTGGCATAATTTCAGCTTGGCCTCGGCCTCTGCATGCGCCATCACCATCATCATCACGTCCAGTTCCCAGTCCCTTGCCATGCGCCTTGCCCATTTTAAATGGAGGACAATATTTTCCAAGTTCACTACAAATGGCTAAATTTGGAGCGAATTTATATGTGATCCGTGTGGTGGAAAACTAGTTTTAAATAGCTTGTCTGTAGGTAACTATTTTTAACAGCACACTGGTGTCAATAACTTAGCTAACACAGTGTAACAAAATTTAAATTGAAGCCAGAAATGGCAGAATTTTGAGTGCACTTATATGTGATCTGTATGACGAAAAACCACAGTTTTAATTAGCTGGCCTCTAAGTAACTATTTTTAACAGCAAACTGGTGCAATAACTTCACGAACACACTGTAACAAAAATTTAAATGGAGGCCAGAAATGACAGAGTTTTGAGCGCACTTATATGCGATCTGTGTGATGCACAAACCACAGTTTTAAATAGATGGATTTTTAGCTCTGTAATATGGAAAGGATCTGGCTGTATTCTGTAGTGCCAACAAGCAAATGGCGCAGAAAACTGGTTTTCTATGCTTTGCTTTTTAAGCAAATAATCAGGATTAAGATCCCCAAAAAATTATCCCTGATACCTGGGGCTATGTCTAGAAATATCTGTAAAAGCAGCAGCATCAGACAGAACTGGAATGGACTCTCTTGCTATATGCACTGCAGTCTGCCACATACACTGCCTGCCTGCCTAGCACTGATACCTATGCAGGTGGATTAATCCTCAGAAGGACTGTTTGTTGAGATGGATAAGTGTATAATATATTGTGGTATACCTACACTAACTAAGAAACAAGCAAATCTCTTCGTAGCTCAGCAGCACCTCTCCCTACACTGCCTGATTCCGGAGTAGACTGTGACGAGCATGGCGGTGCCAGGTCTGAAATAGACCTGATGACGCTGTGCGGCCAGCCAATCACTGTAATGCCACAACCAACATGGCTGTGGCATTACAATGTGTGGCAGACAATCCCTGCATGTTCATTGGTTCTCTAAAGAGCACCAAACATGCAGGGAAGGGACCCGAGCTCCCGTAGAGCAACGCCATAAATATTCAGCGAGCTCCGAGCATCTCGAGCAGTAAGATGCTCGGGCAAGTACCGAGTAGTGGCAAGCATGCTCGCTCATCACTAGTTATAAACACCCAGATCCACGTGTGACCATTAGAGCCAGGGGAGGTGGCCACTGGGTCCTAGTATCAGAAAGACCAGGCAGATATCTGCAAAGCAAACTGCTGAGATCTTCTGCAGACAGAAGCAGCACAACGGTCTGCAGCCTCTGACACATCCGTGACAGTGCCTCCCTTTCTACAAGTGGCCTTTGGACACTCAAGACCAGGCTTCTCAGGATAAGAGGCGTGGAACGAATGAACCAGCCTGGGGGCATTCACTTCTGATTTAGAATCCCACATCCTTTCCTCTGGACCATAACCCCTCCAATGCACCAAGTATTGTAAGAAACAACTTTGAAGGCAAAAATCTACAATCCTCGAAATTTGAAACTCGAGGTTACCATCAACCATTATTGGGGGAGGCTGTAGGGGTGAGGGCTCAAGGGGTTCCATATCTCTTGAGCAAAGACCTGTGAAAAACGTTATAGATCTTTCAAGCCTGAGGTAGCTCAAGACAAAACGCTGCTGGACCAATGACGGTGATTATTTTATAGAGACCAATGAATCTAGGTCCCAACTTCCAGGAAGGACCCTCAACCTGAAATTCCTGGTAGACAACCACACAAAGTCATTCACATTCAGGTCCGGACCTTGCACGCTTTTCCTGACAGTCAGACCTGTCTCCCCTAACCCTGTTGTGAACAGGTAGTAGCAAAACAGTACAAGATAAATGGGCATGTGGTTCCTTAGAACGTGTGCAAACACTGCAGGAAGCCACTTGTTCAACCACATCCCGATGCAACCCTGGCCACCAAAAACGATGAGAAAGGAGGTCCACCTTTGCCTTACCATGTGAGTGGCCAGCAAGTACAGAGTTCTGAAATTCTCTAGTTACCCTGTGGCGTAATTTAGATGGCACAAATAACTCCCCTGAAGGGCAGAAGGCAGGGGCGTCCCCTGAGCCTCCAACACCTTACCCTCCAGGTCAGTGTGCAACGCCAAGATGCCTACCTCCTTCTGCAAAATTGGGGCGGGGTACTCCAAGTCAGACAAAAATGCCTGTAAGAACCCTGTAGATACAGCAGAAGGGGGAACACTGAGGCAGTTACCATGACAGTAATCTCCCCACAATCTCTCTGGATTGCCAATCCACAGTTGAATTATGATTCACCAACCAGGGCAAACCCAGAACCATTGGAGTGTAGAGACCCATCAGGACATAAGGGATTATTTCATAATGCGAACACCCCACCTTCAGTCTTATGTTATGAACAATTTGTGTCAGTGTTCCCTAAGCAAGTGATGCTGAGTCGATGGTGCAAATTGGAATAGGTTTAGCCAAGTTAGAGCAGACAAAACCATGAGTTCTAGCAAACTCAGCATCCACCATACTGACTCCTGCTTTACTGTCTACAAGCACAGAATTTTTTTCAGATCTGCTCTCTAGCACCACCTCTGCTGTCAGAGATTATCAAGCTCAAGGCTCCCAAGGTTTAATTGAGTCATTTTGCGTTGGGATTGCAGGACATGCTCAAATAAAATGTCCCTTCCTCCCACAAAAAAACATACACCCTTTTTCTTGCAAATGTCGAGAGAAACATGCAACGCAAATGCACCTCTCAACTGTATAGGTTCCTTAAACTCCACAAGTTTAGGTTCACCCCCGGACCTTTCTTCCATCATCGGGATCTTGTTTCGGAAAAAGGGTTCAGAAGCAGGTGGTCTGTCCCTCAGGCGTCTATCCACCTGAGTAGCCAAGGACAAGGCAGCTTCCAAAGATACTGGAGTTTCATACATTGCTAATGTGTCCTTTAACCTTTCAGTCAGGAACTGAAGGAATTGGCTTCTGAGAGCCGAGTCATTCCATTTCGTATCAGTTGACCACCTGCCTGTGGAATTCAGAGCTATACGTCTCGACTGAATGATTCCCCTTCTGAATGCAACGCAGCCTGGATTCAGCCAAGGAAATACAGTCAGGATTATCATAGATAAGGGCTAGGGCCCTGAAAAACTATTCCACAGACTGCAGACACATAGAATCCTGTGGTAAAGAAAATGCATTGGACTGAGGTTCCCCTTCAACAGTGAAATAACAATTTCTGCTTGTTGCTTCTCATCTCCATAAGAGTAAGGACCCAGTTTAAATCCAATTTGCATGCCTCTTTAAAAAACCTGTCCCTGCCCCCAGAAAACCTGTCTGGGTGGGAAATTTTGGGTTAAAGCTGGACCTGCCTACCTACAGTATCCCCCCACAATAGGAGCCTCCAGGCTCTGCCATTGTTGGTGAACCTCAGAACGAAGGTCAGTTACCTCCAGTGCCATCCTCTGCAGCTGCTCTGCTAGCATAGACACGGGATCCATGAATCCAGCAAAAGAAAAAAAAACCCCACACAGAAACACACCAAAAAAACACGTGTCAGTTTTTTTTCTTTTACAAACGTGAACGGTGGGTGATAATGTCACGCACAGTGTAGAACAGACTAATTGCAACACAAAGGGATAAGGGAAAGGGGGGCCCAACACTAGGGAAGTAGGAAGTGAAGACCCGTAGGCAGATCTAACGTCACCCTGTCTGCCCTAAGAGACACTGTTCTGCAGATGTCGCCAAGCAGGATACCTAACCCTGCCAGACCCTAGTCCCTGCTTAGGGAAGGAAGGGGTGTGTTGGTCGAACCCCATTAACACTAGAGACAGCTAGGATAAACAAAACACTTAGCTTGAGTAGACTCAGGGAGACCCTTAGCTTGAGTAGACTCAGAGAGAAACACTGATGCCCTCCAAACTCCAAAGAGGACGCTAGCAGACTGCTACAGCTCCAAGCCTCAAAGAAGTGCAAATAGAAAATATCACTCGCAACTCTCAATAGCAAGTTGGGAGTTATAAACACCCAGATCTGGGTATGACCATTAGAGCCGGGGGAGGTGGCCACTGGGTCTTAGCATCAGAAGGACCAGGCAGAAGTCTGCAAAGCAAACTGCTGAGACCTTCTGCAGACAGATGCAGTGCAACGGTCTTCAACCTCTGACACATCCGTGACAGGTACATGTCCCCAACGTCTTTACCATCCAGAAGTAAGCTGGGAAAGAGGGCGAGCTAGGGTGACAGTTATGTTGTGAATCCTGCACCCAAACAGGGCCACTCCTAGAGCTTCCTTCTTCTGTGTCCTCAGCTGGGTAGCACCCATCCTTCACAGGGCTCCCCCACATCTGGCCAACAGTGGACTCATTTATTCATTTAATTATCCCTCTAATAGGTTTCACCCACCTGTCTGCTGAACTGCATCCCAGTTGCCTCTACAGTTCTGCAGTGGTTCTTGTTGCCTTGTGTGCCTTGTGCCTCTCAGCTCACACTGATTCTGCTCTCTCCAGAACTCTCCACACTCTCCCCTCAACTTAAACTCTACTTGGAATTGGTCTCCAGTTTGTGCCCAGTCACTCCTCCCCCTCCCTGGCAGGCATCAGTCTCTGACCAGCAGAAGAGGAATTGTGAACAATCAGGAGAAGTTTTGCACAGGCCAAGGTGAGGCAAGGAGATCTCTGATTTTCCCACAGTGAGGAGGTGACAGGAAGGTGCTCATCTCTTGGTATCTTCACATCACTTATACCACATGAAGAGTGAAGTAAAAAATAAATAAAACCAATTATTCACCTGCTGTTGATTTTTTCATTCTGCCTCCCAAAGATTGCAATAAGGCTCAGCTCACATTTATCTTGCGCTGTACACTGAGCGCTTCTACTGGAGTTTCCGTGTAAATCTCTGAAATACATGATAGAAATGGAACTCCCACTGGAAGATTCCCTATAATGAGGCAGATGGAGGCACTGTGGACTCTGTCTGGCCTACGATCTGGTGGTGTTTGTCTTCTTAGGGGGGTTTCACAATCGCATCACTCGAAGATTTAGATGGAAATCCCGATATAAGTGCTCATTGTAGAGCACTGGATAAATATGATCCCAAACATTATGTAAAATGTTCCCAATAAAAGATTCAACTTATTCTAAAAAAATGCTAGTCCCCACTCAGTTCAGTCATCTGTTAGCAGAAATATAGGGGGCTTCCATGTTACTGATAGTACAAAGGCTCCAAAAAAGCACTATGGCTCCTAACCCCCAAAAGAAATTCAGCAAATTCTGAGCTCCCAAACCCAAATGCCCCCTCCCTTCTGAGCCCCACAGTGTGCCTAAATCACAATTAGCATCCACATGTTTGGCATTTCTGTAACGATGACAGCCCTCCTAATATACAAGTGCATGTCTCCAGAAGCATGAACTGGGCACTACAAGGTACTGGTCACTACAACGTACTGGTGACTACAACATACTGGGCACTACATTGACAGTTTGCAATTTTCACTCAGTGATATCCACAACTTCATGTTTCATGAAAACACCCATGGAGTCAGTAGATTAGTTCCGAAATTGAGGGAGGATTCTGCTCTTCTAGCACTTAGGGACTCTGTATATGGAGTCCGCAAACTATTCTATGAAAGTCTGCGCTTCAGGAGGCAAATAGTGCTCCGTTCCTCCCGCATCTCGCTGTATGGCTAATCAGTACTGTACAGCCACATATGAGGTATTTCTACATTCAGCAGAAAATGTGGGTCAAATTTTGGTGCCATTTTACCCATTTCCCAGTGTTAAAATGTAAAATCTCAGTCTGAAACAAAATTTTGGTGGTAAAAATGTAATCATTTTTTCTTCACTGTTCAATGGTACAAAATTATGTGACACATGTGGTGTCAATATGATCACTACACCCCTAGTGACAGATACATTTATTGAAAAGTGTATTTTCAAAAATGAGGTCACATTTTGGGGGTTCTGCTGTTCTGGCACCTCAGGGGCTCTGTGAGGGGGGGCCAGGGCCACAGTCATGGCCGAGGAAACCGGGGCTTCTGTGCCCTGGCCTCCCATCACATGAAAACAATGTCCATTAGTTTGCATACCTGTGGCTCCACTTTCAGCGCCATCGGGGTCCCCTCTGCTCTGCCGTAGGCTCCCATTAGATGGTGTTATAAAGATTGAGACAGTCCTTTCCAACTTTCAAATAAACAACTTTACTATTTTCCTCACGCAGCACATCCAGATACTTCACAGCATTTACAACAGGATTCGCTTTACACATCTATTCTTTCCCTGCACTTTCCTTCCTGTTACATAGCACACACTCAGGTCAGGCCAAGTCGCACGGTTCCTTAGTGTCCTCCCAATTCAGCTCTGCTATGGTTAGACCTTCCTTAGTCTTACACCCCAGGCCAGAGAATTTCCATCCCCGAAGACAGTTGCCACTTGGCGAGCGATTTGCCCTTCTGTACTGTATTTTGTGGTGACCCAGCGTACTCCTGTTCCAAGCTCACTGCTTCTGAGGATTCCCTCAGGAGTTTTGCTCTGGTACTGAGGGCATCTGCCTAAGCTATAGGATGCCATATCATGGAGCTACCGGTGTCCCAGTCCTGTCACTGTTTTGTCTTGATTCTCCTTTCCAGCTGCTGTACTGGCCACTGCTGCTCAGGCCCGATGCTGTGGATGGCTGGGCTTCTCTCTTAGTAAACATTGCGTGGTCACTGCTATTGCCCTGGGCATTTAAGCCCATGTGGACTCTCTGGGTACCTGGGCCCTTCTGACTCAAATGAGGAAATGCTCCATCTCTTAACTGCAGCTGATCCCTCCTACAATAAACTATTGTGCCTCCATCTTGTGGCCGGAAACAAGTACTACACTTTCCCTATGTAACAAGTGCACGACATGTCAAATTATATACATTACATCAGAGGTGTCAAACTGCATTTCTCGAGGGCCACAAACAGGTCATGTTTTCAGGATTTCTTTGTATTGCACAGGTGATAATTTAATCTCCTGCACAGAATGATTCCAGCACCCTGTGCAATACAAGGAAATCCTGAAAACATGACCTGTTTACGGCCCTCGAGGAATGCAGTTTGACACCTCTGCATTACATTATGTACATAGCAGCATTATCAAATATTCACAGTAGGGAAAAGCAACAAGCACCTACTTCACATTCATTATAACCATATTAACACAAGAGGAGGGAGTGGGGTATTACACGATCCCATCCCGGTACACCCCTTAGGCCGGGGACACACACAACGTATAAAAAAACGTTCCGTTTTTGACGGACGTGAATCGCACCAATGTTACCAAAACAGTGATCCGTGTGCAGTGCGAGGATGCGATTTTCTCGCATAAAATGATCCGTGTGACATCCGTGTGACATCCGTATGGCATCCGTATGGCGAGATTTTCTCGCAGGCTTGCAAAATGGACAGATAACGGATTTTACACCAGAAAACGTTTAAATCATCACCAAGGACATTATTTAAAGGCCCTAAAACAGGTTCCACCCACCAATCTATGCAGTAGAGTCCCTGCTTGTGTTGGTGCACTTCGGATTGATGAGCAACATGTCTGATCTACTCACTTTTACCACCACAGAGCGTGTGCTTTACAACTGGGTACTTTCCCAACGTTTTGGCCAGCCATACCCAGTTATTGTAGATCCGAGGAGGCGGAGACGGATGTGGGTACATCCACTTCTAAAGCAACGGATCAATAAAGGCCATTTCAGCCGTCTGTATGCTGCTCTGAGGACTAATCCGGACAAGTTCTTCAACTATTGTCGGATGAGGATTCAAACCTTTGACATTTTGTTGGAGATTTTGCGTCCAGGGATCACGAAGAAGGACACCAGGATGCGCAAATCTATTTCAGCTGAGGAGCGCCTTATCCTTACCTTGCGGTATGCCTTAATAATTGACCCAATTTTCTAATCATTTTTTGGTCGAGCCCCCTTATTCAAATTAGATACTTAAATGGTTAAGTAACTTCAACATCATTTGGCCTTCTTTTCTAACATTTAATTTTTGGCAAAGATCAAAGCCATAGCATGTCCTTAATGTTTTAATAACCTTTTTTTTTTTTTAAATTTGTTTTTTGACCCATATAACCCTGTATTGTGTTCATTTTATATTTTCAAACAATATTCTTTTGTCTTTTAGCTTCCTTTCCACTGGCCTATCATATGCGGCCCTGCATTTAGAGTTTTTATTGGGCAAATCTACAATTTCTGGGATTGTGCGGGATACATGCAAGGAAATCTGGGGAAGACTCCATCAAGAGGTGATGCCTGAACCCAAAATTGCAGACTGGTTACGTATTGCTCAAGGATTTCAGGACACACGCCAGTTTCCGCACTGTATTGGGGCACTTGACGGAAAGCACATCCGTGTGCATAAGCCGCCAGGTTCAGGGACCCAATTCTATAATTATAAACCTTTTTTTCTCTGTAGTGCTGTTGGCCCTAGTCGACAGCAACTACAGGTTTATAATTGTAGATATTGGGGCCTATGGGAGAACTGGAGACTCTAGAGTCTTCAGTTCTTCCATTATGGGTCGGCGGCTGCGCAACAATGAATTGGATCTCCCACCCCCAAGTCACATACCGGGGCTAATTTGGATGCGGTGCCTTACATGATGGTAGCAGATGAGGCGTTTCAATTATCAAGGAACGTCATGAGGCCCTATCCACGGAGAGGCCTGGAATACCGGCGCAGAATCTTTAATTTTCATCTTTCCCGTGCCCGCCGTCTGGTCGAGTGTTCATTCGGCATTCTCAGTGCAAAATGGCGGGTACTTCAGTCTGCAATCCAACTGAGTGAAGGCAATGTAAATGGCGTGATCAAAGCATGTGTTGTTCTTCACAACTTTACAAGAGACCATGATTGCCCATCATCTGCTGCAGATGACATTGATTATGCAAATTGTCATGATCCCAATGGCAGGGGATCACAAAAGGACAAGCACAAAAACAAAACAAGCTCTAGGGTGATGGAACCTGAGCTGACCGCGATCCTGAACCTAAACACACAACTAGCAGTAGCCGGGGAAAGTGCCTACGATGATTCCTAGACGTCTCGCGCCAGCCGAAGGATTAACTTCCCCTATTAGAAGAAACACAGACCTCACTTGCCTCCAGAGAAACACCCCACAGAAATAGCAGCCCCCCACATGTAATAACGGTGAAATGAGAGGAAAACACATACGTAGTTATGAAAACAGAATCAGCAAAAATGAGGCCCGCTAAAGCTAGATAGCAGAGGATACAAAAGTGAACTGCGCGGTCAGCGAAAAACCCTTCAAAAAACCATCCTGAAATTACTTGAACTCATGTGCCAACTCATGGAACATGAGGAGTAATTTCAGCCCACTAGAGCAACCAGCAGCAAGGAATCACATATCTGCAAGCTGGACTAAGACAAAAATTAAACAAAACGCGGAACAGGAAAATCAAAACTTAGCTTGTCCTGAAGATAACAGACGCAGATAGCAGAGGTAAAAAGACACGCTGATTACATTGATAGCCGGCGAGGAAATGACAAAAAAGCCAGGATAAATAGGAAACTCCCATAACCTGATGGAACAGGTGGACACCAGAGACCGCAGAGAACACAAGTCACCCAGTACCATCAGTAACCACCAGAGGGAGCCCAAAAACAGAACTCACAACAGTACCCCCCCCTTGAGGAGGGGTCACCGAACCCTCACGAGAACCACCAGGGCAACCAGGATGAGCCCTATGAAAAGCACGGACCAAATCGGCAGCATGAACATCAGAGGCAACCACCCAAGAATTATCCTCCTGACCATAACCCTTCCACTTGACCAAATACTGGAGTTTCCGTCTGGAAACACGAGAATCCAAGCTCTTCTCCACAACATACTCCAATTCACCCTCCACCAGCACCTGAGCAGGAGGCTCAAGCAAAGGAACAACAGGTACCTCATACTTCCGCAACAACGACCGATGGAACACATTATGAATAGCAAACGATGCCGGGAGATCCAAACGAAACGACACAGGGTTAAGAATTTCCAAGATCCTATAGGGACCGATGAACCGAGGCTTGAACTTAGGAGAAGAGACCTTCATAGGAACAAAACGAGAAGACAACCACACCAAGTCACCAACAAGAAGTCGAGGACCCACGCGGCGACGGCGATTAGCAAACTGCTGAGCCCTCTCCTGGGACAACTTCAAATTGTCCACCACATGACTCCAAATCTGATGCAACCTATCCACCACCATGTCCACTCCAGGACAATCAGAAGGCTCCACCTGACCAGAGGAAAAACGAGGATGAAACCCCGAATTACAAAAGAAAGGAGAAACCAAGGTAGCAGAACTAGCCCGATTATTAAGGGCAAACTCGGCAAGCGGCAAAAAGGTAACCCAGTCATCTTGATCAGCAGAAACAAAACACCTTAAATAAGTTTCTAAAGTCTGATTAGTTCGTTCCGTCTGGCCATTCGTCTGGGGATGGAATGCAGACGAAAAGGACAAATCAATGCCCATCTTAGCACAGAACGTCCGCCAAAATCTAGACACAAACTGGGATCCCCTGTCAGAAACGATGTTCTCCGGAATGCCATGCAAACGGACCACGTTTTGAAAAAACAGAGGGACCAACTCAGAGGAGGAAGGTAACTTAGGCAAGGGTACCAGATGAACCATCTTAGAAAAGAGGTCACACACAACCCATATGACGGACATTTTTTGAGAGACAGCGAGATCCGAAATAAAGTCCATGGAAATGTGCGTCCAAGGCCTCTTCGGGATAGGCAAAGGTGACAACAATCCACTGGCCCGAGAACAGCAAGGCTTAGCCCGAGCGCAAACTCCACAAGACTGCACGAAAGAACGCACATCCCTCGACAAGGAAGGCCACCAAAAAGACCTGGCCACCAAGTCTCTAGTACCAAATATTCCAGGATGACCTGCCAACACAGAAGAATGGATCTCGGAGATGACTCTACTGGTCCAATTATCCGGAACAAACAGTTTTTCCGGCGGACAACGATCAGGTTTATCCGCCTGAAACTCCTGCAAAGCATGTCGCAAGTCTGGGGAGACAGCCGACAAAATCACCCCATCCCTAAGGATACCAGTGGGCTCAGAATTTCCAGGGGAGTCAGGCACAAAACTCCTAGAAAGAGCATCCGCCTTCACATTCTTTGAACCTGGCAAGTATGAAACCACAAAATTGAAACGGGAGAAAAACAGTGACCAACGAGCCTGTCTAGGATTCAGACGCTTGGCAGACTCAAGGTACATCAGATTTTTGTGATCAGTCAAGACCACCACACGATGTCTAGCACCCTCAAGCCAATGACGCCACTCCTCAAATGCCCACTTCATGGCCAAAAGCTCCCGATTACGAACATCATAATTCCATTCAGCGGGCGAAAATTTTCTAGATAAGAATGCACACGGCTTCATCACTGAGCCATCGGAGCTTCTCTGTGACAAAACCGCCCCCGCTCCAATCTCGGAAGCATCAACCTCAACCTGAAAAGGAAGCGACGTATCTGGCTGACGCAACACAGGAGCAGAAGAAAACCGGCGCTTAAGTTCCTGAAAGGCCTCCACAGCCGCAGGAGACCAATCAGTAACATCAGCACCCTTCTTAGTCAAATCCGTCAAAGGTTTAACAACACTAGAAAAATTAGTTATGAAGCGACGATAAAAATTAGCAAAGCCCAAGAACTTCTGTAGACTCTTAAGAGATGTAGGCTGCGTCCAGTCACAAATAGCCTGAACCTTGACGGGATCCATCTCAATAGTAGAAGGGGAAAAAATATACCCCAAAAAAGAAATCTTCTGGACTCCAAAGAGACATTTAGAACCTTTTACAAACAAAGAATTGGCACGCAGGACCTGAAACACCTTCCTGACCTGCTGAACATGAGACTCCCAGTCATCAGAAAAAACCAAAACATCATCCAAATACACGATAATAAATTTATCCAGATATTCACGGAAAATATCGTGCATAAAAGACTGGAAGACAGAAGGAGCATTAGAAAGTCCAAAAGGCATCACCAAATACTCGAAATGGCCCTCAGGCGTATTAAATGCGGTTTTCCACTCATCACCCTGCTTAATCCGCACAAGATTATACGCACCCCAAAGATCAATCTTAGTGAACCATTTAGCCCCCTTAATGCGAGCGAACAAATCAGTCAACAATGGCAAAGGATACTGATATTGACTGTAATCTTATTCAAAAGACGATAATCTATGCAAGGCCTCAAGGAACCATCTTTTTTGGCCACGAAAAAAAAACCTGCTCCCAAAGGGGACGAAGATGGACGGATATGTCCCTTTTCCAAGGACTCCTTAACATAATTCCGCATAGCAGTATGTTCTGGCACTGACAGATTAAACAAACGACCTTTAGGGAATTTACTGCCAGGAATCAAATCTATAGCACAATCGCAATCCCTGTGAGGAGGAAGCGAACTGAGCTTAGGCTCCTCAAAAACCTCCCGATAATCAGACAAAAATACCGGAACCTCAGAAGGAGTAGATGAAGCGATAGAAATCGGAGATGCATCATCATGAACCCCCTGACATCCCCAGCTTAACACAGACATTGTTTTCCAGTCCAAGACTGGGTTATGAGTTTGTAACCATGGCAGACCAAGCACTAAGACATCATGTAAATTATACAGTACCAGGAAGCGAATCACCTCCTGATGAACGGGAGTCATACGCATGGTCACTTGTGTCCAGTACTGAGGTTTATTCATAGCCAAAGGTGTAGAGTCAATTCCTTTCAAAGGAATAGGAACTTCCAGAGGTTCCAGACTAAACCCACAGCGATTGGCAAATGACCAATCCATAAGACTCAGGGCAGCGCCTGAATCCACATAGGCATCGACGGAAATGGATGATAATGAACAAATCAGAGTCACAGACAGAATGAACTTAGACTGTAAAGTACCAATGGCAACAGACTTATCAACCTTTTTTGTGCGTTTAGAGCATGCTGATATAACATGAGCTGAATCACCACAATAAAAACACAATCCATTTTTCCGCCTATAATTTTGCCGTTCACTTCTGGACTGAATTCTATCACATTGCATTATCTCCGGTGCCTGTTCAGAAGACACCGCCAAATGGTGCACAGGTTTGCGCTCCCGTAAAAGCCGATCAATCTGAATAGCCATAGTCATGGACTCATTCAGACCTGTAGGCGCCGGGAACCCCACCATAACATCTTTAATGGCCTCAGAAAGGCCATCTCTGAATTTTGCAGCCAGAGCGCACTCATTCCACTGAGTAAGCACCGACCATTTCCGAAATTTCTGACAATATATTTCTGCTTCATCTTGCCCCTGAGAGAGAGCCAATAAAGCTTTTTCAGCCTGAATCTCTAGGTTAGGTTCCTCATAGAGCAAACCCAATGCCAGAAAAAACGCATCCACATTGAGCAACGTAGGATCCCCTGGTGCCAATGCAAATGCCCAATTCTGAGGGTCACCCAGCAGGAAAGATATTACAATCTTGACCTGCTGAGCAGGGTCTCCAGAGGAGCGAGATTTCAAGGAAAGAAACAACTTGCAATTGTTCCTAAAATTCAGAAAACTAGATCTATCTCCAGAAAAAAACTCTGGGATAGGAATTCTAGGTTCAGACATAGGCGTATGTACAACAAAATCTTGTATATTTTGAACCAGGGCAGCAAGATTATTCAGGCTGGAAGCCAAACTCTGGACGTCCATGATAAACAGCTGAGGTCAGAGCCATTCAAGGATTAAGAGGAGGAAAGAAGCAGCCAAGCTGCAATTAAGGCTAGGCAGCAAACTCTGAGGAGGGAAAAAAAAAAAAAACTTCCTCAGACTACTTTTCCTCCTACTTCAGCCAAAACGATGACCAATTTTATATGGCCGGCTATACTGTCATGATCCCAATGGCAGGGGATCACAAAAGGACAAGCACAAAAACAAAACAAGCTCTAGGGTGATGGAACCTGAGCTGACCGCGATCCTGAACCTAAACACACAACTAGCAGTAGCCGGGGAACGTGCCTACGATGATTCCTAGACGTCTCGCGCCAGCCGAAGGATTAACTTCCCCTATTAGAAGAAACACAGACCTCACTTGCCTCCAGAGAAACACCCCACAGAAATAGCAGCCCCCCACATGTAATAACGGTGAAATGAGAGGAAAACACATACGTAGTTATGAAAATAGAATCAGCAAAAATGAGGCCCGCTAAAGCTAGATAGCAGAGGATACAAAAGTGAACTGCGCGGTCAGCGAAAAACCCTTCAAAAAACCATCCTGAAATTACTTGAACTCATGTGCCAACTCATGGAACATGAGGAGTAATTTCAGCCCACTAGAGCAACCAGCAGCAAGGAATCACATATCTGCAAGCTGGACTAAGACAAAAATTAAACAAAACGTGGAACAGGAAAATCAAAACTTAGCTTGTCCTGAAGATAACAGACGCAGATAGCAGAGGTAAAAAGACACGCTGATTACATTGATAGCTGGCGAGGAAATGACAAAAAAGCCAGGTTAAATAGGAAACTCCCATAACCTGATGGAACAGGTGGACACCAGAGACCGCAGAGAACACAAGTCACCCAGTACCATCAGTAACCACCAGAGGGAGCCCAAAAACAGAACTCACAGCAGCAAATACTGTCTTGACAACTACACGTGTTCGTCCTTCACGTCGTCAGCCCTCTGGCCTAAAAGTTCGTGATGTTTTAACCAATTTTTTTGTGTCACCAGAGGGATCTACGGTTTGGCAAGACAATGCTGTTTTGCCTTAATTTTTATTTAGATTCTAAGTTAATAAATCACATAATTTGCTTCATAATTTTGTGTATTATGTATCTGATGTGGAAATTATGTAAGTGTGTAAAGTTGACAAATCATGTATGTAGCTGGACCAATACATAACACTGATTTCTGAACAAATTTTTACTGCTCAGCGCATATATATGTATTCAAAAAACATATTTTCATTCTCATATGTAATTTGAGCAAAATAAACAACACAGTTTTACATGCCAAGGTAACAAAAAACTTAGGCCACAAAAAAGCCCAAATGACAGGCCAAAAATAAAATAAAAAACATTACAGGTTATGGTAGGTTGGGGGTGGTGATTGTGATGGTGGGTGTCCAGCATGTGCGGAACTTTGCCTGGGTGGTTGACCAACCACACTGTCTACCTGTGTTAGTGCAGATCTAAATTGAGGGTGTTGTGGCAAGTTGCGATCATGTGTATGAGATAACACTTGATGTGGAGGGTAGAAGGGCATCAAGTCCTGGGTACTGGATTGACCCATTTGGTCAGACCCCACAATATGGCCATGTCGAGCAGACACATGTTGGGATCAGCCTCCAAACATGTGTCTGTTCAAGTGGTCATATTGGGGATTTGCTGCTAAATCATAAATTCCCCTGTTTTGGGGTTGTTGTGTGCTTTGTGCAGGCTGTTGTTGGGGAGCTATAGGTTGCGGGGGTGGTGCTGACACAGTTTCTGATTGGTCCTGTGGAAGGTCTTGCACCGCCAGAAGGTTGGTAGCTGACATTTGCCACCGTTCAAGATAATTAAAAATATTAGTGGGGTTGTTTGGGGGTGTGGCCGCATCTAGTAAAATTTGTATGCAACCTCTGGTCCGCAGCCTGAGCGAGCGTGGAATGGGTCGTAAATAGCGGGCAAGACTGCGGAAGTACGCTTCCTCCCCATCGTCATGGGCAGCTCGTGACAAATAGTCCAACACCCCTGTATCAACTTGCCTCCTGGTGCCAATGTTCAAAGCCACCCTTCTGCGCCGACCACGGTTTGGTCTTGTCGTAGGCTGTGGTGATGTATCCAGAGCCAATGTTGGACTGCTGCTCTGGGCTCCTTCATCAACCTCAGGATTTGCCTCCTGTGTAGCAGAAGACGCTGCTGCTGGTTGTGGTGGTGGTGGTGGGTGGTTGCTGCCTGTTGCTTGCCCAGATGGTCCAGCCATTTCTGCATCTTCACCAACAGGGTCAATCAACAACTCTGAGTCAGATCCAGTCTCTCTTTCTGTCAGATTGGACTCTGTTCTGTATTTCACAAAATATTATTTATACTAAAAAATACATACATATTCATGTAATAAGATCTACAATATTTGGAGACATGCATGCACTTACGGTCGGAGCTCCATCACCGGTGCCAGAAAATTTAGACGATCATAATAAAGGTATTTCCTTTTTTTGGGGGCTGCATCACCACTCCGCCCATGAACTTGACGCTCACGCCGGTATTGGTCCCGGCAACTCCGCTAGTGTCTATTGACATCATTGACTGCAAATATACAAAATATTCGATATAAATATCACACACATAACTCAAACCGTTACAGGGTTTGCAAGAACACATGGGCCCAGGAGGCTAGGGGGACATAAAATTCTTTTAGCCCTATATTAACGGACTATAGCTAAAATACATTTCATCCATATTTGTGTCTCTTGGTAATGTTTTTGCATCTTCAACCAAGAGCATGGATGATTTACTCCCATCATAAACAAAACACATATGATGGTTTCAGGCTTATTTTTATCCTGAACCCACTATTAAACCACATTTTTTGTTGAAGAATGGTACTTACATATTTCTTGCTGAACCTCTTGAGGTCGCTCATCAAAATCGGGGAACATGTGGCGACATATTGACCTCCATGCTGCGTCTTTGCGTGCACGGTCCGCATAATGTGCGTCGCGTTGGTCCCATAATTCGGGTCTATCATGGACCAGAGCAATCAGCATCTCCACATTAATATGCCTGGCCATGCTGCTACAACAGTACACTCCGTGGAGGCGTGCTTCCTGGTTTGCAATCCAGCGTGGGCCAGAAATTAGCATGCCAAAGCTTCCTGATAATGGATGATTCAATTTCCTGTCACCTGGAGAAGTCTTCCGTATTTCTCGCAATGCACACGCATGGTCCGTATGTAATCCAATTTTTTCTCGCACCCAAAGACTTTCATTGGCGATTCTCGGCCGAGATACGCTGACAATCGCAGCATGCTGCGATTTCACTCGGATCCTGAATACGGCCGAGAAAATATCGGATGATGGGAGCTTCCCCATAGATTAACATTGGTGCGAGTGCTATGCGATTTTTTATCGCATTGCACTCGTCCGTATTACGGTCTAGTGTGACCCCGGCCTTACACTTACATCCCTGACCATAGCATGAGGAAACCTTTATTCTGTACATATAATACTCCACGCAGGGAGAGAAGCAATTTTTTTGAGTTAGAACATTTATCACATAAACTCAATATGAGCTGAGTCTTTTATGACGCCGCATAACAAAAGAGTCCTTGGTCCTAAAACCATATACCTGGCTCACAGTCCTCCAGGTTATGTCCATTTTACAATAGCGCATGTTCCCACTTTCCAGGATAAAAATCCATATACAAGAAAGTTGTTTTTTTTTTCTTTTTTAAAAATGTTTCAAAGATTCCAAAAATGTGTGTGGGCTGTTTGATCCTGAAACACAGTCTGTTACTTCATTCACACACGGTCCTTTAGTCCTAGGACCCGTATCATTATTATTACTTTTTTTTATAAAGGCAAAGTTCTATCATCCAGCAGAAAGGGCGCAACAGGTTAAACAAAAAAACAAACTCAAAATGGGGGCCCACATACAACAATGGCACCACCATTTTGTTGCTGCAGGGCTCTTTTTCCCTCCCAGACGCAAACAGTCCCACATATCATGTGTAACAAGCACTAACTATTCATATTTTTTCAAGGTTTTAGTGAAGGCCATCTTTTCAGCGGCACCTGTCCCATGTCACATGGCTCCTCTACAGTATGGTGCTCATGCTCGAACTGATGCTGATGCACCCGCAGCCGTTATGGGTTGCCAAGGTCTGGCCGGGGAATCAATGGGCCACACATTGGCCTGAAGGTTAGGTTCTGTGTGGGCCTACTCAACGTCCACACACAGCCCCAGATCTCCTTCCTCCTGTCGAGTTACGGCAACTGCAAAGAATCCCCGAGGACCATCCTCCCAGCAAAAGGTGACCCAGTCGCCTACTTTCAAGGGCCTGCCAAATATTACCGAGGCAGCGTTCGCATACACTTTCATGTTGGTGTCATCCTCCCGGATAAATCCATACCCACGTTCCACATCAGTGTTGATCAACTACCTGCTGGTGCGATGTCTGGCCATAGCGCCCCTTCCCGGTTTGAGAAATTCCGCCCACACCTCCTTCTCCCGTTGTTTCTTGTGGAGGATGACCTCCTCGATCCAGGCGGCCAGGGGGGGCATGGGAAGGGGCCTTCTGATGGAGGATTAGCACGGGATGACCCCTGGGTTACGATGTTGCCAAGTATGGACCTGTCCTCGATGGTCTGGGGCTGAGGGTTACTCAACACCTCCCGTGACGGGACCACGTCTGTCCCATGGCTGCTAATCTGCACCACAGTGCGCACTCAGTCTCCTTCACTTTCAGTGCGGGCTCCTCCGAGGCGGTCACAACGTCCGGCCCTCCAGCCTCCAACTTCTGACTCAGATGTTCCGGACCCCGATGATGAAGCTCTGGCTCTTTTCCTCCTCCTACCTCCATCTCCACTCAATGCAGCCTATGCCGCAGCAGCTCCGTGTGCATGAGTGCTCCATCGCTTCCGGTCTCACAGCTTGTGATGGAACCGCACAGCTGCACTCGAGGTTTTCTTCTGGGCTCCACCCATTCCAGGGTGGAGTCGCTTCCGGCTGCTCCACCCATTTTCTCGCAATCTGTGGAAAGGGGCCAGTACTACTACTCCTCTTCAGACACTCCCACCAGGGGTGGGTGCCATACTTAGACCGCTGACTCTTCCAAATAGTTTTTTACGGCACTTCTAGGTCAGGACACCCACAAGGGGCAGGCTCAGAGTTGTTGTTCTCCATTTTGGTGCAATTTTCCGCCATTTTCAGAATTGCCATCTTGGTCATCACAGAGTCAGTCACAAATCAGTCCATTAGTCAACTCAGCAATTTCTCGATCTCTCTTGTTCACTTCCAGAACATCAATTCCTTCACTTTTCACGGGATCACTATTTTTACTATTCCTGGTTACATTTAAGTAATCAGCATCTTCTCTTGTCACATCAATGTCACCCCAATGATGAAGCTCTGGCTCCGGCAGCCACCGGCACCGCTCCTCTGCTGGACTGAGGAAACGGTGGGTACAGAATTAATCCGTGACCCCTTTGTGTCACCCGGGTCGAGTCTTTTCCTCCTCCTACCTCCATCTCCACTCAATGCAGCCTATGCCGCAGCAGCTCCGTGTGCATGAGTGCTCCATCGCTGCCGGTCTCACAGCTTGTGATGGGACCGCACAGCTGCACTCAAGGTTTTCTTCTGGGCTCCACCCATTCCAGGGTGGAGTCGCTTCCGGCTGCTCCACCCATTTTCTCACGATCTGTGGAAAGGGGCCAGTACTACTACTCCTCTTCAGACACTCCCACCAGGGGCGGATGCCATACTTAGACCGCTGACTCTTCCAAATAGTTTTTTGTGGCACTTCTAGGTCAGGACACCCACAAGGGGCAGGCTCAGAGTTGTTGTTCTCCATTTTGGTGCAATTTTCCACCATTTTCAGAATTGAAATCTTGGTCATCACAGAGTCAGTCAAAATCAGTCCATTAGTCAACTCAGCAATTTCTCGATCTCTCTTGTTCACTTCCAGAATATTAATTCCTTCACTTTTCACGGCATCACTATTCTTACTATTCCTGGTTACATTTAAGTAATCAGCATCTTCTCTTTTCACAGCAATGTCATCCCTTACAGAATTCCCACGCTGCACATTTTCGGCATCCTGCCGACTACGTCAAGTGTGAGGGACGGCCAGGGCCGTAGTTATGGCTGAAGAAACTGGTGCTTCGGTGCCCTGGCCTCCCATCACATTAAAACATGTCCATTAGTTTGCATACCTGTGGCCCCACTTTCGGCGCCGTCAGGGTCCCCTCTGCTCTGCTGTAGGCTCCCATTAGACGGTGTTATAAATATTGAGACACAGTCCTTTCTAACTTTCAAATAAAGAACTTTACTATTTTCCTCATGTAGCACATACAGATTCTTCACAGCATTTACAACAGGATTTGCATTACACATCTCTTCCTCTTTCGCTGCACTTTCCTTCCTGTCACATAGCACACACCTGGGTCGGACCATGCTGCACGGTCCTCCCAATTCAGCTCTGCTACGGTTAGACCTTCCTTAGTCTGTTTCGCACCAGGCCAGAGAATTTCCATCCACGAAGGCAGATGCTACTTGGCGAGCGACCTTCCCTTCTGTACTATAGTTTGTGGTGACCCAGCATACTCCTGTTCCAAGTTTACTGCTTCTGGGGATTACCTCAGCTGTTTTGACCCAGGACTTAGGACATCTGCCAAAGCTTTAAGCTGCCACATCATGGAGCAACCTGTGTCCCCATCCTGTCACTTTTTCTGTCTTGATTCTCCTTTCCCGCTGCTGTACTGGCTGCTACTGCTCATGCCCGATGCTGTGGATGGCTGGGCTTCTCTCTTAGTGAAAGTTGCGTGTTCGCTGCTATTGCCCTGGGCATTTAAGCCCATGTGGACTGTCTGGGCACCCGGGCTCTTCTGACTCAAATGAGGAAGTGCTCCCTCTCTTAACTGAGGCTGACCCCTTCTACAGTAAACTATGTATACTATTGTGCCCCATCTTGTGGCCAGAAACGAGTATTACACTTTCACTATGTAACAAGTGCACAACATGTCAAATTATATACATTACATTATGTACATTATCAAATATATACAGTAGAGAAAAGCAACACGCACCTACTTCACATTAATTATAACCGTATTAACACAAGAGGAGGGAGTGGGGTATTACACGATCCCGGTACACCCCTTACAGCTCTACCAATGTGACATGGCACCCTGAAACCAGTCCAGCAAACTCTGAACTTCAATATTGTGCTTCTTCTCTTCTGAGCTTTGCGCTGTGCCTAAAAAGTTGTTTTCGACCACATATGTGGTATCCGTGTACTCAGGAAAAATTGAACAACAAATTTTGTGGTCCATTTTCTCCAGCTAACCTTTTGAAAATGAAAAAATTGGGGCTAAGACAACATTTTAGTGGGAAAAACGTATATATATATATATTTTATTTTCACAGATACACATGGTAAATTCTGTGAAGCACCTGGGGGTACAAGGTGCTCACCACTTATCTAAATAAGTTTCTTGAAGGGTCTAGCTAATAAAATGGGGTCACTTGTGGGGGATTTCCACTGTTTAGAGACATCAGGGGCTCTCCAAATGCAACATGGCATCCGACAATGATAAAAGTCAAATGACACTCCTTCCCTTGTAAGCCCTGCCGTGCGCTCAAATAGTAGTTTTCCCCCACACATTGGGTATCTGAGTACTCAGGAAAAATTGCACAACACATTTTGCAGTTCATTTTCTCCTGTTACCCTTGAGAAAATAAAACAATTGGGTCTAAAATAAAATTTTTGTGAAAAAGTTAAAAGTTAATTTTTTCCTTCCATATTCCTTCAGTTTCTGTGAAGCATCTAAAGGGTTAATAAACTTCTTGAATGTTGTTTTGAGCACCTTGAAGGATGTAGTTTTTAGAATGCTATCACGTTTATGTATTTTCTGTCATATAGACCAGGGGTGGGCAATTAATTTTCCCAAGAAGCTGCATGAGAGACCGTGACTGTTGTGCGTGGTCGAACCAATAAGCTGAAATGAATTAAGCTCAATATTAATATCAACATATCATTATTAATATAATAATTATAGTTAATATTACCATTCAATATTGAGCAGAATTAAGTATGCCGACATTACCCTATATACCGTTTGAACCCGAATACAGACTCTTCTATATATTGTATGAGGCCCACACAGCCTCCCCATGTCCAGCATATGAGGCCCACACATCCTCCCCATGTCCAGCATGACCCCACACAGCATCCCTATATACTGCATGAGCCCCACACAGCCCCTCGATATCCAGCATATGAGGCCCACACAGCCTCCCATTGTCCTGCATATGAGCCCCACACAGTCTTCCCATGTCCAGCATGAGCCCCACACAGCCTTCCCATGTCCAGCATGAGGCCCACACAGCCTCCAATGTCCTGCATATGAGCCCCACACAGTCTCCCCATGTCCAGCATGAGCCCCACACAGCCTCCCCATGTCCAGCATGAGGCCCACACAGCCTCCAATGTCCTGTATATGAGGCCCGCCAGCCTCCCCATGTTCTGCATATGAGGCCCACACAGCCTCCCTATGTCCACAGTAAGACCCCCATACACACCCCATGTCCACAGTAAGACCCCCATAGCCTTCCCATGTGCAGCCAAACATCCCATATACATAAATAACTAAAAATAAATATATATATACTCACCTCAGTCCCATTCCCCGGCACTCTGCTTCTGCTCCTGTCTCCGGTGTACTGACTCTCTGCAGTACACAGCTGATGCGATTAAATGATGTCATCGCATGAGTTGTTTCACATGCTGATTGGTGGAAGAAGTGGCCTGAGGTCCCTCCTCCACCAATTCAATCAGCGTGTATATATATCATATTTTTCAGACTATAAGACATACCGGACCATAAGTCTCACCTAGGTTTTAGAGGAGGAAAATAAAATTGAAGCAAAAATTATGTCAATTTTGTACTTAATATCCCCTATCTTGGGATATATGGCCTCCTCATCCCCATCCTGATACACATGGCCCCCTCATCCCTACCCTGGTGTGCATGGCCCACTCATCCTTATCCTGGTAAGAATGGTCCTTCTCATCCCTATCCTGACAGGAATGATCGCCCTCATCCCTATCTTGGTATGTATAACCCCAACCCTATCCTGGTATGCAGGGCCACCATCTCGTCCAAGTATGCATGGCCCCATCCTTATCCTGGTATGCAAGCCCCCCTCTTGTCCTAGATTGCATGGCCCCATCCCTATCCTGGTATGCAGGGCCTCCAACTTGTTCTAGTATGCATGGTCCCATCCCTCTTCTGGTATGTATGGCCCCATTAGAAAACATTAAAACAACCAAACCATTACACTTACCTTCCTGGAGCTCCCTCTCAGCATCTTGTTCCGATGCCAGCTGCTGCTTTGTGCGTATAAGCAGCGCATGGCAGAGACGTCATGCTTTGCCCACAAGCAGAGCACAGCTGCTGGAATACTCACTGCACTGCATGCCGGGACTGTGCGCGCAGAGAGCATTGAGTATTCATTGCTCTTCAGTAGCACGCACAGTGTCAGCTGGAGCCTTCCTGCAGCTGCCAGCGGTCACGTGTGCCACTACCTAAGAGAAATGAATATTCACCTCTCTGGGCGTGAAGAGAGGTGAATATTCATTTCTCTTAAGTAGTGGCACACGTGACTGCCGGCAGCAGCAGGAAGCCAGTGGCCAGGGCCGGCGTCAGCACCGGCGCACCCGGGCAAGTGCCGGGGCCCTGGCGAGAGAGGGGGGCCCACTCACGCTGTCATAGATACAGCTGGGAGAGCAGAGCAGGAGAACATGCTCTCTCTCCGCCCACAAAGTCACTGCTGGCTGCGTTCTCTTAACCCCTATGTGCCAGCTCTGACACAAGCATCTTCTCACTCAGTCAGTGCAGCCAGGCAGGCACATAGGGGTTAAGAGAACGCAGCCACTGTGACATTGTGGGCGGAGAGAGCACATTCTCCTGCTCTGCTCTCCCCCCCTGGCTGGCTGCAGTGCTGAACTTATCAGGCAGATGCCGGAGGAGCTCCTACCAGTGCCTGAGTGAGTGCAAAGGTATCCAGCAGACAGCAGTGGTTGCAGTTGGACTTGTGGCTCAGTCTGCTGCTGTCTGTCTCCCTGCCTAAAAATGTGGGTGATGTCTCGAGGAGTTGCTGGTGGGGTGCAGTCTGCAACCTGCAGCCGCCCAGCTCACCCAGAACCCCAGAATACATGCATGCCCCACCGAACCTGCACCAGTGGGGTAGGAAGAAGCTTAACACCTTTCCATCTGTATGAGGGTTATTGCTGAACCTTAAAGATAACAATCCGACCCGCATAAATGGGGTTAACCAGATGCAAGGAGGAAGGGGAGCTGCTGCCATGGATAAAACTGAGCTGTGGGCTGTACGTTGGGGCCCTGTGGCCCCAGGCTGGTGACTGGAGGGACTCTGCCCAGTGCTGGCATGTGGGTGATTTCTGCTCCAGAGTCTCAGCTTCTCTCCTCCACATCACACTGTGCAGTCACATCAACATTGGTTGTGTCTGTCCAGGTCCCAGCAGCTGCCACTGCTCCCACCACAGACATGGCATCACTTAACCCTTCCCCTGTGGCCACCGGCAACAAATCCACATTATTCCTTGATTAAATCAGGTTCCAACCCAATAGAGGAGCAGACATTTCCTGCTGCCATTAGGGTCCGGGAGGGGGTGACCTGTGACATTGGCTGCCCTGCTACTCTGTAGTGGTGGGTGACAAGGGTAACATGGGGTAACGATGAAGGAGAAATGCACAGGATAATAGTGAGCGCGACAGAGGGCAGTGTATGGTATGGAGCAGTCAGGGGGTGGGCTGCAGCATTCCCCCATACTGTACATGACTGCTCGGGACAGGGAGACTTTTAATGAGCTTCTAATGACGGGGCACTAATTGGGTCATTAGGGTTTGTGGAAAGGATTCAGCATCAGGTCCCTCATTAATGCCCGAGCCGCCTGTTACTTTGTAGCACAGATCTGTTAGGGCCGCAAAACCAAACAACGTTGTTTATGTAGAAAAGTCTTTGTTTCATAGAAAAACTCAAAACAGAAAAGATTTTCTGTTACAACAATGCCCTGCTCATGACACTGCACAGCACCTCTCCTATATATATACACTGCACAGCACCTCTCCCCCTGTGTATATACACTGCACAGGACCACTCCTCCTGTATATATACACTGCACAGCACCTCTCCCCCTGTATATATATACACTGCACAGCACCTTTCCTCCTGTATATATACACTGCACAGCACCTCTCCTGTATATATACACTGCGCAGTACCACTCCTGTATATATACACTGCACCTTTCCTCCTGTCCTATATATACACTGCACAGCACCTTTCCTCCTGTATGTATACATTGCACAGCACCTCTCCTGTATATATACATTGCACAGCACCTTTCCTCCTGTATATATACACTGCACAGTACTGCTCCTCCTGTCCTGTATATATACACTGCACAGTACCACTCATCCTGTCCTGTATATATACACTGCAGAATTTACAATAGCTGTCACTCATGTAAGAAGTGAAATCTGGCATTGTAATATACATTTCTCTGCCGTATCTGTGCATCATAAATCGGGGTATGTGTTAAAGGGGGGGGGCCCATTGAGACTGGAGCTGGCCCTGCCAGTGGCTGACGTGCTACTGAAGAGCAATGAATATTCACTGCTCTCTGCGCGCACAGTCCCGGAGTGCAGAGCAGTGAGTATTCCGGCATAATTATAATTATAACTATAATTATTATATTAATAATGATATGTTGATATTAATATTGAGCTTAATTCATGGCAGGGACAAGCATAAAGCAGCTGCTGGCATGGGAACAAGATGCTACAAGGGAGTGCCAGGTAGGCAAGTGTAATGTTTTTTTAAATGTTTTCTGATGGGGCCATGCATACCAGGATGGGGTGGTGGTGGCCAATCATAAGGATGGGGCCATGCATACTAGAACAGGGGTTGGGGGCCAATCATACCAAGATTCTATTAAAGAGAAATGAATATTCATTGCCCTCCACGCCCATGGGCGTGGAATGCAGTGAATATTCATTTCTCTCTAGCAGCGGGCACAGGAGTTAGCCGCAACTGTGGGCACGGTACAAGAAAGGGAGAACCTGAGTCACCATATATGAAAAAATATGTACATTTTTTATTGATATAAAGTACACTGAATAAATACCAAATACTTTAAAAGACTTTTACATGCATAGATAAAAGTGTGATCCACAATGTAATGTAAATCAATTTTACACATGAAAATAATCAACTTTGTAATATATCTTATCAGAGAAATCTGCTTCCTTATCTGCTAAAATTGATCAGTCATTTTCAAAATTCTCAATTCTGAGGTAAAATCTGTATTCAGTGAAGAAGACTCATTTTTACATTTTCCAGATAGGAGATGTCAGCTACTACTGAAAAGATTCTATGTGGATGGGAGGTAGCTCGGTCTCTAGCTTCTCTCTCCTCCCATCTGCATTGAATTGTGTGCATACTGACTGCCGTATCCTGTCTCAGTAATGGGAAAGTCTGTGTTCACGGAATACAGATTGTACCTCAGAATTGAGAATTTTTATAATGACTGATCAATTCTGGCAGAGAAATTAGCAGATGTTTCTGATAACATAAACTACAAAGTTTCTTGTTTTCATGTGTACAAACTTTTAAGTGTTTTTCTATGGAAACAAAGTTGAAAGATGAATAGCACAAGATCTGACATGGTTGCTTTTTTGTGGTTACAAGCGCAATTATAACTTTTTCTCCAAGAAACACTGAAATCCACAGGTAATACCAAGTGGATTTGGAACCCTATCCCTATACATTGGAATTAATTTTGCACCACACTCAAGCGCACATTCCTATATTTGACTTGGCTATGTTAGGCTTCCTTCACATGTCCTGATGCTTCCTGTACTGGAAAAAACAGTACTGATAAGATCTGTGGTCCGTGCCTGTGTATCCGTGTGCTGTCAGTGTGACATGTATGGAATGAAATGCAAAATAGAAATGAAAGAGTTTGATGCATTAAAGATGTTCAAAGATACATAGATAACGATGAGGAATATAATAGATAGAAATATGTCACTGTGATTTCTAATCAGTACTTTGCATGCTTATTTTTCTGTACTTGTATTTATTGTTTAAAAAGCAACATAAAAAATGTCAGATCGCCCTTCATTTTCTTAACCAGCTGAGGGAAAGCCGATAGCTGGGGGCTGATGTCAATATTCTGGGAAGGAGCCAATAGCCATGAAGATTCCCAGGCCATTAGAATCAGCTCACAGCTGTTTGCTTAGCTTTTATGGATTATCATAGGGGGGGTCCCCCCAAAAAAATGACTTGGATTCCCCCCTATATTTACTAACCAGCAAATGCTAAACACACAGCTTTGAGCTGATATTAACCCCTTTCTGCCATCGGACGGAATAGTACGTCTGATGGCAGATCCCCTGTTTGATGCGGGCTCCGGCGGTGAACAGCTGAAATGTGCCTGCAATAGCGGCGGGTAGAATCGCGATCCACCCGCCGCTATTAGCTAGTTAAATACCGCTGTCAAATGCTGACAGCAGCATTTAACAGGCCAGAGATGCGTTCACCGCTGAGCCCCATCACGTGATCAGGGGTCAGAAATGCATTGGCATCTCCTGAAGACCTATATGGTTGTTGCTGCAAGATTGCTGTGAGCGCCACCCTGTGGTTGGTGCTCATAGCAATGCAGTAATTCTGCTACAGAGGAGCGATCTGAGCATCGCTCCTATGTAGCAGAACCAATCGAGTTGTGCCAGCTTCTAGCCTCCCATGGAGGCTATAGAAGCATGGCAAAAGTAAAAAAAAGTGTTTTAAAAAATATGAAAAAAATTGAAAAATATAAAAGTTCAAATCACCCCCCTTCCGCCCCATTCAAAATAAAATAAAAAAAATTCAAACCTATACATGTTTGATATCGCCGCGTTCAGAATCGCCTGATCGATCAATAAAAAAAGGATTACCCTGATCGCTAAACGTCATAGTGAAAAAAAATTCAAAATGCCTGAATTACTTTTTTTGGTCGCCACGACATTGCATTAAAATGCAATAACGAGCGATCAAAAGAACGTATCTGCACCAAAATGGTGTCATTAAAAACATCAGCTCGGTACGCAAAAAAATACCGTATATACTCGAGTATAAGTCGAGAATTTTAGCCCATTTTTTTAGGCTGAAATTGCCCCTCTCGGCTTATACCCAGGAGTCGGCAGGGGAGGGGGAGCGGCAGCTGTGTAATAATACTCACCTGCTCCTGGCGCTGTGTCCCTGGTTTTCCGGCGCCAGCAGATTCTTCCTGCAGTGAGCAGTCACATGCTACCTCTGATTACAGTAATGAATATTTACCCGAATCCACTCCCATGGGGGTGGAGCCGCATATTCATTACTGTAATGAACGGTACCGGTGACCGCTCAATATAGGAAGAAGCTGCCGATGCCGGAGAACCAGGGACACTACGCCAGGAGCAGATGAGTATAACACAGTGCGCGATATTCACCTGCTCCCCGTTCCACTGTCGGCGCAGCTCCGTCTTCCCGGTCCTTTGCAGTGACACTCAGGTCAGAGGGCGCGGTGAAGTGATTAGTGTGTGGGGACGGGGAAGACGGAGTGGCGCCGATGGTGAAACGAGGAGCAGGTGAATATAGCAAGTGCCGGGGGCCTGAGAGGTGAGTATGTCATTTTTTTTTTAATCACAGCAACAGCATATGGGGCAAATGTCTGTATGGAGCATCTTATGGGGCCATGTGCAGCATTACATGGGGCAAATGTCTACATGGAGCATCTTATGGGGCCATGTGCAGCATTATATGGGGCAAATGTCTACATGGAGCATCTTATGGGGCCATGTGCTGCATTATATGGAGCAAATATCTGTATGGGGCCATGTGCAGCATTATATGGGGGCAAGTATCTGTATGGAGCATCTTATGGGACCATAATCAGCATTTGTGGAGCATTATACGGGGCAAATGTGTCTATGGAGCATCTTATGGGGCCATAATCAGCATTTGTGCAGCACTGTATGGGGCAAATGTCTGTATGGAGCATCTTATGGGGCCATAATCAACATTTGTGCAGCATTATATGTTGCATATTTTAATATGGAGCATCTTATGGGGCCCATCATGAACTGTATGGAGCATTAAATGGGGCTCCTGATTCAATATGGATATTCAAAAACACTTAACCTACTGATGTCTCAATTAATTTTACTTTTATTGGTATATATTTTTATTTTTGACATTTACCGGTAGCTGCTGCATTTTCCACCCTAGGCTTATACTCGAATCATTAAGTTTTCCCAGTTTTTGTGGCAAAATTAGGGGTCTCGGCTTATACTCGGGTCGGCATATACTCGAGTATATATGGTAAGCCCTTACCCAACCTGAGATCCAGAAAAATGGAGATGCTATGGGTCTCGGAAAATTGCGCAATTTTTTTTTTTAGCAAAGTTTTTAATTTTTTTTTCACCACTTAGATAAAAAATAACCTAAACATGTTTGGTGTCTATGAACTCATAATGACCTGGAGATTCATAATGGCTGGTCAGTTTTAGCATTTATTGAACCTAGAAAAAAAGCCAAACAAAAAACAAGGTTGAGATTGCACTTTTTTTGCAATTTCACTGCACTTGGAACTTTTTTCCCGTTTTCTAGTACATGACATTGTTAAACCAATGGTGTCGTTCAAAATTACAACTTGTCCCTCAAAAAATAAACCCTCACATGGCCATATTGACAGAAAAAAAAAGGAATGGCTCGGGGAATGAGGGGAGCGAAAAACGAAAAAGCTAAACTGAAAAAAGCTCCGGGGCTTAAGAGGTAAATAGTCTAGGAAGGGGCTATGAATATTGGCTTTCTCCCACACTAAGAACATCAGCCCTCAGCCCCCCAGAAATGGTGCATCCATTAGATGCGCCAAATCTGTCACTTAGCCTCTGTTCTTCCCACTTGCCTTGGCACGATGGAAAACGGGGTAACAGTTGTGGGGTTGATGTCAGCTGTTTTACATTCACTGGCATCAAGCCCAGGGGTTAGTAATGGAGATGCATCCATAAGACACCCACATTACTAAACCCATAGTCACATTTAATAAAAACACAGAGTAAAATCCTTTAATTAAAGTAAACACACAAAGTAAAGTCCTTTAATTGAAATAAACACTCCCTGAACCTATTTTACCCATTTATTCACCCCCCAAAAAATAAAAAAGCTAAATTATACTCACCTTTTCGCCGATAATCCATTAATGCCCATGTGCCACAGCGATCCGGATGGTTTGGAGAGCTGTCACGTCAGTGATGCGACAATGATGCAACTGAACTGAGCGTCAGAATGTGGCTGCAGGAGATCGGCGGTGACGTCATTTAGGTTACCGCCTGTCATAGACAGCAGATGAGTTTAATTCAGCAACTGTGAACAGAGATAACTGTACTGCTTTTCCCAGGCATCGGAGCATGCCACTGAAACTTATTTTGCTACATATCAGGCCTCTTTCACACGTCCAGATAATTCCGGTACCGGAGAAATCGGTACCGGAATTATCCGTGTCTGTGTGTCCGTGTGTCCGTGTGCTCACGTAGCATATCAGTGTGGCATACGTGTGGCAGCCGTGTGCCGCCCATGTGCCGACTGAGGACCACACGGACCGTGCAGGAGAGAGCGCTACAGTTAAGCGCTGTCCCCTGTGTGCGGTGCTGAAGCCGGTATTCATCCCTTCTTCCCAGCAGCGTTCGCTGGAGAGAAGGAATGAAAATTCTTTTTTTTTTCTTTTTCCCTTAAAAATAAAGTTTGTGCATCCCCTCCCGCCTCCCATCCCCTGTGCGCCCCCCCCCCCCCACGTGACCGCTCACACAGCACAGGCTGCAGCCGCTGAGACGAGACATCGCTGGAGCTGGGTGTCGGTGAGTATTTCCTGGCAAGCGGGGGGGCGCACAGGGGATGGGAGGCGGGAGGGGACACGCAAACTTTATTTTTAAGGGAAAAGAAAAAAAAAGAATTTTCATTCCTTCTCTCCAGCGAACGCTGCTGGGAAGAAGGGATGAATTTTGGCTTCAGCACCACACGCGTGGGGGACAGCGCTTACTGTAGCGCTGTCTCTCCTGCAGGCGGTACGTGCACACGGAGGAGAGTGCACACTGTTCTCCGTGTGCACATGTGCGGGACGCTTTGCGGACCGTGCTGCCGGAGAAAAACAGACATGTCTCCGTGTTTTCAACACGGACACACGGTCCGTGAAAACACGGAGACATGTGCATAGACCCATTCATTTGAATGGGTCTACGTGTGTCAGTGTCTCCGGTACGTGAGAAAACTGTCACTACACGTACCGGAGACACTGACGTGTGAAAGAGGCCTCACACTGATGACCCACGTCAGTGTCATCAGTGTGCACGAGTGTGGCACACATTTCATCCTTGGTGTGTGAAAAAAAGGGACATGTCTGCAGATTTTTCACATGGACACACGGTCTGTGTTAAAAGCCTGACATGTGCGCATCACCATTGAATACAATGGGTGTGCGTGTGTCCATATATGCAGTCCATAAAAAATGGACAGCATACGGACAAAAAAATGGATATGTGAAGAAGGCCTCACGAACTATTTGAGCTCTGCACTGTGTATTCATTTTTTTTATATTGAAAATACATTTTCTACTCTCTGAAATTAAACTGGATGATGAGTACTCTGCAGATATGTTTCCTGGAAGCGGTTCTTAAAATAGATCATAGACTGTTGTCTTCTGATGTACACTATAATTTTTATCATGTCAATCATTTTTATATAGTTGCCTTCCATCTTCTACTTGTTATATGTGCGAAGCAGCACTGAGATGTTAACCCCTTCACGACATGAGCCATACTAGTACAGCGCATGTCGTGTCTCCCCTTTGATGTGGGCTCCGGCGCTGAGCCCATATCAAAGTCGCGACATGTCAGCTGTTTTGTACAGCTGACATGTGCATGCAATAGTGGCAGGTGGAATCGCGATCCACCTGCCGCTATTAACTAGTTAAATGCCGCTGTCAAACGCTGACAGCGGCATTTAACTACCGCTTCCGGCCGCACGGATGGATATGCTCGATTGCTGACCCCGTCACATAATCGGTCTCCTTGAGACCTCTATGGTTGCTGATGCCGGCTTGCTGTGAGCGACACCCTGTGGTCGGTGCTCATAGCAAGCCTGTAATTCAGCTACATAGCAGCGATCTGATGATCGCTGCTATGTAGCAGAGCCGATCAGGCTACGCCCGCTTCTAGCCTCCCATGGAGGCTATTGAAGCATGGCAAAAATTGTTAAAAAAGTTTTAAAAAATATGAAAAAAAATAAAAAAAAATGTAAAAATTTAAATCTCCCCCCTTTCGTCTCATTCAAAATAAAACAATAAAAAAAAAATCAAACCTACACATATTTGGTATCATTGCGTTCAGAATCACCCGATCTATTAATAAAAAAAAGGATTAACCTGATCACTAAATGGCGTAGTGAGAAAAAAATTCAAAACGCCAGAATTACGTTTTTTTGGTCACCGCGACATTGCATTTAAATGCAATAACGGGCGATCAAAAGAACATATCTGCACAAAAATGGTATCATTAAAAACATCAGGTCGGCACGCAAAAATAAGCCCTTACCTGACCCGAGATCCCAAAAAATGGAAACGCTACGGGTATCGGAAAATGGCGCAATTTTTTTTTTTCACCACTTAGATAAAAAATAACCTAGACATGTTAGGTGTCTATGAACTCGTAATGACCTGGAGAATCAAAATGGCAGTTTTAGCATTTAGTGAACCTAGCAAAAAAGCCAAACAAAAAACAAGTGTGGGATTACACTTTTTTTGCAATTTCACCGCACTTGGAATTTTTTTCCCGTTTTCTAGTACAAGACATGGTAAAACCAATGGTGTTGTTCAAATGTACAACTCGTCCCACAAAAAATAAGCGCTCACATGGCCATATTGACAGAAAATAAAAAAATTATGGCTCTGGGAAGAAGGGAAGTGAAAAATGAAATGCAAAAACGAAAAAGGGCTGCATCTTGAAGGGGTTAAAGGAGTACTAACCCTAGAAATGAGTAAAATAAATAGAGAAGAAACACTTGCTGGCACATTTGTCAGTCAGATGGATTTCTCGCAGCTCCAGAAACAGATTAGAAGAAATCTTGCAGTAAAGTCTAAAATAGTTATTTGCATTTTATGCTATAGGCAGAGGATATAGTCCATAAATGTCAGACAAGTTTTGGTTTACAACTATGGATATTCCATTGATGCCTGTTCTAATACCTGAATTATCATTTTTTTGTCTTTGTTGTGTTGCAGACAAAGTAATGGAGTAGACATCCTTCTGAAGTCAGATGCCTTACTGACTTAGGGCAGTCTCACATGTTCAGATAATTCCGGTACCGGAAAAATCGGTACCGGAATTATCTGTGTCCGTGTGCCCGTGCGTTTATGTGGCACATCAGTGTGGCACACGTGCGGCACACATGTGCCGCCCGTGTGCCAACTGGGTACCACACGGAGCGTGCAGGAGACAGCGCTAGAGATAAGCACTGTGCCCTGCATCTGGTGCTGAAGCCGCGATTCATATCTTCTTTCCAGCAGCGTTCGCTGGAGAGAAGATATGAATAATCCTTTTTTTTTTGTTTTTCTCGTGTTTAAAATAAAGATCCCTGTAACCACCCCCCTCCCACCCCCTGTGAGCCCGCCCGCTGTTAATAAAATACTCACCCGGCTCCCTCGCAGTGTCCTGTCCTCGCCGCAGCTTCTACTGTATGCGGTCACGTGGGGCCGCCCATTACAGTAATGAATATGCGGCTCCACCCCTATGGGTGCCCCGTGCAGGGTGATTGGAATTTTCCAGAGAACACCAAGATTGGCATATTCAACATTGGCACCCTGTGCTCTTCACGGATGAGAGCAGGTTCACACTGAGCACATGGGACAGACGTGACAGAGTCTGGCAACGCCGTGGAGAATGATCGGCTGCCTGCAACATCCTCCCGCATGACCAGTTTGGCAGTAGGTCAGTAATGGTTTGGGGAGGCATTTCTTTAGAGGGGTGCACAGCCCTCCATGTGCTAGCCAGAGGTACCCTGACTGCCATTAGGTACCAGGGATGAGCTTATCAGACCCATTGTGAGACCATATGCAGATGCAGTGGGCCCTGGGTTCCTTCTGATGCATGGCAATGCTAGGCTTCATGTGACTAAAGTGTGTTAGCAGTTCCTGCATGATGAAAGCATTGATGCTAAGGACTGGCCTGTCCATTCCCCAGTCCTGAGTCCAATCGAGCACATCTGGGACATCATGTCTCGTTCCATCCACCAACGCCACATTGCACCACAGACTGTCCAGGAGTTAACTGATGCCTTAATCCAGGTCTGTGAGGAGATCCCTCAGGATAACATTCACCGCCTCATCAGAAGCATGCTCAGGCGTTGTAGGGAGGTCATACAGGCACATGGAAGCCACACACACTACTGAGCATAATTTCCTTGTCTTGAGGCATTTCCATTGAAGTTGAATCAGCCTGTAATTTGATTTTTCACTTTGATTTTGAGGATCATTCCAACTCCAGACCTCCATTGGATATTAGTTGTGCTTTACATTGTTCATTTTTCGGTTTTACTGTTCTCAATGCATTCCACTATATAATGAATAAAGATTTAAAACTGGAATATTTCATTCAGTGATATCTAGGATGTGGGATTTTAGAGTTCCATTTATTTTTTTGAGCAGTGTATGCATAGCAGTATCTCTCTGGCTCAACTTGAGACCAAATGAATTTGGACACTAAATATAGTGTCCCCATGTGGTCTCAATGAAAATGTATCCTTTGCACCTTTTTTGTAACCAGCTCTTCCCAACTTTGTTGTTTCTACCTTCTGAATCTCTTTTATTCAAAATTGTATTACTTTTTATTCTATGTGTGTTTTTATGTGTATTTTAGTTTTAATATCATTTATTTACTAGTTGGCCAGTGCGAAATTTTCACACATTGGTTGTCGGGGGTGCAGGCAACTTCAGGAAAATAAAGCTGGTCAAATGTAAGTGTATTTAATGAGATGATGAACACAGAGAGGTATGTGTCTCACTGACATATAACTATCCATCCATCTATGTATATATAGCCATCTATCTGCAGTGTGCAGTGTAGGGAAGTATTCAATTATGCAACACAGTCTTGAAAAAAATTCCTTGCAAAAAACGTGTATAGTGTAGGGAAGTGCAACACAGCCCTATGTATGTGAATGGAGCAGCTCCCTGTACAACAGTGCCACTTTGACAATAAAAATGATGAAGGAGAATTGACCCCATAACTGAGCGTATTTACAACATTGTATAATAATTGGGAATATCCCTTTAAAAAAAAAAAAAAAAAGTAATAGCTGCAGATTATTTTACCTTTTTTTCCCTTATGGTTGGATTTTTTTTTTAATTTTTGCAAGGTTGTTTCCATCAATCTCTCCCATCGGAAAGCAATATGCAGTCTGAGCTATGTCAACGCTGCAGTTTTTTACTTGGAACCAGAGGCGACTCCAGGTCACCAATAAGCTGCAACCTTAGAAGGAAGATAGAATTTTCAATGACTGTCCAATAATATGGAAAATCTGATGGTTTAGAACATGTCTGGTCCCTTTTAGGCTGCATTCATTTATATCTTCAGCTTTAAAGCTGAAGTCTTAAACAGGTAAAGTTTTACTTTTATTCTACTTCCACATATGTAGCAAATATTTTATATATACCTACCTGAAATCGACTTGGCAAGTAGTTCGGCAAGCTGAAAAGCCCCAAAGGCTAATTTAGGACTTGTTTCAGCTTTGTATTAGAATGCTTTGGGGTAGTGTGATGCCACCTGCAGGTTATTTTTCCTTACTGCAGTTTTATGAAAATTAATGTTTAAAATGTATTTTGGGATAACATCATGGATGTGTGGTTTGTTTGGCTATTTTCTGAAGGGGGCAAGTTTACCTTTTAACTGGTGTATCATTTGTGTGTGAAGGTGCACTATGAACGGAGATACAAAGTAATTGTCAGGCTGCTGCAGTGCAGTACAGCGCAACCTCCACCAGGGGCAGCTTGAGAGGAAAGTGAGACTGCACACACAGGACAGCGAACAGAGAGAGTGGTCGGACAAGTCGAGTCAAAAGCACGAGATAGCACGACAGTATAATAGGATTAGACAGACGGATAGTCAGGACGTAGCAAGGGATCAGTAAACCAGGGCGAGCAAAATACGGTACAATAGGGACAAATCAAGAAAGAGTCAACAGCCAAGCCAGGAAGTCAGAATCAGAAAATCAAGCAGAACAGACAAACGCAGGGAAAGGGGAGGATAACAGACACAGGACAAGTCAGGGTTCACAGCAGGACAAACCAAGGGTTTCCAGAGTCAGGTTCACAAGCCGAAGACAGAACTATAGCTGACACTGCCAGCAAGATTCATGGGAGCTAAATAGCAAACCTGAACCCAGAATGAGGCAGAGCAAATTTAACCCTTGACACGATCCATCCAAAAAAGGGCAGACACTAATAAACCGTGGAACGGATCATGACAGTACCCTTCTCTCAAGGGGGGGCCACCGGATGCCCAGGTTTCCCAGGATAATGTGCATGAAATGCTCGAATCAATCGATCAGCATGGACAGATCGCGCTGGGACCCAAGATCGATCCTCAGGACCGTAACCCCTCCAATGGACCAAATACTTAAGTGAACTACGGAGCATCCGAGAATCCACGATCCGTTCAACCTCAAACTCGGTCTGACCATCCACAGAGACAGGAGGCGGAGGGGATGGAGGTCCAGCGGAAGATGGTACAAAGGACTTAAGAAGGAATTTATGGAACACATTGGGGATCCGAAGTGACTGAGGAAGGCGTAAACGAAAGGCAACTGGATTGACCACCTCAATGATCTCGTAAGGACCGATAAACCTAGGACCAAGCTTAGCAGAAGGAATCTTTAGACGAATGTTCTTGGTAGACAACCACACTTTATCTCCTACCAGAAATATAGGTCCTACAGACCGTTGCTTATCAGCAAAATGTTTATGTTTGCCCTGAGCCTTCCCAATGTTCTTCTGGACCTCCCTCCACACCTCTCCCAACCGTTGCACTGCCGTATCAGCCCCTGGACATCCTGAATCCAGCCTAGAAAATTCACCAAAATGGAAAACTGTAGTTACGGAGGAATGGAGAGGTGCCCGTGGACTGGTTAATCCGATTATTAAATGCAAATTTAGCCACGGGCAACGAAGAACACCAATCATCCTGCTGAGATGTAGCAAGATACCTCAAAATCTGTTCAAGTGACTGATTGGTCCTCTCCGTCTGCCCATTGGTCTCAGGATGCTAAGCAGAGGAGGAGGTCAAACAAATACCCAATCTTTTACAAAATGCCCTCCAAAATTTGGACACAAATTGTACCCCTCTATCAGAAACCACACTCAAAGGCAAGCAATGCAGCCGTATCATGTGCTCAACAAACAATCTAGATAGTGTCTCAGCATTAGGCAATCCTGCCAGAGGTACAAAATGCGCTTGCTTACTGAATCGGTCAACCACTACCCAGATTACAGTTTTGCCATTGGAGGGAGGGAGATCAGTGATAAAAATCCATGGACAAATGAGTCCAAAGTCTATCCGGAATTGGCAATGGCACCAATTTCCCGGCCAGCCGGTTATGGGAGCTCTTAGCACGGGCACAGGTATCACAAGCAGACACAAACACAATGATATCGGAGTTCATGGAGGGCCACCAAAACAGCCCAGCAATAGCTTTCCGGGTGGCGGAGATCCGCGGGTCTCCCGGAGAATCCTCAATCTGTACTGAACTGAGACAAAAAGCTTATTGTCAGGCAAAGAGGGAGGAGCAAGAGACTTAGCCTCTTGAATCTCCTGCTCCAATTCAGAGGATACCCTGCAACAACCACCCCGTGCTGAAGAATGGAGGAAGGAGGTTTGGGGGGTGATATCTGTTGTGAATTCCACTCTTGGGCTCCCTCCGGTGGTTGTAAGTGGCACTTTTGTGAGTTCTTCTCTTGGGCTCCCTCCGGTGGTTTTAAGTGGTATGGCTGCTCCTTGGATTTAGCTGTCTGCAGCTGCTTCCACTGATTGTCTTTCTGCTCGGCTATTTATGCCTTGCTCTCTCTTCAGCCTGTGCCACTTGTCTATGGTTCCTGGTTGGATTCAGATCTCTTTGGATTTCCCTGTTATCCTGACCAGTTCAGCAAAGCTAAGTCCTTGCTTGCTCTTTTCTGTCCACAGGTTGTGGACTTATCCGTTCTGTGCTTTCTATATTTGTCCAGCTTGTCAGCATGAATTAATTCTGTGTAGCTGGAAGCCCTGGGAAGCAGATTTACCCTCCACACCTTTAGTCAGGTGTGGAGATTTTTGTAAACTCTGTGTGGATTTTTTGTAGTGTTTTATACTGACCGCACAGTATTCCATCCTGTCCTATCTATCTAGCTAGACTGGCCTCCTGTGCTCATCCTGGTTTCATTCTGTGTATGTCTTTTCCCGCTCCACTCACAGTCATTACTTGTGGGGGGCTATCTATCCTTTGGGGATTTTCTCTGAGGCAAGATAGTTTTCCTGTTTCTATCTTTAGGGGTAGTTAGTTCTCAGGCTGTGACGAGGTGCCTAGGGAGTGTCAGGAGCATCCCACGGCTACTTCTAGTGTTGTGTTGAGCTTAGGGACTGCAGTCAGTACAGGTACCACTTCCTTCAGAGCTCGTCCCATGTTGCTCCTAAACCACCAGATCATAACAGTACAAGTGGCCAAAAATGAATTAAATGCATCTCAAAAGAAGGAAAAAATTCTGAGCCATTTTTTTTTCTGTGCTCTGTTCTGTCTTTTTTTTCCTCTTGATCTCTGGGTGGTTCAGGATTTATGCTCTGGCATGGATGTTCAGGGTTTGTTTTCTCATGTGGATCAACTTGCTGCAAGAGTACAGAGTATCCAAGATTATGTTGTCCAGACTCTGGCTTTGGAGCCTAGAATTCCTACTCCTGATTTGTTTTTTGGGGACAGATCCAAGTTTTTGAACTTTAAAAATAACTGTAAATTGTTTTTTGCTTTGAAACCCCGTTCTTCTGGTGATCCCATTCAGCAAGTTAAAATCATCATATCCTTGCTGTGTGGTGACCCTCAGGACTGGGCATTCTCCATTGAATCAGGGGATCCGGAATTGCTGAATGTAGACACATTTTTTCAAGCGCTCGGATTATTGTATGACGAACCTAATTCTGTGGATCATGCAGAAAAAACCCTGTTGGCCCTGTGTCAAGGTCAGGAAGCGGCAGAATTATACTGCCAGAAATTTAGGAAATGGTCTGTGCTCACTAAATGGAACGAGGATGCTCTGGCTGCTATTTTCAGAAAAGGTCTTTCTGAAGCCCTTAAAGATGTTATGGTGGGCTTCCCTACGCCTACTGGTTTGAGCAAATCTATGTCTCTAGCCATTCAGATTGATCGGCGTCTGCGCGAGCGCAAAGCTATGCACCATATGGCAGTGTCCTCTGAGCAGAGTCCTGAACCTATGCAATGTGATAGGATTTTGACTAGAACAGAACGGCAGGAATTCAGACATCAGAATAGGCTGTGTTTTTAATGTGGTGATTCTGCTCATGTTATTTCTGATTGCCCTAAACGTACTAGGAGGGTCGCTAGGTCTGTTACCATTAGTACTGTACAGCCTAAATTTCTTTTATCTGTGACCCTGATTTGCTCATTGTCGTCCTTTTCTGTCATGGCATTTGTGGATTCAGGCGCTGCCCTGAACTTAATGGACTTAGAATTCGCCAGGCGCTGTGGTTTTTCCTTGCAGCCTTTGCAGAGCCCTATTCCTTTGAGGGGCATTGATGCTACACCATTGGCCAAGAATAAACCTCAGTACTGGACGCAGATGACCATGTACATGTATCCAGCACATCAGGAAGATTGCCGTTTTCTGGTATTGCATAACCTGCATGATGTTGTTGTACTGGGTTTTCCATGGTTACAGGAACATAATCCGGTGCTGGATTGGAAAACTACATCTGTGACTAGTTGGGGTTGTCAAGGGGCACATAGTGACGTTCCTTTGATGTCAATTTCCTCTTCCCTGTTATGGCTGGCAATCAGGCAACACAGCGTGCAGTAATCAGCGCACATACAGAGATCTGGCAATAACCCAAAACAATAGGACGAGCTCTGAGACGTGGAATCTCTGTAGACTGCAGTACCTGATCTATCCTCACACAACTGGAAGCAGCAGTGGATTGCGCCTATCAACTACCTATGCAACTCGGCACTGCCTGAGGAGCTGACTAGCCTGAAGATAGAAATACAAGCCTGACTTACCTCAGAGAAATACCCCAAAGGAATAGGCAGCCCCCACACATAATGACTGTTAGCAAGATGAAAAGACAAACGTAGGAATGAAATAGATTCAGCAAAGTGAGGCCCGATATTCTAGACAGAGCGAGGATAGCAAAGACAACTATGCAGTCTACAAAAAACCCTAAAACGAAAACCACGCAAAGGGGCAAAAAGACCCACCGTGCCGAACTAACAGCACGGCGGTGCACCCCTTTGCCTCTCAGAGCTTCCAGCAAAAGATAATAACAAGCTGGACAGAAAAAACAGAAAACAAACTAGAAGCACTTATCTAGCAGAGCAGCAGGCCCAAGGAAAGATGCAGTAGCTCAGATCCAACACTGGAACATTGACAAGGAGCAAGGAAGACAGACTCAGGTGGAGCTAAATAGCAAGGCAGCCAACGAGCTCACCAAAACACCTGAGGGAGGAAGCCCAGAGACTGCAATACCACTTGTGACCACAGAAGTGAACTCAGCCACAGAATTCACAACAGTACCCCCCCCTTGAGGAGGGGTCACCGAACCCTCACCAGAACCCCCAGGCCGACCAGGATGAGCCACATGAAAGGCACGAACAAGATCTGGGGCATGGACATCAGAGGCAAAAACCCAGGAATTATCTTCCTGAGCATAACCCTTCCATTTGACCAGATACTGGAGTTTCCGTCTAGAGACACGAGAATCCAAAATCTTCTCCACAATATACTCCAATTCCCCCTCCACCAAAACAGGGGCAGGAGGCTCCACAGATGGAACCATAGGTGCCACGTATCTCCTCAACAACGACCTATGGAATACATTATGTATGGAAAAGGAGTCTGGGAGGGTCAGACGAAAAGACACCGGATTGAGAATCTCAGAAATCCTATACGGACCAATAAAACGAGGTTTAAATTTAGGAGAGGAAACCTTCATAGGAATATGACGAGAAGATAACCAAACCAGATCCCCAACACAAAGTCGGGGTCCCACACGGCGTCTGCGATTAGCGAAAAGCTGAGCCTTCTCCTGGGACAAGGTCAAATTGTCCACTACCTGAGTCCAGATCTGCTGCAACCTGTCCACCACATAATCCACACCAGGACAGTCCGAAGACTCAACCTGTCCTGAAGAGAAACGAGGATGGAACCCAGAATTGCAGAAAAATGGAGAGACCAAGGTAGCCGAGCTGGCCCGATTATTAAGGGCGAACTCAGCCAACGGCAAAAATGACACCCAATCATCCTGGTCAGCGGAAACAAAACATCTCAGATATGTTTCCAAGGTCTGATTGGTTCGTTCGGTCTGGCCATTAGTCTGAGGATGGAAGGCCGAGGAAAAAGATAGGTCAATGCCCATCCTACCACAAAAGGCTCGCCAGAACCTCGAGACAAACTGGGAACCTCTGTCAGAAACAATATTCTCAGGAATGCCATGTAAACGAACCACATGCTGGAAGAACAAAGGCACCAAATCAGAGGAGGAAGGCAATTTAACCAAGGGCACCAGATGGACCATTTTAGAAAAGCGATCACAGACCACCCAAATGACAGACATCTTTTGAGAAACGGGAAGGTCAGAAATGAAATCCATCGAAATATGTGTCCAAGGCCTCTTCGGGACCGGCAAGGGCAAAAGCAACCCACTGGCACGTGAACAGCAGGGCTTAGCCCTAGCACAAATTCCACAGGACTGCACAAAAGCACGCACATCCCGTGACAGAGATGGCCACCAGAAGGATCTAGCAACCAACTCCCTGGTACCAAAGATTCCTGGATGACCGGCCAGCACCGAACAATGAAGTTCAGAGATAACTTTACTAGTCCACCTATCAGGGACGAACAGTTTCTCGGCCGGACAACGATCAGGTTTATTAGCCTGAAATTTCTGCAACACTCTCCGCAAATCAGGGGAGATGGCAGACACAATGACTCCTTCCTTGAGGATACTCGCCGGCTCAGATAACCCCGGAGAGTCGGGCACAAAACTCCTAGACAGAGCATCCGCCTTCACATTTTTAGAGCCCGGAAGGTATGAAATCACAAAATCAAAACGAGCAAAAAATAACGACCAACGGGCCTGTCTAGGATTCAAGCGCTTGGCAGACTCAAGATAAGTAAGGTTCTCATGATCAGTCAAAACCACCACGCGATGCTTAGCACCCTCAAGCCAATGACGCCACTCCTCGAATGCCCACTTCATGGCCAGCAACTCTCGGTTGCCCACATCATAATTACGCTCAGCAGCAGAAAATTTCCTGGAAAAGAAAGCACATGGTTTGAACACTGAGCAACCAGAACCTCTCTGTGACAAAACCGCCCCTGCACCAATCTCAGAAGCATCAACCTCGACCTGGAACGGAAGAGAAACATCAGGTTGACACAACACAGGGGCACAGCAAAAACGACACTTCAACTCCCGAAAAGCTTCCACGGCAGCAGAAGACCAATTAACCAAATCAGCACCCTTCTTGGTCAAATCGGTCAATGGTCTGGCAATGCTAGAAAAATTACAGATGAAGCGACGATAAAAATTAGCAAAGCCCAGGAATTTCTGCAAACTTTTTAGAGATGTCGGCTGAGTCCAATCCTGGATGGCCTGAACCTTAACCGGATCCATCTCGATAGTAGAAGGGGAAAAGATGAACCCCAAAAATGAAACTTTCTGCACACCGAAGAGACACTTTGATCCCTTCACGAACAAGGAATTAGCACGCAGTACCTGGAAAACCATTCTGACTTGCTTCACATGAGACTCCCAATCATCTGAGAAGATCAAAATGTCATCCAAGTAAACAATCAAGAATTTATCCAGATACTCACGGAAAATGTCATGCATAAAAGACTGAAAAACAGATGGAGCATTGGCAAGTCCGAACGGCATCACCAGATACTCAAAATGACCCTCGGGCGTATTAAATGCCGTTTTCCATTCATCTCCCTGCCTGATTCTCACCAGATTATACGCACCACGAAGATCAATCTTAGTAAACCAACTAGCCCCCTTAATCCGAGCAAACAAGTCAGAAATCAATGGCAAGGGATACTGAAACTTAACAGTGATCTTATTAAGAAGGCGGTAATCAATACACGGTCTTAGCGAACCATCCTTCTTGGCTACAAAAAAGAACCCTGCTCCCAATGGTGACGACGATGGGCGAATATGTCCCTTCTCCAGGGACTCCTTCACATAACTGCGCATAGCGGTGTGTTCAGGTACGGACAAATTAAATAAACGACCCTTAGGGAATTTACTACCAGGAATCAAATCGATAGCACAATCACAATTCCTATGCGGAGGAAGGGCATCAGACTTGGACTCTTCAAATACATCCTGAAAGTCCGACAAGAACTCTGGGATGTCAGAAGGAATGGATGACGAAATAGACAAAAATGGAACATCACCATGTACTCCCTGACAACCCCAGCTGGTTACCGACATAGAGTTCCAATCCAATACTGGATTATGGGTTTGTAGCCATGGCAACCCCAACACGACCACATCATGCAAATTATGCAGTACCAAAAAGCGAATAACTTCCTGATGTGCAGGAGCCATGCACATGGTCAGCTGGGCCCAGTACTGAGGCTTATTCTTGGCCAGAGGTGTAGCATCAATTCCTCTCAACGGAATAGGACACCGCAAAGGCTCCAAGAAAAATCCACAACGTTTAGCATAATCCAAATCCATCAGATTCAGGGCAGCGCCTGAATCCACAAACGCCATGACAGAATATGATGACAAAGAGCACATTAAGGTAATGGACAAAAGGAATTTGGACTGTACAGTACCAATAACGGCAGAGCTATCGAACCGCCTAGTGCGTTTAGGACAATTAGAAATAGCATGAGTAGAATCACCACAATAGAAACACAGTCTGTTCAGACGTCTGTGTTCGTGCCGTTCTACTTTAGTCATAGTCCTGTCGCACTGCATAGGCTCAGGCTTACTCTCAGACAATACCGCCAGATGGTGCACAGATTTACGCTCGCGCAAGCGACGACCGATCTGAATGGCCAAGGACATAGACTCATTCAAACCAGCAGGCATAGGAAATCCCACCATTACATCCTTAAGAGCTTCAGAGAGACCCTTTCTGAACAAAGCCGCTAGTGCAGATTCATGCCACAGAGTGAGTACTGACCATTTTCTAAATTTCTGACAATATACTTCTACATCATCCTGACCCTGGCATAAAGCCAGCAGATTTTTCTCAGCTTGATCCACTGAATTAGGCTCATCGTAAAGCAATCCCAGCGCCTGGAAAAATGCATCAACATTACTCAATGCAGAATCTCCTGGTGCAAGAGAAAACGCCCAGTCCTGTGGGTCGCCGCGCAAAAAAGAAATAATAATCAAAACCTGTTGAATAGGATTACCAGAAGAATGAGGTTTCAAGGCCAAAAATAGCTTACAATTATTTCTGAAGCTCAGGAACTTAGTTCTGTCACCAAAAAACAAATCAGGAATCGGAATTCTTGGTTCTAGCATCGATTTCTGATCAATAGTATCTTGAATCTTTTGTACATTTACAACGAGATTATCCATTGAGGAGCACAGAGCCTGAATATCCATGTCCACAGCTGTGTCCTGAAGCACTCTAATGTCTAGGGGAAAAAAAAGACTGAAGACAGAGCTAAGAAAAAAAAATGATGTCAGGATTTCTTTTTTCCCTCTATTGGAAATCATTGAAAGGCTCCTTGTACTGTTATGGCTGGCAATCAGGCAACACAGCGTGCAGTAATCAGCGCACATACAGAGATCTGGCAATAACCCAAAACAATAGGACGAGCTCTGAGACGTGGAATCTCTGTAGACTGCAGTATCTGATCTATCCTCACACAACTGGAAGCAGCAGTGGATTGCGCCTATCAACTACCTATGCAACTCGGCACTGCCTGAGGAGCTGACTAGCCTGAAGATAGAAATACAAGCCTGACTTACCTCAGAGAAATACCCCAAAGGAATAGGCAGCCCCCACACATAATGACTGTTAGCAAGATGAAAAGACAAACGTAGGAATGAAATAGATTCAGCAAAGTGAGGCCCGATATTCTAGACAGAGCGAGGATAGCAAAGAGAACTATGCAGTCTACAAAAAACCCTAAAACGAAAACCACGCAAAGGGGCAAAAAGACCCACCGTGCCGAACTAACAGCACGGCGGTGCACCCCTTTGCCTCTCAGAGCTTCCAGCAAAAGATAATAACAAGCTGGACAGAAAAAACAGAAAACAAACTAGAAGCACTTATCTAGCAGAGCAGCAGGCCCAAGGAAAGATGCAGTAGCTCAGATCCAACACTGGAACATTGACAAGGAGCAAGGAAGACAGACTCAGGTGGAGCTAAATAGCAAGGCAGCCAACGAGCTCACCAAAACACCTGAGGGAGGAAGCCCAGAGACTGCAATACCACTTGTGACCACAGAAGTGAACTCAGCCACAGAATTCACAACACTTCCCCCTCTTCTGAGGTCCCTGAGTTTTTGTCGGACTTCCAGGATGCATTTGATGAGCCCAAGTCCAGTTCCCTTCCTCCACATAGGGACTGTGATTGTGCTATTAACTTGATTCCAGGTTGTAAGTTCCCTAAGAGACCAAAACATCCAACACCACGGAGACACCATCACGTGTTTCTCAACGCAGTGATCCAGAACACTGCCCCCAAATATGCAAATGCAAGTAGAGGAGCTGCGGAGACACCATCACGTGTTTCTCAATGCAGGCAGTGAATAGCCAGGCCTTTCCCCGGGAAGGAACAACCAAGGGAAGGGCAGTCTATATATATAATTGTCTAAGGGTTTTTCTGTCTGTCTGTCTGTCCTGGAAATCCCGCGTCTCTGATGGCGGCCTCGACCAATCAGCGACGGGCACAGCATGGCCATGATGATGTCATAAAGGTTGCCTCGACCAATCAGCGTCGGGCACAGTATCGACGTACATGTCATAATGGTTGCCATGGTGACGATGATGTCATAAAGGTTGCCTCGACCAATCAGCAACAGGCACAGTCTGCCGCGAATTCTGGAATCATCATTGTCCATATACTACGGGGACATGCATATTCTAGAATACCCGATGCGTTAGAATCGGGCCACAATCTAGTATCCAATAAAGGAAAACATCCAATAAAGGAAAACCACCTATGCCAAGCATGGTATCCATCCACAGACAGCTGTTTCGGGGTTTTTGCCCCTCATCAGTGTGGAGTAGGAAACTGGCTATCAGGAGCAGTGCCTAGTAGAAAGTCTATAAAGGCACGGATGATTGACCTCGTGGAGACCAAAACATCCAACACCACGGAGACACCATCACGTGTTTCTCAACGCAGTGATCCAGAACACTGCCCCCAAATATGCAAATGCAAGTAGAGGAGCTGCGGAGACACCATCACGTGTTTCTCAACGCAGGCAGTGAATAGCCAGGCCTTTCCCCGGGAAGGAACAACCAAGGGAAGGTCAGTATCCAATAAAGGAAAACATCCAATAAAGGAAAACCACCTATGCCAAGCATGGTATCCATCCACAGACAGCTGTTTCATGGATGGATACCATGCTTGGCATAGGTAGATTCTTTCTGCCATCTCCCCTGATTTGCGGCGGGTGCTTCGGGAATTTCAGACTGATAGGCCTGACCGCTGTCCAGTGGGGAAGCTGTTTGTTCCTGATGGATGGACAAGTAAGGTGATTTCTGAGGTTCATTGTTCAGTGTTGGCTGATTTGGTTGCTAGGTCCTTTTGGTGGCCTTCCTTGTCGCGCGATGTGCGTGCTTTTGTGCAGTCCTGTGGGACTTGCGCCCGGGCCAAGCCTTGCTGTTCCCTAGTGGGTTGCTTTTGCCTTTGCCGGTCCCTGAGAGGCCCTGGACGCATATTTCCATGGATTTTATTTCGGATCTTCCTGTTTCCCAGAAGATGTCTGTTATCTGGGTTGTTTGTGACCGGTTCTCTAAAATGGTCCATCTGGTACCTTTGCCTAAGTTGCCTTCCTCCTCAGATTTGGTTCCATTGTTTTTTCAGCATGTGGTTCGTTTGCATGGCATTCCGGAGAATATTGTGTCTGACAGAGGTTCTCAGTTTGTCTCTAGGTTTTGGCGTGCCTTTTGTGCTAAGATGGGCATTGATTTGTCTTTTTCTTCGGCGGTTCATGCTCAGACTAATGGCCAAACTGAGCGAACTAATCAGACCTTGGAGACCTATTTGAGATGCTTTGTGTCTGCTGATCAGGATGATTGGGTGGCTTTCTTGCCGTTGGCCGAGTTTGCCCATAATAATCGGGCTAGTTCGGCTACTTTGGTTTCACCTTTCTTTTGTAATTTTGGTTTCCATCCTCGTTTTTCTTCAGGGCAGGTTGAGCCTTCTGATTGTCCTGGTGTTGATTCTGTGATGGACAGGTTACTGTCATGATCCCAATGGCAGGGGATCACAAAAAGGACAAGCACAGATACAAACAAGCTCTAGGGCGATGGAACCTGAGCTGACCGCGACCCTGAACCTAACACACAAATAAAAGTAGCCGGGGAACGTGCCTACGATGATCCTAGACGTCTCACTCCAGCCGAAGATCTAACTTCCCCTATCAGAAGAAACACAGACCTCTCTTGCCTCCAGAGAAATACCCCACAGCAAATAGCAGCCCCCCACATATAATGACGGTGAAATGAGAGGAAAGCACATACGTAGTATGAAAACAGTTTCAGCAAAATGAGGCCCGCTAAAGCTAGATAGCAGAGGATACAAAAGTGAACTGCGCGGTCAGCGAAAAACCCTTCAAAAAACCATCCTGAAATTACTTGAACTCATGTGCCAACTCATGGTACATGAAAAGCAATTTCAGCCCACTAGAGCAACCAGCAGCAGAGAATCACATATCTGCAGGCTGGACTAAAAACCAAATTAAGCAAAACACAAAACAGGAAAATCCAAACTTAGCTTGTCCAGAAGGTTCTAGGAGCAGGGAGCAGAGGTAACAAGACACACTGGATACATTGATAACCGGCGAGGAAATGCCAGCAAAGCCAGGTTAAATAGGAAACTCCCATATGCTGATGGAACAGGTGGAACCCAGAAACCCAGGAAAGACAAGTCACCCAGTACCATCAGTAACCACCAGAGGGAGCCCAAAAACAGAACTCACAACAGTACCCCCCCCTTGAGGAGGGGTCACCGAACCCTCACGAGAACCACCAGGGCGACCAGGATGAGCCCTATGAAAAGCGCGAACCAAATCATCAGCATGAACATCCGAGGCAACCACCCAAGAATTATCCTCCTGACCATAACCCTTCCACTTGACCAAATACTGGAGTTTCCGTCTGGAAACACGAGAATCCAAGATCTTCTCCACAACATACTCCAATTCTCCCTCCACCAGCACTGGAGCAGGAGACTCAAGAGAAGGAACAACAGGTACCTCATACTTCCGCAACAACGACCGATGAAACACATTATGAATAGCATACGATGCCGGGAGATCCAAACGAAACGACACAGGGTTAAGAATTTCCAAGATCCTATAGGGACCGATGAACCGAGGCTTGAACTTAGGAGAAGAGACCTTCATAGGAACAAAACGAGAAGACAACCACACCAAGTCACCAACAAGAAGTCGAGGACCCACGCGGCGACGGCGATTAGCAAACTGCTGAGCCTTCTCCTGGGACAACTTCAAATTGTCCACCACATGACTCCAAATCCGATGCAACCTATCCACCACCATGTCCACTCCAGGACAATCAGAAGGTTCCACCTGACCAGAGGAAAAACGAGGATGAAACCCCGAATTACAAAAGAAAGGAGAAACCAAGGTAGCAGAACTAGCCCGATTATTAAGCGCAAACTCGGCCAGCGGCAAAAAGGTAACCCAGTCATCCTGATCAGCAGAAACAAAACACCTTAAATAAGTTTCCAAGGTCTGATTAGTTCGTTCAGTCTGGCCATTCGTCTGAGGATGGAATGCAGACGAAAAGGACAAATCAATGCCCATCTTAGCACAGAAAGTCCGCCAAAATCTAGACACAAACTGGGATCCCCTGTCAGAAACGATGTTCTCAGGAATCCCATGCAAACGAACCACATTCTGAAAAAACAGAGGGACCAACTCAGAGGAGGAAGGCAACTTAGGCAAGGGTACCAGATGAACCATTTTAGAAAAGCGATCACACACAACCCAGATGACGGACATTTTTTGAGAGACAGGGAGATCCGAAATAAAGTCCATGGAAATGTGCGTCCAAGGCCTCTTCGGGATAGGCAAAGGTGACAACAATCCACTGGCCCGAGAACAGCAAGGCTTAGCCCGAGCACAAACCTCACAAGACTGCACAAAAGAACGCACATCCCTCGACAAGGAAGGCCACCAAAAAGACCTGGCCACCAAGTCTCTAGTACCAAATATTCCAGGATGACCTGCCAACGCAGAAGAATGGACCTCGGAGATGACTCTACTGGTCCAATTATCCGGAACAAACAGTCTCTCAGGCGGACAACGATCAGGTTTAGCCACCTGAAACTCCTGCAAAGCACGTCGCAAGTCTGGGGAGACAGCAGACAAAATCACCCCATCCCTAAGGATACCAGAGGGCTCAGAATTTCCAAGGGAGTCAGGCACAAAACTCCTAGAAAGAGCATCCGCCTTCACATTCTTTGAACCTGGCAGGTATGAAACCACAAAATTGAACGAGAGAAAAACAGTGACCAACGAGCCTGTCTAGGATTCAGACGCCTGGCAGACTCAAGGTAAATCAAATTTTTGTGATCAGTCAAGACCACCACACGATGTCTAGCACCCTCTAGCCAATGACGCCACTCCTCAAATGCCCACTTCATGGCCAAAAGTTCCCGATTACCAACATCATAATTCCGCTCAGCCGGCGAAAACTTTCTAGAAAAAAACGCGCATGGCTTCATCACTGAGCCATCGGAGCTTCTCTGTGACAAAACCGCCCCCGCTCCAATCTCGGAAGCATCAACCTCAACCTGAAAAGGGAGCGAAACATCTGGCTGACGCAACACAGGAGCAGAAGAAAACCGGCGCTTAAGTTCCTGAAAGGCCTCCACAGCCGCAGGAGACCAATTAGCAACATCAGCACCCTTCTTAGTCAAATCCGTCAAAGGCTTAACAACACTAGAAAAATTAGTTATAAAACGACGATAGAAATTAGCAAAGCCCAAGAACTTCCGTAGACTCTTAAGAGATGTAGGCTGCGTCCAGTCACAAATAGCCTGAACCTTGACGGGATCCATCTCAATAGTAGAAGGGGAAAAAATATACCCCAAGAAAGAAATCTTCTGGACTCCAAAGAGACACTTTGAGCCTTTTACAAACAAGGAATTGGCCCGCAGGACCTGAAACACCTTCCTGACCTGCTGAACATGAGACTCCCAGTCATCAGAAAAAACCAAAATATCATCCAAATACACAATCATAAATTTATCCAGATATTCACGGAAAATATCGTGCATAAAGGACTGGAAGACTGAAGGAGCATTAGAAAGTCCAAAAGGCATTACCAAATACTCAAAATGGCCCTCAGGCGTATTAAATGCGGTTTTCCACTCATCACCTTGCTTTATTCGTATAAGATTATACGCACCCCGAAGATCAATCTTAGTGAACCATTTAGCCCCCTTAATGCGAGCAAACAAATCAGTCAACAATGGCAAAGGATACTGATATTTTACGGTAATCTTATTCAAAAGACGATAATCTATACAAGGCCTCAAGGAACCATCTTTCTTGGCCACGAAAAAAAAACCTGCTCCCAAAGGGGACAAAGATGGACGGATATGTCCCTTTTCCAAGGACTCCTTAACATAATCCCGCATAGCAGTATGCTCTGGCACTGACAGATTGAACAAACGACCTTTAGGAAATTTACTGCCCGGAATTAAATTTATAGCACAATCGCAATCCCTGTGAGGAGGAAGCGAACTGAGCTTAGGCTCCTCAAAAACATCCCGATAGTCAGACAAAAACACAGGAATCTCAGAAGGAGTAGATGAAGCGATAGAAATCGGAGGTGCATCATCATGAACCCCCTGACAACCCCAGCTTAACACAGACACTGATTTCCAGTCAAGGACTGGATTATGAGTTTGTAACCATGGCAGACCAAGTACTAGAACATCATGCAAATTATACAGTACCAGGAAGCGAATCACCTCCTGATGAACGGGAGTCATACGCATGGTCACTTGTGTCCAGTACTGAGGTTTATTCATAGCCAAAGGTGTAGAGTCAATTCCCTTCAAAGGAATAGGGACTTCCAGAGGCTCCAGACTAAACCCACAGCGATTGGCAAATGACCAATCCATAAGACTCAGGGCAGCGCCTGAATCCACATAGGCATCGACGGAAATGGATGATAATGAACAAATCAGAGTCACAGACAGAATGAACTTAGACTGTAAAGTACTAATGGCAACAGACTTATCAACCTTTTTTGTGCGTTTAGAGCATGCTGATATAACATGAGCTGAATCACCACAATAAAAGCACAACCCTTTTTTCCGCCTATACTTTTGCCGTTCACTTCTGGACTGAATTCTATCACATTGCATTATCTCAGGTGACGGTTCAGACGACACCGCCAAATGATGCACAGGTTTGCGCTCCCGTAAACGCCGATCAATCTGAACAGCCATAGTCATAGACTCATTCAGACCAGCAGGCGCAGGGAACCCCACCATAACATCTTTAATGGCCTCAGAAAGGCCATCTCTAAACTTTGCAGCGGAGCGCACTCATTCCACTGAGTAAGTACCGACCACTTCCGAAATTTTTGACAATAAATTTCTGCTTCATCTTGCCCCTGAGAGAGGGCCAACAAAGCTTTTTCAGCCTGAATCTCTTGGTTAGGTTCCTCATAGAGCAAACCCAATGCCAGAAAAAACGCATCTGCATTAAGCAACGCAGGGTCCCCTGGTGCCAATGCAAATGCCCAATCCTGAGGGTCACCCCGCAGGAAAGATATAATTATCTTGACTTGCTGAGCAGGGTCTCCAGAGGAGCGAGATTTCAAAGAAAGAAACAACTTGCAACTGTTCCTAAAATTCAGAAAACGAGATCTATCTCCAGAAAAAAACTCTGGGACAGGAATTCTAGGTTCAGACATAGGAGCATGTACAACAAAATCCTGTATATTTTGAACCTTAGTGGCAAGATTATTCAGGCTGGAAGCCAAACTCTGGACGTCCATGATAAACAGCTGAGATCAGAGCCATTCAAAGATTAAGAGGAGGAGGAAGTAGCCAGGCTGCAATAAGGCTAGGCAGCAAACTCTGAGGGGAAAAAAAAAAAAAAAAAACTTCCTCAGACTACTTATCCTCCTACTTCAGCCAATACAATTAACACTTTGTGGGCCGGTTATACTGTCATGATCCCAATGGCAGGGGATCACAAAAAGGACAAGCACAGATACAAACAAGCTCTAGGGCGATGGAACCTGAGCTGACCGCGACCCTGAACCTAACACACAAATAAAAGTAGCCGGGGAACGTGCCTACGATGATCCTAGACGTCTCGCTCCAGCCGAAGATCTAACTTCCCCTATCAGAAGAAACACAGACCTCTCTTGCCTCCAGAGAAATACCCCACAGCAAATAGCAGCCCCCCACATATAATGACGGTGAAATGAGAGGAAAGCACATACGTAGTATGAAAACAGTTTCAGCAAAATGAGGCCCGCTAAAGCTAGATAGCAGAGGATACAAAAGTGAACTGCGCGGTCAGTGAAAAACCCTTCAAAAAACCATCCTGAAATTACTTGAACTCATGTGCCAACTCATGGTACATGAAAAGCAATTTCAGCCCACTAGAGCAACCAGCAGCAGAGAATCACATATCTGCAGGCTGGACTAAAAACCAAATTAAGCAAAACACAAAACAGGAAAATCCAAACTTAGCTTGTCCAGAAGGTTCTAGGAGCAGGGAGCAGAGGTAACAAGACACACTGGATACATTGATAACCGGCGAGGAAATGCCAGCAAAGCCAGGTTAAATAGGAAACTCCCATATGCTGATGGAACAGGTGGAACCCAGAAACCCAGGAAAGACAAGTCACCCAGTACCATCAGTAACCACCAGAGGGAGCCCAAAAACAGAACTCACAACAGGTTACAGCAGATTTGGACTCATGTGGCAGACAATTTGACGTTGTCCCAGGAAAAGGCTCAGCGTTTTGCTTACCGCCGTCGGTGTGTTGGTCCTCGGCTTCGTGTGGGGGATTTGGTTTGGTTGTCCTCTCGTCATGTTCCTATGAAGGTTTCTTCCCCTAAGTTCAAGCCTCGGTTTATTGGTCCTTATAAGATTTCTGAGATTATCAATCCTGTGTCTTTTCGTTTGGCCCTTCCAGCCTCTTTTGCCATCCACAATGTTTTCCATAGATCTTTGTTGCGGAGATATGTGGTGCCCGTTATTCCATCTGTTGATCCTCCTGCCCCGGTGTTGGTTGAGGGGGAGTTGGAATATGTGGTTGAGAAAATTTTGGATTCTCGTTTTTCGAGGCGGAAGCTTCAGTATCTTGTCAAGTGGAAGGGTTATGGCCAGGAGGATAATTCTTGGGTTGTTGCCTCCGATGTTCATGCCACCGATTTGGTTCGTGCTTTTCATTTGGCTCATCCTGATCGGCCTGGGGGCTCTGGTGAGGGTTCGGTGACACCTCCTTAAGGGGGGGTACTGTTGTGAATTCTGCTCTTGGGCTCCCTCCGGTGGTTGTTAGTGGCATTTTTGTGAGTTCTGCTCTTTGGCTCCCTCCTGTGGTTTTGAGTGGTATGGCTGCTTCTTGGATTTAGCTTCAGCAGCTGTTTTCACTGATCGTCTTTCTGGCTCGGCTATATTAGTCTGGCCTTATCCCTCATTCAAGGCCAGTTGTCAATTGTTCCTGCCTGGAGTCATTGCTCTTAGGACTTTCCTGACACTCTGACCAGTTCATCAAAGCTAAGTCCTTGCTTGTCCTTTTGCGGTTCTCTTGTTGTGGACTTGTTGTTCAGCAATTTCTTTGTTTTTGTTCATTTGTCCAGCTTTTCAGTATGGATCTATTCAGTTAAGCTGGAAGCTCTGGGCAGCAGAGTTTGCCCTCCACACCTTTAGTCAGGTGTGGAGATTTTTGCATTTCCCTGCGGTGGACTTTTTCTAGTTTTTTTTACTGACCGCACAGCGTTCTGTTCTGTACTATTTCTATTTAGCTAGAAGTGGCCTCCTGTGCTAAATCTTGTTTCATACTACGTATGTCATTTCCTTCTCCTCTCACAGTCATTATTTGTGGGGGGCTAATCTATCCTTTGAGGATTTTCTCTGAGGCAAGATGGTTTTCCTGCTTCTATCTTTAGGGGTAGTTAGCTCTTAGGCTGTGACGAGATGCCTAGGCCGAGTTAGGAGCATTCCACGGCTGCTTCTAGTGTTGTGTTGAGCTTAGGGACTGCGGTCAGTATAGTTGCCACCTGCTCAGAGCTAGACGCATGTCGCTCCCTAATCACCAGATCATACCAGATTTTACTCCCCTTTATTTTTGGTTCCAAAACCAGATGGGCCTTATAGAAATAGAATAAATCTTAAAAAATTGAATATCTTTTTAGAAAACCAAACCTTCTGTGATGTGCTGCTGCAGTGCAGTATAGAGCAATCTCCACCAGGGGGTTCTGGCTAAGGAAAGGAGGTTGCACACACAGCACAGCAACACTGAGCAACAACACAGGTGTCACAGGTAATGAAAGGGACATGAAACAAGCCAAGGTCATACACGGAGATAGCAGCGCGGTACAGAAGGGGCGAACAGAGAATTGTCGGGGACTAGAGTTGAGCGACCTTGACCTTTTTAGAGTCGAGCCGGGTTTCGCGAAACCCGACTATCTCAAAAGTCGGGTCGAGTGAAATCGGCCGATTATGACGTAAAGTTGGGATCGACCGAAACACGAAACCCAATGCAAGTCAATGGGGCAGCATAGTCGGCAGTGAGTGGGGGCCAGGAAAACACCTAGAGTGCCCATTTTAATGTCAAAACCATCCATTCTTCTTAATGAAGCTTGTCAAGCGTAATTTACCTTATAATAATTGGAAGGCATTTGAAATTGGGGGTCATTTGGCTAAAGTTGTGGTGGGTAGGGCTGGTTCAAGTAATTAGTGGGCCCAGGAAATCTGGACCACGTCACGGCAGTGGAGCAGGGAGAGGTAAGTATTTCAACTTTGCAAGTGCTGTGAACCTGAGCAAGCAGGGGGGGCCCACTCGTTGGCATTGGCACTGGCACAGGGCCCCTCAAAGTACAGCGGTGTGTTTGCACGGCGGGGGCGCCTCCCACCGGCAGCAACACTTTTGCGTACCATGAGAGGCCCTGTGCCAGTGACGTCGCCAACTAGTATTCCTCCCCCCACCTGATGAAGGAACCTGCACTTTCATCTGCACCTTCCTGTTTGTCCCCGTGTAAGGTGGTATGGTATGCGGGAAGGGGGACCTGACTTTCAGCAGGGTCACAATCTTGCAGTGTAGCGTGCACGGGAAATGTTGCGTTATGGGTCAATGTACCAGCAGACTCATCTATCACTGGCTGGGCAATGGGCAGGATGAGGAGGAAACACAGATATAGGCCCAAAGAATAAAGTGGGCTAAATGCAGTTCAAAATTGGTAACACAGGACTAATCAGGGGGCATTGCAGTGGAGGACAACTGGAATGAGAGGCTGACACAGAGAGTAGGCCCAAATCAGTAAGTAGTCGAAATGCAGTTCAAAATTGGCAACAGTAGTAAACAGGCGGCACAGCTTTGTTCAGTGGAGGAGAACAGCAAGGAGTGGCAGACACCGATAGTAGGCCCCAACCCAACTAGTAGGCCAAATGCAGTCTAACATTAACAACTACTTAACGAGCGCCTGAAAACGGAATTTCAGGACAGGAAACCAGGAGAACAGCAAGGAGCGGCAGACACCGATAGTAGGCCCCAAACCAACTAGTACGCCAAATGCAGTTGTTCCGTTTAACCACAATTTAATGAGAACCTGAAGATAGAAGTTCAGGAAAGGCAACCTGGAGAACACCTTGGAGTGGAACACACCATCTCTCTACACCCCATACTCAATTTGTAGGCCTAATGCAGCGTAGTTTCCAACAACTACTAAACGAGAGCATGATGATCGAAGCATTGGCGAGGAAACCTGGGGAACACCTTGGAGTGGAACACACCATCTCTCTACAGTGGAACACACCATCTCTCTACACCCCATACCCAATTTGTAGGCCTAATGCAGCGTAGTTTCCAACAACTACTAAACGAGAGCCGGAAGATCGAAGCAATGGAGAGGAAACCTGGGGAACACCTTGGAGTGTAACACACCATCTCTCTACACCCCATACCCAATTTGTAGGCCTAATGCAGCGTAGTTTCCAACAACTACTAAACGAGAGCCGGAAGATCGAAGCTCAGGAAAGGCAACCTGGAGAACACCTTGGAGTGGAACACACCATCTCTCTACACCCCATACCCAATTTGTAGGCCCAATGCAGCGTAGTTTCCAACAACTACTAAACGAGAGCCGGAAGATCGAAGCAATGGAGAGGAAACCTGGGGAACACCTTGGAGTGTAACACACCATCTCTCTACACCCCATACCCAATTTGTAGGCCTAATGCAGCGTAGTTTCCAACAACTACTAAACGAGAGCCGGAAGATCGAAGCAATGGAGAGGAAACCTGGGGAACACCTTGGAGTGTAACACACCATCTCTCTACACCCCATACCCAATTTGTAGGCCTAATGCAGCGTAGTTTCCAACAACTACTAAACGAGAGCCGGAAGATCGAAGCAATGGAGAGGAAACCTGGGGAACACCTTGGAGTGGAACACACCATCTCTCTACAGTGGAACACACCATCTCTCTACACCCCATACCCAATTTGTAGGCCTAATGCAGTGTAGTTTCCAACAACTACTAAACGAGAGCCGGAAGATCGAAGCTCAGGAAAGGCAACCTGGGGAACACCTTGGAGTGGAACACACCATCTCTCTACACCCCATACCCAATTTGTAGGCCCAATGCAGCGTAGTTTCCAATAACTACTAAACGAGAGCCGGAAGATCGAAGCTCAGGAAAGGCAACCTGGGGAACACCTTGGAGTGTAACAAACCCTCTCTCTACACCACGGAAGGGCTGATTCTTAGGAAGGAAGGCTGTCGGAAAGAAGCAGGGCGCGTCCGAGGGTGATTATATTCTTATTAGGTATATACTCACCCTCGGACGCGCCCTGCTTCTTTATTTGTAATGAATGTTTATTTGCAATGTGGTTTTGACTTACTCTATTTTTTTGGTAAATAATGATTTTATTATTTTCATTGTTTTGCATCTTCTTGGCAATAATATAAAGAAGACGCGACAGGACAACACTCGGTGGATGCCATATCTGTGTTTAAAATTGAAAAAACCTTTCAGTTAACTACTTGCAGGAGAAAGTTATTGTAGCTGGTGGCCATTTTTAGTACTGTACCAGATTTTTGTTGTATGTGTTTGTTTTTAATGTTAAAATGTCTGCATTTGATATCTCTCCAGTATTTTCTTTTTTATAAGCAAAATACTTATTTTTATATTTTCTGATGTTGGTTCCAGGGGTACACGGGCAGCAGTGGTGTGGTCAGTGGAGGCCTAGTGGAAGGAGTGACCGCAGACAGGCATCGAAGGCCTAAAATAATAACACATGGCTGTAGGCAATTTTAAATTGGTTCCAGGGGTACACGGGCAGCAGTAGTGTGGTCAGTGGAGACCTAGTGGAAGGAGTGACCGCAGACAGGCATCGAAGGCCTAAAATAATAACACATGGCTGTAGGCAATTTTAAATTGGTTCCAGGGGTACACGGGCAGCAGTGGTGTGGTCAGTGGAGGCCTAGTGGAAGGAGTCACCGCAGACAGGCATCGAAGGCTTAAAATAATAACACATGGCTGTAGGCAATTTTAAATTGGTTACAGGGGTACACGGGCAGCAGTGGTGTGGTCAGTGGAGGCCTAGTGGAAGGAGTGACCGCAGACAGGCATCGAAGGCCTAAAATAATAACACATGGCTGTAGGCAATTTTAAATTGGTTCCAGGGGTACACGGGCAGCAGTGGTGTGGTCAGTGGAGGCCTAGTGGAAGGAGTGACCGCAGACAGGCATCGAAGGCCTAAAATAATAACACATGGCTGTAGGCAATTTTAAATTGGTTACAGGGGTACACGGGCAGCAGTGGTGTGGTCAGTGGAGGCCTAGTGGAAGGAGTCACCGCAGACAGGCATCGAAGGCCTAAAATAATAACACATGGCTGTAGGCAATTTTAAATTGGTTACAGGGGTACACGGGCAGCAGTGGTGTGGTCAGTGGAGGCCTAGTGGAAGGAGTCACCGCAGACAGGCATCGAAGGCCTAATATAATAACACATGGCTGTAGGCAATTTTAAATTGGTTACAGGGGTACACGGGCAGCAGTGGTGTGGTCAGTGGAGGCCTAGTGGAAGGAGTGACCACAGACAGGCATCGAAGGCCTAACATAACAAAAATGTCAATACAATGGTATTGTCAGTGGCAGGCATTGAAGGATGTCAGCGCATAGACTAAACATTGGTGGAGCTGTGAGATAATTTTGCAAGTGGTAGAGCACTGTTTGAGCTGGGGTGGGGGGAAACTGTCTTGTGGCCGGCGGTACAGGCCCAGGGCCCCTCATATTACAACGGTGTGTCTGACGTTGGGTGCGCACCACCACCGCCAGAGACACTTTATTGTACTAGGAGGGACCCAGTGGCAGTGCCGTCGACCAAAAGCGGGCTCACCCACCTCTTCAGACAAACTGCACTCTCACGGGTGCTGTCGCCAAGTGTCGATACCACGGCCCCGTGTGGGGAGTTTGGCCATTTAGTGAGGTGTAAACATGTCGTATGCTGGACAATCAGGTGCAGAAAATTACGAGATTGGAAAAGGCATTCAGAATAGTCCACAGGCAAGACCTTTTCATAGGAAAGCTAGGTGTCAGCCGGGCAAGGTGGGGCAAAAGATTTCGAAATCCAGTTGTGGTTCATTTTAATGAAGGTTAGATCATCTACATTTTGGGTAGCCAGACGAGTCCTTTTTTCTGTTAGTATTGAACCTGCAGCACTGAATACTCTTTCTGATAGGACACTAGCTTCCGGGCAAGCAAGCTCCTGCAATGCATATTCTGCCAATTCTGGCCAGGTGTCTAATTTGGATGCCCAGTAATCAAATGGGAATGACGGTTGAGGGAGAACATCGATAAGGGATGAAAAATAGTTTGTAACCATACTGGACAAATGTTGTCTCCTGTCACTTTGAATTGATGCTGCAGTACCTGTCCTGTCTGCGGTCATAGCAAAATCACTCCACAACCTGGTCAGAAAACCCCTCTGGCCAACGCCACTTCTGATTTCTGCCCCTCTAACTCCTCTGGTCTGCTGGCCCCTGCAGCTCGTGTGAGAACGATCACGGGCGCTGTGTGCAGGGAATGCCAGAAGCAAACGGTCAACAAGAGTTGATTGTTTGGTTGCTAATATTAGTTCCAAGTTCTCATGTGGCATTATATTTTGCAATTTGCCTTTATAGCGAGGATCAAGGAGGCAGGCCAACCAGTAATCGTCATCATTCATCATTTTAGTTATGCGTGTGTCCCTTTTGAGGATACGTAAGGCATAATCCGCCATGTGGGCCAAAGTTCCAGTTCTCAAATCTGCGGTTGTGCTTGGTTGAGGGGCAGTTTCAGGCAAATCCACGTCACTTGTGTCCCTCAAAAAACCAGAACCCGGCCTTGCCGCGCCACCAATTTCCAGTGGCCCCGGAAAAGCTTCCTCATTAAAAATATAATCATCCCCATCATCCTCCTCGTCCTCCTCCTCCTCTTCGCCCGCTACCTCGTCCTGTACACTGCCCTGGCCAGACAATGGCTGACTGTCATCAAGGCTTTCCTCTTCCTCAGCTGCAGACGCCTGATCCTTTATGTGCGTCAAACTTTGCATCAGCAGACGCATTAGGGGGATGCTCATGCTTATTATGGCGTTGTCTGCACTAACCAGCCGTGTGCATTCCTCAAAACACTGAAGGACTTGACACATGTCTTGAATCTTCGACCACTGCACACCTGACAACTCCATGTCTGCCATCCTACTGCCTGCCCGTGTATGTGTATCCTCCCACAAAAACATAACAGCCCGCCTCTGTTCACACAGTCTCTGAAGCATGTGCAGTGTTGAGTTCCACCTTGTTGCAACGTCTATGATTAGGCGATGCTGGGGAAGGTTCAAAGAACGCTGATAGGTCTGCATACGGCTGGAGTGTACGGGCGAACGGCGGATATGTGAGCAAAGTCCACGCACTTTGAGGAGCAGGTCGGATAACCCCGGATAACTTTTCAGGAAGCACTGCACCACCAGGTTTAAGGTGTGAGCCAGGCAAGGAATGTGTTTCAGTTGGGAAAGGGAGATGGCAGCCATGAAATTCCTTCCGTTATCACTCACTACCTTGCCTGCCTCAAGATCTACAGTGCCCAGCCACGACTGCGTTTCTTTCTGCAAGAACTCGGACAGAACTTCCGCGGTGTGTCTGTTGTCGCCCAAACACTTCATAGCCAATACAGCCTGCTGACGTTTGCCAGTAGCTGCCCCATAATGGGAGACCTGGTGTGCAACAGTGGCAGCTGCGGATGGAGTGGTTGTGCGACTGCGGTCTGTGGACGAGCTCTCGCTTCTGCAGGAGGACGAAGAGGAGGAGGAGGGGGTGCGAACGGCTACAGCCAATTGTTTCCTAGACCGTGGGCTAGGCAGAACTGTCCCAAACTTGCTGTCCCCTGTGGACCCTGCATCCACCACATTTACCCAGTGTGCCGTGATGGACACGTAACGTCCCTGGCCATGCCTACTGGTCCATGCATCTGTTGTCAGGTGCACCTTTGTGCTCACAGATTGCCTGAGTGCATGGACGATGCGCTCTTTAACATGCTGGTGGAGGGCTGGGATGGCTTTTCTGGAAAAAAGTGTCGACTGGGTAGCTCGTAGCGTGGTACAGCGTAGTCCATCAGGGCTTTGAAAGCTTCGCTTTCAACTAACCGGTAGGGCATCATCTCTAACGAGATTAGTCTAGCTATGTGTGCGTTCAAACCCTGTGTACGCGGATGCGAGGCTAAGTACTTCCTTTTTCTAACCATAGTCTCATGTAGGGTGAGCTGGACTGGAGAGCTGGAGATCGTGGAACTAGCGGGGGTGCCGGTGGACATGGCAGACTGAGAGACGGTGGGAGATGGTATTGTTGCCACCGGTGCCCTAGATGCAGTGTTTCCTACTACGAAACTGGTGATTCCCTGACCCTGACTGCTTTGGCCTGGCAAAGAAACCTGCACAGATACTGCAGGTGGTGCGGAAAATGGTGGCCCTACACTGCCGGAAGGGATGTTGCGTTGCTGACTAGCTTCATTGGCCGAGGGTGCTACAACCTTAAGGGACGTTTGGTAGTTAGTCCAGGCTTGCAAATGCATGGTGGTTAAATGTCTATGCATGCAACTTGTATTGAGACTTTTCAGATTCTGTCCTCTGCTTAAGGTAGTTGAACATTTTTGACAGATGACTTTGCGCTGATCAATTGGATGTTGTTTAAAAAAATGCCAGACTGCACTCTTTCTAGCATCGGATACCTTTTCAGGCATTGCAGACTGAGCTTTAACCGGATGGCCACGCTGTCCTCCAACAGGTTTTGGCTTTGCCACGCGTTTTGGGCAAGATACGGGCCCGGCAGATGGAACCTGTTGCGATGTTGATGCCTGCTGCGGCCCCTCCTCCTCCGCTTCAGAACTGCTGCCGCCTGCACCCTGTTCCCCCAATGGCTGCCAATCGGGGTCAAGAACTGGGTCATCTATTACCTCTTCTTGTAGCTCGTGTGCAACTTCGTCTGTGTCACCGTGTCGGTCGGTGGTATAGCGTTCGTGATGGGGCAACATAGTCTCATCAGGGTCTGATTCTTGATCAGCACCCTGCGAGGGCAATGTTGTGGTCTGAGTCAAAGGACCAGCATAGTAGTCTGGCTGTGGCTGTGCATCAGTGCACTCCATGTCAGATTCAACTTGTAATGGGCATGGACTGTTAACTGCTTCACTTTCTAAGCCAGGGACGGTATGTGTAAAGAGCTCCATGGAGTAACCCGTTGTGTCGCCTGCTGCATTCTTCTCTGTTGTTGTTTTTGCTGAAGAGGACAAGGAAGCGACTTGTCCCTGACCGTGAACATCCACTAACGACGCGCTGCTTTGACATTTACCAGTTTCACGAGAGGAGGCAAAAGAGCTAGAGGCTGAGTCAGCAAGATAAGCCAAAACTTGCTCTTGCTGCTCCGGCTTTAAAAGCGGTTTTCCTACTCCCAGAAAAGGGAGCGTTCGAGGCCTTGTGTAGCCAGACGACGAACCTGGCTCCACAGCTCCAGACTTAGGTGCAATATTTTTTTTCCCACGACCAGCTGATGCTCCACCACTACCACTACCCTCATTACCAGCTGACAATGAACGCCCCCGGCCACGACCTCTTCCACCATACTTCCTCATTGTTTTAAAAACGTAAACAAACTAACGGTATTTGTTGCTGTCACACAAATTACACGGTGAGCTATAACTTCAGTATGATTTAGCTACCCCTTTACAGGTGAGTGAGACCACAACAAAAATCAGGCACAATGTTACACACTCTGTTGTTGGTGGCAACAAATGAGAGAGATGCCACACACGCAGGACTGTCACTGAAGCACAAATGTAAATATTAATCTCCCACTGATTTGATTTTTTTTTTTTTTAAGGGAGACTTTAGGAAAAAAAAATTACAGAATAAAATGATTTTTTCAGGAAGAATTTAGAAACCAAATAAAATAAAATGATTTTTTCAGGGAGAATTTAGAAAACAAATAAAACAAAAAAAGGCTTTCTATGGCCCACTGAGTGAGAGATGACGCACACAGGAGTCAGGAGTGGCACACAAGCCCAGAGGCCAATATTTATCTCCCACTGATTGATGTAGTGATTTTTTCAGGTAGATTTTGGAACCCAAATCAAGCTAAAAAAAATAATAGGCTTTCTATGGCCCACAATTGGAGAGAGAGAGAGAGATGGCACACCCAGGAGTCAAGACTGGCACACAAGCAGAAAGGGCAATATTAATCTCCCACTGATTTGTTTTTTTTTGTTTTTTTCAGGGAGACTTTAGGAAAAAAAAAATAGAATAAAATGATTTTTTCAGGAAGAATTTAGAAACCAAATAAAATAAAATGATTTTTTCAGGGAGAATTTAGAAAACAAATAAAACAAAAAAAGGCTTTCTATGGCCCACTGAGTGAGAGATGACGCACACAGGAGTCAGGAGTGGCACACAAGCCCAGAGGCCAATATTTATCTCCCACTGATTGATGTAGTGATTTTTTCAGGTAGATTTTGGAACCCAAATCAAGCTAAAAAAATAATAGGCTTTCTATGGCCCACAATTGGAGAGAGAGAGAGAGATGGCACACCCAGGAGTCAAGACTGGCACACAAGCAGAAAGGGCAATATTAATCTCCCACTGATTTGTTTTTTTTTTTTTTTTTTGTCAGGGAGACTTTAGGAAAAAAAAAATAGAATAAAATGATTTTTTCAGGAAGAATTTAGAAACCAAATAAAATAAAATGATTTTTTCAGGGAGAATTTAGAAAACAAATAAAACAAAAAAAGGCTTTCTATGGCCCACTGAGTGAGAGATGACGCACACAGGAGTCAGGAGTGGCACACAAGCCCAGAGGCCAATATTTATCTCCCACTGATTGGTGTAGTGATTTTTTCAGGTAGATTTTGGAACCCAAATCAAGCTAAAAAAATAATAGGCTTTCTATGGCCCACAATTGGAGAGAGAGAGAGAGATGGCACACCCAGGAGTCAAGACTGGCACACAAGCAGAAAGGGCAATATTAATCTCCCACTGATTTTTTTTTTTTTTTTTTTTTTCAGGGAGACTTTAGGAAAAAAAAAAATAGAATAAAATGATTTTTTCAGGAAGAATTTAGAAACCAAAGAAAATAAAATGATTTTTTCAGGGAGAATTTAGAAAACAAATAAAACAAAAAAAGGCTTTCTATGGCCCACTGAGTGAGAGATGACGCACACAGGAGTCAGGAGTGGCACACAAGCCCAGAGGCCAATATTTATCTCCCACTTTTTTTCTTTCGTTCCAGGGAAAATGTATAAACCCAATAAAAAAAATAATAAATAGGCTTTCTATGGCCCACTATCTGAGAGACAGAGAGAGATGGCACGCTTAGGACTGGCACACAAGCCCAAAGGCCAATATTAATCTCCCTTTTTTTTTTAAGGGAGAATTTATAAAACAAAAAAAAAATAAATAAATAGGCTTTCTATGGCCCACTATTTGTGAGAGAGATGGCACGCTCAGGACTGGCACACAAGCCCAGAGGCCAATATTAATCTCCCACTTTTTTTTTTTTTTTCCAGGGAAAATTTATAAACCCAATAAAAAAAATAAAAAATAAATAGGCTTTCTATGGCCCACTATCTGAGAGAGAGAGATGGCACGCTTAGGACTGGCACACAAGCCCAAAGGCCAATATTAATCTCCCACTGATTGATTTATTGATTTTTTCAGGTAGAATTTAGAACCCAAATAAAGCAAAAAAAAAAAAAAAATGGGCTTTCTATGGCCCACTGAGTGAGTGATGATGCACACAGGAGTCAGGAGTGGCACACAAGCCCTGAGGCCAATATTTTTCTCCCACTGATTTATGTAGTGATTTTTTCAGGTAGATTTTAGAACCAAAATCAAGCAAAAAAATAAATAGGCTTTCTATGGCCCACTGAGTGAGTGATGATGCACACAGGAGTCAAGAGTGGCACACAAGCCCTGAGGCCAATATTTTTCTCCCACTGATTGATGTAGTGATTTTTTCAGGTAGATTTTATAACCCAAATCAAGCAAAAAAATAAATAGGCTTTCTATGGCCCACTGAGTGAGAGATGACACAGACAGGGATGGCACTCTAGCAGAAATGTCAATCTTAATCTCCCACAAAAAAAAAAAAAAATAGGGAGTGTCCTTCAATTACTATCTCCCTGCAGTAATCTCAGCCAGGTATGGCAGGCAGCAATAAGGAGTGGACTGATGCACAAATTAAATAAAAAGTGTGTACAAACCAAAAAGATAGCTGTGCAGAAAGGAAGGAACAAGAGGATTTGTGCTTTGAAAAAAGCAGTTGGTTTGCACAGCGGCGTACACACAGCAATGCAGCTATCAGGGAGCCTTCTAGGGCAGCCCAATGAGCTACAGCGCTGAGGGGGAAAAAAAAAAAAATGTAGCTTCCACTGTCCCTGCACACCGAAGGTGGTGTTGGGCAGTGGAAATCGCTACAGCACAAGCGGTTTGGTGGTTAATGGACCCTGCCTAACGCTATCCCTGCTTCTGACGAAGCGGCAGCAACCTCTCCCTAAGCTCAGATCAGCAGCAGTAACATGGCGGTCGGCGGGAACTCCCCTTTATAGCCCCTGTGACGCCGCAGACAGCAAGCCAATCACTGCAATGCCCTTCTCTAAGATGGTGGGGACCAGGACCTATGTCATCACGCTGCCCACACTCTGCGTTTACCTTCATTGGCTGAGAAATGGCGCTTTTCACGTCATTGAAACGCGACTTTGGCGCGAAAGTCGCGTACCGCATGGCCGACCCCGCACAGGGGTCGGATCGGGTTTCATGAAACCCGACTTTGCCAAAAGTCGGCGACTTCTGAAAATGAACAACCCGTTTCGCTCAACCCTATCGGGGACAAGCAAGACGTCAGAACCTACTGGGAACGTGGTAACCAAAACGTGAGACGGAGATGGAGTCGGGGTACAGGCCAGAGGTCAGAACAAGTCATAAACGGGTGTAGGCAGCCAGAGGCAAACAGGAACACAATAACAGGGATCAGGTCAGGAGCTCAAACCGTGCAGCATGAACTATAGCTGACACTGGCCCAATGGCTGCAGAGGACTTAAATAGTTCAGCCAGCTCCAGGGTGAGGCAGAGAGGATTAACTCCCACATGACCAGTCCAGAGTCAAGAGAGCTGAGCATAATCTCAGAACTGGATCATGACACCTTCAAGATGGAGTCTATCAGATCCACTGTAAAACTTCTGTTTCCCGGGTGCTTCATGGCAGTCCTCGACTTAAAAGATGCGTATTACCATCTACCAATTTATATCGAACATCAGCAGTATCTGCGTGTGGAAATCACGATGAAGGGGCAAATACGTCATTTTCAATATACAGCTATGCCCTTTGGACTGTCAATAGCTCCCAGTGTCTTTACCAAATTAATGTCAGAAGTAATGTTATACTTAAGATTAAAACATACCCTCATATTTCCAGACTTAGATGACCTTCTAGTGGTGGGAAATTCCCTTTCACAATGTCAACAGCGCCTGTTTAATACGATTTCTTCCCAACAGGAAATGGGATGGTTGATTATCTGGGAAGAATCCAGATTGTCTCCAACAACCCGTCAAACATTCTTGGGTCTTATCTTAGATTCTGAAAGTCAGAGGTGTTTCCAAACAGTTAACAATAAAAAATAAAGTACAATCACTAATTAATAACCCTGTAATCTCCCTCAGAGAAGGTATGTCCCTTCTGGGTTCCTTTACATCGTGCATTCTGGCGGTTCATGGGCTCAAGTCCATACTAGATGGTTGCAGTATACAATATTACAGGAATAAGAGAATTACAAGGCCATTTAGGTAGCCGTCTATACCTTCCATTAAATGTAATCGAGTCCCTGTCCTGGTGGTTAGAGCCGAATCACCTTGTAGGTGGGGTCCCTTGGGTAGTTAAACCTTCAAAAACAATTTTTACTGATGCCAGTCCTAGTGGTTGGGGAGCACCTAGCATCTAGAAGACCAGATAGTTCAAGGGCAATGGTCTATTAGTGAGTCAAACGATTCATCTAATGAAAGGGAACTAAAAGCAGTCTATCATGCCATATGTAAATTCCTTCCGCATTTACATGGCACTCACACAAGAATACTATCAGACAACATGACATCTGTCGCATACATAAATCATCAAAGAGGAACGAGATCAGGAGCTCTCATGTCTATAACAGACAACATCCTATCTATAGCCGAGATACATCTTCTATCTTTGTCAGCACTGCATGTCAGAGGAGTGGACAATTCAAAGGTAGATTTTCTCAGCCGTCACACTCTCCACCAAGGAGAGTGGGTACTCAGTCGTCGTATCTTCACAATGATAACCAAGAAATGGGGCACTCCCAAAATAGACCTTTTTGCAACAAGAAACAACAGAAAAGTTTGCTTCATTATTCCTGTCCGACAACCCCAATATCCTCGATGTCCTCCAAGTACCGTGGACATGCATTTCCTCCATTAATACTCCTTCCAACAGTAATCAGGAAGATAAGGGAGGACATAGCAAACATTAGCACCATTTTGGCCCAAAAGACCATGGTTTTCCTGGCTCAGAGCCATGTCAGTCTCGGATCCATGGATTCTTCCAGATATTCAGGACCTCCTCTCCCAGGTTCCCTTCAACCACCCTTATGTGAAGGGCCTACGGTTGACAGCCTGGAATTTGAAAGGCAGCTACTAAAGCTAAGAGGCTTTTCAGAAAAATTGATTGATACCCTTCTATTAAGTAGAAAAAGATCTACAACAACTATATATGTAAGAGTATGGAAAAAATTTCATACCTTCTACCCAGCAGCTCTGTCAAAAGATATTCACATTTCTTCAGAGAGGGCATGAATTAGGCCTATCAGTCAGTACTTTGAAGGTACAGGTTTCTGCTCTAGGAGCCCTATATAGTCACAATATTGCCGGAGACAGGTGGATAGCCCAAATTATTTCAGCATGCCAAAGGTCAGAACCAGTCCAAATATCCCATATACCACCGTGGGATCTTAATCTAGTTCTAGAGGCCCTAACAGGGGACCTATTCGAGCCACTACACTCGGCCCCCATAAAATTTGTCTCCCTTAAAACAGCTCTTCTCGTTGCCCTAGTATCAGCGAGAAGAGTAAGTGACATCCAGGCATTGTCAATAGATCCTCCCTTTCTGTCAATATTCCAGGATAGCTTTGTCCTAAAAACAGACCCTTCTTATTTACCTAAAGTAGGTTCCAAATTCCATAGATCTCAAGAAATCTTCCTTCCTTCCTTCTATAGTAACCCCGCAAATAAGGAAGAGGAAAAATACCATACACTAGATACAAGAAGGGCTATAATAGCTTACCTAGACCAAACTAGCCCCTGGAGGAAGAGCAGGGCTCTCTTTGTTTCCTACCAGGGCCATAAGAAAGGTTCTGGTGTCACGAAGAACACGTTATCCCGGTGGATTCGGGACGCAATTTGCCTGGCTTATTCATCAAAAGGGGAAAATCTGCCTGAAACTGTAAAGGCACACTCTGCCCAGGCGATGGCTTCATCCTGGGCTGAGAGAGCAGAGGTCCCAATAGAACTGATATGTAAGGCCGCAACTTGGTCTTCTCCTACTACCTTTTATAGTCACTATAGATTGGACTTATTTTCCTCATCTGACTTATCTTTCGGTAGATCAGTTCTTAACACGGTGATCCCCCCCAAATGACTATCTCTGAAAGTCTCTCAAGTGGGTGCTGTCGTGGCACCGCTGCATAACTTGGCGGATCAAGTGTCCAGTCTGACACAGATGGTGCTGGATTTTTCTGTGAAACATCAGTCCCTTGTCACGTCTCATACTCATTTACAGAAAAAACTGACTGAGACTGTTATGACCATGCAAGGAGACACCTCTCATGTTGTTAGTCTACCTGGTGACTCAGTGGAAGTCTCTTTGCACTCTCCTGAACCTACTGTCAAACTCCTAGATACCTTCTCTGGGGAGAGGGAGAGATTTCATACTTTTAAGGAGAGTTGCAAGCTTTTTTTTTCTCTGAGACCTCTATCTTCTGGAGATGAGAGTCAGTGGGTGGGGATAATTATTTCCTTACTGCGGGAGGGACCTCAATCATGAGATTTCTCTCTACCTGCTTCTGCTCCTGAACGTGTGTCTGTGGATAGATTCTTTGAGGCTTTGGGACTTATTTATGATGAACCGGACCGGGTCAGGGTTGCAGAGGACATGATCATGAGTCTCTCCCAGAATGAACAGTATTGTTCTGAGTTTAGGCGGTGGTCCGTTGAGGTGTCCTGGGGTGACTCTGCTCTGAGATGCCTGTTTGAGAGAGGACTTTATGATCATCTCAAGGACGCGCAGGCCCTTCATACGCCACCCAGTTCCCTGGTGGAGGCCATGACTCAGGCCATTCGTATGGACCAGAGATTACGGGAGAGAAGAATTATCCAGCGTGAGATTCCTATTTTGCCTGTCAAGTCTGAGGAGACTATGGAAGTTGGTGCCATCAATTTCAAGGAAAAGGAGAGGAAACAGCGATGTGATGGGAAATTATGTTTTTATTGTGGAGATCCGGGACATTGGAAGATAGACTGCCCCTCTTGTCCATCGAGTAACAAGCTGCCGAGTCTGGGTGATGGTCTAGGTGGTCATCCAGACTCTCAGGTACCATTTTTGTCATTTCAGAAAGTTTTGTTAGAGGTGGAACTGTGTTATGGAGGTGTTTTTGCATCCACTTCAGCATTTGTGGACTGTGGATCTTCCATGAACTTCATTGACTATAGTCTGGTGTCCAAGTTAAAGTTAGGGACAGTTAGGCTAGAGACTCCCATCCATATCGTTGCCATTGATAAGACACCCTTGGCTCAAAATGTCCTTAAATTTGTCTCTGAGGAGTTTCTCCTCAAGGTGGGTTCCTTGCATCAGGAACGAATTTCATGTTATGTTATGAATAAACTTCCTGCGGGACTGGTGTTGGGGTTCCCCTGGTTGCAGAGGCATAATCCTGTTATAGACTGGGGATCTCGTGATATTGTTAAATGGGGTCCTAATTGTTCCAATGGTTGTCTTTCTGCTGTGTGTGTGTCTGCCATTAGTCCGGAAGGTATTCCGGAGTACCTAAAGAACTTTGGTGATGTGTTCTCCGAAAAAGAGGCTGAGGTCTTACCACCCCATCGTCCTTATGATTGTACTATCAATCCTATTCCGGGTTCTAAGTTGCCCAAAGCCCGTTTGTACAATCTATCTGGCCCGGAACGTACTGCTATGAAAAACTATATCTCTGATAGTCTACGCAAAGGTCACATCCGTCCCTCTGTCTCACCTGTGGCCGCGGGATTTTTTTTTGTCAAGAAAAAAGATGGTGGTTTACGTCCATGCCTCGAATTCCGGGAACTAAATAAAATTACAGTGAGAAATACCTACCCTCTCCCACTCATTCCTGATCTCTATAACCAATTGTCTGGGGCTAAGTGGTTTTCCAAACTCGATCTTAGGGGAGCATATAACCTTATCCGCATTTCTCACCTCTGAGGGCCTGTTTGAAAATTTGGTCATGCCCTTTGGTCTCACGAACGCAGCCGCGGTGTTTCAGAAGTTCATAAATGACATTTTTTCTGATTTTATCGGGCGCTTTATGGTTGTATACCTGGATGATATCCTTGTTTTCTCGCCTGACAAGGAATCTCACATTGGTCATTTACGTACTGTTCTTCACAGGTTACGGGGAAATTCCTTGTTCGCTAAACCAGAGAAATGTTTTTTTTGTGTCCAGGATCTTTCTTTTCTGGGGATCATCCTTTCTGCGAATGGGTTTCGGATGGATCCCTGAAAGGTACAGGCCATTATTGATTTGGTGCAACCCAGAGACCTCAAGGGGTTGCAGCGTTTTTTGGGTTTTGCCAATTATTACTGGAAATTCATCAAGGGGTTTTCTCAAGTAGTCAAGCCACTCACCGATCTCACTCGCAAGGGGCTGATCTCAAAGTTTGGTCATCCTTGGCAGTTGAAGCATTACATTAAAAAAGTGTTTTATGTCTGCTCCTGTATTAGTTCAGCCCGATCCATCTAAACCATTCATTGTAGAGGTGGACGCATCAGAGGTGGGTGTAGGGGCGGTGTTGTCTCAGGGACCCATTACTTTGACCAACTTAAGACTATGTGCCTTTTTCTCCCAGAAGTTTTCTTCTGCTGAGAGGAAATATGATGTTGGGAACCGGGAGTTATTGGCTATAAAATTGGCTTTTGAAGAATGGAGGCATTTTTTGGAGGGGGCGGTTCATTGGATCATGGTGATTACTGATCACAAGAACTTGTCTTATATTGAAACTGCCAAACGATTAACTCCTAGATAGGCTAGGTGGTCGCTTTTTTTCTCTCGTTTTCATTTTTCAATCACTTTTCGGTTCCAAGAATGTCAAGGCTGATGCCTTATCTCGCAGTTTTGATCCGATATCTGTTATGATCTGGTGGCTTAGGAGCAACATGGGATGAGCTCTGAAGGAAGTGGTACCTGTACTGACCGCAGTCCCTAAGCTCAACACAACACTAGAAGTAGCCGTGGGATGCTCCTGACACTCCCTAGGCACCTCGTCACAGCCTGAGAACTAACTACCCCTAAAGATAGAAACAGGAAAACTATCTTGCCTCAGAGAAAATCCCCAAGGGATAGATAGCCCCCCACAAGTAATGACTGTGAGTGGAGAGGGAAAAGACATACACAGAATGAAACCAGGATGAGCACAGGAGGCCATTCTAGCTAGATAGATAGGACAGGATGGAATACTGTGCGGTCAGTATAAAACACTACAAAAAATCCACACAGATTTTACAAAAATCTCCACACCTGACTAAAGGTGTGGAGGGTAAATCTGCTTCCCAGAGCTTCCAGCTACACGGAATTAATTCATACTGACAAGCTGGACAAACATAGAAAGCACAGAATGGATAAGTCCACAACCTGTGGACAGAAAAGAGCAAGCAAGGACTTAGCTTTGCTGAACTGGTCAGGATAACAGGGAAATCCAAAGAAATGTGAATCCAACCAGGAACCATAGACAAGTGGCACCCAATCATCCTGATCAGCAGACACAAAAGCATCTCAAATAGGTTTCCAAGGTCTGATTAGTTCGCTCAGTTTGGCCATTGGTCTGAGGATGGAACGCCGAAGAAAAAGACAAATCAATACCCATCCTAGCACAAAAGGCCCGCCAAAACCTGGAAACAAGCTGGGAACCTCTGTCAGACACAATATTCTCCGGAATGCCATGCAAACGAACCACATGCTGAAAAAACAATGGAACCAAATCAGAGGAGGAAGGCAATTTAGGCAAAGGTACCAAATGGACCATTTTAGAGAACCGGTCACTAACCACCCAGATAACAGACATCCTCTGGGACACAGGTAGATCCGAAATAAAATCCATGGAAATATGCGTCCAAGGCCTCTCCGGGACGGGCAAAGGCAAAAGAAACCCACTAGCGCGGGAACAGCAAGGCTTGGCCCGGGCGCAAGTCCCACAGGACTGCACAAAAGCACGGACATCGCGCGACAAGGAAGGCCACCAAAAGGACCTAGCAACCAAATCTCTGGTACCAAAAATCCCAGGATGACCAGCCAACACTGAACAATGGACCTCAGAAATCACCTTACTCGTCCATCTATCAGGAACAAACAGCTTCCCCACAGGACAGCGGTCAGGCCTATCAGCCTGAAATTCCTGAAGCACCCGCCGCAAATCAGGGGCGATGGCAGAAAGAATCACCCCTTCCTTAAGAATGCCAACCGGCTCAAGGACTCCAGGAGAATCCGGCAAAAAACTCCTAGAGAGGGCATCCGCCTTAACATTCTTAGATCCTGGAAGATACGAGACCACAAAATCAAAACGGGAGAAAAACAGGGACCACCGAGCCTGTCTAGGGTTCAGCCGCTTGGCCGACTCAAGGTAAATCAAATTCTTATGATCGGTCAAGACCACAATGCGGTGCTTGGCTCCCTCAAGCCAATGTCGCCACTCCTCAAATGCCCACTTCATAGCCAACAACTCCCGATTGCCGACATCATAATTGCGTTCCGCAGGCAAAAACTTTTGGGAAAAGAAGGCACATGGCTTCATCAAGGAACCATCAGAATTCCTCTGTGACAAAAGGCCCCTGCCCCAATCTCAGAAGCGTCAACCTCAACCTGAAAAGGAAGAGAAACATCCGGTTGACGCAACACAGGGGCAGAAGTAAATCGGCGTTTTAGCTCCTGAAAGGCCTCAACAGCCTCAGAGGACCAATTAGTCACATCAGCGCCTTTCTTCGTCAAATCGGTCAGGGGTTTAACCACACTAGAGAAGTTGGCAATGAAACGGCGATAAAAATTAGGAAAGCCCAAAAATTTCTGAAGGCTCTTCACAGATGTGGGTTGAATCCAGTCATGAATTGCTTGGACCTTAACAGGATCCATTTCTATAGACAAAGGAGAAAAAATAAACCCCAAAAAAGAGACCTTCTGAACTCCAAATAGGCACTTAGACCCCTTCACAAATAGCGCATTATCACGAAGGATCTGGAATACCATTGTAACAACTCTGCTGGCATCACAGCATGGCCTCACATCTCTCACACAATCTTACCCACTGCTCCAGGCCATGATGTGCTTTCTCTTTAATGCCAGCTCTATGTTCTGTGTCTCTGCTCTCTGCATGCCTCATGGCTATGTGTATAGGGGGCCGGCGCCTGAACTCTCTGGTTCTTATAGGAATCAGGTGCATCTGTCTAATCAGTTTCTGACCAATTACCAAGAGGCCTCCTGTATATAGTGCAGCTCCACCCTGTGGTCTGGGCCTGTGCAATGTGTTAGCTCAGTTAGTGTTTAGCTGCTGAGTTTGCCTGGCCTTGCTCTGAGTTACTCCCTCTGAGCTTTTCTCTGTGCTTTTGCCTTGTTCTTGTAGTCCGCCCTCCAGGAGGCAGAATATCCTGGTCTCTGTGTCTTTGTCCCTGTGTCTTGTTCTATTGCCTTGTCTGTACTTTGTCTTTTCTCGGTCTCCTTATCTGTGGCTTCCTTCCCTGCTTTCTTTCCTTGTGTTTTCTGTCTGCTTAACTCCGCACTCTTGCGGCTCTGCACTCAGACCTTGCTTCACACTCTCTGGCTTTGCTCTGTGTCTCCGCTCTTTGCGGTTCTATCTGGCTCCGCTCTTTGCGGTACTATCTGGCTTTGCCTCCTGTGTTTCTGCACTTGGCTCCGTCTCCGCTCTTGGCTCCGCCTCCAGCATCTCCGCTCTTGGCTCCGCCTCCAGCGTCTCCGCTCTTGGCTCCGCCTCCAGTGTCTCCGCTCTTGGCTCCGCCTCCAGCGTCTCCGCTCTTGGCTCCGCCTCCAGCGTCTCTGCTCTTGGCATTACTTCCAGCGTCTCCGCTCTTGGCTCCGCCTCCAGCGTCTCCGCTCTTGGCTCCGCCTCCAGCGTCTCCACTCTTGGCTCCGCCTCCAGCATCTCCGCTCTTGGCTCCGCCTCCAGCGTCTCCGCTCTTGGCTCCGCCTCTTGCGGCTCCGTCTTTGGCTCTGCCTTCTCCTCTCTTAGTTCCACCTTCTACTTGTTACTTGGTCCTCTTGTGTGTTCCTTCTTTCTCCTTTCCTTCTGGTTTGTTTCCGTACCTGCATCTTCTGTGTGTACAGGTCCCTACCTATTCCTTCATCACACTCACAATAGGACTGCACTCGGGTGTCATCAGAGTGCAGCCTGATTCATACACCACATCAACCAGTCCTGTGTATCCTGTGTTCCTGCCAGTCCTGCCGTTCCTGCCCTGCCTTCCAGTCCTGTGTTCTCTGCAGTGCCTCCCAATCCTGTGTTCCTGCCAGTCCTGCCGTTCCTGCCCTGCCTTCCAGTCCTGTGTTCCTGCTGTCCTAGCCAGTCCTGTTTCCTGCCGTGTCTCTGCCAGCCCTGAGTTCTCTGCCGTGTCTCTGCCAGCCCTGTCTCAGCCGTGCCAGCCTACTCGTCTGTGTTCCAGCCGTGCTCTTCTGTCAGTCCTGCCTAATGCCCGCACCAATCCAGGTGTTCCTGTCTCCCAAGTGGGATCAGCAGCCACAGCCAGACACCACCCTGGAGTAGCACCTGGCAGCTGCCTGCTGCACAAGCCTGTCCTCACCATCAGAGGCTCCAGTGAAAACCCAGGCAGCTGTCATAGTCACGCCCCTTCCAGGGTAGTCTGGTTTGTGGCACAGTGGGGCCACAAACCCCCCGAGCTCACGCCCACCAGTCAGGGCGTGAGCGTGACAACCATCCTGACCTGCTTCACATGAGACTCCCAATCATCGGAAAAAATCAAAATATCCTCCAAATACACAATCAAGAATTTGTCAAGATAATTGCGGAAAGTATCATGCATGAAAGACTGGAACACAGATGGAGCATTAGAGAGCCCAAATGGCATCACAAGGTATTCAAAATGGCCTTCGGGCGTATTAAATGTAGTCTTCCATTCATCACCCTGTTTAATACGAGCAAGATTATATGCCCCTCGAAGGTCAATCCTGGTAAACCAACTAGCCCCCTTAATCCTAGCAAACAAATCAGAGAGCAAAGGTAAAGGGTATTGGAATTTGACCGTGATCTTATTAAGAAGGCGATAATCAATACAGGGTCTTAAGGAGCCATCCTTCTTGGCAACAAAAAAGCATCCCGATCCCAATGGTGACGAAGACGGCCGAATATGCCCCTTCTCTAAAGACTGCTTAACATAGCTCCGCATGGCGGCATGCTCTGGCACAGACAGGTTGAAAAGTCGGCCCTTAGGGAACTTACAGCCAGGAATCAATTCAATAGCACAATCACAGTCCCTATGTTGAGGAAGGGAACTGGACTTGGGCTCATCAAATACATCCTGGAAATCTAACAAAAATTCAGGAACATCAGAAGAGGGGGAAGAGGAAATTGACATCAAAGGAACGTCACTATGTACCCCTTGACAACCCCAACTAGTCACAGACATTGATTTCCAATCCAGCACTGGATTGTGTACTTGTAACCATGGAAAACCCAGTACAACAACATCATGTAAATTATGCAACACCAGAAAACGGCAATCTTCCTGATGTGCAGGAGCCGTGTACATAGTCATCTGCGTCCAGTACTGAGGTTTATTCTTGGCCAATATTGTAGCATCAATAACCCTCAAGGGTATGGGACTCTGCAAAGGCTGCAAAGAAAAACCACAGCGCCTAGCGAATTCTAAGTCCATTAAGTTCAGAGCAGCGCCTGAATCCACAAATGCCATGACAGAAAAAGATGACAATGAGCAAATCAGGGTCACAGACAGGAGAAACTTAGGCTGCACAGTACTAATGGTAACAGATCTAGCGACCCTCTTAATACGCTTAGGGCAATCAGAAATAGTATGAACAGAATCACCACAGTAAAAACACAGCCCATTCTGACGTCTATATCCCCTCTGTTCCGCTCTAGTCAAAAGCCTATCACATTGCATGGGCTCAGGACTTTGCTTAGAGGACACTGCCATATGGTGCACCACTTTGCGTTCGCGCAGGCACCGATCAATCTGAATGGGCAGAGACATAAATTCGCTCAAACCAACAGGCGTGGGAAACCCCACCATAACATCTTTAAGGGCTTCAGAAAGACCCTTTCTGAAAATTGCTGCCAGAGCCTCCTCATTCCATTTAGTGAGCACAGACCATTTTCTAAATTTCTGGCAGTATAATTCTGCCGCTTCCTGACCCTGACACAGGGCCAACAGTGTTTTCTCAGAATGCTCTACAGAGTTAGGTTCGTCATACAACAATCCGAGCGATTGAAAAAAAATGCATCTACATTAAGCAATGCCGGATTCCCTGGCTCAAGTGAGAATGCCTAGTCCTGAGGGTCGCCACGCAGAAGAGAAATAACTATCTTTACTTGCTGAATGGGATCACCAGAGGAACGGGGTTTCAGAGCAAAAAACAATTTCCAATTATTTTTAAAGTTCAAAAACTTAGATCTATCCCCGTAAAACAAATCCGGAGTAGGAATTCTAGGCTCTAAGGCCGGAATCTGAACCACATAATCTTGAATACTCTTGCAGCAAGCTGATCCACACGAGAAAACAAACCCTGAACATCCATGCCTGCATCCAAATCCCGAATCACCCAGAGATCAAGAGGAAGGAAAAAGACAAAACAAACTAAAGAAAAAAAAATGGCTCAGAACTCTTTTTCTCTTCCTTCTTTTGAGAGGCATTCAGCTCATTTTTGGCCAGTTGTACTGTTATGTTCTGGTGATTAGGAAGCGACATGCGTCTAGCTCTGAGCAAGTGGCAACTATACTGACCGCAGTCCCTAAGCTCAACACAACACTAGAAGCAGCCGTGGAATGCTCCTAACTCGGCCTAGGCATCTCGTCACAGCCTAAGAGCTAACTACCCCTAAAGATAGAAGCAGGAAAACCATCTTGCCTCAGAGAAAATCCCCAAAGGACAGATTAGCCCCCCACAAATAATGACTGTGAGAGGAGAAGGAAATGACATACGTAGTATGAAACAAGATTTAGCACAGGAGGCCACTTCTAGCTAAATAGAAATAGTACAGAACAGAACGCTGTGCGGTCAGTAAAAAAAACTAGAAAAAGTCCACCGCAGGGAAATGCAAAAATCTCCACACCTGACTAAAGGTGTGGAGGGCAAACTCTGCTGCCCAGAGCTTCCAGCTTAACTAAATAGATCCATACTGAAAAGCTGGACAAATGAACAAAAACAAAGAAAGTGCTGAACAACAAGTCCACAACAAGAGAACCGCAAAAGGACAAGCAAGGACTTAGCTTTGATGAACTGGTCAGAGTGTCAGGAAAGTCCTAAGAGCAATGACTCCAGGCAGGAACAATTGACAACTGGCCTTGAATGAGGGATAAGGCCAGACTAATATAGCCGAGCCAGAAAGACGTCAGTGAAAACAGCTGCTGAAGCTAAATCCAAGAAGCAGCCATACCACTCAAAACCACAGGAGGGAGCCAAAGAGCAGAACTCACAAAAATGCCACTAACAACCACCGGAGGGAGCCCAAGAGCAGAATTCACAACAATAATCCTTTTCCCATCTGATGACACGGGACTTCTACTAATACTCTTTTGGAAAGGAGATTTATTATTTCCTGCTCCAAAAACTGTTGTTGAGATTGAGACATTAAAGAAGTCAACAGGAATGAGTCTGGAGGGACTCGGGCAAATTTTAATTTTAGGCCTGAAGTTATGAGGCTAATTGCCCAAGAGTTGGAGGTTACTATACACCATTGTATGGAGAAAATAGACAATCTACCACCTACTGGTAGATCTGTCCTTACGTGGTTTGTCTTCCATTTTAAATGGGCGTTTTCCAAAAAAAAGAACCTTTTTGTTTGGTATCTTTATTGGCCCCAGCGGTCCTGGTTTCTAAAATCCTTTCTCTTATTAAAAACGGGCTTCTGGAATGCTCTCCTATAAGATGGAAAATAATTATTAGGGAACCCCTTTTTCCTCTCACCCGCTTTGGACAGGATTTCATCTAGTTTTGTACCAAACAGGTACTCACCCTGGCATGGAAGACCACATAGCTTTGATTTTGTTTGGGCGTCTCCTTTCCAACCCTTTAGCCAAAGGGCTAGACGTGTCACGTTGGTTAGGCCCGCTGATTTGGCTGCTAACCGAATAGAGTCAGCAGATGAATCCGCCAGAAATGCTGTAGCGCCTCTGATCAGGGGTAAAGAAGAGATTAACTTATCTCTGGAGAGGCCTTTAAGACCTTCTTCTAGCCAGACTAACATGGACCGGTTTAAATGCCCCTATACATGATTCCCATGCCCTTTTTAACAGAGAGTCGGCTTTGCGATCCAGTGGGTCTTGTAGGGATCCAGAATCCTCTACTGGAAGTAAGGATTTTCTGGATGTGGATGCTACTGCCGCGTCTACTTTCGGGGCTTTAGCCCAAGTAGACATGCCCTCGTCCTCAAAGGGATAACGCCTCTTCGATGATGAAGGCAACCCTTTTTGCCCTTAGCTCTCCGATTCTTTTTTAACTAAATTTTAGATTGCTGTTATTACTGGAAAGGTTGGTCTTTTCCTTTCTGACAATCCTGCGAACATTACATCCTGTGGTGTTTTGGGGTCTTTGGAGTCCTTAATACCCATGGTGTCACAGACAGAGTTAACAAGATTATCAATGCTTTCTGTTGGAAAGCACGTATCTTGTTCACCTTCTGAGGAAATACATTCCTGGGAAATATCCGTATCTCTATCTTCATTATCAGTAGAACAGTCTGATTTTGGTGAATTATATTTCCTGTTTTTGCCTTCAGGGATACTCTCTGAACTACATAAGGCCCGCAATTCGTCCCTGATCATTTGTCTGATGTCATCTGATCTTACTGAGGATTCCTCATGTAAGGTGGTTTCAATACAAGTGTAACACATTCTCTTTGTATGACTATCTGGGAGGGGCTGGGTACATAAAGCACATTGTTTGTGTTTTGATTTTTCGGTTCCTTTTGGCTAAGGCTCATAGAAAAAAGAAGGAGCAACAATCAGCTTAATAGGGTGGGATACACACTCACCCAAGTGAAGCTATCAATCAAGGTATCGGCTGGAGAGGAGGAGATGGAGGTACAGGCTGAGAGGTGGATTGGTTGGATCATTTCTACTTAGTGCTTCTTGTGGAGGATCTGCTCTGTTTGGATCGTTCGCTGCTTGTACGGCTGCGAGGTGCATTGGCTGTGTCTTCTAACAAAAAAGGCACTGCTGAGTCCTGAGTAGAGATGAGCGGTGTTCGAGTCGAACTGTTCGCCAATCTCAAATTCGAGCTGTTTTAAGCGGTGTTTGAGTCATTCGACGAACCCAAACAATTTGCTAAAAATTCGGCTGTTCGAGTTTCTGTTAGATAATTGTTCGTTCAGTAAAATCCTTGCTTGATTTGCACATTAAAACTGTTTATCATTGTTAATAGACTGTTTCAGTGTATAGTGGGCGGGGGATAGATCTGTGCTGAAATAACGCCAATTTCCTTTTTTTTTTCTTTCCCGCATTTACAGTGGGGCGGTGCAGTCTCTCAGCCTATCAGCAGTGCGCACACACACAGCAATGTGCATGTGATGCACACAAGCAAGGGCATGTGTCATTGGCTGTGTATATCACATGTCCTTGCCCTATAATAACCAGCCATTTGCCCCGTTGCCACCATTTCCTCACTGCTGCAGCTTAGTGTTAGACGGCACCGCTGCTGCTGTGGCCGCTATACAGACAAAGAGTGTTTTTTGGAGCGAATAGTCAGAGAGATACGGTTAGGGAGTCGGGAGGAGTCGGGACTAGTTGTGATATCAGCCCTTTTCAGGGTAGGTTACAGCAGTTCATAGCACTGTTTGCCAGGCACGTCTGTGCCAATGCTGTGCAAGTGTTTGTCACAACATTTGGTGTAATCTAGCTCAGCCAATCCTTTTGGGCTAGTAGCATTGTCTGATAGTCATCTGAGTAGCCCGCCTGTGAAACTAACTACACCGCCTGTGTATCTCTATTTTCACTGCACAAGTATCCTCCTCCACCTCCTCTGCTGACCTCATGGACTGGCGGACTCGAGGTTGACAGTAATTGGGGTCTGCAACCTCGTCATCATCATCCTGTGTGTTCTCACACCCGTCGTCCTCAGAGCCCACCTCTTCCTGCCCCGACCGAAAAGTCAAGTTTTCGTTCCAATCAGGTATCTCAGTCTCATCATCATCTTCCTCATTGTCTCCACCAACAGGAGTTACAGTTTGGGAACGAGGGTCTACATTATGCTCAGAACTTTCTTCATCTGGGCCTGGATCCGACTCACAAAGATTCTGGGCATCAGTGCAGATCATTTCCTCGTCTGGATTCACAGAAGCTCTGGAGCTGACCTCTGATTCCGAGGCTATAGTATGCGTAAACAGCTCTACAGACTCAACCATGTGTGTTACCCCATGCTCAGACGGGCAGCTGGAGACTTGGGAGCTGTGAGGAAGCAAGTGCGATTGGGGTGACAACTCTGAGGACTGGAGTAGTTGTGATGTTGAAGTTGACATGGAGGAGAGCCCACTTGAACGAGCACTTGATATCCATTCAAGCACCTGCTGTTTTTGTGCCTCATCTGGAATTTTTGACGATGCCTTTCCGCCTGGTGGACACAGAGGATTTTCGAGACCTTATGTCCGTCGCAGTGCCCCAGTACCAGATGCCCAGTCGCCACTACTTCTCAAAGAAAGCTGTGCCTGCGCTACACCAGCATGTCGCACACAACATCACCGCTTCCTTGAGAAACTCTGTGTGTGACAGGGTGCATTTCACCACAGACACTTGGACGAGTAGACATTGACTGGTTCGTTACATGTCGGTGACTGGGCACTGGGTAACTATGGCAACATCAGGAGAAGGGGCTGCTGTCCAAGTCTTGCCGTTACCACGAGTTGCTCATCGATCCTCTGTATCTAGAAGTTCCTCCACTGCTTCTGCCTCCTCAACCTCCTCTCGGTCCTCCACCTGCACCCAAAGCCTGTCTGGTAATGCCACCCACGTTGTAACTGCGCAGAAGGAATCCTGCACACCTCCTCACTATCCTGTCACCAGGGCTCAACGGCATCAGGCAGTGTTTACATTGAAATGTCTGGGAAATGTGAGTCACACAGCAGAGGAGTTGTGGTCAGCTCTGGAGACCGAGTTCCATCAATGGTTGTCTCCACTCAACCTGCAGCCAGGGAAGGCTGTGTGCGACAATGCTGCAAACCTGGGTGCGGCCCTTCACCGGGGCAATGTCACACACGTGCCTTGTATGGCTCACGTTTTGAACCTGGTTGTCCAGCAATTTTTATCCCACTATCTTGGACTAGAAGGGCTTGTGCAGAGGGCACGGTCGCTGTGTGCTCACTTCCGCCATTCACATCCCGCAGCTCGACGACTTGCATCTCTACAGAAGTTGTTGGGCCTGCCAGTTCACTGACTGAAATGCGATGTGCCCACATGGTGAAATTCAACTCTGCACGTGTTGCAGTGACTGTGGCAGCACCGACGAGCCCTGGTGCAATACGTTATTACGTATAGCCTGGGCCAATGAGATCAAGAGGTGGGGCAAATCACGCTGCAGGAGTGGTCTCAGATCAGGGACCTATGCACCCTTCTGCACAGTTTTGAAATGGCGACAAAGATGTTTAGTGCTGACGATGCCATTATCAGCATGACTATTCCAGTGGTTTATATGCTGGAGCACACCTTACACAGTGTTTGGAGTCAGGTGGTGGAACAAGAGGAGGAGGAGGAGGAGGATCAGGAGGAGTTGTATGCGGAAGGGATCATATCTCCAAGGTCAAGAAGGTTGGCAGCACCAAGGCGGCTGGCATTGGAGGCTGGGGGAGAGGGGTTACTGAGAGCGCATGGTAGCAGCCAAACTGTTGAGGAAGGTGCAGGAGGCGAGGAAGAAGTGGAGGAAGAACTGACGCTGGGCATGGAAGACTCATCAGATAAGGGAGACCTTGATCAAGTTTCTTTGTGCGAGGTTAGGGGGAGAGGGCAGACGAAGGAAGCATGATTCTCACCTCGCCACCTCCAATCGCCACCACCATCACCTTGCTTCACTACCTGCAACATGACCCTCGGATTGTCAGAATCCGAAGTAATACCGACTACTGGGTTGCCACACTCTTAGATCTCTGGTACAAAAGCAAATTTGGTGAAATAATTCCTGCCATAGAAAGGGATACACCCATGCAGGAGTATCAGCAGAGACTGTTACAGAATCTAACATCTGCATTTCCACAAAACACCAGTGGTGCACATAATCAATCTCTGAGTTCTAACTTGCCAACCGTGGGACTATCGAGTCATCACTCAAACCGTAACAATAACATCGTATCTGGTGGTAACAGCAATTTTTTCCAATCGTTTCAAGATTTTTTTAGACCATTCTTTGCAAGGCCACAGGAGACAAGAAGTCTGACGCACAGCCAACGCCTAGAGAGGATGGTACAAGAGTATCTCCAAGTTAACATTGATGCCATGACTGTGGAACTGGACCCTTGCTCATTTTGGGCTTCCAATTTTGAAAAATGGCCTGAGCTCGCCACTCACGCCTTGGAAATCTTGTCGTGCCCCGCAGCCAGCGTTCTCTCTGAACATGTGTTCAGCACTGCTGGTGGTGTGCTGACAGATAAGGGCACACGGCTGTCCAGTGACAATGTAGACAGACTAACATTCATCAAGATGAACAAATCCTGGATCCGCAAGGACTTTTCTACCCCTGTGTCATCTTGGGGAGACTAAAAGCTTGATGATTTTTGAAAATCACCTCACCAACCGTTTTAAAAAACTCTGGCGAAATTAATGCCACTTAAGTGGTGTCTGTGGCCGAATTTTTTGAAAAAATGGAGACTCTTTTCTTTAGTCCCCTTGCTGAGTTTTACATGACGTTGCCATCGTCAATTCCAGGTGGGTGGGGTCGTCTGCAGAGTTGTTTCCTCATACTATGGCCTGGGATTCAGAGGTCTGCTCCAAAGCTTCAGTGTCTGCTAGTCAGCATAGTAGCCCAGCCACCCACCGCCTGTTTACCTAAGTACTATTATTAACGGCATGTAGCCCAGGAAATCCTTTTGGGCCTAATAGAATTTGGTGCTACTTAGCAGCGTACTTCACCCATGAAGCAAGCTACACCGCCTATTTACCTAAGTACTATTTTTTAACGGCATCTAGCCCAGGAAATTGTTTTGTACCTAATAGCATTTTGTGCTACTCAGCAGAGTACCCCACCCATGAAGCAAGCTACACCCCCTGTTTACCTAACTACTATTTTGTAATGGCATCTAGCCCAGGAAATCCTTATGGGCCTAGTAGAATTTAGTAATACTGAGCAGCGTACCCCACCCATGAAGCAAGCTACACCACCTGTTTACCTAACTACTCATCAACTGCACTCATCAAAGTGACCAACAACCTCCTGACAGCAAAATGTAATGGTGACCACTCTCTGCTCATTCTTCTCGATCTTTCTGCAGCTTTCGACACTGTTGACCACCCTCTCTTACTCTCTAGGCTCCAGTCACTTGGCATTAAGGACACTGCTCTCTCCTGGTTCTCCTCCTATCTTTCTGACCGTTCCTTCAGTGTTCTGTTCTCTGGCTCCACTTCATCTTTTCTTCCTCTCACTGTCGGGGTACCTCAGGGCTCAGTCCTTGGCCCCCTTCTCTTCTCCCTCTACACGGCCCCAATTGGACAGACCATCAGCAGATTTGGCTTTCAATACCATCTTTATGCTGACGACACACAACTATATATGTCATCCCCTGGCCTTACTCCTGCTATACTACAGAACGCCACTGACTGTCTGTCTGCAGTCTCAGACATCATGTCCGCTCTCTATCTGAAACTCAACCTCTCCAAAACTGAACTTCTTCTGCTCCCATCATCTACTAACCTCCCTAAACCCGACGTTTCCCTCTCCGTGGGTGGCATCATAATAACACCCCGGCTGCAGGTGCACTGTCTGGGTGTTATGTTTTACTCCGATCTCTCGTTCACATCCCATATACAATCTCTTGCCCGCTCATGCCACTTACACCTAAAGAACGTCTCTAGAATCCGCCCTTTTCTCACCATAGAAACAACAAAAACCCTCACTGTCGCCCTGATCAACTCCCACCTGGACTACTGCAACGCTCTATTAATTGGCCTCCCCCTCACTCAACTTTCCCCTCTCCAGTCAATCCTTAATGCAGCAGCCAGGGTCGTCTATCTAGCTAATCGTTACTCAGATGCATCCGCTCTTCGCCAATCATTACACTGGCTGCCCTGTTATGACCTGGTGGTTAGGACAATAATGGACCTGGTGGTTAAGAGCACACGGAATGACCTGATAGTTACTAATAATACAGGACAAGCTCTGAGACGTGGGAACTCTGCTGACCGCAATCCCTAATCCTATCACACACACTAGAAATAGCCGTGGATTGCTCCTAACGCTCCCTATGCAACTCGTCACAGCCTAAGGAACTAGCTAGCCCTAGAGATAGAAAAATAAAGCCTACCTTGCCTCAGAGAAATTCCTCAAAGGAAAAGGCAGCCCCCCACATATAATGACTGTGAGTAAAGATGGAAATTACAAACACAGAGATGAAATAGATTTAGCAAAGTGAGGCCCGACTTACTGAACAGACAGAGGATAGGAAAGGTAACTTTGCGGTCAGCACAAAAACTACAAAAAGACCACGAAGAGGGCGCAAAAAGACCCTCCGCACCGACTCACGGTGCGGAGGCGCTCCCTCTGCGTCCCAGAGCTTCCAGCAAGCAAGACAAAAATCAAAATAGCAAGCTGGACAGAAAAAATAGCAAACCAGAGAAAAACAAGCAGGAACTTAGCTTCTGCTGGGAAGAGAGGTCACAAGAACGATCCAGGAGCGAACTAGACCAATACTTGAACATTGACAGGTGGCATGGAGCAATGATCTAAGTGGAGTTAAATAGAGCAGCCAGCTAACGAATTAACCTCGTCACCTGTGGAAGGAACCTCAGAAGCCGCAGCCCCACTCACAACCACCAGAGGAAGCCCATGGACAGAACCTGCCGAAGTACCATTCATGACCACAGGAGGGAGCTTGACAACAGAATTCACAACAGTACCCCCCCTTGAGGAGGGGTCACCGAACCCTCACCAGAGCCCCCAGGCCGACCAGGACGAGCCAAATGAAAGGCACGAACCAGATCGGCAGCATGAACATCAGAGGCAAAGACCCAGGAATTATCTTCCTGACCATAACCCTTCCACTTGACCAGGTACTGGAGTTTCCGTCTCGAAATACGAGAATCCAAAATCTTCTCCACCACATACTCCAACTCCCCCTCAACCAACACCGGGGCAGGAGGATCAACGGATGGAACCACAGGCGCCAAGTATCTCCGCAACAAAGACCTATGGAATACATTATGGATGGCAAAAGAAGCTGGATGGGTCAAACGAAATGACACAGGATTGAGAACCTCAGAAATCTTATACGGACCAATGAAACGAGGCTTAAACTTAGGAGAGGGAACCTTCATAGGAACATAACGAGACGACAACCAAACCAAATCCCCAACACGAAGTCGGGGACCCACACAGCGCCGGCGGTTAGCGAAACGTTGAGCCTTCTCCTGGGACAATGTCAAATTGTCCACCACATGAGTCCAAATCTGCTGCAACCTATCCACCACAGTATCTACACCAGGACACTCCGAAGACTCAACCTGCCCTGAAGAGAAACGAGGATGGAAACCAGAATTGCAGAAAAACGGCGAAACCAAAGTAGCCGAGCTGGCCCAATTATTAAGGGCGAACTCAGCCAAAGGCAAAAAGGACACCCAATCATCCTGATCAGCAGAAACAAAGCATCTCAGATATGTTTCCAAAGTCTGATTAGTTCGTTCGGTTTGGCCATTTGTCTGAGGATGGAAAGCCGAGGAAAAAGACAAATCAATACCCATCCTAGCACAAAAGGATCGCCAAAACCTCGAAACAAACTGGGAACCTCTGTCCGAAACGATGTTCTCCGGAATGCCATGTAAACGAACCGCATGCTGGAAAAACAATGGCACCAAATCAGAAGAGGAAGGCAATTTAGACAAGGGTACCAAATGGACCATCTTAGAGAAGCGATCACAAACCACACAAATGACCGACATCTTTTGAGAGACAGGGAGATCCGAAATAAAATCCATAGAAATATGCGTCCAGGGCCTCTTCGGGACCGGCAAGGGCAAAAGCAATCCACTGGCACGAGAACAGCAGGGCTTAGCCCGAGCACAAGTCCCACAGGACTGCACAAAAGAACGCACATCCCGCGACAAAGACGGCCACCAAAAGGATCTAGCCACCAAATCTCTGGTACCAAAGATTCCAGGATGACCAGCCAACACCGAACAATGAACCTCAGAGATAACTCTACTAGTCCATTTATCAGGGACAAACAGTTTCTCCGCTGGGCAACGGTCAGGTCTATCAGCCTGAAATTTTTGCAGCACCCGCCGCAAATCAGGGGAGATGGCAGACAAAATTACCCCCTCCTTGAGAATACCCACCGGCTCAGGAACACCCGGAGAGTCGGGCACAAAACTCCTTGACAGGGCATCAGCCTTCACATTCTTAGAGCCCGGATGGTACGAAACCACAAAATCAAAACGGGAGAAAAATAGCGACCAACGAGCCTGTCTAGGATTCAACCGTTTGGCAGACTCGAGATAAGTCAAATTCTTGTGATCCGTCAAGACCACCATGCGATGCGTGGCTCCTTCAAGCCAATGACGCCACTCCTCGAATGCCCACTTCATGGCCAACAACTCTCGATTGCCAACATCATAATTGCGCTCAGCAGGCGAAAACTTTCTAGAAAAGAAGGCACATGGTTTCATCACCGAGCCATCAGAACTTCTTTGCGACAAAACAGCCCCTGCTCCAATCTCAGAAGCATCAACCTCGACCTGAAACGGGAGCAAAACATCTGGCTGGCACAACACAGGGGCAGAAGAAAAACGACGCTTCAACTCCTGAAAAGCTTCCACAGCCGCAGAAGACCAATTGACCACATCAGCACCCTTCTTGGTCAAATCAGTCAACTGTTTAGCAACACTAGAAAAATTACTGATGAAGCGACGATAAAAATTAGCAAAGCCCAGGAACTTTTGCAGACTCTTCACAGATGTCGGCTGAGTCCAATCATGAATGGTCTGGACTTTAACAGGGTCCATCTCGATAGTAGAAGGGGAAAAAATGAAACCCAAAAATGAAACCTTCTGAACTCCAAAGAGACACTTTGACCCCTTCACAAACAAAGAATTCGCACGAAGGACCTGGAACACCATTCTGACCTGCTTCACGTGAGACTCCCAATCATCCGAGAAGACCAAAATATCATCCAAATATACAATCAGGAATTTATCCAGGTACTCTCGGAAGATGTCATGCATAAAAGACTGAAATACTGATGGAGCATTGGAAAGCCCGAATGGCATAACCAGGTACTCAAAATGGCCCTCGGGCATATTAAATGCTGTTTTCCATTCATCGCCCTGTTTAATACGCACAAGATTATACGCACCACGAAGATCTATCTTGGTGAACCAACTAGCCCCCTTAATCCGAGCAAATAAATCAGACAGCAGCGGCAAAGGGTACTGAAATTTGACTGTGATCTTATTAAGAAGGCGGTAATCAATACAAGGTCTCAAAGAACCATCCTTCTTGGCCACAAAAAAGAACCCCGCTCCCAATGGTGACGACGACGGGCGAATATGACCCTTCTCCAAGGATTCCTTAATATAACTCCGCATAGCGGCGTGTTCTGGCACAGATAAATTGAACAGTCGACCCTTAGGAAACTTACTACCAGGAATCAAATTGATAGCACAATCGCAATCCCTATGAGGAGGTAGGGCACTGGATTTGGGCTCATCAAATACATCCCGGTAATCCGACAAAAACTCCGGGACTTCAGAAGGGGTGGATGACGAAATAGACAAAAATGGAACATCACCATGTACCCCCTGACAACCCCAGCTGGACAGAGACATAGATTTCCAATCCAATACTGGATTATGGACCTGTAGCCATGGCAACCCCAAAATGACCACATCATGCAGATTATGCAACACCAAAAAGCGAATATCCTCCTGATGTGCAGGAGCCATGCACATGGTCAATTGGGTCCAGTACTGAGGCTTATTCTTGGCCAAAGGCGTAGCATCAATTCCTCTCAATGGAATAGGATACTGTTGTGAATTCTGTGGCAGAGCTCCCTCTTGTGGTCACAAGTGGTACTTCGGCTGATTCTCTCTGTGATCTTCCATTGGTGGAGAAAAGTGGTACTGCGGCTTCTGAGTTTCCTTCCTCAGGTGATATGGTGAAGTCGTTAGGTGCTACCCTATTTAACTCCACCTGGTGCTTGGATCCTTGCTTCCAGTCAATGTTCTAGTGTTGGACCTGTTTCCTCCTGGAGTGTTCCTGTGGCCTGCTGATCTGCATAGCTAAGTTCCTCTTTGCTATTTGTTTGCTGTTTTTTCTATTCCAGCTTGTCAATTTGTTTTTTCTGCTAGCTGGAAGCTCTGGGACGCAGAGGGTGTACCTCCGTGCCGTTAGTTCGGTATGGAGGGTCTTTTTGCCCCCTTTGCGTGGATTTTGTAGGGTTTTGTGTTGACCGCAAAGTTGCCTTTTCTATCCTCGCTCTGTTCAGGAAGTTGGGCCTCACTTTGCTAAATCTATTTCATCTCTACGTTTGTCTTTTCATCTTAACTCACAGTCATTATATGTGGGGGCTGCCTTTTCCTTTGGGGTATTTCTCTGAGGCAAGGTAGGCTTATTTTCCATCTTCAGGCTAGCTAGTTTCTCAGGCCGTGCCGAGTTGCATAGGCAGCGTTAGGCGCAATCCACGGCTGCCTCTAGTTGTGTTGGAGAGGATTAGGGATTGCGGTCAACAGAGTTCCCACGTCTCAGAGCTCGTTCTTATTTTTTGGGTTATTGCCAGGTCACTGTATGTGCACTGACCTCTATGTCAATTGTGGTACTGAATTACCAGCCATAACAGTACTGGAAGCCGAAAGTACTAATGATTCTCAATAGAGGGAAAAAAGAAGTTCTGAGACCATTTTTTTTTCTTTGCACTGTGTTTTGCCTTTTTTTTCCCCTAGACATTTGGGTGGTTCAGGACACAGGTGTAGCAATGGACATTAAAGGTCTGTCATCATGTGTGGATCAGCTCATGGCAAGAGTACAAAGTATTCAAGACTTTGTGGTTCAGAATTCTATGTTAGAACCGAGAATTCCTATTCCTGATTTGTTTTTTGGAGATAGAACCAAATTTCTGAGTTTCAAAAATAATTGCAAACTATTTCTGGCTTTGAAACCTCGTTCCTCTGGTGACCCAGGTCAACAAGTTAGGATCGTTATTTCTTTTTTGCGTGGCGACCCTCAGGACTGGGCATTTTCTCTTGCGTCAGGAGATCCTGCATTAAGTAATATCGATGCGTTTTTCCTGGCGCTCGGATTGCTGTACGATGAGCCTAATTCTGTGGATCAGGCAGAGAAGAATTTGCTGGCTCTGTGTCAGGGTCAGGATGAAATAGAGGTATACTGTCAGAAATTTAGAAAGTGGTCCGTACTCACTCAGTGGAATGAAGGTGCGCTCGCAGCTATTTTCAGAAAAGGTCTCTCTGAAGCCCTTAAGGATGTCATGGTGGGATTTCCTATGCCTGCTGGTCTGAATGAGTCTATGTCTTTGGCCATTCAGATCGGTCGACGCTTGCGCGAGCGTAAATCTGTGCACCATTTGGCGGTAGTACCTGAGCTTAGACCTGAGCCTATGCAGTGCGATAGGACTTTGACCAGAGTTGAACGGCAAGAGCACAGACGTCTGAATGGGTTGTGTTTCTACTGTGGTGATTCCACTCATGCTATCTCTGATTGTCCTAAGCGCACTAAGCGGTTCGCTAGGTCTGCCACCATTGGTACGGTACAGTCAAAATTTCTTCTGTCTGTTACCTTGATCTGCTCTTTGTCATCGTATTCTGTCATGGCATTTGTGGACTCAGGCGCTGCTCTGAATTTGATGGACTTGGAGTATGCTAGGCGTTGTGGGTTTTTCTTGGAGCCCTTGCAGTGTCCTATTCCATTGAGAGGAATTGATGCTACGCCTTTGGCCAAGAATAAGCCTCAGTACTGGACCCAGCTGACCATGTGCATGGCTCCTGCACATCAGGAGGTTATTCGCTTTCTGGTGTTGCATAATCTGCATGATGTGGTCGTGTTGGGGTTGCCATGGCTACAAGTCCATAATCCAGTATTAGATTGGAAATCCATGTCTGTGTCCAGCTGGGGTTGTCAGGGGGTACATGGTGATGTCCCATTTCTGACTATTTCGTCATCCACCCCTTCCGAGGTTCCTGAGTTTTTGTCTGATTACCGGGATCTATTTGATGAGCCCAAGTCCGATACCCTACCTCCGCATAGGGATTGTGATTGTGCTATCGATTTGATTCCTGGTAGTAAATTCCCAAAAGGTCGACTGTTTAATTTATCTGTGCCTGAGCACGCCGCTATGCGGAGTTATGTGAAGGAGTCTTTGGAGAAGGGGCATATTCGCCCGTCATCGTCGCCATTGGGAGCAGTGTTCTTTTTTGTAGCCAAGAAGGATGGTTCACTGAGACCTTGTATAGATTACCGCCTTCTGAATAAGATCACGGTTAAATTTCAGTACCCCTTGCCATTGTTTTCTGATTTGTTTGCTCGGATTAAGGGGGCTAGTTGGTTCACCAAGATAGATCTTCGTGGTGCGTATAATCTTGTGCATATTAAGCGAGGCGATGAGTGGAAAACTGCATTTAATACGCCCGAGGGCCATTTTGAGTATCTAGTAATGCCATTCGGACTTGCCAATGCTCCATCAGTGTTTCAGTCCTTTATGCATGACATCTTCCGAGAGTACCTGGATAAATTCCTGATTGTGTACTTAGATGACATTTTGATCTTCTCGGATGATTGGGAGTCTCATGTGAAGCAGGTCAGAACGGTGTTTCAGGTCCTGCGTGCTAATTCTTTGCTTGTAAAGGGATCAAAGTGTCTCTTTGGTGTTCAGAAAGTTTCATTTTTGGGGTTCATTTTTTCCCCTTCTACTATCGAGATGGACCCTGTTAAGGTCCAAGCCATCCATAATTGGACTCAGCCGACATCTCTGAAAAGTCTGCAAAAGTTCCTGGGCTTTGCTAATTTTTATCGTCGCTTCATCTGCAATTTTTCTAGTATTGCTAAACCATTGACCGATTTGACCAAGAAAGGTGCTGATGTGGTCAATTGGTCTTCTGCTGCTGTGGAAGCTTTTCAAGAGTTGAAGCGTGGTTTTTCTTCTGCCCCTGTGTTGTGTCAGCCAGATGTTTCGCTTCCGTTCCAGGTCGAGGTTGATGCTTCTGAGATTGGAGCAGGGGCTGTTTTGTCGCAGAGAAGTTCTGATTGCTCGGTGATGAAACCATGTGCCTTCTTTTCCAGGAAGTTTTCACCTGCTGAGCGAAATTATGATGTGGGCAATCGAGAGTTGCTGGCCATGAAGTGGGCATTCGAGGAGTGGCGTCATTGGCTTGAAGGAGCTAAGCATCGCGTGGTGGTCTTGACTGATCATAAGAACTTGACTTTTCTCGAGTCCGCCAAGCGGTTGAATCCTAGACAAGCTCGTTGGTCGTTGTTTTTTGCCCGTTTTGACTTTGTTATTTCATACCTTCCGGGCTCTAAAAATGTGAAGGCGGATGCTCTGTCTAGGAGTTTTGTGCCCGACTCTCCGGGTGTATCTGAGCCGGCGGGTATCCTCAAAGAGGGAGTAATTGTGTCTGCCATCTCCCCTGATTTGCGGCGGGTGCTGCAGAAATTTCAGGCTAATAAACCTGATCGTTGCCCAGCGGAGAGACTGTTTGTCCCTGATAGGTGGACGAATAAAGTCATCTCTGAGGTTCATTGTTCGGTGTTGGCTGGTCATCCTGGAATCTTTGGTACCAGAGAGTTAGTGGCTAGATCCTTTTGGTGGCCATCTCTGTCGCGGGATGTGCGTACTTTTGTGCAGTCCTGTGGGATTTGTGCTCGGGCTAAGCCCTGCTGTTCTCGTGCCAGTGGGTTGCTTTTACCCTTGCCGGTCCCGAAGAGGCCTTGGACACATATCTCTATGGATTTTATTTCAGATCTTCCCGTCTCTCAAAAGATGTCAGTCATTTGGGTGGTCTGTGATCGCTTCTCTAAGATGGTCCATTTGGTACCCTTGTCTAAATTGCCTTCCTCCTCTGATTTGGTGCCATTGTTTTTCCAGCATGTGGTTCGTTTACATGGCATTCCAGAGAATATCGTTTCTGACAGAGGTTCCCAGTTTGTTTCGAGGTTTTGGCGAGCCTTTTGTGGTAGGATGGGCATTGACTTGTCTTTTTCCTCGGCTTTCCATCCTCAGACTAATGGCCAGACCAAACGAACCAATCAGACCTTGGAGACATATCTGAGATGCTTTGTTTCTGCTGATCAGGATGACTGGGTGTCCTTTTTGCCTTTGGCTGAGTTCGCCCTTAATAATTGGGCCAGCTCGGCTACCTTGGTTTCACCGTTTTTCTGCAACTCTGGGTTCCATCCTCGTTTCTCTTCAGGGCAGGTTGAGTCTTCGGACTGTCCTGGTGTGGATACTGTGGTGGACAGGTTGCAGCAGATTTGGACTCATGTAGTGGACAATTTGACCTTGTCCCAGGAGAAGGCTCAACGTTTCGCTAATCGCAGACGCTGTGTGGGTCCCCGACTTCGGGTTGGGGACTTGGTTTGGTTATCTTCTCGTCATATTCCTATGAAGGTCTCCTCTCCTAAGTTTAAACCTCGTTTTATTGGTCCGTACAGGATTTCTGAGGTCCTTAATCCTGTGTCTTTTCGTCTGACCCTTCCGGATTCTTTTTCCATACATAACGTATTCCATAGGTCATTGTTGCGGAGATACGTGGCACCCGTGGTTCCATCTGTTGATCCTCCTGCCGCGGTTTTGGTGGAGGGTGAGTTGGAGTATATTGTGGAGAAGATTTTGGATTCTCGTGTTTCTAGACGGAAACTCCAGTATCTGGTTAAGTGGAAGGGTTATGCTCAGGAAAATAATTCCTGGGTCTTTGCCTCTGATGTCCATGCTCCCGATCTTGTTCATGCCTTTCATATGGCTCATCCTGGTCATCCTGGGAGCTCTGGTGAGGGTTCGGTGACCCCTCCTCAAGGGGGGGTACTGTTGTGAATTCTGTGGCAGAGCTCCCTCTTGTGGTCACAAGTGGTACTTCGGCTGATTCTCTCTGTGATCTTCCGTTGGTGGAGAAAAGTGGTACTGCGGCTTCTGAGTTTCCTTCCTCAGGTGATATGGTGAAGTCGTTAGGTGCTACCCTGTCATGATCCCAATGGCAGGGGATCACAAAAAGGACAAGCACAGATACAAACAAGCTCTAGGGCGATGGAACCTGAGCTGACCGCGACCCTGAACCTAACACACAAATAAAAGTAGCCGGGGAACGTGCCTACGATGATCCTAGACGTCTCGCTCCAGCCGAAGATCTAACTTCCCCTATCAGAAGAAACACAGACCTCTCTTGCCTCCAGAGAAATACCCCACAGCAAATAGCAGCCCCCCACATATAATGACGGTGAAATGAGAGGAAAGCACATACGTAGTATGAAAACAGTTTCAGCAAAATGAGGCCCGCTAAAGCTAGATAGCAGAGGATACAAAAGTGAACTGCGCGGTCAGCGAAAAACCCTTCAAAAAAACCATCCTGAAATTACTTGAACTCATGTGCCAACTCATGGTACATGAAAAGCAATTTCAGCCCACTAGAGCAACCAGCAGCAGAGAATCAAATATCTGCAGGCTGGACTAAAAACCAAATTAAGCAAAACACAAAACAGGAAAATCCAAACTTAGCTTGTCCAGAAGGTTCTAGGAGCAGGGAGCAGAGGTAACAAGACACACTGGATACATTGATAACCGGCGAGGAAATGCCAGCAAAGCCAGGTTAAATAGGAAACTCCCATATGCTGATGGAACAGGTGGAACCCAGAAACCCAGGAAAGACAAGTCACCCAGTACCATCAGTAACCACCAGAGGGAGCCCAAAAACAGAACTCACAACAGTACCCCCCCCTTGAGGAGGGGTCACCGAACCCTCACGAGAACCACCAGGGCGACCAGGATGAGCCCTATGAAAAGCGCGAACCAAATCATCAGCATGAACATCCGAGGCAACCACCCAAGAATTATCCTCCTGACCATAACCCTTCCACTTGACCAAATACTGGAGTTTCCGTCTGGAAACACGAGAATCCAAGATCTTCTCCACAACATACTCCAATTCTCCCTCCACCAGCACTGGAGCAGGAGGCTCAAGAGAAGGAACAACAGGTACCTCATACTTCCGCAACAACGACCGATGAAACACATTATGAATAGCAAACGATGCCGGGAGATCCAAACGAAACGACACAGGGTTAAGAATTTCCAAGATCCTATAGGGACCGATGAACCGAGGCTTGAACTTAGGAGAAGAGACCTTCATAGGAACAAAACGAGAAGACAACCACACCAAGTCACCAACAAGAAGTCGAGGACCCACGCGGCGACGGCGATTAGCAAACTGCTGAGCCTTCTCCTGGGACAACTTCAAATTGTCCACCACATGACTCCAAATCCGATGCAACCTATCCACCACCATGTCCACTCCAGGACAATCAGAAGGTTCCACCTGACCAGAGGAAAAACGAGGATGAAACCCCGAATTACAAAAGAAAGGAGAAACCAAGGTAGCAGAACTAGCCCGATTATTAAGCGCAAACTCGGCCAGCGGCAAAAAGGTAACCCAGTCATCCTGATCAGCAGAAACAAAACTCCTTAAATAAGTTTCCAAGGTCTGATTAGTTCGTTCAGTCTGGCCATTCGTCTGAGGATGGAATGCAGACGAAAAGGACAAATCAATGCCCATCTTAGCACAGAAAGTCCGCCAAAATCTAGACACAAACTGGGATCCCCTGTCAGAAACGATGTTCTCAGGAATCCCATGCAAACGAACCACATTCTGAAAAAACAGAGGGACCAACTCAGAGGAGGAAGGCAACTTAGGCAAGGGTACCAGATGAACCATTTTAGAAAAGCGATCACACACAACCCAGATGACGGACATTTTTTGAGAGACAGGGAGATCCGAAATAAAGTCCATGGAAATGTGCGTCCAAGGCCTCTTCGGGATAGGCAAAGGTGACAACAATCCACTGGCCCGAGAACAGCAAGGCTTAGCCCGAGCACAAACCTCACAAGACTGCACAAAAGAACGCACATCCCTCGACAAGGAAGGCCACCAAAAAGACCTGGCCACCAAGTCTCTAGTACCAAATATTCCAGGATGACCTGCCAACGCAGAAGAATGGACCTCGGAGATGACTCTACTGGTCCAATTATCCGGAACAAACAGTCTCTCAGGCGGACAACGATCAGGTTTAGCCACCTGAAACTCCTGCAAAGCACGTCGCAAGTCTGGGGAGACAGCAGACAAAATCACCCCATCCCTAAGGATACCAGAGGGCTCAGAATTTCCAAGGGAGTCAGGCACAAAACTCCTAGAAAGAGCATCCGCCTTCACATTCTTTGAACCTGGCAGGTATGAAACCACAAAATTGAAACGAGAGAAAAACAGTGACCAACGAGCCTGTCTAGGATTCAGACGCCTGGCAGACTCAAGGTAAATCAAATTTTTGTGATCAGTCAAGACCACCACACGATGTCTAGCACCCTCTAGCCAATGACGCCACTCCTCAAATGCCCACTTCATGGCCAAAAGTTCCCGATTACCAACATCATAATTCCGCTCAGCCGGCGAAAACTTTCTAGAAAAAAACGCGCATGGCTTCATCACTGAGCCATCGGAGCTTCTCTGTGACAAAACCGCCCCCGCTCCAATCTCGGAAGCATCAACCTCAACCTGAAAAGGGAGCGAAACATCTGGCTGACGCAACACAGGAGCAGAAGAAAACCGGCGCTTAAGTTCCTGAAAGGCCTCCACAGCCGCAGGAGACCAATTAGCAACATCAGCACCCTTCTTAGTCAAATCCGTCAAAGGCTTAACAACACTAGAAAAATTAGTTATAAAACGACGATAGAAATTAGCAAAGCCCAAGAACTTTTGTAGACTCTTAAGAGATGTAGGCTGCGTCCAGTCACAAATAGCCTGAACCTTGACGGGATCCATCTCAATAGTAGAAAGGGAAAAAATATACCCCAAGAAAGAAATCTTCTGGACTCCAAGGAGACACTTTGAGCCTTTTACAAACAAGGAATTGGCCCGCAGGACCTGAAACACCTTCCTGACCTGCTGAACATGAGACTCCCAGTCATCAGAAAAAACCAAAATATCATCCAAATACACAATCATAAATTTATCCAGATATTCACGGAAAATATCGTGCATAAAGGACTGGAAGACTGAAGGAGCATTAGAAAGTCCAAAAGGCATTACCAAATACTCAAAATGGCCCTCAGGCGTATTAAATGCGGTTTTCCACTCATCACCTTGCTTTATTCGTATAAGATTATACGCACCCCGAAGATCAATCTTAGTGAACCATTTAGCCCCCTTAATGCGAGCAAACAAATCAGTCAACAATGGCAAAGGATACTGATATTTTACGGTAATCTTATTCAAAAGACGATAATCTATACAAGGCCTCAAGGAACCATCTTTCTTGGCCACGAAAAAAAAACCTGCTCCCAAAGGGGACAAAGATGGACGGATATGTCCCTTTTCCAAGGACTCCTTAACATAATCCCGCATAGCAGTATGCTCTGGCACTGACAGATTGAACAAACGACCTTTAGGAAATTTACTGCCCGGAATTAAATTTATAGCACAATCGCAATCCCTGTGAGGAGGAAGCGAACTGAGCTTAGGCTCCTCAAAAACATCCCGATAGTCAGACAAAAACACAGGAATCTCAGAAGGAGTAGATGAAGCGATAGAAATCGGAGGTGCATCATCATGAACCCCCTGACAACCCCAGCTTAACACAGACACCGATTTCCAGTCAAGGACTGGATTATGAGTTTGTAACCATGGCAGACCAAGTACTAGAACATCATGCAAATTATACAGTACCAGGAAGCGAATCACCTCCTGATGAACGGGAGTGATACGCATGGTCACTTGTGTTCAGTACTGAGGTTTATTCATAGCCAAAGGTGTAGAGTCAATTCCCTTCAAAGGAATAGGGACTTCCAGAGGCTCCAGACTAAACCCACAGCGATTGGCAAATGACCAATCCATAAGACTCAGGGCAGCGCCTGAATCCACATAGGCATCGACGGAAATGGATGATAATGAACAAATCAGAGTCACAGACAGAATGAACTTAGACTGTAAAGTACTAATGGCAACAGACTTATCAACCTTTTTTGTGCGTTTAGAGCATGCTGATATAACATGAGCTGAATCACCACAATAAAAGCACAACCCTTTTTTCCGCCTATACTTTTGCCGTTCACTTCTGGACTGAATTCTATCACATTGCATTATCTCAGGTGACGGTTCAGACGACACCGCCAAATGATGCACAGGTTTGCGCTCCCGTAAACGCCGATCAATCTGAACAGCCATAGTCATAGACTCATTCAGACCAGCAGGCGCAGGGAACCCCACCATAACATCTTTAATGGCCTCAGAAAGGCCATCTCTAAACTTTGCAGCCAGAGCGCACTCATTCCACTGAGTAAGTACCGACCACTTCCGAAATTTTTGACAATAAATTTCTGCTTCATCTTGCCCCTGAGAGAGGGCCAACAAAGCTTTTTCAGCCTGAATCTCTTGGTTTGGTTCCTCATAGAGCAAACCCAATGCCAGAAAAAACGCATCTGCATTAAGCAACGCAGGGTCCCCTGGTGCCAATGCAAATGCCCAATCCTGAGGGTCACCCCGCAGGAAAGATATAATTATCTTGACTTGCTGAGCAGGGTCTCCAGAGGAGCGAGATTTCAAAGAAAGAAACAACTTGCAATTGTTCCTAAAATTCAGAAAACGAGATCTATCTCCAGAAAAAAACTCTGGGACAGGAATTCTAGGTTCAGACATAGGAGCATGTACAACAAAATCCTGTATATTTTGAACCTTAGTGGCAAGATTATTCAGGCTGGAAGCCAAACTCTGGACGTCCATGATAAACAGCTGAGATCAGAGCCATTCAAAGATTAAGAGGAGGAGGAAGTAGCCAGGCTGCAATAAGGCTAGGCAGCAAACTCTGAGGGGAAAAAAACAAAAAAAAACTTCCTCAGACTACTTATCCTCCTACTTCAGCCAATACAATTAACACTTTGTGGGCCGGTTATACTGTCATGATCCCAATGGCAGGGGATCACAAAAAGGACAAGCACAGATACAAACAAGCTCTAGGGCGATGGAACCTGAGCTGACCGCGACCCTGAACCTAACACACAAATAAAAGTAGCCGGGGAACGTGCCTACGATGATCCTAGACGTCTCGCTCCAGCCGAAGATCTAACTTCCCCTATCAGAAGAAACACAGACCTCTCTTGCCTCCAGAGAAATACCCCACAGCAAATAGCAGCCCCCCACATATAATGACGGTGAAATGAGAGGAAAGCACATACGTAGTATGAAAACAGTTTCAGCAAAATGAGGCCCGCTAAAGCTAGATAGCAGAGGATACAAAAGTGAACTGCGCGGTCAGCGAAAAACCCTTCAAAAAAACCATCCTGAAATTACTTGAACTCATGTGCCAACTCATGGTACATGAAAAGCAATTTCAGCCCACTAGAGCAACCAGCAGCAGAGAATCAAATATCTGCAGGCTGGACTAAAAACCAAATTAAGCAAAACACAAAACAGGAAAATCCAAACTTAGCTTGTCCAGAAGGTTCTAGGAGCAGGGAGCAGAGGTAACAAGACACACTGGATACATTGATAACCGGCGAGGAAATGCCAGCAAAGCCAGGTTAAATAGGAAACTCCCATATGCTGATGGAACAGGTGGAACCCAGAAACCCAGGAAAGACAAGTCACCCAGTACCATCAGTAACCACCAGAGGGAGCCCAAAAACAGAACTCACAACACTACCCTATTTAACTCCACCTGGTGCTTGGATCCTTGCTTCCAGTCAATGTTCTAGTGTTGGACCTGTTTCCTCCTGGAGTGTTCCTGTGGCCTGCTGATCTGCATAGCTAAGTTCCTCTTTGCTATTTGTTTGCTGTTTTTTCTATTCCAGCTTGTCAATTTGTTTTTTCTGCTAGCTGGAAGCTCTGGGACGCAGAGGGTGTACCTCTGTGCCGTTAGTTCGGTACGGAGGGTCTTTTTGCCCCCTTTGCGTGGATTTTGTAGGGTTTTGTTTTGACCGCAAAGTTGCCTTTTCTATCCTCGCTCTGTTCAGGAAGTTGGGCCTCACTTTGCTAAATCTATTTCATCTCTACGTTTGTCTTTTCATCTTAACTCACAGTCATTATATGTGGGGGCTGCCTTTTCCTTTGGGGTATTTCTCTGAGGCAAGGTAGGCTTATTTTCCATCTTCAGGCTAGCTAGTTTCTCAGGCCGTGCCGAGTTGTATAGGCAGCGTTAGGCGCAATCCACGGCTGCCTCTAGTTGTGTTGGAGAGGATTAGGGATTGCGGTCAACAGAGTTCCCACATCTCAGAGCTCGTTCTTATTTTTTGGGTTATTGCCAGGTCACTGTATGTGCACTGACCTCTATGTCCATTGTGGTACTGAATTACCAGCCATAACAGGATACTGCAAGGGCTCCAAGAAAAAACCACAGCGCCTAGCAAACTCCAAGTCCATCAAATTCAGTGCAGCACCTGAATCCACAAATGCCATAACAGAATAGGATGACAAAGAGCAAATCAGAGTAACGGACAAAATAAATTTCGACTGTACCGTACCAATGGTGGCAGACCTAGCGAAACGCTTAGTGCGCTTAGGACAATCGGAGATAGCATGAGTGGAATCACCACAGTAAAAACACAGCCAATTCCGACGTCTATGTTCTTGCCGTTCAGCTCTGGTCAAAGTCCTATCACATTGCATAGGCTCAGGTCTACGCTCAGATAATACCGCCAAATGGTGCACAGCTTTATGCTCACGCAAGCGTCGATCGATCTGAATGGCCAAAGACATAGACTCATTCAGACCAGCAGGCATGGGAAATCCCACCATGACATCCTTAAGGGCTTCAGAGAGACCCTTTCTGAAAATTGCTGCCAGGGCACATTCATTCCACTGAGTGAGTACAGACCACTTCCTAAACTTCTGACAATATATCTCTACCTCATCCTGACCCTGACACAGAGCTAGCAAGATTTTCTCTGCCTGATCCACTGAATTTGGTTCATCATAAAGCAATCCAAGCGCCAGGAAAAACGAATCAACATCACGCAATGCCGGATCTCCTGGCGCAAGGGAAAATGCCCAGTCTTGAGGGTCGCCACGTAACAAAGAAATAATGATTTTCACTTGTTGAACAGGGTCACCTGAGGAGCGAGGTTTCAAAGCAAGAAATAATTTACAATTATTTTTGAAATTCAGAAACTTAGATCTATCCCCAAAAAACAAATCAGGAATTGGAATCCTAGGCTCTAACATCGGATTCTGAACCACAAAATCTTGAATGTTTTGTACCCTTGCAGTGAGATTATTCATACAAGAGAACAGACCTTGAATGTCCATATCTACACCTGTATCCTGAACCACCCAGAGGTAAAGAGGAAAAGAGAGACAAAACACACTGCAAAGAAAAAAAAATGGTCTCAGAACTAGAGTTGAGCGACCTTGACCTTTTTAGAGTCGAGCCGGGTTTCGCGAAACCCGACTATCTCAAAAGTCGGGTCGAGTGAAATCGGCCGATTATGACGTAAAGTCGGGATCGACCGAAACACGAAACCCAATGCAAGTCAATGGGGCAGCATAGTCGGCAGTGAGTGGGGGCCAGGAAAACACCTAGAGTGCCCATTTTAATGTCAAAACCATCCATTCTTCTTAATGAAGCTTGTCAAGCGTAATTTACCTTATAATAATTGGAAGGCATTTGAAATTGGGGGTCATTTGGCTAAAGTTGTGGTGGGTAGGGCTGGTTCAAGTAATTAGTGGGCCCAGGAAATCTGGACCACGTCACGGCAGTGGAGCAGGGAGAGGTAAGTATTTCATCTTTGCAAGTGCTGTGAACCTGAGCAAGCAGGGGGGGCCCACTCGTTGGCATTGGCACTGGCACAGGGCCCCTCAAAGTACAGCGGTGTGTTTGCACGGCGGGGGCGCCTCCCACCGGCAGCAACACTTTTGCGTACCATGAGAGGCCCTGTGCCGGTGACGTCGCCAACTAGTATTCCTCCCCCCACCTGATGAAGGAACCTGCACTTTCATCTGCACCTTCCTGTTTGTCCCCGTGTAAGGTGGTATGGTATGCGGGAAGGGGGACCTGACTTTCAGCAGGGTCACAATCTTGCAGTGTAGCGTGCACGGGAAATGTTGCGTTATGGGTCAATGTACCAGCAGACTCATCTATCACTGGCTGGGCAATGGGCAGGATGAGGAGGAAACACAGATATAGGCCCAAAGAATAAAGTGGGCTAAATGCAGTTCAAAATTGGTAACACAGGACTAATCAGGGGGCATTGCAGTGGAGGACAACTGGAATGAGAGGCTGACACAGAGAGTAGGCCCAAATCAGTAAGTAGTCGAAATGCAGTTCAAAATTGGCAACAGTAGTAAACAGGCGGCACAGCTTTGTTCAGTGGAGGAGAACAGCAAGGAGTGGCAGACACCGATAGTAGGCCCCAACCCAACTAGTAGGCCAAATGCAGTCTAACATTAACAACTACTTAACGAGCGCCTGAAAACGGAATTTCAGGACAGGAAACCAGGAGAACAGCAAGGAGCGGCAGACACCGATAGTAGGCCCCAAACCAACTAGTACGCCAAATGCAGTTGTTCCGTTTAACCACAATTTAATGAGAGCCTGAAGATAGAAGTTCAGGAAAGGCAACCTGGAGAACACCTTGGAGTGGAACACACCATCTCTCTACACCCCATACCCAATTTGTAGGTCTAATGCAGCGTAGTTTCCAACAACTACTAAACGAGAGCATGATGATCGAAGCATTGGCGAGGAAACCTGGGGAACACCTTGGAGTGGAACACACCATCTCTCTACACCCCATACCCAATTTGTAGGCCTAATGCAGCGTAGTTTCCAACAACTACTAAACGAGAGCATGATGATCGAAGCATTGGCGAGGAAACCTGGGGAACACCTTGGAGTGGAACACACCATCTCTCTACAGTGGAACACACCATCTCTCTACACCCCATACCCAATTTGTAGGCCTAATGCAGCGTAGTTTCCAACAACTACTAAACGAGAGCCGGAAGATCGAAGCAATGGAGAGGAAACCTGGGGAACACCTTGGAGTGTAACACACCATCTCTCTACACCCCATACCCAATTTGTAGGCCTAATGCAGCGTAGTTTCCAACAACTACTAAACGAGAGCCGGAAGATCGAAGCAATGGAGAGGAAACCTGGGGAACACCTTGGAGTGTAACACACCATCTCTCTACACCCCATACCCAATTTGTAGGCCTAATGCAGCGTAGTTTCCAACAACTACTAAACGAGAGCCGGAAGATCGAAGCAATGGAGAGGAAACCTGGGGAACACCTTGGAGTGTAACACACCATCTCTCTACACCCCATACCCAATTTGTAGGCCTAATGCAGCGTAGTTTCCAACAACTACTAAACGAGAGCCGGAAGATCGAAGCAATGGAGAGGAAACCTGGGGAACACCTTGGAGTGTAACACACCATCTCTCTCCACCCTATACCCAATATGTAGGCCTAATGCAGCGTAGTTTCCAACAACTACTAAACGAGAGCATGAAGATCGAAGCAATGGAGAGGAAACCTGGGGAACACCTTGGAGTGTAACACACCATCTCTCTACACCCCATACCCAATTTGTAGGCCTAATGCAGCGTAGTTTCCAACAACTACTAAACGAGAGCATGATGATCGAAGCATTGGCGAGGAAACCTGGGGAACACCTTGGAGTGGAACACACCATCTCTCTACAGTGGAACACACCATCTCTCTACACCCCATACCCAATTTGTAGGCCTAATGCAGCGTAGTTTCCAACAACTACTAAACGAGAGCCGGAAGATCGAAGCAATGGAGAGGAAACCTGGGGAACACCTTGGAGTGTAACACACCATCTCTCTACACCCCATACCCAATTTGTAGGCCTAATGCAGCGTAGTTTCCAACAACTACTAAACGAGAGTCGGAAGACCGAAGCAATGGCAAGGAAACCTGGGGAACACCTTGGAGTGTAACACACCATCTCTCTCCACCCGATACTCATTTTGTAGGCCTAATGCAGTGTAGTTTTCTACAACTACTAAACGAGAGTCGGAAGACCGAAGCAATGGCAAGGAAACCTGGGGAACACCTTGGAGTGTAACACACCATCTCTCTCCACCCCATACCCAATTTGTAGGCCTAATGCAGCCTACTTTCCGACAACTACTAAACGAGAGCATGAAGATCGAAGCTCAGGAAAGGCAACCTGGGGAACACCTTGGAGTGTAACACACCCTCTCTCTACACCACGGAAGGGCTGATTCTTAAGAAGGAAGGCTGTCGGAAAGAAGCAGGGCGTGTCCGAGGGTGATTATATTCTTATTAGGTATATACTCACCCTCGGACGCGCCCTGCTTCTTTATTTGTAAGGAATGTTTATTTGCAATGTGGTTTTGACTTACTCTATTTTTTTGGCAAATAATGATTTTATTATTTTCATTGTTTTGCATCTTCTTGGCAATAATATAAAGAAGACGCGACAGGACAACACTCGGTGGATGCCATATCTGTGTTTAAAATTGAAAAAACCTTTCAGTTAACTACTTGCAGGAGAAAGTTATTGTAGCTGGTGGCCATATTTAGTACTGTACCAGATTTTTGTTGTATGTGTTTGTTTTTAATGTTAAAATGTCTGCATTTGATATCTCTCCAGTATTTTCTTTTTTATAAGCAACATACTTATTTTTATATTTTCTGATGTTGGTTCCAGGGGTACACGGGCAGCAGTGGTGTGGTCAGTGGAGGCCTAGTGGAAGGAGTGACCGCAGACAGGCATCGAAGGCCTAAAATAATAACACATGGCTGTAGGCAATTTTAAATTGGTTCCAGGGGTACACGGGCAGCAGTGGTGTGGTCAGTGGAGGCCTAGTGGAAGGAGTGACCGCAGACAGGCATCGAAGGCCTAAAATAATAACACATGGCTGTAGGCAATTTTAAATTGGTTCCAGGGGTACACGGGCAGCAGTGGTGTGGTCAGTGGAGGCCTAGTGGAAGGAGTCACCGCAGACAGGCATCGAAGGCCTAAAATAATAACACATGGCTGTAGGCAATTTTAAATTGGTTCCAGGGGTACACGGGCAGCAGTGGTGTGGTCAGTGGAGGCCTAGTGGAAGGAGTCACCGCAGACAGGCATCGAAGGCCTAAAATAATAACACATGGCTGTAGGCAATTTTAAATTGGTTCCAGGGGTACACGGGCAGCAGTGGTGTGGTCAGTGGAGGCCTAGTGGAAGGAGTCACCGCAGACAGGCATCGAAGGCCTAAAATAATAACACATGGCTGTAGGCAATTTTAAATTGGTTCCAGGGGTACACGGGCAGCAGTGGTGTGGTCAGTGGAGGCCTAGTGGAAGGAGTGACCACAGACAGGCATCGAAGGCCTAACATAACAAAAATTTCAATACAATGGTATTGTCAGTGGCAGGCATTGAAGGATGTCAGCGCATAGACTAAACATTGGTGGAGCTGTGAGATAATTTTGCAAGTGGTAGAGCACTGTTTGAGCTGGGGTGGGGAGGGGGGCCCCTCATATTACAACGGTGTGTCTGACGTTGGGTGCGCACCACCACCGCCAGAGACACTTTATTGTACTAGGAGGGACCCAGTGGCAGTGCCGTCGACCAAAAGCGGGCTCACCCACCTCTTCAGACAAACTGCACTCTCACGGGTGCTGTCGCCAAGTGTCGATACCACGGCCCCGTGTGGGGAGTTTGGCCATTTAGTGAGGTGTAAACATGTCGTATGCTGGACAATCAGGTGCAGAAAATTACGAGATTGGAAAAGGCATTCAGAATAGTCCACAGGCAAGACCTTTTCATAGGAAAGCTAGGTGTCAGCCGGGCAAGGTGGGGCAAAAGATTTCGAAATCCAGTTGTGGTTCATTTTAATGAAGGTTAGATCATCTACATTTTGGGTAGCCAGACGAGTCCTTTTTTCTGTTAGTATTGAACCTGCAGCACTGAATACTCTTTCTGATAGGACACTAGCTGCCGGGCAAGCAAGCTCCTGCAATGCATATTCTGCCAATTCTGGCCAGGTGTCTAATTTTGATGCCCAGTAATCAAATGGGAATGACGGTTGAGGGAGAACATCGATAAGGGATGAAAAATAGTTTGTAACCATACTGGACAAATGTTGTCTCCTGTCACTTTGAATTGATGCTGCAGTACCTGTCCTGTCTGCGGTCATAGCAAAATCACTCCACAACCTGGTCAGAAAACCCCTCTGGCCAACGCCACTTCTGATTTCTGCCCCTCTAACTCCTCTGGTCTGCTGGCCCCTGCAGCTCGTGTGAGAACGATCACGGGCGCTGTGTGCAGGGAATGCCAGAAGCAAACGGTCAACAAGAGTTGATTGTTTAGTTGCTAATATTAGTTCCAAGTTCTCATGTGGCATTATATTTTGCAATTTGCCTTTATAGCGAGGATCAAGGAGGCAGGCCAACCAGTAATCGTCATCATTCATCATTTTAGTTATGCGTGTGTCCCTTTTGAGGATACGTAAGGCATAATCCGCCATGTGGGCCAAAGTTCCAGTTCTCAAATCTGCGGTTGTGCTTGGTTGAGGGGCAGTTTCAGGCAAATCCACGTCACTTGTGTCCCTCAAAAAACCAGAACCCGGCCTTGCCGCGCCACCAATTTCCAGTGGCCCCGGAAAAGCTTCCTCATTAAAAATATAATCATCCCCATCATCCTCCTCGTCCTCCTCCTCCTCTTCGCCCGCTACCTCGTCCTGTACACTGCCCTGGCCAGACAATGGCTGACTGTCATCAAGGCTTTCCTCTTCCTCAGCTGCAGACGCCTGATCCTTTATGTGCGTCAAACTTTGCATCAGCAGACGCATTAGGGGGATGCTCATGCTTATTATGGCGTTGTCTGCACTAACCAGCCGTGTGCATTCCTCAAAACACTGAAGGACTTGACACATGTCTTGAAACTTCGACCACTGCACACCTGACAACTCCATGTCTGCCATCCTACTGCCTGCCCGTGTATGTGTATCCTCCCACTAAAACATAACAGCCCGCCTCTGTTCACACAGTCTCTGAAGCATGTGCAGTGTTGAGTTCCACCTTGTTGCAACGTCTATGATTAGGCGATGCTGGGGAAGGTTCAAAGAATGCTGATAGGTCTGCATACGGCTGGAGTGTACGGGCGAACGGCGGATATGTGAGCAAAGTCCACGCACTTTGAGGAGCAGGTCGGATAACCCCGGATAACTTTTCAGGAAGCACTGCACCACCAGGTTTAAGGTGTGAGCCAGGCAAGGAATGTGTTTCAGTTGGGAAAGGGAGATGGCAGCCATGAAATTCCTTCCGTTATCACTCACTACCTTGCCTGCCTCAAGATCTACAGTGCCCAGCCACGACTGCGTTTCTTTCTGCAAGAACTCGGACAGAACTTCCGCGGTGTGTCTGTTGTCGCCCAAACACTTCATAGCCAATACAGCCTGCTGACGTTTGCCAGTAGCTGCCCCATAATGGGAGACCTGGTGTGCAACAGTGGCAGCTGCGGATGGAGTGGTTGTGCGACTGCGGTCTGTGGACGAGCTCTCGCTTCTGCAGGAGGACGAAGAGGAGGAGGAGGGGGGTGCGAACGGCTACAGCCAATTGTTTCCTAGACCGTGGGCTAGGCAGAACTGTCCCAAACTTGCTGTCCCCTGTGGACCCTGCATCCACCACATTTACCCAGTGTGCCGTGATGGACACGTAACGTCCCTGGCCATGCCTACTGGTCCATGCATCTGTTGTCAGGTGCACCTTTGTGCTCACAGATTGCCTGAGTGCATGGACGATGCGCTCTTTAACATGCTGGTGGAGGGCTGGGATGGCTTTTCTGGAAAAAAAGTGTCGACTGGGTAGCTCGTAGCGTGGTACAGCGTAGTCCATCAGGGCTTTGAAAGCTTCGCTTTCAACTAACCGGTAGGGCATCATCTCTAACGAGATTAGTCTAGCTATGTGTGCGTTCAAACCCTGTGTACGCGGATGCGAGGCTAAGTACTTCCTTTTTCTAACCATAGTCTCATGTAGGGTGAGCTGGACTGGAGAGCTGGAGATCGTGGAACTAGCGGGGGTGCCGGTGGACATGGCAGACTGAGAGACGGTGGGAGATGGTAGTGTTGCCACCGGTGCCCTAGATGCAGTGTTTCCTACTACGAAACTGGTGATTCCCTGACCCTGACTGCTTTGGCCTGGCAAAGAAACCTGCACAGATACTGCAGGTGGTGCGGAAAATGGTGGCCCTACACTGCCGGAAGGGATGTTGCGTTGCTGACTAGCTTCATTGGCCGAGGGTGCTACAACCTTAAGGGACGTTTGGTAGTTAGTCCAGGCTTGCAAATGCATGGTGGTTAAATGTCTATGCATGCAACTTGTATTGAGACTTTTCAGATTCTGTCCTCTGCTTAAGGTAGTTGAACATTTTTGACAGATGACTTTGCGCTGATCAATTGGATGTTGTTTAAAAAAATGCCAGACTGCACTCTTTCTAGCATTGGATACCTTTTCAGGCATTGCAGACTGAGCTTTAACCGGATGGCCACGCTGTCCTCCAACAGGTTTTGGCTTTGCCACGCGTTTTGGGCAAGATACGGGCCCGGCAGATGGAACCTGTTGCGATGTTGATGCCTGCTGCGGCCCCTCCTCCTCCGCTTCAGAACTGCTGCCGCCTGCACCCTGTTCCCCCAATGGCTGCCAATCGGGGTCAAGAACTGGGTCATCTATTACCTCTTCTTGTAGCTCGTGTGCAACTTCGTCTGTGTCACCGTGTCGGTCGGTGGTATAGCGTTCGTGATGGGGCAACATAGTCTCATCAGGGTCTGATTCTTGATCAGCACCCTGCGAGGGCAATGTTGTGGTCTGAGTCAAAGGACCAGCATAGTAGTCTGGCTGTGGCTGTGCATCAGTGCACTCCATGTCAGATTCAACTTGTAATGGGCATGGACTGTTAACTGCTTCACTTTCTAAGCCAGGGACGGTATGTGTAAAGAGCTCCATGGAGTAACCCGTTGTGTCGCCTGCTGCATTCTTCTCTGTTGTTGTTTTTGCTGAAGAGGACAAGGAAGCGACTTGTCCCTGACCGTGAACATCCACTAACGATGCACTGCTTTGACATTTACCAGTTTCACGAGAGGAGGCAAAAGAGCTAGAGGCTGAGTCAGCAAGATAAGCCAAAACTTGCTCTTGCTGCTCCGGCTTTAAAAGCGGTTTTCCTACTCCCAGAAAAGGGAGCGTTCGAGGCCTTGTGTAGCCAGACGACGAACCTGGCTCCACAGCTCCAGACTTAGGTGCAATATTTTTTTTCCCACGACCAGCTGATGCTCCACCACTACCACTACCCTCATTACCAGCTGACAATGAACGCCCCCGGCCACGACCTCTTCCACCATACTTCCTCATTGTTTTAAAAACGTAAACAAACTAACGGTATTTGTTGCTGTCACACAAATTACACGGTGAGCTATAACTTCAGTATGATTTAGCTACCCCTTTACAGGTGAGTGAGACCACAACGAAAATCAGGCACAATGTTACACACTCTGTTGTTGGTGGCAACAAATGAGAGAGATGCCACACACGCAGGACTGTCACTGAAGCACAAATGTAAATATTAATCTCCCACTGATTTGAATTTTTTTTTTTTTAAGGGAGACTTTAGGAAAAAAAATAATAGAATAAAATGATTTTTTCAGGAAGAATTTAGAAATAATAATAAAATAAAATGATTTTTTCAGGGAGAATTTAGAAAACAAATAAAACAAAAAAAGGCTTTCTATGGCCCACTGAGTGAGAGATGACGCACACAGGAGTCAGGAGTGGCACACAAGCCCAGAGGCCAATATTTATCTCCCACTGATTGATGTAGTGATTTTTTCAGGTAGATTTTGGAACCCAAATCAAGCTAAAAAAATAATAGGCTTTCTATGGCCCACAATTGGAGAGAGAGAGAGAGATGGCACACCCAGGAGTCAAGACTGGCACACAAGCAGAAAGGGCAATATTAATCTCCCACTGATTTGTTTTTTTTTGTTTTTTTTCAGGGAGACTTTAGGAAAAAAAAATAGAATAAAATGATTTTTTCAGGAAGAATTTAGAAACCAAATAAAATAAAATGATTTTTTCAGGGAGAATTTAGAAAACAAATAAAACAAAAAAAGGCTTTCTATGGCCCACTGAGTGAGAGATGACGCACACAGGAGTCAGGAGTGGCACACAAGCCCAGAGGCCAATATTTATCTCCCACTGATTGATGTAGTGATTTTTTCAGGTAGATTTTGGAACCCAAATCAAGCTAAAAAAAATAATAGGCTTTCTATGGCCCACAATTGGAGAGAGAGAGAGAGATGGCACACCCAGGAGTCAAGACTGGCACACAAGCAGAAAGGGCAATATTAATCTCCCACTGATTTGTTTTTTTTTTTTTTTTTCAGGGAGACTTTAGGAAAAAAAAAATAGAATAAAATGATTTTTTCAGGAAGAATTTAGAAACCAAATAAAATAAAATGATTTTTTCAGGGAGAATTTAGAAAACAAATAAAACAAAAAAAGGCTTTCTATGGCCCACTGAGTGAGAGATGACGCACACAGGAGTCAGGAGTGGCACACAAGCCCAGAGGCCAATATTTATCTCCCACTGATTGATGTAGTGATTTTTTCAGGTAGATTTTGGAACCCAAATCAAGCTAAAAAAAATAATAGGCTTTCTATGGCCCACAATTGGAGAGAGAGAGAGAGATGGCACACCCAGGAGTCAAGACTGGCACACAAGCAGAAAGGGCAATATTAATCTCCCACTGATTTGTTTTTTTTTGTTTTTTTTCAGGGAGACTTTAGGAAAAAAAAAATAGAATAAAATGATTTTTTCAGGAAGAATTTAGAAACCAAATAAAATAAAATGATTTTTTCAGGGAGAATTTAGAAAACAAATAAAACAAAAAAAGGCTTTCTATGGCCCACTGAGTGAGAGATGACGCACACAGGAGTCAGGAGTGGCACACAAGCCCAGAGGCCAATATTTATCTCCCACTGATTGATGTAGTGATTTTTTCAGGTAGATTTTGGAACCCAAATCAAGCTAAAAAAAATAATAGGCTTTCTATGGCCCACAATTGGAGAGAGAGAGAGAGATGGCACACCCAGGAGTCAAGACTGGCACTCAAGCAGAAAGGGCAATATTAATCTCCCACTGATTTATTTATTTTTTTTTTTTTTCAGGGAGACTTTAGGAAAAAAAAAATAGAATAAAATGATTTTTTCAGGAAGAATTTAGAAACCAAATAAAATAAAATGATTTTTTCAGGGAGAATTTAGAAAACAAATAAAACAAAAAAAGGCTTTCTATGGCCCACTGAGTGAGAGATGACGCACACAGGAGTCAGGAGTGGCACACAAGCCCAGAGGCCAATATTTATCTCCCACTGATTGATGTAGTGATTTTTTCAGGTAGATTTTGGAACCCAAATCAAGCTAAAAAAATAATAGGCTTTCTATGGCCCACAATTGGAGAGAGAGAGAGAGATGGCACACCCAGGAGTCAAGACTGGCACACAAGCAGAAAGGGCAATATTAATCTCCCACTGATTTGTTTTTTTTTTTTTTTTTCAGGGAGACTTTAGGAAAAAAAAAATAGAATAAAATGATTTTTCAGGAAGAATTTAGAAACCAAATAAAATAAAATGATTTTTTCAGGGAGAATTTAGAAAACAAATAAAACAAAAAAAGGCTTTCTATGGCCCACTGAGTGAGAGATGACGCACACAGGAGTCAGGAGTGGCACACAAGCCCAGAGGCCAATATTTATCTCCCACTTTTTTTTTTTTGTTCCAGGGAAAATTTTAAACCCAATAAAAAAAATAATAAATAGGCTTTCTATGGCCCACTATCTGAGAGACAGAGAGAGATGGCACGCTTAGGACTGGCACACAAGCCCAAAGGCCAATATTAATCTCCCTTTTTTTTTTAAGGGAGAATTTATAAAACCAAAAAAAAATAAATAAATAGGCTTTCTATGGCCCACTATTTGTGAGAGAGATGGCACGCTCAGGACTGGCACACAAGCCCAGAGGCCAATATTAATCTCCCACTTTTTTTTTTTTTTCCAGGGAAAATTTATAAACCCAATAAAAAAAATAAAAAATAAATAGGCTTTCTATGGCCCACTATCTGAGAGAGAGAGATGGCACGCTTAGGACTGGCACACAAGCCCAAAGGCCAATATTAATCTCCCACTGATTGATTTATTGATTTTTTCAGGTAGAATTTAGAACCCAAATAAAGCAAAAAAAAAAAAAAAAAGGGCTTTCTATGGCCCACTGAGTGAGTGATGATGCACACAGGAGTCAGGAGTGGCACACAAGCCCTGAGGCCAATATTTTTCTCCCACTGATTGATGTAGTGATTTTTTCAGGTAGATTTTATAACCCAAATCAAGCAAAAAAATAAATAGGCTTTCTATGGCCCACTGAGTGCGAGATGACACAGACAGGGATGGCACTCTAGCAGAAATGTCAATCTTAATCTCCCACAAAAAAAAAAAAAAAACAGGGAGTGTCCTTCAATTACTATCTCCCTGCAGTAATCTCAGCCAGGTATGGCAGGCAGCAATAAGGAGTGGACTGATGCACAAATTAAATAAAAAGTGTGTACAAACCAAAAAGATAGCTGTGCAGAAAGGAAGGAACAAGAGGATTTGTGCTTTGAAAAAAGCAGTTGGTATGCACAGCGGCGTACACACAGCAATGCAGCTATCAGGGAGCCTTCTAGGGCAGCCCAATGAGCTACAGCGCTGAGGGGGAAAAAAAAAAAAATGTAGCTTCCACTGTCCCTGCACACCGAAGGTGGTGTTGGGCAGTGGAAATCGCTACAGCACAAGCGGTTTAGTGGTTAATGGACCCTGCCTAACGCTATCCCTGCTTCTGACGAAGCGGCAGCAACCTCTCCCTAAGCTCAGATCAGCAGCAGTAACATGGCGGTCGGCGGGAACGCCCCTTTATAGCCCCTGTGACGCCGCAGACAGCAAGCCAATCACTGCAATGCCCTTCTCTAAGATGGTGGGGACCAGGACCTATGTCATCACGCTGCCCACACTCTGCGTTTACCTTCATTGGCTGAGAAATGGCGCTTTTCGCGTCATTGAAACGCGACTTTGGCGCGAAAGTCGCGTACCGCATGGCCGACCCCGCACAGGGGTCGGATCGGGTTTCATGAAACCCGACTTTGCCAAAAGTCGGCGACTTTTGAAAATGAACGACCCGTTTCGCTCAACCCTACTCAGAACTTCTCTTATTCCTCTATTGAGATGCATTAGTACTTTGTGCCACCTGTACTGTTATGACCTGGTGGTTAGGACAATAATGGACCTGGTGGTTAAGAGCACACGGAATGACCTGATAGTTACTAATAATACAGGACAAGCTCTGAGACGTGGGAACTCTGCTGACCGCAATCCCTAATCCTATCACACACACTAGAAATAGCCGTGGATTGCTTCTAATGCTCCCTATGCAACTCGTCACAGCCTAAGGAACTAGCTAGCCCTAGAGATAGAAAAATAAAGCCTACCTTGCCTCAGAGAAATTCCCCAAAGGAAAAGGCAGCCCCCCACATATAATGACTGTGAGTAAAGATGGAAATTACAAACACAGAGATGAAATAGATTTAGCAAAGTGAGACCCGACTTACTGAACAGACAGAGGATAGGAAAGGTAACTTTGCGGTCAGCACAAAAACTACAAAAAGACCACGCAGAGGGCGCAAAAAGACCCTCCGCACCGACTCACGGTGCGGAGGCGCTCCCTCTGCGTCCCAGAGCTTCCAGCAAGCAAGACAAAAATCAAAATAGCAAGCTGGACAGAAAAAATAGCAAACCAGAGAAAAACAAGCAGGATCTTAGCTTCTGCTGGGAAGACAGGTCACAAGAACGATCCAGGAGCGAACTAGACCAATACTGGAACATTGACAGGTGGCATGGAGCAATGATCTAAGTGGAGTTAAATAGAGCAGCCAGCTAACGAATTAACCTCGTCACCTGTGGAAGGAACCTCAGAAGCCGCAGCCCCACTCACAACCACCAGAGGAAGCCCATGGACAGAACCAGCCGAAGTACCATTCATGACCACAGGAGGGAGCTTGACAACAGAATTCACAACACTGCCCATTCATTACAAGATACAATTCAAAGTACTTGTTCTCACCCACAAAGCTCTTCACAGTGCAGCACCCCCTTACATCTCCTCTCTCATTTCTGTCTATCGGCCTAACCGACCTCTTCGCTCTGCAAATGACATTCGACTAACCTCTGCACTAATCCGTAAATCCCACTCCCGACTACAAGACTTCTCCCGTGCTGCGCCAATCCTCTGGAATGCTCTACCCCAAGAAATTAGGACCATCCACAATTTGCATAGTTTTAGGCGCTCCCTCAAAACACATTTGTTCATAGCGGCCTATCATGTTCCCTAATCAGTTATTTTGTTTGTGTTTGTGTGTAGCCCATTCACTACTTCCATCTATCCCCCACTCCCTGAAGATGGCTGGACCATCATTGTAAATACATCATTGTAAATACACGCCTGTGCTTTGTATCTCCCCCACCTCATTGTAGATTGTAAGCTCTCACGAGCAGGGTCATCTTATTTCGCTTTAATTATTGCATTGTTAATGTTGTTACTTATGACTGTTGTGTTTGAAACTGTTAAACTGTAAAGCGCTGCGGAATATGTTGGCGCTATATAAATAAAGATTATTATTATTATTACTATTTTGTAATGGCATCTAGCCCAGGAAATCTGTTTGGGCCTAGTAGAATTTAGTGATACTCAGCAGCGTACCCCACCCATGAAGCAAGCTACACCTCCTGTTTACCTAACTACTATTTTGTAACGGCATCTAGCCCAGGAAATCCTTTTGGGCCTAGAAGAATTTAGTGATACTCAGCAGCGTACCCCACCCATGAAGCAAGCTACTCCACCTGTTTACCTAACTACTATTTTGTAACGGCATCTAGCCCAGGAAATCCATTTGGGCCTAGTAGAATTTAGTGCTACTCAGCAGCCTACCCCACCCATGAAGCAAGCTACACCGGCTGTTTACCTAACTACTGTTTTGTAACGGCATCTACCCCCGGAAATCCGTTTGGGCCTAGTAGAATTTAGTGATACTCAGCAGCCTACCCCACCCATGAAGCAAGCTACACCGCCTGTTGATCTAATTACTAATTTTTAACTGCATCTAGCCCAGGAAATCGTTTTGTACCTAATAGCATTTCGTGCTACTCAGCAGAGTACCCCACCCATGAAGCAAGCTACACCACCTGTTTACCTAACTACTATTTTGTAACGGCATCTAGCCCAGGAAATCCGTTTGGGCCTACTAGAATTTAGTGCTACTCAGCAGCGTACCCCACCCATGAAGCAAGCTACACCGCATGTTTACCTAAGTACTATTTTTTAACAGCATCTGGCTCAGGAAATCCTTTTGGGCCTAGTAGCAATTTCTGCTACTCAGCAGAATACCCCACCCATGAAGCAAGCTACACCGCCTTCTTTCTTTCTCTATCTAACCCCTCGGCTCTGGAGTGTCCACTCTCCCTCCAGCTCTCTCCTTCTCACAGGTGGACTACCGCGTGTTTTCACACTGTGGCAAATCTTTTGGGCAAGGTAATGGATAATATGTGCCGCCTTACAAACGTCCATGACGACACATTCGAGGAAGCAACTAAACACCTCAAATAGTGAGCAGGATATGGAGGACCCCATGGGCAAACAGCGATCTATGTAGTATGCTCCTTCACAGAAGCAGCCCAATGGGAGGACAGTATTCGGAGGCACAGGTAGTAACCGGAACGCCACTTCAATGTCTGTTTTGGCCATTAGGGTGCCCCTTACCAACTTCTTGACCCGCCTGATTGCCTCGTCAAAGGAGGTACAGTATATAGTAGTGTACTTGGTTCCACGTCAATGTTGTTGTTTTTGCTGACCTGCCCCTTGGATATGACAAATGGTGGATTAGTCTGAATTTATTGGGTTAATTTTTTGGCACAACTCCCAATGGGGGTACCTCTACGTCTTCTAAGGAAAGTGTTGTGAATGGACTCGCCGCCATTCTACCTAAAGATATTTCTTTTTTTCTTTTTTTGTCAAGACGTCTGGGTGTTGGTAGAGTGAGTTTAGATTTTTACTCCAGCCTTTCTTGATTTTAGAAGGGCATGACATGCCTATATCTGTGTCTCCTCCTCCTTTTACTCCTCCACCTCTTTTCTTTTCGCTTGACTATATGTAGTTGTGACTTTTCCATGTTTGTTGTGTCTTCTGAGCAGTTTGTCAGCTTTTGTACACCTTTTAAGGTGTTTTCTATGTGTTTTCCATGTGTTTGTATGTGATTGTGTTTGCCTGCCATTGGTTTCAATAAGGTTCGACGGTGTTCATCGAACGTTCGACGAACAGTTCGGCAAACACCTCCCTGATCGACGAACCGAACCCGAATACTAGGGAGGTGGCTCAACACTAGTCCTGAGGTGATGCCATGCTTGGACGCCGGGGTATCAGCGCCGGCGTTCTTTTACACTGGAGGCCGCCATCTTCTTCCTGTTGTACCCGGAAGTCTTCGTCACTTCCGGGTCGTGGCCATCTTGTGTGCACCTGCACACTGCCTGCTTGCCGGCGCCATCTCTCTCCTTCTCTCACCCTGGAAGCTTTTGTTTCACTTCCGGGGGAACAGACATCGGGCTCCACACTCGTGTGTACACCCACTGAGAGCGGCATCGTGCTTACCTGGGTGCGTTTAGCCCTCCACAGGCCAGCTGAAGCGTCCTTCTCCATGAGCCAGGCGACTCCCCGATCCTGGCCTCATGGTGCCTGCCAGCAGAGGGGGGAGCTGAACCAGGACCCCCGATGCTGCTTCCAGCACTGGAGCCCCCGCCGTCCTCTAAGGTAAACCGCGCAAGCGGCATCCAGGTCAGGTATCCTCTTCTCCATGAGTTCCCTTAGGAACAGGAATCCAACTGTGGGAGCGAGGGGGACCGCCCCTTTTATCTCTCCATATGATTTCCTGTTCCTAGGAGCAGATCCCCTCTCTCAAGTGGGTGCTGTTGTGGCGAAGACAAAACAGTTGACTTCTTCTGCTCAGGCAATGTTCCCCAACTCTGAGGACTAGTTTTTCCAGCATGGAACATTGTCCTGCTGGAAAAAAACAGTCCTCAGAAGGAATCAACTGTTTTTCCAGGATAACCTTGTATGCGGCTTGATTCATACATTCTTCGTAAAGATTAACCTGTCCAATTCCAGCCTCGCTGAAGCATCCCCAGATCATCACTGATCCTCCACCAAATTTCACAGTGGGTGCAAGACGCTGTGGCTTGTACGCCACTTCAGGTCTCCAATGTGCCATGCCACACAACTAGGTCAATCAATGTGTGGATGAAGGACCACCACATCAAATCCCTGTCATGGCTAGCCCAATCTCCAGACCTGAAACCCATTGAATACCTCTGGAATGTAATCAAGAGGAAGATGGATAGTCACAAGCCATCAAGCAAAGAAGAACTGCTTACATTTTTGTACCAGGAGTGGCGTAAGGTCACCCAAAAGCAGTGTGAAAGACTGGTGGAAAGCATGCCAAGACGCATGAAAGCAGTGATTAAAAATCATGGTTATTTCACAAAATATTGATATCTGAACTCTTCCTGAGATAAAACATTAGTATTGTTGTTTCTAAATGACTATGAACTTGTTTTCTTAGCATTATTTGAGGTCTGCAAGCACTGCATCTTTTGTTATTTTGACCATTTCTCTTTTTCTGAAAATAAATACAAAATGTATTGCTTGGAAATTCGAAGACATGTCGTCAGTAGTGTATAGAATAAAAGAACAATTTACATTTTACTCAAAAATATACCTATAAAGAGAAAAATCAGACAAACTGAAAATTTTGCAGTGGTCTCTTAATTTTTGCTAGAGCTGTATATGTATGATTACCGCTTGATTGTTTGATCACATGAGGAAAACAGAGAGGATATGTGCACATGTATGTCTATATAAATATATGATGTGATTAGGCAATGAAGAGGTCATCTTTTCTGCTACATGACAAGCACCAGACAGTGATGTTGTATGCACCGAACAAACTTTGAATGTGCAGCCTGATCATTTCATATTTAGACTGAAATATGTTCCTTAGAGCACTAGGGGAATACAGGAAATCATTGCCAAAATAAACTCTTGGATACACGTGCACTTTTTTTTTTTCATGGCTTGACCTTAACTAATACATTTCATTAATACAAAGCATTAAAATGTCTGTGAAGCATTGTAAGGTATGATTACAATATTCTTGTAGGATTTCTCTTTGGTATTACCTGAGATCCTTGAGATGAATCCAAATTCAAGCAAATGGTACAAGTTTCTGGAATGCTTTCCTAGATGAATTGCATAGATGAGAATATGAGTCTGGAAAACTGAAGGAAGAAAAATGCATTAACAAAAGATCAAATTTATAAGGAGACTATATTTGACATAAGAAATACTTTTCAAATCTATCTGTATCTTTTCCACAGTCACTTCAGGTTTTCCCTTGTTGATATACTCAAGTGAACATATATTTAAAAGGTGTTAGTTCTGTCATGTTCAATATAAAAATACAGATGTTGAGGCTTATGTGCTTGACATCGGATTTACTGTATTACATTTTGAATCCAAGATTTAATCTCAAGCATAGCCAGTAAACTTTAAGGGCACCAATGACCCTATTATCCTCACTTCTGTGCTTAACCACTGTGCCCGCCCCTGATTGATGTTACCATTACAACGTCCCTGAGGCTGGCCACCAAAGCCGAGCCTGTTCACCACCATGAGGGTTTTATCTCCTCTATTAGTTAAAATGAGTCCACCTTAACTTGTACACAACTTCCAACTGACTCCTAAACCGCCACCAAGAGGCCATTTGACACATTAAATTGACTCGACCGCCAGATTTTGGGCAGTGGTGGTAAACAACCTTGGCAGAAATTCTTGGAAGTGTTCTTTCATGTGCATTCTGTCTAGTGTGCAGCTAGGTCTGAGTTAACATATAACATAATATATCAGTTTTGTCTGGATAGTTGTTTTTTATTGAAAGGGTTTGTCTCCACTCAGTTTAGTACTGTCAGAACTGATGGGACAGTGTCAGTGTGTTTAGAGGTATATGAACAACAAATTTGTAGGTGGAAAGAGAGAGGAACAGCACATGTAAGAGTAAAAGCATGTAGATAAAATTAGGAAAGATAATTGTCACATTACAAGGAATTTACACCAATGGATATGCCAGGAGGGGTTTAGGCCTCTTACCTAATTTCCCACCCACAACCTCTCCACATGTAATCTCCACTTCTCACAAGACCGCTGTCTTTGTTATTTTCTTTTCTGCTCTGAACACAACTATCTCCAAGATTTCTCCAGTGCTTCGCCAGCCTCCTGAATCCCGATACCCTTAATTGGTCAGACTTTTTCTCAACTTTCAAACCCTGAAATGCAACCTGTAAACCCATTACATCAGAAAAACTTACAGCCTATAGTAACCCTACTGCCACCTCAATGTCATAGTAGCAGCATTTATCCTCAACTCATGCTTCCTTTGCCCTTTTCCGTAGATCATAATTTTCTCCTTCAAACTTTGCTTTCGTCAAAGAATGTCCCTTTGCGGCAATTACAGCATTTCAGACCTTTGGCATTCTAGCAGTTAATTTGCTGAGGTAATCTGGAGAAATTTCACCCTGTGCTTCCAGGAGCCCCTCCCACATGTTAGTTTGGCTTGATGGGCACTTTTTGCGTACCATACGGTCATGCTGCTCCCACAACAGCTCAATGGGGTTGAGATCTGGTGACTGCGCTGGCGACTCCATTACAGATAGAATACCAGCTGTCTGCTTCTTCCCTAAATAGTTCTCGCACAATTTGGAGGTGTGCTTTGGCTCATTGTCCTGTTGTAGGATGAAATTGGCTCCATTCAAGCGCTGTCCACAGGGTACGGCATGGCATTGCAAAATGGAGTGATAGCCTTCCTTATTCAATATCCCTTTTACCTTGAACAAATCTCCCACTTTACCAGTGCCAAAGCAACCCCAGACCATCACATTACCTCCACGATGCTTGACAGATGGCGTCAGACACTCTTCCAGCATCTTTTCAGTTGTTCTTTATCTCACAAATGTTCTTCTGTGTGATCCAAACACCTCAAACTTCGATTCGTCTGTCTATAACACTTTTTTCCATTCTTCCTCTGACCAATGTCTGTGTTCTTTTGCCCATATTAATCTTTTCCTTTTATTAGCCAGTCTCAGATATGGCTTTTTATTTGCCACTCTGCCCTGAAGGCCAGTATCCCGGAGTTGCCTCTTCACTGTAGATGTTGACACTGGCATTTTGCATGTATTATTTAATTAAGCTGCCAATTGAGGACCTGTGAGGCGTTGATTTCTCAAATTACAGACTCTCATGTACTTGTCTTGATGCACAGTTGTGCAGCGGGGCCTCCCACTTCTCTTTCTACTCTGGTTAGAGCCTGTTTGTGCTCTCCTCTGAAGAGAGTAGTACACACGTTCTCGCATGGAAGAGCCTTCATTTCTAAGAACAAGAATAGACTGTCGAGTTTCACATGAAAGTTCTTTTTTTTCTGGCCATTTTGAGAGTTTAATGGAATCAACAAATGTAATGCTCCAGATTCTCAACTAGCTCAATGGAAGGTCAGGTTTATAGGTTCTCTAATCAGCCAAACTGTTTTCAGCTATGCTAAAATACTTGCACAAGGGTTTTCAAGGGTATTCTAACCATCCATTAGCCTTCTCACACAGTTAGCAAACACAAAGTACCATAAGAACACTGGAGTGATGGTTGTTGGAAATGGGCCCCTATACACTTATGAAGATATTGCATTGCAAACCAGACTTTTGCAGCTAGAATAGTTATTTACCACAGTAACAATGTATAGAGTGTATTTCTGAATCATTTATTGTTAGCTTAATTGGAAAAATCTGTGCTTTTCTTTGAAAAATAAGGACATTTCCAAGTGACACTAAACTTTTGAATGGTAGTGTATCCATGTTTATTTGTTCTTGTTTTGTACTTTATGTTATGCATTTTTGTTAAATCAATGTTATGTAGTGGAATTAAAGGAACCTGTCAGGTCCCCCATTCCTTCCAGCTCAGCAGCATTCACCTGTGTATGTCTAACCTCCCTGCCTAACCAGCAGTGTATAACATTATTCAGTTAAATAATGCTTTAAAAAAGCATTTATATTGTCCCCGTTTCCTATGATAATGAGGGCTTTGGCTAGTCGATTGGGTGTTAGTTGCCCAAGACTAGTCAGCCCTCTTTCCATGTTATCACTTCCCTATGGGCGTGATAACATAATTTGCACGAGCCAGCCTCATTGCCAACCCATGCAAATCTAGCACACGTGCTCCGCTCATTTCAGCCGCTTCAATGTGTCTCTGAAGCCAGGTGTAGGCTTCCCAGTTTCAGAAATGCGCACGGCATCCCGAAGTTCAGAAGATGGCTTCTGGTCATGAGTAGTGTTGAGCGATACCTTCCGATATCGGAAAGTATCGGTATCGGTTTGGATCGGCCGATATTCAAAAAATATCGGATATCGCCGATACCGATACCCGATCCCAATGCAAGTCAATGGGACCAAAATATCGGAATTAAAATAAACCCTTTCTTTCCTTGTAGGTTCATTCTACATGAAGGAAAACAACTAAGAATAATGTAGGATGTATGGGGGAGGTGGCGGAGACATTAAAGGCAATGAGGATTAGTCCAATCAAATAGAATAGCATGTTTTGTTTTTTTTTTAAAGACGTTCGGATTGAAAAAGATATTGACTATGTAAATTTTTTTTATTTTGTCAGATATTGATGTTTCACTATTCCACGCCCTTCCCCTTCTTTTTTTTCTTTTTTTTTTTTTCTTTTCCCACACTTTCATCTTCATCATCATCAGCATCTTTGACATCAACTTCTTCACCTTATTCATCTTCTTCTTCATCTTCTACCTATTTTTTTTTTTTTATTACATTCTTCATATTCATTTTCTTCAACTATTATTATTCTTCCTATTCTACATATTCTTTTTATTCCACTGTTATTATTCTTCCTATTCTACTTCTTCATCATATTCTCATTTGTGACAGGCATTCCCGTAGTTGTTATCTATAAAAGTTGGAAGATTACACCTTCCATTCTGCCAGTCACAAAAGTTACATTTGTCCGCGTTCAGTTTGGCCTGCAGCATCAGGCTTTATCCAGGGGCACCACGAGAAGGAACGGACTCACCCCCATACACTGCTTAGTCTTCTTCTGCATATAATTTAGATAATATCTTTTGCTCTGATATTAAGTCTTAGGCCGCCGTCACACATGCGAGTTTTACGGACGTAAGAGCGCAGAATCTACGTCCGTAAAACTCGCAAAAAATACGGCACAATTATTCTCTATGCCCCTGCTCCTATTTGCCGTATTTTACTGATCAGTATTATACGGCTTTCTACGGCCGTACAAAATCGCAGCATGCTGCGTTTGTCACCGTACTGCGCAAGAAATACGCCAATGAAAGTCTATGGAAGCGTGAAAAATACGGATTACACACGGACAAGAGGTGTGACTTGCGAGAAATACGCCGCGCTGTTAGAGAGAAAAGCCGGTAATTCAGTGCGGTGTACAGTAAAATCACACTGACAGCTTCCAGTCCAATAGATATAATAAATGTGTACACATAGAATAGGTATATATATATATATATGTCAGTGAGACACATATATGTATATATATTAATATTTATTCCAGCGCTATACAGCTTGAAAGCCGGTAATTCAATTACCGGCTTTTTCTTTCTCCTTCATAAAACCCGACATGATTTGAGACATGGTTTACATACAGTAAACCATGTCTTCTCTCCATTTTTTTGCAGATTCCACACTACTAATGTCAGTAGTGTGTATCTGCAAAATTTGGCTGTTCTAGCTCTTAAAATAAAGGGTTAACTGGCGGAAAAAATTGGCGTGGGCTCCCGCGCAATTTTCTCCGCCAGAGTAGTAAAGCCAGTGACTGAGGGCAGATATTAATAGCCTGGAGAGGGTCCACGGTTATTGGCCCCCCCCTGGCTAAAAATATCTGCCCCCAGCCACCCCAGAACAGGCACATCTGGAAGATGCGCCTATTCTGGCACTTGGCCACTCTCTTCCCATTCCCGTGTAGCGGTGGGATATGGGGTAATGAAGGGTTAATGCCACCTTGCTATTGTAAGGTGACATTAAGCCTAATTAATAATGGAGAGGCGTCAATTATGACACCTATCCATTATTAATCCAATTGTAGTGAAGGGTTAAATAAAACACAAACACATTCTTTAAAATTATTTTAATGAAATAAAAACAATGGTTGTTGTAGTATTTTATTCAACGCCCAATCCAGTCACTGAAGACCCTCGTTCTGTGAGTAAAGAAACATAATAAACCAACAATATACTTACCCTCCGCAGATCTGTAACGTCCAACGATGTAAATCCTTCTGAAGGGGTTAAAGCATTTTGCAGCAAGGAGCTGTGCTAATGCAGGCTGCTCCTCGCTGCAAAACCCCAGGGAATGAGGCTAAAAATAGATCAATGATCTATATTTAGCATCATTTGCGGTGAGGCGCCCTCTGCTGGCTGTTCATAGATCGTGGGAAATTACCTAGAAAGCCAGGGAGCCAGGGAGCTTTCTAGGTAATTTCCCACGATCTATGAACAGCCAGCAGAGGGCGCCTCACCGCAAATGATGCTAAATATAGATCATTGATCTATTTTTAGCCTCATTCCCTGGGGTTTTGCAGCGAGGAGCAGCATTGCATTAGCACAGCTCCTTGCTGCAAAATGTTTTAACCCCTTCAGAAGGATTTACATCGTTGGACGTTACAGATCTGCGGAGGGTAAGTATATTGTTGGTTTATTATGTTTCTTTACTCACAGAACGAGGGTCTTCAGTGACTGGATTGGGCGTTGAATAAAATACTACAACAACCATTGTTTTTATTTCATTAAAATAATTTTAAAGAATGTGTTTGTGTTTTATTTAACCCTTCACTACAATTGGATTAATAATGGATAGGTGTCATAATTGACGCCTCTCCATTATTAATTAGGCTTAATGTCACCTTACAATAGCAAGGTGGCATTAACCCTTAATTACCCCATATCCCACCGCTACACGGGAATGGGAAGAGAGTGGCCAAGTGCCAGAATAGGCGCATCTTCCAGATGTGCCTGTTCTGGGGTGGCTGGGGGCAGATATTTTTAGCCAGGGGGGGGCCAATAACCGTGGACCCTCTCCAGGCTATTAATATCTGCCCTCAGTCACTGGCTTTACTACTCTGGCGGAGAAAATTGCGCGGGAGCCCACGCCAATTTTTTCCGCCAGTTAACCCTTTATTTTAAGAGCTAGAACGGCCAAATTTTGCAGATACACACTACTGACATTAGTAGTGTGGAATCTGCAAAAAAAATGGAGAGAAGACATGGTTTACTGTATGTAAACCATGTCTCAAATCATGTCGGGTTTTATGAAGGAGAAAGAAAAAGCCGGTAATTGAATTACCGGCTTTCAAGCTGTATAGCGCTGGAATAAGTATTAATATATATACATATATGTGTCTACTGACATATATATATATATATATATATATATATATATATATATATATATATATATTCTTTTCTTTTTGGGACACATGGATCACTTCTATAGCGGTATGTTGGTTTTGCAAGCCTGCGAGAAAACCACGCAGTACGGATGCCATATGGATTACATACGGAGGATGCCATGCGCAAAAAACGCTGACACAGCCTGCCTACGGAGGAGCAACGGACCATTTTTTTGGGGACTTTTCAGCGTATTACGGCCGTAATATACGGACCGTATTGTTTTACGCTGTGTGTGACGCCGGCCTTATGCTTAATGTTCTTCTGCTCTTTGTTCTGCAGCCTCTTGTTCTTCTGCTTCTCGGTCTTCCATGTTGTCGTCTCCAGGGTCGTCGTCTCCAGTGTCGTCATCTCCGCCGTCGTCGTCTCAGCCGTCGTCGTCTCCGCCGTCGTCGTCTCCGCCGTCGTCGTCGTCGTCATCGGGGTGGTCTTCCGGGTCGTCGTCATCGGGGTGGTCTTCCGGGTTGTCGACGTTAGGGTCTTCAACTTGGAAATGTAGCAGAAGGTACAAGAAGGCTGAGAAAATGCCAAGAACCAGCTGATGGAACTGGAACTCGGATGGCTACCCGAAGGTTCAAGAGCCTATGGAACTACCGAGGACCAGCTGACGTTACTGGAACCCGGTTACTAAGCAGGAGGTACCTGTGCTAAAAAGCACTACCAAGGACCGCCTGACGTTGGCGGAACTCGGATACCCAGAAGGAGGCACCTAAGCCAAAGGCTCTGCCCGGAACCAGCTGACGTTACTGGAACCAGGATGGGGAGCAGAAGGTACAAGAGCAAAAGACACTGCCGAGAACCAGCTGACGGTACTGGAACCCGGATGGGTAGCCGAATGTCCAAGAGCCAATGGAACTACCAAGGACCAGCTGACGTTACTGGAACCCGGTTACTAAGCAGGAGGTACCCGTGCCTGAAAGCACTACCAAGGACCACCTGACATTGGTGGAACTTGGATACCCAGAAGGAGGCACCTAAGCCAAAGGCTCTGCCCGGAACCAGCTGACGGTACTGGAACCAGGATGGGGAGCAGAAGGTACAAGAGCAAAAGACACTGCCGAGAACCAGCTGACGGTGCTGGAACCAGGTGGTGGACCCGAAGGCCCACAGGAGAGGAGAGAACAGCTAGGCCGCGAGGCAGCCGCAGTTACCGAACCCCAACAGTCCTACAGGGGGAGCTGGGCCTACTGGCACTACAGAACCAGCCTTGACTACCAGTTCACGCAGCCCACATAGGAAGCTCCTAAACTGGAGGCACCCTGGAGTTGGCTAACTCGACCGCACCACGACGGGGCAAGCATAGGCGTCTCAGTGAAGTTGACACAACCCGGAAACAGCTGACGGTGCTGAAACCAGGCTTGGCACGAGGGAGTACCTGTGACAAGAACACTGCCGAGAACCAGCTGGCGGTGCTGGAACCCGGATGCGTTGCCCCAGTGTGCAAGAGCCAATGGCACGACCGAGGACTAGCTGACGGTGCTGGAACCCGGTTACTAAGCTGTAGGTGCCCACGCTTAAAAGCACTACCAAGGACCGCCTGGCGTTGGCGGAACTCGGATACCCAGGAGGAGGCACCTAAGCCAAAGGCTCGGCCCGGAACCAGCTGACGGTGCTGGAACCAGGTGGTGGACCCGAAGGCCCACAGGAGAGGAGAGAACAGCTAGGCCGCGAGGCAGCCGCAGTTACCGAACCCCAACAGTCCTACAGGGGGAGCTGGGCCTACTGGCACTACAGAACCAGCCTTGACTACCAGTTCACGCAGCCCACATAGGAAGCTCCTAAACTGGAGGCACCCTGGAGTTGGCTAACTCGACCGCACCACGACGGGGCAAGCATAGGCGTCTCAGTGAAGTTGACACAACCCGGAAACAGCTGACGGTGCTGAAACCAGGCTTGGCACGAGGGAGTACCTGTGACAAGAACACTGCCGAGAACCAGCTGGCGGTGCTGGAACCCGGATGCGTTGCCCCAGTGTGCAAGAGCCAATGGCACGACCGAGGACTAGCTGACGGTGCTGGAACCCGGTTACTAAGCTGTAGGTGCCCGCGCTTAAAAGCACTACCAAGGACCGCCTGGCGTTGGCGGAACTCGGATACCCAGGAGGAGGCACCTAAGCCAAAGGCTCGGCCCGGAACCAGCTGACGGTGCTGGAACCAGGTGGTGGACCCGAAGGCCCACAGGAGAGGAGAGAACAGCTAGGCCGCGAGGCAGCCGCAGTTACCAAACCCCAACAGTCCTACAGGGGGAGCTGGGCCTACTGGCACTACAGAACTAGCCTTGACTACCAGTTCACGCAGCCCACATAGGAAGCTCCTAAACTGGAGGCACCCTAGAGTTGGCTAACTCGACCGCACCACGACGGGGCAAGCATAGGCGTCTCAGTGAAGTTGACACAACCCGGAAACAGCTGACGGTGCTGAAACCAGGCTTGGCACGAGGGAGTACCTGTGACAAGAACACTGCCGAGAACCAGCTGGCGGTGCTGGAACCTGGATGCGTTGCCCCAGTGTGCAAGAGCCAATGGCACGACCGAGGACCAGCTGACGGTGCTGGAACCCGGTTACTAAGCTGTAGGTGCCCGCTCTTAAAAGCACTACCAAGGACCGCCTGGCGTTGGCGGAACTCGGATACCCAGGAGGAGGCACCTAAGCCAAAGGCTCGGCCCGGAACCAGCTGACGGTGCTGGAACCAGGTGGTGGACCCGAAGGCCCACAGGAGAGGAGAGAACAGCTAGGCCGCGAGGCAGCCGCAGTTACCCAACCCCAACAGTCCTACAGGGGGAGCTGGGCCTACTGGCACTACAGAACCAGCCTTGACTACCAGTTCACGCAGCCCACATAGGAAGCTCCTAAACTGGAGGCACCCTGGAGTTGGCTAACTCGACCGCACCACGACGGGGCAAGCATAGGCGTCTCAGTGAAGTTGACACAACCCGGAAACAGCTGACGGTGCTGAAACCAGGCTTGGCACGAGGGAGTACCTGTGACAAGAACACTGCCGAGAACCAGCTGGCGGTGCTGGAACCCGGATGCGTTGCCCCAGTGTGCAAGAGCCAATGGCACGACCGAGGACTAGCTGACGGTGCTGGAACCCGGTTACTAAGCTGTAGGTGCCCGCGCTTAAAAGCACTACCAAGGACCGCCTGGCGTTGGCGGAACTCGGATACCCAGGAGGAGGCACCTAAGCCAAAGGCTTGGCCCGGAACCAGCTGACGGTGCTGGAACCAGGTGGTGGACCCGAAGGCCCACAGGAGAGGAGAGAACAGCTAGGCCGCGAGGCAGCCGCAGTTACCGAACCCCAACAGTCCTACAGGGGGAGCTGGGCCTACTGGCACTACAGAACCAGCCTTGACTACCAGTTCACGCAGCCCACATAGGAAGCTCCTAAACTGGAGGCACCCTGGAGTTGGCTAACTCGACCGCACCACGACGGGGCAAGCATAGGCGTCTCAGTGAAGTTGACACAACCCGGAAACAGCTGACGGTGCTGAAACCAGGCTTGGCACGAGGGAGTACCTGTGACAAGAACACTGCCGAGAACCAGCTGGCGGTGCTGGAACCCGGATGCGTTGCCCCAGTGTGCAAGAGCCAATGGCACGACCGAGGACCAGCTGACGGTGCTGGAACCCGGTTACTAAGCTGTAGGTGCCCGCGCTTAAAAGCACTACCAAGGACCGCCTGGCGTTGGCGGAACTCGGATACCCAGGAGGAGGCACCTAAGCCAAAGGCTCGGCCCGGAACCAGCTGACGGTGCTGGAACCAGGTGGTGGACCCGAAGGCCCACAGGAGAGGAGAGAACAGCTAGGCCGCGAGGCAGCCGCAGTTACCGAACCCCAACAGTCCTACAGGGGGAGCTGGGCCTACTGGCACTACAGAACCAGCCTTGACTACCAGTTCACGCAGCCCACATAGGAAGCTCCTAAACTGGAGGCACCCTGGAGTTGGCTAACTCGACCGCACCACGACGGGGCAAGCATAGGCATCTCAGTGAAGTTGACACAACCCGGAAACAGCTGACGGTGCTGAAACCAGGCTTGGCACGAGGGAGTACCTGTGACAAGAACACTGCCGAGAACCAGCTGGCGGTGCTGGAACCCGGATGCGTTGCCCCAGTGTGCAAGAGCCAATGGCACGACCGAGGACCAGCTGACGGTGCTGGAACCCGGTTACTAAGCTGTAGGTGCCCGCGCTTAAAAGCACTACCAAGGACCGCCTGGCGTTGGCGGAACTCGGATACCCAGGAGGAGGCACCTAAGCCAAAGGCTCGGCCCGGAACCAGCTGACGGTGCTGGAACCAGGTGGTGGACCCGAAGGCCCACAGGAGAGGAGAGAACAGCTAGGCCGCGAGGCAGCCGCAGTTACCGAACCCCAACAGTCCTACAGGGGGAGCTGGGCCTACTGGCACTACAGAATCAGCCTTGACTACCAGTTCACGCAGCCCACATAGGAAGCTCCTAAACTGGAGGCACCCTGGAGTTGGCTAACTCGACCGCACCACGACGGGGCAAGCATAGGCGTCTCAGTGAAGTTGACACAACCCGGAAACAGCTGACGGTGCTGAAACCAGGCTTGGCACGAGGGAGTACCTGTGACAAGAACACTGCCGAGAACCAGCTGGCGGTGCTGGAACCCGGATGCGTTGCCCCAGTGTGCAAGAGCCAATGGCACGACCGAGGACCAGCTGACGGTGCTGGAACCCGGTTACTAAGCTGTAGGTGCCCGCGCTTAAAAGCACTACCAAGGACCGCCTGGCGTTGGCGGAACTCGGATACCCAGGAGGAGGCACCTAAGCCAAAGGCTCGGCCCGGAACCAGCTGACGGTGCTGGAACCAGGTGGTGGACCCGAAGGCCCACAGGAGAGGAGAGAACAGCTAGGCCGCGAGGCAGCCGCAGTTACCGAACCCCAACAGTCCTACAGGGGGAGCTGGGCCTACTGGCACTACAGAACCAGCCTTGACTACCAGTTCACGCAGCCCACATAGGAAGCTCCTAAACTGGAGGCACCCTGGAGTTGGCTAACTCGACCGCACCACGACGGGGCAAGCATAGGCGTCTCAGTGAAGTTGACACAACCCGGAAACAGCTGACGGTGCTGAAACCAGGCTTGGCACGAGGGAGTACCTGTGACAAGAACACTGCCGAGAACCAGCTGGCGGTGCTGGAACCCGGATGCGTTGCCCCAGTGTGCAAGAGCCAATGGCACGACCGAGGACCAGCTGACGGTGCTGGAACCCGGTTACTAAGCTGTAGGTGCCCGCGCTTAAAAGCACTACCAAGGACCGCCTGGCGTTGGCGGAACTCGGATACCCAGGAGGAGGCACCTAAGCCAAAGGCTCGGCCCGGAACCAGCTGACGGTGCTGGAACCAGGTGGTGGACCCGAAGGCCCACAGGAGAGGAGAGAACAGCTAGGCCGCGAGGCAGCCGCAGTTACCGAACCCCAACAGTCCTACAGGGGGAGCTGGGCCTACTGGCACTACAGAACCAGCCTTGACTACCAGTTCACGCAGCCCACATAGGAAGCTCCTAAACTGGAGGCACCCTGGAGTTGGCTAACTCGACCGCACCACGACGGGGCAAGCATAGGCGTCTCAGTGAAGTTGACACAACCCGGAAACAGCTGACGGTGCTGAAACCAGGCTTGGCACGAGGGAGTACCTGTGACAAGAACACTGCCGAGAACCAGCTGGCGGTGCTGGAACCCAGATGCGTTGCCTTGCCTATTAAAGATTGTCTTCCTAGAGCCCCAACTAGCGGTGTTGGAGCAAAGGGTAAGCAGGGGGAGATGAGTGTAGGCCGAAGCCTGCACTGGAGGCAGCTTTGTGTCTGCGTTGCGTTTGCAGGACACTTTGCCGGCTACACACTGGGGGAACAGCTGGCGTTGCTAAACCCCACTAACACAATGGCGTGTGTTTTTCTCTGTGCAGCTAGCACTTGCGGGCAAAAACTAGCGGTGTTAGAGCCCGTGTTGAAGCAGGAGGAGGAGGAGAGGAGCAGAGTGTAGGCCGAAGCCTAGTTGAACCAATTTTAAAGGAAACCTTTAACCCCCCCCTCAGGTGTTACAAAGTACAAGAGACACACCTTGTGCAGTATTAATGCTGCACAAGTGAAAGGTTGCTCTATTAATTTGTCTACTTGCACACGCTGAATGAAAGACATACACAATTTACCCCATTCTACAGTCAAACTGTAGTGGATGCGTGACTTGGTTTTTTGATGAGACGCAGCACAGGTGTCCAAAATAACGCCTTGGTGCTTGGCGCAGCTTCCTGAGCGTTGTTATTTGCTGTACAGGAGTCTGCGCTCTTGTGTTATCCCTTGGCAATGCCCTGTTAGCGCTGCCCATCTTATGACATCATTTCATGTTGGCCGGTGCGGTTAACGATGGCCATAAATCCCAGACCCACAGTGTCTTTTCATAAAGCCACACTGCGGTGCTGGGATTCGTGGCCTTGAGCAGTAAATATTTTGGCCGCTCACACACGTCCTTACACCTGCTTCAGACTGGGCGGCCTCTGCTGATCCCTTCTCGCATGCCGCGGCCATGAGGCTGCACAGTCTGAAGAAGGCGGAAGGAGATGAGTTAAGACAGGCGAAGATATGCACTGCTCGTGCCCATCAATCACACCCTCACAGTCAAAATAATTAAGACAACGAGGAGCATTTTATTCAGGCAGGGCGGACGAACAGGCGCAAGTAGCCAACCAATGATGTCAGAAGACGGGAAGCGCTACCAAGGGGGGTGCTGCGTATCATTAGAAAGGAAAGTCACACCTCAGGGACAGTGGAATGGTCTCAAAGAGACACATTTTGTACGTGTTGAGTTCCACGTGGGCAAGGAGAAAACATCAGCCACCTTGTACAAATGCAGCAGTACTGCTGTACAAGGTGGCTGTTATACATATAAACACCTGGGGGTGGGGGCCAGGCTCCCTTCAATTTCAGTTCATGTGCCTGCGTGGCGTTTGCAGGTCACGTTGCAAGCTGCACAGCAGGGGAACAGCTGGCGGTGCTGAACCCCACTAACACATTGGCTGGTGTTTTTCTCTGTGCAGCTAGCATGTCCGGGCAGAAACTGGCGTTGTTTGAGCCCAGGGTCAGCAGGAGAAGGAGAGGAGCAAAGTGTAGGCCGAAGCCTGCACTGGTGGCAGCTTTTGTTCTCTTGTGCCAGCGTGGCTTGTGCTGGACACGTTGCCGACTACACAGCAGGGGAACAGCTGGCGTTGCTGAACCCCACTAACACATTGGCTGGTGTTTTTCTCTGTGCAGCTAGCATTTCCGGGCAAAAACTAGCGGTGTTTGAGCCCAGGGTCAGCAGGAGGAGGAGAGGAGCAAAGTGTAGGCCGAAGCCTGCACTGGTGGCAGCTTTTGTTCTGTTGTGCCAGCGTGGCTTGTGCTGGACACGTTGCCGACTACACAGCAGGGGAACAGCTGGCGGTGCTGAACCCCACTAACACATTGGCTGGTGTTTTTCTCTGTGCAGCTAGCATTTCCGGGCAAAAACTAGCGGTGTTTGAGCCCAGGGTCAGCAGGAGGAGTAGAGGAGCAGAGTGTTGGCCAAAGCCTAGTTGAACCAATTTCAAAGGTTACCTTTAACCCCCCCCTCAGGTGTTGCAAGGTACAAGAGCCACACCTTGAACAGCATTATTGATGCACAAGTCAAAGGTTGCTCTATTTAATTTTGCTCCTTGCACACGCTGAATTAAACACGTACACTATTTAGCCCATTATACTGTCAAACAGTAGTGGAGGCGTGACTACTAGTCTTTTTAAGGAGACGCAGCACAGGTGTACAAATTTACACCTAGGTGCTGTGCGCTGATTCCTTACCGTTGTTATTTGCAGTACAGGAAACTGCGCTCTTGTGTTATCCCTTGGCAATACCCTGTTAGTGCAGGCCGTCTCATGACCTCATTTCATGTTGGCCGGTGCGGTTAACGATGGCCATAAATCCCAGACCCACAGTGGCTTTTCCTAAAGTCACACTGCGGTGCTGGGATTCGTGGCCTTGTGCAGTAAATATGTTCGCCGCTCACACATGTCCTTACACCTGCTTCAGACTGGGCGGCCTCAGCTGATCCCTTATCGCATGCCGCGGCCATGAGGCCGCACAGTCAGAAGAAGGCAGAAGGAGGGGAGTGAAAACAGGGGAACATATGCACTGCTCGTGCCCATCAATCACACCCTCGCAGTCAAAATATATGAGACAACGGGGGGCGTTGTGTCGGGCAGGGGGGACGCACAGGCACAGCCAGCCAACCAATGATGTCAGGAGACGGGCAGCGCTAACAATGGGGGTGCTGCGTGTCATTAAAAAGGAAAGTCACACCTCAGGGACATTGTAATGGTCTGTAATGAGACACATTTTGTACTTGTTGAGTTCCACGTGTGCAAGGAGAAAAAGTCAGCCACCTTGTACAAATGCAGCAGTACTGCTGTACAAGGTGGCTGTTATACATAGAAACACCTGGGGGGGTGGGGGGCAGGCTCCCTTCAATTTCAGTTCATGTTCCTGCGTGGCGTTTGCAGGAAACGTTGCAAGCTACACAGCAGGGGAACAGCTGGCGGTGCTGAACCCCACTAACACATTGGCTGGTGTTTTTCTCTGTGCAGCTAGCATGTCCGGGCAGAAACTGGCGTTGTTTTAGCCCAGGGTCAGCAGGAGGAGGAGAGGAGCAAAGTGTAGGCCGAAGCCTGCACTGGTGGCAGCTTTTGGTCAGTTGTGCCAGCGTGGCTTGTGCTGGACACGATGCCGACTACACAGCAGAGGAACAGCTGGCGGTGCTGAACCCCACTAACACATTGGCTGGTGTTTTTCTCTGTGCAGCTAGCATGTCCGGGCAGAAACTGGCGTTGTTTTAGCCCAGGGTCAGCAGGAGGAGGAGAGGAGCAAAGTGTAGGCCGAAGCCTGCACTGGTGGCAGCTTTTGGTCGGTTGTGCCAGCGTGGCTTGTGCTGGACACGATGCCGGCTACACAGCGGGGGAACAGCTGGCGGTGCTGAACACCACTAACACATTGGCTGGTGTTTTTCTCTGTGCAGCTAGCATTTCCGGGCAAAAACTAGCGGTGTTTGAGCCCAGGGTCAGCAGGAGGAGTAGAGGAGCAGAGTGTTGGCCAAAGCCTAGTTGAACCAATTTCAAAGGTTACTTTTAACCCCCCCCTCAGGTGTTGCAAGGTACAAGAGCCACACCTTGAACAGCATTATTGATGCACAAGTCAAAGGTTGCTCTATTTAATTTTGCTCCTTGCACACGCTGAATTAAACACGTACACTATTTAGCCCATTATACTGTCAAACAGTAGTGGAGGCGTGACTACTAGTCTTTTTAAGGAGACGCAGCACAGGTGTACAAATTTACACCTAGGTGCTGTGCGCTGATTCCTTACCGTTGTTATTTGCAGTACAGGAAACTGCGCTCTTGTGTTATCCCTTGGCAATACCCTGTTAGTGCAGGCCGTCTCATGACCTCATTTCATGTTGGCCGGTGCGGTTAACGATGGCCATAAATCCCAGACCCACAGTGGCTTTTCCTAAAGTCACACTGCGGTGCTGGGATTCGTGGCCTTGTGCAGTAAATATGTTCGCCGCTCACACATGTCCTTACACCTGCTTCAGACTGGGCGGCCTCAGCTGATCCCTTATCGCATGCCGCGGCCATGAGGCCGCACAGTCAGAAGAAGGCGGAAGGAGGGGAGTGAAAACAGGGGAACATATGCACTGCTCGTGCCCATCAATCACACCCTCGCAGTCAAAATATATGAGACAACGGGGGGCGTTGTGTCGGGCAGGGGGGACGCACAGGCACAGCCAGCCAACCAATGATGTCAGGAGACGGGCAGCGCTAACAATGGGGGTGCTGCGTGTCATTAAAAAGGAAAGTCACACCTCAGGGACATTGTAATGGTCTGTAATGAGACACATTTTGTACTTGTTGAGTTCCACGTTTGCAAGGAGAAAAAGTCAGCCACCTTGTACAAATGCAGCAGTACTGCTGTACAAGGTGGCTGTTATACATAGAAACACCTGGGGGGGTGGGGGGCAGGCTCCCTTCAATTTCAGTTCATGTTCCTGCGTGGCGTTTGCAGGAAACGTTGCAAGCTACACAGCAGGGGAACAGCTGGCGGTGCTGAACCCCACTAACACATTGGCTGGTGTTTTTCTCTGTGCAGCTAGCATGTCCGGGCAGAAACTGGCGTTGTTTTAGCCCAGGGTCAGCAGGAGGAGGAGAGGAGCAAAGTGTAGGCCGAAGCCTGCACTGGTGGCAGCTTTTGGTCAGTTGTGCCAGCGTGGCTTGTGCTGGACAAGATGCCGACTACACAGCAGAGGAACAGCTGGCGGTGCTGAACCCCACTAACACATTGGCTGGTGTTTTTCTCTGTGCAGCTAGCATGTCCGGGCAGAAACTGGCGTTGTTTTAGCCCAGGGTCAGCAGGAGGAGGAGAGGAGCAAAGTGTAGGCCGAAGCCTGCACTGGTGGCAGCTTTTGGTCGGTTGTGCCAGCGTGGCTTGTGCTGGACACGATGCCGGCTACACAGCGGGGGAACAGCTGGCGGTGCTGAACACCACTAACACATTGGCTGGTGTTTTTCTCTGTGCAGCTAGCATTTCCGGGCAAAAACTAGCGGTGTTTGAGCCCAGGGTCAGCAGGAGGAGTAGAGGAGCAGAGTGTTGGCCAAAGCCTAGTTGAACCAATTTCAAAGGTTACCTTTAACCCCCCCTCAGGTGTTACAAAGTACAAGAGCCACTCCTTCTGCAGCATTAATGCTGCACAAGTAAAAGGTTGCTCTATTAATTTTTCTACTTGCACAAGCTGAATGCAACACGTAGACTATTTAGCCCATTATACTGTTAATCAGTAGTGGAGGCGTGACTTGTCTTTTTAAAGAAAAGCAGCACAGGTGTCGAAAACAACACCTTTTTGCATGGGCGCAGCTTCCTGAGCGTTGTTAGTTGCTGTACAGGAGTCTGCGCTCTTGTGATCCTTTGGCCATGCGCTGTGAGCGCTTCCTGTCTTATGACCTCATTTCATGTTGGCCGTTGCGGTTAGCGATGGACATGAATCCCAGACCCACAGTGTGTTTTTAAAAAATCACACTGCGGTGCTGGGATTCGTGCCCTGGTGCACTAAATATGTTTGCCGCTCACACATGTCCTTACACCTGCTTCAGACTGGGCGGCCTCATCTGATCCCTTATCGCCTGCCGCGGCCATGAGGACACCCAGTCTGAAGAAGGCGGAAGGAGATGAGTGAACACAGGCAAACATATGCACTGCACATGCCCATCAATCACACCCTCGCTGTCCAAAAAAATAAGACACCGAGGGCCGTTGTTTCGAGCAGGGGAGATGCACAGGCGCAGCCAGCTAACCAATGATGTCAAAAGACGGGCAGCGCTAACAAGGGTGGTGCTGCGTGTCATTACAAAGGAAAGTCACACCTCAGGGACATTGTAATGGTCTCTAATGAGACACATTTTGTACGTGTTGAGTTCCACGTGGGCAAGGAGAAAAAGTCAGCCACCTTGTACAAATGCAGCAGTACTGCTGTACAAGGTGGCTGATATACATAGAAACACCTGTGGGTGGGGGGCAGGCTCCCTTCAATTTCAGTTCATGTGCCTGCGTGGCGTTTGCAGGTCACGTTGCAAGCTACACAGCAGGGGAACAGCTGGCGTTGCTGAACCCCACTGACACATTGACTGGTGTTTTTCTCTGTGCAGATTGCATGTCCGGGCAAAAACTAGCGGTGTTAGAGCCCAGGGTCAGCAGGAGGAGGAGGAGAGGAGCAAAGTGTAGGCCGAAGCCTGCACTGGTGGCAGCTTTTGGTCGGTTGTGCCAGCGTGGCTTGTGCTGGACACGATGCCGGCTACACAGCGGGGGAACAGCTGGCGGTGCTGAACCCCACTAACACATTGGCTGGTGTTTTTCTCTGTGCAGCTAGCATTTCCGGGCAAAAACTAGCGGTGTTTGAGCCCAGGGTCAGCAGGAGGAGTAGAGGAGCAGAGTGTAGGCCGAAGCCTAGTTGAACCAATTTCAAAGGTTACCTTTAACCCCCCCCTCAGGTGTTGCAAGGTACAAGAGCCACACCTTGTGCAGCATTAATGCTGCACAAGTAAAAGGTTGCTCTATTTGTTTTGCTCCTTGCACACGCTGACTAAAACACGTACACTATTTAGCCCATTATACTGTCAAACAGTTGTTGAGGCGTGACTTGTCTTTTTAACGAGACGCAGCACAGGTGTCAAAATTTGCACCTAGGTACTGGGCGCAGATTCCTGAGCGTTGTTATTTGCTGTACAGGAGTCTGCGCTATTGTGATCCCTTGGCCATGCGCTGTGAGCGCTTCCTGTCTTCTGACCTCATTTCATGTCGGCCGTTGCGGTTAGCGATGGACATGAATCCCAGACCCACAGTGTGTTTTCAAAAAATCACACTGCGTGGCTGGGATTCGTGGCCTTGTGCAGTAAATAGGTTTGCCGCTTACACATGTCCTTACACCTGCTCCAGACTGGGCGGCCTCAGCTGATCCCTTATCGCCTACCACGGCCAGGAGGCCGCACAGTCTGAAGAAGGCGGAAGGAGATGAGTTAAGACAGGCGAACATATGCACTGCTCGTGCCCATAAACCACACCCTCGCTGACAAAATAAATATGACAACGAGGGGCGTTGTTTCTAGCAGGGCGGATGCACAGGCGCAGCCAGCTAACCATGATGACAAAAGACGGGAAACGCTACCAAGGGGGGTGCTGCGTATCATTACAAAGGAAAGTCACACCTCAGGGACAGTGGAATGGTCTCAATGAGACACATTTTGTACGTGTTGAGTTCCACGTGGGCAAGGAGAAAAAGTCAGCCACCTTGTACAAATGCAGCAGTACTGCTGTACTAGGTGGCTGTTATACATAGAAACACCTGGGGGGGTGGGGCCAGGTTCCCTTTTAATTTCAGTTCCTGTGCCTGCATGGCGTTTGCAGGTCACGTTGCCGGCTACACAGCAGGGGAACAGCTGGCGTTGCTGAACCCCACTAACACATTGGCTGGTGTTTTTCTCTGTGCAGCTAGCACTTCCGGGCAAAAACTAGCGGTGTTTGAGCCCAGGGTCAGCAGGAGGAGGAGAGGAGCAGAGTGTAGGCCGAAGCCTGCACTGGTGGCAGCTTTTGTTCTGTTGTGCCAGCGTGGCTTGTGCTGGACATGTTGCCGACTACACAGCAGGGGAACAGCTGGCGGTGCTGAACCCCACTGACACATCACCTAGTGTTTTTTCTGTGTAGACAACACTTCCAGGTGGCAACTGACAGTGTTGAAACCCAGGGAATCAAAGAGGAGCAGAGTGTAGGCCGAAGCCTGCAGTGGAGCAAGTTGAAAGGGAACCTTTAACCCCCCCCCCCCAGGCATTTGTTGCTGAAAGAGCCATCTTGTACAGCAGTAATACTGCACATGGAAAATGGTGGCTCCGAAAATTATGCTCCTTGCAAACGCTGAAGTACACACTCATATAATGTGTCCCCTCACACCGTCAAACCATCCCGGAAGTGGGACTTTCCTTTGTAATGTGACACAGCACAGCCGTCATTCCAACCCCCTTGGTGCCAGGCACCACCTCCTCAACGTTGTTTGGTTCTGTCACGGAGCCCGCACTGTAATGTTATCCCTTGGCCATGCACAGTTAGCGGTGCCCGTCTTCTGACATCATGTAGGTGTCAGGCTGGCAGTGCCTGTGCGTCCAAGCTGCCCGAGATCCAACCTTGCAGTGTCATCTAATGTAGTCCCACTGCGGGCCAGGGATCCATGGTCATGCGCAGTGCATATCATCGCCTCTCACTCACCTCCTTCCTGCTTCTTCAGACTGTGCGGCGTCACGGCCGTGGCATGCTATTAGGGATCAGCTGACGCCGCCTAGTCTGAAGAAGCGTGAAGAAGGGGAGTGAGAGGCTAGTATATGCACTGCGCATGGCCATGGATACCAGGCCCACTGTGGGATCACATTAGACGACACTGCGAGGTGTGATTTCGGGCAGCGTGGACGCACAGGCGCAGCCAGGACGACAACAAATGATGTCAGAGGACGGGCAGCGCAAACTGTGCATGGCCAAGGGATAACATAACAGCGCAGGGTCCATGACGGAATCAAACAACGCTAAGGAAGCAGCGCACGGTGCCAAGGGGGTAGCAATGACGGCTGTGCTGCGTCACATTACAAAGGAAAGTCCCACCTCCGGGACGGTTGGACGGTGTGAGGGGACACATTACATGAGTGTGTAGTTCAGCGTTTGCAAGGAGCATAATTTCAAGAGCGACCTTTCCCTTGTGCAGTATTAGTGCTGCACATGGTGGCTCTTTCAGTAACAAACGCCTAGGGGGGGGGGGGACAGGTCCCCTTACATTTTAGTTGTGCCAGCGTGGCGGTCGCATGACACGTTGCCGGATACACAGCTGGGGATCAGCTGACGTTACTGAACCCCAATAACAGAGGAGCGACTGTTGACTGTGCACACAGCACTTCCAGGCACCAACTGGCGGTGTTAGAGCCCAGGGACAGCAGGAGGAGCAGATTGGAGGTATTGCCGCACACACAGCTGGGGATCAGCTGACGTTACTGAACCCCAATAACAGAGGAGCGACTGTTGACTGTGCACACAGCACTTCCAGGCACCAACTGGCGGTATTAGAGCCCAGGGACAGCAGGAGGAGCAGATTGGAGGTATTGCCGCACACACAGCTGGGGATCAGCTGACGTTACTGAACCCCAATAACAGAGGAGTGACTGTTGACTGTGCACACAGCACTTCCAGGCACCAACTGGCGGTGTTAGAGCCCAGGGACAGCAGGAGGAGCAGAGGAACAGAGTGTAGGCCGAAGCCTGATTGGAGCAAGTTGAAAGGAAACCTTTAACCCCCCCCCCAAGACGTTTGTAGCTGAAAGAGCCATGTTGTGCAGCACTAAGGATGCAAAAGGAAAAGGTTGCTCTTTTAATTATGATCCTTGCAAACACCGAAGTAAACACTAAAAATGTGTCCCTTTATACCGTTAAACCGTTCCGGAGGTGCGAATTTCCTTCGTAATGGGACACAGCACAGCTGTCATTCCTATCCCCTTGATGCCGTGCGCTGCCTCCTCAGCGTTGTTTTAAGCTGTCACGGAGCCTGCGCTGTTCTGTTAGCCCTTGGCCATGCCCAATTAGCGCTGCCTGTCTTCTGACATAATTTGGTGTCAGGCTGTCAGTGCCTGTGCGTCCACGCTGCTCCAGATCCCACCTCGCAGTCTCATCTAACGTAATCCCACTGCGGGCCTTGGAACCATGGGCATGCACAGTGCATAACCTCGACTCTCACTCCCCTCCTTCCCTCTTCTTCAGACTGTGCGGTGTCACGGCCGTGGCATGCTAGGGATCAGCTGACGGCGCACAGTCTAAAGAAGGCGGAGGGAAATGAGCGAGAGCCCGAGGGGAAGATATGCACTGCGCATGCCCATGGATCCCAGGCCCGCAGTGTGACTCAATCAGAAGACACTGCGAGGCGGGATCTCGGGCACCGCGGCCGCACAGGCGCAGCCAGCCTGACACCAAATTATGTCAGAAGACAGGCAGCGCAAATAGGGCATGCCCAAGGGATAACAGAACAGCGCAGGCTCCGTGACAGCTTAAAACAACGCTGAGGAGGCAGCGCATGGCACCAAGGGGGTAGGAATGACGGCTGTGCTGCGTCACATTACGAAGGAAAGTCCCAGCTCCGGGACGGTATAACGGTATCAGTGAACACATTTTATAAGTGTTAAGTTCTGCGTGTGCAAAGAGCTAAAAAAAAAGAGCTACCTTTTCCTTGTGCAGCATTACTGCTGCACAAGATGGCTCTTTCAGTAACAAACGACGGGGGGGGGGGGGGACAGGTTCCCTTACATTTAGGTTGTTGTGCCAGCGTGGCGGTCGCAGGACACATTGCCGGCTACACAGCTGGGGATCAGCTGACGTTACTGAAACCCAATAACACTGGGTCGTATGTTTTTACTGTGCAGCCTGCACTTCTGAGCCGCAACTGGCGGTGTTGGAGCCCAGGAATAGCAGTTCAGGTGGTAGAAAGATGAACACAGCAGGAGACCTGGATGACACCCAATTACTTAATCAGGCAGAGGAGTGGCAAATTCCTGTGAGATCCAGGCCTGGTTCATATTCAGGAAAGTAAGCCGGTCAACGTTATCGGAGGATAGTCGCATGCGACGGTCTGTTAGTACACCACCTGCGGCACTAAAGACACGTTCCGATAAGACACTAGCCGCAGGGCAAGCCAGCACCTCCAATGCATACTGGCTTAGCTCTGGCCATGTATCCAGCTTAGAGACCCAAAACTTGAACGGGGAAGAGCCGTCTGGGAGTACAGTAAGAGGGCAAGCCATGTAGTCTGTCACCATCTGACGGAACCGTTGCCTCCTGCTGACTGGAGCCGCCGGTGATGGTGTAGACATTTGGGGCGGGCACACAAAAGTGTGCCAGAGTTGTGCCATACTGGGCTTGCCTTGGGCAGAGGCACTACTTCTGCTCCCTCTTTGGGCAGAGCCTCCCCCACTGCCTCGACGCACTGAGCTGCTTTGTAAAGCACTAGCAGCACTCCTCTCAGTTGGACAGGAGAAGATGATGGAATTCACCAGTGTGTCGTGGTACTCCCGCAATTTACGCTCCCGGGTCAACGCAGGGATGAGGTTTTGGACGTTGTCCCGGTAGCGAGGATCGAGGAGGGTGAACACCCAATAATCAGGCATGTTGAGAATGTGGTCGATGCGGCGGTCGTTTCTCAGGCACTGCAGCATGAAATCCACCATGTGCTGCAGAGTGCCAACCGGCCCAGAAACGCTGTCCCCTGCTTGAGACATGATCTCTGCCCGCTCGTCATCACCCCACCCTCGCTGTACACACTGACCACTGGACAATTGTGTCGCTCCCTCCTCTGGACGGAGCTCTTCCTCCTCCATTGACTCCTCCTCATCCTCCTCACAAATTGGCCCCTGCGTACCCCTTTGTGAGGAACCACGTGGCGCTGACTCTCCAGAAGCTGATGGAAAAGGTGACTCCTCATCCTCCACCTCTTCCACCACATCATCCCTTAACCCTTGCAAAGTTTGCTGAAGCAGGCAGATAAGGGGGACAGTCATGCTGACTAGTGCATCATCTGCACTTGCCATCCGTGTGGAATAATCAAAAGGACGCAAAACCTGGCAGACGTCCTTCATAGTGGCCCACTCTGTGGTTGTGAAGTCTGATCGGCGCTGACTGCGACTTCTTTGCGCCTGATGCAGCTGGTACTCCATAACTGCTTGCTGCTGCTCACACAACCGCTCCAACATATGTAACGTGGAATTCCACCGGGTAGGTAGGTCACATATGATGCGGTGTTCCGGAAGGCGGAATCGGCGCTGCAGAGCAGCAATGCGGGATCTGGCCAAGCTGGAACGCCGCAAGTGAGCACACTCTAGGCGGACCTTGTGCAGCAGGGCATCAAGATCCGGATAGTCCCTCAGAAAACTCTGCACAACCAAATTGAGCACATGTGCCAGACATGGGATGTGAGTGAGGTTGCCAAGGGCCAAAGCTGCCACCAGATTTCGGCCATTGTCACACACTACCATGCCTGGCTGGAGATTCGCTGGCAGTAACCACACATCGCTCTCCTGCTTTATGGCATTCCAGAGCTCCTGCGCTGTGTGGCTTCGATGCCCCAATGAAACTAGTTTCAAGACGGCCTGCTGACGTTTGGCCACGGCTGTGCTCATGTCGGTCATAGGTAAACGTTCACGGGTCCATGTGGGGGTGGACTGTGACGGATCCTGCAGAGAGGAATCAGAGGAACTGGTGTAAGAGGAGGAGTCGATGCGTACAGACTGGATTCCTGCAATCCTTGGAGTGGGCAGGACACGTCCTGCGCCACTCGCACGATCTGTACCTGGCTCAACAACATTAACCCAATGGGCAGTGAGGGAAACATATCGCCCCTGTCCATGCTGACTGGTCCACGCATCGGTGGTGAGGTGGACCTTGCTACTGACGGCGTTCAGTAGCGCATGTTTTATGTTTGCCTCAACATGCCTGTGCAGGGCAGGGACAGCCTGCCTGCTGAAGTAAAAGCGGCTGGGCACCTTGTACTGTGGGACTGCCAATGCCATCAAGTCACGGAAGCTGTCAGTCTCCACCAGCCTGAACGAGAGCATTTCCAGGGACAACAGTTTGGCAATGCCTGCATTCAGAGCCTGTGCTCGGGGGTGGTTGGCCGAGAATGCCCGCCTTTTCTCCCATGCCTGTACTACCGATGGCTGTAGAGTAGACTGGGAGTGTGAGGATGACTGGGAAGGTGGTGCTGTGGGTGGAATTACACAAGGTCTCTGGGAGGAAGCCAAACCAGCTGTGCGTGAGCTGGAGGAAGAGGCAACACGAGCTGAAGAGGTGGTAGCTGCCGCTGTTGGTTGGCCTACATCTTCAGTGTGTTTCTGTAACTCCACCGCGTGCCTGGTCCGCACATGTTTCCACATATTTGTGGTATTGAGGTTGCTGACATTTTTCCCTCTTTTTACTTTATGATGACACAGCTTGCATTTGACAAAACAAATGTCATCTGCAACTGTGTCAAAAAAGGACCAGGCACTGCAAGTCTTGGGAGCGCCCTTTTTGGCTTTGGAAAGAGACAGGCTCCTAACGGGTGCCAAAGTGGAGGCTACAGGCTCCGCAGTCTTCCCCCTCCCTCTCCCTCTTTGGCCCGTAAGAGGAAGCTCTTCCTCTGAGCTGCTCCCACCACCTTCCTGTTCCTCACGCCACGATGGGTCAAGGACCTCATCATCTCCACTACCCTCTGCCACCAACTGCTCCTCCTGGGTAGTCTCAGCAGCACAGTACGCACGAGAAAGCGGCACCTGAGTTTCATCATCAGATGCGTACTGCGCTGTGGTCACCGGAGGCATTGGCCCACCTGCCTCTTCAGAGTCAGAGAGAAAAAGGTGTTGGGCATCACTGCACACTGCCTCTTCTTCCATTTCTCCAATGCTGCTTGGCTGGCCCCCTGTTTCCAAGCCAAGAGATTCAGAGAACAGAAGTAGAGACGGCTCCTGTCCTGGGCTCTCTGACTGCCTGGCCAATTTGGCAGGTGGTGAAGAGACAGATGGCTGCTCTCCAGTGCTCTGTGCCTGAGAGGATGTGGCACTAACTGAAGTCGATGCCGAGGCGTTAGCTGCCATCCACCCGACAACGGCTTCAATTTGGTCTTCACGCAGCAGCGGTGCACGGCGCTCTCCGACAAAGCTGCGCATGAAGGACTGTTCCCTGCTGAAACTGAGTGACGACGAGTCACCGGCGCCCGCAGCAGGCACAGAATCACCACGTCCTCTCCCTGCTCCTCTCCCTGCTCCGCGCCCACGCCCACGTGCCTTACTCCCTGCCCTCTTCATCTTGGTTGACAGATAAAGATAAGCAGAAAAGTACTAAGGCCTTAGTGTGCTTATTCCTGTAATGCTCCTCCTAACAGGTGTAAGAAACACTAATGTTGTAAATTGTGGACTAAACTTTATTATTTTTCAAATGTGGCCTACACAAGTGTTAAGTTGTGTTTGGTGAACTTAACCTTTTTTTTGGTGCAGATCGGGCTACAGAGCTAGTTTAAATCACACGGAGACCGTGCAGACAGCCGTAAACGGCGCTGCAAGGCCAAAAAACCCTCCTCTAGGTTATCCTATATAGTGTTTTTCCACTATTTAGCTGGATACAAGTGGAAAGACACTAATAGGAATTTTTTTTTTCAAATTTTAAACTGGCTGCACTATTTGAAAAAAAGGAAATTGTTTTTCAAGGTATGAGGCAGTAACGCACCCTGAGCTGAATCCAACCGGCTATGGCTGCACACAGACTACAGGGCGAGCTGCGCTCACACAGAGACCGTGCAGACAGCCGTAAACGGCGCTGCAAGGCCCCAAAAAAACCCTCTAGGTTATCCTATGTAGTGTTTTTCCACAATTGAGCTGGAGACTGGTGGAAAGACACTAATAGGAATTTTTTTTTTTCTCAAATTTTAAACAGGCTGCACTATTTCAAAAAAAGGAAAATTTTTCTCAAGGTATGAGCCAGTAACGAACCCTGAGCTGAATCCAACCGGCTATGGCTGCACACAGACTACAGGGCGAGCTGGGCTCACACGGAGACCGTGCAGACAGCCGTAAACGGCGCTGCAAGGCCAAAAAACCCTCCTCTAGGTTATCCTATATAGTGTTTTTCCACTATTTAGCTGGATACGAGTGGAAAGACACTAATAGGAATTTTTTTTTTCAAATTTTAAACAGGCTGCACTATTTGAAAAAAAGGAAAATTTTTCTCAAGGTATGAGCCAGTAACGAACCCTGAGCTGAATCCAACCGGCTATGGCTGCACACAGACTACAGGGCGAGCTGGGCTCACACGGAGACCGTGCAGACAGCCGTAAACGGCGCTGCAAGGCCCAAAAACCCCCCTCTAGGTTATCCTATGTAGTGTTTTTCCACAATAGAGCTGGAGACTGGTGGAAAAACACTAATAGGAAATTTGAGAAAAAATGTGCAGCAGGCTGCACTAAGAGCAAAAAAGAACAACTGTGTGAGGCAGTGTGAACCCCCCCTGAGCTGAATACAACCGGGTATATGGCTGCACACAGACTACAGAGTGAGCTGCACACACACACACACACAGAGACCTTGCAGAACGCTGTTAAAACAGCGCTGCAAGGCAAGAGCAAGGTGAACAGTGAAGAACACACAGCGTTTTGCTAAATTAGCCTTTGGAAAGGAAAATAAAGCAATTAGCAAGCTCAACTGGCCCTCAGTTAGAACACAGCGTCCTGTCCCTAACTGAAATCACAGCAGAGTGAGCGCAAAATGGCGGCAGCGCTTTTTTATAGTGCAGAGTGACATCATTTCAGCAGCCAATCCAAGCCTTGCCAGTACTTACATGCCCACCATGCTAAACAGGATGTGCCCACACTTTCATTCATTCCTCATTGGCTGCTGCGTTCAATTTGAATTCTGGGAACTTCCGATTCCGGTATCCGATACGCGGGAAGTATCGGAATTCAGTATCGGAATTCCGATACCGCAAATATCGGCCGATACCCGATACTTGCGGTATCGGAATGCTCAACACTAGTCATGAGCAGTGTGCCTCTGAAGCCGGGAAGCATACACCCGGCTTCAGAGACCCATTGGCTCTACAGAAATGAGTGGCACACATGTGCCAGATTTGCTTGAACTGGCGATGAGGCCGGCTCTTGAAAATTATGTTATCACACCCACAGGGGCTCACTATTCTGAGGCAACTAACAGCCCATTGACTAGTATCTCCTGAAAAAAATGAATCAAGTGAAACAGTTTTTCTGTATAGAGCACGCGTGTTAAATACAAAAAATCAAATAATAAACAATAATTTTAAAGAAAAACAAGGAGAGGTAAAAATAGAAAAACCTAAAGCTTGTTGTGACACTGGTTGTAACAACCCTGCCGGCATCACTGCATGGCCTTCCATTCCCCACCTGCCTGTTACATCTACTCACTCACCCAGTGCCATGCTGTGAGATCTGTCTGCTGCTGGTTCCATGCCATGTGCTTCATGGCGGCCTGCTCTGTGTACACTTCCTGGCTGTGTGCATAGGGGGCGGCGCCAGCCACTCCGGATTCTTATTGAGACTGTGTGCACCTCCCTAAGGTGCTTCTGGCCAATAGCCTTGAGGCCTCTGATACTTAAGGCATCCTCACCCATTGGAGGATGCCTGAGCAAACTATTCCCCTCAGTTAGCATTTGCTACTGAGCTGCCAGGTCGTGTGTTTCCTGTCTCAGAGGGCTGCACTATTGCAGTCCTTCATCTGTGTTCTGTTTGTGTATCCATGTCCGTTCCTGTCTGTACTCTGGTCTATGTCCGTCCCTGCTCCTTCTTTGTCATTAGTCATTTCCCACTCTGCTGTGTGTACCTCTGCCTTATCTTTCTGCTCTGTTCGCCACTGTCTGTGGCTCTTCTTCTCTCTGCTCAGTTCTACCACAACCTGTGGTTCTGTGTCTCTCAGCTCTTCTCTCAGCTCTGTTCTCTGACCTTGCTCCGCACTCTGTGGCTTTGCTCTGCGGCTCTGCTCCTTGTGGTTCCACCTGGCACCACTGCTTGCGGTTCTACATCTTTAACTCTTGGCGCTACCTCCAGCGTCTCCGCCTCCAGCGTCTCCGCTCTTGGCTCCGTCTCCAGCGTCTCTGCTCTTGGCTCCGCCTCCAGCGTCTCCGCTCTTGGCTCTGCCTCCAGCATCTCCTCTCTTGGCTCCGCCTCCAGCGTCTCCGCTCTTGGCTCCGCCTCCAGCGTCTCCGCTCTTGGCTCCGCCTCCAGCGTCTCCGCTCTTGGCTCCGCCTCCAGCGTCTCCGCTCTTGGCTCCGCCTCCAGCATCTCCGCTCTTGGCTCTGCCTCCAGCGTCTCTGCTCTTGGCTCCGCCTCCTACGGCTCCGTCCTTGGCTCTGCCTTCTCCTTTTCTATTCTCTGCTCTGCCTTTTCCTTCTCTACTCTGCCTTCTCCTTCTCTGCTCATAGCTCTGCCTTCTCCTTCTCTTCTCTTAGCTCCGCCTTCTACTCGTACTCAGCCTCCTGCGATTCAGCTTTACTTTCACTCTTGCTCTATCTTTATTCTGCAACTTTCCATACAGGTCTCTACCTGTTCCTTTATATTCTCCAGTCTGAACAGGTTCTTACCTGTTTCCACACATCCATCTGAATCCCAGTTCCTACCAGAGTATCAGTCCTGTCTGCCAGTGCCAGCCGTGCCCGCCTGTCTGCCTGAGTGCCAGCCGCGCCCGTCTGCCTGCCTGTATCTCCGTCAAGCCAGTCCGCCCGTCAGGGCCTCTGCCATACCCGTCTGTCAGCCAGTGTCACAGCCGTGCCTGCCTGCCTGTGTCTTGTCCCCGGTGGGATCAGCATCCACAGTCCGACTCCACCCTGGAGTGGTACCTGGTAACTTCCTATTGCACAAGTCTGACCTCACCATCAGAGGCTCCAGCGAACACCTAGGAAGCTACTTAGTTACGCCCCTTCCAGGGAAGTTCGGTCTGTGGTCCAGTGGGGCCACACCCCCAGGCGCCCGTGCCAACCAGTCTCGGTGCGAGCGTTACAGATTGCTCAGGCCATGCTACCCGCTGAGTCCCATGAGCCGTTGCTCTCGGAACAAAATGAACTCTCTTCTAGCCTGTATTGGCCCCCGGAAGGTTTTTATACTCAGTTGAAAGATCTGCCTACACCTACTCCTGGTGGTCCCCTCATAATCTCTAGAGAGTTGTATGATTACATTGCCAGTAGAGAAAAACTCCTTCCGCCTAGATACTATGGGGATCCAGAGGAGTGCATGGAGTTCCTGGAGCGTAGTCTGATGTATATCGAAGCTAATCCTTCCGAATTTTCTTCTGATGAGTTCAAGGTAGGATTTATCTTGTCCTACCTAGCAGGAGATGCATTGAATTGGATGAACCCTCTCTGGGAAGCAAGGGATCCAATCCTCTCAGACCTTGGGGCTTTACTGGAAGCCTTTGTTAAAGCCTTCAAAGCGCCTAAACCTGCTCCTCCTGCAAAGTCTTCCCTCACCAGATCCCAGAGGCGGTCTAGACGAGCGAATCCCCCAAAGAAATCGTCACGTCAGACAAAGTCCGTCCAAGACCCACCTGTTCCTCTACCTGTCCCAGCAGCTACCCAAGCAAAACCCCAGAAGGCTGATAAAAGTGGGCTGGCAAAGCAGCTGCCCAAATCCAGCCACAAGAAGGGAATGCGGTATCGCTGCGGTTGCAATGAACATCCAGACAGTCTCTGCCCTGTAGATCTAAAACTCCAAAACCCTGGGCCAGCAGGAGAGGCTGCCCTAGGTGAGAGTACCTCCTCTCCATTAAAATCAAAGACGGTGTCTCTGTTTTCCGGGAGCTTTGGTGTGGTAAAGTCGCCAACCATTCGGAGTCGGTGTGTGGTCTCTGTCATACAGCTCCAGAACCCGGTAAGGGCGTTGTCTGAAGTTGGTCAACCCTACTCAAGAGCAGTCTAGTCCTGCAAGGACAACTACAGCTCCAAGTTGGAGCCTTATACACAAAGAAGTTTATCTACTGTATGCTGTCTGTTATGCCCATGGGTCATTCTGAGCCTGGGACTCTACCACGCGCTCTGGTCAAGAGTTCCTGCAAAATACTTTGTTTGAATTTACCCAGTCATGAGAGGTGTCTGGTTCCCATGCATCAAGGACAGTCAACTTTGTTGTCTTCTTCTTCAGCTGGTCTGCTAGTCATCGAGTCAAGGTGTGTTGATGTCACCCAAGATGAGGAAGCGGGGAATATTTCTCCACACGTCTCTTGTGACTATACCAGTAACCCTATTGGGTACAAAGAGACTTTGCTATCTGAGATTTCTGATGAAGCTAACCCTGTTGGGCACAAAGAAACTTTGTCTTCTGAGGTTCCTGGTGACCCGTTTGCCTTATCCTACTTTGAAGATGTTATGACTTGGACTGTGAGTGGTTTCTTTCTTCTTCTATAGATCATTTTAGCGGGTTTGAAGAAGAGGGGGCGTAAAGGAGGGGGTACTGTAACAACCCTGCCAGCATCACTGCATGGCCTTCCATTCCCCACCTGCCTGTTACATCTAATCACTCACCCAGTGCCATGCTGTGAGATCTGTCTGCTGCTGGTTCCATGCCATGTGCTTCATGGCGGCCTGCTCTGTGTACACTTCCTGGCTGTGTGCATAGGGGGCGGCGCCAGCCACTCCGGATTCTTATTGAGACTGTGTGCACCTCCCTAAGGTGCTTCTGGCCAATTGCCTTGAGGCCTCTGATACTTAAGGCATCCTCACCCATTGGAGGATGCCTGAGCAAACTATTCCCCTCAGTTAGCATTTGCTACTGAGCTGCCAGGTTGTGTGTTTCCTGTCTCAGAGGGCTGCACTATTGCAGGCCTTCATCTGTGTTCTGTTTGTGTATCCGTGTCCGTTCCTGTCTGTACTCTGGTCTATGTCCGTCCCTGCTCCTTCTTTGTCATTAGTCATTTCCCACTCTGCTGTGTGTACCTCTGCCTTATCTTTCTGCTCTGTTCGCCACTGTCTGTGGCTCTTCTTCTCTCTGCTCAGTTCTACCACAACCTGTGGTTCTGTGTCTCTCAGCTTTTCCCTCAGCTCTGCTCTCTGACCTTGCTCCGCACTCTGTGGCTTTGCTCTGCGGCTCCGCTCCTTGCGGTTCCACCTGGCACCGCTGCTTGCGGTTCTACGTCTTTAGCTCTTGGCGTTACCTCCTGCGGTTCCGCTCTTGGCTCCGCCTCCAGCGTCTCCGCTCTTGGCTCCGTCTCCAGCGTCTCCGCCTCCAGCGTCTCCGCTCTTGGCTCCGCCTCCAGCGTCTCCGCTCTTGGCTCCGCCTCCAGCGTCTCCACTCTTGACTCCGCCTCCAGCGTCTCCGCTCTTGGCTCTGCCTCCAGCGTCTCCGCTCTTAGCTCTGCCTCCAGCGTCTCTGCTCTTGGCTCCGCCTCCTGCGGCTCCGTCCTTAGCTCTGCCTTCTCCTTCTCTACTCTCTGCTCTGCCTTCTCCTTCTCTACTCTGCCTTCTCCTTCTCTGCTCATAGCTCTGCCTTCTCCTTCTCTTCTCTTAGCTCCGCCTTCTACTCGTACTCAGCCTCCTGCGATTCAGCTTTGCTTCCACTCTTGCTCTATCTTTATTCTGCAACTTTCCATACAGGTCTCTACCTGTTCCTTTATATTCTCCAGTCTGAACAGGTTCTTACCTGTTTCCACACATCCATCTGAATCCCAGTTCCTACCAGAGTATCAGTCCTGTCTGCCAGTGCCAGCCATGCCTGCCTGTCTGCCTGAGTGCCAGCCGCGCCCGTCTGCCTGCCTGTATCTCCGTCAAGCCAGTCCGCCCGTCAGGGCCTCTGCCATACCCGTCTGTCAGCCAGTGTCACAGCCGTGCCTGCATGCCCGTGTCTTGTCCCCGGTGGGATCAGCATCCACAGTCCGACTCCACCCTGGAGTGGTACCTGGTAGCTTCCTATTGCACAAGTCTGACCTCACCATCAGAGGCTCCAGCGAACACCTAGGAAGCTACTTAGTAACGCCCCTTCCAGGGAAGTTCGGTCTGTGGTCCAGTGCGGCCACACCCCCAGGCGCCCACGCCAACCAGTCTCGGTGCGAGCGTTACACTGGTATTGGCACCCTTTACATTAATTTAGTATGGAAACACATTTTGACTCACCTGTGGTAGATCACATATGAGAATCACCCTTCATGACATGCGCCGTACATGTACTGCACATGTTCTCCCTTTGATGTGGACTCCGTCGCTGAGCCCACATCTTTCCCCGCACATGTCACCTGTTTTGTTCTGACACACCTGTCCAGGGTATCCCAAACTCTGCTTCGTTCACCTCGGTCCGCTGCCCTCTGTTGTGATCCACGTATAGTCTTGTAAGTTGCCCGGCGTGGCTTAATTATGACATCTCCCTAATCCCATTCAAAAAAGCATTCCCATCAAACTGTATATCCTCTTAATATATTGCAATCATCATACTATGTGCCACTATATACTTACAGTTACTCATTTTGCCCTTCTATCCAGCTAATTCTTCTCTTTTCCATTAGGTCTGTGACATCACGTGATTATTAACAACTGGCCGGTTGAATCTTTATAAGCGCTATGTAGAAACAGGAGGTCAATTGTTCCTGTATGACACATCAGTCACTGCAAATGTCAATAGCATAGGGGAGGAGTGGAGCAGCTTGGTCAGGAGTTGAAGAGGGGAATGATAAATGCAGGGACGAAATACTTCCTGATTCTACATAGAGCAGAGAAAACAGAAAAATTAACTGGGTGGAAAGGCAAAATTAGCAATTGTAAGTACACAGTGCTATATAATATGATGGGTGTGATTAGGGCCGTATTTAGAGTTTCTGCTGCCCTAGGCACTTTTAGCGCTGCCTCCCCCTCTGGTGAGTATGACACTATCGGCAGTGACTTTGGGAAGAATCACTGATGTGAAAGTTGCCGTTTGCAGCAGATCAGGCAGTTTTTCTGCATCTGCCACGTAACGGATCACTTACGGCAACACTGCGTTTGGTTTCATTCATTCCTTATGGGATTTGCGGTACTTGATGTGATCTGGGAAATGCGGTGCCATACCTCCCAACTTTTGAAGGGAAAAAGATCTAAAGGTTGCGGCGCACGTAGTGCGCCGCGGCAAATTTTAGGCCACGCCTCTGACCACACCCATTTCACAACTAATCACACCCATATCCAAGTCCCAACCACACCCATTTAGCACTGCTGATCACACTGTTTCATATACATTAAAACAAAAAAAAAATATGGCCACGCAGTGCTTCATACTGTACAATGGCTATGCAGTGCTCCACATACTGTATAATGGCCCTACATGATGTTCTATACTGTATAATGGCCACACAGTGCTCCATACTGTATAATGGCCACGTCTGTCCTGTGTCCTTGTGTGTACCACATTGAGAATGGAGAAAAGAAAGAAGACCAAAGAACTGTCTGAGGACTTGAGAAACCAAATTGTGAGGAAGCATGAGCAATCTCAAGGCTACAAGTCCATCTCCAAAGACCTGAATGTTCCTGTGTCTACCATGTGCAGTGTCATCAAGAAGTTTAAAGCCCATGGCACTGTGGCTAACCTCCCTAGATGTGGATGGAAAAGAAAAATTGACAAGAGATTTCAACGCAAGATTGTGCGGATGTTGGATAAAGAACCTCGACTAACATCCAAACAAGTTCTAGCTGCCCTGCAGTCCGAGGGTACAACAGTGTCAACCCGTACTATCCGTCGGCGTCTGAATGAAAAGGGACTGTATGGTAGGAGACCCAGGAAGACCCCACTTCTTACCCCAAGACATAAAAAAGCCAGGCTGGAGTTTGCCAAAACTTACCTAAAAAAGCCTAAAATGTTTTGGAAGAATGTTCTCTGGTCAGATGAGACAAAAGTAGAGCTTTTTGGGCAAAGGCATCAACATAGAGTTTACAGGAGAAAAAAAGAGGCATTCAAAGAGAAGAACACGGTCCCTACAGTCAAACATGGCGGAAGTTCCCTGATGTTTTGGGGGTGCTTTGCTGCCTCTGGCACTGGACTGCTTGACCGTGTGCATGGCATTATGAAGTCTGAAGACTACCAACAAATTTTGCAGCATAATGTAGGGCCCAGTGTGAGAAAGCTGGGTCTCCCTCAAAGGTCATGGGTCTTCCAGCAGGACAATGACCCAAAACACACTTCAAAAAGCACTAGAAAATGGTTTGAGAGGAAGCACTGGAGACTTCTAAGGTGGCCAGCAATGAGTCCAGACCTGAATCCCATAGGACACCTGCGGAGAGATCTAAAAATGGCAGTTTGGAGAAGGCACCCTTCAAATATCAGGGACCTGGAGCAGTTTGCCAAAGAAGAATGGTCTAAAATTCCAGCAGAGCATTGGAAGCAACTCATTGATGGTTACCGGAAGCGGTTGGTCGCAGTTATTTTGGCTAAAGGTTGTGCAACCAAGTATTAGGCTGAGGGTGCCAATACTTTTGTCTGGCCCAATTTTGGAGTTTTGTGTGAAATGATCAATGTTTTGCTTTTTGCTTCATTCTCTTTTGTGTTTCTTCATTTAAGACAAATTAAATGAAGATAATAATACCAAAGAATTTGTGTTTGCAATCATTTTCAGGAATAAACTGAGTATTATCTGACAGAATTGCAGGGGTGTCAATACTTTTGACCATGACTGTACTGAGCCCGAGTGACGGGCGAGACACCACATGTACTGAGCCCGAGTGACGGGCGAGACACCACATGTACTGAGCCGGAGTGACGGGCGAGACACCCCATGTACTGAGCCCGGGTGACACTGTAATATGTAAGTAACATCAGACTGTATTGTGGGGACCATTCACTTCTATGGGAGGGTGTTAAAGGGAACCTGTCACCCCCAAAATCGCGGGTGAGGTAAGCCCACCGGCATCAGGGGCTTATCTACAGCATTCTGGAATGCTGTAGATAAGCCCCCGATGTAACCTAAAAGATGAGAAAAAGACGTTATATTATACTCACCCAGGGGCGTTCCCGCTGTTGGTCCGGGTCCGGCGCCTCCCATCTTCATCAGATGACGTCCTCTTCTGGTCTTCACACCGCAGCTCCGGCGCAGGCGTACTTTGCCTGCCTTGTTGAGGGCAGAGCAAAGTACAGCATTGTGCAGGCGCCGGGCCTCTCTGACCTTTCCCGGCACCTGCGCAATGCAGTACTTTACTCTGCCCTCAACAGGGCAGAGTAAAGTAGACTGCAGTCTACTTTAGACTACAGTCAACTACAGTCTACAGTCAACTACAGTCTACAGTAGACTACAGTCTACTACAGTCAACTGCAGTCTACTTTAGACTACATAGACTACAGTCAACAGGGCAGACTAAACTAGAAGAAGAGGGGACGGGAAGAAAAACATTAGACTCGAACAAAGACGACCCAGGAAAACATACTCAGAAGGGAGGTAAGAACATTTCTAAAACAATCCACAGTGAGGAGATTGGAACAAAACAAAATCCTCTAAACTGCATGCTCGCAAACGCCAGAAGCCTGACAAACAAGATGGAAGAACTAGAAGCAGAAATATCTACAGGTAACTTTGACATAGTGGGAATAACCGAGACATGGTTAGATGAAAGCTATGACTGGGCAGTTAACTTACAGGGTTACAGTCTGTTTAGAAAGGATCGTAAAAATCGGAGAGGAGGAGGGGTTTGTCTCTATGTAAAGTCTTGTCTAAAGTCCACTTTAAGGGAGGATATTAGCGAAGGGAATGAGGATGTCGAGTCCATATGGGTTGAAATTCATGGAGGGAAAAATGGTAACAAAATTCTCATTGGGGTCTGTTACAAACCCCCAAATATAACAGAAAGCATGGAAAGTCTACTTCTAAAGCAGATAGATGAAACTGCAACCCATAATGAGGTCCTGGTTATGGGGGACTTTAACTACCCGGATATTAACTGGGAAACAGAAACCTGTGAAACCCATAAAGGCAACAGGTTTCTGCTAATAACCAAGAAAAATTATCTTTCACAATTGGTGCAGAATCCAACCAGAGGAGCAGCACTTTTAGACCTAATACTATCTAATAGACCTGACAGAATAACAAATCTGCAGGTGGTTGGGCATTTAGGAAATAGCGACCACAATATTGTGCAGTTTCACCTGTCTTTCACTAGGGGGACTTGTCAGGGAGTCACAAAAACATTGAACTTTAGGAAGGCAAAGTTTGAACAGCTTAGAGATGCCCTTAATCTGGTAGACTGGGACAATATCCTCAGAAATAAGAATACAGATAATAAATGGGAAATGTTTAAGAACATCCTAAATAGGCAGTGTAAGCGGTTTATACCTTGTGGGAATAAAAGGACTAGAAATAGGAAAAACCCAATGTGGCTAAACAAAGAAGTAAGACAGGCAATTAACAGTAAAAAGAAAGCATTTGCACTACTAAAGCAGGATGGCACCATTGAAGCTCTAAAAAACTATAGGGAGAAAAATACTTTATCTAAAAAACTAATTAAAGCTGCCAAAAAGGAAACAGAGAAGCACATTGCTAAGGAGAGTAAAACTAATCCCAAACTGTTCTTCAACTATATCAATAGTAAAAGAATAAAAACTGAAAATGTAGGCCCCTTAAAAAATAGTGAGGAAAGAATGGTTGTAGATGACGAGGAAAAAGCTAACATATTAAACACCTTCTTCTCCACGGTATTCACGGTGGAAAATGAAATGCTAGGTGAAATCCCAAGAAACAATGAAAACCCTATATTAAGGGTCACCAATCTAACCCAAGAAGAGGTGCGAAACCGGCTAAATAAGATTAAAATAGATAAATCTCCGGGTCCGGATGGCATACACCCACGAGTACTAAGAGAACTAAGTAATGTAATAGATAAACCATTATTTCTTATTTTTAGTGACTCTATAGCGACAGGGTCTGTTCCGCAGGACTGGCGCATAGCAAATGTGGTGCCAATATTCAAAAAGGGCTCTAAAAGTGAACCTGGAAATTATAGGCCAGTAAGTCTAACCTCTATTGTTGGTAAAATATTTGAAGGGTTTCTGAGGGATGTTATTCTGGATTATCTCAATGAGAATAACTGTTTAACTCCATATCAGCATGGGTTTATGAGAAATCGCTCCTGTCAAACCAATCTAATCAGTTTTTATGAAGAGGTAAGCTATAGACTGGACCACGGTGAGTCATTGGACGTGGTATATCTCGATTTTTCCAAAGCGTTTGATACCGTGCCGCACAAGAGGTTGGTACACAAAATGAGAATGCTTGGTCTGGGGGAAAATGTGTGTAAATGGGTTAGTAACTGGCTTAGTGATAGAAAGCAGAGGGTGGTTATAAATGGTATAGTCTCTAACTGGGTCGCTGTGACCAGTGGGGTACCGCAGGGGTCAGTATTGGGACCTGTTCTCTTCAACATATTCATTAATGATCTGGTAGAAGGTTTACACAGTAAAATATCGATATTTGCAGATGATACAAAACTATGTAAAGCAGTTAATACAAGAGAAGATAGTATTCTGCTACAGATGGATCTGGATAAGTTGGAAACTTGGGCTGAAAGGTGGCAGATGAGGTTTAACAATGATAACTGTAAGATTATACACATGGGAAGAGGGAATCAATATCACCATTACACACTGAACGGGAAACCACTGGGTAAATCTGACAGGGAGAAGCACTTGGGGATCCTAGTTAATGATAAACTTACCTGGAGCAGCCAGTGCCAGGCAGCAGCTGCCAAGGCAAACAGGATCATGGGGTGCATTAAAAGAGATCTGGATACACATGATGAGAGCATTATACTGCCTCTGTACAAATCCCTAGTTAGACCGCACATGGAGTACTGTGTCCAGTTTTGGGCACCGGTGCTCAGGAAGGATATAATGGAACTAGAGAGAGTACAAAGGAGGGCAACAAAATTAATAAAGGGGATGGGAGAACTACAATACCCAGATAGATTAGCGAAATTAGGATTATTTAGTCTAGAAAAAAGACGACTGAGGGGCGATCTAATAACCATGTATAAGTATATAAGGGGACAATACAAATATCTCGCTGAGGATCTGTTTATACCAAGGAAGGTGACGGGCACAAGGGGGCATTCTTTGCGTCTGGAGGAGAGAAGGTTTTTCCACCAACATAGAAGAGGATTCTTTACTGTTAGGGCAGTGAGAATCTGGAATTGCTTGCCTGAGGAGGTGGTGATGGCGAACTCAGTCGAGGGGTTCAAGAGAGGCCTGGATGTCTTCCTGGAGCAGAACAATATTGTATCATACAATTATTAGGTTCTGTAGAAGGACGTAGATCTGGGTATTTATTATGATGGAATATAGGCTGAACTGGATGGACAAATGTCTTTTTTCGGCCTTACTAACTATGTTACTATGTTACTATGTTACTATGTCTTTTTCTCATGTTTTAGGATACATCAGGGGCTTATCTACAGCATTCCAGAATGCTGTAGATAAGCCCCTGATGCCGATGTGCCTACCTCACCCGCGATTTTGGCGGTGACAGGTTCCCTTTAAGGAGGAGGTGAGCTGTGACATCTCCTATTGTGACTGTTGGATCTGGTTGCCGGGGTCTACCTTCCTGTGGTTGTTACAAGTATCCTCCGCTCACCTTTCGGGGTGTTGCGCTCCTCGTCCACTTGTCTCAGGAGATTCGGTTGAACGCTCGGTCCGGCGCTGACATCCTGCAATATAATGGAAATGGCGGCTGAAGCTGCAGCACAAGGAGACACCGGAGAACGGCGGGGACAGAGCACTCTGTAGCCGTGGACACGTGCAGTATAGCACGTGGCTGCTGGTCATGTGACGCCTGCACTCACTTTCACCAGAGGAGCGGCGCTATAGGTCAGAATATCAGAGTAGAAGCCTCGCTGTCTGATCACCGGATATTTCCGCGGGAGGACGGCGCTGATCCGCGCGGGTGACACTGGCACAAGCGACTGCGGACGCGGGATCTCCCAGTGTGGACGGGACTCCGCGGAGGATGGGGGTCGTCTGCCGTTATCTGCTCCATCTGCGCCCAACAGAGAAGACAAACATGTCCGATAACTCTACAGGACCGTGACAGCTGCAGAACATCGCCCCCCCCTCCCTCCCTGCAGAGCTTCATCGCCCCCCTCCCTCCCTCCCTGCAGAGCTTCATCGCCCCCCCTCCCTCCCTCCCTGCAGAGCTTCATCATCGCCCCCCCTCCCTCCCTGCAGAGCTTCATCATCGAAGCCCCTCCCTCCCTGCAGAGCTTCATCATCGCCCCCCCTCCCTCCCTGCAGAGCTTCATCATCGCCCCCCCTCCCTCCCTGCAGAGCTTCATCATCGCCCCCCCTCCCTCCCTGCAGAGCTTCATCATCGCCCCCCCTCCCTCCCTGCAGAGCTTCATCATCGCCCCCCCTCCCTCCCTGCAGAGCTTCATCATCGCCCTCCCTCCTTGCAGAGCTTCATCATCGCCCCCCCTCCCTGCAGAGCTTCATCATCGCCCCCCCTCCCTCCCTGCAGAGCTTCATCATCGCCCCCCCTCCCTCCCTGCAGAGCTTCATCATCGCCCCCCCTCCCTCCCTGCAGAGCTTCATCATCGCCCCCCCTCCCTCCCTGCAGAACTTCATCATCGCCCCCCCTCCCTCCCTGCAGAGCTTCATCATCGCCCTCCCTCCCTGCAGAGCTTCATCATCGCCCCCCCTCCCTGCAGAGCTTCATCATCGCCCCCCCTCCCTCCCTGCAGAGCTTCATCATCGCCCCCCCTCCCTCCCTGCAGAGCTTCATCATCGCCCCCCCTCCCTCCCTGCAGAGCTTCATCATCGCCCCCCCTCCCTCCCTGCAGAGCTTCATCATCGCCCCCCCTCCCTCCCTGCAGAGCTTCATCATCGCCCTCCCTCCCTGCAGAGCTTCATCATCGCCCCCCCTCCCTGCAGAGCTTCATCATCGCCCCCCCTCCCTCCCTGCAGAGCTTCATCATCGCCCCCCTCCCTTCCTGCAGAGCTTCATCATCGCCCCCCCTCCCTCCCTGCAGAGCTTCATCATCGCCCCCCCTCCCTCCCTGCAGAGCTTCATCATCGCCCCCCCTCCCTCCCTCCCTGCAGAGCTTCATCATCGCCCCCCCTCCCTCCCTCCCTGCAGAGCTTCATCATTGCCCCCCCTCCCTCCCTCCCTACAGAGCTTCATCATCGCCCCCCTCCCTCCCTGCAGAGCTTCATCATCGCCCCCCCTCCCTCCCTGCAGAGCTTCATCATCGCCCCCCCCTCCCTCCCTGCAGAGCTTCATCATCGCCCCCCCCTCCCTCCCTGCAGAGCTTCATCGCCCCCCCTCCCTCCCTCCCTGCAGAGCTTTATCGCCCCCCCTCCCTGCAGAACATCGCCCCCGTCCGTCCTCATACTCACCTGTCACTCAGCTCAGCTGCCTGTCCCACACACTGCGCGCGCCGCAGCCGCCGACATCCCTCTGGCGCTCTGTCCCGCCGCAGCTCCTTCTTCCTGACTGAGTGAGCGGTCATGTGATACTGCTCAATAAGGTCATGAATATGCGCATATTCATGACCTTAATGACCGGTACCATGTGACCGCTCACTCAGGACGCGCTACAGACGGTGAGAACAGGCATCGCTGGAGGCTGGAGCAGGAGGTGAGTATCGTCTCTCTTCATGGAGGGTGGGTGGGATGCGGAGGCGGGGAGGGGCGCGGGGAGGCAGGCGGGGGGGCGGGGTTTTGCGTCGGTCGCGTTTGTGACTTAAAAAAAAAAAAAAAAAAATCCTTGCCCAGGTGCCGCCCCCCCGCAATGTCGCCGCCCTAGGCACGTGCCCTCGAGTGCCTAGTGGCAAATACGGCCCTGGGTGTGATATATTAAGAGGATAAATACTTTGATGGGAGTGCTTCTTTAAGGCCTATTACTATGCAGACCTGTGTGTTATCACTTAGTCTCTAAACTTCTGTGCATACTGTGCATCCATCCCTGCTGGATCCCCTTCATCAGTCCTGCTGCTCCTGAGATATCCGAGTATGCCAAGTCCTTGCTGCCCACATGTCTTCCAGCTCACTGCATTGACGCCTAGGGTCCATGTACCCATCTGGACCTGATGCTTAGAGGATCTATCTCACCAGGTGTGCCTGTTTATGACACATGTCATAGCAGGCAACTGCTGACAAGATGTTATCAGCACCGATCACCACCTAATAATGACGTGAGAGAAGCTGAAGCTAACCTTGAATGTCCTTTTATCAGTAGAGAAGCATTTCTGCCTCATGCTATATTCCCTGTCTAGAAGCACTGGGTACTGATACAGTGCCTTGCGAAAGTATTTGGCCCCCTGGAACTTTTCAACCTTTTCCCACATATCATGCTTCAAACATAAAGATACCAAATGTAAATTTTTGGTGAAGAATCAACAACAAGTGGAACACATTTGTGAAGTTGAATGAAATTTATTGGTTATTTTAAATTTTTGTGGAAATTCAAAAACTGATAAGTGGGGCGTTCAATATTAATTGGCCCCTTTACTTTCAGTGCAGCAAACTCAGTCCAGAAGTTCATTGTGGATCTCTGAATGATCCAATGTTGTCCTAAATGCCTAATGATGATAAATATAATCCACCTGTGTATAATCAAGTCTCCGTATAAATGCACCTGCTCTGTGATAGTCTCAGGGTTCTGTTTGAAGCACAGAGAGCATCACGAAGACCAAGGAACACAACAGGCAGGTCCGTGATACTGTTGTGGAGAAGTTTAAAGTTGGGTTTGGATACAAAATGATTTCCAAAACTTTAAACATTCCAAGCAGCACTGTGCAAGCGATCATATTGAAATGGAAGGAGCATCATACCACTGAAAATCTACCAAGACCCAACCGTCCCTCTAAACTTTCAACTCAAACAAGGAGAAGACTGATCAGAGATGCAGCCAAGAGGCCCATGATCACTCTGGATGAACTGCAGAGATCTACAGCTGAGGTGGAACAGTCTGTCCATAGGACAACAATCAGTCGTACACTGCACAAATCTTGCCTTTATGGAATAGTGGCAAGAAGAAAGCCATTTCTCAAAGATATCCATAAAAAGTGTTGTTTAAAGTTTGCAACAAGCCACCTGGGAGACCCACCAAACATGTGGAAGAAGGCGCTCTGGTCAGATGAAACCAAAATCGAACTTTTTGGCACATAATCCCGCCCCCACCACATTACCACACATAATCCCACCCCCCCACCACATTACCACACACAATCCCGTCCCCACACATTAAATTGTACCTGGTAGAAGTCAAGGAAAGATCTTTGAAAATGACGAAAATGACTAGAGATTTAATTGTGTTTACAGAGAAATTTTAACTTAATTTATGTTTCATTATGAAATTTGTTTAGATGCTGGAATGAAAAAAAAACCGCACATCTTACTGAATCCAGTTTGTTTTTGATTTTACACTGTGAATAAAATGTATTATTAGTATTATTCAGATTTTTAATGATTATTATTGTTATTAACTTCATTATAAGTTAATTTACCACCTGCGTAAGCGCTATTGAATGTTGTCATTATTTACTTTAGTTTAATCACCAGCAGCGTTAATTAGATAGCAATGAGCGTGCCGAGCGTTAGCTGGCTGGAAACATCTAGTCAAATATAACAAAATATATAGGTTTTAGTTGAGCAATGGCATCTGGTAACAAAGAACATGCACCATTCAGTGATGCTATCTTAATGAAGTATAAAAGAGGAAAGAGGAGAAGGAAATGCAGTGATCAAGTTTATACGTCTTCATAAAATATCGACAGAAAGTATACAAAATGAAAGCAATAATGTGAGCAGTGGAAATTGTTTACAGAAAATTGCAGATGTTTTTTAAAAAAAGCCAGAATAAGGAAATCCAATATAACATTTTCTTGATCAGCAAATCTCCAAGTATAGTACATAGTAATCAGCTCAGTTCTTTAAAAAGCACAAGAAATTCTTCTCTAGAAGGTACCATCTGTGAGGGGAAATGATCTGATTTTACATAGACTATATTGTAAATGTATGTTAGTGCACAGATCTGGCTAGGTTTCAGGGCGATAAAGAATTCTCTTGTTTTGTTATTTTTTAGTCCATAGAATTCAATTGTAGACTTCACATTTTTATTAAAGTCACCAAAACTGAATCGGTGCATCAATGCATTCTAATGGTCAGGTAGTCAGTGAAGCACTAGTCAGATCAAACATTTCTTCATTGTCAACCTAGAGCCTGAGCTTTACTACAGTCTGTACATCAAAACACAGTTATTTTATTGTGATATAAACCCTCCTATCTGCCATAACCCACAATCACACAGTCATATCTCACTTCAGCATACCACAAGTGGGCCTTTTTTTTTGGTGCCTCGCCTCTGTACCATATGACCAGGACCAGCGCCACCACTAGGGCCGACAGTCAGAGTAGACAGATTAGGCATCTGCCTAGAGTCCTTGGCCCCCAGGGGACCCCAGCTAGAGGCATGCCGCTAATAGTGGCCCACCTTGTGGCCGTTATGGCTCCTGTGAGTCAGGGCCCCCCCTGCATTCAACTGTATCAGCATCATAGATACTGATACAGTTGAAAGCAATGGTGGAGGAGAGCGCATCAAATGACGCTCCCTCCCCCATCATTCCCCCCACCTCTGACGCAATGGGCGCGTGATGATATCACTTCATTGCGCGCCACTCTGGTCCGAACAGTGGAGCTGCTGAGACAATCTGCAGGGGGCAGCATTATACTCTGAGGGGGAGTATTATCTATGCATTTAGAGTATACATGCAGAGTATATGCAGGCCTGCATTATACTCTATATTGTTTGCATTATGCTGAATGAGGGCTGCATTATACTCTATCAAGGACTATGGCGAGTGTATTATACTATATGGGATCTTCATTATACTGTATAGAGGACTATGGGGAATGTATTATACTATATGAAGAACTATGGGGTGCATTATACTATGGAGAGTGAATTGTACTATATGGAGGACTATGGGAGGTGCATTGTACAATATAGAGGACTATGAGGAGTGTATTATACTCTATGGAGGACTATGATGAGTGTGCTACACTGTATGGGGAACTATATGGAGTGTATTATACTACATGGAGGACTATGCGGAGTGTTTTATATTATATGAAGGACTATGGGGAGTGTATTTTACTATAAGGAGGACTAAGGGGAGTGTAATATACTATATGGAGTGCTATGGGGCACATTATACTAAATGGAGGACTATGGGGTATACATTATACAATATGGAGGACTATGGTGCACATTGTGCTAAGTGGAGGACTATGAGGCACATTATACTATATGGAGGACTATAGGGAGTGCATTATGCTATATGGCGGACTATGGGGCAAATTATACTATATGGAGGATTATGGGGTGTTTATTATACAATATGGAGGACTATGGTGATTATTATACTAAACAAGCAAAATGCATATTCATTGAGTGATTGGATTGTTTATACTGGAACAAAAATAATTGTTCTCATCAGCACATATTATATCTATACAATATTATTGCCACCAAAATTTACTCATTGATTTAAAAAAAATCCAATAATCACTTGTCCTCATTCCCCGCTGTTCTGGTCTTTACAGAGAGCTCTTACCACAGCGGGGCCATGTAGCGATGTCATCGTAACCACTGCGTTTCCCTCCGCCATAATTGCTTTCAACTGTATCGGGTCCTTCTGTCCCACGAGGTCAATAGTGGCCACGTGGCCTGAAACCATTAGGGGTACGCCACTGGTTGTGAGTGAGAAGTTATCAAATCATACTATTATCAAAATAAGTAAAGGTTCCCTTAGAAAACAGCATTTCTACTGTGTGAAAGCAATAAAACCTAAAAAATACCTATAAAAATTTAGTATCACTGTATTTACACTGACCCGAATAATAAATTAGCCTTACCACTTATACCGCATGGTTAACCATGCAAAAATAAAACTAAGAGCTATTCTCGTACTGCTGTCTATTTGTTCATTCTACCTCCCAAACATCATAATAAGGCTCAGCTCACATTTATCCTGCGCTCTCCGGTGAGCGCTTACATCTGGGTGTCTTTGTAAATTCCCCAAAACCACGATTCATACAAAACCCCGGATGGAATCATTCACTTATGAGGCAGATGGAGTCACTTTGGTCTGTGTTCCAGTAGTGTCCCAGCATTTTCTGCATCTTTTTAATGCACAGATCTGTGCATGCCTTAAAAGATGGATAGGACCGGAGTAGACGCCAAATGGACTCCAAAGTGTCAACATCTGCCTTATGGTGGGTGGTCCTGTTGGGGATTTGTCTGAATCACATTTTTGTGGGATTTATACAGAAACCCTGATGTAAGTGCTCAGTGAAGAACACAAGATCCAGCCTTATACTGAAAGCAATAGAAAAATATTATGTTCCCCACAATGTTACCAATAAAAACCCTAATTTTTCCGACACAAAGCTAGACCTCATCTCCTTCATATGTCACTGGAACTATAAGGGGTTCCCAAATTATGGGTAGAACAAAGACTCTGGAAAAGCGACATGGCTCCCACCCCATAAATAAAATCCAGTAAATTCTGCCCTCCAGAATCCAAATACTCTTCTGAGCCCCACTGCGCCTAAACTACAGTAAGCAGCCACATGTTTGGCATTATTGTAATGAAGAGAAGGCATTTATTTTACGGGTATCGACAGAAGCACAAACTGGGTACAATGTATGGGGGTGCTACATTATATGGGGCACTACACTGTACTGTAGACTGGCAGATTTGCAATTCTCCAGAAAAAACCTGGTATGAATGTTACAAAATAGTCACTGCAGCAATAGATGAATTCATTGAGAGTTGCAATTTCTAGAATGGAGTCACTTTTGGGGGTTTTCTGCTGTACTGGCACCTTCAGGACTCTGCAAATGTCGCCCACAAACTACTCTAGCAAAATCTGTGCTCCAAAAGCCAAATAGCGCTCCTTCCTTGTCAGCCCTGATGTGTGGCCTAACAGCAATTTCTGACAACATATGGCTCAACATCACATTCAGGAGAAATTGTGCAACAAATTGTGGGGTCTAGTTTCCACTATTAACCCTTGTGTACAAGAAAAATTTGCAGGTAATACAAAAATTACATTTTTACCACTAAAATGTCATATTTCCATTTCTCAATGTTATAAAATTCTGTGATGCACATATGGGTTCCAAATACTCACTAAACTCCGAGATAAATTTCTTGAAGGGTCAAGTTTAAAAAAAAAAAGTTTCTGCTGTTTTCACATGTCAGGCGTTCTTTAAATGCTATATGGCATTCACAATATATCCCAGGCAGATAGCGCTCTTTCCTTTCTTAGTCTTGCCATGTGCCCAACCAGAGGTTTTTGACCACATATGGGGTATCGTCACTTTTGGGACAAATTGTACAATAAATTATCGTGTCCATTTTCTCCTATTATCCATTGTGAAAATTACAAATTTGGGGCGAAAACAACATTTTTGTGAAAAAACTGAAAATTTTCAATAGGATGACCTAATGTTATCAAATTCTTCTATGTAGTACCTGTGAGTTCAAAATGCTCACTATATCGCTGAGTAAAATCCTTGAGAGGTTTAGTTTCCAACATGGGGTAACTTGTATTTTTTTCCACTGTTTAGGCACATCAGGGGCTCTCCAAACGCAACATGACACCCGCAGACAATTTAATCAAAGTATGCGTTCTACGTTATAAACTTTTATGAAGCATCTGGGGGTTCAAGGTGCTCATCAAACATCTACATACATTCCTTAAGGGGTCTCATTTCTAAAATGGGGTCACTTGTGGGGGGATTCTACTGTTTAGGCACATCTCCAAATGCGACATAGTGCCTGCTCTCAATCTCAGCCATTTTAGTGTTCAAAAAATCAATTGGTGCGCCATCCCTTTCGAGACCTGCCGTGCCCCCAAATATTAGTATTCCCGCATATATGACATATCATCGTTCCCAGGAGAAACTGCACAGCAAATTTTCGAGACCATTTTCTCCTGTTACCCTTGTGAAAAATAAAACAGTTGGGGTTAAAAGTAAAATTTTGTGGGTAAAATGTGATTTTTTTTTATTTTCACAGCTCTATATTATAAACTTCTGTGGAACACCTCCACCTCAAGGTGCTCACCACACATATAGATACAGTACAGACCAAAAGTTTGGACACACCTTCTCATTTAAAGATTTTTCTGTATTTTCAGGACTATGAAAATTGTAAATTCACACTGAAGGTATCAAAACTATGAGTTAACACATGTGGAATTATATACTTAACAAAAAAAAGTGTGAAACAACTGAAAATATGTCTTATATTCTAAGTTCTTAAAAGTAGCCACCTTTTGCTTTGATGACTGCTTTGCACACTCTTGGCATTCTCTTGAGCTTTTTTCATTGATAGATAGGGTGATTCTGAACATGACGATACCAAATATGTGTATGTTTAACCCCTTAGCGACCGCCGATACGCCTTTTAATGGCGGCCGCTAAGGGTACTTAAACCACAGCGCCGTTAATTAACGGCGCTGTGGAAAAAGTCAATAGCGTCCCCCAGAGGCCGATTTTCTCCGGGGTCTCGGCTGCCGTGGGTAGCCGAGACCCCAGAGAACATGATTCGGGTTTTTTTTAACCCACCCCGCATTTGCGATCGCCGGTAATTAACCGTCTACCGGCGATCGGGAAAAAAAACAAAAAAAAACGCGATCTCTTTTTAATTTCTCTGTCCTCCGATGTGATCGCACATCGGAGGACAGAGAAAAGGGGTCCCAGGTGGCCCCCCAATACTCACCTAGCTCCCCCGATGCTCCTCGTGTCTCCCGGTGGGCGCCGCCATCTTCAGAATGGCGGGCGCATGTGCAGTGCGCCCGCCGGCCGGCACCGGGAGAATCTTTGGGGTCTCGGCTGCCGGGGGTAGCCGAGACCCCAAAGAGCATGATCGGGGTCGGTATTACCGACCCCTGTTTTGCAATCGCCGGTAATTAACTGTTTACCGGCGACCGCAAAAAAAAAAAAGTAAAGTGTAATTCTCTGTCCTCTGATGTGATCGCACATCAGAGGACAGAGAAATAGGGGGATTCGGGGACCCTAGCATACTCACCTAGGTCCCTGGATCCTCTTGCTGCTCCTCCTGGCCGACCGGCAGGAGAACAGCAGTTGGGGCTAAAATAAGGGTTAGGGTTAGGGGTAGGGTTAGGGTTAGGGGTAGGGTTAGGGGTAGGGTTAGGGGTAGGGGTAGGGTTAGGGGTAGGGTTAGGGGTAGGGTTAGGGGTAGGGGTAGGGTTAGGGGTAGGGTTAGGGGTAGGGTTAGGGGTAGGTTAGGGTTAGGGGTAGGGTTAGGGGTAGGGGTAGGGTTAGGGTTAGGGGTAGGGTTAGGGGTAGGGGTAGGGTTAGGGGTAGGGTTAGGGGTAGGGTTAGGGTTAGGGCTAGGGTTGGGGCTAAATTTAGGGTTAGGGTTGGGGCTAAATTTAGGGTTAGGGTTTGGGCTAAATTTAGGGTTAGGGTTGGGGCTAAATTTAGGGTTAGGCTTCTTTCACACTTACGTCGGTACGGGGCCGTCGTAATGCGTCGGCCCGACATACCGACGCACGTTGTGAAAATTGTGCACAACGTGGGCTGCAGCTGTAGTTTTTCAACGCATCCGCTGCCCAATCTATGTCCTGGGGAGGAGGGGGCGGAGTTACGGCCACGCATGCGCGGTCAGAAATGGCGGATGCGACGTACAAAAAAACGTTTCATTGAACGTTTTTTTGTGCCGACGCTCCGCCAAAACACAACTGATCCAGTGCACGACGGACGCGACGTGTGGCCATCCGTCACGATCCGTCGGCAATACAAGTCTATGGGCAAAAAACGCATCCTGCGGGCACATTTGCAGGATCCGTTTCTTGTCCAAAACGACGGATTGTGACGGAATGCCAAACGACGCAAGTGTGAAAGTAGCCTTAGGGCTAGGGTTAGGGTTGGGGCTAAAGTTAGGGCTAGGGTTGGGGCTAAAGTTAGGGTTAGAGCTGGGATTAGGGTTAGGGTTTGGATTAGGGTTGGTATTAGGGTTAGGGTTGGCATTAGGGTTATGCTTGGGATTAGGGTTAGGTTTGGGATTAGGGTTAAGGTTAGGGTTGTGATTAGGGGTGTATTGGGATTAGGGTTAGGTTTGAGGTTAGGGTTGAGATTAGGATTAGGGGTGTGTTGGATTTAGGGTTTTGATTAGGGTTATGGTTAGGGTTGACATTAGGGTTGTTTTGGGGTAAGGGTTGTGATTATGGTTAGGGTTAGTGATTAGGATTATGGATCAGGTTGGGATTAGGGTTAGGGGTGTGTTGGGGTTAGGGTTGGAGCTAGAATTGGGGGGTTTCCACTGTTTAGGTACATCAGGGGGTCTCCAAACATGACAGCCAATTCTGCGCTCAAAAAGTCAAATGGTGCTCCCTCCCTTCTGAGCTCTGCCGTGCGCCCAAACAGTGGGTTACCCCCACATATGGGGCATCAGCGTACTCGGGATAAATTGGACAACAACTTCTGGTGTCCAATTTCTCTTGTTACCCTTGTGAAAATAAAAACTTGGGGGCTACAATATCTTTTTTGTGAAAAAAAAAATATTTTTTATTTTCACGACTCTGCATTCTAAACTTCTGTGAAGCACTTGGGCATTCAAAGTTCTCCCCACACATCTAGATAAGTTCCTTGGGGGGTCTAGTTTCCAAAATGGGGTCACTTGTGGGGGGGTTACTACAGTTTAGGTATATCAGGGGCTCTGCAATCGCAACATAATGCCCACAGACCATTCTATCAAAGTCTGCATTCCAAAAAGGCGCTCCTTCCCTTCCGAGCTCTGCCGTGCACCCAAACAGTGGTTTACCCCCACATATGGCGCATCAGCGTACTCGGGATAAATTGGACAACAACTATTGCAGTCCAATTTCTCCTGTTACCCTTGTGAAAATAAAAACTTGGGGGCTACAATATCTTTTTTGTGGAAAAAAAAATATTTTTTATTTTCACGACTCTGCATTCTAAACTTCTGTGAAGCACTTGGGCATTCAAAGTTCTCACCACACATCTAGATAAGTTCCTTGGGGGGTCTAGTTTCCAAAATTGGGTCACTTGTGGAGGGTTTCTACTGGTTAGGTACATCAGGGGCTCTGCAAACGCAACATAATACCCGCAGACCATTCTATCAAAGTCTGTATTCCAAAACGGCGCTCCTTCCTTCCGAGCTCTGCCGTGCGCCCAAACAGTGGTTTACCCCCACATATGGGGTATCAGCATACTCAGGACAAATTGGACATCAACGTTTGGGGTCCAATTTCTCTTGTTTCCCTTGTGAAAATAAAAACTTGGGGGCTAAAAAGTCTTTTTTGTGGAAAAAAAAATATTTTTTATTTTCACGGCTCTGCATTATAAACTTCTGTGAAGCACTTGGGCATTCAAGGTTCTCATCACACATCTAGATAAGTTCCATGGGGGGTCTAGTTTCCAAAATGGGGTCACTTATGGGGGATTTCTACTGTTTAGGCACATCAAGGGCTCTCCAAACGCAACATGGCGTCCGATCTCAATTCCAGCCAATTCTACATTGAAAAAGTAAAACGGCACTCTTTCTCTTCCAAGCTCTGCGGTGCGCCCAAACAGTGGTTTACCCCCACATATTGGGTATCGACGTACTCAGGAGAAATTGCACAACAACTTTTGTGGTCTAGGTCTAATTTCTCCTGTTACCCTTGTGAAAATAAAAATTTGTGGGCAAAAATATCATTTTTGTAGAAAAAATGCGATTTTTTTTTCACGGCTCTACATTATAAACTTCTGTGAAGCACATGGGGGTTCAAAGTGCTCACCACACATCTAGATATGTTCCTTAAGGGGTCTAGTTTCCAAAATGGGGTCACTTGTGGGGGGTTTCCACTGTTTAGGCACATCAGAGGCTCTCCAAACGCGACATGGCGTCCAATCTCAATTCCAGCCAATTCTGCATTGAAAAAGTCAAACGGCGCTCCTTCACTTCTAAGTTCTGCGGTGCGCCCAAAAAGTGGTTTACCCCCACATATGGGGTATTGGCGTATGCAGGAGAAATCGCACAACAACTTTTGTGGTCTAATTTCTCCTGTTACCCTTGTGAAAATAAGAATTTGTGGGCGAAAAGATCATTTTTGTGTAAACAACAGCGATTTTTTATTTTCACGGCTCTACGTTATAAACTTCTGTGAAGCACTTGGGGGTTCAAAGTGCTCCCCACACATCTAGATAAGTTCCTTAAGGGGTCTAGTTTCCAAAATGGTGTCACTTGTGGGGAGTTTCCACTGTTTAGGCACATCAGGGGCTCTCTAAACGTGACATGGCGTCCGATCTCAATTCCAGCCAATTCTGCATTGAAAAAGTCAAACGGCGCTCCTTCACTTCTAAGTTCTGCGGTGCGCCCAAAAAGTGGTTTACCCCCACATATGGGGTATTGGCGTATTCAGGAGAAATTGCATAACAAAATTTATGGTTACATTTCTGTTTTTACACTTGTGAAAATAAAAAAAATGGTTCTGAATTAAGATGTTTGCAAAAAAAAGTTAAATGTTCATTTTTTCCTTCCACATTGTTTCAGTTCCTGTGAAGCACGTAAAGGGTTAATAAACTTCTTGAATGTGGTTTTGAGAACCTTGAGGGGTGTAGTTTTTAGAATGGTGTCACACTTCATTATTTTCTATCATATAGACCCCTCAAAATGACTTCAAATGTGATGTGGTCCCTAAAAAAAATGGTGTTGTAAAAATGAGAAATTGCTGGTCAACTTTTAACCCTTATAACTCCCTAACAAAAAAAAAATTTGGTTCCAAAATTGTGCTGATGTAAAGTAGACATGTGGGAAATGTTATTTATTAACTAATTTTCGTGACATATCTCTCTGATTTAAGGGCATAAAAATACAAAATTTGAAAAGTGCAAAATTTTAAAAATTTTCGCCATATTTCCGTTTTTTTCATAAATAATCGCAAGTAATATCGAAGAAATGTTACCACTAACATGAAGTACAATATGTCACTTAAAAACAATCTCAGAATCAGCGGGATCCGTTGAAGCGTTCCAGAGTTATAACCTCATAAAGTGACAGTGGTCAGAATTGCAAAAATTGGCCTGGTCATTAAGTACCAAATTGGCTCTGTCACTAAGGGGTTAATTTTATTTTTATTGTTTTATTTTGAAGGGGGTGATTTGAACTTTTATATTTTTAATTTTTTTAAATATTTTTTAAAACTTTTTTTTAACTTTTGGCATGCTTCAATATTCTCCATGGGAGACTAGAAGCTGCCACAACCCGATCGGCTCTTCTACATGGAGGCGATGATCAGATTGCCTCTAAATAGCATATTTACTCACTTACTATGAGCGCCAACCACTGGATGGCGCTCACAGCAATCCAGCACTGACAACCATAGAGGTCTCCAGGAGACTTCTGGTTATCATGCCAACACACCGGTGACCCGTGATCACGTGATAGGGTCACCGGTGTGCACTTGTTAAATTCCGTTGTCCCTGGAAAGATGTGGGCTCACCGCCAGAGCCCACATCAAAGGGAGAGAGTCTGACATCGATGTACTATTACGCCCCATGATGGTAAGGGGTTAAGGGGTCTAGTTTCCAGAATGGAGTCACTTGTTACCCTTATGAAAATATCAAATTTGGAGTTAAAGTAAAATTTTTGTGAAAAAAAAGTTAAATGTTTACTTTTTTCTTTCACATTGCTTTAGTTCCTGTGAAACAGCTGAAGGATTAATAAACTTCTTGAATGTGGTTTTGGGTACTTTGAGGGATGCAGTTTTTAGAATGGTGTAAATTTGGGTTTTTCCTCTCATATAGCGCCCCAAAGTCACGTCAAATGTGATGTGTTCCCTAAAAAATGGTTTTGTAAATTTTGATGGAAAAATGAGAAATCGCTGATCAACTTTTAACGCTTTTATCTTCCTAACAAGAAAAAAAATTATGTATCCAAAATTGTGCTGATGTAAAGAAGACATGTGAGATATGTCATTTATTAACTATTTTGTGTGAGCTAACTCTCTGATTTAAGTGCACAAAAATTAAAAGTTTGAAAATCTTTAAAATTTCTAAATTTTTCCCAATTTTCCTTTTCATAAATAAATGCAAGTCATATCGAAGAAATGTTAACAATATCATAAAAGTACAATATATCGCAAAAAAAAAAACAATCTCAGAATCAGTGGGATCCGTTGAAGTGTTCCAGAGTTATTACCACATAAAGTGACACTGGTCAGCATTGTAAAATTTGGCTTGGTCATTAAGGTCAACATTGGCTCGGTCACTAAGGGGTTAAAAGTGTTGCACTGGGATAGAGAAGATACGAGAGTTGTGAAGCAGTCCTGTTTAGCAGAGGTAAAGGCAGAATTGAACTTGAAGACTGCTTGCTTGAATGTGATAAAGTCTTTCTTTGCTGAGGTCAGGTTGGGACAGAAGCCCACAATAAGGCAATACCGCAAGGGAAATGAGACAAAGTAAGAGTGACGGAAGTGCTCCCCTGGTGGGGTTGTATATGGACACAACACCTATAAGAGCCTTAGAATGCGAGGCTACAGCCACACGGCTGGAGAAAAAAATTCTTCCAGATTGCAATTCAATTTAGTGGAGAGATCACGGTACCTGGGCTGCACTTGCAGAAATGAAAAATCCTCTACTGTATAAATTTATGAACTTTTTTGTTACACCAACACATTTTGGTTCCGGACTGGCGCCTTTTTCAAGGTAAAAAAATATTTTTAAAAAGCAAATGTGTATGCTTGAATGTGATAAATTCTCCCTTTTTAGTACAATTTCTTCCAGGACCGTTCTGCTTGAATGCTTAGCAAAGTTTTTGTGTAGTTGGTGTGCCAGGGTTGTCTATTGATAAGTCACATTATGCTATTCAAGATATGATATGAGTGTGGCACTGTAAAATATGCTGACAGTACCTGTGTCATGGAGTGAAGATATGATAGATAATGGTAAAAGAGAATTATAGAGTGTGTGAATGTCTAAGTGTGAGTGATTTCTCCGGGGGCATACTAATTGCTAGACTTGCAGGGCAGTTGAAGAGAACACAGATGAGAATGTGAGTAAATGGTTGTCAGATAGGGGTAGAGGTACAGTTATTTGGTTAAATACGGAAATAGGGAACAGAAGTGGATGAAGATGAGATGTGATGTCTTTATGGGTGACTGTGGAGGACTATTGTGTGAAACCATAAAATGAAGAGAATGACAAGAGTTTGAAGTATGCTGACTGGTATGTGTCAATGGGAATGTTGAAATCACCCATAATAATGTTGTGTCCCAACCATGAAGCATGGTGGGGGAAACATCATAGTTTGAGGGTGCTTTTCGGCAAAGGGTTAAGGACTGCTGCATCATTTTTAAGGGAGGATAGATGGGGTCATGTTTCGCGAGATTTTGACCAAACACCTCCTTCCCTCAGTAAGATGATTGAAGATGGGTCATGGCTGGGCAACAAAGGAATGGCTCTCTGAGAAGCTTTTCAAGGTCCTGGAGCGACCTAGTCAGTCTTCAGACCTGAACCCAAAAGAAAATCTTTAGAGGGAGCTGAAATTCAATTTTGGCCAGTGACAGCCCCGAAACCTGAAAGATGTGAAGAAGATCTATATGAAGGAGTGGGCCAAAATTCCTGCTGCAGTGTGTGCAAACTTGGTGAAGAACGACAGTAAGCAACCGCTGTAATTGCAAACAAAGGTTTCTGTAGCAAATATTAAGTTATGTTTTCTATTGTTTCAAATACCTGTATTTTTCGATTTATAAGACGCATCTGATTATAAGACGCACCTAGATTTTAGAAAGGAAAATAAGAAAAAAAATATTTTGAGCCAAATGGTGTGCAAAAACCTTTAACACAATAAAAAATATTATCTGTGGATGATGCTCTGTTATGGAGGATCTGTGAATTACAGTACAGTGCCTGCAATATTAACTAGTGTGCAGAGACAGATATGTGATTGGTGGAGGCAGCTCAGCAACAGTTCCCTCCACCAATCACTATCCATCCCTGTACAGAAGGAGGAGAATAGCTCTTCTCTCCCTCCTCAGCTTTAGGCCTTTTTCACACATCCATGTCTCCAGTACGTGTGGTGACAGTTTTCTCATGTACCGGAGACACTGACACACTTAGACCCTTTTAAATGAATGGGTCTGTGCACATGTCAGTGTGTTTCCACGGACCATGCGTCCATGTGCCCCACACGTAGACATGCCAGTTTTTTCCCATCAGCACGGGTGGCAAATTGTCCCGCACACGTGCACACGGAGAACACACATGAATGTCATCCATGTAACACGCATCAGCACCGGGGAAAAGCGCTACAGTAAGCGCTGTTCGCAGGCGCTGGGTGCTGAAGACAGCTCTTATCATTCTCCCATGCTCTGCTGGCAATTGGCGCGAGCAGAGGAGAATGATGAGAGTTATATTCAAGTCAGAACAATGACAGCAGGTAGGGGCTTTTTGGACTATTACTCCCATCAACCAACACTTGCTGCCGCTAATAACAGTGCCAGCAGGAGAAGACGATGGGGTATTCCTCACTTGCTGCCTGCAATATAACTAAATGAATGAAAAACCCGGCGTGGATTCCCTCATCTAATATATAATTGCCTAGAATACTACTTCCTGCTAATGTCCGGAGCTAATGTCCGGAGCTAATGTCCGGAGCTAATGTCCAGAGATAAGTGACGTCAACAGTGTCCAGTGTCTGATTGGTTGCCGCCTGCTGCGAGCGACCAATCAGAAACGTGCCGTACTGTGACACACTCCGCCCGCCATTTTGGTGTGATTTTTGAATTTTTACCTCACAGCAAGTTTCTACTGCGTGGAGGCGGGCCCAGTGACGTTGCTCTTCAAGCTCCTGCCGAATTTCAAGTATATATGGATTCTAGACTCCCGATTCTTTAGAATCGGGCTGCCATCTAGTATTTTCTATAAACAGCCAGGCAAAATTTACAGCTGGGGGATGCAACCCTCAGCTGTCAGCTTCAGCAAGGTTGGTTATCAAGAATAGAGGGGTCCCCAAGCCTTATTTTTAATTATTTAAATAAATAATTTTAAAAAACGGTGTAGGGTCCCCACAATTTTTGACAACCAGCCTTGCTAAAGCTCACAGCTGGGGTCTGGTAAGGGGCCATGGATATTGCCCACACAGCCTAAAAATAGCAGCCCGCAGTATCTATTAGATTCGCCAATTCTGCACTTTGCCTGGCTCTTCCCACTTGCCCCGTAGCGATGGCAAGTGGGGTTCATATTTTTGGATTTGATGTCACCTTTGTATTGTCAGGTGACATCAAGCCCACAGCTTAGTAATGGAGAGGTGTCTATAAGATGCCTGTGCATTACTAATCCTACAGTTGTATGGTAAATAAGGACACAGCCAGAATAAAGTCCGTTATTTGAAAAAATGACACAGACTCCTTTAAAAATATCAATTGTACCATACTCGCAATCTCGCCTAATTCCACCAAAGCCCTTGATCTCCTGTAATAGAAGTAAAATAAAAAAACAACAATATACCATACCTGTCCGTCGTTCTGTCCCACGCCATAATCCATGTCTGGGGAAGAAACAGTTTTCAACCTGGACGGTGCCAAGATGTGACGGTCCAGGCTGAGAACCACTAGTGAATGAGCTGCTATGAGCGCAGCATCATTCACCAGTGGTGACATCATTGAGGTCGGGCAAAGAGCTCCATCTGCACCTGCGCCGCATCCGCGGCCATTTTCCTGGAGACATCGAATAGAGGTAAGTGCGGATGGAGATCTCGGCTTTCCTCCATCTGCGCCTGCGCCAACTGAGAAGCCAGACGCCAGACCCCGGAAGAAGAATGGCAGCCGCCATATGCCACCGCCGCAGGCCACTGTTTACCGCTGTACCACCACCGCACACCGCAGGACCACCACACCACCACTTCAACACCCCCAGCTCTGGGCCCGCAGCATCGGTAAGGACAGTGTTCAGATTATAAGATGTACCAACATTTTCCTGCTAATTTTGGGGATCATAAAAGTGCGTCTTATAATCCGAAAAATACGGTACTTATTTAATACAATAAAATGCAACTTAAGTATGTAAAAATCAATGTGATTTGAAGTGTACCTGCTATAAAAATTACAGACCTATCCATACTTTGTTGATGGGAAAACGTGTAAAATCGGCAGTGTATCAAATACTTATTTTCCACACTGTATATTCTACACAACTGAATATTTACAATGAAATGAGCCAAGGGCCATGAAAAAAGGTGTGTCAAATTAAGGTAATTACTTTCTTTCATCTGCCAACATTAAATTCTTCACCAGTGTGCAAAGCATCTCTAGTCCTGATCCATGTTTGGTCAAAATCATTTAAATGTCTATACCTCTGCAAAAGAAATCATTCCACTACTACACGGTAAATATTTCTACTGTACAAATGACAACTTTTTCTCAAAAAGACATCAATTATGATGCCGTATTGTAAAAAAATGTTTCTCTATATAATTTTTGCTTTATTTAGATATTTATGAAGAATTTTTCTCAGCGCCATATGAAGGTTTTAAGGGAATAAAAGAGGGTAAAAAGCAATATAAATTCAAACTTTTAATCTACAAGCCAGTAATTTTTATTTTTGCTTATTGGGTACATAGGGTTTATCATTTGTGTTCATCATTTTTCTTTTTTGTCTTGTGGTATGCTTTGTGATTTTAAACCTGTGAATTTTAAATAGTCACGTGTTCTGCCAAAATGTTACAAAATTTGTGTAAAAAAGTTCAGATGTAAATTAACTCACTCTGGGAGGGGTGGGGTGGTTGGAAGGAGTGCAAAAATTATGCAATTTAAAATGTAATGGCTGAGTTGAATACATCTGAAAACCCCAAACAGCACCCACAATGGTGAATATAAAAATAACAGGCACACACCAATATGGATAAGAAGAATAAAAAGAATAAGGTCCAAATTAAAAATTACTCAAAAAAAACAAAACAAAACAGAATAGTTAGACAAAAAGAAGGTGCCAATACAATAATGAATTGGGCCCATAGTCCCTTGGCTGAAAAAAGTCTATATTACCTATAGTTATTAGTAGTACTGGATATAAAGCGAGACTGGCATGACTTTTCTGAACCAGATAGTCCAGAACCACATTGTATAACCCAATGTTGTTTCTCTGCTTGGACTTAAAAAATGTGATGCAGAACATTAGTTCCAATATGGAATTTCCCTTTGTCCAAAACTAAGTGACAGAGTAGTCTATAAACTACAATTTTATGCTGTAAATGGCTCCTTGCTGACAGATATCTTACAGCTAGTATTGTTCTAGTACAGACTTTACGGAATTTAGGTTGTTAAGGAAATACTTTTGATGAGTATCTCAATGAAATCCACAACTCATTTTCCCTTAACAATGCTTTTCTATAGATTTCAATGTTTTTTCCCTTTACCCTCAGTGACATTTTTGGAATACCTTTAGAAATATTCCTTTGTGTAGCTGAGCCAGCACTTCCTGTACAACTCTCCACTTAATATCATAATAAGAAGAAATAACACGCAGTCACAGCATTGGCTCCTTGTGGGTGAGTTATGCGTACTTAGATTTTATAGCCACCCATCTGTTTCCTGCATTTGGCAGGAAAGCGAACCTTTAAAATACTATTCATTTCTTTACATTTATTGTTCTCAGTGGGTTGTGAAGCAACAGGTAATATATATTGAAGAAACAGAAAAGAAAAATCCCCTTCATGCTTGGTGATTTTTGTTTTAATCTGCATTACATTGAGATATGTAAAAAATGATCACTGACTCCTCCTTTTATTTCTCTCCTTTGTGGCTTAATTTCTGAATTCTTCAGAGATCAGTTTTAGCCTGGTCTCCTTTAGAGATGAGCAAATCTTTTGAAATTCGAATTCACGGACTCTGCACAATTTTCCCCCAAAATTTGATTTTCGGCAAATAAATTCACTCATGGCACATGTACCTCAAAAACATCTCCCATCATTTGCCCTTTTCTTCCCTTTGAAACTTACAAAGCTCTCATAGTCTCTCTAATTCATTCTCGTCATGACAACTACTTATCAATTTCCTAAACTGTCCTAAATTTTCCAATCTATCCTGAATGCAGTAGCCTGGTTAATAGTTCTATACAGCCACTACACTGATGCCTCTTCTCTGCGCCATTTATTGCATTGGTTTACCTATCTGCTATAGAATAAAACATAAACTTATCAAGACCCCTGATGACGGCTTACAGCAGGGGTCTGCGCACAGATACAAATAGAACAGGGGGGCGTGAGAGGAGAGCTGCCATGAGCTTACCAACCTGAGAGCAGGACCTGAAACACGTAACAGAGCAGAGGAGACCGGCGATGCCGGAGAGCAGTCAGAACATGCAGAAGTCAAGCCAGGAGGTCAATGAGGTGCCGAAGAGTGAAATGAAAAGGGAAGTCAGGATGTAGCCAAAGGTCAGGGAGCCAGAGATAGCGGTACAGTACAAGTGGGGCAGGTGGGTGCAGAGTAAGAGTAATCGAGCCAGAAGGTCAGAGCCGGTAGAGACAGTAATAATAGAATCACAGTGCAAAGCACAAAAAGAGAAAACGGACCAGGTCATACACGAAAGACAATCAAACAAAACAGTATGCAAGCACACCAGGAGGTCAGACACACAGCCAGAACGAATGTATAGCTGACAAGGAAGCCCAGACGAGGGTGGGTATATATGGCCCTCCCAAATCCGAAAGGAAAGGAAAGGAACTCGAACTCTGTCCTCAACCATGACAAAATTGTCCTACTCATTCACAAAGATCTTCACAGTTCTGCTCCACCCCATAATCTGGACCTACTAATCCTATCTCCAAGACTATTCTGTTGCTGTCCCATTTTTGTGGAATGTACTGCCACAAACAAACCAATTAATCTTTTTAGGCTGGCCTATCACATCTCACTAATGTAACTGTGACTATCTCTCCCTTCCTAACATTTTCACCACAATCTAATCCATTGCTGCAGATACAGTCATGGCCATTCACACCCCTGCAATTCTGTCAGATAATACTCATTTTCTTCCTGAAAATGATTGCAAACACAAATTATTTGGTATTATTATCTTCATTTAATTTGTCTTAAATGAAAAAACACAAAAGAGAATGAAGCAAAAAGCAAAACATTGATCATTTCACACAAAACTCCAAAAATGGGCCGGACAAAAGTATTGGCACCCTCAGCCTAATACTTGGTTGCACAACCTTTAGCCAAAATAACTGCAACCAACCACTTCCTGTAACCATCAATGAGTTTCTTACAATGCTCTGCTGGAATTTTAGACCATTCTTCTTTGGCAAACTGCTCCAGGTCCCTGATATTTGAAGGGTGCCTTCTCCAAACTGCCATTTTTAGATCTCTCCACAGGTGTTCTATGGGATTCAGGTCTGGACTCATTGCTGGCCACCTTAAAAGTCTCCAGAGATTTCTCTCAAACCATTTTCTAGTGCTTTTTGAAGTGTGTTTTGGGTCATTGTCCTGCTGGAAGACCCATGACCTCTGAGGGAGACCCAGCTTTCTCACACTGGGCCCTACATTATGCTGCAAAATTTGTTGGTAGTCTTCAGACTTCATAATGTCATGCACATGGTCAAGCAGTGCAGTGCCAAAGGCAGCAAAGCAACCCCAAAACATCAGGGAACCTCCGCCATGTTTGACTGTAGGGACCGTGTTCTTTTCTTTGAATGCCTCTTTTTTTTCTCCTGTAAACTCTATGTTGATGCCTTTGCCCAAAAAGCTCTACTTTTGTCTCATCTGAGCAGAGAACATTCTTCCAAAACATTTTAGGCCTTTTCAGGTAAGTTTTGGCAAACTCCAGCCTGGCTTTTTTATGTCTCAGGGTAAGAAGTGGGGTCTTCCTGGGTCTCCTACCATACAGTCCCTTTTCATTCAGATGCCAAAGGATAATACGGGTTGACACTGTTGTACCCTCGGACTGCAGGGCAGCTTGAACTTGTTTGGATGTTAGTCGAGGTTCTTTATCCAACATCCGCACAATCTTGCGTTGAAATCTCTTGTCAATTTTTCTTTTCCGTCCACATCTAGGGAGGTTAGCCACAGTGCCATAGGCTTTAAACTTCTTGATGACACTGCGCACGGTAGACACACAAACATTCAGGTCTTTGGAGATGGACTTGTAGCCTTGAGATTGCTCATGCTTCCTCACAATTTGGTTTCTCAAGTCCTCAGACAGTTCTTTGGTCTTCTTTTCTCCATGCTCAATGTGGTACACACAAGGACACAGGACAGAGGTTGAGTCAACTTTAATCCACGTCAAGTGGCTGCAAGTGTGATTTAGTTATAGCCAACACCTGTTAGGTGCCACAGGTAAGTTACAGGTGCTGTTAATTACACAAATTAGAGAAGCATCACATGATTTTTAGAACAGTGTCAATACTTTTGTCCACCCCCTTTTTAATGTTTGGTGTGGAATTATATCCAATTTGGCTTTAGGGCAATTATTTTTGTGTTTTTTTCATTTAAGACAAATTAAATGAAGATAATAATACCAAATAATTTGTGATTGCAATCATTTTCAGGAAGAAACTGAGTATTATTTGACAAGAATTGCAGGGGTGTGAATACTTTTGGCCACGACTGTAGATCCCCTCAAGATTGGAAGATGTTTAGCAGTGCCATTAGCTCTCAACTGACAATAAACAGTGGTACCCAGATACCCCCATCTACTGCTTGGAGAAACCTATCCAGATGTGGTGTCTTTGAAGAATTGCAACCAAAAACCATACCTTCAGTAAGCAAACAACGCATACCTTCAGTAAGGAAACTACGCATAAAAACATAGGAGCTGCAGCACAGACAAATGGCAGCAGGTACTCTGGACTGATGGGTCAAAATGTGAAATATTTGGCTGCAACTGAAAGTAGTTTTTCCATTGAAGGGCTGGAAAGCAGTACAAAAATTTGTGTCTGCAGGCAACAGTGAAGCATGGTGGAGGTTCCTTGGAAACAAACGAGTGCTGGCAAGTCTAAAAAAAAGTTTGGAGATTGAAAGGTTTTTGGATTTTACTCCTTTGTGGTATAATTCTAGAGGTTGTCATTACTCCTACTGTCAGTTGGTAGAGAAGAATGGATGTCATGTGTGTTAAACACTTATTCTAAAAAGGACATATCAACACATTTTCATTTTTGATTAGTACTAATAATATAGGAGGGGGCAGGAATAGGCGAAGTAAATGGAGGCCCCCCATGACTGTACTTGGTCATGGGCTCCAGTTTTAAATAAAAATAGCCGCATTGATTGGACAATAGTAGGGTGGGAGGGGTTATGAGAGGGAAGGTGGGGGCTATATAGGTAAAAAGTGTGGGAAACTGGGCACACTTTTAGCTGGCAGTTCAGGATTTTAGGGAGAGCAGCCATCCACACAGCCTTTCTCCCTACCTGAAAAGGCCTGGTGAGCGATCAGCTATGGAGTCGGTGGATACTTTGGTGGGGCGCTTGAGAGATGCAGCCAGGTCCAGAAGAGGAGGATGGCTGGAAGAGCAGCTGGCGGCGCTGCTCGGAGCAGCGGGAGCACCGGAGCCCAGCAGCAGAAGAGGCCGGCGCACGAGGCCTCGGCAGCGACTCTCACCTGAGGTGAGCACGCGCGGCCGGCGCAGGCCTAGGAGCCCCTCCCGGGACCCTGCGGAGGCCGGGTGCGGCGTCCCCCTGCTGTGCTCCCTCCGGCAGGAATCCTCCTTGCCGGCCGGTTGGTGTGGGGAGCAGGAGAGGCGCGCAGCGTGGAAGAGCGACGCCGGGAGTGAGGACGGCAGCAGAGCGGCCCACAGCTCCGATGACCAGGAGTGCAGCGGCGGCAAGTCCGGAGCGCAGCCGCAGGACATCCGGTGCGGCGGGTACCGGTGGTACGAATGAAGGTGCGGCGAGCGGCGGAAGATGGACGGCAGGAGAAAGGCCAGGCAGGGGGCGTGCAGGAGGTCGGATGACGGCGGATGCTGCGGTGCAGGCGGCATCTGAGCTGAGGACGGCGGGAGACGAGCGCAGGCCCGGAGGAGCGGCGGGCAGTGGGACCCCATTGTCTGGCAGGCGGAGTGGTCGGGAACCTGAGAGGGAACAGAGGTCGGCGGAGCAAGTACGGTCCAGGTCCGGGAGAAGGTCGGTCGAACGTGGAGCAGCTGACGCTCAGGTGCCCCCTGGTGACGTGGAGGCCAGGAGCAGCACGATGGTGCCGAAGAATCGTGGTCGGACGGAGAACCTGATGCTGGGGATGATCGGCGGGATGCGGGACGCACGGCTGGCAGGGACACAGCACCTGCGCAGCTCGGTGAGTACCATGCTATTTCTGACTTGTCGCCCAGAGGGGCTTATGGTGAGGGGGTTAGAGGTGATCAGGCGCCGGGTGGGCGGGCGCCGGACATTGGGGGGAGCAGCGGGGCGTCGGAGCCTGCGCTGCGGGATGTATTGCTGAGCGTGTCGCAATTGCTGAGTAGTTTACAGAGTGGGGTAGTGAGGGAAGCGGGGGTATCACCGGCCAGGGCTTGGCTACCTGGGGCCGGGGCTTCGGGTTCGTCTACAATGGATTCGGGGAGTCTGTTAGTGGGCGAACAGTCGCCATCAGTGTCTGGAGGGTCTGTATCCGTGCAAACGGAGAAGAATAAAGGGGATACGGTAAAGTTGGATGATAGAGCAAAAGGCGAGGTATATGTGTGTTTTGAGGGGCCGTTGGGGGCTCATTTAAAAAAGGAGGTAAAAGAAAAGATTTGGCGCGATGATTACGTGGAGATTTTTTCTTTGCTGCCATTAGAAAAGTTTAATCTTGATAAGGGAAAAAAGGACGATAGTAAGAAAGAGGAAGAAGAGAAGAGGAGGTGGCGACTTATACCACAGACGTTCATTAATTGGTTGCAAGCATTCGCTATACTAGCGAGCGTAATAGGTGAAAAGGCCCCGGAGAATTGTTCCGGTTTATTTTGTTATCTTGATGCGACATGTGAAGCGCATCGTACTTATGGCGGACAGGCTTGGTTACGCTATGATGAACAGTTCAGGCAGAGGAAAGCGGTAAGGCCTGAAATACGCTGGGATCAAAAGGACATCGGGCTCTGGTTAAAAGTGATGGCTCCTAGCAGATACGGGCAGTCCTTTCATGGGGGCGGAAGTAGCTCCGGACAACAGGCGGGACATAGCGGTAGTGGTCAGGGGGGACAGGGATCTAAAGAAAAATCAGGAACGTGCTGGCAATTCAATGAGAGCCAGTGTAAGTTTGGGAACACCTGTAGATTTAAACATGTGTGTTCCCATTGTAGCGGAGTTTCGCATGGGGCTTCCAAATGTTTCAAAAAAGCAAGAGGCAAGCCGTCAGTGGGTGCCGGTCAAGGGGGAGATGCCAGTGAGGCTGGAAAGGATGGCCCCCTTTCTAAGTAGGTATCCGGATCGGGAGAAGGCCGGTGTTATTGCACGGGGTTTTGCGGAGGGTTTTCGTATCCCTCCTCCAGAACACGTTGTTCCGTTTTCAAAAAAGAATTTGAGGTCAGCAATGGCTCAGGCAAGTGTGGTGAATGAGAAGTTGAGGAAGGAGGTGGAGTTGGGGAGAATGGCTGGTCCGTTTACTTGTTTGCCGATAGAGGGGCTGATCATCTCACCGTTGGGGGTGGTCCCCAAAAAAGAGCCGAATAAATTCCGTTTAATTCATCATTTGTCATACCCAAAGGGGTTGTCTGTGAATGACGGCATTTCGCAGGAGTTGTGTTCAGTTGTTTATACGTCGTTTGACATGGCGGTGCACTGAGTCCGCTGTTACGGGCCAGGAGCTTTGTTGGCAAAGACGGATGTGGAGTCGGCTATTCGTTTGCTTCCGATTCATCCGGATAGCATCCCGTTGTTGGGGATGTGTTGGAATGATGGTTACTATGTAGACAGATGTCTACCGATGGGTTGTTCCATTTCGTGTTCCTTGTTTGAGTCTTTTAGTACTTTTCTGGAATGGGTGGTTAGAGAAGTGGCTGGTGTTCCATCCGTCATTCATTATTTGGATGACTTTTTGTGCATAGGTCCTCCTGACTCGAATGTGTGCAGGAATATTTTGGCGGCCATGGAGTGGGTAGCGGATCATTTCGGCGTTCCCCTTGCTAGGGAAAAAACTGAGGGCCCTTGTACGGTGTTGAGCTTTCTTGGAATTCTGATAGACTCTGAAAACATGGAATGCAGGCTTCCGGACGATAAATTGTTGGCACTGAAGCAGGAAGTGAGTCGCGTGGCTAAGCTGAGGAAAGTGACATTGAAGGAATTACAGTCTCTGCTCGGTCGTTTGAATTTTGCATGTAGGATTATGCCCATGGGGCGCATATTTTGCCGAAGGTTGTCCAGGGCGACGGCGGGGGTGCAGTCCCCGCATCATTTCATTCGACTTGTTCAGGAGCACAAAAACGACTTGTTGGTATGGCATAATTTCTTGGAGCAATATAACGGTCGCTCGCTGATGCAGCAGCAGTTGGTGAGTAATTTTGATTGCGAGATCTACACGGACGCAGCTGGAAGTGTGGGTTATGGGGCCTATTGCGCAGGCCAATGGAGCGTTGGAGCCTGGCCGGACTGCTGGCACACGAGTGGTTTTACAAAGAATCTGGCCTTGTTGGAGTTGTTTCCCATTGTGGTAGCGGTATTCATTTGGGGGGACGCGTTTGAAAATCGCAGGATCAGATTCCATTGTGACAACATGAGTGTCGTGTCTGTGATCAACTCGTTATCGGCATCGTCACCGCCCGTAATAAAATTAGTGAGAGAACTTGTCTTAAGATGTTTGAAAATCAATACGTGGATTTCTGCGGTTCATGTGCCTGGCGTTCAGAATTCGTTAGCGGATGCATTATCTCGTTTACAGTGGGAGCGTTTCCGGGAGTTGGCACCAGAAGCGGACGCAGCAGGAGCAGTATGCCCTTCGCACTTGTGGCAGATACCTATGGAGGAGCGGGACGTTTGATTCGGGCCTCGGTTACGAGTCAGACCTGGGTGTCTTATGAAGCTTCCTGGAATGTTTGGCAGAATTCTTTGGCGCAGTGGGGGGAATTGGTGTCTGACGAAGACAAGTCATTAGCGTTTTTGTCATTGGTGGGTAAGGCGGCGGATGCAGGTTGGTCGTTTTCGAAAGTAAACAAGTTGGTGACCGGGTTAGCTTTTGGTTTTAAGCTTGAGGGCTCAGTAGATGTGACAAAAATTTTTTTGGTGCGGCAGACACTGAAGGGTTATAGGAGAGATGTTAGACGGGTGGATGGGCGCAGGCCTATTTCGTTTCAGGTGCTTGAACGTTTGGGTGGTGTTCTGGGTGATATATGCTGCTCTCATTTTGAAGCGGTGTTGTTTCGTTTGGCCTTTTCCTTTGCATTTTTTGGGGCGTTACGGATAGGTGAATTGGTGTCTCGTAGCAGGGTTCAAGCGGGTGGTTTATTGGCGCAAGATGTGGATTTCTGGTCTGGGGGCATCGTTTTTTGGATACGTCGTTCAAAGACGGATCAGACAGGGGTTGGAAAAAGAGTTGTGTTGGGTAAAGTTTCGGGGTCATTGATGTGCCCTGAACAATGTTTACGTGAGTATTGGTCTTTATGGTCGGGTCGTACGGGACCATTGTTGTGCCACCAGGACGGGGTCTTCTTGTCCCGTTTCCAATTTATAGCAATTCTGCATAAAAGTTTGAGGGTTTTGGGTTTTTCGCGGTCCGATTTCGGTTCGCATTCCTTCAGGATAGGGGCAGCGTCAGAGGCCGACAGCCTTGGCTTGGGGTCAGATGTTATCAAGCGTATTGGGCGTTGGAGCTCAAGCCGTTATCACTCCTATATCCGACACTAAAATGGTTGGTTTGTTTACGTTAAGTGGCCTTATGTTAACGGTTACTGTTATTGTATATTGCAGGTCGGGAGCCGTATCTCGTCTGGATTTTTGGACATTCTTTTGTCTATTGGGGGGCGCATCGGGCGGATGCCAGGCCGGACGGTAGGCAATTGGGTCTCAGCCGAAAAGATGCGGTAGTTCGGTGGCTGGGTTTTCGAGGTATGGTGTGGAGCAGGGCGATTCCTTGTTTTTCTCGGGCGGTCCGTCTGGATAGAGCACCGGATATCGTGGTTTTTCATTTAGGAGGGAACGATTTAGGTTCCAAACCAGTGAGGGAGTTGATACGGGACATTCGTTCCGATTTTCTCCGGTTGTGGACGGCCTTCCCCGGTGTTCTAACTATATGGTCAGACATTGTTCCTCGGAAAAATTGGAGGGGTGCGCGATCAGTCAAGGGTATCAACAGGGCGCGGGTGAAGTTGAACAGGGCAATTGCCAAGTTTGTAGCCAGAAATGGTGGTATATGTGTTCGGCACTTTGATTTGGAGTCGGGTGTTGGTGAAAATTGGAGGGACGACGGGGTGCACTTGAATGAGGTGGGGATTGATTTATGGGCCTTGTCCATTCAGGAAGGAATTGAAAAAGCGTTAGTGTCTTTGGGGCACTCGCGGGCCTGAGGTGTCAGGGCGGCGAGTTTGTGGCGGGGGTGGGGTTCTTGGAGTTTATGCGGATTCAGCGGCGAAGGAATTTGATGGAAATTCCAGACAGTTAAACGGGTTTGGTGTTCTGGCATTTTGGTTACAGGCTCTGGACGGGGTGTTTACCCTGGGAGCTGGTGGTGGTTTAATTGTTCCCAAAACGGGAATTATGGTGCCCCTGAGCTGGTGTTACGGCTGGGGGTAAATTGAGGTGTTTTACGTTTTTTGGTTTTTGCCAAAATAATTTGAAGCCAGAACTTTTTTCCCGGTGGGCTCCAAGAACCTCCCCTCGAATTATTTGCATAAAATTATGCTAATGTTTATTTAAATGTTTTTTGTTTGTTTGTTAATAAACTGGCCGCTGTGGCCATAATTATCCAAAGACATTGGAGTTACGTTTTTATTGGAATGTGGGTTTGCTTTTAGCAATGGTGGTTGGGGGGTTTGGAATGTTTAGTAAGGGAGCCGTATTGGCCATACACGGTCAAGGAGGGGGCAGGAATAGGCGAAGTAAATGGAGGCTCCCCATGACTGTGCTTGGTCATGGGCTCCAGTTTTAAATAAAAATAGCCGCATTGATTGGACAATAGTAGGGTGGGAGGGGTTATGAGAGGGAAGGTGGGGGCTATATAGGTAAAAAGTGCGGGAAACTGGGCACACTTTTAGCTGGCAGTTCAGGATTTTAGTCCCACCCGCCCTCCCCAATTTTGGTCTTGTTCTGAGTGGCTGGTTATAGTTGGGTCGACGGGGCGTTTTGATTTAGAGCAGGGTTGTTAGTTAGGCAGGTGTTAAATGCTATTTTAATATATATTGTCACAGTGGCAGTGGCGGGGGTGGGGTTCTTGGAGTTTATGCGGATTCAGCGGCGAAGGAATTTGATGGAAATTCCGGACAGTTAAACGGGTTTGGTGTTCTGGCATTTTGGTTACAGGCTCTGGACGGGGTGTTTACCCTGGGAGCTGGTGGTGGTTTAATTGTTCCCAAAACGGGAATTATGGTGCCCCTGAGCTGGTGTTACGGCTGGGGGTAAATTGAGGTGTTTTACGTTTTTTGGTTTTTGCCAAAATAATTTGAAGCCAGAACTATTTTCCCGGTGGGCTCCAAGAACCTCCCCTCGAATTATTTGCATAAAATTATGCTAATGTTTATTTAAATGTTTTTTGTTTGTTTGTTAATAAACTGGCCTCTGTGGCCATAATTATCCAAAGACATTGGAGTTACGTTTTTATTGGAATGTGGGTTTGCTTTTAGCAATGGTGGTTGGGGGATTTGGAATGTTTAGTAAGGGAGCCATATTGGCCATACACGGTCAAGAAAATAAGCACCTTTTTTTTTAGATATTTTCAAGTACTAGATGCATATAAGAAAACAAAAGAGAAAGATAGGTTTAGAATTGTATCTCATTATGGGATCTATTTTTTATTACATACCCCAAAGGGGAAAAAACACAATCTGAAATTTATAAAATTATTTTGAAAGCACTAACAGGAAGAATCATATTTAAAGGGATTATCCAGTGTAAAAGCTATGTGACTGCAGACTTGTCCAGTCTAAATCTATGTGACTGCAGACTTGTGAATCATCATGTCACACTCACTGTGTGCTGTAAGGATGGTAAGGGTGCTGGGAGCATGTTCTGACAACATTCCGAGTAGATGGCCACAGCCTCTCTCAATGCAAGTGTATTGGGTGACGCAAGTCACTTCTCACAGCTAGGCCGTGTGTCAGAGTGGTCAGGGAGTCCAAAATCAGAAGCCAGGAGGGTACATCATAAACAGAAGGAAGAGACAAAAGTGTAGTCAGGTAACATTCCAAGTTCAGAGTATCGAGAGGATAACGGATCAGAACTGAAGGGGTTAAACAGGCGGATGGTCAGAACAAAGTCCAAGGTCAGGTACAGAGATCAAGCATATAGAACTCAAGGCACAGGAAAGCACAAAGCAGAAACCTCACAAGATGAATGTATGTCTGGCTGTGGTCTGGGAAAAGCTGCTCAGTTAAGTAGGCATGGCAATTACCCGGGATAGTGAACACCTGAGACAGCCGACGCCTCCCAGTCACAGATTGACTAGTTGAGCTGTCAATAAACACACCGACAGTTCAGCACGTCCCAGGACCAGATTGGATAGTCATGCTGTCAATCAATTTACTGACAGCTTCAGCACGCTCCTGTACCAGATTGGACGGCCGAGCTGTCAGTAACTGCATCCCAGACTCCCTGAGGGGTGGAAACGTGACATATTGGGCAAGGTCAGAAACAGCCTAATCGGAATGTGTCCAAGAGTATGCATATTACTGTGGTCACATAACTGTTGCTCTCGGCACCGGCACAGGAGAATCCTTGCAGCGTGCAGTGCATGTGATTTGAGGATTCAAAAGGATATGAGGATTGAAAATGATTCAGAAGTCTTCAGTCACATACAGTGGCTGCAGACTTGCAGCTATAGACTGGAAAACCCCTTTTATCCCTTCACGACATGCGCCGTACATGTACGGTGCATGTCGGGTGTCAAGGTTGTGGACAGGGTTCCTTTCTGGTCCTTTCAGAGTTAATTTTGTATGGCCTCCTTTTGGTTTGGAAAGGGCTATATTTACCCACTTTCGTCTGGGGATCCTTGTCAGTGATACATCTGTTCTGGCTGTGTGTCTGACCCCCTGGTGTGCTTGTGAGTCATCCGCAGGGCAGTGAGGTACTCAGTACCGGGTCTGGTGGCAAGGGGATGTCACGGTGGCTGCGACCCGGTCTGTGGCCCTGGACCTCAACGTTAAAGGGGAAAATGTTCAAAGTTTGTTGTGAGGCCACCTGTGGAGTTTGGTCAGTAGTTGGACCGGCACTGCATTAAAGGGTTCCCCTGGGGGATGTTGCGGCAGCACAGATGTTACACTTCCCACAGGTGAAGCCGGGTCCCCAGAGGTCCTATGGTGTAGGGCGTGGATTGTATAGCCGGTAAGTAAATGGAGGAGACAAGTTGTAAGTCTTTACTTGCTTTACTGTAGGTTGCTGGCCACAGTCCAGGGTACCAGGCATGGATGATGGTGGTCCGGCCGGCTCAGAGGCAATGGATGGTCCCCTTGTCCCAGTAGAGGTCCATGAGCCTTTCCAACTAGTGCCGTTAAAGGTGAGGTCCCTGCTGCCTGAAGCTTCCTGCAGAGTCCTCTATTTCTTCCCCTGTCCTGAGACAGGTACCTGCATGACAGGCAGCTTGAGCCTTTTGACAGAGACTCTATCATGCCCCGGGCTCCTCAGGTGCTGCTGCGTCTCAGGTCTGGTGCGGGCGGTCAACGTGTAATGGCGTGCCCTCCGGTTCTTCTCTGTGTCCTAGAGTCCCACAAAAGCCTCTGGCTCCCAGTTCCCAGTACTGCGCTTCAGCTCTGAGGGTGCCCTACCACAGTTCCCCTCTGAGCTCTGTTCCTCTCCTGTGCTCCTTCCCTTCCGGTTACTCCACATCCAACCCTTCCAGGTTATCTGTCCTTCCAGAGGCTGCAGCTCCCTTGTGGCTGCCAGGCCTCTCTGTCTGCACTCAGTTCCAGACCTTCTTCTACTTCAGTGTCTCTGGACAACTGTCCTGCTTAGTCTCCCAGGACCAACTGTCTAGCTCCTCCTCCAGGTCAGGATACATAAAGCCTAGGGAAGCTTCCCTGAATCTGAGTGCTGAGCTCCCCATCCTGGCCTGGATTCAGAATGTGTTGCATGTGTGTGCCTTACCTGGTAAAGAGAACTCCATTGCCTCTGAGCATGACATTACTCTCCCCGAAGGAAAAGCAACATCACTGCAGCAACCGGTCACCTGGGGTGCTGCACTTGCATACTGTGTAATCTGGTTGCCTTCTCATGTATGATCCGGTCCGTGTTCTCGTTCTGTGCATTGCTTTGTGATTCTGTGCTTACTGTCTGTTTCTGGCTCTGACCTTGGGCTTGGTACACTTACTAATCTCCTGTCTGCCCCGTTTGTACTGCACCGCTATCTCTGGCTACCTGACCATTTGCTACATCCTGACCACTCTCAGCGTCTCATCCTTTAATACTTAATTGACTTCCTGGCTTGACTTTGGCACGTTCAGACTACTCTCCAGTTTCACCGGTCACCGCCGCTACTCGGTGTCCTTTTAGGACCTGGTATAAGAGAGATGCCCTAATGTGGCTACCAGGTACACATAAAATTGGCCAGTTTTATGCGCTAAACGCTCTCATTTTTCATATTTCTAGTGCAGTAATGCAGTTCAATTTTCGTGTTTCATGTTTGCATGTTTTAGTGCTGCAGAGTGCTGCCTTATTTACTTAACTATATACGAGTTGGCAACTTTAGGTTCAGCACCTGTTCACACTTAGTCTATGTTTGGATGTGACGGTCAGGTTTTTGAAAATAATTCAGGAGAAGAGCTTCTGTTCATCGTGTGTGAATGAGGCCCAGAGCGCTGCGGTTCTCTGGGACCTCTCTGTCGCGGTAGCCCCGTGACAGTAGGAGACACAGATTAGATATTAGAAAAAACTTTTTGACAGGGTGATCAATGAGTGGAACAGGCTTCCACGAGAGGTGGTGAGTTCTCCTTCAATGGAAGTCTTCAAACAGCGGCTGGACAGACATGTGTCTGGGATGATTTAGTGAATCCTGCTTTCAGCAGGGGGTTGGACCAGACAACCCAGGAGGTCCCTTCCAACTCTAACATTCTATGATTCTATGATTCTATGGTAAAATCAATGGTGTAGTTCAAATGTACAACTCATCCCGAAAAAAAAACATGCCCTCGCATGTCCATATTGACTGAAAGATAAAAAAGTTATGGCTCTGGGAAGCAGGGGAGCAAAAAACAGAAACACTGAAAATGGCCCGGGGTTGAAGGGGTTAAGGGGCAAAAAATGGGAGGAGATTTAGTATATTTGGTAGTGATCAGCGAGTATACTCGCTAGAGTTCTAGTTCTCTTCCTCTCTGAAGAGACAATTTGCATATTTCCCAGAGGAGCATTGCGGCTTTAAGTCTCCTCACCTCGACATGCTTATCATGTCACTCTCCACAAGGAGAAACGATACTTCTTGGATCCCGGTCAGACTCCTCTCAATCAGCCAAACCAGATCTCCACTTTGCACTGACGAGGGGTAGTACCCCGAAACACAGTGTCTGCAAATTGAGATTCTGGTTTGGCTATTTTCCTAAGTCATGTGACAAGGCTCGGTAAAGGGTTGAAATTAACTGTTAGGATTGCTACTTCCAATAGGTGGCACTAGAGTTCTAGTTCTCTTCCTCACTGAAGAGACAATTTGCATATTTCCCAGAGGAGCATTGCGGCTTTAAGTCTCCTCACCTCGACATGCTTATCATGTCACTCTCCGCAAGGAGAAACGATACTTCTTGGATCACAGTCAGTACGGAAAGTATTCATACCCCTTTAAATTTTTCACTCTTTGTAGCATTTTAGCCATTTGGTAAATTCAAAAAAGTTCATTTTTTTCTCATTTATGTACACTCTGCTGTACAATCTTGACTGACAGAAACAGAAATGTAGAAATTTTTGCAAATTTAATTAAAAAGAAAAACTGAAATATCACATGGTCATAAGTATTCAGACCCTTTGCTCAGACATTCATATTTAAGTCACATGCTGTCCATTTCTTTATGCTCCTCCTTGAGATGGTTCTACTCCTTCATTGGAGTCCAGCTGTGTTTAAGTAAACTGATAGGATTTGATTTGGAAAGGCATACACCTGTATAGGCACATACCTGTGCATGTCAGACCAAATGAGAATCATGAGGTCAAAGGAACTGGCCAAGGAGCTCAGAGACAGAATTGTGGCAAGGCACAGATCTGGCCAAGGTTGCACAGAATTTATGCAGTACTCAAGGTTCCTCAGAGCCCAGTGGCCTCCATATTCCTTAAATGGAAGAAGTTTGGGACCACCAGAAGTCTTCCTAGACCTGGCTCTCCAGCCAAACTGAGCAATCGTGGGTGAAGAGCATTGGTGAGAGAGGTGAAGAAGAACCCCAAGATCACTATGGCTGAGCTCCAGAGATGCAGTAAGGAGATGGAAGAAAGTTCCACAAAGTCAATTATCACTGCAGCCCTCCACTAGTCAGGCCTTTTGGCAGAGTGGCCCGACGGAAGCCTCTCCTCAGTGCAAGGATCCAGTCTATGGCCCTCTGGAAGGAGGTCGGTTGCTGCAGTCTGAACAGCATCCAGACATATTGGAAACAACTGTCAGGCATAGAGAAAGTAATCTTTTCCTTGGCTTCTTGTGACATGGAGATTTGCCAATATACCTTTGTTAGATCCAAGGTGGTTATGTATCTTACCGGCCCAGGTCTCTCGATCAGCTCATCAACACACTGCATCAGGTATGCGCCAAACTTGGAGGTCTTGTTCATCTTCAGTTTGTCAATACCGAATCTCTATTGAGTTTTAGATTCTTCGATGACTTTGAGTTTCAGCATACATTCCACTTCCTTGCAGATCAGCTCTCGGCGAGTCTCTGGAATTCGGTAGGGCTTCAAATTCACCCGCGCATGGGGTTCAATCAGAACCTCGTGTTCTATGACACCTGTACACCCCCCAAAAGTCTGAGAACAAGCCCCGGTTTTGCTGCGACAGTTCCCGATATTGCTGTTTTTGGGCTTTCTACAGTGTTTTGGCTTAACCAGCAAACATGAAGTTTCAATGGGGTCCCTTTCTTACCATGCATTGGTGAGTAGCGTCATGAGGGAATTTTGGAAGTGAAAGGTTGGATTTTTTAACTGGCAGGTGGGACAGGACTTGCAATACCTTAGGATTTTACAGTGACATCTGGGCCAATAGAACCTCCACATAACCTCCGCATTACAGCGGGTACCTACTTATCCATACATGCAGGCATTGCTGACAGAGGTGTCCACATTCACCCAGGAATTTAGTCACCAGCCTTAGAGAGGTATTCATACAGGCCAGGGTCCCATCAGACTGAGACCACCTTGACGTTGGTTGAGGGGCACATAATATTTGGCCAAATTTTATGCTAAGCATCTCATATTCTTTCCTCAAAGGAAAAAGAAAAAACAGATTGCCGCACTAACCACTAGTGGATGCACCTGTGCATATATATATCAGATATGCAGCGTAAATGCCAATTATAGGAATCGGGTGCTGCCACAGAAAAATAGTCCATGAAATAGTAAAATCGTAGAAAAGAGTGGGCACTCACCATCCATAAATTTTCAGTCTTTATTGTGACCACATGTCAATTGCAGGAATAGCAGGGAGAAACGTGATAAAAAACAGACGACGGCCGTTTCGCGCTGCTGCGCTTGATCAAGACCCGTGGAAGCGCAGCAGCACGAAACGGCCGTCATCTGTTTTTTATCACGTTTCTCCCTGCTATTCCTGCAATTGACATGTGGTCACAATATAGACTGAAAATTTATGGATGGTGAGTGCCCACTTTTTTCTGCGATTTCATATTTTTTCCTAATTCTTCACAGCCATATTGCTATTCAAATTTCACATATTCCAAATTGACATGCTTTAGCATAATAGAATGCAACCTTTTTCGTGTATTGTATATGGAGGTAGCTCCTCCTGGTATGCACCTATTCACACTAGTCCGGATGTGCCAGTCAGTTTTTTGTCTTTTGTATGTTAGCTTACTGACCAAGCACTCCGCCCTCCACCAGGTGGTGATTTTAATTACAGCGGGTCCCTACTTACCCATAAATGCAAGAATTGCTGACAGAGGTGTCCACATTCACCCAGGAATTCAGTCACCAGCCTTACAGAGGTAATCACACAGGCCAGGGACCCATCAGACTGAGACCACCTTGATGTTGGTTGATGGGCACATAATATTTGGCCAAAATTTTATGCTAAGCGTCTCATATTTTTTCCTAATTCTCCAAAGCCATATTGCTATTCAAATTTCACATATTCCAAATTGACATGCTTTAGCATGATAGAGTGCAACCTTTTTTGTGTATTTTGTATAGTTTACAGTCATGATGCATTTATGTATAATAATTTGTCCTCTTAACATACCTTATAAAGCACTATGGCAACAGTAATCCCTTCATATACAATACTATCAATCTATAGTCAGACATTGTAAAGATCACCACTTTAAAATGCTTTATTGTGATAATATTTACGGAAATCATAAACAGATAAAAATTTCTCCATGGGGATGTGCAGAATTTACAGAGGCTAGACTACACAAACTACAGTATATTGCTTCAAACAAATAAGATGAAATACACAGCCCTGTACACTTATTTTGTATGTCCTTTGTTTTGTATGCATTACCAGTGGGCAACTCCTGATAATTTGGAAAGCTTCCCATTATTCAGTGCTCCTTATTAGATTTGTTAGGTTTAAGTGGCATGTGCCAGGTTGCCAGGTATTAAGGTACAACAATCCGATTGTTACCGTGTACTTGGTCTGTGTACTGTATGCGGCAGAAAAGCTGGTTTTAGGGGATGGCAAGTGTTAAGGTACCTTCACACTCAGCGACGCTGCAGCGATACCGACAACGATGTCGATCGCTGCAGCGTCGCTGTTTGGTCGCTGGAGAGCTGTCACACAGACAGCTCTCCAGCGACCAACGATCCCGAGGTCCCCGGGTAACCAGGGTAAACATTGGGTTACTAAGCGCAGGGCCGCGCTTAGTAACCCGATTTTTACCCTGGTTACCAGCGTAAAAGTAAAAAAAACAACCACCACATACTTACTTACCGCTGTCTGTCCCCGGCTCTCAGCTTCTCTGCACTCCTCCTGCACTGACTGTGAGCACAGCGGCCGGAAAGCAGAGCGGTGACGTCACCGCTCTGCTTTCCGGCTGACCGACGCTCACAGCCAGTGCAGGAGGAGTGCAGAGAAGCTGAGTGCCGGGGACAGACAGCGGTAGGTAAGTATGTAGTGTTTGTTTTTTTACTTTTACGCTGGTAACCAGGGTAAACATCGGGTTACTAAGCGCGGCCCTGCGCTTAGTAACCCGATGTTTACCCTGGTTACCAGTGAAGACATCGCTGGATCGGTGTCACACATGCCGATCCAGCGATGTCTGCAGGGAGTCCAGCGACAAAATAAAGTTCTGGACTTTACTCAGCGACCAACGATCTCCCAGCAGGGGCCTGATCGTTGGTCGCTGTCACACATAACGATTTCCTTAACGATATCGTTGCTACGCCACAAAAAGCAACGATATCGTTAACGATATCGTTATGTGTGAAGGTACCTTTAGAGGGTGAACTGTGATAACATCAGGAGAGTATTAGGACCCTGCTGCTGTACAGCTCTGAGCTGGAAGAAAAGGCCTGGAGAAGTGTGTGTGCTGGGGGGTGGGGCCTAGTGTCTGCTGTTATAGAACGCTGAGAGGTGATGCTGCTAGAAGCAGAGAGACTGCCATGAGAAATGCACTGTGAGGCAGCTGATAAGAAGTGAGAAGTTTGGACTCTGTAAGGACTGTTTGCTGCCAGTGTGTTTGTGAGGGTGTTAACCATGAAAGCTGTGTGACTTTGGAGCTCTGTGGAATCCCTGTGCTGAGCTGAAAAGCAACAGAAGACATTTATCCTTTGCAGATTCAGGTGGTTTGCTTTCAGAGAAGTTGTGAGTGACTGCTGGAGGAGAGACGGTATCCTGTACTATCCATATTGAGAGGGATGAGGGATCCTGAGGGTATGTGCACACGTTGCAGATTTGCCTGCGGATTTTTCTGCACTAAACCTGCAGCTCTTGGCAGAAAACGCAGGTGCATTTTTTGCATGTTTTTGGTGCGTTTTTTGCTCAGTTTTGATGCGTTTTTTCATGCGTTTTTGTATGCGTTTTTGAAAGCTAAATAAAGATGTATTATTGAGCAAAAAAAAAAATTGTGATGTCATTTCTTGTCCAACCTCCTCTTTTAAATTTGTTCAACCCAAACTCCATTACACACATAGATAGATAGATAGATAGATCTATCTATCTATCTATCTATCTATCTATCTATCTATCTATCTATCTATGTGTCTATCTATAGATATATCTATGGATAGATGTAGATAGATATATGGATAGTTAGGCTACCTTCACACATCAGTTTTTTACCTTTAGGCAGAATTTTTGAAAAAACGGATCCGTTGCAAATAGTGAAAAACTGATGCAACTGATGTTTTTTTTTGAGAGAAAGAGAAGGGGAAATGTGCATGATTTGAATGGAAAAATGCATGAAAAACCAGAATCGGAGGCCGGATTCATCATTTCACATCTCAGTTTCATACGTTTTCGCTGGATCAGTCACTGGGCATTTTTTCGCCAGACAGAAAAAACTTTCCTCTGTAAGTTTTCTCCATCTGCCGGAAAAAGCTTTTTTGACGAATCCGGCAAAAAACTGATGAAACGTGTGGACATCAGGCGCAATCCGGCGCTAATACAACTGTATGAGAAAAAGTGGATCCGGCGGAAAAAAAACATCCGTTTTTTTCAAAACTCTCCGGATTGTGCCTGATGGCAAAAACATGATGTGTTAAAATAGCCAGATAGATATGGATAGATATATCTATGTATCTATAGATATAACTATCTATCTATAAATATATCTATAGATAAATATATTCAAACAGAAAATAGGCAGCACTCCATAGTCTTGGATATCTTGTGCAGTTTATTCAGACCCACATGTCTTAATCGCAACGTTTCGGCTCAGACTGAGCCTTTCTCAAGCAGTGAGTGAACCATTTGTGTGCGTATAAATACATTCCAAACCATAACCAGCCTTAATTAGCCATTAATGAACAGTACATGTGCTTTTAAATTTCTTATACAAATTCCAATTAGTATCATAAAGTGCTACAGTGCATATCTTCTGTGCAAGTGTTGCTGTGTAAACTATATATTACTATACTTGTGGAGCTGCTTACCGGCAATGGAGGATATCTACACACATCTCGGTGTTCTCTATGCGCAACTGCGCATGTCCGCTACGTCACCGCTCTGTGTTAGACCGCGGACCAATCAGCGCCTACGGCGCCTGCGCAGTAGCGCTATGTATCGCCATATTGGTAGTGGCATCTCATACAGGAAGGTCACTTCCTCAGTCGGATAACAGCGCCTGCGCATAAAGCGCTACTCAGCACTAAAACCACCCTTCACTTGCCAGCAAAGATTCCAGCCACTGCGGGACCATACTAAATATAAGACTGTGGTCCTCACAAACTTCACTACGCATAACAATGCTTTTATTAGTTCGTGCCCTATGGACATTCTAGCGCTAAGCATCGCCCTGACACTACGGGCTCAACCATATCTTAGCTGATGTCCGTAGGTCATACACTCAAACGCCTAGCATCAGGACAACCCTCTCAGGTCAACCCACCCCAGGCTTAGACTGTATTAGCGATAGCGTTGATGTCCCGGCATACACACTATACTGAAGTTAGAGGTAGTAAACCACAGTTGTGTAATATTTTAACTGCTTTATTTCTTAATCCATGGTCCAACACAGTATGGGACAGAATAACAATAATATTATACCAATCCAAATATATAATTATATGTCCTCCATGCCCGCAAGCACTTCTCCACTGGTCTTCCGCTATACTAGAAGCATCAGACGAAATCTAAAATTAGAGAGATACAATTACGTGAGTTACATAATATTCTCTAAAATTAAAAACAAAAAGTCACATTACTGACTCATAGGGACTCTATATAATATACAACGGGGTTCATACACATTATTAGATTATTGTATGCATTTTAAAATCGGCGTTAAGTCCTCCCGGTCTCAAGGTTTTAAGTTCATAATAAATCCACATAAGTTCCTTTTTCTTTAATATCAGCTCCCTATCACCACCTCTTCTCTGTATCGGAACAGCATCTATGATTTTACATCTAAGGTCCTTTTCTGTATGTTTGCAGTCAGCAAAATGTTTTGCAACAGGAAGATCCAATCTGTTCTTCCTTATACTGAATCTGTGCTGGTTCATTCTTGTTTTAAACTCGCATGTTGTTTCACCAACGTACCAGAGATTACATGGGCACATGAGCACATATATAACGTGGTCTGAACTACATGTAAGGAATTGATTGATGTTATATGTCTTTCCCGTTTTCGGATGTACAAATGTCGGTCCCTTAACCATATATATGCAATTAACACAGTTCAAACAAGGGAAACATCCTTTTCTTTTACTCCCTGTAAGGTATCTCTGTGTATCTTTCTTTTTGGGGCCGATATCCGATTGTATGACCATGTCTTTGATATTTTTATTCCTTTTATATGAATATAACGGTGGCATTTTGAATTCAGGTATTTTTGGCAAGCATCTCCCCAGCATGGTCCAGTGTTTATTTATAATCTTAGACACTTCCCTATTTTCCTCAGTATGGGTAGACACAAAGGGAACTCTATTCTGGGTATTTTTTCGACGACCACTTGGTTCTCCACGTATGAGTTGCAATCTCTCTTTTTCCATAACCCTATTTTTTGTTTGTTCTAGTAGTCTCTTGGGGTAGCCTCTATTCAAGAATTTCTTAATTAACTGATCTATTGTTTTATCAGCTACGTCCTCTTCCTTCACTATACGTCTAAAGGCCCCTTCACATTAAGCGACGCTGCAGCGATACCGACAACGATCCGGATCGCTGCAGCGTCGCTGTTTGGTCGCTGGAGAGCTGTCACACAGACCGCTCTCCAGCGACCAACGATGCCGGTAACCAGGGTAAACATCGGGTAACTAAGCGCAGGGCCGCGCTTAGTAACCCGATGTTTACCCTGGTTACCATCCTAAAAGTAAAAAAAAACAAACACTACATACTTACCTACAGCCGTCTGTCCTCCAGCGCTGTGCTCTGCACTCCTCCTGTACTGACTGTGAGCACAGCGGCCGGAAAGCAGAGCGGTGACGTCACCGCTCTGCTTTCCGGCTGACCGACGCTCACAGCCAGAGCAGGAGGAGTGCAGAGCACAGCGCTGGAGGACAGACGGCTGTAGGTAAGTATGTAGTGTTTGTTTTTTTTTACTTTTAGGATGGTAACCACGGTAAGCATCGGGTTACTAAGTGCGGCCCTGCGCTTAGTTACCCGATGTTTACCCTGGTTACCAGTGAAGACATCGCTGGATCGGTGTCACACACGCCGATCCAGCGATGTCAGCAGGAGTCCAGCGACGAAATAAAGTTCTGGACTTTATTCAGCGACCAACGATCTCCCAGCAGGGGCCTGATTGTTGGTCGCTGTCACACATAACGATTTCATTAACGATATCGTTGCTACGTCACAAAAAGCAACGATATCGTTAACAATATCGTTATGTGTGAAGGTACCTTTACCCTGAGTAGTTGGCTAACGGGGATTGATCTTTTCATTGAGCAAGGGTGTTGACTATCATAAAAAAAATTAACAATAGATCAGTTAATTAAGAAATTCTTGAATAGAGGCTACCCCAAGAGACTACTAGAACAAACAAAAAATAGGGTTATGGAAAAAGAGAGATTGCAACTCATACGTGGAGAACCAAGTGGTAGACGAAAAAATACCCAGAACAGAGTTCCCTTTGTGTCTACCTATACTGAGGAAAGTAGGGAAGTATCTAAGATTATAAATAAACACTGGACCATGCTGGGGAGATGCTTGCCAAAAATACCTGAATTCAAAATGCCACCGTTATATTCATATAAAAGGAATAAAAATATCAAAGACATGGTCATACAATCGGATATCGGCCCCAAAAAGAAAGATACACAGAGATACCTTACAGGGAGTAAAAGAAAAGGATGTTTCCCTTGTTTGAACTGTGTTAATTGCATATATATGGTTAAGGGACCGACATTTGTACATCCGGAAACGGGAAAGACATATAACATCAATCAATTCCTTACATGTAGTTCAGACCACGTTATATATGTGCTCATGTGCCCATGTAATCTCTGGTACGTTGGTGAAACAACATGCGAGTTTAAAACAAGAATGAACCAGCACAGATTCAGTATAAGGAAGAACAGATTGGATCTTCCTGTTGCAAAACATTTTGCTGACTGCAAACATACAGAAAAGGACCTTAGATGTAAAATCATAGATGCTGTTCCGATACAGAGAAGAGGTGGTGATAGGGAGCTGATATTAAAGAAAAAGGAACTTATGTGGATTTATTATGAACTTAAAACCTTGAGACCGGGAGGACTTAACGCCGATTTTAAAATGCATACAATAATCTAATAATGTGTATGAACCCCGTTGTATATTATATAGAGTCCCTATGAGTCAGTAATGTGACTTTTTGTTTTTAATTTTAGAGAATATTATGTAACTCACGTAATTGTATCTCTCTAATTTTAGATTTCGTCTGATGCTTCTAGTATAGCGGAAGACCAGTGGAGAAGTGCTTGCGGGCATGGAGGACATATAATTATATATTTGGATTGGTATAATATTATTGTTATTCTGTCCCATACTGTGTTGGACCATGGATTAAGAAATAAAGCAGTTAAAATATTACACAACAGTGGTTTACTACCTCTAACTTCAGTATAGTGTGTATGCCGGGACGTCAACGCTATCGCTAATACAGTCTAAGCCTGGGGTGGGTTGACCTGAGAGGGTTGGCCTGATGCTAGGCGTTTGAGTGTATGACCTACGGACATCAGCTAAGATATGGTTGAGCCCGTAGTGTCAGGGCGATGCTTAGCGCTAGAATGTCCATAGGGCACAAACTAATAAAAGCATTGTTATGCGTGGTGAAGTTTGTGAGGACCACAGTCTTATATTTAGTATGGTCCCGCAGTGGCTGGAATCTTTGCTGGCAAGTGAAGGGTGGTTTTAGTGCTGAGTAGCGCTTTATGCGCAGGCGCTGTTATCCGACTGAGGAAGTGACCTTCCTGTATGAGATGCCACTACCAATATGGCGATACATAGCGCTACTGCGCAGGCGCCGTAGGCGCTGATTGGTCCGCGGTCTAACACAGAGCGGTGACGTAGCGGACATGCGCAGTTGCGCATAGAGAATGCCGAGATGTGTGTAGATATCCTCCATTGCCGGTAAGCAGCTCCACAAGTACAGTAATATATAGTTTACACAGCAACACTTGCACAGAAGATATGCACTGTAGCACTTTATGATACTAATTGGAATTTGTATAAGAAATTTAAAAGCACATGTACTGTTCATTAATGGCTAATTAAGGCTGGTTATGGTTTGGAATGTATTTATACGCACACAAATGGTTCACTCACTGCTTGAGAAAGGCTCAGTCTGAGCCGAAACGTTGCGATTAAGACATGTGGGTCTGAATAAACTGCACAAGATATCCAAGACTATGGAGTGCTGCCTATTTTCTGTTTGAATATATGGACTGAGGATAGCCGGAGGACGGGCTCCCTAAAGGCTTTGCACCCGCAGATAAGTTTAAACGCTGTGCTGTTCCTTTTTTTACCTCTATAGATAAATATAGCCATAGTTATATCTATAGATATATCCATAGTTATATCTATAGATATAGCCATAGATATCCATCTATAGATATATAGATATATCTATAGAGATTTCCATAGATATATAATAGCAAGGCTGATGTTGATTAATGAACATGTTTAATATAAAAAAACAGAAAAAAATGGCGTGGGCTCCCGTGCACTTTTCTGCCCCTGAGGGGGAAAGCCAACGGCTTGGGACCAATATTTGTATTTGTAGCCAGGGAAGGGGGTAATACCCATGGCCCCTTCCCAGGCTATGAATATCAGCCTGCAGCTATCTGCGCAGCCTTTACTGGCTATTAAAATAGGGTGATCCCCCCCAAAAAAATGACGTGGGATCCCCCTGTATTCTATAGCCAGAAAGGCTACGCAGACAGCTGCTGGCTGATATCCATAGCCTAGAGAGGGGCCATGGATATTGGCCCTTCCGGCTACAAATACCAGCCCCCAGCCACCCCAGAAATGGCGCATCTGTAAGATGCACCAATTCTGGCACTTAGCCCTCTCTTCCCACTCCCCTGTAGCGGTGGGATATGGGGTTATAAGGGGTTAATGTCACCTAGCTAATGTAAGGTGACATTAAGCCCGGTTAATAATGGAGAGGCGTCAATAAGACGCCTATCCATTACTAATCCTATAGTAGTGAAAGGGTTAAAAATAAAAAGACACAGCCAGAAAAAAGTATTTTAATATTCTTAATTTCATCATACTTACCATTCTCGATCGCCTGCAAAAAATTAAAAATAATAAACCAACCATATACTCACTTTCCGCCATAGTCCAATTAATAAAGAGTGTCCCACGACGATCTCCCCTATAGAACAGTGACATCGGGTGATGTCACAGCTCTATAGGCCTCCAGTGACACACTGACAGAAGACAATGGCTCCTGCAGTGCATCACTGAAGAGGTTACCTGAGTTCAGGGTCTCACTTTATGGCAAAGCTGCATGGGAATTTTCCCACACAGCAGTACCACAAGTGAGAATGGGGACTATTTTTTACAGCGGCGGAGGACTACATTGCAGAAGGATACCTTCCGTCATTGTATACCTGGAGCTCCTGGAGAGTGGTCGCATCAGCTGATACGGCTGCTCTCCACGGGAGATCGTCCTGGGAAACTCGTATTAATTGGATATCTGCGGACACAGGGACACATATGTTTGTTTATTGTTTTAATATTTTTTACAGGTGACAATGGCTTCGGGGATCAAGGTGATGGTGAGTATGTACTCTATGTTGTATGTACTGTATGTCTATATGTATGTACTGTATGTCTATACTGTATGTATGTGTTGTATGTACTGTATGTTATATGTTATATGTTGTATGTACTGTTGTATGTTGTATGTACTGTATGTATGTTGTATGTACTGTTGTATGTTCTGTATGTCATATGTTGTATGTTCTGTTGTATGTACTGTATGTCATATGTTGTATGCACCATTGTATGTGCTGTATGTTATATGTTGTATGTAGCTGTGCACCATATGGCAGTGTCCTCTGAGCAGAGTCCTGAGCCTATGCAGTGTGATAGGATTTTGACTAGAACAGAACGGCAGGAATTCAGACGTCAGAATAGGCTGTGTTTTTACTGTGGTGATTCTGCTCATGTTATTTCTGATTGCCCTAAGCGTACTAGGAGGGTCGCTAGGTCTGTTACCATCAGTACTGTACAGCCTAAATTTCTTTTATCTGCGACCCTGACTTGCTCATTGTCGTCCTTTTCTGTCATGGCGTTTGTGGATTCAGGCGCTGCCCTGAACTTAATGGACTTAGAATTCGCCAGGCGCTGTGGTTTTTCCTTGCAGCCTTTGCAGAGCCCTATTCCTTTGAGGGGCATTGATGCTACACCATTGGCCAAGGATAAACCTCAGTACTGGACGCAGATGACCATGTACATGGCTCCAGCACATCAGGAAGATTGCCGTTTTCTGGTGTTGCATAACCTGCATGATGTTGTTGTACTGGGTTTTCCATGGTTACAGGAACATAATCCGGAGCTGGATTGGAAAACTATGTCTGTGACTAGTTGGGGTTGTCAAGGGGTACATAGTGACGTTCCTTTGATGTCAATTTCCTCTTCCCCCTCTTCTGAGGTCCCTGAGTTTTTGTCGGATTTCCAGGATGTATTTGATGAGCCCAAATCCAGTTCCCTTCCTCCACATAGGGACTGTGATTGTGCTATTAACTTGATTCCAGGTTGTAAGTTCCCTAAGGGCCGACTTTTCAATCTGTCTGTGCCAGAGCATGCCGCAATGCAGAGTTATGTTGAGGAATCTTTGGAGAAGGGGCATATTCGGCCATCTTCTTCACCATTGGGAGCAGGTTTTTTTTTTGTTGCCAAGAAGGATGGCTCCTTGAGACCCTGTATAGATTATCATCTTCTTAATAAGATCACGGTCAAATTCCAATACCCCTTGCCTTTGCTTTCTGATTTGTTTGCTCAGATTAAGGGGGCTAGTTGGTTTACTAAGATTGACCTTCGGGGGGCATATAATCTTGTTCGTATTAAACAGGGTGACGAATGGAAAACTGCATTTAATATGCCCGAAGGCCATTTTGAATACCTCGTGATGCCATTCGGGCTCTCTAATGCTCCATCTGTGTTCCAATCTTTCATGCATGATATTTTCCGCAATTATCTTGATAAATTCATGGTTGTATATTTGGATGATATTTTGATTTTTTCCGATGATTGGGAGTCTCAGTGAAGCAGGTCAGGATGGTATTCCAGATCCTTCGTGATAATGCTTTATTTGTGAAGGGGTCTAAGTGCCTATTCGGAGAACAGAAGGTCTCTTTTTTGGGTTTTATTTTTTCTCCCTCATCTATGGAAATGGATCCTGTTAAGGTCCAAGCTATTCATGACTGGATTCAACCCACATCTGTGAAGAGCCTTCAAAAATTTTTGGGCTTTGCTAATTTCTATCGTCGTTTAATTGCCAACTTTTCCAGTGTGGTTAAGCCCCTTACTGATTTGACGAAGAAAGGCGCTGATGTGACGAATTGGTCCTCTGCGGCTGTAGAGGCCTTTCGGGAGCTTAAACGCCGATTTACTTCTGCCCCTGTGTTGCGTCAGCCGGATGTTTCTCTTCCTTTTCAGGTTGAGGTTGACGCTTCTCAGATTGGGGCAGGGGCCATTTTGTCTCAGAGGGATTCTGATGGTTCTTTGATGAAACCGTGTGCTTTTTTTTCCAGAAAGTTTTCGCCTGCGGAACGCAATTATGATGTCGGCAATCAGGAGTTGTTGGCTATGAAGTGAGCGTTTGAGGAATGGCGACATTGGCTTGAGGGAGCTAAGCACCGCGTTGTGGTCTTGACTGATCATAAGAATCTGATTTACCTCGAGTCGGCCAAGCGGCTGAATCCTAGACATGCTCGATGGTCTCTGTTTTTCTCCCGTTTTGATTTTGTGGTCTCGTATCTTCCGGGATCTAAGAATGTTAAGGCTGATGCCCTCTCTAGGAGTTTTTTGCCTGATTCTCCTGGAGTCCTTGTGCCGGTTGGCATTCTTAAGGAAGGGGTGATTCTTTCTGCCATCTCCCCTGATTTGCGGCGGGTGCTTCAGGAATTTCAGACTGATAAGCCTGACCGCTGTCCAGTGGGGAAGCTGTTTGTTCCTGAAAGATGGACAAGTAAGGTAATTTCTGAGGTTCATTGTTCAGTGTTGGCTGGTCATCCTGGGATTTTTGGTACCAGAGATTTGGTTGCTAGGTCCTTTTGGTGGCCTTCCTTGTCGCACGATGTGCATGCTTTTGTGCAGTCCTGTGGGACTTGCGCCCGGGCCAAGCCTTGCTGTTCCCGCGCTAGTGGGTTGCTTTTGCCTTTGCCGGTCCCTGAGAGGCCCTGGACGCATATTTCCATGGATTTTATTTCAGATCTTCCTGTTTCTCAGAAGATGTCTGTTATCTGGGTTGTTTGTGACCGGTTCTCTAAAATGGTCCATCTGGTACCTTTGCCTAAGTTGCCTTCCTCCTCAGATTTGGTTCCATTGTTTTTTCAGCATGTGGTTCGTTTGCATGGCATTCCAGAGAATATTGTGTCTGACAGAGGTTCTCAGTTTGTCTCTAGGTTTTGGCGGGCCTTTTGTTCTAGGATGGGCATTGATTTGTCTTTTTCTTCGGCGTTTCATCCTCAGACTAATGGCCAGACTGAGCGAACTAATCAGACCTTGGAAACCTATTTGAGATGCTTTGTGTCTGTTGATCAGGATGATTGGGTGGCTTTCTTGCCATTGGCCGAGTTTGCCCTTAATAATAGGGCTAGTTCGGCTACTTTGGTTTCACCTTTCTTTTGTAATTTTGGTTTTCATCCTCGTTTTTCTTCGGGGCAGGTTGAGTCTTCTGATTGTCCTGGTGTGGATTCTGTGGTGGACAGGCTGCAGCAGATTTGGACTCATGTGGTGGACAATTTGACGTTGTCTCAGGAAAAGGCTCAACGTTTTGCTAACCGCCGTCGGTGTGTTGGCCCCCGGCTTCGTGTGGGGGATTTGGTTTGGTTGTCTTCTCGTCATGTTCCTATGAAGGTTTCTTCCCCTAAGTTTAAGCCTCGGTTTATTGGTCCTTATAAGATTTCTGAAATTATCAATCCGGTGTCTTTTCATTTGGCTCTTCCAGCCTCTTTTGCCATTCATAATGTTTTCCATAGATCTTTGTTGCGGAGATATGTGGTGCCCGTTGTTTCCTCGGTTGATCCTCCTGCCCCGGTGTTGGTTGAGGGAGAGTTGGAATATGAGGTTGAGAAAATTTTGGATTCTCGTTTTTTGAGGAGGAGGCTTCAGTATCTTGTCAACTGGAAGGGTTATGGCCAGGAGGATAATTCTTGGGTTGTTGCCTCCGATTCCAGGCTGCCGATTTGGTTCGTGCTTTTCACTTGGCTTGTCTTGATCGGCCTGGGGGCTCTGGTGAGGGTTCGGTGACCCCTCCTCAAGGGGGGGTACTGTTGTGAATTCCGCTTTTGGGCTCCCTCCGGTGGTTGTAAGTGGCACTTTTGTGAGTTCTGCTCTTGGGCTCCCTCCAGTGGTTTTAAGTGGAATGGCTGCTCCTTGGATTTAGCAGTCTGCAGCTGCTTCCACTGATTGTCTCTCTGCTCGGCTATTTATGCCTGGCTCTTCCCTTCAGCCAGTCCCACTTGTCAATGGTTCCTGGTTGGATTCACATCTCTCTTGGATTTCCCTGATATCCTGACCAGTTCAGCAAAGATAAGTCCTTTCTTTGCTCTTTTCTGTCCACATGTTGTGGACTTATTCGTTCTATGCATTCTATGTTTTGTCCAGCTTGTCAGTATGGATTAATTCAGTTAAGCTGGAAGCTCTGGGAAGCAGATTTACCCTCCACACCTTTAGTCAGGTGTGGAGATTTTTGTAAACTCTGTGTGGATTTTTGTAGTTTTTAATACTGACCACACAGTATTCCGTCCTGTCCTATCTATCTAGCTAGACTGGCCTGTGCTACATCCTGGTTTCATTCTACGTATGTCTTTTCCCTCTCCACTTACAGTCATTACTTGTGGGGGGCTATCTATCCTTTGGGGATTTTCTCTGAGGCAAGATAGCTTTCCTGTTTCTGTCTTTAGGGGTAGTTAGTTCTTAGGCTGTGACGAGGTGCCTAGGGAGTGACAGGAGCATCCCACGGCTACTTCTAGTGTTGTGTCGAGCTTAGGGACTGCGGTCAGTACAGGTACCACCTCCTTCAGAGCTCGTTCCATGTTGCTCCTAAACCACCAGATCATAACAGTGTATATCTATTCTATCTTTTCTATTATAACCTGTCAGTGTGATTTTTACAGTAGCGGCATACGAATTACCGGCTTTCAAAGGACACGGTGCGTAAAAATCGGACAGCACTCGCATGGTGCGCGTGCTCTGCGTTTTTTTCTCGCATCCATTGACTTGCATTGGCGAGTCTCATCTGAAATACGCAGCAAATCGCAGCATGCTGCAATTTTTTTCTCAGTCCGATTTCAGCTGAGAAAAAAATCGCAGATGAGATGTCACCCATTGAATAACATTGGTCCGAGTGCAATCCGATTTTTTTATCAGATTGCACTCTTCCGTTTTTCTCGAAAGTGAGTATGAGCCATTAGAAGTAGAATATTTGATGTGTAAAGACACATAATAGAAGAGACAGCACAGAAAGACCTATTCTTAGAGCAGCCAAATATTTTAAGAAAACTGAAATAAAATATATCTGTCATTACATTATTATTGTATGAAATTAAGCAGGTAATTTATTAGTGCAACATTTATTGTACTTTAGAGCGTCACAACATCATTGTCCAAAAAACTTGATATTTTCAAAAATATTTCAAAGTATTTAAAGGTTTTTATATACATATATTTCCAATCTTATTTAATTTTATGTTCACAGTTTTATACATTTTGGGTTTGGTACATTTTAAACTGCAGAAAGCCATGAACCAGCTAAAACTTTTTAATTAAATTGTTCCACAAATATGATGATTTTTCTGTAATTTAAAGATGTGACGTGCTGTAAGGAAATGTTTAGAAATGTAATTTAAACATTATGTTTTTCAACATGTGTTGAACTTTCAGACCGGATGCGACAGCTTTGCATACAGTATGGACACATATTTCACAATGTTCACAATGTTCAGTATAGCTACTGCTTTTATTACACTGGGTGCGGAATGACAAGAGCTCGTTCGGTCAGACTGGTTTTCATGTCTTTAAAAAAGGAAATTGATACCAAGGTTCCACTTATTGCTGCCAGCTCCATTTCTGCACTTCATATTTTCCTTTATCATAACTCACCATTTCTTTTCCTGATTATATTTTCTTTGTGTAAGCCTCCTGTTGTAAAAGTCAAGATAGATTTTACCTTTCTGGTTTCTACTTGCAGCTACATAACAAGAGTGCTATGGGCCCTGTGCAAAATTTTAACTATGAGGCCTCCATCAGCATATTGTTTAGATCTATGTCCTCCGTCCTGGACCATATCCTGTAATGTCCCCCATCCTGTAGTACTGTCCCCTGTCCTGTAAAAATGTTCTCTGTCCAGTTATAATTTCCCCCATCCTGCAATAATGTGACCCATCCTGAGCCCGATCTTAATATATAGTTACCTTGTAATGTCTTTACATCCTGTTCTGTCCAGATGTGTCCGGATCCCAGAATTCCAAGCAGTGGAAATTCACCGACCTCCATATTGGGACACCCAAGTGATGGGTGTCTCAATATGAAAACTGCTGGTGGTACCAGCCTCTTGCGCGGTACCACCAGCAGAACACCGTCGCACCACACACACACACTCACACACACACTGTATATGCCGTACGCACCACACACATACTGTATACGCAGTATACACCACACACACTGTATATGCCGTACGCAGCCCTTTGCGCGGTACCACCGGCGGAACACCGTCGCGAACACGCTGCCACTGGGATCAGCTGAATGATTCACTGACCGCTGCCATTTTTGTACTGAAGGAGCGCATGCACAGTTTTAATGTGACCGCCGATATCTGTCTGCACAAAGATGGCGGTGGCCTGATTTACTGAGCCTGCATGAATTCCGCGCAAGCGCAGTGAATCATTCGGCTGATCCTGGTGGCAGATGCACGACGTGTCTACAGGCAGAGCAAGCCGGTCACATTAAAGGGGTTTTCCCACGAACAAAAGTTCATTTTAAACATTGTCTGTGTCTGACCGTGTATGGAGCATACCACATCTCCTGGGCAGGGGAGGAAGCAAAAGACAATACTGACATTACAGCAGGGGATCACAGAGGATTTCTTTTGTCAGGTAAAATATTTCACTGACTGTTTTTAAACAATATTTTACCTCACAAAATGTATCCTCTGCGATCTCCTGCTGTAATGTCAGTATTGTCTTTTGCTTCCTCTTCTGCACAGGAGCCGTGGTATGTTCTGTACAAAGTCAGACACAGACAATTTTTAAAATTAACTTTCATTTATGGGAAAACCTCTTTAAAAAGCAAATATCAACGTCAACATGGCTCCTCCTAAAAACTACGCCAATGACAATGAAAGGAAAGCAGCAAAGTCACAACGACAACGACAACAATGGGCAAATGAGACTCTTGAAGAGCAACAGCATTGCTGGGACAAAAACAATGCATATAGGCATAGGCGTCAAGCACATGAGTCCCCTGATGCAAAAGTAATTAGATTATCACAGGGTGCCATTAGGCAACAACAGCGCCGCAGGGGGAGGGGTGAGTGCACATAAGAAAGAGGACCCACAGGGGGAGACATCTCAAATGAAAGAACACATGAGGAAGAAGACAGCACAGTGGTGGAGAGAGAGAGCACACAAGGGGGAGAGCACATGGGGTACACAAGTCAAAGAAGAGATGACATGAGAGAAGACAGCAGATGGGGAGAGAGAAAGCATACAGGGGTGAGAGAGACAGAGCACAGGGGGGAGACATCTCAAATGGGACAGCACATGAGGGGAGCACACAGCACAGAAGGCGCGAGACAGCAGACAAGGGGGATAGCACATGGGGTAGACAGGTCAAAGAAGACAGCACAGACGGGAGAAGTCAGCACATGGGGAGCAGTTGACCAGCCTGGTTCTGTTTCTTCCCGGCTTGTTGCCTTTTTTTCCAGCATGTCTGATTGATGCAAATCCGAGTATTCTATTGTTTTTGGGGCCATACAAGTATACAATTATACCTAGCACACTGACGAAGGTCCAGTATCGACCGAAACGTTTGTGATTTACTGTATGTAATAAATCCCCACTTTTTTGCATCACAACACCCTGGAGTGTGCTAGTCACTTTATATTGTATACGTTCAGGTTTGGGCACCTATGACTGTGCACCTCCCCTATTTAGGCTGTGCTTAGCATCTTCTATATCACAGCACATGGGGAAAGAGACAGTGGATAGGTGGGTGAGCATATGGGGGAGAGATTCTCAACGCTGCAAAGCCTGCCCCCATCGTGACATTACCACCCTCCCGATGAAATAGCATCAGGCCTCCAACTAGTCTTGTAATAATGTCCTTTGTCCTAGCACGTATCCTGTAGTGATGTCCCGCTGTCCTGTGCCTTATCTTGTAATAATGGCTTCCATCCTGTGCCCTTTATTTAATGATGTTCCGCATCCTGGCTCCTATTCTTTAATAATGACCTCCATCTTGTAATAATGCCCCTTATCCTGGTCCCAATCCTATAATAATATCCCCAATTGTATTATAATGTCCCCCATCCTGGGCTCTTTTTTAATAATGTCCCCCATTCTGGCCACTTCTGTAGAAATGTCCCCTATTCTGTAATAATGTCCCCCATCTGTGCCCCATTCTGTAATAATGTCTTCCATCTTGGTCCCATCTTGTCATACTGGTCCCCATCAGGTAATAATGTCCCCCACTCTGGCCCCCATCATGTTAGCTCATGATGGTCTTTCAGTATAAATACAACTTTAGTTTTGTTGCATCACCAAAAGTAATTCTCTATTTTCAAACCTGTCAACCTGCTCATTAATAAAAAAGTATTAACCCTTCAATGCTATAACTTTTTTATTTTTCCATTGACATAGCCAAATGAGGACTTGTTTTTGAAGTGTTGTAGTTTTTAATGACATCATGCAGTTTATTCCAAGTGGCGTGAAATGGTGAAAAATGGAATTCTGTTAGTGGTTTTTGGGTTTTGTTTTTGCATAATTTATTAAGACTTAAAAATGATGATGCCAACATTTTTCATTTTTTATTATAATTTAATGGTTAAAAAAATGTAGAATCTTGTAAAAAAAAAAAATTATGCCAACATCTTCCGAGACCCGTAGCATTTTTTACTTTTCCATCCATGGAACTAAGGCCGGTTTCACACGTCAGTGGCTCCGGTACGTGAGGTGTCAGTTTCCTCACGTACCGGAGACACTGACTCACGTAGACACATTGAAATCAATGTGTCTCTGCACATGTCAGCGTGTTTTCACGGACCGTGTGTCCGTGTGCAAAACACGGAGACATGTCAGTGTTCGTGGGAGCACACGGATTACACAGACCCATTAAAGTCAATGGGTCCGTGTAAAACACGTACCGCACATGGACGCTGTCCATGTGCAGTCCGTGTGCCGTGCAGGAGACAGCGCTACAGTAAGCGCTGTCCCCCCAGCGTGGTGCTGAAGCCGCCATTCATATCTTCTCTCCAGCAGCGTTCCCTGGAGAGAAGATATGAAAAATCCTTTTTTTTTTTCGTGTTTAAAAAAAAGATCCCTGTCCCCACCCCCCTCCCACCCCCTGTGCGCCCGCCCGCTGTTAATAAAATACTCACCCGACTCCCTCGCAGCTTCCTCTCAGCGCCAGCTTCTCCTGTATGAGCGGTCACGTGGTGCCGCCGATTACAGTCATGAATATGCGGCTCCACCTCCCATAGGGGTGGAGCCGCATATTCATGACTGTAATGGACGGCACCACGTGACCGCTCATACAAGAGAAGGTGCGACGCGGAGAGGACGCTTCGAGGGAGCCGGGTGAGTATTTTATTAACAGCGGGCGGACGCACAGGGGGTTGGAGGGGGTTGGGGACAGGGATATTCATTTTAAACACGAAAAAAAAAAGGATTTTTCATATCTTTTCTCCAGGGAACGCTGCTGGAGAGAAGATATGAATGGCGGCTTCAGCACCAGATGCAGGGGACAGCGCATATCTCTAGCGCTGTCTCCTGCATGCTCCTTGTGGTACCCAGTCGGCACACGGGCGGCACATGGCTGCCGCACGTGTGCCACACGGATGGCCTACGAGAGCTCACGGACACATGGACACGGATAATTCCGGTACCGATTTTTCAGGTACCGGAATTATCTGGACGTGTGAGACTGGCCTAAGTGAGAGGTTGTTTTTTGCATTCTGAATTGAACTTTTTATTCATAACATTCACCACAGGTTGCTGTGGCATAGCTTATATCTGAATTCTTGCCTCTTAATAAATCTGGACGGTCTGACCCTAACACATTGATTTTAATGAATAGGGTCCAATATCTTTATAACAGCTCTTCAGCCAAGTGATGACAATTCTCAATCATGTCCCAGCCTCTACTAACTCATAGTTAATTTAAAAAAAAGAATAAATGACTTTTCTGAGCAGAGTGACCTTTTTAAAATTTTAAAAACATAATTTTCAAATAAGAAAGCACACCCATTTTTTTGAAGCACATATCATACATGGCCAACATTTAGAAGGACATTCTCAGCACAGCCTTGCCTCGAACAGGAACCACATAAGATAATGAGAATCTTTTTGATTTGCTCAGAGAAACAGTTTAAAGTTGGGGGTTCCTGAAAGCTCTCGTGAATTACGAGTTCCTGAGGGATAGGGTGGTTCAATCAAAGTCAAGTCATAGAAATCTTCCCCCCAGCATTTGTATTTCCCACAACTGAGAGTTGTGGTGAGGATTGCGACCTTATTTTGCACAGTACATGACACACTCCCAATGAGGTGAGACGCTCTCTCTGTAGTGAGGGAGTACTGCAGTGCTAACAGTTTGTGGCTGTGTATTTATTGCTTTTGGCCTATGATCTAAACCATTACTGGCTACAGAGTCTGCCAGCACATAGCAGCAGAAATGTAGACCACAGCTCTGGTGCATGTCTTTATGCAGGCAAAAAGGTCATGGAGTATATTTCCCACAGTCTAAACGAAATCACATGTACATTGAATAATACATGTGCTGTATAAAATAAGAGCAAAAGAAGTTGTATATAAAGCACAAACTTAGGGGATGGCTGTTTTAGGATCTAATTGATTAGGACAAATGGTACACATATATATATATATATATATCACATATATATATCAATGTGACCTGCTAGGAACCTATGATCCACAATGGATAAATATTTATTTACCATACTTCAATAGATCTGTTTCAGTATGTAAATTTTAATACCTCACCTTTACGACTTAAAGCAAAATGATTTCCCCTTATATGCTCAGCGGGATGTAATGTGGTTCCCTGTGATTGACAGCTGCACTAACAGCCATCAGAGAAAACACCCATCTTGATAATTTAACCCCTGAAGCACTGGTTATTGCTAACTGCAGTGCCGGAAAAAGGAGATGATATCCATGTGCTGTCTCTGTCTGTCACATCAAAAATATTACGGAGGCCTTCTTGGAGAGTGTAACGGCTTTGGACATAATATCTCAGGACCTCTCCAGTATTAATCTATTAGGGACTTCTGTAGGCTTGAACAGAAATGCCTGTGCATTTTACATTTATCCCCTTCACCCCCAATCCTTTTTTCATTCATGACCAGGCCAAATTTTACAATTCTGACCAGTGTCACTTTATGTGGAAAATAACTCTGGAATGCTTCAACTGATTGTATTGATTCTGAGACTGTTTTTTTGTGACATATTGTAATTCATGATAGTGGTAAAAATTTCTTTGATATAACTTTCATTTATTTGTGACAAAATCAGAAATTTCGTGAAAATTTGGAAAATGTAGCACTTTTAAAACTTTTAATTTTTATGCCCTTAAATAAGAGAGTTATGTCCCACAAAATAGTTACTAACTCACATTTCCCATATGTCTACTTTACATCAGCACCATTTTTGAAAAATCATTTTTTTTCTTAGGAAGTTATAAAGGTTAAAAGTTGACTAACAATTTCTTATTTTTACATCACAATGTACAAAACAATTTTTTTAAGGACCACACATTGGAAGTGACCCCTCAAGGTGCGCAATTCAAGAAATGAATTAACCCTTCAGGTGCTTCACAGTATCTTATGCAATGTGGAAGGAAAAATGAACATTTAACTTTTTTTTTCATAAACATTTTACTGCATTTTTTTTTATTTCCACAAGGGTAAGAGGAGAAAATGGACCCCAAAATTTGTTGGGCAAATTCTCTTGAGCACACCGATAGCCCATATGTTGGGGAAAACTACTCTTTGGGGGCAAGGCAGGGCTCCCAATGAATTCATCTAGGGGTGCAGTGATCATATTGACATCACGGGTGTGTCACACTATTTTATACCATTAGGATAAAAAAAGAAAAAATAGTTACATTTTTATGCCAAAATGTTATTTCCGCCCAAGATTTTACATTTTCACACATAGAAAATGGGTAAAAATGGGACCAAAATGTATCCCACAATTTCTGCTGGATGTAGAAATATCCAATATGTGGCTGTACAGTACTGCTTAGCCACATGGCAAGATTCGGGAGAGACGGAGAACTATTTGCCTCCTAGAGTGCTGGTTTTCCTAGAATAGTTTGCAGACTCCATATATAGAGCCCCTAAGTGGTAGAAGAGCAGAATTACCCCTTCAAGTTAAACTAATGGCTTTTCTCAGGGCTAATTCAAATAGATTCTATTCTGTTATAACAATACAGCTGTTATCTGCAATTCATGCAGGGTGAATTGTGGCAGTAGGTAGAGCATAAGACAGGCATCTAGTCAGGGATTATTGCCTTATAAATTATAATCCTTGCTGCTGCTTTTTTGCATACACTCATTGACATATCTGTGTTTTTACGGTGATCTGAACTCAAAAATGAATCAAAGGATGGCAGTGTAACTTGCATTCCTCCATAGTTTGTTACTGCCACATACAAGAAAAAATCTTTTCATGGATAGTTCAAATCCCTTTTATATTATACAATAATACCTTTCTTATCTGCAATTCATCTACGGTGAGCTGTTGCAGTAAGTATAGTGTATGAGAGGTATCTAGTCAGGGATTATTGCCTTATAAATTCTAAGCCTTGCTGCTGCCTTTTTTCCATTCACTCATTGACTGATTTGTTTTTTACAGTAATCTGTACTCAGAAATTCATGAAAGCAGGCAAAATTAACTGATTTAATGTGCCCATTCACAGTTTATCTGGAGCATTTGTATGTAAGAGGTAGTGGTGGCAGACTTTACACTACTGGAGTTGAAATTACTACTTCTGAACTCTCTAGTGCTTTGTTTCCATCTATTTCTGGGTGATTCTTTGAGTATGTTTGGGGTTATTGTCCTGCTGGAACAGGGTTTGCATCTAGGATGCAAACCCAGCTTTCTCACCCTGGGCACTACATTGCTACCCAAGATCCTTTGGGAATCTTCACATTTCATGATGCCTTGCATACAGTCAAGGCACCAGGGCCAGAGACAGCAAACAACCCCCAAATATCTTTGAACCTCCACCCTATTTGACTGTGTTCTTTTATTTTGTTCCATTTGCAGCAAACAGTAGAATGATGCACTTTACCAAAAAACTCTCTCGGTCTCAGCTGTCCACAATATACCTTCTGGCTCTCTTAAAATAGTGGCGGCCCCCTGCTGGCCCTCTATAAATTGTGAGGGCCACCTGCTGGCCCTCCAAGTTTCAAACTTTACAGTATTAATATGAAAAAGGAAACTTGACCACCTCAGATGGATAAATTATATTGCAGTACCAATATACGGCTATGCTGGCCCTCCAAAAATGCTTAGTGAGGGTTGGCTGCTGGCCCTCATTAGCGTGATGGCCATGAACAATAGTGAGGTCCACCTGCTGGCGGTGATCGCAACACTGGGGACAGTAAAAAATGACCTGAATCATATTGTCTGGGGAGACGCCGGAGAATTTCCAATGCTGGGGGGCACTATAACCTTATTAAAAAAGGTGCTGAGGAATAAATACCCTTAACTGCCGCCATTAAAAGGCATAATGGTGGTTGTTAAGGGGCTAATGATAAATTGGTTAATGAGGCACTGTCTCTTGTTTTTATTTCTTTAACTCTCTTTTTTATCTTTCAGGTTCCAATTTTTGGACTACTTCTGATTCAGTAGATTACGTTGGATCTTCATGTGTTTTTCTTTTGCTTTTTAATAAATTAGTGAACAAGATGTGGGAGATGGTTATTAGAATAACTTATTTTTTCTGTGTACTACAAAGCTGATATCAACCCCAAAAAGTATTACTCCTATTGCCACCTGACCAAGGCAATCGGGAAGAGCTGGGTAAAGTGCCATGCCATTTTTTAAAATAATTTATTTATGATATTGAAGCATCTTTTGGGGTGCATTTGCGCTGTCTAAACTCACTTTACAATGCATGTCCTTTCTTCTAATTGAAGATTTTTTAATGTAAATCTATGGGGAAATTCAACACAGAATGCTGAGCATTCCCGCAAAAGAAATTGACATGCTGTGGCTCAGAAACCGCACTGCAGGTGAGTTTACGCAGTGTAAAAAAGCAGCACAGTTGGCATGAGATTTCTATTAATCCTATCTACTGTACTTCTACTGTACAACACAGCATTTTGGATGCAGCTAAAATACGCTGCGTCCAGAATGCTAGTATTCCTGATTGTAGGCATCCAGCCTTAGGGTATGTTTCCACGATCATGATTGCATCAGTATTTGATCAGGATTTGACGCACGTAAAATCTGCACCAAATCTGCACCTGAGGATTTTTTTCGGTCAAATATTTTAAAACCTGAGCTCTTATGTACTTTCAGATAGCGAAAAGTCCCTTTTGCAAAAGGGACTTAAATTTGCACCAACCACAACAGCAAAACCCTTCAATTTGTTTATCAGTATGAAGCAGTTTTTGCGCAATTTGGCCATTAAGAAATATTTCCTTAACCCCTTCCCGACCTTTGACGCATACGCTGCGTCATGAAAGTCGGTGCCATTCCGACCCATGACGCAGCGTATGCGTCATGGCGGAATCGCGTTCCTGCAGGCCGGGTGAAAGGGTTAACTGTAATTTCACCCGGCCTGCAGGGACAGGAGGAGTTGTACTTTAGCCCAGGAGGGGTGGCTTCATCCCCCCGTGGCTACGATCGCTCTGATTGGCTGTTGAAAGTGAAACTGCCAATCAGAGCGATTTGTAATATTTCACCTAAAAAACTGGTGAAATATTACAATCCAGCCATGGCCGATGCTGCAATATCATTGGCCATGGCTGGAAACACGGATCCGCAGCAGAGTTCCATCAGGTTTACAGTACCATGTAAACATATGAAAAACCAAATCCGCTGTGCCCATGGTGCAGAAAATACCACGCGGAAACGCTGCGTTGTATTTTCCGCATGTCAATTCTTTGTGCGGATTCCGCAGCGTTTTACACCTGTTCCTCAATAGGAATCCGCAGGTGAAATCCGCACAAAAAACACTGGCAATCCGCGGTAAATCCGCAGGTAAAACGCAGTGCCTTTTACCCGCGGATGTTTCAAAAATGGTGCTGGAAAATCTCACACGAATCCGCAACGTGGGCACATAGCCTTAGGGTTAGGGTTGGGTTGGAATTAGGGTTGTGGTTAGGGGTGTGTTGGGGTTAGGGTTGTGGTTAGGTGTGTGTTGGGGTTAGGGTTGTGATTAGGGTTACGGCTACAGTTGGGATAAGGGTTAGGGGTGTGTTGGAGGTAGAATTGAGGGGTTTCCACTGTTACGGCACATCAGGGGGTCTCCAAATGCAACATGGCACCACCATTGATTCCAGCCAATCTTGTATTCAAAAAGTCAAATGGTGCTCCCTCACTTCCGAGCCCCGACGTGTGCCCAAATAGTGGTTTACCCCCACATATGGGGTACCAGCATACTCAGGACAAACTGCGCAACAATTACTGGGGTCCAATTTCTCCTGTTACCCTTGAGAAAATAAAAAATTGCTTGCTAAAACATCATTTTTGAGGAAAGAAAAATTATTTTTTATTTTCACGGCTCTGCGTTGTAAACGTCTGTGAAGCACTTGGGGGTTCAAAGTGCTCACCACATATCTAGATAAGTTCCTTGGGGGGTCTAGTTTACAAAATGGGGTCACTTGTGGGGGGTTTCTACTGTTTAGGCACACCAGGGGCTCTGCAAACGCAACATGATGTCCGCAGACCATTCCATCAAAGTCTGCATTTCAAAAGTCACTACTTCCCTTCTGAGCCCCGACGTGTGCCAAAACAGTGGTTTACCCCCACACATGGGGTATCGGCGTACTCAGAAGAAACTGGACAACAACTTTTGGGGTCCAATTTCTCCTGTAACCCTTGGGAAAATAAAAAATTCTGGGCTAAAAAATTATTTTTGAGGAAAGAAAACGTATTTATTATTTTCACAGCTCTGCGTTATAAACTTCTGTGAAGCACTTGGGGGTTGAAAGTGCTCACCACATATCTAGATAAGTTCCTTTTAGGGTCTAGTTTCCAAAATGGGGTCACTTGTGGGGGGTTTCTACTGTTTAGCCACATCAGGGGCTCTGCAAACGCAACGTGATGCCCGTAGAGCATTCCATCAAAGTCTGCATTTGAAAACGTCACTACTTCACTTCCGAGCCCCGGCATGTGCCCAAACAGTAGTTTACCCCCACATATGGGGTATCACCGTACTCAGGAGAAACTGGACAACAAATATTGGGGTCAAATTTCTCCTGTTACCCTTGGGAAAATTAAAAAATTCTGGGCTAAAAAATCATTTTTGAGAAAACAAATTTTTTTTTTTATTTTCATGGCTCTGCGTTATAAACTTCTGTGAAGCACCTGGGGGTTTAAAGTGCTCAGTATGCATCTAGATAAGTTCCTTGGGGAGTCTAGTTTCCAAAATGGGGTCACTTGTGGGGAGCTCCAATGCATAGGCACACAGGGGCTCTCCAAACGCGACATGGTGTCTGCTAACAATTGGAGCTAATTTTCCATTCAAAAAGTCAAAAGGCGCGCCTTCCCTTCCGAACCCTGCCGTGTGCCCAAACAGTGGTTTACCCCCACATATGAGGTATCGGCGTACTCGGGAGAAATTGCCCAACACATTTTAGGATCTACAGTGCCTACAAGTAGTATTCAACCCCCTGCAGATTTAGCAGGTTTACACATTTGGAATTAACTTGGCATTGTGACATTTGGACTGTAGATCAGCCTGGAAGTGTGAAATGCACTGCAGCAAAAAAGAATGTTATTTCTTTGTTTATTTTTCTTTTAAATTGTGAAAAGTCTTTTCAGAGAGTCATTTATTATTCAACCCCTCAACCCACCAGAATTCTGTTTGGTTCCCCTAAAGTATTAAGAAGTAGTTCAGGCACAAAGAACAATGAGCTTCACATGTTTGGATTAATTATCTCTTTTTCCAGCCTTTTCTGACTATTTAAGACCCTCCCCAAACTTGTGAACAGCACTCATACATGGTCAACATGGGAAAGACAAAGGAGCATTCCAAGGCCATCAGAGACAAGATCGTGGAGGGTCACAAGGCTGGCAAGGGGTACAAAACCCTTTCCAAGGAGTTGGGCCTACCTGTCTCCACTGTTGGGAGCATCATCCGGAAGTGGAAGGCTTATGGAACTACTCTTAGCCTTCCACGGCCTGGACAGCCTTTGAAAGTTTCCTCTCGTGCCGAGGCCAGGCTTGTCCGAAGAGTCAAGGCTAACCCAAGGACAACAAGGAAGGAGCTCTGGGAAGATCTCATGGCAGTGGGGACATTGGTTTCAGTCAATACCATAAGTAACGTACTCCACCGCAATGGTCTCCGTTCCAGACGAGCCCGTAAGGTACCTTTACTTTCAAAGCGTCATGTCAAGGCTCGTCTACAGTTTGCTCATGATCACTTGGAGGACTCTGAGACTGACTGGTTCAAGGTTCTCTGGTCTGATGAGACCAAGATCGAGATCTTTGGTGCCAACCACACACGTGACGTTTGGAGACTGGATGGCACTGCATACGACCCCAAGAATACCATCCCTACAGTCAAGCATGGTGGTGGCAGCATCATGCTGTGGGGCTGTTTCTCAGCCAAGGGGCCTGGCCATCTGGTCCGCATCCATGGGAAGATGGATAGCATGGCCTACCTGGAGATTTTGGCCAAGAACCTCCGCTCCTCCATCAAGGATCTTAAGATGGGTCGTCATTTCATCTTCCAACAAGACAACGACCCAAAGCACACAGCCAAGAAAACCAAGGCCTGGTTCAAGAGGCAAAAAATCAAGGTGTTGCAGTGGCCTAGTCAGTCTCCTGATCTTAACCCAATTGAAAACTTGTGGAAGGAGCTCAAGATTAAAGTCCACATGAGACACCCAAAGAACCTAGATAACTTGGAGAAGATCTGCATGGAGGAGTGGGCCAAGATAACTCCAGAGACCTGTGCCGGCCTGATCAGGTCTTATAAAAGACGATTATTAGCTGTAATTGCAAACAAAGGTTATTCCACAAAATATTAAACCTAGGGGTTGAATAATAATTGACCCACACTTTTATGTTTAAAATGTATAAAAATTTAACTGAGCAACAAAACTTTTTGGTTTGTAAGATTTATGCATCTGTTAATAAATCCTGCTCTTGTTTGAAGTTTGAAGGCTCTAACTTATTTGCATCTTATTAAACCTGCTAAATCTGCAGGGGGTTGAATACTACTTGTAGGCACTGTATTTAATCCTATTGCCCATGTGAAAATGAAAAAATTGAGGCGAAAAGAAATTTTTTGTGAAAAAAAAGTACTTTTTCATTTTTACGGATCAATTTGTGAAGCACCTGAGGGTTTAAAGTGCTCAATATGCATCTAGATAAGTTCCTTGGGGGGTCCAGTTTCCAAAATGGGGTCACTTGTGGGGGAGCTCCAATGTTTAGGCACACAAGGTCTCTCCAAACGCGACATGGTGTCCGCTAACGATGGAGATAATTTTTCATTCAAAAAGTCAAATGGCACTCCTTCCCTCCCGAGCCTTACCATGTACCCAAACAGTGGTTTACATGTGAGGTATCGGTGTACTCTGGAGAAATTGCCCAACAAATTTTAGGATCCATTTTATCCTGTTGCCCATGTGAAAATGAAAAAATTGAGGCTAAAAGAATTTTTTTGTGAAAAAAAAGTACTTTTCATTTTTACAGATCAATTTGTGAAGCACCTAGATAAGTTCCTTGGGGCGTCTAGTTTCCAAAATGGGGTCACTTTTGGGGGAGCTCCAATTTTTAGGCACACGGGGGCTCTCCAAATGTGACATGGTGTCCGCTAAAGAGTGCAGCCAATTTTTCATTCAAAAAGTCAAATGGCGCTCCTTCCCTTCCAAGCCCTGCCGTGCGCCCAAACAGTGGTTTACCCTCACATATGAGGTATCGGCGTACTCAGGACAAATTGGACAACAACTTTCGTGGTTCAGTTTCTCCTTTTACCATTGGGAAAATAAATAATTGTTGCTAAAAGATCATTTTTGTGACTAAAAAGTTAAATGTTCATTTTTTCCTTCCATGTTGCTTCTGCTGCTGTGAAGCACCTGAAGGGTTAATAAACTTCTGGAATGTGGTTTTGTGCACCTTGAGTGGTGCAGTTTGTAGAATGGTGTCACTTTTGGGTATTTTCAGCCATATAGACCCCTCAAACTGACTTCAAATGTGAGGTGGTCCCTAAAAAAAATGGTTTTGTAAATTTTGTTGTAAAAATGAGAAATCGCTGGTCAAATTTTAACCCTTATAACTTCCTAGCAAAAAAAAATTTTGTTTCCAAAATTGTGCTGATGTAAAGTAGACGTGTGGGAAATGTTATTTATTAACTCTTTTGTGTCACATAACTCTCTGGTTTAACAGAATAAAAATTCAAAATGTGAAAATTGCAAAATTTTCAAAATTTTCGCCAAATTTCCATTTTTATAACAAATAAACACAGAATTTATTGACCTAAATTTACCACTAACATGAAGCCCAATATGTCACGAGAAAACCATTTCAGAATCGCTAGGATCCGTTGAAGCGTTCCCGAGTTATTACCTCATAAAGGGACACTGGTCAGAATTGCAAAAAATGGCAAGGTCTTTAAGGTCAAAATAGGCTGGGTCATGAAGGGGTTAAAAAAGGACCACAAGCCCCTAATCCTGTTTCTCATGAATATATACAGACTTCGTTATCCAACCCCTCTACATTTCATCCCGTACAAGAATATTCAAATGCATTTCGGTCTTTTGAAAGTGCAGTTACACAGGATATTAGAAAAATAAGGAAAAAGAACCCAAAATATATCTCCCAAAACCTTAATAATCTTGAACGGAAGGCACTGCTAGACCTCCAAGTAAATCATGATATTATTATACGTCCAGCAGATAAAGGGGGTGGGATTGTTATTCTCAACAAGACCGCATATCAGGAGGAATCTGATAGACTCCTGAATGATGGGCAGCACGGTGGCGCAGTGGTTAGCACAGCAGCCTTGCAGCGCTGGGGTCCTGGGTTCTAATCCCACCCAGGACAACATCTGCAAAGAGTTTGTATGTTCTCTCCGTGTTTGCGTGGGTTTCCTCCGGGCACTCCGGTTTCCTCCCACATTCCAAAGACATACTGATAGGGAATCTAGATTGTGAGCCCCATCTGGGACAGTGATGATAATGTGTGCAAAATGTAAAGCGCTGCGGAATATGTTAGCGCTATATAAAAATAAAAAAGAAGAAGAAGAAAAGAATGATGAGATCACCTACAGAAAACTAAACAGTGACCCTACTGAACGTTATGTAAAAAATCTAAATGTTTTATTATCACGAGGTAAAGCTTTAGGTATTGTAAACAACAAAGAATTTTTATTTATCATGAACAAAACCCCCAGTGTGGCAGTGTTTTACTACCTCCCTAAAGTTCATAAAGATGTAATGCGCCCACCTGGGAGGCCTATCATTTCGGGTATTAACTGCTTGACATCCAACTTATCACGCTATGTCGACACACACCTTCAAAAATGCATGTCCATTATTCCCGCCTACCTCAAAGATACCAGTCAGGTGCTCCAAATATTGGAAAAAATACAATGGGAAAGTGGCTTCATACTGGGGACATTGGATATTAAATCACTGTATACAGTAATAGGCCACTCAAAAGGGTGTGAAGCGGCAGAATATTATCTCAACAAATTGGCCATCTACAAGAAAACACAGATCCAGTTCATTGTGGAAAGTATTTTATTTATTTTGGAACATAATTATTTTATCCATGATGGCCAATTCTACCTCCAAACATGGGGCACGGCTATGGGCACTCGTTTTGCTCCCAGCTACGCAAATATTTACGTAGCCAAATGGGAGGAGCTAAATATTTACTCACAGAAAGCCCTAATACCGGTTTGATCATGTGGAGGCGATTTATCGACGATATACTATTTATTTGGAATGGCCCCCAAAGAGAACTAGATGCATTCATTGCCAACCTCAACTCTAATGACTTCGGGTTGGAATTTACGGCCACCACTAGTAAAACCGAAATTAATTTTTTAGACCTGAACATCTTCATTGAAAATAATCGGATACTAACCAAGTGTCACCGCAAGTCAGTAGACTCTAATGGATTTATTGATATAAATAGCTGTCATCTACCTATTTGGTTGATCAACATCCCCAAAAGTCAATTTACTCGGGTAAGATGCAATTGCACCAAAATACAGGACTACATGATAGAAGCAGAACACCTAACTGGAAAATTTTTAGAAAAAGGATATTCCAAAGATTTGTTGGATGCAGCCAACCAAGAGGTATATGAAACATCGAGAGACACTCTGGTACAAAAAATAATGAGGGACAAATCTATTCCAACTGATATCCCTAAACAAATTTATCAGTTACCTTTCATTACGCAGTTTCATCAAGGATATAGACAATTTACAAAAATTATCTACAAACACTGGTCAATCCTCCAGTCGGATAAAGTGATAGGGGAACTGCTACCAAAACGCCCCAAGTTTGTTTTTAGAAAATCACAAACAATAGGTAACATTATAGCTCCAACAACCAACAAGGGCCTTCCAAGAGCACATCCTCACAGAATACAGGCTTTGTACCTTGCGGCACCTGTTCCTGCTGTGTGCGCACAAATTTTAAAAAAACAAAACAACTTAAATTTTTTAATTCTAATGACACTCAGGAATTTACTATTAAAGAACATATATCTTGCTGGTCATCAGGAGTTATTTACTTGATTAAATGCCCCTGCGGTAAAATTTATGTGGGCCGCACTAAGCGCAAACTGAGGGATCGTTTGAAAGAACACTTTAATAACATAGAAAAAGGTGTTACTGGCCACCCCCTTTCTAGACATTTCAGGGAGTATCATGATAGGTCCACTAAGGGATTAATATTTTGCGGTATCCAGGTAGTACATAAGAACTGGAGGGGAGGTGACTATATCAAACTAATGTCACGCACCGAATCTAGGTGGATTTTTATGCTATTTATTTATGATGACACTTTACAAGCGTCTCTTTCCCCGATTTTGTTTTTCTCTTTCCCCCTCCCCCCCCTTTTTCCCCTTTTTATAGATCTATATATGCATGCAAGTATTTGTTCCTTATTCCATTTCTACACATTTGGTTTTTATAACACTTTTCTCTTTTAAATGTATTTTAAATGTAATTTATTAAAAGTAATTTATTAAAAACTAGTTTTAAGGTTAGTATTATGCCCATATTTTTCTAAAGTAGTGTAGGTAACTTATTTTCCTAAGGCACTGTATCAGGCTTATAGCTTTCCCGTATATGACACTCTCACACACACATATATGCATTTTTTTCTTGAATAGTGGGTGGTGCTTTCTTCTTATATAGAGCAGAAGACAGCCGGGGACCTCTAGCCCTGATGAAGAAGGTCCGGTGACCTTCGAAACGCGTAGGCAATAGAGGCCCTGCTCGGCATCCGTCTCCTGCTCATCTCTTGCAGCTCCGGGTGACGTCACACAGGCCACGCCCCCCTATTCCCTGCTGCAGTGTAGCGGGGCCCTCGGCCAGGACACCGCTTGTTCATTTTTCCGGCGCGCGTGGTGGCTAGGCGCCAATAGGGGAGGACGCTCCCCTCAGGCCTGCCGTTTCACGCCGCCGCTCGGACCTCTAACTTCGGACACACGGAGGAGCGACTGCTTCCATCTACCCAGCGCTCCACCACGTCCCCACTGATATAGCATCGGCATTCAGCTACGAAGTAAGTGCTCATTTTATTTCTTCTGTGGCAACGATTTAGGAGTTTAGTTCACTGAGTCCACCATCTAGGAGCTAGGTAGCGCGGTGACCTAATTTTTACTATATTAGTTCTCTTGTATATATGACAGGCTTGGCACAGTAGCCGTCTAGGCACCAGCAGCTCCACGCTCAACATCGCTTGGAGCGCCGGTGTATTTATCTTATCTAAATTTAGTTTTCATTTAGTCTCCCAGTAAATGTGAGAATATCTTTGTTTTCTTTGAACATGCATAATTCCCATTTGTTATGATAACACCCTTGTTTTCTGTGCTTCTGGGACAGTAGAGCTACAGCAGAGCATTGGGTGAAAACTGAATGGCCTCAGCGACAGAGTTAGGCATCTGGCGATAAGAATGTCATCCATGATCCTCTAGTGGATAGGAAGGACATTGTCTTTCCTCCCTTACACATAAAACTTGGATTGGATTGATGAAGCAGTTCGTCAGAGCTCTCAATCACAGTGGAGAATGCTTTAACTATACATGTTCAACTTTTCCTGGTCTTAGTGAAGAGAAGAAAAAGGCTGGAATGTTTGATGGACCTCAAATAAGAACACTTATGAGAGACCCAAATTTTATCACATCAATGAATGAGACAGAAGAAAGAGCTTGGAATGCATTTTGTAATGTGGTGCATGTTTTCTAGGGAATAAGAAAGCAGACAGCTATGAAGAGATTGTGGAAGAGCTACTAATGAGTCTGCAAAATCTTGGATGTAGAATGAGTTTCAAGATTCACTATTTACACAGCCATTTGGACTTTTTTCCAGAGAACCTTGGGGATGTGAGCGAGGAACAAGGGGAGCGTTTTCATCAGGACATTAAAACAGTGGAAGAACGGTATCAAGGCCGGTGGGACTCACATATGATGGCTGACTATTGCTGGAGCTTGATGAGAGACAACCCAGAAGCTGTACATCACAGATCAGCCAAGAAAAGAAAGTTCAAATAACTGCCATTTGTCATTCATCTGTGTGCCATATATATGTGTTTTTATATTTTGTAGTTTAATTCTGTAAGTATATTTGTTTTGCTGTACATAGACTTTGTAATCTTTGTTATTTCTTGATTAAAAATATACAAAATGTAGTACTGAAAATCATATTTTTATCATAAAACATTACAAGTAATTTTCATCAAAAATTGAAAATATCTTGAAATCCTGATGTGATAGCCAAAAACGGAGTTCATATTCGTAATCAGCAGCCAAAATTGACTTAAAATATGTTTTAAAACCTTTTGCCAGAAAAATTGCGTTGACCAGTGTAATAGATAGATACAATAGATAGATAATAGATAGATAAATAGATAGATGATAGATAGATAATAGATAGATACGATAGATAGATAGTACCAAGCCCGATGCGCATGGACTTATGGTGGATGCCGCGTCCCTTCAGACCACACACACAGGTTCCAGATTCTCCTTAAGGGCACTCTCCGGATATTTATACAAGCCTTGAGACACTGTCTGTGTCCACCATCCCCCATGAATCTACTGAGATCTCACAATCCTGGGGTCTGCCTGGTGTGAACCATATCTTATTACTGTGACTGAGGAAGGTCCGAATATTAGGACCAAAACGTTTCTGTTTCCTGCGTGTTTTACTGCATAGTGGAGAAATCCCCTCCACTATGCTGTAACATGTGTGGACGCTGCGTGTTTGACGCTGCGGCTCTACGCAGCATCAAACATGCAGCGTTTCCTGAACGTGGAAACATACCCTAAGTGTTCATGTACATTTATGTGTAATGATAAATTATTTACCGGTTTGTACAAGCACATCATTGAAACTTTATATCCCTATTTTATTACATAATTAAAGTATATGAATGTATATAGGAACATCATGAATAAATGAAAATATTTGTTCCCATATCTGTACGTATGTTGCATGCCTGTATGTCCTGTGTCAATGGTATAATATTTTGATATTGGAACACATAATTGCAGCAGTTGTTAAAACAATTTTTGATTGTTATGTTACAAATAATCCCAGAGACACCAAATATTAATAAAAGATTGTGCTTGATAGGAATAACCAGACTTAACATAAAAACCAATAAAAATAGAACACAAACTTTTTGTTAAACAATATATTTCTGTGAGAAAATATGTGTAGCTGTGGCCACAACACTACCTCCTCCCCTTCCCCAACACGCTCAAAGCGATATACTAATGCAGCACCCCACGTGACCAGTTGCTGCAGTGATGTTGCTTTTCCTTTGGGGAAGGTAATGTCATGCTCAGAGGCAACAGAGTTCTCTTCACCAGGCAAGGTGCACACATACAACACATTTTGAATCCAGGCCAGGAGGGGGAGCTCAATACCTGGATTCAGGGGAGCTTCCCTATGCTATATGTGTCCTGACCTGGAGGAGGAAAAAAGTTAGTTGTTGAGAGACACTGAAATAGAAGGAAGTCTGGAACTGAGTACAGACAGAGAGGCCTGGCAGCCACAAGGGTGCTGCAGCCTCTGGATGGACAGGTAACCTGGAAGGGTTGGATGTGGAGTAGCCGGAAGGGAAGGAGCACAGGAGAGGAGCACAGCTCAGAGGGGAACTGTGGCAGGGCACCCTCAGAGCTGAAGCACAGTACCGGGAACCAGGAGCCCAAGGCTTTTGTGGGACTCTAGGACAAAGAGCAGAACCGGAGGGCACGACACTACACGTTAACTGCCCGCACCACGCCTGAGACGCAGCAGCACCTGAGGAGCCCGTGGCATGATAGAGTCCCTGTAAAAAGGCTCAAGCTGCCCGTCATGCAGGTACCTGTCTTAGGACAGGGGGAATAGAGGACTCTGCAGGAAGCTTCTGGCAGCAGGGACATCAACTTTAACGGCGCTAGTTGGAAAGGCTCACAGACCTCTACTGGGACAAAGGGACCATCCATTGCCTCTGAGTCGGCTGGACCACCATCATCCGTGCCTGGTACCCTGGACTGTGGCCAACAACCTACAGTAAACCAGGTAAAGACGTACAGCTTGTCTCCTCCATTTATTTACTGGCTATACCATCCACGCCCTACATCATAGGACCCCTGGGGATCCCCGCTTCATCTGTGGGAAGTGTAACATCTGTGCTGCCGCAACATCCCCCAGGGGACCCCTTTAATTCAGCTTCGGTCCTACTACTGACCGAACTCCACATGTGGCATCACGACAGACTTATAAACATTTTCTTTTTCAACGTTGAGGCCCGGGGCCACGGACCGGGTTGCAGCCACCATGACCATTTCAAATTGACATTTAGTGGCCAGTGTCAGGCAGCTGCTACAAAGGCAAATAAAATAATGGGATGCATTAAAAGAGGCATAGATGCTCATGAGGAGAACATAATTTTACCTCTATACAAGTCACTAGTTCGACCACACTTAGAATACTGTGTACAGTTCTGGTCTCCGGTGTATAAGAAAGACATAGCTGAACTAGAGCGGGTGCAGAGAAGAGCAACCAAGGTTATTAGAGGACTGGGGGGTCTGCAATACCAAGATAGGTTATTACACTTGGAGCTATTAAGTTTGGAAAAACGAAGGCTAAGGGGTGATCTTATTTTAATGTATAAATATATGAGGGGACAGTACAAAGACCTTTCTGATGATTTTTTTAATCATAGACCTGAGACAGGGACAAGGGGGCATCCTCTGCGTCTGGAGGAAAGAAGGTTTAAGCATAATAACAGACGCGGATTCTTTACTGTAAGAGCAGTGAGATTATGGAACTCTCTGCCGTATGATGTTGTAATGAGTGATTCGTTACTTAAATTTAAGAGGGGACTATATACCTTTCTGGAAAAGTATAATGTTACAGGGTATATACACTAGATTCCTTGATAGGGCGTTGATCCAGGGAACTGATTGCCGTATGTGGAGTCGGGAAATAATTTTTTTCCCCAATGTGGCACTTACTCTTTGCCACATGGGTTTTTTTGCCTTCCTCTGGATCAACATGTTAGGGCATGATAGGTTAGGCTATGGGTTGAACTAGATGGACTTAAAGTCTTCCTTTAATCTTAATAACTATGTTACTATGTTACTATGACATCCCCCTTGCGACCGGACCCGGTACTGAGTACCCCACTGCCCTGTGGTCGACTCACTAACACCTCCAAAACCTAGTAACACTGACGCGGTTGACTCATCTAATTGATTTGGTACAACTAATATAAGAGGTATTTTGATTGCTTCACTGTACCTTTAATGAAAAGTAGTAATAACTTGATATGGACCTATCCTTTAAGTTGCATAATCTTTGTTATAGCGCAGCCCCATTCGTGAGAGATTGCTGTTTTAACGTTTATGAAAGAAATATCTCACACTAGACTTACACTATTGCTGAAGTCATTAGGAGATTAACGTGGCATGTTTGAGTGGCACCTTTTTCAGTTTCTCATTCATACTGGTACATTGCAAGTAAGGAGCAAACGGTCAGTGTCAACACTAAGTCATCTTACACAGCTCCATGGAACTTAGCACCAACATAGCAGATGTGAAACACCAGGTTTATTGCTCTCAAAAGTCTGAATGGTCTTCACTTACCAGCTATGAAAGCGCACACTAGAGCAAGTTCACCTCCTATTAGTCTGAGCAAGAACATTCTCCCAAGTTCAATTTTCGTCTTTTTTAATGTCCGCCTGTTATCAATGGAGAGGCTTTTAATGCGAGACTTCTTCCTAAGGTGAAACAGGAGGTTGCATTGTGCTATTTCTCCACCACAGGACAAACGTTAGGCTACTTTCACACATCAGGTTTTCGCTGTCAGGCTCAATCCAGCTAAATTTAAAAAAAACAGATCCGGCGAATGTTGCCGTTTTTTTCCCATAGAGTTGTATTAGTGCCGGATTGCGCCGGATGACATTGCGTTTCGTCCAGTTTTCGCCGGATCAGGTGGATTGAGAGAGCAATAAAATATTAAAACAACCTGTGTGTTTATTTCATTAAAATACTTTTTAATAATGTGTGTGTGGTTTTTTTTAACCCTTTCATAGAATTGGATTAATAATGGATAGGTGTCATAATTGACGCCTCTCCATTATTAACCTGGCTTAATGTCACCTTACAATAGCAAGGTGGCATTAACCCTTCATTACCCCATATCCCACCGCTACACGGGAATGGGAAAAGAGTTGCCAAGTGCCAGAATAGGCGCATCTTACAGATGTGCCTTTTCTGGGGTGGCTGGGGGCAGATGTTTTTAGCCAGGGGGGCCAATAACCATGGACCCTCTCCAGGCTATTAATATCTGCCCTCAGTCACTGGCTTTACTACTCTGGTGGAGAAAATTGCGCGGGAGCCCACGCCAATTTTTTCCACGATTTAACCCTTAAATTTAATAGCTAGAGCGCCGAAATTTTGCACATACACACTACTAACATTACTAGTGTGTAATACACAAAAAAGGGGGATATGACATGGTTTACTGTATGTAAATCATGTCTCATATCATGTCGGGTTTAGGCAGGAGAAATGAAAAGTCGGCAATTTAATTACCGGCTTTTCAACATTATCACGCTGAAGTAAATATAAATATATATATGTGTCTCTATGATATATATATATATATATATAAAAACGAAACCCGACTTTGGAGTACAGATCGCCGACCGCCGACCCGATCCCAGAGTGGGATCGGGTCGGGTTTCACAAAACCCGACTTTGCTAAACGTCGGCGACTTTTGAAAAGTGCCGATCTGTTTCGCTCAACCCTAGTGGAAACAGTTGACGAGGTGGTCAAAGCCTGTGTGGTTCTCCACAATTACATAATGACTAAGGAGCGACCCAACATTGAACTGGATGAACCAGTTGCACACCCACTGCCTGATTTCCAGCATCACCCGCTGCAGTCAACTGCAGCCGTTGGTCACATGCGGGAACAATTTGATGCCTTTTTTTATTCAGATATTGGCCGGGTGTCATGGCAGGACAATGTTGTGTAAATGTCCTGTTGTAAGTATATCTGTACCAGTGATTTTCTACAATCATAATAATATTTCACATTAATAAACTTTAGTGTTGGTTGTGTTGACCATGTCTCCTATCTTTTTCCTCTCCAAACCAAGGTTGTCCTAAACTGGCAGTATTTGATCTGTATTTAATATCATTTTTTGTAATCCAAAACCAGGAGTGGGTGATAAAGGCAGAGATGCTAGTTATTAGGTTAATATCATAATTTACCTCTAATTGTTCCACTCCTTGTTTTGGTTTACAAATACTGATATAAAATATGGCAGCCATGTTGCTTTATTGGTAAGCTTGTTGACGTCATTGCGTCATGATTGTCTTCTCATGTATCCATTGGACACAAAATGGAAAGACAATCACTGTCACGCTATCTATACTCATTAAGTCAGGTGTCAGAAATAATGAATACATGATAAACATATACAGGCTCATGAATTCACTATTTCTGACACCTGGGCAGGTGAGCATAGATATGGAAGACTCCAAAGAAGACATTCTGACGCATGTAGAAAGAAAGAAATGGAAGAAATTAGGACATGTAGAGCCAAAAAATAGAAAATAAAGGCAGTGGCTAGGATATACTCACATTGATTAGGGTCTTGTCCTCCAAAATGCGGCCTGCCCGTGTCTTGTCTTCATCTGAGTCTGGTGAGAAGTGTCCTGAAACTGTCCACGACCTCTCTTTTATCACCTTGATGGTAGGGGGTGGCTTATCAGTGTCTAGACAGGCTTATCTCAATTGAAACGCATGCGTTCAAAAACACAACCAAACGCATGTGCGTAAAAACGCATGCGTTTACATATACAGCAATGTATTTTTTAGACGCAAACCAAACGCAAACGAACGCATGCGTTTCTATGCGGCAAATAGATGCCACTGGAAATTACTACATGTTGCATTTCCACGGCTGGACGCAAGCATCGAAAAGACGTTTTTAGTGTTAAATATAGGAAAACATGACGCATGCGTTTATATGCGCTACAAACGCAGCGTCACTAAACGCAAACGTGAAACCACCCTTAGCTGGTTCAAGCAGTCGTGTGACCGCAAGCATCCAATTTGCATACTTGCAGTCACATGCTAACTAGAATCTCATTTGCTTCTCTCAATGTTCTATTGAGATGAGAATCTAGTTTGCGTGTCAAAACAAGTATCCAAATTGAAATGGTACAACCGCTCCAACCAGCTAGAAGAGTAAAATCTTATTGGTGTGTCCTATTGGGAGAAGTGGCTGAGAATATAGTTTGCACATGACCCTTAAGGTACCTTCACACATAACGATATCGTTAAGGATATCGTTGCAACGTCACGCTTTTTGGGACGCATGCGTTTTTTTCCTATGTTTAACATTAAAAACGCATGCTTTTTTTTGTATACGTTTTGCCACGTTTGACGACGCATGTGTCGTTTCTCTGCTTGCGTTTTGTTGCAGAAATGCAACATGTAGTAATTTCTAGAGGCTTTTTTTGCCGCAAAAAACGCATGCGTTTTTTTTGCGGCAAAAAAAGTATTGCTGTCTATGTAAATGCATGCGTTTTTAAGCACATGCATTTGGTTGCGTTTTTAAACGCATGCGTTTCCATAGAAAAAAACAAGTCTACACAATGATAAGCCACCCCCCACCATCAAGGTGATAAAGGGATCCAAACACTAACCCTAATCCTAACCCTTACCCTAACCCCCCACCATCAAGGTGATAAAGGGATTCTAACCCTAACCCTAACCCTAGGGATCCAAACCCTAACCCTAACCCCCCCCACCATCAAGGTGATAAAGGGATCCTAACCCTAACCCTAGGGATCCAAACCCTAACACCCCACCATCAAGGTGATAAAGGGACGCTAACCCTAACCCCCCACCATCAAGGTGATAAAGGGATCCAAACCCTAACCCTAGCTATTTCTAGTGGGTTTTCTAGTTGATTTTGATGATTGGCAGCTGTCACACACACTTCTCATCAATGCAGGAAAAAACGCATGTAAACACGTCAAAACGCCGCATTTTTTTACCGCATACGAAAACGCATGCATCTAAAAAACGCAGCGTTTGCACGCGTTTACATGCATTTTTTCACTACCTGTGTTTGCGTTTTTAACGCTGCGTTTTTAAACGCAAATGTGAAACTAGCCTTACCCAAACACACCCCTAACCCTAATCCCAACCACACCCTTAACCCCAGCACACCCCTAACCCTTAAACCCAACCCTAACCACACCCCTAACTCCAACACACCCCTAACCCTAATCCCAACCATAAACCTAACCACACCCCTTACACTGACACACCCCTAACCCTAATCCCAACCGTAAATGTAATCCAAACCCTAACTTTAGCCCCAACCCTAACTGTAGCCCTAACCCTAACTTTAGCCCCAATCCTAACATTAGCCCCAAACCTAACCCTAACTTTAGCCCCAACCCTAACTGTAGCCCTAACCCTAACTTTAGCCCCAACCCTAACTTTAGCCCCAGCCCTAACCCTAACTTTAGCCCCAACCCTAACTGTAGCCCTAACCCTAGCCCTAACCCTAGCCCCAACCCTAACCCTAGCACTAACCTTAACCCTAGCCCTAACCCGAGCCTTAACCCTAGCCCTAATCCTAGCCCTAACCCTAACCCTAGCCCTAAGCCTGGCCCTAACTTTAACCCTAGCCCTAACCCTAATGGAAAAATGGAAATAAATATATATTTTTAATTTTATTATTTTTCCCTAACTAAGGGGGTCATGAAGGGGGGTTTGATTTACTTTTATAGCGGATTTTTATGATTGGCAGCTAAAAGCGCTTTTTATTGCAAAAAATAGTTTTTGTGTCTCCACATTTTGAGAGCTATAATTTTTTCATATTTTGGTCCACAGAGTCATGTGAGGTCTTGTTTTTTGCGGGACAAGTTGATGTATTTGTTGGTAATATTTTCGGGCACGTGACATTTTTTAATCACTTTTCATTCCGATTTTTGTGAGGCAGAATGACCAAAAACCAGCTATTCATGAATTTCTTTTGTGGGGGGGCGTTTATACCGTTCCATGTTTGGTAAAATTGATCAAGCAGTTTTATTCTTCGGGTCAGTACGATTACAGCAATACCTCATTTATATCTTTTTTAATGTTTTGGCGCTTTTATACGATAAAAACTATTTTAAAAAAAAATAATTATTTTTGCATCGCTTTATTCTGAGGACTATAACTTTTTTATTTTTTCGCTGATGATGCTGTATGGCAGCTCGTTTTTTGCGGGACCAGACAACGTTTGCAGTGGTACCATGATTATTTATATCCGTCTTTTTGATTGCGTGTTATTCCATTTTTTGTTCGGCGGTATGATAATAAAGCGTTGTTTTTTTGCCTCAGATTTTTTTGTTTTTAACGGTGTTCACTGAAGGGGTTAACTAGCGGGACAGTTTTATAGGTTGAGTTGTTACGGACGCGGCGATACTAAATATGTGTACTTTTATTGCTTTTTTAAATTTAGATAAAGAAATTTATTTATGGGAACAATATGTTTTTTTTTTCTTTATTTAGATTTTTTTTTTTTAAACATCTAAATATTTTTTTTTTACATTATCACATTGTTCCGGGGGGGGGGGGGGGGGGGAGGGGGAGAGGGGAGGGGACATCACCATATAGTGACAGATCGCTGATCTGACACTTTGCAGAGCACTGTGTCAGATCAGCGATCTGACAGGCAGTGCTCCTGGCTTACCAGCGCCTGCTCTGAGCAGGCGCTTGTAAGCCACCTCCCTGCAGGACCCAGAAGTAGCCCCGTGGCCATTTTGGATCCGGGCCTGCAGGGAAGAGACACTCGGTACAAGTTGAGCACGTCGCCTTGTACCAAGGGTCTCAGGGAACCCCGCAGGGAGCCCCCTCCCTGAGGGATGCTTCCCTATGCCGCTGAAACGCTGCGATCATGTTTGATCACAGTGTCCCGGGGGTTAATGTGCGAGGAGCGGTCCATGACCACTCCTGGCACATAGTGCCGGATGTCAGCTGCGATAGTCAGCTGACACCCGGCCGCGATCAGCCACGCTCCCCCCGTGAGCGCGGCCGATTGCATATGACGTACTATTCCGTCACTGGGGATTAAGACCCAGGTCACCTCGACGGGATAGTACGTGATATGGGATTAAGGGGTAAAAATAAGAAATAATAACCAAACTAATTACTATGCAAAACAAACAAGGGATGGTCTAGCTATAAGCGGCACTTCCACATTAAGGATTAAACCTACAAATACACAGGAAGCATATGCCAAATAATTTAAGAAAATACAAAAAATCTTTATGAAATACTGAAAAACATACATAAGTTAAAAGAATTAATCAGTGGGTAAACACTAAATGGATCTGCAAGCACAGGATAATTAATATCCGTATTTTTCGGACTAAAAGACGCACTTTTTCCCCCCAAAAAAAGGGGGGAAAATGGGGGGTGCGTCTAATAGTCGCAATGCAGGCTTACCTAGGTGGCAGAGGTGCGGTGGCAGAGGTCCGGTGGCAGAGGTGCGGTTGCGGGGGTGTGGTGGCAGAGGAGGCGCAGTAAGCGGGGTCCCTTTCCCCGGTATGGTGATGCAGCAGGCCCGGTATGCAGCAGAGCCGGGTGAATCCTCTTGTTATCGGTGGTGGCGGCCATTTTCCGGAGGCCGCGCGTGCTCAGATGGAGCGCTCTGCTTCCCGGGGCTTCAGGAAAATGGCCGCCGCGATCTCCATCTGCGCATGCGCGGCCTCCCGCGGCCATTTTCCTGAAGCCCCGGGAGCAGAGCGCTTCATCTGCACACGCGCGGCCTCAGGAAGATGGCCGCGCCCACCGATAACAAGAGGATTCACCCGGCTCTGCTGCATACCGGGCCTGCTGCATCACCATACCGGGGAAAGGGACCCCGCTTCCTGCGCCTCCTCTGCTGCCACACCCCCGCCACCGCACCTCTGCCACCGGACCTCTGCCACCGCACCTCTGCCACCTAGGTAAGCCTGCATGGTACGCCAGGGACCCCTCTCACGCCATACCTCTCACTGCACCTCCTGATCCCAGCACCTCCTGATCCCAGCACCTCCTCATCCCAGCACCTCCTGATCCCAGCACCTCCTGTCCCAGCACCTCCTGATCCCAGGACCTCCTGATCCCAGCACCTCCTGATCCCAGCACCTTCTCATCCCAGCACCTCCTGATCCCAGCACCTCCTGATCCCAGCACCTCCTGATCCCAGCACCTCCTGATCCCAGCACCTTCTCATCCCAGCACCTTCTCATCCCAGCACCTTCTCATCCCAGCACCTCCTCATCCCAGCATCACCCCACCTTGCCTCCTGTGACCCTGCTCTGCCACCGCCATAAGATACTGTAAATTCGGACAATAAGACGGACCCCCATGTTATAAAAAATCTTTTTTTCTGCAATTTTCACCCCAAATTTGGGGTGCGTCTTATGGTCCGGTGCGTCTTATAGTCCGAAAAATACGGTAAGTATATACAGTGCCTTGTGAAAGTATTTGGCTCCCTGGAACTTTTCAACCTTTTCCCACATATCATGCTTCAAACATAAAGATACCAAATGTACATTTTTGGTGAAGAATCAGCAACAAGTGGAACACAATTGTGAAGTTAAACGAAATTTATTGGTTATTTTAAATTTTTGTGGAAATTCAAAAACTGAAAAGTGGGGCGTTCAATATTGTTTGGCCCCTTCAGCTTAATACTTTGTTGCGCCACCTTTTGCTGCGATTACAGCTGCAAGTCGCTTGTGGTATGTCATTATCAGTTTTGTACATTGAGAGACTGAAATTCTTGCCCATTCTTCCTTGGCAAACAGCTCGAGCTCAGTGAGATTTGATGGAGATCCTTTGTGAACAGCAGTTTTCAGCTCTTTCCACAGATTCTCAATTGGATTGAGGTCTGGACTTTGGCTTGGCCATTCTAACACCTGGATACGTTTATTTGTGAACCATTCCATTGTAGATTTTGCTTTATGTTTTGGATCATTGTCCTGTTGGAAGACAAATCTCCGTCCCAATCTCAGGTCTTTTGCAGACTCCAACAGGTTTTCTTCAAGAATGGTCCTGTATTTGGCTCTATCCATCTTCCCATCAATTTTAAGCATCTTCCTTTTCCCTGCTGAAGAAAAGTAGGTCCAAACCATGATGCTTCCACCACCATGTTTGACAGTGGGGATGGTGTGTTCAGGGTGATGAGCTGTGTTGCCTTTACGCCAAACATATCGTTTGGCATTGTTGCCATAAAGTTCGATTTTGGTTTCATCTGACCAGAGCACCTTCTTCCACATGTTTGTTGTGTCTCCCAGGTGGCTTGTTGCAAATTTTAAACAGCACTTTTTATGAATATCTATGAGAAATGGCTTTCTTCTTGCCACTCTTCCATAAAGGCCAGACTTGTGCAGTGTACGACTGATTGTTGTCCTATGGACAGACTGTCCCACCTCAGCTGCAGATCTCTGCAGTTCATCCAGAGTGATCATGAGCCTCTTGGCTGCATCTCTGATCAGTCTTCTCCTTGTTTGAGATGAAAGTTTAGAGGGACGGCTGGGTCTTGGTAGATTCGCAGTGGTATGATATGTTATTTCAATATGATCGCTTGCACAGTGCTCCTTGGGATGTTTAAAGTTTTGGAAATCATTTTGTATCCAAATCCGGCTTTAAACTTCTCCACAACAGTATCATGGACCTGCCTGTTGTGTTCCTTGGTCTTCATGATGCTCTTTTTGCTTCAAACAGAACACTGAGACTATCACAGAACAGGCGCATTTATATGGAGATTTGATTACACACAGGTGGATTATATTTATCATCATTAGGCATTTAGGACAACATTGGATCATTCAGAGAGCCACAATGAACTTCTGGAGTGAGTTTGCTGCACTGAAAGTAAAGGGGCCGAATAATATTGCACGCCCCATTTTTCAGTTTTTGAATTTCCACAAAAATTTAAAATAACCAATACGTTTTGTTCAACTTCACAATTGTGTTCCACTTGTTGATTCTTCACCAAAAATTTAGATTTGGTGTCTTTATGTTTGAAGCATGATATGTGGGAAAAGGTTGAAAAGTTCCAGGGAGCCGAATACTTTTGCAAGGCACTGTATATGAGTGATTATTTTTCTTTTAGATAAATTAGTCTCTCATGGTTAGTAAAATCAAAAAGGAATCAACATTAATTCATTTATGATAAATAATTTTCATATTCAGTTAGTGCTTATTAATTAAACTGATTAATTCTTTTAATTTATGTATGTTTTTCTGTATTTAATAAAGTTTTTTTGTATTTTCTTAAATTATTTGGCCTATGCTTCCTATGTATTTTCAGGTTCAACCTAATTGCTAGTTGACAAAAATGAAGTCGCCAAAGCATCACACACCAAAAACACAAACATTATAACATTATACCAAGTGTGAAAAATATGGGGGGATCTAATTGTATATTAAAATCCTCCTATGTAATGCATAGCTGTAACAGGACACCTGGCTTGACAGGTGGTACAGACTCCTCAACTTTAAAGTGAAAACTCACACCCCCACTTTCTTAGCTAGTATCCAGGCTCATGACAGTATGACCCCTTGCGGAACCCACGCTGTGTAACTGCTTCATCCATTCACATCAGATTTCATAAGGATAATATGGAGTTATCATAAGTCTTAGCTGTACACGATTACATTTTCGAGATCTCAGGAACTGGCCAAATGCCTTCCATGGTCTCAATCCGTTCCAGCACCTCAGGGTGGGGAGATCGACCAAGGGCCTAAAGGTTTGTGTTAGGCCATGTGCTCTCTCTTTTTGTCATGCTTGCTGTTTCCTTCTAAAGGGAGGGACATGTCGTGTAACTTGCTGGAAGGAACTGGAAACACCTGGCACCACAAGCCCCCCTATGCAGTCTAGTGTACATGGTCAAACATCAAACTGGTAACTGATATGTTTAATCTGCCTATACCTTTTGCACTAATACTTGTATTTGCATATCTGACCATTGTATATGTATAACCATTGTGTAAATAGTGTTTTGTCTAGTGTGCGCTTAAGACAATTAAAAATATAATATATCATTTAACCTTGGGCTGCTCTTTTATCTTGATCCCCGAATCCACACAACCATGATCTTGGTTAAACATGCTACCAGGGCTGGTTTCTGCCCAGATATAATCCTGTTAATGGACCGGGCTTACATCTAACGAGAAATAGGTGGGAGTCCTACCAGGCTGGCAGGGCTCTGTTTAACTGATACTAGTAAAAGGGGCCTTTCAGACTGTCAAGGTTCTGAGCAAGTGTTGTGCCACATCAGCGGCTTCATGGGCCACATGCTCTCACTCCCCGTGCCTTCCTGAGCCCTTGTGGATGCGTAGTGTCTGTGTAAAACTGTGTCAAGCTGACCTTCCGTATTCCCAATGGGGTGTGGAACATCATGTTGGTGAAAGTGGGGAGACTGTGATCCCTCGAACGTTATAGTGATGTCAGGCGAGGCTGCAAGGTGTGGGTTCATCACATCAAGTTATAAAGTATGTATAAACAAGTGCCCCACTGCCTTACTAACATATTAGTAAACAGATCCAAAAATTCGCTAAGACAATATTATATACTGAAAGATAACATCTGGCATGCAATATTTTCACTGCTTTATTACACAGCATTCAGTTACCTCCTCATACACATACTGTATAGTCACATGGACTAAGGGCTCCAATGGGCAATCTGCTGCGAAGGTGAAATACTGTATGAATTCTCTTTACTTGGCACTCAGGTAAATGTAAGAACATAATTTTATAGTGTGCAGGCAATCCAATAATAAAAATTTTTTGTCATATAATGACCTTCATCAGTCAGGCTGCACATAGAAAACAAAAAACTTGTGTGTATATACAGTCATGGCCAAAAGTATTGACACCCCTGCAATTCTGTCACATAATACTCAGTTTCTTACTGGAAATTAATTGCAAACACAAATTATTTGGTATTATTATCTTCATTCAATTTGTCTTAAATGAAAAAACACAAAAGAGAATGAAGCAAAAAGCAAAACATTGATCATTTCACACAAAACTCCAAAAATGGGCCAGACAAAAGTATTGGCACCCTCAGCAGCCTAATACTTGGTTGCACAACCTTTAGCCAAAATAACTGCGACCAACCGCTTCTGGTAACTATCAATGAGTTTCTTACAATGCCCTGCTGGAATTTTCTTCTTTGGCAAACTGCTCCAGGTCCATGATATTTGAAGGGTGCCTTCTCCAAACTGCCATTTTTAGATCTCTCCACAGGTGATCTATGGGATTCAGGTCTGGACTCATTGCTGGCCACCTCAGAAGTCTCCAGTGGTTTCTCTCAAACCATTTTCTAGTGCTTTTTGAAGTGTGTTTTGGGTCATTGTCCTGCTGGAAGACCCATGACCTCTGAGGGTGACCCAGCTTTCTCACACTGGGCCCTACATTATGCTGCAAAATTTGTTGGTAATCTTCAGACTTCATAACGCCATGCACACAGTCAAGCAGTCCAGTGCCAGAGGCAGCAAAGCAACCCCAAAACATCAGGGAACCTCCGCCATGTTTGACTGTAGGGACCGTGTTCTTTTCTTTGAATGCCTCTTTTTTTCTTCTGTAAACTCTATGTTGATGCCTTTGCCCAAAAAGCTCTACTTTTGTCTCATCTGACCAGAGAACATTCTTCCAAAACATTTTAGGCTTTTTCAGGTAAGTTTTGGCAAACTCCAGCCTGGCTTTTTTATGTCTCGGGGTAAGAAGTGGGGTCTTCCTGGGTCTCCTACCATACAGTCCCTTTTCATTCAAATGCCGACGGATAGTAGGGGTTGACACTGTTGTACCCACGGACTGCAGGGCAGCTTGAATTTGTTTGGATGTTAGTCGAGGTTCTTTATCCAACATCTGCACAATCTTGCGTTGAAATCTTGTCAATTTTTCTTTTCTGTCCACATCTAGGGAGGTTAGCCACAGTGCCATGGGCTTTAAACTTCCTGATTACACTGCGCACGGTAGACACAGGAACATTCAGGTCTTTGGAGATGGACTTGTAGCCTTGAGATTGCTCATGCTTCCTCACAATTTGGTTTCTCAAGTCCTCAGACAGTTCTTTGGTCTTCTTTCTTTTCTCCATGCTCAATGTGGTACACACAAGGACACAGGACAGAGGTTGAGTCAACTTTAATCCATGTCAACTGGCTGCAAGTGTGATTTAGTTATTGCCAACACCTTTTAGGTGCCACAAGTAAGTTACAGGTGCTGTTAATTACACAAATTAGAGAAGCATCACATGATTTTTCGAACAGTGCCAATACTTTTGTCCACCCCCTTTTTTATGTTTGGTGTGGAATTATATCCAATTTGGCGTTAGGACAATACTTTTTGTGTTTTTTCATTTAAGACAAATTAAATGAAGACAATAATACCAAATAATTTGTGTTTGCAATCATTTTCAGGAAGAAACTGAGTATTATCTGACAGAATTGCAGGGGTGTCAATACTTTTGGCCATGACTGTATACAGTTGTGCTCAAAAGCTTACATACATACCCCGGCAGAATTTTTGCTTTTTTGGCCTTTTTTCAGAGAATATGAATGATAACACAAAGTTTTTCTCCAATCATGGTTAGTGGTTGGATGAAGCCATTTATTGTCAAACTACTGTTTTCTCTTTTTAAATCATAACAACCCAAAACAACCAAATGACCCTGATCAAAAGTTCACATACCCCATTTCTTAATACCGTGTATCGCCCCCTCTAACATCAATGACAGCTCGAAGTCTTTTGTGGTAGTTGTGGATAAGATTCTTTATTTTCTCAGATGGTAAAGCTGCCCACTCCTCTTGGCAAAAAGCCTCCAGTTCCTGTAAATTCCTACGCTGTCTAGCATGAACTGCACACTTGAGATCTCCCCAGAGTGGCTCAAAGATATTCAGGTCAGGAGACTGAGATGGCCACTTGTGCGCTAACAACGTGGGTCTTGTGGACGGGGCTTTGCGTGTGGAGTGAGTGTGGCTATCAGGAATGGGTGAGGCTATGTGGAGTGGGCGTGGCTTGATACATACACACATACATACACTCAGCTTTATACAGTACAGACCAAAAGTTTGGACACACCTTCTCATTTAAAGATCAAAACTATGAATTAACATATGTGGAATTATATACTTAACAAAAAAGTGTGAAACAACAGAAATTATGTCTTATATTCTAGGTTCTTCCAAGCAGCCACCTTTTGCTTTGATGACTGCTTTGCACACTCTTGGCATTCTCTTGATGAGCTTCAAGAGGTAGTCTGTTGTGAATTCTGCTTTTGGGCTCCCTCCGGTGGTTGTAGCTGGTAATGCAGTTGTCCCAGGGCTGCAGTCATGGTCAGGTGTTTCTGCTGATTGCAATTCTGACTGGGGTATTTAGGTTTGCAGGATTCATTAGTCCTTGGCAGTTGTCAATGGTTCTTGGGAGGTGTTGATAAGTGTCTGTTTTTTTTTCTATGGCACACATGCTGTGTGCTGGATTTTTGATTGTATTTCTGCTCTGTGTGTAGGATTCTCTGGAGTTGCAGATATACGTTCCACGTCTTTAGTTAGATGAAGGAATTTTTTGTATAATCTGCTGTGGATATTTTTGGAAGGGTTTTAATACTGACCGCACAGAACTCTGTCCTATCCTTTCCTATTTTAGCTAGAGTGGCCTCTTTTGCTAAATCCTGTTTTCTGACTGTGTGTGTCTTTCCTCTCCTACTCACAGTCAATATTCGAGGGGGGCTGCCTATCCTTTGGGGTTCTGCTCTGAGGCAAGATAGTATTCCTATTTCCATCTTTAGGGGTATTTAGTTCTCCGGCAGTGACAAGGTGTCTAGGGTTTGTTAGGCACACCCCACGGCTACTTCTAGTTGCGCTGTCAGATCAGGATTTGCGGTCAGTACAGTTACCACCTACTCCAGTGAAAGTTATTCATGCGGCTCCAAGGTCACCGGATCATAACAGTACAACTGGCCAATAATGAGTTAAATGCATCTCAGAAGAAGGGAAGAAAGGTGTTGAGCAATTTTTTTTTCTGCAGTCTGCTTCGTCTTCTCTTCCCTCTTTATCTCTGCGTGGCTGAGGAGCCTTGTGCAAGCATGAATGTTCAGGAATTAGCTTTTCGTGTAGACCAGCTTGCTGCTAGGGTACAGGGTATTTCTGATTATATTGTTCAAACTCCTGTTTTAGAGCCGAAGATTCCAACTCCTGATTTGTTTTTTGGTGACAGGCCCAAATTTTTGAGTTTTAAAAACAACTGTAAACTGTTTTTTTCTCTGAGACCTCGATCCTCTGGTGATTCTATTCAGCGGGATAATATCGTCATCTCCCTGCTGCGTGGCGATCCACAGGATTGGGCATTTTCCCTGGAATCTGGGAATCCGGCTTTGCTTAATGTAGACTCCTTTTTTCAGGCTTTAGGATTATTATATGATGAACCTAATTCTGTGGATCAAGCGGAGAAGACCTTATTGGCCCTGTCTCAGGGTCAAGAGGCGGCAGAATTGTATTGTCAGAAATTTAGAAAATGGTCTGTGTTGACTAAATGGAATGATGATGCTTTGGCGGCAATTTTCAGAAAGGGTCTTTCTGAATCCATTAAAGATGTTATGGTGGGGTTTCCCACGCCTTCCGGTCTGAGTGATTCTATGTCTCTGGCCATTCAGATTGATCGGCGCTTGCGGGAGCGCAGAACTGTGCGCGCTGTGGTGTTGTCCTCAGAGCAGATTCCTGAGCCAATGCAGTGTGATAGGATTCTGTCTAGAACGGAATGACAAGGATTCAGACGTCAGAATAGGTTGTGTTATTATTGTGGCGACGCTTCTCATGTCATTTCAGTCTGCCCTAAGCGGACAAAGAGGATCGCTAGTTCATTTACCATCAGCATTGTACAACCTAAATTTCTGTTATCTGTGTCCTTGATCTGCTCATTGTCATCATTTTCTGTCATGGCGTTTGTGGATTCAGGCGCCGCCTTGAACTTAATGGACTTTGAGTTTGCCAGGCGTTGTGGTTTTCCCTTGCAGCCTTTGCAGAACCCTATTCCTTTAAGGGGCATTGATGCTACACCCTTGGCTAAAAATAAGCCCCAGTTTTGGACACAGGTGACCATGCGCTTGGCGCCAGCCCATCAGGAGGATTGTCGATTTCTGGTGTTGCATAATTTGCATGATGCTATCGTGCTGGGTTTTCCGTGGTTGCAGGTACATAATTCTGTGTTGGATCGGAAGCCTATGTCTGTGACTAGTTGGGGTTGTCAGGGGGTTCATAATGATGTTCCTTTGATGTCAATCTCCTCTTCTTCCTCTTCTGAAATTCCAGAGTTTTTGTCTGATTTTCAGGATGTATTCGATGAGCTCAAGTCCAGTTTCCTTCCACCGCACAGGGACTGCGATTGTGCAATTGACTTGATTCCAGGCTGTAAGTTTACTAAGGGTCGACTTTTCAACGTGTCTGTGCCTGAACATACCGCCATGTGGAGCTATATTAAGGAGTCTTTGGAGAAAGGGCATATTCGGCCATCTCCTTCACCGTTGGGAGCGGGATTCTTTTTTGTTGCTAAAAAAGATGGTTCCTTGAGACCCTGTATTGATTATCGCCTCTTGAATAAGATCACGGTCAAGTTTCAATACCCTTTACCTTTGCTTACCGATTTATTTGCTAAGATTAAGGGAGCTAGTTGGTTTACGAAGATTGACCTTCGGGGGGCATATAATCTTGTTCGTATTAAGCAGGGTGATGAATGGAAAACTGCATTTAACACGCCCGAAGGCCATTTTGAATACCTTGTGATGCCATTCGGGCTCACTAATGCTCCATCTGTTTTTCAGTCCTTCATGCATGATATCTTCCGAACTTATATTGATAAGTTCTTGATTGTATATTTGGACGATATTTTGATTTTTTCCGATGATTGGGAGTCTCATGTAGAACAGGTCAGGATGGTATTTCAGATCCTTTTTGACAATGCCCTGTTTGTGAAAGGGTCTAAGTGTCTCTTTGGGGTGCAGAAAGTTTCTTTTTTGGGCTTCATTTTTTTCCCTTGTCTATAGAGATGGATCCGGTTAAGGTTCAGGCCATTCATGATTGGATTCAGCCCACATCCGTGAAGAGCCTTCAGAAATGTTTGGGTTTTGCAAATTTTTATCGCCGTTTCATTGCTAATTTTTCCAGCGTGGTTAAACCCTTGACCGATTTGACGAAGAAAGGCGCTGATGTGACGAATTGGTCCTCTGCGGCTGTCTCTGCCTTTCAGGAGCTTAAACGTCGTTTTACTTCTGCTCCGGTATTGCGCCAACCGGATGTTTCTCTTCCATTTCAGGTTGAGGTTGACGCTTCTGAGATTGGGGCAGGGGCCGTTTTGTCCCAGAGGGATCCTGTTGGTTCCTTAATGAAACCGTGTGCCTTCTTTTCCCGTAAGTTTTTGCCTGCTGAACGCAATTATGATGTCGGCAATCGGGAGTTGTTGGCTATGAAGTGGGCGTTTGAGGAGTGGCGACATTGGCTTGAGGGAGCTAAGCATCGTATTGTGGTCTTGACCGATCATAAGAATTTGATTTACAGTGGGGCAAAAAAGTATTTAGTCAGTCAGCAATAGTGCAAGTTCCACCACTTAAAAAGATGAGAGGCGTCTGTAATTTACATCATAGGTAGACCTCAACTATGGGAGACAAACTGAGAGAAAAAAAATCCAGAAAATCACATTGTCTGTTTTTTTATCATTTTTTTTTGCATATTATGGTGGAAAATAAGTATTTGGTCAGAAACAAACAATCAAGATTTCTGGCTCTCACAGACCTGTAACTTCTTCTTTAAGAGTCTCCTCTTTCCTCCACTCATTACCTGTAGTAATGGCACCTGTTTAAACTTGTTATCAGTATAAAAAGACACCTGTGCACACCCTCAAACAGTCTGACTCCAAACTCCACTATGGTGAAGACCAAAGAGCTGTCAAAGGACACCAGAAACAAAATTGTAGCCCTGCACCAGGCTGGGAAGACTGAATCTGCAATAGCCAACCAGCTTGGAGTGAAGAAATCAACAGTGGGAGCAATAATTAGAAAATGGAAGACATACAAGACCACTGATAATCTCCCTCGATCTGGGGCTCCACGCAAAATCCCACCCCGTGGGGTCAGAATGATCACAAGAACGGTGAGCAAAAATCCCAGAACCACGCGGGGGGACCTAGTGAATGAACTGCAGAGAGCTGGGACCAATGTAACAAGGCCTACCATAAGTAACACACTACGCCACCATGGACTCAGATCCTGCAGTGCCAGACGTGTCCCACTGCTTAAGCCAGTACATGTCCGGGCCCGTCTGAAGTTTGCTAGAGAGCATTTGGATGATCCAGAGGAGTTTTGGGAGAATGTCCTATGGTCTGATGAAACCAAACTGGAATTGTTTGGTAGAAACACAACTTGTCGTGTTTGGAGGAAAAAGAATACTGAGTTGCATCCATCAAACACCATACCTACTGTAAAGCATGGTGGTGGAAACATCATGCTTTGGGTCTGTTTCTCTGCAAAGGGGCCAGGACGACTGATCCGGGTACATGAAAGAATGAATGGGGCCGTGTATCATGAGATTTTGAGTGCAAACCTCCTTCCATCAGCAAGGGCATTGAAGATGAAACGTGGCTGGGTCTTTCAACATGACAATGATCCAAAGCACACCGCCAGGGCAATGAAGGAGTGGCTTCGTAAGAAGCATTTCAAGGTCCTGGAGTGGCCTAGCCAGTCTCCAGATCTCAACCCTATAGAAAACCTTTGGAGGGAGTTGAAAGTCCGTGTTGCCAAGCGAAAAGCCAAAAACATCACTGCTCTAGAGGAGATCTGCATGGAGGAATGGGCCAACATACCAACAACAGTGTGTGGCAACCTTGTGAAGACTTACAGAAAACGTTTGACCTCTGTCATTGCCAACAAAGGATATATTACAAAGTATTGAGATGAAATTTTGTTTATGACCAAATACTTATTTTCCACCATAATATGCAAATAAAATGTTAAAAAAACAGACAATGTGATTTTCTGGATTTTTTTTTCTCAGTTTGTCTCCCATAGTTGAGGTTTACCTATGATGTAAATTACAGACGCCTCTCATCTTTTTAAGTGGTGGAACTTGCACTATTGCTGACTGACTAAATACTTTTTTGCCCCACTGTACCTCGAGTCTGCCAAACAGCTGAATCCTAGAAAGGCTAGATGGTCCTTGTTCTTTTCCTGTTTTGATTTCGTGGTCTCGTACCTTCCGGGTTCTAAGAACATTAAGGCTGATGCCCTCTCTAGGAGTTTTTTGCCTGATTCTCCTGAGGTCTTAGAACCGGTCAGTATTCTGAAAGAAGGGGTTGTCCTTTCTGCCATTTCCCCTGATTTACGACGGGTTCTTCAGGAATTTCAGGCTGACAGACCTGACCGCTGTCCTGTGGGGAAACTGTTTGTTCCTGACAGATGGACTAGTAGAGTGATTTCTGAGGTTCACTGTTCCGTGTTGGCTGGTCATCCTGGCATTTTTGGTACCAGAGACTTGGTTGGTAGGTCCTTTTGGTGGCCTTCGTCGCGTGATGTGCGTTCTTTTGTGCAGTCCTGTGGGTCTTGTGCGCGGGCCAAGCCTTGTTGTTCCTGTGCTAGTGGGTTGCTTTTGCCATTGCCGGTCCCTGAGAGGCCCTGGATGCATATTTCTATGGATTTTATTTCGGATCTTCCGGTTTCCCAGGCCTTTTGTGCTAGGCTGGGCATTGATTTGTCTTTTTCTTCTGCGTTTCATCCTCAGACAAATGGTCAGACCGAGCGAACTAATCAGACTTTGGACACTTATTTGAGATGCTTTGTGTCTGCTGATCAGGATGATTGGGTGGCTTTCTTGCCATTGGCCGAGTTTGCCCTTAATAATCGGGCTAGTTCGGCTACTTTGGTTTCGCCTTTCTTTTGTAATTTTGGTTTTCATCCTCGTTTTTCTTCTGGGCAGGTTGAGCCTTCTGACTGTCCTGGTGTGGATTCTGTGGTTGACAGGTTGCAGCAGATTTGGGCTCATGTGGTAGACAATTTGGTGTTGTCTCAGGAGGAGGCTCAACGTTTAGCTAACCATCGTTGGTGTGTTGGTTCCCGGCTTCGAGTTGGGGATGTGGTCTGGTTGTCTTCCCGTCATGTTCCTATGAAGGTTTCTTCTCCTAAGTTTAAGCTTCGGATTATTGGTCCTTGTGGAACAGGTCTGGATGGTATTTCAGATCCTTCGTGACAATGCCCTGTTTGTGAAAGGGTCTAAGTGTCTCTTTGGGGTGCAGAAGGTTTCTTTTTTGGGCTTTATTTTTTCTCCCTCGGCTATAGAGATGGATCCGGTTAAGGTTCAGGCCATTCATGATTGGATTCAGCCCACATGCGTGAAGAGCCTTCAGAAATTTTTTGGTTTTGCAAATTTTTATCGCCGTTTCAATGCGTTTCAGGTTGCAGCAGATTTGGGCTCATATGGTGGACAATTTGGTGTTGTCTCAGGAGGAGGCTCAACGTTTTGCTAACCGTCGTCGGTGTGTTGGTTCCCGGCTTCGGGTTGGGGATCTGGTCTGGTTGTCTTCTCATCATGTTCCTATGAAGGTTTCTTCTCCTAAGTTTAAGCCTCGGTTTATTGGTCCTTATAGGATTTCTGAGATTATTAATCCGGTGTCTTTTCGACTGGCGCTTCCGGCCTCTTTTGCTATCCATAATGTCTTCCATAGATCTTTATTGCGGAAATATGTGGAGCCCGTTGTTCCCTCTGTTGATCCTCCGGCCCCTGTGTTGGTTGATGGGGAGTTGGAATATGTTGTTGAGAAGATTTTGGATTCCCGTTTTTCGAGGCGGAAGCTTCAGTACCTTGTCAAATGGAAGGGTCATGGCCAGGAGGATAATTCTTGGGTTTTTGCCTCTGATGTCCATGCCGCTGATTTTGTTTGTGCCTTTCATCTGGCTCATCCTGATCGGCCTGGGGGCTCTGGTGAGGGTTCAGTGACCCCTCCTCAAGGGGGGGGGTACTGTTGTGAATTCTGCTTTTGGGCTCCCTCCGGTGGTTGTAGGTGGTAATGCAGTTGTCTATGGGCTGCAGTCTTGGACAGGTGTATCTGCTGATTGCAGTTCTGACTGGGGTATTTAGGTTTGCAGGACTCATTAGTCCTTGCCAGTTGTCAATGTTTCTTGGGAAGGATTTGATCTCTGTCTGGCTTCTCCTGCTTAGCTGCCAATTCAGCAAAGATAAGTGTCTGTTTCTTTTTCTATGGCACACAAGCTGTGTTTTTGATTGTATTCCTGCTCTGAGTTTAGTAGTCTCTGGAGTTGCAGATATACGTTCCACGTCTTTAGTTAGATGGAGGAATTTTTGTATAATCTGCTGTGGATATTTTTGGAAGGGTATTAATACTGACGCACAGAACTCTGTCCTATCCTTTCCTATTTTAGCTAGAGTGGCCTCTTGTGCTAAATCCTGTTTTCTGACTGTGCGTGTCTTTCCTCTCCTACTCACAGCCAATATTTGTGGGGGGCTGCCTATCCTTTGGGTTCTGCTCTGAGGCAAGATAGTATTCCTATTTCCATCTTTAGGGGTATTTAGTCCTCCGGCTGTGGCGAGGTGTCTAGGGCTTGTTAGGTACACCCCACGGCTACTTCTAGTTGCGCAGTTAAGATCAGGATTTGCGGTCAGTATAGTTACCACCTACTCCAGTGAAAGTTTTCATGCTGCTCCAAGGTCACCGGATCATAACAGGGGGCTGCCTATCCTTTGGGGTTCTGCTCTGAGGCAAGATAGTATTCCTATTTCCATCTATAGGGGTATTTAGTTCTCCGGCTGTGACGAGGTGTCTAGGGTTTGTTCGGCACACCCCACGGCTACTTCTAGTTGCGGTGTCAGATCAGGATTTGCGGTCAGTTTAGTTACCACTTACTCCAGTGAAAGTTATTCATGCGGCTCCAAGGTCACCGGATCATAACAGTAGTCACCGGAAATGGTCTTCCAACAATCTTGAAGGTGTTCCAAGAGATGCTTAGCACTTGTTGGCCCTTTTGCCTTCACTCAGCGGTCCAGCTCACCCCAAACCATCTCGATTGGGTTCAGGTCTGGTGACTGTGGAGGCCAGGTCATCTGGCGTAGCACCCCATCACTCAACTTCTTGGTCAAATAGCCCTTACACAGCCTGGAGGTGTGTTTGGGGTCATTGTCCTGTAGAAAAAGAAATGATGGTCCAACTAAATGCAAACCAGATGGAATAGCATGAAGCTTCAAGATGCTGAGGTAGCCATGCTGGTTCAGTATGCCTTCAATTTTGAATAAATCCCAAACAGTGTCACCAGCAAAGCAACCCCACACCATCACACCTCCTCCTCCATGCTTCACGGTGGGAACCAGGCATGTAGAGTCCATCCATTCACCTTTTCTGCACAAAGACATGGTGGTTTGAACCAAAGAGCTCAAATTTGGACTCATCAGATCAAAGCACAGATTTTCACTGGTCTAATGCCCATTCCTTGTGTTCTTTAGCCCCAACAAGTCTCTTCTGCTTGTTGCCTGTCCGTAGCAGTGGTTTCCAAGCAGCTATTTTACCATGGAGGCATGCTGCACAAAGTCTATTCTTAAGAGTTGTTGTAGAGATGTGTCTGCTACTAGAACTCTGTGTGGCATTGACCTGGTCTCTAATCTGAACTGCTGTTAACCTGCGATTTCTGAGGCTGGTGACTCGGATAAACTTGTCCTCAGAAGCAGAGGTGACTCTTGGTCTTCTTTTCCTTGGGCGGTCCTCATGCGAACCAGTTTCTTTGTAGCACTTGATGGTTTTTGCCTTGGGGACATTGTCAAAGTTTTCCCAATTTTTCGGACTGACTGACCTTCATTTCTTAAAGTAATGATAGCCACTCGTTTTTCTTTACTTAGCTGCTTTTTTCTTGCCATAATACAAATTCTAACAGTCTATTCAGTAGGACTATCAGCTGTGTATTCACCAGACTTCTGCACAACACAACTGATGGTCCCAACACCATTTATAAGGCAAGAAATCCCACTTATTAAACCTGACAGGGCACACCTGTGAAGTGAAATCCATTCCCGGTGGCAACCTGTTGAAGCTCACCAAGAGAATGCCAAGAGTGTGCAAATCAGTCATCAAAGCAAAAGGTGGCTACTTTGAAGAACCTAGAATATAAGACATAATTTCAGTTGTTTCACACTTTTTTGTTAAGTATATAATTCCACATGTGTTAATTCATAGTTTTGAAGCCTTCAGTGTGAATGTACAATTTTTATAGTCATGAAAATACAAAAAAATCTTTAAATGAGAAGGTGTGTCCAAACTTTTGGCCTGTGCTGTATATATAGAAGATATATGTGCATACGTGGAGGCCCAGAATATTACCGAAACATCTTTATTTTTGGATTGCCTGCACTCAATAAAATTATATTTTTCCAACATTTACTTGAGTGCCAAGTTTTCTACAAGATTTACATGGGATATGATCCTAGTTGGGCACCATCCATAGGTGTGCCGTAATCACTGTATGCATTAGTTCTGCATTAATAATAATAATAATAATCTTTATTTTTATATAGCGCTAACATATTCCGCAGCGCTTTACAGTTTGCACACATTATCATCACTGTCCCCGACGAGGCTCACAATCTAGAATCCCTATCAGTATGTCTTTGGAATGTGGGAGGAAACCGGAGTGCCCGGAGGAAACCCACGCAAACACGGAGAGAACATACAAACTCTTTGCAGATGTTGTCCTGGATGGGATTAGAACCCAGGACTCCAGCGCTGCAAGGCTGCTGTGCTAACCACTGCGCCACCGTGCTGCCCCTGCATTGGTTTTCCCTCTTCCGCAATATACTGTAGCCATTACCTTTGCGATCACATCATTCTCGGCTGATTCCTCTGTTGATGTTATATGATGCTAGATATGTGTGCTGAGATATCTCCCAGGGTTTATTATCCCTGTTGTGGTATTGTAATCTATACCTATCATCCTAGCAAACCTATCATCCTAAAATCCAACGTCCCTGCTCTGAATCAGGCACATTTTACATTTCATGTTACTGATTAAGGTTTTTATTGATTCCACTGAAACATAGTAACAGAACAGAAAACAGTATTCTTTTTCCCAGCAGATGTGCAGCCAGGGCTTTTGAATGTCAAGGGAGTTGTCTGATGGAATAAATCATCCTGTAAATGTTAGTCTGCTTAGATCCCCTCCTGTTCCTTGCAGAGAGTTTCTTCTTTGAATCATACAAACCTCCTTGCATTCTCCTTCATAAAAGCAGATGGCGAATTGGTCCTGAGCCATCCCCATTACATTCTGTAAATTGTTGGATGCATATATCTCACGATATAACATTTCACATGATCATGATGCTATCTAAACCCTACTTTATGCATGCAGGTGTTTTCTGTGCAAATCTCTAGAAGCCTGAACGTTACCCCTTTTGTAGAAATACCTTACGGTATACACTGTATATCATTGCAAAAATCTTTACTTCCTTTGCCCTGGACGTGTATCAAGTCAAGGTTTTGGAAGGATAATATTAGATAAGGATGCAGACACATCACAGGTGCCGTAACACAGAATAAACTTATGGTGGAGTTTCTAACCTTTGCTTTACAATATGGTACCTATAAAAGATCTCTCATAGATCTTCTCACTTGCTAGTTACCCAGGGGCAGACACAACAGAAGAGGGCCCCTGTGCAAGAACAATGTATGGGCCCTTTGCAGTCCAATAGCTCATCACAATGCATATTCCTCCGGCTTTGGAGATGGAAATGGGGCCTTTTGCCTCTTGGATCCTCTGTCTGCCTGTATACGTACCATTTAGGTATGGTTACATTGATATTACCATTAGGGTTGAGCGACCTTGACCTTTTTAGAGTCGAGCCGTGTTTCGCGAAACCCGACTATCTTAGAAGTCGAGTCGAGTGGAATCAGCCGATTATCGCGAAAAGTCGGGTATCGCCCGAAACACGAAACCCAATGCAAGTCAATGGGGGAGCATAGTCGGCAGTGAGTGGAGGCCAGGAAAACACCTACACTGCCCATTTTAATGGCAAAAACATCCATTCTTGTTAAAGAAGCTTGTCAATCGTAATTTACCTTATAATAATTGGAAGGCATTTGAAATTGGGGGTCATTTGGCTAAAGTTGTGGGGGGTAGGGCTGGTTCAAGTAATTAGTGGGCCCAGTAAATCTGGACCACGTCACGGCAGTGGAGCAGGGAGAGGTAAGTATTTAAACTTTGCAAGTGCTGTGATCCTGAGCAAGCAGGGGGGGCCCACTCGTTGGCATTGGCACTGGCACAGGGCCCCTCAAAGTACAGCGGTGTGTTTGCACGGCGGGGGCGCCTCCCACCGGCAGCAACACTTTTGCGTACTATGAGAGGCCCTGTGCCAGTGACGTCGCCAACTAGTATTCCTCCCCCCACCTGATGAAGGAACCTGCACTTTCATCTGCACCTTCCTGTTTGTCCCCGTGTAAGGTGGTATGGTATGCAGGAAGAGGAACCTGACTTTCAGCAGGGTCACAATCTTGCTGTGTAGCGTGCACGGGGAATTTTGCGTTATGGGTCAATGTACCAGCAGACTCATCTATCACTGGCTGGGCAATGGGCAGGATGAGGAGGAAACACAGATATAGGCCCAAAGAATAAAGTGGGCTAAATGCAGTTCAAAATTGGTAACACAGGACTAACCAGGGGGCATTGCAGTGGAGGACAACTGGAATGAGAGGCTGACACAGAGAGTAGGCCCAAATCAGTAAGTAGTCGACATGCAGTTCAAAATTGGCAACCGTAGTAAACAGGCGGCCCAGCTTTGTTCAGTTGAGGAGAACAGCAAGGAGTGGCATACACCGATAGTAGGCCCCAACCCAACTAGTAGGCCAAATGCAGTCTAACATTAACAACTACTTAACAAGAGCCTGAAAATGGAATTTCAGGACAGGAAACCAGGAGAACAGCAAGGAGTGGCAGACACCGATAGTAGGCCCCAAACCAACTAGTACGCCAAATGCAGTTGTTCCATTTAACTACAATTTAATGAGAGCCTGAAGATAGAAGTTCAGGAAAGGCAACCAGGAGAACACCTTGGAGTGGAACACACCATCTCTCTACACCCCATACCCAATTTGTAGGCCTAATGCAGTGTAGTTTTCAACAACTACTAAACGAGAGTCGGAAGATCGAAGCAATGTGGACGAAACCTGGGGAACACCTTGGAGTGTAACACACCGTCTCTCTACACCCCATACCCAATTTGTAGGCCTAATGCAGTGTAGTTTTCTACAACTACTAAACGAGAGCATGAAGATCGAAGCAATGGAGAGGAAACCTGGGGAACACCGTGGAGTGGAACACACCATCTCTCTACACCCCATTCCCAATTTGTAGGCCAAATGCAGCGTAGTTTCCAACAACTACTAAACGAGAGCATGAAGATCGAAGCTCAGGAAAGGCAACCTGGAGAACACCTTGGAGTGGAACACACCATCTCTCTACACCCCATACCCAATTTGTAGGCCTAATGCAGCGTAGTTTCCAACAACTACTAAACGAGAGCATGAAGATCGAAGCAATGGAGAGGAAACCTGGGGAACACCTTGGAGTGGAACACACCATCTCTCTACACCCCATACCCAATTTGTAGGCCTAATGCAGCGTAGTTTCCAACAACTACTAAACGAGAGCATGAAGATCGAACCAATGGCGATGAAACCTGGGGAACACCTTGGAGTGGAACACACCATCTCTCTACACCCCATACCCAATTTGTAGGCCTAATGCAGCGTAGTTTCCAACAACTACTAAACGAGAGCATGAAGATCGAACCAATGGCGATGAAACCTGGGGAACACCTTGGAGTGGAACACACCATCTCTCTACACCCCATACCCAATTTGTAGGCCTAATGCAGCGTAGTTTCCAACAACTACTAAACGAGAGCATGAAGATCGAAGCAATGGAGAGGAAACCTTGGGAACACCTTGGAGTGGAACACACCATCTCTCTACACCCCATACCCAATTTGTAGGCCTAATGCAGCGTAGTTTCCAACAACTACTAAACGAGAGCATGAAGATTGAAGCTCAGGAAAGGCAACCTGGAGAACACCTTGGAGTGGAACACACCATCTCTCTACACCCCATACCCAATTTGTAGGCCTAATGCAGCGTAGTTTCCAACAACTACTAAACGAGAGCATGAAGATTGAAGCTCAGGAAAGGCAACCTGGAGAACACCTTGGAGTGGAACACACCATCTCTCTACACCCCATACCCAATTTGTAGGCCTAATGCAGCGTAGTTTCCAACAACTACTAAACGAGAGCATGAAGATTGAAGCTCAGGAAAGGCAACCTGGAGAACACCTTGGAGTGGAACACACCATCTCTCTACACCCCATACCCAATTTGTAGGCCTAATGCAGCGTAGTTTCCAACAACTACTAAACGAGAGCATGAAGATCGAAGCAATGGAGAGGAAACCTTGGGAACACCTTGGAGTGGAACACACCATCTCTCTACACCCCATACCCAATTTGTAGGCCTAATGCAGCGTAGTTTCCAACAACTACTAAACGAGAGCATGAAGATTGAAGCTCAGGAAAGGCAACCTGGAGAACACCTTGGAGTGGAACACACCATCTCTCTACACCCCATACCCAATTTGTAGGCCTAATGCAGTGTAGTTTTCAACAACTACTAAACGAGAGTCGGAAGATCGAAGCAATGTGGACGAAACCTGGGGAACACCTTGGAGTGTAACACACCGTCTCTCTACACCCCATACCCAATTTGTAGGCCTAATGCAGTGTAGTTTTCTACAACTACTAAACGAGAGCATGAAGATCGAAGCAATGGAGAGGAAACCTGGGGAACACCGTGGAGTGGAACACACCATCTCTCTACACCCCATTCCCAATTTGTAGGCCAAATGCAGCGTAGTTTCCAACAACTACTAAACGAGAGCATGAAGATCGAAGCTCAGGAAAGGCAACCTGGAGAACACCTTGGAGTGGAACACACCATCTCTCTACACCCCATACCCAATTTGTAGGCCTAATGCAGCGTAGTTTCCAACAACTACTAAACGAGAGCATGAAGATCGAAGCAATGGAGAGGAAACCTGGGGAACACCTTGGAGTGGAACACACCATCTCTCTACACCCCATACCCAATTTGTAGGCCTAATGCAGCGTAGTTTCCAACAACTACTAAACGAGAGCATGAAGATCGAACCAATGGCGATGAAACCTGGGGAACACCTTGGAGTGGAACACACCATCTCTCTACACCCCATACCCAATTTGTAGGCCTAATGCAGCGTAGTTTCCAACAACTACTAAACGAGAGCATGAAGATCGAAGCAATGGAGAGGAAACCTTGGGAACACCTTGGAGTGGAACACACCATCTCTCTACACCCCATACCCAATTTGTAGGCCTAATGCAGCGTAGTTTCCAACAACTACTAAACGAGAGCATGAAGATTGAAGCTCAGGAAAGGCAACCTGGAGAACACCTTGGAGTGGAACACACCATCTCTCTACACCCCATACCCAATTTGTAGGCCTAATGCAGCGTAGTTTCCAACAACTACTAAACGAGAGCATGAAGATTGAAGCTCAGGAAAGGCAACCTGGAGAACACCTTGGAGTGGAACACACCATCTCTCTACACCCCATACCCAATTTGTAGGCCTAATGCAGCGTAGTTTCCAACAACTACTAAACGAGAGCATGAAGATTGAAGCTCAGGAAAGGCAACCTGGAGAACACCTTGGAGTGGAACACACCATCTCTCTACACCCCATACCCAATTTGTAGGCCTAATGCAGCGTAGTTTCCAACAACTACTAAACGAGAGCATGAAGATCGAAGCAATGGAGAGGAAACCTTGGGAACACCTTGGAGTGGAACACACCATCTCTCTACACCCCATACCCAATTTGTAGGCCTAATGCAGCGTAGTTTCCAACAACTACTAAACGAGAGCATGAAGATTGAAGCTCAGGAAAGGCAACCTGGAGAACACCTTGGAGTGGAACACACCATCTCTCTACACCCCATACCCAATTTGTAGGCCTAATGCAGCGTAGTTTCCAACAACTACTAAACGAGAGCATGAAGATTGAAGCTCAGGAAAGGCAACCTGGAGAACACCTTGGAGTGGAACACACCATCTCTCTACACCCCATACCCAATTTGTAGGCCTAATGCAGCGTAGTTTCCAACAACTACTAAACGAGAGCATGAAGATTGAAGCTCAGGAAAGGCAACCTTGGGAACACCTTGGAGTGGAACACACCATCTCTCTACACCCCATACCCAATTTGTAGGCCTAATGCAGTGAAGTTTTCAACAACTACTAAACGAGAGTCGGAAGATCGAAGCAATGTGGACGAAACCTGGGGAACACCTTGGAGTGTAACACACCGTCTCTCTACACCCCATACCCAATTTGTAGGCCTAATGCAGTGTAGTTTTCTACAACTACTAAACGAGAGTCGGAAGACCGAAGCAATGTGGACGAAACCTGGGGAACACCTTGGAGTGGAACACACCATCTCTCTACACCCCATAACCAATTTGTAGGCCTAATGCAGTTTAGTTTTCTACAACTACTAAACGAGAGCATGAAGATCGAAGCAATGGAGAGGAAACCTGGGGAACACCTTGGAGTGGAACACACCATCTCTCTACACCCCATACCCAATTTGTAGGCCTAATGCAGCGTAGTTTCCAACAACTACTAAACGAGAGCATGAAGATTGAAGCTCAGGAAAGGCAACCTGGAGAACACCTTGGAGTGGAACACACCATCTCTCTACACCCCATACCCAATTTGTAGGCCTAATGCAGCGTAGTTTCCAACAACTACTAAACGAGAGCATGAAGATCGAACCAATGGCGATGAAACCTGGGGAACATCTTGGAGTGGAACACACCATCTCTCTACACCCCATACCCAATTTGTAGGCCTAATGCAGCGTAGTTTCCAACAACTACTAAACGAGAGCATGAAGATCGAAGCAATGGAGAGGAAACCTTGGGAACACCTTGGAGTGGAACACACCATCTCTCTACACCCCATACCCAATTTGTAGGCCTAATGCAGCGTAGTTTCCAACAACTACTAAACGAGAGCATGAAGATTGAAGCTCAGGAAAGGCAACCTGGAGAACACCTTGGAGTGGAACACACCATCTCTCTACACCCCATACCCAATTTGTAGGCCTAATGCAGCGTAGTTTCCAACAACTACTAAACGAGAGCATGAAGATTGAAGCTCAGGAAAGGCAACCTGGAGAACACCTTGGAGTGGAACACACCATCTCTCTATACCCCATACCCAATTTGTAGGCCTAATGCAGCGTAGTTTCCAACAACTACTAAACGAGAGCATGAAGATTGAAGCTCAGGAAAGGCAACCTGGAGAACACCTTGGAGTGGAACACACCATCTCTCTACACCCCATACCCAATTTGTAGGCCTAATGCAGCGTAGTTTCCAACAACTACTAAACGAGAGCATGAAGATTGAAGCTCAGGAAAGGCAACCTGGAGAACACCTTGGAGTGGAACACACCATCTCTCTACACCCCATACCCAATTTGTAGGCCTAATGCAGCGTAGTTTCCAACAACTACTAAACGAGAGCATGAAGATCGAAGCAATGGAGATGAAACCTGGGGAACACCTTGGAATGGAACACACCATCTCTCTACACCCCATACCCAATTTGTAGGCCTAATGCAGCGTAGTTTCCAACAACTACTAAACGAGAGCATGAAGATCGAAGCAATGGAGAGGAAACCTTGGGAACACCTTGGAGTGGAACACACCGTCTCTCTACACCCCATACCCAATTTGTAGGCCTAATGCAGCGTAGTTTCCAACAACTACTAAACGAGAGCATGAAGATTGAAGCTCAGGAAAGGCAACCTGGAGAACACCTTGGAGTGGAACACACCATCTCTCTACACCCCATACCCAATTTGTAGGCCTAATGCAGCGTAGTTTCCAACAACTACTAAACGAGAGCATGAAGATTGAAGCTCAGGAAAGGCAACCTGGAGAACACCTTGGAGTGGAACACACCATCTCTCTACACCCCATACCCAATTTGTAGGCCTAATGCAGCGTAGTTTCCAACAACTACTAAATGAGAGCATGAAGATTGAAGCTCAGGAAAGGCAACCTGGAGAACACCTTGGAGTGGAACACACCATCTCTCTACACCCCATACCCAATTTGTAGGCCTAATGCAGCGCAGTTTCCAACAACTACTAAACGAGAGCATGAAGATTGAAGCTCAGGAAAGGCAACCTGGAGAACACCTTGGAGTGGAACACACCATCTCTCTACACCCCATACCCAATTTGTAGGCCTAATGCAGCGTAGTTTCCAACAACTACTAAACGAGAGCATGAAGATTGAAGCTCAGGAAAGGCAACCTGGAGAACACCTTGGAGTGGAACACACCATCTCTCTACACCCCATACCCAATTTGTAGGCCTAATGCAGCGTAGTTTCCAACAACTACTAAACGAGAGCATGAAGATTGAAGCTCAGGAAAGGCAACCTGGAGAACACCTTGGAGTGGAACACGCCATCTCTCTACACCCCATACCCAATTTGTAGGCCTAATGCAGCGTAGTTTCCAACAACTACTAAACGAGAGCATGAAGATTGAAGCAATGGAGAGGAAACCTGGGGAACACCTTGGGGAGGCAGACACCGTTAGTAGGCCCTACCAAAGTTGTACACCCAATGCAGTTTTAAAATTCCTAGAGGCTGAAAACAAGACTATTGACGCTCAGCTTTTTTCAAAGGAACACAGCTGAATTGAGTGGCGCAGACAGACACAGGTAGTAGGACTCAAACCAAAAATGTGGCTCACTGCAGCAGAAAAAAGTTACAGGGGTACACAAGCTGCAGTGCTCTGGGCAGTGGAGGACAATTTCAATAGTGAACCGCAGACAGACTTTGTACGCCTACTATTAAAAAAAGGATGCTCTATGCAATTATAAAAAGGTTCTAGGGGTACACGGGCAGCAGTGGTGTGGTCAGTGGAGGCCTAGTGGAAGGAGTGACCGCAGACAGGCATCGAAGGCCTAAAATAATAACACATGGCTGTAGGCAATTTTAAATTGGTTCCAGGGGTACACGGGCAGCAGTGGCCTGGTCAGTGTAGTAGTAGTAGAAAGAACGGACCGCAGACAGGCATCGAAGGCCTAAAATAAAAAAATTGGGCTGGCTGTAGGCAATTTTAAATTGGTTCCAGGGGTACACGGGCAGCAGTGGTGTGGTCAGTGGAGGCCTAGTGGAAGGAGTGACCGCAGACAGGCATCGAATGCCTAAAATAATAACACATGGCTGTAGGCAATTTTAAATTGGTTCCAGGGGTACACGGGCAGCAGTGGCCTGGTCAGTGTAGTAGTACTAGAAAGAACGGACCGCAGACAGGCATCGAAGGCCTAAAATAAAAAAATTGGGCTGGCTGTAGGCAATTTTAAATTGGTTCCAGGGGTACACGGGCAGCAGTGGTGTGGTCAGTGGAGGCCTAGTGGAAGGAGTGACCGCAGACAGGCATCGAAGGCCTAAAATAAAAAAATTGGGCTGGCTGTAGGCAATTTTAAATTGGTTCCAGGGGTACACGGGCAGCAGTGGTGTGGTCAGTGGAGGCCTAGTGGAAGGAGTGAACGCAGACAGGCATCGAAGGCCTAAAATAAAAAAATTGGGCTGGCTGTAGGCAATTTTAAATTGGTTCCAGGGGTACACGGGCAGCAGTGGTGTGGTCAGTGGAGGCATAGTGGAAGGAGTGACCGCAGACAGGCTTCGAAGGCCTAACATAACAAAAATGTCAATACAATGGTATTGTCAGTGGCAGGCATTGGTGGAGCTGTGAGATAATTTTGCAAGTGGTAGACCACTGTTTGAGCTGGGGGGGAACTGTCTTGTGGCCGGCGGTACAGGCCCAGGGCCCCTCATATTACAACGGTGTGTCTGACGTTGGGTGCGCACCACCACCGCCAGAGACACTTTATTGTACTAGGAGGGACCCAGTGGCAGTGCCGTCGACCAAAAGCGGGCACACCCACCTCTTCAGACAAACAGCACTCTCACGGGTGCTGTCGCCAAGTGTCGATACCACGGCCCCGTGTGGGAAGTTTGGCCATTTAGTGAGGTGTAAACATGTCGTATGCTGGACAATCAGGTGCAGAAAATTACGAGATTGGAAAAGGCATTCAGAATAGTCCACAGGCAAGACCTTTTCATAGGAAAGCTAGGTGTCAGCCGGGCAAGGTGGGGCAAAAGATTTCGAAATCCAGTTGTGGTTCATTTTAATGAAGGTTAGATCATCTACATTTTGGGTAGCCAGACGAGTCCTTTTTTCTGTTAGTATTGAACCTGCAGCACTGAATACTCTTTCTGATAGGACACTAGCTGCCGGGCAAGCAAGCTCCTGCAATGCATATTCTGCCAATTCTGGCCAGGTGTCTAATTTTGATGCCCAGTAATCAAATGGGAATGACGGTTGAGGGAGAACATCGATAAGGGATGAAAAATAGTTTGTAACCATACTGGACAATTGTTGTCTCCTGTCACTTTGAATTGATGCTGCAGTACCTGTCCTGTCTGCGGTCATAGCAAAATCACTCCACAACCTGGTCAGAAAACCCCTCTGGCCAACGCCACTTCTGATTTCTGCCCCTCTAACTCCTCTGGTCTCCTGGCCCCTGCAGCTCGTGTGAGAACGATCACGGGCACTGTGTGCAGGGAATGCCAGAAGCAAACGGTCAACAAGAGTTGATTGTTTGGTTGCTAATATTAGTTCCAAGTTCTCATGTGGCATTATATTTTGCAATTTGCCTTTATAGCGAGGATCAAGGAGGCAGGCCAACCAGTAATCGTCATCGTTCATCATTTTAGTTATGCGTGTGTCCCTTTTGAGGATACGTAAGGCATAATCCGCCATGTGGGCCAAAGTTCCAGTTCTCAAATCTGCGGTTGTGCTTGGTTGAGGGGCAGTTTCAGGCAAATCCACGTCACTTGTGTCCCTCCAAAAACCAGAACCCGGCCTTGCCGCGCCACCAATTTCCAGTGGCCCCGGAAAAGCTTCCTCATTAAAAATATAATCATCCCCATCATCCTCCTCCTCCTCTTCGCCCGCTAACTCGTCATGTACACTGCCCTGGCCAGACAATGGCTGACTGTCATCAAGGCTTTCCTCTTCCTCAGCTGCAGACGCCTGATCCTTTATGTGCGTCAAACTTTGCATCAGCAGACGCATTAGGGGGATGCTCATGCTTATTATGGCGTTGTCTGCACTAACCAGCCGTGTGCATTCCTCAAAACACTGAAGGACTTGACACATGTCTTGAATCTTCGACCACTGCACACCTGACAACTCCATGTCTGCCATCCTACTGCCTGCCCGTGTATGTGTATCCTCCCACAAAAACATAACAGCCCACCTCTGTTCGCACAGTCTCTGAAGCATGTGCAGTGTTGAGTTCCACCTTGTTGCAACGTCTATGATTAGGCGATGCTGGGGAAGGTTCAAAGAACGCTGATAGGTCTGCATACGGCTGGAGTGTACGGGCGAACGGCGGATATGTGAGCAAAGTCCACGCACTTTGAGGAGCAGGTCGGATAACCCCGGATAACTTTTCAGGAAGCACTGCACCACCAGGTTTAAGGTGTGAGCCAGGCAAGGAATGTGTTTCAGTTGGGAAAGGGAGATGGCAGCCATGAAATTCCTTCCGTTATCACTCACTACCTTGCCTGCCTCAAGATCTACAGTGCCCAGCCACGACTGCGTTTCTTTCTGCAAGAACTCGGACAGAACTTCCGCGGTGTGTCTGTTGTCGCCCAAACACTTCATAGCCAATAAAGCCTGCTGACGTTTGCCAGTAGCTGCCCCATAATGGGAGACCTGGTGTGCAACAGTGGCAGCTGCGGATGGAGTGGTTGTGCGACTGCGGTCTGTGGACGAGCTCTCGCTTCTGCAGGAGGACGAAGAGGAGGAGGAGGGGGTGCGAACGGCTACAGCCAACTGTTTCCTAGACCGTGGGCGAGGCAGAACTGTCCTAAACTTGCTGTCCCCTGTGGACCCTGCATCCACAACATTCACCCAGTGTGCAGTGATGGAAACGCAACGTCCCTGGCCATGCCTACTGGTCCATGCATCTGTTGTCAGGTGCACCTTTGTGCTCACAGATTGCCTGAGTGCATGGACGATGCGCTCTTTAACATGCTGGTGGAGGGCTGGGATGGCTTTTCTGGAAAAAAAGTGTCGACTGGGTAGCTCGTAGCGTGATACAGCGTAGTCCATCAGGGCTTTGAAAGCTTCGCTTTCAACTAACCGGTAGGGCATCATCTCTAACGAGATTAGTCTAGCTATGTGGGCGTTCAAACCCTGTGTACGCGGATGCGAGGCTAAGTACTTCCTTTTTCTAACCATAGTCTCATGTAGGGTGAGCTGGACTGGAGAGCTGGAGATCGTGGAACTAGCGGGGGTGCCGGTGGACATGGCAGCCTGAGAGACGGTGGGAGATGGTATTGTTGCCGCCGGTGCCCTAGATGCAGTGTTTCCTACTACGAAACTGGTGATTCCCTGACCCTGACTGCTTTGGCCTGGCAAAGAAACCTGCACAGATACTGCAGGTGGTGCGGAAAATGGTGGCCCTACACTGCCGGAAGGGATGTTGCGTTGCTGACTAGCTTCATTGGCCGAGGGTGCTACAACCTTAAGGGACGTTTGGTAGTTAGTCCAGGCTTGCAAATGCATGGTGGTTAAATGTCTATGCATGCAACTTGTATTGAGACTTTTCAGATTCTGTCCTCTGCTTAAGGTAGTTGAACATTTTTGACAGATGACTTTGCGCTGATCAATTGGATGTTGTTTAAAAAAATGCCAGACTGCACTCTTTCTAGCATCGGATACCTTTTCAGGCATTGCAGACTGAGCTTTAACCGGATGGCCACGCTGTCCTCCAACAGGTTTTGGCTTTGCCACGCGTTTTGGGCAAGATACGGGCCCGGCAGATGGAACCTGTTGCGATGTTGATGCCTGCTGCGGCCCCTCCTCCTCCGCTTCAGAACTGCTGCCGCCTGCACCCTGTTCCCCCAATGGCTGCCAATCGGGGTCAAGAACTGGGTCATCTATTACCTCTTCTTGTAGCTCGTGTGCAACTTCGTCTGTGTCACCGTGTCGGTCGGTGGTATAGCGTTCGTGATGGGGCAACATAGTCTCATCAGGGTCTGATTCTTGATCATTACCCTGCGAGGGCAATGTTGTGGTCTGAGTCAAAGGACCAGCATAGTAGTCTGGCTGTGGCTGTGCATCAGTGCACTCCATGTCAGATTCAACTTGTAATGGGCATGGACTGTTAACTGCTTCACTTTCTAAGCCAGGGACGGTATGTGTAAAGAGCTCCATGGAGTAACCCGTTGTGTCGCCTGCTGCATTCTTCTCTGTTGTTGTTTTTGCTGAAGAGGACAAGGAAGCGACTTGTCCCTGACCGTGAACATCCACTAACGACGCGCTGCTTTGACATTTACCAGTTTCACGAGAGGAGGCAAAAGAGCTAGAGGCTGAGTCAGCAAGATAAGCCAAAACTTGCTCTTGCTGCTCCGGCTTTAAAAGCGGTTTTCCTACTCCCAGAAAAGGGAGCGTTCGAGGCCTTGTGTAGCCAGACGACGAACCTGGCTCCACAGCTCCAGACTTAGGTGCAATATTTTTTTTCCCACGACCAGCTGATGCTCCACCACTACCACTACCCTCATTACCAGCTGACAATGAACGCCCCCGGCCACGACCTCTTCCACCAGACTTCCTCATTGTTTTAAAAACGTAACCAAACTAACGGTATTTGTTGCTGTCACACAACTTACACGGTGAGCTATAACTTCAGTATGATTTAGCTACCCCTTTACAGCTGAGTGAGACCACAACGAAAATCAGGCACAATGTTACACACTCTGTTGTTGGTGGCAACAAATGTGAGAGATGCCACACACGCAGGACTGTCACTGAAGCACAAATGTAAATATTAATCTCCCACTGATTTGATTTTTTTTTTTTTTTCAGGGAGACTTTAGGAAAAAAAAATAATAGAATAAAATGATTTTTTCAGGAAGAATTTAGAAACCAAATAAAATAAAATGATTTTTTCAGGGAGAATTTAGAAAACAAATAAAACAAAAAAAGGCTTTCTATGGCCCACTGAGTGAGAGATGACGCACACAGGAGTCAGGAGTGGCACAAAAGCCCAGAGGCCAATATTTATCTCCCACTGATTGATGTAGTGATTTTTTCAGGTAGATTTTGGAACCCAAATCAAGCTAAAAAAAATAATAGGCTTTCTATGGCCCACAATTGGAGAGAGAGAGATGGCACACCCAGGAGTCAAGACTGGCACACAAGCAGAAAGGGCAATATTAATCTCCCACTGATTTTATTTTTATTTTTTTTCAGGGAGACTTTAGGAAAAAAAAATAATAGAATAAAATGATTTTTTCTGGAAGAATTTAGAAACCAAATAAAATAAAATGATTTTTTCAGGGAGAATTTAGAAAACAAATAAAACAAAAAAAGGCTTTCTATGGCCCACTGAGTGAGAGATGACGCACACAGGAGTCAGGAGTGGCACACAAGCCCAGAGGCCAATATTTATCTCCCACTGATTGATGTAGTGATTTTTTCAGGTAGATTTTGGAACCCAAATCAAGCTAAAAAAATAATAGGCTTTCTATGGCCCACAATTGGAGAGAGAGAGAGAGAGATGGCACACCCAGGAGTCAAGACTGGCACACAAGCAGAAAGGGCAATATTAATCTCCCACTGATTTGATTTTTTTTTTTTTTTCAGGGAGACTTTAGGAAAAAAAAATAATAGAATAAAATGATTTTTTCAGGAAGAATTTAGAAACCAAATAAAATAAAATGATTTTTTCAGGGAGAATTTAGAAAACAAATAAAACAAAAAAAGGCTTTCTATGGCCCACTGAGTGAGAGATGACGCACACAGGAGTCAGGAGTGGCACACAAGCCCAGAGGCCAATATTTATCTCCCACTGATTGATGTAGTGATTTTTTCAGGTAGATTTTGGAACCCAAATCAAGCTGAAAAAAAATAATAGGCTTTCTATGGCCCACAATTGGAGAGAGAGAGAGAGAGAGAGAGAGATGGCACACCCAGGAGTCAAGACTGGCACACAAGCAGAAAGGGCAATATTAATCTCCCACTGATTTGATTTTTTTTTTTTTTCAGGGAGACTTTAGGAAAAAAAAAATAGAATAAAATGATTTTTTCAGGGAGAATTTAGAAAACAAATAAAAGAAAAAATAGGCTTTCTAAGGCCCACGGAGTGAGAGATGACGCACACAGGAGTCAGGAGTGGCACACAAGCCCAGAGGCCAATATTGTTCTCCCAATGATTGATGTAGTGATTTTTTCAGGTAGATTTTGGAACCCAAATCAAGCTAAAAAAATAATAGGCTTTCTATGGCCCACAATTGGAGAGAGAGAGAGATGGCACACCCAGGAGTCAAGACTGGCACACAAGCAGAAAGGGCAATATTAATCTCCCACTGATTTGATTTATTTATTTTTTTTCCAGGGAGACTTTAGAAAAAAAAAATAATAAAAAAAAAAATGATTTTTTCAGGAAGAATTTAGAAACCAAATAAAATAAAAATGATTTTTTCAGGGAGAATTTATAAAACAAATAAAACAAAAAATAGGCTTTCTATGGCCCACTGAGTGAGAGATGACGCACACAGGAGTCAGGAGTGGCACACAAGCCCAGAGGCCAATATTTATCTCCCACTGATTGATTTATTGATTTTTTCAGGTAGAATTTAGAACCCAAATCAACCAAAAACATAAATAGGCTTTCTATGGCCTACTATTTGTGAGAGAGATGGCACGCTCAGGACTGGCACACAAGCCCAGAGGCCAATATTAATCTCCCACTTTTTATTTTTTTTCAGGGAAAATTTATAAACCCAATAAAAAAAATAATAAATAGGCTTTCTATGGCCCACTATCTGAGAGAGAGAGATGGCACGCTTAGGACTGGCACACAAGCCCAAAGGCCAATATTAATCTCCCTTTTTTTTTTCAGGGAGAATTTATAAAACCAAAAAAAATAAAAATAAATAGGCTTTCTATGGCCCACTATTTGTGAGAGAGATGGCACGCTCAGGACTGGCACACAAGCCCAGAGGCCAATATTAATCTCCCACTTTTTTTTTTTTGTTCCAGGGAAAATTTATAAACCCAATAAAAAAAATAATAAATAGGCTTTCTATGGCCCACTATCTGAGAGAGAGAGATGGCACGCTTAGGACTGGCACACAAGCCCAAAGGCCAATATTAATCTCCCTTTTTTTTTTCAGGGAGAATTTATAAAACCAAAAAAAAATAAATAAATAGGCTTTCTATGGCCCACTATTTGTGAGAGAGATGGCACGCTCAGGACTGGCACACAAGCCCAGAGGCCAATATTAATCTCCCACTTTTTTTTTTTTTGTTCCAGGGAAAATTTATAAACCCAATAAAAAAAATAATAAATAGGCTTTCTATGGCCCACTATCTGAGAGAGAGAGATGGCACGCTTAGGACTGGCACACAAGCCCAAAGGCCAATATTAATCTCCCACTGATTGATTTATTGATTTTTTCAGGTAGAATTTAGAACCCAAATAAAGCAAAAAAAAAAAAATAGGCTTTCTATGGCCCACTGAGTGAGTGATGATGCACACAGGAGTCAGGAGTGGCACACAAGCCCTGAGGCCAATATTTTTCTCCCACTGATTGATGTAGTGATTTTTTCAGGTAGATTTTAGAACCAAAATCAAGCAAAAAAATAAATAGGCTTTCTATGGCCCACTGACTGAGAGATGGCACACACAGGAGTCAAGAGTGGCACACAAGCCCTGAGGCCAATATTCTTCTCCCACTGATTGATGTAGTGATTTTTTCAGGTAGATTTTATAACCCAAATCAAGCAAAAAAATAAATAGGCTTTCTATGGCCCACTGAGTGAGAGATGGCACACACAGGGATGGCACTCTAGCAGAAATGTCAATCTTAATCTCCCACAAAAAAAAAAAAAAAAAAAAAAAAACAGGGAGTGTCCTTCAATTACAATCTCCCTGCAGTAATCTCAGCCAGGTATGGCAGGCAGCAATAAGGAGTGGACTGATGCACAAATTAAATAAAAAGTGTGGACAAACAAAAAAGATAGCTGTGCAGAAAGGAAGGAACAAGAGGATTTGTGCTTTGAAAAAAGCAGTTGGTTTGCACAGCGGCGTACACACAGCAATGCAGCTATCAAGGAGCCTTCTAGGGCAGCCCAATGAGCTACAGCGCTGAGGGGAAAAAAAATAAAAAATGTAGCTTCCACTGTCCCTGCACACCGAAGGTGGTGTTGGGCAGTGGAAATCGCTACAGCACAAGCGGTTTGGTGGTTAATGGACCCTGCCTAACGCTATCCCTGCTTCTGACGAAGCGGCAGCAACCTCTCCCTAAGCTCAGATCAGCAGCAGTAACATGGCGGTCGGCGGGAACGCCCCTTTATAGCCCCTGTGACGCCGCAGACAGCAAGCCAATCACTGCAATGCCCTTCTCTAAGATGGTGGGGACCAGGACCTATGTCATCACGCTGCCCACACTCTGCGTTTACCTTCATTGGCTGAGAAATGGCGCTTTTCGCGTCATTGAAACGCGACTTTGGCGCGAAAGTCGCGTACCGCATGGCCGACCCCGCACAGGGGTCGGATCGGGTTTCATGAAACCCGACTTTGCCAAAAGTCGGCGACTTTTGAAAATGAACGACCCGTTTCGCTCAACCCTAATTACCATCTCATACATTTATGTCATAGTCACAGAAAAAGAATGGGGTTCCATTGCACACTGTTTGTGAGCAAAGAGATGGCTGCACATGCAAGGTTCTCTCTTTTCATTTGTATGGGAGTTCAGAAAGTTGGTGAGAAAGCGTCCTATGGACAATAAAGGGAATTTGACAACAGGATTTTGGTATGTAATCTGAAAGCATCATGATGTAGAGTAAGAGACCAGGATTCCAGTGATATATCACTTAGTTTACTGGATGCAGCAATTATTATAGAATCACAGTTTTCTCTGCTGCAGTTCTAGCAGAGCTCAAATGTTCAGCTGATCATAACCTCGCACATCACAGCTTTCTATGTACATTGTATAGTGACAGGGAGCTGCTAATAAGTGCTGGGGGCGTGGCTGGATTAGGAAGCGTGAGGCCAGTTGTCCTGTAAAAATAATCTCATGCTGATAAATCACTGATTGTATTAAAATAGAAAAGTATCACTGTAATCAGGCTGTTTTGCCCTACATCATGGTACTCTCAGATTACATAGCAAAAACGTGGCAACAGATACCACTTGATGAAGAAAGCTGCAGTAAAGCTGACAATGGGGTGACAGGGTCCTGCTCTCAAAGGGTCAGTGTCTGATGTTCTCCTGCTGAGCCTGTGTTACACCTGAGGCCTGAGAGAGAGTCCATCCTAGAAAGCCTGTGCCAGATGACCCTGGACTGCATCAACCGGTGATGACCCCTGCTATCGTCTGAAGGCAGTCCAAGGTTGGTGTCTGATGTTCTCCTGCTCAGCCTGTGCTGTGCCTGAGAGTGAGGCAGTCCTAGTAAGCCCTTGCCAGATAACCCTGGACTGCATCAACCCGTCATGTCCTCCTGCCTTCGTCTGTTATCCTGAGAAGTGTACCCTACTCTGATGTGTGGAATCGGGATCCTGACATCATTATGTTTTGTTTATGTACTGTGTTTTCATTTCAGTAAACTTTGTTTCTTCATACCCGAAGTTGTGCGGTGTAATCTAGTTCTGCACATTGCCATCTGCTCAGCTGCCACAGACCCTGCTCGCTGTCCTTCCTTAGTCTGGGTAGGTCCAGGATACTCTATGTGGTCCAGTGGGTCCACATTGCATTCCCACTTGGGACGCTCGCCCACGTCGTCATGGTTTGGCGATGTGGAGGCATCGGCTCAGCCGTGTCTGCGGTCGCAGCTGTAACATTAAGGTTTTGGAGACTGGCTAATCCACTCCATAATCTTAATGTGCTTCTTGTTGAGCCATTCCTTTGTTGCCTTTGCTGTATGTTTTCGGTCACTGTCTTGCTAGAAGACCTAGCAACGACCCATTTTTAATGTCCTGGTGGAGAGAAGGAGATTGTCACTCAGAATTTTACGGTACATGGCTCCATCAATTCTCTCATTGATGTGGTGAAGTATGTTGTGAATTCTGCTCTTGGGCTCCCTCCGGTGGTTGTTGATGGTAATGCAGTTATTCCTGAGCAGCAGTCTTGGACAGGTGTTTCTGCTAATTGCAATTCTGACTGGGGACTCATTAGTCCTTGCCAGTAGTCAATGTTCCTTTGGAAGTGTTGGTCCTCTGCCTGGCCTCTCCTGCTTGCTGCCAATTCAGCTAAGATAAGTGTTTGCTTCATTTTTTTAGACACACTGCTGTGTGTTTATTTTCTGTGCTTATCTTGTTTCTATTTTTGTTCCTGCTAGACTGTGCCTGATGTTTTTCTCAGTCTAGTTGGACTCGCTGGAGTCGCAGATATACTCTCCACATCTTTAGTTAGGTGGTGGAGTTTTTGTATTTTTCTGCTGTGGATATTTTGTAGTGTTTTATGCTGACCGCACAGTATCCTGTACTATCCTTTCCTATCTAGGTAGAAGTGGCCTCCTTTGCTTATCCCTGTTTTCTGTCTGCGTGTGTCTTTTCCTCTCCTACTCACAGTCATTATTTGTGGGGGGCTACCTATCCTTTGGGGATCTACTCTGAGGCAAGAGAGTTTTCCTATTTCCATCTTTAGGAATATTTAGTCCTTAGGCTGTGTCGAGGTGTCTAGGTCTGGTTAGGCACACCCCACGGCTACTTCTAGTTGCGGTGATAGGATCAGGGTTTGCGGTTACCACTGCTCCAGCGAAGGTCATTTCATGCTGCTCCAAGGCCACCTGATCATTACAAAGTAGTCCTGTGCCCTTAGCAGAGAAGCACCCACAAAACATAATGTTTCCACCTCCATGCTTGACAGTGGGGACGGTGTTCTTTGGGTCATAGGTAGCATTTCTCTTCCTTCCAACACGGCGAGTTGAGTTAATGCCAAAGACATCAATTTTTTTTTCATCTGACCATAGCACCTTCTCTCAATCGCTCACAGAATCATCCAGGTGTTCATTGGTAAACTTCAGATGGGCCTGCACATGTGCCTTCTTGAGCACGGGGACCTTGCGGGCATTGCAGGATTTTAAACCTTTACGACGCAATGTGTTACCAGTGGTTTTCTTGTTGACTGTGGTCCCAGCTGCCTTGAGATCATTAACAAGTTCCCCCATGTAGTTTTAGGCTGATCTATGACCTTCCTCATGATCAAGGATTCCCCACGAGGTGAGATTTTGCATGGTGCCCCAGATCAATGTCAATTGACAGTCATTTTGTATTTCTTCCATTTTCATACTATTGCACCAACAGTTGTCTCCTTCTCACCCAGCGTTTTACTTATGGTTTTGTAGCCCATTCCTGCTTTGTACAGGTCTATGATCTTGTCCCTGACATCCTTATAGTGCTATTTGGTCTTGCCCATGTTGTAGAGGTTAGAGTTTACTGATTAATTGAGTCTGTGGACAGAAGTCTTTATAAAGGTGACTATGTAAGACAGCTGTCTTTAATACAGGTAACAAGTTGTTTAGGAACATCTAACTGGTTTGTAGGAGCCAGAACTCTTAATGGTTGGTAGGGGATCAAATACTTATTTCTCACTGCAAAATGCAAATAAATGTATATAATTTATATGATGTGATTTTTTGGATTTTATTTTTGATTTTCTATCTCTCAATGTTAAAATTAACCTATCCTTAAAGTCATAGACTGTTCATATCTTTGTCAGTGGCAAACTTACAAAATCAGCAAGGGATCAAATAATTATTTCCCCCGCTGTACTAAAGATTGTGGCAACTTAGGTGCAAAATACTGATGAGACAACCACTCATAACCTGTCAATTGATGAAGGGGGTAATTGCTTAGTATTAAAATTACACACAAAAAGGCTTGTATAGGTCACTGATCACACGTACAGTAAATTAAAAGCAAACCCACAAAATGAGGAATTAAAATTCTCTCAAAATGTAAGAAAAACAAAGCAAAAAAGGGCAACAGTATTTACCTGCCCAGGTCTCAGAACTAATGCAGGATGCAGCAAACCCAGTGAGTGGTTGTCTCATCAGTCATCAGTATGTTGCACCTGTGTTGACGCCTTCTTTATAACAGCCTCCCCAATATGCGGCATGAGCCACACACAGCCTCCCTATATACACTACCAGAGCCCCACAAAGCCTCCCTATATACACTGCATGAGCCCCACACAGCCTCCCTATACACACTGTATGAGCTCCACACAGCCTCCCTATATACACTACAAGAGCCCCACAAAGCCTCCCTATATACACTGCATGAGCCCCACACAGCCTCACCCATATACTGCATGAGCCCCACACAGCCTCCCAAAATATACACTGCATGAGCCCCACACAGCCTCCCCATATACTGCATGAACCCCACACAGCCTCCCAATATACTGCATGAGCCCCACACAGCCTCCCTATACATACTGCATGAGCTCCACACAGCCTCCCTATACACACTGCATGACCCCACACAGCCTCCCCATATACTGCATGAACCCCACACAGCCTCCCCATATACTGCATGAGCTCCACACAGCCTCCCTATACACACTGCATGACCCCACACAGCCTCCCCATATACTGCATGAGCTCCACACAGCCTCCCTATACACACTGCATGACTCCACACAGCCTCCCCATATACTGCATGAACCCCACACAGCCTCCCCATATACTGCATGAGCCCCACACAGCCTCACCCATATACTGCATGAGCCCCACACAGCCTCCCTATATACACTGCATGAGCCCCACACAGCCTCCCCATATACTGCATGAACCCCACACAGCCTCCCCATATACTGCATGAGCCCCACACAGCCTCCCTATACATACTGCATGAGCTCCACACAGCCTCCCTATACACACTGCATGACCCCACACAGCCTCCCCATATACTGCATGAACCCCACACAGCCTCCCTATACACACTGCATGACCCCACACAGCCTCCCTATACATACTGCATGAGCTCCACACAGCCTCCCTATACACACTGCATGACCCCACACAGCCTCCCCATATACTGCATGAGCTCCACACAGCCTCCCTATACACACTGCATGACTCCACACAGCCTCCCCATATACTGCATGAACCCCACACAGCCTCCCCATATACTGCATGAGCCCCACACAGCCTCCCTATACATACTGCATGAGCTCCACACAGCCTCCCTATACACACTGCATGACCCCACACAGCCTCCCCATATACTGCATGAACCCCACACAGCCTCCCCATATACTGCATGAGCTCCACACAGCCTCCCTATACACACTGCATGACCCCACACAGCCTCCCCATATACTGCATGAGCTCCACACAGCCTCCCTATACACACTGCATGACTCCACACAGCCTCCCCATATACTGCATGAACCCCACACAGCCTCCCCATATACTGCATGAGCCCCACACAGCCTCACCCATATACTGCATGAGCCCCACACAGCCTCCCTATATACACTGCATGAGCCCCACACAGCCTCCCCATATACTGCATGAACCCCACACAGCCTCCCCATATACTGCATGAGCCCCACACAGCCTCCCTATACATACTGCATGAGCTCCACACAGCCTCCCTATACACACTGCATGACCCCACACAGCCTCCCCATATACTGCATGAACCCCACACAGCCTCCCTATACACACTGCATGACCCCACACAGCCTCCCTATACATACTGCATGAGCTCCACACAGCCTCCCTATACACACTGCATGACCCCACACAGCCTCCCCATATACTGCATGAGCTCCACACAGCCTCCCTATACACACTGCATGACTCCACACAGCCTCCCCATATACTGCATGAACCCCACACAGCCTCCCCATATACTGCATGAGCCCCACACAGCCTCCCTATACATACTGCATGAGCTCCACACAGCCTCCCTATACACACTGCATGACCCCACACAGCCTCCCCATATACTGCATGAACCCCACACAGCCTCCCTATACACACTGCATGACCCCACACAGCCTCCCTATACATACTGCATGAGCTCCACACAGCCTCCCTATACACACTGCATGACCCCACACAGCCTCCCCATATACTGCATGAGCTCCACACAGCCTCCCTATACACACTGCATGACTCCACACAGCCTCCCCATATACTGCATGAACCCCACACAGCCTCCCCATATACTGCATGAGCCCCACACAGCCTCCCTATACATACTGCATGAGCTCCACACAGCCTCCCTATACACACTGCATGACCCCACACAGCCTCCCCATATACTGCATGAGCCCCACACAGCCTCCCTATACATACTGCATGAGCTCCACACAGCCTCCCTATACACACTGCATGACCCCACACAGCCTCCCCATATACTGCATGAACCCCACACAGCCTCCCTATACACACTGCATGACCCCACACAGCCTCCCTATACATACTGCATGACTCCACACAGCCTCCCCATATACTGCATGAACCCCACACAGCCTCCCCATATACTGCATGAGCCCCACACAGCCAGGGCTGCCATCAGGGCATTACAACCATTACATGTGTAAGGGACCCGGTGAGGAGAGGCAAGGAGGGAGGGCCCGGACTGACCAGACACGCAGTCAGCATGTCTCACACTTTGGGCCCCACCTCTTTTCCTGCTGGTCTGGAGGCATTATGAGGTGATTGCATCGCTCCTGTCTGATGTGGCCGCACTCACTGCAGCAGACGCTCCACAAGGACCTGGGCTTATGCTCTGTGCAGAGCTCGGTGCCGCCTCCATCTTCTCTCACCCTCACCTAGTCCAGAACATAACAGCAGCAGTGACCGGAGCTCTGCAGGAAGAGATTGAAGCCAGGAAAGGTCAGCAATCCTGTGCTGCTGCCTCCTAGTGGCTCCAGAACTAGGGCTTCACTGGGCTGCAGGAGGGACCCCGGGGTCCCACTATTCCTGTGGATCAAGCTGCCGACACTAGTGCACTAGGCTACACTACACTGTCCCTCCATAACACCAGTGCTAGGAAACTGCTGTGTAGGAAGTCTCCCTGTACTCGCATCACTTGCAGTCGGGACCGGGGGAGGGGGTGACCAAGAGTCTGCACTGGAAGAGACAGCAGCCGCTCTATAGTCTCCTGCTGTGCTGGGGGCTCCTATTGACTTCTGCAATGGCTGTCTGCTGTCCTGGGGTAATGGTGCAGGTGGTGAGGGCCCTGCAGGATAGGTAAGTATATATAATAGTGTGCGTATGATACTATGTGTATATAGTGTATGTAATATATAGTGTGCAGTATATGTATTTTCTTGTTTGTAAATAAGTGTATGGATATACTGGAGATGATCTTTGTATATGTAATAGTGTATCTGCAGTATATAGTGTAGTCAATGTATAGCGTACAGTGTGTGTGTATATATATATATATATATATATATATATATATGATCCTTGTATCTGTAGTATATATTGTACGTAATGTATAGTGTACAGTGTGTGTGTATATATATATATATATATATATATATATGATCCTTGTATCTGCAGTATATAGTGTAGTTAATGTATAGCGTACAGTGTGTGTGTGTATATATATATAAATGACCCTTGTATCTGTAGTATATATTGTACGTAATGTATAGTGTACAGTGTGTGTGTGTATGTATATATATTATAGTTCTATCAGTGTAGAGATGCCATGTCTACAGAGGAGTGCTGCACTCTGTACCCTAATGCCAGCACACAATGCATGTGTGTATTTCTATGAATTACCGTATATACTCGAGTATAAGCCGAGATTTTCAGCCCAAATTTTTGGGCTGAAAGTGCCCCCCTCGGCTTATACTCGAGTCACGGTAGTGGTGGGGTCGGCGGGTGAGGGGGAGAGGGCGCTGAGGTATACTTACCTAGTCCCAGCGATCCTCGCGCTGTCCCTGCCTTCCTCCCCGTCTTCTGTGCTGCAGCGTCTTCCCCTCTTCAGCGGTCACGTGGGACCGCTCATTAGAGATATGAATAAGCGGCTCCACCTCCCATAGGGGCGGAGCCGCCTATTCATTTCTCTAATCAGCGGTGCCGGTGACCGCTGACAGGAAGATGCTGCAGCACAGAAGACGGGGAGGAAGGCAGGGACAGCGCGAGGATCGCTGGGACTAGGTAAGTATGTTATATTCACCTGTCCGCGTTCCAGCCGCCGGGCGTCGCTCCATCTTCCCGGCGCCTCCATCTTCCCGGCGTCTGCGCTCTGACTGTTCAGGCAGAGGGCGCGATGACTCATATAGTGTGCGCGGCGCCCTCTGCCTGATCAGTCAGAGCAGAGACGCCGGGAAGATGGAGGCGCCGGGACCGGACGCTGGGAGCTGCAATCAAGGGAGGTGAGTGTGTGTTTTTTTTTTTTTATTGCAGCAGCAGCAGCGGCAGCACAGATTTATGTGCAGCATCTATGGGGGCAGTATGAACGGCACACAGCACTATATGGGGGCAGTATGAACGGCACACAGCACTATATGGGGACAGTATGAACGGCACACAGCACTATATGGGGGCAGTATGAACGGCACACAGCACTATATGGGGGCAGTATGAACGGCACACAGCACTATATGGGGGCAGTATGAACGGCACACAGCACTATATGGGGGCAGTATGAACGGCACACAGCACTATATGGGGCATCTGTGCAGCATCTATGGGGGCAGTATGAACGGCACACAGCACTATATGGGGCATCTGTGCAGCATCTATGGGGCAGTATGAACGGCACACAGCACTATATGGGGCATCTGTGCAGCATCTATGGGGCAATATGAACGGTGCAGAGCACTATAAGGCACAGCTATGGGGAAATAATAATCTATTTTTATTTTTGAAATTCACCGGTAAATGCTACATTTCCACCCTAGGCTTATACTCGAGTCAATAAGTTTTCCCAGTTTTTTGTGGCAAAATTAGGGGGGTCGGCTTATACTCGGGTCGGCTTATACTCGAGTATATACGGTATCTTTAATAACACACCTCACCTATAATGCGTGAGAAGACGTCATATACTGGTATACTGTATGTATATATGTGAGCATTTTACAGGGCCGCCATCAGGGCATGACAGCCGTGACTGGCGTATGGGGCCCAGTGGGCAGAGGGGGCCCACATCGGGCCCCGTCTCATCTGCTCACCGGGCCCCTACCGGCAGCCGCAGGCTAACCGGGCCCTTAGCGCCAATGCTGCAGCTGTTCAAAGCTATTGACGTGCGGGTGCGGGCCCGCACGTCAATAGTTAACAGCCGCCAGCCTATCTGAGGCTGGCAGCTGACGTCAGCCGCAGCGTGCGTGCATGTCGCCGGCGTCTGACGTCATTGTCAGTCGCCGGCGAGTGCACGCTGCAGCTGCATGGAGACAGAGAACTTCGCCCGCCGCAGGAGCACGGCCAGGTAAGAAGAACTTTTTTTTTTTTCCTTGAGAGCGGCGATCCGGGGGGCCCAGGGAAGAACGCTGGACAGAGATGGGGCAGAGTGCTGGACAGAGATGGGGCAGAGTGCTGGACAGAGATGGGGCACAGTGCTGGACAGAGATGGGGCAGAGTGCTGGACACAGATGGGGCAGGATTGGACACAGATGGGGCAGAGTGCTGGAAACAGATGGGGCAATGTGCTGGAAACAGATGGGGCAGAGTGCTGGAAACAGATGGGGCAGAGTGCTGGAAACAGATGGGGCAGGATTGGACACAGATGGGGCAGAGTGCTGGAAACAGATGGGGCAGAGTGCTGGAAACAGATGGGGCAGAGTGCTGGACACAGATGGGGCAGGATTGGACACAGATGGGGCAGAGTGCTGGACACAGATGGGGCAGAGTGCTGGACACAGATGGGGCAGAGTGCTGGACACAGATGGGGCAGAGTGCTGGACACAGATGGGGCAGGATTGGAAACAGATGGGGCAGAGTGCTGGACACAGATGGGGCAGAGTGCTGGACACAGATGAGGCAGGATTGGAAACAGATGGGGCAGGTCAGGATTGGAAACAGATGGGGCAGAGTGCTGGACACAGATGGGGCAGAGTGCTGGACACAGATGGGGCAGAGTGCTGGACACAGATGGGGCAGAGTGCTGGACACAGATGGGGCAGAATTGGAAACAGATGTGTTGTGAATTCTGTGGCAGAGCTCCCTCCTGTGGTCACAAGTGGTACTTCGGCTGATTCTCTCTGTGAGCTTCCGTTGGTGGAGGAAAGTGGTACTGCGGCTTCTGAGTTTCCTTCCTCAGGTGATGTGGTGAAGTCGTTGGGTGCTGCTCTATTTAACTCCACCTAGTGCTTTGATCCTGGCCTCCAGTCAATGTTCTAGTATTGGACCTGTTTCCTCCTGGATCGTTCCTGTGGCCTGCTGCTCTGCATAGCTAAGTTCCGCTTTGCTATTTTGTTTGCTGTTTTTTCTGTCCAGCTTGTCTATTTGTTTTTTCCTGCTTGCTGGAAGCTCTGGGACGCAGAGGGTGTACCTCCGTGCCGTTAGTTCGGTACGGAGGGTCTTTTTGCCCCCTTTGCGTGGTTTTTGTAGGGTTTTGTGTTGACTGCAAAGTTACCTTTCCTATCCTCGCTCTGTTCAGAAAGTCAGGCCTCACTTTGCTAAATCTATTTAATCTCTACGTTTGTCTTTTCATCTTACTCACAGTCATTATATGTGGGGGCTGCCTTTTCCTTTGGGGTATTTCTCTGAGGCAAGGTAGGCTTATTTTCTATCTTCAGGTTAGCTAGTTTCTCAGGCTGTGCCGAGTTGCATAGGGAGCATTAGGCGCAATCCACGGCTGCCTCTAGTGTGGTTGGAGAGGATTAGGGATTGCGGTCAGCAGAGTTCCCACGTCTCAGAGCTCGTTCTATGTTTTTGGGTTATTGTCAGGTCACTGTATGTGTTCTGACCTCTATGTCCATTGTGGTACTGAATTACCTTTCACAACACTGATGGGGCAGGTCAGGATTGGAAACAGATGGGGCAGAGTGCTGGACACAGATGGGGCAGAGTGCTGGACACAGATGGGGCAGAGTGCTGGACACAGATGGGGCAGGATTGGACACAGATGGGGCAGAGTGCTGGACACAGATGGGGCAGGATTGGAAACAGATGGGGCAGAGTGCTGGACACAGATGGGGCAGAGTGCTGGACACAGATGGGGCAGGATTAGAAACAGATGGGGCAGAGTGCTGGACACAGATGGGGCAGAGTGCTGGACACAGATGGGGCAGAGTGCTGGACACAGATGGGGCAGGATTGGAAACAGATGGGGCAGAGTGCTGGACACAGATGGGGCAGGATTGGAAACAGATGGGGCAGAGTGCTGGACACAAATAGGGCAGGATTGGACACAGATGGGGCAGAGTGCTGGACACAGATGGGGCAGAGTGCTGGACACAGATGGGGCAGGATTGGAAACAGATGGGGCAGAATGGAGACAGATGGGGCAGGATTGGAGACAGATGGGGCAGGATGGATACGATGGAGACAGATGGGGCAGGATAGGGAGATCATATGGGGCAGGATGGGAGAACATATGGCTGACGCCAGGAATGAGACACACGGGGGCTAGGATGGCGAATATTACCATAGGGGCTAATTAAGGGATATTATTATTGCAGTGATGCATTTATTTTATTTTTTGAGTATACTGTTTTAAATGGGGGGCGGTCCTGTTACTGTGTAGAGTGATACTGTGTTTCCTTCTTCATGTGGTGTAATGTAAAGGCTGGGAAAATTAAGTAATGTGTTCTACAAGCGGAACTCGAGATAACTGTGTTATTTCCTGCAGAGACGAGTCCTGGCTGGATGAAGTGATGGCGGTCTGTGCTGGATGAAAGATGAAGGACTTCACCTAGAGACGTCACTGGTGAGTCAGTTTTACCTATACACTGACACTATACACTGTATACTATATACAGAGGTCCTGTGTATAATGTCACCAGTGATCACTGTATTACCTATACATTATATACAGAGCTCCTGTGTACAATGTCACCGGTGATCACTGTATTACCTCTACACAGACACTGCATACTAAGTACAGATCTCCTGTGTATAATGGCACTGATGGTGATAGTGTTGTGGTTTTTTTTATTACTGATCAGTATTGTAGTATTCAGTCATTGGTGGTAATATGCGGTTTGGTCATGGTGTAGCGGTATTTGTTCCTTGTATTTTATATTATTCGATCACTGTGGTGGTAATATGTGGTCTGGTCATAGTGCTGTGGTATTTGTTCCTTGTATGTAGTATTATAGGTCATTTTAAAAATTGAAAAATAAATAAAAATATACCTAAATTGTATTGCATATTTTAACAAATATTTAATAGGTTACAGCAGAGTAGGGCCCGGCCAAAAGTGTCTACCGTGTTATGGTGGCGGCTTAAAAAATCTTTTGGCCAAAACAAAAGCTGCCGATTATATGTGTGATCTGGTGATGGGAACTGTCAATGTGTGATAGGTGAGAAGTGGAGATTTTCCAAGAGAGAGTGGTGGGACTGTGGACAGTTCGTGGGGTGGAGCCTGGAGGCGGGGCTGGGGCCTGGGCAGAGTTTCAAGGGGGCCCCGAAAATTTTGCCAGTATTGGGCCCCAAAATTTCTAGTGGCAGCCCTGCACACAGCCTCCCTATATACACTGCATGAGCTCCACACAGCCTCACCCATATACTGCATGAGCCCCACACAGCCTCCCTATATACACTGCATGAGCCCCACACAGCCTCACCCATATACTGCATGAGCCCCACACAGCCTCCCTGTATATACTGCATGAGCCCCACACAGCCTCCCCCATATACTGCATGAGCCCTACACAGCCTCCCCATATACTGCATGAGCCCCACACAGCCTCCCTATATATACTGCATGAGCCCCACACAGCCTCCCCCATATACTGCATGAGCCCCATACAGCCTCCCTATATACACTGCATGAGCCCCACACAGCCTCCCCATATATGGCATGAGCGCCACACAGCCTCCCTATATACACTGCATGAGCGCCACACAGCCTCCCTATATACACTGCATGAGCCCCACACAGCCTCCCTATACACACTGCATGAGCTCAACACAGCCTCCCCCATATACTGCATGAGCCCCACACAGCCTCCCTATATATACTGCATGAGCCCCACACAGCCTCCGCCATATACTGCATGAGCCCCATACAGCCTCCCTATATACACTGCATGAGCCCCAACAAGCCTCCCTATATACACTGCATGAGCCCCACACAGCCTCCCCCATATACTGCATGAGCCCCACACAGCCTCCCTATACACACTGCATGAGCTCCACACAGCCTCCCCCATATACTGCATGAGCCCCACACAGCCTCCCTATACACACTGCATGAGCTCCACACAGCCTCCCCATATACTGCATGAACCCCACACAGCCTCCCCATATACTGCATGAGCCCCACACAGCCTCCCTATATATACTGCATGAGCCCCACACAGCCTCCCCCATATACTGCATGAGCCCCATACAGCCTCCCTATATACACTGCATGAGCCCCAACAAGCCTCCCTATATACACTGCATGAACCCCACACAGCCTCCCTATATACACTGCATGTCACCCTCATAGCCTCCCTATGTGCAGCATGTCACCCCATAGCCTCCCCATGTGCAGCATGTCACCCCCATAGCCTCCTCATGTGCAGCACGTTGGCCCCATAGCCTCCCCATGTGCCGCATGTCCCCCCATATGCAGCACCATGTGCAGCATGTTGCCCCCATATGCAGCACCATGTGCAATGTGTCGCCCCCATAGCCTCCCCATGTCCAGCATGTCACCCCCATAGGCTCATCATGTGCAGCATGTTGGCCCCATAGCATCCCCATGTGTAGCATGTCACCTCCATATGCAGAACCATGTGCCGCATGTCACCCCCATATGCAGCATCATGTGCAGCATGTCACCCCCATATGCAGCACCATGTGTAACATGTCGCCCCCATATGCAACACCATATGCAACATGTCGCCCCCATATGCCGCACCATGTCACCCCCCATGTGCAGCACCATGTCACCCCCCATGTACAGCACCATATCTCCCCCCATGTTCAGCACCATGTCACCCCCCATGTCCTGCACCATGTGCAGCACCATATCACCCCCCATGTGCAACACCATGTCACCCTCCATCTCCTGCACCATGTCACCCCCATGTCCTGCACCATGTTACCCCCATTTGCAGCACCATGTCACCCCCATGTCTTGCACCATGTCACCCCCCATGTGCAGCACCATGTTGTCACCCCATGTGTGCAGCACAATGTTGTCACCCCATGTGTGCAGCACCATGTTGTCACCCCATGTGTGCAGCACCATGTTGTCACCCCATGTGTGCAGCACCATGTTGTCACCCCATGTGTGCAGCACCATGTTGTCACCCCATGTGTGCAGCACCATGTCATCCCCATAGATACATTGCCCACCCAAATAGCCCACACACATAAGGTAAAAAAATACCACCACATACTCACCTCGGTCCCATTCCCTGGCGCTCTGCTCCTCTCCCTGCCTCTGGTGTGCGGACTATCCAGGAACACAGCTGACGCGATGAAATGGCGTCATTGCGTCAGCTGTTTCACACGCTAATTGGTGGAGGAAGTGGCCAGAGGCCCCTCCTCCACCAAGGAGTCAACGGCGCCACGCAGAGCCGCGGCACACATGGAAACAGCGGGCGGGTGAGAGGGCATCGTGCGGCCCATGGACCTCTGATTTCCAGCCCCACGGCTGTCTCGGTCTGCGGGCTGGACTGAGACAGCCAGAGGGCCGGATGTGGCCTGCGGGCCGCACTTTGCCCAGGTCTGTGATAGTGAATTAGTTCTGAGACCTGGGCTGGTAAATACGGTTGCCCTTTTTTGCTGTGTATATTCTTAAAAAGGGTTTTAAACCTTTAAAAATGGTCCAACTTTTCCAAAAGTAGACCCACTTTTGTCAATGGGCTGTGTGTCGTTTTGCAACTCATGACCTCTGTAGCATGGCTAAAGCTTGTATAGTCGATGGGAGATATGTGTCACATAGGTGGCTTGTCGCTGTAACATAACCCTGCCTATCTATGTGTGTTTCAGGACCTGGGGTGATGTCACACTCACCTGACTGGCCATGTGATAGGTACCTGGGTGTGGTTACACCTATGTAAAGGAGGTGTGTTTGGCACATGGTAGTGAGTGTTTGGGAGTCTCCCAGTGTGGACAGACTTCCATGTGTCCAGGCTGAACACTACAGAGTGGTCTGTGGCTTCAGATAGAGCCTGAGTGCTGGACATTGCACAGCCTGTGTGCCTTCAGGCCTGAGCAGAGCAGAGCTCTTCTATGGACTTTTATGCTATGTCAGCCTGATGTACGGACTGTTTTCCTTTCTGTTGCTGCCTTTCTGGTTTATGGAGCAAATAAACCCACATGGGCATTAAAGAGAACGTGCCTCCTGCTTCCTCCTACGCATCTGAGCGGGTACAAACCTTACAACTGGTGTTTCAAATGCGGGCAACGATCCAAGGAGCACATGTTGCAGCGCTGGCTGGTCTGAGCCAGAAGAGTGGACGGTCTTGAAAACTGTGAGTAATACTGACTGGGGTCAGTGAGAAATGCTGTTTGTGGAATACCTCTGAGGAGAAGAGGGATCCAGGAACCTGTGTGGCCGGCGCCAACAGGTAACGGACAGGAGTCAGTTTGATACTGACCGGGGTCAGTGAGAAACTGTGTTTGGGCTGTAAAGCCGGGTGTGTAACAGACAGGAGTCTGTGCTGTGCTGACCGGTCAGTGAGAGACTGTGTTTTTCTTATAAAGCACGTGTGCAGGTGTTTGCTGTGGACCGGCGAGTCCATGAATTATTGTTTTTTTTCTTCTCTGATCAACTTGCTGTGGCTCGGCGGGGCCACGAAGACTGAAGGCATCGGGCGGTAACTCAGCGGGGTTACGAAGTTTGCTGTGGATCGGCGGGTCCACGAAGTCTGTGGTGGTTATGTCCAGTGCAGTTGCAGCAAGAGGTTCTGCAGCAGCCGGAGTTGCAGTGGCAGCAGCAGCGGCTTGTGGTTGGCAGCTGGAGGTGCCGGTGGTTTGACTACAGCAGAAGCTGTGGTAGTGCCAGCAGGGGCTGGTGAAGTGTTGTGGGAAAAAAAAGAAAAAAATTGTGCTCCAGCTTGTGCAGACTCTTAAAGGGCCAGTGCAAGCCCAGGGACATTCTGGTGTACTGTGCGAGCTAGGGCCTGGGAGTACCATGGGGGTGTCCACGGGGTGTACCCCAGAGAGGCGTGGTGTCCCTAAAGGGGGTGGAGTCCCAAAACGGAGCGGTGACCCCAAATAATTATGGTTGGCCAAAAAGGGGCTGCATCCCAAAAGGGGGTAGTTGCCCAAAAAGGGGTGGAGTCCCTAAAAGGGGTGGTGGCCATAAAGGAGAAAATGGTCCACAAGGGGGCGGTAACCCAAAAGGGGGTAGCGACCCAAATAGGGGTGGTGGCCCAAAAAGGGGCAGCGGGGAATTCGCTGATGAACTGTTGCCGGGCTCAGTGTTCAAACAGCGCATGTTCAGAATATTGTACTGACATTCCATCTGACAAGATGTCACAGAGCTGTTCTGTAGAAGTCAATGGAGTGTGCGTGACTGGACTTCTGGACACAGGGAGCCTGGTGACGCTGGTGAGCGCCACACTCCCTGTCTATCTGATTCCCGGAAGGAAGATGGAAGTCTGCTGCGTTCATGGGGTCGCTAGGGATTATCCGGTGTCCAGGGTAATCATTGAGACGCCCACTATTTTTTCCAGCCATGATGTACCTGTAGTCCCAGACTTGCCATTTTCTGTAGTAATAGGCCAGGACTTTGAAAGGTTTTGGGACTTATGGGAGGAAAGGGGAGTGTCTGGTTGTTCAAAAAGGATCCAGAATGACCCTAAGGGAGCCTCACCACAACAGGCGGCTGTAGTGATTCCGGATCGTGTGATGTGTGAAAAGGATATAGCGACACCTAAGGTCAATAGTCCAGAGTTCCGGGTGATTGGAAGAAAGTGTGGGTCTGACACTTGTTTAAGTGAGGAATTGCTGTTCCAGGATGACAGAGTGAAAGGGGGTGACTCCTATTTAGACGGAGACTCGAGCGCAAGGGGAAAGAGTGTAGTAAGGAGGAGCCGAGTAAAAATCACAGATCTTCATCTCCTCGCGGGGTCCGCAGAAAGGCGGGACAGGTTACACCTTCTGAGAAGAGGGATGATGAGGAGGAGACACGGTCAAGTGCAGATCACGTTATTGTTCTTGATGAGGAGGTCACTTTATCTCTGATAAAACCTGGCACTGAGGTAGTTAGTGACGGGCTGGGGTTAGAACAGACCTGTAGTAGATCCACATCTGCAATGCCTGGAAAAGGTGAAGTGGCTCAGTGTGATGAAGGCTCCAGAATACCTGATGCTGAAGAGATGGAGAACTCTGAAGTTACCAAGAGTCAAGAGGTACCTAAGAGTAAACAGACAGAGAGCCCTGCAGAGACCATAGATGTGGGTGCAGAAACAGGTGGAACCCTGAAGAGGCAGAGTGTGGGTGAGCAAGAGACCCCATCTGAAAGTTTAATTAAAGAACTGGTGGTGTGATATGTGCTAGCCAAAAGAGAGCAGGACCATAACATAGAGCTGCTTAAAGAAACAGTCGAACGAGAAAGGGTCCTGAGGCAAGCAATTGAACACAGAGTGGGTGACCTAGAGAAGGAAGTCTCTGAGCTCAGAGGTCACCTATCAAGGTGTCAAAACATGAACAAGGCCATGTTGAAAGATATGGAGGTGTTCAGAGAGGCCCAAGAGAAGAATCAGCAGGAGCTTCTCCAGAGAGAGGATGAGCGTCGCTGCTTGGTAGAGGAGCAAGATAAAGTTTTCCAAGAGCTCAAGACAAAGGAGACTAATCAACAGCTGCAGAAATCCACGGATGACCGGGAAATCAAACTGTTGCGCTCTCCCGATCTGATCACTATGAAGGAGCGTGAGCTGGAGAGGCTGACCAAAGAGGGGGGCCTCCACGGAGGAAGAAATCCAGCAAGGGAAGTGCCACGCAGATGGCCGAACAAAGGACATCGAAGTCTTGGAAAACTGCGCTGATGCTAAGGATGAGGAGATCCAACGATATGACCAAGAAGGTGAGACTTCGATTTTCAAGTGCGTAATAGACGTACCCGAAGACATGCAAGAAGCATGTGCCAGTGAGGAGGTGCATGAAGCTTTTAAAAAGGCGGTCGAAGCCTGTAGGGTGCACTGGGCACCTGAGACTCATCAACTGGTCATACTGTCGACTAGGGAAGTCACAGTGAAGTGGGTGGCTGTCCTGAGAGAGATGCATCTACAATGCCTCCGCACAAAACAAATGATCACGTTGAAGAATGAGGAAGCCGCTCGACGTCTGGAGGTAGCGAGAGAAGCTCAAAGTCGGTTGGGTATTGTAGAAGACATCGTGCAACTGCCCAGAGGTCTGGTGAGGAAAGTCATCGGAAGATTTGGGAAGGTGATGCAGGAGATGGTGAATAGGTCCGGTGTTATGAGAGTGAGCATTCCGGCTGATGACGAACTCCAGGTCGTGGGTGAAGATGGGATGGTTCCATTCCTGGTCGTCGGATCCATGGAGAGCCTTGGGAATATCCGAATGCTCCTGGGGTATCGCGTGGTATACCTGAAACAGAGCAGCTAAGACGTGAGAGGGAGCAGATCAAGATAGAGCTGCGGGAATTGGCAAACAGATTGCCACCACCTTCAACTTGCGGTATAGAGAGACGAAGAGGTTCTATATAGACTGGAAGTCCTCAAGCTAACAGAGGAGATCTAATAGAGATAAAGGGAAGAACTGCTCTCCGAAGAAAGACAATAGGGGAGATCATCAACAGAGGGAGAACCGAAGGTGGCCAGATGGAAGAGCTAGAAATAGTGACTCCTCAGTTAGCTCAGGGCTCAGTGACCTAAGCCGGAGGTCCTGTAGCAGACAAAATGACAAGGGGTCATCTTTATCAAAGGATGTGATGGAAATGGTTGACGAATGCTGACGAAAGGATTCAGTAACAGGCCCTGTCTTAGACAGACGGTTTGACTGTCAGGGACGACTGAGAAGGATCTCTGGTCAGGTAATAGAAAGTGCCAAGCCCCACGGTTTAGGCAGAGGGGGGAGGTATGTAGTGTTGCTAAAGGTTGTATAGTCGACGGGAGATATGTGTCACATAGGTGGCTTGTCGCTGTAACATAGCCCTGCCTATCTATGTGTGTTTCAGGACCTGGGGTGATGTCACACTCACCTGACTGGCCATGTGATAGGTACCTGGGTGTGGTTACACCTATGTAAAGGAGGTGTGTTTGGCACATGGTAGTGAGTGTTTGGGAGTCTGCCAGTGTGGACAGACTTCCATGTGTCCAGGCTGAACACTACAGAGTGGTATGTGGCTTCAGATAGAGCCTGAGTGCTGGACATTGCACAGCCTGTGTGCCTTCAGGCCAGAGAAGAGCAGAGCTCTTCTATGGACTTTTATGCTATGTCAGCCTGATGTACGGACTGTTTTCCTATCTGTTGCTGCCTTTCTGGTTTATGGAGCAAATAAACCCACATGGACATTAAAGAGAATGTGCCTCCTGCTTCCTCCTACGCATCTGAGCGGGTACAAACCTTACACCCCTTATTTAAGTAATAGCCTGCAATGCTCATAAAGAATGGCACTGATTTGTATTTTAAAAAGTGCACCTTATAGTTTCAAACAAGCAGCTTTGTTGGATAAAGAAGCCTTAGGCCGGGTTCACATTGCGTTATGTGGTACGTTAGACAGACTACGTTACACTGCGGCATAACGTAGTGTAACGTAGTCCATTAACGTCGCCATTGAAAGCAATGTCGGAAGCATCGCTAGCGCACGTCCACAATGGGCGTGCGCTAGGGATGTGCCGTCATTGAGTGACGGACCCTGAGACGCGTGCTGCAGCGTTTCCGGGTCCGTCACTGCTAGCGCAGATAGAGCATCTGCTAGCTTTATCTGCGCTAGAGCCATGTAAACGTTGGCACTTGCATTACAGAAGCCCGTTAGCGTATGTGCTGAACGGGCTGCTGCTAACGCAGTGTGAACCCGGCCTTACTTATGTCCTTATGGGATGACAAATTAAAGAACAAGCCATTCTCATTAGCAGCAATAGTGATCTAAAATTAATGGAAGGAAGATAAGTTATGACACATTGGCCACCAACGGTCTAAGCTTCCATTAACCATCAATATAATCTTGGATACTTTGGTCTGTAGTTTGCTAGGACTAGTTGATATTTATACTGTGCTCTAGAATGAGCAGTTGTGTTGGGATTCAAAAACAGGATTCAAATGGAACTCCCTTATAAAGCACATCACTGTAATGGGGTAAGACTGAGTCACTTTGGACTTCATTTGGCCTCCATTCCATAACTTTTTTTTAGGCAGACATCATTTTAAATTTAGTCGCAGACCTCAAAGGAGAATTGATGCATGGAGCTGTATGGATGCACATAAAGTCCCTGAGGCACTATACTCCATACAGCACTGAGTTCTGGAAATATTCTCGACTAGAAGCATTGATACTTATGTTTGTAATATCTCTCCAAGTTTCAGTGAAAGACAAGTAAACTGTTTTTCACCATGTTTTTGGGGTGTACTTGATGTATCTGTTTGTACTGTAAAACATATTTAACTCCTGTAGCAAAGCCAGGCAGGACTGGGTTAAATGCTAGCACTGCAGATCTTAATTACATGCACCTGGCTAGCTTTGACTAAGGACCTGAAAATGGATTCACCTCCTGTTAGTCTGGTGGGGGTTGAGCAGAGTGGAGTGTGTTGAAGCTGGTGAGTGACCAGCCAAAATGTGAGCTGTACCTGTGAGAGAGAGATAAGCCAGTCTCTCTCTAATTGGAGACTGCACTGGTCAGCTAGGAAAGCTGAGCAGTCTTTGTGGAGCTGCAGAGAAATGTGTGAAAGCTGCAGCCTGTTCAGTGTAAACTGTGCATGGAGTTGAACATTTCTGTTTGGCGCTCTAAGCTGCAGAAGGTTAGGCTGAAGGTGAAACCAAGACTGATGGGACCATACCTCTTCTGTGTGTAAAGTTTGCTCTGGGAGAAAATACTGCAAACTGTTTGGGTGAACTCGCACTGACATATATGTGTCTATTAAATTAACTATTTAGCTGCTGTTATACTTCTGTATCCAAAAAAGGATGGTCTGGTTTTTAACCCCTTTACCCCCAAGGGTGGTTTGCACGTTAATGACCAGGCCAATTTTTACAATTCTGACCACTGTCCCTTTATGAGGTTATAACTCCGAAACGCTTCAACGGATCCTGGTGATTCTGACATTGTTTTCTCGTGACATATTGTACTTCATGATAGTGGTAAAATTTCTTTGATAGTACCTGCGTTTATTTGTGAAAAAAACGGAAATTTGGCGAAAATTTTGAAAATTTCGCAATTTTCAAACTTTGAATTTTTATGCAATTAAATCACAGAGATATGTCACACAAAATACTTAATAAGTAACATTTCCCACATGTCTACTTTACATCAGCATAATTTTGGAACCAATTTTTTTTTTTGTTAGGGAGTTATAAGGGTTAAAAGTTGACCAGCAATTTCTCATTTTTACAACACCATTTTTTTTTAGGGACCACGTCTCATTTGAAGTCATTTTGAGGGGTCTATATGATAGAAAATGCCCAAGTGTGACACCATTCTAAAAACTGCACCCCTCAAGGTGCTCAAAACCACATTCAAGAAGTTTATTAACCCTTCAGGTGTTTAATAGGAATTTTTGGAATGTTTAAATAAAAATGAACATTTAACTTTTTTACACAAAAAATTTACTTCAGCTCCAATTTGTTTTATTTTACCAAGGGTAACAGGAGAAATTGGACCCAGAAAGTTGTTGTCCAATTTGTCCTGAGTACGCTGATACCCCATATGTGGCAGTAAACCACTGTTTGGGCGCATGGGAGAGCTCGGAAGGGAAGGAGCGCTATTTGACTTTTCAATGCAAAATTGACAGGAATTGAGATGGGACGCCATGTTGCGTTTGGAGAGCCACTGATGTGCCTAAACATTGAAACCCCCCACAAGTGACACCATTTTGGAAAGTAGACCCCCTAAGGAACTTATCTGGATGTGTGGTGAGCACTTTGACCCACCAAGTGCTTCACAGAAGTTTATAATGCAGAACCGTAAAAATAAAAAATCATATTTTTTCACAAAAATTATATTTTTGCCCCCAATTTTTTATTTTTCCAAGGGTAAGAGAAGAAATTGGACCTCAAAAGTTGTTGTCCAATTTGTCCTGAGTACGCTGATACCCCACATGTGGCAGTAAACCACTGTTTGGGCGCATGGGAGAGCTCGGAAGGGAAGGAGCGCAGTTTGACTTTTCAATGCAAAATTGACAGAAATTGAGATGGGACGCCATGTTGCGTTTGGAGAGCCACTGATGTGCCTAAACATTGAAACCCCCCACAAGTGACACCATTTTGGAAAGTAGACCCCCTAAGGAACTTATCTAGAGGTGTGGTGAGCACTTTGACCCACCAAGTGCTTCACAGAAGTTTATAATGCAGAACCGTAAAAATAAAAAATCATATTTTTTCACAAAAATTATATTTTTGCCCCCAATTTTTTATTTTTCCAAGGGTAAGAGAAGAAATTGGACCTCAAAAGTTGTTGTACAATTTGTCCTGAGTACGCTGATACCCCATATGTGGCAGTAAACCACTGTTTGGGCGCATGGGAGAGCTCGGAAGGGAAGGAGCGCCGTTTGACTTTTCAATGCAAAATTGACAGGAATTGAGATGGGACGCCATGTTGCGTTTGGAGAGCCACTGATGTGCCTAAACATTGAAACCCCCCACAAGTGACACCATTTTGGAAAGTAGACCCCCTAAGGAACTTATCTGGATGTGTGGTGAGCACTTTGACCCACCAAGGGCTTCACAGAAGTTTATAATGCAGAGCCATAAAAATAAAACAAAATTTTTTTCCCACAAAAATTATTTTTTAGCCCCCAGTTTTGTATTTTCCAAGGTTAGCAGGAGAAATTGGACCCTAAATGTTGTTGTCCAATTTGTCCTGAGTACGCTGATACCCGATATGTGGGGGGGAACCACCGTTTGGGCGCATGGGAGGGCTCGGAAGGGAAGGAGCATCATTTGGAATGCAGACTTAGATGGATTGGTCTGCAGGCGTCACATTGCGTTTGCAGAGCCCCTAATGTACCTAAACAGTAGAAACCCCCCACAAGTGACCCCATATTGGAAACTAGACCCCTCAATGAACTTATCTAGATGTGTTGTGAGAACTTTGAACCCCCAAGTGTTTCACTACAGTTTATAACGCAGAGCCGTGAAAATAAAAAATCTTTTTGTTTTCCCACAAAAATTATTTTTTAGCCCCCAGTTTTGTATTTTCCCAAGGGTAACAGGAGAAATTGGTCCACAAAAGTTGTTGTCCAATTTGTCCTGAGTACGCTGATACCCCATATGTTGGGGTAAACTCCTGTTTGGGCACACAGGAGAGCTCGGAAGGGAAGGAGCACTGTTTTACTTTTTCAACGCAGAATTGGCTGGAATTGAGATCGGACGCCATGTCGTGTTTGGAAAGCCCCTGATGTGCCGAAACAGTGGAAACCCCCCAATTATAACTGAAACCCTAATCTAAACACACCCCTAACCCTAATTCCAACGGTAACCCTAACCACACCTCTAACCCTGACACACCCCTAACCCTAATCCCAACCCTATTCCCAACTGTAAATGTAATCTAAACCCTAACCCTAACTTTAGCCCCAACCCTAACTGTAGCCCCAACCCTAACCCTAACCCTAACCCTAGCCCTAACCCTAGCCCTAACCCTAGCCCTAACCCTAGCCCTAGCCCTAACCCTAGCCCTAACCCTAGCCCTAACCCTAGCCCTAACCCTAACCCTAGCCCTAACCCTAGCCCTAACCCTAGCCCTAACCCTAGCCCTAACCCTAGCCCTAATGGGAAAATGGAAATAAATACATTTTTTTTTATTTTTCCCTAACTAAGGGGGTGATGAAGGGGGGTTTGATTTACTTTTATAGCGGGTTTTTTAGCGGATTTTTATGATTGGCAGCCGTCACACACTGAAAGACCCTTTTTATTGCAAAAAATATTTTTTGCAATACCACATTTTGAGAGCTATAATTTTTCCATATTTTGGTCCACAGAGTCATGTGAGGTCTTGTTTTTTGCGCGACGCGTTGACGTTTTTATTGAAAACATTTTTGGGCACGTGACATTTTTTGATCGCTTTTTATTCCGATTTTTGTGAGGAAGAATGACCAAAAGCCAGCTATTCATGAATTTCTATTGGGGGAGGCGTTTATACCGTTCCGCGTTTGGTAAAATTGATAAATCAGTTTTATTCTTCGGGTCAGTGCGATTACAGCGATACCTCATTTATATCATTTTTTTATGGTTTGGCGCTTTTATACGATAAAAACTATTTTACAGAAAAAATAATTATTTTTGCATCGCTTTATTCTCAGGACTATAACTTTTTTATTTTTTTGCTGATGATGCTGTATGGCGGCTCTTTTTTTGCGGGACAATATGACGCTTTCAGCGGTACCATGGGTATTTATATCTGTCTTTTTGATCGCGTGTTATTCCACTTTTTGTTCGGCGGTATGATAATAAAGCGTTGTTTTTTGCCTCGTGTTTTTTTTTTTTTTTTCTTACGGTGTTTACTGAAGGGGTTAACTAGTGGGACAGTTTTATAGGTCGGGTCGTTACGGACACGGCGATACTAAATATGTGTACTTTTATTGGTTTTTTTTTTTATTTAGATGAAGAAATGTATTTATGGGAATAATATATATTTTTTTTTTTTCATTATTTTGGAATATTTTTTTTTATTTTTTTTACACATTTGGAAATTTTTTTTTTTTACTTTTTTACTTTGTCCCGGGGGGGACATCACAGATCAGTGATCTGACAGTTTGCACAGCACTCTGTCAGATCACTGATCTGACATGCAGCGCTGCAGGCTTCACAGTGCCTGCTCTGAGCAGGCTCTGTGAAGCCACCTCCCTCCCTGCAGGACCCGGATCCGCGGCCATCTTGGATCCGGGGCTGGAGGGAGCAGGGAGGGAGGTAAGACCCCCGCAGCAACGCGATCACATCGCGTTGCTGCGGGGGGCTCAGGGAAGCCCGCAGGGAGCCCCCTCCCTGCGCGGTGCTTCCCTGCACCGCCGGCACATCGCGATCATCTTTGATCGCGGTGTGCCAGGGGTTAATGTGCCGGGGGCGGTCCGTGACCGCTCCTGGCACATAGTGCCGGATGTCAGCTGCGATAAGCAGCTGACACCCGGCCGCGATCGGCCGCGCTCCCCCCGTGAGCGCGGCCGATCGGCTATGACGTACTATCCCGTCCAGGGTCAGATAAGCCCAGGGCACCTCGACGGGATAGTACGTCTAAGGTCACAGAGGGGTTAATCTCTTGGAGTTTTATAAATGCAATAAAACTGCATTTGTTTGGATGAAACCGCTCTACCTGTGTGAAAGCTACCTAATAGCTACTGATGTGCATGAATCACTGCAACTAGTGTTTTGGATGTGGCCGGAAGTCCCAAAGATCACAGGTGATTGAATTGTAAAGATTGAGTTTCCTGGATAATGGCAACTACAGCATTGCAAATACAGTCTGAAAGCATTGAGGAGCTGTCCTGCCAAAAGGTGACATTACCACAGTGTCATGGTATCGCTGGTGCAGCTCGGGGGAGTGTTGAGATCTGGGAGCCGCTTCTTTAGTAGGTTGATATCTGGGAGCTGCTTCTAGTAGAATTGTGCAGAGGAGAACCGGGCTCTGCAATGCTGGGGGCGGGAGTCACATAGCACTTTGGTATAGAGAGATGTTGGAACTGACCAAGTCTCAGAATTAAAGGTCTGCAGCAATGGTCAATGCAACTCCTACTTTTTTGCCTACCCTGCCTGCAGTGCTGTTCCTCATCCTGATTAGGGGCCACAGGCATGCCAGGTGACTGTGAATGGTGTCCAAGTGGCAAGACTTTGGGACTCAAGAGTTTAGTGACCCTGATAACGGTTACACTTCCACATGTGCCAGTTTCTGGCAGGGGATAACTTGTATCCTTTTTATGAAAGCAATAAAACTGCACATGTTGGGACCAAACCGCATGGCCATTGTGGATGCTACCTTATGTCCTACTGCTGAGCTGAATCCTTACACCCCTTAATGTTGAATGATGGATAAATCCGTCATGAGCAAAGGTCACTTAGTGTCCTATGACGGATATATCTGCCATACCGATTGCATGGAACAGTTTCTGTACTAAAGCGATCAGCTGTAGGAGCTGACTGTTTCCCATAGCTGGACTCCAGCATTCACATCAATCCTCCCAGTATATTTCCTGATATTCTGGAGTCAAGAGTGACAACGGCATATGAGGAGATCGGTAGAGGGAAATAGATCCCTTTGTCAACCCATCAGTACCAGTGCAGTGCAATTACGGGGGTGAATGGATTGCTTTGTACCTGGGGGCCTGACAAAGGCCTCTGGGTCTGCCATACACCACAGTTAATCAAGCAGTTGTCAGTCATGCACTGACAGTGTAGTAAAATAATGTGTATTACTAATGCAAACATTAAATCTCATTAAAATTCCATAATTCTAATAAATATTGTAAAAAAAAAAGCAAAAACACTCTCCCCAAAATCCCAGTTTTTCCTCCCCAAATAAGTGTTACGGTAATTTTGAAAAAAAAAAAAAAGAAATGTACAGCAGCTAAAAGATGTCATGTATTTTGTATTGCCATATCCACAATGACACATACTATAACGCTACATCAATATTTATCCCTCTGCAAAAGCAAATTTGAAAAAACAACTCCCAAACTGCCATTTTTGTTAATCCCGCCTTACAAAAACAAAAATAAAGTGATCAAAAAGTTTTATATATTCAAAAATTATGCCAATAAATACTAAAGTTTGTTATGCAGAAAATTAAGCTATCAAACAGCTCTGTAAACTAAAAAATAAAACAATTCTGACTCTGAGAACATTATACAAATAAAAAAATACAGTATATATTTTGTTAAAAATTGATTTTCTTGTGCAACGGTAGTACATTGTATACAAATTATATAAATTGGATATTACTGTAATCATATTGACCCATACTATAAAGCTATATAATTATTTATCATATATGGGAATACCGTAAGAAAAAAACTATGCTAGAATTTTTGGATTTTGCTCATCCAGTCTCACCAAATAAAAAAAAAAAAAATAAAACGTTATAAAAAATAATGTTATGAACAGAAAATGGTACCACTGAAAACTACATCTTGTCCCACTAAAAATAAGCCTTCTTACAACTCCATTGATAGAAACTTATGCTTATGGTTCTCAGAATATGACGACATGAAAACAAATGTTTTCTCAGTGTATTTCTTATACAAAAGTAGTAAAACATATCTAAACCTTATATGTGCAGCACATTAATAGTGGAAAATATAAAACCTCTAAAAAACAGAACTGCTGTTTTTTTTTTCCCCATACAATCAATAAAAGAAAGGTAATAAGTTATATGTAACCCAAAATGATACCACTGACAAATGCAACTTATCCTGAAAAAAAGCACTTATACAGCTATTTAACCCTTTAATGACAGAGCCAATTTGGTACTTAATGACCGAGCCAATTTTTACAATTTTGACCACTGTCACTTTATGAGGTTATAACTCTGGAACGCTTTAACGGATCCCGGTGATTCTGAGATACTTGTGATTATTTATGAAAAAAACTGAAATATGGCTAATTTTTAAACTTTTGCAATTTTCAAACTTTGTATTTTTATGTCCTTAAATCAGAGAGATATGTCACGAAAAATAGTTAATAAATAACATTTCCCACATCAGCACAATTTTGGAAACAAAAATTTTTTTTTGTTAGGGAATTATAAGGGTTAAAAGTTGACCAGCAATTTCTCATTTTTACAACACCATATTTTTTTTTTTTTTTTTTTTAGGGACCACATCACATTTGAAGTCATTTTGAGGGGTCTATATGATAGAAAATAGCCAAGTGTGACACCATTCTAAAAACTGCACCCCTCAAGGTGCTCAAAACCATATTCAATAAGTTTATTAACCCTTTACGTGCTTCACAGGAACTGAAACAATGTGGAAGGAAAATTGAACATTTAACTTTTTTTTCCAAACATTTTAATTCAGAACCATTTTTTTTTTTATTTTCACAAGTGTAAAAACAGAAATGTAACCATAAATTTTGTTATGCAATTTCTCCTGAACACGCCAATACCCCATATGTGGGGGTAAACCATTTTTTGGGCGCACCACAGAGCTTGGAAGTGAAGGAGCGCCGTTTGACTTTTTCAATGTAGAATTGGCTGGAATTGAGATCGGACGCCATGTCGCATTTGGAGAGCCCCTGATGTGCCTAAACAGTGGAAACCCCCCACAAGTGACACCATTTTGGAACATAGACCCCTTAAGGAACTTATCTAGATGTGCGGTGAGCACTTTGAACCTCCAAGTGCAAGTAGACATGTGGGAAATGTTATTTATTAACTATTTTGTGTCACATAACTCTCTGGTTTAACAGAATAAAAATTCAAAATGTGAGAATTGTGAAATTTTCGCCAAATTTCCGTTTTTATCACAAATAAGCGCAGAATTTATTGACCTAAATTTACCACTAACATGAAGCCCAGTATGTCACGAAAAAACAATCTCAGAACCGCTAGGATCCGTTGAAGCGTTCCTGAGTTATTACCTCATAAAGGGACACTGGTCAGAATTGCAAAAAACGGCCAGGTCATTAAGGTCAAAATAAGCTGGGTCATGAAGGGGTTAAGTACCCTAAACTGCCGCCGTTAAAAGGCGTATCAGCGGTCGTTAAGGGGTTAAATAAAACAATAAAAATATTATGATTCCCACTGGTCCCTCCTTTTTTAACCCCTTAGCGACCGCCGATACGCCTTTTAATGGCGGCCGCTAAGGGTACTTAAACCACAGCGCCGTTAATTAACGGCGCTGTGGAAAAAGTAAATAGCGCCCCCCAGAGTCGGATTTTCTCCGGGGTCTCGGCTGCCGGGGGTAGCCGAGACCGCAGAGAACATGATTCGGGGGGTTTTTAACCCACCCCGCATTTGCGATCGCCGGTAATTAACCGTTTACCGGCGAACGCAAAAAAAACAAAACGCAATCTCTTTTTAATTTCTCTATCCTCCGATGTGATCGCACATCGGAGGATAGAGAAAAGGGGTCCCAGGTAGCCCCCCAATACTTACCTATCTCCCCCGATGCTCCTCGTGGCTCCCGGTGGGCGCCGCCATCTTGAAAATGGCAGGCGCATGCGCAGTGCGCCCGCTGGCCCCGCGAGAATCTTTGGGGTCTCGGCTGCCGGGGGTAGCCGAGACCCCAAAGAGCATGATCGGGGGTCGGTTTTAGCGACCCCTGTTTTGCGATCGCCGGTAATTAACTGTTTACCGGCGACCGCAAAAAAAAAAAAAAAGCTAAGTGTAATTCTCTGTCCTCTGATGTGACCGCACATCAGAGGACAGAGAAATAGGGGGATTCGGGGACCCTGACATACTCGCCTGTGTCCCTGGGTCCTCCTGCTGCTCCTCCTGGCCGCCGGCATCTTCTGGGCAAAAGAAAATGGCGGGCGCATGTGCAGTGCGCCCGCCATCTGTCTCCATCTGCCGGCCGGCAGGAGAAGAGCAGTTGGGGCTAAAATTAGGGTTAGGGGTAGGGGTAGGGTTAGAGGTAGGGTTAGGGGTAGGGCTAGGGTTAGGGCTAGGGTTAGGGGTAGGGCTAGGGGTAGGGTTAGGGGTAGGGTTAGGGGTAGGGCTAGGGTTAGGGCTAGGGTTAGGGCTAGGGGTAGGGTTAGGGCTAGGGTTAGGGCTAGGGTTAGGCCTAGGGTTAGGGTTAGGGCTAAATTTAGGGTTAGGGTTGGGGCTAAATTTAGAGTTAGGGTTGGCGCTAAATTTAGGGTTAGGCTTCTTTCACACTTACGTCGGTACGGGGCCGTCGCAATGCATCGGCCCGACATACCGACGCATGTTGTGAAAATTGTGCACAAAGTGGGCAGCGGATGTAGTTTTTCAACGCATCCGCTGCCCAATCTATGTCCTGGGGAGGAGGGGGCGGAGTTACGGCCACGCATGCGCGGTCAGAAATGGCGGATGCGACGTACAAAAAATCGTTACATTGAACGTTTTTTTGTGCTGACGGTCCGCCAAAACACTGATCCAGTGCACTACGGACGCGACGTGTGGCCATCCGTCACGATCCGTCGGCAATACAAGTCTATGGGCAAAAAACGCATCCTGCGGGCGCATTTGCAGGATCCGTTTTTTGTCCAAAATGACGGATTGCGACGGATGCCAAACGACGCAAGTGTGAAAGTAGCCTTAGGGTTAGGGTTGGGGCTAAAGTTAGGGTTAGAGTTGGGATTAGGGTTAGGGTTTGGATTAGGGTTGGTATTAGGGTTAGGGTTGGCATTAGGGTTACGCTTGGGATTAGGGTTAGGTTAGGGTTGTGATTAGGGGTGTATTGGGATTAGGGTTAGGTTTGAGGTTAGTGTTGAGATTAGGACTAGGGGTGTGTTGGATTTAGGGTTTTGATTAGGGTTATGGTTAGGGTTGACATTAGGGTTGTTTTGGGGTAAGGGTTGGGATTATCGTTAGGGTTAGTGATTAGGATTATGGATCGGGTTGGGATTAGCGTTAGGGGTGTGTTGGAGTTGGGTTGGAGCTAGAATTGGGGGGTTTCCACTGTTTAGGTACATCAGGGGGTCTCCAAACACGACAGCCAATTTTGCGCTCAAAATGTCAAATGGTGCTCCCTCCTGTTGTGAATTCTGTGGCAGAGCTCCCTCCTACGGTCACAAGTGGTACTTCGGCTGATTCTCTCTGTAAGCTTCCGTTGGTGGAGGGAAGTGGTACTGCGGCTTCTGAGTTTCCTCCCTCAGGTGATGTGGTGAGGTCGTTAGGTGCTGCTCTACTTAACTCCACCTAGTGCTTTGATCCTGGCTTCCTGTCAATGTTCCAGTATTGGACTTGTTTTCCTCCTGGATCGTTCCTGTGGCCTGCTGCTCTGCATAGCTAAGTTTTCCTTTGCTATTTTGTTTGCTTTTCTTCTGTCCAGCTTATCTATTTGTTTGCTGGAAGCTCTGGGACGCAGAGGGTGTACCTCCGTGCCGTTAGTTCGGTACGGAGGGTCTTTTTGCCCCCTTTGCGTGGTTTTTAGGGTTTTGTGTTGACCGCAAAGTTACCTTTCCTATCCTCGCTCTGTTCAGTAAGTCGGGCCTCACTTTGCTAAATCTATTTCATCTCTACGTTTGTCTTTTCATCTTACTCACAGTCATTATATGTGGGGGGCTGCCTTTTCCTTTGGGGTATTTCTCTGAGGCAAGGTAGGCTTATTTTCTATCTTCAGGCTAGCTAGTTTCTCAGGCTGTGCCGAGTTGCATAGGTAGCGTTAGGCGCAATCCACGGCTGCCTCTAGTGTTGTTGGATAGGATTAGGGATTGCGGTCAACAGAGTTCCCACGTCTCAGAGCTCGTTCTATGTTTTTGGATTATTGTCAGATCACTGTATGTGCTCTGACCTCTATGTTCACTGTGGTACTGAATTGCCTAATCATAACAGTACTGGAAGCCCAAAGTACTAATGATTCTCAATAGAGGGAAAAAAGAAGTTCTGAGACCATTTTTTTTTCTCTGCACTGTGTTTTGCCTTTTTTTTCCCCTAGACATTTGGGTGGTTCAGGACACAGGTGTAGCAATGGACATTAGAAGTCTGTCTTCATGTGTGGATCAGCTCTCGGCAAGAGTACAAAAGATTCAAGACACTATTGATCAGAAATCTATGTTAGAACCAAGAATTCCTATTCCTGATTTGTTTTTTGGTGATAGAACTAAGTTTCTGAGTTTCAAAAATAATTGTAAACTATTTCTGGCCTTGAAACCTCGCTCCTCTGGTGATCCAGTTAAACAGGTTCTGATCATTATTTCTTTTTTGCGTGGCGACCCTCAGGACTGGGCATTTTCTCTTGCGCCAGGAGATCCTGCATTAAGTAATATCGATGCGTTTTTCCTGGCGCTCGGATTGCTGTACGATGAGCCTAATTCTGTGGATCAGGTAGAAAAAAAATTGCTGGCTCTTTGTCAGGGTCAGGATGAGATAGAGTTATATTGTCAGAAATTTAGAAAGTGGTCCGTGCTCACTCAATGGAATGAATCTGCGCTGGCAGCTATGTTCAGAAAGGGTCTCTCTGAAGCCCTTAAGGATGTCATGGTGGGATTTCCTATGCCTGCTGGTTTGAATGAGTCTATGTCTTTGGCCATTCAGATTGGTCGACGCTTGCGTGAGCGTAAATCTGTGCACCATTTGGCGGTATTACCTGAGCTTAAACCTGAGCCTATGCAGTGCGATAGGACTTTGACCAGAGTTGAACGGCAAGAACACAGACGTCTGAATGGGCTGTGTTTCTACTGTGGTGATTCCACTCATGCTATCTCTGATTGTCCTAAGCGCACTAAGCGGTTCACTAGGTCTGCCACCATTGGTACAGTACAGTCAAAATTTCTTCTGTCCGTTACCTTGATCTGCTCTTTGTCATCGTATTCTGTCATGGCATTTGTGGATTCAGGCGCTGCCCTGAATTTGATGGACTTGGAGTATGCTAAGCATTGTGGGTTTTTCTTGGAGCCCTTGCAGTGTCCTATTCCATTGAGAGGAATTGATGCTACGCCTTTGGCCAAGAATAAGCCTCAGTACTGGACCCAGCTGACCATGTGCATGGCTCCTGCACATCAGGAGGTTATTCGCTTTCTGGTGTTGCATAATCTGCATGATGTGGTCGTGTTGGGGTTGCCATGGCTACAAGTCCATAATCCAGTATTAGATTGGAAATCCATGTCGGTGTCCAGCTGGGGTTGTCAGGGGGTACATGGTGATGTTCCATTTCTGTCAATTTCGTCATCCACCCCTTCTGAGGTTCCAGAGTTCTTGTCTGATTACCGGGATGTATTTGATGAGCCCAAGTCCGATGCCCTACCTCCGCATAGGGATTGTGATTGTGCTATCAATTTGATTCCTGGTAGTAAGTTCCCAAAAGGCCGATTGTTTAATTTATCTGTGCCTGAGCACGCCGCTATGCGCAGTTATGTGAAGGAGTCCCTGGAGAAGGGGCATATTCGCCCGTCATCGTCGCCATTAGGAGCAGGGTTCTTTTTTGTAGCCAAGAAGGATGGTTCGCTGAGACCTTGTATAGATTACCGCCTTCTAAATAAGATCACGGTTAAATTTCAGTACCCCTTGCCGTTGTTATCTGATTTGTTTGCTCGGATTAAGGGGGCTAGCTGGTTCACCAAGATAGATCTTCGTGGTGCGTATAATCTTGTGCGAATTAAGCGAGGCGATGAATGGAAAACTGCATTTAATACGCCCGAGGGTCATTTTGAGTATCTAGTAATGCCATTCGGACTTGCCAATGCTCCATCAGTGTTTCAGTCCTTTATGCATGACATCTTCCGAGAGTACCTGGATATATTCCTGATTGTGTACTTGGATGACATTTTGATCTTCTCGGATGATTGAGAGTCTCATGTGAAGCAGGTCAGAACGGTTTTTCAGGTCCTGCGTGTTAATTCTTTGTTTGTAAAGGGATCAAAGTGTCTCTTTGGTGTGCAGAAGGTTTCATTTTTGGGGTTCATCTTTTCCCCTTCTACTATCGAGATGGATCCTGTTAAGGTCCAAGCCATCCATGATTGGACTCAGCCGACATCTCTGAAAAGTCTGCAAAAGTTCCTGGGCTTTGCTAATTTTTATCGTCGCTTCATCTGCAATTTTTCTAGTATTGCTAAACCATTAACCGATTTGACCAAGAAGGGTGCTGATGTGGTCAATTGGTCTTCTGCTGCTGTGGAAGCTTTTCAAGAGTTGAAGCGTCGTTTTTCTTCTGCCCCTGTGTTGTGTCAACCAGATGTTTCGCTTCCGTTCCAGGTCGAGGTTGATGCTTCTGAGATTGGAGCAGGGGCTGTTTTGTCGCAGAGAGGTTCTGATTGCTCAGTGATGAAACCCTGCGCCTTCTTTTCCAGGAAGTTTTTGCCTGCTGAGCGAAATTATGATGTGGGCAACCGAGAGTTGCTGGCCATGAAGTGGGCATTCGAGGAGTGGCGTCATTGGCTTGAAGGAGCTAAGCATCGCGTGGTGGTCTTGACTGATCATAAGAACTTGACTTATCTCGAGTCCGCCAAGCGGTTGAATCCTAGACAAGCTCGTTGGTCGTTGTTTTTTGCCCGTTTTGACTTTGTGATTTCATACCTTCCGGGCTCTAAAAATGTGAAGGCGGATGCTCTGTCTAGGAGTTTTGTGCCCGACTCTCCGGGTGTATCTGAGCCGGCGGGTATCCTCAAAGAGGGAGTAATTGTGTCTGCCATCTCCCCTGATTTGCGGCGAGTGCTGCAAAAATTTCAGGCTAATAAACCTGATCGTTGTCCAGCGGAGAAACTGTTTGTCCCTGATAGGTGGACGAATAACGTTATCTCTGAGGTTCATTGTTCGGTCTTGGCTGGTCATCCTGGAATCTTTGGTACCAGAGAGTTAGTGGCTAGATCCTTTTGGTGGCCATCTCTGTCGCGGGATGTGCGTACTTTTGTGCAGTCCTGTGAGATTTGTGCTCGGGCTACGCCCTGCTGTTCTCGTGCCAGTGGGTTGTTTTTGCCGTTGCCAGTCCCGAAGAGGCCTTGAACACATATCTCTATGGATTTTATTTCAGATCTTCCCGTTTCTCAAAAGATGTCAGTCATTTGGGTGGTCTGTGATCGCTTTTCTAAGATGGTCCATTTGGTACCCTTGTTTTAAATTGCCTTCCTCCTCTGATTTGGTGCCATTGTTCTTCCAGCATGTGGTTCGTTTACATGGCATTCCAGAGAATATCGTTTCTGACAGAGGTTCCCAGTTTGTTTCGAGGTTTTGGCGAGCCTTTTGTGGTAGGATGGGCATTGACTTGTCTTTTTCCTCGGCTTTTCATCCTCAGACTAATGGCCAGACCGAACGAACCAATCAGACCTTGGAAACATATCTGAGATGTTTTGTTTCTGCTGATCAGGATGACTGGGTGTCCTTTTTGCCTTTGGCTGAGTTCGCCCTTAATAATCGGGCTAGCTCGGCTACCTTGGTTTCGCCATTTTTCTGCAACTCTGGGTTCCATCCTCGTTTCTCGTCAGGACAGGTTGAGTCTTCGGACTGTCCTGGTGTGGATACTGTGGTGGACAGGTTGCAGCAGATTTGGACTCAGGTAGTGGACAATTTGACCTTGTCCCAGGAGAAGGCTCAACGTTTTGCTAATCGCAGACGCTGTGTGGGTCCCCGACTTCGTGTTGGGGATCTGGTTTGGTTATCTTCTCGTCATATTCCTATGAAGGTTTCCTCTCCTAAGTTTAAACCTCGTTTCATTGGTCCGTATAGGATTTCTGAGGTTCTTAATCCTGTGTCTTTTCGTCTGACCCTTCCAGATTCTTTTTCCATACATAACGTATTCCATATGTCATTGTTGCGGAGATACGTGGCACCTATGGTTCCTTCTGTTGACCCTCCTGCCCCGGTTTTGGTGGAGGGGGAGTTGGAGTATATTGTGGAGAAGATTTTGGATTCTCGTGTTTCAAGACGGAAACTCCAGTATCTGGTTAAGTGGAAGGGTTATGCTCAGGAAGATAATTCCTGGGTCTTTGCCTCTGATGTCCATGCTCCCGATCTTGTTCGTGCCTTTCATGTGGCTCATCCTGGTCGGCCTGGGGGCTCTGGTGAGGGTTCGGTGACCCCTCCTCAAGGGGGGGTACTGTTGTGAATTCTGTGGCAGAGCTCCCTCCTGTGGTCACAAGTGGTACTTCGGCTGATTCTCTCTGTAAGCTTCCGTTGGTGGAGGGAAGTGGTACTGCGGCTTCTGAGTTTCCTCCCTCAGGTGATGTGGTGAGGTCGTTAGGTGCTGCTCTACTTAACTCCACCTAGTGCTTTGATCCTGGCTTCCTGTCAATGTTCCAGTATTGGACTTGTTTTCCTCCTGGATCGTTCCTGTGGCCTGCTGCTCTGCATAGCTAAGTTTTCCTTTGCTATTTTGTTTGCTTTTCTTCTGTCCAGCTTATCTATTTGTTTGCTGGAAGCTCTGGGACGCAGAGGGTGTACCTCCGTGCCGTTAGTTCGGTACGGAGGGTCTTTTTGCCCCCTTTGCGTGGTTTTTAGGGTTTTGTGTTGACCGCAAAGTTACCTTTCCTATCCTCGCTCTGTTCAGTAAGTCGGGCCTCACTTTGCTAAATCTATTTCATCTCTACGTTTGTCTTTTCATCTTACTCACAGTCATTATATGTGGGGGGCTGCCTTTTCCTTTGGGGTATTTCTCTGAGGCAAGGTAGGCTTATTTTCTATCTTCAGGCTAGCTAGTTTCTCAGGCTGTGCCGAGTTGCATAGGTAGCGTTAGGTGCAATCGACGGCTGCCTCTAGTGTTGTTGGATAGGATTAGGGATTGCGGTCAACAGAGTTCCCACATCTCAGAGCTCGTTCTATGTTTTTGGATTATTGTCAGATCACTGTATGTGCTCTGACCTCTATGTTCACTGTGGTACTGAATTGCCTAATCATAACACCCTCCCTTCTGAGCTCTGCCGTGCGCCCAAACAGTGGGTTACCACCACATATTTGGCATCAGCATACTCGGGATAAATTGGACAACAACTTCTGGGGTCCAATTTCTCTTGTTACCCTTGTGAAAATAAAAACTTGGGGCTACAAAATCCTTTTTGTGGAAATATATATATATTTTTTATGACTCTGCATTCTAAACTTCTGTGAAGCACTTGGGCATTCAAAGTTCTCACCACACATCTAGATAAGTTCCTTGGGGGGTCTAGTTTCCAAAATGGGGTCACTTGTGGAGGGTTTCTACTGGTTAGGTACATCAGGGGCTCTGCAAACGCAACATAATGCCCGCAGACCATTCTATCAAAGTCTGCATTCCAAAACGGCGCTCCTTCCTTCCGAGCTCTGCACTGCGCCCAAACAGTGGTTCACCCCCACATATTGGGTATCAGCGTACTCAGGAGAAATTGCACAACAACTTTTGTGGTCTAATTTCTCCTGTTACCCTTGTGAAAAAAAAAATTGTGGGCAAAAATATCATTTTTGTAGAAAAAATGCGATTTTTTTTTTTTTTTTTTTTTTTTTTTTTTTTTTTCACGGCTCCACATTATAAACTTCTGTGAAGCACATGGGGGTTCAAAGTGCTCACCACACATCTAGATAAGTTCCTTAAGGGGTCTAGTTTCCAAAATGGGGTCACTTGTGGGGGGTTTCTACTGTTTAGGCACATCAGGGGCTCTCCAAACGCGACATGGCGTCCAATCTCAATTCCAGCCAATTCTACATTGAAAAAGTAAATCTGCGCTCCTTCCCTTCCAAGCTCTGCGGTGCGCCCAAACAGTGGTTTACCCTCACATATGGGGTATCGACGTATTCAGGAGAAATCGCACAACAACTTTTGTGGTCTAATTTCTCCTGTTACCCTTGTGAAAATAAGAATTTGTGGGCGAAAAGATCATTTTTGTGTAAACAAAAGCAACTTTTTTATTTTCACGGCTCTATGTTATAAACTTCTGTGAAGCACTTGGGGGTTCAAAGTGCTCACCACACATCTAGATAAGTTCCTTAAGGGGTCTAGTTTCCAAAATGGTGTCACTTGTGGGGGGTTTCCACTGTTTAGGCACATCAGGGGCTCTCTAAACGTGACATGGTGTCCGATCTCAATTCCAGCCAATTCTGCATTGAAAAAGTCAAACGGCGCTCCTTCACTTCTAAGTTCTGCGGTGCGCCCAAAAAGTGGTTTAGCCCCACATATGGGGTATTGGCGTATTCAGGAGAAATTGCATAACAAAATTTATGGTTACATTTCTGTTTTTACACTTGTGAAAATAAAAAAAATGGTTCTGAATTAAGATGTTTGCAAAAAAAAGTTAAATGTTAATTTTTTCCTTCCACATTGTTTCAGTTCCTGTGAAGCACGTAAAGGGTTAATAAACTTCTTGAATATGGTTTTGAGGACCTTGAGGGGTGTAGTTTTTAGAATGGTGTAACACTTCATTATTTTCTATCATATAGACCCCTCAAAATGACTTCAAATGGGATGTGGTCCCTAAAAAAAAATGGTGTTGTAAAAATGAGAAATTGCTGGTCAACTTTTAACCCTTATAACTCCTTAACAAAAAAAAAATTTGTTTCCAAAATTGTGCTGATGTAAAGTAGACATGTGGGAAATGTTATTTATTAACTACCGTATATACTCGAGTATAAGCCGAGATTTTCAGCCCAAATTTTTGGGCTGAAAGTGCCCCCCTCGGCTTATACTCGAGTCACGGTAGTGGTGGGGTCGGCGGGTGAGGGGGTGAGGGCGCTGAGGCATACTTACCTAGTCCCAGCGATCCTCGCGCTCCCCCTGCCGTCCCACGGGCTTCTGTGCTGCAGCTTCTTCCTCTCTTCAGCGGTCACGTGGGACCGCTCATTACAGAAATGAATAAGCGGCTCCACCTCCCATAGGGGCGGAGCCGCTTATTCATTTCTCTAATCAGCGGTGCCGGTGACCGCTGATAGAGAAAGAAGCTGCGGCACCGAAGACAGGAGGGGACAGCGCGAGGATCGCCAGGACTAGGTGAGTATAGCATATTCACCTGTCCTCGTTCCAGCCGCCGGGCGCCGATCCATCTTCCCGGCCGGCGCCTCCATCTTCCCGGCGTCTCTGCTCTCTGACTGTTCAGGCAGAGGGCGCGATGACGCATATAGTGTGCGCGGCGCCCTCTGCCTGATCAGTCAGAGCAGAGACGCCGGGAAGATGGAGGCGCCGGAACGAGACGCCGGGAGCTGCAATCAAGGGAGGTGAGTATGTGTTTTTTTTTCTTTATTGCGGCAGCGGCGGCACAAATTTATGTGGAACATCTATGGGGCACAGTGAACGGTGCAGAGCACCGTATATGGCACAGCACAGCTATGGGGCACAGTGAACGGTGCAGAGCACCGTATATGGCGCAGCACAGCTATGGGGCACAGTGAACGGTGCAGAGCACCGTATATGGCGCAGCACAGCTATGGGGCACAGTGAACGGTGCAGAGCACCGTATATGGCGCAGCACAGCTATGGGGCACAGTGAACGGTGCAGAGCACCGTATATGGCACAGCACAGCTATGGGGCACAGTGAACGGTGCAGAGCACCGTATATGGCACAGCACAGCTATGGGGCACAGTGAACGGTGCAGAGCACCGTATATGGCACAGCACAGCTATGGGGCACAGTGAACGGTGCAGAGCACCGTATATGGCACAGCACAGCTATGGGGCACAGTGAACGGTGCAGAGCACCGTATATGGCACAGCACAGCTATGTATGGGGCACAGTGAACGGTGCAGAGCACCGTATATGGCACAGCACAGCTATGGGGCACAGTGAACGGTGCAGAGCACCGTATATGGCACAGCACAGCTATGGGGCACAGTGAACGGTGCAGAGCACCGTATATGGCACAGCACAGCTATGGGGCACAGTGAACGGTGCAGAGCACCGTATATGGCACAGCACAGCTATGGGGCACAGTGAACGGTGCAGAGCACCGTATATGGCACAGCACAGCTATGTATGGGGCACAGTGAACGGTGCAGAGCACCGTATATGGCACAGCACAGCTATGGGGCACAGTGAACGGTGCAGAGCACCGTATATGGCACAGCACAGCTATGGGGCACAGTGAACGGTGCAGAGCACCGTATATGGCACAGCACAGCTATGGGGCACAGTGAACGGTGCAGAGCACCGTATATGGCACAGCACAGCTATGGGGCACAGTGAACGGTGCAGAGCACCGTATATGGCACAGCACAGCTATGGGGCACAGTGAACGGTGCAGAGCACCGTATATGGCACAGCACAGCTATGGGGCACAGTGAACGGTGCAGAGCACCGTATATGGCACAGCACAGCTATGGGGCACAGTGAACGGTGCAGAGCACCGTATATGGCACAGCACAGCTATGGGGCACAGTGAACGGTGCAGAGCACCGTATATGGCACAGCACAGCTATGGGGCACAGTGAACGGTGCAGAGCACCGTATATGGCACAGCACAGCTATGGGGCACAGTGAACGGTGCAGAGCACCGTATATGGCACAGCACAGCTATGGGGCACAGTGAACGGTGCAGAGCACCGTATATGGCACAGCACAGCTATGTATGGGGCACAGTGAACGGTGCAGAGCACCGTATATGGCACAGCACAGCTATGGGGCACAGTGAACGGTGCAGAGCACCGTATATGGCACAGCACAGCTATGTATGGGGCACAGTGAACGGTGCAGAGCACCGTATATGGCACAGCACAGCTATGGGGCACAGTGAACGGTGCAGAGCACCGTATATGGCACAGCACAGCTATGGGGCACAGTGAACGGTGCAGAGCACCGTATATGGCACAGCACAGCTATGGGGCACAGTGAACGGTGCAGAGCACCGTATATGGCACAGCACAGCTATGGGGCACAGTGAACGGTGCAGAGCACCGTATATGGCACAGCACAGCTATGTATGGGGCACAGTGAACGGTGCAGAGCACCGTATATGGCACAGCACAGCTATGGGGCACAGTGAACGGTGCAGAGCACCGTATATGGCACAGCACAGCTATGGGGCACAGTGAACGGTGCAGAGCACCGTATATGGCACAGCTATGGGGCACAGTGAACGGTGCAGAGCACCGTATATGGCACAGCACAGCTATGGGGCACAGTGAACGGTGCAGAGCACCGTATATGGCACAGCACAGCTATGGGGCACAGTGAACGGTGCAGAGCACCGTATATGGCACAGCTATGGGGCACAGTGAAAGGTGCAGAGCACCGTATATGGCACATCTATGGGGCACAATGAACGGTGCAGAGCACCGTATATGGCACAGCTAGGGGGCACAATGAACGGTGCAGAGCACTATATGGTTCACACCTATGGGGAAATATGAACGGTGCAGAGCACTATATGGCACAGCTATGGGGAAATAATGATCTATTTTTATTTTTGAAATTCACCGGTAAATGCTGCATTTCCACCCTAGGCTTATACTCGAGTCAATAAGTTTTCCCAGTTTTTTGTGGCAAAATTAGGGGGGTCGGCTTATACTCGAGTATATACGGTATTTTTCGTGACATATCTCTCTGATTTAAGGGCATAAAAATACAAAGTTTGAAAATTGCAAAATTTTAAAAATTTTCGCCATATTTCCGTTTTTTTCATAAATAATCGCAAGTAATATCGAACAAATGTTACTACTAACATGAAGAACAATATGTCACGAAAAAACAATCTCAGAATCAGCGGGATCCATTGAAGCGTTCCAGAGTTATAACCTCATAAAGTGACAGTGGTCAGAATTGCAAAAATTGGCCAGGTCATTAAGTACCAAATTGGCTCTGTCACTAAGGGGTTAAATATGCCTCCATTTCCTCAATTTTTATACCACCTGATGAAGACGGCGGCTTGCCGTTGAAACACGTTGTGTATAACGTCTATATTATAGGTTTGCTCATTTTAATCATATGTGCCTTTTTCATCTCCACCCTAAGCGTTCCATTAAAACGCGACTCTTCTTCTTTATTCATTACCTATCCCTCTGTGAGGGTTTGTGGCTGAAATTGCACTGGAGCTGCAGTGGTCGAGGCATTTGTTTACACAAAAATGATGTTTTCGCCCACAAATTCTTATCTTCACAAGGGTAACAGGAGAAATTAGACCACAAAAGTTGTTGTGCAATTTCTCCTGAATACGTCGATACCCCATATGTAGGGGTTAACCACTTTTTGGGCGCACCGCAGAGCTTGGAAGTGAAGGAGTGCCTTTTGACTTTTTCATTGTAGAATTGGCTGGAATTGAGATCGGACGCCATGTCGCATTTGGAGAGCCCCTGATGTGCCTAAACAGTAGAAACCCTCCACAAGTGACCCCATTTTGGAAACTAGACCCCCCAAGGAACTTATCTAGATGTGTGGTGAGAACTTTGAATGCCCAAGTGCTTCACAGAAGTTTATAATGCAGAGTCGTGAAAATAAAAAATATTTTTTTTTCCACAAAAAAGATTTTCTAGCCCCCAAGTTTTTATTTTCACAAGGGTAACAGGAGAAATTGGACCACTAAAGTTGTTGTCCAATTTATCCTGAGTACGCTGATGCCCCATATGTGGGGGTAACCCACTGTTTGGGCGCACGGCAGAGCTCAGAAGGGAGGGGGCACCATTTGACTTTTTGAGCGCAAAATTGGCTGTCGTGTTTGGAGACCCCCTGATGTACCTAAACAGTGGAAACCCCCCAATTCTAGCTCCAACCCTAACCCCAACACACCCCTAACCCTAATCTCAATCTAATCCATAATCCCAATCACAACCCTAACGATAATCACAACCCTTACCCCAAAACAACCCTAATGTCAACCCTAACCATAACCCTAAATCCAACACACCCCTAATCCTAATCTCAACCCTAACCTCAAACCTAACCCTAATACCAATACACCCCTAACCTTAACCCTAATCACAAACCTATCCCTAATCCCAAGCGTGACCCTAATGCCAACCCTAATCCAAACCCTAACCCTAATCCCAACTCTAGCCCTAACTTTAGCCCCAACCCTAGCCCTAACCCTAACACTAAATTTAGCCCCAACCCTAACCCTAGCCCTAAGGCTACTTTCACACTTGTGTCGTTTGGCATCCGTCGCAATCCGTCGTTTTGGACAAAAAACGGATCCTGCAAATGTGCCCAAAGGATACTTTTTTTGCCCATAGACTTGTATTGCCGACGGATCACAACGTGCACTGGATCAGTTGTGTTTTGGCGGACCGTCGGCACAAAAAATCGTTCAATTTAATGTTTTTTTGTACGTCGCGTCCGCCATTTCCGACCGCGCATGCATGGTCGTAACTCCGCCCCTTCCTCCCCAGGACATAAACTGGGCAGCGGATGCGTTGAAAAACTGCATCCGCTGCCCACGTTGTGCACAATTTTCACAATGTGCGTCGGTATGTCGGGCCGACGCATTGCGACGACCCCATACCGTCACAAATGTGAAAGAAGCCTAACCCTATATTTCGCCCCAACCCTAACCCTAAATTTAGCCCTAGCCCTAGACCTAACCCTAATTTTAGCCCCAACTGCTTTCTCCTGCCGGCCTGCAGATGGCGACATATGGCGGGCGCACTGCGCATGCGCCCGCCATTTTGTTTCCCAAAGAAGACGCCGGCGGGCAGGAGAGGACCCAGGGACACCGGTAAGTATAATAGGGTCCCCGAATCCCCCTTTTTCTCTGTCCTCTGATGTGTGATCACATCAGAGGACAGAGAATTACACACCACTTTTTTTTATTTTTTGCGATCGCCGCATGTTTTTTGGGGTTTCGGCTACCCCCGGCAGCTGAGACCCCAAAGATCCTCCCGGTGCCGGCCAGCAGGCGCACTGCGCATGCGCCCACCATTTTTTTGCCAGAAAAAGATGGCAGCGCCCATCGTGAACCACGAGGAGCACCGGGGGAGACAGGTGAGTATTGGGGGGCTATCTGGGACCCCATTTCTCTGTCCACTGATGTGCGATCACATCGGAGGACAGAGAAATTAAAAGGGAAATTGCGTTGTTGTGTTTTTTTTTTTTTTTTTGCAATCGCCAGTAAACGGTTAATTACTGGCGATCGCAAAAGCGGGGTCGGTAAACCCCCCTCCCCCCCCGAATCATGTTCTCTGGGGTCTTGGCTACCCCCGGCAGCCGAGACCCCGGAGAAAATCGGACTCTGGGGGGTGCTATTTACTTTTGGGATTTTTTTTAAATTAACGGCACTGTGGTTTAACCCCTTCCCACCTGTGACACAGCGTATGCATCATGAAAGTCGGTGCCAATCCGATGTGTGACGCATATGCTGTGTCACAGAATGATCGCATCCGTGCAGATCGGGTGAAAGGGTTAACTCCAATTACACCCGATCTGCAGGGACAGGGGGAGTGGTAGTACAGCCCAGGGGGGGTGGCTTCACCCCCCCGTGGCTACGATCGCTCTGATTGGCAGTTTCACCTTCAACAGCTAATCAGAGCGATTTGTAATATTTCACCTATTAAAACTGGTGAAATATTACAATCCAGCCATGGTTGATGCTGCAATATCATCGGCCATGGTTGGAAACACTGGTCTGCACCCCCCACCGCCACCGATTTTTTTTTTTTTTTTTTTTTTTTTTTTTTTTTTTTCCCCGCTCCCCCGTGCTCCAATCCATCCCCCCCCTGCACTCCGATCCACCCCCCGGTGCTCCAATCCACCACCCCCATGCTCCGATCCACCCCCCGTGCTCCAATCCATCCCCCGTGCTCCGATCCACCCCCCTGCGCTCCGTTCCACCCTCCATGGTCCCCCCCACCCTATCATACTTACCGAGCCTCCCGGAGTCCGTCCGTCTTCTCCATGGGCGCCGCCATCTTCCGGCAGATTTGTTTCAAGTGTATTTTGATCACTGTGATAAAACAACTGCAATTTACTATTGGAGCAGTTGTAAAACCGCTGCGGAATCCGCAGAAAGAAATGACATGCTGCGGAATGTAAACCCCTGCGTTTCCGTGCAGTTTTTCCGCAGCATGTGTACAGCGATTTTTGTTTCCCATAGGTTTACATTGAACTGTAAACTCATGGGAAACTGCTGCGGATACGCAGAGTTTTCCGCAGCGTGTGCACATACCTTTAGAATTAGGCTATGTGCACACGGTGCGGAGTTGGCTGCGGATCCACAGCAGTGTTCCATCAGGTATTCAGTACCATGTAAACATGGAAAACCAAATCCGCTGTGCCCATGGTGCGGAAAATACCACGCGGAAATGCTGCGTTGTATTTTCTGCAATATGTCAATTCTTTGTGCGGATTCCGCAGCGTTTTACACCTGTTCCTCAATAGGAATCCGCAGGTGAAATCCGCACAAAAACACTGGAAATCCACGGTAAATCCACAGATAAAACGCAGTGCCTTTTACCCACGGATTTTTAAAAAATGGTGCTGAAAAATCTCACACAAATCCGCAACGTGGGCACATAGCCTTAGGGTTAGGGTTGGAATTAGGGTTGTGGTTAGGGTTGTGACTAGGGTTATGGCTACAGTTGGGATTAGGGTTAGGGGTGTGTTGGGGTTAGTGTTGGAGGTAGAATTGAGGGGTTTCCACTGTTTAGGCACATCAGGGGTCTCCAAATGCAACATGGCGCCACCATTGATTCCAGCCAATCTTGTATTCAAAAAGTCAAATGGTGCTCCCTCACTTCCGAGCCCCGACGTGTGCCCAAACAGTGGTTTACCCCCACATATGGGGTACCAGCATACTCAGGACAAACTGCACAACAATTATTGGGGTCCAATTTCTCCTGTTACCCTTGTGAAAATAAAAAATTGCTTGCTAAAACATCATTTTTGAGGAAAGAAAAATGACTTTTTATTTTCACGGCTCTGCGTTGTAAACGTCTGTGAAGCACTTGAGGGTTCAAAGTGCTCACCGCATATCTAGATAAGTTCCTTGGGGGGTCTAGATTCCAAAATGGGGTCACTTGTGGGGGGTTTCTACTGTTTAGGCACACCAGGGGCTCTACAAACGCAACATGACGCCCACAGACCATTCCATCAAAGTCTGCATTTCAAAAGTCGCTACTTCCCTTCTGAGCCCCGACGTGTGTCCAAACAGTAGTTTACCCCCACACATGGGGTATCGGCGTACTCAGGAGAAACTGGACAACATTTAGGGGCCAATTTCTCCTGTAACACTTGGGAAAATAAAAAATTCTGGGCTAAAAAATTTTTTTTGAGGAAAGAAAACGTATTTATTATTTTCACGGCTCTGCGTTATAAACATCTGTGAAGCACTTTGGGGTTCAAAGTGCTCACCACACATCTAGATAAGTTCCTTTGGGGGTCTAGTTTCCAAAATGGGGTCACTTGTGGGGAGTTTCTACTGTTTAGGCACATCAGGGGCTGTGCAAACGCAACGTGACGCCCGCAGAGTATTCCATCAAAGTCTGCATTTCAAAACATCACTACTTCCCTTCCAAACCCCGACGTGTGCCCAAACAGTGGTTTACCCCCACATATGGGGTATCAGCGTACTCAGGAGAAACTGGACAACAACTTTTGGGGTCAAATTTCTCCTGTTACCCTTGGGAAAAGAAAAAATTGCGGGCTAAAAAATCATTTTTGGGAAAAGAAAATTTTTTTTATTTTCATGGCTCTGCGTTATAAACTTCTGTGAAGCACTTGGGGGTTCAAAGTGCTCACCACACATCTAGATTAGTTCCTTTGGGGGTCTAGTTTCCAAAATGGGGTCATTTGTGGGGGATCTGCAATGTTTAGGCACACGGGGGCTCTCCAAACGCGACATGGTGTCCGCTAATGATTGGAGATAATTTTCCATTTAAAAAGCCAAATGGCGTGCCTTCTCTTCCGAGCCCTGCCGTACGCCCAAATAGTGGTTTACCCCCACATATGGGGTATCAGCGTACTCAGGACAAACTGGACAACAACATTTGGGGTCCAATTTCTCCTATTACCCTTGGCAAAATAGGAAATTCCAGGCTAAATAATAATTTTTGAGGAAAGAAAAATTATTTTTTATTTTCATGGCTCTGCGTTATAAACTTTTGTGAAGCACCTGGGGGTTTAAAGTGCTCAATATGCATCTAGATAAGTTCCTTGGGGGTCTAGTTTCCAAAATGGTGTCACTTGTGGGGGAGCTCCAATGTTTAGGCACACAGGGGCTCTCCAAACGCGACATGGCGTCCGCTAACAATTGGAGCTAATTTTCCATTCAAAAAGTCAAATGGCACTCCTTCCCTTCCGAGGCTTACCATGTGCCCAAACAGTGGTTTAACCCCACATGTGAGGTATCGGTGTACTCAGGAGAAATTGCCCAACAAATTTTAGGATCCATTTTATGCTGTTGCCCATGTGAAAATGAAAAAATTGAGGCTAAAAAATTTTTTTTGTGAAAAAAAAGTACTTTTTCATTTTTACGGATCAATTTGTGAAGCACCTGAGGGTTTAAAGTGCTCACTATGCATCTAGATAAGTTCCTTGGGGCGCCTAGTTTCCAAAATGGGGTCACTTGTGGGGGAGTTCCAATTTTTAGGCACACGGGGGCTCTCCAAACGCAACATGGTGTCCGCTAAAGAGTGGAGCCAATTTTTCATTCAAAAAGTCAAATGGCGCTCCTTCCCTTCCAATCCCTGCCGTGCGCCCAAACAGTGGTTTACCCCCACATATGAGGTATCAGCGTACTCAGGACAAATTGGAAAACAACTTTTGTGGTTCAGTTTCTCCTTTTACCATTGGGAAAATAAAAAAATTGTTGCTAAAAGATCATTTTTGTGACTAAAAAGTTAAACGTTCATTTTTTCCTTCCATGTTGCTTCTGCTGCTGTGAAGCACCTGAAGGGTTAATAAACTTCTTGAGTGTGGTTTTGTGCACCTTGAGGGGTGCAGTTTTTAGAATGGTGTTACTTTTGGGTATTTTCAGCCATATAGACCCCTCAAACTGACTTCAAATGTGAGGTGGTCCCTAAAAAAAAAATGGTTTTGTAAATTTCGTTGTAAAAATGAGAAATCGCTGGTCAAATTTTAACCCTTATAACTTCCTAGCAAAAAAAAAAATTTTGTTTCCAAAATTGTGCTGATGTAAAGTAGACATGTGGGAAATGTTATTTATTAACTATTTTGTGTCACATAACTCTCTGGTTTAACAGAATAAAAATTCAAAATGTGAAAATTGTGAAATTTTCGCCAAATTTCCGTTTTTATCACAAATAAACGCAGAATTTATTGACCTAAATTTACCACTAACATGAAGCCCAGTATGTCACGAAAAAGCAATCTCAGAACCGCTAGAATCTGTTGAAGCGTTCCTGAGTTATTACCTCATAAAGGGACACTGGTCAGAATTGCAAAAAACAGCCAGGTCATTAAGGTCAAAATAAGCTGGGTCATGAAGGGGTTAAGTACCCTTAACTGCCGCCGTTAAAAGGCGTATCGGCGGTCGTTAAGGGGTTAAATAAAACAATAAAAATATTATGATTCCCACTGGTCCCTCCTTTTTTAAATATGCCTCCATTTCCTCAATTTTTATACCACCTGATGAAGACGGCGGCTTGCCATTGAAACACGTTGTGTATAACGTCTATATTATAGGTTTGCTCATTTTAATCATATGTGCCTTTTTCATCTCCACCCTAAGCGTTCCATTAAAACGCGACTCTTCTTTATTCATTACCTATCCCTCTGTGAGGGTTTGTGGCTGAAACTGCACTGGAGCTGCAGTGGTCGAGGCATTTACCTTCATTCCCTTGAAGACCTGGAGTCACGTGATCTTCAGGACCTGTGGTCACGTGGTGCTTGCTGCTCAGTGTGGCTGTGCGTGGCTCTCATCACTCACCAGCATCAGGAGATGTTGCAGTTTCCCCCGGAGCACATGGATTATTACACCACGGTTCCGAGTGCTTCCAACATCGACACATTGGTCCAACTGGTACCGCTCATGTGTGCTCCCCAAACCTTTTATTTTGCAATAAAAATATTACGGCTTCTAGAACGTGACAGTGAAAAATGGGATAAAAAATGTTTTGTATTAAAGGGGGTATCCAGGACTTTATAAAATACAAAAAATGTACCTAAGCGTTAAAAGGCAAATAATTGCAACTTTCCTGCCTGTTGTACCGCTGTTCTTCCTCGGCATAAAGCGTTCACAGACCGGGAATTCAGAAGCCTCTGCTGACATCACGTCTACAGAAGGTAACGTTCACACTAGCGTTTCCCGTTTTGCGTCGTGTTCGCGTCGGGCGACGCAGTGGCGACGCATGCGTCATGCGCCCCTATATTTTACATGGGGGACGCATGCGTCTTTTTGTGCTGCGTTGTGCGACGCATGCGTCTTTTTTGCCGCAAGCGTCGGACCAAGAAAATGCAACAAGTTGCATTTTTCTTGCGTCCAAATTTCGGCAAAAACCGATGCATGCGTCGCAAAACGCAGCGTTTTTGCGTGCGTTTTGCTGCGTTTTTGCGTGTGTTGTGCGTTGCGTCGCCGACGCAGCGGCGCACAACGCTAGTGTGAACGTAGCCGAACGGAGGCTTCTTCTCCGCTGCGCTCTGTCTATGTGGTTAGACTTCCGACGTCATTCTGATTGACAGCCGGATCCCCACTGATAAATTGGGTGAGCCGGCTGTCAGTCAGAATGATGCAGGTCCCACCCCATTGCATCAGCAGAGACATCTGAATTCCTGGCAGACGTGGTCTGTGACTGCTCTGTATTGGGGAAGCATGGTGCTGTGCATAACATGCAGGTAAGTTGCAATTACCTCCCTGTTAGTTATAGGCAGTTACCTGCCTGCCTGTATAGTTTCAACAGCATTATTTAAGATACAGGATGAAACAACCTAGAACCTAGTGTAAGGTGCTTAGTGCAATTCAGGCATTCATCACGTGAGATTGTTGAAAGAAAATATAACAAGAGGTCCACTAAACTTATAAGGAATGAATCATGTCCACATGTGAAGAGATGACCCCGACGTTGCCATTTCGCCAATGCTTTTTCCAAAGGGTGTCCAAGCTACTATGGCGCCCGATGTCCAGTGGAAAAAGAATTGGCGAAACGTCGTCGTCGGGGTCAGCTCTTCACATGTGGACATGACTCGTTCCTTCTAAGTTTAGTGGACATCTTGTTATATCTTCTGTCAAAAATGTGCTCTCCATCTCACTTGATGAATGCCTTATGGATTGTGCTAAGCACCTTACACTAGGTTGTCTCATCCTGTGTCTGACATAATCCTTTTAAAACTATATATTTACTGCTAACAGTGGACTCAAATTTGAATGTCTCAGACAAATGAAAAGGTGTTTATAGCCGCATTATGCACTTTATATTTGATTTATACTGCACCTGATTCGCTAATGTTTAAACATTTTGTATATTTGAATCCTCTATGATTATGTTTAATTCTAACCATAATCTAAATAAATCTACATTGGAATGGTACATTATCATTATTGCTAATCCAGGATTAATGAAGTCCCTTATGCTATGATATTTCTATATAATTCCACATATTGATTGCACATGCAGGCTTTCTCTGCTTTTTATATAGTAATAGATTTTAGTATTTTTTCCAATAAAATAAACATTTTTTTAATACACTTAAAGCATACATCTCTTCCTTAATCCGAGAATACCCGGATCTCGGACTGTGAGTTTATATCGGTTTGTATAAGTTTTGTCATGAAGCATTAGTTTTATTTACAATGTAAAACATATGAAGTTGTTAAAAAGTACAAATATGTGAAGTAAACTACCGTAATTGTGATTCACAAACCTCTGAAATAAACATTTTGCCTTTAGCTCCCTTCTAAATGCAAACTACTGAGCATGTGTGTGAACAATTTATTGGATTTGTCATGATTTGTAAAATTATGATTTGCCAAGTAAAGCAAGCAAATGTGGCAAATGAGAGGTTAATGATTTGACTTTTGGAGATTCCTTTAAATGTGTGTCATTTTTCTCCTACACAAGTATTTACTTTCTCGTATATGAATTATCACAGAAAAAATGTTAGGCAACCACAAGAGAGGAAAGCTGGAAATTATTAGTCTCTTTGCTAAAAGTCGTTATATTACATTCTGTATTAAAGTCAAGAAAAACAATATTTTAGACTTGTTTAGCAACTTCGTGTCCTGCAAAGTTTTCTGGTTGCCTGGAGGTCCTTTTCTTTACCTTACTCTTGTTCAATCCTTAACAATGAACATGAATGTGTAGGTGGGCTAATATAATAATGATAGCGCTCAAGGACTTTATTCTGCAACAGTCATAAAACTTGTTACCACACCTTTATTATTATTTAGACAAGAAACTTAATTTACAAGGCTGTCTGGGACCTAATAAAGTTTAATAGGTGGTATTTGTATAACATAAAGCAACTTACTAATGCTTACCTGAACTCATTGTTATGTATGCAAGATCAATGGAAAGATAGAAGTCTGATGGAGGAGTTTGTCCATATTTTAGACAAAGCAGAATAACCTGTGGACCCTACAGACAAGATGAGACATGATATAATTCACACTAGTTATGTGCAGCTAAGCTCATAACTACTCAATGTTACACTAATTAATCCCTTTATTAACCTAGGGCAACAGGTTTATTGCCATTTATCTCTTCACCACCATAGACCTTCTGGGAAGAAAAAATAATGCCCCTGTGCGCCCCTTTGAAGGTAAGGATCCCCCGAGTGCTCCTATAATGTAATAATGCCTTTTAAGTTCCCACTTATCATTTATCACCTTCTCAACATGGCCAATTTATGTTTTTGCGTTTTGGACTTTTTTTCCCCTTCTGCCAATAGCCATATATTTTTCTGTCCACATAGAAGTATGAGGGTTTGTATTCTGTGGGACCAGTTGTACCTTTGTACAGGACGCTAGCCTGTGATTGTCTGATTGCTTGTGGTATCTACTGCACTACCACAGTATTGCTGCACATAGTGAAAATCACGGTCGCCATTGAAGGCCGGCCACAGGTTAAATTTCAAGGGAGCTCCATAATGACAAGCATGGAGGTCTTCAACAGACGCCCAACTGTCATAGCAACCCATTGGCGACCTGCGATCACGTCACGGGGCACCCATAATGCCCCCTGTCGTTGCATTGTTACTGCCACTGTAAGAATTTGACAGTGGTATTTAACAGGTCCATACACCTGCTCGACTTATTGTTCCCTGATTGCCCCTAAGCAAAAGTAATATCACGTTGAATCCCTTTGTATAGAAGTAAACCCCCAAAGTTCTCCTTCAGAAGGTAATTTTGTCCCTTGTTCCTGCATATATAGTTACGCCACGCCCCCACGTAAGGGCAATGGGGTACTCGGTACCGGGTCCTTCAGTTCCCTCAGCTGAGATGTCACAGTGTCCCGACCCGGACCGTGGCCCTATGAGGGGCGCCCAAATAAAAAAAAAGGGAAAATAGCTTGTAGATAATGGTAGTGTTTGTGACGCCACCTGTGGTATTTGTTCATGGTGACCAACACTGCTTAGGGGTCCGCTGGGGTGATGGAAGGGCAGCTAGATGGTATACCTTCCCACAGGTGAAGTATGTCCCCAGGGCTTCCCATAAGTGTAGATGTTGATGGTGGATGGTGCAAGGCGCGGTGAATAACGAGGACACAATGGGTGCAGTCTCTTTACCTTTACTGAAGGCTTCAGCATCAACAGTCCAGGGTGCCGGATGACAGGGTAGGCAGAGTCCAACCGGTCTGATGGCAATTCCAGAGTCCCCTTATCCAGGTGGAAATCAGTAGCCTTCCCCTTGCGCACAGTAACATAGTAGGTCCCTATGTGCATTAGCTCCCATAGGGTACTTGATCTTGTTACTCATAGAACAAAAGAAAAAGCACCACTTTATATAATTGCACACCACTTGTAAATAGTAAATAGAAAGGAAAACTTTATTGATACACTAATAAAACCAATTAGGTGCACATATCTCTTCTTTTTAAATCAGGCGTTACCCATCTTTTCTGCACCTCGGGGGTTCTTTGTGCATTAATTGCGCCGTTGTGTTATATTATGACATACATATGGCACACTTTTGCATTATAATATGTATTTCACTGGTATTGTGTATTGCTCTATATATGTGCCCGTGCCTATTTATGTTATTTCGGTGGGCCAGTGTGGGGACTATGGTATGATACCATTTTAATTGGTTTTATTAGTGTATCAATAAATTTTTCCTTTCTATTTACTATTTACAAGTGGTGTGCAATTATATAAAGTGGTGCTTTTTCTTTTGTTCTATGTTGTGCTTGTATGCCACTTTTATTGCACCCCTTACAAAATTATTAGTACTACTGGTAGTGCGCTGGCATCTCTTTGTTATACTCGCTCTTGTTACTCTTCTCTCTGTCCCCCAGATGGATAGGACAAACCCGTATGATGGTGGTGGCCTGAGGCTATTTTATAGGGACCCTAGCGTCGCCCCCTCCTCCGCGTTGCCACCTTGTCTGCTTAGGTTCTTAGGTCGGACAGCCAACTTGGAATCGACTGTCCTGCAAGTCTCTGAAGTAAAGCGTAGAGTCTATTACTCCCTCGGTGTTCCGGCCACCGGTTCTGTGCTCAGTGGGAGGCAGCCTGCTTCTAGCTGGTCTCCCACTGGTGTTTTACTCCTGTTGCTACGACTTCTGTGCTCACTCACTATGGCACACTTCCTTTCTTGTCCTTTCCTAGGAGGCTGCCGCATTGGTTTCAGGCGCAGCTCCGTATCCTTCTTTCCCTTTCCTTGGCTGAGCCCAGTCTGCTCCTCTGCTCTCCTCCTCCTGGCTCCTTCTCTTTCTCCAAACTCCTCTCACTTCCTAACCAACCCCCAGTTTTACCCAAGTGTGAGGAGTGGCCTAATAGATAGAACCTTTTACTCCCCCTGGTGGCCGGCGTGTGAAGTGTGTGTGTGTGGCTGTAATACCTGGCAGGGTGAACTCCTTTGGTGCCATCAGATGTAACATCGCTCCCCCAAGTGGAAGAACGACATTACTGCAACGACCAGGACTCTGGGGCGCTGCAGTTACATGCTAAGTCCACTGAGTACCACCATGTACACACAAAGTCAAAATTGTTGGTACCCCTCGTTTAATGGCAGAAAAACTCACAATCTTCACAGAAATAACTTGAAGCTGACAAAAGTAGTAATAAATAAAAGATCTATGAAAATGAACAAATGAAAGTCAGACATTGATTTTCAACCATGCTTCCACAGAATTTTATGAAGACCTTGGCTCCCTGCTGTTTCATAGAGTACAACTGTATCGTCATGTTATGCATTCCAAAAAACTTAAAAGGGCTGGCGTCTTTCACTTCAATAGTAGATTATACAATTTGTAGCAAGAGAACAGTTTACAATACCACATAGCACAAAGAAAAAGAAATACGTAATGTTGACAGCAAAACTTAAAGAGGACTTTTCATCAAATTTTTCAGGGTGAACTAGACACAAGGTGCTGTAAATCAGAATAAAACATTTTCTTTTATGGAGATATAAGCAATCAAAGTACACTGTGTTAGGAGTTGAGTTCCCGCCGCTGAACAGGGGGAATCTCGAACCATGTCTGCTGTGGTCTCCCATTCTGCATCGGCCGCAGTGGAGCCTGCTCAGTGGAGACGTCGGTCCCAGCGTCTCACTGAATCTGATACTGTGCAAAGGGTTACTGTTGCCTCCCCAGGCTCTACGATTGTACCCTGCCCTGGTCTGTGGCGAGCAGGCTTTTCTGGGACTAAGTCCTGCTTTGCACACACTGAGCATGCACAGGGTAAGATCTCTCAGTGGAGATCAAGGGTCACATGCTCAGGTACTGCAGCAACTTCAATTGGTCCTCCAGGAAGGTCCTGTACCTGATCAAGTTCTGTGGCAGCCTTCCATTGGTCCTTTTTGGAAGGTCCTGTAGGTGCTACAGCTATAAAAGGTTCTCAAGACTGCACGGCCATGCGCTAGTATCAAATATGTACGAGCTCAGCGCCTGTGTGGTCGTGTGTGTGTGGTCAGGGACCCGGCTGAAATAAGCCCCTAGAATGCTGGCATCTCCGGCAAGGAGTTTTGTGTATGCAGTCAGGGACCCGGCTGAAATAAGCCCTTAGAATTACGGCTCCACTGGAGAGGAGCTGCGTGTTGGTTGGACTGCATGACCACTGTCGGCTCTAAACAGTAGCTGCGTCCCCTGTGAGCTAAACAGGGCACAGCGTTCTCTTTACTACGGGCTCTATGAAGTAACAGAGTTCGTTTGTACTAATTTGCTTCGCCGCCTTGCTTAGCAGCAGGTTCTTTCCTGTACGGTGGATCCTGGGTTGCGAACGCACCTATCTCAGCTAATAAATTTATTCGATGCGTTCCGCCAACCCTAAGACACTGCTCAAAAAAATAAAGGGAACACGAAAATCCCACATCCTAGATAGCACTGAATGAAATATTCCAGTTGTAAATCTTTACTCATTACGTAGTGGAATGTGTTGAGAACAATAAAACCTAAAAATTATCAATGTAAATCATATTTAATATCCCACGGAGGTCTGGAGTTGGAATGATGCTCAAAATCAAAGTGGAAAATGAAATTACAGGCTGATCCATCTTCAGTGGAAATGCCTCAAGACAAGGAAATGATGCTCAGTAGTGTGTGTGGCCTCCACGTGCCTTTATGACCTCCCTACAATGCCTGGGCATGCTCTTGATGAGGCGGCGGATGGTTTCCTGAGGGATCTCCTCCCAGACCTGGACTAAAGCATCCACCAACTCCTGAACAATCTGTGGTGGAACATGACGTTGGTGGATGGTGCGAGACATGATGTCCCAGATGTGTTCAATCGGATTCAGGTCTGGGGAACGGGCGGGCCAGTCCACAATTTCAATGCATTCATCTTGGAGGAACTGCTGACAAACTCCAGCCACATGAGGTCTGGCATTGTCCTGCATTAGGAGGAACCCAGGACCAACCGCACCAGCATATGGTTTCATAAGGGGTCTGAGGATGTCATTTCAGTACCTAACGGCAGTCAGGCTACCACTGATGAGCACATGGAGGGCGGTGCAGCCCTCCAACGAAATGCCACCCCACACCATTACTGACCCACTGCCAAACCGGTCATGCTGAAGGATGTTGCAGGCAGAAGATCACTCTCCACAGCATCTCCAGACTCTGTCATGTCTGTCACATGTGCTCAGTGGGAACCTGCTTTCATCTATGAAGAGCACAGGGTGCCAGTGGCGAATTTGCCAATCCTGGTGTTGTGTGGCAAATGCCAAGCATCCTGCATGGTGTTGGGCTGTGGGCACAACCCCCATCTGTGGACGTCAAGCACTCAGACCATCCTCATGGAGTCAGTTTGTAACTGTTTGTGTAGACACATGCACATTTGTGGCCTGCTGGAGGTCATTTTGCAGGCCTCTGGCAGCACTCCTCCTGTTTCTCCTTGCACAAAGGCTGAGGTAGCGGTTCTGCTGCTGGGTTGTTGCCCTCCTAAGGCCCTCTCCCCTTCTCTGGTGTACTGGCCTGTCTTCTGTTAGTGCCTCCAGCTTATGAACACTACGCTGACAGACACAGCAAACCTTCTTGCCTCAGCTCGCATTGATGTGCCATCCTGGATGAGCTGCACTACCTGAGCCACTTGTGTGGGTTGTAGAGTCCGTCTCATGCTGCCACGAATGTGAAAGCACAACCAACATTCAAAAGTGACCAAAACATCAGCCAGAAAGCATTGGTACTGAGATGTGGTCTGTGGCCTTTTATTGGGTGTATTTTGATAATTGCCAATAATTTCCATCTGTTGTCTATTCCATTTGCACAACAGCATGTGACATTGATTGTCAAATAGTGTTACTTCCTAAGTGGACAGTTTGATTACACAGAAGTTTGATGTACTTGGAGTTATATTCTGTTAAGTGATCCCTTTATTTTTTGAGCAGTGTATTTAGCACCTAAACTGTTATTTTTTTAAGCAAAAGTGGGCATATCCCAAAAGGTGGGAGCGTTGTACATTTTTTTTTGTGGCGCTGACCAAGTATAAGCCAGCAGCAATATACTGGGGAAAGAACATGTCCTACAGTAGAGGGAGACATGTACTGACTGTCTGCTCCCATCCCTGCAGAGTGATGATATGCTATAGCACAGCAGATCTGAGTGTGATTAAGTAACAGATTTCATCTGTTATCTCTGGCAGTCAGTGTGTGTGTGTGTGTGTGTGTGTGTGTGTGTGTGTGGGGGGGGGGGGGGGGGGGGGGGAACGTTAGGGGAGGGGCAGTACTGCAGAATTTGAGTCTCATTGCAAACACTTTTAGCAACTCTCTTCTCATCCTGCTGCCAACTCTTCCAATCATAAGCAGGCATCTAAACACAAAGGGAAAAAGAACATGTTCCCACTATAGTTTAAAACAGTTTCTGTGTGAGACATAAAGACACATAGTGCTCTCCTCACTGCAGAGTGATTACATGTGCTGGAGCACAGCAGACCCGAGTGTAACTAAAAACTTTCATCTCTAGCTATCAGTGTGGGGGGGAGTTGGCAGCACTACACTTGCCTGACAATTCTAATATGTATTTAGGATATGTGCACATGTTACAGATTTCCTGAGGATCCACCGCATTTTTTTCCATGCAGAAATGCTGCAGTTCTGCAAGTGATTTACAGTACAATGTAAATCAATGGGGAAAAAAATGCTGTGCTAATGGTGGGGAAAAATCCACATGAAAAATGCAACAGATTAAAAAAAGGACCATGTGAATTCTTTTTGCGGATCTGCTGCGTTTTTGCACCCATTCCATAATAGAAATCTGCAGGGGTAAAAAAAAGGAAGAAATCCGCACAAAATCCACAGCAAATTCGCAAAAAAAATGCACAAAAACCTCAAAAAAGCACAGATTCTAACCTGCGTTTTCTGCCAAGAAATGTAGAATCTGCACAGAAAATACCACAGTCAAATCCGCAGCGTGTGCATATAGCCTAAGGGTATGTGTCCACGTACAGGATTGCATCAGGATTTGGTCAGGATTTTTCATCAGTATGTGTAAGTCAAAACCAGGAGTGGGTGATAAATGCAAAAGTGGAGCATATGTTTCTATTATACTTTTCCTCTAATTGTTCCACTCCTGGTATTGGCTTACAAATACTGATGAAAAATCCTGACCAAATCCTGATGCAATCCTGAACGTGGACACATTCCCTTAGGGTATGAGCACACGCTGCGGATTTAGCTGCGGATCCGCAGCTGCGGATCCGCAGCAGTTTCCCATGAGTTTACAGTACAATGTAAACCTATGGGAAACAAAATCCGCAGTGCACATGCTGCGGGGAAAAAACGCGCGGAAACGCAGAGTTTTATTTTCCGCAGCATGTCAATTCTTTGTGTGGAATCTGCAGCGTTTTTACACCTGCTCCAATAGAAAACTGCAGATGGAAAACCGCAGCAGAATCCGCAATAGAAACCACGATAAATCTGCAGAAAAACCGCAGTGGTTTTGCACTGCAGATTTATCAAATCTACTGCGGAAAAATCCGCAGAGGAGCTTTCTACGTGTGCACATACCCTTAGTGTTTGGTATTAGGTATTGCCAATAAAGCTGATTTAAATTTGAGAAGACAACTACTAGAAGTATTAGTGATGACACACAACTTCTATAGCACTGCCCTTCCCTCCGCTGGAGATGAAAGCTCTTAGTTATTTACGCTCAGGTCTGCTGTGCTTCAGCACATGTCATCATAGCGCCGTGAGTAAAGCAAACTGTTTGGCAATATTTTTTTTTTCTCCAGTGTGTTAGTCAATGTCATATAGGGGGAAGAAGTACATGCCCCCAGTGAAATCTCTCTTGGGCTTAAAAAATTACTGTTTAGGAATAGTGATGAGCGAATGTACTCGTTACTCGAGATTTCTCAAGCATGCTCAGAGGTCCTCCGAGTATTTTTTAGTGCTCGAAGATTTTTTTTTCTCGCCGCAGCTGAATGATTTACATCTGTTAGCCAGTATAAGTACATGTGGGGGTTGCCTGGTTGCTAGGGAATCCCCACATGTACTCATAGTAACATAGTAACATAGTTAGTAAGGCCGAAAAAAGACATTTGTCCATCCAGTTCAGCCTATATTCCATCATAATAAATACCCAGATTTACGTCCTTCTACAGAACCTAATAATTGTATGATACAATATTGTTCTGCTCCAGGAAGACATCCAGGCCTCTCTTGAACCCCTCGACTGAGTTCGCCATCACCACCTCCTCAGGCAAGCAATTCCAGATTCTCACTGCCCTAACAGTAAAGAATCCTCTTCTATGTTGGTGGAAAAACCTTCTCTCCTCCAGACGCAAAGAATGCCCCCTTGTGCCCGTCACCTTCCTTGGTATAAACAGATCCTCAGCGAGATATTTGTATTGTCCCCTTATATACTTATACATGGTTATTAGATCGCCCCTCAGTCGTCTTTTTTCTAGACTAAATAATCCTAATTTCGCTAATCTATCTGGGTATTGTAGTTCTCCCATCCCCTTTATTAATTTTGTTGCCCTCCTTTGTACTCTCTCTAGTTCCATTATATCCTTCCTGAGCACCGGTGCCCAAAACTGGACACAGTACTCCATGTGCGGTCTAACTAGGGATTTGTACAGAGGCAGTATAATGCTCTCATCATGTGTATCCAGACCTCTTTTAATGCACCCCATGATCCTGTTTGCCTTGGCAGCTGCTGCCTGGCACTGGCTGCTCCAGGTAAGTTTATCATTAACTAGGATCCCCAAGTCCTTCTCCCTGTCAGATTTACCCAGTGGTTTCCCGTTCAGTGTGTAATGGTGATATTGATTCCCTCTTCCCATGTGTATAACCTTACATTTATCATTGTTAAACCTCATCTGCCACCTTTCAGCCCAAGTTTCCAACTTATCCAGATCCATCTGTAGCAGAATACTATCTTCTCTTGTATTAACTGCTTTACATAGTTTTGTATCATCTGCAAATATCGATATTTTACTGTGTAAACCTTCTACCAGATCATTAATGAATATGTTGAAGAGAACAGGTCCCAATACTGACCCCTGCGGTACCCCACTGGTCACAGCGACCCAGTTAGAGACTATACCATTTATAACCACCCTCTGCTTTCTATCACTAAGCCAGTTACTAACCCATTTACACACATTTTCCCCCAGACCAAGCATTCTCATTTTGTGTACCAACCTCTTGTGCGGCACGGTATCAAACGCTTTGGAAAAATCGAGATATACCACGTCCAATGACTCACCGTGGTCCAGCCTATAGCTTACCTCTTCATAAAAACTGATTAGATTGGTTTGACAGGAGCGATTTCTCATAAACCCATGCTGATATGGAGTTAAACAGTTATTCTCATTGAGATGATCCAGAATAACATCCCTCAGAAACCCTTCAAATATTTTACCAACAATAGAGGTTAGACTTACTGGCCTATAATTTCCAGGTTCACTTTTAGAGCCCTTTTTGAATATTGGCACCACATTTGCTATGCGCCAGTCCTGCGGAACAGACCCTGTCGCTATAGAGTCACTAAAAATAAGAAATAATGGTTTATCTATTACATTACTTAGTTCTCTTAGTACTCGTGGGTGTATGCCATCCGGACCCGGAGACAGATGTAAAACATCCAGCTGCGGCAATAAAAACTAAGTTTCCGAGCACTAAAAAATTCTCGGAGGACCCCAGAGCGTGCTCGAGAAATCTCGAGTAACGAGTATATTCACTCATCACTATTCAGGAATTAAATGCTTAGATTGCTAATAGCTCTGCAATGAAGAGGCAAAATCAAAAAAAGATATTCTGTGCTGCAGCTACTATTACATCTTGTGTCCAGTTCAACATGAAATATTTGGTGAAAGGTCCCCTCTGCTTATAGCAGATTTCAAAGATTTTATGGTATGCAGCACAATTCATAGCCTGTCTGCAGGATGTACGTGTGTACAGTGGCTTGCGAAAGTATTCACCCTCCCTTGGCTTTTTTATTGTTTAGCTACCTCATAACCCGGAATTTCACAGTTTTTTTTAGGGTTTGTATAGAACATTCCTTCAACTGTGAACATTTGTTTTTTTATTGTGAAGCAAACAACAAAAGGACAAAATACTGTACCTGAAAACTTCAGTATGCATAACTATTCACCCCCTAAAATCAGTACTTTGTAGAGCCTCCTTTTGTGGCAATTACAGCTGCAATTCACTATTGATAAGTCTCTCTGAGCTTTCCACATCTTGTCACTGGGATTTTTGCCCATTCCTTAAGGCTAGGGTCACATTGCGTTAGTGCAACCCGTTTAGCGCTAACGGGTTGCGCTAACGCAATGTTTTTACTGTGGCCGCGTCCCGGGGTTGCGGTAACGTCCCCGCTCTCGCAGATCCCCGATCTGCGAGAGCGGGGAACGGACCGCTGGCGCGCCTTGGACGCTGCGCCAGGAAACACCGGCGCGTCGCTAGTGCATGCCGAACATGGCACGCGCTAGTGCTGCGCGTTCCCATTGCCGTGAATGGGCGCGCTAACGGACGTGTTGCACGGCGTGCAACGCTGTCCGTTAAGCGCGTTCCCATAACGCAATGGGAACCCAGCCTAAGGCAAAACTGCTCCATCTCATTCAAGTTAGATAATTTCCTCTGGTGAACAGCAATCTTCAAGTTTGACCACAGATTCTGTATTGGATTAAGGTCTTGTCTTTCGACTAGGCCACGCCAAAGCATTCACATGTTTTCCCTTAAACCACTCGAGTGTTGCTTCAGCAGTATGCTTTGGGTCATTGTCTTGTTAGAAGGTGAACTTCCATCACAGTCTCAGATCACTCACAGACTCGACTTTGACCATTTTCCCTGTCCTGATACCCAGAGCATGATGCTGCCACGCCCATGTTTCACTGTGGGGATGGTGTTCTTATGATAATGAGCTGTGTTGGTTTGGTGCCAGACAGCGCTACCCTCGGTGACCAAAAAGTTAAATTTTGGTCTCATCTGACAACATCACCTTCCTCCATATATTTGGAGAGTATTCCACATGTTTTGTGGCAAACTCAAAATGAGCCTTACAATTTTTGTATTTAAATAAAGCCTGCATTTAGCCCACTCTTTCATAAGTGCCATCAATCTCTATGGAGTGTACGATTTATTGTGGTCATATGGACAGATGCTCCTGTCTCTGCTTGGGAACTCCGCAGCTCTATCTGGGTTACCCTTTGGTCTCTGTGCTGCCTCTCTGATTAATGCCCTCCTTTGCCTGGCCTGAGAGTTTTGGTGAGTGGCCCTCTCTTGGCAGGTTTTTTTGTGATTCCTTGTTCTTTCCATTTGATGAGTGGATCATCAAAGATTGGGATTTTTTTTTATAACCCAACCCTGACTTTCACTTCTTAACAACTTTGTCCCTAAATTGTTTGGAAATCTCCTTGGTCTTCATGGTGTTGTTCTGTTAGTGGTGCCTCTTGCTTAATGGTGACATTTAGATTGCACACAGGTGGACTTCTTTTCATTAAGCATGAAGGTAATTGCTTGCACCAGAAATTTTTAGGTGCTTCATTGCAAAAGGAGTGAATACATATGACATGTTAATAAATTTAATTTATGCCTATATTTTTTCACTTCACTTCACCAACTTACACCATTTAATGCTGATGCATCACACACAAATCAGATTATAAAAATATTTAAACACAGATTTTAATGTAAAAAGCCAAGGAGCAGAATACTTTGGCAAGCTACTGTACATGTACATAAATTTATGGGAAGCTGAAGGCGAGGGACGTGACCAGACACCGGAATGTAAGTATGTAGTGTTTGGTTTTTTTACATTTACAATGGTAACCAGGGTAAACATCGGGTTACTAAGCGCGGTCCTGCGCTTAGTAACCCGATGTTTACCCTGGTTACCAGTGAAGACATCGCTGAATCGGTGTCACACACGCCGATTCAGCGATGTCAGCGGGAGATCCAGCAACGAAATAAAGTTCTGGACTTTCCCCAGCGACCAACGATCTCCCAGCAGGGGCCTGATCGTTGGTCGCTGTCACACATAATGATTTCGTTAACGATATCGTTGCTACGTCACAAAAAGCAACAATATCGTTAACGATATCGTTATGTGTGACGGTACCTTTAGACAAACCTGGCTGAAATTTCAGTTTGAGCAGGATGAATTGACTGATTGTTTTCCTTTAAATCATTTTATTTTTCTCACTGGTGGTCTAGTTGTTAATTGCATTACATTTTCTTTGATATCCAGTCAGATATCATGCATTAACATCCAGGTAAATGTTTAATTTGAACAAATGTAGCTGTAAAGCATGATGAGAGAGTACAGAGGCTACCTGAATAATTAACTTTTGGGGGCAGGACAACCATAGACTCTATAACTGCATATCCACATAAATTTAAAGAAGTTGCCCACTACTTAGACAACCCCTTCCCATACCCCAGACTTGACCCTGATAAAATGAAAAAGCTTATACTCACCTCCCGTGCTGGACTCGTTCCAGAAATGTTGGCAATCGCGTTTCTGGGGCTCTTGTGTGGTTATGACACAAGAGTCTGATACTTAATCAGCGCTGGCATCACTGTGTAATAGAGTGCAGGGTAGAGTATGTCACCACGTAACAAACAGACCAACTGAGGGGGGTTTATTAACAGGGGCAATATTCTCCTCGCAGGGAGAAAACGGTAGAATATAAACTGATAAAATAACGTTGCAAGATATATGGGAAGCAGATTAACCCCTCTGTGACCTTAGACGTACTATCCCGTCGAGGTGCCCTGGGCTTATCTGACCCTGGACGGGATAGTACGTCATAGCCGATCGGCCGCGCTCACGGGGGGAGCGCGGCCGATCGCGGCCGGGTGTCAGCTGCTTATCGCAGCTGACATCCGGCACTATGTGCCAGGAGCGGTCACAGACCGCCCCCGGCACATTAACCCCTGGCACACCGCGATCAAAGATGATCGCGATGTGCCGGCGGTGCAGGGAAGCACCGCGCAGGGAGGGGGCTCCCTGCGGGCTTCCCTGAGCCCCCCGCAGCAACGCGATGTGATCGCGTTGCTGCGAGGGTCTCCTCACCTCCCTCCCTGCTCGAGCCCCGGATCCAAGATGGCCGCGGATCCGGGTCCTGCAGGGAGGGAGGTGGCTTCACAGAGCCTGCTCAGAGCAGGCACTGTGAAGCAGCCTGCACTCCTATCAGATCAGTGATCTGACAGAGTGCTGTGCAAACTGTCAGATCACTGATCTGTGATGTCCCTCCCTGGGACAAAGTAAAAAAGTAAAAAAAAAATTTTCCAAATGTGTAAAAAAAATAAAAAAAAATATTCCAAAATAATGAAAAAAAAAAAAAATATTATTCCCATAAATACATTTCTTCATCTAAATAAAAAAAAAAAACCAATAAAAGTACACATATTTAGTATCGCCGCGTCCGTAACGACCCGACCTATAAAACTGTCCCACTAGTTAACCCCTTCAGTAAACACCGTAAGAAAAAAAAAAAAAAAACGAGGCAAAAAACAACGCTTTATTATCATACCGCCGAACAAAAAGTGGAATAACACGCGATCAAAAGGACAGATATAAATAACCATGGTACCGCTGAAAGCGTCATATTGTCCCGCAAAAAAAGAGCTGCCATACAGCATCATCAGCAAAAAAATAAAAAAGTTATAGTCCTGAGAATAAAGCGATGCAAAAACAATTATTTTTTCTGTAAAATAGTTTTTATCGTATAAAAGCACCAAACCATAAAAAAATGATATAAATGAGGTATCGCTGTAATCGTACTGACCCGAAGAATAAAACTGATTTATCAATTTTACCAAACGCGGAACGGTATAAACGCCTCCCCCAATAGAAATTCATGAATAGCTGGCTTTTGGTCATTCTTCCTCACAAAAATCGGAATAAAAAGCGATAAAAAAATGTCACGTGCCCAAAAATGTTTTCAATAAAAACGTCAACTCGTCCCGCAAAAAACAAGACCTCACATGACTCTGTGGACCAAAATATGGAAAAATTATAGCTCTCAAAATGTGGTATTGCAAAAAATATTTTTTGCAACAAAAAGGGTCTTTCAGTGTGTGACGGCTGCCAATCATAAAAATCCGCTAAAAAACTCGCTATAAAAGTAAATCAAACCCCCCTTCATCACCCCCTTAGTTAGGGAAAAATAAAAAAAAATGTATTTATTTCCATTTTCCCATTAGGGCTAGGGTTAGGGCTAGGGTTAGGGCTAGGGCTAGGGTTAGTGCTAGGGTTAGGGTTAGGGCTAGGGTTAGGGCTAGGGCTAGGGTTAGGGTTAGGGCTAGGGTTAGGGTTAGGGCTAGGGTTAGGGCTAGGGTTAGGGCTAGGGTTAGGGCTAGGGCTAGGGTTAGGGTTAGGGCTAGGGTTAGGGCTAGGGTTAGGGCTAGGGTTAGGGTTAGGGCTAGGGTTAGGGCTAGGGTTAGGGCTAGGGTTAGGGTTAGGGTTGGGGCTACAGTTAGGGTTGGGGCTAAAGTTAGGGTTAGGGTTTAGATTACATTTACAGTTGGGAATAGGGTTGGGATTAGGGTTAGGGGTGTGTCAAGGTTAGAGGTGTGGTTAGGGTTACCGTTGGAATTAGGGTTAGGGGTGTGTTTAGATTAGGGTTTCAGTTATAATTGGGGGGTTTCCACTGTTTCGGCACATCAGGGGCTCTCCAAACACGACATGGCGTCCGATCTCAATTCCAGCCAATTCTGCGTTGAAAAAGTAAAACAGTGCTCCTTCCCTTCCGAGCTCTCCTGTGTGCCCAAACAGGGGTTTACCCCAACATATGGGGTATCAGCGTACTCAGGACAAATTGGACAACAACTTTTGTGGACCAATTTCTCCTGTTACCCTTGGGAAAATACAAAACTGGGGGCTAAAAAATAATTTTTGTGGGAAAACAAAAAGATTTTTTATTTTCACGGCTCTGCGTTATAAACTGTAGTGAAACACTTGGGGGTTCAAAGTTCTCACAACACATCTAGATAAGTTCATTGAGGGGTCTAGTTTCCAATATGGGGTCACTTGTGGGGGGTTTCTACTGTTTAGGTACATTAGGGGCTCTGCAAACGCAATGTGACGCCTGCAGACCAATCCATCTAAGTCTGCATTCCAAATGGCGCTCCTTCCCTTCCGAGCCCTCCCATGCGCCCAAACGGTGGTTCCCCCCCACATATCGGGTATCAGCGTACTCAGGACAAATTGGACAACAACATTTAGGGTCCAATTTCTCCTGCTAACCTTGGAAAAATACAAAACTGGGGGCTAAAATATAATTTTTGTGGAAAAAAAATATTTTTTATTTGCATGGGTCTGCGTTATAAACTGTAGTGAAATACTTGGGGGTTCAAAGCTCTCACAACACATCAAGATGAGTTCCTTAGGGGGTCTACTTTCCAAAATGGTGTCACTTGTGGGGGGTTTCTACTGTTTAGGTACATTAGGGGCTCTGCAAACGCAATGTGACGCCTGCAGACCATTCCATCTAAGTCTGCATTCCAAATGGCGCTCCTTCCCTTCCGAACCCTCCCATGCGCCCAAACGGTGGTTCCCCCCCACATATGGGGTATCAGCGTACTCAGGACAAATTGGACAACAACTTTTGGGGTCCAATTTCTCCTGTTACCCTAGGGAAAATACAAAACTGGGGGCTAAAAAATAATTTTTGTGGGAAAAAAATTTTGTTTTATTTTTATGGCTCTGCATTATAAACTTCTGTGAAGCCCTTGGTGGGTCAAAGTGCTCACCACACATCCAGATAAGTTCCTTAGGGGGTCTACTTTCCAAAATGGTGTCACTTGTGGGGGGTTTCAATGTTTAGGCACATCAGTGGCTCTCCAAACGCAACATGGCGTCCCATCTCAATTCCTGTCAATTTTGCATTGAAAAGTCAAACGGCGCTCCTTCCCTTCCGAGCTCTCCCATGCGCCCAAACAGTGGTTTACTGCCACATATGGGGTATCAGCGTACTCGGGACAAATTGGACAACAACTTTTGAGGTCCAATTTCTTTTCTTACCCTTGGAAAAATAAAAAATTGGGGGCAAAAATATAATTTTTGTGAAAAAATATGATTTTTTATTTTTACGGTTCTGCATTATAAACTTCTGTGAAGCACTTGGTGGGTCAAAGTGCTCACCACACCTCTAGATAAGTTCCTTAGGGGGTCTACTTTCCAAAATGGTGTCACTTGTGGGGGGTTTCAATGTTTAGGCACATCAGTGGCTCTCCAAACGCAACATGGCGTCCCATCTCAATTTCTGTCAATTTTGCATTGAAAAGTCAAACTGCGCTCCTTCCCTTCCGAGCTCTCCCATGCGCCCAAACAGTGGTTTACTGCCACATATGGGGTATCAGCGTACTCAGGACAAATTGGACAACAACTTTTGAGGTCCAATTTCTTCTCTTACCCTTGGAAAAATAAAAAATTGGGGGCAAAAATATAATTTTTGTGAAAAAATATGATTTTTTATTTTTACGGTTCTGCATTATAAACTTCTGTGAAGCACTTGGTGGGTCAAAGTGCTCACCACACATCCAGATAAGTTCCTTAGGGGGTCTACTTTCCAAAATGGTGTCACTTGTGGGGGGTTTCAATGTTTAGGCACATCAGTGGCTCTCCAAACGCAACATGGCGTCCCATCTCAATTCCTGTCAATTTTGCATTGAAAAGTCAAATAGCGCTCCTTCCCTTCCGAGCTCTCCCATGCGCCCAAACAGTGGTTTACTGCCACATATGGGGTATCAGCGTACTCAGGACAAATTGGACAACAACTTTTTGGGTCCAATTTCTCCTGTTACCCTTGGTAAAATAAAACAAATTGGAGCTGAAGTAAATTTTTTGTGTAAAAAAGTTAAATGTTCATTTTTATTTAAACATTCCAAAAATTCCTATTAAACACCTGAAGGGTTAATAAACTTCTTGAATGTGGTTTTGAGCACCTTGAGGGGTGCAGTTTTTAGAATGGTGTCACACTTGGGCATTTTCTATCATATAGACCCCTCAAAATGACTTCAAATGAGACGTGGTCCCTAAAAAAAAATGGTGTTGTAAAAATGAGAAATTGCTGGTCAACTTTTAACCCTTATAACTCCCTAACAAAAAAAAAAATTGGTTCCAAAATTATGCTGATGTAAAGGAGACATGTGGGAAATGTTACTTATTAAGTATTTTGTGTGACATATCTCTGTGATTTAATTGCATAAAAATTCAAAGTTTGAAAATTGCGAAATTTTCAAAATTTTCGCCAAATTTCCGTTTTTTTCACAAATAAACGCAGGTACTATCAAAGAAATTTTACCACTATCATGAAGTACAATATGTCACGAGAAAACAATGTCAGAATCACCAGGATCCGTTGAAGCGTTTCGGAGTTATAACCTCATAAAGGGACAGTGGTCAGAATTGTAAAAATTGGCCTGGTCATTAACGTGCAAACCACCCTTGGGGGTAAAGGGGTTAAAGGGAACCTGTCACCCCGTTTTTTGAGATTGAGCTATAAATACTGTTAAATAGGGCCTGCGCTGTGTGTTCCTATAGTGTATGTAGTGTACCCCGATTCCCCATGTATGCTGAGAAATAACTTACCAAAGTCGCCGTTTTCGCCTGTCAATCAGGCTGGTCAGGTCGGGAGGGCGTGGTGACATCGCTGGTTCTTCCTCAGCTTTACGTTGGTGGCATAGTGGCGTAGTGGTGAAGACACAGCGCGCGATCTGCGCTGTCATCCCTTTCGTCGGTGGGGGCGGCCATCTTCCTGGGGCCGCGCGTGCGCAGATCGAGTGCTCTGCTGCACGGGGCTTCAGGAAAATGGTCACCACGCCCTCCCGACCTGACCAGCCTGATTGACAGGCGAAAACGGCGACTTTGGTAAGTTATTTCTCAGCATACATGGGGAATCGGGGTACACTACATACACTATAGGAACACACAGCGCAGGCCCTATTTAACAGTATTTATAGCTCAATCTCAAAAAACGGGGTGACAGGTTCCCTTTAAGTTCCCAGACAGTCAAACAGTATAACAGTAGTAAATGGAATCTCTTGGGAAAACACTTATCAGTCTGATGAGGACTTGCTGGTAGGGTCGTCTTCTCCAACATAGGCACCGAGAAACAGCAGCACTTGTCGTCCCTCTGTTATCCGTGGGCTGTGTAGTCTCTAGGAACCCCCAACCTGGGGTTTAAAGGGTTACTACGGTGAGCAGAGAGGAGGCTAGGCAAACGGGGTCCCCTTTGCTCTGAGTCTTTTGCTTCAACAGTGTAGCCTATCCTGGGAGAACGATGCTCAGTCTATTATTGTGTCACCCAACAGGAATCAGGGGCTCTGCACTAATACCGTGGGTAGTAAGGGCCACTGTCTCTGCACGGGTCATTGTCTCTGCACGGGCGTCAGGGCGCACCTCTCCAGTCACAGCAGCGTCCCCTTTCACGTACTCACAAGAGGCAGTCTGTCTGGACAATCTCCCTGTCTCAGTCCTCCGTCCGGGAGCTCTCTCTCTTCCCCGGAGCACAGCTGCGTGCTGTTCTATCTGCTCTAACCGCTGCTCTCCCTGCTGCGCCCGCTGCTCTCTCCGCTTTACACGCTGCTCTCTCTAGTACATGCTGCTCTAGCCCTGGAGCGCGCACCTTTTTCCTCTCTCAGCCTGTCTTCCTTCCTGTCCCAGTTTCTAAGTCTGCCCCAGGGAAACCTGCCGCACAGCTCAGTGGTTCCAGGCACGGAGCAGAGTAGGCAACCCCCCTACATTCCCCCCTCTTTTTCCTCGCCATTCCACAGGCGAGAGTGCCAACAGGAACTTCGGGAAATCTTCCAGTCCTTGCCAGATGAACTTGTCCTGATTGTAGCGAATGGGGGGTACACCAGCTGTTGAGCGTTCAGAGCGTCTCAAATCACTGGGGGTGGTGATGTTTACTGCTGTAGGAGGAGTGGGGGTCGAGTTCTCCTCTGATACGTTGGTAATTTCAGGCACCAGGTCTGTTTCTGGGTTCCCTGGGAGAAATTAGGAGTCTTCCCCCTCTTCCACATCAATATTGATCACTGGCGCAGCCGGTGATGGCGCTGGGGCCAATTGAACCGATTCAGGATCTCAAGACAAACATGGACGCAACATATTCCTGTGCAGTGTGCAAGTGGGGGTCACCTCTTCCATTTCAGGCTGAACCTCATAAACGGTATTCCCGTTACCGAGCCGCCGCTTCACTCAGTACGGCCTCTTCTCCCACTGGTACCACAATTTGTTGTGGGGGGCTTTTCCCTCACTAAGACTCGATCTCCAGGCCGCAAGGCTGTCCCCCTTTGAGGAGCTACCTGGGGGTGTTCCAATTCTTGTAGATGGTTCTGCACTAGCCGTTGAATGGTCCACAGCCGACGACGGTGTTCTTGAACCCAGGAGTACACCCCCGTCTGTGGGTAGTCCTCCTCAGGCTCCAGCTCTGCCCCGGTTCGGCCGAAGAACAAAGAGTAGGGAGTGAATCCGGTGGTGCTGTGTTTCCGATTGTTATACGCCCACACCAATTCAGGGACGGACTCAGTCCTCTTCCTCTTCCAGTGTCCTCAGCATTTGAATCAGAGTGCGGTTAAATCTTTCACAAGCCCCGTTCCCCTGTGGATGGTAAGGGGTGGTCCGTGACTTATCGATCTTGTACAGCTGATGCAACTCCTCCATCACTCTTCCGAGGAAGCAGGCCTTCCAATCAGAATGGATGCGCTTTGGACACCCGTACACCTGTATGAAGTGCTTCCAGATTGCGTGAGCAGCAGACTCGGCAGTCTGGTCCCGTGTGGGCGACACTATGGCAAATTTAGTAAAGTGGTCTATCATCACTATACAATGCTCATAGCCTTGGTGCGCTGGTCCAATTGTCAAGTAATCTATGGCCAGGAGGTCCATGGGGCCAGGAGACCTCACCGTCTCTGTGGGAGCTCGTTGTTCTGGTGGTGTGACCAGCTCACAACTCCTGCATTGCTGGCATACTTTCTCCACAATGTTCCTCAGGGGGGGATGATAAAATAGGCGCTGCAACCACTGGAAAGTTTTTTCCGGCCCAAAATGTGCTCCTTTCTCATGCGCTTCCTTAGCCACCTGATCTATCAGGGATGAGGGAATAACCATCTGCCATACAGGACCATCCCGCAACTGGAGCCTCTCCCACTGGCGTAACATCTTCAGCACTACAGATGACATGGACCTCCTCTCGTGACGATTGGGCATTTGTTCAGACACGACCCACCACCTCAACTGAGCTAGTTCCTGATCTTCTTGCTGCACTCGGACCAACTCGTCGCGGGGCTGCTCCAACAAACTCACACAGGCCTCTTCCTGTTCAATTTCCTGCACCGCTGTCACCGTCCTGGCAGTCTCTCCAAACCTGGAACTTCCACATCCTTCAGTTCTTCATCCTGGCTGGGTGTTGGTTTGCGATAGTTCACTCAAGAGAGGGCATCTGCATGAACATTCTTGGCTCCTCTTTTATACAAAATTCTGTATCGAAACTTGGCCATTCAGGCTACCCAACATTCTTCTAGGCAGTCTCGAGATGGGCCAACGGACTCTTATCAGTACGTACATGAACTTCTGAGCCAGCCAGATATTCCGCGAACTTCTCAGTCATTGCCCACACCAGCGCCAACAACTCCAGCTTAAACGAACTGTAGTTTTCTGGATTCCTTTCTGAGTCATGCAAAGACCGACTGGCGTATGCAATGACGCGCTCTTTTCCATCCTGCATCTGCGATAGTACTGCCCCGAGGCCCTGCAGGCTCCCATCAGTGTGCAAGATGAACGACTGCGTGAAGTCGGTGTAGGCCAGCACAGGGCCCTCCTTCAAAGCCTTCTTCAGAGCTAAGAATGCCTCTTCCTGAGGCTTCCCCCACTGTATGTTCCAGTTTTTTGGCACAAGAGGGCACTCCCCTCAACAACTCCTGGAGTTGACTAGCAAGGCGAGCAAAGTCTTTTACGAAGCGTCTGAAGTATCCTGTGAGTCCCAGGAATGCACGCACATCCTTCACAGTTTTTGCAGTTGGCCACTCTTGTACCACAGCGATCATCTCCTGGGAAGGCCTCACCCCCTCAGCGGAGACAATGTGCCCCAAGTATTCAATCTGAGTCCGGAAGAGGTGACATTTCTGGGGTTTCACTTTCTGCAGATGCTCCTCAAAGGTGGGGGCAAAGACGATGATATCATCCAAGTAAATCAAAGTGGCTTCAAAGTTCAAGTCTCCCAGACATCTTTCCATGAGTCGCTGAAATGTTCCAGGGGCATTGGCTTGGCTAAAGGGCATCCAGTCAAACTCATACAGTCCCATCGGAAGGATTGGCTCGGTCTCGCTTGGACATGGGCACCTGCCAGTAGCCGCTGGCCAAGTCTAACGTGGAGAAATACCTGGCATTCCCTAGTGCCGACAGGGACTCCTCTATCCTGGGCTGTGGGTATGAGTCCCGCACAGTGCAAGCATTGAGCCGGCGAGAGTCCACACAGAAGCGCAAGGACTAGTCCTTCCTCACCAAGACAATAGGGGAAGCCCACGGGCTCTGACTCTCACGTATGACTCCCTTCTTCAACATATGTGACAGCATTCCCTTCACCTCCTGATACATCTGTGGGGGTGTTTGGTAGTACCCTGTTATGATCTGGTGGTTTAGGAGCAACATGGAACGAGCTCAGAAGGAAGTGGTATCTGTACTGACCGCAGTCCCTAAGCTCAACACAACACTAGAAGTAGCCGTGGGATGCTCCTAACTCTCCCTAGGCATCTCGTCACAGCCTAAGAGCTAACTACCCCTAAAGATAGAAGCAGGAAAACTATCTTGCCTCAGAGAAAATCCCCAAGGGATAGATTAGCCCCCCACAAATAATGACTGTGAGTGGAGAGGGAAAAGACATACACAGAATGAAACCAGGATGAGCACAGGAGGCCAGTCTAGCTAAATAGATAGGACAGGATGGAATACTGTGCGGTCAGTATAAAACACTACAAAAATCCATGCAGAGATTACAAAAATCTCCACACCTGACTAAAGGTGTGGAGGGTAAATCTGCTTCCCAGAGCTTCCAGCAACACAGAGATAATTCATACTGATAAGCTGGACAAACATAGAAAGCACAGAATGGATAAGTCCACAATCTATGGACAGAAAAGAGCAAGCAAAAACTTAGCTTAGCTGAACTGGTCAGGATAACAGGGAACTCCAAAGAGATGTGAATCCAACCAGGAACCATTTACAAGTGGCACTGGCTGAAGGAAAGAGCCAGGCATAAATAGCCGAGCAGAAAAGATAATCAGTAGAAGCAGCTGCTGACAGCTAAATCCAAGGAGCAGCCATACCACTTGAAACCACAAGAGGGAGCCCAAGAGCAGAACTCACAACAGTACCCTTCCCAGATTGGGGCCGCATCCTTGGTGGGTATCTCATGGGTGATGGCCATGGTACGTACAAAGTCGTCTTCGTCTCTGGCGAACACCTCCCGATATTTACCCAATAAGGCTTCCACCTTAGGTGCCTGCTGTGGGGTAAGTTCTGAGAGCTCCACCCTCATGCGTTCCAATATCTGTCACCCTTCTTGCAGCAGTCTGGTGTCCAGAGATGCCTCTGCTTTGACGGTCACCTGCCATGGATCTTCTGGCCTAGAGGTCAGCTGCACAGTTTCCTATGGGACCTGCTCATCTGGGAGGCCCAGGACCTGGGCGACTTCACTCCTGGGGGTAAAGTTGCATCTGTCTCCCCCAAATTCTTGCAGCGCACAAGGACAATACTGTCTCGCACGGTAGCCAGGGACCGCGCGAACAATATTCCTGACGGCAGCTGGTCGACTCTACTGGGCTCAATCTGGACTTCCAACCCATCCAGCGGGATACCAGTTCGTATAGGCAGGGGAAGGATAGTCTGTCCAGGGGGAAACACTCGATTGACAGAGGCTGGGACGATGACTTTGCCGAGTTCTTTTCCGCCGCTGTATGCTTTCCGGACCTGGGCTTTCCGTATCAGCTGTTGAAAAACCCTTTTCTGGGGTGTTTGGTCACTCCATTGTTGTAGGAACTGTTCCGGGGACTCGATGAAAAGTAGGCTCCCGGGGTCTTTTAACACATTCATGCCAAGGGTCACGGTATGGTCTTTAGCTACTTCTCCATCCACCAATACTACTCCTCTTCTGCTCTCCAAGCGGCGTCCCTCGAGCTCAGAGCCACCTAGTTTAAAGGAGGGCGCGGGATGGTCGGCTCCGGTGGGGACACCACCCGGCGATGTGTCCGGACCAGAGTTCTTCTTGAGGTCGCCATTTCTTCTCGGACCTGCTTAATCTCCATTCTCATGTCCTCCATCCATTGAGGGATATTGTCTGAGGTGGTGGTTACCTCCCCACTCCGTACCCTCCCCACTGGCGCTATCACTCCCTGTTCTTGTTCTCGCACACGTGCCTCACTGCCAACTTCGGAGAAAGTCATGTCTGGCTTCACCCGCATGCGCTCTCGCAGTGCCTGTTTCATCATTGCGTCATGCAGTCCCATCACCAGCTGATCCCTGAGCACCACATCAACTGTCCCTATACCTACACCGTCTTTCCGTCTAATAGCAGTGTGAAGCTCTTGTAGGGCATTCATGAATTGGGTCACGGTCTCCCCCTCTCTTTGTACCCAGTGAAACAGTCACATGCAAAGTTCCCCTACATCAGTGGGGTCCCCATGCGTCTCCTCTAGTATGAGCAGCACTTTGTCTAGGGTATCTCTCGGGGAGACCTATGCATGACAGAATCCCGTGCCTCTCCCTCCAGGGCCATCAATGTAATTTCTGCCTCCAGAGCTGGTGTCATGGGGTGCATCCGCATCATTCCCAGGATACGCTCCGTCCAGCTCCACAGCATCACATTGCTCCCAGTGAAGCTTGGCAAATTATTCAACATGGCTCCCAGGGAAATGCTAGACATGGGAGCTTCCCCAACTGCTTGGTCTGCCCATTCCGCGTTACCGTGTGACATCCTGCCGACTACACCAAGTGTAATAGAGTGCAGGGTAGACTATGTCACCACAAAAAAGACAGACCAACTGTTGGGGGGTTTATTAACAGGGGCAATATTGTCCTCGCAGGGAGAAAACAGTAGAATATAAACTGATAAAATAATGGTGCAAAATATATGTTAAGCAGTATAAGCTCCGAGACAGTCAAACAGTATAACAGTAGTAGACAGGATCTCTTGGGAAAACACTTATCAGTCTGATGAGGACTTGCTTGTAGGGTCGTCTTCTCCAACGTAGGCGCCGAGAAACCGCGGCACTTGTCGTCCCTCTGTTACTGTGGTTAAGGGGTTACTGTGGTGTGCAGAGGGGAGGCTAGGTAAACAGGGGCCCCTGTGCTGAGTCTTTTGCTTCAACAGTGCAGCCTATCCCAGGAGAACGATGCTCAGTCTATTATTGTGTCTCCCAACAGGAATCAGGGGCTCTACACTAATACCGTGGGTACTAAGGGCCACTGTCTCTGCACGGGTCACTGTCTCTGCACAGGTTACTGTCTCTGCACAGGCATCAGGGCGCGCCTCTCCAGTCACAGCAGAGTCTGCTTTCACGTACTCACAAGATGCAGTCTTTCTGGACAATCTCCCTGTCTCAGTCCTCCAACCGGGAGCTCTCTCTCTCTTCCCCGAAGCGCAGCTGCGTGCTGTTCTGTCCGCTGTATCTGCTGCTCTCCCCACTGCGCCCGCTGCTCTCTCCGCTGCACAAGCTGCTCACTCTCTAGTACATGCTGCTCTAGCCCTGGAACGCTCATCTTTTTCCTCTGTCAGCCCGGCTTCCTTCCTGTCCCAGTCTAAGTCTGCCCCCAGGGAAAACTGCTGCAGAGCTAAGTGGTTCCAGGCACGGAGCAGAGACGGCAACCCCCTTACAACTGTCCTAGCCTTCGTACGAATTAAATATGAAGAGGAAGCGAGAGATCAGCCACTGCCCGGACTTCATCTTCATGTTCAATTTGTGGAGTTGAGTATAAACTTTTTTTATTTTATCAGCAACAAACATTTTGATCACGAAGGGGTCGTCCTACTAGTGGATAACTCCTTTATTTTGAATAAAAATTATTGTTCATGACTTTGAAAGCTAACTTAATAGGCCCTGGGTGGTGTAAGAAATAAAAAACTGTATTCATCTCCAGGAGCGGTAGTTCTGGTTACTGTATCTTCCACCTATTTCATGGCATCAACATCTAGCAGGGGCGTCATTTGACTGCTGCAGCCAATCAGCAGGTACTGATCAGCTACAGGATTCACTTTCTATCCAAACTGGAAGAAACATCTTTCGTTCTGTTCTGATGGAATATGAAGGTTTGAGACGACTAGAGATGTCTGATCGACTTCAGCTGTCACGTGATGCCATGAATTTGACCGGAAACACAGAAGTGATTGTGGAAGAACGGCAACGGTTCCATAGGTGAGAATAAGTTTTTTTTATTCCCCTTCCTCTAGAGCCCATTAAGGTTAATTTTTAAAGTAGTGGAGTACCATGTTAGGGGTCGAGTTCCCGCTTCTGCACAGGGGGAATCTCGAGCCATCTCCGCTGCAGTCTCCCATTCTTGTCCAGCCGCAGTGGAGTCTGCTCAGCAAAGACGTCGGTCCCAGCGTCTTGCTCATTCTCACTCTGTTCTGAGAGTTACTGCTGTTTCTCCAGTCTCTGCCATTAAAGCCAGTACTGGTCAGCAGCGAGCGGACTTCTCTGGGACTAAGTCCTTGTCTGCGCATACTGAGCATGCCCAGGGTAAGATCTCCCGTTGGAGATCGAGGGTCATGTGCTCAGGCTCTGCGGCACATTCCATTGGTCCTCTTGACAGGTCTTGGAAGGGCAAAAGTCCTGTGGCCACTTCCTGTGCTGCAACTATATAAACTGCGCATGACCGCACGGCCATGCGCTAGTATTGTCTTGTAAATATGTGTGTGTGTTGTGAGTGAAAGTCGCTCTTTAAAATACCCTCCCTATTGAATGTCTGTTCGCGGAAGGTGTATGTTTGCTATCTAGCGCCCGACTTGTCCAACAGCACGAAACACACATTGCAGCGTCCTCTTGCTGTGTCCGCCTGTACGGCGCCGTGCGCTTGCCTTGCGCTTTCCATACCCAAGCCAGTGTGGTTGGTGGCGTCCGTCAGTGCGGCATTGCTCGCACTCCTGTGCATTTATATATTTATTCTTAGTTTCCTTACACACCCAGTTGTGGTGTAGTGCCAGCGAGGGTCTAATCGGACTTCAATCCCAGTTGGGGTTAAGTACGCTGACTGCTCGCTCGCGCTTTAGGTGCGGTGCCGCGATCCTGTGACGCAGCAGGATTGCTCCCTTCACGCTGGGTGAGGTTGAACCCACGTGTATATACTATAGTGTACCGCCATATAGTCTGCTATTTACTAGCAGCAGGGTTTCTCCTGCACGGTGGACCCCGGACTGCGAACGCATCTTTCTTGGTGCGTTCCGCCAGTCCTAACAGAATACTAGCGCCAGGGTCTGGCTAGTAAATGGCGGATGACCAGCGTTTACAGAGGTACATCCAGCAGCTGGAGGGAAGGTTGGCAGCTCTTGAGCGTACAACCTCAGCTGTGGATGTCACTGCTGTAGCTGTTCAGGCTGCTAGTGTAGCCGCAGCCAGTTTGTCCGCTGCCACCCCTGCTCCGACTTTATCCCGTCTCCCGCTTCCTGACAAGTTTGCTGGCGACAGTAAACAATGTCGCGGATTCGTGAGCCAGTGCTCCATACATCTTGAGCTCCTGGCGTCACGCTTCCCTACGGAACGGGCGAGAGTGGGATTTATTCTATCTCTCTTGTCGGGCAGGGCGTTGGAGTGGGCAACGCCACTTTGGGAGCGAGATGATCGTGTGGTACAGAGTGCTCCTCTCTTCTTGGACACTCTGAAGCAGGTCTTTTTAGGACCTCGTGTTACCCACGATACCGCGCTCCAGTTGTTGACTATTATTCAGGGCACGTCCGTGGTCAGCCAGTTTGCCATCCAGTTCCGGACTCTAGCTTCTGAGTTAGAGTGGCCAGACAAAGTTCTTATTCCGGTGTTCTGGAGGGGACTGGCAGACCATGTGAAGGACGCCTTGGCCACCAGGGAGATACCCGCCACACTGGAGGAACTTATTTCAGTATCTACCCGCATCGACCTCCGTTTTCACGAGCGGAGGTTGGAGCGGACCCAGTGTAGGCAGAGGTTTCGGCTGGCTCCTACCTTCGCCAGACCTCTTGAATCTCCTGTCTTGGCGTCAGATTCCCATGAGGCCATGGAGGTTTCTCGAGCGGGACCTAAGTCTCAGGCCGCTCGAGTACCCGTGGTTTGTAAAAACTGTCATCAACTTGGACATTACGCCAATAAATGTCCGCGGCGGTCGGGAAGACGATCGCGTCTAGTAACCATTGGGGGAGGTTCACTAGACACAGCAGCATTTTCCTCCAAACTGTCCTTTAAAGGGACAATCCTGTTAGGCTCCTCCACTCTAACAGTCGAGCTTTGTGTGGATTCAGGAGCAGAGGGAAACTTCATGTCCTCTGCTTTTGCTCTACGCCATGCTATACCACTAGTCACGCTCGCCAAACCAGTTACAGTTAGAGTTGTGAATGGGGCGACACTTCCACTGCAGATCACACACCAGACAGTTCCGTTCACGCTGTCCATGTCCCCTTCCCACCAGGAGATTATTTCCCTTCTTGTTCTTCCCGAGGGAATGGATGAGATTTTGCTGGGAATACCCTGGCTCCGTTTCCACTCTCCACATATTGAGTGGTCCTCAGGGAGAATATTGGCTTGGAGTAAGTCTTGTATGGGCAGGTGTGTGAGTGAGTGTCTACAGGTTTCTACTACTGAGGTACCCGCAGACCTTTCATCTCTTCCTAGGTGCTATTGGTGCTATGCAGATGTATTCTCTAAGAAGGCTGCTGAGACCCTACCGCCTCATCGCCCCTACGACTGTCCTATAGACCTCTTACCTGGAGCTGAACCTCCTCGGGGAAGAGTATATCCCCTCTCCCTCCCAGAGACGGAGGCTATGTCTCAATACATTCAGGAGAATTTGGCAAGAGGGTTTATAAGGAAGTCGGTGTCTCCGGCAGGGGCGGGATTCTTCTTCGTACAGAAGAAGAACGGGGAGTTACGTCCTTGCATCGATTACAGGGGTCTCAATGCTATCACCATTAAAAATAAATACCCGTTGCCCCTGATATCGGAGCTCTTTGACAGGCTAAGGGGAGCTAAGATATTCACCAAATTAGATCTGCGGGGTGCCTATAATCTGATTCGTATCCGTGAGGGGGACGAATGGAAAACGGCTTTCAATACCAGGGATGGGCACTATGAGTACCTGGTGATGCCCTTCGGGCTCTGTAATGCCCCAGCCGTTTTTCAGGACTTTGTCAACGATATCTTCCGGGATATGCTTTCCACCTCGGTTGTAGTCTATCTGGATGATATTCTCATCTTCTCTCCAGATATTGACTCCCACCGGAGAGATGTTGGCAGAGTCTTCGAACTCCTACGGGCGAATTCCTTATATGCAAAGTTGGAGAAGTGTGTGTTTGAGCAGGAGTCCTTACCTTTCCTGGGCTATATCATCTCGGCCCAGGGATTGGCTATGGATCCTGCCAAACTACAGGCAGTGATGGACTGGCAGGAACCCCATTCTCTTAAAGCGGTGCAGCGCTTTATGGGGTTCATAAATTACTATCGCCAGTTCATCCCCCACTTCTCAACTTTGGTAGCTCCCTTGGTATCCCTCACCAAGAAGGGAGCGAATCCCAAATTGTGGTCCGAAGGGGTCTCCAAGGCCTTCGCTTCTATAAAGTCCCATTTTGCTAGCGCTCCCATCTTACATCGTCCCGATGTAGATAAGCCATTCCTTATGGAGGTGGATGCCTCATCCGTTGGTGCTGGAGCAGTCCTCTATCAAAAGGATGCTCAAGGTCGGAAGCACCCATGCTTCTTCTTCTCAAAGACCTTCACACCAGCGGAGAGAAATTACTCCATCGGGGATAGGGAGTTGCTGGCAATGAAGTTGGCCTTTTCGGAGTGGAGACACCTCTTGGAGGGTGCTCGGTTCCCATTCCAAGTCTTCACGGACCACAAGAATTTGGTCTATTTGCAGACAGCCCAGCGGCTGAATTCTCGTCAGGCCAGATGGTCCTTGTTTTTCTCCCGGTTCCACTTTACTCTACATTATCTCGCCGGAGAGAAGAACATTCGTGCTGACACTCTCTCTCGCTCCCTTGTGTCAACTGAGGAGGAGGAGGACGAGCCTCGGCTCATTGTCCCTTCGGAGAGTCTGAGAACCGTAGCTCCGGTTTCGCTTGAGTCTGTGCCTCCGGGCAAGACTTTTGTTCCCATCAATTTGCGACCGGAGGTTCTCTCCTGGGCTCATTCGTCCAGAGTGGGTGGACACTTTGGGGCAAAGAGGACATCAGAGTTGCTGGCGAGAATGTACTGGTGGCCACATATGGTTCGTGACGTCGGAGACTACGTTCGGGCATGTGTCTCTTGTGCCAAGAATAAGTCTCTCCGTCAACGGCCAGCTGGGTTGTTATACCCTCTGCCGGTGGCAGACAGGCCCTGGGAGATGGTCGGGATGGACTTTGTGGTGGGTCTGCCCAAGTCTCGTGGCTGTACCATTATTTGGGTAATCACCGACCATTTTTCTAAAATGGTGCATTTGGTGCCGCTTCCTCGGCTACCTTCTGCACGGGCCTTGGCAGCGTTGTTTATTAAACACATCTTCCGTCTTCACGGTATGCCAGACAAAATTGTCAGTGATCGGGGTCCCCAGTTTGCGTCTCGGTTCTGGAGAGAGCTTTGTCATCTTCTCACTATTGAGTTAAATCTCTCTTCGGCATATCATCCCGAGACGAATGGGTTGGTGGAGAGAGCCAACCAGACCTTAGTCACATATCTGCGACATTTTGTCTCTGCTAAGCAAGATGACTGGGCATCTTTGCTACCGTGGGCGGAGTTTGCTCTTAACAATGCTGTAGCTGACTCCACTGGACAGACCCCATTAATCCTTAACTATGGTCAGCATCCGCGGGTACCTGTGCCCATGCCCGTGTCTTCCGCCGATTCCAGGGTGGCAGACTGGGCTGTGGAGGCACGGGATATTTGGGATCGCACTCAGGATGCCATTCGGGCTTCCAAGGAGAGAATGAGGTCCTCCGCCGACGCACATCGGCGCCCCGCTCCAACCTTTGCTCCTGGCGATTTGGTGTGGCTCTCCGCCCGTAACATCAGGTTGCGAGTTGAGTCTACCAAGTTTGCACCTCGCTACTTAGGTCCTTTTAAGGTCCTCGAACAGGTTAATCCTGTGGTTTACCGCCTGGCCCTTCCTCCACGCCTTGGTATCACCGACACCTTTCATGTGTCCCTCCTTAAGCCCGTCTACATGTCCCGGTTTTCTGAGTCTTCTACTGGGACGTCGGGTTCGTCTACGGACGATTACGAGGTGAACGCTATCTTGGGGTTCAAGGTGGTTCGTGGCAAAAAATTTTATTTGGTGGACTGGAAGGGTTACGGTCCTGAGGATAGATCCTGGGAGCCTGCTGAGCACATCCGGGCTCCGCAGCTCATTGCTGCCTTCGAACGTAGCGAGGCCCAAGGAAGGGGGGGCCCTAGGGGGGGGGGTAATGTTAGGGGTCGAGTTCCCGCTTCTGCACAGGGGGAATCTCGAGCCAACTCCGCTGCGGTCTCCCATTCTTGTCCAGCCGCAGTGGAGTCTGCTCAGCAAAGACGTCGGTCCCAGCGTCTTGCTCATTCTCACTCTGTTCTGAGAGTTACTGCTGTTTCTCCAGTCTCTGCCATTAAAGCCAGTACTGGTCAGCAGCGAGCGGACTTCTCTGGGACTAAGTCCTTGTCTGCGCATACTGAGCATGCCCAGGGTAAGATCTCCCGTTGGAGATCGAGGGTCATGTGCTCAGGCTCTGCGGCACATTCCATTGGTCCTCTTGACAGGTCTTGGAAGGGCAAAAGTCCTGTGGCCACTTCCTGTGCTGCAACTATATAAACTGCGCATGACCGCACGGCCATGCGCTAGTATTGTCTTGTAAATATGTGTGTGTGTTGTAAGTGAAAGTCGCTCTTTAAAATACCCTCCCTATTGAATGTCTGTTCGCGGAAGGTGTATGTTTGCTATCTAGCGCCCGACTTGTCCAACAGCACGAAACACACATTGCAGCGTCCTCTTGCTGTGTCCGCCTGTACGGCGCCGTGCGCTTGCCTTGCGCTTTCCATACCCAAGCCAGTGTGGTTGGTGGCGTCCGTCAGTGCGGCATTGCTCGCACTCCTGTGCATTTATATATTTATTCTTAGTTTCCTTACACACCCAGTTGTGGTGTAGTGCCAGCGAGGGTCTAATCGGACTTCAATCCCAGTTGGGGTTAAGTACGCTGACTGCTCGCTCGCGCTTTAGGTGCGGTGCCGCGTTCCTGTGACGCAGCAGGATTGCTCCCTTCACGCTGGGTGAGGTTGAACCCACGTGTATATACTATAGTGTACCGCCATATAGTCTGCTATTTACTAGCAGCAGGGTTTCTCCTGCACGGTGGACCCCGGACTGCGAACGCATCTTTCTTGGTGCGTTCCGCCAGTCCTAACATACCATTTGAGAACAAAACTGTATACTGGACCACTGAGATCATTAATAAATGTGGTGAAGTGTGATAAATAATAGTAAAATCCATATTACATTTTATCACTGCTGGCAGAGCTGTTTGACTGTATTTATGCCAACACACTACTAAACTCATAGGTGAGAACATAGTGTACCACTCGTGCTGCCAATGATAATCCTCCATGATGATAAATACCAAAACTACTTTAGAATGAAAATCATTTTTAACTGCTTGTTAATACCAGCAGACGTGAACTATGGAATGTAAGATATAATAAAATATTTAATAAAGGTCATTCGGTATTTCTGCCAGAAGCAGTAAACTGTCTCCTTTTTTATCAGAAATAATATTTGGCAGTAATGTAGTATTATAAATTACATACCGGTATGTAGAAATTAAACCTGTATAGTTTATTGCGACCAAGATAAGTTTTACTGTTTAATAACCATCTGTACTACTATTCTGCACCATTACATGATGAGTCTGCCAGCTAAAAGCACATAAAGTCATAGTCACAGGAAAGGGAACAGTCTTGATATAACGAAACTCAAGTCTCACGGTTATTGGTAGAGGATGTAAAATCTGGATAATTACAGCTTAACGTCCTCATATGCATCAGATACCAATCCACCAATTTCAGAGCGCTATGTAATGACTATCTAATGAGACTGAGGGACTCCCAAATGTCTACAGCCCCACAACCACACATTTGACTAGTATCGGCCATCATGCTAATGTGTGTGGAGGTGATGTCAAGCTGATAGTTGGGGCCGGGGGAGATGTCAATTGAGCATGTCTGATTTTAGACTACTGACTGCTTTGCTAAGAATTTATGAAAAAGAAAGGGGTGCTCACTATATCCAAATAGGTGCTCAAGAGGAAAAAATGCATAAATATCAAAAAGAACTCCGGCACACAAAAAGAAAATCAGTTCAAAAATGGTAAAGTTTATTAATAATTCTCTGTTTCTTCTTATTTCAAAAATTATATATACACTCCGCATACAGGAAATATAAGGTAAATGTATCAGGTAATAGTTTCAACGTTTCGGCTCGCGAGCCTTTGTCAAGATATACCTGTATCTGCAATGATATAGTATAAACAAGAGGAACAAAAATATGACCAAAGTAGGCCCTGATAGCTCTCAGGGTCTACAACATCCATAAGTATATGCAATACCATTAACTGTGTGTATTGCATCTATATATGTGAATAACACATGTGGCGGAGAGACACCTATAGAAACGAACACCAGATCCATCTGTCAAAACATATTGGTCTATAGTCGTCCAGACAATGTAAGGCATATCTTGCAGTGGTTTAAATGTGGACAAGTGTGGTAGCTAGGAAAAGCTATCAAGTATGGCGCTATTATCTAGGAGAATACCTCTTATGCACATGAGATGCATAAATACAGTATGCTATATGTATACTAAAGTAGCCCAATGACTGTGAGAACCAAAGAAAAACCATAGGAAATAGAAGGCAAAAAAACGGAGTTGTCTGCAATGCTCCAACGTAACCAAGGGGGATTCTTTTTCACACCCACGTACAGGACGTAGATTCCCCAAGGGCATTTCACGTGTGATTCCACATATGTGGTGTACCTTATTAAGTGCCCCTGCGGTCTCGGGTATGTGGGTGAGACCACTCAACATATCCGGGACCACATCTCTCAGCAAAAATTTACCATCAGATGCTCACGAAATCTATTACCAACTCCAGCCCATTTCTTGCAACACAAGCATTCTATTGCACGGCTTAGATACCAGGTCATATACTGGATTCCTATATCCAGAAGAGGAGGTGACAGGGTTTAAAAACTCAAGGTACATGAGGCATACTGGATCCACAAGTTGCAGACACTCTCCCCATTGGGACTAAATAGGGAATACGAGGTCGTATATCAATAGTTAGCATATAGATTTTTTCATAAGGGCCCTTGTTTTATATGGACTCCTTCCACATATTGTCCTTCTCTCACATTTATTCTCATGTATACTTATCTCATACACATTCATCTTTGTAAGGCTATCATGATTATTGTAACTGGATTAGGATGCTATTAATATTGTGCTTTCTCTTTTTTCATATGTTCTTATTTTTTTCCTTTCATATTTCCATTTTTTTTCTCTCCCTTGTTTTTTCCTTCTCTTTTCCTTCTTTTTTCCTCCTCTTTTTCTTTCTCATACATGGTTTTGATTTCTACTATCCACAATTAAATACACCTTACACCTGCTTGGTTACTAATGTTCCTTTTTTGTCTCTTTACAACAGGCAGGCTCAGATCCCCGCTAGCTACGCATGCGCTGTTGGGCCCTTAATCACTCGGCTCTTTCCGGTATCATTCGGCGCTCCACGATCACTTGCGCCTGCGCACTGGGCACAATAACCTTCTGGTCACCCGGAAGTTCTCTTTTTCACTGCGGCTTCATGGCGCTTATATAAGCACTCTTATACGGCCTTTCCCCACCGCAACACAGACATCGTGCACCTGGATTCCCACTTACCGCAAGGTAAATATATGTGCTGAGAAATGTAAGAAAAAGATACATGCACATGACAGGGATCACCCAAGACAATCAAAATTACAAACAAGCTTTATTGCAGAACCAGAAAACACATAAAAGCAATTAAAAATCCATAGAGGATAGTTCACGTAGATACAAATCAATAAATAAAGGGTCCAATAACCAAGCAGCGGCATTCCTAGGCTGGAGATAATAACATGTACAAAGATTTATTCATAGCAACACAGCACATGTATATAAAGCAGGAGAACTCACTTACAGCCGGATCCCGGCATAATCTCAGTGGTTTGGACTAAACAAATAAATAGATAAAGTCCCTCCTAGATCTGTGTGCATAGGCAATGTGTCCTGCCCAATGGTCAAAATACAGACAATATACTATCCATCAATGCAATGGGGTCCCCAAGAGGATTCCCTGACTCTGGGCTCCCCAAAAGGCTTCAAACAAGGCAATGGTCAATACTTAGCCCAGGCCCTGATACAGTCAGAAGGTCGTCCCAGCCTGAAGTCCAGCCAGCGGGATACCCAAACCCATGCGTTCCGACACTCATGGTGTCTTTCTCAAGGTGGATGTGCTCTGGTCCCCCATACGGCGCTTTAAATGAGGATTAAATCATAATAAGACATACCAACTGTGTCCTGGCGATAGAGAGGCGGCATCATGGTGAGACAACGGTGGTGCACAGTGAGCAGTGACCCAGAAGTAAGTGAAAGTTCATTTACAAACAGTGCATGTGAAGGGCGAAAGTCACATAGAGGAATATGGTTGAGCTCAGGCGCCTGCGTATACTTGCCAGGCAATCAGAGCCCTGACTACGCATGCGGATAGTAGTCATTACAGGTTTAATTGCAACACCACATTATGGCAGGTTTTTGGGGACATATAGTAAGCTATTTAGCGCTACTGAGGTATAGAGCAGTAGTCCATTACACCAGTATGCCTGTCTATTAGTACGCCGTACCCCAATTTTACTGAATAATTAACAAAGAATAGCAAAAAGCAAAAAATTATACATAGTATAAAAATGTGCATGCAGCCATGAGTCCATAAGTAGCGGTCCCTAAAAAGAGACCTAAAGTACAAAGACGGGATGAACTGATGAGATGACAACATGGCTCTTTTACTCAGCTTCTTCTAAATTGCTCCTGGTTATCTTCTTCTTCACACTTGGGTATCTAGAAGAAGGGGGAGAGAAGATGAGAAACGCCCCACAAAAACAAAGATGGGGGGGAGAAGAAAATGGGAAAGTTCCCATGGAGGTGAGGGAACCAGGGTTGATCACTGTCTGAGAGAACCACAATGGTATGTAGTTCGCCCAGAGCTGTGGTAGGAAGGAAACGGGAATCTGAGTCAGATCATGTTTTTCCATAAAACCCCATATAGAGTAGCTCTTCATTCAAGCCACCTGGCGAGAGGCTACCTAGATCAAAGATCCAACTAGCCTCTCGCCTGAGAAGTTCATCTTTGATCCTACCTCCCCTAATGTTGGTGCAAATCCCCTCCAAACCCATGACACAAAGTTTTTGATGAACCATGGTGAACATCAATGAAATGCGCAGCCACTGCGGAGATGGATTTACCTTTTAGTCTGTCTTTCTTTGCAGTTGCTATATTGGAGAGGTGTTGCTGAGTCCTCCGACGCAGCTCTGGGTAGTCTGGCATACATATACTTTATCACATCCACAGATCAGAGCGTAGACAAGATTGCGTGAATGGCAGTTAAAATACGCTTTCGACTGGACCTGCGTGGATAAATGGTTCAATGAGATGCCAGTACTGGAAATCATTAGGGAACAAACTGAACAGTCTCCACATGGGAAGGAGCCCTTATTTGGGTTCCCAACCCTAAGTTTGGTCGTAGATCGTTTATAATGACTGTTAGTTAGATAGTCTTTGAGATTTTTAGCTCGTCTGGCTACCAGTTGTGGGTGTTCATCAATGAAGGGTTTGATGCCCCAATTTCTATTCAGAATATTATAGCCATCCCCCATTGATTATTATACTGAGTCACCGTACGGATAGTATTAGAGGTTTCTCTTACTCTGGGTTGTAGAACCTTGTCTCTTGAGCTGTTGCGAGAATGTTCAAAGGCACTAGATACAACCTTCTGTGGGTAGCCCCGCTCCAAGAATCTATCCGTGAGAGCCTGTGATTCCAAGCTGAAATCGTCCAGATGGCTACAATTCCTCCTGAGTCTCAAGAATTGCCCCTTTGGTATGCCTTTATGGAGATGAGCTGGGTGAAGGCTCTCATATTGCAATAAATTATTGGTGGCAGTCTCCTTGCAGTACAAAATGGTGGTGATTCGATTCTCATGAAGCAATAATTTGAGGTCAAGAAAGTCGACCGGGCTGGTGGAGGAAGAAGACGTCAGCTTAATGTTCCAGCGATTGACATTCAGCTCCCTAATGAAACAGTCAAATTGTTCGACCATTCCGGTCCATGCAATAAAGATGTCATCGATAAAACGATGCCATCGCAACACATGAGAGCGATAAGCTGGAAGTCCTTGTACATGTTTTTCCTCCCACCACCCTAAAAAGAGATTCGCATACGAGGGGGCATATCTGGCCCCCATCGCAGTGCCGAACACTTGTTTGAAGAAGGTCCTGTCAAACACGAAGTAATTTTTCTCGAGGACTAGCTTTAATAGTTCTAAAATAAAAGAATCATGCTTTCTGTCCCCCGTGGAGTGTTTGTTTAAAAAATAAGAAGTGGCGTCAATACCTAGATCATGTTGAATGTTGGTATACAGCGCTTCCACATTGAGAGTGGTGAGTAGAGTGTTGTTGGGGACATCCAGGCCGTCTAGTTGTCGTATTAGATGTGATGAGTCCCGTGTGTAGGAGTCCAACCCAAGAACGATAGGCTGTAAAAAGTAATCGAGGTAAATGCATGGTCTTTCATAAAGTCCCCCAATACCAGATACAATAGGTCTTCCCGGAGGTCTGGTTATGGACATGTGGACTTTCGGCAACATATAAAATGTTGGGACCACAGGATGGAAGGTGGATAGGAAGTCCAAGTCCTTTTTGTTGATAATGCCCTGTGTCCAAGCTCTAGAAAGTAATCTGTCTTATTGAGTTTTGAAGGTGAGGGTGGGATCTGATGGTAAAATCTGATAGTACTGTGTGTTACTAAAGGTACCTTCACACTGAACAATTTAACAACGATATCGCTAGCGATCCGTGATGTTGCAGCGTCCTGGATAGCGATATCGTTGTGTTTGACACGCAGCAGTGATCTGGATCCTGCTGTGACATCGTTGGTCGGAGCAGAAAGGCAAGAACTTTATTTCGTCACTGGATCTCCCGCAGACATCGCTGAATCGGCGTGTGTGACGCCGATTCAGCGATGTCTTCACTGGTAACCAGGGTAAACATCGGATTACTAAGCGCAGGGCCGCGCTTAGTAACCCGATGTTTACCCTGGTTACCAGTGTAAATGTAAAAAAAACCAAACACTACATACTTACATTCCGGTGTCTGTCGCGTCCCTCGGCGTTCTGCTTCCCTGCACTGTCAGCGCCGGCCAGCCGTAAAGCAGATTACAGCGGTGACGTCACCGCTCTGCTTTACGGCTGGCCGGCGCTCACAGTCAGTGCAGGGAAGCAGAGCGCTGGGGGACAGACACCGGAATGTAAGAATGTACTGTTTTTTTTTTTTTACATTTACACTGGTAACCAGGGTAAACATCGGGTTACTAAGCACGGCCCTACGCTTAGTAACCCGATGTTTACCCTGATTACCAGGGGACTTCGCATAGTTGGTTGCTGGAGAGCTGTCTGTGTGACAGCTCTCCAGGGACCACACAGCGACGCTGCAGCGATCGGCATCGTTGTCTAGATCGCTGCAGCGTCGCTAAATGTGACGCTACCTTAAGTTGTTGTCTGGCCTCCATACAGTACATATCCTTGGGCCATAAGATAATGTTCCCACCCTTGTCAGCTTCTTTAATTTCAAATGAATCATTATTTTTCTCAAATTATCCAATGCCCGTCTCTCATCTTTAGATAAATTATTCTGACAGTTATGGTCGAGTTTGAGCCTTAATATATCCCGACTCGTGGTCTCAAAGAAAATCTGTACAGCTGGGAACATAGAAAATAGAGGAGTGGCTTTTGATGGTAGTCTACCAGTGAATTTTCTCCTACCTGTGTTGGTGTCATTCTCTTCCAATAATTCCATCAGGTCACGGAGAACTCCCCTGTCATTTTCTGGAAGATTATCGATCAGTGTTGATACAAAAGTTTAAATGTGAGTTGTCTACAAAACATGAAAAGGTCTTTTGTTAATTCAAACTTATCTAGCCTGTTCATTGGAGAGAAAGACAGGTAAATATACGTGCTAGCTGAGTCTCCTTTCCTCATGGACGCTATCCACACTCCGTTGTTTTGCCTTCTATTTCCTATGGTTTTTCTTTGGTTCTCAGTCATTTGGCTACTTTAGTATACATATATCATGCTGTATTTATGCATCTCATGTGCATAAGAGGTATTCTACTAGAAAATAGCGCCATACTTGATAGCTTTTCCTAGCTACCACACTTGTCCACATTTAAACCACTGCAAGATATGCCTTATATTGTCTGGATGACTATAGACCAATATGTTTTGACAGATGGATCTGGTGTTCGTTTCTATAGGTGTCTCTCCGCCACATGTGTTATTCACATATATAGATGTAATACACACAGTTAATGGTATTGCATATACTTATGGATGTTGTAGACCCTGACAGCTATCAGGGCCTACTTTGGTCATATTTTTGTTCCTCTTGTTTATATGACTAGTGTACATAGTTATTAACCTGTAATCATTACTATATAATTGCAGATACAGGTATATCTTGACAAAGGCTCACGAGCCGAAACGTTGAGACTATTACCTGATACATTTACCTTATATTTCCTGTATGCAGAGTGTATATATAATTTTTGAAATAAGAAGAAACAGAGAATTATTAATAAACTTTACCATTTTTGAACTGATTTTCTTTTTGTGTGTCGGAGTTCTTTTTAATAGCAGCAAACAAGAGCAAGTGTATGCATAAAAATAGGGATCACCACAAATAACTAAGAGTAACAAAAGTCTTTATTCAGAGAACAACATACAAAAAGACATTTAAAAACATCAAAAAACATAGAAATAATGGGTCTACCATAATAATAGATAAATGCTGACAAACATATGCACCTTGCACAGCTAATTCGAATATTTTGTTATCATTAAGCATAAACAACATCTGATCCAGGTAGCCTGCATAATGCAAAATGTGCACACTGTATGAATAACTACTCCAAAATACTGGGCAGTGGGATTGGTACAGGTGGGCCACTGAATAACGTGGTCCCACAAACACACAGTCTCTAGGTGGGGATATGGTAGAGAGACATCGGTCCCCAATAGTTACCACCAATTTACCCTCCTAATCAATCCTAGGGTGTCCCTTACCCGACCCAGTGCAAACACCTCTAAAGACGGTCCTAAACCAGCAGGCATATCAGGTCAGTGAAGTGAAGCTCCTGAGCACCTATTTTTTGCCGGAGTTCTTTTTGATATTTTTGCTTTGCTAAGAAGCCAGCAGATCTGTTTGTTGGCAGCGTTCTCATAGAGAATACAGGAGTGCTCAGTCAAATGAGTGCTTTTGTGTATGGGAGAGATGGTCAAAATCGCTATCGCCCAAACGATCTTCTGAAGTATTGTATTGCTCGCCCAATTGCATATAATGTGTATGGCCATATGAAGTATCTTTATGCACTGTGTTTGCCGATATCCAATTCCATATTCTGGTCTGGTACAGTGCTGCACTTTTCCCTGTGTGTGACATCTTGACTGATGACCTCTGATCCTGAAGATTTGCTGAGTCTGTGACCTAGTCTCTTTCTGCCCCTTCGGCTTGACCTCACCCTTCAGCTGTTAGTTCCTGCAGGGTAGTTGCTACTGATAGTAAAGGTACCTTCACACTCAGCGACGCTGCAGCGATACCGACAACGATGTTGATCGCTGCAGCGTCGATGTTTGGTCGCTGGAGAGCTGTCACACAGACAGCTCTCCAGCGACCAATGATGCCGGTAACCAGGGTAAACATCGGGTTACTAAGCGCAGGGCCGCGCTTAGTAACCCGATGTTTACCCTGGTTACCAGCGTAAAAGTAAAAAAAACAAACACTACATACTTACCTTCCGCTGTCTGTCCCCGGCGCTGTGCTTTCCTGTACTGACTGTGAGCACAGCGGCCGGAAAGCACAGCGGTGACGTCACCGCTGTGCTTTCCGGCTGGCTGGCGCTCACAGCCAGTGCAGAGAAGCACAGCGGAGGACAGACAGAGGAATGTAAGTATATAGTGTTTTGTTTTTTTTTTACTTTTACGCTGGTAACCAGGGTAAACATCGGGTTACTAAGCGCGGCCCTGCTCTGGAAAAAGTACCTTGCTGAAAAACAACACTCAAAACTTTGAGAGGTGGTTGAGGGTGGGAACAAGATAGCCCTCAGATTCCACATACCAGACCAGCCTGCAGCATTAAACTTAGGTATGCATCTTCCTGCCAATGGAAAACCTGTCTGCAGTCACCAATTATTTTAGTAAACAGTGATTCTAAATAAATTAATATAACTGATATAGGACAGAGAAGGCTACTTCTGAAGCCTACTACTTTTTAAATAGTCTTTTCAAGCTGACATGGTGGCTTCAATGTTTCTGTGTCTTGCTATGCGGCTCCTCATCATATATCAGAATGCATGCTTCTTCATTCAACTCAACAGAAAATTATCTAATGTCTATCCTAAATAAAACAGTAAAAATTCACATGAAAAGATCATGACATAAAAGCATACTAGATGTCATTGAAATATTTTACAGTATCTATGTATCATAAAGAAGCTGTCATGACTGTCCAATGTCTAGACAGGTAATTCAATTACTATTTTCTATGCTGAGTACATTCAGGACTGCATACCACAGATTGCTTATCTAATATAACTGTTCCTCTACAAAAACACTGTCATTAGGTGATCATATAAAGGATCTGAATGTGCCGAAGTGAAGATCATGGCATCAGTTAGATCCCAAAGTAGTGGGTTGTTGTGGCTAATGTGAGGCAGTGAGCGGGATCATATGCGAGGGTCGATATGTGTCCCCTAGGAAGCGGACGGAGTTGTATTAAACCCACTGGAGTGCCTTGTGCTCACAGCAAGATGCCTGTGAGTCACAAGGCAAAATAAAAGAAAAAGTGGATTGGGTCCAACTAGTTGACCCAGTCAGATTTTTAGGAAAACCCGTTAAGAGCTTTTATTTTTAGAGGGATTTGCAGATTTGATAGTGGGGCGAATACCTCTGTCCACTCCGGGTTTTGGAAGTGACTCTATGGCCACGATTCCAATTAAATCCTTACCACGCTCAATCTAATCAAGGGTTACTGGTAGGTACCTTTCACAGAGTCAGCAAAAGAAAAGACCACCTTTACAGTATAAAACCGGAGGGTCTGTACCACTATATGCCCTTTGGACTACATGGGGCACCAGCCACGTTTCAGAGGCTGATGGACATAGTGCTAGAACCCCATCAGAAGTATGCGTCAGCATGCTTGGATGACATCATCATCTTTAGTACTGACTGGCATTACCACTTGTCCCAGGTACAAGCGGTAGTAAATTCATTCAGGGCCACAGGCTTGACGGCTAATCCCAAGAAATATGCGATAGGGCTCGAGGAAGCCCGGTTTTTAGGGTACGTAATCAGCCATGGGGTTATCAAATCCCCAAAAAATAAAATGGAAGCCTTACAGAATTTGCCCCGACCTGTTACCACCAAACAGGTGAGAGCGTTTCTCGGGATCTAATTTCTCTTGGAGAACAACACCCCTAACCGATCTCTTAAACTGAAAGCAGTCATGGTCCGGTGGAACCCTCAGGTGGAGGAAGCATACCAGTCTGTGAAGTTGGCGCCGTGCGGATAGTCCGTCCTCATTAGCCCCAACTTCAAGAAAGTCTTCGTCGTGCAGATGGATGCCTCTGTCTTCGGCCTAGGAGCTGTTCTGTCGTAGGAGGTGAACGGAGAGGAACACCCGGTCACCTACCTGAGTAGGAAACTCACCCTAGCCGAGAAAAATTATAGCATAGTGGACAAGGAGTGTCCAGCCATTAAGTGGGCCTTGGAGTCTCTACGCTATTATTTGCTTTGTCGACCATTTCGTCTGGTGACAGATCATTCACTCTTGGTCTGGATGAGAAATGCCAAGGAAAGGAATGCTGGAGTAACCCGATGGTTCCTGTCTCTGCAAAATTTAAATTTCACCGTGGAACATCGTGCAGAGAATGTAGATGCCCTGTCGCGGGCACCCTGTATGGTGACATGTGTTCAGCCTCACAAGTTTGAACAGGGGTGGGATATGCGAGCGTCGATATGTGTCCCCCAGGATGCGGATGGAGTCCTATTAAAACTGCTGGAGTGCTTTGTTTTCACAACAGGACACCTGTGAGTCACAAGGCAAAATAAAAGAAAGAATGGATTGGGTCCAAGTAGTGACCCAGTCAGATATTTAGGAAAACTCCTTAAGGGCTTTTATTTTTAGAGGGATTTGCAGATTTGGTAGTGGGGCGAATCCCTCTCTCCACTCCGGGTCTTGGAAGTGGCTTTATGGCCATGATTCCATTTAAATCTGTCAGTTTTGCCTTGGATGTGTCAGTGTTGGAATTTGCAAGCTGCAGAGCAGGTAGCTCTGTGCAACCCAGGTATGTGTGGAGCTAACTCAGAGCCAGGGACTTCAAGGCGGCTGACACACCTAAAAGACAAGGCGGTTCCATTGTCTACTGCAACAAGTTTTGAGTTCTGGACTGTGTTTGTGGAAACCCGGCTGTGATCTGGGGATATCACTCCTATGTGTGAGTTCTGAAAATAAAGACACCGTTTATGTTGAACTCTCTGTGGTCACTGCACCAACCCCGCTGTACTACACTAAGCTTGGCATACACTCTCCCATGTATTCAGACATCATTAGCATGAGGCCGGCTTCACACTTGCGAGTTTTACGGACGTAAGAGCGCAGAAACTACGTCCGTAAAACTCGCAAAAAATACGGCACAATTATTCTCTATGCCCCTGCTCCTATCTGCCGTATTTTACTGATCAGTATTATACGGCTTTCTACGGCCGTACAAAATCGCAGCATGCTGCGTTTGTCACCGTACTGCGCAAGAAATACGCCAATGAAAGTCTATGGAAGCGTGAAAAATACGGATTACACACGGACAAGCAGTGTGACTTGCGAGAAATACGCAGCGCTGTTAGAGAGAAAAGCCAGCAATTCAGTGCGGTGTACAGTAAAATCACACTGACAGCTTCCAGTCCAATAGGTAGAATAAATGTGTACACATAGAATAGGTATATATATATATATATATATATATATATATATATATATATATATATATATGTCAGTGAGACACATATACAGTTAGGGCCAGAAATATTTGGACAGTGACACAAGTTTTGTTATTTTAGCTGTTTACAAAAACATGTTCAGAAATACAATTATATATATAACTAGCTGAAGAGCCCGGCGTTGCCTGGGCATAGTAAATATCTGTGCTTAGTTATAGCACCTCACTTCTCTTATTTTCCCATCACGCCTCTCATTTTCCCAATCACATCTTTCATTTTCCCCCTCACACCTCTCATTTTCTCCCTCACTCCTCTCATTCCCCCCTAACACTTGTCATTTCAACCTCACATCTGTCATTTTCTGATCACTCCACTATTTTTCCTCACTCCTCTCATTTTGCACTCACACCTTTTCCTTGTCACCTCACACCTCTCATTTTCACCTCATCACCTCAGTATATAAATGTTTGTCATCTCCCTTATATATAGTATACATCTGTATGTCATCTACTGTATATAGTATATACCTGTATGTCATCTCCCCTGTATATAGTATATACCTGCTGTGTGTCATCTCCCCTATATATAGTATATACCTGAATGTCATCTCCTTCTATATATAGTATATACCTGTATGTCATCTCCTCCTGTATATAGTATATAGCTGTGTGTCATCTCCCCTGTATATAGTATATATCTGTGTGTCATCTCATCCTGTATATAGTATATACCAGCATGTCATCTCCTCCTGTATATATATGTACCTGTATGTCATCTCCTCCTCTATATAGTATATACCTGTGTGTCATCTCTCCTGTATATAGTATATATCTGTGTGTCATCTCCCCTGTATATAGTATATACCTGTGTGTCATCTCCTCCTGTATTAGACCTCGTTCACACGTTATTTGCTCAGTATTTTTACCTCAGTATTTGTAAGCTAAATTGGCAGCCTGATAAATCCCCAGCCAACAGGAAGCCCTCCCCCTGGCAGTATATCTTAGCTCACACATACACATAATAGACAGGTCATGTGACTGACAGCTGCCATATTTCCTATATGGTACATTTGTTGTAGTTTGTCTGCTTATTAATTAAATTAAATTAAATTAAATTAATTTTTATTTTTGAAGGATAATACCAGACTTGTGTGTGTTTTAGGGCGAGTTTCGTTTGTCAAGTTGTGTGTGTTGAGTTGCGTGTGGCGACATGCATGTAGCGACTTTTGTGAGATGAGTTTTGTGTGGCAACATGCGTGTAGCAACTTTTTGTGTGTCGAGTTGCATGTGACAGGTTAGTGTAGCAAGTTGTGTGCAGCAAGTTTTGCGCATGGCGAGTTTTGCGCTTGGCGAGTTTTATGTGTGGTGCCTTTTGAGTATGTGAAAGTTTTGTGTGAGGCAACTTTTGCATGTGTTGCAACTTTTGTGCATGTGGCAATTTTTCCGCGTGTGCAAGTTTTGCGTGTGGCGAGTTTTTCATGAGGAGAATTTTGCACTTGTGGCGAGTTTTGCAAGAGCCTAGTTTTTGCATGTGGCGAGTTCTGCGCGTGGCGAGTTTTGAGTGGCGACTTTTGTGTTTTGACTTTTATGTGGCGAGGTTGGTGTATTTGTGGTGAAATGTGTGCTGAGGGTAATATGTGTTCAAGCACGTGGTAGTGTGTGGCGCATTTTGTGTGTGTTCATATCCCCGTGTGTGGTGAGTATCCCATGTCGAGGCCCCACCTTAGCAACTGTACGGTATTTACTCTTTGGCGCCATCGCTCTCATTCTGTAAGTCCCCCTTGTTCACATCTGGCAGCTGTCAATTTGCCTCCTACACTTTTCCTTTCATTTTTTCCCATTATGTAGATAGGGGCAAAATTGTTTGGTGAATTGGAAAGCGCGGGGTTAAAATTTCACCTCACAACATAGCCTATGACGCTCTCGGGGTCCAGACGTGTGACTGTGCAAAATTTTGTTGCTGTAGCTGCGACGCTTCCAACACTTTTCCTTTCACTTTTTCCCCATTATGTAGATAGTGGCAAAATTGTTTGGTGAATTGGAACGCGCGGGGTTAAAATTTCACCTCACAACGAAGCCTATGACGCTCTCAGGGTCCAGACGTGTGACTGTGCAAAATTTTGTGGCTGTAGCTGCGACGGTGCAGATGCCAATCCCGGACATACACACATACACACACACACACACACACACACATACACACATTCAGCTTTATATATTAGATATGGGCTGAAAGTGCACACTCCCAGCTGCAATATGATAGTTTCCACATCCAAATTGGAGAAAGGGTTTAGGAATCATAGCTCTGTAATGCATAGCGTCCTCTTTTTCAAGGGACCAAAAGTAATTGGACAATGGACTCTAAGGGCTGCAATTAACTCTGAAGGCGTCTCCCTCGTTAACCTGTAATCAATGAAGTAGTTAAAAGGTCAGGGGTGGATTCAAGGTGTGTGGTTTTGCATTTGGAAGCTGTTGCTGTGAGCAGACAACATGCGGTCAAAGGAACTCTCAATTGAGGTGAAGCAGAACATCCTGAGGCTGAAAAAAATGAAAAAATCCATCAGAGAGATAGCAGACATGCTTGGAGTAGCAAAATCAACAGTTGGGTACATTCTGAGAAAAAAGGAATTGACTGGTGAGCTTGGGAACTCAAAAAGGCCTGGGCGTCCACGGATGACAACAGTTGTGGATGATCGCCGCATACTTTCCTAGAAAGCTCCCAGGCTCGAGTTCATAAGAGGCGCCCTCTGCTGGTTGTCCTCATATGAACTCGAGCCAGGGAGCTTTCTAGGAAAGTTCCCACGATCTAGAAACATCCAGCAGAGGGCGCCTCACCGCAAATGCAGGTAAATATAGGTCATTGACCTACTTTACCTTCATTTTCTGGGGTTTTTGCAGCCATGAGCATCATTGCATTAGCAAAGCTCGTGGCTGCAAAATATTTTAACCCCTTCAGATGGATTTACATCGTTGGACGTTACAGATCTGCGGAGGGTAAGGATATTGTTGGTTTATTATGTTTTTTTTCTTACAGAACGAGGGTCTTCAGTGAGTGGATTGGGCGTAGAATAAAATACTCCAACAACCATTGTTTTTATTTCATTAAAATAATTTTAAATAATGTGTTTGTGTTTTATTTAACCCTTTACTACAATTGGATTAATAATGGATAGGTGTCATAATTGACGCCTCTCCATTATTAATCTGGCTTAATGTCACCTTACAATAGCAAGGTGGAATTAACCCTTCATTACCCCATATCCCACCGCTACACGGGAATGGGAAGAGAGTGGCCAAGTGCCAGAATAGGCGCATCTTCCAGATGTGCCTGTTCTGGGGTGGCTGGGGGCAGGTGTTTTTAGCCAGGGGGGGGGGGGGCAATAACCGTGGACCCTCTCCAGGCTATTAATATCTGCCCTCAGTCACTGGCTTTACTACTCTGGCGGAGAAAATTGTGCGGGAGCCCACGCCAATTTTTTCCGCCATTTAACCCTTTAATTTAGTAGATAGAACGGCCAAATTTTGCAGATACACACTACTGACATTAGTAGTGTGGAATCTGCAAAAAAAATGGAGAGAAGACATGGTTTACTGTATGTAAACCATGTCTCAAATCATGTCGGGTTTTAGGAAGGAGAAAGAAAAAGCCGGTAATATATATAGACAGTATATATATATATATATATTTTTATTTTTGGGACACATGGATCACTTCTATAGCGGTATGTTGGTTTTGCAAGCCTGCGAGAAAACCACGCAGTACGGATGCCATACGGATTACATACGGAGGATGCCATGCGCAAAAAACGCTGACACACCCTGCCTACGGAGGAGCTACGGACCACTATTTTCGGGACTTTTCAGCGTATTACGGCCGTAATATACGGACCGTATTGTTTTACGCTGTGTGTGACGCCGGCCTGAGCCTACCTCTGCATTCGAAGTTACCTTAAAGCGAATCTGTCAGCAGGCTTTTGCTATGTAATCTGAAGGCAGTATAAGGTGGGAGCTGAGTCACTGATTTCAGTGATGTGTCATGTATTAGGCTATTGTTTCAATACAATGAGTGTTTTATCAGCTGGATATTATCACTGCCAGGACTGGTGCTCCCATGAGCAGTGGTCTGACTCCACCCCCCCTCTGATAAGCCACTCAGTGTTAGTATACAATGTACATAGCAAGCTGTGGTGTAGGTGGAGTTAGCTTTCTCGGCTCTGCTACTTGCTACATTTAAGAAGTCTGACTGTATCACAACTGCTTCACCCAGTAAACTAAGTGATACGTCGTTGGAATCGGGGTCTCTTTTTCTATATTAATCTGCTCTCAGATGAGGAAGCAAAAACCTGGTGACAGATTCCTTTTTATGAGTACAATTCCTTGTGTCTAACATAGCAATAAACTTCTAGATCCTAACACATACATGCGAGGACCAGTGCTTTGCCCCACTTTGCTCTAATCTGTTGTACTACAAGTATGCATGGCATATGTTTGCCGAGGTCCATCAACTCAGTTAACACATGTGATGACAAGGTCGTAGCATGTAAATACATCAGAAAAGAAAAACAGATTTCCTGACAGTTTTGGCACCTGTGGCTTTTTCATACATTTTTAAAGTTAGACGTTTCCATTATTTCCTCTAAACTATGTAATAAAAGTTCTTGCCAGAGGTAATTGTCATCTGGAAAAGCACCAGTTAGCGTAGTCATGTTTTATTCTACTTGGTGGATGAAAGGCAGTACCACTAATATCATTCCACTTTAATAACTTAAGGCTGCCAGGGAATTGCATTAAACACAAGGATTTTCATCTGAGCCAAGAATTACATTGAAAGCAATGGAAATTCATACTGATCCGTCTTCTATAAGTGACAGCAACATTACCTGGAGAGCAAAGTGAAAGGATTAGCTACAAAATAGACCCAGCCAGAAAATAAGTAGTACATCTCCCGTGTCAGCCGCATAGGCCAATTACTATATGGTTTGGATCTTAGAGTCAAAATCTGCAAAATGGAATAAAAAGTGACAATATTACCAAAGAAAAACCATTTGCACCTTATTATTAACCCCATAACAAATATTGCTATGTCTCTTGCTTAGTGTTTAACCCAATAAACACTAATTTGTTTTTATGGGACTAGTAATAGTTTTGGCCCTATTTCTGATACATATGTTTTTATGTTATTCACCTTAAAGCGAACCTGTCAGCAGGATTTTGCTAAGTAAACTACAGGCATTGTCAGGTTGGCTTTATTACACTGATTAGAACAGTGCTAACCTGCTGACAGGTTCACTTTAAGGCTATGTGCACACGTTCAGGATTTCTTGCAGAAAATTCCTGAAAAAAACCGGACATTTTCTGCAAGAAATCCGCTTGAAATCTGCATGCGGTTTTGCCGTGTTTTTTTCGGGACATTTCCCAATGCATTTTGTAGTGGGAAATCCGCAAAAAAACCGCAAAATTAATGAACGTGCTGCGGTTTTTACCGTAATGCAGTTTTTTCACGGAAAAAACGCATCATGTGCACAAAACATGCAGAATTCATTCTAAATGATGGGATGCTTATTATATGCATTTTTTTTAGCAGTTTTATAGCGTTTTTATCGGGAAAAACTGCAAAAAAAACGCAACGTGTGCACACAGCCTAAATAATATTTTGATGTTGGATGTATTGATGATCATACAAAATTTGTGTAAGCTAGCTTATATTCACACTGCTCTCTTTCCAGTAGTCAAGTTTCCATTATTATAAGAAAACACTTCAGGAATCATCTCATTTCATGGCACTTTTTAATCCTGAAACATTATTTTTTGCGTTTTTTTTTTGGCTGTTCCCTTAGCCAATTTTCTGATTTTTTTTTTTTCTCTGGCAACTTTTTTTGTCAGTGTTTTTCACTATTTTTGAGCATCTTTTTTATGGCATTTTCCAGTTGTTTTTTCAATATTTTTTTTATTTGGGGGGATTTTTTAACAATTTATGGGAAGGGGATTATAGATAATAAGACATAACATAGTGATGTAAAACTTGTTCTATTAACCTCTTAACCCCCCAAGGGTGGTTTGCACGTTAATGACCGGGCCAATTTTTACAATTCTGACCACTGTCCATTTAAGAGGTTATAACTCTGGAACGCTTCAACAGATCCTGACAAATTTGACTTTGTTTTCTCGTGACACATTGTACTTCATGATAGTGGCAAAATTTCTTTGATATTATCTGCGTTTATTTGTGAAAAAAATTGGTGAAAATTTAGCAATTTTCAACTTTGATTTTTTTTAATGCCGTTAAATCACAGAGATATGTCACATAAAATGCTTAACAATTAACATTTCCCACATGTCTACTTTACATCAGCACAATTTTGGAACCAACATTTTTTTCTGTTAAGGAGTTATAAGGGTTAAAAGTTGACCAGCAATTTCTCATTTTTACAACATCATTTTTTTAGGGACTACATCACATTTCAAGTCACTTTGAGGGGTCTATATGATAGAAAATACCCAAGCGTGACACCATTTTAAAAACTGCACATCTCAAGGTGCTCAAAACTAGGGTTGAGCGAAACGGGTCGGCCATTTTCAGAAGTCGCCGACTTTTGGCAAAGTGGGGTTTCATGAAACCCAACCCGACCCCTGTATGGGGTCGGCCATGAGGTCGGCGATCTTCTGAATCTGGTATCGGAATTCCGATTCCGAGTTCCGATATGTTTGCAATATTGGAAATCGGTATCGGAATCCATATTTAAGTGTAAAATAAGGAATTAAAATAAAAAATATTGCTATACTCACCCTCTGACGCGCCCTAGTACTAACCGGCAGCCTTCCTTCCTTAGAATCAGCGCGTGAAGGGCCTTAGATGACTTCGCGGCTTGTGATTGGTTGCGCGACCGCCCATGTGACCGCTCGCGCGACCAATCACAAGCCGCGACGTCACCGAAGGTCCTTCAAGCGCTGATTCTTAGGAAGGAAGGCTGCCGGAAAGAAGCAGGGCGCATCCGAGGGTGAGTATATTCCTATTCACAAGCTGCGACATAATTTAAGGCCCTTCACGCGCTGATTCTAAGGAAGGAAGGCTGCCGGTTAGTACCAGGGCGCGTCCGAGGGTGAGTGTAGCAATATTTTTTATTTTAATTCTTTATTTTACACTTAAATATGGATCCCAGGGCCTGAAGGAGAGTTTCCTCTCCTTCAGACCCTGGGAACCATTGGAAACCGAATGCACTGCATTGGGTTTCGTGTTTCTGCCGACCCCGACCCCGACTTTTTTATAGGATCGGCCGATTTTACTCGACCCGACTTTTGAAAAAGTCGGGTTTCGTGAAACCCGACCCGAACCTATAAAAGTAAAAGTCGCTCAACCCTACTCAAAACCACATTCAAGAAGTTATTTAACCCTTCAGGTGTTTCACAGGAATTTTTGGAATGTTTAAAAAAAAATGAACATTTAACTTTTTTTCACAAAAAATTTACTTCAGCTCCAATTTGTTTTATTTTACCAAGGGTAATAGGAGAAATTGGACCCCAAAAGTTGTTGTAAAATTTGTTCTGAGTACGCTGATTCCCCATATGTGGGGGTAAACCACTGTTTGGGCGCATGGCAGAGCTCGGAAGGGAAGGAGAACTGTTTGACTTTTCAATGCAAAATTGACTGGAATTGAGATAGGACGCCATTTCGCGTTTGGAGAGCCCCTGATGTGCACAAACATTGAAAACCCCACAATTGACATCATTTTGGAAACTAGACCCCCTAAGAAACGTATCTAGATGTGTGGTGAGCACTTTGACCCACCTAGGGCTTCACAGAAGTTTATAATGCAGAGCCGTAAAAATTATAAAAAAATATTTTTTCACAAAAATATTTCGCCCCCAATTTTTTATTTTCCCAAGGCTAGCAGAAAAAACTAGACCACAAAGGTTGCTGTGCAATTTGTCCTGAAAATACGTTGATACCACCTATGTGGGGGTAAACCATTGTTTGGGCGCATGGCAGAGCTCGGAAGGGAAGGAGCGCCGTTTGACTTTTCAATGCAAAATTGATTGGAATTGAGATTGGAGACCATGTTGCATTTGGAGAGCCCCTGATGTGCCTAAACATTGAAACCCCCCACAAGTGACACCATTTTGGAAAGAAGGCCCCCGAAGCAACTTATCTAGATGTGCTGTGAGAACTTTGAACCTCTAAGTGTTTCACTACAGTTTATAACGCAGAGCCGTGAAAATAAAAATTCTTTTTTTCCACAAAAAATATTTTTTAGCTCCCAGTTTTGTATTTTCCCAAGGGTGAAAGGAGAAATTGGAGCCCAAAAGTTGTTGTCCAATTTGTCCTCAGTACGATGATACCCCATATGTGGGGGGGAACCACTGTTTGGGCGCATGGCAGAGCTCGATAGGGAAGGAGTGCCGTTTGGAATGCAGACTTAGATGGATTGGTCTGCATGTGTCACATTGCATTTGCAGAGCCCCTGATGTACCTAAACAGTAGAAACCCACCACAAGTGACCCCATCTTGGAAACTAGACCCCCCAAGGAACTTATCTAGATGTGTTGTGAGAACTTTGAACCCCCAAGTGTTTCACTACAGTTTATAACGCAGAGCCGTGAAAATAAACAATATTTCTTTTTTCCACAAAAATTATTTTTTAGCCCCTGGATTTGTATTCTCCCAAGGGTAACAGGAGAAATTGGACCCCAAAAGTTGTTGTCCAATTTGTCCTGAGTACGCTGATACCCCAGACAGTACAGACCAAAAGTTTAGACACACCTTCTCATTTAAAGATTTTTCTGTATTTTCATGACTATGAAAATTATACATTCACACTGAAGGCATCAAAACTATGATTTAACATATGTGGAATTATATACTTAATAGTGTTGAGCATTCCGATACCGCAAGTATCGGGTATCGGCCGATATTTGCGGTATCGGAATTCCGATACCGAGTTCCGATATTTTTGTGATATCTGGAATCGGTATCGGGATTAAGATTCATGTGTAAAATAAATAATAAAAATAAAAAATATTGATATACTTACCCTCGGACGCGCCCTGGTTGTCACCGCTGCAACCGCCATGCTTCCGTTCCTAAGAATGAGCGCGTTAAGGACTTTCGATGACGTCGCGGCTTGTGATTGGTCGCTGAGCGGTCATGTGATCGCTCACGCGACCAATAACAAGCTGCGACGTCATCGAAAGTCGTTAACGCGCTCATTCTTAGAAAGGGAAGCATGGCGGTTGCAGCGGTGACAACCAGGGCGCGTCCGAGGGTAAGTATATCAATATTTTTTATTTTTATTCTTTATTTTACACATGAATATGGATCCCAGGGCCTGAAGGAGAGTTTCCTCTCCTTCAGACCCTGGGAACCATAGAGGATACCTTCCAATATTTGTGTCCCATTGACTTGTATTGGTATCGGATATCGGTATCGGCGATATCCGATATTTTTCGGATATCGGCCGATACCATCCGATACCGATACTTTCAAATATCGGACGGTATCGCTCAACACTAATACTTAACAAAAAATTGTGAAACAACTGAAAATATGTCTTATATTCTAGGTTCTTCAAAGTAGCCACCTTTTGCTTTAATGACTGCTTTGCACAATTTTGACATTCTCTTGATTAGCTTCAAGAGGTAGTCACCGGGAATGCTCTTCCAACAATCTTGAAGGAGTGCCCAAAGATGCTTAGTACTTGTTGGCCCTTTTGCCTTCACTCTGCGGTCCAGCTCACCCCAAACCATCACAATTGGGTTCACGTCTGGTGACTGTGGAGGCCAGGTCATCTGGCGTAGCACCCCATCACTCTCTTTCTTGGTCAAATAGCCCTTACACAGCCTGGAGGTGTGTTTGGGGTCATTGTCCTGTTGAAAAATAAATGATGGTCCAACTAAACGCAAACCGGATGGAATAGCATGCCGCTGCAAGATATACTGGTTCCGTAAGCCTTCAATTTTGAATAAATCCCCAACAGTGTCACCAGCAAAGCACCCCCACACCATCACACCTCCTCCTCCATGCTTCACGGTGGGAACCCGGCATGTAGAGTCCATCTGTTCACCTTTTCTGCATCGCACATAGACCAAAGATCTCAAATTTGGACTCATCAGACCAAAGCACAGATTTCCACTGGTCTAATGTCCATTCCTTGTGTTCTTTAGCCCAAACATGTCTCTTCTGCTTGTTGCCTGTCCTTAGCAGTGGTTTCCTAGCAGCTATTTTACCATGAAGGCCTACTGCACAAAGTCTCCTCTTAACAGTTGTTGTAGACATGTGTCTGCTGCTAGAACTCTGTGTGGCATTGACCTGGTCTCTAAACTGAGCTGCTGTTAACTTGCGATTTCTGAGGCTGATGACTCGGATAATCTTATCCTCAGAAGCAGAGGTCTTCCTGACTCTTGGTCTTCCTTTCCTGGGGCGGTCCTCATGTGAGCCAGTTTCTTTGTAGCACTTGATGGTTTTTGCCACTGCACTTGGGACACTTTCAAAGTTTTCCCAATTTTTCGGACTGACTGACCTTCATTTCTTAAAGTAATGATGTCCACTCGTTTTTCTTTACTTAGCTTGCCATAATACAAATTCTAACAGTCTATTTAGTAGGACTATCAGCTGTGTATGCACCAGACTTCTGCACAACACAACTGATGGTCCCAACCCCATTTATAAGGCAAGAAATCCCACTTATTAAACCTGACAGGGCACACCTGTGAAGTGAAAACCATTCCCTGTGACTACCTCTTGAAGCTCATCAAGAGAATGCCAAGAGTGTGCAAAGCAGTCATCAAAGCAAAAGGTGGCTACTTTGAAGAACCTAGAATATAAGACATAATTTCAGTTGTTTCACACTTTTTTGTTAAGTATATAATTCCACATGTGTTAATTCATAGTTTTGATGCCTTCAGTGTGAATGTATAATTTTCATAGTCATGAAAATACAGAAAAATCTTTAAATGAGAAGGTGTGTCCAAACTTTTGGTCTCTACTGTATGTTGGGGTAAACTCCTGTTTGGGTGCACAGGAGAGCTCGGAAGGGAAGGAACACTTTTTTCCTTTTTCAACGTAGAATTGGCTGGATTGAGATCGGACGCCATGTCGCGTTTGGAGAGCCCCTGATGTGCCTAAACAGTGGAAACCCCCAAATTCTAACTGAAACCCTAACCCAAACACACCCCTAACCCTAATCCCAACCATAACCCTAACCACACCCCTAACCCTAATCCCAACCGTAAATATAATCCAAATCGTAACTTTAGCCCCAACCCTAACTTTAGTCCCAAACCTAACCCTAACTTTAGCCATAACCCTAACCCTAACTTTAGCCCCAACCCCAAACCTAACTTTAGCCCCAACCCCAACCCTAACTGTAGCCCCAACCCTAACCCTAACTTTAGCCCCAACCCTAACCCCATCCCTAACTGTAGCCCTATCCCTGACTTTAGCCCCAACCCTAACTTTAGCCCCAACCCTAACCCTATTGGGAAAATGAAAATAAATACATTTTTTTACATTTTATTATTTTTCCCTAACTAAGGCGGTGATGAAGGGGGGTTGATTTACTTTTATAGCGTTTTTTTTTTTAGCGGATTTTAATGATTGGCAGCCGTCACACACTAAAAGACGCTTTTTATTTTAAAAGTTTTTGCGTCACCACATTTTGAGAGCTATAATTTTTCCATATTTTGGTACACAGTCATATGAGGTCTTTTTTTTTTTGCAGGACGAGTTGACGTTTTTATTGGTACCATTTTCAGGCAAGTGACATTTTTTGATCACTTTTTATTCCGATTTTTGTGAGGTAGAATGAACAAAAACCAGCTATTCATGAATTTCTTTTGGGCGGGGGCGCTCCACGTTTGATAATATTGGTAAAGCAGTTTTATTCTTGGGGTCAGAACGATTACAGCAATACCTCATTTATATAATTTTTTATGTTTTGGTGCTTTTATACGATTAAAACAATTTAATATAAAAAATAATTATTTTTGCATCGCTTTATTCTGAGGACTATAGCTTTTTTATTTATTCGTTTATGATGCTGTAAGGCAGCTTGTTTTTTGCGCGACAAGATGACATTTTCAGCGGTGCCATGGTTATTTATATCCGTCTTTTTGATCGCGTGTTATTCCACTTTTTGTTTGGCGGTATCATAATAAAGCGTTGTTTTTTGCCTTGGATTTTTTTTACGGTGTTCACTGAAGGGGTTAACTAGTGGGACAGTTTTATAGGTTGGGTTGTTACGGTTGCGGCGATATTAAATATGTGTACTTTTATTGTTTTTTATATTTAGGTAAAGAAATGTATTTATTGGAACAATATATTTTTTTTTCTTTATTTAGGAATTTTTTTTTACTTTTTTTTTACACATGTAAATATTTTTTTTTACTTTTTTACATTGCCCCAGTTGGGGACATTGCTATATATTATCAGATCGCTGATCTGGCACTTTGCAATGCACTGTCAGATCAGCGATCTGACAGGCAGTGCAGGGAGGCTTCCCGGCGCCTGCTCTGAGCAGGCGCTTGAAAGCCACCTCTGTGCAAGACCCAGAAGGCCCCCCGCGGCCATTTTGGATCTGGGCCTGCAGAGAGGAGGCAGTAGGAGACCCTCGGAGCAATGCGATCACATCCCGTTGCTCCGAGGGTCTCAGGGAAGCACACAGGGAGCCCCCTCCCTGCGCGATGCTTCCCTATGCCGCCGGAACGCTGTGATCATCTTTGATCGCAGTGTGCCGGAGGTTAATGTGTCGGGAGCGGTCTGTAACGGCTGCCCACTCTCCCCAGTCCCACAAGCCCGCTGTCTTGGGGTAATCCTTGACACTGATCTCTCCTTTAAACCACATATCCAAACCCTTTTCACTTCCTGCCGCCTCCAACTCAAAAATATTTCACGGATCCGCACATTCCTAAACCAAGAATCTGCAAAGATCCTAGTCCATGCCCTCATCATCTCCTGCCTTGACTACTGTAACATCCTGTTCTGTGGCCTCCCCTCTAACACTCTTGCACCCCTCCAATCTATTCTAAACTCTGCTGCCCGACTAATCCACCTGTCCCCCCGCTATTCCCTGGCCTCTCCCCTCTGTCAATCCCTGCACCGGCTCCCCATCACCCAGAGACTCCTTTACAAAAGCCTAACCATGACATACAAAGCCATCCACAACCTGTCTCCTCCATACATCTGTGACCTTGTCTCCCGGTACTTTCCTGCACGCAACCTCCGATCCTCACAAGATCTCCTTCTCTACTCCCCTATTATCTCCTCTTCCCACAATCGCATACAAGATTTTTCTCGTGCATCAGCCCTACTCTGGAATTCTCTACCACAACATATCAGACTCTCGCCAACCATCAAAACCTTCAAAAAGAACCTGAAGACCCACCTCTTCCGACAAGCCTACAACCTGCAGTAACCACCGATTGACCAAACCGCTGCACGGCCAGCTCTACCCTCACCTACTGTATCCTCAGCCATCCCTTGTAGATTGTGAGCCCTCGCGGGCAGGGTCCTCTCTCCTCCTGTACCAGTTGTGACTTGTATTGTTCAAGATTATTGTACTTGTTTTATTATGTATACCCCTCCTCACATGTAAAGCGCCATGGAATAAATGGCGCTATTATAATAAATAATAATAATAATAATAGTGCCGGATGTCAGCTGACGATAGTCAGCTGACACCCGGCCGCGCTCCCCCTGTGAGCGTGGCTGATCCACTATGATGTACTATCCCGTCACTAGGAATTAAGTCCCAGGTCACCTCGAATGGATAGTACGTCATATGGGATAAAGGGGTTAAACAAGTAAGTAGGATGATATATTCAAAGAATCAACAGAGGAAATAAAAAGGTTAATGAAAGAGGAAAAGACTGAGGAAGGAAAAGTTAGGAAAGGTAGAGGGGAAGGGGAAGGAAAGAAAAGGGCATAGGAGAAGATTGGATAAGATAAACATGGAGAGTAGGGACAGGGGAAAAGATCCTTATTGAAACGATATTTATAATACAACAATTTTCAATTTGCTTTGTTAAATATGTAATTGTACTTGTACTTCTTTGCAAATAATAAAGCTTTTAACCTAAAAGGGGCATTCCAACTTGAGGAAAGAAATAAGTATCAAGATGACCAGGTGGAATAATATTTTTTTAAATAATTGTTTCTTAGAGTGTAAGAATTTTCAAAAGAATTATGGGTAGATGTTCCCTCCATTTCAGATATAATGAAAAGAATATCTATTAATTTCCACTTGCATGCTATAAGTATTTTTGTTACAGCAAATACCGGTAGATGAATTGTGAGATATTTAATATTGGGGGAAGTCAAGTTTTCCAGTTGTTTTTTGAAAATCATCAAGCAATAAAGAAAACACTAGCATTATTTCAGGTGAAAAGTCTGCAAATTGAACATACAACAGGTAGCAATGATAGGCAATTAGCAAGACAACCTGTCACACCGTAAACGGCGATAAAGGGGCAGGATGGCGTACTGGGACCCGCACCTGTCCCTGACTCTATAAAGGGGCCCTGACTTGCCCTTATCTCAGGGGTACCTATAATGGTTAGGAGGCCTGAGCCGCCAGCGTATCCCTGTCTAGTGTGTAAACCCTATCAGTGGTCCCCTCTCCCCCCCAGGAAGGAGGACTGCACAAAAATAGCAAAACAGCAAATAGACAGGGAATACAGACAAGGTAACTTAAATAGCAAACACCCCAAAAGCTCACACAACCACAGAGGAAACACTGTAAGAAAAATGGTAGCAACAACAAAGGAGGGAAAACAGGTTTAACATGCAACCAAATAAGCAGACAATAATCTAAGTAGATAAACCTCCAAGCTCCTAAGGATATGTTTCCACGTTCAGGAAACGCTGCGTGTTTGACGCTGCATAGAGACGCAGCGTTAAACACGCAGCGTCCGGATGTTACAGCATAGTGGAGGAGATTTCATGAAATCCCGTCTCCACTATGCGTGGTAACACGCATCCGGCAGCCCTGCGATTCCGGACATGCAGCGCATTTTTTTAGATCGCAGCATGTCCGTTTACTTTACGGCGATGCTGCGCCGCCGCAAGGTATAACACAGGGCCTTATGTGTGGGGTGCGGTGATTCCGGATGTGTGCAATGAACACATCCGGCATCATTGTGCCTCCAAAAGGGGGCGGAGCAAGTTATCCGCTCTGTCAAAACCGCCGGCCATCCTGAACGTGGACACGTACCCTTATACCACGCTCCTTCACACTCCTAGCCAGACAGCTGAACTGATCACTGACAACAGTTGTAGTCAAAGCTAGGTCTATATAGAGGCTGAGATTACAAAATCCAATTCAGCTGAGAGACCAAGCTCTCAGCAACTTCAGCAACAAGATTAACTCCTGCACTGCTGGCACAAGGCAGCCAGGTCATAATTCAGGAGAAGAGCTTCTGTTCACTGTGTGTGAACGAGGCCCAGAGTGCTGCGGTTCTCTGAAGCCTCTTAGTCGCGGTAGCCCCGTGACATAACCCATATAAAGGAGTAGTTACCACAGACCATTTCTCTGTTCTCATCCTTTTTGGCTGTTGATTTGGTCAGATGTAGTGTTTTACTGCTGACAGCTGCTGTCCTGCTCCTAATAAACTAGGTGATTTCAATAAGAGCCATTAATATTAATCCTTTTTAGGTCTTCATGTGAATAGTAATAGTTTGATAAAGGCCATTAGTAAGTTAAACAAAGAAAACAAGTCTTCATCTTCTTTCAAATATTGTGCAGAAGAGAAAGCTTTGACTTTTAATCATATCTTGTGTTTTTAGTATATGAGGTACAAATCTGCAGTCATTCTACATGACTTCTGACTTACGAATCTTCACAGTGTGTAGTGTGCACACTGAAAGGTTTTTCCGGTGTGGCTGGGAGCCGACAGGTGTGTGACTGCAAGTATGCAATTTGCATTCATGCGGTCATGTGCCAACTAGACGTGAGTGGCCTTGCTCAATACAAGTGAATTGACACATCTAGTCGGAATATGAACAGAAGTATGTAAATGGCATACTTCCGGTCACATGGCACTGGAGAATCCTGACAGTGCGCACTGTGAGGATTCACAAGTCTGCAGTCACATACAGTGAGAGCAAACTTGAACCCAAAGCCTGGACAACCCATTCAAGATGCTCACTACATGTATTGGGTGTAACACATTATTCTCCTTTGCTCACTAATGTATTCAATTAATGGATGTCTAGCCTTATACACCAAATTCTATACTGATTACTTTTTGCTTACATGTTTATAGTTATAGCTTAATTATTTTTTACGCTTACCTTACCAAAAGGCAATACAATTCTGGCCTTCTTGGGCTGCCAGTACATTGATATGGATTTCCTTAATAAAAGGCCCCATAGTGATGGCTACAGGCAGCCAAAATTTTGACTTTTATCTCTATGGCTGTGTTAGAGGAAAAAGTGGATTTAGAGCTCTGTACTGGAAAAAAGAGCACAAAACAGAACTACAAGTGCTACAAATATACAGTATATATAGTATTTGAAAAAAGTAAATAAGCATAATACAAAATGAAATTATACTGATCATAGACTTTGACCTTTCACCACCTTAAGCCACCATAGATATAATCATTAACATCTTTACCACTTGTAACCACCATGAATATTTGGTGTTGACCTGTAACCCAACTTGGACTCTAGATATGAACCCATGACTACCTAGCTGCATTTATAAATCATGCATCTAGTCTAAGTAGTCTGAAAAGGTCAAAATGACAGGAAACGTCCATGTAGTAGCACAATGCTGACCCAACTGATTATTGTAGGTCTATTCCATCATTAGGCTTCGGTCATCAAAAGTAAAACAAAAATAAAAATAGCAAAGAACAGAGAATTAGGACGAATACTTGAAAGTTTACAACAGCTCGTTATTAATTAAGGAGTGTGAATAAATAATCAAATGTGGGTGGAGAACATTTCCAAAAGGTTACATATTTTGTGTGCTTTTGGTAATGCAATTCATATTTACATTTGACAGAGAGCAGACAGGTCATTAAGGCTGTCAGCACTAACTTGATTCATGAAATACATAGCAGATGCTACTAGAGCCAGCCAAAACAGCCAAGCCTTAAAACAGAGTAATATATATATATATATATATGTATATATATATATATATTATATACAGTATATATGTTTCTGCGTACCTCAGACCTAAATCTATATCAGATTTCCATACTACTCCTAAAATTAAAGTGAACCAAATTAAACAAATGAGACAAAAATATTAGGCTTTGTAATGTTTTAAATGACGGAAATGAACTAATATCATATGTCTGTAAATAGCAAAAGAATATGACAACTATCAGGATTAGCGGATAATTTTGTGCAGCCAGGCTCTGATTCATACTGTACATGCGTTGGACAGCATTAATCCAGTGATAAGTTCCCTTTAAAGGGAATCTATCACCAGGTTTTTGACACATCTGAGAGCAGTATAAAGTAGAGACAGAGACCCTGATTCCAACAATATATAATTTATTGGGCCGATTGCTGTAATTTTTTTTTAGAGTCACTGTTGTATTAGATTGTTTCTAGGACTAGTAAACCTGCTGCCATGTCATCCTCCATATTCATGTGCTCTGTATAACCCCAACCCCAACACTGATTAGCAGCTTTCTACCTATGCACAATGTATACAGAAAACTGTCATTCGGTGCTCTAGGTGGAGGTATATCAAGCTTAGCGCAGAGAACTAGTAGATCTGCAGCAGATAAAACTGTGATTTTATCAAAATTGTCGAAGGCAGCCCAGTAAGTGACACATCACTGGAATCTGGGTCTCTGTCTATAAATCCGACTGATCTCTGATGGTGTTGCAAAAACCTGATGAGAGCCCTTTTAATCTAATAGAATGAGTGTCACTAACAGGCTTTAAGTCAGACACTGTGCCAGACATGTGCAATTCTAATGCTAAGCAACCACCCACTCCATAAATTGGTAGGTATGAGAGTGTTAGTTCAATTAGTAATTTGCACCTGTGTTGCCTGTGATCTTATCAAGGAGTACTTCTGCATCCTGTAAGTGCATTAGGCTTGTAACTTGTGCTATTAAAGGGAATCTGTCACCTAATTTGACCCTATAAGCTTTGGCCACCGCCATCATGGGCATTCTGTAATGCTGTAGATAAGCCCCCGATGTAACCTGAAAGATAAGAAAACCAAGTTAGATTATACTCACCCAGGGGCTTTCCCGGTGCTCTCCAGTACGATGGGTGTTGCAGGTCCAGGTCTGGCGCCTCCCCTCTTCATACGATGACGTCCTCTTCCTTGCTGCTGTCGCGGCTCCTGCGCAGGCGTACTTTGTCTGGCCTGTTGAGGGCAGCGTAAAGTACTGCAGTGTGCAGGCAGTGGGAAAGGTCAGAGAAGCCCAGCACCTGCGAACTGCAGTACTTTACCCTGCCCTCAACAGGGCAAATCAGAACGCCTGCGCAGGAGCCGCCACTGAAGCAAGGAGGATAACGACATCATATGAAGATGGGAGGCGCCGGACGCCCATCGGACCGCACCGCCCCCCCCCCCCCAAGTGAATGTAATCTAACTTGTTTTTCTTATCTTTCAGGTTACATCGGGGGCTTATCTACAGCATTACAGAATGCTGTAGATAAGCCCCTGATGGCGGTGGCTGAAGCTTATGGGGCCAAAATTAGGTGACAGATTCCCTTTAAATATGGCTGCCTTTTTCTGCTATGCTTTTTGAAAGTTTTGTGTCATTTTTCTGTGTTTTAGGGGCACAGAGAGGCAGCAGCCTAGGTGGCAGTATCGAGAAGGGCAGTGCAGTGGGGATATTATGGAGAGGGTCATGGAGGGGGGATATTATGGAGAAAAGCAGTATTAAGGGCAGGGGCATACAAGGAAATCATGGGCTCTAGCAAAAGTCCTACTTGGGCTCCCTCCAAAAAAAAAAAAATATATTTAGATTTGGCACAGAAGAGCATATATTACAATTTTGCAGCCCTTACTGATGTAAATTTGCCTCTATTGAAGCCCTTTAGTGTTTCCACATACTATAATAGCCCCCACTAGCACTCCAAACAGTATAATGTTCCCCTCACATAGCCCTCTGGACAGCATAATGGGCCCCACATAACCCTCCACACAATATAATGGCTCTCGCAGCACTCTAAATAGTATGATGGCCTCCACATAGCACTCCAAATAGCATGATGGCCCTCAAATATCCCTCCCCATAGTATGACAGCAATCCAATATGATTTAACAATTAGAAGGTATATCATCTGTGAATAGGATTAGTCAGAGATTATGTCTGCACCCTTGCGGAAGAAGCGAAACGGCGTCCGTCCGGTGTGGGCTGGCCACAGCTCTTTGCCTTATCTTTGACTAATCCTATTCACAGATAATATACCTTCTAATTGTATAATCATATTGGATTTCTGTCTGGAATGGGTGTTTGGACTGATTTGCCTAGTGGCATGATTTAAATGCAGGGTACATATCCTCATGTTCAAAATCTAATCACTGTACTACCACTGGGTTAATGAAATGCAGGATACATCTCCTTATGCTTAATATTTTATCTTTGCACTTGTACCTTACTTGTCTCGCCCCTTACTTGTAGCATCCTGTATTCCAGTACACCCCCCACCACCACCACCTCTTTTTCATCGGAATTTCCTTTCTTTTGGGGAGGGGTTTCTGGATGGTACTAACCATTGCACTGGCACTTTACTTGCAATAGTTGTAAGGTTTAACAGCCTTCTGTTATATCCTGCTATCCTGCACCTTTTTATATTCTTTCTCTCTAGGCTTTGCATATATTACACTGCTGGTGGCACCCCACTACCCACTTCATTGGAGGCCTTTTTGTCCTGTCCTTTTTATGTGTACCTGTTTTTATAAGAGTAATTAACAAAAGTTCATGTTTTAACCTCTCGGAATCTCTTCATAACTGACAGCCATTTTTTAACTGCTGTAACAGATCATGGTGTTTTCAGGTATTTAGCTCCCTGGTTTGTACGTTATCTGTGTGAATGTGCTTTGGCAATCATAACAACTTGGTTCTGATGAAGTAATCATGTACTGACAGTAGTTCTAGTAATGTATTCATGTAAGTAACCCTATACATTTTGTGCATCCCTTGGTATTGGTTCAGTATGTCTATGTGGTCCTTGGAACAAAAATGTTGTCCACCTCTGCTACATACTGTACAATATAATGGCTTTTTCAATCACTGAAACAAAAACACCTTGGTTTCATGCAAGTCAATTGGGGAAATTATTTGGCTAGTTGTCTAGAAAAACAAATATTCATTTCTTCCGCCTGAGAAGGAAGGAAACGTTTTAGCTGTCTCTGGTCATCTAATTTCATGTATACCTGATAAATTCTGCATTCACATTACAAAAACTGAGAGGCGAGCAGAACATTAAAATGTGAAACAAATAGAATTTTAATCTAAATATTTTCTCAGTAATGTACATGCAGGACAGGGTGTCCCATAGCAAAAATAATTAGCTCCCTTTTAGGTGCTGATTGAAACAACTACCCTCCTAACCACATGTGACAGAAAGCACTGGTGTCCCAGTTCCCAGTGCAGAATTTAAGAGTAGTTTGTGACTTTAACATTGATGGCCTACCCCTAGAATAGGTAATCAGTGTCTGATTGATGTGGTGCGACAACCCTCACCAATAAGCTGTTCCCAGTGTCGGCCAGAACTGCTCAGTTATGCGGCTGCACAGCACATATCCGTTGACTGTATAGTGGCTGCGGCTAGGTACTGCACTTCTGTCCCCTCTTAAAATAAGTATGGGGTGCATCGGTGGGGGTGCTGGGTGTTGCACCCCCACTGATCACACATTAATGACATATCCTAAGGACAGGCCATCAATATTAATGTCTCAGACAACCCATTTAAGTACATTTCACACTTAATTTTCTAACATTATAAATAAACGTAGGTGGGTTTACTAGTATCAAGAAACTTCTCAATCAGCAGCATTGAATTAAAGGTAACTTGCCACCCCCAAAATCGAAGGTGAGCTTTTTTTCTCATCTTTTAGGATACATTGGGGTCTTATCTACAGCATTCCAGAATGCCCCTGATGCTGGTGTGCTTAGCTCACCTTCGATTTTAGGGGTGACAGGTTCCATTTAACCCCTTCATGACCTTGGGATTTTTCATTTTTCCGTGTTCGTTTTTCACTCCCCTCCTTCCCAGAGCCATAACTTTTTAATTTTTCCGTCAATTTGTCCATGTGAGGGCTTATTTTTTGCGGGACGAGTTGTACTTTTGAAAGACATCATTGGTTTTAGCATGTCGTGTACTAGAAAACGGGAAAAAAATTCCAAGTGCGGTGAAATTGCAAAAAAAGTGCAATCCCACAGTTGTTTTTTGTTTGGCTTTTTTGCTAGGTTCACTAAATGCTAAAACTGACCTGACATTATGATTCTCCAGGTCAGTACGAGTTCATAGACACCTAACATGACTAGGTTATTTTTTATCTAAGTGGTGAAAAAAAATTCCAAACTTTGCTAAAAAAAAAAAAAAAAATTGCGCCATTTTCCGATACTTGTAGCGTCTCCATTTTTCGTGATCTGGGGTCGGTCGAGGGCTTATTTTTTGCGTGCCATGCTGGCATTTTTAATGATAGCATTTTGGTGCAGATACGTTCTTTTGATCGCCCGTTATTGCATTTTAATGCAATGTCGCGGCAACCTAAAAAACGTAATTCTGGCGTTTCGAATTTTTCTCTCGCTACGCCGTTTAGCGATCAGGTTAATGTTTTTTTTTAATTGATAGATCGGGCGATTCTGAGCGCGGCGATACCAAATATGTGTAGATTTGTTTTTTTTATTGATTTATTTTAATTGGAGCGAAAGGGGGGTGATTTAAACTTTTATATTTTTTTTATTTTTTTCCCCTTTTTTTTAACCTTTTTTTTTACTTTTGCCATGCTTCAATAGCCTCCATGGGAGGCTAGAAGCAGGCACAGCACGATTGCCTCTGCTACCTAGCAGCGATCTGCTGATTGCTGCTATGTAGCAGAAATGGAGGTGTGCTGTGAGCGCCGACCACAGGGTGGCGCTCACAGCCACCGGTGATCAGTAACCATAGAGGTCTTTAGGACCTCTATGGTTACCATCCTGACGCATCGCCGACCCCCGATCATGTGACGGGGGTCGGCGATGACGTCATTTCCGGCCGCCCGGCGGGAAGCGGTAGTTAAATGCCGCTGTCTGCGTTTGACAGCGGCATTTAACTAGTTAATAGTGTCGGGATCACACTCAGTCGGAGCAGCCTTTGGAAGTGGGGAATCACCAGAAATAATACACAAGACACGTCTTGTATAGTGTATCACTGGGAAGTCTCTGAAGCACGCCTGCCTTCAAGGTGCTATCCCTTCTTTATATAGTTGTTTCAGTAGGTTTAGTGGTTATACAAGTTTTGCATGTTTAAACAAAGAGACAAAACAGGAAAGAAAGAAAAGAAAAGAAAACAGTTTCGTGGGCGGCAGTTTCACAACAAACAGTACAAAGGCAATTCCACAGACAAGAAAAACAGGATTTCATACTATAGCTAAAATGTCCTTGAATGGACAGGTCAATATTTATCACAAATTCTTTTTTTTTTTTTTTTTGTTCATTGAGGTAATCATTTTTGTTCTGCTCTTCACAATCCCCCCTTTGACATATTCCATTCAAAACCTTGTCGATCATTTTAGTCATTCTTTTTGTGATATTACAAAAAAAAAACTTTATATTCTCGCATCCATTACACAAAATTTATTTGTGCATACCGAGATACCCTTGAGTACAACCTTGAATAATACATATATAATTACAATAACCATAACTGTATGTATTAGGCTTTGCATAATCCCGGTAACCCACCCACCGATCCCTCTGAACCAATTGGCCGGGTTAAGAAAAGAAAAGGTATCTGACCACCAGCTATCCTTATTTTGGTCATTGTCTTTGTCATACTGATCCCTGAGTCGTTGTACGTCTTTTAATTTAAATCTCATACTCATAGTACTATTCGGGTCTATATAATGACAGCAGGTGGGTCCGATGATTTGACACATACCCCCTTGTGAGGCAGTTAGGTAATCCAATACCAGGGTATGTTGGTTAGTGACTATTATAAGCTGATTCTGTACAGCTATACTAGTATTTAATATGTCCAATATATCCCAAATCTGATCATCTAGATAATCCGTGGCTCTAACTAATTTATCCCACATTTGTGTTAACATAGGATAAATAAAAATGGTACTAGCAATTTTGTTGGGAATTCCCATTTGTACTATATGCGGCCTCCCCGAGGGACGTGGTGAGTTATCTGCAGCTCTTTTATACAGTGTGTGCTTGGGCACGGCTTGCATATTCACTTGTTTATTTGAAATTATGAAAGTAGCCGGGGTTAGGCGTCCTAATGTACAAGTACCCTTTATACCTACGGGAAGCCATTTATATGCTCCTTCTCCGCATATCCAAAATGTACCCTCAGGCAGATCCCACAAAGCTGAGTGCTGCAATACCAATCTGTGAGCCAAATCCACAAAACTAGATACATTCTGAAGCATACACCAAGAGGGTTTTTGTCCCAAGGGGCTACAGTACCCGGCTGCGGGATTCCCACATACATGCATTCCGTTGACATACTCATTGGATTCATTACAAACCAGGTTCCCCGGCTTACTTGTACAACTGTCTGCATCACCTTGGGGGAACAACTCAGAATGTTCCCATTTTCTATTATGTATGTATCTTTCCAATACTGTAGGTTTGAAAGCATCAGAGGAAGGGGTGGTTGTACTGAAACTGAGCTGTAGATTTTCAGTGGGGACCTGTCCTAAATCAGTTAATCCAGTCTTATTCCTAGGTACCCATTTTCCTCCCTTGAATGCTAAATATTGTAAGTTGTCTATTTTTCCTGTAAGATTGCCCTGCCACCAAGGAAATTCTACCCATCCCACAATTGGTATGGCGATTGTAGTATTCCATAGTCTAGTATTGCCAGGTTGGTTGTTGGCCAGGTTGTCTGAACAATTAGGCCAAGCGAATATTTCTTCAGCTGACACGGGAACTGCTAGAAAAGGTATACTTGTGGCTGATACTGGTGAATGGGTACAGATCCAACAATCTGCCAGGGGTTGCGTATTATTTAACAAGTCATGCACTAATTTTCTATGATGTTGTACGAATCTATTGTTCAAAGGGGCTAGAGAATTCAGTCTTTCCCATGCCTCCGTTGAGGTTAACATTATTAACATCAATATCATGAGTCTTATACTGCTTTTTTGCAATGGCTTGCATGTATCCATGATGCCTTTCCTTCAAGCTTGACTGCTGTTGGAGTTGTTAACAGGACTTGGAAAGGTCCGTCAAATCTCGGTTCCAGAGTCTTTCTGGTGTGTCTTTTCACGTAGACTTGATCACCAGGTTCCAACTTGTGTCCTCCTTCGAGATTTTCTGGATCTGGAAGGGAAGCAAAAACTTGCGAATGCACTTTAGTTAAACGTTTTTGTAATTCTTGTACATAAGCAGTTAAAGTCTCAGTATTCAACATCAGTTGTTGTGGAAAATAACAACCCAAATTTGCTGCTCTACCAAAAAGAATCTCATGTGGTGACAGCTTAGCCTTCCCCCTTGGGGTGTTTCGGATGGAATACAGGGCAAGTGGTAGACACTCAGTCCAAGGCTTTCCTGTTTCTGCCATGGCCTTCTGGATTTTTAATTTTATTGTCCCATTTAATCTTTCCACTTTACCTGAACTCTGTGGATGATATGGAGTGTGAAACTGGTTTTCTACTCCCAACATTTTCATAACATTCTGGAATATTTCCCCAGTAAAATGGGTACCTCTATCTGACTCGATCACCTCAGGCATGCCGTAACGGGGTATCCGTTCATGTGCTATTTTAATGGCAGTAGTTTTTGCTGAGGCTTTACGAACTGGATAAGCCTCTGGCCACCCTGAGAACATGTCCACACACACAAGCACATATTCGTATCCATTGTACCTAGGAAGTTGGATGTAGTCGATCTGGAGTCTTTGAAAGGGATACAGTGGTCTTACATGATGCTTGGTTGGGGTTTTAATGGCCTGACCTGGATTGTGTGCCAGGCATATAGCGCATGCAGCACACATGTTCCGAGCAAAATTACCAAAGCCTGGAGCCAACCACCTTTCTTTTACCTTGAGCGTCATACCATTTGCCGACACATGCGTGGGTAGGTGGAGGTCACTTGCCACTGCGGGGTACCAGGCTCTGGGTAAACACAACAAAGTTCCTTTTTTCCATAATCCTTGCTGATCTTCTGCCCCTTTTTTCTGCCACTGCCCTCGTTCTTCGTCGTCTACCTGTTTCTGAGCTTCCTTCAATCTTTCCTCATCATCTTCAGAGCTATCTAGTGTGTGGGCATGATGTAAGGGTTTACGTGCTGCCTGTTTTGCTGCCTTATCGGCTTTATCGTTACCCCTGGCTTCCTCGGTGTCGAGTCTCACATGTGCAGCTACCTTTATCACCGCTATTTCTTTAGTTTCTTGTGCTGCCTCCAGAATCTGTCTAATGAGGGAGGCATGTTTAACAGGTTGGCCTGAAGCAGTCATATAACCTCTGGCTCTCCATATTACGCCAAAATCGAAAATAATGCCATGTGCATATCTAGAATCAGTGTATATGTTTGCTGTCTGATCTTTGGCTATTTTTAGAGCTTCAACTAATGCCGTAAGTTCTGCTTCTTGTGCAGACTGATTAGCAGGGAGAGGTTCTGCTTTCAGCACTTCATGCTGAGTTACAACCGCATAACCTGTATGAAATTGTCCATTCATATCTGCATATCTACTGCCATCTATGAAAAGTTCAAATGTAGCATTACAGAGTGGCTTGTCACGTACATTACATAAGCCCTGAGTCTCTTGTTCCATTAATTGTACACAATCATGCATTGACTTTGATGGGTCAAAGGAGTTGGAGAGTGCAGTTTCAAAGGAGTTGGAGAGTGCAGTTTCCTCAGGTATGGTACCCCCCTCAGACTCTAAAGGGAGCAAAGACGCGAGATTAAGAGTCTGAATCCTGGCAAAGGAAATGTTGGGCGGCAGTAGTAGGGAACATTGGAGACGGAGGTGTCTGGCCATTGAAATATGTTTAGGTTGGACCTGGTTAAGAATGCCATGTACATCATGAGTGGTCTGAACTAGAAGTGGGTGATCAAGAACAATCTCAGAAGCTTTATCTAATAACAGTGAAATTGCGGCTACTACTCTTACACAAGAAGGTGCGGCTCTAGCTACAGGGTCCAGATGAGCTGATATGTATGCCACAGGTCTCTGTTTGTTTCCATGTTTTTGTGTGAGCACCCCTGTAGCATGTGAGGATATCTCAGCTGCCATCAATTGAAAAGGTTTAGTGTAGTCTGGGAGTCCCAAAGCCGGAGCTGATACCAGTGCTGTTTTCAAAGAGGAAAATGACTGTTTAGCCTCTTCACTGAGTGAATATGGTGTGTTGGCAATACAGTCATATAAAGGCTGCATGAGTTGACTTGCATGTATGATCCACTGTCTACAGTGTGAAACAATACCTAGGAAAGCACGCAGCTGTTTGTGATTCCTGGGTTCAAGCATGTTACGTATGGCTTCCGTACGTTGAGGTGTGAGGTGTCTGATGCCCTGTGATATGCAGTGACCTAAAAACACGACTGTTTGTTGACAAGCCTGGAGTTTCTGTCTATTCACTTTACAGCCTTCTTGCGCTAGGAAAATTAAGAAATTAACAGTTGAGGTAACTGCCGTCTGCTCATCAGGGCAACAAATAAGTAAGTCATCTACATACTGTAGAATGACTACTCCTGGTTCTGGGATGAAATTTTTTAGCACGGTCTGCATTGCTTCAGAGTACAAAGTTGGTGAGTGTACCATACCTTGTGGCAATCTTGTCCATGCTAATTGTTTACCCTTGAATGTAAAGGCAAACAAATGCCAACAGTTCTTATGTAGTGGCACAGAAAAAAATGCGTTTGATAAGTCAATTACCGTAAAATATGCAGCAGTGCTGGGAATTTGAGACAGTAAGGTATGAGGATTCGGTACCACAGGGGTGACCGGTGCCAAAACCTTATTGATTTCCCGTAAGTCGTGCACCATGCGATATTTCACCATAGTTTCTTTGGAGGACACTTTCTTTTTAACAGGATATAAGGGTGTATTGGCGGGTGACCTGATTTCTACCAAAACACCTTGTAACACATAATCCTGAATTTGTTGAGAAATCGCCTGTTCTTGCTGGGCGCTGATGGGGTATTGCCTAAGCTGAGGTAATATGGTTCCCGGGGCAGTTTCTAACAGTATAGGAGCTACTGATAAAAATCCTACATCAGTGTCTCCTTTTGCCCATAGGCTGTCAGGAACCCGAGACAAGTCAATTTTTGCTTGTTGAGTGTAAATTTCGGGAAAATCCTCCATTGCCTGTATTCTAACATATGGTTCCAGAGTTTCTGCATCTTCAGGGATGGTCAGCATAACTGTGCCATCTTCTCTAAAATGGATGTTTGCATGCATTTTACTTAAGACATCAGTACCCAACAAGCAGGTAGGTGCACCTTTAGCATATTAAACATTTGGATACAAAAGTTTTAGGGCCAAAGCTCACATTTAAAGGTTTTGTAAAGGGCAACGCCTGAATTTTACCATCATACCCTTCTGCATATGTAACCTTTGAGGATATATTGTCAGGATATGGTAAAAAGTCCTGATTTAAAATGGAGGTGTTGCTCCCGTATCTATCAGAAAAGGTACATTTTTACCCTCAACTTCAACTTGTATTATTGGTCTTCTAGAAGGAAGAGAGACCTGCATAACTTTCAGTCATTCTGAGCTGTCTGTTTGATCAGGCACTGGGTTATTTATCCTATTTTTGGGTACAAAGGTTCCTGAATCTATATCTGTTTTTCTCTTCCTACATTCCCTTTGGAAATGTCCTGGCTTCTTACAGTAATGACAAGTAAACTTTTGATTAGCAGAGCCAGTATTAGCCTGTGCAATTCTTACTGGCTTAGAATTTTCTCTTAAGTCCATTTCTATCCCTACAGCTTTCTGTCTAGCCAGGTGTGGGTCTTCCAAGGTTCTCCAATCAGGGGTTGCGGCCTTAAGCTTTTCCTTCACTTTTGGAGACAATCCATCTATAAAGGTTTTTGTAACTAACCTCATCATTCCTGGAGCGGTTAGATCCATGCCTTCATCTCTGAAATTATTTTCTACACTTAGATAATATTCGTCTACTGATTGTCCAGATTTCTGAGCCACCACTCCCGTTGTTCCTCTCTGCCTCTGTCTCTCCCTCATGAAAACCATTAAGTGATCTACAAATTGTGTACCTGATTCTATCGTTTGTAAGGCACCATCTCCTGCTTGGGGCCTATGTACCTGTAGATTTGCTAATAGCTCCTGAAAGAGTCCAGGAGTCATTTTCATTCTACATAATTCTTCTCCATCTGCCCAAACTCCAGCGTGAGTCTGCATAATTTGCTGTATATATTGTGCAAATCTAACTGGACACTGGGTGGGATCTGGTGCGTTATGCAAGAGAGACATGCCTTCAGCGGGGGACCAAGGGAAATATTGTCGAGTTTGGTGATATCTAGTTCCCATTACTCCGTCAGCACCAGGTTCCCTAAAGGGTCTTGGTACTACCCTAACAGGGGCAAGTACAGCGCCATGTCTAGGTGTACCACAGGCTAGGCAATCATTTCTCCAGTCTGGATTTTGTTGTCCACAGTGCGGACATACCCATCCTCCTGGTCCGGCTAAACTTTGAGGTGGTGTTTGGAGAAAAGATGGGGCATGTGGGTTAAGGTATGGGGGTGGAGTATTTTTAGATTCCACATTTTGTTTTTCTCCACAGCCTGTGGGTCTAATAAACCACTTTTTACTCTGTTGATTATATGTCCATCCCTCATTTTCTGCTACCCTAGAGACATCAATCAATGCTTGGATCTGATCTATCCATTTCTTGTCTCTGATTATGCCTTTTTTCCTTTCCTGAATTCCTTCCCATAGTTTTCTACTAAAAGCTTCTGCCCTAGTAACTCCAAACTTACTAAAAATCTTTTTCAGCCCCTTAGTGGCATCTTCACCACTTCTCTCCTTTATGATAGTATAGATATCTAATTCTTCTGGTTCCGACTTTGTTTGCTTATTCCCCATTTTCTTATCCTGAGCTTTCTTGCCCTAGGTGGCGTTTGGGTATGAGAATACCTCGTTACCTTCTTCCTAAGGAGCTAGGATGTCTTTTTCTTGCCCTAGGTGGCGTTTGGGTATGAGAATACCTCGTTACCTTCTTCCTAAGGAGCTAGGATGTTTAAACTGTGTTGATGTAAGAAAATCCTGATTCCTACACCTATAGCAAACAACACAAATGCAACCAGACAGAAAAAGAAAAAGAACATACAACGTATCTTGTCCCAGGCTAATTTATCTGTCCTGGGCTTATACTATCACATACAACGTATTCTTGTCCCAGGCTAATTTATCTGTCCTGGGCTCATACTATCATACACTTATCCGTCACCAGGTTTTTGTCAAAGACAGGATCAGAGATTGAACATAGGCGCGGAGGTCTCCCCGAAAGGACGCAACCACGTTGCCCAGTGGGACAGTCACTTCTTCTGTTTCAACCCCCTGGGCGGCTTATAGGGCTATTCCCAACTTCCACACACCTTCTATTCACATTCACTCTCATTCAATGCCGTACTCCGTGAGGTGATCAATTCCTAAATAGTTCAAGAACCCGAGCTTTAGGTATCCTCCTCTACTAGAACTACCCGCTAAAGAACACGACACAGAAAATCTTACAGACAGTGCAGGGCAGATATAAGAGATCTAACAGTGTCTCTTACCTGGCCAGGTTTTTGTTCATCTGCCGTCCATTATCCCAGATTCTCTTTTCGTTCGTATTCTGCCGGTGTTCTTGAAGGAATACACAGACCTCGGGTCCCTGTTCGGGCGCCAGGAAATGTCGGGATCACACTCAGTCGGAGCAGCCTTTGGAAGTGGGGAATCACCAGAAATAATACACAAGACACGTCTTGTATAGTGTATCACTGGGAAGTCTCTGAAGCACGCCTGCCTTCAAGGTGCTATCCCTTCTTTATATAGTTGTTTCAGTAAGTTTAGTGGTTATACAAGTTTTGCATGTTTAAACAAAGAGACAAAACAGGAAAGAAAGAAAAGAAAAGAAAACAGTTTCGTGGGCGGCAGTTTCACAACAAACAGTACAAAGGCAATTCCACAGACAAGAAAAACAGGATTTCATACTATAGCTAAAATGTCCTTGAATGGACAGGTCAATATTTATCACAAATTCTTTTTTTTTTTATTTTTGTTCATTGAGGTAATCATTTTTGTTCTGCTCTTCACAATAGGTGCGGGCAGATCTCGATTCTGCCCGCGCCTATTACAGGCACATGTCAGCTGTTTAAAACAGCTGACATGTCCCGGCTTTGATGCGGGCTCACCGCGGAGCCCTGCATCAAAGCAGGGGATCTGACCTTGGACGTACTATCCTGTCCGAGGTCAGATAGGGGTTAAAAAAAAAAATGCACCTATTATGGGGAGCTCACTGCATACAGCCACACGAACCACCAATGATATTACAAGAATACTTTTATAATTAGCTACACTACTATACACAGGAATGGATGATTTAGTACAGTGAGTTTTATTAGAGCTGGAGGAGGATTTAGAGATTTGTCCCAGTTCAATAGCGTTTGAATAAATGCATTTGCTCTTGCACAACATACTTTAATGAAGAAAAGAGCAACGTGTGATTAAACCCCTCTATCAAGGTGGTCTATGGAAACTGCATTAGGTTGTCATTATGATTTAAAAGGAGAAAACACAGTAGTTTGACAATAAATGGCTTCACCCAACCACTAACCATGAGTGGAGAAAAAGTTTTGGTGTTATCATTCATATTCTATGTAAAAAGGCAAAGAAAGCAAAAATTCTGCCGGGGTATGTAAACGTTTGAGCACAACTGTATATACTGTTATAGTTCAATCCTAAATTTTAATACAATCACGACTGCATTGATTTCTTCCAAATTAAAAGTAGTGAAACCAGTGCAGCTTGTCATATAGGGGAAGTGATTAGAGAAGTTTCACAGTTTGAAAATACTATACCTTTTGATGACATCAATTTCATCAGAAAGTTCATTTTTCACAGTCTCTCCTTACATGAAATCACATTCACTTCATCTACAGAAAACAGTAAGAAATTTGTAAGCATAAAGCAATGATTGAAATACCGTAGGTTATTTGGTCTTTGGTAGATTCTTTCTTGTTGTTATACTGGTGAAGATGTCTACATGTCACACAAGAGACTGATTCAGTACCATGATGGTGAGGAATTTAACATTTTGCATGGCAGTGTAGTTGGTCATATGTGATAAAATAGCTATATGGTGATAAACAAGAAATAAACTCTAGCACCAAAAAAATTCAGAGCAAATCAGCATAAAGACACAAAAAAGAATGTAAAGGCATGCTCTTTCATCTTGTAACAATCCATCATTAGATAGTATCCATGTCAAAATAAGTTTACATGGATAGCACTAATGCTTTTGTTTTCAAATAGTTTTTATTAACAATTTTTTTTAAACAAAACCAATATAATGCATTTGTGAAATATTAGTATGCATCTACATTAAAGAAAAGTTGTAACATTACATCACTGTCCCACAAGTCCATACCACTTTTATAACATGAAAATATCTTGCTGGCTTTAGAAGCTGCTAATTGATATTACATGCTGTTATTTAGCCTGAGATGTACAAGTGAACCAGATCCTTCTCTCTAAGTGACTCTCCTAGTTTTACTTCGGGAAAACATATAATGCCCACATGTTGTTAGTGCCCATGTGCATAACTTTTCATTATCTAGATTGAACGTCAACGTGCCATCTTATGTAACTTATGAAAGTCTTCCATACACTGTGTTATGTATACTGCATAGTTTGGCGTAACTTGCAAAAATAGAAACAACATTATTAGTAATGTATGCTATATAAAAATATTCTATATCGTTGATAAAGATGTTGAATAATAGGGGACTACAGGGACCCAGCACTTAACCTTGGGGAACACAACATACTGTACAACTGGAGACCATTTAGACTTGCTCTCTGCTAAGTCTCGGTGTAGTCTATGAGCCAATTTTAGCTCCAACTACGAACTTTACTTTCTAAGTCTATAGACCTTAATTTACCAATTAGGTGCATTAGTGGGAAATTATCACATGCCTTTACGAAGCCCAAAAGCAATATAGCCTCAGCTACTCCTCTGTCCATGGTTCTACTCACCTCTTTATAAAAACTTATCAGAATAGCTTGCCAACACCTGTCTTTAGAAGTGATGAGCAGACTAATCTATAAAAGGATCAACTTTGAGGTGATTATCCTCAATTTCCCAATGTCTGCAAATTTGAGTATGTTGTGATTTGATACATGATGATCGCAAAAAAAACCCTCAGAGAGTGGGCTAATTATGTCAGGCATGGCCACGAGGGCTTCAAAATAATGTCCAGCAGCTATCATATCTAATGTGGAAACCTGTATGGAAAGCTTTAGGAAAAACTCAAAAGGTTTCACATGTCACAAGTTCTTATTCCAACTACAAAAATATGAAAAGGGGTATGGCTTTACATTACCTATGGAAGAAGATGTTTTAATTGGGGAAAGAAAGTATTTTAATTGGGAATAACAGTAAATTATGGATTCTGCTGTTGTTGCAACTGGCTTTGTCCAAATAACTCACTATACTTTTTGAAACAAAGGAAACACAGACACCTCTATATGAGATACAACACCCTGGGTTATTGTTTTATGAATAACACTTATAAAACTAATATTTTATTGTCTAACTAATAATGAAAGCAAAGTATACATTTTTACTATAACATATCACATGGTCTAGTGCATCCAGTCAGGGGGTCATCACAGCCAGTTAAACGATGAGGGCGGTCCAAGCATTGCAATTTTAGGCTTTTATAACATAAGGCTAGGAGGTCTGAATTCACATCTCATTCCATTTAAAGATAAAAAAGGCCTAATCTGATTTTGCTGTTCTTATTTTCAGTGCTGAAGCAGATTAAAAATGGGAGTGGTAGTCTCAGTTTTAGAATAATAATGCAAAGATTCAAGTGATATATAGGGAAGTGCTGTAGCTGTATTATTCAGTGTGATTGAATTGATTGATCTGTAATATATTGCAATAATAGTATGTTAAAAGCTGCATTTTTGTTCATTCTCCAAACACTGCAAAGGACACAGTTTAATACTTATCTACGCTAATGTTACTACTAAACAAAAATACTAAAACTACCGGTAAGTCTTATGTGCCACAGAAAGTATGCTTCCTGGATTGTAATCAGTATTTTTTAAAATAAAAAAAAAATCCACATAACTGAAATTTAAACACATCCGTTACCCTTACAAAGGGTAAAACACTAATATATACATTTTTTTCAAAATTCATTATGGTATTAGTCCAGTATTAGGGTTATGCACGCCACTCAAATACGGTGGCTTGTTCCAGGGGCTTGCTTCTTAGGAACATGAATCTATCTTGCACCACCCATTGCGAAAATGCTGCAGCTTCTTCCGTTTGTATCACCTATGTGTAAACACTAGTAAGCCAGGCATGTATGCCAAAAAAGGGACAATTTTTGGATTGATTTACAATTTAAGTGGTCTAAAAAGTCTGATACTGCAGTGTGTTGTTAAATATGTTGTTAGCAGGGTTGGACTGGCCCACGGGAACACCCAAGAATTCTCTGGTGAGCTCTGGGTTCTTGGCGAGCCCCCGAGCAGGAGGTAGAGGGGTGTAACAACCCTGCTGACATCATTGCATGGCTTTCCATCTTCCATCAGGCAGATACACCATCTTACTTACCCCTCCAGGCCATGCTGTGAGTTCTGTTATCTGTCTGCTCCATGTTGTGAACCTCATGTCTCCTGCCTGCTCTTTGCATACTTCCTGGCTGTGCGCTTAGGGCCGCGGTCCCTGCACTTCCTGATTCTTATTAAGTCTGTGTGCACCTTCCTAAGGTGTCCTCTGCCAATTGCCAAGAGGCATCAGGTACTTAAGGCATTCCCACCCCTAGGGGGATGCCTGAGCAACGTATTTACTCAGTTAGTGTCTTGCAGCTGAGTTTCCAGGTCCTGTCTTGCTTTATCTCTCGTGTCAGCCACCCAGGGGGGTTTCGTACCCTGTCCTGTACCTGTGGCCTGTGTCTCTTGTTTCAGCCACCAAGGAGGGCTTTGTACCCTGGTCTGAATCCTTGTTTCTGTGCCTTGTCCTGTTCCTGACCCTGTCTGAAATTAGTCCTATACCTGTGTCTGTTTGTATCCCAGTCTGTAGCCTTTCCTATTTCGCTGTGTGTTTCCTTGTGTTCACTCTTTCTGCTCTTTGCTCCGCCTCCTGCGGCTCTGCTCTTTGCTCTGCCTCCTGCGGTTCTGCTCTTTGCTTCATCTCCTGCAGCTCTGCTCTTTGCTCTGCCTCCTTCGGCTCTGCTCTGCTCCCATCTCGCCTCCTGTGGCTCTGTCCTGCTCTTCACATCGTGCGGCTTTGATCTGCTCCCACTCCATGCCCTGTGTGTTCCTGTCCCTCCAGTCTGAACTGGTTCCTATCTGTTCCCTACTCATACCTGCCTATGTTCCTGTCCTACCCAAACCAGTTCCAGTCCCGCTAGCCGTGCCCGCCTGCCTAGAGTGCCAGCCATGCCTGCCAAGAGTGCTTGCCTGCCTAGAGTGCCAGTCGTGCCCGCCTGCCTGCTTAGAGTGCTTGCCAAAGTGCCAGCCGTGCCCGCCTGCCTGCCAGAGTGCCAGCCATGCCCACCTGCCTGCCAGAGTGCCCGCCTGCCTGCCAGAGTGCCAGCCGTGCCCGCCAGGGTACCAGTCGTGCTCCTCCACACTTGCTCGCACCTGTTAATAGTGCTCATTCCCTCAGTGGGATCAGCTGCTACAGCCAGACACCGCCCTGAAGTGGTACCTGGCAGCTACTGGCCGCACAAGCCTGACCTCACCATCAGAGGCTCCTGTGAACACCAAGGAAGCTGCTTAGTCACTCCCCTTCCAGGGTAGTCTGGTTTGTGGCACAGTGGGGCCACAAATCACTTGCTCGTGCCACCAAGTCAGGGAGCGAGCATGAGAGTTTGCTCAGGCGATGGTCCCCGTTGAGTCCCATGGTCCTTCACTCTCAGAGCAAGATGAACTTTTTCTCAACCTGAAAGTTGAACTCCCAGAGTTAAATCTGTCCCAGCGGATCCGCCAAGGTTCTATGGGGATCCAAAGCTGTGCCGTGTGTTCCTGGAGCAGTGCATGCAGAACTTCGAATGGTATGCTCCCAATTTTCCCTCTGATCTGTTCAAGGTGGGATTGATAATTTCCTACCTAGCAGGAGATGCTTTGAAATGGATCAAGTCCCTCTGGAAAGCAATGAACCCTATCATCACGGACTTAGAGGCTTTCCTGGTGGCTTTCCGCACAGCCTTTGATGTGCCTAGTCCAGCTTCTTCAGCAAAGTCTTCCCTCTCTAGGGCCCAGAGGCGAGCCAGACAGGCAAAACCCGTGAGAAAGCTGTCATGTCAGACACCGACCATCCAAAACTCATCTGTTCCTCTACCTGTCAAAGCAGCTATCCGAGCCAAACCCAAGAAGGCTGATAAAATAAAGCTGGCAGAGCAGCAGCCCAAATCCCGTCGTAAGAAGGCAATGCAGTATCATTGCCGTATTGAGGAACATCCTGATGGTCTCTGCCCTGAAAATCTTAAGCTTCAAAACCTTGGGTCAGTAGGAGAGGCTGCCCTTGGTGAGAGTACCTCCTCTTCACTAAAGTATAAGACTGTTCCTGTGCCTAGTGGGGGCTTCGGTTCAAGCTATGTATTTGAGCTGCAAGCTATACGAAGTCGGTGTGTGGTTCCTATTCAAAAGCTCCAGAATACGACAAGGGAGTTGTCTGATGTGAGCCAAACCCTACTTAAGAGCAGTTTAATCTTGCAAGGACAACTACAGCTCAAAGTCGGAGCATTACACACGGAGAGGCTCGACTTCCACGTGCTGTCTGGTGTGCCCAAGGGTCATTCAGAGTCGGGAACTCTACTGCTCACTTTGGTCTGGAGACCCAGCCAGGTGCTTCGTTGGGAACAACCAAATCACGAGAGGTTTTGGTTCCAATACGTCAAGGTTAGTCAGCAGTGTTGTCCCCCTCTCCACCTGATCTGCTGGTCGTCGTGTCATCGTGTGCTTATGTCACCGAAGAAAGGGAAACAGTGGCATTCTCTCCACACATCTCTAATAGTTGTACCAGGGATCAATTCCCAGGAACATCCCTGCCTCTTGGATGTTTTCCTCTGGACTACATCCTGAGAGGATGCCTTCAGTTTCTATTTGGCTGGTGGATGAAGATTATGAAACAGAATCCATCGTGTCTCAGCTGTCTATCAACCTGGAGGAAGAGGTCCAGTTTTCTCGGGATAACGGGCGGAAGTTGGACCCAGTGAGAGTGTCTTCAGTTTCCAGGTGGCCGGTTGTTCTAGGGGTCAAAACAGAATCCTTCAAGTCTCTGCTTTCCACCGACCTGGAGGAAGCGGTCCAGGTCATTGTATCTTCAGTGGTGGGAGCTGACCTCGTTGGGCACAGAGAGACTTGGCATTCCGGGATTCCTGATGTCATGCCTGCCTCATTCTATCCTAAGGATGTCGTGATGAGCTGGACTGTGTGTGGTCCTACGCTACTTCCACAGGTCATCTGGCAGGCTTAAAGAAGAGAGGGCGTAAGGTGGAGTACTGTAACAACCCTGTCGGCATCATTGCATGGTTCTCTGTCTCCCATCAGGCAGATACACCATCTTACTTACTCCTCCAGGCAATGCTGTGAGTTCTGCTCTCTGTCTGCTCCATGTTGTGAACCTCATGTCTCCTGCCTGCTTTTTGCATACTTCCTGGCTGTGTGCTTAGGGTGGCGGCCCCGACACTTCCTGATTCTTATTGAGTATGTGCACCTTCCTGCAGTGTCCCCTGCCAATTGCCAAGAGGCATCAGGTACTTAAGGCATTCCCACCCCTAGGGGATGCCGGAGCAACGTATTTACTCAGTTAGTGTCTTGCTGCTGAGTTTCCAGGTCCTGTCTTGCTTTATCTCTCTTATCAGCCACCCAGGAGGGCTTCGTACCCTGGTCTGAGTCCTTGTTTATGTGCCTTGTCCCGTTCCTGACCCTGTCTGAATTTAGTCCTATACCTGTGTCTGTTTGTATCCCTGTCGCTTTTCCTATTCCACTGAGTGTTTCCTTGTGTTCACTCCTTCTGCTCTTTGCTCTGCCTCCTGCGGCTCTGCTCATTGCTCCGCCTGCTGCGGCTCTGCTCTTTGCTCCACCTCCTCCGGCTCTGCTCTTTGCTCTGCATCCTACAGTTCTGCTCTTTGCTCCGTCTCCTGCGGTTCTGCTCTTTGCTCCACCTCCTGTGGCTCTGCTCTTTGCTCCACCTCCTGCGACTCTGCTCTTTGCTCTGTCTCCTGCGGCTCTGCTCTGCTCCCTTCTCGCCTCCTGCGACTCTGTTCTACTCCCGTCTCGCCTCCTGCGGCTCTGTCCTGCTCTCCGCATTGTGTGGCTTTGCTCTGCTCCCGCTCTGCGCCCTGTGTGTTCCTATCCCTCCAGTCTGAACTGGTTCCTAACAGTTCCTGTGCCTCCAGTCTGAACTGGTTCCTATCTGTTCCCTACTTGTACCTGCCTATGTTCCTGTCCTACCCAAACCAGTTCCAGTCCCACTAGCCATGCCCGCCTGCCTGCCTAGAGTGCTAGCCATGCCTACCAGCTGTGCCCACCTGCCTTCCAGAGTGTCAGCTGTGCTCGCCTGCCTTCCAGAGTGCCAGCTGTGCCCGCCTGCCAGAGTGCCAGCCGTGCCCGCCTGCCAGAGTGCCAACAATGCACGCCTGCCTGCCAGAGTGCCAGCGGTGCCCACCAGAGTACCAGTTATGCTCCTCTGCACTTGTTTGCACATGTTAATAGTGTTCAGTCACTCAGTGAGATCAGCTGCTACAGCCAGACACCGCCCTGGAGTGGTACCTGGCAGCTACCTGCTGCACAAGCCTGACCTCACCATCAGAGGCTCCAGTGAACACTAAGGTAGCTGCTTAGTCACGCCCCTTCCAGGGTAGTCTGGTTTGTGACACAGTGGGGCCACAAATCCCTCGCTCATGCTACCAAGTCAGGGAGCGAGAGTGACAAGGGGGCCCGCTGGATTCAACTGAATCCTCGGACGCACATTTAGTTGAAATGTATTACCTCTTCACTATAGGCTGACATGTGTGGCACTGTGTGCGCCCGTTGCAGGCGGCACATGACAGTGACGTTGCCAGTGTATGACATCACTATCATTCGATGCCTGCGACGGGTGTGCTCACATCAGCCGACAGCCTCTGCTATATTTTCAACATGAGTGCGCCAGATATGTAAGATGAGGACACTGCGTGGCAACAAGAGTGCAGGTATATAATAGGGATTTTTTTTCTCTCTCCCTTCTGTCACTGTGGATGCAGCATGATTCTGGGGCCAGGTCAAGGGAACTAGGGGGCACAGAGACATGGGACCCCAATGTCCCTTGGCTCTGGCTGTGCCCCCTAGGTCCTTGCCCCTGGCAGTGCCCTCGAGGTCCATTGGCCCTGACCCTCCCCCTAGGCCCCCTAGGTCCTTTGCTCTGACTATGCACCTATTTCCCTTGGCCCTGACTGTGCCTCTATGTCTCTTGCTCCCTAGGTCCCTTGACCCTGGCTGTGGTCTCTTGGCCCTAGCTGTGTCCTCTAGGTCCCTTGGCCCTGGGTGAGGTGCACTTGGCCCTGGCTGTGCCCCCTAGTTCCCATTGCCCTGGCTGTGGTCCCTTGGCCTGGCTGTGCTTCCTAGGTCCATAGACCCTGACTGTGCCCCTTAGTTCTCTTAGCCCTGGCCATACCCCCTATGATAGGGGACCTAGGGAGCACAGCCAAAGCCATGGCACCTAGTGGGCACAGCCAGGGTCAAGGACCTAGGAGGCCAGGATGGGGGACATTATTAAATATAGGGGTCCAGGATGAGGGACTTAAAGGGAACCTATCAGGTCCCCCATGTCCTCCAACCAGTAGCATTCACTTATTTATGAGTAAATTCCATGCCTAACCAGCCCTGTATAATGTTTGTCTGTAAAAATGAGGTTTAAAAAAAGCATTTATATTGTCCCCGTTTTCTATGCTAATGATGGCTTTGACTAGTCGATGGGGCATTATTTGCCTCTGACCAGTCAGCCCTCTTTCCATGTTATCATGGTGTTCAGAGGCACCCTGCACATGATCAGAAGTTCCGAAGATGGCTTCTGGTCATGCAAAGAGTGCGCCTCTAAAGTCGGGAAGAGTACAACTGGCTGCAGAGATGCAGTGATGCTGCCGAAATGTGCGGCATGCGTGCGCAAGAATTGCAGGGGTTGGCTATGACAACAGCTCTTACAAATTATGCTATCCTGTCAACAAGGGCATGAAAACATGCAAAGATGGCTGACTAGTAAGGGGCAACTCACGCCCAATCAACTAGTCAAAGCCTTCATTAGCATAACAAACGGGGACATTATTTATGCTTTTTTCAAACTTCATTTTAAGAGATAAAAGTTATACAGGGATGGTTAGGCAAGGAAGTTACTCATAAATAATTGAATGTTGCTGAGTTGGAAGGCATGAGGGACCTGACAGGATACCTTTAATTACTGCGTGGGGGCCAGAATGGAGAAACACATTATTAGTTTATGATGGCAATGGGGAACATTACAAATGCTGTAATATAACTTACTTTTTAGGAGACTGTTTTCCATGATGGGGGTCCTGTTACTGTGTAGGCCGGCACTGTTGTTTTTTCTTCATCTGGTGTAGTGTAGAATTCAGGTAATATGTGCCGAATATGCTCTAGAAGAGTTCAGCTATAGGTAACTGTGTTGTTTTCTGCAGAGACGAGTCCTGGCTGGAAGAAGTGATGGAGGCCTGTGCCAGATGAAGAAGAAAAGTGAAGATGAAGGACTTCAGCTAGAAACATCACTGGTGAGTCAGTCTATCACATGAACATGTATACTTTAAACTATATACAGAGCTTCTGTGTATAATGTCACCGGTGATCACTCGATTACTTGTACACTGACACTATATTCAGAGCTCCTGCATATAATTTCACTGTTGATCACTGTACTACATGTAGACTGACACTATATACAGAGCTCCTGTGTATAATGTCACTCGTGATGCATCAAAAAAAGAACTACATAGCAATGAGCACACCTGAAAATTAAAAAAAGTGTATATAAATCTTTATTAGGAAAATAGACAAACTATAAAAATATTTTAAAATATTGCATGCCAAAACCATAGCTCATTCCGGTACCACAATTGCACAGTATAGTCCTGGTATCACAAACAATTAAATACAAAAATGCAATCACACTAAGGAAATATGATAAATGAATACCCCAAAAATAGTATCAAAAAGTAGTCATGCCAAGCATTCCAAGGCTGTAACATGGAGTAATAGATGGAGTATATTTCAAATTCATAAGAAAGTGCATGCAGACAGAGCTCAAGATAACAGCAAGATTGGTAAAAATATATGCTTCCCAGATGGCATATTTTGAAATGCTGAACAATTGTCACAAGATAAAACTGATCACATGAAAACCTCATGATCACATACAGGTGCTTCTTACAAAATTAGAATATCATCAAGAAGTTACTGTATTTTTCAGACCATAAGACGCACCTAGGTTTTAGAGGAGGAAACCAGGAGGTACCAGATTCTGAAGGAAGAGTGGAGAGGCACACAATCCAAGCTGCGTGAGGTCTAGTGTGACGTGTCCACAATCAGTGATGGTTTGGGGAGTCATGTCATCTCCTGTTGTAGGTCCACTGTGTTTTATCAAGACCAAATTCAGAGCAGTCATCTATCAGAAAATTTTCGAGCACTTCATGCTTCCCTCTGCTGACAAGCATTTTGGAGATGGAAATTTCATTCTCCAGCAGGACTTGGTACCTGTCCACACTGCCAAAAGTACCAATACCTTGTTTAAAAACAACAGTATCACGGTGTTTGATTGGCCAGCAAACTCGCCTGACTTTAACCCCATAGAGAATCTATGGGGTATTGCTAAGAGGAAGATGAGAGACATTAGACCTAACAATTCAGATGAGCTGAAGACTGCTGTCAAAGCAACCTGGGCTTCCATAACACCTCAGGCTAATCGCCTCCATGCCACACCGCATTGATGCAGTAATTGATGCCAAAGGAGCCCCCGACCAAGTATTGAGTGCATTTACTGAACATACATTTCAGTAGACCAACATTTCAGATTTTAAAATAATTTTTTAAGCTGGTGTTATAAAGTATTCTAATTTACCGAGACAATGACTTTTGGCTTTTCATTGGCTGTAAACCATAATCATCAACATTAATAGAAATAAACTTTTGAAATAGATCACTCTGTTTGTAATGACTCTATATAATATATGATTTACACTTTTTGTATTGAAGACCTGAAATTAACTTTATGATGATATTCTAATTTTGTGAGAAGCACCTGTATGTGTCCAGTGGTATAGAAAAGACATCGTTATTCATGTGTTCCCCACTATAAAGTGGATAATGAGATCATGTGCTGTGCAGAAAAGCTCAATCGCACAGTGGGGTATAGAGCATAAAGGAGCAAAAGATGGAAAATACCTACAGACACCTAGAACCTAGAGACTCTTCAGGCTGGGGAGAGTAAGGCTAGGTTCACATTGCGTTAGGGCAATCCGTTAAGTGCATAGCGCTAACGCAATGTTTATTTTGGGTCCGCATTCGCCGTCCCTGCTAGTGCAGATCGCCGATCTGCGCTAGCGAGGGACGGACCTCGGACGCACCTCGGACGCTGCTTGCAGCATCCGAGGTCTGTCACAAAAGAACGGCACATCGCTAGCGATGCGCTACATGCACAAATCACATTGCTGTCAATGGGTGCGCTAACGGACCCGTTGCACGGCGTTAATTGCGACATTTTCGCCATGCAACGCAGTCCGTTAGCGTTAACCCATTAACGCAATGTGAACCTAGCCTTAGGGTATGTGCACACGTTGCGGATTCACCAGGGATTATCTGTGGATGTTGTGCGGTTTTTATGCTGATTTCGCCTATGTTTTTACACATGTGAATTCCAATAATGGAACAGGTGTAAAACACTGCAGAATCCGCACAAAGAATTGACAAACTGCAGCATTTCCGCGCTGAATTTTCTGCAGCATGTGCACTGCGGATTTGGTGTTCCATAGGTTAACATGGTACTGTACAACGCATGGAAAACTGCTGCGGATCCGCACAGCTTCTTCTCATGGGCTCATTCTGATGTCTGTTTTTTTCATGTACTTGAAAAATGGTTTAAGTTTCATCAGTGGTTTTGTTTAAAATTTCTTCACATTTTCATCTTAGTTTCTTCTGAGTTTGGTCTTGGTTTCATCATTTTTCTCTTATCTAGTACTTCTATCTGAATGCATTCCATTTTTCATGGATCCATGGACTTGAACTGACTATTTTTATCTGACACTTGGATCAATATTGGACAAGTCTCAGCGATTTTAAGTCTTCAAAAAAAAACGTCTGGATGAACAGCTCCATAGACTATGCTAGGAACACATTCTATTCAAGAAAAACCCAGAATTAATATGCGAAAAACTGAATGAGTCCTTAGAAGGCAACTGGAAAAGCACTGCAGGAGTATTACTAGTGGTAACAGACAAGTCGCCGCTGGTAGTTTTTTTTAGTCAAGATTGATTTTTACTTTGGGTCTCAGTGACCCTTGGATTATTTTTATGTTATATTACTTTGTTATATATTTTTTATATTACCCTTAGGTAACACATTGTGATGTTACTTACCTATGACATGTTCCAATAGTTTTCAGACATTTAAGAGCCCTTTGCACAGTATCGAAATATTTGTGTGTTTTCTTATTAACACTGCTTCATTCTTAAATGTAATATTTTGTGGGAGATATTCATGAGATTTTCAGCAGATAAGAAAATAAACTCCTTTCTTGTGGTATCTGCTAGAGGTTTTTTTCACCTCTCCTCAGATGAACCGGGCACCGAGAAGGAAAGAAGAATCAATTATAGCAGCCCACGTTATGATACGTTATCGCTGTCAGCTGAGAAACAGTTTTACCTCATCCTCAAACAGCTTCAAGTGAAATTACACGTAGTTGAGTTTCTGAATAGCAACATTAATTAGAGATGCTAATAAAGGGAGAGACCTGACAAAATTACAGAATAGGCCCTTTTTATGAAGACATCCTCTCTTCTAGAAACATCTGAAGGGCATTTCATGCAAAACTCAATTTCTACATTGTGTATTTTGCCGTAAATCTGCAACCAAATCTGCAGTTAAATCCACATGTGCACCATGATTTTGCAGCAGATTTGTCTCACATTTCACATTAATAATTCACATTATTGTTTCAAAGTGTAAAATCAGCAGTGAAAATACTACATTTTTTGTGCAGGTGTCAGCACCAAAATACGCAATAGCAATTTTCCCAGAATATAGCATTATTTGCTGCGTTTTTCATTTCTTTGCTGTTTTTTTAGTGGAGATTTCCACAGCATCTATTAATATATTTTTAGTGCAGGGAAGCTGGCATTCTGCTCTTAAAATGCAGTTTTTTTCCGGTTTGCCCATAGTAGCCTATAGGGAAAAAACTCACAGCTCAACAAAATCTTAAAAGTGGCTAACTGTGACTATTTTATTTTTTCTTATGGCCCTAAGAACTTATAAGTAGGTAATTGTTAAGTACTGGGCAGAACAAGCAGGTAGTCTACCTTCCTGACAGTTCTTAACCCCATGAAAAAAAGAATTAAGTTGTCCCGGATAACCTCTTTAAATGCACAGTGGGAATGAGTTCTCATGAAATCACATCCACTTGGCTTCACCGCAAATTTTCTGCAGATAACAATGCGACATTTACACTACATGGGAACATGACCTAAAATCTTGTCTTGTTTGCAGAAACATCTCAAGAAGCTGAAGCCCTGATGTGCCCCTGATCAGCTATATACTGTAGTAAAAGAGGTTGTTCTGCTAAAAATCTGCAGTCACTCTATATGGCTACAAACTTCTGAATCCTTGTAGCACATACAGCACACTGTCAGGATTCACCGGTATTACCAACTTTCAGCTGCAACTTACTCCACTTTGCCTACTAAAGCTATGTTCACAAGTTGCATTTTTGCTGCGTTTTTTTTTTTTCTGCAGCAAAGCTCTGAGTTTTTTATGAAGTTTTGTCTCTTGTGTATGCTAAGTTTAATGCCCCCTTGTAATAGAGTGCAGGGTAGACTATGTCACCATGGAACAGACAGACCAACTGTTGAGGGGGGTTTATTAACAGGGGCAATATTCTCCTCGCAGGGAGAAAACAGTAGAATATAAACTGCAGAAATAACGGTGGAAAATATATGGGAAGCAGTATAACAGAAGTAAATACTTATACTCACCTCCCGTGCTGGACTCGTTCCAGAGGTGTTGGCAATCACGTTTCTGGGGCTCTTGTGTGGTTATGACACAAGAGTCTGATACTTAATCAGCGCTGGCATCACTGTGTAGTAGGGTAGAGTATGTCACCACGTAACAAACAGACCAACTGAGTGGGTTTATTAACAGGGGCAATATTCTCCTCGCAGGGAGAAAACGGTAGAATATAAACTGATAAAATAACGTTGCAAGATATATGGGAAGCAGATTAAGTTCCCAGACAAGTATCAAATATAAATAGTAAAGCCGCACCCTATAATGGCAATGTCTCTATGGACAGCAGAGTGCACGTCCTCACCAGGGGATCCATCCCAGTAGGTAAATCCAGAAGCACATGAAGAAAAGGACAGCACCACAGCAATTGTGAAAAGACAGCTCCAAAGTTTATTCTGCCATCTGCAACGTTTCGGTCCGTGCTCCAAAGTTTATTCTGCCATCTGCAACGTTTCGGTCCGTGTAAGTTCCCACACAGTCAAACAGTATAACAGTAGTAAACGGAATCTCTTGGAAAAACACTTATCAGTCTGATGAGGACTTGCTTGTAGGGTCGTCTTCTCCAACGTAGGCGCCGGGAAACAGCGGAACTTGTCGTCCCTCTGATATCCGTGAGCTGTGTAGTCTCTGGGAACCCGCAACCTGGGGTTTGAGGGGTTACTGTGGTGAGTAGAGGGGATGCTAGGCAAACAGGGTCCCCTGTGCTCTGAGTCTTCTGCCTCAATAGTGCAGCCTATCTCAGGAGAACGATGCTCAGTCTATTATTGGGTCTCCCAACAGGAATCAGGGGCTCTGCACTAGTGCCGTGGATGCTAGGGGCCACTGTCTCTGCACGGGTCACTGTCTATGCACGGGTCAATGTCTTTGCACGAGCGTCAGGGTGCACCTCTCCAGTCACAGCAGAGTCCGCTTTCACGTACTCACAAGATGCAGTCTTCCTGGACAATCTTTTTGTCTCAGTCCTCTGACCGGGAGCTCTCTCTCTCCTCCCCAGACCACAGCTGCGTGCTGTTCTGTCAGCTGTATCTGCTGCTCTCTCTTCTGCACACGCTGCTCTCTCTGCTGCAAACTCTGCTCTCTCTGCTGTACACGCTGCTCTCTCTGCTGCCCTGGAAAGCGCGCCTCTTTTTTTCTCTCAGCCCGACTTCCTTCCTGTCCCAGTCTCTAAGTCTGCCCCCAGGGAAACCTGCTGCACAGCTAAGTGGTTCCAGGCACGGAGCAGAGAAGGTAACCCCATTACATTCCCCCCCCTCTTTTTCCTCGCCATTTCACAGGTGAGAGTTCCCGAATTTCCTGTTGGCAATCTTCCAATCCTTGCACAATCTGCTGCCAGATGAACTCGTCCTGATTGTAGCAAACGGGGGCTACACCAGCCATTTAACGTTCAGAGCATCTCAAATCAGCAGGGGCGGTGATGTCAACTGCTGTAGGAGGAGTGGGGGTCGAGGTCTCCTCTGATACGTTGGTAAATCCAGGCACCAGCTCTGTTCCCGTGTTCCCTGGGAGAAATTGGGAGTCTTCCTCATCTTCCACATCAACATTGATCACTGGTGCAGCCGGTGAGGGCGCTGGGGCCAATTGAACCGATTCAGGATCTCAAGACAAACATGGACGCAACATATTCCTGTGCAGTGTGTGGGTTGGGGTCCCCTCTTCTGTTTCAGGCTGAACCTCATAAACGGGACTCCCGTCGCCGAGCCGCCGCTCCACTCTGTACGGCCTCTTCTCCCACCGGTACCCCAATTTGTTGGGTGGGCGCTTTTCCCTCACTAAGACTCGGTCTCCAGGCCGCAGGGCTGTCCCCCTTTGAGGAGCTACCTGGGGGTGTTCCAATTCTTGTAGTCGGTTCTGCACTAGCCGTTGAATAATCCGCAGCCAACAACAATGTTCTTGAACCCAGAAGTACACCCCCGTACGTGTGTAGTCCTCCTCAGGATCCAGCTCCAGCTCTGCCAGCCCCTTCACGGGTCGGCTGAAGAACAAAGAGTAGGGAGTAAATCCAGTGGTGCTGTGTTTCCGATTGTTATACGCCCACACCAATTCAGGGATGGACTCCGTCCACCTCGCCTTCTGGTCCTCTTCCAGTGTCCTCAACATTTGAATCAGAGTGCGGTTAAGTCTTTCACAAGCCCCGTTCCCCTGCGGACGGTAAGGAATGGTCTGTGAATTATCGATCTTGTACAGCTGATGCAACTCCTCCATCACTCTTCCGAGGAAGCAGGCCCCCTGATCAGAATGGATGCGCTTAAGAAACCCGTAAACCTGTATGAAGTGCTTGCAGATTGCGTGAGCAGCAGATTCGGCAGTCTGGTCCCGTGTAGGCGTCACTACGGCAAGTTTAGTAAAGTGGTCTATCATCACTAAACAATGCTCATAACCTTGGTGCGCTGGTCCGATTGTCAAGTAGTCTATGGCCAGGAGGTCCATGGGGCCAGAAGACCTCACTGTCTCTGTGGGAGCTCGTTGTTCTGGTGGTTTGACCAGCTCACAACTCCTGCATTGCTGGCATACTTTCTCCACAATGTTCCTCAGCTGGGGATGATAAAATAGGCGTTGCAACCACTGGATAGTTTTTTCTGGCCCCAAAGTGTGCTCCTTTCTCTTGTGCCTCCTTAGCCAACTGATCTATCAGAGATGAGGGAATAACCATTTGCCATACAGGACCGAGTTCTGTTTGCAGAAATACCTTCTGGTACAGGATACCATCCCGCAACTGGAGCCTCTGCCACTGGCGTAACATCTTCAGCACTACAGATGACTTGGACCTCCTCTCGTTACGATTGGGTATTTGCTCAGACATGACTCACTGCCTCAACTGAGCTAGTTCCTGATCTTCTTGCTGCACTGGGATCCACTCGTCGTGGGCCTGCTCCAACACATTCACACAGGCCTCTTCCTGTTCAATTTCCCGTGCCGCTGCCATCGTCCTAGCAGTCTCTCCGAAACCTGGAACTTCCACATCCTCCAGTTCTTCATCCTGGCTGGCTGTTGGTTTGTTATAGTTCACTCGAGAGAGGGCATCTGCATGAACATTCTTGGCTCCTCTTTTATACAAAATTCTGTATCGAAACTTGACCATTCAGGCTACCCAACATTCTTCTAGGCAGTCTTGAGATGGGCCAGCAGATTGTTATCGGTACGTACATGAACTTCTGAGCCAGCCAGATATTCCGCGAACTTCTCAGTCATTTCCCACACCAGCGCCAACAACTCCAGCTTAAACAAACTGTAGTTTTCGGGATTCCTTTTTGAGTCATGTAAAGACCGACTGGCGTATGCAATGACGCGCTCTTTTCCATCCTGCATCTGCAATAGTACTGCCCCAAGGCCCTGCAAACTCCCATCAGTGTGCAAGATGAACGACTGCATGAAGTAGGCGTAGGCCAGCACAGGGGTCTCCGTCAAAGCCTTCTCCAGAGCTTCCCCCAATGTATGTTCCTGTTTTTGGAGCAGGAGGGCACTCCCCTCAACAACTCCCGGAGTGGATTAGCAAGGCAAGCAAAGTTTTTTACGAAGCGTCTGAAGTATCCCGTGAGTCCCAGGAACGCACGCACGACTCAGAACTTGCCTCAGTCTCTGCAGATGCTCCTCAAAGGTGGGTGCAAAGACGATGATATCATCCAAGTAAATCAAAGTGGCTTCAAAGTTCAAGTCTCCCAGACATCTCTACATGAGTCGCTGAAATGTTCCAGGGGCGTTGGCTAGGCCAAAGGGCATCCGGTTGAACTCATACAGTCCCATCGGAAGGATAAAAGCGTCTTGGCTCGGTCTCGCTCGGACATGGGCACCTGCCAGTAGCCGCTGGCCAAGACTAACATGGAGAAATGCCTGGCATTCCCCAGTGCTGACAGGGACTCCTCTATCCTGGGCAGTGGGTCCCGCACAGTGCAAGCGTTGAGCCGGCGATAGTCCACACAGAACCGCAAGGACCCGTCCTTCTTGCTCACCAAGACTATAGGGTCAGCCCACGGGCTCTGACTCTCACGTATGACTCCCTTCTTCAACATATGTGACAGCATTCCCTTCACCTCCTGGTACATCTGTGAGGGTATTTGGTGGTACCATTCCCAGATTGGGTCGCATCTCCAGTGTGTATCTCGTGGGTGATGGCCGTGGTACGTCCAAAGTCATCTTCATTTTTGGCGAATGCCTCCTGAAATTTCCCCAATAAGGCTTCCACCTTAGGTACCTGCTGTGGGGTAAGTTCTGAGAGCTCCGCCCTCATGCGTTCCAATATCTGTCGCCCTTCTTGCAGCAGTCTGGGGTCCGGAGCTGCCTCCGCTTTGACGGTCACCAGCCATGGATCTTGTGGCCTAGTGGTCAGCTGCACTGTTTCCGATGGGACCAGCTCATCTGGGAGGCCCAGGACTTGGGCGACTTCAGTCCTGGGGGGTAAAGTTGCATCTGTCTCCCCCAAATTTATGCAGCGCACAAGGACAGTACCGTCCCGCACGGTAGCCAGGGACCGCGCGACCAATATTCATGATGGCAGCTGGTCAACTCTGCTAGGCTCAATCTGGACTTCCACCCCTTCCAGCGGGATACCAGTTCGTATAGGCAGGAAGGCAGGGGAAGGACCGTCTGTCCAGGGGCAACACTTGATTGACAAAGGCAGGGGATGATGACTTTGCCGAGCTCTTTTCTGTAGCTGTATGCTTCCCGCACCTGGGCTGTCCGTATCAGCTGTTGAAACACCATTTTATGGGGTGTTTGTTCACTCCATTGTTGTAGGAACTGTTCCGTGGACTCAAGGTCTTTTAACACATTCATGCCAAGGGTCACGGTATGGTCTTTAGCTACTTTTCCATCCACCAATACTATTCCTCTTCTCCCGACATCTTTTCCGCAGATCTCTATGTTCATCCATACCACCCCTGCGACCGGGATGGGCAAGTGATTGGCCGCTATGAGTTTGATCACAGGGCCCCATTCGGGCCGTAGCACCTCGGTGAAGTGATGGCGGAAATATACCTCAGGCATGGTGGTCACTTGTGAGCCTGTGTCCACCAGGCACTTCCATTGATTTCTGCCCAGACCAGGGGGCACGTGGAAACAAGGCTGGGGGGACTTTTACTTCTCCTCTTCTGTTCTCCACACTCCGAGCGACGTCCCTCAAGCTCGGAGCCACCTAGTTTAAAGGAGGGCGCGGAGATGGTCGGCTCCAGCGGGAACACCACTGGGCAATGTGGCCGGGCTCTCCACAGGTGTAGCATGTAAGAGGGCTTCTCCTCCTGGTAGCTTCACCCTCCTGTCGGGGGACAGCTTCTCCACTTCGCACCAAAGGGCCAGACCCTACTGCCAGAGTTCTTCTTGAGGCCGCCATTTCTTCACGGACCTGCTTAATCTCCATTCTCAGGTCCTCCACCCACTGAGGGATATTGTCTGAGGTGGTGGTTACCTCCCCACTCCGAACCCTCCCCACTGGCCCAGTCACTCCCTGCTCTTGTTCTCGCACACGTGCCTCGCTGCCAACTTCAGAGAAAATCATGTCTGGCTTCACCCGCATGCGCTCTCGCAGCGCCTGTTTCATCATTGCGTCACGAAGTCCCGTCACCAGCTGATCCCTAAGCACCACATCAACTGGCCCTACACCTACACTGTCTTTCTGTCTAATAGCAGTGTGGAGCTCTTGTAGGGCATTCATGAATTGGGTCACGGTCTCCCCCTCTCTTTGTAACCGGTGAAACAGTCGCATGCGAAGTTCCCCTATGTCAGTGGGGTCCCCATGCGTCTCCTCCAGTATGTGCAGCACTTTTTCTAGGGTATCTATTTCCCAGGGAGACCTATGCATGACAGAATCCCGTGCCTCACCCTCCAGGGCCATCAATGCAATTTCTGCCTCCAGGGCTGGTGTCATGGGGTGCATCCGCATCATTCCCCGAATACGCTCCATCCAGCTCCACAGCATCACATTGCTCCCAGTGAACTTTGGCAAATTATTCAACATGGCTTCAGGGAAATGCTAGACCTGGGAGCTTCCCCAACTGCTTTGTCTGCCCTTTCCACGCTACCGTGTGACATTCTGCCGACTATGCCAAGTGTAATAGAGTGCAGGGTAGACTATGTCACCACGGAACAGACAGACCAACTGTTGAGGGCGGTTTATTAACAGGGGTGATATTCTCCTCGCAGGGAGAAAACAGTAGAATATAAACTGCAGAAATAATAGTGGAAAATATATGGGAAGCAGTATAACAGAAGTAAACGGAAGTTCTTGGGAAAAACACTTATCAGTCGGATGAAGACTTGCTTGTAGGGTCGTCTTCACCCACGTAGGTGCAGCGCCCCAGAGTCCTGGTCGTTGCAGAAATGTCGCTATGCCACTAGGGGGAGTGATGTTATGTCTGATTGCACTAAAGGAGTTCAACTGACCAGGTGTCACAGTCACACATTACACTTCACACTCCGGCCACCAGGAAGAGCAAAAGCCACTATGCATTAGGCCACTCCTCACACTTTGGTAAAACTGGGGGTTGGATAGGAAGTTAGGGGAGAACGCAGCCTGGGAGAGATCCAGGGAGGACCTGTCAGGGGTGGGTTCCTGGCAGGTACCTAGCAGAAAGGACAGAACGTACGGAGCCGCGCCTGCACTACCTTGCGGCAGCATCCTAAGGAAGGACACGAAGCGAAGGATATTGTGGAGAAGTGAGAAACGAAATCGCAGCACAAGGACATATCCAGTAGGAGTCGTGCCCCGAGATCGGCAACATCCTACTGAGGCGCGTAGCCGGTGGCCGGAATGCCGAGGAAGTAACAGACTTCAAGCATTACTTCAAACAGCAGCAGGACAGTTGATTTTAGGTTGGCTGTCTACATTACATCACCTAAGCAGACATAGGGGGCAAAGTTGGAGAGGGGCGTCTCTAGGGTCCCAGAATAGCTCCGAGCCTTCCCGTCAAACGGGTGCATCCTATCCAGATATAAACTTGGGGGACAGAGAGAAAGAGAAAGAACAGATGCGAAAGTTGTGAGGACTATCCCGAATGCTCAGCAGGGAAGGACTACAACACACAGGCGCTAGTTGGTAGGCACTGATTTCCACCTGCAAAGAGAACTCTGGATGTGGCTTCGGACCGGCCGGACTCAGCCAGCCCAGTTAGCAGTGCTCTGGATTGCGGATCCCAAAGTCTTCAGTAAAAAGGTAAAGAGACTGCAACCCTGTGTCCTCGTTATTAACTGCACCTCACATCATCAACACCTACACTACTGGGAAGCCCTGGGGATATACTTCACCTGTGGGAAGGTATACCATATAGCTGCCATTCCATCACCCCAGCGGACCCCTAAGCAGCGTCGGTCACCCTGACCGAATACCACAGGTAGCGTCACGAACCCTTGACAAACATTCCATCACCCCTTTTATTGGACGCCCCTTAGCAGGGTCACGGACCGGGTCCAGCCACTGTGACAACCCCAGCACCGAGACAGAGAGGACCGGTACAGAGTAACCTGTGGCCCTGCGTCTGGGGGAGCTCCAACTTGGCGTCACGAACAGGATGTACTTAAGCCTGCAGAATCAGGTCATGTGTGACTTGGAACTGTGATTGAATTGTGCTTGAACTGTGATTTATTGCAAAGACTGTGTATTGCTATTTGCCGCCAAGATTCCCGCCAAAACCGCCGCCATTATAGCGCCACAAGGAGCGCAGGAGCAGAAGAAGGGCATGGAGTTGTGGGCGTGAACGAACTGAGAAGCGCGAAAAGTAATGGCTGCCCAGTCTAAGTACTGTTGTACCTTGAGGACGTGTCCGTCAGCAGCTGAGATCCGCCTCCTGATCCTCAGTGGAGGGCGGAGACAAAGGAAGCGAAACCGCCCACGGAGGAGAGAGCGGGAAAAGGACAAGGAAGGAGAAGAAGTGAGCCACGTGGGAGACGCCATGGCCAGCCGCCTGGGATTGGAGCATGGGGTCGGAGCCGAGGACTCCCCCAGCTACCCAGAGAGATACCGCGGCCAGGCGTCACCTGTTGGCCCTGACTTCCTGCAGGCCAGAGTGGACGAGCTCAGCGATCAACTCCGGCGGACGCAGCTGAGCACTGAGGCCGGGTGTAAGGAGACCGTCATCGGGGGCCTCACCAGACGTCTGTCGGCTGCCTCGTCTGGTCCGGAGCAAGAAAGAAGTTCCAACGCTCTGAAGCCAGAAAGCAAGGCCCTGCCGGAAAGCGAGATACTGCAAACAGAGATGACAACGCCACAGCGCAAGGCCCCGCAGTCAGCGTTCCAGATCCCAGCGGAGACGGAGCAGGCTGGCACCGGAGAGACCGCATCTGAAGCAGGTACGAAGAACGACCCTGCCCCAGTGACAGAAGACCTAATGGTAGGTCCCGTAGCAGCGCCACCTGCTGCCATGACTAAAACTAACTCTGAACTGAAAAATCCTAATACTACTACCACAGTGGGCATTATTGCCGCTACTGAACCTACTACCAAAATTGACATTCGAACCCAGATTATACCTGAAAAACCAATTAGTGACATTGATACCGCATCGGATGAGAAGTTGAACACAGATCTTCCCCGGCCAGGAAGTGTTCACTACCTACTGATGTCTTGCAACCTACTATAGCAATAAACCTCGAAACCCCGAATATGTAAATAGTCAACTATTTCCTGCTTTTGCTGCCTTAAACCCGTCTAGGGTTATTTCTTAAAGGGATCCCTTTGTTGACCTGGGATCCCTATTGTTTTATGTTTTCTTTTGTACAAGGTTATCAGTGTTTCAAAAGACTGCCGAATCATGGATGGTGAATTATTCACGAACTGGTTTTGTAAATAGTTTGCACCTTCTTAAAGGTGCTCCCTACTGGTTTTACAAGGAAAGAAGACTTTGCGAAGAAACTGTTCCTGATGACGACGTGAAAGTTTTGCTTGTCTTAAAGTTTATTAGTGACTTGTTGATTGATTTCACTACCTCAGAAAAGACTGATTTTTCCTCTTAAAGGGAATGTTTACTTGTTGCACTTGATAATGTTACCTTAAGTAGTAAGATAGTAATAATGTTTACATGTAGCTAGAGAGCTAGTAAGTGAACCCGTAGGGGTTAGTGAGTCCTCCTGAGAACCATAGAGAGATGGTTGCCGTGGACCAAGAAGAAGGGATGCAGTAGGCCCAGACAAGTAGCTAGGCGGTCCTGCATATGTGAAGTCGAAGAAGTAAAGAGAATTTTAGCTTTGTACCATAGTATTTTGTAGTAAGCCTTTAGTGGGTCCAGCCTATACGTCCTTAAAGGAGAAGTTAAATTATTGTTCAAAGATTTGCACTTAGTAGAATACCCGGCTGGGTAATAGGAAATTATTGATAGTCAGTAGATTAGAATGTTATTTAAAATGTTTAAATATGTTTTTGTTTGTAATGTTCAAGTGACCTCACCTCCCATAAAGGGAAGCATTGTTATATTTACTTATTCATAACATTTCAAAATTTTGCATGTCTTTTTTCTAACATGTATTGTTGCTCTTCTTTTCCCAGTCCGGGAGTACTGGATTTAACCGGGGGGAGTGCAGCGCCCCAGAGTCCTGGTCGTTGCAGTAATGTCACTCTGCCACTAGGGGGAGTGATGTTATGTCTGATTGCACTAAAGGAGTTCACCTGGCCAGGTATCACAGTCACACATTACACTTCACACTCCAGCCACTAGGGGGAGCAAAGGGCACTATGTATTAGGTCACTCCTCACACTTTGGTAAAACTGGGGGTTGGATAGGAAGTTAGGGGAGAACGCAGCCTGGGAGAGATCCAGGGAGGACCTGTCAGGGGTGGGTTCCTGGCAGGTACCTAGCAGAAAGGACAGAACGTACGGAGCCGCGCCTGCACTACCTTGCGGCGGCATCCTAAGGAAGGACATGAAGCGAAGGATATTGTGGAGAAGTGAGAAATGAAATCGCAGCACAGGGAGATATCCAGTAGGAGTCGTGCCGCGAGATTGGCAACATCCTACTGAAGCGTGAAGCCGGTGGCCGGAACGCCGAGGAAGTAACAGACTTCAAGCATTACTTCAAACAGCAGCAGGACAGTTGATTTTAGGCTGGCTGTCTACCTTACATCACCTAAGCAGACATAGGGGGCAAAGTTGGAGAGGGGCATCTCTAGGGTCCCAGAATAGCTCCGAGCCTTCCCATCAAACGGGTGCGTCCTATCCAGATATAAACTTGGGGGACGGAGAGAAAGAGAAAGAACAGATACGAAAGTTGTGAGGACTATCCCGAATGCTCAGCAGGGAAGGACTACAACACACAGGCGCTAGTTGGTAGGCACTGATTTCCACCTGCAAAGGGAACTCTGGATGTGCCTTCGGACCGGCCCGACTCAGCCAGCCCAGTTAGCAGTGCTCTGGAATGCGGATCCTGAAGTCTTCAGTAAAAAGGTAAAGAGACTTCAACCCTGTGTCCTCGTTATTAACTGCGCCTCACATCATCACCACCTACACTACTGGGAAGCCCTGGGGATATACTTCACCTGTGGGAAGGTATTCCATCTAGCTGCCATTCCATCACCCCAGCGGACCCCTAAGCTGCATCTGTCACCCTGACCAAATATCACAGGTGGCGTCACGAACCCTTGACAATCATTCCATCACCCCTTTTATTGGACGCCCCTTAGCAGGGTCACGGACCGGGTCCAGCCACCGTGACAACCCCAGCACCGAGACAGAGAGGACCGGTACCGAGTAACCCGCGGCCCTGCGTCTGGGGGCGCTCCATAGGCGCCGGGAAAAAGCGGAACTTGTCATCCCTCTGTTATCCGTGACCTGTGTAGTCTCTGGGAACTCGCAACCTGGGGTTTGAGGGTTTACTGTGGTGAGTAGAGGGGATTCTAGGCAAACGGGGTCCCCTGTGCTCTAAGTCTTCTGCCTCAACAGTGCAGCCTATTTTGGGAGAACGATGCTCAGTCTATTATTGGGTCTCCCAACAGGAATCAGGGGCTGTGTACTAAGGCCGTGGATGCTAGGGGCCACTGTCTCTGCATGGGTCACTGTCTTTGCACGGGTCAATGTCTTTGCACGAGCATCAAGGCGCACCTCTCCAGTCACAGCAAAGTCCGCTTTCACATACTCACAAGATGCAGTCTTTCTGGACAATCTTCCTGTCTCAGTCCTCCGACCGGGAGCTCTCTCTCTCCTCCCCGGAGCGCAGCTGCGTGCTGTTCTGTCCGCTGTATCTGCTGCTCTCTCTGCTGCACACTCTGCTCTCTCTGCTGTGCACGCTGCTCTAGCCCTGGAAAGCGCGCCTCTTTTCCCTCTCAGCCCGGCTTCCTTCCTGTACCGGCCTCTAAGTCTGCCCCCAGGGAAACCTGCTGCACAGCTAAGTGGTTCCAGGCATGGAGCAGAGAAGGTAACCCCCTTACACCCTCAAAAATTATGATTCTACTTCATCATGTTTTGGCACAAAAAACACAGCAAAACCTGATACCTGCGTTTTTTTCCTCTTTTTTTTCACCACCCATTAATTTCAGTGGGTGAAAAATGCTGACAAAGCACTGAAAGAAGTGACATGCTCCATTCTTCAAAACATAAGGCTTTGCACAAAATACTCAGGACATATTCAGCTGAGGGAAGATTAGGGAGAGGATGGTGATAACTATCTATGTGACAGCAGTTATGACCTAGCTTGAATGCATACATAGGCCACGATCACACGTTCATTATTAGGTCAATGTTTTATATCAGTATTTGTTCCACTCTTGATTTTGGCTTGAGGGCAGAGGAAAAGTATAAGGGTATGTGCACACTTTGCGGATTTGCCTGTGGAATTTTCTGTGCAGGTTCTTCCTCTCTTGGCAGAAAACGCAGGTGAAAATCCATTCGTTTTTTTATGCGTATTTGATGCAGATTTTCATGCATTTTTTAATGCTGATTTGTATGCATTTTCGTAAGCTAAATAAAGATATATTATTTACCAAAAAAAAAAGAATTGTGATGTCATTTCCTAGTCCAAACTCTTCTTTTACATACTCCATTGAATAATAATGTTTACACACAGATAGACAGATATAGATAGATATACTGTATCGATAGATAGATAGATCGATAGAGATAGATACCGTATTTTCCGGCGTATAAGATGACTTTTTAACCCCTAAAAATTGTCCCAAAAGTCGGGGGTCGTCTTATACGCCTGGTACGGGTGCACAGAGCGATCCTGGATGGTTCCCAGGGTCTGAAGGAGAGGAGGCTCTCCTTCAGGCCCTGGGATCCATATTCATGTTAAAAAAAAAGAATAAAAATAAAAAATATGGATATACTCACCTCTCCGACGGTCACCTGACCGCGACGTCATCGCAGGTCCTACACTCACTGCATTCTTAGGAACGGAGGCAGACGCTTACGCCGCTGAGAGCCAGGGTCCGTCGGAGGGGTGAGTATATCCATATTTTTTATTTTTATTCTTTATTTTTTCCATGAATATGGATCCCAGGGCCTGAAGGAGAGCCTCCTCTCCTCCAGACCCTGGGAACCATACGCACCGCACACGCCATATAAGATGACTGGGCATATAAGATGACCCCCGTCTTATACGGCGGGTATATACCAAATTCCATATTTTATATGGAAAAGTTGGGGGTGGTCTTATATGCCCAGTCGTTTTATACACCAGAAAATACGGTATATGTATAGATAGATAGATAGACAGGGTGGGCCATGCATACAATGCCTTGCGAAAGTATTCGGCCCCCTGGAACTTTCACCCTTTTCCCACGCGCCGATCTGGATCATCCTCGTTGAGATGCTGCAGCAGCTGGATTTTGTAAGGGTGCCATTTGTGAGTAGCTAATATCCACCAAAGGGATGTTCGACTGATGCCAGATCAGTACGCTGAGTTTGCAGAATGGGCAAAACAAAAATTTAAACAGGACCTTCAGTTTACACAGAACATTATGATCAGTGATGAGGAAAACTTTTTTGGGTGGCCCATTTATATGGATAAACCTAAATAACATGGGAATGGTGACCATTTTCTGGCGTAGAGTGTAACCTATAACCAACCATTCCCATTTTATTTAGGTGTATCCATTTACAGGGCCCACCCTGTAAATCAATATATCTTTAGATAGAAGATAGCTAGATAGATAGATGGATAGATAGATGGATAGATAGATCTATAGACAGATAGATAGATGATAGAGATAGATAGATAGCTATAGATAGATAGATAGATAGATAGATAGATAGCTATAGATAGATATAGATAGACATATCTATTGATAGATATCTTTATAGATAGATGATAGATACATAAATAGATAGATAGATAGATAGATATTTCGCAAAAAACAGGCAGCACTCCATATTCTTCAAGATAATATGCAGGAATTTATTTAACCCACATCACCGTGCAACGTTTCGGCTCTAAATGAGCCTTTCTCAAGTAGTGAGTTTAGCTTCATACAGCATATATATAGAGACATTCCCATCATCCCCTGATCATTGCCAATTAGTTAATCTCATGTAAATTACAAATTACTATAATTTGCATTAAAGTGCTTCAGTGCCATTGGTGTACAGTGTTCACACATCATTACCGCATCACCCAAATAATAACCATATACTTATTTGTTCAGTTACACCTACCGCTGGGGTGACATGCTGTCCATGGAAAACCTGCATGTTAAAGGTGTTCTAGATGACCTACTGCGCATGTCTCAACGCTTCTGGTTACATCATAGTCACATGTCAGACCGGAGGTCAATCAGCAATCAGTATAGTAACTAAGATACGGCGCATGCGCAGTAGCGTCTATAATCGCCATCTTAGTTGTGGCATACCTAGCAGGGCATATTTAGAGGCCATTCTAGTTGTGGCAAATCTTCTAAGGAGTTAACAGATGCGATCCTTACTTATGTTGCTTGTAACACACAGCGCTTATGGAAAATAATTAATCCGCTTTTACTTAGTGCCTCCTTTTAAATATACCACATGGTATGACCTAATTTACACCAAAGCGTTCACTTAGGCAAAAGCGACTTTTCTTCACCATATGGACACACATAAATGTGCTTAATCCCGCTTCAACAAACCAGACATGGCCTTTATTCAGACCACTACCTAGCAGTCAAACAGTGTCTAGAGGGTGCACCAAACCTTTTTCAGGCCAGGTGCCTCCACTCATGACCCCTGCACAGCAGTAGCACTTTTGGTCCTGGTTAAATGTGGTGCCAAATGTGGTGCCAATATTCAAAAAGGGCTCTAAAAGTGAACCTGGAAATTATAGGCCAGTAAGTCTAACCTCTATTGTTGGTAAAATATTTGAAGGGTTTCTGAGGGATGTTATTCTGGATTATCTCAATGAGAATAACTGTTTAACTCCATATCAGCATGGGTTTATGAGAAATCGCTCCTGTCAAACCAATCTAATCAGTTTTTATGAAGAGGTAAGCTATAGGCTGGACCACGGTGAGTCATTGGACGTGGTATATCTCGATTTTTCCAAAGCGTTTGATACCGTGCCGCACAAGAGGTTGGTACACAAAATGAGAATGCTTGGTCTGGGGGAAAATGTGTGTAAATGGGTTAGTAACTGGCTTAGTGATAGAAAGCAGAGGGTGGTTATAAATGGTATAGTCTCTAACTGGGTCGCTGTGACCAGTGGGGTACCGCAGGGGTCAGTATTGGGACCTGTTCTCTTCAACATATTCATTAATGATCTGGTAGAAGGTTTACACAGTAAAATATCGATATTTGCAGATGATACAAAACTATGTAAAGCAGTTAATACAAGAGAAGATAGTATTCTGCTACAGATGGATCTGGTTAAGTTGGAAACTTGGGCTGAAAGGTGGCAGATGAGGTTTAACAATGATAAATGTAAGGTTATACACATGGGAAGAAGGAATCAATGTCACCATTACACACTGAATGGGAAACCACTGGGTAAATCTGACAGGGAGAAGGACTTGGGGATCCTAGTTAATGATAAACTTACCTGGAGCAGCCAGTGCCAGGCAGCAGCTGCCAAGGCAAACAGGATCATGGGGTGCATTAAAAAAGGTCTGGATACACATGATGAGAGCATTATACTGCCTCTGTACAAATCCCTAGTTAGACCGCACATGGAGTACTGTGTCCAGTTTTGGGCACCGGTGCTCAGGAAGGATATAATGGAACTAGAGAGAGTACAAAGGAGGGCAACAAAATTAATAAAGGGGATGGGAGAACTACAATACCCAGATAGATTAGCGAAATTAGGATTATTTAGTCTAGAAAAAAGACGACTGAGGGGCGATCTAATAACCATGTATAAGTATATAAGGGGACAATACAAATATCTCGCTGAGGATCTGTTTATACCAAGGAAGGTGACGGGCACAAGGGGGCATTCTTTGCGTCTGGAGGAGAGAAGGTTTTTCCACCAACATAGAAGAGGATTCTTTACTGTTAGGGCGGTGAGAATCTGGAATTGCTTGCCTGAGGAGGTGGTGATGGCGAACTCAGTCGAGGGGTTCAAGAGAGGCCTGGATGTCTTCCTGGAGCAGAACAATATTGTATCATACAATTATTAGGTTCTGTAGAAGGACGTAGATCTGGGGATTTATTATGATGGAATATAGGCTGAACTGGATGGACAAATGTCTTTTTTCGGCCTTACTAACTATGTTACTATGTTACTATGTAATGTGAACGGGTACATGGCTTAATTCAGAAATCAAAGGTCAACCATTGTATAAAACTCCATTTCTGGCCACTAGTTCATTTGCCAAATCATTACAGAAATCATGAAAAATGCATTTAAATAGTTTATTGATTTGGCCTCCAATCTTTCCACATGTATGATTAAATATATTTATTTGAGATATCTATAGATTCATCATAATTATTTTTAAATTTAATAAAGAGTATTTTTTAAAAAAAAATTTTTACTATGCAGTATTTTCAATTCACACAAAATTTTTTTGAAGAAAATTTTTTTTCTTTCCCAGCACCGCATGTCACTCCAGACACGATCTTCAGCGATATTTGACAGCAGAAGCACCTGAACAAAATAAATGATAACATTAAGGACATACTTAAAAAGATAACCAAGTACTCCCAAATAAAAATTACAAAGATAGATCACTATTACTAAGCCATTAACCACAAAATTTCAGTACAAGTACCATACACTATATAATTGAATGTAATTTAAAATCCATGTTGAGACCTTTGGGCCTAAGCGTGTTCAGTTTATAAATCCACATTAGTTCCCTTTTTCTGAGGGCCAGCTCCCTGTCACCACCCCTCCTATCCATGGGTACCCTATCAATTATCTTAAATTTTAGATCTTTTTCTGAATGGTTACATTCAACAAAGTGTAAAGAGGTCAGTTCTCTTCTTTCTAAGGGCTTGTTTTCACTTGCGAGGAACACGTCCGTGTCTCGCATGTGGAAACGAAGCTCTGGCGCAGGCACTCCGGAGCGGAGCGTGCGGCTGCATGTGTTGCTATTTACAGCAGGTCCAATACCCCTCCACAGAGAGAGAGAATTTTAGTCTAAGAAGAGGTTTCACATGTACCCATTCAGATGGAGACGTTTATTCTCAGCGAGGTAAGGCAAGTTTTAGGACCTGGTATAAGAGAGATGCCGTAAAGGGGCTACCAGGTACACATAAAATTGGCCATTTTTATGCGCTGAAAGCTCTCATTTTTCATATTTCTAGTGCAGTAATGCAGTTCAAATTTCGTGTTTTCAAGTTTACATGTTTTAGCGCTGCAGTGTGCTGCCTTATTTACTTAACATGTCAGATAGTGTCTAATTTCATGTACCTTTCCCGTTATTGGGTGTTCAAACGTTGCACCCTTGATCATATAGGTGCAATTTACACAATTTAAGCATGGGAAGCAACCATTTTTCCTAGAGCCTGTTAGAAACAATTGTCTACTCTTCTTTCTTGGGCCAACATCGGATTTCACCACATAATCCTTAATGTTCTTATTCCTTCTATATGAAAATAAAGGCGGTAACTCCAATTCCTTTATATTAGGCAAACATTTTGCCAACATCCCCCAACGTTTCCTAATGACATTGGCCACATCTCTACTCTCTTCACCATACGTGGTAACAAACGGAACACGCCTTTGTTTTATCACACGTTTATCTTTTGTCTCTTTCTATATGAGATCTACCCTATTCTCTTGTAATATCATATTTTTTGTTGTTTCCAATAAACCTCTAGGGTACCCCCTGTCTAGGAACTTTCTCACCAATGAGTCCACCACTGTGCCTAATTCATCTTCTTTTTTGACTATATGTCTAACTCTAAGTAATTGGCTAAGTGGAATGGACTTTACCATACACCGTGGGTGTTGACTGTCATAAAGTAACAAATTGTTTCTATCCATGTTTTTTACATACAATGTTGTACTCAGTTGCCCTTCCCTCAGACTGACAAGCACATCAAGGAATTGAATGTCCGTTTTCGACATTACTAATGTAAATTTGATTGTATTGTCTATGGTGTTGAAAAATTGATAAAATGCCTCTAACTCACTTAGAGACCCTTTCCACAGGAGGAAGACATCATCTATGTAGCTCCACCACGCCAAAACATACCGGAAGTGGTGGGACACATAGATGAGGTCTTCCTCCAGGACTTCCATGACCAAATTTGCATACGCGGGGGCCATATTGGCCCCCATGGCTGTTCCACGCTTTTGCGTGTAAAACATGTCGCCAAACAAGAAATAGTTCCGTTTCAAAATAATCTCCAGCATTTTTAGTAAGAAGGTTTTTCCTTCCAATGTGCACTTTAATGTATCCAATTTCTTCCCCACTGCTTTCTAGATAGATAGATAGATAGATGCCAAGCCCACACTCGGACCGGAGCATTCAGCTGCATAGAAATGCAGCCGCACACTCCGGTCCTGAGTTTCAGCAGCAGAGCCGGGTATTGAGGTGCGAGACTCGTGTGAGTTTCTCGCAAGTGTGACCCCGGCCAAACGCAGATTGTGTGTGTGTGTTTGTGTCTTTATATAACTCTTTATGTTATTATTATTATTTATTTATATAGCACCATTGATTCCATGGTGCTGTACATGAGAAGGGGTTACATACAAGTTACAAATATCACATATAGTAAACATACTAACAATGACGGACTGATACAGAGGGGCGAGGACCCTGCCCTTGCGGGCTTACATTCTACAGGATTATGGGGAAGGAGACAATAGGATGAGGGTTGCAGGAGCTCCGGTGTTGGTGAGGCGGTAGCACCGGTGTTGGTGAGGCGGTAGCTCCGGTGTTGGTGAGGCGGTAGCTTCGATAGTGATGAGGCAGCAGCGGTGTCAGTGCAGGCTGTAGGCTTTCCTGAAGAGATGAGTTTTCAGGTTCCGGCTGAAGGATCCGACTGTGGTTGATAGTCGGACGTGTTGGGGCAGAGAGTTCCAGAGGATGGGGGATATTCGGGAGAAGTCTTGGAGGCGATTGGATGAGGAGCGAATAAGTGTGGAGGAGAGAAGGAGGTCTTGGGAGGACCGGAGGTCATGTGAGGGAAGATATCGAGAGATTAGTTCAGAGATATATGGAGGAGACAGGTTGTGGATGGCTTTGTAGGTCAGTATTAGCAATTTGAACTGGATACGCTGAGGGAATGGGAGCCAGTGAAGAGATTTGCAGAGGGGGGAAGCGGAGGAGTAGCGAGGAGAGAGATGGATTAGTCGGGCAGCAGAGTTAGAGGATGGACTGGAGAGGTGCAAGGGTGTTAGCAGGGAGGCCACAGAAAAGGATGTTGCAGTAGTCAAGGCGGGAAATGATGAGGGCGTGCACAAGCATTTTAGTAGATTGGGGGATGAGGAAAGGACGGATCCTGGAGTTATTTTTGAGCTGGAAGCGACAGGAGGTGGAAAGAGCTTGGATGTGTGGTTTGAAGGACAGGGCAGAGTCGAAGGTTACTCCGAGGCAGCGGACTTCGGGTACAGGGGAAAGCATGATGTCATTGACTGCGATAGATAGGTCAAGTAAGGAAGATTTGTGGGATGGAGGAAAGATGATGAGTTCAGATTTGTCCACATTGAGTTTGAGGAAGCGAGAGGAGAAGAAGGAGGATATGGCTGATAGGCACTCTGGGATTCTGAACAGCAGAGCGGTGACGTCTGGGCCAGAGAGGTAGATCTGAGTGTCGTCAGCATAGAGGTGGTACTGGAATCCATGGGACTTTATGAGTTGTCCCAAGCCAAGTGTATAGATTGAGAAGAGTAGGGGTCCTAGAACAGAGCCTTAGGGGACTCCAACAGAGAGAGGGTGGGATGAGGAGGTAGTAGTGGGAGACGCTGAATGTGCGGTTGGAAAGGTACGAGGCGATCCAGGATAGGGCGAGGTCTTTGATGCCAAAGGAGGAGAGCATCTGCAGTAGGAGGCAGTGGTCAACTGTGTCGAAAGCAGAGGACAGGTCAAGAAAGGAGGAGTACAGAGTATTGTCCAGTAGCTTTGGCGGTAAGTAGGTCGTTAGTGATTTTGGTCAGGGCAGTCTCAGTTGAGTGATGGACCATTTTATTATGTTCATTACTAAACATCGGGCAGGGCCGGCTCCAGGTTTTCGAGGGCCCCGGGCGAAAGAGTCTCAGTGGGCCCCCCCCTTTAACACATACCCCGATTTATGATGCACAGATACGGCAGAGAAATGTATAGTACAATGCCAGATTTCACTTCTTACATGAGTGACAGCTATTGTAGATTCTGCAGTGTATATATACAGGAGGAAAGGTGCTGTGCAGTGTATATATACAGGAGAGGTGCTGTGCAGTGTATATATACAGGAGGAAAGGTGCTGTGCAGTGTATATATACAGGAGAGGTGCTTTTCTGTTTTGAGTTTTTCTATGAAACAAAGACTTTTCTACATAAACAACATTGTTTGGTTTTGCGGCCCTAACAGATCTGTGCTACAAAGTAACAGGCGGCTCGGGCAATAATGAGGGACCTGATGCTGAATCCTTTCCACAAACCCTAATGACCCAATTAGTGCCCCGTCATTAGAAGCTCATTAAACGCCTCCCTGTCCCGAGCAGTCATGTACAGTATGGGGGGATCCTGCAGCCCACCCCCTGACTGCTCCATACCATACACTGCCCTCTGTCGCGCTCACTATTATCCTGTGCATTCCTCTGTCATCGTTACCCCATGTTACACTTGTCACCCCCCACTACAGAGTAGCAGGGCAGCCAATGTCACCCCCTCCCGGACCCTAATGGCAGCAGGAAATGTCTGCTCCTCTATTGGGTTGGAACCTGATTTAATCAAGGAATAATGTGGATTTGTTGCCGGTGGCTGCAGGGGAAGGGTTAAGTGATGCCATGTCCTTGGTGGAAGCAGTGGCAGCTGCTGGGACCTGGACAGAGACAACCAATGTTGCTGTGACTGCACAGTGTGACCTGGAGGAGAGAAGCTGAGACTCCAGAGCAGAAATCACCCACATGCCAGCACTGGGCAGAGTCCCTCCAGTCACCAGCCTGGGGCCACGGGGCCCCAATGTACAGCCCACAGCTCAGTTTTATCCATGGCAGCAGCTCCCCTTCCTCCTGGCATCTGGTTAACCCCATTTATGCGGGTCGGATTGTTATCTTTAAGGTTCAGCAATAACCTTCATACAGATGGGAAGGGGTTAAGCTTCTTCCTACCCCACTGGTGCAGGTTTGGTGCAGCATGCATGTATTCTGGGAGAGCTGGGTGGCTACAGGCTGCACCCCACCAGCTGCTCCTCCAGACATCACCCACATTTTTAGGCAGTGGAGAAAGACAGCAGCAGACTGAGCCACAACTGCAACCACTGCTGGATACCATAACACTCACTCAGACAGGCACTAGTAGGACGGAGCTCCAGAATCTGATAAACTTCAGCACTGTCTGCAGCCACCCAGGGGGGAGAGCAGAGAAGGTGCTCTCTCCGCCCACAATGTCACACTGGCTGCCTTCTGTTAACCCCTATGTGTGCCTGCCTGGCTGCACTGACTGAGTGAGAAGATCCTTGTGTCAGAGCTGGCACATAGGGGTTAAGAGAACGCAGCCAGTGTGACTTTGTGGGGGGAGAGAGCATGTTATCTCCTGCTCTGCTCTCCCAGCTGTATCTATGACAGCATGAGTGGGCCCCCCCCTCTCCCCAGGGCCCCGGCATTTGCCCGCTGTGCCGGGTGCTGACGCCGGCCCTGACATCGGGCTTGGTATTATCTATTTATCTATCTACAGTATTATCTATCTATCTATAGATAAATCTATCTATTATTTATCTATCTATCATCTATCTATAGATATATCTATCTGCAGGGTGGACCATGTATATGAATACACCTAAATAAAATGGGAATGGTTGGTGATAACATTACCCTAGCTATAGCCCCAACCCTATCTCTAATGGAAAAATGAAATAAATACATTTTTTCTCTTTTTATTATCCCGAACACAGCGAAATACTTCCGGGACATAGTGCGCGGGCGCATGCGCAGTAATGCTTTTCGGCTTTGCCCGCAGTAGGGCAAAGCATACTGCACGTGCACCACCGAAGACTGCATGGCATACGTGCCAACTATGGCGCACGCATACTCTTATTCCCGAAAATAATGCGGAAAACAGGGACAGAGGGGGTGGAGAAATAAAGAGGATACGCCGCCCATCTGACCGATAAGATATAATTTTAATATCCCGCCAATTTGAGCTGACAGAGTCCCTTTAAAGGGTTAAATAGAAAAATTAAACACATACATAATCTGGTATTTAAATATTTAAATATAATTACACACGTGGTAAAAAATGCCAAAAAGACAACCTTCAAATACGAGAGAACTGGACCAGTTTGCTCTTGAGGACTGGGCCAAAATACCTGTTGAGAGGTGCAGAAGTCTCATTGACAGTTACAGGAATCGTTTGATTGCTGTGATTTCCTCAAAAGGTTGTGCAACAAAATATTAAGTTGAGGGTACCATAATTTCTGTCCAGGCCTATTTCATGAGTTTTATTTTTTTTTTATATTCTGTGGAAGCAATGTCTGACCTTCATTTGTTCATTTTCATAGATTTTTTATTTATTATTACTTTTGTCAGATTCAAGTTATTTCTGTGACCATTGTGGTTTTTTCTGTTATTACGCAAGTGGTACCAATAATTTTGACCACGTGTGTAGGTCGAGAAATATTTGACACAAGTATTAACATTTCAGCTGATTACAAGAACACATTCAAGATACTGTTTTATAATCAATATGGGCTTAAAGTGCAGAATGTCAGCTTTAACCCCTTTCCGACATTGGGCGTAATAGTACACCAATGTCAGACTCCCTCCCTTTGATGTGGGATCCGGCGCTGAGCCCACATTTTTTCCGGCACATGTCAGCTAACATGTGCCTCTTACAGCTGCAGGTGGAGTCGTGATCCACCCACAGCTGTTAACTAGTTAAATGCTGCTGTCAAACACTGATAGCGGCATATAAAGCGCGCTTCCGGCAAGAAATCCTGCCCATCGGTTACCCCATTACGTGATTGTGAGTCACCGATGGGTCGGCATGACAATCAGAGGTCTCCAGGAGACCTCTTTGGTTGTCACTACCTGATTGCTATGAGCACCACCCTGTGGTCGGCGCTCATAGCAAGTCAGCAATTCTGCTACATACAGGCGATCTGTTCATCGCCTGTATGTAGCAGAGCAAATCGGATTATGGCAGCTTCCAGTCTCCCATGGAGACTATTGAAACATGTCAAAAGTAAAAAAAATGGTTTTAAAAATATTAAAAAAATTAAAATATAAAAGTTCAAATCAACCCCCTTTCGCCCCATTCAAAATTAAACAAAAAAATCAAACATACACATATTTGGTATCATCATGTTCAGAATCGCCCGATCTATCAATATAAAAAATGAATTAACCTGATTGCTAAACACAGTAATGAGAAAAAAAGTTAAAATGCCAGAATTTTTTGGTCGCCGCAATATTGCATTCAAATGCAATAACAAGTGATCAAAAAAATGTATCTGCACCAAAATGGCAATGTTAAAAATGTCAGCTCGGCACACAAAAAAATAAGCCCTCACCCAAGCTGAGATCACGAAAAATGGAGATGTTACAGGTATTGGAAAATAGCTCATTTTTTAAAACAAATTTTGTAATTAATTTTCACCACTTAAATAAAAAAGAACCTATACATGTTTGGTGTCTACGAACTCGTAATGGCCTGGAGAATCATAATGGCAGATCAGTTTTAGCATTTAGCGAACATTGTAAAAAAAAACAACTGTGGGATTGCACTTTTTTTGCAATTTCACAGCACTTGGAATTTTTTTCCCGTTATCGAGTACACGACATGGTAAAACCAATGGTGTTGTTCAAAAGTACAACTCATCCCACAAAGAACAAGCCCTCACATGACCATTTTGACCAAAAAATAAGAAAAGTTATGGCTCTGGGAGGGAGGGAAGCAAAAAATGAAAACGCAAAATCAAAAATACCTCTGGTCGTTAAGGGGTTAAGCTATGGCCACACTATCAGTATTTAGCCAGTATTTCACATCAGTATTTGTAAGTCAAAATCTGGAGTGAGCCAAACATGCAGAATTGGTTCTCTTGTTTCTATTATACCTTTTCCTCTGATTGTTCTTCCCCTCGTTTTGGATTACAAATGCTGAGAAAAACTACAGAACAAATACTGATACTGTGGCCGTAGCCTTAATTTGAGGGTATTCACAGCCTAATTGGAGTAGGGTTTTAGGAATTACAGCTGCCTCTATTTAAAGGGACCAAAAGTAGTTGGACAATTATCTCAACAGCTCTTAAATGGGGGGCATGGGCTATTGCCTCATTACTCCTCCATTGATTAAGCAGGTAAAAGTCTGGAGCTGAGTCCAGGTTAGTATTTGCATTTAGAAGCTGTTGCTGTGAACCCACAACATGGGATCAAAGGAGCTCTCAATAGAAGAGAAACAGACCATCATTAGACTGAAAAAAAGAAGAAACCCATTAGAAAGTTAGCAGAAATGCTAGGAGTGGCCAAATGAACAGTTTGGTATGTTATGCAAAAAAAAAAGAGTGCACTGGTGAGCTTGTGAACTCAAAAAGGCTTGGACATGCACAGAAGACAAGAGTGGTGAATGATCCCAGAATTTTTTCCATGTTGAAGAAAAACTGGAGCGCCCGCCGGGGCCTAGGGGTTACTCGGTAACGGGTCCGGTCATCATTAAAGGGGTGATCACAGTGGCAGCGTGGCCCTGGGTGTCCAAATAAAAGGGAAAGGTCTTTAAAGGGGTATTTTAATTTAGTTTGTTCGTGACGCCACCTGTGGTATTCAGTCAGTGATGACCAACGCTGCTTAAAGGGGTCTACTTAGGTGATGTTATGGCAGCTGGGATGGTATGGCTTCCCACAGGTGAAGCTGGGTCCCCAGGGCTCCCGGTGTAGTAACTAAAGATGGTGAAGTAAGAAACAGAGGACACAAGGTTGCAGTCTCTTTACCTCTTTGCTGGTGTAAGGCAGCCACAGTCCAGGGTACCGGATCACAGGTACTGGTATGGTCCGGCCAGCTTGGAAGCGACTCAGGAATCCCCCTAGCCAGTTGGGGTTGGAAGCCTATCCTTCTGCGCTGTGTTGTAGTCCCTTGCTGCCTTAGGCCTCACATAAGGTCCTCACGTGCTCTCTGTCCCGTTTAGTAGGACACTACCCTCATGGCAGGTAACTCGAGCCTTTTTACATGTCTCTCAGATGACACAGGCTCTATGTGTTACTATGCCTTCGGGCGTTAATGGTGGACAGGAGACTTGCAATCTGCTGTCCGCCAGTTTCTGCTGTTGGACATAAAGTTACCCCCCACAACCTTGGTCTTCCGGTCACCGGTTTCATGCACTTCAGCGTGGAGGAAGCTCAGTCGCAGCTTCTCTCCAGCTCTACACTTCGCCTTTGCTCCTTTGTCCTTCACGCTCTCTACAAACTGTTCCGTTCCTTTTCTTCCTTTCCAGAAGCTGCATAACATCATCTGCACAGCCCCTGCTTTCCTCACAGGAACTGCAGATCCTCCCATCTGCATGGCCCCTACTGTCTTCCTGAACTCTCTGACAGACTACTCTGTGACAGACTCCTCTGTTCTGTCCCTCTAACAGACTGACTAACTCTCCCTCCAGCCAGAATATATATAGGGGAGCCACCCACAAACTGGATCAGAGCTCCCCCTTCTGGCCTGGAGTAAGAACATGTTGCATGTTTGTGATACTTGTTAAAGGGATCCTTCCTTGCTTCCAAGCATGGCATCACTCTCCCCGAGAGGAAGGCAATACTACTGTAACATCCAGTTACCTGGGGTGTTACAAAACCCCTTAACAACATCCACACAAGTGCAGAACACTCTCCATGAAGTAGATGTTTCAGTATCTAAGTCTACCAAAAAGAGAAGACTTCATGATAGCAAATACAGAGGGTTCACCACAAGGTGCAAACCATTGATTAGTTTAAAAAATTGAAAAGTGAGATTAGACTTTTCCAAAAAAAACATCTTAAGAAGCCAGCCCAGTTCTGGAAAAGCATTCTTTAAACAGATTAAATAAAATAAGATTATACCAAAATACATAGTTTTTTTTAAGTTGAAGGAAGACTAAGTCCATCTCGTTCAACCCATTGCCTAACCTAACATGCTCTAAAATGATGATAAGAAGAAAGTATGGCGAAGGCTTGGATTGGCTCATGATTCAAAGCACTCCACATCATCTGTAAAACATGGTGGGCATGCATGGCTTATATTGGCACTGGGTCACTAGTGTTTATTGATGATGTGATTGAAGAAGAAACAGCTGTATGAATTCTGAAGTGTACAGGGCTACACTTTCTGCTCAGATTGAAACAAATGCAGCAAGGTTGATTAGACAGCACTTCACAGTACTGATGGACATTGACCCAAAACATACTGCAAAAGCCACCCAGAAGTTTAAGGCAAAGAAGTGGAATATTCTGCAATGGCCAAGTCACTCACCAGATCTCAACCCCATTGAGCATGCATTTCACATGCTTAAAACAAAACTTAAGGCAGAAAGACCCACAAACAAACTGGAACACCCGCCAGGGCCGTGGGGTGCTCAGTACCGGGTCTGGTCTTAAAGGGGATGTCACGGTGGCTGTGACTTGGTCTGTGGCCCTGGGCACCCAATTAAAGGGGAAATGTCTTTTAAAGGGTATTGTGAATAAAGTCTATTGTTTGTGATGCCACCTGTGGTTTTCAGTCAGTGAGGACCGACGCTGCTTAAAGGGGTCCTCTGGGGTGATGGTATGCAGCAAGATGGTGATGCTTCCCACAGGTGAAGCGGGGTCCCCAGGACTTCCCAAGTGTAGAGCACCGATGGTGTGGTGGAATGTATGGCAAAGAACGAGGACACAGGTTTGCAGTCTTTACCTGGTTTACTGATGGTAGTAGTCCTCAGTCCAGGGTACCAAGTGCAGGGTAGTTGTGGTCCAGGCGGCTTGGAGGCAATAGGGGATCCTTCTCCCAGGTGAGGTCCGTAAGCCTTTCCTACTTGCGCTACTTTAGTTGGCAAGGTCCCTGCCGCTTGAAGCTTGGTTCCAAAGTCCCCTCTCTCCTGTCCTAAGACAGATGTCTGTACGATAGGTAGTGCGAGCCTTTTTATAGGGTCTCTATCATGACCCGGGCTCTCAGGTTACTGCTTCACCTCAGACTTGATGCGGGCAATTGACATACAGTCCTATGCCCTCCAGTTCTCCTAAGTGTCCTAGAGTCCCACTATAGCCTCGGGCTCCCGTTACCTGCGCTCTGGGTCCCAGGGTGTCCTTCCGCTGTTCCCCTGCTGAGCCTCTTCCTCCTCTGTGCTTCTTCCCTCTAAGCTCCTCCACAATTCAACTCTTGTAGTAATCCTCTTTCCCGGGGGTTGCAGCTCCCTCGTGGCTGTTCGGCCCCCAGGTCTGCTCTAGACGTCCTTCTTCTCATTCCTGGAGACCAACTGTCTCCCTCTACTGTGTCCCTCCGACTGGCTAACTCCTCCTCCAGACCAAGATACATAAAGTGTAAGGAAGCTCCCCTGAATCTGGGTCCTGAGCTCCCCCTCCTGGCCTAGATTCAGATGTGTTGAATGCGAGTGCCTCTCCTGATGGAGAGACTCTCCCTTGCCTCCAAGCGTGACATCACCCTCCCCTAAAGAAAGGCAACATCACTGCAACAACCAATTCCCTGGGGTGTTGCAAACCAACAACTGAAGTCAGCTGCAGTAAAGGCCTGGCAAAGCATCACAAAAGAGGAGACCAAGCGTTTGGTGACATCCATGGCTTCCAGACTTCAGATAGTTATTTCCTGCAAAGGATTTTCTACAAAGTATTACAAATGAACATTATATTTATGACAAAGTTAATTTGTCCAATTAGTTTTGAGTCCCTGAAATAAGGAAGCTTTGTAGAAAAATGGTTGCTATTCCTAAACGTTTCACGTAATATTTTGTTCGACCACTTTTATTAAACCCAAAAGTCTACACCCCAATAGCATCTCAGTTGTTTCACTTTACATAAAAAAAATAAAAAATTGTGGCATGCAGAGCTTAAATCACAAAGATTTGGTCACTGTCCAAAGATTTCTGGAGCTAAGCTATCAAAACAACATTAACAAAAAACTCAAATCGCAGGCTATAAAATACTGCATGATTGGTGTATGCTTTGTTAAAAAAACAATATTAGATGATTATAGTTAAATACACTCCTCAACCAGAAGTGTACATAGAAAAAGTCCTAATTGGGTCCTTCCCTGCAAAAAAAATGAAGTCACAAATTAAAATATCCCACAATTCTGCAGCCCTTAGAAAGCAACATTTGCCCCTATTGAAGCCCATTAGAGTTCCCACATACTAAGATATCACTTTCATGGTTCCCATAACTTATGATGCCAACAAATATGCCCTCCAAACACAGTAAGATACCCCGACAGTGAATTCCTCCACAATACCCTCCACACACAAATTATGTGGACCCTACACTTCCCCCTTGCAAAGTATGATACCCCAACAGTGACTCTAAGGCTGGGTTCACATTGCGTTAGTGGCAGTCCGCGAATCTGTTACATAGCGCCACTAATGCAATATAACGGATCCGTTAACACACCCATTGACCGCAATGTATCTAACGCATCGCTAACGTATGCCATTTTTGGCATGCGTTAGCGATGTCCCATTATTTTCTGACGGACCTTGAACGCTGCTTGCAGCGTTTTTGGGTCCATTCTCGCTAGCGCAGATTGGGCATCTGCACTAGCAGGATCGCTAAACGCAATCCCTTTTTGTATATTGCGTTAGCGCATTCCGTTAGCGTATGCGCTAAATGGATTTCACTAACGCAATGTGAACCTAGCCTTACAAAGTTTGAATGCCCCCACTGTACCTCTATTATTTATTTATTATGCTTTGTTTCGTATAGCGCTATCTTATTTCACAGCGCTCTACACAATTTGATAGATCCCACACTGCCCTCCATACAGTACGATGGCCCTACATACAGTATAGTGGCCCTTCACACAGTATAGTGGCCCCCACACAACCCTCCATCCAGTATAATGACCCCACACACAGTATAATGGTACCCATACAGCCTTCCATACAGTATAATTGCTCCCCCCACATAGCACTCTAAATAGTATGAGGTCCCCCTACATACTGTAGTCCCTCAGATAGTATGATGGATCCCACATAGCACTCCAAATAGCATGATGACCTCCACGTAGCACTCAAAATAATATAATGCCCCCTATATACTGTAAATCTCCAAATAGTATGATAGCCCTCTAAATAATATGATGGCCCCCAAATAGCTTTCCAAATAATATGATGATCCCAAATTTAGTCCTCCAAATATTATGATGGCCCCCATAAGGTATCCACGGATTTAAAAAAAATGCTCACCTCCTCACATTTTTCCTGCTGCTCCAGACTCTGCAGCATATGATCTGCACTGCACGGCATGGTGGTCACAATATAATGATGTTATCATGCCTTCTTGGCCCATAGTGACAGATTAGTATGCCCCCTATTAGTGTTATTCCACAGAAGTTTATAACGTTAAGCCGTAAAATAAACAAATCTAATTTTTCCTGCAAAAATCTTTTTTAGCTCCAAATTTTGTATTTTCAGAAGGTTAACAGGAGAAAATGGACCACTAAATTTGTTGTGAAATTTCTCCTAAGTTCACCGATACCTCATATGTGGTTGAAAACTACTTTTGAGGCACAGTGCAAAGCTCAGAAGGGAAGAAATGCCATATTACAGTACAGATTTTGCTGTACTTGTTTGAGGATGCCATGTTATATTGGCAGAGCCCCTGAGGTGCCAACACAGCAGAACCCCACATAAGTGACTCCATTTTACAAATTAAACATCTCAATGAATTCATTTAGGAGTGCAGTGATTATATTGACACCACGGGTGTGTCACAAACTTTCATACCACTGGGCAGTGAAGAAAAGCCCCAAGTTTTAGTTTCATAGTTGGAAATGGGTAAAAACGGCACCAACATTTTTCCCACAGTTTCTACTGAACGTGGCAATACCTCATATGTACTATTTTGCCATATGGAGAGACTAGGCAGGGACAAAGGGCTATTTGCCTCATGGAACGCAGATTTTCCTAGAATAGTTTGTGGATTCCAAATAAAGACTCCCTAGTGGTAAAAAAGCAGAATCCCACCTCAAGTGACCCCATTTTGGAAATTATAACCCTTTGGGAATTTATCTACAGATATAGTTATGATTTTGACTCCATGGGTGTTTACCAGAAACAAGCAGCAGTGGATGTTACTGACTGAAAATTGCAAACTGCCGTTGTAGTGACCAGTACATTATGCCCAGCTCATGCTTCTGGAGACATGCACACTTAAATTAGACTGGTTCTCATCACTACAGAAATGCCAAACATGTGGGCGCTAAATGTGGTATACGCACACTGGGGCTCAGAAGGGAGGGGGCATTTTGATTTGGGAGCAGAGAATTTACTAAATTTCTTTTGGGGGGTGAAGAGCCATTTCGCTTTTCCAGAGCCTTTGCGCTACCAGTAACATAGAACCCACCTATATTTCCGTTAACAGATGACTGACCTGAGTGAGGGTTTGCTTTTTTGGGGGATTGAGTTGAAACTTTTATTGGGAGCATTTTACATAACATGTATGAACACTTTTTTCCGGCACTGTACACTGAGCGCTTACCTTGGGGTTTCCATCTAAATTTCCAAGTAACATAGTAACATAGTAACATAGTTAGTAAGGCCGAAAAAAGACATTTGTCCATCCAGTTCAGCCTATATTCCATCATAATAAATCCCCAGATCTACGTCCTTCTACAGAACCTAATAATTGTATGATACAATATTGTTCTGCTCCAGGAAGACATCCAGGCCTCTCTTGAACCCCTTGACTGAGTTCGCCATCACCACCTCCTCAGGCAAGCAATTCCAGATTCTCACTGCCCTAACAGTAAAGAATCCTCTTCTATGTTGGTGGAAAAACCTTCTCTCCTCCAGACGCTAAGAATGCCCCCTTGTGCCCGTCACCTTCCTTGGTATAAACAGATCCTCAGCGAGATATTTGTATTGTCCCATTATATACTTATACATGGTTATTAGATCGCCCCTCAGTCGTCTTTTTTCTAGACTAAATAATCCTAATCTATCTGGGTATTGTAGTTCTCCCATCCCCTTTATTAATTTTGTTGCCCTCCTTTGTACTCTCTCTAGTTCCATTATATCCGTCCTGAGCACCGGTGCCCAAAACTGGACACAGTACTCCATGTGCGGTCTAACTAGGGATTTGTACAGAGGCAGTATAATGCTCTCATCATGTGTATCCAGACCTCTTTTAATGCACCCCATGATCCTGTTTGCCTTGGCAGCTGCTGCCTGGCACTGGCTGCTCCAGGTAAGTTTATCATTAACTAGGATCCCCAAGTCCTTCTCCCTGTCAGATTTACCCAGTGGTTTCCCGTTCAGTGTGTAATGGTGATATTGATTCCTTCTTCCCATGTGTATAACCTTACATTTATCATTGTTAAACCTCATCTGCCACCTTTCAGCCCAAGTTTCCAACTTATCCAGATCCATCTGCAGCAGAATACTATCTTCTCTTGTATTAACTGCTTTACATAGTTTTGTATCATCTGCAAATATCGATATTTTACTGTGTAAACCTTCTACCAGATCATTAATGAATATGTTGAAGAGAACAGGTCCCAATACTGACCCCTGCGGTACCCCACTGGTCACAGCGACCCAGTTAGAGACTATACCATTTATAACCACCCTCTGCTTTCTATCACTAAGCCAGTTACTAACCCATTTACACACATTTTCCCCCAGGCCAAGCATTCTCATTTTGTGTACCAACCTCTTGTGCGGCACGGTATCAAACGTTTTGGAAAAATCGAGATATACCACGTCCAATGACTCACCGTGGTCCAGCCTATAGCTTACCTCTTCATAAAACCTGATTAGATTGGTTTGACAGGAGCGATTTCTCATAAACCCATGCTGATATGGAGTTAAACAGTTATTCTCATTGAGATAATCCAGAATAACATCCCTCAGAAACCCTTCAAATATTTGACAGATGACAGATGACAGATGACAGATGAAATCCCAGATGGATCCATTCACTATAATGAGGCAGCAGAGTTACTCTGGACTCCACCTGGCCTCTGTTCAGCTGTGTCCTTTTCAGAAGTGCACAAAACTGTGGCAAAATGCACTTTTATGCAATCCTAAAAAGATGGACGCCGCTGGATCAACGGTCAGAAGGCATGCACAGTGCCTCCATCAGCCTCATTATAGGGAATCTTCCACCAGGAGTGCTGTCTGAATGACGTATTTCAGAGATTTACACAAAAATCCCGGTGTAAGCACTTAGCGTAGAGCACAGGATAAGTGCCAAACATTACTGCGATCTTTGGGAGGCAAAATTCAAAAATCAACAGCATGTGAAGAATTGGTTTTATTTTTTTTTTATGCCATTCCCTGTGCGGTATAAGTGATTAGACAACTTTATTCTACAGAATAGTGCAATTACAGTGATACCAGATTTATGTTTTTATGTTTGACTGCTGTCATGCACTATTTTTTCAATTTTTTCATCTTATTTTGCATTTATTTGTGCTATATTTTCATTTTCTTCCTCAAGTTGTTTCATCTCATTGTTTCTTTTATTTTTCCCATGCCACACCAACATATACTTTTTTCGACATTTTTTTCGACATTTTATATATTTATATTATTACTCCTATTTTTTCAATTTTTATTTCAATTTTCATTTCTTTACGTTTTGCCTTTTTATTTTTATTCATTATTTTTTTATTTATCTCACTCCTTTGTTAGTCTCACCGCTCCTTTATTACATTTCTCCACTACTCTATCCCTTGCTTTCCTTGTTCGATATTCCTTGTTCAGGGAGTCACAAAAACATTGAACTTTAGGAAGGCAAAGTTTGAACAGCTTAGAGATGCCCTTAATCTGGTAGACTGGGACAATATCCTCAGAAATGAGAATACAGATAATAAATGGGAAATGTTTAAGAACATCCTAAATAGGCAGTGTAAGCGGTTTATACCTTGTGGGAATAAAAGGACTAGAAATAGGAAAAACCCAATGTGGCTAAACAAAGAAGTAAGACAGGCAATTAACAGTAAAAAGAAAGCATTTGCACTACTAAAGCAGGATGGCACCATTGAAGCTCTAAAAAACTATAGGGAGAAAAATACTTTATCTAAAAAACTAATTAAAGCTGCCAAAAAGGAAACAGAGAAGCACATTGCTAAGGAGAGTAAAACTAATCCCAAACTGTTCTTCAACTATATCAATAGTAAAAGAATAAAAACTGAAAATGTAGGCCCCTTAAAAAATAGTGAGGAAAGAATGGTTGTAGATGACGAGGAAAAAGCTAACATATTAAACACCTTCTTCTCCACGGTATTCACGGTGGAAAATGAAATGCTAGGTGAAATCCCAAGAAACAATGAAAACCCTATATTAAGGGTCACCAATCTAACCCAAGAAGAGGTGCGAAACCGGCTAAATAAGATTAAAATAGATAAATCTCCGGGTCCAGATGGCATACACCCACGAGTACTAAGAGAACTAAGTAATGTAATAGATAAACCATTATTTCTTATTTTTAGTGACTCTATAGCGACAGGGTCTGTTCCGCAGGACTGGCGCATAGCAAATGTGGTGCCAATATTCAAAAAGGGCTCTAAAAGTGAACCTGGAAATTATAGGCCAGTAAGTCTAACCTCTATTGTTGGTAAAATATTTGAAGGGTTTCTGAGGGATGTTATTCTGGATTATCTCAATGAGAATAACTGTTTAACTCCATATCAGCATGGGTTTATGAGAAATCGCTCCTGTCAAACCAATCTAATCAGTTTTTATGAAGAGGTAAGCTATAGGCTGGACCACGGTGAGTCATTGGACGTGGTATATCTCGATTTTTCCAAAGCGTTTGATACCGTGCCGCACAAGAGGTTGGTACACAAAATGAGAATGCTTGGTCTGGGGGAAAATGTGTGTAAATGGGTTAGTAACTGGCTTAGTGATAGAAAGCAGAGGGTGGTTATAAATGGTATAGTCTCTAACTGGGTCGCTGTGACCAGTGGGCTACCGCAGGGGTCAGTATTGGGACCTGTTCTCTTCAACATATTCATTAATGATCTGGTAGAAGGTTTACACAGTAAAATATCGATATTTGCAGATGATACAAAACTATGTAAAGCAGTTAATACAAGAGAAGATAGTATTCTGCTACAGATGGATCTGGATAAGTTGGAAACTTGGGCTGAAAGGTGGCAGATGAGGTTTAACAATGATAAATGTAAGGTTATACACATGGGAAGAGGGAATCAATATCACCATTACACACTGAACGGGAAACCACTGGGTAAATCTGACAGGGAGAAGGACTTGGGGATCCTAGTTAATGATAAACTTACCTGGAGCAGCCAGTGCCAGGCAGCAGCTGCCAAGGCAAACAGGATCATGGGGTGCATTAAAAGAGGTCTGGATACACATGATGAGAGCATTATACTGCCTCTGTACAAATCCCTAGTTAGACCGCACATGGAGTACTGGGTCCAGTTTTGGGCACCGGTGCTCAGGAAGGATATAATGGAACTAGAGAGAGTACAAAGGAGGGCAACAAAATTAATAAAGGGGATGGGAGAACTACAATACCCAGATAGATTAGCGAAATTAGGATTATTTAGTCTAGAAAAAAGACGACTGAGGGGCGATCTAATAACCATGTATAAGTATATAAGGGAACAATACAAATATCTCGCTGAGGATCTGTTTATACCAAGGAAGGTGACGGGCACAAGGGGGCATTCTTTGCGTCTGGAGGAGAGAAGGTTTTTCCACCAACATAGAAGAGGATTCTTTACTGTTAGGGCAGTGAGAATCTGGAATTGCTTGCCTGAGGAGGTGGTGATGGCGAACTCAGTCGAGGGGTTCAAGAGAGGCCTTGATGTCTTCCTGGAGCAGAACAATATTGTATCATACAATTATTAGGTTCTGTAGAAGGACGTAGATCTGGGGATTTATTATGATGGAATATAGGCTGAACTGGATGGACAAATGTCTTTTTTCGGCCTTACTAACTATGTTACTATGTTACTATGTATGTTACTATGTTACTATGATATCCTCATTCTCATGATTCTCTCTATTTCCATGTTCCTTGCCTTTCTATCTCTACAATTGCATGTTGTTCTTCCCTCTATTAGGGCATCCGCCCCCTTCCATCTCCGCCCCCAGCCGCATACATCATGCTTGTATGCCTAAATAGCTGCCCCCAGCACTCATCGTCACGCTGCTCATTGCGCATGAGCACGCCTCCCTCAGCGCTCCTCACACAGGCACCCATCGGCATCTGCGTTCCCAGCCTCATTCCCACTATCTTCATGACACAGACGCTTCCTCTCCGCACTCAATCCTCCACCCACCCACCTTCCTTACTTCTTGCTCTGACGCCATATTATCCCACTGACCTCCATTGACAGCGCATGTATTTCGTTGTATATAATTGATACTGGTCTCGTTTATACCTAACTCTGTGTATATCTGCACTGGGATATTTCTTAAGTTCATGCAGTACAAGCTTTTGCCTTGATAGTGTCTAATTTTTTGTATTTCTATTGTCTTTTCCAGCGAAGTTTGAAAAAGAGCCATCACTGGGCCGAAACGTTACCTCGACACCCTTATGTTTAACTGTGGTGACTTCAATAAACGTTTGCCTATGATATGCATTTGAAACTCCAAATTTAGAGTGCGGCTGTTTTTTCCTGAATCTGTCATACACTAAAAGACACTTTTTATTGCAAAAACTAGTTTTTGCATCATCATATTTTGAGAGCTATAATTTTTCCATATTTCAGCCGACAGACATGTTACGGCTTTTTTTTTTGCGGGATGAGCTGACGTTTTTATCTGTACCATTTTTGGGCACATGACATCTTTTGATCGCTTTCTATTCTGATTTTTGGGAGACAGAATGAACAAAAAACAGTAATTCAGGAATTGCTTTCTTTTTTTATACCGTTCCGTGTGTTAAAAAATTGGTAAGGCAGCTTTATTCTTCGGGTAAGTATGATTACTGCGATACCCAAGTTATATCGTTTGGTTTTGTTTTGCCGCTTTTTTACACAATAAAAACTATTTTATAGGAAAAATAATTATTTTTACATCGCTTTATTCTGAGAGCTATATCTTTTTTATTTTTCTGGTGATGGAACTGTATGGTGACTTATTTTTTGCGGGACTAGATGATGTTTTCAGTGGTACCATTTTTATTTACATTAGTCTTTTTGATTGTGTTTTATTGGAATTTTTGTTTGGCGGTATGATGATAAAGCATTGTTTTTTGCTTAGTTTTCAATTTTTTTTACGGTGTTCACTGAAAGGGATGTCTAATGGGACAGTTTCATAAAGCGGCTCGTTATGGATATGGCAATATCAAATATGTGTACTTTTAGGCTATGTGCGCACAATGAGTATTTGCTTGCAGAAATTTCAGCATCTTTTGGCAGGAAAAACGCTGCTGCAAAAATGACGTGATTTCATAGAATAATAGAATGGAAGAGTTGGAAGGGACCTCCTGGGTCATCTGGTCCAACCCCCTGCTCAAAGCAGGATTCACTTAAGGTACCGTCACACTAAACGACGCTGCAGCGATCCAGACAACGATCCGGATCGCTGCAGCGTCGCTGTTTGGTCGCTGGAGAGCTGTCACACAGACAGCTCTCCAGCGACCAACGATGCCGGTAACCAGGGCCGCGCTTAGTAACCCGATGTTTACCCTGGTTACCATCGTTAAAGTAAAAAAAACAACCACTACATACTTACCTACCACTGTCTGTCCCCGGCGCTCTGCTTCTCTGCACTCCTCCTGCACTGGCTGTGAGCGCCGGGCAGCCGGAAAGCAGAGCGGTGACGTCACCGCTCTGCTTTCCGGCCGCTGTGCTCACAGTGAGTGCAAGAAAACACAGCGCCGGGGACAGACAGCGGTAGGTAAGTATGTAGTGGTTGTTTTTTTTACTTTTAGGATGGTAACCAGGGTAAACATCGGGTTACTAAGCGCGGCCCTGCGCTTAGTAACCCGATGTTTACCCTGGTTACCAGCGAAGACATCGCTGAATCGGTGTCACACACGCCGATTCAGCGATGTCTGCAGGGAGTCCAGCGACGAAACAAAGTTCTGGACTTTCTTCCCCGACCAGCGATATCACAGCAGGGGCCTGATCGCTGCTGCCTGTCACACTGGACGATATCGCTAGCCAGGACGCTGCAACGTCACGGATCGCTAGCGATATCGTCTAGTGTGACGGTACCTTTACTCATCCCAAACAGATCTCTGTCCATCCTCTGTTTGAAAACTTCTATGGAAAGAGAACTCACCACCTCTCGTGGCAGCCTGTTCCACTCATTGATCACCCTAACTGTCAAAAAGTTTTTTCTAATATCTAATCTGTGTCTCCTCCCATTCAGTTTCATCCCATTGCCTCTAGTCTTTCCTTGTGCAAATGAGAATAAAGATGATCCTTCTACAATGTGACAGCCCTTGAGATATTTGTAGACAGCTATTAAGTCACCTCTCAGTCTTCTTTTTTGCAACCTAAACATTCCCAAATCCTGTAACCGTTCCTCATAGGACATGGTTTGCAGACAGGTCACCATTCTGGTCACTCTTCTCTGAACTTGCCCCAGTTTGTTGATGTCTTTTTTAAAATGTGGTGCCCAAAACTGGACACAGTATTCCAGATGAGGTCTGACCAAAGAGGAGTAGAGGGCAATAATGACTTTGCGTGATCTAGACTGTATGCTTCTGTTAATACATCCCAGAATTGCATTTGCCTTTTTTGCTGCTGCATAACACTGTTGACTCATGTTTAGTTGTTTAGTTTATGATCTATTAGTATACCCAAGTCTTTTTCACATGTGCTGTTGCTTAGCCCTATTCCACCCATTTGGTATATGATTTTTTCATTTTTATTGCCCAGATGTAGTACTTTGCATTTTTCCTTGTTAAAAACCATTCTGTTAGTTGCTACCCACTGCTCCAGTTTATTTATATCTTTTTGATTCCTCTCTCTCTTCTCTAGTATTTGCTATCCTTCCTAGCTTTGTGTCACCAGCAAATTTAATCAGTGTACCCTAATTTGGTGCATTTTTGTATGGGTTTTTGTACAGCAATGAAGGCTTTTTTCAGCTAAATAAAGATATTAAAAAAAAAGTTTTGTGATGTGAGTTCTTGGCTCAACACCACCTTTTCATGCTGATGCTGTGTGGCATCGGGGTAATGAGATTAGGGCAGCAGCTGTCATTGACACAAAGCTCTAGGCCTAAAGGCCCCTTCACATTTAGCGACGCTGCAGCGATACCGACAACGATCCGAATCGCTGCAGCGTCGCTGTTTGGTCGCTGGAGAGCTGTCACACAGACCGCTCTCCAGCGACCAACGATGCCGGTAACCAGGGTAAACATCGGGTAACTAAGCGCAGGGCCACGCTTAGTAACCCGATGTTTACCCTGGTTACCATGCTAAAAGTAAAAAAAAAACAAACACTAGATACTTACCTACCGCTGTCTGTCCTCCAGCGCTGCGATCTGCTTCTCTGCTCTCCTCCTGTACTGGCTGTGAGCCGGAAAGCAGAGCGGTGACGTCACCGCTCTGCTTTCCGGCTCACAGCCAGTACAGGAGGAGAGCAGAGCACAGCGCTGGAGGACAGACGGCTGTAGGTAAGTATCTAGTGTTTGTTTTTTTTTACTTTTAGCATGGTAACCAGGGTAAACATCGGGTTACTAAGCGCGGCCCTGCGCTTAGTTACCCGATGTTTACCCTGGTTACCAGTGAAGACATCGCTGGATCGGTGTCACACACGCCGATCCAGCGATGTCTCCAGGGAGTCCAGCGACGAAATAAAGTTCTGGACTTTCTTCAGCGACCAACGATCTCCCAGCAGGGGCCTGATCGTTGGTCGCTGTCACACAGAACGATTTCCTTAACGATATCGTTGCTATGTCACAAATAGCAACGATATCGTTAACAATATCGTTATGTGTGAAGGTACCTTTATAATGAAAAGGTGTCAGTCTGACACCCTCATTACTAGGCTGATAAGTAAGCACAAACACACAAACCTACACACACATTGTCACCAGCCTTAACAGAGCAAATATACATAGGCTGTAGCCAAACAGCAACAGTTAATTTTAAAGAAAAAAAATGGCGTCTGCTGCAGCGTAATTTTAATAACCAGGAGAGGGAAAGCCGACGGCTGGGGGCTGATGTTCATACTCTGGGAAGGGGTAATACCCATGGAGCTTCCCAGGCTATTAATATCAGCTCACAGCTGTTTACTTAGCTTTTACTGGCTATTAAAATGAGAGACCCCCCCAAAAAAAATGATGTGGGTACCCTTATAATTAATAACCAGAAAAGGCTATGCAGACAGCTGTGGGCTGATTTTAATAGGAAGGGGCCATGGATACTGGCCCCCCAGGCTAAAAATATCAGCTCTCAGCAGCCCCAGAAAAGACGTATCTCTAAGATGCGCCAATTTTGGCACTTAGCCTCGCTCTTGCCACTTGCCCGGTAGCTTTGGCAAGTTCATATTTGTGGGATTGATGTCACCTTTGAATTGTCAGGTGACATCAAGCCCACAGGTTAGTAATGGAGAGGTATCTATAAGACACCTATCCATTAGTAACCCCATATTGAAATTGTATAAAAAACCAGACACCCAGAATAAAGTCCTTTATTTGAAATAATGACACAGTCTCCTTTAATGATCCTAATTAAACCATACTTACTGAACGCCTAACCCACCGAAGCCAACGTCTCCTGCAACAAAAATGAAAAAATAAACCACAAATATTCCTCACCTGTCCACCGAGAAGATAATCCATAAAGTCCTACAGCGATCCTGGTCACTTTGAGAGCAGTCAAATCAGTGCTGTGACTGCTCTCAAAGACAGCTGGCAATACACTGACAGGAAATAATCGCTCCCGAAGTGTATCATTGGTGGCCGAGTAGAGTGGTCACATCTCCCGATGTGACTGTTCTATACATGAAATCGCCGTGGGACAACCTGAATTACCTGGACTACGGCGGACAGGGAGTATATGGTTTTGTGTATGGTATATAATGTTTTTTTTATTATTTTTATGTGAATATGTATGTAATCTTACTTTTTTTTTTAACTGTGAAAACAGGCGCCGGTAGATGAGACTACTTTCACATCAGCGGCATCTGTTGTCACTGTTATAAGTGACAGCAGACATAGCCCGATGGAAGCAGCAGTCTCATCAGCCCACACCAGGTTTTTACCACAGGTCACCGCTGCAGGTCACAGTCAGCTGTGACCGATAGTACCACCGGTAGCATTATCACGGATCGCAGTCACAGCTGCGGGGTCACGCTGACATCTGCCAGCAGGATCCAGCAGCGTTCTGACCAACGGCCTTACCGGCGGTAGCATTACCGCCGATAAGAACCACCGCGCCGGTGTTTCCCATGCTATCACATAGATGACAGTGCTGGAAACACCACAGAAAGACGGTAAAACACAATACAAAAACTCAGCAAATCCGCAAACATTTTTATACCGGCGTTTTTGTTGTGGATTTGACTGAATTGAAGTTAATGGGTGCAGAAACGCTGCAGAAATGTGCCCTGGTCCATACAGTCTTTCTAAAGACAGACAGGCCAGAGGACAAGAGCATCCACTGACTCCCATGTTTCCACACCATTTTTCATAATAATTATCATTTATTAATTAAATACATGTACAATAAGCTGCACACACACTGTACTAACTGTATTTGTCACAGACATCTGTATACTGTATCTATCTATTCTATGTGGGTTCGTCTCTGCTTAGCTTTTGTTGCTACGCTATCTCTTGCTGCTCTTCCGCTCCTATCTGCAGCCTTGCACTTCTCTTCCTGTGTGAACAGGTCCCAACCTGTTCCTTCATTATCCTTTCCTTCTGGCTTGTTTCTGTACCTGCACCTCCAGTGGGAACAGGTCCCTACCTGTTCCTTCATACTACATATCCATACCTGCACCTCCTGTGTGAACAGGTCCCTACCTGTTCCTTCATACACCACACCAACCTGCCTTGTGTCTCTGCCGTACCTGCCAGCCCTGTGTCTCTGCCGCTCCTGCCAGCCCTGTGTCTCTGCTGTACCTGCCAGCCCTGTGTCTCTGCCATACCTGCCAGCCCTGTGTCTCTGCCATACCTGCCAGCCCTGTGCTTCTGCCATACCTGCCAGCCCTGTGTCTCTGTCGTTCCTGCCAGTCCTGTGTCTCTGCCAGCTCTGTGTCTCAGCCGTGCCAGCCTACTCATCTGAATCTCATCCATGCTCATCTGCTAGTCCTGCCTGATGCCCGCACCAATCCTGGTGTTCCTGATTCCCAAGTGGGATAAGCAGCCACAGCCAGACACCACCCTGGAGTAGCACCTGGCAGCTGCCTTGCCGCACAAGCCTGACCTCACCATCAGAGGCTCCAGTGAAGTCCAAGGCAGCTGTCATAGTCACGCCCCTTTCAGGGTAGTCTGGTTTGTGGCCACAAACCCCCCGAGCTCACGCCCACCAGTCAGGGCATGAGTGTGACACACACTGTCTTGCTCAGGTCAGGAGAGGTGCCAGTCCATGCAGTGCGATGCGATCCTCGCACGAGTTATGCGGCAGTCTGACTCAGCCCTTAATCAGATGCTAGGTGTGAAAAATTGGATTGTACTCGCATGACACTCGCATTACATTTGTGCGACTTTTGGCAGGGAGACTCGGACTGATTTTTCATACGTTTAGTGTGACTCCGGCCTTACGCTCACAGTTGAAGATTGACTCATTCATGCAGCCAGGTCGATCTCTGTGGGAGACTTGTTTCATCCAATTAGTGAATTCTTTCTTTAGGTCTAAACTATTCTTCTGCTCTTAGACAGCTTATCATTCTAGAGGTGCAATAGTAATCTTCCTAAAATGAAGACTGTAAGCTCCCCTTCTTTTATTGGTTCCTTCTAGACCCAGCAGTCAGGAGGAGAAAACTCCTCCTGCAATCTGCCTTCCTCTTCTCACTCCTAATGGCTGACCTCTTCCAGTCAACTCAATTCTTACTACTCTACACTCTCCCACTCTCCACCCACTCTCATGTTACTCTTACAGCTGTAGTGTTTGGCTGACTGGCCAGGGGAGTTTGTTTCAGGTATTTCCATAAGCTACTGCATACCATGCAGAGCTGGGTCACATGAACAAGTCTCTGTGGGGTCACTGGTCACTGGTCTGACAATGTGCTATAACATATAGTTTACACAGAAATCATAGAATTTGCATGGAACACATTATACATCCGGTATCCCATGGAGATAGCCACTTTGTGGGCTACCACATCACGACCATAGAGACGTATGGTCAATTCTAAAAAAGCAGGTGGGTAAACAAAAACAGAAATATTGTGATAAACTCCAAGCATTGAATAAGCACAAATAGTTTGTCATAAAGCAAGATTAGCCCCAGAAGCTGATATTCAGCCTGCCACAGCGAATTGCTTAAGGCCGGCGTCACACTACCGTGTTTTACGGACGTAAGAGAGGTGCTGAAAATATGGATTGCATACGGTGCAATGCTTCTCTATGCCCCAGCTCCTATCAGCCGTATTTTACTGATCCGTATTATACGGTCTTCTACGGCCGTAGAAAATCGTAGCATGCTGCGTTTGTCACCGTATTGCGCAAAAAATACACCAATGAAAGTCTATGGGGGCTAGAAAAATACGGATTACACATGGACCAGCAGTGTGACTTGCGAGAAATACGCAGCGGTGTTAGAGAGAAAAGCCGGCAATTCAGTGCGGTGTACAGTAAAATTACACTGACAGCTTACAATAGAATAGGTAGAATAAATGTGTACACATAGAATAGGTATTGTGGGAATATAGCTCAGCAGGGATCTTTGCTTTGGCCCAAGCAGGTGGCTATGGAGTCACAACGGACAATAGCAGGCTAGCGAGTTCCACACAGGTATGTGTCAGGTGTATTTATTGTACACATTTGCCTACAATGTTACACGTGCCAAACATGAAATAAAATATCTAAGGCCGTCTGGCCACTAACTAACAATAAGATTCTAGCTACAAAATAAACCTACACAACTATAAAGAAGTTCATGCAGCCTTAGGCCGGTTTCACACGTCAGTGTCTCCGGTACGTGGGGTGACAGTTTCCTCACGTCCCGTTGACACTGACACACGTAGACACATAAAAATCACTGCATCTGTTCAGATGTCAGTGATTTTTTGCGGACCGTGTCTCCGTGTGCCAAACACGGAGACATGTCAGTGTTCGTGGGAGCGCACGTATTACACGGACCCATTAGTCAATGGGTCCGTGTAAAACACGTACCGCACACGGACGTTGTCCGTGTGCAGTCCGTGTGCCGTGCAGGGGACAGCGCTACATTAAGTGCTGTCCCCCCCACTGGTGCTGAATCCGTAATTCATATCTTCCCTGCAGCAGCGTTTGCTGCAGAGAAAATATGAATAATAGTGTTTAAAATAAAGATCTATGTGTCCACTGTGCGCCCCCCCCGCTGTTCTGAAAATACTCACCCACCTCCCTCGTTGGCTGTCGCTGCTTCCTGGTCTGGCCGCATCTTCTCCTGTATGCGGTCACGTGGGGCCGCTCATTTACAGTAATGAATATGCGGCTCCACCTCCCATAGGGGTGGAGCCGCATATTCATTACTGTAATTACTGTAATGTAGTTACCTTCATTTGCGGTGATGCGCCCTCTGCTGGATGTCCTCATATGACCTCGAGCGTGGGAACTTTTCTGAATATTTTCCCAGCCTCGAGGTCATATGAGGACATCCAGCAGAGGGCGCATCACCACGAATGAAGGTAACTACAGGTCATTAACCTACATTCCATTCATTCCCTGGGGTTTACAGGCACGAGCACAGCTGCATTATAGCAGAGCTCCTGCCTGTAAAATAATTTAACCCCTTCAGATGGATTTACATCGTGGGACATATCGACGGAAAGTATGAGATATTGTTGGTTTATTATTTTTAAATTGTTACAGGTCGAGGGTCTTCAGGTGGATTGAGAGTGGAATAAAATATTACAACAACCTGTGTGTTTATTTCATTAAAATACTTTGCAATATTGTGTGTGTGTTTTTTTAACCATTTCATGCTATTGGATTAAAGGGAACCTGTCACCCCGTTTTTTCAGATTGAGATAAAAATACTGTTAAATAGGGCCTGCGCTGTGCGTTACAATAGTGTATGTAGTGTACCCTGATTCCCCACCTATGCTGCGAAATACATTACCAAAGTCGCCGTTTTCACCTGTCAATCAGGCTGGTCAGGTCGGGTGGGCGTGGTCAAATCAGGCTGTCAGGTCGGGTGGGCGTGGTCACAGCGTTGTCTCTTCCCCAGCTTTACGTTGGTGGCGTAGTGGTGTCCGCATGTCCCAGTGTCCCAGTGCCGAATCCACTTGCGCGCACGTGAATTAACATCGCGCGATCTGCGCTATTACTGCCTTCGGTGGGGGCGGCCATCTTCCTGGGGCCGCGCGTGCGCAGATGGAGTGCTCTGCTGCACGGGGCTTCAGGAAAATGGCCACCGCGATCTCTTCTGCGCACGTGCGGCATCCCGCGGCCATTTTCCTGAAGCCCCGTGCAGCAGAGCACTCCATCTGTGCACGCACGGCCCCAGGAAGATGGCCGCCCCCACTGAAGACAGTAATAGCGCAGATCGCGCGCTGTTAATTCACGTGCGCGCAAGTGGATTCGGCACTGGGACACTAGGACATGCGCACACCACTACGCCACCAACGTAAAGCTGGGGAAGAAACAGCGCTGTGACCACGCATCTTCCAGATGTGCCTTTTCTGGGGCGGCCGGGGGCAGATGTTTTTAGCCGGGGGGGAAGCCAATAACCATGGACCCTCTCCAGGCTATTAATATCTGCCCTCAGTCACTGGCTTTACTACTCTGGCGGAGAAAACTGCGCGGGAGCCCACGCCAATTTTTTCCGCCATTTAACCCTTTAATTTAATAGCTAGACAGCCCAAATTTTGCACATACACACTACTAACATTAGTAATGTGGATTATGCAAAAAAATGGTGATATGACATTTACTGTATGTAAACCATGTCTCATATCATGTCGGGTTTAGGAAGGAGATAGCAAAAGCCGGCAATTGAATTACCGGCTTTTAAGCTATATCGCGCAGGATGAAATATTAATATATATATATATACATATATGTGTCTTACTGATATATATATAGAGAGAGAGAGAGAGACAGTACATATGTTTTTATGTTTTTGGGATCACATGGATCCATTGTATGTCCGTATGTCGGTTTTGCAGGCCTGCGAGAAAATCTCGCAGTACGGATGCTGTTGTGAATTTTGTGGCAGAGCTCCCTCCTATGGTCACAAGTGGTACTTCGGCTGATTCTCTCTGTGAGCTTCCGTTGGTGGAGGAAAGTGGTACTGCGGCTTCTGAGTTTCCTTCCTCAGGTGATGTGGTGAAGTCGTTAGGTGCTGCTCTATTTAACTCCACCTAGTGCTTTGATCCTGGCCTCCAGTCAATGTTCTAGTATTGGACCTGTTTCCTCCTGGATCGTTCCTGTGGCCTGCTGCTCTGCATAGCTAAGTTCCGCTTTGCTATTTTGTTTGCTGTTTTTTTCTGTCCAGCTTGTCTATTTGTTTTTTCCTGCTTGCTGGAAGCTCTGGGACGCAGACGGTGTACCTCCGTGCTGTTAGTTCGGTACGGAGGGTCTTTTTGCCCCTTTGCGTGGTTTTTGTAGGGTTTTGTGTTGACCGCAAAGTTACCTTTCCTATCCTCGCTCTGTTCAGAAAGTCGGGCCTCACTTTGCTAAATCTATTTCATCTCTACGCTTGTCTTTTCATCTTAACTCACAGTTATTATATGTGGGGGCTGCCTTTTCCTTTGGGGTATTTCTCTGAGGCAAGGTAGGCTTATTTTCTATCTTCAGGCTAGCTAGTTTCTCAGGCTGTGCCGAGTTGCATAGGGAGCGTTAGGCGCAATCCACGGCTGCCTCTAGTGTGGTTGGAGAGGATTAGGGATTGCGGTCAGCAGAGTTCCCACGTCTCAGAGCTCGTTCAATGTTTTTTGGGTTATTGTCAGGTCACTGTGTGTGCTCTGACCTCTATGTCCATTGTGGTACTGAATTACCTTATCATAACAGTACTGGAGGCCCAAAGTACTAATGATTCTCAATAGAGGGAAAAAAGAAGTTCTGAGACCATTTTTTTTTCTCTGCACTGTGTTTTGCCTTTTTTTTCCCCTAGACATTTGGGTGGTTCAGGACACAGGTGTAGCGATGGACATTAAAGGTCTGTCTTCATGTGTGGATCGGCTCACGGCAAGAGTACAAAATATTCAAGACTTTGTGGTTCAGAATTCTGTTAGAACTGAGAATTCCTATTCCTGATTTGTTTTTTGGAGATAGAACTAAATTTCTGAGTTTCAAAAATAATTGTAAACTATTTCTAGCTTTGAAACCTCGCTCCTCTGGTGACCCAGTTCAACAAGTTAGGATCATTATTTCTTTTTTACGTGGCGACCCTCAGGACTGGGCATTTTCTCTTGCGTCAGGAGATCCTGCATTAAGTAATATTGATGCGTTTTTCCTGGCTCTCGGATTGCTGTACGATGAACCTAATTCAGTGGATCAGGCAGAGAAAAATTTGCTGGCTCTGTGTCAGGGTCAGGATGAGATAGAGGTATATTGTCAGAAATTTAGAAAGTGGTCCGTACTCACTCAATGGAATGAAGGTGCGCTCGCAGCTATTTTCAGAAAGGGTCTCTCTGAAGCCCTTAAGGATATCATGGTGGGATTTCCTATGCCTGTTGGTCTGAATGAGTCTATGTCTTTGGCCATTCAGATCGGTCGACGCTTGCGTGAGCGTAAATCTGTGCACCATTTGGCGGTATTACCTGAGCTTAAACCTGAGCCTATGCAGTGCGATAGGACTTTGACCAGAGTTGAACGGCAAGAACACAGACGTCTGAATGGGCTCTGTTTCTACTGTGGTGATTCCACTCATGCTATCTCTGATTGTCATAAGCGCACTAAGCGGTTCGCTAGGTCTGCCACCATTGGTACGGTACAGTCAAAATTTCTTCTGTCCGTTACCTTGATCTGCTCTTTGTCATCGTATTCTGTCATGGCATTTGTGGATTCAGGCGCTGCTCTGAATTTGATGGACTTGGAGTATGCTAGGCGTTGTGGGTGTTTCTTGGAGCCCTTGCAGTGTCCTATTCCATTGAGAGGAATTGATGCTACGCCTTTGGCCAAGAATAAGCCTCAGTACTGGACCCAGCTGACCATGTGCATGGCTCCTGCACATCAGGAGGTTATTCGCTTTCTGGTGTTGCATAATCTGCATGATGTGGTCGTGTTGGGGTTGCCATGGCTACAAGTCCATAATCCAGTATTAGATTGGAAATCCATGTCTGTGTCCAGCTGGGGTTGTCAGGGGGTACATGGTGATGTCCCATTTATGACTATTTCGTCATCCACCCCTTCTGAGGTTCCAGAGTTCTTGTCTGATTACCGGGATGTATTTGATGAGCCCAAGTCCGATACCCTACCTCCGCATAGGGATTGTGATTGTGCTATCGATTTGATTCCTGGTAGTAAATTCCCAAAAGGTCGACTGTTTAATTTATCTGTGCCTGAGCACGCCGCTATGCGGAGTTATGTGAAGGAGTCCTTGGAGAAGGGGCATATTCGCCCGTCATCGTCGCCATTAGGAGCAGGGTTCTTTTTTGTAGCCAAGAAGGATGGTTCGCTGAGACCTTGTATAGATTACCGCCTTCTAAATAAGATCACGGTTAAATTTCAGTACCCCTTGCCGTTGTTATCTGATTTGTTTGCTCGGATTAAGGGGGCTAGTTGGTTCACCAAGATAGATCTTCGTGGTGCGTATACTCTTGTGCGTATTAAGCGAGGCGATGAATGGAAAACTGCATTTAATACGCCCGAGGGCCATTTTGAGTATCTAGTAATGCCATTCGGACTTGCCAATGCTCCATCAGTGTTTCAGTCCTTTATGCATGACATCTTCCGAGAGTACCTGGATAAATTCCTGATTGTGTACTTGGATGACATTTTGATCTTCTCGGATGATTGGGAGTCTCATGTGAAGCAGGTCAGAACGGTGTTTCAGGTCCTGCGTGCTAATTCTTTGTTTGTGAAGGGATCAAAGTGTCTCTTTGGTGTTCAGAAGGTTTCATTTTTGGGGTTCATCTTTTCCCCTTCTACTATCGAGATGAACCCTGTTAAGGTCCAAGCCATCCATGATTGGACTCAGCCGACATCTCTGAAAAGTCTGCAAAAGTTCCTGGGCTTTGCTAATTTTTATATTCGCTTCATCTGCAATTTTTCTAGTATTGCTAAACCTTTGACCGATTTGACCAAGAAGGGTGCTGATGTGGTCAATTGGTCTTCTGCTGCTGTGGAAGCTTTTCAAGAGTTGAAGCGTCGTTTTTCTTCTGCCCCTGTGTTGTGTCAACCAGATGTTTCGCTTCCATTCCAGGTCGAGGTTGATGCTTCTGAGATTGGAGCAGGGGCTGTTTTGTCGCAGAGAAGTTCTGATTGCTCGGTGATGAAACCATGCGCCTTCTTTTCCAGGAAGTTTTCGCCTGCTGAGCGAAATTATGATGTGGGCAATCGAGAGTTGCTGGCCATGAAGTGGGCATTCGAAGAGTGGCGTCATTGGCTGGAAGGAGCTAAGCATCGCGTGGTGGTCTTGACTGATCATAAGAACTTGACTTATCTCGAGTCTGCCAAGCGGTTGAATCCTAGACAGGCTCGTTGGTCGCTGTTTTTTGCCCGTTTTGACTTTGTGATTTCGTACCTTCCGGGCTCTAAAAATGTGAAGGCGGATGCTCTGTCTAGGAGTTTTGTGCCCGACTCTCCGGGTTTATCTGAGCCGGTGGGTATCCTCAAAGAGGGAGTAATTGTGTCTGCCATCTCTCCTGATTTGCGGCGGGTGCTGCAAAAATTTCAGGCTAATAAACCTGATCGTTGCCCAGCGGAGAAACTGTTTGTCCCTGATAGGTGGACGAATAAAGTTATCTCTGAGGTTCATTGTTCGGTGTTGGCTGGTCATCCTGGAATCTTTGGTACCAGAGAGTTAGTGGCTAGATCCTTTTGGTGGCCATCTCTGTCGCGGGATGTGCGTTCTTTTGTGCAGTCCTGTGGGATTTGTGCTCGGGCTAAGCCCTGCTGTTCTCGTGCCAGTGGGTTGCTTTTGCCCTTGCCGGTCCCGAAGAGGCCTTGGACACATATCTCTATGGATTTTATTTCAGATCTTCCCGTCTCTCAAAAGATGTCAGTCATTTGGGTGGTCTGTGATCGCTTCTCTAAGATGGTCCATTTGGTACCCTTGTCTAAATTACCTTCCTCCTCTGATTTGGTGCCATTGTTCTTCCAGCATGTGGTTCGTTTACATGGCATTCCAGAGAATATCGTTTCTGACAGAGGTTCCCAGTTTGTTTCGAGGTTTTGGCGAGCCTTTTGTGGTAGGATGGGCATTGACTTGTCTTTTTCCTCGGCTTTCCATCCTCAGACTAATGGCCAGACCGAACAAACCAATCAGACCTTGGAAACGTATCTGAGATGCTTTGTTTCTGCTGATCAGGATGACTGGGTGTCCTTTTTGCCTTTGGCTGAGTTCGCCCTTAATAATCGGGCCAGCTCGGCTACCTTGGTTTCACCGTTTTTCTGCAATTCTGGGTTCCATCCTCGTTTCTCTTCAGGGCAGGTTGAGTCTTCGGACTGTCCTGGTGTGGATACTGTGGTGGACAGGTTGCAGCAGATTTGGACTCATGTAGTGGACAATTTGACCTTGTCCCAGGAGAAGGCTCAACGTTTCGCTAATCGCAGATGCTGTGTGGGTCCCCGACTTCGTGTTGGGGATTTGGTTTGGTTATCTTCTCGTCATATTCCTATGAAGGTTTCCTCTCCTAAGTTTAAACCTCGTTTCATTGGTCCATATAGGATTTCTGAGGTTCTTAATCCTGTGTCTTTTCGTCTGACCCTTCCAGATTCTTTTTCCATACATAACGTATTCCATAGGTCATTGTTGCGGAGATACGTGGCACCTATGGTTCCATCTGTTGATCCTCCTGCCCTGGTTTTGGTGGAGGGGGAGTTGGAGTATATTGTGGAGAAGATTTTGGATTCTCGTGTTTCTAGACGGAAACTCCAGTATCTGGTTAAGAGGAAGGGTTATGCTCAGGAAGATAATTCCTGGGTCTTTGCCTCTGATGTCCATGCTCCCGATCTTGTTCGTGCCTTTCATATGGCTCATCCTGGTCGTCCTGGGGGTTCTGGTGAGGGTTCGGTGACCCCGCCTCAAGGGGGGGGTACTGTTGTGAATTCTGTGGCAGAGCTCCCTCCTGTGGTCACAAGTGGTACTTCGGCTGATTCTCTCTGTGAGCTTCCGTTGGTGGAGGAAAGTGGTACTGCGGCTTCTGAGTTTCCTTCCTCAGGTGTGTGGTGAAGTCATTAGGTGCTGCTCTATTTAACTCCACCTAGTGCTTTGATCCTGGCCTCCAGTCAATGTTCTAGTATTGGACCTGTTTCCTCCTGGATCGTTCCTGTGGCCTGCTGCTCTGCATAGCTAAGTTCCGCTTTGCTATTTTGTTTGCTGTTTTTTTCTGTCCAGCTTGTCTATTTGTTTTTTCCTGCTTGCTGGAAGCTCTGGGACGCAGAGGGTGTACCTCCGTGCCGTTAGTTTGGTACGGAGGGTCTTTTTGCCCCTTTGCGTGGTTTTTGTAGGGTTTTGTGTTGACCGCAAAGTTACCTTTCCTATCCTCGCTCTGTTCAGAAAGTCGGGCCTCACTTTGCTAAATCTATTTCATCTCTACGTTTGTCTTTTCATCTTAACTCACAGTTATTATATGTGGGGGCTGCCTTTTCCTTTGGGGTATTTCTCTGAGGCAAGGTAGGCTTATTTTCTATCTTCAGGCTAGCTAGTTTCTCAGGCTGTGCCGAGTTGCATAGGGAGCGTTAGGCGCAATCCACGGCTGCCTCTAGTGTGGTTGGAGAGGATTAGGGATTGCGGTCAGCAGAGTTCCCACGTCTCAGAGCTCGTTCAATGTTTTTTGGGTTATTGTCAGGTCACTGTGTGTGCTCTGACCTCTATGTCCATTGTGGTACTGAATTACCTTATCATAACAGGATGCCATACGGATTACATATGGAGGATGCCATGCGCAAAATATGCTGACACACCCTGCCTACGGATGAGATACGGACCACTATTTTGGGGACTTTTCTGCGTATTACGGCCGTAAATTATGGACCGTATTTTTATACGCTGAGTGTGACGCCGGCCTAAGTCTTTAAAAATGAAGGCTCAAAGCAGTTATTGGGCCCAATAAATTAAAACAGGTGTTGTACACGTCAGTCTTAATGAAGGGACGTGATGAATTTGGCGCATCTTATCACAGACGTGCACCTCAATGCACCTCCCCAAAAATTTTATTTTATTATTCTAGTCAAAAACTACAGTTGTGTAATTTTTGAAGAATCTATCAGGCATGTATCAATATGCCCTGTTTCTCTCATGCTCCTCAGATTTTACTGGATTTGGCCTGAACTGAAAATGCCAAAAGTATCCACATTTTTGCTCAACTTCATGAGGTGCAACAGTTTTGCGACTCCTCAAAGTGTTTTATTCCAGAAGTGTAGAAAAAAGACTTTGACGAATCAGGGACATTCTTGTTACAGTGCCAGCAAAAAAAATCTTTACAAGTTCAATGAAACCACAAAATCTTAATTTTCAAGTGGATTCAAGTGTTTTATTGTGGATATTTTATTACAATTAGTATTTTGACATGTCACCCTTACATTTTATCACCATCTGCAGTCGTTTAGGCATGGATTCAGCACCCCACACCATCACACTGTCAGGGTGTTTAACAGTCTTAACTGTATATTTTGGGTCATACCGTGACACGGTACTCGGACGACGCACGACCTTTGAGCCTCCCCTGACCAGCCTAAAAGTGCTCTCATCACTAAACATCACTTTCTTCCACTCTTCAGATGTCCAATCTTGATATTTCTTACAAAAGGCAAGCCTTTTCTTCTTCATTGCTGCTGTGAGCAGAGGCTTCTTTGCGGCATGGCAACTTGGTAGACCCAGGTCCTTCTGCAGGCGGTGATGAATTGTCCTAGTTGCGATGTTCTGGAGGAGCATAGGGTACTTGTTTTTTAGTTCAACAGCAGTTATAGAAGGATGTGACATCACTTCACGCTTCAGAAACTTATCAGTCCTTGGTGAAGTCGTCTTAGGTGCGCCAGAGCCTGACTTCCTCTGCGGTACCATCCCAGGAGGCAATGATGCCGCCGACCGCTTCAGTGGATAAATTGCTTCTCTTGACACTCCCAGATCTCTAGCTACAGCAATCACCGAATCCCCCTTCTCGAGCAGAGTCAAGGCACGGGATTTCTCTTCCATTTTAAGCTTCTTTCGACCCATTGTGGGAGATAATAAAAAACTGAGAGAGATCATAAAAGACTGCGCAAAACTGGCTGAGCTGCACATAACAACCAATCAGAGTGCAGCTTTCGCTTAACCAGAGAAGTGAAAACTGAGCGTTGATTGGTTGATATTTGCAACAACGCCAGCTTTAATATTAGACAGTTTTTTTATTATCTCCCCATTGTGTACACTTTTAAAAAGTGAAATTATGATGTGGATTTTACATGTAAAGTTTTTTTTTGCCGGCACTGTATATTAAAATGTGAAGCTGCAAGAAATATAAAATCTTATTAATCAAAATCCCTGATGCAAGATTTGCCATGCATAATTTAGTACACAATCTCTGCTAGCAATACCTTTTAATACTTTTCTCTGTAAAATGTCTGTTATGTGTAAATTTAGCAATGGATTAAAAATGTGTTAACCTCTACTTTTTTCATCGTTTCAGTCACCTCGAACCCTGTGATTAGCTAATAGGCAGAAATATTTCTTAGTCAATACAATGTTGTTGGGTGTAACCACATTACACATAGCAAATATGAGCCGTCTGCCCCACCTTATTGAAGGTGAACATATTTCTTTTTGTTGTCATTTTGCCTTGATTCTATTTTAATGGTTTATTATATACATTACTTAACATAGTTATGGAAGTTATATCGAGACCAGGATTACTTGAATCTTGTAGTCTGAAGGATGAGTCTGAGTTTTGTGAATGTCAGAGAGTTACCTGCATGACTATATTGTGCACACTGTAAATTTTGGTTTGGTATGGATAATGCTTAGAGGTTGTCAGGGGTAGGCCCAGGCCCCTTAGTTCCATTGAGGGGAAATAGTATATCTGTCTCCAAGTTTTTGCTACCCCATCTGAGTGCAGCATATGTTAGGGGCAGATACCCTGATTCCAGTAATGTGCCACTTACTGAGTTGCTTTCTATCATTTTGATAAAATCCCAGTTTTCTTTACTGCAGATCTAGCAGGATGGATGCTGAGCTCTGTGTAACCCCGCTCACTCCACTGGTTTCTTTCGATAAACAGTGTACACAGAAAGCTGCTAATCAGTGGTAGGGTTGGGGTAATACAGAGCTCATGAATATGGAGGACTACATGGCAGCAGATTTACTAGGCATCAACTGATAATCTCCTGCTAATAATACAGTGTTTTTACCAAAGCAGCAACAAACAGCCCAGTAAGTGACACATTGCTGAAATCAGAGTCTCTGTCTCCACATAATGCTGCTCTCGGACAAGATGGCAAAAAACTGGTGACAGATTCAATTTCAATGGGAATATGTCATGTCCAGAAATATTATGTAAATGCAGATACAGGGTTATTCTACAGGTGAATAGTATTCATATCTTGCCAAGGTACTATTAATGGAGTAGCGGCTACAGAGAAAATGAAGGTAAATCCTCCCTGCAGCTGCTATCTTCCAGTCATTGGGTACTCGCAGGGAGCTGCCCATTAAACTGTGAGGGCTCAGTTAACCCTACCCGGCATACTGATTGACAGCCTGCTCTGTACACACACAATGTAGACATACGCTGCAGAGTAGGCTGGCAATTTAGGTGCAGAGGAGTGATTACAGTACATAGGATATAAGTTAATTTTCTTCTAATAGCTGATGCTCCAATAAAGCAGGCAGATATGATTTTAACACTAGTTACTTACTGGCTGATTCTTTGGAATTTCAATCCATAGAATTTTTTTCTCATTTTATTCTTTATCACATTTAACCCCTTCACCCCCCAAGCCTGTTATTTCCTTCTTGACCAAGCCAAATTTTACATTTCTGACCAGTGTTTTTTTGTGAGGTAATAACTCTGGAACATTTCAATGGATTCCACTGATTCTGAGATTTTTTTTTCGTGACATATTGTACTTCATGATAGTGGTAACATTTCTTCAATATAACTTGCGTTTATTTGTTAAGAAAATTGGCAAAAATATGGCAAAAATATAGCAATTTTCAAACTTTTAATTTTAATGTCCTTAAATAAGAGAGTTGTGACACACAAAATAGTTAAGAAATAACATTTCCCACATGTCTATTTTACATCAGCACAATTTTTTAAAACAAAATTTTGTTAGGAAGTTAGAAGGGTTAAAAGTTGACCAGCGATTTCTCATTTTTACAAGAAAATTTACAAAACCATTTATTTTAGGGACCACATTACATTTCATGTGACTTTGAGGAGTCTGTATGACAGAAAATACCCCAAAGTGACAACAATCTAAAAACTGCACCACTCAAGTGTGGCACCCCAGGAGTCCAGTTGCCACAGTGACATTGCCTCCCTCACAGGGGATAATGACATGCCTGGAAGCAAGGAGGGTTTCCTTGACTAGATAACACTTACATCCAACATCCTTCCTACTCCAGACCAGAAGGGGGAGCTCTAACACCTGATTTCAGGGGAGCTTCCTGATATAACTTTTGGCCTGGAGGTGGAGTGTGAGTAGTCTAAGGAAGATAAAGAGGAGAGGAAGTGCAGCGCCCCAGAGACCAGGTCGTTGCAGTATGGCCCCAAGGCGAGTAACGGTACGTCCGATGGCACTAAAGAGTTCTCCTGACCAGGTATCACCAGAACACATTACACTTCACACTCCGGCCACTAGGGGGAGAAAAAGGCTTTATTTATTGGGCCACTCCTCACACTGGTAAAACTAGGGGCTGGGGAGGAAGTTAGTCAGAAGCTGACTGGGTTGGAACCAGGCAACATCCCATGGCATGGGGTGTTGCGGGGAGAAGACACAGGGGGTCCCTGGCAGGCGTCGGAACCTGGCAGGCGCCTAGCGAACAGAACAGAACGTAATGGAACCGCGCCTGCACACCTTGCGGCGGTATCCTAAGAAAGAGACAAGAGGGGAAGAATATTGTGGAACAGTGTAAACAAGATCAGCACAAAGGAGAGCCAGTAAGAGTCATGCCGAAAGGGGAAGGCAACATCTTACTGAGGCACGTAGTCGGTGGCCGGATCACCGTAGGAGTAACTGACTTCAGGCCTTAGTTCAAATTCCGCTGGACAGTTGATTATAGGTTGGCTGTCTACCTTTTACACCTATGAAGACATAGAGGGCAACATTGGGAGAGGGGCGTCTCTAGGGTCCCGGAAGACCTCCAAGCCTTCCCATCAAACGGGTGGCGTCCTAGCCATAACATATCTGGGGGACGTTAGAAACTAGCAACATCTGGAACCAAAGAATGAGAGAGAGAGAGAGAGAGAGAAAGCTGTAGAGAACGAACGAAGGAGAACAGCAGTTGTGAGGACTATTCCAAATGCTCAGCAGGGTAGGACTACAACACACAGGCGCTATTGGTAGGCAACGATTTCCATCTGCGAGGGAAACTCTGGATGTGCCCATCGGACCGGCCGGTCTCTGATAGCCCGGTTGAACATGCTCTGGACTGAGTGTACTGAAGCCTTCAGTAAAAGGTAAAGAGACTGGAACCCTGTGTCCTCGTTATTGCCTGCACCTCACACCATCTCCATCCACACTACTGGGAAGCCCTGGGGATTTATTTCACCTCTGGGAAGGTATACCATCCGGCTGCTATTCCATCACCCCAGTGGACCCCACAGCAGCGTCGGTCACCCTGACCGAACACCACAGGTGGCGTCACGAACTACTGACAGACTGTACTACCATTTTCATTGGACGCCCCTTAGCAGGGTCACGACCGGGTCCAGCCACCGTGACAACCGCAGAACCGAAGAAGGGACCGGTACAGAGTGACTTGTGGCCCTGTGTCTGGGGGTGCTCCAACTTGGCGTCACGAACAGGATCGTACTTAAGCCTGAAGAATTGGGTCATGTGTGCCTTGGAACTGTGACTGAAACGTGTTGGACTGTGATTTATTGCGGGGACTGTGTATTGCTATTGACGCATGATTCCCACCAAAACGGCCACCATTGCTGCGCCACGAGGAGCGCAGGAGAAGAAGGAGGGCGTGTCACGGGAGGAGATCGAGAAAACGGCGCGAACAGCAGGACCCGCCCCCTCCGACTACGGCTGCAGGAGGACGAGCTCAAGAATGGAGGAGCTCTAACCCACGAAGGCGATGGAGCCTAGTGCGTGTGCTGCGGACCCAGGAGCGGAGCTGATGACCAGCGGGTACCCGAACGACGACGAAGTGACCCCGGAGCACCGCAGCCCAGCAGAGCCGACCCAGAGCTTGCCGTCGTGTGGGGACCCGGATCCCCTGGAGTTGTCACAGGAGGCCTTGGGCCACCCGACTCCAGACGGGGGGTCGGCGACGGCGAGGAAATGGAAGTCGGAGCTGTGCTGGAAGGCCGCCCAAGGGAAGCCGTGGTTAGGGCCGCAGCAGACTCCAGCGTCCTCGTCAGCGGAGCCGACCGACATCGGTGGAACCACATCAGACGCAGGTACCAACAGCACCCCTGCCCCACCGACCGCTCCGGCGACCGCTCCCCAGCCCATTGATGACTGGTGTCCCACCACTGAGATCGTGGTGGCGGCCCTGTACGCCATGAAGGGGATCCTGCCCCCACTACCGACACCGCTGGGTATACCGATCAACATCAGCCCCAGAGGAGTGGTCTTTGAGTGGAATGCCCCCCGGTTTCAGCCAGACAGGTCCCGACAGGAGGGCTCCTACGTCATCAGGCTCACCTGGGATCAGTATAGGCGAAGCCTAATCTCGCAATGGGAAGATCGAGAAAGAATGGAACAGACCGTCCGACCCTAGGAATGGGTGCCCCTTGTCAATTGTTGCCCTGAAAGTTGGATAAAACAGGGGATTGTGCTGGCCTTCCACCGGGGGAGGGGTTGCGGCTTCATATTAGAGCCAGGGCTGCTGACCGAGGTCTATGTGACTAGCTGCAACGTGGAACCCCAGTCCCGCAGTGTCCCTCCACTCCGCAACTTGTACAGAGGGCACAATGTGACCTACACCCGCCACTGGAGTGAGCGAAGGTGGTATGCCAAGAGAGTCAAACGCTGTGCACTAGTGGTTGCGCCATCGACGATCACGACTGAAACTGGTGGCGGGACTCCACTGATCCCTGACCCCATAGGACCCAGCACTACCACCCCAACGTGTGGTGCTCTGCTTGCGGAGTCTGCCACCGGTATCAACGTTCGCACCCAGATCGCTGTTGATACAACGGTGCCGGAAGGTGACACGGAGCCAGGCTTTCCCCGGATGGGATGTGGTCGCCACCGGCCGACGTCGTGTCACTCATTACAGAACTAAACCTCGAAGACCTGAAAAATTGTAAATAGTTAACTGTTACCTGCTGCTACTTCAAACCAGTCCAGGGTTAACTCCTAGGGATCCCTTTGTTGACCCAGGATCCCTTTTGTTTTCTATTGTTTTTTTTTCTACTGTTCATCATTGCTTTAAAGACTGCCGAATCATGGACGGTGAATGATTCACAAACTGGCTTTGTAAATAGTTGCACCTTCTTAAAGGTGCCCCCTACTGGTGTGACGCCCAGGAGACCGGGGTACCCAGCACTGGACCAATGGGGTCTGTCTCTTGAGGGGGATGTCACGGGTGGCTTGACCCGGTGCTGTGGTCTCAGGCAATGCACAGTGTAAGGGGTATCGTGAGGGAACAGGCACTTACTTGATCAGCAGCAGGTTCTCCCAGCGGTTATGATCCCGATCCTGGATAGATGGCTATTGTCCAAATGAAAGACTGAGGCACTGAAACGTTTAACCAGTTTAATTCAACATAAAGGGATTTACAACCAGTCCTGTCACCGGAGTCTGTATGGGAACTCTGAGTTACTTTGACCCTGCCGGGGTCTTCGCCTCTTATTGTACGCAGTTTCTATGTGGCCCTGCTGCTGTATGTGAACTGGCTGCCGGCCCAATCTGTCCCCTCCAGGTCCTGGTTCGACGGGCAACCCGAGTCCTTTTATCAGCTTACCCCCTCCGGGAGTACCGCTGAACTCTGTGTCTGTTGCTGCGTCCGGCCCTAGTGAAGCTGATATCACCTCACGTTTTCCGGTTGCTGTATTATATATAATGAATACAGCCACGGATCCGGTATCCGTCTTTGCGCCTGTTCTGGGTAGTGGTTAATGCTACCCGGTTCTCACAATGTCCTTTTTCTCTGTCCCTCTTCTCCTCAGGCCGGTGATTTGGGCCTGGAAACCGTCATAGGGCTGTTAGAAATTCAGCTGTATGACCTCTCACTTTCAGCTCCTTAGCCCAACTGCCATTTCTTCTCTCAGACCAGAATGGATCAAGGGGAGTCTCTGGAGCTCCCCCTTCTGGCCGGAGGTGGTAGTGCAGTCTTGCTATTTTAGTATTTGTATTTACTGTCAGTAACTATTTTTGTGGCAAATACCCCTAGGGGTGCCACATTGGTTTTATAAGTCGAGGAAGACTTTGCGAAGACTTGCTGCAGAAGGACTTGCTTGCCGTGAACTTGCTTGCTGGAAAGAGAATCTGCACCAGAGACTTGGGTCCCTCTTAAAGGGAATGTTTGATGATAACTTTGATAAATGTGGAAACGTTAATAATGTTGAGGAATTTAGGTAGTTTAATAATGTTAATAAAGATTGAGGACAGGAAAGTTTGAAGTGAACCCGTAGGGGTTAAAGATAGAGTCCTCCTGAGAAGATGTAGAAAGATGGTCGGCGCAATGGCAGTAGGCTCAGCCAAGGAGCTAGGCGGTCCTGCATTGGTGAAGTGAGAACGGAAAAGAAAGTTGAGTTGTTGTAGTACTTGATAGTAGGCCTTTAGTGGGTTCAGCTTATACGCCCTTAAAGGAAGAGTTAGTTATTTGTTCCAAAAATTTGCACTTAGTAGAATACCCGGCTGGGTACTGAGAGTTATTCATAGTCATAATGTTATTTAAAAATATTTAACTGTTATTTTTGTTTTGTAACGTTCAAGTGTCCTTACCTCCCATAAAGGGAAGCACCTTTTCTATTTATTTGTTCTTAGCATCCAAAAATTTTGTATGTCTTTCACTGCATTGTATTGTTGTTCTTCTTCCCAGTCCAGGAGTACTGGATTTAACGGGGGGTGAGTGCAGCGCCCCAGAGACCTGGTTGTTGCAGTATGGCCACAAGGCGAGTAGCGGTACGTCTGATGACACTAAAGAGTTCTCCTGACCAGGTATCACCAGAACACATTACACTTCACACTCCGGCCACTAAGGGGAGAAAAAGGCTTTATTTATTGGGCCACTCCTCACACTGGTAAAACTAGGGGCTGGGGAGGAAGTTAGTCAGAAGCTGACTGGGTTGGAACCAGGCAACATCCCGTGGCAGGGGGTGTTGCGGGGAGAAGACACAGGGGGTCCCTGTCAGGCGTGGCAACCTGGCAGGCGCCTAGCGAACAGAACAGAACGCAACGGAACCACGCCTGCACACCTTGCGGCGGTATCCTAAGAAAGAGACAAGAGGGGAAGAATATTGTGGAACAGTGTAAATGAGATCAGCACAAAGGAGAGCCAGTAAGAGTCGTGCCGAGAGAGGAAGGCAACATCTTACTGAGGCGCGTAGTCGGTGGCCGGATCACCGTAGGAGTAACTGACTTCAGGCCTTACTTCAAATTCCGCTGGACAGTTGATTATAGGTTGGCTGTCTACCTTTTACACCTACGAAGACATAGGGGGCAACATTGGGAGAGGGGCGTCTCTAGGGTCCCGGAAGACCTCCAAGCCTTCCCGTCAAACGGGTGGCGTCCTAGCCATAACATATCTGGGGGACGTTAGAAACTAGCAACATCTGGAACCAAAGAATGAGAGAGAGAGAGAAAGCTGTAGAGAACGAACGAAGGAGAACAGCAGTTGTGAGGACTATTCCGAATGCTCAGCAGGGTAGGACTACAACACACAGGCGCTATTGGTAGGCAACGATTTCCATCTGCGAGGGAAACTCTGGATGTGCCCATCAGACCGGCCGGTCTCTGATAGCCCGGTTGAACATGCTCTGGACTGAGTGTACTGAAGCCTTCAGTAAAAGGTAAAGAGACTGCAACCCTGTGTCCTCGTTATTGCCTGCACCTCACACCATCTCCATCCACACTACTGGGAAGCCCTGAGGATTTACTTCACCTGTGGGAAGGTATACCATCCGGCTGCTATTCCATCACCCCAGTGAACCCCACAGCAGCGTCGGTCACCCTGACCGAACACCACAGGTAGCGTCACGAACTACTGACAGACTGTAGTACCATTTTCATTGGACGCCCCTTAGCAGGGTCACGACCGGGTCCAGCCACCGTGACAACCGCAGAACCGAAGGAGAAGGGACCGGTACCGAGTGACTTGTGGCCCTGTGTCTGGGGGCGCTCCAGAAGTCAAGGAAGAACCTGAGGGATTTGAGCTGTCACTGAGCTCACCCAAGGACTGAGTGCCAAAGACCGGACACCGGAGTCCATGTTTGTGTGGGAACTGTAGGCCCAGCAACTAAATCCAGAGGGCAGGGGACTGCAGGTCTCCTGGCCCATCACAACACTTGAAGGCACAACAGCAGATGAGAGCCCGGGGCCACCACGAAGGAGTGACACCTGTAATAGGCTCCAGCTGCCTGCCATACAGGCAAGTACTACAGACCAATAAGGAACAGAGGACTGAGCATAGCTTTAGGAAGCAAGGACCTCAGAGGACAGTGCAGTAAGGAGGCCTCAAACCCCTTCTGGCTATCGGATCCTAAGTTGCTTCCAGGCTCCCCAGACCTCCATTGTCATCTGTAACCAGTGCCCCGGCCTGCACTTCAAACTGTGAGTAAACTGTGGAAACTGCACCCTGCTGTGTCCTCTGAATTATTGCTGCACCACCTGCACTACAACATTCACTTTAACCGTCATTGACTTTAACACCGTAATTGCCCTGGGACTAAGCTCTACCTGTGCAGAGCTGTAACAACTCTGCTGCATCACCATTAGCCCCAGCGGTCCCCTTTAAGCAGTGTTGGCCATTCCTGACCGAGTACCACAGGTGGCGTCACGAACAATACTCCTATAAAATTTATTTACCCTTTCAATTCATTGACTCTTTTATTGGACGCCAAGGGCCATGGACCGGGTCACTGCTGCCATGACCACATCCCCTTTAAGAACCAACCCGGTACCGAGTATCCCCATGGCCCTGGCGGGTGCTCCACAAGGTGCTCAATACCAGATTCAAGAAGTTTATTAACCCTTCAGGTGCTTCACGAAATTTTTGGAATGTGGAAAAAATGAACATTTACCTTTTTTTTCACTAAAAGTTTAGTTTAGACCAACATTTTATTTTATTGTCACAAGGGTAACTGGAAAAAATGGACTCCAAAATTTGTTGTGCAATTTGTCTTGAGCATGCCAATACCCTATATGTAGGGGAAACCACTGTTTGGGCGCATGTCAGCGCTTGGAAGGAAGGAGGTCAATTTGACTTTTTGAATGTAAAATTTGCTGAACAATTAGCGGATGGCATGTTGAATTTGAAGAGGCCCTGATGCGCCTAAACAAAAACTGCCCACAAGTGACACCATTTTAAAAACTAGACCCATCAGGGAACTTATCTAGATGTATGGTGAGCACTTTGAACCCCCAGGTGCTTCACAGAAGTTTTTAAGGTTGAGACATGAAAATAAAAAAATCAAATTTTTCTGACAAAATAGTTTTTTCTCCCCAAATTTTGCATTTTCACAGGAGTATTATGAAAATTTGCACCATAAAATTTGTTTTGCAATTTCTCCTGAGTACACTGATACCCTATATGAGGGGAGAAACTACTGTTTGGGCAAAAGACAAGGCTCGGAAGAGAAGGAGCGCCATTTCACCTTTTGACTGTACAATTTGGTGAAATAATTAGCAGAGACCATGTCACGTTTTGAGAGAACCTGATGTGTCTAAACAGAGAAAACCACCAACAAGTGACACTATTTTGGAAGCTAGACCCCTCTATACCCCTCAGCAAATTATCTAGATGTGTAGTGAGCACCTTTAATGCTCAGGTGCTTCCCAGAAGTTTGTAACATTCAGCCGTAAAAAAGGATCTAATTTTTACCACAAAAATATTTTTTTGCCCCAAATTTTGCATTTTAGTAAGTGTAACAGGAGAAATTGCATGGTATAATTTGTTATGCAATTTCTCCTGAGTATGCTCATACCTGATATATGGAGGAAAACTACTGTTTGGACTCACTGCAGGGCTTGGAAGGGAAGAAACGCCATTCGACTATTTGAATGAAAAATTTGCTCAAATAATTAGTAGATACCATGTCACGTGAAGAGAACCCCTGATGTGCCTAAACAGTGGAAACCCTCCACAAGTGACCCAGTTTGGGAAACTAGACTCATCAAGGAATGTATTGTAATGCTGCGGTAGCATTGTATGCAGTGAAGAGGCAGTGACCCACAAAGTTCAAACACAAAAATCTGTTTAGTGTGTTACTTCGCACATAAAGGTGCATAGCATTTTTAGTATACGACATCAAAGTTCATAACACACAGTTCATCTCGTCTCAGTGCCTGTTTCATAGCACTGCACATCATACAGCTTTAGATTGCAGTTCCTAAACATACTGGACTTCCCTTTGTCCAGCTTCCCTGGGCGACCCCAAGCCATATTAAAGTCTCCAAACACACAGCTTTACATGTTGTAGACACTACACACGCCAGCACTCTGACTAGTTCCCTTGGGTGTCCTGCATCACTGTATTACAGTGTCTTTACTTACACAGCCCAGGATATCATCCGGATAGCAGCCGGGCACCATATCCACCTGTTTGCAATCGTTACACATACTAGTCCTCTTTGACGCAAAGGACATCAACCTTCGGGTACAAGACTGTCCACATCCATCTCTTTTGGGCACAGGACCTCCACCTCTGGGCACAGGACTGTACACATCCGAGACCAGTACAATGGACGACTTGCATCGCTGTATAGTCTGCAGGTGCCAGGCTATTCAGCTGCTCTAGGTGCTGGCTCCGCTGGCCTGTGCCTCCATGCACTCGGCCAGCGCTCTGCAGGCATCTGCTCTGCACACCAGCGCACACCAGACTGAAACTGACTTAAACCATACCTGTCACCTGACACACCCATACCCTTTACTGCAGGGTTTTTAACACACAAACCTGTGGCCTTTAGCCACATGGAAAGCGTGGACCGGAAATCCATGACTCCCATGCACACCTATGGACTTCATCCTTCTTCATGCACAACCTGGGAAGAACATACAGCGTCCCCTACCTGTGACATGAGTCACTACCTCACATTGCAATCACAGCTACACCTGCGACTCCCATGCACACCTATGGCCTTCATACGCCTCTGTGCGCATTCTGGGGGAGCACAAACAGTGCCCCCTAGCTGTAACAGGAGTCACTGCTTTACAAGTGACCCCATTTTTTAATCTAGATGTCACAATTCTGTTGTCGTGTGTTGTGGGACCAGGAGCTCCTTCCCTGTCCCTAACATTAGGAGGTGCCCTAGCTGGGCCTTCGCCCCGGATTACTTCTGGTGGTGAAGACGCTGGGGCCAAGTATCCTGCCTTAACTCCTCTGTACCCTTCCCCAGGGTCGGACTGGCCCACTGGGACACCGTCGAAATACCCGGTGGGCCCCGCCCCAGAGAAGAGGAGGAGGAAGAAAAAAAAAGGGACACGGGCCCTTTAAATCTTCAGGCGGTGCCGACCGCCGCCATGACCAGGGGCCCCCCCGGTGCCAGCGCTGGCATCAGGCCCCCCTTCTAATACTCACCTCTCCTCGTTCCGGTGGCAGCTGCAGTGTCTTCAGCGCCCTCTGACTCTGCAACGTCTCAGGGCAGAAGGTGCGATGACGTCATCACTGCACCCTCAGCCTCTCTGTCCTGAGTGTTGCAGAGCCGGAGAGACGCTGAGTGTATGGTGGCAAGTGGGGACATAATTACTGTAGGAGTCAATCAGGGGACATTATTACTATTGTAATTTACTGTTGAGCTTACTGTCTTCCATGGGGAGAACAAAAGGGGGTTCTGCTACTGTGCAGGGTGGCACTATGTCTTTTTTTCTTCATCTGACATAGTATAGAAGTCGAGGAAAATAGTGGGGAATGTGCTCTGGAAGCAATCAGCTATAGGTAACTGTGTTATTTTCTGCAGAGATGAGTCTTTGCTGGAAGAAGTAATGGCGGTCTGCACTGGATGAAGAAAATAGACCAACTACAAATGTCACCGGTGAGTCAGTGTGTTGCTTGTACACTTACACTATATACTGTATACTGTTTACTGAGCTCCTTTGTATAATGTCACTGGTGATCACTGTATTACCTGTACGCTATACACTATATACAGAGCTCCTGTGTATAATGTCATTGGTGATCACTGTATTACCTGTACACTATATACAGAACTCCTGTGTATAATGTCATTGGTGATCACTGTATTACCTGTACACTATACACCATATACAGAGCTTCTGTGTATAATGTCACTGGTGATCACTGTATTATGTGTACACTGACAATATATACAGAGCTCCTGTGTATAATTATGGTAATCAATGTATTACATGTAAACTATATACAGAGCTCCTGTGTATGTCACTGGTGGTCACTGTATTACCTGTACACTGACACTATATAAAGAGCTCCTGTGTATTATTATGGTGATCAATGTATTACATGTACACTATATACAGAGCTCCTGTGTATAATGTCACTGGTGGTCACTGTATTACCTGTACACTGACACTACATACAGATCTCCTGTGTATAATGTCACCTGTGATCACTGTATTACCTGTACACTGACACTATATACAGAGGTACTGTGTATATTGTCACTGGTGGTAATAACAGTGTTGTTAGTACTGTGGTTTGTATTCATAATCAATATTGTAGTATTCGGGCATTATGTGTTGGTAATTTGTGGTCTGGTCACGGCGTGGCATTATTTCTCCTTGTATGTGGTATCATTTGGTCCCTATATGCTGGTAATATTTATTTTTATTTATTTTTACTCATTTATATAGCGCTATTAATTTCACAGTGCTTTACAGACATTATTGCCACTGTCCCCAATGGGGCTCACAATCTAGATTCCCTAGCAGTATGTCTTTGTAAATGTGGGAGGAAACCAGAGTACCTGGAGGAAACCCATGCAAACACCGGGAGAACATACATTGCAGATGTTGTCCTTGTTGGGATTTGAACCCAGTACCCCAGTGTTGCAGGGCTGCAGTGCTAACCTCTGAATCGTGCTGCCCTAATATGTCATATTATTCGGTCACTATGTGGTGGTAATATGTGATCTGGCCATGGTGTGGCGGTATTTGTCTCTTGTATGTAGTAGTATTCGGTCACTATGTCATCTGGTCATGGTGTGGTGGTATTTCTTCCCTGTATGTGGTAATATTGGTCTTGGTATAGTGGATTGTGTTGTGTATGGCGGTCATTTGTTCTCTCTGATATTAATTAGGAGACGATTCTTTATTTCCATTAGAGATTTAATGGTTTGTACACAGCGGCGGAGAGGCACTTACAGGGGGTTTCCTGTGGAAAAAAGTAATCACCTCTCCACAGGATAAGTGATAACGTATTGATTGGTGGGTGGGTCTGACTGCTTGGAACCATTCAGCAAAATGTGGAACTTTTTATCCCCATTAGACTGGAGTGGCATGTCCGACTAGATCACTGATCCATTCATTCCATCAGTGGCTGCACTTGTTTTTTTCTGGAAGCCCCAAAGAGAATGAATGGAGCTGCGGTCAGACATCCCACCTGCTGCTCCATTTTAAAATAGGGATAAAAGTGTCCTGTCAGGGATAAAACTTCCCCATGCTTCCGATCGGTGCAGTTTCTAAAGGTCGGACCTAAGCGATCACCTATCCTGTGGAGCCCATGGATGGGTGATAACTTGTTTTAACCAAGAACCCCATTAATGTAAACTATCGTGATTATGCATCCCAGTTATGGGGGCACACAGTTGATGTGCAGCAGCCGCCTGGGTTTTACAGCTGATGCTGCGCTATAATGACAGATATTTGCATATAGCTGTAGGGTGGGCCCCTAGAGTCCATTCCCCTGGACTGTGTACCTGTGCAAAGTGTTCACAGTACACTATATATGTACAGTATTAGTACCTAAGGTACAGTAGTTATTTGTGTGTGTATAATGTATAATATATATATATATGTATATATATATATATATATATATATATATATATACACACAGTCATGACCGAAAGTGTTTTCATATATCAATGTGTACTTTGGTTATCTGTGCATGTATGTGCACACACACACACTGATAATAGTGCAATATTTTATAATAGTACCTGAGACACAGTACACAGTATGTGTAAGGCTGGGGTCACACCTGCGTGTGCAATGCGATAAACTCGTGTGAGTCTCTTGCATCAATACTCGGCCTCCCGAAGAAGCATTGCGAAACACGCGTCGGGGCAGAGGGACGCCGAGGAATTTCACATGGCTGTTTGTGAGGTATATTATTTACTATTACTAATCTATCGCATGGGTGTCATTACTACAGCTCATTATACTCCAGGGCATATTAGGGATAAATTTAGATTTACCCAAACATTAGTCAATAGAGACAGCTGTACTTAGGAACTCAGTACATATCGGCAGTGATAATATTACTACCTGCCATTTATTTTGGCATCTCATTGATAGTAATCTGGCATTTGATCCTTGTATATCCAGCCACTGTTTTAGAAATATCCTATGGAAGTGTAGTCCCTCTTTTTCTGGATTATGTACCCTTCTTGTTATGTACAATCTATATTTTAACCTTGTTAATAATAATTAAAAAAAATTGATTTTATCCAAGTACCACTGTGGAGATCATTTATACCTGGTCACCCGGTAGTGACATGTAATGATAAACTTTAGTGTAAAAAAAAATCTGATTCTACTTAATCAGGTTATGGTACAAAAACACGCTGCAAAACCTGATACCTGCGTTTTTTGGTGCGGATTTTCAGAGTTTTTTTCGCCACCCATCACTTTCAGTGGGTGAAAAGCGCTGAAAAAATGCTGAAAGAAGGGACATGCTCTACGTGTAAAAAAGCAAGCAAAGCACAAAATACAGAGGACAAAAAAACAAGCTGTGTGCATGAGATTTCTGTAAATCGCAGCTGAAAATTTGCATTAAAAAACACTTAAAAAACACCTAGTGTGAACATAGCCTTAATGTGACCTTTAACACTTAAATTCTAAATAATGGACTGAAATGGATACATAAATCAAAATCAGTAAAGCTGAAGTGAAATACATAAGGTAGATTGTGTCTAGCAATGCCCTTTAAGCCATGCATTGAAGTAGCAATATACAGACCAAAAAGTTTAATTCTCCAAAAACATAATGAAATGTACTTTATCTCCTATTTACATGGGTAATATTAGAAATCTGTAAGCGTTTACATTTTATCACAGTTTCCATTACAAAATCTGCTGACATCCCCATGGACAAAGCCAGCAAGATCCTTTAAACTCTATTGCTATGTCTTTGTTTAGTCTATGAAAGAGGCAATATCAGTTCAGTTTTATAATACTATAAAATGTATTGGTTATATTCTTATGATCCAAAAGCATTATTGTTCTTAAACCATAACCAATATGAGACGCATATTTGATATTTGAACTGCATGTATGAATTTCACACACCGTTGTGATTGACATCATAAAAGGATCATGGGGTGCATTAAAAGAGGTCTGGATACACATGATGAGAGCATTATACTGCCTCTGTACAAATCCCTAGTTAGACCGCACATGGAGTACTGTGTCCAGTTTTGGGCACCGGTGCTCAGGAAGGATATAATGGAACTAGAGAGAGTACAAAGGAGGGCAACAAAATTAATAAAGGGGATGGGAGAACTACAATACCCAGATAGATTAGCGAAATTAGGATTATTTAGTCTAGAAAAAAGACGACTGAGGGGCGATGTAATAACCATGTATAAGTATATAAGGGGACAATACAAATATCTCGTTGAGGATCTGTTTATACCAAGGAAGGTGACGGGCACAAGGGGGCATTCTTTGCGTCTGGAGGAGAGAAGGTTTTTCCACCAACATAGAAGAGGATTCTTTACTGTTAGGGCAGTGAGAATCTGGAATTGCTTGCCTGAGGAGGTAGTGATGGCGAACTCAGTCGAGGGGTTCAAGAGAGGCCTGGATGTCTTCCTGGAGCAGAACAATATTGTATCATACAATTATTAGGTTCTGTAGAAGGACGTAGATCTGGGGATTTATTATGATGGAATATAGGCTGAACTGGATGGACAAATGTCTTTTTTCGGCCTTACTAACTATGTTACTATGTTACTATATATTTACTACTTTTTCAGGAAGCCTGTACTTATCATATGCACTGTCGTTTCTTAGGTAGTTTACTTACCCATGTGTGCTATTACTTACCAACATGTGTGCTATTTAAGCAGACTTGTTTTTTTGACATTTTCTGAGATATATCATTACATTATTCTTATTCTTTTTAACACCATCATTATTGATTTTAAAATCAATGCATTAAAAAGGCATTTAGAAGGTCTGCTTTTCCTAAGCTAATGATGGCTTTGACTAGTCAATGGGGCGTGAGTTCCCCAGACTAGTCAGCTGTGTTTCCATTTTATCATGTGCATGCTTTTCTGCACACGTGCTCCACTCATTCCGGCAGTGTCACTGTATACAAGCTGGATCGGTAACAGGAGTGTCAATACAAACATGCACTTAGACAGGATACTAGGAGACGAACTGCAGAAGCAACCTAATTTCAGGCATGGTGTGGAGGCTGAGGCCGGAACTGGCTAATATATGCCCTGATGGCAGGGGATAAGTTAGGAAAGTTAAGCTCTACAGGACACATAAGGGTTAAATTCCTGCAAAGTTTGGCTGTGCCTTCCTATAGCCAGGTGGAGGTTCTCAACAAGAGGAGGATGCAGTTGTGCTGAGAATGCTGCAAGAGGGAGTTCAGCATGATGGACTGTAACTGAGAGGAGCAAAGTGGTGAGCGCAGTGAGTAGAACAGTGCTGAGAACATGTGCAAGTTACCAGCGTGACATTTTGCTGTGCAATGGATAACTATTAAAAAGATTGACAGAGAAAAATGGCAGAGAAAGAGTTGTATTAACCAGCAGCAGTGTTGAAGGTGGCTTGGAGAGGTGAAAGAGTATTTAAAGTGTTTTCCTGCCTTTGGCTACATGTCTGGAGTCGCTCAATTCACTTGCATTCACCCATCTAGTCAGCACGTGACCGCATGTATGCAAATCATCTACTTGTGGTCATGCATCTGCTGCACCCCACACTACACTGGAGAATCCTCGCAGCCTTTAGGGAAATCGTTAAGGCTCATATCCATATTACGCTAAAATTGTCTAAGTCCCCTGAAATTGATGTGTAATGCCCAAAAGTTGTAGTGTATATGCCTTTAAGATGTGGCAGAGCTAGCAGCTACCTCATTAGGTGTGCATAATGTTCACATTTCCTTTGCAGATAATGTACCTTAGAATTCAGTACATAGAAGCGGTTCATATATGCACAAAGTGATGTATTATTATGTTCTGCTATCAGGAGGCTGCTAAGAGTTAACAAATCAGCCCTGCTTTCAATATATGGCAATAAGGTCACATGGTTAGACCACATGACCAGGTCCTGGTTTACCACTGTTACAGAAGGAGACATTTTGTGTGCACGAGTGAGTTGTCTAGGAGAGCTGAATGTAAGAAAAGCAGCCAAAACGCCTGAAAAAGAGAAACCACAGCCTTAGCTTCAGTCCTGTGAGATAAGGACTGTGCATATAAGCAGAATGTCATGCTTTCAGCCACGGGCCCGGTCTCTCATTGACAGGGAGACCGGCGCTCCTCACGTGGCGCTCCTCACTCACTCTGTCCATGGCTCCAGACGATCGGCGGCTCCGTTCTCTGCTAGGAACCTGCATTCCCTTGGCAGGTCTCCTGGAAATGCTCTTAGGAGGCGCGCCCCGCTTCCTGCATATACTTAAAGCAGCAGGTCATCTGTTCTCTATTAGGGCTGTCTGTGCTGTGATGCTCTGTGCATAAATGGCATCCTTCCCATGAGGGAGGTGCCTGGCCAACGTGTTCATTCTGTAGTATCGTTGCCTCCTGCTCAGGCCATACTCTGCTGTGCTCTGCGATTTGAAGACTGTTGCTTTGCATTGTTACTGCTACCTCTGTCTCCTCAGAATCCTCTGCTGGCAGTTCCCTATCCTGGATCCTCTGGATTCCACTTCAGGCTGACTGAGCCTCTCCTCAAGGAACCAACCAGATACCTTTGCCAGCTGGATCAGTCTTTCCGGGGTTACATGTAGCTTCCAGGATCCTTTCTACCGACACAGCCAGTATTCCACAGTCTCTTCTATATGGTCTGTATGGGTCGTCCTTCTGGTCCGGGATTCACGGCATTTGGGCCTCCTGGTGTCATGACGGGAGGAATCCCTGTATAGGGGTACACCTTACCCGATGCTCCACTATGCGGTACAGTGTCGTGATCCAGATGGTCCTCCCCTCAGGCACCTTTTACCTTTTGTTAAACTTTCATTAATAAATATTTTTGGTTTTTTGAAGCTCATTTTCCTGTCTCTTGAGTATCGGGTATACAGTTGCCACTGCACCATCTGTGGTCTAGTGAGTCCACTATACATCATCACGCCCTGTGGACATCACACAGAAGTTAAGAATCAGGAATGACTGCACTATTTTTATATCTGCATGACAATACTGGAAAGTAACTGTAATTTGTGTATTGCAATTGAATCTCTATTAAATAATTGTTTATCTGAATGTACCTGTGTAGTTGTGCAGCAAGTAAAGTTTCTCAATATCCTCTCTGACTTTCCTGTTTTCTGGACTATTTTGAGTGCACCACATTACATCACACTAGCAGGAAACAGAGGTTAGTTAAGTGCACCCTGGCATCACAAACTTCTTGTTCATTTATTCTAGTTTGTCCCATCCATAGTGAGGTGGTAACATCTGCACTCCACATGGTGCGTTATCTATGGCATAGCAGTGCATCTCAGCATTACAGATATTCTGCCAACTCTCCCAAGACGGATGAAGTCTGAGGAGGTAAGTATTCAGAATGTCTGATTTCAGACTGCCGATCTTTTTGTTCTTCAAAAAATAAACTACTACTAGAAATAGAGTGAGCGCTGGGATGGTTAGGTTGATATAGCTGCTGGCCAAACTCAAGTTTAGCTAACAGCTATGTAAGGATTTATTCACATGTCAGTATTTGGTCAGTATTTTGCATCAGTGTTTCTATGCCAAAAACAGGAGTGGTACAGTTATATGAAAAAGTTTGGGCACCCCTATTAATCTTAAGCCTAATGTTTTATAAAAATTGTTTTTTTTGCAACAGCTATTTCAGTATCATGTATCTAATAACTGTTGGACACAGGAATGTTTCTGCCTTGAAATGAGGTTTATTGTACTAACAGAAAATGTGCAATCTGCATTCAAACAAAATTTGACAGGTGCATAAGTATGGGCACCCCACCAGAAAAGTGACATTAATATTTAGTAGATCCTCCTATTGCAAAAATAACAGCCTCTAGTCGCTTCCTGTAGCTTTTAATGAGTTCCTGGATCCTGGATGAAGGTATTTTTGACCATTCCTCTTTACAAAACAATTCCAGTTCAGTTAAGTCTGATGGTCGCCGAACATGGACAGCCCTCTTCAAATGATCCCACAGATGTCCAATGATATTCAGGTCTGGGGACTGGGATGGCCATTCCAGAACAGTGTTATTGTTCCTCTGCATGAATGCCTGAGTAGATTTGGAGCGGTGTTCTGGATCATTGTCTTGCTGAAAGATCCATCCTCTGCGTAACTTCAACTTTGTCACTGATTCATGAACATTATTGTCAAGAATCTGCTGATACTGAGTGGAATCCATGCTTTCCTCAACTTTAACAAGATTCCCGGTGCCGGCATTGGCCACACAGCACCAAAGCATGATGGAACCTCCACCAAATTTTACTGTGGGTAGCAAGTGTTTTTCTTGGAATGCTGTGTTTTTTGGCCGCCATGCATAACGGCTTTTTGTATGACCAAACAACTCAATCTTGGTTTCATCAGTCCACGGGACCTTCTTCCAATAAGAAATTGGCTTCTCCAAATGTGCTTTTGCATACCTCAGCCGACTCTGTGGCGTGCTTGCAGAAACAGCTTTTTTCGCATCACTCTGCCTGTTATGATCCGGTGACCTTGGAGCTGCATGAGAACTTTCACTGGAGAAAGTGGCCCCTATACTGACCGCAAACCTGAACTTAAGACTGCAACTAGAAGTAGCCGTGGAGTGTACCTAACACACCTAGATACCTCGTCACAGCCGGAGGACTAATTTCCCCTAAAGATGGAAATCGGAATACTATCTTGCCTCAGAGAAAATTCCCAAAGGATAGACAGCCCCCCACAAATATTGGCGGTGAGTCGGAGAGGAAAAAACACACACAGGCAGAAAAAACAGGATTTAGCACAGGAGGCCACTCTAGCTAGATAGGACAGGATAGGACAGAGTTCTGTGCGGTCAGTATTAAAACCCCTCAAAAAATCCACCGCAGAATATACAAAATACTTCCCACATCCAACTAAAGATGTAGGAGCATATATCTGCAACTCCAGTGAATCCTACAAACAGAGCAGGAATAAACTGAAACAAGCACACAAAAGAGTGCCACAGATACAAAAACAAAAACAATTATCTTTGCTGAAATTTGCAGCTAAGCAGGTGAGGCCAGGCTGAGATCCAATACTTCCAAAGAAACATTGACTACTGGCAAGGGCTAATGAATCCTGCACACTTAAATATCCCAGTCAGAACAGCAATTAGCAGATACACCTGGCCAGGACTGTGACTCAGAGACAACTGCATTCCCACTTACCACCACTGGAGGGAACCCAAGAGGAGAATTCACAACATCTGCCATACAGCTTCTCCTTGTGCAAAGTGCGTTGTATAGTTGACCAATGCACAGTGACACCATCTGCAGTAAGTTGATGCTGCAGATCTCTGGAGGTGGTCTGAGGATTGTCCTTGACTGATCTCACCATTCTTCTTCTCTGCCTTTCTGATGTTTTTCTTGGCCTGCCACTTCTGGCCTTAACAAGAACTGTACCTGTGTTCTTCCATTTCCTTACTATGTTCCTCACAGTGGAAATTGACAAGTTAAATCTCTGAGACAGCTTTTTGTATCCTTCCCCTGACCAACTAGGTTGAATAATCTTTGTTTTCAGATCATTAGACAGTTGTTTGAGGAGCCCATGATGCCACTCTTCAGAGGAGATTCAAACAGGAGAGCAACTTGCAAGTGGCCACTTTAAGTAGCTTTTCTCAAGGACCGCCTGGCGTTGGCGGAACTCGGATACCCAGAAGGAGGCACCTAAGCCAAAGGCTCTGCCCGGAACCAGCTGACGGTGCTGGAACCAGGATGTGGACCAGAAGGTCCACAGGAGAGGAGAGAACAGCTAGGCCGCGAGGCTGCCGCAGTTACCGAACACCAACAGTCCTACAGGGGGAGCTTGGCCTACTGGCACTACAGAACCAGCCTTGATTGCCAATTCCCGCAGCCCACATAGGAAGCTCCTAAACTGGAGGTACCATGGAGTTGGCTAACCCGACCGCAACACGACGGGGCAATGCATAGGCGTCTCAGTGAGCTTGACACTACCCGGAACCAGCTGACGGTGCTGGACCCAGGCTGGGCACGAGTGAGTACCCGTGACAAAGACACTGCCGAGAACCAGCTGACGGTACTGGAACCCGGATGCGTTGTCCAAGTGTGCAAGAGCCAATGGTACCGAGGACCAGCTGACGGTGCTGGAACCAGGTTACTAAGCTGTAGGTACCCGCGCTTAAAAGCACTACCAAGGACCGCCTGGCGTTGGTGGAACTCGGATACCCAGAAGGAGGCACCTAAGCCAAAGACTCTGCCCGGAACCAGCTGACGGTGCTGGAACCAGGATGTGGACCAGAAGGTCCACAGGAGAGGAGAGAACAGCTAGGCCGCGAGGCTGCCGCAGTTACCGAACACCAACAGTCCTACAGGGGGAGCTTGGCCTACTGGCACTACAGAACCAGCCTTGATTGCCAATTCCCGCAGCCCACATAGGAAGCTCCTAAACTGGAGGCATCATGGAGTTGGCTAACCCGACCGCAACACGACGGGGCAACACATAGGCGTCTCAGTGAGCTTGACACTACCCGGAACCAGGGAATATTTTGAGAGTTAGGGAGCACCACAACTGGGCGACTACCATAATTATGATGAGCATATAAAGGGGTGCAGCTCAATGCACAGCAAGAACATCATGGAAAAACAACAAGAAAAAGAGAGCCATGCAAATAGGGCGCACACCCAAAAAAATACAAACTAAATAGCAAAAAATACAAAAATAATTTATTAAAGAAAGAGACAAATGCACAAAAATAAAAACATATAAAATACAACAACCACACTACTGGTCCCAAGATATACATATATAAACGGCCCAAATATAGATGATGTTAAACGACAGCAATAAAGACATGCCACAATTGGATTATTACACCATAGAAGTATATGCATGAATATATATACATACCTTTCCCAAAACAATATATGGGAAAGGCTTCTAATATGGAAAAATAAGAACCCCCTGATACTTATGTAGGTAAAATATAGCTCGATATTTCAAATGGCCACAATATAACAATATCTATACAAATATAAACATATGTGAGCATAGAGAGTCTGGGCGTCCCCAGACAACCTTGCAATAAATAAAGTGCCCTAATGTAGAAAGAGAGGCTAATACCACCAATGGGGCCCCAATAAGCGCATAAGAGAACAATACCAATAAAATAAGATGTTAGCTAGGTAAAGAGATGCGACAGGCAGAGCAGCCTGGTGGGGAAATAAACCCACTCAGGTTTAGAGAAGGCGCCCACAAAAATAGAGGTTTGTGGCACAATGATATAAAGAGACACAGGGGTTAACCCCTTCGCGCCATGCGCCGTACTAGTACTGCGCTGCCGGCACTGCATTAGTGCCAGCAGCAGTACTAGTACGGCGCACCGATCACCGCGGTCTCGCGCTGAGCGCCGCGGTGATCGGGTGCGGGGGTCAGCTGTATATGACAGCTGACACCCCGCAGCAATTCCCACGATCGGCGCTATCGCCGATCGCAGGCATTTAACCCCTCTGATGCCGCTGTCAGTAGTGACAGCGGCATAGAGGGGGATCGCGCAGGGACGGGGGCTCCCTGCGCTCTCCCACCGGAGCAACGCAATGAGATCGCGTTGCTCCGGTGACCCGGAAGGAGTCCCCGGATCCAAGATGGCCGCCGGACTCCTTCCGGGTCATGAAGTGAGCTGGCTAGCCGGCGCCTGCTGAGAGCAGGCGCTGGAAGCCAGCTAAGCTGCATGTCAGATCGTTGATCTGACAGTGTGCTATGCACAGTGTCAGATCAACGATCTGATCTAATACAGAGATGTCCCACCCTGGGACAATGTTAGAAAGTAAAAAAAAAAAAAAAATAGAATGTGTAAAAAAAAATAAAAAAAAATCCCCAAATAAAAAAAAAAACATTTCCCAATAAATCCATTTATTTATGTAAAAAAAAAAAAAACAATAAATGTACACATATTTGGTATCGCCGCGTCCGTAACGACCTGCTCTATAAAACTATCCCACTAGTTAACCCCTTCAGTGAACACCGCAAAAAAAAAAAAAAAAAAACAAGGCAAAAAACAACGCTTTATTATCATACAGGCAAACAAAAAGTGGAATAACACGCGATCAAAACGACGGATATAAATACCCATGGTACCGCTGAAAACGTCATCTTGTCCCGCAAAAAAAAAGCCGCCATACAGCATCATCAGCAGAAAAATAAAAAAGTTATAGCTGTCAGAATAATGCGATGCAAAAACAATTATTTTTTTATATAAAATAGTTTTTATTGTGTAAAAGCGCCAAAACATAAAAAAAATTACATAAATGAGGTATCGCTGTAATCGTACTGACCCGAAGAATAAAACTGCTTTATCCATTTTACCACACGTGGAACGGTATAAACGCCCCCCCCTAAAAGAAATTCAGGAATTGCTGGTTTTTGTTCATTCCGCCTCCCAAAAATCGGAATAAAAAGCGATCAAAAAATGTCATCTGCCCGAAAATGTTACCAATAAAAACGTCAACTCGTCCCGCAAAAAACAAGACCTCATATGACTCTGTGGGCCAAAATATGGATAAATTATAGCTCTCAAAATGTGGTGATGCAAAAACTATTTTTTGCAATAAAAAGCGTCTTTTAGTGTGTGACAGCTGCCAATCATAAAAATCCGCCAAAAAAACGCTATAAAAGTAAATCAAACCCCCCTTCATCACCCCTTAGTTAGGGAAAAATAATAAAATGTAAAAAAATGTATTTATTTCCATTTTCCCATTAGTGCTAGGGTTAGGGCTAGGGTTAGGGCTAGGGTTAGGGCTAGGGTTAGGGCTAGGGTTAGGGTTAGGGCTAGGGTTAGGGTTGGGGTTAGGGTTTCAGTTATAATTGGGGGTTTCCACTGTTTAGGCACATCAGGGGCTCTCCAAACGCGACATGGCGTCCGATCTCAATTCCAGCCAATTCTGCTTTGAAAAAGTAAAACAGGGCTCCTTCCCTTCCGAGTTCTCCTGTGTGCCCAAACAGTGGTTCCCCCCAACATATGGGGTATCAGCGTTCTCAGGACAAGTTGGACAAAAACTTTTGGGGTCCAATTTGTCCTGTTACCCTTGGGAAAATAAAAACATAGGGGATAAAATATCATTTTCGTGGAAAAAAAAATATTTTTTATTTTCACGGCTCTGCGTTATAAAATGTAGTGAAACACTTGTTGGTTCAAAGCTCTCACAACACATCTAGATAAGTTCCTTGGGGGGTCTAGTTTCCAATATGGGGTCACTTGTGGGGGGTTTCTACTGTTTAGGTACATCAGGGGCTCTGCAAATGCAACATGACGCCTGCAGACCAATCCATCTAAGTCTGCATTTCAAATGGCGCTCCTTCCCTTCCGAGCTCTGCCGTGCACCCAAACAGTGGTTCCCCCCAACATATGGGGTATCAGCGTTCTCAGGACAAGTTGGACAACAACTTTTGGGGTCCAAATTGTCCTGTTACCCTTGGGAAAACAAAAACATAGGGGATAAAATATCATTTTCGTGGAAAAAAAAATATTTTTTATTTTCACGGCTCTGCGTTATAAACTGTAGTGAAACACTTGTTGGTTCAAAGCTCTCACAACACATCTAGATAAGTTCCTTGGGGGGTCTAGTTTCCAATATGGGGTCACTTGTGGTGGGTTTCTACTGTTTAGGTACATCAGGGGCTCTGCAAATGCAACATGACACCTGCAGTCCATTCCATCTAAGTCTGCATTTCAAACGGTGCTCCTTCCCTTCCGAGCTCTGCCATGCACTCAAACGGTGGTTCCCCCCCACATGTGGGGTATCAGCGTACTCAGGACAAATTGGACAATAACATTTGTGGTCCAATTTCTCCTGTTACCCTTGGGAAAAAAAATTGCGGGCTAAAACATCATTTTGTGGAAAGAAATAATGATTTTTTAATTTTCACAATGCTACATTCTAAACTTTAGTGAAACAATTGGGGTTAAAAGTGCTCACCACACAACTAGATAAGTTCCTTAGGGGGTCTTCTTTCCAAAATGGGGTCACTTGTGGGGGGTTTCCACTGTTAAGGCACGTCAGGGGCTCTCCAAATGCGACATGGCGTCCGATCTCAATTCCAGCCAATTTTGCATTGAAAATTCAAATGGCACTCCTTCCCTTCCGAGCTCTGCCATGCGCTCAAACAGTGGTTTATCCCCATATATGAAGTATCGACGTACTCAGGACAAATTGCACAACAACTTTTGGGGTCCAATTTATCCTTTTACCCTTGAAAAAATAAAAAATTTGGGGCAAAAAGATCATTTTTTGTGAAAATTAATAAAAAAATTTTTTTTACGGCTCTACATTATAAACTTCTGTGAAGCACTTGGAGGTTCAAAGTGCTCACCACACATCTAGATTAGTTCCTTAGGGGGTCTACTTTCCAAAATGGTGTCACTTGTGGGGGTTTCCACTGTTTAGGCACATCAGGGGCTCTCCAATCGTGACATGGGCTCCGATCTCAATTCCAGCAAATCTTGCATTGAAAAGTCAAATGGCGCTCCTTCCCTTCCGAGCTCTGCCATGTGCCCAAACAGTGGTTTACCCCCACATATGGGGTATCGGCGTACTCAGGACAAATTGTACAACGACTTTTGTGGTCCAATTTCTCCTGTTACCCTTGGTAAAATGAAACAAATTGGACCTGAAGTAAAAATTTTGTGAAAAAAAAGTTAAATGTTCAATTTTTTTAAACATTCAAAAAATTCCTGTGAAGCACCTGAAGGGTTAATAAACTTTTTGAATGTGGTTTTGAGTACCTTGAGGGGTGCAGTTTTTAGAATGGTGTCACTTTTGGGCATTTTCTGTCATATAGACCCCTCAAAGTCACTTCAAGTGTGAGGTGGTCCGTAAAAAAATGGTTTTGCAAATTTTGTTGCAAAAATGAGAAATCACTGGTCAACTTATAACCCTTATAACGTCCTAACAAAAAAAAGTTATGTTTCCAAAATTGTGCTGATGTAAAGCAGACATGTGGGAAATGTTGTTTATTAACTATATTATGTGATATAACTCTCTAATTTAAGGGCATAAAAACTAAGAGTTTGAAAATTGCTAAATTTTCATAATTTCCGACAAATTTTTGTTTTTTTCACAAATAAATGCAAGTCATATCGAAGAAGTTTTACCACTATCACGAAGTACAATATGTCACGAGAAAACAGTGTCAGAATCACCATGATCCGTTGAAGCGTTTCAGAGTTATGACCTCATAAAGTGACAGTGGTCAGAATTGTAAAAATTGGCCCTGTCACTTAGGTGAAAACAGGCTTTGGGGTGAAGGGGTTAAAGATAAATACCCAAAGTAGGTCATCCAGTATGTGGCATGGGTCATCGGCAGTCAGTAGTCAAGGGTAGGAAAGGGCGAACCGGGGATACAGAAAGTGTGGGGGGAGTCCCACGCGTATCGCTGCTAAACGCAGCTTCGTCAGAGGAACCAGCTGACGGTGCTGGAACCAGGCTGGGCACGAGGGAGTACCCGTGACAAAGACACTGCCGAGAACCAGCTGACGGTACGGAAACCCGGATGCATTGCCTATTCAAGATTGTCTTCCTAGAGCCCCAACTAGCAGTGTTGGAGCAAAGGGTAAGCAGGGGGAGCTGAGTGTAGGCCGAAGCCTGCACTGGAGGCAGCTTTGTGTCTGCGTTGCGTTTGCAGGACACGTTGCTGGCTACACAGCGGGGGAACAGCTGGCATTGCTGAACCCCACTGACACAATGGCGGGTGTTTTTCTCTGTGCAGCCTGCACTTCCAGGCACCAACTGGCGGTGTTAGAGCCCAGGGTCTGCAGAAGGAGCAGAGTGTAGGCTGAAGCCTAGTAGAACCAATGTCAAAGGTAACCTTTAACCCTCCCTCAGGTGTTAAAATGTAGAAGAGCCACACCTTGTGCAGCAGTAATGCTCCACAAGTGAAAGGTTGCTCTTTAAATTTTGCTCATTGCACACGCTGAGTGAAAGACGTACACAATTTTGTCAATTATACAGTAAAACTGTATTGGAGGCGTGACTTGTCTTTTTAAGGAGACGCAGCACAGGTGTCCAAAATAACGACTTGGTGCTGGGCGCAGCCTCCTGAGCGTTGTTATTTGCTGTACAGGAGTCTGCGCTCTTGTTATCCCTTGGCCATGCGCTGTGAGCGCTGCCTGTCTTCTCACCTCATTTCATGTCGGCCGCTGCGGTTAACGATGGCCAGGAATCCCAGACCCGCAGTGTCTTTTCATAAAGTCACACTGCAGGGCTGGGATTCGTGGCCTTGCGCAGTAAATATGTTTGCCGCTCACTCATGTCCTTACACCTGCTTCAGACTGGGCGGCCTCAGCTGATCACTTATCGCATGCCACGGCCATGAGGCTGCACAGTCTGAAGAAGGCGGAAGGAGGGGAGTGAAGACAGGCGAAGATATGCACTGCTCGTGCCCATCAATCACACCCTCGCAGTCAAAATAAGTAAGACAACGAGGGGCGTTGTGTCGGGCAGGGCGGACGCACAGGCACAGGCAGCCAACCAACGATGTCAGAAAACGGCCAGCGTTACCAATGGGGGTGCTGCGTGTCATTAAAAAGGAAAGTCACACCTCAGGGACACTGTAATGGTCTCTAATGAGACACATTTTGTACGTGTTTGTTGAGTTCGACGTGGTCAAGGAGAAAAAGTCAGCCACCTTGTACAAATGCAGCATTACTGCTGTACAAGGTGGCTGTTATACATAGAAACACCTGGGGGGGCAGGGTCCCTTTAATTTCAGTTCAGGTACCTACATGGCGTTTGCAGGACACGTTGCCGGCTACACAGCAGGGGAACAGCTGGTGGTGCTGAACCCCACTAACACATTGGCTGGTGTTTTTCTCTGTGCAGCTAGCACGTCCAGGCAAAAACTGGCGGTGTTAGAGCCCAGGGTCAGCAGGAGGAGGAGAGGAGCAGAGTGTAGGCCAAAGCCTGCACTGGTGGCAGCTTTTGTTCTGTTGTGCCAGCGTGGCTTGTGCTGGACACGTTGCCGACTACACAGCAGGGGAACAGCTGGCGTTGCTGAACCCTACTGACACATTGGCGGGTGTTTTTCTCTGTGCAGCTAGCACTTCCGGGCAAAAACTGGCGGTGTTAGAGCCCAGGGTCAGCAGGAGGAGGAGAAGAGCAGAGTGTAGGCCAAAGCCTAATTGAACCAATTTCAAAGGTAACCTTTAACCCACCCTCAGGTGTTACAATGTAGAAGAGCCACACCTTGTGCAGCAGTAATGCTCCACAAGTGAAAGGTTGCTCTTTAAATTTTGCTCATTGCACACGCTGAATGAAAGAAGTGCACAATCTTGCCCATTGTACAGTAAAACTGTATTGGAGGCGTGGACTTGTCTTTTTAAGGAGACGCAGCACAGGTGTCCAAAAATAACGCCTTGGTGCTGGGCACAGCCTCCTGAGCGTTGTTATGTGCTGTACAGGAGTCTGTGCTCTTGTTATCCCTTGGCCATGCGCTGTGAGCGCTGCCTGTCTTCTCACCTCATTTCATGTCGGCCGGTGCGGTTAACGATGGCCAGGAATCCCAGACCCGCAGTGTCTTTTCATAAAGTCACACTGCAGGTCTGGGATTCGTGGCCTTGCGCAGTAAATATGTTTGCCGCTCACTCATGTCTTTACACCTGCTTCAGACTGGGCGGCTTCAGCTGATCCCTTATCGCATGCCACGGCCATGAGGCCGCACAGTCTGAAGAAGGCGGAAGGAGGGGAGTGAAGACAGGCGAAGATATGCACTGCTCGTGCCCATCAATCACACCCTCGCAGTCAAAATAAGTAAGACAACGAGGGGCGTTGTGTCGGGCAGGGCGGACGCACAGGCACAGGCAGCCAACCAACAATGTCAGAAGATGGCCAGCGTTACCAATGGGGGTGCTGCGTGTCATTAAAAAGGAAAGTCACACCTCAGGGACACTGTAATGGTCTCTAATGAGACACATTTTGTACGTGTTTGTTGAGTTCGACGTGGGCAAGGAGAAAAAGTCAGCCACCTTGTACAAATGCAGCATTACTGCTGTACAAGGTGGCTGTTCTGCCCATCTTAATGTGCAGAGAGTTAATTATCATGTTGTTCAAGTTGTGGCCACTGGAGGTCATCAGTTGCCTACTTTTCATGTTGTTTACCAACCTTTCCCTCCTAAGAGCAATGTCTTATGGGTTAGTTCCGCCCACATTCTTCTTGTGAAGACAAGCTTCAGTAGCCATTTTTCCTCAGATCTGCAGAGAGGCACACGTGCTCCTGTCTCGCTTACTTTCTTACCCCTGTCCTAACGGATCTCGGTACGTTTATAAAGGTTTAATGCATCTTATGTTTGTGTTAGTATTTAAGCCTTATGCAGTTCCTATAGCCAGATATAGTTAGGCAGATGTGCTTTGTAGCTTGCAGTTAGGTTAATGTGTACTCTGCATTTAGATAGATGCATTCTTGTATAGAATAGGGCAGTGCTGTTAGAATTACTGTGTAATGCACTCTGTATAATTCTTGCTGTTATGTCCCAGTTATTTATGTGATTGCACCCTGTATGTGCATATACTGAAATGCTGTTATTCTTTACAGTTTTTCACCAGTCATCCACTATGATCAGTCATCCACTATGATTATTCACTGAACATCCACTTTGTACATCAACATCATTCACTATTCGATCATCTACTATGAATACTGTCCACCATTGTTGTTCAACATTATAGTTTTGGTTATCATCACCCTAATAAATAAGACTTAAGCATCAACACAGTCTGTTTACTGGGATGTGGATGAAGGTTTAGCCGTATGTTGGAATCCACACAGCATCCTACGTGGAGGAAGACAGAACAGTGAAAAACGAGACCGCCAGTCGCAGGCGGTGATTGTAAAGTAAGAACAGATTAGCTGCCTTCAGTGAAACTGATAGCCGGTCGCAGGCTGTAGTTGTTCAGACTGTACGGAACTGCTAACACCCACACTGCTCCGCATTCGGGTATCACAGCAGCCGCCATACAGCCGCGGGACTATACTGCAGCCCGCCAAGAGAAGCTACATCATTCCCGCCACGCGGAAGCTCACCGCACCTAGACTCAGTTTCCCGCCAAAACACTCAGCAGTACGCAGCTAAGCGCACAATGTCTCGAAACAGCACATCCTCACTCAAGACGAGGTCACGAGCAAACTCTAACAGGTCATCATTAGCAGAGCTGGCTGCTGTCGCTCGTGCTGAAGCTGAAGCAGCCAAAGCAAGGTCCTCCTTTGCCGAGAAAGAAATGCATCTAAAGCTGAGACAAGCAGAGCATGAGGCAGAAAAGGTACGTTTGCAGGCAGAACAAACTGCACGCCTGCAAGCCGAAACCGCACGTTTGCGGGCAGAGCAAGAAGCAGAAGGTGCGCGCCTGCAAGTGTCTCTAGAAAGACTTATGGTAGACAAAGAGGCAGCAGCTGCAATAGCTAAGGCAGAGTACTTGGAAGCCATGAAGGATCCTGATTATGAGAGACGCAGCAACGTTCTTGGAACAGATCTAGAGCAGAAAGATCCAGCTCAGCGCGTCGCAGAGTACGTTCATCGACACTCCAGCATGGACAACACCCTCGACAGACTACAACGATCAGCCTACGCCGATTATCATCGATCCAACCCCGAACTTCACTACTACAAACAAGAAGACGTCCAACACAGAGGAGTCGACCACAGCTACCGTTCCACTGAGAAGAAGGTACAGCTCCCACCTCACCTTAAAGAGACATCTTCTTCACCAGAAAGGTGCTATGCAGACTGTCCGAAGCCAAGAGCGTCTCACAGGTATGGTGACGCACCACACACTAGACATGGTTATAACATACCGGCTCGTACCAACACTGATCAAGCCACCATAGACTTGGCAAAGTTCTTTGCCCGCCGAGAACTGGTAACAAAAGGACTTGTAAAGTTCACTGACAAAGCCGAAAACTACAGGTCGTGGCGAGCTTCGTTCCAGAACGCCATTCAGGGACTGGACCTTTCTAGTAGTGAGGAGTTAGATCTCCTGGTAAAGTGGCTTGGAACTGAATCGGTCGAGCATGCTAAAAGACTAAGAGACATTAACATAGAATACCCACACATAGGTTTACGTAAAGTGTGGGAAAGACTTGACGAATGCTATGGGTCCGTAGAAGTAATAGAGAATGCTTTATTCAAAAGAATTGATGATTTCCCTAAGATAGGGCCCAAGGGTTATCAAAGACTTAGACAATTGAATGATTTATTGATAGAGTTACAGGTCGCCCAGAAGGAAGGTCACTTGGCTGGATTGGCATTCTTAGACACTGCTAGGGGTGTCAATCCAATAGTACAAAAACTTCCTTACAATCTTCAAGAAAGGTGGATTATACATGGTTCACGGTATAAACAAATTCATAACGTACCATTCCCTCCTTTTGCTGTATTTGTTGAGTTTGTCACCCAGCAAGCCAAGATCAGAAATGACCCTAGTTTTGATTTCACTCTGTCATGTTCCACTACCCCTGGTGTCAAACCCAGTAAGACACCCGTGGCAGTCCATAAAACTGATATTGATTCCACAGGTCCTCCACACAAGACAACTAAGCCCCCTATGGAAGAGAGCAAACCTCAGGATGTCAGTAAGCAGTGTCCTCTACACAGGAAACCACATCCTCTACTAAAGTGCAGAGCCTTCAGGGAGAAGACTTTAGAGGATCGCAAAGGTTTCCTCAAGGAAAACAACATCTGCTTCAAATGCTGTGCTACGACCTCTCACTTCGCCAGGAACTGTGGAGCTAGCGTAAAATGTGCAGAATGCAGCAGCACGGATCACAATACAGCCTTGCATCCTGGACCACCTCCAGGAGTGTTGTCACAAGCAGAGGAGCACGATGAGAAACAGAAGAACACCGACGAAGACACCCCTGCGGTCACCTCTCAATGTACGGAGATCTGTAAGGGACTCAAGGGAGGAAGATCCTGCTCAAAAATCTGCCTTGTCCGAGTCTATCCAACAGGCCACAGAGACAAAGCGCTCAAGATATATGCAATCCTAGATGACCAAAGTAATAGGTCTTTAGCCAGGTCCATCTTCTTTGAAAACTTCAGCATTGTAGGCCCCAGTTCTCCCTACTCCCTTAGGACATGTTCAGGTACCGTCGAGACGGCGGGGAGGAAAGCAACCGGATACAAAGTGGAGTCCATGGATGGCCAGACCTGTCTGTCACTACCGACCATCCTGGAGTGCAACCAGATTCCTGACAACAGGTCTGAGATACCTTCACCAGAGGTGGCAACGTATCACCCCCACCTGAAGCGTATAGCCCACCTGATACCTAAGTTGGAACCAGAAGCGCCAATAGCTTTACTTCTGGGAAGAGATATACTACGAGTCCACAAGACTAGAGAATATATCAACGGCTCACTGAATGCTCCATACGCGCAGAGGCAAGACCTTGGATGGGTCATTGTAGGAGATGTCTGTCTAGGAGGAGCACACAAGCCGGTCTCAGTCAACAGTATGCTTACCAGCACACTAGAAAATGGACGTCCATCTCTCTTCCAGCCGTGTCACAATAGTCTGCTGGTAAAGGAACTACCGAGCAGCACTCCCCTACCTTGCCCTTTCTCAGTTCCTATCAACGAAGACCACACCTGTGAAAGTGAACAAGACCACATAGGATGTACAGTCTTCCACAGGACGAAGGAAGACAACAAGGTAGCGATGTCTATAGAAGACAAGATATTCCTGGACATCATGGACGAACAAATAGTCAAGGATACGGCGAATAGTTGGGTCGCACCTCTACCATTTCGACCTCAGAGGAGACGCCTACCCAACAACAAGGAATTGGTCTACAGCAGATTCATCTCCCTAAGACACAAGCTTCAGAAGTCACCTGAGACGAAGGAACATTTCTTTACCTTCATGGGAAAGATATTCCAGAACAACCACGCAGAGATTGCACCTGCACTTCGACACGGAGAGGAGTGTTGGTACCTGCCCATCTTCGGAGTGTACCATCCTAAGAAGCCAGGTCAAATTAGAGTGGTATTCGACTCAAGTGCCAAATGCGAAGACGTGTCATTGAATGATGTCTTACTGTCGGGCCCAGACCTCAACAACAGACTTCTGGAAGTATTACTCTGTTTCCGTAGAGATTCAGTGGCATTTATGGCCGACATACAACAGATGTTCCACTGTTTTCTCGTCAAAGAGGAACACAGAAATTACCTGAGGTTCTTCTGGTACCATACAACGACCCGGACGAAGACATCGCAGAGTACCGGATGCGGGTACACATCTTTGGGAACAGTCCTTCCCCAGCGGTCGCAATCTACGACCTCTGACATTCTGCCAAAAAGGGTGAAGAAGAGTATGGCTCGGACGTCAGGTCCTTTGTGGAAAAGGATTTTTACGTGGATGACTGTTTGAAGTCCACACCGACAAGTGAGGCCGCAATCAGTCTACTAAAGAGGACTCGTGACATGCTCGCTCAGTCTAACCTAAGGTTACACAAGATTTCTTCCAACAGCCGAGAGTTGATGGAAGCCTTTCCCTCTGAAGACTATTCCAGCGATCTAAAGGATTTAGACCTCAGCATCGACCCCCTTCCTATGCAGCGGAGCCTTGGATTGCTGTGGGACCTGAAGACAGATACCTTCACCTTTCAGATCAGCAAGGATGAGAAACCCTTCACGCGCAGAGGAGTTCTTTCCTTCGTGAATAGTTTATACGACCCCTTGGGGTTCGTAGCTCCAGTAACCATCCAAGGAAAGCTGATGCTCAGGGACTTTACCCAAGACACTACTGATTGGGATGATCCACTTCCAGCGGGAAAGGCTGACCTGTGGGCAGAGTGGAGGAAGTCTCTTGAAGCCCTGACCAACCTTCGTGTGAAACGACCGTATGCTCCTGTGCCATCCACAGAGGTCAAAACGCAAACACTTTGTATTTTCTGTGATGCATCAGTCAAAGCGATTGCAGCAGTAGCGTACCTCAAATCCACAGACGTAAGCGGACAATGCCATATCGGGTTCGTTATGAGCCGGACGAAATTGGCGCCACTTCGTGAACACACGATACCCAGACTGGAACTCTGTGCTGCTGTCCTCGCAGTTGAGTTGGCCGAGCTGGTCTCGGATGCGATGGGCCTGAAGATCGGGGATGCAGAGTTCTACACCGATAGCAAGGTGGTACTGGGGTACATCTGTAACGAGACACGACGCTTCTACGTCTACGTCAGCAACCGGGTACTTCGGATAAGAAGATCCACCGACCCTAATCAGTGGCACTACGTACCTACTCACCACAATCCTGCAGACCACGCGACTAGATCCGTTGCACCCAGTCATCTGAAGGACACTTCATGGTTCACAGGTCCTACCTCTTTGTACCGTTCGATGTCCCACTTCAGCAGGCCTGAAACTTTCGAACTAGTTGGTCCAGACACAGATGAAGAGATCCGACCTCAACTGTCTGCTCTACATACAGAGATTTCAAGCTGCCACCTCGAATCTCACCGGTTCAGCAGGTTCTCCACATGGAAGTCACTTGTTCGAGCTATAGCTTGTCTATTTCATGTAACCCAGTCCTACAAGACAGCACTTTCTAGTGATTCTGGAGATCCATCCATCCTTACTCCTGCAATGTTACTCACACAGAAAACCTGTGTCCCGAAAGCTCCACTCGGAGAATTCAATGACAAAGACCTCTACAGACGACAATGGAGGCAAGTACAAAGCGTGTCCAACGTCTTCTGGAATAGATGGAGGAAACAGTATCTCTCCACTCTGCAAAGCAGGACAAAGTGGCAGAAAGACCGCCCAAACATTCAATCTGGCGATGTTGTACTCGTCAAAGACAGTCAGTCACATTGGAATGAGTGGCCACTCGGCCTAGTCATTAAGACCCTGCCCAGTAAAGATGGGAAAGTGCGGAAAGTAGAGGTCAGAGTGTGCAAGCTTAGAGAAAACAAACTGTTCCTCAGACCCGTTACCGAGCTTGTATTATTATTTTCCCCAAAAGAACCTAATTATGGCATCTGTTGACGCCAAGCGGGGAGTGTTCTGCCCATCTTAATGTGCAGAGTTAATTATCATGTTGTTCAAGTTGTGGCCACTGGACGTCATCAGTTGCCTACTTTTCATGTTGTTTACCAACCTTTCCCTCCTAAGAGCAATGTCTTATGGGTTAGTTCCGCCCACATTCTTCTTGTGAAGACAAGCTTCAGTAGCCATTTTTCCTCAGATCTGCAGAGAGGCACACGTGCTCCTGTCTCGCTTACTTTCTTACCCCTGTCCTAACGGATCTCGGTACGTTTATAAAGGTTTAATGCATCTTATGTTTGTGTTAGTATTTAAGCCTTATGCAGCTCCTATAGCCAGATATAGTTAGGCAGATGTGCTTTGCAGCTTGCAGTTAGGTTAATGTGTACTCTGCATTTAGATAGATGCATTCTTGTATAGAATAGGGCAGTGCTGTTAGAATTACTGTGTAATGCTCTCTGTATAATTCTTGCTGTTATGTCCCAGTTATTTATGTGATTGCACCCTGTATGTGCATATACTGAAATGCTGTTATTCTTTACAGTTTTCCACCAGTCATCCACTATGATCAGTCATCCACTATGATTATTCACTGAACATCCACTTTGTACATCAACATCATTCACTATTCGATCATCTACTATGAATACTGTCCACCATTGTTGTTCAACGTTATAGTTTTGGTTATCATCACCCTAATAAATAAGACTTAAGCATCAACACAGTCTATTTACTGGGATGTGGATGAAGGTTTAGCCGTATGTTGGAATCCACACAGCATCCTACGTGGAGGAAGACAGAACAGTGACTGTTATACATAGAAACACCTGGGGGGGGCAGGATCCCTTTAATTTCAGTTCAGGTGCCTGCGTGGCGTTTGCAGGACACGTTGCCGGCTACACAGCAGGGGAACAGCTGGCGGTGCTGAACCCCACTAACACATTGGCTGGTGTTTTTCTCTGTGCAGCTAGCACGTCCGGGCAAAAACTGGCAGTGTTAGAGCCCAGGGTCAGCAGGAGGAGGAGAGGAGCAGAGTGTAGGCCGAAGCCTGCACTGGTGGCAGCTTTTGTTCTGTTGTGCCAGCGTGGCTTGTGCTGGACACGTTGCCGACTACACAGCAGGGGAACAGCTGGCGTTGCTGAACCCCACTGACACATTGGCGGGTGTTTTTCTCTGTGCAGCTAGCACTTCCGGGCAAAAACTGGCGGTGTTAGAGCCCAGGGTCAGCAGGAGGAGGAGAGGAGCAGAGTGTAGGCCGAAGCCTAATTGAACCAATTTCAAAGGTAACCTTTAACCCACCCTCAGGTGTTACAATGTAGAAGAGCCACTCCTTGTGCAGCAGTAATGCTCCACAAGTGAAAGGTTGCTCTTTAAATTTTGCTCATTGCACACGCTGAATGAAAGACATACACAATTTTGCCCATTGTACAGTAAAACTGTATTGGAGGCGTGACTTGTCTTTTTAAGGAGACGCAGCACAGGTGTCCAAAAATAACGCCTTGGTGCTGGGCACAGCCTCCTGAGCGTTGTTATGTGCTGTACAGGAGTCTGCGCTCTTGTTATCCCTTGGCCATGCGCTGTGAGCGCTGCCTGTCTTCTCACCTCATTTCATGTCGGCCGGTGCGGTTAACGATGGCCAGGAATCCCAGACCCGCAGTGTCTTTTCATAAAGTCACACTGCAGGTCTGGGATTCGTGGCCTTGCGCAGTAAATATGTTTGCCGCTCACTCATGTCTTTACACCTGCTTCAGACTGGGCGGCTTCAGCTGATCCCTTATCGCATGCCACGGCCATGAGGCCGCACAGTCTGAAGAAGGCGGAAGGAGGGGAGTGAAGACAGGCGAAGATATGCACTGCTCGTGCCCATCAATTACACCCTCGCAGTCAAAATAAGTAAGACAACGAGGGGCGTTGTGTCGGGCAGGGCGGACGCACAGGCACAGGCAGCCAACCAATGATGTCAGAAGACGGCCAGCGTTACCAATGGGGGTGCTGCGTGTCATTAAAAAGGAAAGTCACACCTCAGGGACACTGTAATGGTCTCTAATGAGACACATTTTGTACGTGTTTGTTGAGTTCGACGTGGGCAAGGAGAAAAAGTCAGCCACCTTGTACAAATGCAGCATTACTGCTGTACAAGGTGGCTGTTATACATAGAAACACCTGGGGGGGGGCAGGATCCCTTTAATTTCAGTTCAGGTGCCTGCGTGGCGTTTGCAGGACACGTTGCCGGCTACACAGCAGGGGAACAGCTGGCGTTGCTGAACCCCACTGACACATTGGCGGGTGTTTTTCTCTGTGCAGCTAGCACTTCCGGGCAAAAACTGGCGGTGTTAGAGCCCAGGGTCAGCAGGAGGAGGAGAGGAGCAGAGTGTAGGCCGAAGCCTGCACTGGTGGCAGCTTTAGGTCTGTTGTGTCTGCGTGGCGTTTGCAGGACACGTTGCCGGCTACACAGCAGGGGAACAGCTGGCGTTGCGGAACCCCACTGACACATCAGCGAGTGTTTTTTCTGTGTAGACAACACTTCCAGGTGACAACTGACAGTGTTGAAACCCAGGGAATCAAAGAGGAGCAGAGTGTAGGCCGAAGCCTGCACTGGTGGCAGCTTTTGGTCTGTTGTGCCAGCGTAGCTTGTGCTTGACACATTGCCGGCTACACAGCAGAGGAACAGCTGGCGTTGCTGAACCCTAATGACACAATGGCGGCTGTTTTTCTCTGTGCAGCCAGCACTTCCGGGCCCCAACTGGCGTAGTTAGAGCCCAGGGTCTGCAGGAGGAGCAGAGTGTAGGCCGAAGCCTAGTAGAACCTATTTCAAAGGTAACCTTTAACCCCCCCTCAGGTGTTGCAAAGTACAAGAGCCACACCTTGTGTAGCATTAATGCTGCACAAGTCAAAGGTTGCTCTATGAATTTTTCTACTTCCACACGCTGAAACACGTACACAATTTAGCCCATTATACAGTCAAACTGTATTGGAGGCGTGACTGACTTGCCTTTTTAAGGAGACGCAGCAGAGGTGTCAAAGTTTACACCAAGGTGGTTGGCGCAGACTCATAAGCGTCGTTATTTGCTGTACAGGAGTCTGCGCTCTTGTGTTATCCCTTGGCAATGCCCTGTTAGCGCTGCCCATCTTCTGACCTCATTTCATGTTGACCGTTGCTGTTAACGATGGCCATGAATCCCAGACCCGCAGTGTCTTTTCATAAAGTCACACTGCAGGGCTGGGATTCGTGGCCTTGCGCAGTAAATATGTTTGCCGCTCACTCATGTCCTTACACCTGCTTCAGACTGGGCGGCCTCCGCTGATCCCTTATCGCATGCCGCGGCCATGAGGCCGCACAGTCTGAAGAAGGTGGAAGGAGATGAGTCAAGTCAGGCGAACATATGCACTGCACATGCCCATCAATCACTCCCTCGCAGTCAAAAAATATCAGACAACGAGGGTCGTTGTGTCGAGCAGGGCGGACGCACAGGCACAGCCAGCTAACCAATGATGTCAGAAGACGGGCTGCGCTACCAAAGGGGGTGCTGCGTGTCATTAAAAAGGAGAGTCACACCTCAGGGACAATGTAATGGTCTCTAATGAGACACATTTTGTACGTGTTGAGTTCCACGTGGGCAAGGAGAAAAAGTCAGCCACCTTGTACAAATGCAGCATTACTGCTGTACAAGGTGGCTGTTATACATAGAAACACCTGGGGGGGGCAGGGTCCCTTTAATTTCAGTTCAGGTGCCTGCATGGCGTTTGCAGGACACGTTGCCGGCTACACAGCAGGGGAACCGCTGGCGTTGCTGAACCCCACTGACACATTGGCGGGTGTTTTTCTCTGTGCAGCTAGCACTTCCGGGCAAAAACTGGCGGTGTTAGAGCCCAGGGTCAGCAGGAGGAGGAGAGGAGCAGAGTGTAGGCCGAAGCCTGCACTGGTGGCAGCTTTAGGTCTGTTGTGTCTGCGTGGCGTTTGCAGGACACGTTGCCGGCTACACAGCAGGGGAACAGCTGGCGTTGCGGAACCCCACTGACACATCAGCGAGTGTTTTTTCTGTGTAGACAACACTTCCAGGTGACAACTGACAGTGTTGAAACCCAGGGAATCAAAGAGGAGCAGAGTGTAGGCCGAAGCCTGCACTGGTGGCAGCTTTTGGTCTGTTGTGCCAGCATGGCTTGTGCTGGACACATTGCCGGCTACACAGCAGAGGAACAGCTGGCGTTGCTGAACCCCACTGACACAATGGCGGCTGTTTTTCTCTGTGCAGCCAGCACTTCCGGGCCCCAACTGGCGTAGTTAGAGCCCAGGGTCTGCAGGAGGAGCAGAGTGTAGGCCGAAGCCTAGTAGAACCTATTTCAAAGGTAACCTTTAACCCCCCCTCAGGTGTTGCAAAGTACAAGAGCCACACCTTGTGCAGCATTAATGCTGCACAAGTCAAAGGTTGCTCTATGAATTTTTCTACTTCCACACGCTGAATGAAACACGTACACAATTTAGCCCATTATACAGGCAAACTGTATTGGAGGCGTGACTGACTTGCCTTTTTAAGGAGACGCAGCAGAGGTGTCAAAGTTTACACCTAGGTGGTTGGCACAGACTCATAAGCGTCGTTATTTGCTGTATAGGAGTCTGCGCTCTTGTGTTATCCCTTGGCAATGCCCTGTTAGCGCTGCCCATCTTCTGACCTCATTTCATGTTGACCGTTGCTGTTAACGATGGCCATGAATCCCAGACCCGCAGTGTCTTTTCATAAAGTCACACTGCAGGGCTGGGATTCGTGGCCTTGCGCAGTAAATATGTTTGCCGCTCACTCATGTCCTTACACCTGCTTCAGACTGGGCGGCCTCTGCTGATCCCTTAACGCATGCCGCGGCCATGAGGCCGCACAGTCTGAAGAAGGCGGAAGGAGATGAGTCAAGTCAGGCGAACATATGCACTGCACAAGCCCATCAATCACACCCTCGCAGTCAAAAAATATCAGACAACGAGGGTCGTTGTGTCGAGCAGGGCGGATGCACAAGCACAGCCAGCCAACCAATGATGTCAGAAGACGGGCAGCGCTACCAAGGGGGGTGCTGCGTGTCATTAAAAGTTAGCCACCTTGTACAAATGCAACATTACTGCTGTACAAGGTGGCTGTTATACATAGAAACACCTGGGGGGGGGCAGGTTCCCTTTAATTTCAGTTCAGGTGCCTGCATGGCGTTTGCAGGACACGCTGCCAGCTACACAGCAGGGGAACAGCTGGCGTTGCTGAACCCCACTGACACATTGGCGGGTGTTTTTCTCTGTGCAGCTAGCACTTCCGGGCAAAAACTGGCGGTGTTAGAGCCCAGGGTCAGCAGGAGGAGGAGAGGAGCAGAGTGTAGGCCGAAGCCTGCACTGGTGGCAGCTTTAGGTCTGTTGTGTCTGCGTGGCGTTTGCAGGACACGTTGCCGGCTACACAGCAGGGGAACAGCTGGCGTTGCGGAACCCCACTGACACATCAGCGAGTGTTTTTTCTGTGTAGACAACATTTCCAGGTGACAACTGACAGTGTTGAAACCCAGGGAATCAAAGAGGAGCAAAGTGTAGGCCAAAGCCTGCACTGGAGGCAGGAAAAAGTCTGTTATTGTGCCAGCGTGGCTTGTGCTGGACATGTTGCCGGCTACACAGCAGAGGAACAGCTGGCGTTGCTGAACCCCACTGACACAATGGCGGGTGTTTTTCTCTGTGCAGCTAGCACTTCTGGGCAACAACTGGCGGTGTTAGAGCCCAGGGTCTGCAGTAGGAGCAGAGTGTAAGCCGAAGCCTGCAGTGGAGCAAGTTGAAAGGGAACCTTTAACCCCCCCCAGGCATTTGTTGCTGAAAGAGCCATCTTGTACAGCAGTAATACTGCACATGGAAAATGGTGGCTCTTTAAATTATGCTCCTTGCAAACGCTGAAGTACACACTCATATAATGTGTCCCCTCACACCGTTAAACCGTCCCGGAGGTGGGACTTTCCTTTGTAATGTGACACAGCACAGCCGTCATTCCAACCCCCTTGGTGCCGTGCGCCACCTCCTCAACGTTGTTTGATTCTGTCACGGAGCCCGCGCTGTAATGTTATCCCTTGGCCATGCACACTTAGCGGTGCTCGTCTTCTGACATCATTTAGGTGTCAGGCTGGCAGTGCCTGTGTGTCCAAGCTGCCCGAGATCCAACCTCGCAGTGTCATCTAATGTAATCCCACTGCGGGCCTGGGATCCATGGGCATGCGCAGTGCATATCATCGCCTCTCACTCCCCTCCTTCCTGCTTCTTTAGACTGTGCGGCGTCACGTCCGTGGCATGCTATTAGGGATCAGCTGACGCCGCCTAGTCTGAAGAAGCGTGAAGAAGGGGAGTGAGAGGCTAGTATATGCACTGCGCATTGCCATGGATACCAGGCCCACTGTGGGATCACATTAGATGACACTGCGAGGTTGGATCTCGGGCAGCTTGGACGCACAGGCACTGCCAGCCTGACACCTACGACGGGCAGCGCAAACTGTGCATGGCCAAGGGGTAACATAACAGCGCAGGGTCCGTGACAGAATCAAACAACGCTAAGGAGGCAGCGCACGGAGCCAAGGGGGTAGGAATGACGGCCGTGCTGCGTCACATTACAAAGGAAAGTCCCACCTCCGGGACGGTTTGACGGTGTGAGGGGACACATTACATGAGTGTGTAGTTCAGCGTTTCCAAGGAGCATAATTTAAAGAGCGACCTTTTCCTTGTGCAGTATTAGTGCTGCACAAGGTGGCTCTTTCAGTAACAAACGCCTATGGGGGGGGGGGCAGGTTCCCTTACATTTTAGTTGTGCCAGCGTGGCGGTCGCATGACACGTTGCCGGATGCACAGCTGGGGATCAGCTGACGTTACTGAACCCCAATAACAGAGGAGCGACTGTTGACTGTGCAGACAGCACTTCCAGGCACCAACAGGAGGTGTTAGAGCCCAGGGACAGCAGGAGGAGCAGATTGGAGGTATTGCCGCACACACAGCTGGGGATCAGCTGACGTTACTGAACCCCAATAACAGAGGAGCGACTGTTGACTGTGCAGACAGCACTTCCAGGCACCAACTGGCGTTGTTAGAGCCCAGGGACAGCAGGAGGAGCAGATTGGAGGTATTGCCGCACACACAGCTGGGGATCAGCTGACGTTACTGAACCCCAATAACAGAGGAGCGACTGTTGACTGTGCAGACAGCACTTCCAGGCACCAACTGGTGTTGTTAGAGCCCAGGGACAGCAGGAGGAGCAGATTGGAGGTATTGCCGCACACACAGCTGGGGATCAGCTGACATTACTGAACCCCAATAACAGAGGAGCGACTGTTGACTGTGCAGACAGCACTTCCAGGCACCAACTGGTGTTGTTAGAGCCCAGGGACAGCAGGAGGAGCAGATTGGAGGTATTGCCGCACACACAGCTGGGGATCAGCTGACATTACTGAACCCCAATAACAGAGGAGCGACTGTTGACTGTGCAGACAGCACTTCCAGGCACCAACAGGCGGTGTTAGAGCCCAGGGACAGCACGAGTAGCAGAGGAACAGAGTGTAGGCCGAAGCCTGATTGGAGCAAGTTGAAAGGGAAGCTTTAACCCCCCCCCCCAAGACGTTTGTAGCTGAATGAGCCATCTTGTGTAGCACTAAGGATGCAAAAGGAAAAGGTTGCTCTTTTAATTATGCTCCTTGCAAACACAGAAGTAAACACTTAAAATGCGGCCCCCGATACCGTAAAACCATCCCGGAGGTGGGAATTTCCTTCGTAATGGGACGCAGCACAGCTGTCATTCCTATTCCCTTGGTGCCGTGCGCTGCCTCATCAGCGTTGTTTTAAGCTGTCACGGAGCCTGCGCTGTTATGTTATCCCTTGGCCATGCACACTTAGCGGTGCCCGTCTTCTGACATCATTTAGGTGTCAGGCTGTCAGTGCCTGTGCGTCCACGCTGCCCGAGATCCCACCTCGCAGTGTTGTCTAATGTAATCCCACTGCGGGCCTTGGATCCATATGCATGCACAGTGCATATCCTCGCCTCTCACTCCTCCTTCCCTCTTCTTCAGACTGTGCGGCGTCACGGCCGTGGCATGCTATTAGGGATCAGCTGACGGCGCACAGTCTGAAGAAGGCGGAGGGAGATGAGCGAGAGCCTGAGGGGAAGATATGCACTGCGCATGCCCATGGATCCCAGGCCCGCAGTGTGATTCAATCAGAAGACACTGCGAGGCGGGATCTCGGCAGCGTGGCCGCACAGGCGCAGCCAGCCTGACACCTAATTATGTCAGAAGACAGGCAGCGCAAATTAGGCATGGCCAAGGGATAACAGAACAGCGCAGGGTCCGTGACAGCTTAAAACAACGCAGAGGAGGCAGCGCATGGCACCAAGGGGGGAGGAATGACGGCTGTGCTGCGTCACATTACGAAGGAAAGTCCCAGCTCCGGGACGGTATAACGGTATCAGTGAACACATTTTATAAGTGTTAAGTTCTGCGTGTGCAAGGAGCTAAACTAAAAGAGCTACCTCTTACTTGTGCAGCATTACTGCTGCACAAGGTGGCTCTTTCAGTAACAAATTCCTGCGAGATCCAGGCCTGGTTCATTTTCAGAAAAGTAAACCGGTCAACGTTATCGGAGGATAGTCGCATGCGACGGTCTGTCAGTACACCACCTGCGGCACTAAAGACACGTTCCGATAAGACACTAGCCGCAGGGAAAGCCAGCACCTCCAATGCATACTGGCTTATCTCTGGCCATGTATCCAGCTTAGAGACCCAAAACGTGAACGGGGAAGAGCCGTCTGGGAGTACAGTAAGAGGGCAAGACATGTAGTCTGTCACCATCTGATGGAACCGTTGCCTCCTGCTGACTGGAGCTACCGGTGATGGTGTAGACATTTGGGGCGGGCACACAAAAGTTTGCCACAGTTGTGCCATACTGGTCTTGCCTTGGGCAGAGGCACTGCTTCTGCTCCCTCTTTGTGCAGAGCCTCCTCCACTGCCTCAACGCACTGAGCTGCTTTGTAAAGCACTAGCAGCACTCTCAGTTGGACTGGAGAAGATGATGGAATTCACCAGTGTGTCGTGGTACTCCCGCATTTTACGCTCCCGGGTCAACGCTGGGATGAGGTTTTGGACGTTGTCCCGGTAGCGAGGATTGAGGAGGGTGAACACCCAATAATCAGGCATGTTGAGAATGTGGTCGATGCGGCGGTCGTTTCTCAGGCACTGCAGCATGAAATCAACCATGTGCTGCAGACTGCCAACTGGCCCAGAAATGCTGTCCCCTGCTTGAGACATGATCTCTGCCCGCTCGTCATCACCCCACCCTCGCTGTACACACTGACCACTGGACAATTGTGTAACTCCCTCCTCTGGACGGAGCTCTTCCTCCTCCATTGACTCCTCCTCATCCTCCTCACAAAGTGGCCCCTGTCTACCCCTTTGTGAGGAACCACGTGGCGCTGACTCTCCAGAAGCTGATGGAAAAGGTGACTCCTCATCCTCCACCTCTTCCACAACATCATCCCTTAACGCTTGCAGTGTTTGTTGAAGCAGGCTATTAAGGGGGACAGTCATGCTGACTAGTGCATCATCTGCACTTGCCATCCGCGTGGAATAGTCGAAAGGACGCAAAACCTGGCAGACGTCCTTCATAGTGGCCCACTCTGTGGTTGTGAAGTCTGATCGGCGCTGACTGCGACTTCTTTGCGCCTGATGCAGCTGGTACTCCATTACTGCTTGCTGCTGCTCACACAACCGCTCCAACATATGTAACGTGGAATTCCACCTGGTCGGTAGGTCACATATGATGCGGTGTTCCGGAAGGCGGAATCGGCGCTGCAGAGCAGCAATGCGGGATCTTGCCAAGCTGGAACGCCGCAAGTGAGCACACTCTAGACGGACCTTGTGCAGCAGTGCATCAAGATCCGGATAGTCCCTCAGAAAACTCTGCACAACCAAATTGAGCACATGTGCCAGACATGGGATGTGAGTGAGGTTGCCAATGGCCAAAGCTGCCACCAGATTTCGGTCATTGTCACACACTACCATGCCTGGCTGGAGATTCGCTGGCAGAAACCACACATCGCTCTCCTGCTTGATGGCATTCCAGAGCTCCTGCACTGAGTGGCTTCGATTCCCCAAAGAAACAAGTTTCAAGACGGCCTGTTGACGTTTGGCCACGGCTGTGCTCATGTCGGTCATAACAGGTAAACGTTCACGGGTCCATGTGGAGGTGGACTGTGACAGCTCCTGCAGCGATGATTCTGAGGAACTTGTGTATGTGGAGGAGTCAATGCGTACAGACTGGATTCCTGCAATCCTTGGAGTGGGCAGGACACGTCCTGCGCCACTCGCACGATCTGTACCTGGCTCAACAACATTAACTCAATGGGCAGTGAGGGAAAGGTATCGCCCCTGTCCATGTTGACTGGTCAACGCATCGGTGGTGAGGTGGACCTTGCTACTGACGGCATTTAGTAGCACGTGTTTTATGTGTCCCTCCACATGCTTGTGCAGGGCAGGGACAGCTTGCCTGCTGAAGTAAAAGCGGCTGGGCACCTTGTACTGTGGGACTGCAAATGCCATCAAGTCACGGAAGCTGTCAGTCTCCACCAGCCTGAATGAGAGTATTTCCAGTGACAGAAGTTTGGCAATGCCTGCATTCAGAGCCTGTGCTCGGGGGTGGTTGGCCGAGAATGCCCGCCTTTTCTCCCATGCCTGTACTACCGATGGCTGTAGACTAGGCTGGGAGTGTGAGGATGACTGGGAACGTGGTGCTGTGGGTGGAATTACACTAGTTCTCTGGACAACAGTGCCAGAGGTTCTTCCATGGCGATCCTGGGAGGAAGCCGAACCAGCTGTGTGAGAGCTGGAGGAAGAGGCAACACGAGCTGAAGAGGTGGTAGCTGCCGCTGTTGGTTGGCCTAGGTCTTCAGTGTGTTTTTGTAACTCCACCGCATGCCTGGTCCGCACATGTTTCCACATATTTGTGGTATTGAGGTTGCTGACACTTTTACCTCTTTTGACTTTCTGATGACACAGCTTGCATTTGACAAAACAAATGTCATCTGCAACTGTGTCAAAAAAGGACCAGGCACTGCAAGTCTTGGGAGCGCCCTTTTTGGCTTTTGGAAGAGACAAGCTCCTAACGGGTGCCAAAGTGGAGGCTACAGGCTCCGCAGTCTTCCCCCTCCCTCTCCCTCTTTGGCCCGGTAGAGGAATCTCTTCCTCAGAGCTGCTCCCACCACCTTCCTGTTCCTCACGCCACGATGGGTCAAGGACCTCATCATCTCCACTACCCTCTGCCACCAACTGCTCCTTCTGGGTAGTCTCGGCAGCACAGTACGCACCAGAAAGCGGCACCTGAGTTTCATCATCAGATGTGTACTGTGCTGTGTGGTCACCTGAGGCACTGGCCCACCCGCCTCTTCAGAGTCAGAGAGACAAAGCTGTTGGGCATCACTGCACACTGCCTCTTCTTCCATTTCTCCAATGCTGCTTGGCTGGCCCCCTGTTTCCAAGCCAAGAGATTCAGAGAACAGAAGTAGAGACGGCTCCTGTCCTGGGCTCTCTGACTGCCTGGCCAATTTGGCAGGTGGTGAAGAGACAGATGGCTGCTCTCCAGTGGTCTGTGCCTCAGAGGATGTGGCACTAATTGAAGTCGATGCCGATGCGTTAGCTGCCATCCATCCGACAACGGCTTCAATTTGATCTTCACGCAGCAGCGGTGCAAGGCGCTCTACGACAAAGCTGCGCATGAAGGACTGTTCCCTGCTGAAACTGAGTGATGATGAGTCACCGGTGCCCGCAGCAGGCACAGAATCACCACGTCCTCTCCCAGCTCCTCTCCCTGCTCCGCGCCCACGCCCACGTGCCTTACTCCCTGCCCTCTTCATCTTGGTTGACAGACAAAGATAAGCAGAAAAGTACTAAGGCCTTAGTGTGCTTATTCCTGAAATGCTCCTCCTAACAGGTGTAAGAAACACTAATGTTATAAAGTGTGGACTAGACTTTATTATTGATAAAATGTGGCCTACACAAGTGTTAAGTGGTGTTTGGTGAACTTTACTTTTTTTTTTTCTGCAGATCGGGCTACAGAGCAAGTTTAACTCACACGGGGACCGTGCAGACAGCTGTGAACGGCGCTGCAAGACCCAAAAACACTCTTCTAGGTTATCCTATGAAGTGTTTTTTCACAATTTAGCTGGAGACGGGTGGAAAGACACTAATAGGAAATTTTAGAAAAAATTTGCAGCAGGCTGCACTATTTGCAAAAAAGGACAAGTTATTTTACGGTATGAGGCAGTGACGCACCCTGAGCTGAATACAACCGGCTGTGGCTGCACACAGACTACAGGGTGACCTGCGCTCACACGGAGACCGTGCAGACAGCCGTAAACGGCGCTGCAAGGCCCAAAAACCCTCCTCTAGGTTATCCTATGTAGTGTTTTTCCACAATTTAGCTGGAGACAGGTGGAAAGACACTAATAGGAAATTTTAGAAAAATTTGCATCAGGCTGCACTATTTGCAAAAAAGGAAAAGTTATTTAACGGTATGAGGCAGTGATGCACCCTGAGCTGAATACAACCGGCTGTGGCTGCACACAGACTACAGGGCGAGCTGCGCTCACACGGAGACCGTGCAGACAGCCGTAAACGGCGCTGCAAGGCCCCAAAACCCTCCTATAGGTTATCCTATGTAGTGTTTTTCCACAATTTAGCTAGAGACGGGTGGAAAAACACTAATAGGAAATTTTTGAAAAAATGTGCAGAAGGCTGCACTATGAGCAAAAAAGGACAATGGATAGAACAGTATGAGGCAGTGTGAACCCCCCCCCCTGAGCTGAATACAACCGGGTATATGGCTGCACACAGACTACAGACTGAGCTGCACACACACACACACATTGAGAGAGACTTTGAAGAACGCTGTTAAAACAGCGCTGCAAGGCAAGAGCAAGGTGAACACACAGCGTTTGCTAAATTAGCCTGGGAAAAGCGCAATGAAGCAATTCGCTATCTCAACTGGCCCTCAGTTAGAACACAGCGTCCTGTCCCTAACTGAAATCGCAGCAGAGTGAGCGCAAAATGGCGGCAGCGTTTTTTATAGTGCAGAGTGACATCATTTCAGCAGCCAATCACAGCCTTGCCAGTACTTACATGCCCACCATGCTAAACAGGATGTGCCCACACTTCCATTCATTCCTCATTGGCTGCTGCGTGCAGTTTTGAATTCTGGGAACTTCCGATTCCGGTATCCGATACGCGGGAAATATCGGAATTCGGTATCGGAATTCCGATACCGCAAATATCGGCCGATACACGATACTTGCGTTATCGGAATGCTCGACACTAATAGTATCCCTTCACAGAAGATAAAGACATATACAGTAGGGAAAGTATTTGATGCACTGCTTATTTTGCAAGTTTTCCCACCTACAAAGAATGGATAGATCTGTAATTTTTATTGTAGATACACCTCAACTGTGAGAGACAGGATCTAAAAATAAAAAAAAAAAACAGAAAATCGGTCTCTCACAGTCTTATTGTCATGATCTAGTCTGGGTTTTGAGTCCTGTCTGCCCTTTCCCGGGCTGATCATGTCAAGGGTTAATTTTGCTCTGCCTCATTCTGGGCTCAGGTTAGCTATTTAGCTCTGCTGTATCCTGTAGGTGGTGTCAGTTAAATTTTCTGCCTATGGCGTGAGTATCTGACTCTGGTAGTACCCTGATTGGTCCTGCTGCGCTTTCTGACCTTGCCTGTGTCTATTCTTCATTCCCTGCCCATCCTGTCTTAGTATTTCCTGATTGCTTTTGGATTTCCTGGTGTTTGGCCCGGCTTTGACTCTGACTTGACTATGCCTCTGGTCACTGGTACTTCTGCCTTTTGTCTGGTATTGACCCTTTTGCTCTCCACTGACTCTGTGCTTGTTCTTTTCCCTTTGTACTGCGTAATCAAAGGAAGATAGCGGGCACCACATAAATTGTCAAATAAGGGATCAACCATATGCATATAAATAAGCGCTACAAAACAAAACAAAAAACAAAGAGGGAAAGATATGCAAACTAATGGGATCAACCTTTAATGATTTATTCAATACAATAGTACAAAAAGGCAAAGCAGAACACACAGTTAAAACCATTTAAAACACCAAGAGAGGCTAAAGGAACTATGAAAAAATCTCCACAAGGCAATAAACAGGACAAGTTTTTGTTAATATATACACAGCATCAATTAAGTATATAGACATTAATCCGCAGCCAGTTGAAAAAATATCAGCATTAACACCAAATTTTTGCTGCCAACTGCCCTGTTAACAAGAGCTGTAAAACAACCCATATAAAGGTAACCCACACAAATATTTACCAAATTCACTAAAAGTGATCATAATGCAATACTCCATGGCATGTATACGTCCAGGTAGACAAGGATTAAACCAACCCACACATATTGCTGGCTGGAGATCCCATACTTAATGGCAATAATATAACAGTATTATGACATCCTACCTAACTAATGAACCTATGCATATAATTACCATTTCCCAATAAGGGGGTCTACACCCAACATCCTAAGGCATAAACACGGAGTAGAGCCATAAAAAGGTATACCAATGTGGTCTTATTGCAAGTGCAATGGTGGGTTACCCATGCCCTGGCCCTCGGGAGATCACACGCCCCACGCGTATCGATGCTATCAAAGCATCTTCATCAGTGGAATATAGAATGTATGATCAAGCCCTGCCTAATTTATATACAACTAGAGAATAGGAAATAAATATCACCTGTTGAAGCTGCTACAGTATGCAGGAGCTCCCGGCGTGCAGTACAAAAGATGTACTTCCGGTTCAGGTCATATGAGCCTGCGTACAAGTTACATTGACAGACGCAGTTGGGTTCAGCCGCTAGAGCGCTTAGCTACAGAAATCCTCATGGTGATAAGCAACGCAAAACAAGGGGATTATGTCCATGTACGCATGCACAGCCGTTTAAAGGCCCAGTGCAGCGCCTCAGCGCAACGGTCTCCATGGTGAGGAGTGACCATAACAAATCCTCTCCATGCGCATGCGCAAACACCAGGATATACTCCTCAGCCTTAGAGTGTACATATGATTGCCTTCACAGACCCAATTGAATTAAACTTTTTAGATCACTTAGCTCTAAAGGCTCCCATGGTGAGAAACAACGCCAGACAGGGGGATTATGTTACTATGTGCCTGTGCAGCCATTTAGGAACCTAGTACATCATCTCAGCTCATAAATCTCCATAGTGAGGAGTGATGCCAACGGATCCTCTCAATGCGCCTGCGCAATCACCAAAATATGATCCCCAGCCTAAGAAACTACATATTACAAGCATGTAAAAAAGTATATATAAGCGCTCCTAATTCATTACAACGCAACCATCTTATCAGAATACAGTGACAAACACCACCCCCACACCCAGACAGAAGTCATATAAACCATCAGAGTGTATACCAACGTGATTAACCCACCACAAGCAAAAGATACATATACAAAGAAAAGCGGCTAATTGCCGCGAAACCCATAACCGATTTACATATGATTCCCTTATAGTACCTAAATGGACCATGGATATTACCTAGTCCTAATCAATAAGGCATTTAGATAGAAAACACATTGTATCCCCAAGCTATTACATATGTATGGAGTGTTATGACCTGGTGGTTAGGAGCACCCGGAATGACCTGATAGTTAAACCTCATACAGGACGAGCTCTGGGATGTGGGAGCTCTGCTGACCGCAAGCCCTAATCCTATCACACACACTAAAAATAGCCGTGGAGCGCTCCTGACCAGACCTAGGCGCCTTGTCACAGCCTAAGAACTATCTAGCCCTAGAGATAGAAAATAAAGCCTACCTTGCCTCAGAGAAATTCCCCAAAGGTAAAGGAAGCCCCCCACATATATTGACTGTGAGTAAAGATGAAAGTCACAAACGCAGAAATGAAACAGGTTTCAGCACAGGGAGGCCAGACTTACTAAATAGACAGAGGATAGGAAAGGTAACTTTGCGATCAGCACAAAAACCTACAAAAGACCACGCAGAGTGTGCAAAAAAGACCTCCGCACCGACTCACGGTGCGGAGGGGCCACTCTGCATCCCAGAGCTTCCAGCTAGCAAGACAAAATCATGAAAACCAGCTGGACAAGAAAACAATGAACAAATAATGACTATCAGGAACTTAGCTTCTGCAGGAGAAGGCAGGTCACCAGAGAGATCCAGGAGCGAACTGAACGAATGCAAAAACATTGACAGCTGGCATGGAGTAACGATCAGAGAGGAGTTAAATAGAGCAGTCAACCAAAGGATAAACCACGTCACCTGTGTAAGGAACCTCAGAAGCAGCAGCTTCACTCACAGCCACCAGAGGGAGCCCATAGACAGAACTCGCCGAAGTACCATTCACGACCACAGGAGGGAGTTCGACAACAGAATTCACAACAGTACCCCCCCCCTTGAGGAGGGGTCACCGAACCCTCACCAGAGCCCCCAGGCCGATCAGGATGAGCCAAATGAAAGGCACGAACAAGATCGGCAGCATGAACATCAGAGGCAAAAACCCAGGAATTATCTTCCTGACCATAACCCTTCCACTTGACCAGGTACTGGAGTTTCCGTCTCGAAACACGAGAATCCAAAATCTTCTCCACCACATACTCCAACTCCCCCTCGACCAACACCGGGGCAGGAGGATCAACGGAGGGAACCATAGGCGCCACGTATCTCCGCAACAACGACCTATGGAACACATTATGGATGGCAAAAGAAGCCGGAAGATCCAAACGAAATGACACAGGATTAAGAACTTCGGAAATCTTATATGGTCCAATGAAACGAGGCTTAAACTTAGGAGAGGAAACCTTCATAGGAACGTGACGAGATGACAACCAAACCAAATCCCCAACACGAAGTCGGGGACCAACACAACGCCGGCGGTTAGCGAAACGTTGAGCCTTCTCCTGGGACAATGTCAAATTGTCCACCACATGAGTCCAAATCTGCTGCAACCTGTCCACCACCGCATCCACACCAGGACAGTCCAAAGGCTCAACCTGCCCTGAAGAGAAGTGAGGATGGAAACCAGAATTACAGAAAAAAGGAGAAACTAAAGTAGCCGAGCTGGCCCGATTATTAAAGGCGAACTCAGCCAAAGGCAAGAAAGACACCCAAACATCCTGATCAGCAGAAACAAAGTATCTCAGATATGTCTCCAAAGTCTGATTAGTTAGTTCGGTTTGGCCATTAGTCTGAGGATGGAAAGCCGAAGACAAATCAATGCCCATCTTAGCGCAAAAGGACCGCCAAAACCTCGAAACAAACTGGGAACCTCTGTCCGAGACGATGTTCTCTGGAATGCCATGCAAACGAACCACATGCTGGAAAAACAATGGCACCAAATCAGAGGAGGAAGGCAGTTTAGATAAGGGTACCAAATGGACCATCTTAGAGAAGCGATCGCAAACCACCCAAATGACCGACATCTTTTGAGAAAGAGGGAGATCAGAAATAAAATCCATGGAAATATGCGTCCAGGGCCTCTTCGGGATCGGCAAGGGCAAAAGCAACCCACTGGCACGAGAACAGCAGGGCTTAGCCCGAGCACAAATCCCACAGGACTGCACAAAAGAACGCACATCCCGTGACAAAGAAGGCCACCAAAAGGATCTAGCCACTAAATCTCTGGTACCAAAGATTCCAGGATGACCAGCCAATACTGAACAATGAATCTCTGAGATAACTCTACTAGTCCATCTATCAGGGACAAACAATTTCTCCGTAGGACAACGGTCAGGTCTATCAGCCTGAAACTTTTGCAGCACACGCGGCAAATCAGGGGAAATGGCAGACAAAATTACCCCTTCTTTAAGAATACCCGCCGGCTCCGGAACACCCGGAGAGTCAGGCACAAAACTCCTTGACAGGGCGTCAGCCTTCACATTCTTAGATCCCGGAAGGTATGAAACCACAAAATCAAAACGGGAGAAAAAGAGCGACCATCGAGCCTGTCTAGGATTCAACCGTTTGGCAGACTCGAGATAAGTTAAATTCTTGTGATCCGTCAAGACCACCACGCGATGTTTAGCTCCTTCAAGCCAATGTCGCCACTCCTCGAATGCCCACTTCATGGCCAACAACTCCCGATTGCCCACATCATAATTGCGCTCAGCAGGCGAGAATTTTCTAGAAAAGAAGGCATAGGGTTTCATCACCGAGCCATCAGAACTTCTTTGCGACAAAACAGCCCCTACTCCAATTTCAGAAGCATCAACCTCCACCTGAAAAGGGAGCGAAACATCTGGCGGGCACAACACAGGGGCAGAAGCAAAACAACGCTTCAACTCCTGAAAAGCCTCTACAGCCGCAGAGGACCAATTGACCACATCAGCACCTTTCTTGGTCAAATTAGTCAACGGCTTAGCAACACTGGAAAAGTTAGCGATGAAGCGACGATAAAAATTAGCAAAGCCCAGGAACTTCTGCAAGCTCTTCACAGATGTCGGCTGAGTCCAATCGTAAATGGCCTGAACTTTAACAGGGTCCATCTCGATAGTAGAAGGGGAAAAAATGTAACCCAAAAATGAAACCTTCTGAACTCCAAAGAGACACTTTGACCCCTTCACAAACAAGGAATTCGCACGAAGGACCTGGAACACCATTCTGACCTGCTTCACATGAGATTCCCAATCATCCGAAAAGACCAAAATGTCATCCAAATATACAATCATGAATCTATCCAGGTACTCTCGGAAGATGTCATGCATAAAGGACTGAAACACAGATGGAGCATTAGAAAGCCCGAATGGCATAACCAGGTACTCAAAATGGCCCTCGGGCGTATTAAATGCAGTCTTCCATTCATCACCCTGTTTAATTCGCAGAAGATTATACGCACCACGAAGATCTATCTTGGTGAACCAACAAGCCCCCTTAATCCGAGCAAATAAATCAGACAGCAGCGGCAAAGGATACTGAAATTTGACTGTGATCTTATTAAGAAGGCGGTAATCAATACAAGGTCTCAAAGAACCATCCTTCTTGGCCACAAAAAAGAACCCTGCTCCCAATGGTGACGACGACGGACGAATATGACCCTTCTCCAAGGATTCCTTTATATAACTCCGCATAGCGGCGTGCTCTGGCACAGATAAATTAAACAGACGGCCCTTAGGAAACTTACTACCAGGAATCAAATCAATAGCACAGTCGCAATCCCTATGAGGAGGTAGGGCACCAGATTTGGGCTCTTCAAATACATCCCGGTAATCTGATAAAAATTCAGGGACTTCAGAAGGAGTGGAAGGTGAAATTGAGAGCAATGGAACATCACCATGTACCCCCTGACAACCCCAGCTGGATACAGACATAGATTTCCAATCCAACACTGGATTATGGACCTGTAGCCATGGCAACCCCAAAACGACTACATCATGCAGATTATGCAACACCAAAAAGCGAATATCTTCCTGATGTGCAGGAACCATGCACATGGTCAATTGAGTCCAGTACTGAGGCTTATTCTTGGCCAAAGGCGTAGCATCAATTCCTCTCAATGGAATAGGATACTGCAAGGGCTCCAAGAAAAAACCACAGCGCCTGGCAAACTCCAAGTCCATCAAATTCAGGGCAGCGCCTGAATCCACAAATGCCATTACAGAATAGGACGACAGAGAGCAAATCAGAGTAACGGACAAAAGAAATTTAGACTGTACCGTACCAATGATGGCAGACCTAGCGAACCGCTTAGTGCGCTTAGGACAATCGGAGAGAGCATGAGTGGATTCACCACAGTAAAAACACAGCCCATTCCGACGTCTGTGTTCTTGACGTTCAGCTCTGGTCAAAGTCCTATCACACTGCATAGGCTCAGGCCTATGCTCAGAGAATACCGCCAGATGGTGCACAGCTTTGCGCTCACGCATGCGCCAATCGATCTGAATGGCCAAAGACATAGACTCATTCAGACCAGCAGGCGTGGGAAATCCCACCATAGCATCCTTAAGGGCTTCAGAAAGACCCTTTCTGAAAATTGCCGCCAGGGCACATTCATTCCACTGAGTAAGCACAGACCACTTTCTAAACTTCTGACAGTATACCTCCGCTTCATCCTGACCCTGACACAAAGCCAGCAAGATTTTCTCTGCCTGATCCACTGAATTTGGTTCATCATAAAGCAATCCAAGCGCCAGAAAAAACGCATCAACATCACACAATGCCGGATCTCCTGGCGCAAGGGAAAATGCCCAGTCTTGAGGGTCACCACGCAACAAAGAAATAATGATTTTTACCTGTTGAACGGGGTCACCAGAGGAGCGGGGTTTCAAAGCTAGAAACAGTTTACAATTATTTTTGAAATTCAAGAACCTAGATCTATCCCCAGAAAATAAGTCAGGAATAGGAATTTTAGGCTCTAACATAGGATTCTGAACCACAAAATCTTGAATGTTTTGTACCCTTGCAGAGAGATGATCCATACAAGAGGACAGACCTTGAATGTCCATATCTACACCTGTGTCCTGAACCACCCAAAGGTCTAGGGGAAAAGGAAGACAAAACACAGTGCAAAGAAAAAAAAATGGTCTCAGAAGTTCTCTTTTCCCTCTATTGAGATGCATTAATACTTTGGGCCAGCTGTACTGTTATGACCTGGTGGTTAGGAGCACCCGGAATGACCTGATAGTTAAACCTCATACAGGACGAGCTCTGGGATGTGGGAGCTCTGCTGACCGCAAGCCCTAATCCTATCACACACACTAAAAATAGCCGTGGAGCACTCCTGACCAGACCTAGGCGCCTCGTCACAGCCTAAGAACTATCTAGCCCTAGAGATAGAAAATAAAGCCTACCTTGCCTCAGAGAAATTCCCCAAAGGTAAAGGAAGCCCCCCACATATATTGACTGTGAGTAAAGATGAAAGTCACAAACGCAGAAATGAAACAGGTTTCAGCAAAGGGAGGCCAGACTTACTAAATAGACAGAGGATAGGAAAGGTAACTTTGCGATCAGCACAAAAACCTACAAAAGACCACGCAGAGTGTGCAAAAAAGACCTCCGCACCGACTCACGGTGCGGAGCGGCCACTCTGCATCCCAGAGCTTCCAGCTAGCAAGACAAAATAATGAAAACCAGCTGGACAAGAAAACAATGAACAAATAATGACTATCAGGAACTTAGCTTCTGCAGGAGAAGGCAGGTCACCAGAGAGATCCAGGAGCGAACTGAACGAATGCAAAAACATTGACAGCTGGCATGGAGTAACGATCAGAGAGGAGTTAAATAGAGCAGTCAACCAAAGGATAAACCACGTCACCTGTGTAAGGAACCTCAGAAGCAGCAGCTTCACTCACAGCCACCAGAGGGAGCCCATAGACAGAACTCGCCGAAGTACCATTCATGACCAAAGGAGGGAGTTCGACAACAGAATTCACAACAATGGAGGCAATAGAGCTAACAATCACAAATACCAACGCCAGTGGTGCCAAGGAATGGTAAAATGGACCACAATATTTTATACATTTAACAAATCAAGTACATAAATATATAGCCCCAGTAAAAATGATTTAATAAGTGCTAATTGGTACAGTTGGCAGCAAAAAAAACCATAGTATTTGAGATCAAGTACATATAAAAAAAAATGCATAGTCCGAGTGTAGTTCGTATATCCCACTGAAGTCACATAGTAGCTTCAAAAACTCTGTATATGGAGCCAATAGGAACATATGTAAGTCCACAACATCTGTGAAGATAAAAAATATATATTATATGAACATGCTACCTGAAGAATATATACATCCCCTTAAATCTGTTTGTAGAAGCCTGTATACAACAATTTTTCATTAATGCCGACTGAAGCCAGACTATTTAGATTGTATATCCACTTGGATTCCCTTCTCAACAAATCCAATGTGATATTTCCACCCCTGATATCGGATTTTACCCCTTCCAATCCCATCACCTTAAGGTCTCGTGGGGAGCCATCATGATCTTGTAAGAAATGTGTAGCTACCAATGTTCTTTTCTTACCTTTCTCCAGATCACTTTGGGCCTTATTAATGCTGGGAAGGTGTTGTTGTATGCGACGTCTCAATTCCTGTGGGGCGCAGCCCACATACAATTTAGGGCAACCACATATCAAGGCATAAATAATGTTCCAGGTACGACAGTTGAAATATGCAGATGGCTGGATCCTTTCTGATAAATGTGGCAACGATATCCCCTGTTCGGCAAGCATTTAGCCGCATATATTGCAATTGCCGCAAGGATAGGACCCATAAATACGCGCACCAGTGCCTGTTTTGACCGTTGTTCGTTTGAAGTGACTGGATACCAGTTCATCCTTTAAATTATCGGATCTCCTGGCCACCATCTTTGTGGTAGCCGAGATCCATGGCCGAAGCTTGGGCTCCGTAAGTAAGATATGCCAGTTTTTCTGTAAGACAGCATAAACATCATTCCACTGATTATGATATGTGGTAATTAGATTGATAGCCCGAGTATCTTCTTAGGCCTCAGTATTTCCTCACGTACAGAGTGCTGGAATGTTGAAATGCCTGTGATATAGTCTTTCGAGGGTAGCCCCTTGCCCGGAACCTATTTGTTAATTTTCGTGATTCTTCCTGGAAGTCCCCAAGGGTAGAACAATTTCTTCTTAATCTAAGGAACTGGCCCTTAGGTATGCTATTCCTTAGGTGGGCTGGATGAGCATTTTCGTAATGGAGTAAACTGTTTGTTGCTGTTTCTTTCCGATGTAAGTTAGTAATTATACATCCATCTCCAATGGTGATTTTGAGGTCCAAGAAGTCAACCGTAACAGAAGATATTTTTTAGGTCAATCTAATATTCCAAGGACTATTATTAAGCTGATCAATAAAGGTACTACAATCCTCCAAGGTTCCAGTCCAAAGAAACAAAATATTATCTATGAACCTGTACCATTTAAATACATGCTTTTGAAATAGACGGACATTAGATACATGGGTTTCCTCCCACCACCCCATAAACAAGTTCGCGTACAAAGGTGCACATCTCGCGCCCATCGCGGTACCTGACGCCTGTTTATAATAGGCACGGTCAAAGACAAAATAGTTCTTCTCCAAAACTACCTTTAGGAGATCCAACAAAAAGGAGTTGGGATTTCTGTCTCTGCTGGAATTCTTATTCAAAAAATATGCGACAGTTTTGATACCCAAGCTATGTTCTATGATGGTATACAAGGACTCCACGTCAAGTGTTACAATGTAGGTATTCACTGGTACTTCAAGCTTATCAAACTGTTCAATCAGATGCAAGGAATCCCTGATGTAAGAGCTTAGGGAGTAGACAAGAGGTTGGAGGAAGTAATCAAGATAGATACATGGTCTCTCAAAGAGCCTCCCAATACCTGATATTATAGGTCTAACCGGGGGGTTCATCCATACACTTATGCACCTTGGGTAGCACATAAAATGTCGGGATCCTTGGCGTATCAGTTGTTAAAAATTCCTTTTCTCTCTTGTTAATAATCCCCAAGTTGAATGCAGCCAGGACCAATCGATCTAATTGCTTCTTAAAAGTTTCTGTTGGATCCGAGGGTAGGACCTGATAATGAGAGATGTTCAATAATTGACATATTGCCTCCATCAAATATAAATCTTTGGGCCAGATAACAATATTGCCCCCTTTGTCAGCTTCTTTAATGACAAAGAAATCCTGTTCTTTTAAACGCTGGAGGCAACGTATTTCCTCATTTGTAAGGTTACTGTTATGATAAGATAATTCAGTACCACAATGGACATAGAGGTCAGAGCACATACAGTGACCTGACAATAACCCAAAAACATAGAACGAGCTCTGAGACATGGGAACTCTGCTGACCGCAATCCCTAATCCTCTCCAGCAACACTAGAGGCAGCCGTGGATTGCGCCTAACGCTCCCTATGCAACTCGGCACAGCCTGAGAAACTAGCTAGCCTGAAGATAGAAAATAAGCCTACCTTGCCTCAGAGAAATACCCCAAAGGAAAAGGCAGCCCCCACATATAATGACTGTGAGTCTGAAAAGACAAACGTAGAGATGAAATAGATTTAGCAAAGTGAGGCCCGACTTTCTGAACAGAGAGAGGATAGGAAAGGTAACTTTGCGGTCAACACAAAACCCTACAAAAACCACGCAAAGGGGGCAAAAAGACCCTCCGTACCGAACTAACGGCACGGAGGTACACCCTCTGCGTCCCAGAGCTTCCAGCAAGCAGGAAAAAACAAATAGACAAGCTGGACAGAAAAAACAGCAAAACAAAATAGCAAAGCAGAACTTAGCTATGCAGAGCAGCAGGCCACAGGAACGATCCAGGAGGAAACAGGTCCAATACTAGAACATTGACTGGAGGCCAGGATCAAAGCACTAGGTGGAGTTAAATAGAGCAGCACCTAACGACTTCACCACATCACCTGAGGAAGGAAACTCAGAAGCCGCAGTACCACTTTCCTCCACCAACGGAAGCTCACAGAGAGAATCAGCCGAAGTACCACTTGTGACCACAGGAGGGAGATCTGCCACAGAATTCACAACAGTACCCCCCCCTTGAGGAGGGGTCACCGAACCCTCACCAGAGCCCCCAGGAAGACCAGGATGAGCCATATGAAAGGCACGAACAAGATCGGGAGCATGGACATCAGAGGCAAAGACCCAGGAATTATCTTCCTGAGCATAACCCTTCCACTTAACCAGATACTGGAGTTTCCGTCTTGAAACACGAGAATCCAAAATCTTCTCCACAATATACTCCAACTCCCCCTCCACCAAAACCGGGGCAGGAGGATCAACAGATGGAACCATAGGTGCCACGTATCTCCGCAACAATGACCTATGGAATACGTTATGTATGGAAAAAGAATCTGGAAGGGTCAGACGAAAAGACACAGGATTAAGAACCTCAGAAATCCCATACGGACCAATGAAACGAGGTTTAAACTTAGGAGAGGAAACCTTCATAGGAATATGACGAGAAGATAACCAAACCAAATCCCCAACACGAAGTCGGGGACCCACACAGCGTCTGCGATTAGCGAAACGTTGAGCCTTCTCCTGGGACAAGGTCAAATTGTCCACTACATGAGTCCAAATCTGCTGCAACCTGTCCACCACAGTATCCACACCAGGACAGTCCGAAGACTCAACCTGCCCTGAAGAGAAACGAGGATGGAACCCAGATTTGCAGAAAAACGGCGAAACCAAGGTAGCCGAGCTGGCCCGATTATTAAGGGCGAACTCACGCCAAAGGCAAAAAGGACACCCAGTCATCCTGATCAGCGGAAACAAAGCATCTCAGATATGTTTCCAAGGTCTGATTGGTTCGTTCGGTCTGGCCATTAGTCTGAGGATGGAAAGCCGAGGAAAAAGACAAGTCAATGCCCATCCTACCACAAAAGGCTCGCCAAAACCTCGAAACAAACTGGGAACCTCTGTCAGACACGATATTCTCTGGAATGCCATGCAAACGAACCACATGCTGGAAGAACAATGGCACCAAATCGGAGGAGGAAGGTAATTTAGACAAGGGTACCAAATGGACCATCTTAGAGAAGCGATCACAGACCACCCAAATGACTGACATCTTTTGAGAGACGGGAAGATCTGAAATAAAATCCATAGAGATATGTGTCGAAGGCCTCTTCGGGACCGGCAAGGGCAAAAGCAACCCACTGGCACGAGAACAGCAGGGCTTAGCCCGAGCACAAATCCCACAGGACTGCACAAAAGAACGCACATCCCGCGACAGAGATGGCCACCAAAAGGATCTAGCCACTAACTCTCTGGTACCAAAGATTCCAGGATGACCAGCCAACACCGAACAATGAACCTCAGAGATAACTTTATTCGTCCACCTATCAGGGACAAACAGTTTCTCCGCTGGGCAACGATCAGGTTTATTAGCCTGAAATTTTTGCAGCACCCGCCGCAAATCAGGGGAGATGGCAGACACAATTACTCCCTCTTTGAGGATACCCGCCGGCTCAGATAAACCCGGAGAGTCGGGCACAAAACTCCTAGACAGAGCATCCGCCTTCACATTTTTAGAGCCCGGAAGGTACGAAATCACAAAGTCAAAACGAGCAAAAAACAGCGACCAACGAGCCTGTCTAGGATTCAATCGCTTGGCAGACTCGAGATAAGTCAAGTTTTTATGATCAGTCAAGACCACCACGCGATGCTTAGCTCCTTCAAGCCAATGACGCCACTCCTCGAATGCCCACTTCATGGCCAGCAACTCTCGATTGCCCACATCATAATTTCGCTCAGCAGGCGAAAACTTCCTGGAAAAGAAGGCGCATGGTTTCATCACCGAGCAATCAGAACTTCTCTGAGACAAAACGGCCCCTGCTCCAATCTCAGAAGCATCAACTTCGACCTGGAACGGAAGCGAAACATCTGGTTGACACAACACAGGGGCAGAAGAAAAACGACGCTTCAACTCTTGAAAAGCTTCCACAGCAGCAGAAGACCAATTGACCACATCAGCACCCTTCTTGGTCAAATCGGTCAATGGTTTAGCAATACTAGAAAAATTGCAGATGAAGCGACGATAAAAATTAGCAAAGCCCAGGAACTTTTGCAGACTTTTCAGAGATGTCGGCTGAGTCCAATCATGGATGGCTTGGACCTTAACAGGGTCCATCTCGATAGTAGAAGGGGAAAAGATGAACCCCAAAAATGAAACCTTCTGAACACCAAAGAGACACTTTGATCCCTTCACAAACAAAGAATTAGCACGCAGGACCTGAAACACCGTTCTGACCTGCTTCACATGAGACTCCCAATCATCCGAGAAGATCAAAATGTCATCCAAGTACACAATCAGGAATTTATCCAGGTACTCTCGGAAGATGTCATGCATAAAGGACTGAAACACTGATGGAGCATTGGCAAGTCCGAATGGCATTACTAGATACTCAAAATGGCCCTCGGGCGTATTAAATGCAGTTTTCCATTCATCGCCTCGCTTAATACGCACAAGATTATACGCACCACGAAGATCTATCTTGGTGAACCAACTAGCCCCCTTAATCCGAGCAAACAAATCAGACAACAACGGCAAGGGGTACTGAAATTTAACCGTGATCTTATTTAGAAGGCGGTAATCTATACAAGGTCTCAGTGAACCATCCTTCTTGGCTACAAAAAAGAACCCTGCTCCTAATGGCGACGATGACGGGCGAATATGCCCCTTCTCCAAGGACTCCTTCACATAACTCCGCATAGCGTCGTGCTCAGGCACAGATAAATTAAACAGTCGACCTTTTGGGAATTTACTACCAGGAATCAAATCGATAGCACAATCACAATCCCTATGCGGAGGTAGGGTATCGGACTTGGGCTCATCAAATACATCCCGGTAATCAGACAAGAACTCTGGAACCTCAGAAGGGGTGGATGACGAAATAGTCAGAAATGGAACATCACCATGTACCCCCGCCCTGACAACCCCAGCTGGACACAGACATGGATTTCCAATCTAATACTGGATTATGGACTTGTAGCCATGGCAACCCCAACACGACCACATCATGCAGATTATGCTACACCAGAAAGCGAATAACCTCCTGATGTGCAGGAGCCATGCACATGGTCAGCTGGGTCCAGTACTGAGGCTTATTCTTGGCCAAAGGCGTAGCATCAATTCCTCTCAATGGAATAGGACACTGCAAGGGCTCCAAGAAAAACCCACAACGCCTAGCATACTCCAAGTCCATCAAATTCAGGGCAGCGCCTGAATCCACAAATGCCATGACAGAATATGATGACAAAGAGCAGATCAAGGTAACGGACAGAAGAAATTTTGACTGTACCGTACCAATGGTGGCAGACCTAGCAAACCGCTTAGTGCGCTTAGGACAATCGGAGATAGCATGAGTGGAATCACCACAGTAGAAACACAGCCCATTCAGACGTCTGTGTTCTTGCCGTTCAACTCTGGTCAAAGTCCTATCGCACTGCATAGGCTCAGGTTTAAGCTCAGGTAATACCGCCAAATGGTGCACAGATTTACGCTCACGCAAGCGTCGACCGATCTGAATGGCCAAAGACATAGACTCATTCAGACCAGCAGGCATAGGAAATCCCACCATGACATCCTTAAGGGCTTCAGAGAGACCTTTTCTGAAAATAGCTGCAAGCGCACCTTCATTCCATTGAGTGAGTACGGACCACTTTCTAAATTTCTGATAATATACCTCTATCTCATCCTGACCCTGACACAGAGCCAGCAAATTTTTCTCTGCCTGATCCACTGAATTAGGTTCATCGTACAGCAATCCGAGCGCCAGGAAAAACGCATCGATATTACTTAATGCAGGATCTCCTGACGCAAGAGAAAATGCCCAGTCCTGAGGGTCGCCACGTAAAAAAGAAATAATGATCCTATCTTGTTGAACTGGGTCACCAGAGGAGCGAAGTTTCAAAGCCAGAAATAGTTTACAATTATTTTTGAAACTCAGAAATTTAGTTCTATCTCCAAAAAAACAAATCAGGAATAGGAATTCTCGGTTCTAACATAGAATTCTGAACCACAAAGTCTTGAATATTTTGTACTCTTGCTGTGAGCTGATCCACACATGAAGACAGACCTTTAATGTCCATCGCTACACCTGTGTCCTGAACCACCCAAATGTCTAGGGGAAAAAAAAGGCAAAACACAGTGCAGAGAAAAAAAAATGGTCTCAGAACTTCTTTTTTCCCTCTATTGAGAATCATTAGTACTTTGGGCCTCCAGTACTGTTATGATAAGATAATTCAGTACCACAATGGACATAGAGGTCAGAGCACATACAGTGACCTGACAATAACCCAAAAACATAGAACGAGCTCTGAGACGTGGGAACTCTGCTGACCGCAATCCCTAATCCTCTCCAACAACACTAGAGGCAGCCGTGGATTGCGCCTAACGCTCCCTATGCAACTCGGCACAGCCTGAGAAACTAGCTAGCCTGAAGATAGAAAATAAGCCTACCTTGCCTCAGAGAAATACCCCAAAGGAAAAGGCAGCCCCCACATATAATGACTGTGAGTCTGAAAATACAAACGTAGAGATGAAATAGATTTAGCAAAGTGAGGCCCGACTTTCTGAACAGAGCGAGGATAGGAAAGGTAACTTTGCGGTCAACACAAAACCCTACAAAAACCACGCAAAGGGGGCAAAAAGACCCTCCGTACCGAACTAACGGCACGGAGGTACACCCTCTGCGTCCCAGAGCTTCCAGCAAGCAGGAAAAAACAAATAGACAAGCTGGACAGAAAAAACAGCAAAACAAAATAGCAAAGCAGAACTTAGCTATGCAGAGCAGCAGGCCACAGGAACGATCCAGGAGGAAACAGGTCCAATACTAGAACATTGACTGGAGGCCAGGATCAAAGCACTAGGTGGAGTTAAATAGAGCAGCACCTAACGACTTCACCACATCACCTGAGGAAGGAAACTCAGAAGCCGCAGTACCACTTTCCTCCACCAACGGAAGCTCACAGAGAGAATCAGCCGAAGTACCACTTGTGACCACAGGAAGGAGCTCTGCCACAGAATTCACAACAGGTTACACCTATTGTTGTTACTTAAAGGGACACTGTCACCTGAATTTGGAGGGAACAATCTTCAGCCATGGAGGCGGGGTTTGGGGGTTTTTGATTCACCCTTTCCTTACCCGCTGGCTGCATGCTGGCTGCAATATTGGATTGAAGTTCATTCTCTGTCCTCCATAGTACACGCCTGCACAAGACAATCTTGCCTTGTGCAGGCGTGTACTATGAAGGACAGAGAATGAACTTCAATCCAATATTGCAGCCAGCATGCAGACAGCGGGTAAGGAAAGGGTGAATCAAAAACCCAAAAACCCCGCCTCCATGGCTGAAGATTGTTCCCTCCAAATTCAGGTGACAGTGTCCCTTTAGTTTAAGACTATGCATATCCTTGCTAACGGTGACAAAGAATATTTGAATCACTGGAAAGAGTGAAAAATTTGGGTAGCCTGAGAAGGTATACGTCCCGTGAATTTGCGTAACTCACCAATTCCCCCTTTATTCTCATCTAGGAGTTCCAATAGGTCCCGAAAAACCCGTCTGTCCTCATCAGGTTGTGTACAGTATCTATAACTGTTGGCTTATGATAAAGCAATTTAAATGTTAACTGCCTGCAAAAGAGGTATAAATCTTTGGTAAGTTCAAATTTATTAAGGGGGTTAGTGGGAGAAAAGGAGAGCCCCTTTGAAAATAAGGAAACCTCTCCTGATGATAAAGGGTAGGAAGAAAGGTTGATAATCCGTAACTTACCAGACTCATCATCTTGCATATCCACTTGTTTCAATATTTCCTGTTGTTCCTCCTCGTCGTCCTCTTGTGGCCTGTAAGTTAGTCCTGATTGTTCCTCCCTTTTATTCTCAGGCCTGTGACATTTGCGCCTGCCCCGCCTGTTGCGCCTTCTAGGTCGCTGGCATCGGATGATAAAAAATCGCTTGAAGCCGACTCAGTGATAGCAGTTTGTGGTTTATCCCCAGGTGAGACTTGTATTGTCTTTCTCTTATTACCATGGGGTGTCCATCTATACATTTTCTGGCCATCAAAATCCAATTTATCGTGTTGGAATTTACGCTTTTTACCTCCAATCACATCCTACTCAAATGTGTCAATAGCATTCTTTAAACGTTCCTTAAAGGGCGATACCTGTCCTTGTTTGTCAACAGCATCAAGTTTACTCTCTTTTAGTCTAATGTCTTCTTTAAGTCTAATTATAAGGGCACGGTCATGTTCCAATAGCATATCAATCAGAATGGAGGAATATTTAAAAAGGCCTGCTTCCCAAGATGTTTTAAATACTGGGTCCACCTCCCAAGCGGTAAAAATCTGAACCCGTAAGTCATGTGGTGTAAGCCCCAGCTTTTTATACTCCTCTAAGCGCTTCACATTCCACCAAGTCTTTGTTAAAGACTTGTGGAGATAAGTAATGTCATTACAAAGTTTAAGAAAGCCATCCCTTTGTACTGCGTTACGGTCTCGGTTTTGACTCAGCTTGTTTGACTCTTCTGTTGCCACCTGGTGGTAGCTGCACTGCAGGTCTGCCCTTGCAGGCTTTTTACTATCCTTCCACTCTATTGCCATCTAGTGGAAGTTGCAGTTACCTGCACAGCTGCAGCGTGACACTTGTTAGTTTTTCTTTATGAAGCCCTCATACTCTGCTCTCATTACCTATATTAATTGCACCTCTTTGAACTTGTTACCTGAATAAAAGACACCTGTCCACACAATCAATCTCACTCCAATCTCTTCACCATGGCCAAGACCAAAGAGCTGTCTAAGGACACCAGGAACAAAATTGTATACCTGCACAAGACAGGGATGGGCTACAGGACAATAGGCAAGCAGCTTGGTGAGAAGGCAACCATTGTTGGTGCAAATATTAGAAAATGGAAGAAACACAAGATGAATATTTATTTTCATCGGTTTGGGCCTCCATAAGATCTCATCTTGTGGAGTAAGGATGATTTTGAGAAAGGTCAAGGACCAGCCAAGAACTACAAGGGAGGTCCTGGTCAATAGCCTGAAGAAAGTTGGGACCACAGTCTTAAACATTACCGTTAGTAACACACTACGCCGTCATAGATTAAAATCCTATAGGACACGCGAGGCCCCCCTGCTCATGCCAGCGTATGGACAGACCCATTTGAAGGTCGCCAATAACCATCTGGATGATCAAGAGGATGCATGGGAAAAGATCATGTGGTCAGATGAGACCAAGATAGAATTTTTTGGTATCAACTACACATGCCAAGTTTGGAGGAAGAAAAATGAGTACAACAGGGGACAGGATGACTGCTCTGTATTGAATTGTGAATGGATAGGGTTATGTATCGCAAGATTTTGGCCAACAACCTCTTTCCCATGGGTTGTGGCTGGGTCTTCCAGCATGACAATGACCCAAAATACATAGCCAGGGCAACTAAGGAGTGGCTCGGTAAGAAGCACTTCAGGGTCCTGGAGTTGTCTAGATAGTCTCCAAACCTGAACTCAATAGAAAATCTTTGAAGGGAGCTGAAACTCAATGTTTCCCAACGGCAGCCCCAAAACTTGAAAGATCTGGAGAAGATCTGTATTTAGGAGTGGGCCAAAAGGGTGTTGGAGGAGTGGGTGGGGTAGGTAGAGTAGGGGAGGAGCTTAGTAAGCGAGAGTCAAGAAAGATCTAGAAAGTTAGTGAGTTGGTGAAAGGAGGGGAGCTGAGCAGACATGAGGGTCTGCAGCTTCTGACTGACAGAACAGAGAAGTGAGAGGGAGAAGCAGAAAGAAGCTCCCAGAAGGACAAAAGAGGTCCTAGGGGCATGGATAGTGAGAATCCTTATGTGGGGCCTGTATCTGCCTGTGTGGTCGGTGGAGGGACCAGGTCGCAGACAGGGCACCAGCCCCATTCTAGTGGAGAAACTAAGGACTCAGCTAGTTAACTGGAGGCTGTGGCTTTTGTAAGAAGCACAGCCACATCTGCACACATTCGCTAAAAAGGCAGCCATATCGAATCCAGGGGGATTCAGTGCACGCCGCCTGACAAGATCCGAGGCTGCTGGCTTGGGATACTGTGAGGCAGTCGCAGGGCAGGAGAGGCAAAGCCAGCGCAGAGAGACGGCAAGGAAAGGACATATGAAAGAGGGTTCTGAAAAGTGCACCCAAATTGCTTGAGAGCTGGCTGGACCACCTACTCGGAGGACACAGCACCCCGGCTGGGGCAACTAAGAACTGTGAGAAAAGCCTTGGAAATTGCACCTCGCTGTGTCCTCACACTTATTTACTGTGCCATCCACCCTGCACTACAGCCACCACAATTGCCATCACCACCATTTACAACCTAAGTGCCCTGGGACTAAAGCTCTGCCTGTGGAGAGCTGTACCAACTCTGCTGCATCACCATCAGCCCCAGCGGTCTCTTTGAGCAGCATCGGCTAACATCTTTATTGCTGAAAACCACAGGTGGTGTCACGAACATTTAATCCCATAAACTTTATTCCCATTTCAATTTTACTTTTATTGGACGCCCAGGGCCACGGACTGGGTCATTGCTGCCGTGACCACATCTCCTTTAAGAACTGGACCTGGCCTGAATACTCCATGGCCCTAGCAGGCGCTCCATATCTACCATTCCATGCAAGACTGAATGAGAGCAAACATTTTGGTATAAAGCTTAGAGCTATACTCGCATTTAAAAAATGACTCATATCCTATACCAGTCCTTAATGACGAAAGTTGCACCTGTGATTTAGTGAAACGGCATGTGACTTTCAGAGGTGAGAAATAGTAAGAGCTAGACATTTTCATGACTTGTTTGGTGTGGTTCACAGAGAACTATCTTTTTTTTCTTTGAATAGTTTTTCAAATTTATGCCAGGATATGACTTCATTGTATAAGTAAGATTGTAATGGAAATACATTAATACAAATCTTCCAATTGTAATATTCATTAAAGAGATTGTTTAGAACTAGAAAACTTAACTGCTTTCCAGACAAAAAAAATATTACAATAACTGTTCTCAGATTTGTGTAATTTTGAAGATCAGCCGGATTCACTTCAATGAAGCTGACCTGCAATACCAGACATAACCTACAGACAGCCATGGAGCTATTTTCTGGGAAAAAAGCAGCCATACTTCTCTAAGGGCTCGCTCACATTAGCGTATAAAACATAGCTCCAATGTTGCACCTGAAAAGTTGGAAGAGTGGAATCTGTATGGTTCAACTTATTTTATGTGAGTACAATGTGATTTTTTCCTCACCTAGCATCCGTATGACATCCGTATGCAATGGGTTTTTAACACCATCTTTTACATTCTGTAATTCTCTATGGAATTTAAAGATAGTTTTCAAACTAATAAAGCAATCTTACATACAGATAATAATAGATATATAGAACAAATCTATAGAATATATAGATATCCTGTAGACATATAATTTCGCAAACCCCCTACATATAATAAACTTGCACCCTTTAGTGCCTTTCATTTGGCACTAAATGGTGTTTCACCTCATTTAACCTATTAAATAAATATTTTTCAAAAACGACGTGGGGTTCTCCCTATTTTTTATAATCAGCTAAGGTAAAGCAGACAGCTGCGGACTTATATAATCAGGCTGGGAAGGTCCCTAGTTATTGGGCCCTTCCCAGCTGTCACGATATTGTATGAAATGCGATATGATTTTGTAGCTTGCCTGTTAGACCCATGCTGTGGGCTAAAAAAAAACCCTTCTCTCTCTGTCTCTCTTTGTTTCTATGTGTGTGTGAAACTATTCTTCTCAATGCTCTGCCCTGCCCCCAAGCCCAGGAAGGTCTATTGCGCTTGTGGCGGCACAATTCTCCCTTCAGCTGAAACTGGTCTGGTAAGACATGCAGCTCTTTGTTCTGTTATAGTAAGATATTGGGCCACCGATTTGGGCTAGAAAAATAATAAGTACATATTGCTAACCTCCATCGGCGGATCTATCAGCCACTGTAAGCCCGAGCCTCTAATTCCACCAGGTAAAAAAGCATGGATTTCTCTGGAACTGTATGTCCCAAATAGCCAAAATTTGGTTTCATTAGGAAGCCAATTTTAAAATAAGCTGAATGAGGGGTGTGCTGGGATTCTGGCATATTCTGAAGCGGAGATACGAGCATTATAAAACTTTGTGTTAAATTTGGTATATGTTAGGGGTCGAGTTCCTGCCTCTGCACAGGGGTAATCTCGGCCAATCTCCGCTGCGGTCTCCCATTCTTCTCCTGCTGCAGTGGAGCCTGCTCAGCAGAGACGTCAGTGCCAGCGTCTCACTCAGTCTGACTCTGCACAAAGAGTTACTGCTGCTTTTCCTGCTTCTGCCATTGAAGTCAGTGCTGGGCAGCGGCGAGCAGATGCTTCTGGGACTAAGTCCTGCTTTTCTCGTTCTGAGCATGCCCAGAGTAAGATCTCTCAGTGGAGATAGAGGGTCACATGTTCAGATACTGCAGCTAAAGCCATTGGTCCTCCAGGAAGGCCCTGTAGGTGCTCAGGCTCTGTGGCAGCCTCTCATTCATCCTTCTAGGAAGGTCCTGTACGTGCTGCAACTATTTAAGGCTCGCATGGCCGCACAGTCACGCGCTAGTATCTTTCTGTTACATACTTTGCGCCAGTGTGGTCATTATTATTACTATTTATTGTTATAGCGCCATTTATTCCATGGCGCTTTACATGTAAGGAGGGGTATACATAATAAAAACAAGTACAATAATCTTAAAAAATACAAGTCATAACTGGTAAAGGAGGTGAGAGGATCCTGCCCATGAAGGCTCACAATCTACAAGGGATGGGTGAGAATACAGTAGGCATGTAAGTCATGTGGTCATGTAAGTTTGTGTTCAGGGACCCAGCTGATATAAGCCCCTAGAATGCTGGCACCTCCGGCGAGGAGATTGTGTGTGTGTATGTAATCAGGGACCTGGCTGAAATAAGCCCCTAGAATGCTGGCACCTCCGGTGACGAGTTTTGTGTGCATGCATGACCACTGACTGCTCTCAGTTGGGTAGTTAGCCTGTGCCTCTGTGAAGTCTAACAGGGCGCAGTGCTTTGCTTTCACGGCTACTCTGTGAAATAACAGAGTTAGTTCATACCGCCATATAGTTCTGCCGTTTGCTAGCAGCAGGTTCTCCTGCACGGTGCACCCCGGGCTGCGAACGCATCAATTTCAATAAAACATCTATATTTACTCGGTGCGTTCCGCTAGCCCTAACAGAATACTAGCGCCAGGGTCTGGCTAGTAAATGGCGGACATTCAGCAATCCTTGTGGTATATCCAGCAGCTGGAGGGTAGGTTGGCGGCTCTAGAGAGCACAACCTCAGCTGTCTATGTTACCGCAGTTGCTGTACAGGCTGCTAGCATGGCTGCAGCAACCTTGTCCACTGCCACCCCTGTTCCGACTTTATCTCGCCTCCCGCTGTCACAAATTTTTTCTGGAGATAGTAAATCTTGTAGGGGATTCGTGAGTCAGTGCTCTATTTACCTCGAGCTCCTGGCTGCACGTTTTCCCACAGAGCGGGCAAAGGTGGGATTTATTGTGTCTGTCTTGTCGGACAGGGCGTTGGAATGGGCTATGGGAGCATGGCGATCATGTGGTGCAGAGTGCTCCGCTGTTCCTGAGCACTCTGAAATAGGTCTTCTTAGGACCTCGAGTCACCCATGACACGGCGCTCCAACTGCTGGCATTAACTCAGGGTTTGTCCTTGGTCAGCCATTTTGCCGTCCACTTCCGTACCTTAGCATCTGAGCTGGAGTGGTCGGATAAAGCCCTTATCCCCATATTTTGGAGGGGGCTGTCTGATCATGTGAAGGACGCTCTGGCCACTAGGGAGATTCCTGCCACACTGGAGGAGTTAATAGCTGTCTCCACTCGTATTGACCTCTGTTTTAACAAGCGGAGGTTAGAGCGAGCCCAGTGCAGGCAGAGGTTTCGGCTGGCTCCCACCTTCGCCAAACCTCTGGAATCTTGTCATGATCCCAATGGCAGGGGATCACAAAAGGACAAGCACAAAAAACAAAACAAGCTCTAGGGTGATGGAAACTGAGCTGACCGCGATCCTGAACCTAAACACACAACTAGCTGTAGCCGGGGAACGTGCCTACGATGATTCCTAGACGTCTCGCGCCAGCCGAAGGACTAACTTCCCCTATTAGAAGAAACACAGACCTCTCTTGCCTCCAGAGAAACACCCCACAGAAATAGCAGCCCCCCACATGTAATGACGGTGAAATGAGAGGAAAGCACATACGTAGTTATGAAAACAGATTCAGCAAAATGAGGCCCGCTAAAGCTAGATAGCAGAGGATACAAAAGTGAACTGCGCGGTCAGCGAAAAACCCTACAAAAAAAACCATCCTGAAATTACTTGAACTCATGTGCCAACTCATGGAACATGAGGAGTAATATCAGCCCACTAGAGCAACCAGCAAAAAGGAATCACATATCTGCAAGCTGGACTAAGACAAAAATTAAGCAAAACGTGGAACAGGAAAAACAAAAACTTAGCTTGTCCTGAAGATTACAGAAGCGGGAAGCAGAGGTAACAAGACACACTGATTACATTGATAGCCGGCGAGGAAATGACAAGAAAGCCAGGTTAAATAGGAAACTCCCATATCCTGATAGAACAGGTGGACACCAGAGACCACAGAAAACACAAGTCACCCAGTACCATCTGTAACCACCAGAGGGAGCCCAAAAACAGAATCCACAACAGAATCTATGGTCCTGGTCCCTGAGTCAAATGAGGCCATGGAAGTGTCACGAGCGGGATCTAAGTCCCGGACCGCTTGTGCACGCAAGGTCTGTCATGTTTGCCAGCAGTCAGGACATCTTGCCACCAGATGTCCCCAGCGGTCGAGGAAATGTCAGCGTCTAGTGGTAGTAGGTGGAGGTACACTAGACACGGTGACATTTGCCTCCAAATTGTCCTTTAAGGGGACAATTACTATAGGCTCATCCTCCCACTCGGTAGAGCTCTGCGTGGATTCTGGGGCAGAGGGCAATTTTATATCTTCTGCCTTTGCCCAACGTCACTCAATACCCCTGGTTTTGCTAGCTCAACCAGTAACGGTACGAGTGGTGAATGGGTCGACACTACCCTCACAGATAACACACCAGACCATCCCTTTTACTCTGTCCATGTCGCCATCCCATCAGGAGATTATATCTCTGCTCGTCATTCCTGAGGGAATTGATGAGGTCCTGTTGGGGATACCTTGGCTACGGTACCACTCTCCTCATATCGAGTGGTCCTCAGGCAGAATTCTGGGATGGGGTGAATCTTGTGGGGTAGGTGTCAGAGGGAGTGCGTTCAGGTTGCTACTACAGAGGTACCCGCAGATCTATCCTCTCTCCCCAAGCAATATTGGTCCTATGCGGACGTGTTCTCCAAAAAGGCGGCGGAGACCCTTCCGTCCCATTGCCCCTATGACTGTCCTATTGATCTCCTGCCTGGTGCTGAGCCTCCCCGGGGTCGAGTCTATCCGTTATCTCTCCCGGAGACGGAGGCAATGTCTCAGTACATTCAAGAGAATCTGGCAAGAGGGTTCATCAGGAAGTCAGTGTCACCTGCTGGGGCAGGGTTCTTTTTCGTGCAGAAGAAGAATGGGGAACTACATCCATGCATAGATTATAGGGGTCTTAACGCCATCACCATTAAGAATAAGTATCTTTTGCCCCTGATATCTGAGCTTGTTGATAGGCTTCGGGGAGCAAGGGTATTTACTAAATTAGATCTGCGGGGTGCTTACAACCTGATTCGCATCCGTGAGGGGGACGAATGGAAGACGGCTTTTAACACCAGGGATGGGCACTATGAATATCTGGTGATGCCCTTCGGGCTCTGTAATGCCCCAGCCGTTTTCCAAGACTTTGTAAATGACATCTTCCGGGATATGCTTTCCACCTCGGTCGTAGTTTATCTGGATGATATTCTCATCTACTCTCCAGATATAGACTCCCACCGGAGAGATGTTTGCAAGGTCTTCGACCTCCTACGGGCCAACACCCTCTATGCCAAGTTGGAGAAGTGTGTGTTTGAGCAGGAGTCCTTGCCTTTCCTTGGCTATATCATCTCTGCCCAGGGATTGGCTATGGATCCTGCCAAGCTACAGGCTGTGGTGGACTGGCAGGAATCCCATTCTCTCAAAGCGGTGCAGCGCTTTATAGGGTTCATTAATTACTATCACCAGTTCATTCCCCACTTCTTAACTTTGGTAGCTCCCTTGGTTGCCCTCACCAAGAAGGGGGCAAATCCCAAGTTGTGGTCGGAGGAGGTTTCCAAGGCCTTTCTCTTGATTAAGTCACACTTCGCTAGCGCTCCCATCCTGCATCGCCCCGATGTAGATAGGCCATTTATTATGGAGGTGGATGCCTCATCCGTTGGTGCTGGAGCAGTCCTCTTCCAAAAGGATGCTCAAGGTCGGAAGCATCCTTGCTTCTTCTTCTCGAAGACCTTTTCACCAGCGGAGAGGAATTATTCCATCGGGGACAGGGAGTTGCTAGCTATGAAGTTGGCTTTCTCAGAGTGGAGACATCTTCTGGAGGGAGCTCGCTTTCCCTTCCAGGTGTTCACAGACCACAAGAACTTGGTGTATTTACAGACAGCCCAGCAGCTAAATTCTCGTCATGCTAGATGGTCCCTGTTCTTCTCCCAGTTCCATTTCACCCTCCATTTTCTTTCCGGGGAGAAGAACGTTCGTGCCGACGCTCTATTTCGCTCTGTAGTATCATCATCAGAGGAGGAGCCTCAGCTTATTGTCCCTTCAGAGAGCCTGAGAACGGTGGCTCCGGTTTCGCTAGAGTCTGTGCCCCCAGGCAAGACTTTTGTTCCATCTAATTTGGGACCGGAGGTTCTCTCTTGGACTCACCCGTCCACGGTGGGTGGACACTTTGGGACCAAGAGGACATCTGAGCTCTTGCCGAGGACGTACTGGTGGCCGCATATGGCTCGTGACATCTCAGACTATGTTCGGGCATGTGTCTCCTGCGCCAAGAACAAGTCTCCTCGGCAACGGCCAGCTGGGTTGCTTTACCCCATGCCGATGGCGGACAGGTCCTGGGAGATGGTTGGGATGGATTTTGTGGTGGGCTTACCCAAGTCTCGTAACTTCACCATTATCTGGGTGATCACCGACCATTTTTCCAAAATGGTGCACTTGGTGCCTCTTTCACGGCTACCTTCTGCACGGGCTCTGGCTGTGTTGTTCATCAAACATATCTTTCGCCTACACGGTATGCCAGACAAAATTGTTAGTGACCGGGGTCCCCAGTTTGTGTCTCGATTCTGGAGAGAGCTTTATCGTCTACTCAGTATTGAGTTGAATCTCTCTTCGGCATATCATCCCGAGATGAATGGGTTGGTAGATAGGGCCAACCAGACCCTGGTCACATATTTACGACATTTTGTTTCTGCCAGGCATGATGACTGGGCATCCTTGCTACCGTGGGCAGAGTTTGCGCTTAACAACGCCGTAGCCGACTCCACCGGTCAGAGTCCATTCCTCCTAAATTACGGCCAGCATCCGCGTGTCCCTGTGCCCATGCCCGTGTCTTCCGCCGACTCCAGGGTGGCAGACTGGGCTGTGGAGGCACGGGACATTTGTGACCGCACTCAGGATGCCATTCGGGCCTCCAAGGAGAGAATGAAGTCCTCCGCCGATGCTCATCGGCGCCCCGCTCCGACCTTTGCTCCTGGCGACTTAGTGTGGCTCTCCGCCCGTAACATCAGGCTGCGTGTTGAGTCCACTAAGTTTGCACCTCGCTACTTGGATCCCTTCAATGTCCTCGAACAGGTTAACCCTGTGGTCTACCGTCTGGCCCTTCATCCACGCTTGGGTATCACCGACACCTTTCATGTGTCCCTCTTGAATCCCATATACATGTCCCGGTTTTCCGAGTCATCTGCCGGGACAGCGGGTTCGTCTACCGACGATTACGAGGTGAAGGCTATTTTGGGGTGCAAGGTGGTACGTGGCAAAAAATTCTATTTGGTGGATTGGAAGGGTTATGGCCCAGAGGACAGGTCCTGGGAGCCTGCTGAACACATTCGAGCTCCACAGCTCATTGCTGTCTTCAAGCTTAGTGAGGTCCAAGGAGGGGGGGCCCTTGGAGGGGGGTAATGTTAGGTGTCAAGTTCCCGCCTCTGCACAGGGGGAATCTCGAACCATCTCTGCTGCGGTCTCCCATTCTTCTCCAGCCGCAGTGGAGTCTGCTCAGCAGAGACGTCGGTCCCAGCGTCTTGCTCAGTCTCACTCTGTGCATAGGGTTACTGCTGCTTTTCCTGCTTCTGCCATTGAAGCCAGTGCTGGGCAGTGGTGAGCAGACGCTTTCGGGACTAAGTCCTGCTTTTCCCCTTCTGAGCATGCCCAGGGCAAGATCTCCCATTGGAGATCGAGGGTCACATGCTCAGATGCTGCAGCAGATCCCATTGGTCCTCCAGGAAGGTCCTGAAGGTGCTCAACTTCTGTGGCAGCCTCCCATTGGTCCTTCTGGGAAGGTCATGTACATGCTGCAGCTATATAAGGTTCGCATGACCGCACAGCCATGCGCTAGTATACAATTGTAATCGTGTGTGTGTTGATGAGTGCAAGTCGTTCCTTAAAAAACCCATCCCTTGTGTATGACTGTTCGCGTAAGTTGTATGGCTGCAATCTAGCGCCCGGCTGAACTCACAGCTTTAACACACGAAACAGCGTATACTGCTATGACCGCCAGTACGGCGCCGCGCGCCATTAGAGCGCTTCTTTAGCCCAAGTCTGGGTGGTTAGTGGTTTCCGCCAGTACAGCACAGTTTGCACTCTCGTGCAGCTTTAATAATTATTTTGGTTACGCTGACACCCCATTAGTGGTGTCGAGCGCAAGAAGTCTAGACGGACTCGGATCCCAAGTCTTGGGACTGAGCTCGGTGACTCCTTGCTTGCGCTCTGGCATGCGGTACCGCGGCCCTGTGACTTAACAGGGTTCGCTTCCTTCACACAGGGTGAAGTTTACCCGTGTGTGTATTCACATTGTACCGCCATATAGGCCGTCATTACTTGGCAGCAGGTTCCATCTCTGCACGGTGGCCCTCAGGCGGCGAACACACCTTATTCTATCTTTCTTATTATTTGGTGCATTCCGCTAGCCCTAACAAGCCTCAAATTAAACACCCGCTGCCGGTGGGCCAGGTTGCGCCTGGGATAAGGCTTCATGACATGCCTAGTCAATTGGAAGGCCTCATGTCCCACAAGTACATATGGCACTGCTTCAGCATTGGAGCCTGGGAGTTGTCGTGGTGGTGGGAGGTCAAACTGGTTTTCATGTAGCTGCCAGCCCATAATGGATGAATTGAAGACCCTAGAGTCTCCAGTTCGCCCATAGGCCCCAATATCTACAATTATAAACCCGTAGTTACTGCCAACTACAGCTAACAGAACTACAGAGAAAAACTGCTTATAATTGTAGAACTGGGAGCCCGAGTTCGGCGGCTTACGCACCCTGATATGTTTCCCATCCAGGGCTCCAATGCAGTGATGGAAATTGCAAGTGTCATTAAAGCCATGGGCTATTTTGATCCAATCATCCATTTTGGGCTCAGGCATGACAAGTTCGTGGAGTTTAGCCCATATTTCCATACATGTTGCACAATGAGAAACTCCAGATGTAGTCCGGCATAAGACAATCCAGTTGACAGGAAGCTGAAAGCACAGAACAAATAATATTAGCTAGGTAAAAATACTTCACAAAAACCAGAGTAAACACAAGTAATTTGTAGATGTAAAAAGGCAGGATTAAGGCTACGTTCACATTAGCGTTCCGCTAATGTGCGTCGCTGTTGCGTCGGCGACGCAGCGGCGACGCAGCGGCGACGCGCCCCTATGTTTAACATAGGGGACGCGTGCGTCTTTTTGCACGCGTTTTCCGACACGTGCGTCGTTTTAGACGCTAGCGTCGGACGCAAGAAAACGCTACAAGTTGCATTTTTCTTGCGTCCGATTTCGGCAAAAAACGACGCACGCTTCGCAAAACGCGACGCTAATGTGAACGTAGCCTAACAGTGTAACTTTAAAAATCTACACTGGCTATGTAAATTGAACATTTTAACTACATATTTTGTATCAGCTTTTGTTATAATTTACACATAATTTAAATGAGCTGCTAAGAAACAACATTAAAAAAAACATCATTAACATACAGTATGTGAGGATAGTGAATACATACCGTAAGGTAAGGAGAAGACGCTCCTCTGCGGATATGCATTTTTGCATCCTGGTGTGCTGAAACGTTATTCCTGGACGTACTGTCTCCAACAAGATGTCAAAGGTTGGTATTGTCATTCGACAGAATAGATAAAATTTTTCAGGACGTGCCCGCAGAGCTGTATAGAGCCTCTGAAAATGGCCTTTAGTGACGTGTTGTCTCAAAAGTGGATGCACCCACAATCTTCTCCTCCTTCGCAGATCCACTATTATGGGGTATGGTTGGCCAAAGCAATGAGACAAGACCAAGTTAAATAACACCCGCTGAGTTGTGGTGAAATTCAGCAGCTCAGACATGGTGGCAACGTAACAACAATATACCAACAGATGCACACCAACAAAATGGCCAGATGGGAGGGTGCCACCTGTTGTACAGGCTTTAAATAGGGTTGGTGATGATGATTTAAATAAATTTCAGGCCAAAAAACCGTTAAATGTCCATTTTGTAAGGTTGCGAGGAAAAAACGCATTACGGATGTCATACGGATTACATACGCAGAATTACATGTGCAAAATACCTTGCCAATGGATTACCTATGGAACACTGTTTTGGGAACATTTCTGCATATTGCTCATGTAAAATACGGACCGTATTTCCCTATGCCCAGTGTGACGCCTGCCTTAGAGGTTTTAGAACAACAAATGCTCCCATCCAGACAATGTCTATTTCAGGGAAGGCCTTGCATATTTCAGTAAAGCAATGCTAAACACATACTGTATCCATCACAACTGCATTGCTTCGCAGAAGAACTGTTCGGGTAGCGAATGTAGTCCAGACCTTTCCCCCATAGAAATGAAAAATATGGTAAAAAAAAGACCCAGGACTATAGAGCTGCTAGAATCCTATATGAGACTAGAATGGGACAACACTGCTTTCCCAAAACTTCAGTTATTGGTCTTCTCATTCTCAGACATTTACAGAATGTTCTAAAAACAAGCTACACAATTGTAGACATGGCCCCGTGCCAAGTTTTTTTAAGATGTATTGCTGATATCAATTTCTAAATTGTGTCTCTATATTTTGTTGTGATTAACATATTGGATATAGGAGATTTCCAAATTATTGCATTCTTGTTTTCTCTACATTTTACACAGAGTCCCAGGTTTTTATTGAAATTGGCATTGTATATTTTTACTTATTTTTTTTAGATCTTGCCAGGTAGTCTAGTTTCTGTTCAGTTTATTGAACTTCTGCTTTCTGGACAATGTTAAGCTGGACACAGTACACATGCAAAAGCTGATGGACAAACACTTGTTTGGTTGTCAGCCATCTCTCCCAACACCTCCATTTCCATTAAAGGGAAGGTCCAAAGGAAAAGTAATTTTCATCCTAAATCCCTCTTTATTTAGTGCCATAATCCAAACTATTTTCTAACATACTTGCATTTAAAAAATCCCTAACCTTCCCTAACCACACTATCTCCCTGGTTTTCTATTTTTCTCCTACTTCGTTTTTGATGACGCTTCGTTTGTGAATCCCAGTGCATGCTGGGATATTTAAATGAAGCGTCATCATAGGGCAGAGACAGTGGTCACAGCTGCAACCCCTGACCCCTTGCGAAAATGAATCTTCATCATTGACACTCATTTCAGGGTTTAAGCTAGTCCCTTCATGCTGTGCACTGTGCAATGTGCACAATGACAGTGCACTCTCTGTTGCCTGCTAAGATCAGTAGCAATGAGATGAACCAACAACAGAGCGGTGTCAGCAAGTGATATCACTGGTCTCTGCACGCCAAGTATTGTGACACTACTCTGTTGCCGTCTCGTTGGTGGTCTCATTTGGCAACATAGAGTGCATTGTCACTGTGCACATTGCACAGCATGCCAAACAAGCCTGGCCCTTAACACGAGCATCAATGACATTTCATTTCAGGGAAGGAGCAAAAGTTGCGCCCCCTGATGACGCTTAGTTTGAGTGTCCCAGCATGCACTGGGATTCTCAAAACATCATCAAAAAGGAAGTGGTGAAAATAATAGAAAAGTAGTTATATAGAGTAGTTAGGGAATGGTAGGGAAGATTTAATGCAAGTATATTGGGAAATAGTTTAGATTATGCTTTGCAAAAAAGAAAAAAAAGAGCATGAACCGCACATCCCAAAATCATACGTTGATCTAAAGCCGCTAGGCAAAAATTAATATAACTGAATATGAGGTTTTCAGTTTAACATTCTGATCAGACTGTATGAAGCCCACTGCCACTTCACCGCAAACCTCGTAGTGGGTCCTATCGCCCTAACGGAGCGGAGCTGTGCGGCGCCCACCGCCACAGCGGCCATGCACCAGCAGGGTGGACGGCCTGTTGCCCCACAGCACCCATGCTGCGAGACTGAGCCCCCATGACTCCAGACCGCGCCGCCCCACCAGCACAAAGCCACAGCAACAATGGCCGCCACACAGCACCAACACCAAAATGAAAGGAGCACTTAAACTCACCTTCCTCCAGCTCTTCAGTGAGAGCCAAAATGGGCTAGACCCCTAACTTTGCAGTCTCCTGCTAATTAAAATCACCTGTGCCAAATGGGAGGAGTGCTGGTCCAAGAAGAAGACTAGAACATGCTTTGCAAAAAAAGAAAAAAAAGAGCATGAACCGCACATCCCAAAATTATACGTTGATCTAAAGCCGCTAGGCAAAAATTAATATAACTGAATATGAGGTTTTCAGTTTAACATTCTGATCAGACTGTATGAAGCCCACTGCCACTTCACGGCAAACCTCGTAGTGGGTCCTATCGCCCATAGTTTAGATTATGGCACTAAATAGATAGGGATTGAGAATGAAAATTACATTGGCCTTCGGACCACCCCATTAATCGTCAATTCTGCAGTACATTCATGTATTTTCAGTAGGAAGAGTGGAGAAAGCTGTTGGCGGACAGCCTCAGTGAAAGCTCATCTCCCAGGAGATCAAAGGGGTTGAGTGTTAAAATTTAAACTGCCCAACTCTTTCATCCATTATACTGACTAGTTCAACACACTTTAGTATAATGTAGCCCTGCAGAATTTATGACTACAGGATTTCTGGCTGCACACTTAGATAACAGATAGAAGGCCGGTTCCCTTCTTTTTGCATTCAATTATATTCTTGTCTTTCAGACACAAATACATTTATAGGCATGAGCACTGGTACAAGGGAAGTGGAACATTTATAAGCTACCTGCCATGATGTGCAGTGACATAATGTGGTTATCGCACTACTGACCTCATGAGGCTGCTGACCTCATCACGCTGCTGCTTCGCCAAAGAGGAGGTGAAGACTTCAGGGAATGTAAGCACTCTCTGAAACCGAAGCTTGTAGGGACTTTTATTGTTCACAATTCCAGGCACACCCACTAAGAAGGCTGACTTTTTACCTTCCAAACCCCACTCTGGGAAGGAGATATGGTAAACAGCCTTCCAACTGCTCTTCAGCTGTTCACTTTAAAATCTAGCCCTTAAAAAGGCCCATTAACCCCTCTCAAAACTTAGTGTGCTGGAGCAATTTTCATAGGTTCGTATCTTTGAAGCTAACAACCTCAGTGATACATATCACTCATCCAGTACTTTACCAGTGACTTTGTCAAAGGGCCTTTAGTGCAATAGAGAGGATTAGCTAAAGGGAAGCTATCAACGGAAATCTCAGTAATGGGAAAATCTGTCATCATTGAATACTGATTTTACAGCTTTTACCCATGAATTGAGACTGAAAGATCAATCCAAGAAGAGAAAAAAAGCAGTTTGCTCTGATATTACGCTTTCTGGTGTAGGCTGTTGTGAATTCAGCTTTTGGGCTCCCTCCGGTGGTTGTAGAGGGTAATGCAGTTGTGCCTGGACTGCAGGACTGACTGGGGTATATAGCTTTGCTGGATCCTTTAGTCAGTGCCAGTTGTCCATTGTTCTTGAAGGATTCACTTCCCTGCTGGTCTCTCCAGTTTGCTGTGTTTTTCTACAAAGATAAATCCTGGCTTTGTTTTTGCTGTCCACCTGCAGTGGACCTTATGGTTCTGTGCATTTTCATGTTTTTGTCTTGTCCAGCTTGGTCTGTGAAGGATTTTTTGCAGCCTAGCTATTTCTCTGGAGATGCAGATATACCCCCCATGTCTTTAGTCAGATGTGGTGATCCGTATTTTCTGCGGTGGATATTTTCTAGTGTTTTTATACTGACCGCATAGTACTCTGTTCTATTCTTTCTTTTTAGCTAGTATGGCCTCCTATGCTAAAATCTGATTTCATATCTGCGTATGTTATTTCCCTCTCCTCTCATAGTCAATATTTGTGGGGGGCTATCTATCCTTTGGGGATTTTCTCTGGTTTCTGTCTTTAGGGGTAGTTAGATCTTAGGCTGTGCCGAGGGGTCTAGGGAGTGTTAGGTACCTCCCACGGCTACTTCTAGTTGCGCTGCTAGGTTCAGGGTTTGCGGTCAGTACAGGGACCACCTTCTCCAGAGTACGTCTCATGCTGCTCCAAGGCCACCAGATCATAACAGTAGGCTACTTAATGGGTGGGGTCTGATGTGCCATCTAATGTGTACACATAGGCTCCTGAAATACAAATATGGTACTGTGATCTACCAACATATTTTGACTAGATTATTTCTCCATTGACTACACAATATAAAACATATTCTTATGAAAATTGATATGTGAAATAATCTCGGGAGAAATTGTTCACACTAGCAGTGGACGTCAATAATTATCAAGGAGCAAAAGAGATATCTACTTAATAATTAAATAGTCATTATGTTGAAAGATGAAGAAGCAACATATTGTTTGTCCAGGTTTAAGATGTTCGTTGAAACAATACTACTACGAATATTATCAGAATGGAAGCTAATTGGAAAGGTAATTTTTTTTACAGAAATGGATTAACTTGAATTGGTCTATGTATGTGTGTCATATGCTACCGTTGGTAAGTGACCTAAATTATTTCAGACCTAATTATATTCAGCCTGGCACACGTTCTGTTTCTAATCCTGCAAATATGTATTCTGTTCCAATGCCAAAATGTAATTGGAAAGCACAGAATTTCTCTTGCTGACAATGACAAGCCTTTCTATTCCCTTGCTCTAAAATAATCATTTAAGAGATTACTGTGCATGAATGGTCTGTTCAATTAAAAAAGTAAATGATTCTTTCTCCACGGCCAAATCTGTAAATGTACCTAATGCTTGCAGAATGATTATCAGTATTCACAAGAGCTGTCATTAAGTGACACCCCTCACCTGTCCATGCCGGCATTGAGGTTCACACTGGTAAAAATATTCTTTATTATAACTACACTTGTCCTTTTTATGTATATCAGTCATCATTATCATACTCGGTCACTAGCCAAACCTCTTATGTCTATTGTGTATTTATGTAGCTATGATAGAGAAAAGGGAGAGATGGTTTTTATTGTTGAACTATTTCTGAATATTTTAATAGCACTTTTGAGTTTAACATAGCGCAAACATTTTCTAAACCACATTATTCATAATAAAGGTCACAATGTGAAATCTGAACCGCCATTCTTAAGAATCATAAGTAGTGTTGAGCATTCCGATACCGCAAGTATCGGGTATCGGCCGATACTTGTGGTATCGGAATTCCGATACCGAATTCCGATACTTCCCGCGTATCGGATACTGGAATCGGAAGTTCCCAGAATTCAAACTGAACGCAGCAGCCAATGAGGAATGAATGGAAGTGTGGGCACATCCTGTTTAGCATGGTGGGCATGTAAGTACTGGCAAGGCTGTGATTGGCTGCTGAAATGATGTCACTCTGCACTATAAAAAACGCTGCCGCCATTTTGCGCTCACTCTGCTGTGATTTCAGTTAGGGACAGGACGCTGTGTTCTAACTGAGGGCCAGTTGAGATAGCTAATTGCTTTATTTTGCTTTTCCAAGGCTAATTTAGCAAACGCTGTGTTCACTGTTCAGTTCACCTTGCTCTTGCCTTGCAGCGCTGTTTTAACAGCGTTCTGCAAGGTCTCAGTGTGTGTGTGTGTGCAGCTCACTCTGTAGTCTGTGTGCAGCCATATACCAGGTTGTATTCAGCTCAGGGGGGTTCACACTGCCTCACACAGTTCTATCCATTGTCCTTTTTTGCTCGTAGTGCAGCCTGCTGCACATATTTTCTAAAATTTCCTATTAGTGTCTTTCCACCTGTCTCCAGCCAAATAGTGGAAAAACACTAGATAGGATAACCTAGAGGGGGGTTTTTTGGGCCTTGCAGCGCCGTTTACGGCTGTCTGCACGGTCTCTATGTGAGCGCAGTTCGCCCTGTAGTCTGTGTGCAGCGACAGCCCGTTGTATTCAGCTCAGGGTTTGTCACTGCCTCATACCGTTAAATAACTTTTCATTTTTTTCAACTAGTGCAGCCTGTTGAAAATTTTGTAAACAATTTCCTATTAGTGTCTTTCCACCAGTCTCCAGCAAAATAGTGGAAAAACACTAGATAGGATAACCTAGAGAAGGGTTTTTGGGCCTTGCAGCGCCGTTTACGGCTGTCTGCACGGTCTCCGTGTGATTTAAACTAGCTCTGTAGCCCGATCTGCACAAAAAAAAAAAGTAAAGTTCACCAAACACCACTTAACACTTGTGTAGGCCACATTTTATCAATAATAAAGTCTAGTCCACACTTTATAACATTAGTGTTTCTTACACCTGTTAGGAGGAGCATTTCAGGAATAAGCACACTAAGGCCTTAGTACTTTTCTGCTTATCTTTATCTGTCAACCAAGATGAAGAGGGCAGGGAGTAAGGGTCGTGGGCGTGGAGCAGGGAGAGGAGCAGGGAGAGGACATGGTGATTCTGTGCCTGCTGCTGGCACCGGTGACTCACCATCACCCAGTTTCAGCAGGGAACAGTCCTTCATGCGCAGCTTTGTCGGAGAGCGCCGTGCACCGCTGCTGCGTGAAGATCAAATTGAAGCCGTTGTCAGATGGATGGCAGCTAACGCATCGACTTCAATTAGTGCCACATCCTCTCAGGCACAGACCACTGGAGAGCAGCCATCTGTCTCTTCACCACCTGCCAAATTGGCCAGGCAGTCAGAGAGCCCAGGACAGGAGCAGTCTCTACTTCTGTTCTCTGAATCTCTTGGCTTGGAAACAGGGGGCCAGCCAAGCAGTATTGGAGAAGTGGAAGAAGAGGCAGTGTGCAGTGATGCCCAACAGCTTTGTCTCTCTGACTCTGAAGAGGCGGGTGGGTCAGTGCCTGCAGTGACCACAGCGCAGTACGCATCTGATGATGAAACTCAGGTGCCGCTTTCTGGTGCGTACTGTGCTGCCGAGACTACCCAGGAGGAGCAGTTGGTGGCAGAGGGTAGTGGAGATGATGAGGTCCTTGACCCATCGTGGCGTGAGGAACAGGAAGGTGGTGGGAGCAGCTCAGAGGAAGAGATTCCCCTAACGGGCCAAAGAGGGAGAGGGAGGGGGAAGACTGCGGAGCCTGTAGCCTCCACTTTGGCACCAGTTAGGAGCCTGCCTCTTTCAAAAGCCAAAAAGGGCGCTCCCAAGACTTGCAGTGCCTGGTCCTTTTTTGACACAGTTGCAGATGACATTTGTTTTGTCAAATGCAAGCTGTGTCATCAGAAAGTAAAAAGAGGTAAAAGTGTCAGCAACCTCAATACCACAAATACAGTGGGGCAAAAAAGTATTTAGTCAGTCAGCTATAGTGCAAGTTCCACCACTTAAAAAGATGAGAGGCGTCTGTAATTTACATCAAATGTAGACCTCAACTATGGGAGACAAACTGAGAAAAAAAAATCCAGAAAATCACATTGTCTGTTTTTTTTAACAATTTATTTGCATATTATGGTGGAAAATAAGTATTTGGTCAGAAACAAACAATCAAGATTTCTGGCTCTCACAGACCTGTAACTTCTTCTTTAAGAGTCTCCTCTTTCCTCCACTCATTACCTGTAGTAATGGCACCTGTTTAAACTTGTTATCAGTATAAAAAGACACCTGTGCACACCCTCAAACAGTCTGACTCCAAACTCCACTATGGTGAAGACCAAAGAGCTGTCAAAGGACACCAGAAACAAAATTGTAGCCCTGCACCAGGCTGGGAAGACTGAATCTGCAATAGCCAACCAGCTTGGAGTGAAGAAATCAACAGTGGGAGCAATAATTAGAAAATGGAAGACATACAAGACCACTGATAATATCCCTCGATCTGGGGCTCCACGCAAAATCCCACCCTGTGGGGTCAGAATGATCACAAGAACAGTGAGCAAAAATCCCAGAACCACGCGGGGGGACCTAGTGAATGAACTGCAGAGAGCTGGGACCAATGTAACAATGCCTACCATAAGTAACACACTATGCCACTATGGACTCAGATCCTGCAGTGCCAGACGTGTCCCACTGCTTAAGCCAGTACATGTCCGGGCCCGTCTGAAGTTTGCTAGAGAGCATTTGGATGATCCAGAGGAGTTTTGGGAGAATGTCCTATGGTCTGATGAAACCAAACTGGAACTGTTTGGTAGAAACACAACTTGTCGTGTTTGGAGGAAAAAGAATACTGAGTTGCATCCATCAAACACCATACCTACTGTAAAGCATGGTGGTGGAAACATCATGCTTTGGGGCTGTTTCTCTGCAAAGGGGCCAGGACGACTGATCCGGGTACATGAAAGAATGAATGGGGCCATGTATCGTGAGATTTTGAGTGCAAACCTCCTTCCATCAGCAAGGGCATTGAAGATGAAACGTGGCTGGGTCTTTCAACATGACAATGATCCAAAGCACACCCCCAGGGCAACGAAGGAGTGGCTTCGTAAGAAGCATTTCAAGGTCCTGGAGTGGCCTAGCCAGTCTCCAGATCTCAACCCTATAGAAAACCTTTGGAGGGAGTTGAAAGTCCGTGTTGCCAAGCGAAAAGCCAAAAACAACACTGCTCTAGAGGAGATCTGCATGGAGGAATGGGCCAACATACCAACAACAGTGTGTGGCAACCTTGTGAAGACTTACAGAAAACGTTTGACCTCTGTCATTGCCAACAAAGGATATATTACAAAGTATTGAGATGAAATTTTGTTTCTGACCAAATACTTATTTTCCACCATAATATGCAAATAAATTGTTAAAAAAACAGACAATGTGATTTTCTGGATTTTTTTTTCTCAGTTTGTCTCCCATAGTTGAGGTCTACCTATGATGTAAATTACAGACGCCTCTCATCTTTTTAAGTGGTGGAACTTGCACTATTGCTGACTGACTAAATACTTTTTTGCCCCACTGTATGTGGAAACATGTGCGGACCAGGCACGCGGTGGAGTTCCAAAAACACACTGAAGAGCTAGGTCAACCAACAGCGGCAGCTACCACCTCTTCAGCTCGTGTTGCTTCTTCCTCCAGCTCACGCACAGCTGGTTCGGCTTCCTCCTTGGATCGCCATAGAAGAACCTCTGGCACTGTTGTCCAGAGACCTAGTGTAATTCCACCCACAGCACCACGTTCCCAGTCATCCTCACACTCCCAGCCTAGTCTACAGCCATCGGTAGTACAGGCATGGGAGAAAAGGCGGGCATTCTCGGCAAACCACCCCCGAGCACAGGCTCTGAAGGCAGGCATTGCCAAACTTCTGTCGCTGGAAATGCTCTCATTCAGGCTGGTGGAGACTGACAGCTTCCGTGACTTGATGGCATTGGCAGTCCCACAGTACAAGGTGCCCAGCCGCTTTTACTTCAGCAGGCAAGCTGTCCCTGCCCTGTACAAGCATGTGGAGGGACAAATAAAACACGCGCTACTGAATGCCGTCAGTAGCAAGGTCCACCTCACCACCGATGCGTGGACCAGTCAACATGGACAGGGGCGATACCTTTCCGTCACTGCCCATTGGGTTAATGTTGTTGAGCCGGGTACAGACCGTGCGAGTGGCGCAGGACGTGTCCTGCCCACTCCAAGGATAGCAGGAATCCAGTCTGTACGCATTGACTCCTCCTCTTACACCAGTTCCTCAGATTCATCGCTGCAGGATCCGCCACAGTCCACCTCCACATGGACCCGTGAACGTTTACCTATAATGACATGAGCACAGCCGTGGCCAAACGTCAGCAGGCCGTCTTAAAACTAGTTTCTTTGGGGAATCGAAGCCACACAGCGCAGGAGCTCTGGAATGCCCTAAAGCAGGAGAGCGATGTGTGGTTTGTGCCAGCGAATCTCCAGCCAGGCATGGTAGTGTGTGACAATGGCCGAAATCTGGTGGCAGCTTTAGGCCTTGGCAACCTCACTCACATCCCATGTCTGGCACATGTGCTCAATTTGGTTGTGCAGAGTTTTCTGAGGGACTATCCGGATCTTGATGCACTTCTGCACAAGGCCCGCCTAGAGTGTGCTCACTTGCGGCGTTCCAGCTTGGCAAGATCCCGCATTGCTGCTCTGCAGCGTCGGTTTCGACTTCCTGAACATCGCATCATATGTGACCTACCTACCAGGTGGAATTCCACGTTACATATGTTGGAGCGGTTGTGTGAGCAGCAGCAAGCAGTAATGGAGTACCAGTTGCATCAGGCGCAAAAAAGTCGCAGTCAGCGCCGCTCAGACTTCACAACCACAGAGTGGGCCACTATGAAGGACGTCAGCCAGGTTTTGCGTCCTTTTGATTATTCCACGCGGATGGCAAGTGCAGATGATGCACTAGTCAGCATGACTGTCCCCCTTATCTGCTTGCTTCAAGAAACCCTGCAAGGGATAAGGGATGATGTGGAAGAGTTGGAGGATGAGGAGTCACCTTTTCCATCAGGTTCTGGACAGTCAGCGCCACGTGGTTCCTCACAAAGGGGTCGGCAGGGGACCCTTTGTGAGGAGGATGAGGAGGAGTCAATGGACGAGGAAGAGCTACGTCCAGAGGAGGGAGTTCCACCATTGTCCAGTGGTCAGTGTGTACAGCGAGGGTGGGGTGATGAAGAGCGGGCAGAGATCATGTCTCAAGCAGGGGACAGCGTTTCTGGGCCAGTTGGCAGTCTGCAGCACATGGTTGAGTTCATGTTGCAGTGCCTGAGAGACGACCGCCGCATCGACCACATTCTCAACGGGCCTGATTATTGGGTGTACGCCCTCCTCGATCCTCGCTACCGTGACAATGTCCAAAACCTCATCCCGGCGTTGACACGGGAGCGTAAAATGCGGGAGTACCACGACACACTGGTGAATTCCATCATCTTCTCCAGTCCAACTGAGAGGAGTGCTGCTAGTGCTTTACAAAGCAGCTCAGTGCGTCGAGGCAGTGGAGGAGGAGGCTCTGCACAAAGAGGGAGCAGAAGCAGTGCCTCTGCCCAAGGCAAGCCAAGTATGGCACAACTGTGGAAAACTTTTGTGTGCCCGCCCCAAATGTCTACACCATCACCGGTGGCTCCAGTCAGCAGGAGGCAACGGTTCCGTCAGATGGTGACAGACTACATGGCTTGCCCTCTTAGTGTACTCCCAGACGGCTCTTCCCCGTTCAAGTTTTGGGTCTCTAAGCTGGATACATGGCCAGAGCTAAGCCAGTATGCATTGGAGGTGCTGGCTTGCCCTGCGGCTAGTGTCTTATCGGAACGTGTCTTTAGTGCCGCAGGTGGTGTACTAACAGACCGTCGCATGCGACTATCCTCCGATAACGTTGACCGGCTTACTTTCCTGAAAATGAACCAGGCCTGGATCTCGCAGGAATTTGCCACTCCTCTGCCTGATTAAGTAATTGGGTGTCATCCAGGTCTCCTGATGTGTTCATCTTTCTACCACCTGAACTGCTATTCCTGGGCTCCAACACCGCCAGTTGCGGCTCAGAAGTGCAGGCTGCACAGTCTAAACATACGACCCAGTGTTATTGGGTTTCAGTAACGTCAGCTGATCCCCAGCTGTGTAGCCGGCAATGTGTCCTGCGACCGCCACGCTGGCACAACAACCTAAATGTAAGGGAACCTGTCCCCCGCCCCCCCCTCGGCGTTTGTTACTGAAAGAGCCATCTTGTGCAGCAGTAATATTGCACAAGGAAAAGGTAGCTCTTTTATTTTAGCTCCTTGCACACGCAGAACTTAACACTTATAAAATGTGTTCACTGATACCGTTATACCGTCCCGGAGCTGGGACTTTCCTTCATAATGTGATGCAGCACAGCCGTCATTCCTACCCCCTTGGTGCCATGTGCTGCCTCCTCAGCGTTGTTTTAAGCTGTCACGGAGCCTGCGCTGTTCTGTTATCCCTTGGCCATGGCCAGTTTGCGCTGCCTGTCTTCTGACATAATTTGGTGTCAGGATGGCTGCGCCTGTGCGCCCGCGCTGCCCGAGAACCCACCTCACAGTGTCTTCTGATTGAATCACACTGCGAGCCTGGGATCCATGGGCATGCGCAGTGCATATCTTCACCTCGGGCTCTCGCCCATCTCCCTCCGCCTTCTTTAGACTGTGCGCCGTCAGCTGATCCCCCCCCCCTAGGCGTTTGTTACTGAAAGAGCCACCTTGTGCAGCACTAATACTGCACAAGGAAAAGGTCGCTCTTGAAATTATGCTCCTTGCAAATGCTGAACTACACACTCATGTAATGTGTCACCTCACACCGTCCAACCGTCCCGGAGGTGGGACTTTCCTTTGTAATGTGACGCAGCACAGCCGTCATTGCTACCCCCTTGGCGCCGTGCGCTGCCTCCTTAGCGTTGTTTGATTCCGTCATGGACCCTGCGCTGTTATGTTATCCCTTGGCCATGCACAGTTTGCGCTGCCCGTCCTCTGACATCATTTGTTGTCGTCCTGGCTGCGCCTGTGCGTCCACGCTGCCCGAAATCCCACCTCACAGTGTCGTCTAATGTGATCCCACAGTGGGCCTGGTATCCATGGCCATGCGCAGTGCATATACTAGCCTCTCACTCCCCTTCTTCACGCTTCTTCAGACTAGGCGGCGTCAGCTGATCCCTAATAGCATGCCTCGGCCGTGACGCCGCACAGTCTGAAGAAGCAGGAAGGAGGGGAGTGAGAGGCTATGATATGCACTGCGCATGCCCATGGATCCCAGGCCCGCAGTGGGATTACATTAGATGACACTGCGAGGTTGGATCTCGGGCAGCTTGGACGCACAGGCACTGCCAGCCTGACACCTAAATGATGTCAGAAGATGGGCAACGCTAACTGTGCATGGCCAAGGGATAACATTACAGCGTGGGCTCCGTGACAGAACCAAACAACGTTGAGGAGGTGGCGCACGGCACCAAGGGGGTTGGAATGACAGCTGTGCTGTGTCACATTACAAAGGAAAGTCCCACTTCCAGGACGGTTTGACGGTGTGAGGGGACACATTATATGAGTGTGTACTTCAGCGTTTGCAAGGAGCATAATTTTCGGAGCCACCATTTTCCATGTGCAGTATTACTGCTGTACAAGATGGCTCTTTCAGCAACAAATGCCTGGGGGGAAGGGGGGGGTTAAAGGTTCCCTTTCAACTTGCTCCACTGCAGGCTTCGGCCTACACTCTGCTCCTCTTTGATTCCCTGGGTTTCAACACTGTCAGTTGCCACCTGGAAGTGTTGTCTACACAGACAAAACACTAGCTGATGTGTCAGTGGGGTTCAGCACCGCCAGCTGTTCCCCTGCTGTGTAGTCGGCAACGTGTCCAGCACAAGCCACGCTGGCACAACCGACCAAAAGCTGCCACCAGTGCAGGCTTCGGCCTACACTCTGCTCCTCTCCTCCTCCTGCTGCCCCTGGGCTCAAACACCGCTAGTTTTTGCCCGGAAGTGCTAGCTGCACAGAGAAAATCACCAGCCAATGTGTTAGTGGGGTTCAGCACCGCCAGCTGTTCCCCTGCTGTGTAGCCGGCAACGTGACCTGCAAACGCCACGCAGGCACATGAACTGAAATTAAAGGGACCCTGCCACCCACCCCAAGGTGTTTCTATGTATAACAGCTACCTTGTACAGCAGTAATGCTGCATTTGTACAAGGTGGCTGACTTTTTCTCCTTGCCAACGTGGAACTCAACACGTACAAAATGTGTCTCATTGAGACCATTCCACTGTCCCTGAGGTGTGACTTTCCTTTCTAATGGTATGCAGCACCACCCTTGGTAGCGCTGCCCGTCTTCTGACATCATTGGTTGGCTGCCTGTGCCTGTGCGTCCGCCCTGCCTGACACAACCCCCCTCGTTGTCTCATATATTTTGGCTGCGAGGGTGTTATTGATGGGCATGTGCAGTGCATATGTTCGCCTGTCTTAACTCATCTCCTTCCGCCTTCTTCAGACTGTGCGGCCTCATGGCCGTGGTAGGCGATAAGGGATCAGCTGAGGCCGCCCAGTCTGAAGCAGGTGTAAGGACATGAGTGAGCGGCAAACATATTTACTGCACAAGGCCACGAATCACAGCCACGCAGTGTGATTTTTTGAAAACACACTGCGGGCCTGGGATTCATGGCCATTGCTAACCGCAGCGGCCAACATGAAATGAGGTGAGAAGACAGGCAGCGCTCACAGCGCATGGCCAAGGGATCACAATAGCGCAGATTCCTGTACAGCAAATAACAACGCTCAGGAGGCTGCGCCCAGCACCAAGGCGTTATTTATGTGCACCTGTGCTGCGTCTCCTTAAAAAGACAAGTCACGCCTCCAATACAGAACTGAACTACTGTTCAATGGGCTAAATTGTGTACGTCTTTCATTCTGCGTGTGCAATGAGCAAAACTTAAAGAGCAACCTTTAACTTGTGCAGCTTTACTGCTGCACAAGGTGTGGCTCTTCAACATTGTAACACCTGAGGGTGGGTTAAAGGTTACCTTTGAAATTGGTTCAAGTAGGCTTCCGCCTACACTCTGCTCCTCCTGCAGACCCTGGGCTCTAACTACGCCAGTTGGGGCCCGGAAGTGCTGGCTGCACAGAGAAAAACACCCACCATTGTGTCAGTGGGGTTCAGCACCGCCAGCTGTTCCCCTGCTGTGTAGTCGGCAACGTGTCCAGCACAAGCCACGCTGGCACAACCGACCAAAAGCTGCCACCAGTGCAGGCTTCGGCCTACACTCTGCTCCTCTCCTCCTCCTGTTGACCCTGGGCTATAACACCGCCAGTTGTAGCCTGGAAGTGCTAGCTGCACAGAGAAAAACACCCGCCAATGTGTTAGTTGGGTTCAGCACCGCCTGCTGTTCCCCTGCTGTGTAGCCGGCATCGTGTCCAGCACAAGCCACGCTGGCACAACAGACCAAAAGCTGCCACCAGTGCAGGCTTCGGCCTACACTTTGCTCCTCTCCTCCTCCTGCTGACCCTGGGCTCTAACACCGCCAGTTTTTGCCTGGACGTGCTAGCTGCACAGAGAAAAACACCAGTCAATGTGTCGGTGGGGTTCAGCACCGCCAGCTGTTCCCCTGCTGTGTAGGTGGCAACGTGTCCTGCAAACGCCATGCAGGCACCTGAACTGAAATTAAAGGGAACCTGGCCCCACCCCCCCAGGTGTTTCTATGTATAACAGCCACCTTGTACAGCAGTACTGCTGCATTTGTACAAGGTGGCTGATTTTTTCTCCTTGCCCACGTTGAATTAAAGACGTAAAATATGGGTCTCATTACAGACCATTACAATGTCCCTGAGGTGTGACTTTCCTTTTTAATGACACGCAGCACCCCCATTGTTAGCGCTGCCCGTCTTCTGACATAATTGGTTGGCTGCCTGTGCCTGTGCGTCCGCCCTGCCCGACACAACGCCCCTCGTTGTCTCATATATTTTGACTGCGAGGGTGTGATTGCTGGGCACGAGCAGTGCATATCTTCGCCTGTCTTCACTCCCCTCCTTCCGCCTTCTTCAGACTGTGCGGCCTCATGGCCGTGGCAGGCGATAAGGGATCAGCTGAGGCCGCCCAGTCTGAAGCAGGTGTAAGGACATGTGTGAGCGGCTAACATATTTACTGCACAAGGCCACGAATCCCAGCACCGCAGTATGACTTTATGAAAAGGCACTGTGGGTCTGGGATTTATGGCAATCGTTAACCGCACCGGCCAACATGAAATGAGGTCATAAGACAGGCTGCACTAACAGGGTATTGCCAAGGGATAACAAAAGAGCGCAGACTACTGTACTGCAAATAACAACGCTCAGGAATCTGCGCCCAGCACCTAGGTGTAAATTTTGACACCTGTGCTGCGTCTCCTTAAAAAGACAAGTCACGCCTCCACTACTGTTTGACAGTATAATGGGCTAAATAGTGTACGTGTTTTATTCAGCGTGTGCAATGAGCAAAATTAAGAGAGCAACCTTTTACTTGTGCAGCATTAATGCTGCACAAGGTGTGGCTCTTGTACCTTGCAACACCTGAGGGGGGTTAAAGGTTACCTTTGAAATTGGTTCAACTAGGCTTCGGCCTACACTCTGCTCCTCTCCTCCTCCTGCTGCCCCTGGGCTCTAACACCGCTAGTTTTTGCCCGGAAGTGCTAGCTGCACAGAGAAAAACACCAGCCAATGTGGTAGTGGGGTTCAGCATCGCCAGCTGTTCCCCTGCTGTGTAGCCGGCATCGTGTCCAGCACAAGCCACGCTGGCACAACCGACCAAAAGCTGCCACCAGTGCAGGCTTCGGCCTACGCTCTGCTCCTCTCCTCCTCCTGCTGACCCTGGGCTCAAACACCGCTAGTTTTTGCCCGGAAGTGCTAGCTGCACAGAGAAAAACACCAGCCAATGTGTTAGTGGGGTTCAGCACCACCAGCTGTTCCCCTGCTGTGTAGCCGGCATCGTGTCCAGCACAAGCCACGCTGGCACAACCGACCAAAAGCTGCCACCAGTGGAGGCTTCGGCCTACACTCTGCTCCTCTCCTCCTCCTGCTGACCCTGGGCTCAAACACCGCTAGTTTTTGCCCGGAAGTGCTAGCTGCACAGAGAAAAACACCAGCCAATGTGTTAGTGGGGTTCAGCACCGCCAGCTGTTCCCCTGCTGTGTAGCCGGCATCGTGTCCAGCACAAGCCACGCTGGCACAACCGACCAAAAGCTGCCACCAGTGGAGGCTTCGGCCTACACTCTGCTCCTCTCCTCCTCCTGCTGACCCTGGGCTCAAACACCGCTAGTTTTTGCCCGGAAGTGCTAGCTGCACAGAGAAAAACACCAGCCAATGTGTTAGTGGGGTTCAGCACCGCCAGCTGTTCCCCTGCTGTGTAGCCGGCAACGTGACCTGCAAACGCCACGCAGGCACATGAACTGAAATTGAAGGGAGCCTGCCCCCCACCCCCAGGTGTTTCTATGTATAATAGCCACCTTGTACAGCAGTACTGCTGCATTTGTACAAGGTGGCTGACTTTTTCTCCTTGCCCACGTGGAACTCAACACGTACAAAATGTGTCTCATTAGAGACCATTACAATGTCCCTGAGGTGTGACTTTCCTTTTTAATGACACGCAGCACCCCCATTGTTAGCGCTGCCCGTCTTCTGACATCATTGGTTGGCTGCCTGTGCCTGTGCGTCCGCCCTGCCCGACACAACGCCCCTCGTTGTCTCATATATTTTGACTGCGAGGGTGTGATTGCTGGGCACGAGCAGTGCATATCTTCGCCTGTCTTCACTCCCCTCCTTCCGCCTTCTTCAGACTGTGCGGCCTCATGGCCGTGGCAGGCGATAAGGGATCAGCTGAGGCCGCCCAGTCTGAAGCAGGTGTAAGGACATGTGTGAGCGGCGAACATATTTACTGCACAAGGCCACGAATCCCAGCACTGCAGTGTGACTTTATGAAAAGGCACTGTGGGTCTGGGATTTATGGCCATCGATAACCGCACCGGCCAACATGAAATGAGGTCATAAGACGGGCTGCACTAACAGGGTATGGCCAAGGGATAACAAGAGCGCAGACTCCTGTACAGCAAATAACAACGCTCAGGAAGCTGCGCCAAGCACCAAGGCGTTATTTGGGACACCTGTGCTGCGTCTCCTTAAAAAGACAACTCACGCCTCCACTACAGTTTGACAGTATAATGGGCTGAATTGTGTACGTGTTTTATTCAGCGTGTGCAAGGAGCAAAATTAAGAGAGCAACCTTTTACTTGTGCAGCAGTAATGCTGCACAAGGTGTTGCTCTTGTACCTTGCAACACCTGAGGGGGGTTAAAGGTTACCTTTGAAATTGGTTCAACTAGGCTGCGGCCTACACTCTGCTCCTCTCCTCCTCCTGCTGCCCCTGGGCTCAAACACCGCTAGTTTTTGCCCGGAAGTGCTAGCTGCACAGAGGAAAACACCAGCCAATGTGTTTGTGGGGTTAAGCTGTGTAGCCGGCATCGTGTCCAGCACAAGCCACGCTGGCACAACTGACCAAAAGCTGCCACCAGTGCAGGCTTCGGCCTACACTCTGCTCTTCTCCTCCTCCTGCTGACCCTGGGCTCAAACACCGCCAGTTTTTGCCCGGACATGCTAGCTGCACAGAGAAGAACAACAGCCAATGTGTTAGTGGGGTTCAGCACCGCCAGCTGTTCCCCTGCTGTGTAGCCGGCAACGTGACCTGCAAACGCCACGCAGGCACATGAACTGAAATTGAAGGAAGCCTGCCCCCCACCCCCAGGTGTTTCTATGTATAACAGCCACCTTGTACAGCAGTACTGCTGCATTTGTACAAGGTGGCTGACTTTTTCTACTTGCCCACGTGGAACTCAACACATACAAAATGTGTCTCATTGAGACCATTCCACTGTCCCTGAGGTGTGACTTTCCTTTCTAATGATACGCAGCACCACCCTTGGTAGCGCTTCACGCCTTTTGACATCATTGGTTAGCTGGCTGCGCCTGTGCGTCCGCCCTGCTCGAAACAACGCCCCTCGGTTTCTGATTTATTTTGTCAGCGAGGGTATGGTTTATGGGCACGAGCAGTGCATATGTTCGCCTGTCGTCACTCATTTCTTTCCACCTTCTTCAGACTGTGCAGCCTCATGGCCGCGGCATGCGAGAAGGTATCAGCAGAGGCCGCCCAGTCTGAAGCAGGTGTAAGGACGTGTGTGAGCAGCGAAAATATTTACTGCTCAAGGCCATGAATCCCAGCACCGCAGTGTGACTTTATGAAAAGGCACTGTGGGTCTGGGATTTATGGCCATCGTTAACCGCACCGGCCAACATTAAATGAGGTCATAAGATGGGCAGCGCTAACAGGGCATTGCCAAGGGATAACACAAGAGCGCAGACTCCTGTACAGCAAATAACAACGCTCAGGAATCTGCGCCAAGCACCAAGGCGTTATTTGGGACACCTGTGCTGCGTCTCCTTAAAAAGACAACTCACGCCTCCACTACAGTTTGACTGTAGAATGGGCTGAATTGTGTACGTGTTTTATTCAGCGTGTGCAAGGAGCAAAATTAAGAGAGCAACCTTTTACTTGTGCAGCATTAATGCTGCACAAGGTGTGGCTCTTGTATCTTGCAACACCTGAGGGGGGGTTAAAGGTAACTTTTGAAATTGGTTCAACTAGGCTTCGGCCTACACTCTGCTCCTCTCCTCCACCCTGGGCTCTAACACCGCTAGTTTTTGCCCGGAAGTGCTAGCTGCACAGAGAAAAACACCCGCCATTGTGTCAGTGGGGTTCAACAACGCCAGCTGTTCCCCCGCTGTGTAGCCGGCAAAGTGTCCTGCAAACGCAACGCAGACACAAAGCTGCCTCCAGTGCAGGCTTCGGCCTACACTCTGCTCCCCCTGCTTACCCTTTGCTCCAACACCGCTTGTTTGGGCTCTAGGAAGACAGTCTTTAATAGGCAACGCATCCGGGTTCCAGCACCGCCAGCTAGTTCTCGGCAGTGTTTTTGTCACAGGTACTCCCTCGTGCCAAGCCTGGTTCCAGCACCGTCAGCCGTTTCCGGGTACTGTCAAACTCACTGAGACACCTATGCGTTGCCCCGTCGTGTTGCGGTCGAGTTAGCCAACTCCAGGGTGCCTCCAGTTTAGGAGCTTCCTATGTGGGCTGCATGAATTGGTAGTCAAGGCTGGTTCTGTAGTGCCAGTAGGCCCAGCTCCCCCTGTAGGACTGTTGGGGTTCGGTAACTGCGGCTGCCTCGCGGCCTAGCTGTTCTCTCCTCTCCTGTGGGCCTTCGGGTCCACCACCTGGTTCCAGCACCGCCAGCTGGTTCCGGGCCGAGCCTTTGGCTTAGGTGCCTCCTCCTGGGTATCCGAGTTCCGCCAACACCAGGCGGTCCTTGGTAGTGCTTTTAAGCGCGGGCACCTACAGCTTAGTAACCGGGTTCCAGCACCGTCAGCTGGTCCTCGGTCATGCCATTGGCTCTTGCACACTGGGGCAACACATCCGGGTTCCAGCACCGCCAGCTGGTTCTCGGCAGTGTTTTTGTCACAGGTACTCCCTCGTGCCAAGCCTGGTTTCAGCACCGTCAGCTGTTTCCGGGTTGTGTCAAGCTCGCTGAGACGCCTATGCTTGCCCCGTCGTGTTGCGGTCGAGTTAGCCAACTCCAGGGTGCCTCCAGTTTAGAAGCTTCCTATGTGGGCTGCATGAATTGGTAGTCAAGGCTGGTTCTGTAGTGCCAGTAGGCCCAGCTCCCCCTGTAGGACTGTTGGGGTTCGGTAACTGCGGCTGCCTCGCGACCTAGCTGTTCTCTCCTCTCCTGTGGGCCTTGGGGTCCACCACCTGGTTCCAGCACCGCCAGCTGGTTCCGGGCCGAGCCTTTGGCTTAGGTGCCTCCTCCTGGGTATCCGAGTTCCACCAACGCCAGGCGGTCCTTGGTAGTGCTTTTAAGCGCGGGCACCTACAGCTTAGTAACCGGGTTCCAGCACCGTCAGCTGGTCCTCGGTCGTGCCATTGGCTCTTGCACACTGGGGCAACGCATCCGGGTTCCAGCACCGCCAGCTGGTTCTCGGCAGTGTTTTTGTCACAGGTACTCCCTCGTGCCAAGCCTGGTTTCAGCACCGTCAGCTGTTTCCGGGTTGTGTCAAGCTCGCTGAGACGCCTATGCTTGCCCCGTCGTGTTGCGGTCGAGTTAGCCAACTCCAGGGTGCCTCCAGTTTAGGAGCTTCCTATGTGAGCTGCATGAATTGGTAGTCAAGGCTGGTTCTGTAGTGCCAGTAGGCCCAGCTCCCCCTGTAGGACTGTTGGGGTTCGGTAACTGCGGCTGCCTCGCGGCCTAGCTGTTCTCTCCTCTCCTGTGGGCCTTCGGGTCCACCACCTGGTTCCAGCACCGCCAGCTGGTTCCGGGCCGAGCCTTTGGCTTAGGTGCCTCCTCCTGGGTATCCGAGTTCCGCCAACGCCAGGCGGTCCTTGGTAGTGCTTTTAAGCGCGGGCACCTACAGCTTAGTAACCGGGTTCCAGCATCGTCAGCTGGTCCTCGGTCATGCCATTGGCTCTTGCACACTGGGGCAACGCATCCGGGTTCCAGCACCGCCAGCTGGTTCTCGGCAGTGTTTTTGTCACAGGTACTCCCTCGTGCCAAGCCTGGTTTCAGCACCGTCAGCTGTTTCCGGGTTGTGTCAAGCTCGCTGAGACGCCTATGCTTGCCCCGTCATGTTGCGGTCGAGTTAGCCAACTCCAGGGTGCCTCCAGTTTAGGAGCTTCCTATGTGGGCTGCATGAATTGGTAGTCAAGGCTGGTTCTGTAGTGCCAGTAGGCCCAGCTCCCCCTGTAGGACTGTTGGGGTTCGGTAACTGCGGCTGCCTCGCGGCCTAGCTGTTCTCTCCTCTCCTGTGGGCCTTCGGGTCCACCACCTGGTTCCAGTACCGTCAGCTGGTTCTCGGCAGTGTCTTTTGCTCTTGTACCTTCTGCTCCCCATCCTGGTTCCAATAACGTCAGCTGGTTCCGGGCAGAGCCTTTGGCTTAGGTGCCTCCTTCTGGGTATCCGTGTTCCGCCAACATCAGGTGGTCCTTGGTAGTGCTTTTTAGCACGGGTACCTCCTGCTTAGTAACCGGGTTCCAGTAACGTCAGCTGGTCCTCGGTATTTCCATAGGCTCTTGAACCTTCGGGTAGCCATCCGAGTTCCAGTTCCATCAGCTGGTTCTTGTCATTTTCTCAGCCTTCTTGTACCTTCTGCTACATTTCTAAGTTGAAGACCCTAAAGTCGACGACCCGGAAGACCACCCCGATGACGACGATGACGACGGCGGCGGAGACGACGACAGCGGAGACGACGACGGCGGAGACGACGACGGCGGAGACGACGACGGCGGAGACGACGACACTGGAGACGACGACCCTGGAGACGACGACATGGAAGACCGAGAAGCAGAAGAACAAGAGGCTGCAGAACAAAGAGCAGAAGAACATTAAGCATAACACTTAATATCAGAGCAAAAGATATTATCTAAATTATATGCAGAAGAAGACTAAGCAGTGTATGGGGGTGAGTCCGTTCCTCCTCGTGGTGCCCCTGGATAAAGCCTGATGCTGCAGGCCAAACTGAACGCGGACAAATGTAACTTTTGTGACTGGCAGAACGGAAGGTGTAATCTTCCAACTTTTATAGATAACAACTACGGGAATGCCTGTCACAAATGAGAATATGATGAAGAAGTAGAATAGGAAGAATAATAACAGTTGAATAAAATGAATATGTAGAATAGGAAGAATAATAATAGTTGAATAAAATGAATATGAAGAATGTAATAAAAAAAAAAAAAAGGTAAAGGATGAAGAAGAAGATGAATAAGGTGAAGAAGAAGTTGATGTCAAAGATGCTGATTCTGATGAAGATAAAAGTGTGGAAAAAGTAAAAAAAAAAAGAAGGGGAAGGGCGTGGAATAGTGAAACATCAATATCTGACAAAATAAAAAAAATATTTACATAGTCAATATCTTTGTCACTCCGAACGTCTTTAAAAAAAAACAAAAACATGCTATTCTATTTGATTGGGCTAAACCTCTATGACTTTAATGTCTCCGCCACCTCCCCAAATACATCCTGCATTATTCTTAGTTGTTTTCCTTCATGTAGAATTAACCTACAAGGAAAGAAAGGGTTTATTTTAATTCCGATATTTTGGTCCCATTGACTTGCATTGGGATCGGGTATCGGTATCGGCGATATCCGATATTTTTTGAATATCGGCCGATCCAATCCGATACCGATACTTTCCGATATCGGAAGGTATCGCTCAACACTAATCATAAGTCATTGCCATTTATAACACTGTGCTCTCTTATGTGGCCCCAATTAGGCACCACCAGCACTTGGGTATTACAGCATTTCACCTCCCAATAAAGTATGACACATCCTTGAAGTTCACAATTACATAATTGTTCAGGTTACTGTTATTTCTGTCAAAAGAATTTCTACCCATGTTATTTTAAACTTGGTATTTTCTTGAATAAATTATTTTTTTTTTTAAAATCAACTTATCTCCCAGAGTATTTGTGTGATAATGGATAACTTACTGATTACTGAAGGTCTGACTGCTAAAACCCCCAGCAATTTTGAGATCTTGAGATTGGAGTTCAAGAGTCTTGAAAATGGGGCACCTGAATGGAGCAGACATACACATGCCTGGCCTCTGGCCTATGTTCCATTCATTGTCTATTGGACAAAAAAAAGCACTCAGGTTTTTCTCTCATGTCCTCATACACGATGTATTGAATGCAAACTTAGCACAATTCCACTATATTGAGGATGCAGTTGCAGAGCCCCGTTTTCAGGATTTCATAGCCCCGATCTCAGAATCGCAGGGAGTACAGTGGTTGGAGCAAGTGATCTCCTTTCCTGCAGATATGTAATAAAATTGATCTTTTTGGGAATAACGCAAAAAAAAAGATTGCATTTCATCAATAATAAAATTGAAAATTTTAAGATCTGATCAGCAATATTACTAGTATACTACTGATCTAGATATGAGGATATATTATTATAACAATCTTCAAAGCATACTTTCATCCTGTCCCTTTATAACTCTCTGAGAGAACATAGCATTGTATCGTAATTAACCAGATGTCTATTTTCAGCAAGCCAGAAAGAATAGACTGTTATCTATATGTTGACTTTTGAATTTATGTGTTTCTTTCTGGTTGGTCAAGAAAACAGACTTTTGCTTGTGTAAGCCTATAATATTGTTTTGTAACTTGACATTTGATGTAACATACTGTGCTCTTATCCTGGATGACTAGTGATGTTTGCTGATATGCTAATTATACATAGTCCTTGCCAGCCAGTTTGCTGGCATTAAAAACAGAGCAGGAAAATCTATGCAAATAGATTAAATAATCAAACAATGCGAGTTGATCATATCAGAATTACCTGTAAATACTGAATGAAGGACACTTGTTAATTATAAAAAGAGGTTATATGCCTCTGTATAGAGAGACTGAGACACCCAGAGATTCAGCCAAGACATGCAGACATCCAAAGGAACAGAGACAGGACAGCAGCCACAATATCATAGCTGCCTCACGAGGGACACAGATTTTTCATTTTACAGAATGCCAGCTTAGGGGACCTCGGCCCCGTCTGGAATTAGGCTGGTTTCACATTTGCCTTTCGGTGTGCAGTGCAGGCCTGCATACTTTTTTCCTAAGATCCGCATGCAACTTGCGCACCTATCTTTAACATTGTGTACACAGGGACATGCGTTGCATGCAGATGCGTTCCCATGCGTCGCTTTGACGTGCCCGTAAAATTGCAAAAGTCTTGGTAGTTCGCAAGCAACAAGAATGCAATATCTCCATGAATTATGAGCATATCATATTCATCTGTGGTACGTATAGACTGCTTGATGAACGATGACAGCCATATTGTTTTTCTAGGCAGAAATATGGCCTAAAACTGAATTAGAATCAACTCTTATCTGTCATCCTCCTCTGTCCTTAGCTGAAAAGGGGTGAGAGGTCTGGTAACAGGGCCAGCATCACCACTAGGCACATCTGGGTAAGTGCTGGGGCCCTGGATGAACAGGGGGGCCCACTTGGCTTTGTGGACAACAGTGCGCTATGGGGACCGTGAATTTTAGTTATGTATGAAGCCTTATATTGGGCACCATTATTCTGTATGGAGCATTATATGATGCCCATTATACTGTATGGAGCATTATATGGGGTCCATTATACTATATGGAGCATTATATGGGGTTCATTATACTGTATGGAGCAATATATGGGGCCCATACCGTATGGAGCAATATATGGGGCCCATTGTATACTGTAGGGAGCAATACATGGGGCCATTATATATTTTATCGAGCATTATATGGGGCCCATTATACTGTATTGATCATTATATGGGTGCCATTATATACTGTATGGAGCAATATATTGGGTGATTATACTTCTCATCTCAAAAAGAAGGACAGATGGAGTACTCCCCCTTGAGTCAACAGACAGCAAAACGCGTGTTGGGGTTTGGGTGCTGGCGTTTTAGTACCAGGTAAGATGATTTTCTCACTGTGCATCATACAAATGAATTTGGGGAACCTTTGATGATTGGAATGTCAGCTTGGTTTTGGACCTTGGGCTCTTGACCACAAACCATGCAACCCTGGGCATTAGTATAGACATTGTTGATCAATCAAATTAAGTGCAGAACCACAATCCACCATTACCTAAAGATCAATGGAATGACCACGATAAGTGGCATTACCAGAAAAAAAACTCCTGCGGACCGTAAAAACGCAATACGAATCGGAGTGTTGCACCTACTGACCTTTTTTTCCCCCCTTCCTTATGCGACCCTCGCTTTGCTTAATAAAATGGTCAGCCTTACCACAATACAAGCAAAGACCCTCAGAGAACCTCCTCTCCCTCTCCTGTGAACAAGAGGACATCGCCCCAAGTTGCATCGTTCCCCGCTGTCGATGGGGGTATCCTGAGGAGCTGGGTCCAGCATTGTAGGAGACCTCTTCATTCTGCCTGTCTCTCAATCTTCTATCCACACGGACATCTAACTGAATAGCAGTTTCCAAAGTATCAGGTGCAGGATATGCAATGAGTAAATCTTTAACCCTTTCACTCAAACCTGCTAAAAAGTGACTCCTGAGCGCTGTGTCATTCCACCTGATTTCTGTGGACCATCGTCTGAACAGGGTGCAATACCTCTCAGCATCACTAGAACCCTGTTTAAGCCGTCTGAGCTCTACCTCAGCTGCTGTGACCCAATCAGGATCATCATATAACAACACCATAGCAGTAAAAAATGCTTCCACTGACATCAAACAAGGATCATCAGTAGTGTTGAGCGATACCTTCCGATATTTGAAAGTATCGGCATCGGATGGTATCAGCCGATATCCAAAAAATATCGGATATCGCCGATACCCGATACCAATGCAAGTCAATGGGACATAAATATCGGAATGTATCCTGGATGGTTCCCAGGGTCTGAAGGAGAGGAAACTCTCCTTCAGGCCCTGGGATCCATATTAATGTAAAAAATAAAGAATAAAAATAAAAAATATGGATATACTCACCCCTCCGAAGGACCCTGGCTGTCACAGCTGCCAGCGTCTGCCTCCGTTCATAAGAATGCAGAGAGTGAAGGACCTTCGATGACCGCTCACGTGACCGCAAAGTCATCGAAGGTCCTTCACTCTCTGCATTCTCAGCAACGGAGTAAGTAAATATATTTACACCGCACACTCTAATGACAACGTGTGGTTTTTACTGAAATATTTATTAATCAAAATAAATTTAGATAAGGGAGCGAAACAGAAATATAATGCTGGAAGCGATATATAAAGCAATGCTGGAAGCGATATATAAAGCAAACGTTTCGGCTCACCCAGAGCCTTATTCATTGAATCGCTGAGCGCCGCTCACATCAACCACTCTGCAGGTTACCATATTATTCCTGGGTTATCACCCTCAAGGACATAGGATCATTATCTCAGCCATAGCCGTTTCTTGGCACTGAGGGATCTCTATCCTTTCCGCTACACATCACTCCTTATTGTGGATAAGCGATTCAATGAATAAGGCTCTGGGTGAGCCGAAACGTTTGCTTTATATATCGCTTCCAGCATTGCTTTATATATCGCTTCCAGCATTATATTTCTGTTTCGCTCCCTTATCTAAATTTATTTTGATTAATAAATATTTCAGTAAAAACCACACGTTGTCATTAGAGTGTGCGGTGTATATATATTTACTAGTATCTAGGATCATCTGATCCACTACACCAGCACCTCGTAACTTTGACTGAGTGCACGCCATTACTATATCTGTTCTCAGCAACGGAGGCAGACGCTCGCAGCGGTGACAGCCAGGGTTTGCCGGAGGGGTGACTATATCCATATTTTTTATTTTTATTCTTTATTTTTTACATTAATATGGATCCCAGGGCCTGAAGGAGAGTTTCCTCTCCTCCAGACCCTGGGAACCACACGCACCGCACACGCCGAAGATGACTAGGAACTTCCGATTCCGATTTCCGATATCACAAAAATATCGGAACTCGGTATCGGAATTCCGATACAGCAAATATCGGCCGATACCCGATACTTGCAGTATCGGAATGCTCAACACTAATCATCAGGACGTAATGAAAATGCCCAAATTTGGGGTTCACTTCGCAATAAAGACATGATAATCCCTATATGCTGTAATTCATCCCCTGAGGATCTACAGTAGGTCTAAGCCGAAAATATAGTAAACATGCTTTTTTAAACGTAAAAAAGTCCTGCCGTTTACCAGAAAAAAACTCAGGTAATCCTACTTTTGGCTCTTCAGAGCGTGTTCCAGGGCAATTACTCACTTGTTGTTGCAAGCTGGCTGCTTCTTCCGCATTGCACATTCCTTCATTACACTGTTCCTTGATGCTGCGATGGCCGAGGACGACCATCATTAAGTATGGAGGCATGTAGGGGGGTGGTGCTATTATGGACAGTAAGGAAAATGCTGCCACTTTAAGAGGCAGCACCCCTTTGTCTGGTGTGATGGAATGTTCTGCTCCCCCTGCAATAGACTGTGTGAATGAACTGCCCTGTGCTGAGGGGAGGGTCTGAGCTTTTAGAGTGTGTGAGCAAAAGCTGATGCAGAGAACGTCTGTGCTTGTAGCTGTGAAAGAGGACCCACAGCCTGGGATGGAGTGGACTCGTGAAATTGGCCAGACTCTTTGGGTGCAGCAAGTGTTGTGAATTCTGTGGCAGAGCTCCCTCCTGTGGTCACAAGTGGTACTTCGGCTGATTCTGTCTATGAGCTTCCTTTGGTGGAGGTGAGTGGTACTGCGGCTTCTGAGTTTCCTTCCTCAGGTGATGTGGTGAAGTCGTTAGGTGCTGCTCTATTTAACTCCACCTAGTGCTTTGCTCCTGGCCTCCAGTCAATGTTCTAGTGTTGGTCTTGCTTCCTCCTGGATCGTTCCTGTGGCCTGTCTGCTCTGCATTGGCTGGGTTTTGCTTGTGTTATTTTTGTTTGCTATTTTTTCTGTCCAGCCTGCTTAATTGGTTTTTCTGGCTTGCTGGAAGCTCTGGGACGCAGAGGGAGCACCTCCGTACCGTTAGTCGGTGCGGAGGGTCTTTTTGCCCCCTCTGCGTGGTTGTTTGTAGGGTTTTGTGTTGACCGCAAAGTTATCTTTCCTATCTTCGGTCTGTTCAGTAAGTTGGGCCTCACTTTGCTAAATCTATTTCATCTCTGCGTTTGTATTTTCATCTCTACTCACAGTCATTATATGTGGGGGGCTGCCTTTTCCTTTGGGGTATTTCTCTGAGGCAAGGTAGGCTTATTTTTCTATCTTGGGCCTAGCTAGTTTCTCAGGCTGTGCCGAGTTGCATAGGGAGCGTTAGGCGCAATCCACGGCTGCCTCTAGTGTGGTTGGATAGGATTAGGGATTGCGGTCAGCAGAGTTCCCACGTCTCAGAGCTCGTCCTATGTCTTTTGGTTATTGTCAGGTCACTTTGTGTGCTCTGAACTTCAAGGTCCATTGTGGTTCTGAATTACCTAATCATAACAAGCAAGGGTGGCTGTCCTGTGCTAGTTTGAGAAGCCACAAAGATACTGGGAAAGGGATTTACAGTTTTCAGGAGCACCTCCTGAACCCAGAAGCAAGGTGGACCCAGAAGCAAGAAGACCACGTTTCACAGATCTGGCAGAGAGCCGTGTGCACCACCGTACTAGACTGTTGGGGGACCCCGTGACTGGATCTGAGTCCCCAACATCACCGTGCATTTGTTCCTGTTTTGTGCATATATCAGGGCCTAGTGTAGGCTTCAACAGGCAGAACACGGCAGCCGTGTGGCTAGGGAGGCTATCCGTAGAGTAGCATCATTCTTCATTTATTGTTTGCATTTGCTTGTGTACGTATATTGATTCTGTAAGAGTTGGAGCACCGTGCTATTTGATGGCCCAGCTAAAGAATACAACTCTAAATTATCTTTTGCCATTACATACCCCTGTTTGCACCTTCCTCTTCCACTTCATTCCTTGCCTTCCAATAAATGTACCCTTTTTTGTTTGCGCCTCATCTTGTGTACGGTAGTCTCCCTGCACCGTGGTGGTTCCCTGGCCATCACTTCACATACAGAGACTAAGTAAAAAAGTAAAGAAAAAGATTGAAATTAAAAAAAAAAAAAAAAACACAAAATAAGAATGTAGTCATAGCCGAAAGTCTTGGCACCCTTAACATTGTTCCAGAAAATGAAGTATTTCTGGCCTTTTTTTCTCTTTTTTTGTGTTGTTTCTATAAACACAAAGGGAATAAACATGTACAGTGCCTTGTGAAAGTATTCGGCTCCCTGGAACTTTTCAACCTTTTCCCACATATCATGCTTCAAACATAAAGATACCAAATGTAATTTGTTGGTGAAGAATCAACAAGTGGAACACAATTGTGAAGTTGAACGAAATTTATTGGTTATTTTAAATTTTTGTGAAAATTCAAAAACTGAAAAGTGGGGCGTGCAATATTATTTGGCCCCGTTACTTTCAGTGCAGCAAACTCACTCCAGAAGTTCATTGTGGATCTCTGAATGATCCAATGTTGTCCTAAATGCCTAATGATGATAACTATAATTCACCTGTGTGTAAAGTCTCCGAATAAATGCACCTGCTCTGTGATAATCTCAGGGTTCTGTTTGAAGCACAGAGCACATCATGAAGACCAAGGAACACAGCAGTCAGGTCCGTGATACTGTTGTGGCGAAGTTTAAAGCCGGATTTGGATACAAAATGATTTCCAAAACTTTAAACATTCCAAGGAGCACTGTGCAAGCGATCATATTAAAATGGAAGGAGTATCATACCACTGCAAATCTACCAAGACACGGCCGTCCCTCTAAACTTTCATCTCAAAAAAGGAGAAGACTGATCAGAGATGCAGCCAAGAGGCCCATGATCACTCTGGATGAACTGCAGATATCTACAGCTGAGGTGGGACAGTCTGTCCATAGGACAACAATCAGTAGTACACTGCACAAATCTGGCCTTTATGGAAGAGTGGCATGAGGATAGCCATTTCTCAAAGATATCCATAAAAAGTGTTGTTTAAAGTTTGCAACAAGCCACCTGGGAGACACACCAAACATTTACAAGAAGGTGCTCTGGTCAGATGAAACCAAAATCGCACTTTTTCGCAACAATGGCAATGTTTGGCGTAAAGTGAACACATGACCTGAACACACCACCCCAAGGTCAAACATGGTGGTGGCAGCATCATGGTTTGGGCTTGCTTTTCTTCAGCAGGGACAGGGAAGATGGTTAAAATTGATGGGAAGATGGATGGAACGATATACAGGACCATTCTTGAAGAAAACCTGTTGGAGTCTGCAAAAGACCTGAGACTGGGACAGAGATGTGTCTTCCAACAGGACAATGATCCCAAACATAAAGCAAAATCTACAATGGAATGGTTCACAAATAAACGTATCCAGGTGTTAGAATGGCCAAGTCAAAGTCCAGACCTCAATCCAATCGAGAATCTGTGGAAAGAGATGAAAACTGCCGTTCACAAATGATCTCCATCAAACCTCGCTGAGCTCGAGCTGTTTGCCAAGGAAGAATGGGCAAGAATTTCGATCTCTCAATGTACAAAACTGATGGAGACATACCCCAAGCGACTTGCAGCTGTAATTGTCATGATCCATTCCTGAGTTTAGTCTTGTCTGCTCTTTCTCTGGGTGGATCATGTCAAGGGTTAACTTTGCTCTGCCTCATTCTGGGCTCGGGTTTGCTATTTAGCTTTCAGGTATCCAGAGGGTGGTGTCAGCTATAGCTCTGTCTTTGGCGTGTGAACCTGACTCTGGAAGCCCTTGATTTGCCCTACTGTGAACCCTGACTTGTCCTGTGTCTGTTATCTCCCCCTGCCTGCCCTTTCCCAGTGTCTCTTTGTTTGTCTGTATATCTGCTTGACTCCCTGGTTCTGATCTCTTGGCTTGGCTTTTTTACTCCGTTTCAGTTTGTCCCTATTGTACCGTATTTTGCCCGTCCTGGTTTACTCATCCCTTGCTATGTTTTGACTATCCATTCTGTCTAAATCCTTTTGTACTGTTGTGTTGTCTTGTGCTCTGACTTGGTTTTCCTGACCTCGCTCTCGCCACTAGGTGGCGTCTGTTCAGTTGCTCTGTGTGTGCAGTCTTGCTTCCCTACCAGGCTCCCCCTGGTGGAGGTTGTGCTGTACTGCACTGCAGCTGCATGACATTATAGCTGACCAACACATTTAAAGGGATTTCTGCATCTTTTTTCTCTGCTCTGTTTGCTATGGATCCGCTCCATACCTTGGCGGATCAAATGGATAGCTTGACAGTTATGATACAAGACCTGTTTGTGGAACAGAGGGCCTTGTCCTCTTCTCATAACCACCTGCAAAGGGAGCTTTCTGACACAGTTAAATCATTGCAGACTGACTGTAAGCGCTCGGACACTGTTGATGTCTCTTTGCACTCTCCTGAACCTACAGTCAAGCTCCCAGATGCCTTCTCTAGGGAGAGGGAGAGATTTCATACTTTTAAGGAGAGTTGCAAGCTTTTTTTTCTCTTAGACCCTGATCTTCTGGAGATGAGAGTCAGCGGGTGGGGATAATCATTTCCTTACTGTGGGAGGGACCTCAGTCATGGGCCTTCTCTTTACCTGCTTCTGCCCCTGAATGTGTGTCTATGGACAAATTCTTTGAGGCTTTGAGACTGATTTATGATGAACCAGACCGGGACAGGGTAGCAGAGGACATGATCATGAGTCTCTCCCAGAATGAACTCACTGCTGAACAGTATTGTTCTGAGTTTAGGCGGTGGTCCGTTGAGGTGTCTTGGGTTGACGCTGCTCTGAAGCACCTGTTTGAGAGAGGACTTTCAGATCATCTTAAGGACGCTCTGGCCCTTCATACGCCACCCAGTTCCCTGGTAGAGGCCATGACCCAGGCCATTCGTATGGACCGGAAGTTACGGGAGAGAAGAATTATCCAGCATGAGATTCCTGTTTTGCCTGCCAAGTCTGAGGCGATGTCATTCAAGGAGACAATGGAAGTTGGTGCCACAAATTTCAAGGAGAAGGAGAGGAAACGGCGACATGAAGGGAGATTATGTTTTTATTGTGGAGATCCGGGACATTGGAAGAAGGACGGCCCCTCTTGTCCATCGAGTAACAAGCTGCCGAGTCTGGGTGATGGTCTGGGAGGCCAACCAGACTCTCAGGTACCATTTTCGTCATTTCAAAAATTTTGTTAGAGGTGGAACTGTGTTCTGGAGGTGGTTTTGCATCCACTTCAGCGTTTGTGGACTGTGGATCTTCCATGAACTTCACTGACTCTAGTCTGGTGTCCAAGTTAAAGTTAGGGACAGCTAGGCTAGAGACTCCCATCCATATCGTTGCCATTGATAAGACACCGTTGGCTCAAAATGTCCTTAAATTTGTCTCTGAGGAGTTCCTCCTCAAGGTGGGGTCCTTGCACCAGGAACCAATTTCATGTTATGTGTTATGAATTATCTTCCTGCGGGACTGGTGTTGGTTGCTGAGGCATAATCCTGTTATAGACTAGGGATCTCGTGATATTGTTAAATGGGGTCCTAATTGTTCCAATGGTTGTCTTTCTGCTGTGTTTGTGTCCACCATTAGTCCGGAGGGCATTCCGGAGTACCTAAAGGACTTTGGGTACGTGTTCTCTGAAAAAGAGGCTGAGGTCTTACCACCCCATCGCTTTTATGATTGTACCATCAATCTTATTCCGGGTGCTAAATTGCCCAAAGCCCATTTGTACAATCTTTCTGGCCCGGAACGTATTGCCATGAAAAACTATATCTCTGAAATTCTTCACAAAGGTCACATCTGTCCCTCTGTCTCACCTGTGGCCGCGGGATTTTTTTGTCAAGAAAAAAGATGGTGGTTTAAGTCCATGCCTCGATTTCCAGGAACTAAATAAAATTACGGTGAGAAATACCTACCCTCTACTACTCATTCCTGATCTCTATAACCAATTGTCTGGGGCAAGTGGTTTTCCAAACTGGATCCTAGGGGAGCATATAACCTTATCGGTATTCAGGAGGGGGATGAGTGGAAAATGGCATTTCTCACCTCCGAGGGTCTGTTTGACAACTTGGCCATGCCCTTCGGTCTCACTAACGCGCCCGCGGTGTTTCAAAATGTCATGATGTATTTTCTGATTTTATCGGGCGCTTTATGGTTGTATATTTGGATGATATCCTTGTTTTCTCGCCGGACAAGGAATCCTACATTGGTCATTTACGTGCTGTTCTTCACAGGTTATGGGGACATTCTCTGTTCACTAAACCCAAGAAATGTTTGTTTTGTGTCCAGTAACTTTCTTTTCTGGGGATCATCCTGTCTGCCAATGGGTTTCAGATGGATCCCGGAAAGGTACAGGCCATTGTTGATTTGGTGAAACCCCATGACCTCAAGGGGTTGCAGCATTTTCTGGGTTTCGCCAATTATTATCGGAAATTCATTAAGGGGTTTTCTCAAGTTGTCAAGCCTCTCACCGATCTCACTCGCAAAGGGGCTGTTCTCAAAGTTTGGTCATCCTTGGCAGTTGAAGCATCTATTACATTAAAAAGGCATTTTATGACTGCTCCTGTATTAGTTCAGCCCGATCCAAATGAACCATTCATTGTAGAGGTGGACACATCAGAGGTGGGAGTAGGGGCGGTGTTGTATCAGGGTCCCGTTACTTTGACCAATTTAAGACCATGTGCCTTTTTCTCCCGGAAGTTTTCTTCTGCAGAGAGGAACTATGATGTTGGGAACCGGGAGTTATTGGCCATAAAATTGGCTTTTGAAAAATGGAGGCATTTTTTGGAGGGGGCGGTTCATCGGATCACAGTTATTACTGATCACAAGAACTTGTTTTATATTTAAACTGCCAAACGGTTAACTCCTAGACAGGCTAGGTGGTTGCTTTTTTTCTCTCGTTTTCATTTTTCTATCACTTTTCAGCCTGGTTTCAAGAATGTCAAGGCTGATGCCTTATCTCGCAGTTTTGATCCGATATCACCCACCGAACCTCCTTCCTCCATTCTTCAGCACGGGGTGGTTGTTGTTGGGGTATCCTCTGAATTGGAGCCGGAGATTCGAACGGCTCAGTCTCTTGCTCCTCCCTCTTTGCCTGACAATAAGCTTTTTGTCCCAGTTCAGTACGGATTGAGGGTTCTCCAGGAGTTCCACGATTCTGCTCTCAGTGGACACCCGGGGATCTCTGCCACCCGGAAAGCTATTGCTAGGCTGTTTTGGTGGTCCTCCATGACCTCTGATGTCGCTGTATTTGTGTCTGCTTGTGATACCTGTGCCCGTGCTAAGAGCTCCCATAACTGGCCGGCCAGGGAATTGGTGCCATTGCCAATTCTGGATAGACCTTGGACTCATTTGTCCATGGATTTTTATCACTGATCTCCCTCCTTCCAATGGCAAAACTGTAATCTGGGTAGTAGTTGACAGATTCAGTAAACAAGCGCATTTTGTACCTCTGGCAGGATTGCCTAATGCTGAAACATTATCTAAGCTGTTTAAAGAGCATGTTGTATGATTGCATAGTGTGCCTTTGAATGTGGTTTCTGATAGATTATTATTATTATTAGATAAAGATTATTATAGAGGGGTACAATTTGTGTCCAAATTTTGGAGGGCCTTTTGTTAAAAATTGGGTGTTTGTTTGATGTTCTCCTCTGCTTACCATCCTGAGACTAACGGTCAGACGGAGAGGACGAATCAGTCTCTTGAACAGATTTTGAGGTGTCTTGCTACGTCTCGGCAGGATGATTGGTGTTCTTTGTTGCCCCTGGCTGAGTTTGCATGTAACAATCGGATTAACCAGTCCACGGGCACCTCCCCATTCTTCTGTAACTACGGTTTTCACCCTCATTTTGGTGAATTTTCTAGGCTGGATTCAGGATGTCCAGGGGCTGATACGGCAGTGCAACATTTGGGGGAGGTGTGGAGTGGAGGGAGGTCCAGAAGAACATCGGAGAGGCTCAGGGCAAACATAAACTTTTTGCGGATAAGCGACGGTCTATGGGACCTATATTCCTGGTAGGAGATAAACTGTGGCTGTCTACCGGGAACATTCGCCTCAAGGTTCCTTCGGCTAAGCTAGGTCCCAGGTATATTGGTCCTTACGAGATCATTGAGGTGATCAATCCAGTTGCCTTTCGCTTACGACTTCCTCCGTCACTTCGGATTCCCAATATGTTCCATAAGACCCTTCTTAACCCCTCTGTGACCTTAGACGTACTATCCCGTCGAGGTGCCCTGGGCTTATCTGACCCTGGACGGGATAGTACGTCATAGCCGATCGGCCGCGCTCACGGGGGGAGCGCGGCCGATCGCGGCCGGGTGTCAGCTGCTTATCGCAGCTGACATCCGGCACTATGTGCCAGGAGCGGTCACGGACCGCCCCCGGCACATTAACCCCTGGCACACCGCGATCAAAGATGATCGCGATGTGCCGGCGGTGCAGGGAAGCACCGCGCAGGGAGGGGGCTCCCTGCGGGCTTCCCTGAGCCCCCCGCAGCAACGCGATGTGATCGCGTTGCTGCGAGGGTCTCCTCACCTCCCTCCCTGCTCGAGCCCCGGATCCAAGATGGCCGCGGATCCGGGTCCTGCAGGGAGGGAGGTGGCTTCACAGAGCCTGCTTAGAGCAGGCACTGTGAAGGCTGCAGCGCTGCATGTCAGATCAGTGATCTGACAGAGTGCTGTGCAAACTGTCAGATCACTGATCTGTGATGTCCCTCCCTGGGACAAAGTAAAAAAGTAAAAAAAAAATTTTCCAAATGTGTAAAAAAAATAAAAAAAAATATTCCAAAATAATGAAAAAAAAAAAAAAATATTATTCCCATAAATACATTTCTTCATCTAAATAAAAAAAAAAAACCAATAAAAGTACACATATTTAGTATCGCCGCGTCCGTAACGACCCGACCTATAAAACTGTCCCACTAGTTAACCCCTTCAGTAAACACCGTAAGAAAAAAAAAAAAAAAAAAGAGGCAAAAAACAACGCTTTATTATCATACCGCCGAACAAAAAGTGGAATAACACGCGATCAAAAGGACAGATATAAATAACGATGGTACCGCTGAAAGCGTCATATTGTCCCGCAAAAAAAGAGCCGCCATACAGCATCATCAGCAAAAAAATAAAAAAGTTATAGTCCTGAGAATAAAGCGATGCAAAAATAATTATTTTTTCTGTAAAATAGTTTTTATCGTATAAAAGCACCAAACCATAAAAAAATGATATAAATGAGGTATCGCTGTAATCGTACTGACCCGAAGAATAAAACTGATTTATCAATTTTACCAAACGCGGAACGGTATAAACGCCTCCCCCAATAGAAATTCATGAATAGCTGGCTTTTGGTCATTCTTCCTCACAAAAATCGGAATAAAAAGCGATAAAAAAATGTCACGTGCCCAAAAATGTTTTCAATACAAAACGTCAACTCGTCCCGCAAAAAACAAGACCTCACATGACTCTGTGGACCAAAATATGGAAAAATTATAGCTCTCAAAATGTGGTATTGCAAAAAATATTTTTTGCAATAAAAAGGGTCTTTCAGTGTGTGACGGCTGCCAATCATAAAAATCCGCTAAAAAACTCGCTATAAAAGTAAATCAAACCCCCCTTCATCACCCCCTTAGTTAGGGAAAAATAAAAAAAAATGTATTTATTTCCATTTTCCCATTAGGGCTAGGGTTAGGGCTAGGATTAGGGCTAGGGTTAGGGCTAGGGTTAGGGCTAGGGTTAGGGTTAGGGCTAGGGTTAGGGCTAGGGTTAGGGCTAGGGTTAGGGCTAGTGTTAGGGCTAGGGCTAGGGTTAGGGCTAGGGTTAGGGCTAGGGTTAGGGTTAGGGTTAGGGCTAGGGTTAGGGCTAGGGTTAGGGTTAGGGTTAGGGTTGGGGCTACAGTTAGGGTTGGGGCTAAAGTTAGGGTTAGGGTTTAGATTACATTTACAGTTGGGAATAGGGTTGGGATTAGGGTTAGGGGTGTGTCAGGGTTAGAGGTGTGGTTAGGGTTACCGTTGGAATTAGGGTTAGGGGTGTGTTTAGATTAGGGTTTCAGTTATAATTGGGGGGTTTCCACTGTTTCGGCACATCAGGGGCTCTCCAAACACGACATGGCGTCCGATCTCAATTCCAGCCAATTCTGCGTTGAAAAAGTAAAACAGTGCTCCTTCCCTTCCGAGCTCTCCTGTGTGCCCAAACAGGGGTTTACCCCAACATATGGGGTATCAGCATACTCAGGACAAATTGGACAACAACTTTTGTGGACCAATTTCTCCTGTTACCCTTGGGAAAATACAAAACTGGGGGCTAAAAAATAATTTTTGTGGGAAAACAAAAAGATTTTTTATTTTCACGGCTCTGCGTTATAAACTGTAGTGAAACACTTGGGGGTTCAAAGTTCTCACAACACATCTAGATAAGTTCATTGAGGGGTCTAGTTTCCAATATGGGGTCACTTGTGGGGGGTTTCTACTGTTTAGGTACATTAGGGGCTCTGCAAACGCAATGTGACGCCTGCAGACCAATCCATCTAAGTCTGCATTCCAAATGATGCTCCTTCCCTTCCGAGCCCTCCCATGCGCCCAAACGGTGGTTCCCCCCCACATATCAGGTATCAGCGTACTCAGGACAAATTGGACAACAACATTTAGGGTCCAATTTCTCCTGCTAACCTTGGAAAAATACAAAACTGGGGGCTAAAATATAATTTTTGTGGAAAAAAAAATATTTTTTATTTGCATGGCTCTGCGTTATAAACTGTAGTGAAATACTTGGGTGTTCAAAGCTCTCACAACACATCAAGATGAGTTCCTTAGGGGGTCTACTTTCCAAAATGGTGTCACTTGTGGGGGGTTTCTACTGTTTAGGTACATTAGGGGCTCTGCAAACGCAATGTGACGCCTGCAGACCATTCCATCTAAGTCTGCATTCCAAATGGCGCTCCTTCCCTTCCGAACCCTCCCATGCGCCCAAACGGTGGTTCCCCCCCACATATGGGGTATCAGCGTACTCAGGACAAATTGGACAACAACTTTTGGGGTCCAATTTCTCCTGTTACCCTAGGGAAAATACAAAACTGGGGGCTAAAAAATAATTTTTGTGGGAAAAAAATTTTGTTTTATTTTTATGGCTCTGCATTATAAACTTCTGTGAAGCCCTTGGTGGGTCAAAGTGCTCACCACACATCCAGATAAGTTCCTTAGGGGGTCTACTTTCCAAAATGGTGTCACTTGTGGGGGGTTTCAATGTTTAGTAGTGTATAACGTGGCACAGCTGTGTCGGTGCTCAAGAGAGGTTTCCCACACCAGTATACAGTAAGTAAATAACTTGGCACTCAACTTGGTGGATAGTGATAATAAAGAAAATGATTTATTACTTTGAATAGCAGTCCAGCAAAATAAACGTTTCGGTCAAACAATCAGACCTTCTTCAGTACGACTGTACAGATATAACAAAATGTAACAATATAATATCAAAATAACAATAAGATAAATCTCATAAAGTGAATATGTGATGGGTAAGAAGGAAGGGGAGAGGGGATGGGAAGAGGTAACATTTCAACATACCCGACTGCTGGAGTGTAGATGTATACAAGGTACTAGTATATGAGAGAGGCTCCTATGATGGGATTTTATTTCTATGCCCTCTGAGTCAAAGTCAATATAATAGAATTTAGTAAAGGGAAATATATGCCATATTAGTCAAGAAATAGAGAACGGGAAAAATACTAACCGAATAACTGTCATGGAAGTATGTGTATTTAATCCACACTGGGAATGTAGATAGTCTAATGGAAAAATACACGAAGGTATAAGTATTGGCAACATGGTGCTGTACCCTAGAGATAGAGGAAAAAATGGACTCTCACCTGAATAAAACGTTTTAGAAGGGACACTCTGAGAATGCAGGCACATTAGAAGAAAATCCAAGAGTTTTGGCTAAATATAAAGAGACACACAGTACTATAGTGATATAGCCATAAGAATGAGCGATTCTCAAGGAAAAAACTATATATCTAACCTTGAAGTGCGGTGGTCTAAACCACAAAGAGCAGGAGGAGCGATGATTCAATGCACGGTGTTACATGGAGCCTAATCAGCGCAGGAAAGCTCCTAGATGATAACAACGTATGAGTGGTGTCCCATAAATAAAGAGGCAGAAAGAAGGTATGTAGCTTACCGGAATAAGACAGGCAGAGGGAGTACGTCAACGCGGTGTCCACCGCTGGTTGAGTACCCCATGTCCAGAATGACCGGCCTAAATAGTGTAGGGGCGGGACTATCAACCGGATCCGAAACCGGAAGTGACGTGTCATCCCGGAGAAGGATGTTCTGCATGCGATCGCACAGTGCTCTGGGAGATGTAGTTTGAATGACCGGAAAAACCGGAAGTGATGCGAATCAGCATCCTGTAGGGGCGGGATAACCTGCAGAGCTAGATCTGAATACATAGCTTACAGAAAAACGCAGGGAGATCTGGGAGATGTAGTTTGAATAGCCGGGAATCCCGGAAGTACGTCATAAAAAATGACGTGAATTAACACAATAAAGGAGCGGGATTGCCCGCAGGGCCAATAGCCCGGGTGCATATATTATGAGGGAGTAGCCAAAAAAAATAGCACAAAGCGGTATAACAGAGAGATATATTACAGGGAATAGACTAATGTCCATATATGATATAGATATCTCATAAATATAACACCATAATGGCCATACGCACCGGGTTAATAAATGTAGAGCCAGAGAGGAGGAAGCTATGTATGTTTGGAACATATGTAAATATAAGTATATACAAATACAAATATGAAAGAGTAGCATATAAATATGAAAAAATATATATATATATCCGCGCAGTCGGGTAGGGGACAAGGAAGGGAAAAATCCAGGACGGGAAAGGAGGTAGGCAGTGACTTGCATGTTGGGTATCAATAAAGGCGATTCTGTAGAGAAAAATGAACATATTAGTATATGACGTATATAAATAAAACACTGTATGACTCAATAGGTGACCTTAATATGAGAAATCAAAGTAATATAAACAATTTTAGATAAAAGCCAAGGAGTCATAGTCTCTGTTTAAGCCTTTTGGAGCTAGGGTTTGCAATTCATGAATCCAATATGCCTCCTTTTTCTTCAGGAGGTGGACCCTATTGCCACCCCGTCTTTGTACCGGGACGTGTTCCAAAACTTGGAACCTGAGTTGCGATATGTTATGACCTTTGGCAGAGAAATGGGATGGAAGTGGCAGTAACAAATTTTGACAGTGAATGGTAGATTTGTGTTTGGAGATGCGGGATCTAATGGGCTGGGTTGTCTCACCAATATATAAAAGGCCACATGGACATTTAATAGCGTAGACCACAAATGACGATTCGCAGGTAAAATAGCCTTTAATCCTATATCCCTTACCAGAGTGGGGGTGATAGAAGACGTCTCCCTTAATAACACTATTGCATTGATTGCAATGCAGGCATGGGAAGGTGCCACATTTAGGTTGATTAAGGAAGCGTTGTGTTTTATCTTTGTTAGTCCCCAAATCAGCTTTAACTAGGGAATCACGGATGTTTGGGGGACGTTTATAGCATGGTAGGAAGTGTTCCTGGAACTCTGGAATACGTGGATGAGCTGTGCGTAAGATGTTCCAATGTCGTCTAATGCTATGATGCAGAATATGTACGTAAGGATGGTATATATGTACAAAGGGAACCCTTTTATTACTGGGGGGACGTACTATGGTGTTAGGATCAATGGCCTCGTTTAAAAGATCCGGGGGGTATCCTCTTTCCCTAAATTTGGAGTACATTTCATCTGTCCTAGGCACATCAGTGGCTCTCCAAACGCAACATGGCGTCCCATCTCAATTCCTGTCAATTTTGCATTGAAAAGTCAAACGGCGCTCCTTCCCTTCCGAGCTCTCCCATGCGCCCAAACAGTGGTTTACTGCCACATATGGGGTATCAGCGTACTCGGGACAAATTGGACAACAACTTTTGAGGTCCAATTTCTTCTCTTACCCTTGGAAAAATAAAAAATTGGGGGCAAAAATATAATTTTTGTGAAAAAATATGATTTTTTATTTTTACGGTTCTGCATTATAAACTTCTGTGAAGCACTTGGTGGGTCAAAGTGCTCAGCACACCTCTAGATAAGTTCCTTAGGGGGTCTAATTTCCAAAATGGTGTCACTTGTGGGGGGTTTCAATGTTTAGGCACATCAGTGGCTCTCCAAACGCAACATGGCGTCCCATCTCAATTTCTGTCAATTTTGCATTGAAAAGTCAAACTGCGCTCCTTCCCTTCCGAGCTCTCCCATGCGCCCAAACAGTGGTTTACTGCCACATATGGGGTATCCGCGTACTCAGGACAAATTGGACAACAACTTTTGAGGTCCAATTTCTTCTCTTACCCTTGGAAAAATAAAAAATTGGGGGCAAAAATATAATTTTTGTGAATAAATATGATTTTTTATTTTTACGGTTCTGCATTATAAACTTCTGTGAAGCACTTGGTGGGTCAAAGTGCTCACCACACATCCAGATAAGTTCCTTAGGGGGTCTACTTTCCAAAATGGTGTCACTTGTGGGGGGTTTCAATGTTTAGGCACATCAGTGGCTCTCCAAACGCAACATGGCGTCCCATCTCAATTCCTGTCAATTTTGCATTGAAAAGTCAAACTGCGCTCCTTCCCTTCCGAGCTCTCCCATGCGCCCAAACAGTGGTTTACTGCCACATATGGGGTATCAGCGTACTCAGGACAAATTGGACAACAACTTTTTGGGTCCAATTTCTCCTGTTACCCTTGGTAAAATAAAACAAATTGGAGCTGAAGTAAATTTTTTGTGTAAAAAAGTTAAATGTTCATTTTTATTTAAACATTCCAAAAATTCCTATTAAACACCTGAAGGGTTAATAAACTTCTTGAATGTGGTTTTGAGCACCTTGAGGGGTGCAGTTTTTAGAATGGTGTCACACTTGGGCATTTTCTATCATATAGACCCCTCAAAATGACTTCAAATGAGACGTGGTCCCTAAAAAAAAATGGTGTTGTAAAAATGAGAAATTGCTGGTCAACTTTTAACCCTTATAACTCCCTAACAAAAAAAAAAATTGGTTCCAAAATTATGCTGATGTAAAGGAGACATGTGGGAAATGTTACTTATTAAGTATTTTGTGTGACATATCTCTGTGATTTAATTGCATAAAAATTCAAAGTTTGAAAATTGCGAAATTTTCAAAATTTTCGCCAAATTTCCGTTTTTTTCACAAATAAACGCAGGTACTATCAAAGAAATTTTACCACTATCATGAAGTACAATATGTCACGAGAAAACAATGTCAGAATCACCAGGATCCGTTGAAGCGTTTCGGAGTTATAACCTCATAAAGGGACAGTGGTCAGAATTGTAAAAATTGGCCTGGTCATTAACGTGCAAACCACCCTTGGGGGTAAAGGGGTTAAGTCATTTTTACCATCCTCTGCTGGGCCTCCATCCCCTCCGCCTCCGGTCTCTGTGGATGGTCAGACCGAGTATGAAGTGGAACAGATTGTAGATTCTCACATGGTCCGTAGTTCTATTCAGTACTTGGTCCATTGGAGGGGTTTCGGTCCTGAGGATCGATCTTGGGTCCCGGCACGATCTGTCCATGCTAATTGACTGGTCTGGGCATTTCATGCACGTTATCCTGGAAAACCTGGGGGTCCGGTGGCCCCCCCCCCCCCCTTGAGAGGAGGGTACTGTCATGATCCGTTCCGGAGTTTAGTCTTGTCTGCTCTTTCTCTGGATGGATCATGTCAAGGGTTAACTTTGCTCTACCTCATTCTGGGCTCGGGTTTGCTATTAAGCTTCCAGGTATCCAGAGGGTGGTGTCAGCTACAGCTCTGTCTTTGGGGTGTGAACCTGCCTCTGAAAGCCCTTGATTTGTCCTACTGTGAACCCTGACTTGTCCTGTGTCTGTTATCTCCCCCTGCCTGCCCTTTCCCAGTGTCTTTGTTTGTTTGTATATCTGCTTGACTCCCTGGTTCTGATCTCTTGGCTTGGCTTTTTGACTCCGTTTCAGTTTGTCCCTATTGTACCGTATTTTGCCCGTCCTAGTTTACTGATCCCTTGCTATGTCCTGACTATCCATTATGTCTAAATCCTTTTGTACTGTTGTGCTGTCTTGTGCTCTGACTTGGTTTTCCTGACCTCGCTCTCGCCACTAGGTGGCGTCTGTTCAGTTGCTCTGTGTGTGCAGTCTGGCTTCCCTACCAGGCTCCCCCTGGTGGAGGTTGCGCTGTACTGCACTGCAGCTGCATGACAGTAATCACAGCAAAAGGTGACGCAACAAAGTATTAAGTTAAAAGGGGCCGGATAATATTGCACGCCCCACTTTTCAGCTTTTGAATTTCCACAAAAATTTAAAATAACCAATACATTTCGTTCAACTTCATAATTGCATTCCACTTATTGATTCTTCACCAAAAATATATATTTGGTATCTTTATGTTTGAAGCATGATATGTGGGAAAAGGTTGAAAAGTTCCAATAATTGCAATAATTTTCTGGGATAAATATTTCATTTTTTGGAACAATTTTAAGGGTGCCAACGCTTTCCGACATGACTGTATTACACCAATAAATATACACATTTATATAAATACAAAAATAACCAAAAAAAACAACACATATTTGGGATAGTCACATCCTGAACGACCCGTGTTCTGTCTTCCTCCACGTAGGATGCTGTGTGGATTCCAACATGCGGCTAAACCTTCATCCACATCCCAGTAAACAGACTGTGTTGATGCTTAAGTCTTATTTATTAGGGTGATGATAACCAAAACTATAACGTTGAACAACAATGGTGGACAGTATTCATAGTAGATGATCGAATAGTGAATGATGTTGATGTACAAGGTGGATGTTCATTGAATAATCATAGTGGATGACTGGTGAAAAACTGTAAAGAATAACAGCATTTCAGTATATGCACATACATGGTGCAACCACATAAATAACTGGGACATTACAGCAAGAATTATACAGAGTGCATTACACAGTAATTCTAACAGCACTGCCCTATTCTATACAAGAATGCATCTATCTACATGCAGAGTACACCTGAACCTAACTGCAAGCTGCAAAGCACATCTGCCTAACTATATCTGACTATAGGAGCTGCATAAGGCTTAAATACTAACACAAAACATAAGATGCATTAAACCTTTATAAACGTACCGAGATCCGTTAGGACAGGGGTAAGGAAGTAAGCGAGACAGGAGCACGTGTGCCTCTGTTCAGATCTGAGGAAAAATGGCTACTGAAGCTTGTCTTCACAAGAAGAATGTGGGCGGAACTAACCCATAAGACATTGCTCTTAGGAGGGAAAGGTTGGTAAACAACATGAAAAGTAGGCAACTGATGACCTCCAGTGGCCACAACTTGAATAACATGATAATTAACTTTGTGCACATCAAGATGGGCAGAACACTCCCCGCTTGGCGTCAACAGATGCCACAATTAGGTTCTTTTGGGGAAAATAATAATACAAGCTCGGTAACGGGCCCGAGGAACAGTTTGTTGTCTCCAAGCTTGCACACTCTGACCTCTACTTTCCGCACTTTCCCATCTTTACTGGGAAGGGTCTTAATGACTAGGCCGAGTGGCCACTCGTTCCGAAGTGACTGACTGTCTTTGACGAGTACAACATCGCCAGATTGAATGTTTGGGCAGTCTTTCTGCCACTTTGTCCTGGTTTGCAGAGTGGAGAGATACTGTTTCCTCCATCTATTCCAGAAGACGTTGGACACGCTTTGTACTTGCCTCCACTGTCGTCTGTAGAGGTCTTTGTCATTGAATTCTCCGAGTGGAGCTTTCAGGACACAGGTTTTCTGTGTAAGTAACATTGCTGGAGTAAGGATGGATGGATCTCCAGAATCACTAGAAAGTGCTGTCTTGTAGGACTGGGTTACATGAAATAGACAAGCTATAGCTCGAACAAGTGACTTCCGGGTGGAGAACCTGCTGAACCGGTGAGATTTGAGGTGGCAGCTTGAAATCTCTGTATGTAGAGCAGACACTTGAGGTCGGATCTCTTCGTCTGTGTCTGGACCCACAAGTTTGAAAGTTTCAGGCCTGCTGATGTGGGGCTTTGAACTTTAAAAAGAGGTAGGACCTGTGAACCATGTAGTGTCCTTCAGATAACTGGGTGCAACGGATCTAGTCGCGTGGTCCGCAGGATTGTGGTGAGTAGGTACGTAGTGCCACTGATTAGGGCCGGTGGATCTTCTTATCTGAAGTACCCGGTTGCTGACATAGACGTAGAAGCATCGCGTCTCGTTACAGATGTACCCCAGTACTACCTTGCTATCGGTGTAGAACTCTGCATCCTTGATCTTCAGCCTCATCGCATCCGAGATCAGTTCGGCCAACTCAACTGCGAGGACAGCAGCACAGAGTTCCAGTCTGGGTATCGTGTGTTCACAAAGTGGCGCCAATTTCGTCCAACTCATAACGAACCCGATATGGCATTGTCCGCTTACGTCTATGGTTTTGAGGTACGCTACTGCTGCAATCGCTTTGACTGATGCATCACAGAAAAAACAAAGTGTTTGCGTTTTGACCTCTGTGGATGGCACAGGAGCATACGGTCGTTTCACACGAAGCTTGGTCAGGGCTTCAAGAGACTTCCTCCACTCTGGAGCTACGAACCCCAAGGGGTCGTATAAACTATTCACGAAGGAAAGAACTCCTCTGCGCGTGAAGGGTTTCTCATTAGGGTTGAGCGACTTTTACTTTTATAGGATCGGGTCGGGTTTCACGAAACCCGACTTTTCAAAAGTCGGGTCGAGTGAGATCGACCGATCCTATAAAAAAGTCGGGGTCGGGGTCAGCCGAAACTCGAAACCCAATGCAGTGCATTGGGTTTCCAATGGTTCCCAGGGTCTGAAGGAGAGGAAACTCTCCTTCAGGCCCTGCGATCCATATTTAAGTGTAAAATAAAGAATTCAAATAAAAAATATCGCTATACTCACCCTCGGACGCGCCCTGGTACTAACCGGGAACCTTCCTTCCTTCGAATCAGCGCTTGCAGGACCTTGCGGTGACGTCGCGGCTTGTGATTGGTCGCGCGAGCGGTCACATGGGCGGTCGCGCGACCAATCACAAGCCGCGACGTCACCGCAAGGTCCTGCAAGCGCTGATTCTTAGGAAGAAAGGCTGCCGGTTAGTACCAGGGCGCGTCAGAGGGTAAGTATAGCGATATTTTTTTATTTTAATTCTTTATTTTACACTTAAATATGGATTCTGATACCGATTTCCGATATTGCAAACATATCGGAACTCGGAATCGGAGTTCCGATACCAGATTCAGAAGATCGCCGACTTCATGGCCGACCCCACACAGGGGTCGGGTCGGGTTTCATGAAACCCAACTTTGCCAAAAGTCGGCGACTTCTGAAAATGGCCGACCCATTTCGCTCAACCCTATTTCTCATCCTTGCTGATCTGAAAGGTGAAGGTATCTGTCTTCAGGTCCCACAGCAATCCAAGGTTCCGCTGCATGGGAAGGGGGTCGATGCTGAGGTCTAAATCTTTTAGATCACTGGAGCATTCTTCAGAGGGAAAGGCTTCCATCAACTCTCGGCTATTGGAAGAAATCTTGTGTAACCTTAGGTTAGACTGAGCGAGCATGTCACGAGTCCTCTTAAGTAGACTGATTGCGGACCTGATGTCCGAGCCATACTCTTCTTCACCCTTTTTGGCAGAATGTCGGAGGCCGTAGATTGCGACCGCTGGGGAAGGGCTGTTCCCAAAGATGTGTACCCGCATCCGGTACTCTTCGATGTCTTTGTCCGGGTCGTTATCATGGTACCAGAAGAACCTCAGGTAGTTTCTGTGTTCCTCTTTGATGAGAAAACAGTGGAACATCTGTTGTATGTCAGCCATAAATGCCACTGAATCTCTACGGAAACAGTGTAATAATTCCAGAAGTCTGTTGTTGAGATCTGGGCCCGACAGTAAGACATCATTCAATGACACGTCTTCGCATTTGGCACTCGAGTCGAATACCACTCTAATTTGACCTGGCTTCTTAGGATGGTACACTCCGAAGATGGGCAGGTACCAACACTCCTCTCCGTGTCGAAGTGCAGGTGCAATCTCTGCGTGGTTGCTCTAGAATATCTTTCCCATGAAGGTAAAGAAATGTTCCTTCGTCTCAGGTGACTTCTGAAGCTTGTGTCTTAGGGAGATGAATCTGCTGTAGACCAATTCCTTGTTGGGTAGGCGTCTCCTCTGAGGTCGAAATGGTAGAGGTGCGACCCAACTATTCGACGTATCCTTGACTATTTGTTCATCCATGATGTCCAAGAATATCTTGTCTTCTATAGACATCACTACCTTGTTGTCTTCCTTCGTCCTGTGGAAGACTGTACATCCTATGTGGTCTTGTTCACCTTCACAGGTGTGGTCTTCGTTGATAGGAACTGAGAAAGGGCAAGGTAGGGGAGTGCTGCTCGGTAGTTCCTTTACCAGCAGACTATTGTGACACGGCTGGAAGAGAGATGGACGTCCATTTTCTAGTGTGCTGGTAAGCATACTGTTGACTGAGACCGGCTTGTGTGCTCCTCCTAGACAGACATCTCCTACAATGACCCATCCAAGGTCTTGCCTTTGCGCGTATGGAGCATTCCGTGAGCCGTTGATATATTCTCTAGTCTTGTGGACTTGTAGTATATCTCTTCCCAGAAGTAAGGCTATTGTCGCTTCTGGTTCCAACTCAGGTATCAGGTGAGCTATACGCTTCAGGTGGGGGTGATACGTTGCCACCTCTGGTGAAGGTATCTCAGACCTGTTGTCAGGAATCTGGTTGCACTCCAGGATGGTCGGTAGTGACAGACAGGTCTGGCTATCCATGGACTCCACTTTGTATCCGGTTGCTTTCCTCCCTGCCGTCTCGACGGTACCTGAACATGTCCTAAGGGAGTAGGGAGAACTGGGGCCTACAATGTTGAAGTTGGCCTGGCTAAAGACCTATTACTTTGGTCATCTAGGATTGCATATATCTTGACCGCTTTGTCTCTGTGGCCTGTTGGATAGACTCGGACAAGGCAGATTTTTGAGCAGGATCTTCCTCCCTTGAGTTCCTTACAGTCTTCGTCGGTGTTCTTCTGTTTCTCATCGTGCTCCTCTGCTTGTGACAACACTCCTGGAGGTGGTCCAGGATGCAAGGCTGTATTGAGATCCTTGCTGCTGCATTCTGCACATTTCACGCTAGCTCCACAGTTCCTGGCGAAGTGAGAGGTTGTAGCACAGCATTTGAAGCAGATGTTGTTTTCCTTGAGGAAACCTTTGCAACCCTCTAAAGTCTTCTCCCTGAAGGCTCTGCACTTTAGTAGAGGATGTGGTTTCCTGTGTAGAGGACACTGCTTACTGACATCCTGAGGTTTGCTCTCTTCCGTAGGGGGCTTAGTTATCTTGTGTGGAGGACCTGTGGAATCAATATCAGTTTTATAGACTGCCACGGGTGTCTTACTGGGTTTGACACCAGGGGTAGTGGAACATGACAGAGTGAAATCAAAACTAGGGTCATTTCTGATCTTGGCTTGCTGGGTGACAAACTCAACAAATACAGTAACAGGAGGGAATTGTACGTTATGAATTTGTTTATACCATGAACCATGTATAAGTATATATAAGTTTTTCTACTATTGGATTGACACCCCTAGCAGTGTCTAAGAATGCCAATCCAGCCAAATGACCTTCCTTCTGGGCGACCTGTAACTCTATCAATAAATCACTCAATTCTCTAAGTCTTTGATAACCCTTGGGCCCTATGTTAGAGAAATCATCAATTCTTTTGAATAAAGCATTCTCTATTACTTCTACGGACCCATAGCATTCGTCAAGTCTTTCCCACACTTTACATAAACCTAGCGGGAATAACCGAGACATGGTTAGATGAAAGCTATGACTGGGCAGTTAACTTACAGGGTTACAGTCTGTTTAGAAAGGATCGTAAAAATCGGAGAGGAGGAGGGGTTTGTCTCTATGTAAAGTCTTGTCTAAAGTCCACTTTAAGGGAGGATATTAGCGAAGGAAATGAGGATGTCGAGTCCATATGGGTCGAAATTCATGGAGGGAAAAATGGTAACAAAATTCTCATTGGGGTCTGTTACAAACCCCCAAATATAACAGAAATCATGGAAAGTCTACTTCTAAAGCACATAGATGAAGCTGCAACCCATAATGAGGTCCTGGTTATGGGGGACTTTAACTACCCGGATATTAACTGGGAAACAGAAACCTGTGAAACCCATAAAGGCAACAAGTTTCTGCTAATAACCAAGAAAAATTATCTTTCACAATTGGTGCAGAATCCAACCAGAGGAGCAGCACTTTTAGACCTAATACTATCTAATAGACCTGACAGAATAACAAATCTGCAGGTGGTCAGGCATCTAGGAAATAGCGACCACAATATTGTGCAGTTTCACCTGTCTTTCACTAGGGGGACTTGTCAGAGAGTCACAAAAACACTGAACTTTAGGAAGGCAAAGTTTGACCAGCTTAGAGATGCCCTTAATCTGGTAGACTGGGACAATATCCTCAGAAATAAGAATACAGATAATAAATGGAAAATGTTTAAGAACATCCTAAACAGGCACTGTGAGCGGTTTATACCTTGTGGGAATAAAAAAGGACTAGAAATAGGAAAAACCCAATGTGGCTAAACAAAGAAGTAAGACAGGCAATTAACAGTAAAAAGAAAGCATTTGCACTACTAAAGCAGGATGGCACCATTGAAGCTCTAAAAAACTATAGGGAGAAAAATACTTTATCTAAAAAACTAATTAAAGCTGCCAAAAAGGAAACAGAGAAGCACATTGCTAAGGAGAGTAAAACTAATCCCAAACTGTTCTTCAACTATATCAATAGTAAAAGAATAAAAACTGAAAATGTAGGCCCCTTAAAAAATAGTGAGGAAAGAATGGTTGTAGATGGTTGTAGATGACGAGGAAAAAGCTAACATATTAAACACCTTCTTCTCCACGGTATTCACGGTGGGAAATGAAATGCTAGGTGAAATCCCAAGAAACAATGAAAACCCTATATTAAGGGTCACCCATCTAACCCAAGAAGAGGTGCGAAACCGGCTAAATAAGATCAAAATAGATAAATCTCCGGGTCCGGATGGCATACACCCACGAGTACTAAGAGAACTAAGTAATGTAATAGATAAACCATTATTTCTTATTTTTAGGGACTCTATAGCGACAGGGTCTGTTCCGCAGGACTGGCGCATAGCAAATGTGGTGCCAATATTCAAAAAGGGCTCTAAAAGTAAACCTGGAAATTATAGGCCAGTAAGTCTAACCTCTATTGTTGGTAAAATATTTGAAGGGTTTCTGAGGGATGTTATTCTGGATTATCTCAATGAGAATAACTGTTTAACTCCATATCAGCATGGGTTTATGAGAAATCGCTCCTGTCAAACCAATCTAATCAGTTTTTATGAAGAGGTAAGCTATAGGCTGGACCACGGTGAGTCATTGGACGTGGTATATCTCGATTTTTCCAAAGCGTTTGATACCGTGCCGCACAAGAGGTTGGTACACAAAATGAGAATGCTTGGTCTGGGGGAAAATGTGTGTAAATGGGTTAGTAACTGGCTTAGTGATAGAAAGCAGAGGGTGGTTATAAATGGTATAGTCTCTAACTGGGTCGCTGTGACCAGTGGGGTACCGCAGGGGTCAGTATTGGGACCTGTTCTCTTCAACATATTCATTAATGATCTGGTAGAAGGTTTACACAGTAAAATATCGATATTTGCAGATGATACAAAACTATGTAAAGCAGTTAATACAAGAGAAGATAGTATTCTGCTACAGATGGATCTGGATAAGTTGGAAACTTGGGCTGAAAGGTGGCAGATGAGGTTTAACAACGATAAATGTAAGGTTATACACATGGGAAGAAGGAATCAATATCACCATTACACACTGAATGGGAAACCACTGGGTAAATCTGACAGGGAGAAGGACTTGGGGATCCTAGTTAATGATAAACTTACCTGGAGCAGCCAGTGCCAGGCAGCAGCTGCCAAGGCAAACAGGATCATGGGGTGCATTAAAAGAGGTCTGGATACACATGATGAGAGCATTATACTGCCTCTGTACAAATCCCTAATTAGACCGCACATGGAGTACTGTGTCCAGTTTTGGGCACCGGTGCTCAGGAAGGATATAATGGAACTAGAGAGAGTACAAAGGAGGGCAACAAAATTAATAAAGGGGATGGGAGAACTACAATACCCAGATAGATTAGCGAAATTAGGATTATTTAGTCTAGAAAAAAGACGACTGAGGGGCGATCTAATAACCATGTATAAGTATATAAGGGGACAATACAAATATCTCGCTGAGGATGTGTTTATACCAAGGAAGGTGACGGGCACAAGGGGGCATTCTTTGCGTCTGGAGGAGAGAAGGTTTTTCCACCAACATAGAAGAGGATTCTTTACTGTTAGGGCAGTGAGAATCTGGAATTGCTTGCCTGAGGAGGTGGTGATGGCGAACTCAGTCGAGGGGTTCAAGAGAGGCCTGGATGTCTTCCTGGAGCAGAACAATATTGTATCATACAATTATTAGGTTCTGTAGAAGGACGTAGATCTGGGGATTTATTATGATGGAATATAGGCTGAACTGGATGGACAAATGTCTTTTTTCGGCCTTACTAACTATGTTACTATGTATGTTACTATGTGTGGGTATTCTATGTTAATGTCTCTTAGTCTTTTAGCATGCTCGACCGATTCAGTTCGAAGCCACTTTACCAGGAGATCTAACTCCTCACTACTAGAAAGGTCCAGTCCCTGAATGGCGTTCTGGAATGAAGCTCGCCACGACCTATAGTTTTCGGCTTTGTCAGTGAACTTTACAAGTCCTTTTGTTACCAGTTCTCGGCGGGCAAAGAACTTTGCCAAGTCTACGGTGGCTTGATCAGTGTTGGTACGAGCCGGTATGTTATAGCCATGTCTAGTGTGTGGTGCATCACCATACCTGTGAGACGCTCTTGGCTTCGGACAGTCTGCATAGCACCTTTCTGGTGAAGAAGATGTCTCTTTAAGGTGAGGTGGGAGCTGTACTTTCTTCTCAGTGGAATGGTAGCTGTGGTCGACTCCTCTTTGTTGGACGTCTTCTTGTTTGTAGTAGTGAAGTTCGGGGTTGGATCGATGATAATCGGCGTAGGTTGATCGTTGTAGTCTATCTAGGGTGTTGTCCATGCTGGAGTGTCGATGAACGTACTCTGCGACGCGCTGAGCTGGATCTTGCTGCTCTAGATCTGTTCCAAGAACGTTGCTGCGTCCCTCATAATCAGGATCCTTCATGGCTTCCAAGTACTCTGCCTTAGCTATTGCAGCTGCTGCCTCTTTGTCTACCATAAGTCTTTCTAGAGACACTTGCAGGCGCGCACCTTCTGCTTCTTGCTCTGCCCGCAAACGTGCATTTTCTGCTTCATGCTCTGCCCGCAAACGTGCATTTTCTGCTTCATGCTCTGCTTGTCTCAGCTTTAGATGCATTTCTTTCTCGGCGAAGGAAACCTCGCTTTGGCTGCTTCAGCTTCAGCACGAGCGACAGCAGCCAGCTCTGCTAATGATGACCTGCTAGAGCTTGCTCGTGACCTCGTCTTGAGTGAGGATGTGCTGTTTCGAGACATTGTGCGCTTAGCTGCGTACTGCTGAGTGTTTTGGTGGGAAACTGAGTCTATGTGCGGTGAGCTTCCGCATGGAGGGAATGATGTAGCTCCTCTTGGCGGGCTGCAGTATAGTCCTGCGGCTGTATGGCGGCTGCTGTGATACCCGAATGCGGAGCAGTGTGGGTGTTAGCGGTTCCGTACAGTCTGATCAACTACAGCCTGCAACCGGCTATCAGTTTCACTGAAGGCAGCTAATCTGTTCTTACTTTACAATCACCGCCTGCGACTGGCGGTCTCGTTTTTCACTGTTCTGTCTTCCTCCACGTAGGATGCTGTGTGGATTCCAACATACGGCTAAACCTTCATCCACATCCCAGTAAACAGACTGTGTTGATGCTTAAGCCTTATTTATTAGGGTGATGATAACCAAAACTATAACGTTGAACAACAATGGTGGACAGTATTCATAGTAGATGATCGAATAGTGAATGATGTTGATGTACAAGGTGGATGTTCAGTGAATAATCATAGTGGATTACTGGTGAAAAACTGTAAAGAATAACAGCATTTCAGTATATGCACATACAGGGTGCAACCACATAAATAACTGGGAATTTACAGCAAGAATTATACAGAGTGCATTACACAGTAATTCTAACAGCACTGCCCTATTCTATACAAGAATGCATCTATCTACATGCAGAGTACACCTGAACCTAACTGCAAGCTGCAAAGCACATCTGCCTAACTATATCTGACTATAGGAGCTGCATAAGGCTTAAATACTAACACAAAACATAATGCACCTATAAATTAACGGAAGCTGATGCCAAAATTCAAATATTTTAAATAGAAATTTCTTTATTCAATACATAGAATTAAAAACATATCACACTAGAGATACATATGCATACAAAACAGTACCGCCATATAGAGGTGACCAATAACAGGAATATATACACAATTTCCAAATATATATGGTTGTTAGTTTAAGCTGACACCGAGGCACATATCAAGAGCCCTTGCACAGACAGTATCAAAGTCCAGGCGAGATCCGTTATAGTGTAACGGGGGAATAAAAAGTATTAAGTACCATACTCATGGCTACATACCTAATCTCACTCCCCTTAAAGTTTACAACGTTCAAGGAATAACGCCAATAGTAGGACCAATGTGCATAGCTATCTCAAGTGAACATCTGTATACATAATTACTTCACATAAACCTCACAGGCCAGCCCAAGTAAGTAAATAAGGGTTAATACATAACCTGTATATGCGGCACCTTCCCCGACGCGCGTTTCGCGTTCCGCTTCTTCTAAGGGGGTCTGTATAATGTGTACCATTTGCTCCTTCTATTTATAGCCCACCTTATACATTGGTGACAGCGGAGTAACAATGGCGCTCACGTCTATGTTCCGGGACGCCGCGCCTGCGCAGATCGGCGTCCAGCGTCATCAGTCCACACCCCCATCCGATGCGTCAGAATGGAGGGGCGGAAACAAATGACGCGCATAGACGCGTTACCACGGAGACGCCGGCATCCGGACACATACGGAGCGCACTCACCACTGGAGGAGTGTCTGCAAAGAGCGAACAGATGCTTCGGGGACATAAGTCTAAAAGACGCTATATACCAGGGTCACAACAGGGCTACACTAAGTTCATTGCCCACAGGTATTAGACCAAAGGAGAAAAATGCTGACTACACTTAGCGCAAGAAGAGAAAATACATAGATATAAATCTATCCTAAACAGAAGGGAGATACTACATACAAACATTGCAACATTACACTGCATCTATATATATACACAATATAATAAAGTGCTTGACAGTGCATAAGACACACAATATAATAAAGTGCTTCCAGTACATAACAGAAAACTAACTATATTACCACTCATTAGAAAACCCAGAATAAGCCGGGAATATATAATAACTATATTAAATATTTCAAAAAGAGCAATTATATAAACCTGCAGGAATATGCAAGAATGTGCAAAAATATACACATATACCTACAAACAGCGTCGGACTGGAGTACCTTGGGCCCACCAGAGAAAAATCATTCTTGGGGCCCACCATGCCGTTTAAAAATACCACACAGGATAGATCCTATATACCACACCACACAGGAGAGCTGACAGATCCTCTATATACTACAACACACAGGACAGATCCTATATATACTACACCACTGTTATGTTTGCTAATGACAGGTGTTATGAAGGCAATCCAGAAACACAGTGTGCTTAGCGATCAGAGCGCACACAGTGATCTGACAAATACCCAAAAATACAAGAACGAGCTCTGAGACGTGGAAACTCTGTAGACTGCACACCTGATCCTATCCTAAACACAACTAAAAGCGGCTGTGGATTGCGCCTAACAACTACGTAGGCAACTCGGCACAGCCTAAGAAACTAGCTAGCCTGAAGATAGAAAAATAGGCCTGACTTGCCCCAGAGAAATTCCCCAAAGGAAAAGGCAGCCCCCCACATATAATGACTGTGAGTAAGATGAAAAGACAAAACGTAGGGATGAAATAGATTCAGCAAAGTGGGGCCCGATATTCTAGGACAGAGCGAGGACAGTAAAGCGAACTTTGCAGTCTACAAAAAACCCTAAAGCAAAACCACGCAAAGGGGGCAAAAAAAACCCACCGTGCCGAACTAACGGCACGGCGGTACACCCTTTGCGTCTCAGAGCTTCCAGCAAAACAAAAGACAAGCTGGACAGAAAAAAAGCAACAAAAAAGCAAAAAGCACTTAGCTATACAGAGCAGCAGGTCACAGGAACAATCAGGAGAAGCTCAGATCCAACACTGAAACATTGACAAGGAGCAAGGATAGCAGCATCAGGCGGAGTTAAGTAATGAAGCAGTTAACGAGCTCACCAGAACACCTGAGGGAGGAAGCTCAGAAGCTGCAGTACCACTTGTGACCACAGGAGTGAATTCAGCCACAGAATTCACAACAGTACCCCCCCCTTGAGGAGGGGTCACCGAACCCTCACCAGAGCCCCCAGGCCGACCAGGATGAGCCGCATGAAAGGCACGAACAAGATCGGAAGCATGAACATCAGAGGCAAAAACCCAGGAATTATCTTCCTGAGCATAACCCTTCCATTTAACCAGATACTGGAGTTTCCGTCTAGAAACACGAGAATCCAAAATCTTCTCCACAATATACTCCAATTCCCCCTCCACCAAAACCGGGGCAGGAGGCTCAACAGATGGAACCATAGGTGCCACGTATCTCCGCAACAACGACCTATGGAATACATTATGTATGGAAAAGGAGTCTGGGAGGGTCAAACGAAAAGACACAGGATTGAGAACCTCAGAAATCCTATACGGACCAATAAAACGAGGTTTAAATTTAGGAGAGGAAACCTTCATAGGAATATGACGAGAAGATAACCAAACCAGATCCCCAACACGAAGTCGGGGACCCACACGGCGTCTGCGATTAGCGAAAAGTTGAGCTTTCTCCTGGGACAAGATCAAATTGTCCACTACCTGAGTCCAGATCTGCTGCAACCTATCCACCACAGAATCCACACCAGGACAGTCCGAAGACTCAACCTGTCCTGAAGAGAAACGAGGATGGAACCCAGAATTGCAAAAAAATGGAGAAACCAAGGTAGCCGAGCTGGCCCGATTATTAAGGGCGAACTCAGCCAACGGCAAAAAGGACACCCAATCATCCTGGTCTGCAGAAACAAAACATCTCAGATATGTTTCCAAGGTCTGATTGGTTCGTTCGGTCTGGCCATTAGTCTGAGGATGGAAAGCCGAGGAAAAGGATAGGTCAATGCCCATCCTACCACAAAAGGCTCGCCAGAACCTTGAAACAAACTGGGAACCTCTGTCAGAAACAATATTCTCAGGAATGCCATGCAACCGAACCACATGCTGAAAGAACAAAGGTACCAAATCAGAGGAGGAAGGCAATTTAGCCAAGGGCACCAGATGGACCATTTTAGAAAAGCGATCACAGACCACCCAAATGACTGACATCTTTTGAGAAACGGGAAGGTCAGAAATGAAATCCATCGAAATATGTGTCCAAGGCCTCTTTGGGACCGGCAAGGGCAAAAGCAACCCACTGGCACGAGAACAGCAGGGCTTAGCCCTAGCACAAATCCCACAGGACTGCACAAAAGTACGTACATCCCGTGACAGAGATGGCCACCAGAAGGATCTAGCCACTAACTCTCTGGTACCAAAGATTCCAGGATGACCAGCCAACACCGAACAATGAAGTTCAGAGATAAGTTTATTAGTCCACCTATCAGGGACGAACAGTTTCTCTGCTGGACAACGATCAGGTTTATTCGCCTGAAATTTTTGCAGCACCCGCCGCAAATCAGGGGAGATGGCAGACACAATGACTCCTTCCTTGAGGATACCCGCTGGCTCAGATAAACCCGGAGAGTCGGGCACAAAACTCCTAGACAGAGCATCCGCCTTCACATTTTTAGAGCCCGGAAGGTACGAAATCACAAAGTCGAAGCGGGCAAAAAATAACGACCAACGGGCCTGTCTAGGAGTCAAGCGCTTGGCAGACTCGAGATAAGTCAAGTTCTTATGATCAGTCAATACCACCACGCGATGCTTAGCTCCTTCAAGCCAATGACGCCACTCCTCGAATGCCCACTTCATGGCCAGCAACTCTCGATTGCCCACATCATAATTACGCTCAGCGGGCGAAAACTTCCTGGAAAAGAAAGCACATGGTTTCATCACTGAGCAATCAGAACCTCTCTGTGACAAAACCGCCCCTGCTCCAATCTCAGAAGCATCAACCTCGACCTGGAACGGAAGAGAAACATCTGGCTGACACAACACAGGGGCAGAACAAAAACGACGCTTCAACTCCTGAAAAGCTTCCACAGCAGCAGAAGACCAATTGACCAAATCAGCACCCTTCTTGGTCAAATCGGTCAATGGTTTGGCAATGCTAGAAAAATTACAGATGAAGTGACGATAAAAATTAGCAAAGCCCAGGAACTTTTGCAGACTTTTCAGAGATGTCGGCTGAATCCAATCCTGGATGGCTTGGACCTTAACTGGATCCATCTCGATAGTAGAAGGGGTAAAGATGAACCCCAAAAATGAAACTTTCTGCACACCGAAGAGACACTTTGATCCCTTCACAAACAAAGAGTTAGCACGCAGGACCTGAAAAACCATTCTGACCTGCTTCACATGAGACTCCCAATCATCTGAGAAGATCAAAATGTCATCCAAGTAAACAATCAGGAATTTATCCAGATACTCACGGAAGATGTCATGCATAAAAGACTGAAACACAGATGGAGCATTGGCAAGTCCGAACGGCATCACTAGATACTCAAAATGACCCTCGGGCGTATTGAATGCAGTTTTCCATTCATCTCCTTGCCTGATTCTCACCAGATTATACGCACCACGAAGATCTATCTTAGTGAACCAACTAGCCCCCTTAATCCGAGCAAACAAGTCAGATAACAATGGCAAGGGATACTGAAATTTAACAGTGATCTTATTAAGAAGGCGGTAATCAATACACGGTCTCAGCGAACCATCCTTCTTGGCTACAAAGAAGAACCCTGCTCCCAGTGGTGATGACGATGGGCGAATATGTCCCTTCTCCAGGGATTCCTTCACATAACTGCGCATAGCGGCGTGTTCGGGCACGGATAAATTAAATAATCGACCTTTAGGGAATTTACTACCAGGAATCAAATTGATAGCACAATCACAATCCCTATGCGGAGGTAGAGCATCGGACTTGGGCTCTTCAAATACATCCTGATAATCAGACAAGAACTCTGGGACCTCAGAAGGGGTGGATGACGAAATCGACAAAAATGGAACATCACCATGTACCCCCTGACAACCCCAGCTGGATACCGACATGGAATTCCAATCCAATACTGGATTATGGGTTTGTAGCCATGGCAACCCCAACACGACCACATCATGCAGATTATGCAACACCAGAAAGCGAATAACTTCCTGATGTGCAGGAGCCATGCACATGGTCAGCTGGGCCCAGTATTGAGGTTTATTCTTGGCCAAAGGTGTAGCATCAATTCCTCTCAATGGAATAGGACACCGCAAAGGCTCCAAGAAAAACCCACAACGTTTAGCATAATCCAAATCCATCAGATTCAGGGCAGCGCCCGAATCCACAAACGCCATGACAGAAAACGACGACAAAGAGCATATCAAGGTAATGGACAGAAGGAATTTGGACTGTACAGTACCAATGACGGCAGACCTAGCGGACCGCTTAGTGCGCTTAGGACAATCAGAAATAGCATGAGTGGAATCACCACAGTAGAAACACAGACCATTCAGACGTCTGTATTCCTGCCGTTCAACTCTAGTCATAGTCCTATCGCACTGCATAGGCTCAGGTTTAACCTCAGGCAGTACCGCCAAATGGTGCACAGATTTACGCTCGCGCAAGCGTCGACCGATCTGAATGGCCAAAGACAAAGACTCATTCAAACCAGCAGGCATAGGAAATCCCACCATGACATCCTTAAGAGCCTCAGAGAGACCCTTTCTGAACAAAGCTGCCAGCGCAGATTCATTCCACTGAGTGAGTACTGACCATTTCCTAAATTTCTGACAATATACTTCTGTATCATCCTGACCCTGGCACAAAGCCAGCAAATTTTTCTCAGCCTGATCCACTGAATTAGGCTCATCGTACAGCAATCCGAGCGCCAGGAAAAACGCATCGACACTACTCAATGCAGGGTCTCCTGGCGCAAGAGAAAATGCCCAGTCTTGAGGGTCGCCGCGCAAAAAAGAAATAATAATCAAAACCTGTTGAATAGGATTACCAGAAGAATGAGGTTTCAAGGCCAGAAATAGCTTACAATTATTTTTGAAACTTAGAAACTTAGTTCTATCTCCAAAAAACAAATCAGGAATAGGAATTCTTGGTTCTAACATAGATTTCTGATCAATAGTATCTTGAATTTTTTGTACATTTATAACGAGATTATCCATTGAAGAGCACAGACCCTGAATATCCATGTCCACACCTGTGTCCAGAATCACCCAAATGTCTAGGGGAAAAAAAAAAAGTGAACACAGAGCAGAAAGAAAAAAAAAAAAAAAAATGATGTCAGAACTTTTTCTTTCCCTCTATTGAGAATCATTAGTTGGCTCCTTGTACTGTTATGTTTGCTAATGACAGGTGTTATGAAGGCAATCCAGAAACACAGTGTGCTTAGCGATCAGAGCGCACACAGTGATCTGACAAATACCCAAAAATACAAGAACGAGCTCTGAGACGTGGAAACTCTGTAGACTGCACACCTGATCCTATCCTAAACACAACTAAAAGCGGCTGTGGATTGCGCCTAACAACTACCTAGGCAACTCGGCACAGCCTAAGAAACTAGCTAGCCTGAAGATAGAAAAATAGGCCTGACTTGCCCCAGAGAAATTCCCCAAAGGAAAAGGCAGCCCCCCACATATAATGACTGTGAGTAAGATGAAAAGACAAAACGTAGGGATGAAATAGATTCAGCAAAGTGGGGCCCGATATTCTAGGACAGAGCGAGGACAGTAAAGCGAACTTTGCAGTCTACAAAAAACCCTAAAGCAAAACCACGCAAAGGGGGCAAAAAAAACCCACCGTGCCGAACTAACGGCACGGCGGTACACCCTTTGCGTCTCAGAGCTTCCAGCAAAACAAAAGACAAGCTGGACAGAAAAAAAGCAACAAAAAAGCAAAAAGCACTTAGCTATACAGAGCAGCAGGTCACAGGACCAATCAGGAGAAGCTCAGATCCAACACTGAAACATTGACAAGGAGCAAGGATAGCAGCATCAGGCGGAGTTAAGTAACATAGTAACATAGTAACATAGTTAGTAAGGCCGAAAAAAGACATTTGTCCATCCAGTTCAGCCTATATTCCATCATAATAAATACCCAGATCTACGTCCTTCTACAGAACCTAATAATTGTATGATACAATATTGTTCTGCTCCAGGAAGACATCCAGGCCTCTCTTGAACCCCTCGACTGAGTTCGCCATCACCACCTCCTCAGGCAAGCAATTCCAGATTCTCACTGCCCTAACAGTAAAGAATCCTCTTCTATGTTGGTGGAAAAACCTTCTCTCCTCCAGACGCAAAGAATGCCCCCTTGTGCCCGTCACCTTCCTTGGTATAAACAGATCCTCAGCGAGATATTTGTATTGTCCCCTTATATACTTATACATGGTTATTAGATCGCCCCTCAGTCGTCTTTTTTCTAGACTAAATAATCCTAATTTCGCTAATCTATCTGGGTATTGTAGTTCTCCCATCCCCTTTATTAATTTTGTTGCCCTCCTTTGTACTCTCTCTAGTTCCATTATATCCTTCCTGAGCACCGGTGCCCAAAACTGGACACAGTACTCCATGTGCGGTCTAACTAGGGATTTGTACAGAGGCAGTATAATGCTCTCATCATGTGTATCCAGACCTCTTTTAATGCACCCCATGATCCTGTTTGCCTTGGCAGCTGCTGCCTGGCACTGGCTGCTCCAGGTAAGTTTATCATTAACTAGGATCCCCAAGTCCTTCTCCCTGTCAGATTTACCCAGTGGTTTCCCGTTCAGTGTGTAATGGTGATATTGATTCCCTCTTCCCATGTGTATAACCTTACATTTATCATTGTTAAACCTCATCTGCCACCTTTCAGCCCAAGTTTCCAACTTATCCAGATCCATCTGTAGCAGAATACTATCTTCTCTTGTATTAACTGCTTTACATAGTTTTGTATCATCTGCAAATATCGATATTTTACTGTGTAAACCTTCTACCAGATCATTAATGAATATGTTGAAGAGAACAGGTCCCAATACTGACCCCTGCGGTACCCCACTGGTCACAGCGACCCAGTTAGAGACTATACCATTTATAACCACCCTCTGCTTTCTATCACTAAGCCAGTTACTAACCCATTTACACACATTTTCCCCCAGACCAAGCATTCTCATTTTGTGTAGTAATTGTGTAAGTAATGAAGCAGTTACCGAGCTCACCAGAACACCTGAGGGAGGAAGCTCAGAAGCTGCAGTACCACTTGTGACCACAGGAGTGAATTCAGCCACAGAATTCACAACACACCACACAGGAGAGCTGACAGATCCTCTATATACTACACCACACAGGAGAGCTGACAGATCCTCTATATACTACACCACACGGGAGAGCTGACAGATCCTCTATATAATACACCACACAGGAGAGCTGACAGATCCTCTATATACTACACCACACGGGAGAGCTGACAGATCCTCTATATACTACACCACACAGGACAGATCCTCTATATACTACACCACACAGGAGAGCTGACAGATCCTCTATATACTACACCACACAGGAGAGCTGACAGATCCTCTATATACTACACCACACAGGAGAGCTGACAGATCCTCTATATACCACACCACACAGGAGAGCTGACAGATCCTCTATATACTACACCACACAGGACAGATCCTCTATATACTACACCACACAGGAGAGCTGACAGATCCTCTATATACTACACCACATAGGAGAGCTGACAGATCCTCTATATACTACACCACACAGGAGAGCTGACAGATCCTCTATATACTACACCACACGGGAGAGCTGACAGATCCTCTATATACTACACCACACAGGAGAGCTGACAGATCCTCTATATACTACACCACACAGGACAGATCCTCTATATACTACACCACACAGGAGAGCTGACAGATCCTCTATATAATACACCACACAGGAGAGCTGACAGATTCTCTATATACACTACACCACACGGGAGAGCTGACAGATCCTCTATATAATACACCACACAGGAGAGCTGACAGATCCTCTATATACTACACCACACAGGAGAGCTGACAGATCCTCTATATACTACACCACACGGGAGAGCTGACAGATCCTCTATATAATACACCACACAGGAGAGCTGACAGATCCTCTATATACTACACCACACGGGAGAGCTGACAGATCCTCTATATACTACACCACACAGGACAGATCCTCTATATTATACTACACCACACAGGAGAGCAGACAGATCCTCTATATACTACACCACATAGGAGAGCTGACAGATCCTCTATATAATACACCACACAGGAGAGCTGACAGATCCTCTATATACTACACCACACAGGAGAGCTGACAGATCCTCTATATACTACACCACACAGGACAGATCCTCTATATACTACACCACACAGGAGAGCTGACAGATCCTCTATATAATACACCACAAAGGAGAGCTGACAGATCCTCTATATACTACACCACACGGGAGAGCTGACAGATCCTCTATATACTACACCACACAGGACAGATCCTCTATATTATACTACACCACACAGGAAAGCAGACAGATCCTCTATATACTACACCACATAGGAGAGCTGACAGATCCTCTATATAATACACCACACAGGAGAGCTGACAGATCCTCTATATACTACACCACACAGGAGAGCTGACAGATCCTCTATATACTACACCACACAGGACAGATCCTCTATATACTACACCACACAGGAGAGCTGACAGATCCTCTATATAATACACCACACAGGAGAGCTGACAGATCCTCTATATACTACACCACACGGGAGAGCTGACAGATCCTCTATATAATACACCACACAGGAGAGCTGACAGATCCTCTATATACTACACCACACGGGAGAGCTGACAGATCCTCTATATACTACACCACACAGGACAGATCCTCTATATAATACACCACACAGGAGAGCTGACAGATCCTCTATATACTACACCACATAGGAGAGCTGACAGATCCTCTATATACTACACCACACGGGAGAGCTGACAGATCCTCTATATACTACACCACACGGGAGAGCTGACAGATCCTCTATATACTACACCACACGGGAGAGCTGACAGATCCTCTATATACAACACCACACAGGAGAGCTGACAGATCCTCTATATACTACAACACACAGGACAGATCCTCTATATACTACACCACACACGAGAGCTGACAGATCCTCTATATACTACACCACACAGGAGAGCTGACAGATCCTCTATATACTACACCACACAGGACAGATCCTCTATATACTACACCACACAGGAGAGCTGACAGATCCTCTATATAATACACCACACAGGAGAGCTGACAGATCCTCTATATACTACACCACACGGGAGAGCTGACAGATCCTCTATATACTACACCACACGGGAGAGCTGACAGATCCTCTATATACAACACCACACAGGAGAGCTGACAGATCCTCTATATACTACAACACACAGGACAGATCCTCTATATACTACACCACACACGAGAGCTGACAGATCCTCTATATACTACACCACACAGGAGAGCTGACAGATCCTCTATATACTACACCACACAGGACAGATCCTCTATATACTACACCACACAGGAGAGCTGACAGATCCTCTATATAATACACCACACAGGAGAGCTGACAGATCCTCTATATACTACACCACACGGGAGAGCTGACAGATCCTCTATATAATACACCACACAGGAGAGCTGACAGATCCTCTATATACTACACCACACAGGAGAGCTGACAGATCCTCTATATACTACACCACACAGGAGAGCTGACAGATCCTCTATATACTACACCACACAGGACAGATCCTCTATATACTACACCACACAGGAGAGCTGACAGATCCTCTATATAATACACCACACAGGAGAGCTGACAGATCCTCTATATACTACACCACACGGGAGAGCTGACAGATCCTCTATATAATACACCACACAGGAGAGCTGACAGATCCTCTATATACTACACCACACGGGAGAGCTGACAGATCCTCTATATAATACACCACACAGGAGAGCTGACAGATCCTCTATATACTACACCACACGGGAGAGCTGACAGATCCTCTATATACTACACCACACAGGACAGATCCTCTATATACTACACCACACAGGAGAGCTGACAGATCCTCTATATACTACACCACATAGGAGAGCTGACAGATCCTCTATATACTACACCACACGGGAGAGCTGACAGATCCTCTATATACTACACCACACGGGAGAGCTGACAGATCCTCTATATACTACACCACACAGGAGAGCTGACAGAACCTCTATATACTACACCACACAGGACAGATCCTCTATATACTACACCACACACGAGAGCTGGCAGATCCTCTATATACTACACCACACAGGACAGATCCTCTATATACTACACCACACAGGAGAGCTGACAGATCCTCTATATACTACACCACACGGGAGAGCTGACAGATCCTCTATATACTACACCACACGGGAGAGCTGACAGATCCTCTATATACTACACCACACAGGAGAGCTGACAGATCCTCTATATACTACACCACACGGGAGAGCTGACAGATCCTCTATATACTACACCACACAGGAGAGCTGACAGAACCTCTATATACTACACCACACAGGACAGATCCTCTATATACTACACCACACACGAGAGCTGGCAGATCCTCTATATACTACACCACACAGGACAGATCCTCTATATACTACACCACACAGGAGAGCTGACAGATCCTCTATATACTACACCACACGGGAGAGCTGACAGATCCTCTATATACTACACCACACGGGAGAGCTGACAGATCCTCTATATACTACACCACACAGGAGAGCTGACAGATCCTCTATATACTACATCATACGGGAGAGCTGACAGATCCTCTATATACTACACCACACGGGAGAGCTGACAGATCCTCTATATACTACACCGCACAGGGGAGCTGACAGATCCTCTATGTACTACACCACACAGGGGAGCTGACAGATCCTCTATATTCTACACCACACAGGGGAGCTGACAGATCCTCTATATACTACACCACACGGGAGAGCTGACAGATCCTCTATATACTACACCACACGGGAGAGCTGACAGATCCTCTATATACTACACCACACAGGACAGATCCTCTATATTATACTACACCACACAGGAGAGCAGACAGATCCTCTATATACTACACCACATAGGAGAGCTGACAGATCCTCTATATAATACACCACACAGGAGAGCTGACAGATCCTCTATATACTACACCACACAGGAGAGCTGACAGATCCTCTATATACTACACCACACAGGACAGATCCTCTATATACTACACCACACAGGAGAGCTGACAGATCCTCTATATAATACACCACAAAGGAGAGCTGACAGATCCTCTATATACTACACCACACGGGAGAGCTGACAGATCCTCTATATACTACACCACACAGGACAGATCCTCTATATTATACTACACCACACAGGAAAGCAGACAGATCCTCTATATACTACACCACATAGGAGAGCTGACAGATCCTCTATATAATACACCACACAGGAGAGCTGACAGATCCTCTATATACTACACCACACAGGAGAGCTGACAGATCCTCTATATACTACACCACACAGGACAGATCCTCTATATACTACACCACACAGGAGAGCTGACAGATCCTCTATATAATACACCACACAGGAGAGCTGACAGATCCTCTATATACTACACCACACGGGAGAGCTGACAGATCCTCTATATAATACACCACACAGGAGAGCTGACAGATCCTCTATATACTACACCACACGGGAGAGCTGACAGATCCTCTATATACTACACCACACAGGACAGATCCTCTATATAATACACCACACAGGAGAGCTGACAGATCCTCTATATACTACACCACATAGGAGAGCTGACAGATCCTCTATATACTACACCACACGGGAGAGCTGACAGATCCTCTATATACTACACCACACGGGAGAGCTGACAGATCCTCTATATACAACACCACACAGGAGAGCTGACAGATCCTCTATATACTACAACACACAGGACAGATCCTCTATATACTACACCACACACGAGAGCTGACAGATCCTCTATATACTACACCACACAGGAGAGCTGACAGATCCTCTATATACTACACCACACAGGACAGATCCTCTATATACTACACCACACAGGAGAGCTGACAGATCCTCTATATAATACACCACACAGGAGAGCTGACAGATCCTCTATATACTACACCACACGGGAGAGCTGACAGATCCTCTATATAATACACCACACAGGAGAGCTGACAGATCCTCTATATACTACACCACACGGGAGAGCTGACAGATCCTCTATATACTACACCACACAGGACAGATCCTCTATATACTACACCACACAGGAGAGCTGACAGATCCTCTATATACTACACCACATAGGAGAGCTGACAGATCCTCTATATACTACACCACACGGGAGAGCTGACAGATCCTCTATATACTACACCACACGGGAGAGCTGACAGATCCTCTATATACTACACCACACAGGAGAGCTGACAGAACCTCTATATACTACACCACACAGGACAAATCCTCTATATACTACACCACACACGAGAGCTGGCAGATCCTCTATATACTACACCACACAGGACAGATCCTCTATATACTACACCACACAGGAGAGCTGACAGATCCTCTATATACTACACCACACGGGAGAGCTGACAGATCCTCTATATACTACACCACACGGGAGAGCTGACAGATCCTCTATATTCTACACAACACAGGAGAGCTGACAGATCCTCTATATACTACACCACAAGGGAGAGCTGACAGATCCTCTATATACTACACCACACGGGAGAGCTGACAGATCCTCTATGTACTACACCACACAGGGGAGCTGACAGATCCTCTATATACTACACCACACAGGGGAGCTGACAGATCCTCTATATACTACACCACACGGGAGAGCTGACAGATCCTCTATATACTACACCACACAGGAGACCTGACAGATCCTCTATATACTACACCACAGGAGAGCTGACAGATCCTCTATATACTACACCACACAGGAGAGCTGACAGATCCTCTATATACTACACCACACAGGAGAGCTGACAGATCCTCTATATACTACACCACACAGGAGAGGAGACAGATCCTCTATATACTACACCACACAGGAGAGATGACAGATCCTCTATATACTACATCACACAGGAGAGCCGACAGATCCTCTATATACTACACCACACAGGAGAGCTGACAGATCCTCTATATACTACACCACACAGGAGAGCTGACAGATCCTCTATATACTACACCACACGGGAGAGCTGACAGATCCTCTATATACTACACCACACAGGAGACCTGACAGATCCTCTATATACTACACCACACAGGAGAGCTGACAGATCCTCTATATACTACACCACACAGGAGAGCTGACAGATCCTCTATATACTACACCACACAGGAGAGCTGACAGATCCTCTATATACTACACCACACAGGAGAGGAGACAGATCCTCTATATACTACACCACACAGGAGAGCTGACAGATCCTCTATGTACCACAACACACAGGAGAGCCGACAGATCCTCTATATACTACACCACACAGGAGAGCTGACAGATCCTCTATATTCTACACAACACAGGAGAGCTGACAGATCCTCTATATTCTACACAACACAGGAGAGCTGACAGATCCTCTATATACTACACCACACGGGAGAGCTGACAGATCCTCTATATACTACACCACACAGGAGAGCTGACAGATCCTCTATATACTACACCACACGGGAGAGCTGACAGATCCTCTATATACATACATACATATACATACATCTCTATATACTACACCACACATGAGAACAGTAATGTAGGTCCAGTGTGTGTAGTAAAATACTTACCGGTGGCCATATTCCACTGCAATGAAGAAGACAGAAGCAACGACACAGCGGCAGAAGACGGCGACTGCTGAGTATTTTATTACGCACAGGGAAGCTCTCTGTTGGGGGCGAGACATTGTTTTTATTAGTATGATTTTGGTATAGATGTGATTTTTTTCATCACTGTGTCACCTCTATTTTCCTGTGGGCTCCCTCCCCCACTGTCACCTCTATTTTCCTGTGGGCTCCCTCCCCCACTGTGTCACCTCTATTTTCCTGTGGGCCCCCTCCCCCACTGTGTCACCTCTATTTTCCTGTGGACCCCCTTCCCCACTGTGTCCCCCAATATCCTGTGGGCCCCCTCCCCCACTGTGCTACCTCTATTTTCCTGTGGGCCCCCTCCCCCACTGTGCTACCTCTATTTTCCTGTGGGCCCCCTCCCCCACTGTGCTACCTCTATTTTCCTGTGTCCCCTCCCCCACTGTGCTACCTCTATTTTCCTGTGGGCCCCCTCCCCCACTGTGCTACCTCTATTTTCCTGTGTCCCCTCCCCCACTGTGCTACCTCTATTATCCTGTGGGCCCCCTCCCCCACTGTGCTACCTCTATTTTCCTGTGTCCCCTCCCCCACTGTGCTACCTCTATTTTCCTGTGTGTCCCCTCCCCCACTGTGTCACCTCTATTTTCCTGTGTGTCCCCTCCCCCACTGTCACCTCTATTTTCCTGTGGGCCCCCTCCCCCACTGTCACCTCTATTTTCCTGTGGCCCCCCTCCCCCACTATGTCACCTCTGATTTCCTATGGGCCTAGTCAGAGAGGGAAAGGGGAGCCACAGTAAAATAGAGGTGGATGACACAATAGGGGAGGGGGTCCACAAGAAAATTAGAATATCACTGTGGGCCCCCTCCCCTAACTGCCTGTGCAGGCATCATAGAGTTATTTACTTACAGTCACAGTGACTCTGACTGCAGCCATCAGACTCCTTCTGCTCCACTGCTGCTTGGGTAGGACTGCTGACCAATCACAGCACAGCTCCTTGCCTGAGCTGTGCTGTGAGCTCACACAAAGAAAACTAACGCTGATTGGCTGAATTGCAGCCAATCAGCGTTTACACTGCTGCCCAGGGCTTTGTGGATTGTGAAGAGGAGCAGAGATCGTACCCATCACAGGAGACAGGTGACTGCGGGTCAGCTGTGTGTGCTGTCTGCTCTCAGCCTCACAGTCAGCTGTTCCTTTGACTGTGCTGCCGGCTGAAGAGAGGGTCGGCACACACACAGCTCTCCTGGCAGAGTAATGGCAGCAGGTGATGTGAAGGAGCTGCTCCTGCACTTCCCATCACCTGTGCAGTCTGCCAGCTGCGCCGTCTATACAATAAAGTGCGCACTGCTGTGCGCAAGCTATGAGCATGCAGGGCAGGCACAAATGAAGGAGGCAGGAGATGGGGGGCGGGGCCAGGCTCGGACTGGCCCACCGGGGAACCGGTGGATCCCCCGGTGGGCCCCTGCCTCCGACAGTCTCTCTCCTGAGCATTGCTGCATGCCCGATTTAAGCTCCGCCTCTCCCCGCCCATCAGACGAGGAGAGAAAAGTCGTGCTCCTGCATATGCCTGGTATAATGGTGGGGATCATTGCCTCAGACTGCAGCATGAGAGAGCAGGGTGCGGGCTGGATCTCTTCCCTCCCCGGAGTCTCTGGCTAGGATGGGAGGAGGGAGGCTCAGCACAGCCATTTACCTGACCTGCACTCAGATGCTGCTCCTGGAGCCTGACAGCAGTAAGCCCCGTCCACCAGCATGGACCGGGTCAGGCTGCTGCAACAGTCATGCGGCCAAGGAGGAAAGCTGTGCAGCCGCTGAAGCTAGCAGTGATGAAAGTGCTAATGGAAGTGAAGAGGTGTCTGCGGCTCCTGCACTTCTCCAAGCCAAGCTCTGAGCTATGTCGTCGGCACGGTCAGGAGGGGGAGGGGAGGCTCCAGAGGAACACAGTGCTGACCTGAAGTGAGTACTGGAGCTTCCTGTTTATGTCTATCCTGACTCTCTCCTGGCGTCCACACCAACAAAAGCTGTTTGTTTTTTCTGTTTGCCCCTCACAGCTGCACTCTTTCTGCCCCCTCTACCCTTTCTGCCTCCTAGTAGTTGTTGATATTGCTTTACCTTCCCCCACTGCTCAGCTGTGATGGTGACAAGAGCGTCCCCATCTTCTTCATGGCACTTGCTGCCCGAAATCCTATGTTATTTCTGTGTGTGCATAAGGTGTGTACACAAATCATAATATGTACACTATCTAGAGATGTACAGTGTATGTCTGTGATGCATTTATGTCAATAAGTGACTGTATGTATACATGTGACATTTTTAGTTTATAGTCAGACATTAAAAAGCACCGCAACAAAAACACATGTACTAAAGATACCTGGTATTTTTATATGCAGAATGAACAATGACTATATTTATAATGTCATTTATCACAGAAATATAACAGTAAAAAAAGCCATCTCTCCAGTTTGCATCGGGTGCTCTATAACAGTGATCAAAAGGAAAGAATAGGAAAGTTGTCCTATTGTTGCTGGGTACCGGCTGGGGGGTGATAACAGCAATCACATAATCACACAGCAGAAAATCCAGCCCTGATCATGTTCTCCGGGGTCTCGGGTACCCCTGGTAGCAGAGACCCTGGAGATTTTCTGACTCAGGGGCGCTACAGCTTTATCCCTGATTGCCATTTTAAAACGGCGATGAGGAAATAAGGACACATAGCTTAATGAGTATCGGCGGTGGCTAAAGGTTTAAACTAAGGCTATGATCACGCAATCAGTATTTGGTCAGTATTCTACCTCAGTATTTGTAAGCCAAAACCAGGAGAGGAACAGTCAGGGGGAAAGTAAAAGGCCGGGGTCATATTTGCGAGTGCAATGTGAGAGACTCGCACGAGTCTCTCACCTCAATACCCGACACTGCCGCCGGCATTTGGGACCGGAGTGTGCGGCTGCATAGAAATACAGTGCCAGGAATTGATGCGAGAGACTCGTGCGAGTCTCTTGCATTGCACTCAGAAGTGTGACCCCAGCCTAAGGCTAAGTTCACACTGGGCATCTTTGCTGTGTTTTAATGCGTTTTTTATACTAATTTTCACCTGCGTTTTACAGTACCAGCAGAGCCTATGAAATTTCAGAGATCTCATGCACATACATTGGTTTATTTTTTATCAGTATTTTGTGCTTTGCATGGTTTTTTGGATGTAGAGCATGTCACTTTTTTCAGCGTTTTTTTAGTGTTTTTCACACATTGAATTGAATGGAAAAAAATGCATGAAAAAAACTCACCAAAAATGCAGTGGAACCTGCCAAGCACTCAGGTTTTGCTGCAGAAACTGATGTAAAATACTGATAGGCTGTGTGCACACGTTGCGGATTTCCTGCTGATCCGCAACATTTTTTTCTATGTAGAAATGCTACAGAACCGCAAGTGATTTACAATACAATGTAAATCAATGGGAAAATAAAAGTGCTCTGCTAATGGTGCGGAAAAATCCGCAGGGAATCCGCAGTGGATTAAAAAAAGGACCATGTCAATTCTTTGTGCGTTTCTGTACCCATTCCATTATAGAAAAGCGCAGGGCTAAAAACGCATAAAATCCGCAAGAAAAACGCGCAGATTTTGACCAGCGTTTTCTAGCAAGAGATGCAGAATCCGCACAGAAAATTCCAGAGGCAAATCAGCAACGTGTGCACATAGCCATAGTGTGACCATAGCCTTAAAGAAATGGATCTGTCAAAAATAGACAAAAATGGCGATGGAGAGAACCAATTAAATACTGTAATCAGGTCTTTGTTGTTTCCGTTAGTGTCCATTTTTTTAGCAGAAAAAAAATGTGCAGCATGTTGTACCTGTACTAGTGAATATGATGAAACTTACTACTGAGCCTCTTAACACATACTACAACACAAAGGTGAACCTAGCCTGGGTATTGAAATTTAGAGTGGGCCCCTGGAGTCAGTTCCACTGGTGGGCCCTAGCCACCCCAGTCCGACACTGGGCGGGGCCCACCGGAGGATCCTCCGGTGCCCCAGTCCGACCCTGCCTACAAAAAATATATATCAGAGATGTGACAAAAATGTAAATACATCTTAGAAACCGTATACATTGGCACACGCATAGTTAAAAATATATAATAATTGAGTATAAACATATAAACAACAAAACAACAGGTAAGTATTCCCCAGATCTTTAACATATAAGATCCTCTCTTCAGTTTTTTCATATATTAGCGGATAAATAATATTGGAGCATCATAGACTGGTCCTTCCAAACACCTCCAGACGTATTCACTCCCGGTCGTCCAAAGGGGGCAGGATGGTTCAAAATACAAATAGACGGCATATAAAACTAAAAAGCAAGAAAAATATATTAAAACCATAATAATAAAAACATGAGCTAAAAAACACCAACAGACTACAGGAAAGGGGCAAAACTAAGGACTTCATTTAAACCATGCGGCTGGATGGAATTAATTTTCATAATCCATCTCACCTCTAATTGGGCCAGAGTTTTTCTCCAGTTGCCACCTCTTGCCCCTATAAACACTTTATCAATGCCAGAAATTTTCAAGAGCTTCGCATTGCAGTCATGGACAAGTTTAAAGTGTCTCGGCACTGGTTTTAGCTCCGAAATATCATTTACCTCACGTGCATTAACTATGTCCCTATAGTGTTCTCTAGCTCGAGTTTTGAGCTGCCTGGACGTCAGGCCCACATAAATTTTCTGGCACGGACAGGTGGCATAATATATTACGCCAATAGTGTCACACGTAATATGTTGGGTAATGGTATATGTTTTCAGGCCATCGCTGGATTCAAATGTTAGCGCTTTTTGCATATTGGGGCAGGCGATTCAGTTGTTGCAAGGGTAAAATCCCCATTTAGGTCCTTTTGATCCAAAAGCCCTAGTCATATCTTCACCAGCATGGTAACTATGCACCAACATATCTTTGAGGTTTCGAGACCTTCTATAGGTGATAGATGGAGTATCACTCACATGTTTAGATATGGTGGAGCCTCTGTTCAGATCTGAGGAAAAATGGCTTCTGAAGCTTGTCTTCACAAGAAGAATGTGGGCGGAACTAACCCATAAGACATTGCTCTTAGGAGGGAAAGGTTGCTAAACAACATGAAAAGTAGGCAACTGATGACCTCCAGTGGCCACAACTTGAATAACATGATAATTAACTTTCTGCACATTAAGATGGGCAGAACAACCCGACCTATAAAACAGTCACACAAGTTAACCCTTAGAGTAAACAACGTAAAAAAAAATAACATGGCAAAAATCTATGCTTTTTCATACTGCTGGAAAAAAGTGGAATAAAACGCCATCAAAAAGACAAATATACCGTATATACTCGAGTATAAGCCGAGATTTTCAGCCCATTTTTTGGGGCTGAAAGTCCCCCTCTCGGCTTATACTCGAGTCATATACCCGGGTGTCAGCAGGGGAGGGAGAGCGGGGGCTGTGTAGTCATACTTACCTGCTGCGGCGCGGTCCCTGCAGTCCCTGGCTTCTCCGGCGCTGCAGATTCTTCCTGTACTGAGCGGTCACATGGCACCGCTCATTACAGAAATGAATAGGCGGCTCCGCCTCCATAGGGGTGTTTTGTTTTGTTTTCTTTTTGGAAAAATACATAACAATCTATTGAAACGAAAAAGATGATGCTAATGTAAAGTAGACATATGGGAAATGTTATTAACCATTTTGTGTGGTAAAACTATCTGATTTAACCCCTTCATGACCCAGCCTATTTTGACCTTAAAGACCTTGCCGTTTTTTGCAATTCTGACCAGTGTCCCTTTATGAGGTAATAACTCAGGAACGCTTCAACGGATCCTAGCGGTTCTGAGATTGTTTTTTCTTGACATATTGGGCTTCATGTTAGTCGTAAATTTAGGTCAATAAATTCTGCGTTTATTTGTGATAAAACGGAAATTTGGCGAAAATTTTGAAAATTTCGCAATTTTCACATTTTGAATTTTTATTCTGTTAAACCAGAGAGTTATGTGACACAAAATAGTTAATAAATAACATTTCCCACATGTATACTTTACCCCAAAAGTTGTTGTCCAGTTTCTCCTGAGTACGCTGATACCTCATATGTGGGGGTAAACCACTGTTTGGGCGCACGGCAGGGCTTGGAAGGGAAGGAGCGCCATTTGACTTTTTGAATGAAAAATTGGCTCCACTCTTTAGCGGACACCATGTCACGTTTGGAGAGCCACCGCGTGCCTAAAAATTGGAGCTCCCCCACAAGTGACCCCATTTTGGAAACTAGACGCCCCAAGGAACTTATCTAGATGCATAGTGAGCACTTTGAACCCCCAGGTGCTTCACAAATTGATCCGTAAAAATGAAAAAGTACTTTTTTTTCTCAAAAAAATTTTATAGCCTCAATTTTTTCATTTTCACATGGGCAACAGGATAAAATGGATCCTAAAATTTGTTAGGCAATTTCTCCTGAGTACACCAATACCTCACATGTGGGGGTAAACCACTGTTTGGGCAAATGGTAAAGCTCGGAAGGGAAGGAGCGCCATTTGACTTTTTGAATGAAAAATTATCTCCATCGTTAGCGGACACCATGTCGCGTTTGGAGAGCCCCTGTGTGCCTAAACTTTGGAGCTCCCCCACAAGTGACCCCATTTTGGAAACTAGACCCTCCAAGGGACTTATCTAGATGCCTAGTGAGCACTTTAAACCCTCAGGTGCTTCACAAATTGATCTGTAAAAATGAAAAAGTACTTTTTTTTTCACAAAAAAATTATTTTCGCCTCAATTTTTTCATTTTCACATGGGCAATAGGATAAAATGGATCATAAAATTTGTTGGGAAATTTCTCCCGAGTACGCCGATACCTCATATGTGGGGATAAACCACTGTTTGGGCACACGGCAGGGCTCGGAAGGGAAGGCGCGCCATTTGACTTTTTGAATGGAAAATTAGCTCCAATTGTTAGCGGACACCATGTCGCGTTTGGAGAGCCCCTGTGTGCCTAAACATTGGAGCTCCCCCACAAGTGACCCCATTTTGGAAACAAGACCCCCCAATGAACTTATCTAGATGCATATTGAGCACTTTAAATCCCCAGGTGCTTCCCAGAAGTTTATAACGCAGAGCCATGAAAATAAAAAATAATTTTTCTTTCCTCAAAAATGATTTTTTAGCCTGGAATTTCCTATTTTGCCAAGGGTAATAGGAGAAATTGGACCACAAATGTTGTTGTCCAGTTTGTCCTGAGTACACAGATACCCCATATGTGGGGGTAAACCACTGTTTGGGCGCACGGCAGGGCTCGGAAGGGAAGACACGCCATTTGGCTTTTTAAATGGAAAATTAGCTCCAATCATTAGCGGACACCATGTCACGTTTGGAGAGCCCCTGTGTGCCTAAACTGTCATGATCCCAATGGCAGGGGATCACAAAAGGACAAGCACAAAAAACAAAACAAGCTCTAGGGTGATGGAAACTGAGCTGACCGCGATCCTGAACCTAAACACACAACTAGCTGTAGCCGGGGAACGTGCCTACGATGATTCCTAGACGTCTCGCGCCAGCCGAAGGACTAACTTCCCCTATTAGAAGAAACACAGACCTCTCTTGCCTCCAGAGAAACACCCCACAGAAATAGCAGCCCCCCACATGTAATGACGGTGAAATGAGAGGAAAGCACATACGTAGTTATGAAAACAGATTCAGCAAAATGAGGCCCGCTAAAGCTAGATAGCAGAGGATACAAAAGTGAACTGCGCGGTCAGCGAAAAACCCTACAAAAAAACCATCCTGAAATTACTTGAACTCATGTGCCAACTCATGGAACATGAGGAGTAATATCAGCCCACTAGAGCAACCAGCAAAAAGGAATCACATATCTGCAAGCTGGACTAAGACAAAAATTAAGCAAAACGTGGAACAGGAAAATCAAAAACTTAGCTTGTCCTGAAGATTACAGAAGCGGGAAGCAGAGGAAACAAGACACACTGATTACATTGATAGCCGGCGAGGAAATGACAAGAAAGCCAGGTTAAATAGGAAACTCCCATATCCTGATAGAACAGGTGGACACCAGAGACCGCAGAGAACACAAGTCACCCAGTACCATCTGTAACCACCAGAGGGAGCCCAAAAACAGAATCCACAACACTAAACATTGGAGATCCCCCACAAATGACCCCATTTTGGAAACTAGACCCCCAAAGGAACTAATCTAGATGTGTGGTGAGGACTTTGAACCCCCAAGAGCTTCACAGAAGTTTATAACGCAGAGCCATGAAAATAAAAATAAAAAATTATTTTCTCAAAAATGATCTTTTAGCCTGCAATTTTTTATTTTCCCAAGGGTAACAGGAGAAATTTGACCCCAAAAGTTGTTGTCCAGTTTCTCCTGAGTACGCTGATACCCCATATGTGGGGGTTAACTACTGTTTGGGCACATGCCGGGGCTCGGAATTGAAGTAGTGACGTTTTGAAATGCAGACTTTGATGGAATGCTCTGCGGGCGTCACGTTGCGTTTGCAGAGCCCCTGATGTGGCTAAACAGTAGAAACCCCCCACAAGTGACCCCATTTTGGAAACTAGACCCCGAAAGGAACTTATCTAGATGTGTGGTGAGCACTTTGAACCCCCAAGTGCTTCATAGAAGTTTATAATGCAGAGCCGTGAAAATAATAAATACGTTTTCTTTCCTCAAAAATGATGTTTTAGCAAGCATTTTTTTATTTTCACAAGGGTAAAAAGAGAATTTGGACCCCAGTAATTGTTGCGCAGTTTATCCTGAGTATGCTGGTACCCCTTATGTGGGGGTAAACCACTGTTTGGGCACACGTTGGGGCTCGGAATTGAGGGAGCACCATTTGACTTTTTGAATACAAGATTGGCTGGAATCAATTGTGGCGCCATGTTGCGTTTGGAGACAGTGGAAACCCCTCAATTCTACCTCCAACACTAACCCCCCCACACCCCTAACCCTAATCCCAACTGTAGCCACAACCCTAATTCCAACCCTAACCCTAAGGCTATGTGCCCACGTTGCGGATTCGTGTGAGATTTTTCAGCATCATTTTTGAAAAATCCGCGGGTAAAAGGCACTGCTTTTTCCGCGGATTTCCAGTGTTTTTTGTGCGGATTTCACCTGCGGATTCCTATTGAGGAACAGGTGTAAAACGCTGCGGAATCCGCACAAAGAATTGACATATTGCAGAAAATACAACGCAGCGTTTCCGCGCGGTATTTTCCACACCATGGGCACAGCGGATTTGGTTTTCCATAGGTTTACATGGAACTGTAAACCTGATGGAACACTGCTGCGAATCCGCAGCGGCCAATCCGCTGCGGATCTGCAGCCAAATCCACACCGTGTGCACATAGCCTAATTCTAAAGGTATGTGCACACGCTGCGGAAAACGCTGCGGATCCGCAGCAGTTTCCCATGAGTTTACAGTTCATTGTAAACCTATGGGAAACAAAAATTGCTGTACACATGCTGCAGAAAAACTGCACAGAAACGCAGGGGTTTACATTCCGCAGCATGTCACTTCTTTCTGCGGATTCCGCAGCGGTTTTACAACTGCTCCAATAGAAAATCGCAGTTGAAAAACCGCAGTGAAATGCGCAGAAAAAACGCGGTAAATCCGCCATAAATCCGCAGCGGTTTAGCACTGCGGATTTATCAAATCCGCAGCGGAAAAATCCGCAGAGGACCAGAATACGTGTGCACATACCGAAACCCTAACCCTAGCTCTAACCCTAACCCTAACTCTAGCCCAAACCCTAACCCTAACCCTACCCCTAACCCTAACCCTATTCTAACCTTAGTGGAAAAAAAAAAAAAATTCTTTATTTTTTTATTGTCCCTACCTATGGGGGTGACAAAGGGGGGGGGTCATTTATTATTTTTTTTATTTTGATCACTGTGATAGATTATATCTCAGTGATCAAAATGCACTTTGGAACGAATCTGCCGGCCGGCAGATTCGGCGGGCGCACTGCGTATGCGCCCGACATTTTGGAAGATGGCGGTGCCCAGGGAGAAGGCGGACGGACCCCGGCAGGATCGGTAAGTATGATGGGGTGGGGGGGATCGGAGCATGGGGGGGTGGATCGGAGCGCGGGGGGGTGGAACGGAGCATGGGGGGGTTGAAAGGAGCACGGGGGGGTTGAACGGAGCACGGGGGTGGAACGGAGCACGGGGGTGGTGGATCAGAGTGCAGGGGGGGTGATTGGAGCACGGGGGAGCGGACAAGAGCACGGGGGGAGCGGAGCACAGGACGGAAGGGAGCCGCAGCAGTGTACCGGACAGATCGGAGGGCTGGGGGGGCGATCGGTGGGGTGGGGTGGGGGCACATTAGTGTTTCCAGCCATGGCCGATGATATTGCAGCATCGGCCATGGCTGGATTGTAATATTTCACCAGTTTTAATAGGTGAAATATTACAAATCGCTCTGATTGGCAGTTTCACTTTCAACAGCCAATCAGAGCAATCGTAGCCACGGGGGGGTGAAGCCACCCCCCCTGGGCTAAACTACCACTCCCCCTGTCCCTGCAGATCGGGTGAAATGGGAGTTAACCCTTTCACCCGATCTGCAGGGACGCGATCTTTCCATGACGCCACATAGGCGTTACAGGTCGGATTGGCACCGACTTTCATGACGCCTACGTGGCGTCATGGGTCGGGAAGGGGTTAAGGAAAAAAAAAATAAAAACTTGAAAATTTTCATTTTTTTTGTCATTTTTTTATATTTTGATAAATAAACACAAATTATATCGCCCAAAATTTACCAGTACCATAAAGTATTACATGTCTTGAAAAAAACAAGCTCAGAATTACTGGGATGCTTGTTGCGTTTGACAGTTACTACCTCATAAAATGATGCATGCTAGGTTTTAAAAATGACAAAAGACTGACTGTCACTTCCAAACAGAAATCAGGTGTGTACAGGTGCAGGATGCAGGTTAAAGTACCATGTAAACCTATGGAAAAGCAAATCCGCTGTGCACATGCTGCGGAAAAAAAGTGTGGAAATGCAGTGTTGTTTTTTCCTCAGCATGTCAATTCTTTATGCGGATCTGCACCCATTGACTTGCATTGAGTCGGGCACATCCGCAGCAAAACTGCAGATGAAAAAAAGATCTGCGGTTTAGCTGCGGGTGAAATGCTGCAGATCGGGAGGGTGGAGTGTGGGCGGAGTCTGTGCGTGTATGTATGTGTGGACGGGGTCTGTTCGGGGCTGCCGGGGGGTCTGTGTGGGGCTCTCGTGGGTCTGTGCAGGCTGCCGGGGGTCTGTGCGGGCTGCCGGGGGTCTGTGCGGGCTGCCTGGTTGTCTGTGCGGGCTCTCGGGGGTCTGTGCGAAGCTCTCGGGGGTCTGTGCGGGCTGCCAGGGGTCTGTGTGGGCTGCCGGGGGGTCTGTGCGGGCTGCCGGGGGTCTGTGCGGGCTGCGGGGGGGGTCTGTGCGGGCCACCGGGGGTCTGTCTGGGCTGCTGAGGGTCTGTGCGGGCTGCTGGGGGTCTGTGTGTGTGCAGGCATCGTCCGATGGGACTGCAAGTCCCATCGGTCTGTGCCTGCTGCATTGACAGTGATTGATACATTAGCCAATGATGGGACAGTAGTAGTCTCATCATTCAGCTAATGTGTTGAATGTAAAAAAAACAAAAACACATACATATAACATACAACTGAACAGACAACATATGACAGAACATACAACATATAACATACAACATATAACATAACATACAACATGGAACAGAACATACAAGATGCAACATATATCGTGCAACATATAAAATAACATACAACATATAACATATAACAGAACATACAACATATAACATAACATACAACATATAACATACAAAACAACATAACAGAACATACAAAACAACATAACAGAACATACATACAACATACAACATACACCAGAACACATACAACATATAACAGTATATACAGCATACAACATAAAACATATAACATGCAACATAAACATATAACAGAACATACAGCATACAACAGAACATATAACATATAACATAACAGAACAAACAACATAACATACAACATATAAGATAACATATATCCACCAAAAACACTGCCCACAATGTTGGTGATAATACAACAACTTTATTAATGTTACATAAACTACCAATAAAATTATTTTATTATATAAGATAACATACAGCATACAACATATAACAGAACATACACCATACAACATACAACATATAGCTGTACATACAACATATAACATACAACAGAACATAAAACATACAATACACAGTATATTCATACATTACATACAATACATACATATATACATACAGCACATACATACAGTACATACATACAGACATGCAATACATACATATATACATAAAGTACATACTCACTATCACCTTGTCACCTTGATCCCCGAAGCCAGTGTCACCTGTAAAAAATATTAAAATAATAAACAAACAGTATACTCCTTGATCCACAGAAATTCAATTAAAACGAGTGTCCCACACTCGCTTATGCGACCGCTCTCCAGGGGCTCCAGGAATACAATGATAGAAGGTATCCTTCCGCACTGTATTCCTCCGCGACTGTAAAAAAATGGTCCCTAGTCTCACTTGTGGCACTGCTGTGTGAGAAATTTCCCACACAGCATTGCCATAAAGTGAGACTCTGAACTAAGGTAACCTCTTCAGTGATGCACTGAAGGAGCCATTGTCTCCTATCAGTGTGTCACTGAAGGTCTATAGAGCAGTGACATCACCCGATGTCACTGTTCTATGGGGAAGATCATCGTGGGACATTTGTTATTAATTGGACTGCGTTGGAAAGGGAGTATACGGTTTATTATTTTTAATTTTTTGCAGGCGCTCGAGTATTGTAAGTATGGTTAAATTAAGAATAATATACTTTTTTTCTGGCTGTGTCTTTATTGTTTTTTTTTAACTGTTTCACTACTATTGGATTAATAATGGATAGGCGTCTTATTGACGCCTCTCCATTATTAACCGGGCTTAACCCCTTCATGACCCAGCCTATTTTGACCTTAAAGACCTTGCCGTTTTTTGCAATTCTGACCAGTGTCCCTTTATGAGGTAATAACTCAGGAACGCTTCAACGGATCCTAGCGGTTCTGAGATTGTTTTTTCGTGACATATTGGGCTTCATGTTACTGGTAAATTTAGGTCAATAAATTCTGCGTTTATTTGTGATAAAAACGGAAATTTGGCGAAAATTTTGAAAATTTCGCAATTTTCACATTTTGAATTTTTATTCTGTTAAACCAGAGAGATATGTGACACAAAATAGTTAATAAATAACATTTCCCACATGTTTACTTGACATCAGCACAATTTTGGAAACAAAATTTTTTTTTGTTAGGAAGTTATAAGGGTTAAAATTTGACCAGCGATTTGTCATTTTTACAACGAAATTTACAAAACCATTTTTTTTAGGGACCACCTCACATTTGAAGTCAGTTTGAGGGGTCTATATGGCTGAAAATACCCAAAAGTGACACCATTCTAAAAACTGCACCCCTCAAGGTACTCAAAACCACATTCAAGAAGTTTATTAACCCTTCAGGTGCTTCACAGCAGCAGAAGCAACATGGAAGGAAAAAATGAACATTTAACTTTTTAGTCACAAAAATTATCTTTTAGCAACAATTTTTTTATTTTCCCAATGGTAAAAGGAGAAACTGAACCACGAAAGTTGTTGTCCAATTTGTCCTGAGTACGCTGATACCTCATATGTGGGGGTAAACCACTGTTTGGGCGCACGGCAGGGCTTGGAAGGGAAGGAGCGCCATTTGACTTTTTGAATCAAAAATTGGCTCCACTCTTTAGCGGACACCATGTCACGTTTGGAGAGCCCCCGTGTGCCTAAAAATTGGAGCTCCCCCACAAGTGACCCCATTTTGGAAACTAGACGCCCCAAGGAACTTATCTAGATGCATAGTGAGCACTTTGAACCCCCAGGTGCTTCACAAATTAATCCGTAAAAATGAAAAAGTACTTTTTTTTTCACAAAAAAATTCTTTTAGCCTCAATTTTTTCATTTTCACATGGGCAACAGGATAAAATGGATCCTAAAATGTGTTGGGCAATTTCTCCTGAGTACACCAATACCTCACATGTGGGGGTAAACCACTGTTTGGGCACATGGTAAGGCTCGGAAGGGAAGGAGCGCCATTTGACTTTTTGAATGAAAAATTATTTCCATCGTTAGCGGACACCATGTCGCGTTTGGAGAGCTCCTGTGTGCCTAAACATTGGCGCTCCCCCACAAGTGACCCCATTTTGGAAACTAGACCCCCCAAGGAACTTATTTAGATGCCTAGTGAGCACTTTAAACCCTCAGGTGCTTCACAAATTGATCTGTAAAAATGAAAAAGTACTTTTTTTTCACAAAAAAATTCTTTTCGCCTCAATTTTTTCATTTTCACATGGGCAGTAGGGTAAAATGGATCATAAAATTTGTTGGGCAATTTCTCCCGAGTACGTCGATACCTCATATGTGGGGGTAAACCACTGTTTGGGCACTCGGCAGGGCTCGGAAGGGAAGGCGCGCCATTTGACTTTTTGAATGGAAAATTAGCTCCAATTGTTAGCGGACACCATGTCGCGTTTGGAGAGCCCCTGTGTGCCTAAACATTGGAGCTCCCCCCACAAGTGACCCCATTTTGGAAACTAGACCCCCCAAGGAACTTATCTAGATGCATATTGAGCACTTTAAACCCCCAGGTGCTTCACAGAAGTTTATAACGCAGAGCCATGAAAATAAAAAATAATTTTTCTTTCCTCAAAAATGATTTTTTAGCCTGGAATTTCCTATTTTGCCAAGGATAATAGGAGAAATTGGACCCCAAATATTGTTGTCCTGTTTGTCCTGAGTACGCAGATACCCAATATGTGGGGGTAAACCACTGTTTGGGCGCACGGCAGGGCTCGGAAGGGATGGCACGCCATTTGGCTTTTTAAATGGAAAATTAGCTCCAATCATTAGCGGACACCATGTCACGTTTGGAGAGCCCCTGTGTGCCTAAACATTGGAGATCCCCCAGAAATGACACCATTTTGGAAACTAGACCCCCAAAGGAACTAATCTAGATGTGTGGTGAGGACTTTGAACCCCCAAGTGCTTCACAGAAGTTTATAACGCAGAGCCATGAAAAAAAAAAAAAAATTATTTTCTCAAAAATGATCTTTTAGCCTGCAATTTTTTATTTTCCCAAGGGTAACAGGAGAAATTTGACCCCAAAAGTTGTTGTCCAGTTTCTCCTGAGTACGCTGATACCCCATATGTGGGGGTAAATCACTGTTTGGGCACATGCCGGGGCTCGGAAGTGAAGTAGTGACGTTTTGAAATGCAGACTTTGATGGAATGCTCTGTGGGCGTCACGTTGCGTTTGCAGAGCCCCTGATGTGGCTTAACAGTAGAAACCCCACACAAGTGACCCCATTTTGGAAACTAGACCCCCAAAGGAACTTATCTAGATGTGTGGTGAGCACTTTGAACCCCCAAGTGCTTCATAGAAGTTTATAATGCAGAGCCGTGAAAATAATAAATACGTTTTCTTTCCTCAAAAATAATTATTTAGCCCAGAATTTTTTAATTTTCCCAAGGGTAACAGGAGAAATTTGACCCCAATATTTGTTGTCCAGTTTCTCCTGAGTATGGTGATACCCCATATGTGGGGGTAAACTACTGTTTGGGCACATGCCGGGGCTTGAAATTGAAGTAGTGACGTTTTGAAATGCAGACTTTGATGGAATGCTCTGCGGGCGTCACGTTGCGTTTGCAGAGCCCCTGATGTGCCTAAACAGTAGAAACCCCCCACAAGTGACCCCATTTTGGAAACTAGACCCCGAAAGGAACTTATCTAGATGTGTGGTGAGCACTTTGACCCCCAAGTGCTTCATAGAAGTTTATAATGCAGAGCCGTGAAAATAATAAATACGTTTTCTTTCCTCAAAAATAATTATTTAGCCCAGAATTTTTTATTTTCCCAAGGGTTACAGGAGAAATTGGACCCCAAAAGTTGTTGTCCAGTTTCTCCTGAGTACGCTGATACCCCATGAGTGGGGGTAAACCACTGTTTGGGCACACGTCGGGGCTCAGAAGGGAAGTAGTGACTTTTGAAATGCAGACTTTGATGGAATGGTCTGCGGGTGTCACGTTGCGTTTGCAGAGCCCCTGGTGTGCCTAAACAGTAGAAACCCCCACAAGTGACCCCATTTTAGAAATTAGACCCCCCAAGGAACTTATCTAGATATGTGGTGAGCACTTTGAACCCCCAAGTGCTTCACAGACGTTTACAACGCAGAGCCGTGAAAATAAAAAATCATTTTTCTTTCCTCAAAAATTATGTTTTAGCAAGCATTTTTTTTGATTCACAAGGGTAACAGGAGAAATTGGACCCCAGTAATTGTTGCGCAGTTTGTCCTGAGTATGCTGGTACCCCATATGTGGGGGTAAACCACTGTTTGGGCACACGTCAGGGCTCGGAAGTGAGGGAGCACCATTTGACTTTTTGAATACGAGATTGGCTGGAATCAATGGTGGCGCCATGTTGCGTTTGGAGACCCCTGATGTGCCTAAACAGTGGTAACCCCTCAATTCTACCTCCAACACTAACCCCAACACACCCCTAACCCTAATCCCAACTGTAGCCATAACCCTAAACACAACCCTAACCGCAACACACCCCTAACCACAACCCTAACCCCAACACACCCCTAACCATAACCACAACCCTAATTCCAACCCTAACCCTAAGGCTATGTGCCCACGTTGCGGATTCGTGTGAGATATTTTCGCACCATTTTTGAAAAATCCGCGGGTAAAAGGCACTGCGTTTTACCTGCGGATTTTCCGCGGATTTCCAGTGTTTTTTGTGCGGATTTCACCTGCGGATTCCTATTGAGGAACAGGTGTAAAACGCTGCGGAATCCGCACAAAGAATTGACATGCTGCGGAAAATACAACGCAGCCTTTCCGCGTGGTATTTTCTGCACCATGGGCACAGCGGATTTGGTTTCCATATGTTTACATGGTACTGTAAACCTGATGGAACACTGCTGCGAATCCGCAGCCAAATCCGCACCGTGTGCACATAGCCTAATTCTAAAGGTATGTGCACACGCTGCGGAAAACGCTGCGGATCCGCAGCAGTTTCCCATGAGTTTACAGTTCAATGTAAACCTACGGGAAACAAAAATCGCTGTGCCCATGCTGCGGAAAAACTGCACGGAAACGCAGCGGTTTACATTCCGCAGCATGTCACTTCTTTGTGCGGATTCCGCAGCGGTTTTACAACTGCTCAAATAGAAAATCGCAGTTGTAAAACCGCAGTGAAATGCGCAGAAAAACCGCGGTAAATCCGCCATAAATCCGCAGCGGTTTAGCACTGCGGATTTATCAAATCCGCAGCGGAAAAATCCGCAGAGGACCAGAATACGTGTGCACATACCGAAACCCTAACCCTAGCCCTAGCCCTACCCCTAACCCTAACCCTAGCCCTAACCCTAACCCTACCCCTAGCCCTAACCCTAGCCCTAACCCTACCCCTACCCCTAACCCTACCCCTAGCCCTAACCCTAACCCTAGCCCTAACCCTACCCCTAACCCTAACCCTACCCCTAGCCCTAACCCTAGCCCTAACCCTACCCCTAACCCTAGCCCTAACCCTACCCCTAACCCTACCCCTAACCCTACCCCTACCCCTAACCCTAACCCTATTCTAAGATTAGTGGAAAAAAAAAATTTTCTTTATTTTTTTATTGTCCCTACCTATGGGGGTGACAAAGGGGGGGGGTCATTTATTATTTTTTTTATTTTGATCACTGAGATAGATTATATCTCAGTGATCAAAATGCACTTTGGAACGAATCTGCCGGCCGGCAGATTCGGCGGGCGCACTGCGCATGCGCCCGCCATTTTGGAAGATGGCGGCGCCCAGGGAGAAGACGGACGGGACCTCGGCTGGATCGGTAAGTATGATGGGGTGGGGGGGGGACCACAGGGGGGGGATCGGAGCACGGGGGGGGGGAATCGGAGTGCGGGAGGGGTGGAACGGAGCACGGGGGGCGTGGAACGGAGCACGGGGGGGCTGGAATGGAGCACGGGGGGGTGGAACGGAGCACCGGGGGGGGTGGATCGGAGTGCAGGGGGGGTGATTGGAGCACGGGGGGGGTGATTGGAGCACGGGGGGAGCGGACAAGAGCACGGGGGGGAGCGGAGCACTGGACGGAGGGGAGCCGGAGCAGTGTACCGGCCAGATCGGAGGGCTGGGGGGGCGATCGGAGGGGTGGGGTGGGGGCACACTAGTATTTCCAGCCATGGCCGATGATATTTCAGCATCGGCCATGGCTGGATTGTAATATTTCACCCGTTATAATGGGTGAAATATTACAAATCGCTCTGATTGGCAGTTTCACTTTCAACAGCCAATCAGAGCGATCGTAGCCACGAGGGGGTGAAGCCACCCCCCCTGGGCTAAACTACCACTCCCCCTGTCCCTGCAGATTGGGTGAAATGGGAGTTAACCCTTTCACCCGGCCTGCAGGGACGCGATCTTTCCATGACGCCGCATAGGCGTCATGGGTCGGAATGGCACCGACTTTCATGACGCCTACGTGGCGTCAAAGGTCGGGAAGGGGTTAATGTCACCTTACATTAGCAAGGTGACATTAACCCCTTATTATCCCATATCGGACCACTACTCGGGAGTGGGAAGAGAGGGGCTAAGTGCCGGAATTGGCGCATCCTACAGATGCGCCATTTCTGGGGAGGCTGCGGGCTGGTATTTGTAGCCGGGGTGGCCAATATCCATGGCCCCTCTCTAGGCTATGAATATCAGCCCGCAGCTGTCTGCGTAGCTTTTCTGGCTATAAAATATAGGGGGACCCCACGGATCTGGCAAATTTTTGAAAAAACGGATCCGTTGCAAATTGTGAAAAACTGATGCAACTGATCCATTTTTTTTTTAGAGAGAGAGAGCGGAAAATGTGCATGATTTCAATGGAAAAAATGCATGAAATACTGGATTCGGAGGCTGGATTCATCATTTCACATCTCAGTTTCATACATTTTTTGCTGGATCCATTGCTGTGCGTTTTTTCGCCGGACAGATAAAACTTTCCTCTGTATGTTTTCTCCGTCCTTGGAAAGTTATTTTTGACGGATCCAGCAAAAAACGGATGAAACATGTGGCCATCAGGTGCTATAAACAACTCTATGAGAAAAAAAACGAATCCGGCAAAAAAAAAAACGGATCCGTTTTTTTCAAAACTCGCCGGATTATGCCTGACGGCAAAAACCTGATGTGTGAAAGTAACCTAACTATCCATATATCTATCTACATCTATCCATAGATCTATCTACATCTATCTATCTATCTATCTATCTATCTATCTATCTATCTACCCGTCTATGTGTGTAATGGAGTGTGGGTTGGACAAATGTAAAAGAGGAGGTTGGACAAGACATGACATCACAAATCTTTTTTTTTTTTGTTCAATGATGCATTTTTAGCTTTCAAAAACGCATACAAAAACGCATAAAAAACGTACCAAAACTGCATCAAAACCGCGCAAAAAATGGATCAAAAGCGCACCTCCGTTTTCTGCCAAGAGCTGCGGATTTAGTGCAGAAAAATCCGCAGGCAAATCTGCAACGTGTGCACATAGCCTTAGGCAATTCTTTTTGCTGGGACCTATCCTATTTGAGACTCCTCTCATGGGCTGATAGCCTACATTGACATGGGAAGGTAGGATCCTACTGTAATTAAAACCACCAGAGGCTGAGGGGTGGAGTGCCCAGTCTGAGAGACTATGTATACAAATATCAAAAGACTGACTGTCATTTCCAAACAGAAATCAGGTATGTACAGGTGCTTACTAACAGTAGCCATCTCCATATACAGTATAACAAATAAAGTGGCACTCTGTAGTGCTATAGCTTGAAATATGTATGAAATTTGAATTTCATTACTGCTCTAGAATATAGATCCCAGAAACGAGAATTGCCTTATTGCAGCTGCCGGGAAAGCCAAGAATCATCCAGACAATAAATATATAATAAAAGGTACTCTTTAGCACCCTGGCCCAAGTAGCCCTCCTCACCCTCAGAACCTCCAAGCGCAGTGTAAAACAGCCCTGGCTCACATCGCAAACCCGATTTTCTCCAGCGATGCTCTAGGTGTACTGAATGCTTAAGGAGGAAAACTCGCACACCAGAAGACTTCATCCACTTCAAATTTATGTTAAGAACCTATAATTCTGTTCTTCACCTCGACAAACAGACCTACTTCCCCACCCTGATCTCCTCACTATCCAACAACTCCAATAAACTTTTTGACACCTTTCACTCCCTCCTCAGGCCAAAAGCACTAGCCCCTATCACAGACATTTGTGCTGATGACTTGGCCTCCCACTGCTGTGACTCCCATCCCTCCCTGCATTTCCCCTGGCTCACTCTCCACATTCGATCCCATCACAGAAGAAGTCTCCAGGCTCGGCTCCTCTCTTCTTCTCGTCCGACTACATGCACTACTGACCCCATTCGATCACATGTCCACCAGTCCCTCTCTCCAGTCATCACAACTCACCTAACTACAATCTTTAATCTCTCCCTCTCCTCAGGCATTTTCCCATCCTCCTTCAAACACTCTATCATTACTCCATTATTAACCCCTTCATGACCCAGCCTATTTTGACCTTAAAGACCTTGCCGTTTTTTGCAATTCTGACCAGTGTCCCTTTATGAGGTAATAACTCAGGAACGCTTCAACGGATCCTAGCGGTTCTGAGATTGTTTTTTCGTGACATATTGGGCTTCATGTTACTGGTAAATTTAGGTCAATAAATTTTGCGTTTATTTGTGATAAAACGGAAATTTGGCGAAAATTTTGAAAATTTCGCAATTTTCACATTTTGAATTTTTATTCTGTTAAACCAGAGAGTTATGTGACACAAAATAGTTAATAAATAACATTTCCCACATGTATACTTTACATCAGCACAATTTTGGAAACAAAATTTTTTTTTGCTAGGAAGTTATAAGGGTTAAAATTTGACCAGCGATTTCAGATTTTTACAACGAAATTTACAAAACCATTTTTTTTAGGGACCACCTTGAAGTCAGTTTGAGGGGTCTATATGGCTGAAAATACCCAAAAGTGACACCATTCTAAAAAATGCACCCCTCAAGGTACTCAAAACCACATTCAAGAAGTTTATTAACCCTTCAGGTGCTTCACAGCAGCAGAAGCAACATGGAAGGAAAAAATGAACATTTAACTTTTTAGTCACAAAAATTATCTTTTAGCAACAATTTTTTTATTTTCCCAATGGTAAAAGGAGAAACTGAACCACGAAAGTTGTTGTCCAATTTGTCCTGAGTACGCTGATACCTCATATGTGGGGGTAAACCACTGTTTGGGCGCACGGCAGGGCTTGGAAGGGAAGGAGCGCCATTTGACTTTTTGAATCAAAAATTGGCTCCACTCTTTAGCGGACACCATGTCACGTTTGGAGAGCCCCCGTGTGCCTAAAAATTGGAGCTCCCCCACAAGTGACCCCATTTTGGAAACTAGACGCCCCAAGGAACTTATCTAGATGCATAGTGAGCACTTTGAACCCCCAGGTGCTTCACAAATTGATCCGTAAAAATGAAAAAGTACTTTTTTTTCACAAAAAAATTTTTTAGCCTCAATTTTTTCATTTTCACATGGGCTAGAGGATAAAATGGATCCTAAAATTTGTTGGGCAATTTCTCCTGAGTACACCGATACCTCACATGTTGGGGTAAACCAGTGTTTGGGCACATGGTAAGGCTCGGAAGGGAAGGAGCGCCATTTGACTTTTTGAATGAAAAATTATCTCCATCGTTAGCGGACACCATGTTGCGTTTGGAGAGCCCCTGTGTGCCTAAACATTGGCGCTCCCCCACAAGTGACCCCATTTTGGAAACTAGACCCCCCAAGGAACTTATCTAGATGCATATTGAGCACTTTAAACCCTCAGGTGCTTCACAAATTGATCTGTAAAAATGAAAAAGTACTTTTTTTTCACAAAAACATTATTTTCGCCTCAATTTTTTCATTTTCACATGGGCAATAGGATAAAATGGATCATAAAATTTGTTGGGCAATTTTTCCCGAGTACGCCGATACCTCATATGTGGGGGTAAACCACTGTTTGGGCACACGGCAGGGCTCGGAAGGGAAGGCGCGCCATTTGACTTTTTGAATGGAAAATTAGCTCCAATTGTTAGCGGACACCATGTCACGTTTGGAGAGCCCCTGTGTGCCTAAACATTGGAGCACCCCCACAAGTGACCCCATTTTGGAAACTAGACCCCCCAAGGAACTTATCTAGATGCATATTGAGCACTTTAAACCCACAGGTGCTTCACAGAAGTTTATAACGCAGAGCCATGAAAATAAAAAATAATTTTTCTTTCCTCAAAAATGATTTTTTAGCCTGGAATTTCCTATTTTGCCAAGGGTAATAGGAGAAATTGGACCCCAAATGTTGTTGTCCAGTTTGTCCTGAGTACGCTGATACCCCATATGTGGGGGTAAACCACTGTTTGGGCGCACGGCAGGGCTCGGAAGGGAAGGCACGCCATTTGGCTTTTTAAATGGAAAATTAGCTCCAATCACTAGCGGACACCATGTCACGTTTGGAGAGCCCGTGTGTGCCTAAACATTGGAGATCCCCCATAAATGACCCCATTTTGGAAACTAGACCCCCAAAGGAACTAATCTAGATGTGTGGTGAGGACTTTGAACCCCCAAGTGCTTCACAGAAGTTTATAACGCAGAGCCATGAAAATAAAAATAAAAAATTATTTTCTCAAAAATGATCTTTTAGCCTGCAATTTTTTATTTTCCCAAGGGTAACAGGAGAAATTTGACCCCAAAAGTTGTTGTCCAGTTTCTCCTGAGTACGCTGATACCCCATATGTGGGGGTAAACCACTGTTTGGGCACATGCCGGGGCTCGGAAGTGAAGTAGTGACGTTTTGAAATGCAGACTTTGATGGAATGCTCTGTGGGCGTCACGTTGCGTTTGCAGAGCCCCTGATGTGGCTAAACAGTAGAAACCCCCCACAAGTGACCCCATTTTGGAAACTAGACCCCGAAAGGAACTTATCTAGATGTGTGGTGAGCACTTTGAACCCCCAATTGCTTCATAGAAGTTTATAATGCAGAGCCGTGAAAATAATAAATACGTTTTCTTTCCTCAAAAATAATTATTTAGCCCAGAATTTTTTATTTTCCCAAGGGTTACAGGAGAAATTGGACCCCAAAAGTTGTTGTCCAGTTTCTCCTGAGTACGCTGATACCCCATGTGTGGAGGTAAACCACTGTTTGGGCACACGTCGGGGCTCAGAAGGGAAGTAGTGACTTTTGAAATGCAGACTTTGATGGAATGGTCTGCGGGCGTCACGTTGCGTTTGCAGAGCCCCTGGTGTGCCTAAACAGTAGAAACCCCCCACAAGTGACCCCATTTTAGAAACTAGACCCCCCAAGGAACTTATCTAGATATGTGGTGAGCACTTTGAACCCCCAAGTGCTTCACAGACGTTTACAACGCAGAGCCGTGAAAATAAAAAATAATTTTTCTTTTTTCAAAAATGATGCTTTAGCAAGCATTTTTTTTATTTTCACAAGGGTAACAGGAGAAATTGGACCCCAATAATTGTTGTGCAGTTTATCCTGAGTATGCTGGTATCCCATATGTGGGGGTAAACCACTGTTTGGGCACACGTCGGGGCTCGGAATTGAGGGAGCACCATTTGACTTTTTGAATACGAGATTGGCTGGAATCAATGGTGGCGCCATGTTGCGTTTGGAGACCCCTGATGTGCCTAAACAGTGGAAACCCCTCAATTCTACCTCCAACATTAACCCCCCCACACCCCTAACCCTAATCCCAACTGTAGCCATAACCCTAATCACAACCCTAACCACAACCCTAATTCCAACCCTAACCCTAAGGCTATGTGCCCACGTTGCGGATTCGTGTGAGATTTTTCAGCATCATTTTTGAAAAATCCACGGGTAAAAGGCACTACGTTTTACCTGCGGATTTTCCGCGGATTTCCAGTGTTTTTTGTGCGGATTTCACCTGCGGATTCCTATTGAGGAATAGGTGTAAAACGCTGCGGAATCCGCACAAAGAATTGACATGATGCGGAAAATACAACGCAGCGTTTGCGCGCGGTATTTTCCGCACCATGGACACAGCGGATTTGGTTTTCCATGGTACTGTAAACCTGATGGAACACTGCTGCTAATCCGCAGCGGCCAATCCGCTGCGGATCCGCAGCCAAATCCGCACCGTGTGCACATAGCCTAATTCTAAAAGTATGTGCACATGCTGCGGAAAACGCTGCGGATCCGCAGCAGTTTCCCATGAGTTTACAGTTCAATGTAAACCTATGGGAAACAAAAATCGCTGTACACATGCTGCGGAAAAACTGCACGGAAACGCAGCGGTTTACATTCCGCAGCATGTCACTTCTTTGTGCGGATTCCGCAGCGGTTTTACAACTGCTCAAATAGAAAATCGCAGTTGTAAAACCGCAGTGAAATGCGCAGAAAAACCGCGGTAAATCCGCCATAAATCCGCAGCGGTTTAGCACTGAGGATTTATCAAATCCGCTGCGGAAAAATCCGCAGAGGACCAGAATACGTGTGCACATACTGAAACCCTAACCTTAACCCTAACCCTAACCCTACCCCTAGCCCTAATCCTACCCCTAGCCCTAACCCTAACCCTACCCCTAACCCTAAACCTACCCCTAACCCTAACCCTATTCTAACATTAGTGGGAAAAAAAATTCTTTATTTTTTTATTGTCCCTACCTATGGGGGTGACAAAGGGGGGAGGGGTCATTTATTATTTTTTTATTTTGATCACTGAGATAGATTATATCTCAGTGATCAAAATGCACTTTGGAACGAATCTGCCGGCCGGCAGATTCGGCGGGCGCTGTTATGAATAGGTAATTCAGAACCACAATGGACCTTGAAGTTCAGAGCACACAAAGTGACCTGACAATAACCAAAAGACATAGGACGAGCTCTGAGACGTGGGAACTCTGCTGACCGCAATCCCTAATCCTATCCAACCACACTAGAGGCAGCCGTGGATTGCTTTGCGGTCAACACAAAACCCTACAAACAACCACGCAAAGGGGTCAAAAAGACCCTCCGCACCGACTAACGGCACGGAGGTGCTCCCTCTGCATCCCAGAGCTTCCAGCAAGCAAGAAAAACCAATTAAGCAAGCTGGACAGAAAAATAGCAAACAAAAATAACACAAGCAAAACTTAGCTTATGCAGGAAGACAGGCCACAGGAAAGATCCAGGAGGAAGCAAGACCAATACTAGAACATTGACTGGAGGCCAGGAGCAAAGCACTAGGTGGAGTTAAATAGAGCAGCACCTAACGACTTCACCACATCACCTGAGGAAGGAAACTCAGAAGCCGCAGTACCACTAACATCCACCAACGGAAGCTCATAGACAAAATCAGCCAAAGTACCACTTGTGACCACAGGAGGGAGCTCTGCCACAGAATTCACAACAGTACCCCCCCTTGAGGAGGGGTCACCGAACCCTCACCAGAGCCCCCAGGCCGACCAGGATGAGCCATATGAAAAGCACGAACAAGATCGGCAGCATAAACATCAGAGGCAAAGACCCAGGAATTATCCTCCTGACCATAACCCTTCCACTTAACCAGATACTGGAGTTTCCGTCTCGAAACACGAGAATCCAAAATCTTCTCTACAATATACTCCAACTCCCCCTCCACCAAAACCGGGGCAGGAGGATCAACAGATGGAACCATAGGTGCCACGTATCTCCGCGACCTATGGAATACGTTATGGATGGAAAAAGAATCTGGAAGGGTCAAACGAAAAGACACAGGATTAAGAACCTCAGAAATCCTATACGGACCAATGAAACGAGGCTTAAACTTAGGAGAGGAAACCTTCATAGGAATATGACGAGATGACAACCAAACCAAATCCCCAACACGAAGTCGGGGACCCACACAGCGTCTGCGATTAGCGAAACGTTGAGCCTTCTCCTGGGACAAGGTCAAATTGTCCACTACATGAGTCCAAATCTGCTGTAACCTGTCCACCACAGTATCCACACCAGGACAGTCCGAAGACTCAACCTGCCCTGAAGAGAAACGAGGATGGAACCCAGAGTTGCAGAAAAATGGCGAAACCAAGGTAGCCGAGCTGGCCCGATTATTAAGGGCGAACTCCGCCAAAGGCAAGAAGGACACCCAATCATCCTGATCAGCAGAAACAAAGCATCTCAGATATGTTTCCAAGGTCTGATTGGTTCGTTCGGTCTGGCCATTTGTCTGAGGATGGAAAGCCGAGGAAAAAGACAAATCAATGTCCATCCTAGCACAAAAGGCTCGCCAAAACCTCGAAACAAACTGGGAACCTCTGTCAGAAACGATGTTCTCTGGAATGCCATGTAAACGAACCACATGCTGGAAGAACAATGGCACCAAATCAGAGGAGGAAGGTAATTTAGACAAGGGTACCAAATGGACCATCTTAGAGAAGCGATCACAAACCACCCAAATGACCGACATTTTTTGAGAAACGGGGAGATCCAAAATAAAATCCATAGAGATATGTGTCCAAGGCCTCTTCGGGACCGGCAAGGGCAAAAGCAACCCACTGGCACGAGAACAGCAGGGCTTAGCCCAAGCACAAATCCCACAGGTCTGCACAAAAGAACGCACATCCCGCGACAGAGATGGCCACCAAAAGGATCTAGCCACTAACTCTCTGGTACCAAAGATTCCAGGATGACCAGCCAACACCGAACAATGAACCTCAGAGATAACTTTATTCGTCCACCTATCAGGGACAAACAGTTTCTCCGCTGGGCAACGATCAGGTTTATTAGCCTGAAATTTTTGCAGCACCCGCCGCAAATCAGGGGAGATGGCAGACAAAATTACTCCCTCTTTGAGAATACCCGCCGGCTCAGACAAACCCGGAGAGTCGGGCACAAAACTCCTAGACAGGGCATCCGCCTTCACATTTTTAGAGCCCAGAAGGTACGAAACCACAAAGTCAAAATGGGAGAAAAACAGCGACCAACGAGCCTGTCTAGGATTCAACCGTTTTGCAGACTCGAGGTAAGTTAAATTCTTGTGATCAGTCAAGACCACCACGCGATGCTTAGCTCCTTCAAGCCAATGACGCCACTCCTCGAATGCCCAATTCATGGCCAGCAACTCTCTATTGCCAACATCATAATTTCGCTCAGCAGGTGAAAACTTCCTGGAAAAGAAGGCACATGGTTTCATCACCGAGCAATCAGAACCTCTTTGCGACAAAACAGCCCCCGCTCCAATTTCAGAAGCATCAACCTCGACCTGGAACGGAAGCGAAACATCTGGTTGACACAACACAGGGGCAGAAGAAAAACGACGCTTTAACTCTTGAAAAGCTTCCACAGCAGCAGAAGACCAATTGACCACATCAGCACCCTTCTTGGTCAAATCGGTCAATGGTTTAGCAATACTAGAAAAATTACAGATGAAACGACGATAAAAATTAGCAAAGCCCAGGAACTTTTGCAGACTCTTCAGAGATGTCGGCTGAGTCCAATCATAGATGGCCTGGACCTTAACAGGGTTCATCTCGATAGTAGAAGGGGAAAAAATGAACCCCAAAAATGAAACCTTCTGAACACCAAAGAGACACTTTGATCCCTTCACAAACAAAGAATTAGCACGCAGGACCTGGAACACCATTCTGACCTGCTTCACATGAGACTCCCAATCATCCGAGAAGACCAAAATATCATCCAAGTATACAATCAGGAATTTATCCAGGTACTCTCGGAAGATGTCATGCATAAAGGACTGAAACACCGATGGAGCATTGGCAAGTCCGAAAGGCATAACTAGGTACTCAAAATGGCCCTCGGGCGTATTAAATGCAGTTTTCCATTCATCGCCCCGCTTAATACGCACAAGATTATACGCACCACGAAGATCTATCTTGGTGAACCAACTAGCCCCCTTGATCCGAGCAAACAAATCAGATAACAGCGGCAAGGGGTACTGAAATTTGACCGTGATTTTATTTAGAAGGCGGTAATCTATACAAGGTCTCAGCGAACCATCCTTCTTGGCCACAAAAAAGAACCCCGCTCCCAATGGCGACGATGACGGGCGAATATGACCCTTCTCCAAGGACTCCTTCACGTAACTCCGCATAGCGGCGTGCTCAGGCATAGATAAATTAAACAGTCGACCTTTAGGAAACTTACTACCAGGAATCAAATCGATAGCACAATCACAATCCCTATGCGGAGGTAGGGCATTGGACTTGGGCTCATCAAATACATCCCGGTAATCAGACAAGAACTCTGGGACCTCAGAAGGGGTGGATGACGAAATAGACAGAAATGGGACATCACCATGTACCCCCTGACAACCCCAGCTGGACACAGACATTGATTTCCAATCTAATACTGGGTTATGGACTTGTAGCCATGGCAACCCCAACACGACCACATCATGCAGATTATGCAACACCAGAAAGCGAATATCCTCCTGATGTGCAGAAGCCATGCACATGGTCAGCTGGGTCCAGTACTGAGGCTTATTCTTGGCCAAAGGCGTAGCATCAATTCCTCTCAATGGAATAGGACACTGCAAGGGCTCCAAGAAAAACCCACAACATCTAGGATACTCCAAGTCCATCAATTCAGGGCAGCGCCTGAATCCACAAATGCCATGACAGAATAAGATGACAAAGAGCAGATCAAAGTAACGGACAAAAGAAATTTTGACTGTACCGTACCAATGGTGGCAGACCTATCGAACCGCTTAGTGCGCTTAGGACAATCGGAGATAGCATGAGTGGAATCACCACCGTAGAAACACAGCCCATTCTGACGTCTGTGTTCTTGCCGTTCAACTCTGGTCAAAGTCCTATCGCACTGCATAGGCTCAGGTTTATGCTCGGATAATACCGCCAAATGGTGCACAGATTTACGCTCACGCAAGCGTCGACCGATCTGAATGGCCAAAGACATAGACTCATTCAGACCAGCAGGCATAGGAAATCCCACCATGACATCCTTAAGGGCTTCAGAGAGACCCTTTCTGAAAATAGCTGCCAGCGCACCTTCATTCCATTGAGTGAGCACGGACCACTTTCTAAATTTCTGACAATATACCTCTATCTCATCCTGACCCTGACACAGAGCCAGCAAATTTTTCTCTGCCTGATCCACCGAAATAGGTTCATCGTACAGCAATCCGATCGCCAGGAAATACGCATCAATATTACATAATGCAGGATCTCCTGGCGCAAGGGAAAATGCCCAGTCTTGAGGGTCGCCACGTAATAAAGAAATAATAATCCTAACTTGTTGAACTGGGTCACCAGAGGAGCGAGGTTTCAAAGACAGAAACAGTTTGCAATTATTTTTGAAATTGAGAAACTTAGTTCTATCTCCAGAAAACAAATCAGGAATAGGAATTCTAGGTTCTAACATAGATTTCTGAACCATAATGTCTTGAATTTTTTGTACTCTTGCAGTGAGATTATCCACACAAGAAGACAGACCTTTAATGTCCATCACTACACCTGTGTCCTGAACCACCCAAATGTCTAGGGGAAAAAAAAGGCAAAACACAGTGCAAAGAAAAAAAAATGGTCTCAGAACTTCTTTTTTCCCTCTATTGAGGAGCATTAGTACTTTTGGCCTCCAGTACTGTTATGAATAGGTAATTCAGAACCACAATGGACCTTGAAGTTCAGAGCACACAAAGTGACCTGACAATAACCAAAAGACATAGGACGAGCTCTGAGACGTGGGAACTCTGCTGACCACAATCCCTAATCCTATCCAACCACACTAGAGGCAGCCGTGGATTGCGTCTAACGCTCCCTATGAAACTCGGCACAGCCTGAGAAACTAGCTAGGCCTAAGAAGGAAAAATAAGCCTACCTTGCCTCAGAGAAATACCTCAAAGGAAAAGGCAGCCCCCCACATATAATGACTGTGAGTTGAGATGAAAATACAAACGCAGAGATGAAATAGATTTAGCAAAGTGAGGCCCAACTTACTGAACAGACCGAGGATAGAAAAGATTGCTTTGCGGTCAACACAAAACCCTACAAACAACCACGCAAAGGGGGCAAAAAGACCCTCCGCACCGACTAACGGTACGGAGGTGCTCCCTCTGCGTCCCAGAGCTTCCAGCAAGCAAGAAAAACCAATTAAGCAAGCTGGACAGAAAAAATAGCAAACAAAAATAACACAAGCAAAACTTAGCTTATGCAGGAAGACAGGCCACAGGAACGATCCAGGAGGAAGCAAGACTAATACTAGAACATTGACTGGAGGCCAGGAGCAAAGCACTAGGTGGAGTTAAATAGAGCAGCACCTAACGACTTCACCACATCACCTGAGGAAGGAAACTCAGAAGCCGCAGTACCACTAACATCCACCAACGGAAGCTCATAGACAGAATCAGCCGAAGTACCACTTGTGACCACAGGAGGGAGCTCTGCCACAGAATTCACAACAGGGCGCACTGCGCATGCGCCCGCCATTTTGGAAGATGGCGGCGCCCAGGGAGAAGACGGACGGACCCCGGCAGGATCGGTAAGTATGATGGGGTGGGGGGGAGCACGGGGGGGATCGGAGCATGGGGGGGGTGGACCGGAGCGCGGGGGGTGGACCGGAGCGCGGGGGGGTGGACCGGAGCGCGGGAGGGGTGGAACGGAGCACGGGGGGCGTGGAACGGAGCACGGGGGGCGTGGAACGGAGCACGGGAGGTGGAACGGAGCACGGGGGGTGGAACGGAGCACGGGGGTGGATCGGAGTGCAGGGGGGGTGATTGGAGCACCGGGGGGTGATTGGAGCACGGGGGGGCGGACAAGAGCACGGGGGGAGCGGAGCACAGGACGGAGGGGAGCAGGAGCAGTGTACTGGACAGATTGGGAGGCTGGGGGGGCGATCGGTGGGGTGGGGTGGGGGCACATTAGTGTTTCCAGCCATGGCCGATGATATTGCAGCATCGGCCATGGCTGGATTGTAATATTTCACCAGTTATAATAGGTGAAATATTACAAATCGCTCTGATTGGCAGTTTCACTTTCAACAGCCAATCAGAGCGATCGTAGCCACGAGGGGGTGAAGCCACCCTTCCTGGGCTAAGCTACCACTCCCCCTGTCCCTGCAGATCGGGTGAAATGGGAGTTAACCCTTTCACCCGATCTGCAGGGACGCGATCTTTCCATGACGCCACATAGGCGTCATGGGTCGGATTGGCACCGACTTTCATGACGCCTACGTGGCGTCATGGGTCGGGAAGGGGTTAAAGAAACCCTCTCTTGATTCATCCTGCACAAATAACTACAGACCAATCTCCAACCTCCCCTTCATCTCTAAACTCTTGGAGCACCTGGTCTACTTCTGCCTTACCCGTTACCTCTCCACTCACTCCCTCACAGACCCTTCACAGTCCGGCTTCTGTCCCTTACACTTGACAGAAACGGCACTCATCAAAGTGACCAATGACGTTCTGACAGCAAAGTGTAATGGTGACCACCCTCTGCTCCTTCTCGACCTTTCTGCAGCTTTCGACACTGTTGACCACCCTCTCCTACTCTCTAGGCTCCAGTCACTAGGCATTAAGGACACTGCTCTCTCCTGGTTCTCCTCCTATCTTTCTGACCGTTCCTTCAGTGTTCTGTTCCCTGGCTCCACTTCATCTCTTCCTCTCACTGTTCTGGTACCTCAGGTCTCAGGTCAGGTCATGACGCCGAGACCCGGTGAAGTTGGCGGATCTTACCTTCTGGAGCGCTGCTACACAGCCGCTGCCACTAATGTCCGCCACGCGCATGATATAAAGCTCCCCACACATAGCACACTCCACACTTACCCCTTGGGAAAGCTGCACACGAAACGCGCGTCGAGGAACCGGTCCACGCCAACGGAGGTAATGTGCCTACGCCACTGGGCGATTTAGCTTTTGGATTATATGTGGTTGTCTTGCTAGGGGTAATTTAACCCCTTGATCATTTATTAGGCTGCACTTGCTGCACTTGCACCTTACAATCATATAACTCACTTCTGTGAGCACTGCTGCTCTTTTACCTTATTGGCCATTTATTTTACTTAGGCTATTTACAATCTTTACCTAAATTATCACAAATATAGATATACTAACCCCTCCTTCTACTACGTACTTACATCTATCTCACATATACCTATACGGTGTCCTTTTTCACGTAAACCCATACTGCCATTACTCCATAGGCTGGTTCATACACAGTTTGCACATAGTGTTTTCACAAATTTTATATGTTTCTTGTCTTCTGTTTTATCAAAACATGTTGATTTTAATATATATTTGGAATAAAATGTTTACATTTTAAGGCTATAGCTTTTCTTCGTTTTTTTGGATCCACTCATTATAGGATCCAATTCAAAGTAATTGTTCTCGCCCACATCTCCTTTACATCTCCTCCCTTATTTCTGTCTATCCGCCTAGCCGACCGCTGCGCTCTGCAAATGACTTTTGAATAACCTCTGCACTAATCCGTACCTCCCACTCCTGTCTCCAAGACTTCTCCCACGCTGCACCAATCCTCTGGAATGCTGTACCTCAAGAAATTAGGACCACTCACAATTTGCATAGTTTTAGGCGCCTCCTCAAAACATATTTGTTCAGAGCGACCTATCACGTTCCCTAATAAAAGTCATTTTAGGTTTGTATGTGTGTGTAGCCCATTCACTACTTCCATCTATCCCCCATCCCATGAAGATGGCTGGACCATCATTGTAAATACATCATTGTAAATACACACCTGTACTTTGTATCTCCCCCACCTCATTGTAGATTGTAAGCTCTCACGAGCAGGGCCGTCTTATTTTGCTTTAATTATTGTATTGTTAACGTTGTTACTTACGACTTGCATTTGAAACTGTTAAACTGTAAAGCGCTGCGGAATATGTTGGCGCTATATAAATAAAGATTATTATTAATCCGCCATTTGCGATATTGTGTTTTATATATAATTAATTTTCTCTCTTTTTTAATGTTAACCATATATATTGTGTCCTGATACGTGCACATTCTCTTTATAGTACCACTTTTTGTCATTTTATTGATTAAAGATATAACTTTTATTATATTTTTCTTGTCTGGATGATTTTAAGCTTTCCTAGAAAGCTCCCAGGCTCGAGTTCATATGAGGACAACCAGCAGAGGGCGCCCTCATATGAACTCGAGCCTGGGAGCTTTCTAGGAAAGTTCCCACGCTCCAGGAACAGCCAGCAGAGGGTGCCTCACCTCAAATGAAGGTAAATATAGGTCATTGACCTACATTAGCTTCATTCCCCGGGGTTTTGCAGCAAGGAGCAGCGCAGCATTAGCAGAGCTCCTGGCTGCAAAATATTTTAACCCCTTCAGATGGATTTACATCGTGGGACCTTACAGATCTTCGGAAGGTATGTATATTGTTGGTTTATTATTTTTACTTTGTTACAGAGCGAGGGTCTTCAGAAGGATTGAGCGAAGAATAAATTATTACAACAACCTTTGTTTTTATTTCATTAAAATAATTTTTAATAATGTGTGTGTGTTTTTTTAACCCTTTACTAGTATTGGATTAATAATGGATAGGTGTCATAATTGACACCTCTCCATTATTAATTTGGCTTAATGTCACCTTACAATAGCAAGGTGGCATTAACCCTTCATTACCCCATATCCCACCGCTACACGGGAATGGGAAGAGAGTGGCCAAGTGCCAGAATAGGTACATCTTCCAGATGTGCCTTTTCTGGGGTGGCTGGGGGCAGGGCAGGTGTTTTTAGCCGGGGGGGGGGGGGCAATAACCATGGTCCCTCTCTAGGCTATTAATATCTGCCCTCAGTCACTGGCTTTACTACTCTGGCGGAGAAAATTGCGCGGGAGCCCACGCCAATTTTTTCCGCCATTTAACCCTTTAATTTAATAGCTAGAGCGCCCAAATTTTGCATATACACACTATTAACATTAGTAGTGTGGAATATGCAAAAAAAGTGGGGATATGAGATAGTTTACTGTATGTAACCATGTCTCATATCATGTCGGGTTTAGGAAGGAGATAGCAAAAGCCGGTAATTGAATTACCGGCTTTAAAGCTATCTAGCGCTGTGTGAAGTAATAATATATATACGTATATGTGTCTACTGGCATATATATATATATATAGACAGTATATATGTTTTTTTTTTTTTTTTACACATGGATCCCTTGTATAGCCGTATGTCGGTTTTGCAAGCCTGCGAGAAAAACACGCAGTACGGATGCCATATGGATTACATACGGAGGATGCCATGCGCAAAATACGCTGACACACCCTGCCTACGGAGGAGCTACGGACCACTATTTTGGGGACTTTTCAGCGTATTACGGCCGTAATATACGGACCGTATTGTCTTACGCTGAGTGTGACTCCAGCCTTAAAGTCACAGGGCCTATTTTTACTGGTGCATCAGGCGGCATTAATCTTCTTAAAGGGCCATTGTGAAACAGTGGGTCTCCTAAGCTGTTGTAGCCTATGCTATGAGTGGATGGGCTGCCAAGAATTACGACGCACCACAATACCCCTGTCATAAGATGTCCAGGGGGGACTCCTGAAAAAGTGTTGCATTGAATTCAAGGCCTGCCGTGCTACCAATTCATATGCACCCTAATAAGCCTTTGAACCCACATACTGGATGGGCCCATGAAAATCCACTTCACAATAATAATAATATAATAATAATAATTTTATTTATATAGCGCCAACATATTCCGCAGCGCTTTACAAATTATAGAGGGGACTTGTACAGACAATAGACATTACAGCATAACAGAAATACAGTTCAAAACAGATACCAGGAGGAGTGAGGGCCCTGCTCGCAAGCTTACAAACTATGGGGAAAAGGGGAGACACGAGAGGTGGATGGTAACAATTGCTTTAGTTATTCGGACCAGCTATAGTGTAAGGCTCAGGTGTTCATGTAAAGCTGCATGAACCAGTTAACTGCCTAAGTATGTAGCAGTACAGACACAGAGGGCTAATACTGCATAAAGTGTATGAGAACATGATGCGAGGAACCTTTTTTTTTTTTTTTTTTTTTTTTATTATAAATAGGCCACACAGGGATCGTTAGGTTAATGCATTGAGGCGGTAGGCCAGTCTGAACAAATGAGTTTTTAGGGCACGCTTAAAATATGCATTGTGTGCTCCATACTCCTTTGTTTTATACAATGGCAGGAAGGCGAGCCCTGCTGCATAGTCAGTCATATGCACCCTATTAGGCCTTGGAACCCACATACTGAATGTGCCCATGAAAATCCACTTCATATTATGCATTTTGTACTCCCGTACTCCTAGGTTTTACACATTGGCGGCAAGGCCAGCCCTGCTGCGTAGTCAGTCATATGCACCCCATTAGGCCTTGGAACCCACATACTGGATGGGCCCAGGAAAATCCACTTCACAATATGCATTGTGTGCTCCATACTCCTTTGTTTTATACATTGGCAGGAGGCCAGCCCTGCTGCGTAGTCAGTCATATGCACCCCATTAGGCCTTGGAACCCACATAGTGGATGGGCCCAGGAAAATCCACTTCACATTATGCATTTTGTACTCCCGTACTCCTAGGTTTTACACATTGGCGGCAAGGCCAGCCCTGCGGCATAGTCAGTCATATGCACCCCATTAGGCCTTGGAACCCACATAGTGGATGCGCACATGAAAATCCACTTCACAATATGCATTGTGTGCTCCATACTCCTTTGTTTTATACATTGGCGGCAAGGCCAGCCCTGCTGCATAGTCAGTCATATGCACCCCATTAGGCCTTGGAATCCACATACTGGATGTGCCCATGAAAATCCACTTCACATTAAGCATTTTGCACTCCCGTACTCCTTGGTTTTACACATTGGTGGCGATGCCTGCCCTGCTCCATAGTCATATGCACCCCATTAGGCCTTGGAACCCACATACTGGATGGGCCCAGGAAAATCCACTTCACAATATGCATTTTGTGCTCCATACTCCTTTGTTTTATACATTGGCGGCAAGGCCAGCCCTACTGCATAGTCAGTCGTATGCACCCGATTAGACCTTGGAACCCACATACTGGATGTGCCCATGAAGATACATTTCACAATATGCATTTGGTGCTTCATACTCCTTTGTTTTATACATTCGCAGGAAGGCGAGCCCTGCAGCATAGTCATATGCACCCCATTACTCCTTGGAAACCACATACTGGATGGGCCCAGGAAAACTCACTCGTATTTTTTAATGGTATGATGGTTCCCTCTTTGCACAATTATTTACAGGAGAATTTTGCAATTTTATTTGACTTTTTTTAACACTAAGGTTCAGATACGGCTTTAAAAAGGCAAATACTTGCAATACAAGGCAATTTTATTGCAAACTACAACATTCAAGGAATAGTATGATTGAATATTGTGAGTGTGTACACTTTTATATGTGTTAACATACACAGGTAAATAAGCACATATAAGGATTAAATAAATATAGTGATTACATATATATGAAGATTAACTACATACAGTATAGTTAGATAATCACCAAGAGGCTTTTAAACATCATCCGTCTGGAATATCAGAGAAGCAACACCAAGACAGAGAACCCCTGGGAGATTACCTACACTGCATGGGTGTCCCCAATTCTGCAGGTATCAGCACACTGTACATGTACAGGTACCCCAGTTTTGGCATCTGTCTTAGTCATGTTTCTCTGGTCTTATATAGTGAATAACACTATGTAGTAACTCTAGTTTCACCCACACCTTCAAGTGGCCACTTTTCAAGGTTGGATGAAACTGAGATATCATGGAGTCATCAGACAAGGGGCCATAAACCCCTAGAAAATAAAAGCCACAAGGATTTAGATCAAACCACCACCGTCATAGTTTCAGTAAACCTTAATGTTTTACAATGACAAAAAGCAAACATATAGAGGCTTAGAACTGTTTGTGAAGTGAATAAACAAACATGTATCAAGACTCTGTCACTATGAGCATTGTCTGTCACATCTCTAAATGTTTTACAAGAAATGCAGCTATGTGATTGTCTAAATGCATTCGGTATACAATATTTCAATCTTGTTTACAAATCGCCATTTGTATATTCTCCATTTGTACATTTGAGGCAGACAAAGTTAAGGCTCGCAAGGAGAGAAACTAATAGTGGACAAGGCTATATTTTTAATGAACTACTGAGGCAAAGTAACAGCATTGCTTTATCAAATGTACATGAAGTGTATTGTGTCCAATGTTAGCAACCAGGCAACACAAAAAGGAGCTTTTCAAGTGAGCTCTTTAAGGTACACAAATGTTATGAAGTGTTTTCCAACAAGGATGTGGTTTCACCAATGGGGGGGTACCTTTTGTAAAAATAGACTAGTGCCATCACAGCCCCCTTGACCAAACTTCACCGGCCTATAACAGTACAAAGCACATTCACCCTGGTGATCTAGTGGCAGTTAAACATGAGACATTGCTGGAGACAGAGTTAAGAAGTAGGCCCAAAGGACTGCCATGCCCAATTCCCCAATGTGGGGTCCTTTTTGGACTGACTAAAATAGTGCCATCACAGCCCCCTAGACCTAAATGCCCCATACAGACCACGTTCACCCTGGCCATCTAGTGGCAGTTAAAGGACACATTACAGGAGACAGACTTAAGAAGTAGGCCCAATGTAATGTAATGCCCAATTCCCCAATGTGGGGTCCTGTTTTTACAAAATGAAATAGTTCCTTCACAGCCCCCGTGCCCAAAAATTACTGGCCTATGACAGTACTGAGCACGTGCACCCAGGTCATCTAGGGGCAGTTAAAGGACACATTGCAGAAGACAGACTTAAGAAGTAGGCCCAATGTAATGTAATGCCCAATTCCCCAATGTGGGGCCCTGTTTTTACAAAATGAAATAGTGCCATCACAGCCCCCGGCCTATAACAGTACTGAGCATGTGCACCCTGGTCATGTCGTCGGAGATAAGGAAAAGACATTGCAGGAGACAGAGTTAAGAATTAGGGCCAATGTAGTGGTGTGGGTCTCTGAGACTTTTAATGCAGTGCATGATCTGCCAAACAATTCCCCAATGGGGGTACCTTTTTTAAAAATACACTAGTGCCATCGCATGCCTCTAGCCCAAACTTCAATGGCCTATAACAGTACTGAGCATGTTCACCCTGGTGATCTAGGCAGGTACAGGACAGATTGCAGGAGACCAAGTTAAGAAGTCGGCCCAATGTAATGCCATGCCCAATTCCCCAATGTGTTTTTTTAATTAAAAATAAAAGAGTGCCATCACAGGCCCCTTGGCCAACATGCACCCGACAGAGCACGTTCACCCTGCTGATCTACTGGCAGGTACAGGACAGATTGCAGGAGACAGAGCTGAGAAGTAGGCCCAATGTAATGCCATGCCCAATTGCCCAATGTGTTGTCCTTTTTTAAAAAAATAACACAGGCCCCTTGGCCAACATGCACCGTACAGAGCACGTTCACCCTGGTGATCTAGTGGTAGGTACAGGACAGATTGCAGGAGACAGAGTTAAGAAGACAGCCCAATGAAATGCCATGCCCAATTCCCCAATGTGTTGTACTATTTTTAAAAAATAAAAAAGTGCCATCACAGCCCCCTTGGCCAAAATGCACCATACAGAGCACGTTCACCCTGGTGATCTAGTGGCAGTAAAAGGATACATTGCAGGAGACCGAGTTAAGAAGTAGGCCCAATGAAATGCCATGCCCAATTCCCCAATGTGTTGTACTATTTAAAAAAAATAAAAAGTGCCATCACAGCCCCCTTGGCCAAAATGCACCATACAGAGCACGTTCACCCTGGTGATCTAGTGGCAGTAAAAGGACACATTGCAGGAGACAGAGTTAAGAAGTAGGCCCAATGGAATGCCATGACCAATTCCCTAATGTGGTGTCCTTTTTGGACTTATTAAAATAGTGCCATTACAGACCCCTAGCCCAAAATGCACCTTACAGAGCACGTTAACCCTGGTGATCTAGTGGCAGTTAAAATCTTTTTTTTCTAAAATAAGAGTGCCATAACAGGCCCCTCGGCCAACATGCACCGTACAGAGCACGTTCACCCTGGTGATCTAGTGGTAGGTACAGGACAGATTGCAGGAGACCGAGTTAAGAAGTAGGCCCAATGTAATGTCATGCCCAATTCCCCAATTTTTTTGTCCTTTTTAAAAAAAATAAAATAGTACCATCACAGCCCCCTAGCCCAAAAATCAGTGGCCTATAACAGTACAGAGCACGTTCACCCTGGTGATCTAGTGGCAGTTAAAGGACACATTGCAGAAGACCGAGTTAAGAAGCAGGCCCAATGTAATGTCATGCCCAATTCCCCAATGTAAAATCCTTTTTTTTTTTTAAATAAAAGAGTGCCATCACAGCACCCTTGGCCAAAATGCACCCCACAGACCACGTTCACCCTGGTGATATAGTGGTTCTGGATGAGGAGGATGAGGATAAGGAGGAGGATAAAAATAAACAAACCAAATCTGGAAGCATATACCCATGTGTGGTTGTTAAGAGGTGCATGAAAATACACCTCCCCAAAAGAGAAAATGTATTTGAGGTTATGTTTCGCTGTTTTCACTTGGTGGTGTACAGAAGTCTTTCCCAATACAGGCCTTGTTCATTTTTATAAGAGTCAGCCTGTCAGCATTTTCAGTTGACAGGCGGATGTGCTTATCTGTTATAATTCCACCAGCAGCACTAAAAACCCTCTGACAGAACACTAGCAGCAGGGCAGGCCAGGACCTCCAAGGCATAGAGAGCCAGTTCATGCCCCTTGTCCAGCTTGGATACCCAATAATTAAAAGGCACAGAGGAATCACGGGGGACGTTTGTACGATCTGCAAGGTACTCCCTTGCCTCTGTGCCGCCACGATGGGAGGGTCTGAGAAAACTGTCCCAGAACTTGGCCATTGTTCCCCTGCCTGAGCTGGATTGTACTTCTGTCTCTCTCGCTTGGAGTCCTTGGTTGTACAACAAACTCTGACGTCTGCTGCCAGCGTTCTCACATGGGAATTTTCTAACTAACTCCGCTACAAGGGCCCTGTGGTACTGCAACATTTTAGTACACCTCTCTGCCGAAGGCAGAAGAGATTGAAAATTCTCCTTGTAGCGTGGGTCTAGAAGTGTCACCAACCAGTAATGAGTAGTGTTGAGCATTCCGATACTGCAAATATCGGGTATCGGCCGATATTCGCTGTATCGGAATTCTGATACCGAGTGTTAGGAGTCGAGTTTCCTCTGCTGCACAGGGGGAATCTCGATCCGTGTCTGCTGCGGTCTCCCATTCGGTATCGGCCGCAGTGGGCTCTGCTCAGCGGAGACGTCGCTCCCAGAGTCTCGCTGGGGCTGATTCGGTGCATAGGGTCACTACTGCCTTTTCTGGCTTTCCTATGGTACCCTGCACTGATCTGCGGTGAGCGAGCCTCTCTGGGACTAAGTCCTTGTTTACTCACACTGAGCATGCCCAGGGCAGGGTCTCCCATTGGAGGTCGAGGGCCACATGTTCGGTCACATGCTCAGGTGCTGCAGTACATTCCATTGGTCCTTCTGGAAGGTCCTGAAAGGGCAAAACATGCTCAGGTACTGCAGCACTTTCCATTGGTCCTTCTGGAAGATCCTGAAAGGGCAAAAACTTCAGTAGCAGCTTCCTGTGCTGCAACTATATAAACTGCGCATGACCGCACGGCCATGCGCTAGTATCGTCTTATGCTATATGCTTTGCGCCAATGTGGTCATGTGTTTGAATGTGTTCAGGGACCCGGCTGAAATAAGCCCCTAGAATGTTGGCACCTCCGGCGAGGAGATTGTGTTTAAGTGTGTTCAGGGACCCGGCTGAAATAAGCCCCTAGAATGCTGGCATCTCCGGCGAGGAGTTTTGTATGCATGCATGACCACTCACTGCTCACATCTGGGTAGTTGGCCTGTGAAAGTCTAACAGGGCACAGAGCTTTCCTCTCGCGGTTACTCTGTGAAGCTAACAGAGTTGGTATATACCGCCATATAGAGCCGCCATTATTTAGCAGCAGGTGCTTTCCTGTACGGTGGATCCCGGGTTGCGAACGCACCAATTCCATTTAATAAATTATATATTTGGTGCGTTCCGCCAACCCTAACAGTATACTAGCGCCAGGATCTGGCTAAGTAATGGCGGATGAACAGCGATTGCAGGGGTACATCCAGCTGCTGGAGGGCCGGTTGGCATCTCTTGAGCGTGCAACCTCGGCGGTGGATGTTAGCGCAATAGCTGTTCAGGCTGCTAGCGTGGCTGCAGCAGCTTTACCCACTGCCACCTCTGTTCCGACCCTATCTCACCTTCCTTTGCCTGAGAGATACTCTGGGGACAGTAAGTCCTGTAGGGGTTTCGTGAGCCAATGTGGTATACACCTCGAGCTTCTGGCTGCACGTTTCCCTACTGAGCGGGCAAAGGTGGGATTCATAATCTCTCTCCTGTCGGACAGAGCGTTGGAGTGGGCTACGCCGCTGTGGGAGCGCAACGATCATGTGGTGCGGAGTGTTCCTAGGTTTCTGGACACTCTGAAACAGGTCTTTTTAGGACCTCAAGTCACCCATGATACAGCGCTCCAACTGCTGGCTTTGACTCAGGGTTCAACCATGGTCAGCCATTTTGCTGTTCACTTCCGGACATTAGCGTCTGAGTTGGAATGGCCAGATAAAACCCTCATTCCCGTATTTTGGAGGGGGCTGGCTGACCATGTGAAGGACGCTTTGGCCACTAGGGAGATTCCCGCCACACTGGAGGAGCTCATAGCCGTATCTACTCGTATTGACCTCCGTTTTAACGAGCGGAGGTTGGAGCGAGCCCAGTGTAGGCAGAGGTTTCGGCTGGCTCCCACCTTCGCCAAACCTTTGGAATCTCCAGTCCAGGCATCTGAGTCACATGAGGCCTTAGAGGTGACACGAGCGGGATCCAAGTCTCAGTCTGCCCATGCACATAAGGTCCGTCATGTTTGCCAGCAGTCAGGACACCTTGCCTCCAAGGGTCCTCAGCGGTCGGGGAAACGTCAGCGTCTAGTGGCAGTTGGAGGAGGTACACTAGACACGGCGACGTTTGCCTCAAAGTTGTCCTTCAAGGGGACAATTACCATAGGCCCATCCACTCTTATGGTCGAGCTATGCGTGGATTCTGGGGCAGAGGGTAATTTTATGTCTTCCGCTTTTGCCCAGCGTCACGCAATACCCTTGGTGATGCTCGCCAAGCCGGTAACCATTCGAGTGGTAAATGGGTCAACACTACCTGCACTTTCACGCTATCTGTGTCTCCATCACATCAGGAGATAATCTCCCTATTAGTCATTCCTGAGGGAATTGATGAGGTCCTGTTGGGGATACCATGGCTTCGCTACCATTCTCCTCATATTGAGTGGTCCTCTGGGAGAATTTTGGGTTGGAGTAAATCTTGCGAGGGTAGATGTCTGAGGGAGTGCGTTCAGGTTGCTACTACACAGGTACCCGCAGATCTTTCCTCTCTCCCCAAGCACTATTGGCCCTATGCAGACGTGTTCTCCAAAAGAGCTGTGGAGACCCTTCCGCCTCACCGCCCCTATGACTGTCCTATTGACCTCTTGCCTGGTGCTGAGCCTCCCCGAGGTCGAGTCTATCCGTTATCTCTCCCGGAGACGGAGGCAATGTCCCAGTACATCCAGGAGAATCTGGCAAGAGGATTCATTAGGAAGTCAGTGTCACCGGCAGGGGCAGGGTTCTTCTTCGTACAGAAGAAGACTGGAGACTTACGTCCATGCATAGACTACAGGGGTCTTAACGCCATCACTGTTAAGAACAAGTACCCACTACCCCTGATATCTGAGCTGTTTGATAGGCTATGGGGAACGAGGGTATTTACAAAGTTAGATCTGCGGGGTGCTTACAACCTGATTCGCATCCGTTAGGGGGATGAATGGAAGACGGCTTTTAACACCAGGGATGGGCACTATGAATATCTGGTGATGCCCTTCGGGCTCTGTAATGCCCCAGCCGTTTTCCAAGACTTTGTGAACGACATCTTCCGGGATATGCTCACCACCTCGGTCGTAGTCTATCTGGATGATATTCTCATCTTCTCTCCAGATATTGACTCCCATCGGAGAGATGTTCGCAAAGTCTTCGACCTCTTACGGGCAAACTCCCTCTATGCCAAGTTGGAGAAGTGTGTGTTTGAGCAGGAGTCCTTGCCTTTCCTTGGTTATATCATCTCTGCCCAGGGTTTGGCTATGGATCCTGCCAAGCTACAGGCTGTAATGGACTGGCAGGAACCCCATTCTCTTAAAGCAGTGCAGCGCTTTATGGTGTTCATTAATTACTATCACCAGTTCATTCCACACTTCTCAACTTTGGTAGCTCCCTTGGTTGCCCTCACCAAGAAGGGAGCAAATCCCAAGTTGTGGTCAGAGGAGGTCTCCAAAGCCTTTCTCTCGATCAAGTCACACTTCGCTAGCGCTCCCATCCTACATCGCCCCGATGTTGATAAGCCATTTATCTTGGAGGTGGATGCCTCATCCGTTGGTGCTGGAGCAGTCCTTTTCCAAAAGGATGCTCAAGGTCGGAAGCATCCTTGCTTCTTCTTCTCCAAGACCTTCACACCAGCGGAGAGGAATTATTCCATCGGGGACAGGGAGTTGCTGGCCATGAAGTTGGCTTTTTCGGAGTGGAGACATCTCTTGGAGGGAGCTCGCTTTCCCTTCCAAGTCTTCACTGACCACAAGAACTTGGTGTATCTGCAAACGGCCCAGCGGCTGAATTCTCGCCAGGCTAGATGGTCCCTGTTCTTCTCCCGGTTCCATTTTACTCTCCATTTCCTCTCCGAGGAGGAGAACCTTCGTGCTGACGCTCTCTCCCGCTCCGTGGTGTCATCGGAGGAGGAGGAGGAGGAGCCTCGGCTTATTGTCCCTTCTGAGAGCCTGAGAACTGTAGCTCCGGTTTCGCTAGAGTCTGTGCCCCCAGGCAAGACTTTCGTACCAGCTAACTTGCGACCGGAGGTTCTCTCTAGGGCTCACTCCTCCAAATGTGAGTGGGCATTTTGGGACCAAGAGGACATCTGAGCTTCTGGCGAGAACATACTGGTGGCCGCATATGGCCCGAGATGTCAAGGACTATATTCAGGCGTGCGTTTCTTGCGCCCAGAATCGGTCTCCTCGGCAACGGCCTGCTGGGTTGCTTTACCCTCTACCGGTGGCAGACAGGCCCTGGGAGATGGTCGGGATGGACTTTGTGGTGGGTCTACCCAAGTCGCGTGGCTGCTCCATTATTTGGGCTGTCACCGACCATTTCTCCAAGATGGTGCATTTGGTGCCACTTCCTCGGTTACCCTCAGCACGGGCCTTGGCAGTGTTGTTCATTAAACACGTTTTCCGTTTGCATGGTATGCCTGATAAGATTGTCAGCGATCGGGGTCCCCAGTTCGCATCTCGGTTTTGGAGAGAGCTCTGCCGTTTACTCAGCATAGAGTTAAACCTCTCCTCTGCATACCATCCCGAGACGAATGGGTTGGTGGAGAGAACCAACCAGACTCTGGTGACATATTTGCGACATTTCGTCCCTGCTAGGCAGGATGACTGGGCATCTTTGCTACCTTGGGCGGAATTTGCCCTGAACAACGCCGTAGCCGATTCCACTGGTCAAACTCCTTTTCTCCTTAATTACGGCCAGCATCCGCGTGTCCCTGTGCCCATGCCCGTGTCATCCACCGATTCTAGGGTGGCAGACTGGGCGGTGGAGGCACGTGACATCTGGGACCGCACACAGGATGCCATCCGGGCCTCCAAGGAGAGAATCAGGGTTTCGGCTGATACACACCGGCGCCCCGCTCCGGTCTTTGCTCCTGGCGACTTAGTGTGGCTTTCCGCCCGTAACATCAGGCTGCGAGTTGAGTCCACTAAGTTTGCTCCTCGCTACATTCTCCCGTTTAAGGTTCTGGAACAGGTCAACCCTGTGGTCTACCGTTTGGCTATTCCTCCACGCCTTGGTATCACCGATACTTTCCACGTTTCCCTCTTAAAGCCCGTTCATTTGTCCCGGTTTTCTGAGTCATCTGCTGGGACATCGGGTTCATCCACGGATGAGTTTGAGGTGAATGCTATTGTGGGGTGCAAGGTGGTACGTGGCAAGAAATTTTATCTGGTGGACTGGAAGGGTCACGGCCCAGAGGATAGAACCTGGGAGCCTGTGGAGCACATTCGGGCTCCGCTGCTTATCGCAGCTTTTGAGCGTAGTGAGACTCAAGGAGGGGGGGCCCTAGGAGGGGGGGTAATGTTAGGAGTCGAGTTTCCTCTGCTGCACAGGGGGAATCTCGATCCGTGTCTGCTGCGGTCTCCCATTCGGTATCGGCCGCAGTGGGCTCTGCTCAGCGGAGACGTCGCTCCCACCGTCTCGCTGGGGCTGATTCGGTGCATAGGGTCACTACTGCCTTTTCTGGCTTTCCTATGGTACCCTGCACTGATCTGCGGTGAGCGAGCCTCTCTGGGACTAAGTCCTTGTTTACTCACACTGAGCATGCCCAGGGCAGGGTCTCCCATTGGAGGTCGAGGGCCACATGTTCGGTCACATGCTCAGGTGCTGCAGTGTCAAGGTGAAAATATATGTCTTTATACACTTTTGAACTTTTATATATTCTTATGCTGTGAAACAATAAGTTTTTCCCTTTGCTTGCCAAATGCAAATTTAACTGTATTTAAGATGGCTGCCAGTATTCACCTTTGCCCCATTTCACTCGGCTGAAGAAACAAGTTGCATATTCCAGAAGGACAAGTATCATTTCTCTGGAATTCGAAACTTAACAAGATGCGGACAAAGAAAGATTCATCAGATGATGTCAGGCCAATCAGAGGGACTGAATACTAGATACATTGCTTAAACCCCGCCTAACCCCGCCCTCTGCACACCTTCCCCCAATGGACCATATAATGTTGTGTATATGAAATAAAGAGTTCAGCAGTTGCTGTGAGGTTACCACTACGTGTGGAAGCATAAGCAGACTCTGAGTTTGAACCAGATTTTGTCTGACTCATTCTTTACTCCGGTACCACTGCTTTTAATCTGATTTGGAATGACTGGTGGATGAAGGGTATTGTCGTGATGACCCCGACAATTTGGCGCAACCAACGTGTGGCGTGGCCTGCGATCCGAGACCCCCTGGACCCATGCCTGGACGTCCGTGGACGACACCCGTAGTGGCTGACCTCGAGGACTGATCACCCTCCAAACACGGTGGAGATCGCATACTATGTATGTGTCACACTTGCCAGTGTTTCAGCCGTTATTGGTTAGTCTGTGGTCTCCTTGGGTCTGGGGAGTGACCGGTCGAGTGGTGAGACCGAGCGCGATCCCGTGCCACGCTTCGAACCAGCAACTGAGAGACGTCGCACTCTGCGCGTCCACGTGTACACCACACCTCCTCCACTGGTCATTGTACTCCATTCAACCACCCTACCCGTGACTGTTGCCTAGTAGTGATAGAGTGAAAGATTGAGAAGTTTGTGGATTGGGGGCGGCTTAGAGGAAGGGATAGGAGACGTGGCCTCTGTGATATTGCACGCACATACATCGGTAATTAAGACGTCCCAAGAGGGGGACCACCAGAAACACTTGCACACACTTGCACATATCGGTAATTAAGACGTCCCAAGAGGGGGACCACCAGAAACACTTGCACACACTTGCACATATCGGTAATTAAGACGTCCCAAGAGGGGGACCACCAGAAACATAGTGGAGGGGTCTCACTAGGAGACAGCCTCCCAACGTTTAGAATATCGTGACAGGGCAGACTGTAATCACTGGTGTTCAGGTTACGGAAAAATATTGAGCGCGAGGCTCTTTATTCATAACACGTGGAGCGCGAGGCTCCGTGTTAGGACACAAGTGTTGCTGTCGCTGTCAGCGGCCTTCTGCAGAAGGGCGTAGTATTCTGTGAGTCATGTTGCGTCTCTTATAGCAGAAGAAGTCCGTGCCCCACAGGTTAGATGAGGATGCTGTGGAAGTCAAGACAATAGTAGAGTCACGGGAGGGCAAGAAGGCAGTCAAGAATATTGAAAGATAAAGGACTGTTAGAACAAGCGCAAGCTCATCTGCGAGTTGCGCAAGGTTTAAAGAACGAGGAATGGAAAAAGGTTGATGGAGAGGAAAGATGAAAGGATGCAGAGCCCGTGTTTGGTTATAAAATACCTCAATCATTGTTTTTTCTAAGGTGTTTTGGTATATGAATTGTGTGAAGGTTTTGTAGAAATTGAGTCTGAGAATTGCTGTATTCCGTTACTGTGGTTTTCCAAAACACCCCATGGGAGGGGGGAGTCAAATAGCTATGTTATTGTTTTCTTCTTTTGTGTTGAGGAATGCTGTAAATTCTTATCTGTGTGTTTGTGGCCGATGGGAGGGGTGAACCCCTGCGCGAATTGTTTTTTTACTTCTCCTCTTTGTGCTGCGGGCCAGAGAAAGGGGGGCCAAAGTTTTCAGAAGAACTTAACCCAGTCTGTATCAGCAGCTGCAGCGATCTTTACTCGCTCTCTAGTCCCCCTCCCCCCGCAGCTTCAAGGACACAACTCGCAGCTCGCTTTCTTATCAGTGGCCCAAGAAGCAGAAGACTTCAGCTCCAGCTCCCCCTCCCTTACACAAATCTAGTCTCATATTCCAATATTCATTTTAACCCTGTGTCTGGAAATCTCTCTCGCCATGTTAATTTTCAGACCAAGACAAGACAGATACAGGAGTATTATCCCTGGAAGCCCTCTGACTAGCTAGCTACGCTAAAATAATTGGCTGACCCTGAGAACAAACCTTTCCCATTATACAAAGACAATATGATGGATGTATAAGTGCACCTGAGCAGACCTAGAGAGTTGGTGAGCCAAGATCATGGTCAGATGGTATTTATGTTATATAACCCCTATGTAGATGAGTATAATGAGATGTGTATCTCACATGTCCTTTCCCAATCAGTTTGAAGGAAAAAAAAAAATAGGGGGGATAGTGTCTCTAACCCTGGCAGTTAGAATATCCTTATGCTATGCTGCTTCAGTATGTGGGTAATTTTTTGTTTTTTTGTTGTGTACACAGAGAGCAGGAAGCCATTGTTGCCACTGTTAGTTTTCGCAAGTATCTGGCAGATCTGAACTGTCAGGTTTCGGCCTCGAAACTTCGGTTCTGCCTTGGTCAAGTGATATTTTTGGGTCACTGTCTTCAGGGTGCCAGACACCTCACAGAAGAAAGGAAAATAACCGTCAGCTACAAAGGATGAGACTGAACTCCAACGTTTTCTTGGACTATGTACTTATTGTTGTCAGTGGATACCGGACGCATCCCGCATAATGCAATTTCTCTACAAAGCCCTGAAAGACTGTTCAAGATATGCTGATGATTTTGGCAGACTCCACACAGGATACGCTGTTACTATGGAAGACACTGTAGTGCACGGAGCTGCACTCCCTCCCTCACTGTCAGCACAAGAAGCAGAATTTCAGGATCTGTCTACTGCATGTGTTCTGGCCAAAGACAGACGGGCTAATATATACACGGACTCACAGTATGCATTTGGTATTGCTCATGATTTAGGAGCCCTATGAGCCAATCGAGGATTTGTTACTACTGCCGGGACTCAGTGAAGAATGCTGAAGCTGTTAAAACCCTTATGGACTCAATCGAATTACCTACTCAGGTGGCCATTATCAAAGTTAAGGAGCATGGTCCTAGGAACAGTCCACAGACTGGTGGTAACACCTTTGCGGATATGCAAGAAAAAGCCGCTGCTCTCCTACCCGTTGAACTGACCATACCAGCTATGGTGACCACACGCTCTCAGCGTAAACAGTTACAAGAAACACTGACTCTACAGGATCCTGATGATCTATGCCAGACTGAGGTTTTCTGCCGGACCCCGCGAGACCGCTTAATGACGATGCAGAGAATGTCTCCAAAGGAAGAAGTGAAGCAGTGGAAAGCTGATGGAGCACGTATGGACAATGGTCGCTGGAAAAAGGACCAACTTGTGTGTCTCCCTAAGCGGATGTACCCTGCTATTGTCACGTGGGCGCATGGGCCCACACATCGAGGTATCTGTCGGACCTGCAATCCCGGTCAACTTCAACGTGTAACCCCGAAGCACCTTGCTAAGCCCGACTATCCTTTCCAAAGGCTCCAGGTGGACCACATCACGTTGCCTAAGTCTGGAGGGTATGAATATTGTCTGGTGGTTGTCGATATGTTCTCCGGTTGGCCAGAGGTATTCCCCGTTACCAACGTGACTGCAAAGACCACAGCAAAGAAACTGGTGATGGAAGTTATATGCAGATATGGTGTTCCAGAAGTTGCTGAAAGTGACCAAGGCCCGGACTTTTCTTCTCATGTGTGTCAGGAGGTTCTGACAATGCTTGGATCCACTGTAGCCCTCCATACTCTCCACAATCCAGTGGGAAAGTTAAGAGGCTGAACGGCACACTGAAGGGACAATTGACCAAAATGATGCAGGAGACTACGGCTCCATGGCCAGGGCTCTTACACATTCGTACTACCCCTATTGCAAAATATGGCCTGTCCCCATATGAGATATTGTTTGGTGCTAGGTTCTCAGTTGTAAATTTCCAGTCTCAGTAGTTGTCAGAAGAAATTGACTGTGCTGTTCAATATGTTATTCAGCTTAGTAAAAATGTTGCTAACACCCATGTTTTAGTTTCTTCTTCCCTTCCAGATTCAGCAGAAACCGATATTGGTCACAATTTGATGTCTGGTGGTTTTATGGTCGTGAAAAGCTATGTCAGTAAAACTTGAAGGAAAGAGCACCTGGATCTACGCTTCACACTGCAAAAGAGACCGGACCAGCGCTTAGTCACAGTGGTGATCAAAGGAAAATGTTGCTGTTGTTTTTGGTCCTGAGGCTGGGGGCCATCCTCGCCCCTACCTTTCCGGCCCCTATTGTAAATAAGATTCCGGTGCCACTATTCTCTGGGTAAACCTAACGGCCCCGGTAAATATCTGGTGATTTGATTTCTGCAATGTAGTCAAGTGCCCTGAGACTCAACGGGTGGTAGAGGGAATCATCCAGCATTATATATGTGTTAGAAGTCTTCTCCATAGAAACACAAACAGCCCCAAGGACAAATTTATGGTTAGAATGGGTAAGATACAATGTAAGAGTCCAGAGTATCTCTGTAGGATGTATTGCTTGTGCTGCAGCGAATACACATCTATACACATATGCATTGTTTTTTCCTGATGACAATACTACTGCCTGTGTTATGAATGTGTTGAAGGGTCTAAAGCCCACTGATTGCTCAGATTATGTCCCACTAATTCATGAAGCACCTAAACTAAAGGTCCCAGGGGGGATAAACGTATTAGCTGATAATTATACCTGCTATAATTCCCATGACACTACAGGTACACTAGTAGGGGTCTTCGAGACAGGTTTCTGCAAAGAAAACAGTTCCCTAGATACTGACTTGCTAGCTAATCATACACAGTATATGTACGACATTTATTGGTTATGTGGAGATGGTAAGCTCCGTCCTAGGTTGCCTAATGCCTGGATAGGTCAATGTACCCTTGTTAAACTAGCTATGCAGTTCAAGATTTTACCTTGGGATCCAGAGACACCTGATGAATATACCCGAAAGAGGAGAAGTCTCGATCAGCTCCACATGAGTTATGAAGAAGATCCATTAGTATATGTCGATAGCATTGGAGTGCCCAGGGGGGTGCCTGACCAATTTAAAGCCCAGAACCAGATCTATGCTGGCTTTGCTTCCATAATCCCACAGGTGCAGATTAATAAAAATGTTGATTGGATCAATTACATATATTACAGTGAACAAAGGTTTGTCAATTTTACCTGTGATGCTTTCCAAGGTATAGTTGAGGAATTGGGCCCTAACACTAGAATGACCCTTCAAAACCGACTAGCCCTTGATATGATTTTAGCTGAGAAAGGAGGAGTCTGTGGGATGGTGGGAGAGGAATGTTGTACCTATATCCCTCAGAACTCTGGGGTAAATGGAAAGACCATGACAGCTCTTAAAAAGATAAATGGGTTAGCAGCAGAATTAAAATGCTGGAGTAGACACATCTTTCTTTTCCGGATGGTTGGGTGGGCTCAAAGGATTCCTTCAACAAGCTTGTCTGGTACTGATTGCCCTTCTTGTAGTTAGATCGATAATCCTCTGTTGTGTTATTCCCCTGTATAAAAAGGTTATCACTGAGGCAACTCCGACTGGCACCTTCCTTAACCAAGAAGTAGACCCACTAGAGTAAGATGGCACTGATCCGGGGGAAATCCCTAAGTGCGTCCCCCTCAAGAAGATAGACAATACCCCTTATTCTCAGATGATGCTAAGAGATTTAGTTTAGGGACAGCGGGAGAACTCCATGTGAAGCTAGTGAAGGGTTCAGCTGCCTGGAGGCTGTTGTGAATTCTGTGGCTGAATTCACTCCTGTGGTCACAAGTGGTACTGCAGCTTCTGAGCTTCCTCCCTCAGGTGTTCTGGTGAGCTCGTTAACTGCTTCATTACTTAACTCCGCCTGATGCTGCTATCCTTGCTCCTTGTCAATGTTTCAGTGTCGGATCTGAGCTTCTCCTGATTGTTCCTGTGACCTGCTGCTCTGTATAGCTAAGTGCTTTTTGCTTTTTTGTTGCTTTTTTTCTGTCCAGCTTGTCTTTTGTTTTGCTGGAAGCTCTGAGACGCAAAGGGTGTACCGCCGTGCCGTTAGTTCGGCTCGGTGGGTTTTTTTTTTGCCCCCTTTGCGTGGTTTTGCTTTAGGGTTTTTTGTAGACTGCAAAGTTCGCTTTACTGTCCTCGCTCTGTCCTAGAATATCGGGCCCCACTTTGCTGAATCTATTTCATCCCTACGTTTTGTCTTTTCATCTTACTCACAGTCATTATATGTGGGGGGCTGCCTTTTCCTTTGGGGAATTTCTCTGGGGCAAGTCAGGCCTATTTTTCTATCTTCAGGCTAGCTAGTTTCTTAGGCTGTGCCGAGTTGCCTAGGTAGTTGTTAGGCGCAATCCACAGCCGCTTTTAGTTGTGTTTAGGATAGGATCAGGTGTGCAGTCTACAGAGTTTCCACGTCTCAGAGCTCGTTCTTGTATTTTTGGGTATTTGTCAGATCACTGTGTGCGCTCTGATCGCTAAGCACACTGTGTTTCTGGATTGCCTTCATAACACCTGTCATTAGCAAACATAACAGGAGGCCTCTCACAAGGGGAGAGCTTCTGAGGTGTCTGGATGAAGAAATCCACCTCCCCTTTCCCCATCACATGGACAGTCTCGAAGCATCTTTCTTTTTAGGGAAAAACTTAGTGTTTAGGGGGGATTGTCAAGGTGAAAATATATGTCTTTATACACTTTTGTACTTTTATATATTCTTATGCTGTGAAACAATAAGTTTTTCCCTTTGCTTGCCAAATGCAAATTTAACTGTATTTAAGATGGCTGCCAGTATTCACCTTTGCCCCATTTCACTCGGCTGAAGAAACAAGTTGCATATTCCAGAAGGACAAGTATCATTTCTCTGGAATTCGAAACTTAACAAGATGCGGACAAAGAAAGATTCATCAGATGATGTCAGGCCAATCAGAGGGACTGAATACTAGATACATTGCTTAAACCCCGCCTAACCCCGCCCTCTGCACACCTTCCCCCAATGGACCATATAATGTTGTGTATATGAAATAAAGAGTTCAGCAGTTGCTGTGAGGTTACCACTATGTGTGGAAGCATAAGCAGACTCTGAGTTTGAAACAGATTTTGTCTGACTCATTCTTCACTCCGGTACCACTGCTTTTAATCTGATTTGGAATGACTGGTGGATGAAGGGTATTGTCGTGACGACCCCGACAGCAGTACATTCCATTGGTCCTTCTGGAAGGTCCTGAAAGGGCAAAACATGCTCAGGTACTGCAGCACTTTCCATTGGTCCTTCTGGAAGGTCATGAAAGGGCAAAAACTTCAGTAGCAGCTTCCTGTGCTGCAACTATATAAACTGCGCATGACCGCACGGCCATGCGCTAGTATCGTCTTATGCTATATGCTTTGCGCCAATGTGGTCATTTGTTTGAATGTGTTCAGGGACCCGGCTGAAATAAGCCCCTAGAATGCTGGCACCTCCGGCGAGGAGATTGTGTTTAAGTGTGTTCAGGGACCCGGCTGAAATAAGCCCCTAGAATGCTGGCATCTCCGGCGAGGAGTTTTGTATGCATGCATGACCACTCACTGCTCACATCTGGGTAGTTGGCCTGTGAAAGTCTAACAGGGCACAGAGCTTTCCTCTCGCGGTTACTCTGTGAAGCTAACAGAGTTGGTATATACCGCCATATAGAGCCGCCATTATTTAGCAGCAGGTGCTTTCCTGCACGGTGGATCCCGGGTTGCGAACGCACCAATTCCATTTAATAAATTATATATTTGGTGCGTTCCGCCAACCCTAACACCGAGTTGCGATACTTTTGCGATATCGGATACCAGAAATGGAAGTTCCCATAGTGCAATGATGCACTATAATGGAGTGTGGACGGTGTGTGGGCGGAGACTGCGTGTGTGTGTGCGGGCGGGGTCTGTGCGTGACCGTGGGGGGTCTTAGCAGGCTTGCCGGGGGTCTTAGTGGGCCTGCCAGGGCTCTGTGCGGGCCTGCCGGGGCTCTGTGCAGGCTGCTGGGGGTCTGTGTGCGCTTGCCGGGGCTCTGTGCGGGCTGCCGGGGGTCTGTGCGTGCCTGCCAGGGCTCTGTGCGGGCTGCTGGGGCTCTGTGCGTGCCTGTCGGGGCTCTCTGCAGGCTGCCAGGGCTCTGTGCAGGCTGCCGGGGTCTTTGCGTGTGTGTAGGCATCTTCCGATGGGACTACAAGTCCCATCGGACGATGCCTGCTACAGTGACAGTGACTGACACATTAGCCAATGATGGGACAGTAGTAGTCCCATCACCCGGCTAATGTGTTGAATGAAAAAAAAGAAAAAAAAATACTACATACATACTACATACATACTACATGCATACATACATACAACATACATACTCCATACATACTACATGCATACTACATGCATACTACATACATACATACATACATACTACATACATACATACTACATACATACATACATACTACATACATACATACTACATACATACTGCATACATACTACATACAATACATTCATACATTACATACAATACATACATGCAGACATACAGTACATTAAACATAGAGTACATACTCAACATTACTTGTCACTTTGTTCCCCCGAAGCCAGTGTCATCTGTAAAAAATATTAAAATAACAAACAAACAATATACTCCCTGTCCGCAGAAATCCCCGAGCGTCCCACGACGATCTCCTGTGGAGAACGGCAGCATCAGCTGATGCGACTGCTCTCCAGGGGCTATAGGAACACAATGATGGGAGGAAGGTATCCTTCCGCACTGTGTTCCTCCGAAGCTGTAAAAAAAATAGTTCCTAGTCTCACTTTTGGCAATGCTGTGTGAGAAATTTTCCCACGCAGTAATTGCCATAAAATGAGACTTTGAATTATAGTAACCTCAGTGATGCACTGCAGGAGCCATTGTCTCCTGTCAGTGTGTCACTGAGGGTCCTATAGAGCAGTGACATCACCCGATGTCACTGTTCTATAGGGGAGATCATCGTGGGATGCTCGTTATTAATTGGACTATGGTGGAAAGGGAGTATACGGTTTATTATTTTACGTTTTTTGCAGGTGCTGAAGTATGGTAAGTATGGTTAAATGAAGAATATTAAAATACTTTTTTCCTAATGTGTGCTTGTTTTATCAACCCTTTATTACTATTGGATTAATAATGGATAGGCGTCTTATTGATGCATCTCCGTTATTAACCCGGCTTAATGTCACCTTACAATAGCAAGGTGACATTAACCCCTTATTACCCCATATCCCACCGCTACATGGGAGTGGGAAGAGAGGGGCTAAGTGCCGGAATTGGTGCATCTTACTGATGCGCCATTTCGGGAGTGGCTGTGGACTGGTATTTGTAGCCGGGGGGCCAATATCCATGGTCCCTCTCTAGGCTATGAATGTCAGCCCGCAGCTGTCTGTGTAGCCTTTATGGCTATAAAATAAAGGGGGACCCCACGTCATTTTTTGGGGGTCCCCCTATTTTAATAGCCAGCAAAGGCTACGCAAACAGCTGCGGGCTGATATTCATAGCAGGCTACAAATATTGGCCCCCGGCCGTTGGATTTTCCCCTCTGGCGCAGAAAATTGCGCCGTAGCCCACGCCATTTTTTTTCATTTTTTTTTAATTAAATGCTCATTAAGGCCTCTTTCACACTTGCATCAGTACAGGTCTGTCGCTATGCGTCGGGCTGATGTACTGACGCACGTTGTGAAATTTGTGCACGACGTTGGCAGCGGATGCAGTTTTTCAATGCATCCGCTGCCCATTCTGAAGTCCGGGGAGGATGGGGCAGAGTTTCAGCCGCGCATGCGCAGTAGAAAATGGCGGACGTGATGGACAAAAAAAAGTTCACTTGAACGTTTTTTCGTGCCGACGGTCCGCCAAAACACGATGGATCCATCGCACAAGTCTATGGGTAAAAAACGCTTCCTGCGTGCACATTTGCAGGAACCGTTTTTTTCCCAAATTGACGGATTGCTAAAAATGCAAGTGTGAAGGTAGGCTTAGAAACATCGGCCTTTCTGTTATATATCTATGGATATATCTATTGTAAGGTGACTGACGTTAAGCAGGGTTAATAACGGAGAGGCGTCAAATAAGACGCCTATCCATTATTAATCCAATAGTAATAAAGGGTTAATAAAACACACACACATTAGGAAAAAAGTATTTTAATATTCTTCATTTAACAATACTTTCCATACTTCAGCGCCTGCAAAAAATGTAAAATAATAAACCGCATACTACCTGTCCGCCGTAGTCCAATTAATAACGAGTGTCCCACGACGATCTCCCCTATAGAACAGTGACATCAGGTGATGTCACTGCTCTATAGGACCCTCAGTGACACACTGACAGGAGACAATGGCTCCTGCAGTGCATCACTGAGGTTATTATAGTTCAAAGTCTCACTTTATGGCAATTGCTGCGTGGGAAAATTTCTCACACAGCAATGCCAAAAGTGAGAATAAGGACTATTTTTTTACAGCGGCGGAGGAAAACAGTGCGGAAGAATACCTTCCTCCCGTCAATGTGTTCCTGGAGCCCCTGGAGAGCGGTCACATGAGCTGATGCTGCTGTTCTCCACGGGAGATCGTCGTGGGACACTCGTGGTTTTCTGTGGACAGTAGAAATCCATTTTTGTCAAAATGACAAGTAATGGTGAGTATGTACTCTATGTTTAATGTACTGTATGTCTATATGTATGTATTGTATGTAATGTATGAATGTATTGTATGTAGTATGTAGTATGTATGTATGTTGTATGTATGTAGTATGTATGTTTTTTTTTTTCATTCAACACATTGGCCGGATGATGGGACTACTACTGTCCCACAGAGCCCCGGCAGCCCGCAGAGAGCCCCGGCGGCCCGCACGGAGCCCCAGCAGCCCGCACAGAGCCCCGGCAGCGCGCACAGAGCCCCGGCAGCCTGCACAGAGCCTCAGCAGGCACACATAGAACCCCGGCAGCCCGCACAGAGCCCCCGCAGCCCGCACAGAGCCCTGGCAGCCCGCACAGAGCCCCGGCAGCATGCACAGACCCCTGGCAGGCCCGCACAGAGCACCGGCAGGCCCGCACAGAGCCCCGGCAGGCCCACACAGAGCCCCGGCAGCCCGCACAGAGGCTAGGCAGGCACAAAGCCCCGACAGCCCGCACAGGGTCCCAGCAGGCATGCACAGACCTCCGGCAGCCCGCACAGAGCCCCGGCGGGCACGTACAGATCCCCGGGAGCCCGCACAGAGCCCCGGCAGGCACGCACAGACCCCCGGCAGCCCACACAGAGCCCTGGCAGGCAAGCACAGACCCCACCCGCACACACAGACACGCACAGTGTCCGCCCACGCACCACCCACACTCTTCCCCCCTCCAGAACAGGAGGTAGAAGGACAGAAAGGGCTTATTTACATTCCGATATTTGTGTCCCATTGACTTGCATGGGTATCCGTATCGGCGATATCCGATATTTTTTGGATATCGGCCGATCCAATCTGATACCGATACTTCTGGATATCGGAAGGTATCGCTCAACACTAGTAATGAGTGTCACCCAAAATTTTGATAATCCGAGGGTCACGTGAAATGCAGCACCACATAAAGTAAGCCATGCGTGCCAGACTGCTAACAGGCAAGACTTCCGTGTCCTCACCAACAGGACGACTGACCATGCTGTCCTCCTCCCTTTCCTCAGGCCATTCCCGCTGAACAGAGGCTAATACAGATGTGTTTGTAGCACCGTCTATAGTGCATGAAAGCAGCTCCTGTTCTTTCTCCTTCTCATCATTGCCTACCAATCGACGTTGAGAAGACATGAGGCTGGGCTGGGTGTAATCCCCCTGTATGTTTCCTTGCTCCATGTCCTCGTGCTCCGCCTGCAATGCATCCTCTTTGATTGTGAGCAGAGAGTTTTTCAGAATGCTGAGAAGCGGGATGGTGATGCTAATTATGGCGTCATCGCTGCTCACCATCTTGGTGCAGTCCTCAAAGTTTTGGAGGATGTTACATATGTCTGACATCCATGTCCACTCCTGAGGTGTTATGTGTGGAGTCTGACCTGAAATTCGACGGCCTTCTTGATGTTGGTAGTCAACAACAGCCCTCTTCTGCTCACAAATCCTTTCCAACATATGCAGCGCGTGTGGACATCACACAACAGTCAGTGAACTGGAAGCTGAAACCGCTGCTGTAGCATGGCAAGGGCGGCTGAAGTTGTAGCTGACTTTCTAAAATGGGTAGACAGACGGCGTACATATGTGAGCTCACCTTGCCTCAGAGCCGCCACCAGGTTACGGCCATTGTCACACATGACCATGCCTGGCTGTAGGTTCAGCGGTGTCATCCAAACATCTGACTGCTCTATCAGAGCTGTCCACAACTCTTCTGCATTTTGCGGTTTGTTATCTATGCAGATTAGCTTCAGGACAGCCTGTTACCGCTTGGCTGAGGCAGTGCTGTAGTGCTTCCAGCTTCTGACAGATGTGTTGATTTCAGACATGGAGGATGAAGAGGGGGAGGAGGTGCAGGAGCTGTAGACTATGGGGGCAACCCTGATTGACGTAGGGCCAGCAATCTTCGGCGTGGGGAGGATGTGTTCCATTACAAGGACCGAATGGGGCCCGGTGTTGTGAATTCCGTTCTTGGTTGTAAGTAGTATTTTTGTTAGTTCTGCTCTTGGGCTCCTCCTCTGGTCTTTAGTGGTATTGCTGCTTTTTGGATTTAGCTTCTCAGCTGTTTCCTTTTGTCTTTTGGGCTCGGCTATATTAGTCTGGCCTTAGCCCTCATTCAATGCCAGTTATCAATTGTCTCTGCCTGGAGTAATTGCTCTTTGGATTGTCCTGACACTCTGACCAAGTTCTGCTAAGCTAAGTCCTTTCTTGTCCTTTGCAGTTCACTTATTGTGGACTTGTTGTTTTGTACTGTCTTGTTTTGCTCATTTGTCCAGTTTATCAGTATGGATCTATTTAGCTAAACTGGAAGCTTTGGGCAGCAGAGTTTGCCCTCCACACCTTTAGTTAGGTGTGGAGATTTTTGCATTTCTCTGCGGTGGACTTTTTCTAGTTGTTTTCTACTGACCGCACAGAGCTCTTTCCTGTACTTTCCTTTTAAGCTAGAAGTGGCCTCCTGTGCTCAATCTTGTTTCATACTACGTATGTCATTTCCTTCTCCTCTCACAGTCATTACATGTGGGGGGCTGTCTTTCCTTTGGGGATTTTCTCTGAGGCAAGATAGTTTTCCTGCTTTTATCTTTAGGGATAGCTAGCTCTTAGGCTGTGACGAGTTGCATAGGGAGCGTTAGGAGCAATCCACGGCTGCTTCTAGTTGTGTGTTGAGCTTAGGGTCTGCGGTCAGTATAGATACCACCTGCTCAGAGCTAGTCTCATGTCGCTCCATAATCACCAGACCATAACAGCCCGGCTTCCACGATGTTAACCCAGTGTGCCGTCATTGAGATGTACCGTCCCTGCCCACAAGCACTTGTCCACGTGTCCGTGGTTAGGTGGACTTTCCCGGTAACAGCATTGTTGAGGGCATGGCTAATGTTGTGGGACACATGCTGGTGTAATGCTGGTATGGCACACCGAGAGAAATAGTGGCAACTGGGGACCAAGTACCTTGGGACGGCTGCCGCCATCAGGTTGCGGAAAGCTTCCTTCTCAACAAGCCTAAAAGGCAGCATTTATAGTGCAAGCAGAAGAGAAATAATAGAATTGAGGACTGTGGCCTGTGGGCCGTTGGCGGGGTATTTCCACTTGCGTTCCAAAGACTGGGTTACAGACAACTAAACGCTGTGCTGGGACAAGGACGTGGACGCACTTGCTGATGGTGCTGCTTGACTGTGGGCCACAACAGGTGCAGGGCTAGAGGCATCTTCACATGCACGGTGTACTGGGGATTGGCTTCTACGCAAAACAGTGGAAGAAGCAGTTGTGTGACCAGCAGGCAGTGGTCCTGGAGCCTGGGGTTCGGCCCACAAAGTCAGGTGCTTTGCTTGCATGCGCCTGATCATGCTGGTGGTGGTCAGGCTGGTTGTTTTGCTACCCCTGCTGATGTGGGCATGGCAGGTGCTTCAAATGGCCTGTTTGGGGTTATCGGCAGAGTCTTTAAAAAAATAGCCAGATTCGGGAAGATCTCACAGGTGGAATGGCAACTTCACTCATGTTGGTGTTACGGGGAACAGATGCACGCCTTCTGTCTGTAGCCACCACACTGCTTCTTCCTGCCTGTTGGAGGGATATGCCTCCTTCCCCATTTGTGCTGCTGTCATTGCTATGCATGTCCTCCTGCCAGGTTGGGTCAGTCACTTTGTCATCCACCTGTGACGGTTCAAAGGGTGAAAACAGAACGTGGACCCACTGGACCGTGACAACGAACCCCCCACAGACGAGCTCACCAGATAGACTGCCCCCTATACAGGGAGAGTTAGGGGCAGGCCCATGAGGGACTATCGCCCCGGAAGCTGGGGGACCGGGACGGGAAGAGACAAAGGACTGGCGGAGGCGGCAGGAACACAGGATAGGTGAGTACTGCAGAGACACAGAGCTGGCGGGTATGACAGGGACAAAAGGATAGCAGGAACACTGCCGCAACATAGAGACCGCTGAAGCACTGAAGAGGCACAGGAACTGCCAAGGTACTGCAGCGGCACAGGGACTGACGGGAAAAGTGTAGAGACACAAGGAATGGAGAGTTGCTGTAGAGACACAGAACCTGGCAAGGTACTGCTAAAGCACAGAGACTGGCGAGTTACTGCAAAGACAAGAACAACCTGAAGTCAGAGGGAAGAAAACACACAGAGACTACGGGCGGCCAAAAGCACTTGAGGGCACAAATGATCATCAGGCACAGAGGGGTGGCAGGAAGCAGTTTAAATACCTTAATGCAGCGTGGCACTTCCAGGTACTAGTCCTCCAGAACCATAGAGAGGACAATAAGGAGCACCGACAGAAGACTAGAATTGCATGCGCGCAGCTCTGAACCTGGCGTGCGCGTGAGTAGCAGAGGCCAGGAGCAAGCGCAGAGAGGAAGACACTGCAGAGGGAGAGGCACGCTGGGACGCCGAAGACAGGTAAGTATGACGGAGCGAAGGAGGCGGCAGCAGCGGTATGACACACCACCTCGTCTTCCACATCCGCACCCTGCTCCTCCTCCTGACTCTCTGGCAATTGTGTCTCATCATCGTCCACCTCTTGTGACACTTTCCCACCATCGTCTTCATGTGACTGGGGCTGGTCAAAGCTTTGGGCAGCTCTACATGCGATCTCATCTTTCCCCACTTCAAGTTGACTGGCAGAGATTTCTGAATCTTGAAATGGAAAATTAAACAGCTCTTCAGAGTGTCGAAGTGTGGGATCAGTTGTCTCAGGGCACTCGGCATGGTGGGAGGAAGGAGGATCAGGGTGAGGAATATCCTGGCCACACTCACGGCTACTCAGACTTGACCATGTGGAAGACAAGGTGGTGCTGGTGGTGGATAAGTGACTGGAAGCATTATCCGCTATCCAACCAACAACCGTTTCACACTGCTCTGGCTTCAATAGTGGTGTGCTGCAGTCCCCTAGTAACTGGGACAGGAAGGTCGAGCGAGAAGATGTGGGTCTTTATTGTTGCCCACTTTCACCTTGCCCACGGCCTCGTCCTCTGGATGCACCATCAGCATGAAGCGGGGGACCACCATGGTGCAGGAAGACTACTGTACACAAGATGAGCTGCAAACAACAAAGGGTAAATTTATTGGAAGGCAAGGAATAAAGTGGATGAGGAAGATGCAAACATGGGTATGCAATGGCAAAACATAATTTACAAGAGTTCTATTCTTTAGCTTGTCCATAAAATAGCACGGTTCTCCAACTATTACAGACTCAACATATGTTACACAAGTAAATGCAAACAATAAGCAAAGAATTATGCTACTTTATGTATAACCTCCCTGGCCTTTACTAAGCAGGCCACGCAGTTCCCGTGTACTGACTATTGAAGCCTACACTGGGACCTGACATATGCACAAAACAGGAACAAACTCACGGTGATGTTGGGGGCACAGATCCAGTCCCGGGGGCCCCCAGCAGTCTAGTACGATGGTGCGCACGGCTCTCTGCCAGCTCCGTGAAACGTGGTCTTCTCCTTGCTTCTGGGCCCTGAAGGTGCTCCTGGAAACTGTAAATCCCTTTCCCTGTATCTTCGTGGCTCCTCGAAATAACACAGGTCAGCCACCCTCACTGCACCTGGAAAAGTATGTCCAATCTCACAAATCCACTCTCTTACAGGCTGTGGCTCCTCTCTTGCAGCTATATCAGGACACAGTTCTTCTCTCTTGCAGCTATTAGTACAAAGGTTCTCTCTCCAGCAGCCTCAGCTCACACACACACAGTTCTGGCTCCACCCCTGCCATCTGCACAGTCCAGTCCATTATACAGTCTCTTGCAGGGGAGAAGAAGAACATTCCATCACGCCAGACAAGGGGGTGCAGTCTCTTAAAGTAACATCGTGTTCCTTACTGTTCATAACAGCACCACCCTCCAACAAGCCTCCGTTTTTAATGATGGTCATCTTCGACCATCACAGCATCAAGGTCAAAGTGTAATGAAAGAACGTGCAATGCGGAAACAGCACCTATAGAGGAGGCAACAAAGTTGTAAACACAGACAGAGCACACTGTTCCACATATCGGACTGGTGGAACCCCTGCATTAGACCTCTGGGATCTCTGAAGCTCTTGGCTTTCAGGCAAGGCTTGACTATCTTCCAGAGGAACATTTGCTGCAGGAGTCATCATGGGCTCTTGTCTGGCCTTGTCCTCGTGTGGCGGTACTGGTACATCCATGTAATTACCGCCTCTGTGCGGCTGAGGACCCCCTATGGTGTCAGGGATGGACCACCACTCGTCATCGATTTCACCATCAGGCATGACAGATTCAGGAAGTGGTGTAGTGCCTTCAGGCAGCAATGGTATAGAACAGACCTCAGATTGACAGGGCCGCAGCATATTTCTGTGAAATACTCTAGGGGCGGAAGCCCCTCTCTCAATCTGCACCTTGTAGACAGGGCTGTTAGCATACACTCGCTCGATTACTCTGTTGTTCTGTACTTCCCATCTCCCACTTAGTTTTCCCATGGGACGCTTGTCTCTGACTAATACTCGGTCTCCGGGTTGGAGCGCTAACTCTTGAGTCGGTTTGAAGCCGATATGTTCTTTTTCTTGCAGCTTCTGACCCACCAACCGTCGTATCGTTTGTAATCATTGCGGATGCTCTTTCACCCATGAGGTGGCAGTTCGCTCCATCAGCTCCTCTGGCTGTTCCAAATTCAGCTCAATGATTTCTCGTCCAGCTCTTCCAAACAGCAGTAGATAGGGGATATAACCCGTGGTGAAGTGGACCCGATTGTTGTAGGTCCAGACCAACTCTGGCAGGTAGTCTGGCCAAAATGCCTTCGTGTCCTCCTCCAACGTTATCAGCATTTGAAGTAAGGTTTGGTTGAAGCGTTCACATGCTCCGTTACCTTGAGGGTGGTAAGGGGTGGTCCGGGACCGCTCGATGCCATACATGCGATACAGTTCTTCCATCACCTTGCCTTGGAAACATGCACCTTGGTCGGAGTGGATGCGCTTTGGGCACCCATACACCCAGATGAAGTCTCGACAGATGGCTCGCGCTGCCGATTCCGCAGTCTGATCTCTAGTCGGGGTGACTACTGCGAACTTAGAGAAATGATCGGTCATCACCAAACAATACTGATACAAATGCCGAGTGTCCCAAGAGGAGATAGTCAATCATCAAGACTTACAGCGGTTCCTTAGTTTGTATGGTCTGGATGGGTGCCCTCTGTTCGGTGCTCTTAATGAGGTCACATACTCGACATTGCTGGCAAACCTCTTCCACCACAGACTCCAATCGGGGGTGTTACAGAACCCCCAGCACCAAGAATATGTTATGCAGTATATATTATGTATAATAGGTTCCATGTGAAATGCATCAGTCCACAGGCTGCGCCCCTGGTCAGAGGGGACAAGATATTCTCCTTCTGACCTTCCCACCTTTGTAATTCCCACAGTAAATATCAGCAGGCTCCGGCCACCTGCGGCTATTGTAATGTATGTCTGGCCTGCTTTTTCTATTGGCCTGCCCTGTGTATCTGTGTTATATATTCTGTGTGCTGTGAATAAAGTGTGTTCTTTTAGACTGGAAATACGTGGAGTAGCAGTCAGCTTTTATATGCTCTCACGTAATCAAGGAATTCCAGCCAGCGTCCTTCATTCAGAATCCAGCAAAAGCAGAGTGGACCTCCTGAAACACGGGGGGTGCTGAAAGAGGTACTACAGCACAGTAGACCCCGTTACACTGGTGGCAGACAGCGGGATGTGATACCCCTTCTACAGGAGGAAAGGAATGAATGGAAGACAACTACCAGAAGTTAAAGAGGACTACATTAAAAGATCTGGTGGAAGCCCGAGGGTTAATCGCCAGCAACAAAACAAAAGCGGATTTGATAGCAGCCATCATGGAACACGACAGTGCAGCGCCCCCCAATGTGAACGTGGAGAAGACTGAATTCCAGAGGGAGGTAAAGAACAGACTGGCGTTCTATGGCCCAAACCCTGCAGTAGAGATCATACGAGAGGTGATGGCTGATGTGCGTACTGATCTGAAGGAAGAGATGGCCGAGCGGACCAGGATAGAGCTAACCAAGATGGAGATGGCAGAGCGGACCAAAGTGGAGCTGGCCAAGATGGAGATGGCAGAGCGGAGAGAGGAGAGTCAGTGAGCAAGGGGAGCTCTGGCCTCCGCCCAGGTACCTTCAACAGTAAGCCACAAAAAGATCCAGTATAATGCCTTCCGACAGTTGGGGGAGGCAGAGGAAGACATTGATGGCTTTCTGCAGGACTTTGAGCAGCAGTGTGCCCTTCATCAAGTGAAGCCGGAGGAATGGGTTCAGATTCTGGCCAGCAAGCTGACAGGCTGGGCAGCGGACGCCTATCGCATGGTACCTGATGAGGACTGTATGGACTATGAGCGGATCAAAGAAGTGATCTTGGCCCGGTATGCGCTGATACCAGAGGCATACCGCCAAAAGTTCCGCGGACTTATAAAACGAGTAACCGATACCCACGCTGAATGGGCCTGTAAATTACGGCGGTCACTGCTACAGTGGGTACAAGGGAGCCAAGCAACCACTAAGGAGGACGTACTCCAGCTCTTCTTGTTAGAACAATTCAAGATTAATGGACTAAACCCCGAGACACAGGAATGGCTTCGGGACAGGCGGCCAATGACTCTTGAGGAAGCCGCTCGTCTGGCCGATGAACATCATGACGCCAGGAGGCCTCAGTTGTCCGGATCAAAGATGGTCACTAGGGGTCCGCCCATGGACCTGGAGGGCCCCAAACCACCGAAGATTGTAAGGGGACCAGCTAGAAACCCAGCCTACCACAGTTCCCCTGGGGCGCGATGCCACACCTGCCGTCAGCTGGGCCACCTGCAAAGACAATGTCCCAACCAGACTCAGAATACCCAGTGGCCAAAGGTGGGAACAGCTACCTTCCGCCGGGCCGCTGTACACTGCTACCAAGGCGAAGCTGACCCGGCATTGGGGGCTACAACTAACCAAGGGGTGGAAGAGATGGAGGAAGTGCTGCATGAAGTAGACCCCGTGCAGGCAGCCCGGGCAGATAATCGACAACAGCATCGACAGGTCGTGTGGGTTAATGGGAAACGCATGCAGGGACTAAGAGATTCCGGAGCAACTTTGACCCTTGTGAAGCCTCATCTCGTCCGGGACCAAGAGAAGATGGACCGGACAGTGGCAGTCCATGTAGCAGGGGGAGCCATACATCGACTGCCCACTGCCAGGATTCACCTGAACTGGGGAGTTGGGGATGGCCTTGTTGAGGTCAGCTTGATGGAGGATTTGCCTGCAGACATTTTGCTGGGAAATGACTTGGGGCCCATGTTGTCTGCCTTCTCGGTTGCCCCTCTGGCTGAGACATATCCTGTGACCACCCGGAGACAAGCTCGAGCTGCGGAGGCGGAATCACACTCAGTGGAGGCCCAGGTAAGACATCCCAGCCCTACACGTATTCCCATAGCCAGACACATTTCTTGGGCCACCCCAGATGAATTTAAGAGGGAGTTACTTGAGGATCCTTCAGTGGAGGGATATCGTGGGAAGGCACAGGAGGGGAGAGGGGTACTGGAAGGGGAACAGTTTATATGGAAGCAGGGACTCCTCTACTGGATCACAGAGCAGCACCACACAGGGACGAGCCCCACTATAAAACGACAGCTGGTAGTTCCCAAGAAGTATAGGCAGGAGTTACTGCGAATCTCTCATGACAAACCCTTGGCCGGGCATGTCGGCGTCAGTCGCACCAGGCATCGTCTGACACAAAACTTCTTTTGGCCGGGAGTAACCTATGATGTTCGTCAATACTGCCAGACCTGTGACAGTTGCCAGCGCATTGGCAAGAGGGGAGATCGATGCATGGCCAAATTACGCCCCCTCCCCATTGTGGAGGAACCATTTAGCCGAGTAGCGGTCGATCTGATAGGGCCATTAGCCAAACCCAGTCCGTCAGGGAAAAGGTATATATTGACAGTGGTAGATTATGCCACACGGTATCCAGAGGCGGTTGCGTTACCCAACATACTGGCAGAGACGGTGGCGGCTGCCCTGCTTCAGGTTTTCTCACGGGTTGGATTTCTCCAGGAGATTATCTCAGACCAGGGTACGTAGTTTACAGCAGAGGTGACCAACCAACTGTGGAAGCTGTGCGGCGTAAAGTCCATTAGAAGCGCCCCGTACCACCCGCAAACCAATGGGTTGTGTGAACGCTTTAACGGGACGTTAAAACAACTCATTGGGACTTTTACCAGGACCTACAGGGACTGGGAGAAATTCTTGCCTCACCTCCTGTTTGCCTATCGAGAGGTGCCCCAAGAATCCACGGGGCTCTCCCCATTCGAACTGGTATACGGGAGACGGGTAAGGGGACCCCTAGACTTAGTGCTAGAACACTGGGAAGGGGAGTGCATCATAGAAGGGGTACCTATTGTATCCTATGTGCTGGAAGTCCTGGACCGCCTACAGGAGCTGACCCAGGCTGTACGTGGGAACATGCAGGTGGCCCAGCGGCGCCAGCGTGTATGGTACGATCGGAGGGCCAGAGAGCGCACCTTGGAAATAGGGCAGAAGGTCCTGGCGTTAGAGCCCGCTAGGCATAACAAGTTCCAAGCTGCATGGCAGGGGCCCTACAAGGTAGTGGGGAAAATAGCCGACGCCACCTATAATGTCGCCAATTGTGACGACCCCAGGGTTATCCGCATGTTCCACGTGAATATGCTGAAGCCCTATCGGGAGTGCCCTGAAGAGGTAGTGGCCATCTGTGCACCTGAAGCAGAGGATTTAGCCGGACTTCCCTTGCCTGATTTCTTAGGGGAGAGGACTCAGTCTAAAACATGGGACCAGGTACATTGGGGTGAAGACTTAGGTCCCCGGGAGAGACAGCAGGCGGAGGAGTTGTTGAGGCAGCGACAGAGGATGTTTTCGGGTAAACCCGGGTACACTCACCTGGCACAACACAAGGTTGAGACCCAGGATCAGACCCCCCTGCGACAACCTCCCTTCCGCGTCCCTGAGTCTGTACGAGAAGGGATGCGACAAGAGATACAAGAGATGTTGCGTTTAGGGGTCATTGAAGAGTCAGATAGTCCCTGGGCATCCCCCGTAGTGTTAGTGCCCAAGAAGGATGGGACTACACGGTTTTGTGTAGACTATCGTAAGCTCAATGAGAAAACAGTGATAGATGCATATCCCATGCCGCGTGTGGATGACTTGTTAGACCGGCTAGCAGGGGCAAAGTATTTGACCACCATCGATCTATGCAAAGGCTACTGGCAGATTCCCCTTAGTCCTGATGCTATTCACAAGTCGGCATTTGTCACCCCGTTTGGCTTATTCCAGTTTCGAGTTATGCCATTCGGGATGATGACTGCCCCGGCGACCTTCCAGAGGCTGGCTGACCGGCTTCTGGATGGTCTCCAGGACTATGCGTTTGCCTACCTGGATGACATCGCCATCTACAGCGCGACATGAGAAGAGCATCTAAATCACCTAGAGACAGTAATAGACAGGATCCACAAGGCCGGAATCACCCTGAACCCAAACAAGTGTCACGTGGGCAAAGCAGAGGTTCAGTATTTAGGGCATTGGGTGGGAAGTGGGAAATAGAGACCAGAACCAGCCAAGATTGAGGCCATAGCCAAATGGCCCACCCCACGCACTAAAACCCAGGTCATGGCGTTTCTAGGGACAGCAGGGTATTATAGGAAATTCGTTCCCAATTACAGCAGCGTGGCCAAGCCCCTCACTGATCTGACCTGTAAGAACCAACCCCGCCAGGTAACCTGGACCCCAGAGTGTGAGGAAGCCTTCCGCCAGCTAAAGGACGCCCTCACCAATACTCCTGTATTGGCCGCACCCGATCCAATTAAACGTTTCCTTGTTCACACAGACGCTTCTATGTTTGGATTGGGGGCAGTACTAAGCCAAGTCGGGCCAGATGGCCAAGAACACCCGGTAGCTTACCTGAGTCGGAAACTACTGCCCCGTGAAGTGAGCTATGCGGCCATAGAGAAGGAGTGCCTGGCAATAGTATGGGCACTCAAAAAGTTACAACCATATTTGTATGGACGACAGTTTTCCCTCCTAACGGACCATAATCCCCTAGTCTGGCTTAATTGGGTCTCCGGAGACAACGCCAGATTGCTGCGGTGGAGTTTAGCCCTACAACCTCTGGACTTCACCATCCACTACAGACCCGGCAAACAAAACGGTAATGCCGATGGACTAAGTCGACAAACGGAACTTGTACCAACCCCATAAATTTCGGACATCCCCAAACCGATTCGTTAAGAATCAGACTGTGTATGCCGATCGCGTCGCTGAAAAGGGGAGCCGTGTTACAGAACTCCCAGCACCAAGAATATGTTATGCAGTATGTATTATGTATAATAGGTTCCATGTGAAATGCATCAGTCCACAGGCTGCGCCCCTGGTCAGAGGGGACAAGATATTCTCTTTCTGACCTTCCCACCTTTGTAATTCCCACAGTAAATATCAGCAGGCTCCGACCACCTGCGGCTATTGTAATGTATGTCTGGCCTGCTTTTTCTATTGGCCTGCCCTGTGTATCTGTGTTATATATTCTGTGTGCTGTGAATAAAGTGTGTTCTTTTAGACTGGAAATACGTGGAGTAGCAGTCAGCTTTTATATGCTCTCACGTAATCAAGGAATTCCAGCCAGCGTCCTTCATTCAGAATCCAGCAAAAGCAGAGTGGACCTCCTGAAACACGGGGGGTGCTGAAAGAGGTACTACAGCACAGTAGACCCCGTTACAGGGGGCAATACACATACCGCTGTAACCATTGGTTGGTCTTCGTGAGGCCGAAGTGAGCTCCAAATGGGCTTCTTTAGCTACTTTTTGAGCCATTCTTCCTGTGATGACTACCTGCCACCTTACTTCCATATCTTTTGGCTGTTGTCTCTTACGATATAGCACTGACTCTCGCACTTCCAGTCTATCCCACTGGTGTTGTACACTTTTCATTTCAGAGTCCAGATTATCTCTCTCTTGTTTGCCAGGCTTTCGCTTCTGAGTTACGCACCATTTCATCTGTCTCAGCCCTTCGTCTTCATCCTGAACATGTCCCCATTCCTCATTGGTTCTCCCCAGGGACTGGGGTAATGCACAGGCCTCCCTTCCTGACTGGGCCGCAACCACTGGGGGCTTAAACATACGAAAGTCTGGGGTTTCCTCCTCTTCAAGTTGCTCATCGAGATCCCCTGCTGGAGTCTCTACAGTCACTCTTGACAGCCCATCAGCATTTGCGTTTTCGATAGCAGAGCGATAATGGATGGTAAAGTCAAATTTGGCTAGGCGAGACACTCACCGTTGTTCTAAGGCCCCCAATTTAGCATTCTCAAGGTGGGTCAGGGGATTATTGTCTGTTCGAACTTGAATCTTGGTACCTGTCAGGAAGCCCGCAAACTTCTCTGTCATGGCCCACAACAGAGCCAGGAGCTCTAACCGGAAAGAGCTGTAATTGTGAGGGTTTCTTTCGCTGTCTCGCAGGGACCTGCTGGCATACCCGATGACTCTCTCATGTCCATCCTGTATCTGAGAAAGTACTGCACTGAGTCCATGAAGGCTACCATCTGTGTACAACAGGAATGGTTGATCGAAATCTGTGTAGGCCAAAATCGGGTTTGAGGTAAGAGCATTCTTTATAGCCTGGAAGGCCTCGGCTTGTCTCTGGGCCCAAGGGATGTACTGGGTCTTTGGCACTCCTGCGGTCCCCCTCAGCAGCTCATTGAGAGGACCCGCCATATTCGCGAAGTCTTTAACCCCTTTCTGTCATTGGACGTACTATTCCGTCCATTTGGGGTGGGCCTTAATTCCCACGGAAGGAATAGTACGTCTAGCACGATCGGCCGCGCTCACGGACCGCCCCCGGCACACCGTGATCAAACATGATCGCGGTGTGCCAGCGGTGTAGGGAAGCATCACGCAGGGAGGAGGCTCCCTGCGGGCTTCCCTGAGACCCCCGCAGCAACGCGATGTGATCGCATTGCTGCGAGGGTCTCTTACCTTCCTCCCTGCAGCAAGGCCTGGATCCAAAATGGCCGCGGCATCCGGGTCCTGCAGGGAGGGAGGTGGCTTACCAAGTGCCTGCTCAGAGCAGGCGCTTGGTAAGCCTGCAGCGCTGCAAGTCAGATCGCTGATCTGACAGAGTGCTGTGCAAACTGTCAGATCAGCGATCTGTGATGTCCCCCCCCCCTGGGACAAAGTAAAAAAAAAAATTTCCACATGTGTAAAAAAAAAAAAATAATAATTCCTAAATAAAGAAAAAAAATATTATTCCCATAAATACATTTCTTTATCTAAATAAAAATAAACAATAAAAGTACACATATTTAGTATCGCCGCGTCCGTAACGACCCAACCTATAAAGCTGTCCCACTAGTTAACCCCTTCAGTAAACATCGTAAAAAAAACGAGGCAAAAAACAACACTTTATTATCATACCGCCGAACAAAAAGTGGAATAACACGCGATCAAAAAGACAGATATAAATAACCATGGTACCGCTGAAAACGTCATCTTGTCCCGCAAAAAACAAGCTGCCATACAGTATCAGCAAAAAAGTAAAACAGTTATAGTCCTCAGAATAAAGCGATGCAAAAATAATTCTTTTTTCTATAAAATAGTTTTTATCGTATAAAAGCGCCAAAACATAAAAAAAATATAAATGATGTATCGCTGTAATCGTACTGACCCGAAGAATAAAACTGCTTTATCAATTGTACCAAACGAGGAACGGTATAAACGCCTCCCCCAAAAGAAATTCATGAATAGCTGGTTTTTGTGTTGTGAATTCTGTGGTCAAGCTCCCTCCTGTGGTCATGAGTGGTACTTCGGCTGGTTCTGTCTATGAGCTTCCTCTGGTGGATGTTAGTGGGGCTGCGGCTTCTGAGTTTCCTTCCTCAGGTGACGAGGTTAAGTCGTTAGGTGCTGCTCTATTTAACTCCACCTAGTTCTTTGTTCCTTGCCTCCAGGCAATGTTCCAGTATTGGTCTTGCTCTCTCCTGGATCATCCTTGTGGCCTGCCTTCACTGCATAAGCTAAGTTCTGCTTGTGTTTTTTGGTTTGCTATTTTTTCTGTCCAGCTTGCTATTTTGGTTTGTCTTGCATGCTAGAAGCTCTGGGACGCAGAGGAAGCACCTCCGTACCGTTAGTCGGTGCGGAGGGTCTTTTTGCGCCCTCTGCGTGGTTGTTTGTAGGTTTTTGTGCTGACCGCAAAGCTATCTTTCCTATCCTCGGTCTATTCAGTAAGTCGGGCCTCACTTTGCTAAAATCTATTTCATCTCTGTGTTTGTATTTTCATCTTTACTCGCAGTCATTATATGTGGGGGGCTGCCTTTTCCTTTGGGGAATTTCTCTGAGGCAAGGTAGGCTTACTTTTCTATCTTCAGGGCTAGCTAGTTTCTCAGGCTGTGCCCGAGGCGCCTAGGTCTGGTCAGGAGCGCTCCACGGCTACCTCTAGTGTGGTGTGATAGGATTAGGGATTGCGGTCAGCAGAGTTCCCACGTCTCAGAGCTCGTCCTATGTTATTAGTAACTATCAGGTCACTTTGTGTGCTCTTAACCACCAGGTCCATTGTGTTTCTGAACCACCAGTTCATAACAGTACTGGAGGCCAAAAGTACTAATGCTTCTCAATAGAGGGAAAAGAAAAGTTCTGAGACCATTTTTTTTTCTCTGCACTGTGTTTTGTCTTTCTTTTCCCCTAGACATTTGGGTGGTTCAGGACACAGGTGTAGTGATGGACATTAAAGGTCTGTTTTCTTGTGTGGATCATCTCACTGCAAGAGTACAAAATATTCAAGACATTGTGGTTCAGAAATCTATGTTAGAACCTAAAATTCCTATTCCTGACTTATTTTCTGGAGATAGAGCTAAGTTTCTGAATTTCAAAAATAATTGTAAACTGTTTCTGGCTTTGAAACCCCGCTCCTCTGGTGACCCAGTTCAACAAGTTAAGATCATTATTTCTTTATTACGTGGCGACCCGCAAGACTGGGCATTTTCCCTTGCGCCAGGAGATCCTGCATTATGCGATATTGATGCGTTTTTTCTGGCGCTCGGATTGCTGTATGATGAACCTAATTCAGTGGATCAGGCAGAGAAAAATTTGCTGGCTCTGTGTCAGGGTCAGGATGAGGTAGAGATATATTGTCAGAAGTTTAGGAAGTGGTCTGTGCTCACTCAATGGAATGAATGTGCGCTGGCAGCAATTTTCAGAAAGGGTCTCTCTGAAGCCCTTAAGGATGTCATGGTGGGATTTCCTATGCCTGCTGGTCTGAATGAGTCTATGTCTTTGGCCATTCAGATCGATCGACGCTTACGTGAGCGTAAAAATGTGCACCATTTGGCGGTATTATCTGAGCATAAACCTGAGCCTATGCAATGTGATAGGACTTTGACCAGAGCTGAACGGCAAGAACACAGACGTCGGAATGGGCTGTGTTTTTATTGTGGTGATTCCACTCATGCTATCTCCGATTGTCCTAAGCGCACTAAGCGGTTCGCTAGGTCTGCCACCATTGGTACGGTACAGTCGAAATTTCTTTTGTCCGTTACTTTGATCTGCTCTTTGTCATCCTATTCTGTCATGGCATTTGTGGATTCAGGCACTGCCCTGAATTTGATGGACTTGGACTTTGCTAGGCGCTGTGGGTTTTTCTTGGAGCCCTTGCAGTATCCTATTCCATTGAGAGGAATTGATGCTACGCCTTTGGCCAAGAATAAGCCTCAGTACTGGACCCAACTGACCATGTGCATGGCTCCTGCGCATCAGGAGGATATTCGCTTTTTGGTGTTGCATAATCTGCATGATGTGGTCGTGTTGGGGTTGCCATGGCTACAAGTCCATAACCCAGTATTGGATTGGAAATCTATGTCTGTGTCCAGCTGGGCTTGTCAGGGGGTACATGGTGATGTTCCAGTTCTGTCTATTTCATCATCCACCCCTTCTGAGGTCCCAGAGTTCTTGTCGGATTACCAGGATGTATTTGATGAGCCCAAGTCTAGTGCTCTACCTCCGCATAGAGATTGCGATTGTGCTATCGATTTGATTCCTGGTAGTAAGTTTCCTAAGGGTCGACTGTTTAATTTGTCTGTGCCTGAGCACGCCGCTATGCGGAGTTACGTAAAGGAATCCTTGGAGAAGGGTCATATTCGCCCGTCGTCGTCGCCATTGGGAGCAGGTTTCTTTTTTGTGGCCAAGAAGGATGGTTCGTTGAGACCGTGTATTGATTACCGCCTTCTAAATAAAATCACAGTCAAATTTCAGTACCCCTTGCCGCTGCTGTCTGATTTGTTTGCTCGGATTAAGGGGGCTAGTTGGTTCACCAAGATAGATCTTCGTGGTGCGTATAATCTTGTGCGTATTAAACAGGGCGATGAATGGAAAACAGCATTTAATACGCCCGAGGGCCATTTTGAGTACCTGGTTATGCCATTCGGGCTTTCCAATGCTCCATCAGTATTTCAGTCCTTTATGCATGACATCTTCCGAGAGTACCTGGATAAATTCCTGATTGTATACTTGGATGATATTTTGATCTTCTCGGATGATTGGGAGTCTCACGTGAAGCAGGTTAGAATGGTGTTCCAGGTCCTGCGTGCGAATTCTTTGTTTGTGAAGGGGTCAAAGTGTCTCTTTGGTGTTCAGAAGGTTTCATTCTTGGGTTTCATTTTTTCCCCTTCTACTATCGAGATGGACCCTGTTAAAGTTCAGGACATTTATGATTGGACTCAGCCGACATCTCTGAAGAGTCTGCAAAAGTTCCTGGGCTTCGCTAATTTTTATCGTCGCTTCATCAATAATTTTTCTAGTATTGCTAAACCGTTGACTGATTTAACCAAGAAGGGTGCTGATGTGGTCAATTGGTCTTCTGCTGCTGTAGAAGCTTTTCAGGAGTTGAGGCGTCGTTTTTCTTCTGCCCCTGTGTTGTGCCAGCCAGATGTTTCACTCCCGTTCCAGGTCGAGGTTGATGCTTCTGAGATTGGAGCAGGGGCTGTTTTGTCGCAAAGAAGTTCTGACGGCTCGGTGACGAAACCATGTGCCTTCTTTTCCAGGAAGTTTTCGCCTGCTGAGCGTAATTATGATGTTGGCAATCGAGAGTTGTTGGCCATGAAGTGGGCATTCGAGGAGTGGCGTCATTGGCTTGAAGGAGCTAAGCATCGCGTGGTGGTCTTGACTGATCACAAGAACTTATCTCGAGTCTGCCAAACGATTGAGTCCTAGACAGGCTCGTTGGTCGCTGTTTTTCTCCCGTTTTGACTTTGTGGTTTCGTACCTTCCGGGCTCTAAGAATGTGAAGGCGGATGCCCTGTCTAGGAGTTTTGTGGCCGACTCTCCGGGTTTACCTGAGCCGGAGGGTATTCTCAAAGAGGGGGTAATTTTGTCTGCCATCTCCCCTGATTTGCGTCAGGTGCTGCAAAAATTTCAGGCTAATAGACCTGACCGTTGCCCAGCGGAGAAACTGTTTGTCCCTGATAAATGGACGAGTAGAGTTATCTCTGAGGTTCATTGATCGGTGTTGGCTGGTCATCCTGGAATCTTTGGTACCAGACATTTGGTGGCTAGATCCTTTTGGTGGCCGTCTCTGTCGCGGGATGTGCGTTCGTTTGTGCAGTCCTGTGGGATTTGTGCTCGGGCTAAGCCCTGCTGTTCTCGTGCCAGTGGGTTGCTTTTGCCCTTGCCGGTCCCGAAGAGGCCTTGGACACATATCTCTATGGATTTTATTTCGGATCTCCCCGTCTCTCAAAAGATGTCGGTCATTTGGGTGGTTTGTGATCGCTTCTCTAAGATGGTCCATTTGGTACCCTTGTCTAAATTGCCTTCCTCCTCTGATTTGGTGCCATTGTTTTTCCAGCATGTGGTTCGTTTACATGGCATTCCGGAGAACATCGTTTCTGACAGAGGTTCCCAGTTTGTTTCGAGGTTTTGGCGAGCCTCTTGTGCTAGGATGGGCATTGATTTGTCTTTTTCCTCGGCTTTCCATCCTCAGACAAATGGCCAAACTGAACGAACCAATCAGACCTTCGAAACATATCTGAGATGTTTTGTTTCTGCTGATCAGGATGATTGGGTGTCCTTTTTGCCTTTGGCTGACTTCGCCCTTAATAATCGGGCCAGCTCGGCTACTTTGGTTTCGCCGTTTTTCTGCAATTCTGGTTTCCATCCCCGTTTCTCTTCAGGGCAGGTTGAGTCTTCGGACTGTCCTGGTGTGGATACTGTGGTGGATAGGTTGCAGCAGATTTGGACTCATGTAGTGGACAATTTGACATTGTCCCAGGAGAAGGCTCAACGTTTCGCTAACCGCAGGCGCTGTGTGGGTCCCCGACTTCGTGTTGGGGATTTGGTTTGGTTGTCGTCTCGTTATATTCCTATGAAAGTTTCCTCTCCTAAGTTTAAGCCTCGTTTCATTGGTCCGTATAGGATTTCTGAGGTTCTTAATCCTGTGTCTTTTCGTTTGACCCTTCCAGCTTCTTTTTCCATTCATAATGTGTTCCATAGGTCATTGTTGCGGAGATACGTGGCACCTGTGGTTCCATCCGTTGATCCTCCTGCCCCGGTTTTGGTTGAGGGGGAGTTGGAGTATATAGTGGAGAAGATTTTGGATTCTCGTATTTCGAGACGGAAACTCCAGTACCTGGTTAAGTGGAAGGGTTATGGTCAGGAAGATAATTCATGGGTCTTTGCCTCGGATGTTCATGCTGCCGATCTGGTTCGTGCCTTTCATTTGGCTCATCCGGGTCGGCCTGGGGGCTCTGGTGAGGGTTCGGTGACCCCTCCTCAAGGGGGGGGTACTCTTGTGAATTCTGTGGTCAAGCTCCCTCCTGTGGTCATGAGTGGTACTTCGGCTGGTTCTGTCTATGAGCTTCCTCTGGTGGATGTTAGTGGGGCTGCGGCTTCTGAGTTTCCTTCCTCAGGTGACAAGGTTAAGTCGTTAGGTGCTGCTCTATTTAACTCCACCTAGTTCTTTGTTCCTTGCCTCCAGGCAATGTTCCAGTATTGGTCTTGCTCTCTCCTGGATCGTCCTTGTGGCCTGCCTTCACTGCATAAGCTAAGTTCTGCTTGTGTTTTTTGGTTTGCTATTTTTTCTGTCCAGCTTGCTATTTTGGTTTGTCTTGCTTGCTGGAAGCTCTGGGACGTAGAGGAAGCACCTCCGTACCGTTAGTCGGTGCGGAGGGTCTTTTTGCGCCCTCAGCGTGGTTGTTTGTAGGTTTTTGTGCTGACCGCAAAGCTATCTTTCCTATCCTCGGTCTATTCAGTAAGTCGGGCCTCACTTTGCTAAAATCTATTTCATCTCTGTGTTTGTATTTTCATCTTTACTCGCAGTCATTATATGTGGGGGGCTGCCTTTTCCTTTGGGGAATCTCTCTGAGGCAAGGTAGGCTTATTTTTCTATCTTCAGGGCTAGCTAGTTTCTCAGGCTGTGCCCGAGGCGCCTAGGTCTGGTCAGGAGCGCTCCACGGCTACCTCTAGTGTGGTGTGATAGGATTAGGGATTGCGGTCAGCAGAGTTCCCACGTCTCAGAGCTCGTCCTATGTTATTAGTAACTATCAGGTCACTTTGTGTGCTCTTAACCACCAGGTCCATTGTGTTTCTGAACCACCAGTTCATAACATTTTTGGTCATTCTGTCTCACAAAAATCGGAATAAAAAGCGATCAAAAATTGTCATGTGCCTGAAAATGTTACCAATAAAAACGTCAACTCGTCCCGCAAAAAAACAAGACCTCACATAACTCTGTGGACTCAAATATGGAAAAATTATAGCTCTCAAAATGTGGTAACGCAAAAAATATTTTTTGCAATAAAAAGCATCTTTCACTGTGTGACAGCTGCCAATCATAAAAATCCGCTAAAAAACCCGCTATAAAAGTGAATCAAACCCCCCTTCATCAACCCCTTAGTTAGGGAAAAATTAAAAAAATGTATTTATTTCCATTTTCCCATTAGGGTTAGGGCTAGGGTTAGGGCTAGGGTTAGGGCTAGGGCTAGGGCTAGGGTTAGGGCTAGGGCTAGGGTTAGGGCTAGGGTTAGGGTTGGGGCTAGGGTTAGGGTTGGGGCTAGGGTTAGGGCTACAGTTAGGGTTGGGGCTAAAGTTAGGGTTAGGGTTTGGATTACATTTATGGTTGGGAATAGGGCTGGGATTAGGGGTGTGTCTGGGTTAGAGGTGTGGATAGGGTTACCGTTGGGATTAGGGTTAGGGGTGTGCTTGGATTAGGGTTTCAGTTATAATTGGGGGGTTTCCACTGTTTAGGCACATCAGGGGCTCTCCAAACGGGACATGGCGTCCGATCTCAATGCCAGCCAATTCTGCGTTGAAAAAGTAAAACAGTGCTCCTTCCCTTCCGAGCTCTCCCGTGTGCCCAAACAGAGGTTTACCCCAACATATGGGGTATCAGCGTACTCAGAACAAATTGGACAACAACTTTTGGGGTGCAATTTCTCCTGTTACCCTCGGGAAAATACAAAACTGGGGGCTAAAAAATAATTTTTGTGGGAAAAAATTTTTGTTTTATTTTTACGGCTCTGCATTATAAACTTCTGTGAAGCACTTGGTGGGTCAAAGTGCTCACCACACCTCTAGCTAAGTTCCTTAGGGGGTCTACTTTCCAAAATGGTGTCACTTGTGGGGGGTTTCAATGTTTAGGCACATCAGTGGCTCTCCAAACGCAACATGGCGTCCCATCTCAATTCCTGTCAATTTTGCATTGGAAAGTCAAACGGCGCTCCTTCCCTTCCGAGCTCTCCCATGCGCCCAGTGGTTTATCCCCACATATGGGGTATCAGTGTACTCAGGACAAATTGTACAACAACTTTCGGGGTCCAATTTCTTCTCTTACCCTTGGGAAAATAAAAAATTGGGGGCGAAAAGATAATTTTTGTGAAAAAATATGATTTTTTATTTTTACGGTTCTGCATTATAAACTTCTGTGAAGCACTTGGTGGGTCAAAGTGCTCACCACACCTCTAGATAAGTTCCTTAGGGGGTCTACTTTCCAAAATGGTGTCACTTGTGGGGGGTTTCAATGTTTAGGCACATCAGTGGCTCTCCAAACGTAACATGGCGTCCCATCTCAATTCCAGTCAATTTTGCATTGAAAAGTCAAATGGCGCTCCTTCGCTTCCGAGCTCTGTCATGCGCCCAAACAGTGGTTTACCCCCACATATGGGGTATCGGCGTACTCAGGACAAATTGTACAACTACTTTTGGGGTTCATTTTCTCCTGTTACCCATGGTAAAATAAAACAAATTGGAGCTGAAGTAAATTTTTTGTGAAAAAAAAGTTAAATGTTCATTTTTATTTAAACATTCCAAAAATTCCTGTGAAACACCTGAAGGGTTAATAAACTTCTTGAATGTGGTTTTGAGCACCTTGAGGGGTGCAGTTTTTAGAATGGTGTCACACTTGGGTATTTTCTATCATATATACCCCTCAAAATGACTTCAAATGAGATGTGGTCCCTAAAAAAAAATGGCGTTGTCCAAAATTGTGCTGATGTAAAGTAGACATGTTTGAAATGTTACTTATTAAGTATTTTGTGTGACACATCTCTGTGATTTAATTGCATAAAAATTCAAAGTTGGAAAATTGCAAAATTTTCAAAATTTTCTCCAAATTTCCGTTTTTTTCACAAATAAACCCAGGTAATATCAAAGAAATTTTACCACTATCATGAAGTACAATACGTTATGAGAAAACAATGTCAGAATCACTGGGATTCGTTGAAGCATTCCAGAGTTATAACCTCATAAATGGAAAGTGGTCAGAATTGTAAAAATTGGCCTGGTCATTAATGTGCAAACCACCCTATGGGGTAAAGGGGTTAAAAAACCAGCGGTAGTACCCGGCGATCCCCAGAAAGGCCTGGAGTTCTTTCACTATTCAAGGGAATGGCCACTTCTGGATTGCAGCCACTTTTTCTGACGAGGGTAGAACTCCATCTTGTGACACTATGTGGCCCAGGTACTTGATCTCTCTCTTGAAGAGGTGGCACTCCTTTGGTTTCACCTTCAGGTTATGAGCCTGCAGTCTTCCGAGTACCTGTCCAACCCTGGCAAGGTGCTCTTCGAATGAGGTGGAAAACACAATGATGTCATCCAGATAGATCAGGGTAACCTTAAACTTTAAGTCTCCCAAACACTTTTCCATCAGTCATTGAATCGTGCCCGGAGCATTGGAGAGCCCGAAGGGCATCCAGTTAAACTCGAACAGCCCCATAGGGAGGATGAAGGTGGTTTTCTCTTTGTCTATCTCTGCCATGGCTACTTGCCAGTATCCGCTTGCTAGATCCAGGGTGGAGAAGTACTTAGCCTTTCCCAATGCTGTCAAGGATTCCTTGATGCGGGGCAACGGATACGAGTCTCGAACAGTGCAGTTTCCTGTTATCTACACAGAAGCGGATGATCCCATCCTTTTTCTTAACGAGCACCACCGGGGCTGCCCAAGGGCTCTGACTACTCTGCACCACTCCTGAATTCGGCATCTGCCTTAGTAATGTTTTCACCTCCTGATACATCTTGGGCAGGATCTGCCAGTATCGTTCCCGAATCGGACGAGCTTCCCCTGTCGGTATCTCATGCGTGATGGCTTCAGTACAGCCGAAATCCTTGGCGTGACGGACGAATGCGGCCTGATTTTCCCACAGCATAGTTTCTATTGCTTGCACACGCTCAGGGCCCAGAGCCTTCACATCCACTTCAATTTGATCAAGGATGACCCATCCACTCCACTCTGGGGATGGCGTCTCTTCAGTAACTGCTAGGGTCCACCCCACACCTTCTTTCGGCAATAAAGACATCTCCTTCTGACTCACCACTTCACCCTTATGTAGGTATACCAGGGCCAGATCTGTCCCTCATGGCAAGGAGACCTCTGCGGGGCCCATATTCAAAGCTCTTATGTGGACGTGTCCTTGCTGGACCACAGTTATTGTACGAGCTATCATGACTTCTTGCTCCACTCCTCCACCTGCCACAGGCTGAACAATCACTTCCAACCCATCAAGGTTGTGATGAGTCCCCACTGGAAGGTATACTATAGTTTCTCGCTCGGGAGGCAGGATTACAGGTTCTTTACCAGGAGCCCTGATGACCCCTACCGTCTGATAAGATGGCACACTCTTCTGCGTCCCACAGACGCGGATCAGTCGTTGAAGGGCTTCTTGAGTAGGCTTATGTGTAGTAGCCTTCTTCCAATATCCAGGTCCCTGTTTGTTAAACATAATCTGATCGAGTTCACATAGGATATTCATCCAGTACTACAGACACATCTTCTTTGATAGGCTCAGGGACCAACAGGATAACTTTTCTCCCCACTTCTTGCCCACAGATTCGAATATTCATCCACACGACCCCTGTGACCGGGATTGGTTGTTGGTTGGCAGCAAACAACCGGATCAATTTAGCTTTTTCTGGCTTGACCAGGGCCTTGAAATGCCTGAAATATGCTTCGGGCATCGTAGTCACTTGTGACCCAGTATCTATCAGGCAATCCACTAGAACTCCTTCGAATTCAGCACGTAGGATGGGACATGCAGCAATCAAGTGTTCGTTATGATATGGAGCGGCCTCTCTCCTCGCCTCCCCAGCAGAGTGCCGCACTACTGCGGGGGTTGGTAGTTTAATGGCGGCTTCCGCTGGCCTTGAGAATAGTTCTGAACTTCCGACAGTCTCTGGCAAGGTGCCCCCGTCCTTCACATTCCCAGCATTGGATGCCTCCTCCTCGCCGGGGGACCCCTTGAACCTGTCCTCGTGCCTCTGATGCCTGACAGGAGGGAACTTGCTCCCACTGATCCCCTATCTGTCGGGCCGAAGAATGGTTGCATGAGTACGGTGGGTCAGACTGTTGTAGTTCCCCCACTCTTCGCTCCATCTGGGTCAGTTTTTCTTGCACGTTGACAAGGGACAGCTGCAAGTCTTTCACCACCTGGACCAGCACCTCCTGATGGTTTGGGTCCCCTCTGGTATTAGCACCGTGGACACGCATCACCCCAGACGCGTAGCTCTCTTCTTTACTTCGGGCCACTGTTTCTGCCAGGATTTGACGAAATGTAAGAGCCAGATCTGCCCGGACCCGTTCAGACAGTGCCAAATCCATCCGCCTCCTTTCTCTGCACCTCCGCTAACACTTCTTGCAGTGCTGTTGCATACTGAGAAATTCCTTCTTGTTCCTGCTGCAGCTTAGAGAAAAATTTGGTGCGAAAGTGTCCGGCGCTAGCAGTCTCGCCGTAGATCTCTTCCTGGAACTTCACTAGCTCCTTCAGGGTACTGCGGGTGAGTTCTGGTTGTAGGCAGATGTTTCTATGGGCTTCTCCCTCTAGGGCAGTTAAAGCAATGTCCACTTCAAGGTCTGGGCTGATGTTATGAATCTTCAGGGTGCTTTGCAGCTGGGACACGCAGTCAGACAGTGGCATATTATTGCCGTCAAACTTTGGTAGCACACTAAATATGGTGTCAAAAGGGAATGTCCTTGCATGGGTTCCACCAATGCCACAGCATCTCCATTAACATTAGCATTCCCGTTGTTGCTGTCTGCTGCCTCCAACTTGACGACAGTACCCTGCTCGCAGCGCCACTTGAAGCGATGGCTGGGGGACCACCACGGTGCAGGAAGACTACCGTACACAAGATGAGGTGCAAACAACAAAGGGTAAATTTATTGGAAGGCAAGGGATGAAGTGGATGAGGAAGATGCAAACAGGGGTATGCAATGGCAAAACATAATTTATAAGAGTTCTATTCTTTAGCTTGTCTGTAAAATAGCACGGTGCTCCAACTATTACAGACTCAACATATGTTACACAAGTACTGTAAATGCAAACAAAAAAAAACAAAGAATTGTGCTACTCTATGTATAATCTCCCTGGCCTTTACTAAGCAGGCCACACGGCTCCTATGCACTGACTATTGAAGCCTACACTAAGACCTGACATGTGCATGGAGCGCCCCCAGACACAGGGCCGTGGGGTACTCGGTATCGGTCCTCTCTGTCTTGCTGCTGGGGTTGTCACGGTGGCTGGACCCGGTCCGTGACCCTGCTAAGGGGCGTCCAATGAAAGGGTGATGAAAGTTTGTCAAGGGTTCGTGACGCCACCTGTGGTATTCAGTCAGGGTGACCGACGCTGCGTAGGGATCCACTGGAGTGATGGAATGGCAGCTAGATGGTATACCTTCCCACAGGTGAAGTATATCCCCAGGGCTTCCCAGTAGTGTAGGTAACCTACAGTTAATAACGAGGACACAGGGTTGCAGTCTCTTTACCTTTTTACTGAAGACTTCGGGATCCGCAATCTAGAGCACTGCTAACAGGGCTGGCTGAGACCGGCTGGTCCAAAGGCACATCCAGAGTTCCCTTTGCAGGTGGAGATCAGTGCCTACCAACTAGGGCCTGTGTGTTGTAGTCCTTCCCTGCTGAGCATTTGAGATAGTCCTCACAACTTTCGTATTCGTTCGTTCTCTCCGTCCCCCAAGTTTATCTGGCTAGGACGCACCCGTTTGACGGGAAGGCCTGGAGTTATTCTGGGACCCTAGAGACGCCCCTCTCCCACAATTGCCCCATATGTCTGCTTAGGTGATGTAAGGTAGACAGCCAAGCCATAATCAACTGTCCTGCCGCTGTTTGAAGTAATGCTTGATCAACTGTCCTGCCGCTGTTTGAAGTAATGCTTGAAGTCTGTTATTTCCTCGGCGTTCCGGCCACCGGCTACGCGCCTCAGTAGGATGTTGCCGATCTCGGGGCACAACTCCTACTGGTCTATCTCCTTGTGCTGTGATCTCGTTTCTCACTTCTCCACAATATCCTTCGCTTCCTTAGGATGCCACCGCAAGGTAGTGCAGGCGCGGCTCCGTATGTTCTGTCCTTTCTGCTAGGTACCTGCCAGGAACCCACCCCTGACCCCTGACAGGTCCTCCCTGGAGCTCTCCCAGGCTGCATTCTGTCTAATTTCTTGTCCAACCCCCAGTTTTACCAGAGTGTGAGGAGTGGCCTAATACATAGTGCCTTTTGCTCCCCCTGGTGGCCGGAGTGTGAAGTGTAATGTGTGACTGTGATACCTGGTCAGGTGAACTCCTTTAGTGCAATCAGACATAACATCACTCCCCTTAGTGGCAGAGCGACATTACTGCAACGACCAGGACTCTGGGGCGCTGCATGCGCAAAACAGGAACAAACTCATGGTGATGTTTGGTGATGTTTGGGACTCAGATCCAGTCCCTGGGGGGCCCCAGCAGTCTATTACGGTGGTGCGCACAGCTCTCTTCCAGATCTGTGAAACATTGTCTTCTCCTTGCTTCTGGGCCCTGAAGGTGCTCCTGGAAACTGTAAATCCCTTTCTCGGTATCTTCGTGGCTCTCCATTACAGGCTGTGGCTCCTCTCTTGCAGCTATATCAGGACACAGTTCTTCTCTCTTGCAGCTATTAGCACAAAAGTTCTCTCTCCAGCAGCCTCAACTCACACACAAAGTTCTGGCTCCATCCCTGCACAGTCCTGTCCATTATACAGTATCTTGCAGGGGAGAAGAAGAACATTCCATCACGCCAGACAAGGGGGTGCAGTCTCTTAAAGTAACAGCGTGTTCCTTACTGTTCAAAACAGCACCACCCTCCTACAAGCATCAAGTCCACTTCCCCATCCCTTGCCCCTTGCCTTGCCCATTTTAAATGGGCTACTGCACTATTTCAAATGCTCAACACAAATGTCTTTATTAGTAGCGAAATAATATGTGATCAGTATGCCTGCAAATCTACGATTTTTCAAACCCAAACACCAGGCAGGCCTCAGCCTGACTTAACAGACTGTATTCAAATTTTTTTTTTTAAGTTAATTTATGCGAAATAGGGCTGTATAGGATTTTAGTATCTCACAGCCTAAAAATAATTACACCGGCCTCCAATGACAAAACTTGGAGCAGAGATATATGACGGCTGTAACAGAAATACCACACTGGCAAATCTGTGGCCTTTAAAAAAATTTTTAGGCTGAAAAGCACTGTATAGAATTTGAGTTTCACACAGCCCAAAAATAAGTACACCGACCTGCAATGCCAAAACTTGGAGCAGAAATATATGACGGCTGTAACAGAAATACCACTCTGGCAAATCTGTGGCCTTTGAAATTTTTTTTAGGCTGAATAGCAATGTATAGAATTTGAGTATCACACAGCCAAAAAATAAGTATACCGGCCTCCAATGACCAAACTTGGACACGCAGATATATGAGGCCTTTTTCGGTGAATTTAAAACCCAAAAGAAAAAAAAAAGGGGGGGCACTAGGGTAGCATACACAACTATGCTACCTATGCCTGATAAACTAAAGTTTTCAACAGGCCTCAGTCTGACAGAACAGACTGTATTTTTTTTTTTTGGGGGGGGGGGGGAATTTGGGGGGGAAAAAAAAGAAAAGGCTATATAGACAGTAAATAAGCTGCAGCAGCAGGCAGTTATGGAGCTTTGGGGGGATGCAGTGGGAGCTATGTACGCACATACTGTGCCCGCAGGCCTTGCACTGATGTGGATATGCTGTGCCCTGCCTGCCTAGCGCTGCAATATCGGGACCCACGAATTAGCCCTAAAAAAGAAATTTGGTTTCTGAGGAGTTGTGGATGTAAGAGTTGCAGACCTACACTAATTCTAAAACCACGATTCTGACCCTATCTCGGCAGCAGCTCTCCCTACTCTCGCTGAAACAGGAATAGAATGCGGCGAGCAGGACGGCGCCAGGTCTCTTATACTCGGGAAGATGCTGTACAGCCCAGCCAATCACTGCACGACCACAACAAAGATGGCTGCGGCTTTTCATGGCCTGGCAGACAATCCCTGCACCGTGATTGGGTTTCTAAAATCTGCCAAAACTGCTGGGTGGAGACTGCAGTTACCGCCGAATAATCCCGGAAATGCTTGGTGCTCGGCGAGTACGCCGAGCATAGCGATACTCGGGAGAGTAACGAGTAGTGGCGAGCACGTTCACTCATCACTAGTCCTGTATCCTTTAATTGACGCTTTATGATTGGCTTTTGTTTTTAATGTAATTGTGGTAAGTTTATTCTATCACTTCTAATGAGAAATATGAGTCTATTAATATACTCCTGGAGTTCATTACACACTCTAAACCACCTGGTCTGGGGCACTGGGCGAGATAGACATTCCTATATTATGATCTATGTATCATGTACCCAGGTACTTCAGACACTGCTTATTATTATTATTAATGACAGCAGGCAATTAAATACACTGATAGATTTACGTAGATCAAGAGCATTAATCACAATGCAGCACATTCCTGGCACACATCAACGTGAGCCAAGCTGTACCAGTTTAATAAAAAAAAGGAGAGAGACATTTCCCAACATTTGCTGACATTTTTGGAAACTTTGTTTATTCATTTGTGAATTACAAAGTCAGTTTTTTCCTTCTCAACTATAAGATTTTTTTTCCATTTCTGTTTGTGAATAGATATGAAGGTTTTTAATAACTTGGATGATAGAAGTAGGTTACTGAAAGGGATTTTCCAGGCTATATCCAATCTTGACAGGACGCATGAATTATGTTAAAATAACATATTCACCTTCTATCACCCACGTGGATCCAGTGCGTGCAATTACGTGGTTTGCATCGGCCCCAGAAGTGACAGTGCTACCATTTTTCTAATTATGCAGATTGTCTATTCAGAGAGGCAGAGAGCTAGAACTCTAGTGCCAACTATTGGAACTTAGCAATCCTACAAGTCAATGTTGACCCGTTAACGAGCCTTGTCACATGACTTAGGATAATAGCCAAACCAGAATCTCAATTTGCAGACACTGTGTTTCGGGGTACTGCCCCTCTTCACTGCAAAGCGAAGATCTGGTTTGGCTGTGTGAGAGGCGTCAGACCGTTATCCAAGAAGTATCGTTTCTCCTTGCGGAGATCGACATGCTAAGCATGCCGAGATGAGGAGACTTAAAGCTGCAATGCTCCTCTGGGTAATATGCTAATTATGCAAATTGTCTCTTCAGAGAGGAAGAGAGCTAGAACTCTAGTGCCACCTATTGGAAGGAAGGAATCCTACACGATTTTCCTGTCACAGAATTGTTGGGACCTCTGATTGACTGTAGCGTTAAGATGACTAAAACAGCAATAATTAGAGATGGTCGAATTGATTTGATGCAAACTGATTTCAACTCTAATTCTATAAATTTTACAGGTCCTGGAAAATTTGGATAATTTGCAATTGGTCTTTAGTAATCCAAAGAAAGTGGAGTGAATGTGTGCAGTTTCAACCACTGCTCTAATCACCCTGGGCTCTTCAAAGCCCTGGTTCTTGGGAGCGACGCGTGTCCCATTTGTCTTAGGCCAGTCTCACACGTCCAGATAATTCTGGTACTGGAGAAAACGGTACCGGAGTTATCCATGTCCGTGTGTTCACGTGGCACATCAGTGTGGCACACGTGCGGCAGCCATGTGCCGCCCGTGTGCCACCTGAGGACCACATGGACCTTGCAGGAGAGACAGCGCTGTCCCCTGCGTCTGGTGCTGAAGGCGGCATTCATCCCTTCTGTCCTGCTCGGTTGAAAGTAGCGCTTGCAGGAGAGAGGGGATGAAAAGTTAATTTTTTTTTTTGTTAAAAATAAAGTTTGGGGTCATCTCAAACCCCATAGGGGTGGAGCCGCATATTCATCACTGTAATGAGCGGTACCACGTGACCGCTCACACAGGACAAGCTGCCGGCGCTAAGAGGAGGCATCGCGGGAGCTGGGTGAGTATTTCTCTGCTAGGGGGCTATGGGTAGGGGTGGGAGGCTTTAAATGACCCCAAACTTTATTTTTAACAAAAAAAACTTGATTTTTCATCCCTTCTCTCCTGCAAGCGCTGCTTTCAGCCGAGCAGGACAGAAGGGATGAATGCCGCCTTCAGCACCACACACAGGGGACAGCGCTTAACTGTAGCGCTGTTTCTCCTGCAGCGGTACGTGCACACGTAGGAGAGTGCACACTGTTCTCCGTGTGCACGTGTGCGGGACGCTTTGCGGACCGTGCTGCCGGAGAAAAGCGAACATGTCTCCGTGTTTTCAACATGGACACACGGTCCGTGAAAACATGGAGACCTGAGCATAGACCCATTCAATTTGAATGGGTCTACGTGTGTCAGTGACTTCGGTATGTGAGAAAACTATCACTACTCGTACCGGAGTCACTAACGTCTGAAACCGGCCTTAACACCAGAAAAGAGAAAGTTATGGCTAGTGGATAACATCCAAACTTAAGAATATCCCTTTAATCTTGTATAATTAAACCAAAAAAAATATAACATCTATAATAAGAATTAGACAGATTGAGGATCTGATTGTATAACCCAAACTTATCAAATGGTTGCATAAAAAGGTCTTATTTTGCTTCAGCTGAGCTTTCCACAGTATATTAGAAAAGATTAGGGCTATCTAACCAGATCTGAAAATCTTAAATGCATCTAGACAGCACTTTAGGTGGTAAAAAGAAAAGAAAATTATGTATAAAAATTGTTTAAATATTTAAAATTATAGTACAAAATATACATATCATCCTGTCACCTACAATATGTATCATTTTTTATGTCCTAATTTACTTCAAAGAACTATTCTTGTTAAACTAAATGTTTGTCTGAAACAGAGTCATTTTTCCATCTCCTCCATGGACTGACTAGGCGTATATCGGACTGCACTGGGATGACATCCGAGTGCAGTCCAATGTTACACTCGCACCCATAGACTATGGGTGCAAGTAATCTAAGTTCACACATTCAGTATTTAGTGTGTATTTCACCTCAGTATGTGTAAGCCAAAACCAGGAGAGGGTGATAAATACAGAAGTGGTGATGTGTAGGGTTGAGCGAAACGGATCAGACATTTTCATAAATCGCCGACTTTTGGCAAAGTCGGGTTTCGTGAAACCCGACCCGATCCCACTGTGGGATCGGCCATGAGGTTGGCGATCTGCGCGCCAAAGTCGCGTTTCGTATGACGCTTTAAGCGCCATTTCTCAGCCAATGAAGGTGCACGCAGAGTGTGGGCATCGTGATGACATAGGTCTCGGTCCCCACCATCTTAGAGAAGGGAATGGCAGTGATTGGCTTGCTTTCTGCGGCGTCACAGGGGCTATAAAAGGGCGTGCACGCCGACCGCCATTTTACTTCTGCCGATCTGAGCATAGATTAATAAAAATACACCAATGTTATCCGGGTAGCAATAAATAAATAATAATAAAAACACTTATAAATTTTATCTATAAAATCTATTAATAAAGAGAACCCAGAAAACACCCAGTGTACTAATGGTGTAGTGAAACACTACAAAAGGTTAGAAAATCAAGCTCTTCACATGGTAAAAAGATCCAAAAATCAATCAAGACAAGAATATAATCGAATAAAATATTATTTTATTGAATTCCACACATAAAATTACAAAATAAAATAGATAAATCCAATATATATGTAACCAATTATTTACTACGTGCCCCTATCAGACTGGCTGGTATAGTTTAGATCTCCACAAGGTCACTACTTAAACCTACAGCAAACGCTGAAAATTATTTAAAAAATTTTACAAAAGTATATGTGAGAAAAAATTATTATTAAATTTAGTAGGGAATTAATATTAAAAAAGTGCCGCAATGTGCATAAAGTGCCGCAATGTGCATATAATGGCAAATATAATTGCATGAGAAACTAAAGTGCTGCCAACAAGGTGCAAATGCAGGGAGGGTAGGTAAAGTAGGGAAACACTTACTTTGATCAATTCGTATATAAACCACTGTGGGTAGCCAGGACAATCTGGGGCACCCCGACGCGCGTTTCGGACGCACTGTTCCTTCCTCGGTGGGTGAGTCACACCCCCTGACGAAGGAACAGTGCGTCCGAAACGTGCGTCGGGGTGTCCCAGATTGTCCTGGCTACCCACAGTGGTTTATATACGAATTGATCAAAGTAAGTGTTTCCCTACTTTACCTACCCTCCCTGCATTTGCACCTTGTTGGCAGCACTTTAGTTTCTCATGCAATTATATTTGCCATTATATGCACATTGCGGCACTTTATGCACATTGCAGCACTTTTTTTATATTAATTCCCTACTAAATTTAATAATAATTTTTTTTCACATATACTTTTGTACATTTTTTAAAATAATTTTCAGCGTTTGCTGTAGGTTTAAGTAGTGACCTTGTGGAGATCTAAACTATACCAGCCAGTCTGATAGGGGCACGTAGTAAATAATTGGTTACATATATATTGGATTTATCTATTTTATTTTGTAATTTTATGTGTGGAATTCAATAAAATAATATTTTATTCGATTATATTCTTGTCTTGATTGATTTTTGGATCTTTTTACCATGTGAAGAGCTTGATTTTCCGATCTGAGCATAGGGAGAGGTTGCTGCAGCTTCGTCAGAAGCATGGATATACTTAGGCAGGGAATATTAACCCCCAAACCGCTTGTGCTGTAGCGATTTCCACTGTCCAACACCACCTTTTCTTTGCAGGGACAGTGTTTTTTTTTTGGTGCATCTGCTCTGTAGCTTAGGCTGCCTTATAAGGCTCCCTGATAGCTGCATTGCTGTTTGTACGCCGCTGTGCAAACCAACTGCTTTTTTCAAAGCAAATATCCTGTTGCTTCTTTCTGCACAGTTCTCTTGTTTCTTGGTCCACACTGTTTTGTGTGCAGCAGTCCTTTTTATTGCTGCCATACTTGTCCTGAGATCATTGTAGGGTGATTGAAATTCTACTACAGCCCTTGTATTTTTGGATATATCTGCCAGCCACGTTCTGCCTTGTAAATAGTGTGGTGTCATACACTGAGCCTGTTTTTACCTGCAGTCTCACACCCAAAAAAAGAAAAAAAAGGGTGCTTCAAATTGCCACTAAGTGGATTAACGTGAATTCTGTTTGGCGTATATCTGCCACCCATGTTCTGCTTTGTACAGTGTGTGTAGTTTAACTCACAGGGTCTGTTGTTACCTGCAGTCTCCCACCCAAAAAAAGAAAAAAGGGAGCTTTAAATTGTCACTAAGTGGATCTACGTGAGTTCTGTTTGGCGTATATCTGCCAGCCACGTTCTGCCTTGTCCATTGTGTGGTGTAATACACAGGGCCTGTTTTTTCCTGCAGTCTCCCCCCCAAAAAAATAAAAGGGAGCTTTAAATAGCCACTAAGTGGATCTACGTGAGTTCTGTTTGGCGTATATCTGCTAGCCACGTTCTGCCTTGTACATTGTGTTGTGTAATACACAGGGCCTGTTTTTTCCTGCTGTGTTCCCGCCAAAAAAGGGAGATAAAAATTCTCCAATAGTTAATATACACCTTCTACCTTGTTTAACAGTAGCATATAACGGTTGTTATTTTGGTAACATTTCAGCAAAAATGAAGTCTGGTGGAAGAGGCCGTGGGCGGTCGTTGCCAACTGGTAATGATGGTGGGGGTGGTAGTGGAGCATCTGGTGGTACTGGGAAAAGCAAGATAGCACCAAAGGCTCGAGGTGTAGAGGCAGCGTCATCGTCTGGCTACACAAGGCCTCGAAGGCTCCCTTATCTGGGAGTAGGAAAACAGTTTTTAAAGCCGGAGCAGCAGGAACAAGTTTTGGCTTTCCTTGCTGACTCAGCCTCCAGCTCTTTCACCTCCTCTTCAGAAGCTTCGAAATCTAAAACCAGCGAGTCGTCAGTGGATGCTCCAGGTCCGGAAAAGGTTGCTTTCTTGTGTCCTTCACCCAAAACAAAAGTGACGGATGCGGCAGACAAAACTACACTTTACTCCATGGAGCTCTTTACACATACCGTGCCTGGGTTAGAGAGGGAAATAGTCAAAAACCCATTACAGGAAGAATCGGACATGGAGTGCACAGATGCACAGCCACAGCTTGATTATTATGCAGTTCCATTGACTCAGATCACAACTTTGCCCTCGCAGTGTACTGAGCCCAAATCTGACCCTGATGAGACTATGGTGCCCAGTCCCGAACGCTATAGCACCTTACACGGTGACACAGAGGACGGTGCACATGACATTCAAGAGGAGGTGATAGATGACCCAGTTGTTGACCCTGATTGGCAGCCATTGGGGGAAGAGTTTGCCGCAGCCTGTAGCTCAGAAGCAGAGGAGGATTATCTGCAGCAGCCATCTACATCGCAAAAGTTGTCATCTGGCAGCCCGCATCAGGCCCAAAACATGTGTCAAAAACCACAACAGGTGTAGGACAGTGTTGCAATCCGATGGCAGTAGCGCGGCGTGCAAAGCCTGAAAAGGTATTCCATAGTAGGACGAGTGCAGTGTGGCAATTTTGTAACCAAGATCTGAAGGATCAGTCCAAAGTAATATGTAAGAAATGCTCCAAGACCTTTAGCATTCTTAGGGAAGAATGTTCTAAATTTAAATACAACGTGCATGCGTAGACATCTAACCAGCAGGCACTTGGAAGCAAGGACTAACTACCAAACGTCCCGTACCGTTGGTGCACCTGCTCATACTGAAGCTAGTCAGCAACGCAACATTGCTTCCCTAACTGGAAGCCCACTGGTTATGACACCACCAGTAGCAAATGCGGAGGTATTGTCGCAAGACCAAAGCAGTCAGGGAATCTCAAGGTTCTTGGTTGGAAACACTGTAGGTAGGCCCACATCAAGAATACCATCGCCAAGCCTCTCTCAATCTGCCATGTCCACCACCACCCCCGCTAGTTCCACCATATGCAGCTCAACAGTGCAGCTCAGCCTAAAAGAGACTCTCGATAGGAAAAGAAAGTACTCTTCCTCTCATCCGCGTACACAGGGTTTGAACGACTACATTGCTCGACTAATCTCGTTAGAGATGATTCCCTACTGTTTGTTTGAAAGCGAAGCTTTCAAAGCCCTAATGGCCTATGCAGTACCGCGCTATGACTTACCCAGTCGACACTTCTTTGCAAGAAAAGCCATCCCAGCACTACACCAACATGTCAAAGAACGCATTGTCCATGCACTCAGGCAATCGGTCAGTAGAAAGGTGCACCTCACAACTGATGCATGGACCAGTAGGCATGGCCAGGGACGTTACGTGTCCATTACCGCACACTGGGTTAATGTGGTGGATGCAGGGTCCACAGGGGACAACAATACTGGCACAGTTCTGCCTAGCCCACGGTCTAGGAAACGGTTTGCTGTAGGTGTTTGCTCCTCCTCCTCCAGAAGTGAAAGCTCGTCCACAGAGTGCAGTCGCACGACCACTCCATCCACAGCTGTCAGTATTGCACCCGTGGTGTCCCATTATGGAACAGCTAGTGGGAAGCGTCAACAGGCTGTGCTGCAAATGAAGTGTTTGGGTGACAACAGACACACCGCGGAAGTACTGGCCGAGTACTTACAGCAAGAAACTGAGTCATGGCTGGGCAGTGTACATCTTGAGGCAGGCAAGGTAGTCAGTGATAACTGAAGGAATTTTATGGCCGCCATAGCCCTTTCAGAACTGAAACACATACCTTGCCTGGCTCACACATTGAACCTGGTGGTGCAGTGCTTCCTCAAGAATTACCCAGATTTACCAGCCCTGCTCCTGAAGGTGCGCAGACTTTGCTCCCACATCCGCCGGTCGCCCGTACACTCCAGCCGTATGCTTAACCATCAGCGATCACTGAATCTTCCCCAGCACCGCCTAGTAATCGATGTGGCAACAAAGTGGAACTCCACACTGCACATGCTTCAGAGGCTGTGCGAACAGAGGCATGCTGTCATGTATTTGTGGGAGGATACACATACACGGGCAGGCAGTTGGATGGCAGACATGGAGTTGTCTGGTGTGCAGTGGTCGAAGCTCCAAGACCTCTGTTAAGTCCTTCAGTGTTTTGAGGAATGCACACAGCTGGTCAGTGCGGACGATGCCATCATAAGCATGACCATCCCACTAATGCATCTGCTGATGCAAAGTTTGACGCACATCAAGGAGCAGGCGTCTGCGGCCGAGGAGGAGGGAAGCCTTGATGACAGTCAGCCATTGTCTGATCAGGGAACTTTCCTGGACGAGGTGGCAGACGAAGAGGAGGAGGATGATGGGGTGGAATATTTATGGGAGGAGGATGCTTCAGAGGGGGAAATAGAAACTGGTGGCATTGCAAGGTCAGGTACAGGGTTTTTGCGGGCCACAAGTGATGTAGATTTTCAAGAAAGTGCTCCTCAACCCAGCACAAGCAGTGAATTGACACCTGGAACTTTGGCCCACATGGCAGAGTATGCCTTGCGTATCCTAAAACGGGACCCCCGCATTATCAAAATGATGACCGATGACGATTACTGGTTAGCATGCCTCCTGGATCCATGATACAAAGGCAAATTACAAAGTATTATGCCACATGAGAACCTTGAGCAAATATTGGCTACCAAACAAGCAACTCTTGTAGACCGTTTGGTTCTGGCATTCCCAGCACACAGCGACGCTAATAGTTCTCACACGAGCAGTAGGGGGCAACATGGCAGAGGTGTTGGAGGTGCACAAAGCCAAAGTGGCGTTGGACAGAGGAGATTTATGACCAGGTTGTGGAGTGATTTCGCAATGACCGCAGACACGACAGGTACTGCTGCATCGATGCAGAGTGACAGAAGACAGCATTTGTCCAGTATGGTAACCAACTATTTTTCCGCCATTATCGATGTTCTCCCTCACAGGTCATTCCCCTTTGATTACTGGGCATCTAAACTAGACACCTGGCCCGAATTGGCAGAATATGCATTACAGGAGCTCGCTTGCCCAGCTGCTAGTGTGCTCTCTGAAAGAGTCTTCAGTGCTGCTGGTTCGATACTGACCGGAAAAAGGACACGTCTGGCTCCCCGAAATGTTGATAATCTAACCTTCATTAAAATGAAGCAATCATGGATTTCAAATTATTTTGCCCCACCTTCACCTGCAGACACATAGCATGCCTGAAAAATTGCTTGTATTTGGCCTCTTCTTACTGACTGCTCCAATTCCACCATTTGCAGGTGCCGAATGTCCACCATAGGCCCTTTTTATACCTCCCTAAATGGGCTGATTCCCCCCACAGGTCCATGGTCACAACTTGGCGCAGCACCCGTGCGAGTGCCGTTTGCCTGGACAGGTGTGTGTACCCACTCTTGGGCGACGTCACTGGCACAGGGTCCCACATAGTACAATGAAGTGTCTCTGATGGTGGTGGTGCACAACCAATGTCAGACACACCGTCGTAATATGAGGGGCCCTGTGCCAGTACCGCCGCCCACGAGAGAGTGTTCCCCCCAGCTCAAACTGTGCTCTACCACTTGCAAAACTTACCTGCCCCACCACTGTGTAGTCTGTGCTGTTAAATCCTTAAATGGCACTGCCATTACAAGTTTGTTGCAATGATAGATGATAGTTAATTATACAGGGGCTCTGCCCTCCATTTACACCCCTTAATGCTTTGCGCCAACTAACACTGTCTGCAACTCTGCATAGGAGCCACCCCTGTACCTCGCAATGCCGCCAGTTTATTGATTATGACCAATTCATCGGCTGACATTTAGCCAACTATAGTATTTAGGCCTACTAACTGTCAGCCACTTATAACAGTTGTCCTCCGCTGAACAAAGCTATGCCACCTGAGTAATCCTGTTACCAATTGTGAACTGCATTTTGCCACCTTTTTTTATTTTAGGCCTCTGTCTGTCTGTGTGTCCACGCCACACATTACAACTCTCCCCCCCTGAAACAAGCTAGGCCGCCTGGTTAGTCCTGCTAGTAGTTTTGAACTGCATTTTGCCACCTTTTTTTATTTTAGGCCTCTGTCTGTCTGTCTGTGCCACACATTACAACTCTCTCCCCCCCCCCCGAAACAAGCTAGGCCGCCGGGTTAGTCCTGCTAGCAGTTTTGAACTGCATTTTGCCACAAAATAGGGGTATTTGCCACAAAAATAGTTACTGACAGTAAATACAAATACTAAAATAGCAAGACTGCACTACCACCTCCGGCCAGAAGGGGGAGCTCCAGAGACTCCCCTTGATCCATTCTGGTCTGAGAGAAGAAATGGCAGTTGGGCTAAGGAGCTGAAAGTGAGAGGTCATACAACTGAATTTCTAACAGCCCTATGACGGTTTCCAGGCCCAAATCACCGGCCTGAGGAGAAGAGGGACAGAGAAAAAGGACATTGTGAGAACCGGGTAGCATTAATCACTACCCAGAACAGGCGCAAAGACGGATACCGGATCCGTGGCTGTATTCATTATATATAATACAGCAACCGGAAAAACGTGAGGTGATATCAGCTTCACTAGGGCCGGACGCAGCAACAGACACAGAGTTCAGCGGTACTCCTGGAGGGGGTAAGCCGATAAAAGGACTCGGGTTGCCCGTCGAACCAGGACCCGGAGGGGACAGATTGGGCCGGCAGCCAGTTCACATACAGCAGCAGGGCCACACAGAAACTGCGTACAATAAGAGGCGAAGACCCCGGCAGGGTCAAAGTAACTCAGAGTTCCCATACAGACTCCGGTGACAGGACTGGTTGTAAATCCCTTTATGTTGAAGTAAACTGGTTAAACGTTTCAGTGCCTCAGTCTTTCATTTGGACAATAGCCATCTATCCAGGATTGGGATCATCACCGCTGGGAGAACCTGTTGCTGATCAAGTAAGTGCCTTTTCCCTCACGATACCCCTTACACTGTGCATTGCCTGAGGCCACAGCACCGGGTCAAGCCACCCGTGACATCCCCCTCAAGAGACAGACCCCATTGGTCCGGTGCTGGGTACCCCGGTCTCCTGGGCGTCACAATTGGCGTCACGAACAGGATCTAGCCAGCTCGTATACCGGGTATTGTGTGCCGTGATTGGAGCCCAAAACTGTGAAAATTTGGATGAAAAATCTTGAAAATTGACTTTATTAAAGAAAAATCCATTCCCCATTGAAAACTATTGAAAGTAACTTTTCCCCATTGGTTATAATGGAGTAAAGATGGCCGCCATCCCCTGAGGTAATCACTTCATAACCGTTAGGCACGAGACTGTTAATTGAGCTACGCCATCACCTGAGCCCCAGTCTAACTGAAAAACTTCAGAATCCGCCATTACAGAGCGCGCGGCGGGTGGGAGCAGCAGGGGGCGTGTCATTGTGGGCGGCACCAAGCTGAGCGCTCTGACGTCAGAGCAAGGGGAAAACCAATCCTGCTGCACAGCGGAACGAATCTACACTATCCCGACGGAAGCGGAGGACCGGAAGGGTCCGGATTAACTAAGGGGGCACAGTATGTCGCAGCACGGAGACGCCGCAGCACCCGGCGACGCTAATGCAGCTGAAAGACAGAGTGTCGATAGAGAGTCCGGTAGCGCAGCGGTGCAAGGAGTGGCGCCCATCATGCAGGTGCTGATGCCATATACCCCGGGTGGCCCATGGCTTCCAATGTATGAAGGTGAGCCTAATACCCTTGACGATTTCAGAGAAAAGATGCTGGCCCATTTTGACATGTTCCCTGTGGGTGAAGTTCAGCGTGTTAGTCTCCTGATGATGCAGTTAAGTGGCCATGCTAAGCGAGAAGTCACAGCATGGGCAGCTGATCTAAAAGGCACTGTTGAACGCATATTTGCTGGATTAAAAGCTACATTTGAAACCACTGCCAGCAGCAAAGCTAAAGTACGATTCTTTAATTGCAAACAAAAAGTTAATGAGGGCGTGAGAGACTTTGCCTTAAACCTGCAGGAAGCCCTTAAATCACTTACACTGGCTGAACCCATTTTTAACACCGGAGCGGATAAACTGCTAAGAGATCAATTTATTGAGGGACTCTACACCCCTTCTCACCGGGGGCATGTGAGCATGCTTGTTTTTAAGAACCCTGAATTGACATTTGCCCAATTAAAGGAGAGCGTTATACGTCTCCAGCTGGCAGAGGCACCTCGGGATCAGGAGCCTGCGCAACTCATGGCAGAGGCTCCTCAACAACATGGAGTACCAGTGACATCAGCTATGTCCGGGGCCATTGCTAAGCCCCTGGGGCCCAGTACTAATGAGGCTCTTCAACAAAAGCTTGACTCTTTAACTGATGTTGTTGCTTCAATGGCTAAAACCATGCAGGAAATGAGAGGACCCAAGATGGAGTTGTCAAACCGTAGAGAAGGTGTTCCATGGATGAGACCCCGGAGATACCCGACATGGAGAGGACGACCCCACGACCGCTACCAACCGGATGGACAGCCCATTTGCCGCCGTTGCCAGCAGCCAGGCCACTTTGCACGAGATTGTGATTTAAACGGGAATCCCCTGGGAATGCGGGCCGCTTCGCAGGAATGAACTTTCAAGGCCCAACACCCTGGCACGACAGGTACATCGGAGGACGACCCATTATCCCTATCGTGCTGGACGGAATGCCCCTCAACGCTTTGCTGGACACAGGTTCCCAGATTTCATCTATACCGTATATCCTTTATAAGAGGTACTGGGCTGATGCAGATATTGATAAAGGGCCCTCTGATGTTGAACTAGATATATGGGCCAGTAATGGTAAGTTGGTACCGAAACTAGGATTCAGGGAGATGACCATAAAGATTGGTAAAGTAGAATTGAAGAAACAGGGTATAATTGTTGTTGATGTTGACCGGCGGAACTGTGAACCAACTGTATTGATAGGAATGAATGTGTTAGAGAACTGCTTTTACGAAGTCATTTCTGTCTTACAGCAAATTGCTGAAACTGCCCAATCCTGCCAGCAGAGAGTTCTCCGGAGGGAAATAAAAGTATTGATGTTAAGGCAACAGGTAGAAGTTGCAGGTGGAGAAATCGGCAGTGTGAGGGTAAGTGATTCAACGTCTATTGTAATCCCACCAAAAACAGAAATGCTGGTATGGTGTAGAGCAGCCATTGGTACTAAGGGACGAGATTATCAAGCCTTAATAGAACCAGTGTACACCGACAGCAGGCCCACTATACTCACAGCACGAGGGATAGTCGAGGTACACCGGGGACGAGTGCCGGTACGACTTTTGAACTGTGGAGAGGAAGAGGTCACTTTGCCAAGGTATGCTACAATGGCAAAGCTATATACTGTTGACAACAATGCCATCACAACCATTGAGCCCTTAGAACCAACCTGTCAGGTGGAAGGCAATGGCTCAGATGGAGAAATGGAGGATTGGTGCCAACAGCTACACGTGGGCATAAATTCAACACCTACCCATCAAAAACAAGGGGTGTATAGGCTAGTGACGGAATATGAACAAGTCTTCAGTAAACACCCATTGGACTTCGGACGGATAGAAGGGGTAGAACACACAATCCCCACAGGTGACCATCCCCCAATAAAAGAAAGATATAGACCCATACTGCCCGCTCACTATCAATGTGCAAAAGATATGCTGAGGGAAATGAAACAGGCCGGGGTAATAAGAGACAGCTGTAGCCCCTGGGCGGCCCCTCTAGTGATTGTCAAAAACAAAGATGGAACTATGAGAATGTGCGTAGACTACCGGCAGATTAATAACATCACCCATAAAGATGCCTACCCTTTGCCTAGGATAGAAGAGTCCTTGACTGCTTTGAAATCTGCTAATTATTTTTCCACCTTAGACTTAACAAGCGGGTATTGGCAAGTCCCTGTGGCTGAGCGAGATAAGGAAAAGACGGCATTCATCACACCAATGGGTCTAAGTGAATTTAATCGCATGCCGTTCGGACCCTGCAATGCATCCGGTACCTTCCAGTGGCTGATGGAATGCTGCCTCGGACACAAGAACTTCGAGACCGTCCTCCTGTACCTAGATGATGTGATCGTCTACTCAAAGACTTACGAACAACACTTAAAAGACTTGGCAGAAGTGTTCGAAGCCTTATCCAGGTATGGCATGAAAATCAAGCCATCTAAATGTCACCTTCTCAAGCCAAAGGTACAGTACCTGGGACACATCGTGAGTTCGGAGGGAGTAGCACCGGATCCCGAGAAAATAACCGCCATAAGGGATTGGCCGAGACCTACCAGCGCAAAAGAAGTGAGGCAATTCCTGGGATTGGTGGGTTACTATCGCAGATTTATAAAAGGATTTACCAAGTTGGCAGCACCCTTGCAAGACGCCTTGGTAGGGCAGACGAAGAAACCTTCAAACCGAAACCCTCCTTTCCAATGGAACGACGAAAGGGAAGACTCCTTTGAACAACTAAAGAAGGCACTAACTGGAGAAGAGGTTCTGGCATACCCAGATTACCATCAACCTTTCATCCTCTACACCGATGCCAGTAATGTGGGACTAGGAGCGGTGCTGTCACAAAAGCAAGAAGGTCGGGAGAAAGTCATCGCCTTTGCAAGTAGAAAGCTCCGGCCTACTGAAAGAAATCCAGAAAATTATAGCTCCTTCAAATTGGAACTACTGGCAGTAGTTTGGGCTGTGATGGAACGTTTCAAACACTATCTGGCCGCTGCAGAATTTATTGTCTATACTGACAACAATCCGTTGACCCACCTGGACACAGCCAAATTAGGTGCGTTAGAACAGCGATGGATAGCCCGGTTATCTAATTACAACTTCAAGATCAAGTATCGAGCAGGTCGCAAGAATGGAAATGCCGATGCCCTATCCCGGATGCCACACTTGAGAGATGTAGAAGAAGAAACGGGGGAGCTTGAAGAAATTGAACTACCAGCCTTCCATCATCCCAAGGCAAAACATCATCAGTCAAGTACCTATCAGAAACAACAAGAGGTGAATTTTAATCCGCTAGCACACCATAGATGGGCTGACACCCAAGACAGCAATCCGGCTGTGAAGTTGGTGAAGGAACTGTTAACTGAGCAAAGTGCATATCCCGATGAGGATGCCCCAGAAGAGACGCATCAACTCTGGAAAGAGAGAGGCAAAATGTTCCTGTATCAAGGGAAGCTCTGTAGAAGGTACACCAATCCGAAAACACATGAATTGGTTTGGCAGATTATCGTGCCTAAACAAGATGTCAAGATGGTCCTTGAAGCTTACCATAATGGTGCTGGTCACTTTGGTTGGAAAAAGTTAGAAGTACTTCTAAGAGAAAGATTTTATTGGGTCGGGATGAGAAAATCAATCGAACAGTGGTGCAGAAATTGTGGCCCGTGCAACCTCAGAAGAAACGATCAAAAGAACCAAAGAGCACCACTGCAGCCCATAATCACCAAACAACCACTTGAACTTGTAGCCATAGACCACGTGAAGTTAATACCAAGCCGGTCCGGCTATGTCTATGCCTTGACCATCGTGGACCATTATTCACGCTTCTTGGTAGTAGTACCCGTAAAAGATCTGACAGCAAAAACAGCAGCCAAAGCGTTCCAAACGTACTTTTGTAGACCCCATGGATATCCGGAACAGGTTCTCACCGACCAAGGTGCAGCCTTTGAATCAGAGATCTTCAGAGAATTCTGTAATATGTATGGTTGCAAAAAGATCAGGACGACGGCCTATCATCCACAAACAAACGGCTTATGCGAGAAGATGAACCATATTGTAATAGACCTACTAAAGACTTTACCTGAGACAGAAAGGAATCAATGGCCAGAGAAATTGCCTGACTTGGTGGATCTGTATAATCATGTCCCGGTGAGCTCCACCAACTGCACCCCAGCTTATCTTATGCGTGCAAGACCCGGCCAATTACCAATCGATCTAGGAATGGGAATTCTGAAACCAGACGCAGAAGTTCAAGACTCCAATTGGGATATCATACGGCAAAAGCAGTATCGCCAAGTGCAAGAGAGTGTGGAAAGAAGCCTTCAGCAAACTAGAGAAAGACAAGAGCGAACTTTCAACCAGAATGCTCTAGCGACCCCATTAAGACCGGGTGACCAAGTGCTCAAGAGAAATCGTCGAACCAATAAACTGGACAATCAGTGGGAAGCCGTACCCTACACAGTTTTACCAACAAGAGTGGATAATCCTAAAATGTGTCTCATTAGCAAAAACGGAGGCTTAACATCTGTACTAGTGTCAAGAGACAATCTTAAATTATGTCCGGAAGCATTGAAAGAGCCAGACGTTGTCCAGCCAGAACCAGAAGTTATTCAACCCATACAGGTTCAACCAGTAAAGGAAAAAGAAGAGGAAGTGTATCACACCTGTATAGGAGACTTTCCCAAAACCCTACTAACATACCATGGTTGCAGTAGTGGTTCCCATGGTGGCCTTTTATCCAACACCGAACCCAATACCAGAAGTCCCAAGACAGGAAGAGGCTGACCCCCTACTACAGGAGGTTCCAGGCCAGGAAGAACAGATTCCTGAAAAGAGTAATCCCATTCACGGTGGACTTGCCAACTCCATAGTTATGGAATTATCTTTAGCAGAGCGGGCAGATACTACATCCGCAGTAGACAGTAGTACTCCACATGAAGAGATACCGCTATTACGTAGATCACAGCGTAGTACCCAGGGTCAATTACCGGCCAGGTATGCAGATTACCAACTATAAAACTCATAATGTGAATTGTATATATGTTATGCCGTATATAGTTAAACAGAAAATGTAGTATAGTCATTGTTATCAGTCTGCAACGTTTAAGCCCAGTACCTACAGAGACTTGTCTGTATGAACTTCTTGCATATTCTTGAACTTGTTATCAGCCCGGAGGCACTAAATCAAAGCTCCGGAAAGACTGCTTTTTGAACTTTGCTTTTTGCTCTTTTTGAACTTTCTTTAGACTTTATATTGACAACTTCGTTGGAAAAATGGAACTAAATTCCTGGACACAAAGTGCAGTGCCTTTCCTAGTACCTTCAAGGATAGGACTGTATTAATGGACGCTATTTGAAGTGACTTTTTACAGAACTCTATTTTTGTTTCCTTGAGTGGTTTTTGTAACTTTTCATTTTTAAGACTCTGTACATATTAATTGTTATTTCAAAATGTTATCGTCCCACAGTCCCGGAGTACTGTTCTTAACTAAGGGGGAATGTGGCACCCCTAGGGGTATTTGCCACAAAAATAGTTACTGACAGTAAATACAAATACTAAAATAGCAAGACTGCACTACCACCTCCGGCCAGAAGGGGGAGCTCCAGAGACTCCCCTTGATCCATTCTGGTCTGAGAGAAGAAATGGCAGTTGGGCTAAGGAGCTGAAAGTGAGAGGTCATACAACTGAATTTCTAACAGCCCTATGACGGTTTCCAGGCCCAAATCACCGGCCTGAGGAGAAGAGGGACAGAGAAAAAGGACATTGTGAGAACCGGGTAGCATTAATCACTACCCAGAACAGGTGCAAAGATGGATACCGGATCCGTGGCTGTATTCATTATATATAATACAGCAACCGGAAAAACGTGAGGTGATATCAGCTTCACTAGGGCCGGACGCAGCAACAGACACAGAGTTCAGCGGTACTCCTGGAGGGGGTAAGCCGATAAAAGGACTCGGGTTGCCCGTCGAACCAGGACCCGGAGGGGACAGATTGGGCCGGCAGCCAGTTCACATACAGCAGCAGGGCCACACAGAAACTGCGTACAATAAGAGGCGAAGACCCCGGCAGGGTCAAAGTAACTCAGAGTTCCCATACAGACTCCGGTGACAGGACTGGTTGTAAATCCCTTTATGTTAAAGTAAACTGGTTAAACGTTTCAGTGCCTCAGTCTTTCATTTGGACAATAGCCATCTATCCAGGATCAGGATCATCACCGCTGGGAGAACCTGTTGCTGATCAAGTAAGTGCCTTTTCCCTCACGATACCCCTTACACTGTGCATTGCCTGAGGCCACAGCACCGGGTCAAGCCACCCGTGACATCCCCCTCAAGAGAGACCCCATTGGTCCGGTGCTGGGTACCCCGGTCTCCTGGGCGTCACACCTACTAACTTATTAAGTCCTACTAACTGTGTCTGCCTCCCATTACTGTTGTCCTCCACTGAACAAAGCTGAGCCTCAATTTTCATCCGGTGTCAGATATTTAACTGCATTTGGCCTACTTCTTTGGTTGGGCCTACAAATGGTGTGAGCCGCAGCTTGGTGTTCTCCACAGAATAAAGGTGATCTTAAATTTACAGGCTTTCAGGCTATATCAAATATTACACTGCATTTGGCCTACTTGTTTGGTTGGGCCTACTAGCGGTGTCTGCGGCTGCTTGGTGTTCTCCTCCACTTTACACAACTGAGCTTCAATCTTCAGGCTTTCGGCCTACATCACATATTACACTGAATTTGGGCTACTGGTTTGGTTGGGCGTACTAATGGTGTCTGCTGCTGCTTGGTGTTCTCCTCCACTTTACAAAGCTGAGCTTCAAACTTCTGGCTTTCGGGCTATATCAGATATTACACTGCATTTGGGCTACTGGTTTGGTTGAACGTACTAACGGTGTCTGCCGCTGCTTGTTGTTCTCCTCCACTGAACAAAGCTGTGCCGCCTGTTTACTCCTGTTACCAATTTTAAACTTCATTTGGCCCACTTTATTACTTGGGCCTACTAACTGTGTCTGCCACTCAGTACAGTTTTTCGCCACTGAACAAATCTATGCCGCCTGTTTAGTCCTGTTACCAATTTTTAACTCCACTTAGCCTACTTTATTCTTTGGGACTATATCTGTGTTTCCTCCTCATCCTGCCCATTGGCCAGCCACTGCTACATGAGTCTGCTGGTACATTGACCCAGACCACTACATTCCCCTTGCACTCTACACAGCCAGAATCTGACCCTGATGAAGCGGTAAAGACAGTACGCGAAACGTGCGTTGGGGAACGTCACCCAGGAGCCGGACAGGACTCTTCTTTGAACACATGGGTAATTAATCCACTTGTACCTCCTTTTGATGAATATACCAGTAGGCATAGGTGATACATTTTTTACTATGTGGGCACAGCGTGCAGACTCTTTTTAGATCACCATATGTCTTAGATGGTTTAGCCTATGTGTCGATGATACTTGGTTTGTAATGTGGTTTTTTCATCATATATATTGCTTGTTACATTGGGCCCTGTCCTGCATACCTGGGTGATACGGATGTACCTTAGGATGCAGTTGCTATGCACTTGCTATCAGTGATTATTATTCATCTGTAATTTTTGTTCTTGTTTACTTAATAAATATTATCTTTGTTATATTTTGTGGCCAGTTTTGACTCTTAGTTCGCCTCATTTCAGAATCTGACCCTGCTGAAAGTCAGGTTCCCCTTCCTGCATACTATACCACCTTACACTGGGGCAAAGAGGAAGGTGCAGATGAAAGTGTAGGTTCCTTCATCAGGTGGGGGGCATACTCGTTGGCGACGTCACTGGCACAGGGCCCCTCATAGTACGCAAAAGTGTCTCTGCCGGTGGGAGGCGCCCCCGCCGTCAAACACACGTACTTTGAGGGGCCCTGTGCCAGTACCAATGCGAACGAGTGGGCCCCCCCTGCTTGCTCGGGATCACAGCACTTGCAAAGTTTCAATACTTACCTCTCCCTGCTCCACCACCGTGACGTAGTCCGCGTTTCCTGGGCCCACTAAAATCTTGAGACAGCACTAACCCCCACAACTTTAGCCAAATGACCCCCTGTTTTCAATGCCTAACTATTATTATAAAGTAAATTAGGATTGACAAGCTTAAGAAATAAGAATTCATGTTTTTGGCATAAAAATGGGCACTGTAGGTGTTTTCCTGTCCTCCACTCACTGCCGACTTTGATTCCCCATTGACTTGCATTGGGTTTCGTGTTTCGTTCGATCCCTGACTTTTCGCAATAATCGGCCGATTTCACCCGACCCGACTTTTGACAAAGTCGAGTTTCGCGAAACCCGACTCGATCCTAAGAAAGTAAAAGTCGCTCAACCCTAGTGATGTGTTTCTATTATACTTTGCCTATGATTGTTCCATTCCTGGTTTTGGCTTAGAGAAACTGAGGTAAAATACTGACCAAATACTGCACGTGTGAGCGTGGCCTTAATTGCAGAATGCTGCAATTGTTTTCTCATGCCAAATCGGCATGAGAAAATAATCACAGATGTTATCTGCCCCATAGAGTAGCACTGGCCCGCATGCTATGCGATGTTTTATCACGGTAGTGTGACTCCGGCCTTAATCTGTATTACAGCGCTATTAGGTCGGGGTCACACTAGAGAGTTTTACGGATGTATGAGAGGCGCAAAAATGCATTGCACACGGACCAATGATTCTCTATGGGGCAGCTCCCATCAGCCGTATTTTTCGCAGTGGTGTTTTACAGGCTGATAAAATCGCAGCAGGCTGCGTTTGTCAGCGTATTGCGCAAAAAATCTGCCAATGAAAGTCTATGGGGGTGAGAAAAATACGGATTACACACGGACAATCAGTGTGACTTGCGAGAAATACGCACCGGTGTTCTATAGAAAAGCCGGCAATTCAGCGCAGTGTACAGTAAAATCACACTGACAGGTTAGAATAGAATAGATAGAATAAATGTCTACACACAGTATAGGGAATTTTTCTGACTATTTTCTCATGCTAGAGTTCATATGAGTTTATGCCAGCAGGGGGCGCATCACTGCAAGTCTACAATGCTACGTTCCCCTGCATTCCATTCATTTTCCAGTTTTTACAACTAGGAGCAACAGCTGCATTAGCAGGCTCCTGGTTGTAAATTTATTTAACCCCTTCAGATGGATTTACAGCGTGGGACATGACTGGTCGCCGGAAAGGTATGGGATATTGTTGCTTTTTTATGTTTTTTTTTTTTACAGAACGAGGGTCTTCAGGTGGATTAAGCGAACAATAAGGATTTTAAAACACCATGTGTATTTATTTCATTAAAATACTTTATTCGTAATGTGTGTGTGTATTATTATCCCTTTACTACTATTGGATTAATAATGGATAGGTGTATCATTGACATCTCTCCATTATTAACCAGGCTTAATGTCACCTTACATTAGCAAGGTGACATTCACCCTTTATTACCCCATATCCCACTGCTACTCAGGAGTGGGAAGAGAGAGGCTAAATGCCAGCATAGGCGCATCTTACAGATGTGCCTTTTCTGGGGTGGCTGGGGGCAGATGTTTTTAGCCGGGGGGGGGCAATAACCATGGTCCCTCTCTAGGCTATTAATATCTGCCATCAGTCACTGGCTTTCCCACTCTGGTAGAGAAAATTGCGCGGGAGCCCACACCAGTTTTTTCCGTGATTTAACCCTTTATTTGAACACCTAGAGCCACCAAATTTTGCACACAGACACCTCTAACATTATTAGTGAGGAATATGTGAAAAATAAAGGATATGAAATGGTTTTCTGTATGTAAACATGTCTCATATCCTGTCGGGTTTGATAAGGAGATAGCAAAAGCCGGCAATTGAATTACCGGCTTTTAAGCTATCTAGCGCTGTATGAAATATATATATATATATATATATATATCACTGACATCTAATATATAGAGCCGAATGAGTGTGTGTGTGTGTGTGTGTGTGTGTGTGTGTATGTATGTGTGTATGTCCGGGATTGGCATCTGCACCGTCGCAGCTACAGCCACAACATTTTGCAAAGTCACACATCTAGACCCCGAGAACGTCATAGGCTATGTTGTGAGGTAAAATTTTAACCCCGCGCGTTCCGATTCACCAAACAATTTTGCCCTTATCTACATAATGGGGAAAAGTGAAAGGAAAAGTGTTGGAGGCAAATTGACAGCTGCCAGATGTGAACAAGGGGGACTTAAAGAATGAGAGCGATGGCGCCAAAGAGTATATACCATACAGTTGCTAAGGTGGGGCCCCGACATGGGATACTCACCACACACGGAGATATGGACACACACACAAAACGCGTCACACACTACCATGTGCTTGAACACATATACCACCCTCAGCACACATTTCACCACACATACACCAACCTCGCCACATAAAAGTTGAAACACAAAAGTCGCCACTCAAAACTCGCCACGCGCAAAATTCACCAAATGCTAAACTAGGCTCACGCAAAACTCGCCACACGTACAAAACTCACTTCATGGAAAACTCGCCACACGCAAACTTGCACACGCAGAAAAATTGCCACATGCACAAAAGTTGCAACACATGCAAAAGTTGCCTCACACAAAACTTGCACATACTCAAAACGCACCACACATAAATCTTGCCACGCGCAAAACTCGCCATGTGCAAAACCTGCTGCACACAACTTGCTACACTAACCTGTCACACGCAACTCGACACACAAAAATTTGCTACACGCATGTCGCCACACAAAACTCATCTCACAAAAGTCGCTACAAACATGTCGCCACACGCAACTCAACACACACAACTTGACACATGAAACTTGCCCTAAAACATACACAAGTCTGGTATTATCCTTCAAAAATAAAAATCTGATTAATAAGCAGACAAACTACAAGAGCAGCAAATGTACCATATAGGAAATACGGCAGCTGTCAGTCACATGACCTGTCTATTATGTGTATGTGTGAGTTAATATATACTGCCAGGGGGGAGGGCTTCCTGTTGGCTGGGGCTTTATCAGGCTGCCAATTTAGCTTACAAATAATGAGGTAAATATACTGACTAAATAACGTGTGAACGAGGTCTAATACAGGCAGAGATGACACACAGATATATACTATATACAGGAGGAGATGACATACAGGTACATATATATACAGGGGAGATGACACACAGGTATATACTATATACAGGAGGAGATGACTTACAGGTATATACTACATACAGGAGGAGATGACACACAGGTATATACTATATACAGGAGGAGATGACACACAGATATATACTATATACAGGAGGAGATGACATACAGGTACATACTATATACAGAGGAGATGACACTATACAGGGGAGATGACACACAGGTATATACTATATACAGGAGCAGATAGCTTACAGGTATATACTATATATAGGAGGAGATGACACACAGGTATATACTATATACAGGAGGAGATGACACAGGTATATACTATATAAAAGAGGAGATGACACATAGGTATATACAGGAGGAGATGACATACAGCAGGTATATACTATATACAGGAAGAGATGACATACAGCAGGTATATACTATATACAGAGGAGATGACATACAGGTATATACTATATACAGGAGATGACATACAGGTATATACTATATATAGGAGGAGATGACATACAGGTATATACTATATACAGAAGAGATGACATACAGGTATATACTATATACAGGAGGACATGACACATAGGTATACACAATATACAGGAACCAAAACCAATCACCAAACCAAAGGATGCACCAGGAAGACCAGACTGGATGAAGATATATTCTTTTATTATTTAATTATCAAGCAGCGATACAATATATAAAAAACTACCGTTAAAAAATATACGATAAAAATACAAAACAATCATACAAAAAAGTGTGCAGCACAGGACTGCATATAAAAATAAATATACGGGTACCCAGCCGCACAATAATAATAATTATTTATATATCCGTGCAAGGTAAGTATTACCCACTATCGGGGTATATTAGTTCCCTGAAAAATTGAGTGACACAATGTGGAAACAATAATAAAAAATAATAAAAACTCCAAAATTGATGTGCAATATATGCAAAAAAGTGCTAAATTCAAAGAACACAATTGTTTAAACCATCAGGGTTATTTCCAGACCCTGCACAGTGCTGATAGAGACAAAGTGCTAAGTGCTGAACTATAACAGATTTCAGGGAAAAATAGTGGATATTAGTGGATATTACCTTAGGTCACCGCGCCGTCCTGAGTACACGCACACACCCGACGCGCGTTTCGGAACTCAATTCCTTTGTCAGGGGGTGGTGTTAGGACAAAGAAACTGTGTTTATATAGTGCGCACAAACAAATCACCCTGGGTGCCGGAGTATTTCCGGGTCACAGTTCACATATGCACAGAGGAACACACCCATCAGTGCATCACTGATGATGCCGGCCTGGACACTGTCGGCGCGTGCGCGGCCTGGTGAATCCGGAACCCCCATACCCCCACACCACGAGACCGGACGTACGTACGGGATAGTGACCCGACTTTGCCAAGGTGATCGCAATGTAAGAGGCAGGGGATCCCAGACGCAGGCCACGCATGCGCACTGACCAGGACACACACCATGAGCGGTGCAACATGAGAATGGGCTACTGTAACCTCAAAATATGGGGGCAATATTAATCACAGGCATTAAATCTATTATTTACATATGATGGAATAGCAGAAAAAAAGAGAGAGAAAAAAAAAAAAACAGGGGGGACATAAGAGTACCAGAATGCACAACATAGGGCATCATACTTAAGAAACCATAATGTAAATATCAGAAACGTGCTCCAGGTATTATCTGTAGTAGTGTGAAATAACCATATAACAACAAATATTTGACAAAATAAATAATAAATCCACATGTATCAGGAAGAACTGGATGTGTAAAAAAAAAAAAAGTGAAAAAAATAAATAAGAAATGCACCAAAAAATCATTAAGTATTGCTCAGAGAAGACTGATGCCTAGCCTGAGTGGTTAAAAACTATATATATATGCATCAGACCGCTTTGGCTGTGTAATCAAACCATATATTATATAAAAAGTGCCATTGAAAATAAAGAATATCATTTAATGAAATAGTCTTTCTCTCTTCATCCTAGATATAGAATCAAAGATAAATCCATCCTGTGTATAGTGGTGTTGCCGTAATCCGTCCCACTGTGATTCATATGTGCAGCATAGAGGTCATCATATTAAGAAGAAATAGCCATCCGAGATCCCAGATGACAATCCTCGGATAGAAGGTGAGGTAAGTATGAAATGGATAACCTAGAATTTATAAAAACACACAAGTAAAAGCAATAAAAGATTAAAATTACCTAAAACAACCAGAATTTGTATAAAAAGGGGGCTACAAAAATGGGGCAAAGCTTATATTCTCGTTAAGGCCAAAGGGGGAAATGGTTTCTAACAGCCAGATCCATTTCGTTTCCATCTGAGCTAAGGGTGTACTAATTTTACCTTCCCTTTCCCTGACTTCAATCATGTCTATACCAATCACTTTTAATAGTGGCATCACAGTCATGATGGCTTTTAAAGTGTTTGGGAATCGTTTTTAGTAGGGAAACATCTTCTACTTCTTTTACCGCTTGTATTCCCAACACATGCTCGCGTACACGTATTTTCAATTGGCGAGTTGTGAGACCCACATATATAAGCGAGCATGGGCACGTTGCGTAATAAATTACAGCCTTAGAATTACAAGTTGTTGCATGTTTTATTTTGTGCGTGACCGTTTTTTTAGAATTTAAAAAAGTTTGTGCTCTCAAAATATTGGGACACGCCACGCATTTGCCACAGGGTTTACATCCCATTTGGGGCTTGAATTTAGACAAAAATGAAGGTGCTGTATAAGTATAGTGGCTTTTTACCAGTTGATCTCTCAGGTTTCTGGATCTTCTATAAGTGATATTTGGCTTTTCCCCTATGTACCTTGATAGTATTGGATCGGCCTGTAAAATCGACCAAGATTTGGCCATATAAAATCGCATAAGATCAGCCTGATCATGATATGTTGTAATAAACCGGACAGTTTGTTTTGAAGTGGAGGGTTTAGTAGAGTACAAAGCCTGGTGCCTTGTTACATTTTTAGCTCGATTATACGCTTTCTTAATCGACCGCTTACTATAGCCACGGTCTAAAAATCTTTTACAGAGATCCTTAGCTTGTTCTTCAAAATCAGAATCTTCAGAACATATCCTCCGTAATCGCAAGAATTGACCCGTAGGGATAGAGTGTATCATGGCTGGAGGATGTGCTGATGTAGCATGCAATACAGAGTTAACTGCAGTCTCCTTACGGTATAGATTAGTCTGAAGGCAGTTATCACTGCCTCTTCGAACATGAACATCCAGGAATTCTATCTGATCTCTATCATATTTATACGTTAACCGTATATTATTGGTATTACCATTTAATATCGACATGAATTCCCGAAGCGTATCGGGTATTTTCTCTAATATACAGGAGGAGATGACATACTGCAAGTATATACTATTTACAGGGGAGATGACATACAAGTATATACTATATACGGGGGAGATGACAAACATGTTTATACTGAGGTGAAAATGAGAGGTGTGAGGTGAAAATGAGAGGTGTGAGGTGAAAATGAAAAGGTGTGAGTGCAAAATGAGAGGAGTGAGGGAAAATAGTGGAGTGATCGGAAAATGACAGATGTGAGGTCGAAATGACAAGTGTTAGGGGGGAATAAGAGGAGTGAGGGGGGAATGAGAGGAGTGAGGGGGAAAATAATAGGAGTGAGGGGGGAAATGAGAGGTGTGAGGGAGAAAATGAGAGAAGTAAGGTGCTAAATGAGAGGAGTGATGGAAAAATAAGTGAAGTGAGGTGCTATAACTAACCACAAATATTTACTATGCCCGGGCAATGCCGGGCTCTTCAGCTAGTATATATATATATACATATATATATATATATATATATATATATATATATATAGACTGTGTATATGTTTTCACGAATATTTGAGCCCATGGATCCATTCTATGTCCATTTTGCAAGCAGGCGAGAAAATCTCGCTGTACGGATGACACATGGATAATTTTTAGAGAAAAAAATCGCATCCTCATGTTGAATACGGATCACTGTTCAGGAACTTTTCTGCGTATTATGCCTGTAAAAAACGGTCCATATTTCCCTACGCTAAGTGTGACGCCGGCCTTACTGCCATGGCTTTGCTTTATATTACAACATCATGCTGACAGGTTCTCTTTAAAGCTTCACCTATTTACCAGAATTTCCTTTTAGTTAGTGAACAGCATGTTGTGAATAATATATGAGCTCTCTTTGCCTCAAAAAAAAAAAAAGGCTGCATTCTGCTTTAGTTTTTGGATAACTGTTGTGCCAGCCATTCATCAGAATCTTTGGCTCAGATGCCACATGAAAATAGATTTTATTAGCAAGAACATATAGCATAATCTTGCAACCAGCTGCCAGCCACTCCACTATGCAGTATAAAGCTACAATGTGCTGCTCATCTTTAGCATAATGTGTGATTTATTCACATAAAACTGTGACTTTAGATAATGAGATCTATAATATGTAGATAGCATAACAGAAATGTTGTAAATAAATATATACAGAATTCTGGCACGTAATATTTATAGGAAATGCGTAAATGATTGGTAGGAGATTTTATTACTATATTTACACTCTTCAATATTGAAATTGCAACACCAAGAAGGAAAAGTCTTGGAATTATGGAAATCACAGGATGGATAGACATGATAAGGATATGCAAAAGATGTTTAAATGGGATTTTTTTTCCAAAACGACGATTTATTGACCATTGAGTATGAGAGTCACATGCAGAAATACACACAAATACGGCTCTGGCAAAAATTAAGAGACCACCACATCAAAACCCTGTCATGGGCAGCCCAATCTCCAGACCTGAACCCCATTGAGAACCTCTGGAATGTAATCAAGAGGATGATGGATAGTCACACGCCATCAAACAAAGAAGAACAGCTTAATTTTTTGCGCCAGAAGCAGTGTGAAAGACTGGTGGAAAGCATGCCAAGACGCATGAAAGCTGTGATTAAAAAATCATGGTTGTTCCACAAAATATTGATTTCTGAACTCTTCCTGAGTTAAAACATTAGTATTGTTGTTTCTAAATAATTATGAATGTGTTTTATTTGCATTATTTGAGGTCTGAAAGCACTGTTTTTTTTTGTAATTTGGCCACTTCTCCATTTCAGAAAATAATACAACATTTATTGCTTGGAAATTCGGAGACATGTTGTCAGAAGTTTATAGACTAAGTGAAAAATTTACATTTTACTCAAAAATATGCCTATAAAGAGAAAAATCAGACAAACTGAATATTTTGCAGTGGTCTCTTAATTTTTTGCCAGAGCTGTATATGCTTTGGTTGCTATCAAAGGGGTTATTAACCCCTTCATGACCCAGCCTATTTTGACCTTAATGACCTGGCCATTTTTTGCAATTCTGACCACTGTCCCTTTATGAGGTAAAAACTCAGGAATGCTTCAACAGATCCTAGCGGTTCTGAGATTGTTTTTTCGAGACATATTGGGCTTCATGTTAGTGGTAAATTTAGGTCAATAAATTCTGCGTTTATTTGTGCTAAAAACGGAAATTTGGTGAAAATTTTGAACATTTCGCAATTTTCACATTTTGAATTTTTATTCTGTTAAACCAGAGAGTTATGTGACACAAAATAGTTATTAAATAACATTTTCCACATGTCTACTTTACATCAACACAATTTTGGAAACAAAATTTTTTTTTTTGCTAGGAAGTTATAAGGGTTAAAATTTGACCAGCGATTTCTCATTTTTACAACGAAATTTACAAAACCATTTTTTTTAGGGACCACCTCACATTTGAAGTCAGTTTGAGGGGTCTATATGGCTGAAAATACCCAAAAGTGACACCATTCTAAAAACTGCACCCCTCAAGGTGCACAAAACCACATTCAAGAAGTTTATTAACCCTTCAGGTGCTTCACAGCAGCAGAAGCAACATGGAAGGAAAAAATGAACATTTAACTTTTTAGTCACAAAAATGATCTTTTAGCAACAATTTTTTTATTTTCCCAATGGTAAAAGGAGAAACTGAACAAAGAATGTTGTTGTCCAATTTGTCCTGAGTACGCCGATACCTCATATGTGGGGGTAAACCACTGTTTGGGCGCACGGCAGGGCTTGGAAGGAAAGGAGCGCCATTTGACTTTTTGAATTAAAAATTGGCTCCACTCTTTAGCGGATACCATGTTGCGTTTTGGAGAGCACCCGTGTGCCTAAAAATTGGAGCTCCCCCACAAGTGACCCCATTTTGGAAACTAGACGCCCCAAGGAACTTATCTAGATGCATAGTGAGCACTTTAAACCCTCAGGTGCTTCACAAATTGATCTGTAAAAATGAAAAAGTACTTTTTTTTCCCCAAAAAATTATTTTAGCCTCAATTTTTTCATTTTCACATGGGCAACAGGATAAAATGGATCTTAAAATTTGTTGGGCAATTTCTCCTGAGTACACCGATACCTCACATGTGGGGGTAAACCACTGTTTGGGCACATGGTAAGGCTCGGAAGGGAAGGAGCGCCATTTGACTTTTTGAATGAAAAATTATCTCCATCGTTAGCGGACACCATGTCGCGTTTGGAGAGCCCCTGTGTGCGTAAACATTGAAGCTCCCCCACAAGTGACCCCATTTTGGAAACTAGACCCACCAAGGAACTTATCTAGATGCCAAGTGAGCACTTTAAACCCTCAGGTGCTTCACAAATTGATCCTTAAAAATGAAAAAAGTACTTTTTTTTCACAAAAAATTTTTTTTGCCTCAATTTTTTCATTTTCACGTGGGCAATATATCCTATTGGATCCTAAAATTTATTGGGCAATTTCTCTCGAGTACGCCGATACCTCATATGTGGGGGTAAACCACTGTTTAGCTCCAATTGTTGGCGGACACCATGTCGCGTTTGGAGAGCCCCTGTGTGCCTAAACATTGCAGATCCCCCACAGATGACCCCATTTTGGAAACTAGACCCCCAAAGGAACTAATCTAGATGTGTGGTGAGCACTTTGAACCCCCAAGTGCTTCACAGAAGTTTATAACGCAGAGCCATGAAAATAAAAAAAAAAATTCTTTTCTCAAAAATGATTTTTTAGCCCGCAATTTTTTATTTTCCCAAGGGTAACAGGAGAAATTTGACCCCAAAAGTTGTTGTGCAGTTTCTCCTGAGTACGCCGATACCCCCTGTGTGGGGGTAAACCACTGTTTGGGCACACGTCGGGGCTCAGAAGGGAAGTAGTGACTTTTGAAATGCAGACTTTGATGGAATGGTCTGCAGGCGTCACGTTGCGTTTGGAGAGCCCCTGATGTGCCTAAACAGTAGAAACCCCCCACAAGTGACCCCATTTTGGAAACTAGACCCCCCAAGGAACTTATCTAGATATGTGGTGAGCACTTTGAACCCCCAAGTGCTTCACAGACGTTTACAACGCAGAGCCGTGAAAATAAAAAATAATTTTTCTTTCCTCAAATATGATGTTTTAGCAAGCAATTTTTTATTTTCACAAGGGTAACTGGAGAAATTGGACCCCAATAATTGTTGCGCAGTTTGTCCTGAGTATGCTGGTACCCCATATGTGGGGGTAAACCACTGTTTGGGCACACGTCGGGGCTCGGAAGTGAGGGAGCACCATTTGACTTTTTGAATACAAGATTTACTGGAATCAATGGTGGCGCCATGTTGCGTTTGGAGACCCCTGATGTGCCTAAACAGTGGAAACCCCTCAATTCTACCTCCAACACTAACCCCAACACACCCCTAACCCTAATCCCAACTGTAGCCATAACCCTAATCACAACCCTAACCACAACCCTAATTCCAACCCTAACCCTACGGCTATGTGCCCACGTTGCGGATTCGTGTGAGATTTGTCAGCACCATTTTTGAAAAATCTGTGGGTAAAAGGCACTGCGTTTTACCTGTGGATTTACCGCGGATTTCCAGTGTTTTTTGTGCGGATTTCACCTGCGGATTCCTATTGAGGAACAGGTGTAAAACGCTGCGGAATCCGCACAAAGAATTGACATGCTGCGGAAAATACAACAAACCGTTTCCGCGCGGTATTTTCCGCACCATGGGCACAGCGGATTTGGTTTTCCGTAAGTTTAGTTGGTACTGTAAACCTGATGGAACACTGCTGCGAATCCGCAGCCAAATCCGCACAGTGTGCACATAGCCTAATTCTAAAGGTATGTGCACACGCTGCGGAAATTGCTGCGGATCCGCAGCTGTTTCCCATGAGTTTACAGTTCAATGTAAACATATGGGAAACAAATATCGCTGTAAGCATGCTGCAGAAAAACTGCACGGAAACGCAGCAGTTTACATTCCGCAGCATGTCACTTCTTTCTGTGGATTCCGCAGCGGTTTTACAACTGCTCCAATAGTAAATTGCAGTTGTAAAACCGCAGCGAAATGCGCAGAAAAACGGCGGTAAATCCGCGATAAATCCGCAGCGGTTTAGCACTGCGGATTTATCAAACCCGCTGCGGAAAAATCCGCAGAGGACCAGAATACGTGTGCACATACCGAAACCCTAACCCTAACACTAGTTCTTACCCCAACCTTAGTGGAAGAAAAAAAAAAATCTTAATTTTATTATTGTCCCTACCTATGGGGGTGACAAAGGGGGGGGGGTCATTTAGTATTCTTTTTATTTTGATCACTGTGATAGGTTTTATCACAGTGATCAAAATGCATTTGAAACGAATCTGCCGGCCGGCAGATTCGGCGGGCGCACTGTGCATGGGCCCGCCATTTTGGAAGATGGCGGCGCCCATAGAGAAGACGGACGGACCCCGGGAGGCTCGGTAAGTATGATGGGGTGGGGGGGAGCACAGGGGGGTGGATCGGAGCATGGGGGAGTGGATCGGAGTGCGGGGGTGGATCGGAGCACGGGGGTGGATCGGAACACGGGGTGGATCGGAGCACGGGGGTGTGGATTGGAGCACTGGGGGGTGGATCGGAGTGCAGGGGGGGTGGATTGGAGCACTGGGGTGGGATTGGAGCACGGGGGGAGCGGACAAGAGCACGGGGGGAGCGGACAGGAGGACTGAGGGGAGCGGAGCTGGGTACAGGACTGATCGGAGGACTGGGAGGGAAATCGGTGGCGGGGGGGGGGGTGCAGACCAGTGTTTCCAGTCATGGCCGATGATATTGCAGCATCGGCCATGGCTGGATTGTAATATTTCACCAGTTTTAATAGGTGAAATTTTACAAATCACTCTGATTGGCAGTTTCACTTTCAACAGCCAATCAGAGCGATCGTAGCCACGGGGGGGTGAAGTTACCCCCCCCCCGGGCTGTACTACCACTCCCCCTGCCCCTGCAGATCGGGTGAAATTGGAGTTAACCCTTTCACCCGATCTGCAGGGACGCGATCTTTCCATGACGCCACATAGGCATCATAGGTCGGATTGGCACCGACTTTCATGACGCCTACGTGGCGTCATGGGTCGGGAAGTGGTTAATGGTTGTCTGATGAATGTTCTGTCACACTGAATGCACTTTGGCACACAAATCATCAAGATCCACAGCAGGCAACTTCCTTTGTGAGTGCTGACAAATGATATCCCAGGTGTGTTCAATGGGAGACAAGTCCAGAGATGCTTCAAGCCATGATAGCACGTTTAGACCATGCAGGAAACTCACAGTAGCCTAGCATTGTCATATTGAAAAACGACACTTTCACAATTCCTTATGAAGGCCTCTTCATGGCGTTGCCTATGCAATCTCTAGGTCACTCTTTTGCTATCATTGTGTTAGGTTATGTGCACACGTTGTGGATTAGGCTTAGGAATTTCTGGTGCGGATTCTGCCTCTCCTGGCAGAAAACGCAACTGCGGATTTGTTGCGTTTTTTGTGCGGTTCCACAGCATTTTTTGTGTGTTTTTGCTGCGGTTTTCTTGCGGATTTGCAGCGTTTTTTACCCCTGCGGTTCTCCATAATGGAATGGGTACAAAAACGCTGCAGATTCACAAAAACGAAAGTAACATGCTACTTCTTTTAAACCGCAGCATTTCCGCAGCGGATTTTCTGCAAAGTGTGCACAGCATTTTTTTTTTCCCATTGATTTACATTATACTGTAAATCAATTGCGGATCTGCAGCGTTTCTGCACCTCAAAATACGCTGCGGATCCACAGAGAATCCGCAACGTGTGCACATACCCTAAGAATCTATTTTGCTTTGACCATCCGCCACCTTGTTGTGGTTTTCAGGCTGCTGGTCTTTTTCCTCTGGTGCTGGGTTTGTCATAGGTCAGGTGATTGTATCACCCTTTATTACCCAGCACCTGCCTACCATTCCTTGCTGGACAACAGTGTTAATCCATTAGTGTTCTGGTTTGGTGCCTTGTTAGCTTTCTGTGCATTATATTGTGCAGTTCTGGGATCTCTAGTTCTGACAATGTAGTTTTTGGTTTTCCATTTGTTTCTGCAGCTTCCTCTACTTTTTCTACTAGGAGGTTACCTGTGTTTGTTCCCAGTCCCTAGATCGTTCAGGGATACCCTTCCCTCCAACCTGTAGGTCTTTGTTTGAGTTTAACCTAGGAAACGTCAGTGGGTCTATTCACAAGGAATAGGTCGCCCACTCCATCGTAGGGTTTCAGCCTGGTCATAGTTCAGTGTCAGCTTTTCCCCCTTCTACCCTAGTCCTGAGTTGCAGAACCGTAACAGTTTGTCCAGCCTCATAAAAGAAAAAAAAATTCCTCTCCCTGATTCCGGCAATATGAACAGCATCCAAGAACTTGCTCAATGCTTGCAAGGATTAAATGTACCTATAGAGGAGGCAACAAAGTAGGAAAAACAGATAGAGTACACTGTTCTACGTATCAGACTCGTGAAACCCCTGCAGTAGACATCTGGGATCTCCGGAGCTCTTAGCTGTCAGGCAAGGCTTGACTATCTTCCAGAGGAACACTTGCTGCAGGAGTCATAGTGGGCTCTTGTCAGGTCTCGTCCTTGCGTAGCAGTAGTGGTACATCCATGGGATTACCGTCTCTGTACGGCTGAGGATGCCCTACTGTGTCAGGGACGGTCCACCACTCATCATTGTTTTCACCATCAGGCATGACAGATTCAGGAAGTGTAGTAGCGCCTTCAGGTGGCAATGGCACAGAACAGACCTCAGACCGGCAGGGCCGCAGGATATTTCTGTGAAGTACTCTAGCGGCGGACACCCCACTCTCAATCTGCACCTTGTAGACCGGGCCATCAGCATACACTCGTTCGATTACTCTGTATGGCTGTACTTCCCATCTCTCACTTAGTTTTGCCTTGGGGCATTTCTCTCTGACCAATACTCGGTCTCCAAGTTGGAGCAGTATCTCTTGAGTAGGTTTACGGCCCGTCTGTCCATTTTCATGAGTCCACTCCGTCCCAGGCTGTGGGTCCGCTTTCACAGCTACAAGCACAGACATTCTCTGCAACAGCTTTTCACTCACATGCTCTAAAGGCTCAACCCCTCCCCTCAGCACAGGGCAGTTCATTAACTCAGTCTATTGCAGGGGGGAGCAGAACATTCCATCACACCAGACAAAGGGGTGCTGTTTCTTAAAGTGGCAGCGGGTTCCTTTTTGTCCATGACAGCACTACCCCCTACATATGCATTAGACGTCGGGATTCTCCAGCTGCGCGGGATAGATCCCAAGCATTATCTGCTACTGTGGTCTCCCATTCAGGTCCGGCTGCTGTGATTGCTACTTAGCACAGATGTCAGTCCCAGCATCTTGCTCAGGCTCATGGTATACGTTTGGTTACTGCAGTCTATGGTAATCAGTGATATGAGTCCAGAGATCACCTTACTGAGCATGTTCCTGATGTAGCCTCTTCTTATTGGCTATCGGACGGTAGCTGCTCTGATTATGTGGCAGCACTAGATTGGCCGTGGGCGATATCTCGACCGACTGGGTATGAGTGCTTTGGGTGGAGTCTAGCATATAAAAGGCTCTCAGCAGTGCACGTGGGCGTGCCATTGTCATTTATACTTTGGTGTGAGTGGGTAGTTACTCTACGCTCAAAGACTACACGTTGGCAGGCAGGTAGCACACTCAGGCGGTTTCGTTCCCATGGCTCAACACCTGAGTCTCTAGTCTGCTACATGCTTAGGGAGATGGTCAGGCACAAGTTCAGTAGCATCAGGACTGGGGTAACTAGCCACTTGGCTTAGCATCTGTTTCATTCATGTGTGCGGTTAGCACAGTTCAACTACAGAGCAAGCTCAACCCTTAGGCCGGGGACACACACAACGTATAAAAAAACGGTCCGTTTTTGACGGACGAGAATCGCACAAATGCTACCAAAACAGTGATCCGTGTGCAGTGCGAGGATGCGATTTTCTCGCATCAAATGATCCGTGTGACATCCGTGTGACATCCGTATGGCATCCGTATGGCGAGATTTTCTCGCAGGCTTGCAAAATGGACATATAACGGATTTTCCACCTGAAAAAATTTAAATCATCACCAAGAACATTATTTAATGGCCCTAAACACAGGTGCCACACACCAATCTATGCAGTAGAGTCCCTGCTTGTGTTGGTGCACTTCGGATTGATGAGCAACATGTCTGATCTACTGACTTTTAACACCACAGAGCGTGTGCTTTACAACTGGGTACTTTCCCAGCATTTTGGCCAGCCATACCCAGTTATTGTAGATCCGAGGAGGCGGAGACGCATGTGGGTACATCCACTTATAAAGCAACGGATCAATAAAGGCCATTTCAGCCGTCTGTATGCTGCTCTGAGGTCAAATCCGGACAAGTTCTTCAACTATTGTCGGATGAGGATTCAAACCTTTGATATTTTGTTGGATATTTTGCGACCAGGGATCACAAAGAAGGACACCAGGATGCGCAAATCTATTTCAGCAGAGGAGCGCCTTATCCTTACCTTACGGTATGTATAAATACTCTTTGTCCCAAATTATTTAACACTTTAATGTTGTTCCCCCTTATTCAAAGTAGCTAATTAAATGTTTAGGTAACTTCAACATCATTTGGCCTTCTTAGATTTAATTTTGTCAAAGATGAAAGCCATCGCATGTCCTTAATGATTTAATAAGCATGCCATTTTTTATGAAATTTTTGTTGTTGCAAATATAACACTGTATTGTGTTCACTTTATATTTTTAAAGAATACTCTCTTTTCTTTTAGCTTCCTTGCCACTGGCCTATCATATGCGGCACTGCATTTAGAGTTTCTACTGGGCAAATCTACAATTTCTGGTATTGTGCGGGATACATGCACGGAAATCTGGAGAAGACTCCATCAAGAGGTGATGCCTGAACCCAAAATGGCAGACTGGTTAAATATTGCTCAAGGATTTCAGGACACCTGCCAGTTTCCGCACTGTATTGGGGCACTTGACGGAAAGCACATCCGTGTGCGTAAGCCGCCAGGTTCAGGGACCCAATTCTATAATTATAAACAGTTTTTCTCTGTAGTGCTGTTGGCCCTAGTCGACAGCAACTACAGGTTTATAATTGTAGACATTGCGGCCTATGGGAGAACTGGAGACTCTAGAGTCTTCAGTTCTTCCATTATGGGTCGGCGGCTGCGCAACAATGAATTGGATCTCCCACCCCCAAGTCACATACCAGGTGCTAATTTGGATGCGGTGCCTTACATGATGGTAGCAGATGAGGCGTTTCAATTTCAAGGAACGTCATGAGGCCCTATCCACGAAGAGGCCTGGACTACCAGCGCAGAATTTTTAATTTGCGTCTTTCCCGTGCCCGCCGTCTGGGCGAGTGTTCATTCGGCATTCTCAGTGCAAAATGGCGGGTACTTCAGTCAGCAATCCAACTGAGTGAAGGCAATGTAAATGGCGTGATAAAAGCATGTGTTGTTCTTCACAACTTTACAAGATACCATGATTGCCCATCATCTGCTACTGATGAAGTTGATTCTGCAAATACTGTCTTGACAACTACACGTGTTCTTCCTTCACGTCGTCAGCCCTCAGGCCTTAAAGTTCGTGATGTTTTAACAAATTATTTTGTGTCACCAGAGGGATCGACTGTTTGGCAAGACAATGCTGTTTTGCAGTAAAGTTAAGTTAGATTGTAAGTTAATAAATACCATAATTTTCCGGATGCAATTGTGTATTATGTATCTCAACCAGAAATTAGCTAAGTGTGTGAAATTGACAAATCATGTATGTAGTTTGACCAATACATAACACTCCGATTTTTGAACAAATTTTTACTGCTCATAGTATACATATACATATTCTCAAAACATATTATCAGCATATGTAATTAGAGCCATATGAGCAAGACAGATTTCCATGCCAAGGAAAAATAAAACTTAGGCCATACAACAGCCAAAATGACAGGCCAACAAAATGGAAACAAAATTACAGGTTCTGGTAGGTTGGAGGTGGTGATGGTGATGGCGAGTGTCCAGCATGTGCGGAACTTTGCCTGGATGGTTGACCAACCAGACTGTCAACCTTTGTTAGTGTTGATCTAAATTGAGGTTGTTGTGGCAAGTTCCGATCATGTGTATGACTTAACACTTGATGTTGAGGGTAGAAGGGCATCAAGTCCTGGGTACCGGCTTGTCCCATTTGGTCAGACCCCCCAATATGGCCATGTCGAGCAGACACATGTTGGGACCAGCCTCCAAACATGTGTCTGTTCAAGTGGTCATATTGGGCAGTTGCAGGATAATCATAAATTGCCCTGTTTTGGGGTTGTTGGGTGCTTTGGGCATGCTGATGTTGTGGAGCTATAGGTTGCGGGGGTGGTGCTGCGACAGTTTGTGATTGGTCCTGTGGAAGGTCTTGCACCGCCAGAAGGTTGGTAGCTGACATTTGCCACCGTTCCACATAATTAAAAATATCAGTGGGGTTGTTTGGGGGTGTGGCTGCATCTATCAATATTTGGATACAACCTCTGGTCCGCAGCCTGAGCGAGCGTGGAATGGGCCGTAAATAGCGGGCAAGACTGCGGAAGTAAGCTTCCTCCCCATCGTCATGGGCAGCTCTGGACAAATAGTCCAACACCCCTGTATCCACTTGCCTCCTGGTGCCAATGTTCGAAACCACCCTTCTGCGCCGACCACGGTTTGGTCTGGTATTAGGCTGTGGTGAGGTATCCAGAGCCAAGGTTGGACTGCTGCTCTGGGCTCCTTCCTCCAACTCTGGATTTGCCTCCTGTGTGGCAGAAGATGCTGCTGCTGGTTGTGGTGGTGGTGGTTGGTTGCTGCCTGTTGTTTGCCCAGATGGTCCAGCCATTTCTGCCTCTTCACCAACAGGGTCAATCACCAACTCAGAGTCAGATGCAGTCTCCCTTTCTGTCAGATTTGACTCTGTTCTGTATTTCACAAAAGATTTTTATTTAGATAAAAAACATACATATTCACGTAATAAGATGTGTCACATTTTTTGAGACATGCATGCACTTACGGTCTGAGTTCCATCACCGGTGCCAGAAAATTAAGGCGATCAAAATAAAGGTATTTCCTTTTTTTGGTGGCTGCATCACCACTCCGCCCAGAAAGTTGTCGTTCACGCCGGTATTGGTCCCGGCAACTCCGCCAGCGTCTAGTGACATCATTGACTGCAAAGATACAATATTTGGTATATAAAAATCACGCACATAACTCAAACAGGGTTTGCAATCACACACGGGCCCAGGAGCCGAGGGGGACATAAAATTCCTTGGGGAATATATTAAAGGACAATAGCTATTAAATTTCATCCAAATTTGTGTGTCTTGGTAATGTTTTTGCATCTTCAACCAAGAGCATGGATCATTTACTTCAATCATAAACACACCACATATGATGTGTTCAGGCTTATTTTTATCATGAACCCAATATAAAAACCCATTTTTGCATAAAGGATGGTACTTACAAATTTCTTGCTGAACCTCTTGAGGTCGATCATCAAAATCGGGGAACATGTGGCGACATATTGACCTCCATGCTGCCTCTTTACGTGCACGGTCCGCATAATGTGCGTCGCGTTGGTCCCATAATTCGGGTCTATCATGGACCAGAGCAATCAGCATCTCAACATTTATATGCCTGGCCATGCTGCTACACAGTACACTCCGTGGAGGCGTGCTTCCTGGTTTGCAATCCAACGTGGCCCAGAAATTAGCATGCCAAAGCTTCCTGATAATGGATGATTCAATTTCCTGTCACCTGGAGAAGTCTTCCGTATTTCTTGCAATGCACACGCATGGTCCGTATGTAATCCGATTTTTTCTCGCACCCATAGACTTGCATTGGCGATTCTCGGCCGAGATACGCTGACAATCGCAGCATGCTGCGATTTCACTCGGATCCTGAATACGGCCGAGAAAATATCGGATGATGGGAGCTGCCCCATAGATTAACATTGGGACGAGTGCTATGCGATTTTTTAGCGCATTGCACTCGTCCGTATTACGGTCTAGTGTGACCCCGGCCTAATGCTTCCTCTCAGTGAAGGCGACAGGGTGTTGTACCTAGCGTCACAAGAGTTCCTTCTCTTGGCACAGCATCTGCTTCATTTGTATGTGCGGTTAGCATAGTTTAGTCACAGAGCAAGCTCAATCCACGTGCTAACTTCCCTGTGACATTAACAGGGTATAGTACTTAGCATTCTTAGTGCAGTACCTCTCTGTGAAGTAACTGAGATTAGTACTCAGTGTTCCGATCACACTGTGTAGGGTTAACACGTTGTGTTTAAGGTAACGCTTGCTGTTTTGTTCCGTCATTGTTTACACTAGCAGCAGGTTCATCTCTGCACAGTGGACCCCGGGTTGCAATTGCACTTTATTTTATATTTTATTTAGTGCAATATTCCAACCCTAAGGCTGTGTGCACAAGTTCAGGATTATTCACATTTTTTTCGCGTTTTTTCACTATAAAAACGCTTAAAAAATGCATATGCAGCGCCCCAGAGATCTGGTCGTTGCAGTAACGTCGCTCTGCCATTAAGGGGAGTGATGGTACGTCTGATGGCACTAAAGGAGTTCTACTGACCAGGTATCACCAAGCACACACTACACTTCACACTCCGGCCACTAGGGGAAGCAAAAGGCTTATTTATTGGGCCACTTCTCACATTGGTAAAACTAGGGGTCAGACAGGAAGTTAGGCAGAACGAAGCCTGGGAGAGCTCCAGGGAGGACCTGTCAGAACTGGGAAATCTGGTAGGTACCTAGCGAAAGGACAGATGGTTACGGAACTGCGCCTGCACTACCTTGCGGCGGTATCCTAAGAAAGAGACAAGAAAGGAAGGATATTGTGGAACAGTGAGAAACGAGATCAGCACAAAGGAGATCCAGTAGGAGTCGTGCCCCGAGAACAGCAACATCTTACTGAGGCGCATAGCCGGTGGCCAGAGCACCGAAGAAGTAACAGTCTCCACGCATTACTTCAAACAGCGGCAGGACAGTTAATTACAGGTTGGCTGTCTACCATACAACACCTAAGAAGGACATAGGAGGCAATCGTGGGAGAGGGGCGACACTAGGGTTCCAGAATAACTCCAGGCCTACCTGTCATAAAGGTGCGTCCTAGCCATAACATACCTGGGGGACGGAGAAGAGAAAGATCTAGAACGAACGAGAACAGAAATTGTGAGGACTATCCTGAATGCTCAGCAGGGTAGCACTACAACACACAGGCGCTAGTGGGTAGACACTGATTTCCACCTGCAAAAGGAACTCTGGATGTGCCTTCGGACCGGCCGGTCTCAGACAGCCCTGTTGAAAGTGCCCTGGATTGAGGATCCTGAAACCTTCAGTAAAAGGTAAAGAAACTGAACCCTGTGTCCTCGTTATTCCTCGCACTACGCACCATCACCTTTTATTGGACGCCCCTTAGCAGGGTCACGGACCGGGTCCAGCCACCGTGATAACCCCAGAACTGAAACAGAAAGGACGGTACCAAGTAACCTGTGGCCCTGTGTCTGGGGCGATCCAACTTGGCGTCACAAACAGGATTGTACTCAAGCCTGAAGAATCAGGTCATGTGCGCCTTGGAACTGTGACTTATTGCAAAGACTGTGTACCGCTATTTGCCGCCAAAAGTCCGCCATTGCCGTGCCGTGTGGAGCGCGAAGGGAGGAGTCATAGCTTCATGGGTGGAGCCGGCTGGAAAAGCGCGTGGAGCGGAAGACGTGGTGAGGCACCGACGCCGGAAGGAGAACCCTGACCCCGACCGATTAGCAAGGGGGAGGAACGGCCATGTCGGACCCCGGAGGAGCGGAGGCGGCGGCTACAGCTGCAGACTCGGGAGCACTTCCGGATTCCGCGGTAAGCGCCACCACAAACCCGGTATCACCGCTAGAGGCCGTGGGGCTTACCGCTCCCACCAACCAGCCAGATAGTGCCGCCGCTACAGCAGCCATAATGCCCTTCTCTATGCTGTACCTACCAGGGGCCACCTGGCTCCCGTGATACTTTGGAGAAGCTCATACGTTAACTGACTTTAAAGAAGGGATTGGTAGCCTGCTCGAGTTTTATCCCTTGACGGAGCCTCAGAAGGTTCATATGATAATCGGCCAACTCTTTGGAGCGGCATTGAGGGAAGTAAAGTCCTGGCCCGCTGCGGACAAGAAAACTGCGCAACAATTATTTGCCAAGCTTAAAGCCACCTTTGACACCTGCACCGCTACGGAAATTAAACTGATGTTCTATGGGTGCAAGCAGCGGCCGCAGGATAGCTTACGGGACTATGCCCTTAATCTGCAGGAGGCGCTGCGGGCCATCAAACAGAGTGACCCAAGCAGCATGCAAGATGAAGATAAACTCCTGAAAGAGCGGTTCATCGAAGGGCTCCTGTGCTGTAACCAAAGGGCCCAGCTACACTTCCTGGCCATGCAGAATCCAGATCTGACTTTCGCGCAATTCAAAGATAAAGCTATCCAGGCGCTACCGGAGCGGCAGCCCAGCCGTGCCACACTTCCCAGGCGGCAAGCCCTCACATACCACCAGGAGGTGGCGCCGGACGCACCTGTCTCCGCCGAGGCCGATGCCCAGATCCTGGACAACGATTCCCCTGCAGGACTGCGCCTCCAGGTACAGGAACTGACCAGGAGCGTTGCTGCCCTAGCCCAGACCGTCCAGTCCCTACAGGAGGCCCCCAAGGAGAAGATCCAGCTGGCTTCCAGACCGGAGGATGTCCCCTGGCAACGACCAAGGAGGGTTCCATCGACCAGAGGCAGAGACGACGATCGTTTTCATCAGGATGGACGACCTATCTGCTGCCGCTGCCATCGGGTGGGCCATCTTGCAAGGTACTGTCAGTTAAACGAGCAACCCCTGGGGCCAAGGGCCAACCCCCAGGAGTAGAACGCCCAGGCCCGCAAAATTGGAGAGCCAAATACGTCGCGGGGCGTCCTGTTCTCCCCATCGTGATTGACGGTACGGTATCCCCATGAACGCTTTGCTGGACACCAGTTCCCAGGTGACAACTATGCCCTACATTCTTTATAGACGTTATTGGGAGGACACTGACATCACCCGTGCCCCTGATGATGATTTCACCATAATAGCTAGCAATGGTCAGCCACTGCCGCAAGTGGCATACAAAGAGGTCACTATTAAGGTGGGGCGGGTAGAATTGGAGGCCCAAGGAATTGTCATTGTTGATATTGACCGGCGTGAACGTAACCCCATGATGACCATCAGTACTAATGTCATAGAAAATTGTCTTGCAGAAGTTATTGTTTTGTTGCAGCAAGTAGCAGAGACAGCTGGTCACAGTGAACAACGTGCCTTACAGAAAGAAATCAGAGCCCTAATGCGGAGACAGAAAGTGGAGCGGACTGGTGGTGAAATTGGCCGAGTCACAGTGAGTGATTCGAACCCCATTGCAATACCCCCCAGGAGTGAAATGTTAATATGGTGTCGGGCAGCCATAGGTCTCGGGGGTAAAGACTATCAGGCCCTGGTAGAACCTGTGTATTCGGAGAATAGGCCTACCCTCCTGACAGCCAGAGGGGTGGTTGACGTCCGCAAGGGGAGGGTGCCGGTACGTGTTCTTAACTGCGGGGAGGAGGAAGTCCACCTAACTAAATATGTCACACTTGCCAAGCTGTTTACTGTTAATAATAGTGTAATACAGGCACCCGAGCCCTTGGCTCCGTCCAAGTCGGCGGAGGACAACGGCTCTGCAGAGCAATCAAAAGATTGGTGCCAAGAATTACATGTGGGCACTGATGTTACTCCATCTCACCAGATACAGGGGGCCTACAGGGTGGTTCACGAGTATGAGCGGGTATTCAGCAAACACCCCCTTGATTTAGGGTGGGTAAAAGGGATTCAACATCACATCCCCACAGGAGATCACCCACCCGTAAAAGAAAGATACCGTCCTGTACCCCCAGCTCATTATCAGTGTGCCAAGGACATGTTGCGAGAGATGAAGGAGGCTGGGGTAGTGAGAGACAGCTGTAGCCCCTGGGCAGCTCCATTAGTCCTCGTTAGGAAAAAAGATGGCACCATGAGGATGTGTGTGGATTATAGGCAATTAAACCGCATTACACATAAGGACGCATACCCCCTGCCTAGGATAGAGGAGTCCTTGGCTGCGTTAAAGTCTGCTAATTACTTCTCTACTTTAGATCTCACCAGTGGGTATTTGCAGGTTCCCGTGGCAGAGGCAGACAAAGAAAAGACAGCCTTCACGACGCCGATGGGTCTCTGCGAGTTCAACTACATGCCCTTCGGATTGTGCAACGCCCCGGGGACGTTCCAGAGGATGATGGAGTGCTGTTTGGGACACAAGAACTTTGAGACCGTGCTGCTGTATCTGGATGATGTCATTGTCTTCTCCAAGACCTATGAAGACCATCTGAAACACCTGGCCGAGGTCTTTGAAGCGCTGTCCAACTTTGGCTTAAAGGTGAAACCGTCCAAATGCCATCTGCTCAAACCCAAAGTACAGTACCTGGGCCATGTGGTGAGTGCTGAAGGAGTGGCCCCAGACCCCGACAAAGGTCACGGTGATCAGGGACTGGCCGCAGCCCAGTAACATTCATGAGGTCCGGCAGTTCCTCGGGTTGGTGGGTTACTACCGGAGGTTTATCAAGGACTTCACAAAGAAGGCCGCGCCGTTGCAAGACCTGTTGGTGGGCCAGCCCAAGAAACCCAAGGGTAAAAATACCCCGTTGGATTGGAACGACGGACTGGAAGGATCGTTCACTTGCTTAAAATCGTCATTAACGGGAGAAGAAGTACTAGCCTACCCGGAATACGACCAACCATTTGTATTGTACATGGACGCCAGCAACGTGGGGCTGGGAGCGGTGCTGTCCCAGGTCCAGAAGGGCAAGGAACGAGTAATCGCTTATGCCAGCAGGAAGCTTCGCCCCACTGAAAGGAACCCAGACAACTACAGATCCTTTAAGCTGGAGTTCCTCGCAGTCGTTTGGGCTGTGACGGAGAGGTTCAAGCACTATCTGGCCTCAGCGAAATTCACCGTCTTCACGGATAATAATCCACTTACGCACTTGGACACAGCGAAACTCGGCGCCTTGGAGCAGCGGTGGATGGCCCGATTATCTAATTACGATTTTACCATCAAGTACCGGGCGGGGCACAAGAATGCGAATGCCGATGTATTGTCCCGAATGTCTCACTTACCCAAAACGGAGGAAGACCCAGAAGCATTTGAAGAAGTGGAGCTGCCCGCTTTCCATCGTCCCAAGGCAACTCAGTGTTCCCATCAGGTGGAGAACAGGCGCAGAAACAAACAGGGCGCCCCGTTGAATCCCCTGCCCCACCACGGGTGGACAGAGAACCAGGATGGTGACCCTGCGGTCTGTCGGGTGAAGGAGCTCCTGACGCAGGCAGGTTTGCATCCTTACCCGGATGATCCACCGGAGACATTACAGTTGTGGAAGGAGAGGGGCAAACTGTTTCTTCACGATGGCAAGCTGTGCCAAAGGAACATTGACCCTCGCACTCACGAATTAGTGTGGCAGATTGTGGTCCCCAGACAAGATGTGTCCATGGTCCTGGGAGCATACCACGATGGGGCAGGACACTTCGGATGGAGAAAGCTGGAGAGGCTACTCCGTGGGATCTACTGGGTCGGCATGAGAAAGGCCATCGAGAAGTGGTGTCGAGAGTGTGGCCCCTGTGGCCTACGCCAGAAGGATCGTGACAGCCAACGAGCTCCCCTGCAGCCCATCATCACCAAACGGCCGCTCGAGTTGGTTGCGCTGGATCACGTAAAGCTAACACCTAGCCAGTCAGGGTATATCTACACTCTCACCATTGTGGACCACTATTCCAGATTCCTGGTAGTCATACCAGTCAAGGATCTGACGGCTAGGACTGCTGCCAAAACATTCCAGCAGTACTTTTGTCGACCCCATGGGTACCCAGAGAAGGTGTTGACCGATCAGGGGCCGGCATTTGAAGCGGAGGTGTTCCAGGAGTTCTGCAATTTGTATGGGTGTAAGAAGATCAGAACCACGCCGTACCATCCACAGACCAACGGGATGTGTGAAAAGATGAATCCAGTGGTGATCGACTTACTGAAAACCTTACCTGTAGAGGAGCGGAACTTGTGGCCTACAAAGTTACCAGACTTGGTGGACATGTACAACCACATTCCGGTGAATTCCACCAACTGCACCCCTGCGTACCTGATGCAAGGAAGGTCTAGCAAGTTACCCGTCGATCTGGACATGGGGGTTCTGACCCCCGAAGATATATCACCAGATGCGGATTGGGATACCGAGAGGCAGTAGAGGTACCGCAAAGTACAGGAATGTGTGGAAAAGAGTCTCGCTCAGGCCAGACAGAAGCAAGAGAGGGACTACAACCAGCATGCTCCCGCGGCTCCATTGGCACCTGGTGAGCAAGTAATCAAAAGAAAGAGGAAACTACACAAGCTTGATGATCAATGGGAAGCGGAACCGTATACCATTCTCCCCTCCGACTTCGACAATACAAAGGTCTGTCTCATCAGTAAGGACGGAGGGGAGACCTCAGCGGCCATATCCAGAGACCACCTGAAAATATGCCCAGATAAGCTGAAAGATGGGGAAACAGATCCCAGGATTTCTCCACCCGTGGAAGAAGAGAAGATGATACACACTGTTCTTGGCGATTTTCCCCAGTCCTGGACTCAAATAAATCAGGCCATTGTGGTACCTGTCCTAACGTTCCGTCAACCGAGACCGCCAGAACTAAATGTGGTGCCAGGGCAGCTGGACCCGCCAGCGCAGCCGACCCCACCAGAAGATGCGATGCCAACAGTCGAACCAGCAGGTCCTCCCTCTGTCATCGGTGAATCTGCCATGCCCACCACTAATAGTGGTAGCACTGAGGACGCCAGTATGCCAGTGCTGCCCAGACTCACTAGAAGTGTAGCTAGAAGACAGTGCACTACACTAGCGATAGCAAGCGTAGCGGGTCCTGTCAGGCCAGTAGCAACCCCTGCGCTGCGGAGGTCCGCACGTAGCACCAAGAATCAGACTCCACTTCGTTACAGACCTTGGTGAAATTAACGATAGTTGTTATTTGGTTGAAAATGCTTGTGTAAATATTTGTGTTAAAGGTTAAAAATGGACAATGGTGTGATGGACAGTGAATCACTCCAAAACTTTCACAGGGGCCCCTTTGTTTACCCGGGGTCCCTGCTATTCTATGGTTACACCTACAGAACTGGGAGTCATGGACTGTGCATGACCAATCTTTTGCAACGTTCAAGTGTCCTTACCTTCCATAACGGAAAGCACTGTTATGTTTGTTTGTTCATAGTATATATATCAGAATTTTTGTGTGTTTTCTATTAACATGTATTGTTGTTCTTCTTTTCCCAGTCCGGGAGTACTGGATTTAACCGGGGGGGGAGTGCAGCGCCCCAGAGATCTGGTCGTTGCAGTAACGTCGCTCTGCCACTAAGGGGAGTGATGGTACGTCTGATGGCACTAAAGGAGTTCTACTGACCAGGTATCACCAAGCACACACTACACTTCACACTCCGGCCACTAGGGGGAGCAAAAGGCTTATTTATTGGTTCACTTCTCACATTGGTAATACTAGGGGTCGGACAGGAAGTTAGGCAGAACGAAGCCTGGGAGAGCTCCAGGGAGGATCAGTCAGAACTGGGAAATCTGGCAGGTACCTAGCGAAAGGACAGATGGTTACGGAACCGCGCCTGCACTACCTTGCGGCGGTATCCGAAGAAAGAGACAAGAAAGGAAGGATATTGTGGAACAGTGAGAAACGAGATCAGCACAAAGGAGATCCAGTAGGAGTCGTGCCCCGAGAACGGCAACATCTTACTGAGGCGCATAGCCGGTGGCCGGAGCACCGAAGAAGTAACAGTCTCCACGCATTACTTCAAACAGCGGCAGGACAGTTAATTACAGGTTGGCTGTCTACCATACAACACCTAAGAAGGACATAGGAGGCAATCGTGGGAAAGGGGCGACACTAGGGTTCCAGAATAACTCCAGGCCTACCTGTCATAAAGGTGCGTCCTAGCCATAACATACCTGGGGGACGGAGAAGAGAAAGATCTAGAATGAACGAGAACAGAAGTTGTGAGGACTATCCTGAATGCTCAGCAGGGTAGCACTACAACACACAGGCGCTAGTGGGTAGACACTGATTTCCACCTGCAATAGGAACTCTGGATGTGCCTTCGGACCGGCCGGTCTCAGACAGCCCTGTTGAAAGTGCCCTGGATTGAGGATCCTGAAACCTTCAGTAAAAGGTAAAGAAACTGGACCCTGTGTCCTCGTTATTCCTCGCACTACACACCATCACCCTTTATTGGACGCCCCTTAGCAGGGTCACGGACTGGGTCCAGCCACCGTGACAACCCCAGAACTGAGACAGAAATGACCGGTACCAAGTAACCTGTGGCCCTGTGTCTGGGGGCGATCCACATACATTAAGCATCCCATCATTTTTAATGTATTCTGCAATTTTTGTGCACATGATGCGCTTTTTTCACGGAAAAAAATGCATCTCGGTAAAAACACAGCATGTTCATTAATTTTGTGGATTTTTCGCGTTTTTCCCGCTATTTAATGCATTGGGAGGCTCCGGGAAAAAAGCATCAAAAACGCACAAAAAAACGCGTCAAAAACTAGCAAAAAACGCGTGGAAAAAAACGCATGCGGATTTCCTGCAGAAAAAGTCCGGTTTTGTTCAGGAAAATTCAGCAGAAAATCCTGAACGTAGCCTAACAGTATGGGACTTTAATTTTTATTAGTCTGATCACTGGTCTCATGCATTACAATGCATCAGCACTGCAATGCATGAGACCTGTGATATTACATAGGCAGATTGACTGTTAGGCTAGGTTCACATTGTGTTTAGTACATTCCGTTTAACGGATCCGTTAAATGCATGTACAGAAATGAGCCAAATTTGGTGAAATTTGTGAAAAAAGTGTACATAATTATGACATGCTCCACGATAAATTGCATCCTGTCTTTGTCAATAGAACAATGTTAAAAAAAGGATAATTACCTCAGAGTCACCACTAAACGTTGCTCCGCACAAATACCATCACGGAAAGTGCTGCGCTGATGATGTATCTCATCCTTCACATGTAAGAGCAGAATATCAAAGGTTTCAATGGACATCCGAAGATAACGTTGAAATTTAAAGGGATGAACAAAAACATACACGATAAACTTGGGTACAAAAAATTTTTACATAAACTTTTTAAACACAGTAATTGCCAAAGTTTGGTGATTGTTTAAACAGAAATTATAGACTGTGATATTGCGCAGGCGTATTGTCTGCCCAACTGTACGCTGGACTGCTACATTGCCTTTGCATTTCCATACTCGATTCACCCTGGCCTCTGTATTGTGGTTTGTATGACGGCATGTCTATGGTTCTTGGTCTCGAGGAACTGGCTTCCTGAGGGGCCAAAAATTGCTCGACTAGGTCATTAAATCTTTGCCTAAACATTATATTTCTGTGCGGCGGTATGTTTTGAACTACAGGCACATATGACAAAAGCAGGAGCTTCCACTCATTGGCTGCATATACTGATTCACGGGATTGCAATTCCGTAATTTCCTGCCTTAGATCTCTGTGTTCACTGCAACACAGATCCTCTAACCGTTGGAGTCCAAATACAATTATGGCATCGACTTCATCTTTGGCAGATGATCGCTTGCATCCGCGCTGTGCTTGCAAATGGGCACTGACAACAGGAGCTACAGTACTACCCTCCATTGATCATGGCTCGCTCAGGCCAGACACATCTTCAGTGCCCGTCTGCTGGCTTGTTTCCTGTAGCGATGGCTCCGGTTTCTCTGCCTCTCAAGGCTCAGCGGTACTGCATATCGTTCTATATACAAAAAAAAAATATTAATTTAAGAGATTTTAATTAAATACTTGTTCGTCTCTCACACCGAAGCTTTTTACTTAGGAGCGCTGGGACAACGTTTCTGTAGAAACAACAATTGCTCATAATGAACATAAGGGGTGACACGTTTGCCACCAGATCCACTGGGGGTGTTTTGGCTGCTGCGGAAGTCCCATACAAATCAATCTCTAATGGATCTCCACCGGGTATGGACAGCATCGGCTTCAAAGAAAATAAAAAAAATTATTTGACAGCTTGCAATCTTTACATTTTGCAAGTTAAGTTCAGCAATATTTACCAATTTTTTTCTTAGAGGATGTGGACTTATCCAAGTATCGTGGGTCCAACTGGCAAATTATTTTCTCCCACAACTTCCGGTTTTTAATAAAATCGTGGTGGGAGCTGTCACTTTGATCCCATATGGACGTATTCGCTTCCACTAGAGTTATACTGTAAGTGTCTCGTTCTCTTTGTCCAAGGACTCTTCGTCAACCGCAATGTTCCTTCTTTTTTTGGCGGGCTGCTTGGACTATGTAAATACAAAACGTTATATTAAAATGTATACGTTCATTTTTGGTTGTATAACTGTATCTCATCGGCAAAACTACATTTTATTATTAAGGACAGTTTATCCTAAATTTTTTCCTTTTTTAAACACTTAAATTTTTATAAATTATATTTCAATGTTTAATCGATTTTTGTTGGTTGTCCTTGTAGGGTTTTGTTTATGCTATGATATGTATTGTAAGATTGCTCTCACTAAGTGTATTGGGGGACACTCGCTTGGCACGGGATTAATGTAGTCAGGCACGATTTTTGAATTAAACACAGTCTATGCGGTTTATTAAAGTGTCATAAACCGGGTTGTGCACAGTTCACATTATACATTTCATCAAACACAACAGGCACCAACTGTTGATATTAACTTGCAGCTTTGTCTTCAACACTTCATTTATGGCTTTGTCTCACAGACACTAAACATGCTGGACCTCTCACTTCGCCCAGTTACCATGGGTGTCTGTACGCCGTACTCTTCACCAATGTCCCAAGTCACATACAGCGCATATGACACTGGGTCGCGGTCTTTAAACACGCTGAACCTCACTCCGTTCAATCACCATGGGAGACCACACAGTTCATGGAACATCACAAGCACCAACAGTCTGTATAGGTACCTGACTGGAGCTCCTGGTCCACCTGCTGACTCCTTGTCAGTCCACTCCTCTGGGAAAGCTGCCTCACAGGGATCACCAACTTGCCTGGGTGACATATCCTAGTCAGTCCAGAGCCACCAAAGGATGGTAGCTTCCCCCACATAGACCATCTAGAATCATAGTCTTTCTGTGTGCTATTCAGGATTCCTACTCCCAGGAAATCCAACACACTGGCATCTTCTCCTCACATGAACCGCACATGTGACCTGTCCAGGTGCTATTCAGGACCTCGCCCAACACCCCAGGCATATGACCTGTCCAGGTACTATTCAGGACCTCGTCCAACACCCCAGGCATATAACCTGTCCAGGTGCTATTCAGGATGTCAGTCCAATACCCCAGGCATATGACCTGTTCAGATGCTATTCAGGACATCAGACCAACACCCCAGGCCACTAGCAAGTCCAAAGCCCCACCATGTGCTCTTCAGGACTCCTACTCCCAGGAAGTCCAACACAGGTTGTTCAGTGTGCTATTTAGGACTCCTACTCCCAGGAATTCCAACACACCAGCATGTGACCTGTCCAGGTGCTATTCAGGACCTCTGTCCAACACCCCAGGCCACCAGGTCCAAAGCCCCACCATGTGCTCTTCAGGACTCCTACTCCCAGGAAATCCAACACAGGCTGTTCAGTGTGCTATTCAGGGATCCGGTCCTACTCCCAGGACCTCCCAACACACAGGCTCTCCAGGACCTTCCACTGGAACCACACAGGAACATGTGACCCACACCCTGGTCACATTATATACTCTTACCACTCCCCTGGGTGGGAGTGTGGATGTGTGGCTAGTTTGTCCCACCCATCTCACACAACTAGCCTAGTAAGTCTCCCTTACAACTACACCATACATATACACACTCTTGAGGGACTACAGGTCCCAGAACAACAACATTGCATCAGACTTACCACGCAGACTCCCTCTGCGACACATATCGGCCATTCACAACACAGCCAGTCACTGTTTCACCACGATTATCACAATAGATATGCCTCCATGCACATCCCAAGGAGCACTCACAGCGCCCCCTAGCTGTCACAGGGGTCACTGCATCACAGTATGTAGTTTTTTAACCATGGTTTTAAACGTTGTTGTATATATGTTTCTTGTGTTATGTTTGCTTTGTATGTTTGATTATTTAATTTAAAAAAAAAAAAAGGAAACAACTAATTCTTTTTTTTGTCAAAAAGGAACATTTTGCGTGATATTTACCACTTGTAGGTGAGGTGAAGACAGACGGCGAGGCTGTTTCTTTTTTTTTTCTTGTTCAACAACCTACGGGGTAGTAAAAAAAAAATTACAATTCTTGTATCAATTAATTTATGTGTTAAAAGACACAAAATGTGTGGCATGCACCTTTTTTGTCACTTTTGCAATTTTTTTGGGGGGTGGCCTGGCAGGTTCGGGATCAGAAGATTCCTATTTGCAATAAAAACATGATTACACATGATTACCTCAATACACTGGAGTGACAAAGAACTTTATTGTGGCTTTTTAAATTTAAAGCATACCGATTGTGAGGAGAAGGCTGCAGACACGCTGCTGCTGCTCGATCCCTCACTATCCGACATCTGTGTACAAACAAAACAATACATTTAGCACACACACATCCGACGGGCACTACACACTCAAATGATGTATACAGTACAGAAAAATATAATTCATAGAATTGTACTTACTGTACATTGCCTCTGATCGCTCACAAGACACACACACTGTGCTGCTGGCTTTTTCTGAATATGTGTTGGCAGAGTATATGCTCCAAAATGGCTGCAATCATATTTCCTGTCACATGACCACATGGACCCTCAAGGACCACCCACCACCCTCATTAACGCAATACAACGTATGGTTTCATTTGGACATTTTGCTTGATTTGCGTCTCGCTTCATTAGCAATAGACTTCAATGGCAGAATTACTGCTTCCGTTAATCTTGCGTTAGCTTGAACGGACCCGAAAACGCTGCAGGCCGCGTTTGAAAGTACGTAAAAAAACGGAATGTGGCAAACGTATGCCAATTTTGACATGCGTCACGATGCGTCATACCAATGCAAGTCTATGGGTGCGTTACAATGCCCGTTACATTGCGTTTTGCCTACTTAAAAATCTGTCCGTTAGACGGACTGCCCTAGCGCAATGTGAACCCAGCCTTAGACCTTGCCTATGGCTGAGTCTCACAGGCCACTGCACCTGGCACACCAGGAGGTCATTGCTTAAACTCCTGGTGCCATGAAAACCATTGGCTCCTTTTGATTTTGCCGCAATGGTGCTGCTGGGGGTGAGAGATAGAGCCCCTCCCTCTCACAAAATTCAAAATGCCACAATCGCTATTGATGGCAGCATCTGGAGGACTTATCAGCCAGGGGCAATGCGAGCACTGGCCCTGGCTGTTACCACAGGAATTTGGCTGTCAGCAGAGCCAAGCTCCCAGCGGTAATCATGCAGGGAATTGCCAATATTTAAGCACTTCCCGACTATCACATGATGTGATCAGTCAGTCAGATTGACTGTCTGATCACTACAGAAATTGCTCACTGCATCCCTAGCCGTGCCGATCAGCTGTCAATTTCCAGTGTCGGGACAGAGATGTCACACAGTGACAACTTAAAGGTATAGCACGTCATGATGAAGGATCTGACACATACCTCCCAACTTTAGAGGAAGGGAAAGAGGGGCAAATTTTAAGCCACACCTCTGACCACACCCATTTCACAACTAGTCACGCCCCAACCACACCCATTTAGCACTTCTGATCTCAATGTTTCGTAAACAATAATTATAAACAAAAAAAATGGCCACACAGTGCTCCATACTGTATAATGGCCACACATGATGTTCCATACTGTATAATGGCCCCACATGATGCTCCATACTGTATAATAGCCCCAAATGATGATGCCTACAGTGTACTGGCCCCACGTGATGGTCCATACTGTATAATGGCCACACATGATGCTCCATACTGTATAATGGCCCCAAATTATGCTGCATACAGTGTACTGGCCCCACGTGATGCTCCATACTGTATAATGGCCACACATGACGCTCCATACTGTGTAATGGCCCCAAATTATGCTGCATACAGTGTACTGACCCCACGTGATGCTCCATACTGTATAATGGCCACACATGACACTCCATACTGTATAATGGCCCCAAATGATGCTGCGTACAGTGTACTGGCCCCACATGAAGCACCATACAGTATAATGGGCCCACATGATGTTGCATACTGTATAATGGCCACACATGATGCTCCATACTGTATAATGGCCCCAAATGATGCTGCGTACAGTGTACTGGCCCCGTGTGATGCTCCATACTCTATAATGGCCTCACATGATGCGCCATACTGTATAATAGCCCCACATGATGCTTCGTACTGTATAATGGCCACACATGATGCTGCATACTGTATAATGGCCACACATGATGCTCCATACTGTATAATGGCCACACCGTGCCCCATACTGTATTATGGCCACACATAATGCTCCATATACTGTATAATGGCCACATTATGCTCCATACTGTATAATGGCCCCACATGATGCTGCGTACAGTATACTTGCCCCACATGATGGTCCATACAGTATAATGGCCCCACATGATGCTTTGTACAGTATAATGGCCCCACACGATGCTGGGTACAGTATAATGGCCACACATGGTTACCCCCACCCCCATCATTGCCTTCTCCATCACTACACACACACACCTTTCACCGCGCACCCTCGCAGCAGCCGGCAGCTTCCACTCACATGACGCTAAATGGTGTCATCCAGCTGCGCCGCTGACTGCTCATGTTGCTGCAGCTGTGATACGCCACTGATAAAGAACTCGCCGTGTCTCCTGTGCCAGTCAGTGTCAGAGCGATGAGCAATATCTGCTCCGATCTGACTCAGCCAGCGTCTGCTCCATACACCTCATACACATGCGACTCCGCTCCATACACCTTGCACATGCGGCTCCGCTCCGTACACCTCGTACACACACACGACTCTGCTCCATACACCTTTCACACTCTGCTCCGATCCTTATACCTCTTACACACATGGCTCCGCTCCATACACATCTTACACACACGACTCTGCTCCATACACCTTTCACATGCTGCTCCGCTCCGTACACCTCGTACACACACGGCTCTACTCCGTACACATTGCATACGCTGCTCCGCTCCGTATACCTTGCACACACACGGCTCCGCTCCGTACACCTCATACACACACGGCTCCTCTCCATACATCTCGTACACACACGGCTCCACTCCGTACACCTCGTACACACACGGCTCTGCTCCATACACATTGCACACGCTGCTCCACTCCGTATACCTTGCACACACACGGCTCCGCTCCGTACACCTCATACACACACGGCTCCTCTCCATACATCTCGTACACACACGGCTCCACTCCGTACACCTCGTACACACACGGCTCTGCTACATCCACACTGTAAACACCTCCTGACCTCACACATACACTTACTCTCCTTCGGCGCCATGGCAACCACCAGCAGAGTCCTGTACTCGGAGGTCCTCCCGATCATGTGACCCCCTGACTAGGGTTGAGCGAAACGGGTCGAAATTGTTCAAAAGTCGCCGACTTTTGGCAAGGTCGGGTTTCATGAAACCCGACCCGACCCCAGTGGGGGGTCGGCCATGAAGTCGGCGATCTTTTGAATCTGGAATCGGAATTCCGATCCCGATTCCCGATATGTTTAAGATATCGGGAATTGGTATCGGAATTCAGATTAAAGTGTAAAATATAGAATTAAAATAAAAAATATTGCAATACTTACCCTCTGACGCGCCCTGGTACTAACCGGCAGCCTTCCTCCTTCGAATCCGCGCTTCTAGGACCTTGCCGTGACGTCGCGGTGACGTCGCGGCTTGTGATTGGCCGCGCGGCCGCCCATGTGACCGCTCGCGCGGCCAATCACAAGCCGCGACGTCACCCGCGACGTCACCGAAGGTCCTGGAAGGGCTGATTCTTAGGAAGGAAGGCTGTCGGAAGGAAGCAGGGCACTTCCGAGGGTGAGTATATACCTAATAGGAATATACTCACCCTCGGAAGCGCCCTGCTTCCTTCCGACAGCCTTCCTTCCTAAGAATCAGCCCTTCCAGGACCTTCGGTGACGTCGCGGGTGACGTCGCGGCTTGTGATTGGCCGCGCGAGCGGTCACATGGGCGGCCGCGCGGCCAATCACAAGCCGCGACGTCACCCGCGACGTCACCGAAGGTCCTGGAAGGCTGATTCTAAGGAAGGAAGGTTCCCGGTTAGTACCAGGGCGCGTCAGAGGGTAAGTATAAGGATATTTTTTATTTTAATTCTATATTTTACACTTAAATATGGATCCCAGGGCCTGAAGGAGAGTTTCCGCTCCTTCAGACCCTGGGAACCATGGAAACCCAATGCACTGCATTGGGTTTCGAGTTTCGGCCGACCCCGACTATTTTATAGGATCGGCCGATTTCACTCGACCCGACTTTTCCAAAAGTCGGGTTTTGTGAAACCCGACCCGATCCTATAAAAGTGAAGGTCGCTCAACCCTACCCCTGACTCCTCCCACCCTGTGACCTCATCACAGGTCCTGTGCGCACAGAGCAGCCGATATGTGTTGTGCTGCTCTGCGGGTGCAGGGACTCAGGGAGCAGACCGGGTGTATCACACACCTCCCAACCAGTGCGGGACAAGTAATGTCCGGCCCAGGATCGTGGGGCTGACTGTCAAAATCAGGACAGTCCTGCGGGATCCGGGATGGTTGGGAGGTATGCTGACACATACTTATAATGTACTATATGTTGCATAGTTTGGTCTCAGAAGAAACTTGTGAGAGTAGATTATATGGGGTAATTCAACTTTTATCTACACAGAACATGAGGTACATGCATCAGTTTCTTAATACAGCATAACAGGAAGTCTAAAAGACCTTTTTACCAGAGAGAAAGTGAAACCAAAGTACAACATGTAAATGCATTACATTCAACTAAGCATATGACAGTAACAACATCGCCATGTATTGTCAGGAAAGTATAAACTCCTGCACACAAATAAGTCTGTATCTGTTGCATATCTGCCAACACCCTTTCTCAACAGCAAGGACTTATTCAGTTAAGCCTAATTCTCCATCAGTCTCTGATGTCGTTCAGCATTCAATGCCTTTGTGAAAATATCTGCTGTCTTATCTTCAGTTTAACAGTACTCTAAATTTAGGATTCCTTGTTCCTTATGATCTCTCAAGAAGTGAAACTTTACATCAATGTGTATAGTTCTTGGATTAAAGGTACCGTCACACTTAGCGACGCTGCAGCGATACCGACAACGATCCGGATCGCTGCAGCGTCGCTGTTTGGTCGCTGGAGAGCTGTCACACAGACAGCTCTCCAGCGACCAACGATCCCGAGGTCCCCGGTAACCAGGGTAAACATTGGGTAACTAAGCGCAGGGCCGCGCTTAGTAACCCGATGTTTACCCTGGTTAACAGCGTAAAAAAACAAACAGTACATACTTACATTCAGCTGTCTGTCCCTTGCCGTCTGGTTCCTGCACTGACTGCTGGCCGTAAAGTGAAAGTGAAAGCACAGCACAGCGGTGAGTCACACAGCGGTGACTCACCGCTGTGGCTGTGCTCTGCTTTCACTTTATGGCCAGCAGTCAGTGCAGGAACCAGACGGCAAGGGACAGACAGCTGAATGTAAGTATGTACTGTTTGTTTTTTTACGCTGGTAACCAGGGTAAACATCGGGTTACTAAGCGCGGCCCTGCGCTTAGTTACCCGATGTTTACCCTGGTTACCAGTGAAGACATCGCTGAATCGGTGTCACACACGCCGATTCAGCGATGTCTACGGGGAGTCCAGCGACGAAATAAAGTTCTGGACTTTCTTCCCCGACCAGCGATCTCCCAGCAGGGGCCTGATCGCTGCTGCCTGTCACACTGGACGATATCGCTAGCGAGGACGCTGCAACGTCACTGATCGCTAGCGATATCGTCTAGTGTGACAGTACCTTTACTCTTTCCATCTGAGCAAGAACTAGACATCCTTGATTGTCCTCATACATTTTTGTTGATGTCCTAAGTCTGTTAGCATGACCCTGGTATTGTCGACGGAGTAGTCCTTTAAAGTAAAACTCCTCCACCCCTCTATCCCCACCCGTGGCCTCCCCCACTACCATTCCAGCCCCACAATAAAAACACAACCACCGTAATTCTTTTGGAATGATATAGGCCACAGTAGCCTTTTTATTAAACATATAACAATAAATACATTGTAAATAATAACATTTTAAAGGCTAGAAGGAGTCCTTGGAGCCCCAAGAATCTGGTGATTGACAACCCATACCGCGAACATACATAACACCAACTTTACTCCCAGCCGATCAAAACCCTGGCTCGGGAGCACCAAAAACCCAAACGAGGGTTCACTGTTCACGGTAAAAAATCCCAGGAGATCCGGCCACCCCTGCCGGAACTCCCCAACCACCATTCACCAGATTCAAAAGATACCAACACTAAAACAGAGGAGCCATATGCCAAGATGGATCCCCCAAACCCAATTTTTACCAACTCCCAGGACTCCCCCCAGCCGCCAAGGCCACAATGACCCGAAAGAAAAAATTACCTCGCCATAAAATGAACAAATCTAAAAACGACCCCCTTTACAAAAAACAGCAATAAGGGCGGGAGGGCGGGACTGCTCGGGTCCACAAAAGAGCGGGAAGTGACCGTTACCTCCCAAAATCCCACAAACCCCCGGGCCTGAAACTCCCTCCCCCTCATTAACCTATTTCCTACCCCTCTCCCCCCCATTGTCATGCAGGCCTCCGCCTACGCCGTGGGGGGAGGGGTACGGCTTGCTCCGGCCTTTTCTGTTGTCTTAACCATAGAACTGCTTGACTGGCATGTGATGCGGCGACATATTCTGCTTCTGTCGATGACAGTGTTACTATAGATTATTTCTTACTAGTCCAACTAATTGGTCTGCAAGAGCAATAAAAGATAGCCACTGGTAGATTTCCTGTCAATTGGATCTCCAGCCCAGTCTGCATAAACGTATCCGGTTAAAATGCATTTCTAACTTGCAGGTAGTTTCAGTTTAACACTGCTATAGTCCCTTTCAAATAACGGACTACTCTCTTCACTGCATTGCAATCGATTTTGTTTGGCTTTGACACCTTCCTGCTCAAAATTCCCACTCCTGCTGCAATATCTGGCATTGTAACAGTCACAAGCAGGGGCAGACCGGGCCGGGTGGCAAAGATGCAAATGCCCCCCAGGCCGTTCCCCTAGCAGCTGCTCAGGGTCGGCCGCCTGGTGGTGGCTGTACAGCCGCACATCAAATTGTGCGCGTCCGTGTGCGCTGCACTGTGACGCAGCCGGCAGCAGTCACAGTCAGCACACACGTCCACGCCGGGTCCGGGAGCAGTGCACGGCTGTCACCTTGACGGCTGCACAGCTCCTGCTCCCTCCATGATCTCTCTATGCTTCCAGGTCAGGTGTCGGGCGTGCGTGATGACATCATCGCGCATGCGCCAATATATCCCGACCAGGACGCTAGAAGCAGAGTGGCGCTGCAGGGGAGCGAGTGGTGATGTAAGTATAAAAAGAACTTTTTTTTTTAATTAAATGGTGGGTAACAGCAAATGAAGAAGTGGGGAGGGGTGATAGGAGACTGCACATGATGGAATTAGGGGGGTTAAAGGAGGCTGCACATTATGGAATTTGGGGGGTTAAAGGAGGCTGCACATGATGGAATTTGGGGGGTTAAAGGAGGTTGCACATGATGAGGGGAGTGGGACCGCGCATGATGGAATTTGGGGGTAAAGGAGGCTCCACATGATGGAATTTGGGGGGGTTTAAGGAGGCTCCACATGATGAAATTTGGGGGGTTAAAGGAGGCTGCACATGATGGAATTTGGGAGCTTAAATGAGGCTGCACATGATGGAATTTGGGGGTTAAAGGAGGCTGCACATGATGGAATTTGGGGGTTAAAGGAGGCTGCACATGATGGAATTTTGGGGGTTAAAGGAGGCTGCACATGATGGAATTTGGGGGGTTAAAGGAGGCTGCACATGATGGAATTTGGGGGGTTAAAGGAGGCTGCACATGATGGAATTTGGGGTAAAGGAGGCTGCACATGATGGAATTTGGGGGTTATGGAGACTGCACATGATGAAGGGGAGTAGGGCCGCACATGATGGAATTTGGGGGTAAAGGAAGCTGCACATGAAGGAATTTGGGGGGTAAAGAAGGCTGCACATGGTGGAATTTGGGCGGTTAAAGGAGGCTGCACATGATGGAATTTGGGGGTTAAAGGAGTCTGCACATGATGGAATTTGGGGGTTAAAGGAGGCTGCACATGATGGAATTCGGGGGGTTAAGGGAGGCTGCACATGATGGAATTTGGGGGGTTAAAGGAGGCTGCACATGATGGAATTTGGGGTTATGGAGACTGCACATGATGAAGGGGAGTGGGGCCACACATGATGGAATTTGGGGGTTAAGGAGACTGCACATGATGAAGGGGAGAGGGGCCAAACATGATGGAATTTGGGGGTTAAAGGAGGCTGCACATGATGAAGGGGAGTGGGGCCTCACATGATGGAATTTGGGGGTTAAAGGAGGCTGCACATGATGAGGGGAGTGGGACCGCACATGATGGAATTTGGGGGTTAAGGAGAATGCACATGATGAAGGGGAGTGGGGCCGCACATGATGGAATTTGGGGGTTAAGGAGAATGCACATGATGAAGGGGAGTGGGGCCGCACATGATGGAGTTTGGGGGTTAAAGGAGGCTGCACATGATGAAGGGGAGAGGGGCCAAACATGATGGAATTTGGGGGTTAAAGGAGGCTGCACATGATGAAGGGGAGTGGGGCCTCACATGATGGAATTTGGGGGTTAAAGGAGGCTGCACATGATGAGGGGAGTGGGACCGCACATGATGGAATTTGGGGGTTAAGGAGAATGCACATGATGAAGGGGAGTGGGGCCGCACATGATGGAATTTGGGGGTTAAGGAGAATGCACATGATGAAGGGGAGAGGGGCCGCACATGATGGAGTTTGGGGGTTAAAGGAGGCTGCACATGATGAAGGGGAGTGGGGCCGCACATGATGGAATTTGGGGGTTAAAGGAGGCTGCACATGATGAAGGGGGAGTGGGACTGCACATGATGGAATTTGGGGGTTATGGAGACTGCACATGATGAAGGGAAGTGGGGCCGCACATGATGGAATTTGAGGGTTAAGGAGGACTGCACATGATGAAGGAGGAGTTGGGCTGCACATGATGAAGTCGGGGAGTTGGGCTTGTGATGCAGTGACCCCTGTGACAGCTAGGAGCCGCTGGGTGTGCTCTTTGGGATATGCATGGCGGTATATCTGTTGTTATAATGGTGGTGAAACAGTGACCGGCTGTGTTGTGAATGGCCGATATGTGTCGCAGAGGGAGTCTGCGTGGTAAGTCTGATGCAATGTTGTTGTTCTGGGACCTGTAGTCCTTCAAGAGTGTGCATATGTATGGTGTAGTTGTAAGGGAGACTTACTAGGCTAGTTGTGTGAGATGGGCGGGACAAACTAGCCACACATTTACACTCCCATCCAGGGGAGTGGTTAAGGGTATATAATGTGACCAGGGTGTGGGTCACATGTTCCTGTGTGGTTCCAGTGGAAGGTCCTGGAGAGCCTGTGTGTTGGGAGGTCCTGGGAGTAGGATCGGATCCCTGAATAGCACACTGAACATCCTGTGTTTGATTTCCTGGGAGTAGGAGTGCTGAAGAGCATATGGTGGGGCTTTGGACTTGCTAGTGGCCTGGGGTGTTGGTCTGACGTCCTGAATAGCATCTGGACAGGTCATATGCCTGGGGTATTGGACTGATGTCCTGAATAGCACCTGGACAGGTCATATGCCTGGGGTGTTGGACGAGGTCCTGAATAGTACCTGGACAGGTCATATGCCTGGGGTGTTGGACGAGGTCCTGAATAGCACCTGGACAGGTCACATGTGCGGTTCATGTGAGGAGGAGATGCCAGTGTGTTGGATTTCCTGGGAGTAGGAATCCTGAATAGCACACTGGGCAACCTGTGTTGGGAGACCTGGGAGTAGGCTTCCTGAAGAGCACATGCTGGTGTTGGGAGATCCTGGGAGTAGGACCGGATCCCTGAATAGCGCACAGAAAGACTATGATTCTGGATGGTCTATGTGGGGAAGCTACCGTCTGGACTGACTAAGATATGCCGCCTGGCAAGTTGGTGATCCCTGTGAGGCAGCTTTCCCGGAGGAGTGGACTGACAAGGAGTCAGCAGGTGGAGCAGGAGCTCCAGTCAGGTACCTATACAGACTGTTGGTGCTTGTGATGTTCCATGAACTGTGTGGTCTCCCACGGTGACTGAACGGAGTGAGGTTCGGCGTGTTTAGAGACCGCGACCCAGTGTCATATGCGCTGTATGTTACTTGGGACATTGGTAAAGAGTACGGCGTACAGACACCCATGGTAACTGTGCGAAGTGAGAGGTCCAGCATGTTTAGTGTCTGTGAGACAAAGCTGTAAATGAAGTGTTGAAGACAAAGCTGCAAGTTAATATCACCAGTTGGTGCCTATTGTGTTTGATGAAATGTATAATGTGAACTGTGCACAACCCGGTTTATGACACTTTAATAAACCGTATTGACGGTGTTTAAGGGAAAAATCGTGCCTGACTACATTAATCCCCTGCCAAGCGAGTGTCCCCCAATACACTTAGTGAGAGCAATCTTACAGGCTGCACATGATGAAGTGGGGGTAAAGGGGACTGCACATGATGTGGGAGGTAAGGGGGACTGTTATGATACAGTGGTCTAGGAGCAATATGGAACGAGCTCTGAAGGATGTGGTAACTGTACTGACTGCAGTCCCTAAGCTCAACACAACACTAAAAGTAGCAGTGGAATACTCCTAACTCTCCCTAGGCATCTCGTCACAGCCTAAGAGCTAACTACCCCTAAAGAAAGAAGCAGGAAAACTATCTTGCCTCAGAGAAAATCCCAAAAGGATAGATTAGCCCCCCACAAATAATGACTGTGAGTGGAGAGGGAAAAGACATACACAGAATAAAACCAGGAGGCCAGTCTAGCTAAATAGATAGGACAGGATGGAATACTGTGCGGTCAGTATAAAACACTACAAAAATCCACACAGAGTTTACAAAAAATCTCCACACCTGACAAAAGATGTGGAGGGCAAATCTGCCTCCCAGAGCTTCCAGCAAGACAGAATTAATTCACACTGATAAGCTGGACAAACATAGAAAGCACAGAATGGATAAGTCCACAATCTATGGACAGAAAAGAGCAAGCAAAAACTTAGCTTAGCTGAACTGGTCAGGATAACAGGGAACTCCAAAGAGATGTGAATCCAACCAGGAACCATTTACAAGTAGCACTGGCTGAAGAAAGAGCCAGACCTAAATAGCCGAGCAGAAGAGACGATAAGTGGAGGCAGCTGATGACAGCTAACTCCAAGGAGCAGCCATACCACTAAAAACCACAAGAGGGAGCCCAAGAGCAGAACTCACAAAAGTGCCACTTACAACCACCGGAGGGAGCCCAAGAGCGGAATTCACAACAGTACCCCCCCCCCTTGAGGAGGGGTCACCGAACCCTCACCAGAGCCCCCAGGCCGATCAGGACGAGCCAAGTGAAAAGCACGAAGCAAATCGGTGGCATGGACATCGGAGGCAACAACCCAAGAATTATCCTCCTGGCCATAACCCTTCCACTTGACAAGATACTGAAGCCTCCGCCTCGAAAAACGAGAATCCAAAATCTTCTCAACCTCATATTCCAACTCTCCCTCAACCAACACCGGGGCAGGAGGGTCAACCGAGGGAACAACGGGCACCAAATATCTCTGTAACAAAGATCTATAGAAAACATTATGAATGGCAAAAGAGGCAGGAAGAGCCAAACGAAAAGACACCGGATTAATAATTTCAGAAATTTTATAAGGACCAATAAACCGAGGCTTAAACTTAGGAGAACAAACCTTCATAGGAACATGACGAGAAGACAACCAAACCAAATCCCCCACACGAAGCCGGGGACCAACACACCGACGGCGGTTAGCAAAACGTTGAGCCCTTTCCTGAGACAACGTCAAATTGTCCACCACATGAGTCCAAATCTGCTGCAGCCTGTCCACCACAGAATTAACACCAGGACAATCAGAAGAAGAAAAATGCCCAGAAGAAAAATGAGGATGAAAACCGAAATTACAAAAGAAAGGTGAAACAAAAGTAGCCGAACTAGCCCGATTATTAAGGGCAAACTCGGCCAACGGCAAGAAAGACACCCAATCATCCTGATCAGCAGACACAAAGCATCTCAAATAGGTCTCCAAGGTCTGATTAGTTTGCTCAGTTTGGCCATTAGTCTGAGGATGAAACGCCGAAGAAAAAGACAAATCAATGCCCATCCTAGCACAAAAGGCCCGCCAAAATCTAGAGACAAACTGAGAACCTCTGTCAGACACAATATTCTCCGGAATGCCATGCAAACGAACCACATGCTGAAAAAATAATGGAACCAGATCTGAGGAGGAAGGCAACTTAGGCAAAGGTACCAGATGGACCATTTTAGAGAACCGGTCACAAACAACCCAGATAACAGACATCTTCTGGGAAACAGGAAGATCCGAAATAAAATCCATGGAAATATGCGTCCAGGGCCTCTCAGAGACTGGCAAAGGCAAAAGCAACCCACTAGCGCGGGAACAGCAAGGCTTGGCCCGGGCACAAGTCCCACAGGACTGCACAAAAGCACGCACATCGCGCGACAAGGAAGGCCACCAATAGGACCTAGCAACCAAATTTCTGGTACCAAAAATCCCAGGATGACCAGCCAACACTGAACAATGAACCTCAGAAATTACCTTACTTGTCCATCTATTAGGAACAAACAGCTTCCCCACTGGACAGCGGTCAGGCCTATCAGCCTGAAATTCCTGAAGCACCCGCCGCAAATCAGGGGAGATAGCAGAAAGAATCACCCCCTCCTTAAGAATACCAACCGGCTCAAGGACTCCAGGAGAATCAGGTGAAAAACTCCTAGAGAGGGCATCAGCCTTAACATTCTTAGATTCCGGAAGATACGAGACCACAAAATCAAAACAGGAGAAAAACAGGGACCATCGAGCCTGTCTAGGATTCAGCCGCTTGGCCGACTCGAGGTAAATCAGATTCTTATGATCGGTCAGGACCACAACACGGTGTTTAGCTCCCTCAAGCCAATGTCGCCACTCCTCAAACGCCCACTTCATAGCCAACAACTCCCGAGTGCCGACATCATAATTGCGTTCCGCAGGCGAAAACTTTCTGGAAAAAAAAGCACACGGTTTCATCAAAGAACCATCAGACTCCATCTGAGACAAAACGGCCCCTGCCCCAATCTCAGAAGCGTCGACCTCAACCTGAAAGGGAAGAGAAACATCCGGTTGACGCAACACAGGGGCAGAAGTAAATCGGCGTTTAAGCTCCTGAAAGGCCTCAACAGCCTCAGAGGACCAATTCGTCACATCAGCGCCTTTCTTCGTCAAATCAGTAAGGGGCTTAACCACACTGGAAAAGTTGGCAATGAAACGGCGATAGAAATTAGCAAAGCCCAAAAATTTTTGAAGACCCTTCACAGATGTGGGTTGGATCCAGTCATGAATAGCTTGGACCTTAACAGGATTCATTTCTATAGACGAGGGAGAAAAAATAAAACCCAAAAAAGAGACCTTCTGAACTCAGAATAGGCACTTAGACCCTTCACAAATAAAGCATTATCACGAAGGATCTGGAACACCATCCTGACCTGCTTCACATGAGACTCCCAATCATCGGAAAAAATCAAAATATCATCCAAATATACGACCATGAATTTATCAAGATAATTGCGGAAAATATCATGCATGAAAGACTGGAACACAGATGGAGCATTAGAGAGCCCAAATGGCATCACAAGGTATTCAAAATGGCCTTCGGGCTTATTAAATGCAGTTTTCCATTCGTCACCCTGTTTAATACGAACAAGATTATATGCCCCTCGGAGGTCAATCTTAGTAAACCAACTAGCCCCCTTAATCTGAGCAAACAAATCAGTAAGCAAAGGCAAGGGGTATTGGAATTTGACCGTGATCTTATTAAGAAGACGATAATCAATACAGGGTCTCAAGGAGCCATCCTTCTCAGCAACAAAAAAGAAACCCGCTCCCAATGGTGATGAAGACGGCCGAATATGCCCTTTCTCCAAAGATTCCTTAACATAGCTCCGCATGGCGGCATGCTCTGGCACAGACAGATTGAAAAGTCGGCCCTTAGGGAACTTACAACCAGGAATCAAGTTAATAGCACAATCACAGTCCCTATGTGGAGGAAGAGAACTGGACTTGGGCTCATCAAATACATCCTGGAAATCCGACAAAAACTCAGGGACCTCAGAAGAGGGGGAAGACGAAATTGACATCAAAGGAACGTCACTATGTACTCCTCGACAACCCCAACTAGTCACCGACATAGTTTTCCAATCCAGCACCGGATTATGTTCCTGTAACCATGGAAATCCCAGTACAACAACATCATGCAGGTTATGCAACACCAGAAAACGGCAATCTTCCTGATGTGCAGGAACCATGTACATAGTCATCTGTGTCCAGTACTGAGGTTTATCCTTGGCCAAGGGTGTAGCATCAATGCCCCTCAAAGGAATAGGGCTCTGCAAAGGCTGCAAGGAAAAACCACAGCGCCTGGCGAATTCTAAGTCCATTAAGTTCAGGGCAGCGCCTGAATCCACAAATGCCATGACAGAAAAGGACGGCAATGAGCAAATCAGGGTCACAGATAAGAGAAATTTAGGCTGTATAGTACTAATGGTAACAGACCTAGCGACTCTCTTAGTACACTTAGGGCAATCAGAGATAACATGAGCCGAATCACCACAGTAAAAACACAGCCTATTCTGACGTCTGAATTCCTGCCGTTCTATTGTAGTCAAAATCCTATCACATTGCAGAGGTTCAGGACTTTGCTCAGAGGATACTGCCATATGGTGCACAGCTTTGCGCTCGCGCAGACGCCGATCAATCTGAATGGCTAGAGACATAGATTCGCTCAAACCGGCAGGCGTAGGAAAGCCCACCATAACATCTTTAAGGGTTTCAGAAAGACCTTTTCTGAAAATAGCAGCCAGAGCCTCTTCATTCCATTTAGTGAGCACAGACCATTTTCTAAATTTCTGGCAGTATAACTCTGCCGCTTCCTGACCTTGACACAAGGCCAACAGGGTTTTTTCTGCATGATCCACAGAATTAGGTTCGTCATACAATAATCCGAGCGCTTAAAAAAATGCATCTACATTCAATAATGCCGGATCCCCTGTTTCAAGAGAAAAAGCCCAGTCTTGAGGGTCACCACGCAGCAAGGATATGATGATTTTTACTTGCTGAATGGGATCACCAGAAGAGCGGGGTTTCAAAGCAAAAAACTATTTGCAGTTATTTTTAAAGTTCAAAAACTTGGATCTGTCCCCAAAAAACAAATCAGGAGTAGGAATTCTGGGCTCTAAACCCGAAGTCTGGACAACATAGTCCTGGATACTCTGTACTCTTGCAGCAAGTTGATCCACACGAGAAAACAAACCCTGAACATCCATGCCAAAGCATATATCCCGAACCACCCAGATATCAAGAGGAAAAAAAAAAAGACAAACCAAAGCACAGAAAAAAAAATGGTTCAGAACTTTCTTTTCCTTCTTTTGAGATGCATTTAATTCATTTTTGGCCACTTGTACTGTTATGATACGGTGGTCTAAGAGCAACATGGAATGAGCTCTGAAGGATGTGGTAACTGTACTGACCGCAGTCCCTAAGCTCAACACAACACTAGAAGTAGCCGTGAAATGCTCCTAACTCTCCCTAGGCATCTCGTCACAGCCTAAGAGCTAACTACCCCTAAAGAAAGAAGCAGGAAAACTATCTTGCCTCAGAGAAAATCCCCAAAGGATAGATTAGCCCCCCACAAATAATAACTGTGAGTGGAGAGGGAAAAGACATACACAGAATGAAACCAGGATGAGCACAGGAGGCCAGTCTAGCTAAATAGATAGGACAGGATGGAATACTGTGCGGTCAGTATAAAACACTACAAAAATCCACACACAGTTTACAAAAAATCTCCACACCTGACTAAAGGTGTGGAGGACAAATCTGCCTCCCAGAGCTTCCAGCAAGACAGAATTAATTCACACTGATAAGCTGGACAAACATAGAAAGCACAGAATGGATAAGTCCACAATCTATGGACAGAAAAGAGCAAGCAAAAACTTAGCTTAGCTGAACTGGTCAGGATAACAGGGAACTCCAAAGAGATGTGAATCCAACCAGGAACCATTTACAAGTGGCCCTGGCTGAAGAAAGAGCCAGACCTAAATAGCCGAGCAGAAGAGACGATAAATGGAGGCAGCTGATGACAGCTAACTCCAAGGAGTAGCCATACCACTAGAAACCACAAGAGGGAGCCCAAGAGCAGAACTCAAAAAAGTGCCACTTACAACCACCGGAGGGAGCCCAAGAGCGGAATTCACAACAGGGGACTGCACATGATGGGGGACTGGTAAGCTTGCAATCTGTGAGGTTGCATAATAACCAATTATATATTGATTGTGGGTGGACCTCTGTATTCAGATATGTAGTGTAGAAAAAAGGGAAAAAGTTGGGAATGTGCTCTGGAAGCGGTGCTCTAGGTAACTGTGTTATTTTATGCAGAGGCAAGTCCTGGCTGGAAGAAGCGACGGCGGTCTGTGCTGCATGAATGAGAAAAGCAAAGATGAAGGACTTCAGCTACAGACGTCACTGGTGAGTCAGTGTTTTCCCTGTACACTGACACTATACGCTGTATACTATACACAGAGCTCCTGTGTATAATATCACTGGCAGTGATGATCACTGTATTACCTGTACACTGGCACTTTTTACACCATGTCGTGGTGTCAACTTAAAAATTCTTTTGGCCAGAACAAAAGCTGCTGGTTATTAATGTGATCTGGTGTTTGATAGGAACTGTTAATATCTGATCGGTGAGGATGTGGTGGAGAAGTTGAGTTTTTCCAAGAATGAGCAGTGGGAACCCGAAAATGTTGCCAGTATGGGGCCCCGAAATTCCTAGTGGAAACCCTGGTCTGTCTCATAAGCCGCAGACCGCAGCTTCCTGAGACTTCAGAGTGCTCACTCAGGCGGCACGATGACATTATTGCCTCATGCCGCTCTGTGGACCGGAAGAGAAAAATATGGGGGAGAACTGGGGCCATCCTACTACTACATATATGGGGAGAACTGGGGTTATCATATTACATATATAATTGTCTAAGGGGTACTTCCGTCTGTCTGTCTTTCTGTCTGTCGGCAACTTCCGTCATGGAAATCCCGCGTCGCTGATTGGTCTCGCCAGCTGCCTGTCATGGCTGCCGCGACCAATTAGCGACGGGCTCAGTCCGATTAGTCCCTCCCTACTCCCCTGCAGTCAGTGCCCAGCGCCTGCATACTCCCCTCCACTCACCACTCACACAGGGTTAATGCCAGCGGTAACAGGCCGCGGGTACCGCACTCCGTAACCGTTGCTTTTAATCCTGTGTGACCAAGTTTTACTATTGATGCTGCCTATGCAGCATCAACAGTAAAAAGATCTATTGTTAAAAATAAAAAAAATAAAAAAACCTGCTATGCTCACCTTCCGTAGTCCGACGATGCGCTCGCGGCTGCCGCAAGCTTCTGTTCCCAGAGATGCTTTGCAAAATTACCCATAAGACTTAACGGTCTCGCGAGACCGCTAAGTCATCTGGGTAATTTCGCTATGCATCCTGGGAACGGAAGATGGCGGCAGCCGCGCGCATAGGGACAGCTTCGCTGGATCCCGGCGGGTGAGTATATAACTATTTTTTATTTTAATTATCTTTTTTTAACACGGATATGTGCCCACACTGCTATATACTATGTGGGCAGTGTTATATAGCGTGTGGGCTGCGTTATATACAGCGTGGCTGCTATATACTACGTGGCCAGTGTTATATACTACGTGGGCAGTGTTATATATTGCGTGAGCTGCGTTATATACTATGTGGCCAGTGTTATATACTATGTGGGCAGTGTTATATACCGCGTGGGCAGTGTTATATACCACGTGGGCTGCGTTATATACCGCGTCGCTGCTATATACTACGTGGCCAGTGTTAGATACTATGTGGCCTATGTTATGTATTGCGTAGCCTGTGCTATATATTACGTGGCCACTGTTATATACTGCATGACCTGTGTTATATACTACGTCGCCTGTGTTATATACTGCGTGGTTGCTATATACTGCGTGGACTGCGTTACATACTATTTGGGCTGTGTTATATACTGCGTGGCCTGTATTAACGCATCGGGTATTCTACAATATGTATGTATGTATGTATATAGCAGCCACATAGTATATAGCACAGGCCACGTAGTATTTGTCTGCTATATATACTACGTGGCCTGCTATATACTCTGTGGCTGCTATATACATACATACATACATACATTCATATTCTAGAATACCCGATGCGTTAGAATCGGGCCACCATCTAGTGTATATATATATATATCTATAATATAACGGTGGGAGCGTCACTCTGTCCGAAGCCTTTATAGACTGCGCAAGCGCGACGCACCGCACCTGCGCAGTTTGGACCAGAGTGGCGCAGCCGAACTTAATTATCCCCCCATAATATACCGGCCGTGGGGGCTCCAACCCCCTCCCACCCCCTGTGCGCACCCCCCTCCCACCTCCTGTGCGCCCCCCCCCGCTGTGATTAAAATACTCACCTAGCTTCCGGATCCCTCGCCGCAGCGTCCTCTTCTGGCCGCAGCCTCTCCTGTATGCGGTCACGTGGGGCCGCCGATTACAGTACTGAATATGCGGCTCCGCCCCTTTGGGAGGCGGAGCCGCATATTCATGATTTTAATCGGCGGCCCCACATGACCGCATACAGGAGAAGCTGCGGCCAGAAGAGGAAGCTGCGGCGAGGGATCCGGAAGCTAGGTGAGTATTTTAATCACAGCGGGGGGGGGCGCACACGGGGGGTGGGGGCGCACTGGAGGTGGGAGGGGGGTGCGCACAGGGGGTGGGAGGGGGTTGGAGCCCCCACGGCCGGTATATTATGGGGGGGATAATTAAGTTCGGCTGCGTCACTCTGGCCCAGACTGCGCAGGTGCCGTGCGTCGCGCTTGCGCAGTCTATAAAGGCTTCAGACAGAGTGACGCTCCCACCGTTATATTATAGATAGCCGCCTCAAGCACAGCCACTGCCACTCACAGCCGCCCCAGCACAGCCACGCACAGCCAGCACAGCCACGCACAGCCACCCCCAGCACAGCCACGCACAGCCGCCCCCAGCACAGCCGCCTCCAGCACAGCCACAGCCACGTACAGCCGCCCCCGGCACAGCCACAGCCACGCACAGCCGCCCCCAACACAGCCACAGCCACGCACAGCCGCACCCAGCACAGCCACACACAGCCGCCCCCAGCACAGCCACCTCCAGCACAGCCACGCAAAGCCGCCCCCAGCACAGCCACAGCCACGCACAGCCGCCCCCAGCACAGCCACAGCCATGCACAGCCGCCCCCAGCACAGCCACGTACAGCCACGCACAGCCGCCCCAGCACAGCCACAGCCACGCACAGCCGCCCCCAGCACAGCCACGCACAGCCGCCCCCAGCACAGCCACGCACAGCCGCCCACAGCACAGCCACAGCCACGCACAGCCGCCCACAGCACAGCCATGCACAGCCGCCCCCAGCACAGCCACAGCCACGCACAGCCGCCCCCAGCACAGCCACAGCCGCCCCAGCACAGCCACACACAGCCACCCCCAGCACAGCCAGAGCCACGCACAGCCGCCCCAGCACAGCCACGCACAGCCGCCCCAGCACAGCCACGCACAGCTGCCCCCAGCACAGCCACGCACAGCCGCCCCCAGCACAGCCACGCACAGCCGCCCCCAGCAGAGCCACAGCCACGCACAGCCGCCCCCAGCACAGCCACGCACAGCCGCCCCCAGCACAGCCACCCCCAGCACCGCCGCCCCCAGCACAGCTGCCCCCAGCACAGCCACGCACAGCTGCCCCCAGCACAGCCACAGCCAAGCACAGCCACCCCCCAGCACAGCCACGCACAGCCACCCCCCAGCACAGCTACAGGCATGCACAGCCGCCCCCAGCACAGCCACGCACAGCCGCCCCCCAGCACAGCCATGCACAGCCGCCCCCAGCACAGCCACAGCCACGCACAGCCGCCCCCAGCACAGCCACAGCCACGCACAGCCGCCCCCAGCACAGCCACGCACAGCCGCCCCCAGCACAGCCACGCACAGCCGCCTCCAGCACAGCCATGCACAGCCGCCCCCAGCACAGCCACGCACAGCCGCCCCCAGCACAGCCAAGCACAGCCGCCCCCAGCACAGCCACGCACAGCCGCCCCCAGCATAGCCACGCACAGCCTCCCCCAGCACAGCCGCCTCCAGCACAGCCACACACAGCAGCCCCCAGCACAGCCACGCACAGCCGCCCCATGCACAGCCACGCACAGCCGCCCCCAGCACAGCCACACACAGCGCCCCCAAAACAGCCATGCACAGCCGCCCCCAGCACAGCCACACACAGCGCCCCCAGCACAGCCGCCCCCAGCACAGCTGCCCCCAGCACAGCCACACACAGCTGCCCCCAGGACAGCCACAGCCACGCACAGCCACCCCCCAACACAGCCACGCACAGCCGCCCCCCAGCACAGCCACAGCCATGCACAGCCGCCCCCAGCACAGCCACGCACAGCCGCCCCCAGCACAGCCACGCACAGCCGCCCCCAGCACAGCCACGCACAGCCGCCCCCAGCACAGCCACAGCCACGCACAGCCGCCCCCAGCACAGCCACAGCCACGCACAGCCGCCTCCAGCACAGCCACGCACAGCCGCCCCCAGCACAGCCACGCACAGCCGCCCCCAGTACAGCCACGCACACACACAGCCGCCCCCAGCACAGCCCCTGCCACGCACAGCCGCCCCCAGCACAGCCGCCCCCAGCCCCCAGCACAGCCACGCACAGCCGCCCCCAGCACAGCCACGCACAGCCGCCCCCAGCACAGCCGCCCCCAGCCCCCAGCACAGCCACGCACAGCCGCCCCCAGCACAGCCACGCACAGCCGCCCCCAGCACAGCCGCCCCCAGCCCCCAGCACAGCCACGCACAGCCGCCCCCAGCACAGCCACGCACAGTCGCCCCAGCACAGCCACGCACAGCCGCCCCCAGCACAGCCATGCACAGCCGCCCCCAGCACAGCCACGCACAGCCGCCCCCAGCACAGCCAAGCACAGCCGCCCCCAGCACAGCCAAGCACAGCCGCCCCCAGCACAGCCACGCACAGCCGCCCCCAGCATAGCCACGCACAGCCGCCCCCAGCACAGCTGCCCCCAGCACAGCCACACACAGCAGCCCCCAGCACAGCCACGCACAGCCGCCCCATGCACAGCCACGCACAGCCTCCCCCAGCACAGCCACACACAGCACCCCCAAAACAGCCACGCACAGCCGCCCCCAGCACAGCCACACACAGCGCCCCCAGCACAGCTGCCCCCAGCACAGCCACGCACAGCCGCCCCCAGCACAGCCACCCGCACTCGGGCAGTAGAGCCAGAGAGAGAAAGATGGGAGCAACATATGGCAGAATGGAAACAGGAACAGGCAGAATGGGTGCAGCACATTACAACAGAATGGGGGCACAGGATGGCAACAGCACATGACAGAATGGTTGCACACCATGGGAGCAGCACATGACAGAATGGGGGTGCACGATGGGAGCAGCATATGACAGAATGGGGGCGCACACATGACAGGATGGGGGTGCAGGATGGGAGTACATGACAGGATGGGGGTGCAGGATGGGAGCACATGACAGGATGAGGGTGCAGGATGGGAGCACATGACAGGATGGGGGTGCAGGATGGAAGCACATGACAGGATGGGGACGCAGGATGGGAGCACATGACAGGATGGGGACGCAGGATGGGAGCATATGACAGGATGGGGGTGCAGGATGGAGCAGCACATGACAGGATGGGGGTGCAGAATGGGAGCAGCCCATGACAGAATGGGGCGCAGGATGGGAGCAGCACATGACAGGGCGGCACGGTGGCTCAGTGGTTAGCGCAGCAGCCTTGCAGCGCTGGAGTCCTGGGTTCAAACCCCACTAAGGACAACATCTGCAAAGAGTTTGTATGTTCTCTCCGTGTTTGCGTGGGTTTCCTCCGGGTACTCCGGTTTCCTCCCACATTCAAAAAAACATACTGATAGGGAATTTAGATTGTGAGCCCCATCGGGGACAGTGATGATAATGTGTGCAAAATGTAAAGCGCTGCGGAATATGTTAGCGCTATATAAAAATAAAGATTATTTATTTATGACAGGATGGGGGTGCAGGATGGGAACAGCACATGACAGGACGGGGGCGCAGGATGGAGCAGCACATGTCAGGATGGGGACGCAGGATAGTGCAGCACATGACAGGATGGAGACCATATACTAATATAAATGCTCTCCACCCGGGCGTAGAACGGGTTCAATAGCTAGTATATAGATAGATAGATAGATAGATAGATACTATATAATTGTCTAAGGGTCACTTCCGTCTTTCCGTCTGTTAGTAAAAAGATCTAATGTTACAAATAAGAATAATAAAAAAAAGGTTATTCTCACCCTCCGACGTGCGCGCTGTCCTCGGCAGTGCAAGCGGCAGGTTCCGGTGCTAAGGATGTTATGTGAGAAGGACCGGCCATGACGTCACGGTCATGTGACCGCGACGTCATCACAGGTCCTGCGCTCATACCAACCCTGGAACCGGAAGCTGCTGTGTGCACCGCACACAGGCGACAGGACTACAAGGGGCCCTCGGAAAGTGAGTATATGTTTCTGCTTTATTTTTTAACCTGTTACATACGTGGCTGGGCAATATACTATGTAGCTGGGCAATATACTACTTGACTGGGCAATATACTACGTGACTGGGTAATTTGCTACGTGGCTGGGCAATTTGCTACGTGGCTGGGCAATATACTACGTAGCTGGGCAATATACTATGTAGCTGGACAATATACTACGTGGCTGGGCAATATACTATGTGGGCTGTGCAATATGCTAGGTGGACACGCATATTCTAGAATACCCGATGCGCTAGAATCGGGCCACCATCTAGTATATATATATATATATATATGTATATATATATATATATATATATATATATGCAACTTGTGCCATCGTCCTATATTTATTGTGGGAACTGGGGCCATCGCACTACATATACTATATACAGTTAGGTCCATATATATTTGGACAGAGACAACATTTTTCTAATTTTGGTTATAGACATTACCACAATGAATTTTAAACAAAACAATTCCAATGCAGTTGAAGTTCAGACTTTCAGCTTTCATTTGAGGGTATCCACATTAAAATTGGATGAAGGGTTTAGGAGTTTCAGCTCCTTAACATGTGCCACCCTGTTTTTAAAAGGACCAAAAGTAATTGGACAGATTCAATAATTTTTAAATAAAATGTTCATTTTTAGTACTTGGTTGAAAACCCTTTGTTGGCAATGACTGCCTGAAGTCTTGAACTTATGGACATCACCAGACGCTGTGTTTCCTCCTTTTTGAGGCTCTGCCAGGCCTTCACTGCGGTGGTTTTCAGTTGCTGTTTGTTTGTGGGCCTTTCTGTCTGAAGTTTAGTCTTTAACAAGTGATATGCATGCTCAATTGGGTTGAGATCAGGTGACTGACTTGGCCATTCAAGAATATTCCACTTCTTTGCTTTAATAAACTCCTGGGTTGCTTTGGCTTTTTTTTTTTGGTCATTGTCCATCTGTAGTATGAAACGACGACCAATCAGTTTGGCTGCCTTTGGCTGGATCTGAGCACACAGTATGTCTCTGAATACCTCAGAATTCATTCGGCTGCTTCTGTCCTGTGTCACATCATCAATAAACACTAGTGACCCAGTGCCACTGGCAGCCATGCATGCCCAAGCCATCACACTGCCTCCGCCGTGTTTTACAGATGATGTGGTATGCTTTGGATCATGAGCTGTACCACGCCTTCACCATACTTTTCTCTTTCCATCATTCTGGTAGAGGTTGATCTTGGTTTCATCTGTCCAAAGAATGTTCTTCCAGAACTGTGCTGGCTTTTTTAGATGTTTTTTAGCAAAGTCCAGTCTAGCCTTTTTATTCTTGATGCTTATGAGTGGCTGCACCGTGCAGTGAACCCTCTGTATTTACTTTCATGCAGTCTTCTCTTTATGGTAGATATGGATATTGATACGCCGACCTCCTGGAGAGTGTTGGTCACTTGGTTGGTTGTTGTGAAGGGGTTTCTCTTCACCATGGAGATTATTCTGCGATCATACACCACTGTTGTCTTCCGTGGGCGCCCAGGTCTTCTTGCATTGATGAGTTCACCAGTGCTTTCTTTCTTTCTCAGGATGTACCAGACTGCAGATTTTGCCACTCCTAATATTGTAGCAATTTCTCGGAAGGGTTTTTTCTGTTTTCGCAGCGTAAGGATGGCTTGTTTCACCTGCATGGAGAGCTCCTTTGACCGCATGTTTACTTCACAGCAAAACCTTCCAAATGCAAGCACCACACCTCAAATCAACTCCAGGCCTTTTATCTGCTTAATTGAGAATGACATAGCGAAGGGATTGCCCACACCTGTCCATGAAATAGCCTTGGAGTCAATTGTCCAATTACTTTTGGTCCCTTTAAAAACAGGGTGGCACATGTTAAGGAGCTGAAATTCCTAAACCCTTCATCCAATTTTAATGTGGATACCCTCAAATGAAAGCTGAAAGTCTGATTTTCAACTGCATCTGAATTGTTTTGTTTAAAATTCATTGTGGTAATGTCTATAACCAAAAGTAGAAAAATGTTGTCTCTGTCCAAATATATATGGACCTAACTGTATGTGGGGCAGTGGGATGCCTTCATACTATATATATCATCATACATCATTTGCGGCTGTGGGGCCACCATATTCCATATAGGGGGCTGTAGGGACATGATACTATATATAGAGGGGATACGGGAACATCATACTATATATAGGAAGCTGTGAGGTGCATAATATCGCAATTAGAGAGCTGTAGGGGACCATCATACTATATATAGAGGGTTTTGGAGACATACTATTTGTGGGGAGCTATAGTATATATAGGAAACTTTAAAGTCTCATACTATATATAGGAAACAGTTGGGACATCATATTGTATATAGGGGCTATGTAGCCATTTTACTATATATAGGGAGTTTTGGGGTCCTCAATGTATATTAAAGTGGTATTGGGGGCTGTAGGACCATCATTCTGTATATACAAAGCTGTGTGGGTGCTCAGAGGACATTATTTGTTATGAATGGGCACATTATTAGTTTTGATAGGGGCACTCAAGATCCTTTTTTTTGGGGGGGACAGTGTTACTTTAAGTGAGCACTCAAGGGTATTTGTTGCTGAAATGGGGCACTTGGGATATTATATCCTTCAAAGGCACATACATGTTGTTGCACAGTAGGGGCATTACTACTTTCTGTGGGATACTTTAATTTTGGGGGGTGGGAGTAATCCTAGTAATGACACAATTGATTAAATATTGGGGTCAGTGGTCCACACTGCAGGTGCACACAGAGTGGGGAGTTTTTGTAGGTTGGGAATAGATGGGGACGGCGCTAGAAATGTGAGAAGTCAAATGTACCTTTGTTGTAATCTGTGCAGATGAGCCCTGACTGGAGAAGTTGTCATGTCGGTCTGGGCTAGATAGAAATGTGAACGATCTGAATCAGAAAGAACTTCATGTGTAAGTTACTATATATAACTGTACTGTAATCACTTGTTCTGCGGAACTGGTATCTACCAATATACGGTTACTGTTAGGTTGTAATATTGCTCTTTTTAGATAACTTTTTTTAAATTCAGTACCAGTTAAATGTAATTCAGTCATAGTAAAGGGTGTATGGTGGTATCATTGGTCTTTGTATAGAAAGTAGTTTCATATAGAGGTAATTGTGATATTATAATATTATGTATTCGCTGTGTAGTGGTGACAGTAGTAGGCACTGTGTAGCCGTATTGTATGTATGTTTGTAAGTAAGCTCCGTTATGGCACCATATCTAAGCAGTAAACTTGGTTCTAGTACTGTATCAATGTAGTAATCTAGAATAGATTATGGTACCGTATGTATGCCGTAATCTCGGTATTGCTCCAGTTTCTGTGTAGCAGGCTTGGTTTCATGTAGTAGACTTATTAAGCTCGGCTCTATTCCCTTATCTCTGTAGTAAGCTCGGTCCTGCTCCCATATCTCTGTAGTAAGCTCTGTCCTGCTCCCATATGTCTGTAGTAAGCTCGGTCCTGCTCCCATATCTCTGTAGTAAGCTCGGTTCTGCTCCCTTATCTCTGTAGTAAGCTCCGTTCTGCTGCTTTATCTCTGTAGTAAGCTCCGTTCTGCTCCCATATCTCTGTAGTAAGCTCGGTTCTGCTCCCTTATTTCTGTAGTAAGCTCCGTTCTGCTCCCATATCTCTGTAGTAAGCTCGGTTCTGCTCCCTTATCTCTGCAGTAAGCTCCGCTCTGCTCCCATATGTCTGTAGTAAGCTCGGTTTTGCTCCCATATCTCTGTAGTAACCTCTGTTTTGCTCCCATATCTCTGTAGTAAGCTCCAATCTGCTCCCACATTTCTGTAGTAAGCTCTGTTCTGCACCCATATCTCTGCAGTAAGCTCTGTTCTGCTCCCCTATCTCTGTAGTAAGCCACGTTCTGCACCCATATCTCTGTAGTAAGCTCTGTTCTGCTCCCATATCTCTGGAGTAAGCTTGGTTCTGCTACCATATCTCTGCCGTAACCTCCGTTCTGCTCCCATATCTCCGGAGTAAGCTTGTTTCTGCTCCCATATCTGTGGAGTAAGCTTGGTTCTGCTCCCATATCTTAGCAGTAAGCTCGGTTCTGCTCCCATATCTCCGGAGTAAGCTTGGTTCTGCTACCATATCTATGCAGCAAGCTCCGTGCTGTTCCCATATCTATGAACCAGCCTCTTTTTAAAGCCTGTTATCTCTGCTACTTTTATGCAGTGGCCAGAGATTATTAGGAAAAAGGAGGGCCACTGCAACTGAAGGGCTACTGCCTTGTGATTGCCCCCCAGGCTGAAAAGTGGCAGCCAGCCCCTGGTCACAAGATATAACAATTTTCCCATTACCTCTCTGTATAATTCATTATTCGGTAACAGATTCTGTTCACTATTTATTTCCTTCAGATAGTTGTTTTTTTTTTGCATCTTTCAATCCAAATGTTTCGATTATGTCTTGAATCATGTGATTTGGAAACTCCCGTCTTCTTCTCTTTCTATCTGTATTCATAAGTTGTTTCCCATTTCCCAGATCTTTAATCTCGAAGTGTTGATCCAAAGTTTTCGCGATTTCCACTTCATCCCTTTCTTTTTCAAAACAAACTAAAATATCGTCCACATACATCAGCACATAGATCCACCTGTCTGTCAGTCTCTGTGTATATAGACAGGGATCCGCTTTGCTTCTTTGAAAATGTTCATTTTATGAGTACTTCTGTGATTTTATCATTCCATGCTTTAGTGGCTTGTTTTAAAACAATATATACACTGCTCAATGCAATGCTGGAGACACTGGGGCAGATGATTGCTGGACACACTGGGGCAATGCTGGAGACACTGGGGCAGATGATTGCTGGACACACTGGAGCAATGCTGGAGACACTGGGGCAGATTGCTGAACACACTGGGGGCAATGCTGGAGAACACACTGGGGCAATGCTGGGAACACTGGGGCAGATTGCTGGACACCCTGGGGCAATGCTGGAGACACTGGGGCAGATTGCTGAACTCACTGGGGGCAATGATGGAGGACACACTGGGGCAATGCTGGAGGACACACTGGGGCAGATGATTGCTGGAGACACTGGGGCAATGCTGGAGACACTGGGGCAATGCTGGAGACACTGGGGCAGATTGCTGGACACACTGGGGGCAATGCTTGAGGACCCACTGGGGCAGATGATTGCTGGATACACTGGGGCAATGCTGGAGACACTGGGGCAGATTGCTGGACACACTGTCTGGGGGCAATGCTGGACACTCTGGGGCAATATGCTGGACATACTGGGGCAGATTGCTGGACACACTGGGGCAATATGCTGGACATACTGGGGCAGATTGCTGGACACACTGGGGGCGGGACTGTAGGCATGGGCAGAATGTAGATACGGGGCATGATTGGAGACACGTTGCAGAATGAAAGACATGGGGCAGGATTGGATCATGGGGCGGGATGGATACGATGGGGCAGGATGGGGAGATCATATGGGGTAGAATGGATGCTCATGAGGGCAGGATGGGAGAACATATGGCTGGAGCCAGGAATGAGATACACGGGGCCAGGATAGGGAATATTATTACCATAGGGGCTAATTAAGGGATATTATTATTGCCGTGATGTATTTATTTTATTGTTTGAGTATACTGTTTTAAATGGGGGGGCGGTCCTGTTACTGTGCAGAGTGACACTATATCGCCTTTTTTTCTTCATGTGGTGTAATGTAGACATTGGGAAAAATTAAGTAATGTGTTCTGCAAGCGGACCTTGAGATAGCTGTGTTATTTCCTGCAGAAACGAGCCCTGGCTGGGAGAAATGATGGCGGTCTGTGCTGGATGAAAGATGAAGGACTTCACCTAGAGACGTCACTGGTGAGTCAGTGTGTTACCTATACACTGACACTATACACTGTATACTATATACAGAGCTCCTGTGTATAATGTCACCAGTGATCGCTGTATAACCTCTACACAGACACTGCATACTAGGTACAGATCTCCTGTGAATACTGGCACTTATGGTGATAGTATTGTGTTTTTGTTTATTTATTACTGATCAGTATTGTAGTATTCAGTCACTATGTGGTGGTAATATGTGGTCTGGAAATGGTGTTGCGGTATTTGTCCCTTGTATGAGCTATTTGGTCACCAAGTGGTGGTAATATGTGGTCTTGACATGGTGCGGTGGTATTTGTTCCTTGTATGTGATATTATTCGATCACTGTGGTTGTAATTTGTGGTCCGGTCATGGTGCGGTGGTATTTGTTCCTTGTATGTGATATTGGTCATTTTAAAAATTGAAAAATAAATCAAAATATACCTAAATTGTATTGCATATTTTAACAAATATTTAATAGGCTACAGTAGAGTAGGGCCCGGCCATTTTTCTGGAATAATCTGGTTCAGGTATATCATGACCCCCGTCACATGACCCCCCCTCACATGACCCCCCGTCACATGACCCCCCGTCACATGACCGGGGGGGCCCACAGTGTCTGAACAGCACGGGGCCCTGGCTACCCTTAATCCACCCCTGATTATTATTATTATTCTTCAATGCCTTCATCTTGCAGGAACTGCTGACACACTCCAGCCACATGATGTCTGGCATTGTCCTGCATTAGGAGGAACCCAGGGCCAACCGCACCAGCATATGGTCTCACAAGGGGTCTGAGGATCTCATCTCGGTACCTAATGGCAGTCAGGTTACCTCTGGTGAGCACATGGAGGGCTGTGTGGCCCTCCAAAGAAATGCTATCTACACTATTACGGACCCACTGCCAAACCGGTCATGCTGAAGGATGTTGCAGGTAGCAGATCGCTCTCCACGGCGTCTCCAGACTCTGTCATGTCTGTCACATGTGCACAGTGTGAACCTGCTTTCATCTGTGAAGAGCACAGGCCGCCAGTGGCGAATTTGCCGATCCTGATGTCCTGTGGCAAATGCCAGGCATCCTGCGCGGTGTTGGGCTGTGAGCACAACCCCCATCTGTGGACGTCGGGCACTCAGACCATCCTCATGGAGTCGGTTTCTAACCACTTGTGCAGACACATGCACATTTGTGGCCTGCTGGAGGTCATTTTGCATGGCTCTGGCAGTGCTCCTCCTGTTCCCACTTGCACAAAGGCGGAGGTAGCGGTCCTGCTGCTGGGTTGTTGACCTCCTACGGCCCCCTCATGACTCCTGGTGTACTGGCCTGTCTCCTGGTAGTGCCGCCAGCCTCTGGACACTATGCTGACAGATACAGCAAACCTTCTTGCCACAGCTTGCATTGATGTGCCATCCTGGATGAGCTGCACTACCTGAGCCACTTGTGTGGGTTGTAGAGTCCATCTCGAGTGTGAAAACACAACCAACATTCAAAAGTGACCAAAACATCAGCCAGAAAGCATTGGTACTGAGATGTGGTCTGTGGTCTCCACCTGCAGAACCACTCCTTTATTGAGGGTGTCTTGATAATTGCCAATAATTTCTGTTGTCTATTCCATTTGCACAACAGCATGTGAAATTGTCAATCAGTGTTGCTTCCTAAGTGGACAATTTGATTTCACCAAAGTTTTATTTACTTGGAGTTATATTCTGTTGTTTGAAGCGTTCCTTTTATTTTTTTGAGCAGTGTACTTTTCCGTAGCTTACAAACCATGCTTGGTTTCCTTTTATCCTTGATCCTGGGGGTTGTTCCATATATAAATGTCTAATGTTAAGACTCTCCATTCAAAAATACTGCCTTTATATCCAGATGTTTCAACTGCATTTGTTTCGTTGCTGCAACTGCAAACAAAGTTCTGATTGTGGTGTGTTTGACAATTGAAGCAAATGTCTCATCATTGTCTTCTCCATATTTCTGAGAATAGCCTTTAGCTACGAGTCTTGCTCAGTATCGATCAGCTGTGACATCTGCTTGGCATTTTACTTTAACCCCTTTACCCCCCGAGGGTGGTTTGCATGTTAATGACCGAGCCAATTTTCACTATTCTGACCACTGTCCCTTTATGAGGTAATAACTATGGAACGCTTCCATAGATCACAGTGATTCTGAAAATGTTTTCTCGTGACATATTGTACTTCATGATAGTGGTAAAATTTCTTTGATATAACTTGCGTTTTATTTGTGAAAAAAACTGAAATTGGGTAAAAATTTCACAATTCTCCAACTTAGAATATTCATGCCCTTAAATCACAGAGATATGGCACACAAAATACTTAATAACATTTCCCACATGTTTACTTTACATCAGCACAATTTTGGAACTTAAATTTTTGTTGTTAGCAAGTTATAAGGGTTAAATTTAAACAGCGATTTCTCATTTTTACAACACCATTTTTTTTGGAGACCACATCACATTTGAAGTCAGCTGTGAGGGGTCTATATGATGGAAAATACCCAAAAGTGACATCATTCTAAAAACTGTACCCTCAAGGTGCTCAAACCCACATTTAAGAAGTTTGTTAACCCTTTAGGTGCTTGACAGGAATTTTTGGAATGTTTAAAAAAAAATTAACATTTACCGTATATACTCGAGTATAAGCCGAGATTTTCAGCCCAAAATTTTGGGCTGAAAGTGCCCCTCTCGGCTTATACTCGAGACACGGTGGGCGGCAGGGTCGGTGGGTGAGGGGGAGAGGGCGCTGAGGCATACTCACCTAGTCCCGGCGATCCTGACGCTCCCTCTGCCCTCACACGGTCTTCGGGTGCTGCAGCTCTTCCCCTGTTCAGCGGTCACGTGGGACCGCTCATTAGAGAAATGAGTATGCAGCTCCACCTCCCATAGGGGTGGAGCCGCATATTCCTTTCTCTAATCAGCGGTGTCGGTGACCGCTGATAGAGGAAGAGGCTGCAGCACCGAAGACCGTGTGACAGGCAGTGGGAGCGGGACACCGGAAGCAGGTAAGTATGTAATATTCACCTGTCCGCGTTCCACATGCCGGGCGCCGCTCTGTCTTTGCGTCCTCTTGCTCTGACTGTGCAGGTCAGAGGGCGCGATGATGACGCATATAGTGTGCGCGGCGCCCTCTGCCTGATCAGTCAGTGCGGAGAGACGCCGGGACGGGACGCTGTGGAGCTGCAAGCAAGAGAGGTGAGTATGGCATTTTTTTTTTTTTTTATTGCAGCAGCAGCAGCAATGGCACAGCTTTATATGGCACAGCTATGGGGCAATAATGAACGGCGCAGAGCACTATATGGCAGCTATGGGGCAATAATGAACGGCGCAGAGCACTATATGGCACAGCTATGGGGCAATAATGAACGGTGCAGAGCACTATATGGCAGCTATGGGGCAATAATGAACGGCGCAGAGTACTATATGGCAGCTATGGGGCAATAATGAACAGTGCAGAGCACTATATGGCACATCTATGGGGCAATAATGAACGGTGCAGAGCACTATATGGCACAGCTATGGGGCAATAATGAACGGTGCAGAGCACTATATGGCAGCTATGGGGCAATAATGAACGGTGCAGAGCAATATATGGCAGCTATGGGGCAATAATGAACGGCGCAGAGCACTATATGGCACAGCTATGGGACAATAATGAACGGCGCAGAGCACTATATGGCACAGCTATGGGGCAATAATGAACGGTGCAGAGCACTATATTGCAGCTATGGGGCAATAATGAACGGCGCAGAGCACTATATGGCACAGCTATGGGGCAATAATGAACGGCGCAGAGCACTATATGGCAGCTATGGGGCAATAATGAACGGCGCAGAGCACTATATGGCACAGCTGTGGGACAATAATGAACGGCGCAGAGCACTATATGGCACAGCTATGGGGCAATAATGAACGGTACAGAGCACTATATGGCAGCTATGGGGCAATAATGAACGGCGCAGAGCACTATATGGCACAGCTATGGGACAATAATGAACGGCGCAGAGCACTATATGGCACAGCTATGGGGCAATAATGAACGGTGGAGAGCACTATATAGCAGCTATGGGGCAATAATGAACGGCGCAGAGCACTATATGGCAGCCATGGGGCAATAATGAACGGCGCAGAGCACTATATGGCAGCTATGGGGCAATAATGAACGGCGCAGAGCACTATATGGCAGCTATGGGGCAATAATGAACGGCGCAGAGCACTATATGGCAGCTATGGGGCAATAATGAATGGTGCAGAGCACTATATGGCACAGCTACGGGGCAATAATGAACGGCGCAGAGCACTATATGGCACAGCTATGGGGCAATAATGAACGGCGCAGAGCACTATATGGCAGCTATGGGGCAATAATGAACGGCGCAGAGCACTATATGGCACAGCTATGGGGCAATAATGAACGGCGCAGAGCACTATATGGCACAGCTATGGGGCAATAATGAACGGTGCAGAGCACTATATGGCACAGCTATGGGGCAATAATGAACGGTGCAGAGCACTATATGGCACAGCTATGGGGAAATAATGAATGGCGCAGAGCACTATATGGCACAGCTATGGGGTAATAATGAACGGTGCAGAGCACTATATGGCACAGCTATGGGGCAATAATGAACGGTGCAGAGCACTATATGGCACAGCTATGGGACAATAATGAACGGTGCAGAGCACTATATGGCAGCTATGGGGCAATAATGAACGGTGCAGGGCACTATATGGCACAGCTATGTCGCAATAATGAACGGTGCAGAGCACTATATGGCAGCACAGCTATGGGGCAATAATGAGCGGTGCAGAGCACTATATGGCACAGCTATGGGGCAATAATGAACGGCGCAGAGCACTATATGGCACAGCTATGGGGCAATAATGAACGGCGCAGAGCACTATATGGCACAGCTATGTGGCAATAATGAACGGCGCAGAGCACTATATGGCACAGCTATGGGGCAATAATGAATGGTGCAGAGCACTATATGGCACATCTATGGGGCAATAATGAACGGCGCAGAGCACAATATGGCACAGCTATGGGGCAATAATGAACGGTGCAGAGCACTATATGGCACAGCTATGGGGCAATAATGAACGGTGCAGAGCACTATATGGCACAGCTATGGGGCAAGAATGAACGGTGCAGAGCACTATATGGCACAGCTATGGGGCAAGAATGAACGGTGCAGGGCACTATATGGCACAGCTTTCTATGGTACATCTATGGGGAAATAATGAACGGTGCAGAGCACTATATGGCACAGCTATGGGGCCATAATGAACGCTATGGAGCATCTATTTTTATTTTTGAAATTCACCGGTAGCTGCTGCATTTTCCAACCTAGGCTTATACTCGAGTCAATAAGTTTTCCCAGTTTTTTGTGGCAAAATTAGGGGGGTCGGCTCATACTCGGGTCGGCTTATACTCGAGTATATTCGGTAACTGTTTTTTCACAAAAAAATGTACTTCAGATCCATTTTTTCATTTTACCAAGGATACCAGGAGAAATTGGACCCCAAAAGTTGTTGCAAATTTGTCCTGAGTACACTGATACCCCATATTGGTAAACCACTGTTTGGGTCCATGGCAGAGCTCGGAAGGGAAGGAGCGCCGTTTGAGTTTTCAATGCAAATTTGGCTGGTATTGAGATTGGACGCTATGTTGCGTTTGTAGAGCCCCTGATTTGCCTAAACAGTGAAAACCCCCCCCCCCCCCCAAAAGTGACACCATTTTGGAAACTAGACCCTCTAAGGAACTTATCTAGATGTGTGGTGAGCACTTTCAACCCCCAAGTGCTTCACAGAAGCTTATAACATACAGCCGTAAAAATAAAAAATCATATTTTTTTTACAAAAATGATTTTTCGCCCCAAATTTTTATATTTTCACAAGGGTAACAGGAAAAATTCGACCCCAAAAGTTATTGTACAATTTGTCCCGAGTATGCTGATACCCTATATGTGGGGGTAAATCACTGTTTGGGTGCACAGCAGAGCTTGAAAGGGAAGGAGCAGCAATTGACTTTTTGAACGCAGAATTGGCTGGAATTGAGATCGGACGCCATGTCGCATTTGGAAAGCCCCTGATGTGCCTTAAAAAGTGGAAACCCCCCAATTCTAATTCCAACCCTAACCCCAACACACCCCTAACCCTAATCTCAACCCTAACCATAACCCTAACCACAAACCTTACCCTAACACACCCCTAACCCTAATCCCAACCCTAACCCTAATCCAAACCTAACCATAACTTTAGCCCCAACCCTAACCCTAACTTTAGCCCTAACCCTAATGGGAAAATGGAAATAAATACATTTTTTATTTTAATAATTTTCCCTAACTAAGGGGGTGATAAAGGGGATTTGATTTACTATTTATAGTGGGTTTTTATGTTTGGCAGCTGTCACACACTAAAAGACGCTTTTTATTGTAAAAAATAGTTTTTTGCATCATCACATTTTGAGAGCTATAATTTTTCCATATTTAGGCCCACAGAGTCATGTGAGGTCTTGTTTTTTTTGTGGGATGAGTTGACATTTTTATTGGTACCATTTTTGGGCACATGACATTTTTTGATCGCTTTTATTACGATTTTTGGGAGGCAGAATGAAGAAAAACCAGCAATTCATGAATTTCTTATAACGTTTCGCCTGTGGTAAAATTGATATAGCAGTTTTATTCTTCAGGTCAGTACGATGACAGCGATACCTCATTTATATCATTTTTTTTATGTTTTGCCGCTTTTATGCAAGAAAAACTATTTTATATAAAAATTATTATTTTTGCATCACTTTATTCTGAGACCTATAACTTTTTTTCTGATGATGCTGTATGGTGGCTCCTTTTTTGCAGGACAAGATGACGTTTTCAGCGGCACCATGTTTATTTATATCCGTCTTTTTGATCTTGTGTTATTCCACTTTTTGTTCGGTGGTATGATGATAAAGCAGTTTTTTTGCCTTGTTTTTTTTATGGGGTTCACTAAAGGGGTTAACTAGTGGGCCAGTTTTATAGGTTGGAGCATTACGGACCCGGCGATACTAAATATGTGTACTCTTATTGTTTTTTTTTCTTATTTACATAAAGAAATGTATTTATTGAAAAATATTTATTTTTTTCTTCTTTATTTAGGAATATAAAAAAAAATAAAAATTTTTACGCATGCAAATATTTTTTTTTACTTTTTTACATTGTCCCAGGATTGGGCATTACTATATAAAGTCAGATCGCACTGCTCTGTATCAGATCAGCGATCTGACAGGCAGTGAAAGGAAGTTTGCCGGTGCCTGCTCTCAGCAGGCACTGAGAAGCCACCTCCCTACAGGACCCGGAAGGACCCCGCGGCCATCTTTGAGCCGGGGTGTCTGAAAGGAGAACCTCAGGACAATGCGATAACATCACTTTGTCCTGAGAGAAGAATGCAAGGAGCCCCCTCCCTTCACAATGCGATGCTTCTCGATGCCTCTACTGGCACTGGAACTCTGCGATCTTGTTTGATCGCTTTGTTCCGGGGATTAAAGTGCCGGGAGCAGTCCGTGACCCTTCCTGGCACTTAGTGCCGGGTGTCAGCTGATTCTCACAGCTGCGATCGGCCACACACCACCTGTGTGCGCGGTCGATCGCGATGACGTACTATCCCGTCCATGGTCAGTCGGGCCCAGGGCACATGGATGGGATAGTACGTCAGATGGCAGAAAGGGGTTAAAAACCCATTTACATGCTATAGCCTTTTTTTTTGTAGTTCTGTCAGTGTCCATGTCTTTGAATCATGCATGGATTTTATTTCTGTTTCTGCAGCCTTTATCCATTTGTTGGCCTCTTCTTCTGAAAGTTGAGATATGTCCTCCCAAGGTGTAGGTTCATAAATTTTATTTGTACTTACCTTGTATGAAAGATGTTGAGGTAGTCTTCCCTTGTTTTCTCTTATTGAGTGCCTTGGTTCTGTGTCTGTATGGAGCTGTATCTCTTGACTTTCAGTTTTTTTTATTTTCATCGATTTCCACTTCTTTCTCATCAGATGTTCACGCAATTATATCACTGTCGTTTCTCTCATTTTTCGTCTCCAGTGATGTCATTATGTCATCATTTAGATCTTCAATGAATGTTACTCACTGTGATTCTGTCTGTCTTGGGATCTAGGATTCTGTATCCTTTGCAATTGTCACTTTATCCAACAAATATTCCTTCAATAGCTCTGTTTTGAAGTTTGTAGCTTTTTCTTCTGGAATAAACACAAAAACTTTGCAACCAAAAACTATTAAATTATTCACACTTGCTTTCTTCCCTTGCCACAGTTCATATGGGTTTTTTTTTTCAGTTTTCTTGAAAAAAGTCTATTTTGCAGATAAGTAGCTGCCATTGCTACTTCACCCCAGTATTTCTCTTTGGAGTCTGTTAGCATACATCTTATCATTTCAGAGTTCTGTTTTTCCTTTCAGCTACACCGTTCTGTTCAGTTGTGTATGTGGAGCGCCCCCAGACACAGGGCCACAGGTTACTCGGTACCGGTCCTCTCTGTCTCAGTTCTGGGGCTGTCACGGTGGCTGGATCCGGTCCGTGACCCTGATAAGGGGCGTCCAATAAAAGGGGTGATGGTAGCTTGTCAAGGTTTCGTGACACCACCTGTGGTATTCGGCCAGTGAGACCGACGCTGCTTGGGGTCCACTGGGGTGATGTTATGGCAGCTAGATGGTATACCTTCCCACAGGTGAAGTGTGTCCCCAGGGCTTCCCGATAATGTAGATGGCGATGGTGTGAGGTGCAGTCAATAACGAGGACACAAGGTTGCAGTCTCTTTACCTCTTTACTGAAGGCTTCAGGATCCACAATCCAGAGCACGGTTATCAGGGCTGTCTGAGACCGGCCGGTCCGAAGGCACATCCAGAGTTCCCTTTGCAGGTGGAAATCGTGGCCTACCACTAGCGCCTGTGTGTTGTAGTGCTTCCCTGCTGAGCATTCGGGATTGTCCTCACAACTTCTGTTCTCGTTCGTTCCAGTTCTTTCTAGTTCTTTCTATTCTCCGTCTCCCAGGTTTGTTATGGCTAGGACGCACCCATTTGACGGGAAGGCTCTGAGCTCTTCCAGGACCCTAGAGATGCCCCTCTCCACGCGTTGCCCCCTATGTCTGCTTAGGTGATGTAAGGTAGACAGCCAACCTATAATTAACTGTCCTGCAGTATTTGAAGTAAGGCATAAAGTCAGTTACTTCCTCGGTGTTTTGGGCACCGGCTACGTGCCTCAGTAGGATGTTGCCGTTCTCCAGGCACGACTCCTACTGGCTCTCCTTTGTGCTTTGATCTCGTTTCTCACTGTCCACAATATCCTTCGCTTCGTGTCTTTTCTTTGGATGCCACCGCAGATAGCGCAGGCGCGGCTCCGTAACGTTCTATCCTTGTCGCTAGGTGCCTGCCAGGTTCCCACGCCTGACAGGGACCCCCCTGAATCTTCCCCCTGCAACACCCCTGCCACGGGATGTTGCCTGAACAAAACCCAGTCAGCTTCTGACTAACTTCCTATCCAACCCCTAGTTTTACCAGTGTGAGGAGTGGCCTAATAAATAAAACCCTTTGCTCCCCCTAGTGGCCGGAGTGTGAAGTATAATGTGTGCTGGTGATACCTGGTCAGATGAACTCCTTTAGTGCCATCAGGCGTACCATCACTCCCCTTAGTGGCAGAGCGATACTACTGCAATGACCAGGTCTCTGGGGCGCTGTATATGGAACAGTCTTTTGATGCTTTATTCCATTCTGTCTTAAGGAGTTTTCTATTTGGTGTCCTGTAAATTCGCCTCCATTTTCACTTCTGATGATAATAATAATAATCTTTATATAGCGCTAACATATTCCGCAGCGCTTTACAGGTTGCACACATTATCATCACTGTCCCATTTGGGGCTCACAATCTAAATTCCCTATGAGTATGTCTTTGGAATGTGGGAGTAAACCAGAGTACCCGTAGGAAACCCACGCAAACAGGGAGAGAACATACAAACTCTTTGCAGATGTTGTCCTTGGTGGGGTTTGAACCCAGGACTCCAGCGTTGCAAGGCTGCTGTGCTAACCACTGCGCCACCGTGCTGCCCTGATTGGCTTCCTCTGACACTTTTTATTTATAATAATAATAATAATTTTTATTTATATAGCGCCAACATATTCCGCAGCGCTTTACAAATTATAGAGGGGACTTGTACATACAATAGACATTACAGCATAACAGAAATACAGTTCAAAACAGATACCAAGAGGAGTGAGGGCCCTGCTCGTAAGCTTACAAACTATGAGGAAAAGGGGAGACACGAGAGGTGGATGGTAACAATTGCTATAGTTATTCGGACCAGCCATAGTGTAAGGCTTGGGTGTTCATGTAAAGCTGCATGAACCAGTTAATTAATTTTTTTTTTTTTTTTTTTTTTTTTTTAATATAGGCCACACAGGGATCGTTAGGTTAATGCATTGAGGCGGTAGGCCAGTCTGAACAAATGAGTTTTTAGGGCACGCTTAAAACTGTGGTTATTTGACTTTGTCACAGTTTTCTAAATTTTCAAAAACTTCACTTTTGTTCTTTATCAAGTATGTGACTGTGTATCTTGAGTAGTCATCTATGAAGGTCACCATATATCTATAACCTCCTGATGTGGTCACTTTCATGGGTCCACATTATCAGTGTGTACCAGGTCAAATGGTCTTGTGCTTTTTGTCTCACTCTTTTTAGGTATAGATACTCTTGTAGCTTTAGATTTTATACAACATTCACATTTTGCGGTAATTGAGCAATCAGATATCAGTAGGTCTTTTGTCAAATTCTTCTTTTGTAACACCATTATACTCTAAGGATGTTTGTGTCCTAGATGTCTATTCCACATATGAATACAATTCTTGTGATCATGTGTACATAACTTCATCTGTTCCTTTACTGTGTCTAGATGATATAATTGTTCACCTGCTGTGACATTAATTCCTACCTTATCTCCCGCTAGGATTGTTCAATTATTATCTTTGAATTTTACAGTAAATCCTTAGGTTGTCAGATGCTTTAAAGGATGTGTTATATGTCCCAGGACTAGAAGGAGGATTGTTATGATCCTCCCTCTAGTCCTGGGACATATAACACATCCTTTACTAGTAATTTTGAATTATGCCCAAATCTATCAGAACAGATTAGCATTCCTTGTCCAATACCTTCTGCGGTTAATTTACTCCCATCTGCAAGATAAATTGCTTCCTTCTTATTTTCATCAAGTTCAGTAAAGAAGCTTTTATCACTAGTCATGTGACTTGGTGCTCCTGAGTCAATAAACCAGCCTGACGATGACTCTTTATCAGTTACGTTAAATGTGCCATTCCAGTGATCTGCATGTGGGTTAGAAATTGTGCTTTTTACATTCTGTTTATTCTCCTTTTGGTGTAATTTCTGTTGTTCTGCTTTCCATATAGTACAGGCTTTCTTTAAATGTCCCTTTTTCTTACATCTGAAACATTCTCTTGTCTCTCTATTATGGGACTTCTTTTCTGTCGCTTTAAGAGCATTTTCACTATCCCCTTCAGTGGAATCGATTGTTTGCTCTTTCCTTCTATGATATTCATCTATAAGTCTGGTCTTTACAAACTCTAGTGTCTAGTGTCTTCAGGTCTTGTCTCTAGTGCATTTATCAAAGCAGTGTATGAGTCTGGTGTGGCTTTCCTTAAGGTACCTTCACACTCAGCGACGCTGCAGCGATACTGACAACGATGCCGATCACTGCAGCGTCGCTGTTTGGTCGCTGGAGAGCTGTCACACAGACAGCTCTCCAGCGACCAAGGATTCCGAGGTCCCCGGTAACCAGGGTAAACATCGGGTTACTAAGCGCAGGGCCGCGCTTAGTAATCCGATGTTTACCTTGGTTACCAGCGTAAACGTTAAAAAAACAAACACTACATACTTACCTTCAGCTGTCTGTCCTCCGGCGCTCTGCTTTCCTCTGCACTATCAGCGCTGGTCAGCCGGAAAGCAGAGCGGTGACGTCATCGCTGTGCTTTCCGGCTGGCCGGAGCTGACACAGGATGCAGGAGGAGTGCAGAAAAGCAGAGCGCCGGGGACAGACAGCTGAAGGTAAGTATGTAGTGTTTGTTTTTTTAACATTTACGCTGGTAACCAGGGTAAACATCGGGTTACTAAGCGCGGCCCTGCACTTAGTAACCCGATGTTTACCCTGGTTACCAGTGAAGACATCGCTGGATCGGCGTCACACACGCCGATCCAGCGATGTCAGCGGGAGATCCAGCAACAAAATAAAGTTCTGAACTTTCCTCAGCGACCAACGATCTCCCAGCAGGGGCCTGATCATTGGTCGCTGTCACACATAACGATTTCCTTAACGATATCGTTGCTACGTCACAAAAAGCAACGATATCGTTAACGATACCGTTATGTGTGAAGGTACCTTAAGTGTCTTCACCGACAGATCTCAACTGTGTTACCACCTCCATCATGGAGTTTATATGTTCCTGCATGTCTTTTCTTGCACTTAATCTCATCTTTTAAAGTTTTCTTAGCAGGAATACTTTGTGATTTTAGCTGGATTTTTTGTGTAGCTTTCTCAATGCTTCCCACACTCCCTTTGCTGTATCCTCATTACTTATGTGGATATCCTCCTCTAATAAGCTGATAGTAGCTCTTGCTTGTCTGTTTTTCTTATTCCATGTCTGATTGTTATCATTGGGTCTGTCTGTAGTGATTACCTCCGATAAATCATCCTTAGCCAATAACATCTCCACTTTGAACTTCCATAACTGATAGTTCTCATTGTTCAGCTTAGCTACTGTGAGTCTCAGCTCTGAACTGCTGCTCATCTTTAACTTATTTGTCTTACTTGTTTGGAGAGAATTGCTCTGAAGTATTCTTTTGCATTCACCAAGTCCTTTTTGTCTTCTATGCTGGGCCCATAACCTGTTGCATAGTTTGGTCTCAGAAGAAACTTGTGAGAGTAGATTATACACAGGTCAACAAAAAAATATTTTTTGTAATCATCGCAGGTGACTTTGTACTTTTCTGAATCATCCTTTTGTCCTGAATTAAAAAATGTATATAACTTTTCTGAGGCACGTATAGTTTCCATGGAGCAGCATCATTATTATCAGGTATAGGAAATATACTGGGGACATTAACCCCTTTACCCCCAAGGGTGGTTTGCACGTTAATGACCAGGCCATTTTTTACAATTCTGACCACTGTCCCTTTATGAAGTTATAACTCTTGAACGCTTCAACGGATTTTGGTGATTCTGACATTGTTTTCTCATGACATATGGTACTTCATGATATTGGTAACATTTCTTTGATATTACCTGCGTTTATTTGTGAAAAAAATGGAAATTTGGCAAAAATTTTGAAAATTTTGCAATTTTCCAACTTTCAATTTTTATGCAATTAAATCACAGAGATATGTCACACAAAATACTTAATAAGTAACATTTCCCACATGTCTACTTTACATCAGCACAATTTTGGAACCAAAATTTTTTTTGTTAGGGAGTTATAAGGGTTAAAATTTGACCAGCAATTTCTCATTTTTACAACACCATTTTTTTAGGGACCACATCTCATTTGAATTCATTTTGAGGGGTCTATATGATAGAAAATAACCAAGTGTGACACCATTCTAAAAACTGCATCTCAAGGTGCTCAAAACCACATTCAAGAAGTTTATTAACCCTTCAGGTGTTTCACAGGAATTTTTTGAATGTTTAAATAAAAATGAACATTTAACTTTTTTTCACAAAAAATTTAATTCAGCTCCAATTTGTTTTATTTTACCAAGGGTAACAGGAAAAAATGGACCCCAAAAGTTGTTGTACAATTTGTCCTGAGTAGACCGATACCCCATATGTGGGGGTAAACCACTGTTTGGGCACATGGCAGAGCTCGGAAGCGAAGGAGCGCCGTCTGACTTTTCAGTGCAAATTTGACAGGAATTGAGATGAGACGCCATGTTGCGTTTGGAGAGCCACTGATGTGCCTAAACATTGAAACCCCCCACATGTGACACCATTTTGGAAAGTAGAACCCCTAAGGAACTTATCTAGATGTGTGGTGAGCACTTTGACCCACTAAGTGCTTTACAGAAGTTTATAATGCAGAGCCGTAAAAATAAAAAATCATATTTTTTCACAAAAATGATTTTTTTCGCCCCCAATTTTTTATTTTCCCAAGGGTAAGAGAAGAAATTGGACCCCAAAAGTTGTTGTACAATTTGTCCTGAGTACACTCATTGTTATGATAAGGTAATTCAGTACCACAATGGACATAGAGGTCAGAGCACATACAGTGACCTGACAATAACCCAAAAACATAGAACGAGCTCTGAGACGTGGGAACTCTGCTGACCGCAATCCCTAATCCTCTCCAACACACACGAGAGGCAGCCGTGGATTGCGCCTAACACTCCCTATGCAACTCGGCACAGCCTGAGAAACTAGCTAGCCTGAAGATAGAAAATAAGCCTACCTTGCCTCAGAGAAATACCCCAAAGGAAAAGGCAGCCCCCACATATAATGACTGTGAGTTAAGATGAAAAGACAAACGTAGAGATGAAATAGATTTAGCAAAGTGAGGCCCGACTTTCTGAACAGAACGAGGATAGGAAAGGTAACTTTGCGGTCAACACAAAACCCTACAAAAACCACGCAAAGGGGGCAAAAAGACCCTCCGTACCGAACTAACGGCACGGAGGTACACCCTCTGCGTCCCAGAGCTTCCAGCAAGCAGGAAAAAACAAATAGACAAGCTGGACAGAAAAAAACAGCAAACAAAATAGCAAAGCAGAACTTAGCTATGCAGAGCAGCAGGCCACAGGAACGATCCAGGAGGAAACAGGTCCAATACTAGAACATTGACTGGAAGCCAGGATCAAAGCACTAGGTGGAGTTAAATAGAGCAGCACCTAACGACTTCACCACATCACCTGAGGAAGGAAACTCAGAAGCCACAGTACCACTTTCCTCCACCAACGGAAGCTCACAGAGAGAATCAGCCGAAGTACCACTTGTGACCACAGGAGGGAGCTCTGCCACAGAATTCACAACAACTCATACCCCATATGTGGGGGTAAACCAATGTTTGGGCGCATGGCAGAGCTCGGAAGGGAAGGAACGCCATTTGACTTTTCAAAGCAAAATTTACTGGAATTGAGATGGGACGCCATGTTGCGTTTAGAGAGCCACTGATGTGCCTAAACATTGAACCCCCCCCCCACAAGTGACACCATTTTGGAAAGTAGACCCCCTAAGGAACTTATCTAGATGTGTGGTGAGCACTTTGACCCAACTAGGGCTTCACAGAAGTTTATAATGCAGAGCCGTAAAAATAAAAAATCATATTTTTTCACAAAAATGATCTTTTTGCCGCCAATTTTTTATTTTCCCAAGGGTAAGAAATTAGACCCCAAAAGTCGTTGTATAATTTGTCCTGAGTACGCAGATACCCCATATGTGGGGGTAAACCACCGTTTGGGCGCATGGGAGGGCTCAGAAGGGAAGGAGCGCCATTTGGAATGAAGACTTAGATGGAATGGTCTGCAGGCATCACATGGCATTTGCAGAGCCCCTAATGTACCTAAACAGTAGAAACCCCCCACAAGTGACCCCATATTGGAAGCTAGACTCACCAAGGAACTTATCTAGATGTGTTGTGAGAACTTTGAACCCCCAAGTATTTCACTACAGTTTATAACGCAGAGCCGTGAAAATAAAAAATAAAAAATTTCCCACAAAAATTATTTTTTAGCCCCCAGTTTTGTATTTTCCCAAGGGTAACAGTAGAAAAAAGTTGTTGTCCAATTTGTCCTGAGTAAGCTGATACCCCATATGTAGGGGTAAACCCCTGTTTGGGCACACGGGAGAGCTCGGAAGGGAAGGAGCACTGTTTTACTTTTTCAACGCAGAATTGGCTGGAATTGAGATTGGACGCCATGTCGCGTTTGGAGAGCCCCTGATGTGCCTAAACAGTGGAAACCCCCAATTATAACTGAAACCCTAATCCAAACACACCCCTAACCCTAATCCCAACGGTAACCCTAACCACACCTCTAACCCTGACACACCTCTAACCCTAATCCCAACCCTATTCCCAACCGTAAATGTAGCCCCAACCCTAACTCTAACTTTAGCCAAAACCCTAACCCTAACTTTAGCTCCAACCCTAACTGTAGCCTTAACCCTAGCCCTAACCCTAACCCTAGCCCTAACCCTAGCTCTAACCCTAACCCTAGCCCTAACCCTAATGGGAAAATGGAAATAAATCCTTTTTTTAATTTTTAAATTTTTCCCTAACTAAGGGGGTGATGAAGGGGGGTTTAATTTACTATTTATAGTGGGTTTTTAGCGGATTTTTATGATTGGCAGCCGTCACACACTGAAAGACGCTTTTTATTGCAAAAAATATTTTTTGTGTTACCACATTTTGAGAGCTATAATTTTTCTATATTTGGGTCCACAGAGTCATGTGGGGTCTTGTTTTTTGCGGGACGAGTTGACGTTGTTATTGGTAACATTTTTGGGCACATGACATTTTTTGATCGCTTTTTATTCTGATTTTTGTGAGGCAGAATGACCAAAAACCAGCTATTCATGAATTTCTTTTGGGGGAGATGTTTATACCGTTCCGCGTTTGGTAAAATTTATAAAGCAGTTTTATTCTTCGGGTCAGTACGATTACAGCGATACCTCATTTATATCATTTTTTTATGTTTTGGTGCTTTTATACGATAAAAACTATTTTATAGAAAAAATAATTATGTTTGCATTGCTTTATTCTGAGGACTAGGGTTGAGCGACTTTTAGTTTTTTAGGGTCGACTCGGGTTTCGCGAAACCTGACTATCTCAAAAGTCGAGTCAAGTGGAATCGGCCGATTATCGCGAAAAGTCGGGGATCGACCGAAACACGAAACCCAATGCAAGTCAATGGGGGAGCATAGTCGGCAGTGAGTGGAGGCCAGGAAAACATGTACAGTGCCCATTTTAATGGCAAAACCATGCATTCTTGTTACATTCTTGTTACTGAAGCTTGTCAATCTTATTTACCTTATAATAATAGTAAGGCATTGGAAATTGGGGGTCATTTGGCTAAAGTTGTGGGGGGTAGGGCTGGTTCAAGTATTTAGTGGGCCCAGGAAATCTGGACCACGTGACGGCAGTGGAGCAGGGACTTTGCAAGTGCTGTGATCCTGAGCAAGCAGGGGGGGCCCACTCGTTGGCATTGGCACTGGCACAGGGCCCCTCAAAGTACGGCGGTGTGTTTGCACGGCGGGGGCGCCTCCCACCGGCAGCGACACTTTTGCGTACTATGAGAGGCCCTGTGCCAGTGACGTCGCCAATGAGTATTCCTCCCCCCACCTGATGAAGGAACCTGCACTTTCATCTGCACCTTCCTCTTTGTCCCCGTGTAAGGTGGTATGGTATGCAGGAAGGGGAACCTGACTTTCAGCAGGGTCACAATCTTGCTGTGTAGCGTGCACGGGGAATGTTGCGTTATGGGTCAATGTACCAGCAGACTCATCTATCACTGGCTGGGCAATGGGCAGGATGAGGAGGAAACACAGATATAGGCCCAAAGAATAAAGTTGGCTAAATGCATTTCAAAATTGGTAACAGGACTAACCAGGGGGCATTGCTTTGTTCAGTGGAGTACAACTGTAATGAGAGGCTGACACAGTGAGTAGGCCCAAATCAGTAAGAAGGCTAAATGCAGTTCAAAATTGGTAACAGAAGTAAACAGGCGGCACTGGTTTGTTCAGTGGAGAACACCAAGGAGCGGCAGACACCGATAGTAGGCCCCAACCCAACTAGTAGGCCAAATGCAGTCTAACATTAACAACTACTTAACGAGAGCCTGAAAATGGAATTTCAGGACAGGAAACCAGGAGAACAGCAAGGAGCGGCAGACACTGTTAGTAGGCCCCAACCCAACTAGTAGGCCAAATGCAGTTCCATTTAACAACTATTTAACAAGAGCCTGAAGATAGAAGCTCAGGAAAGGCAACCAGGAGAACACCTTGGAGCGGCAGACACTGTTAGTAGGCCCCAACCAAACTAGTAGCCCCACTGCAGTTTTAAAATTCCGATAGGCTGAAAACCTGATAATTGCAGGTCATTTTTTTAAAGAGGACAGCTGTATTGAGTGGCGCAGCCAGACACTGCAAGTAGGCCTTACACCACAAAGTTGGCTCGACGCAGGTTTAAAAAAGGTTACATGGGTACACGGTCTTCATTGGTGTGTTCAGAGGAGAACAATTGGAAGGAGGGACCGCAGAAAGACTTAGTAGGCCTAAAATAACAAAATAGGCTCTATGCAGCTTCGATTATGTGGCAACCTGGAGAACACCTTGCAGCGGGAGACACCGTCTCTACAAGCCAGACCCAACTTGTAGGCCTAATGCAGTGTTGTTTCAACAACTACTTAATGAGAGCTAGAAGATAGAAGCTATTGAGAGGCAACCTGGAGAACACCATGGAGAGGCAACCTGGAGAACACCTTGGAGAGGCAGACACCGTCTCTACAACCCAGACCCAACTTGTAGGCCTAATGCAGTGTTGTTTCAACAACTACTTAACAAAAGCATGAAGATTGAAGCTATGGAGAGGCAACCTGGAGAACACCTTGCAGCGGGAGACACCGTCTCTACAACCCAGACCCAACTTGTAGGCCTAATGCAGTGTTGTTTCAACAACTACTTAACAAGAGCATGAAGATTGAAGCTATGGAGAGGCAACCTGGAGAAAACCTTGGAGCGGGAGACACCGTCTCTACAACCCAGACCCAACTTGTAGGCCTAATGCAGTGTTGTTTCAACAACTACTTAACAAGAGCATGAAGATTGAAGCTATAGAGAGGCAACCTGGAGAACACCTTGGAGCGGGAGACACCGTCTCTACAACCCAGACCCAACTTGTAGGCCTAATGCAGTGTTGTTTCAACAACTACTTAACAAGAGCATGAAGATTGAAGCTATGGAGAGGCAACCTGGAGAACACCTTGGAGCGGGAGACACCGTCTCTACAACCCAGACCCAACTTGTAGGCCTAATGCAGTGTTGTTTCAACAACTACTTAACAAGAGCATGAAGATTGAAGCTATGGAGAGGCACCCTGGAGAACACCTTGGAGCGGCAGATACCGTCTCTACAACCCAGACCCAACTTGTAGGCCTAATGCAGTGTTGTTTCAACAACTACTTAACAAGAGCATGAAGATTGAAGCTATGGAGAGGCACCCTGGAGAACACCTTGGAGCGGGAGACACCGTCTATATAACCCAGACCCAACTTGTAGGCCTAATGCAGTGTTGTTTCAACAACTACTTAACAAGAGCATGAAGATTGAAGCTATGGAGAGGCAACCTGGAGAACACCTTGGAGAGGGAGACACCGTCTCTACAACCCAGACCCAACTTGTAGGCCTAATGCAGTGTTGTTTCAACAACTACTTAACAAGAGCTTCGAGATAGAAGCGAAGGAAAGGCAACAGAGAGAACACCTTGGAGCAGAAGACTCAGTATGTAGACCACAACGAAACTTGTGGCCCCAATGCAGTTTTATAATTCTGACAAGCTGAAAATCCGCCATTTTTTTTTTAGAGGAGGACAGCTGTATTAAGTGGCGCAGACAGACACTGCTAGTAGGCCTTACACCACAAAGTAGGCTCACTGCAGGATGACAAAAAGTTACATGGGTACACGGTCGGCATTGGTGTGCTCAGCGGAGGACAAATGAAAGGAGGGACCGCAGACAGACTTAGTAGGCCTAAAATAAAAAAAAATTAGCCTCAAAGCAGTTTCAATTATCTTGCAGGGGTACACAGGCAGCATTGGTGTGTTCAGCGGAGGACAATTGGAAGGAGGGACCGCAGACAGACTTAGTAGGCCTAAAATAAAAAAAATTAGGCTCAAAGCAGTTTCAATTATCTTGCAGCAGTACACAGGCAGCATTGTTGTGTTCAGCGGAGGACAATTGGAAGGAGGGACTGCAGACAGACTTAGTAGGCTTAAAATAAAAAAATTAGGCTCAAAGCAGTTTGAATTATCTTGCAGAGGTACACAGGCAGCATTGGTGTTGTCAGCAGAGGACGATTGGAAGGAGTGTCTGACACAGTTAGTACTCCCAAAAAATAAATAGATGTTAATGTCTCGCAAAACAACAAAACCAAAAAACAAAAGGGTGGCATACTTAGGTACAGGGGTGGGCTCCTCTGCTGAGTTTCAAACATAGTAATTTGGCGCTAAGTATTTACTGGTGTCAATATAGGACACTGACCCTGACTATTTTAACTAGCATCATACATGTCAACAAATTGGTATTGTCAGTGCCAGGCATTGAAGGATGTCAGCGCATAGATTAAACATTGGTGGAGCTGTGAGAGATAATTTTGCAAGTGGTAGAGCACTGTTTGAGCTGGGGGGAACTTTCTTGTGGCCGGCGGTACAGGCCCAGGGCCCCTCATGTTACAACGGTGTGTCTGACGTTGGGTGCGCACCACCACCGCCAGAGACACTTTATTGTACTATGAGGGACCCAGTTGCAGTGCCGTTGACCAAAAGCGGGCACACCCACCTCTTCAGGCAAACGGCACTCTCACGGGTGCTTGCGCCAAGTGGCGCGACCACGGCCCTGTGGGGGGAGTTAGCCCATTTAGGGAGGTGTAAACATGTTGTATGCTGGACAAACAGCTGCTGCAAATTAAGAGATTGGAACAGTCAGTAAGACGAGTCCACAAGCAAGATCTTTTTATAGGAAAGCTAGGTGTCAGCCGGGAAAGGTGGGGCAAAATAATTCGAAATCCATGAGTGGTTCATTTTAATGAAGGTTAGATCATGAACATTTTGGGTAGCCAGACGAGTCCTTTTTTCGGTCAATATTGAACCCTAGCTGCTGGGCAAGCAAGCTCCTGCAATGCATATTCTGCCAATTCAGGCCAGGTGTCTATTTTGGATGCCCAGTAATCAAATGGGAATGACGGTTAAGGGAGAACATCGATAAGGGAAGAAAAATAGTTAGTAACCATACTGGACAAATGTTGTCTCCTGTCACTTTGAATTGATGCTGCAGTACCTGTCCTGTCTGTGGTCATTGCGAAATCACTCCACAACCTGGTCAGAAAACCCCTCTGTCCAACGCCACTTCTGATTTGTGCAACTATAACACCTCTGCCCTGTTGCCCCCTGCAGCTCGTGTGAGAACCATCACCGGCGCTGTGTGCTGGGAATGCCTGAATCAAACGGTCTACAAGAGTTGCTTGTTTGGTTGCTAATATTTGTTCGAGGTTCTCATGTGGCATGATATTTTGCAATTTGCCTTTATAGCGAGGATCAAGGAGGCAGGCCAACCAGTAATCGTCATCGGTCATAATTTTAATAATGCGTGGGTCCCTTTTGAGGATACGTAAGGCATAATCTGCCATGTGGGCCAAAGTTCCAGTTGTCAAATCTGCGGTTGTGCTGGGTTGAGGGGCAGTTTCAGGTAAATCTACGTCACTTGTCTCCCTAAAAAACCCTGAACCCGGCCTTGCAATGCCACCAGTTGCTATTGGCCCCGGAGAAGCTTCCTCATAGAAAAAATACTCATCCCCATCATCCCCCTCGTCCTCCTCCTCTTCGCCCGCTACCTCGTCCTGTAGACTGCCCTGACCAGACAATGGCTGACTGTCATCAAGGCTTCCCTCTTCCTCGGCTGCAGACGCCTGCTCCTTTATGTGCATCAAACTTTGCATCAGCAGACGCATTAGGGGGATGCTCATGCTTATTATGGCGTTGTCTGCACTAACCAGCCATGTGCATTCCTCAAAACACTGAAGGACTTGACACAGGTCTTGTACCTTCGACCATTGCACACCTGACAACTCCATGTCTGCCATCCAACTGCCTGCCCGTGTATGTGTATCCTCCCACAAATACATAACAGCACGTGTTGTGAATTCTGTGGCTGAGTTCACTTCTGTGGTCACAAGTGGTATTGCAGTCTCTGGGCTTCCTCCCTCAGGTGTTTTGGTGAGCTCGTTGGCTGCCTTGCTATTTAGCTCCACCTGAGTCTGTCTTCCTTGCTCCTTGTCAATGTTCCAGTGTTGGATCTGAGCTACTGCATCTTTCCTTGGGCCTGCTGCTCTGCTAGATAAGTGCTTCTAGTTTGTTTTCTGTTTTTTCTGTCCAGCTTGCTATTAACTTTTGCTGGAAGCTCTGAGAAGCAAAGGGGTGCACCGCCGTGTTGTTAGTTCGGCACGGTGGGTCTTTTTGCCCCTTTGCGTGGTTTTCGTTTAGGGTTTTTTGTAGACTGCATAGTTCTCTTTGCTATCCTCGCTCTGTCTAGAATATCGGGCCTCACTTTGCTGAATCTATTTCATTCCTACGTTTGTCTTTTCATCTTGCTAACAGTCATTATATGTGGGGGGCTGCCTATTCCTTTGGGGTATTTCTCTGAGGTAAGTCAGGCTTGTATTTCTATCTTCAGGCTAGTCAGCTCCTCAGGCAGTGCCGAGTTGCATAGGTAGTGATAGGCGCAATCCACTGCTGCTTATAGTTGTTGTGAGGATAGATCAGGTATTGCGGTCTACAGAGATTCCACGTCTCAGAGCTCGTCCTATTGTTTTGGGTTATTGCCAGATCTCTGTATGTGCGCTGATTACTGCACGCTGTGTTGCCTGATTGCCAGCCATAACAGTACAAGGAGCCCTTCAATGATTTCCAATAGAGGGAAAAAAGAAATCCTGACATCATTTTTTTTTCTTAGCTCTGTCTTCAGTCTTTTTTTTCCCCTAGACATTAGAGTGCTTCAGGACACAGCTGTGGACATGGATATGCAGGCTCTGTGCTCCTCAATGGATAATCTCGTTGTAAATGTACAAAAGATTCAAGATACTATTGATCAGAAATCGATGCTAGAACCAAGAATTCCGATTCCTGATTTGTTTTTTGGTGACAGAACTAAGTTCCTGAGCTTCAGAAATAATTGTAAGCTATTTTTGGCCTTGAAACCTCATTCTTCTGGTAATCCTATTCAACAGGTTTTGATTATTATTTCTTTTTTGCGCGGCGACCCACAGGACTGGGCGTTTTCTCTTGCACCAGGAGATTCTGCATTGAGTAATGTTGATGCATTTTTCCAGGCGCTGGGATTGCTTTACGATGAGCCTAATTCAGTGGATCAAGCTGAGAAAAATCTGCTGGCTTTATGCCAGGGTCAGGATGATGTAGAAGTATATTGTCAGAAATTTAGAAAATGGTCAGTACTCACTCTGTGGAATGAATCTGCACTAGCGGCTTTGTTCAGAAAGGGTCTCTCTGAAGCTCTTAAGGATGTAATGGTGGGATTTCCTATGCCTGCTGGTTTGAATGAGTCTATGTCCTTGGCCATTCAGATCGGTCGTCGCTTGCGCGAGCGTAAATCTGTGCACCATCTGGCGGTATTGTCTGAAAGTAAGCCTGAGCCTATGCAGTGCGACAGGACTATGACTAAAGTAGAACGGCACGAACACAGACGTCTGAACAGACTGTGTTTCTATTGTGGTGATTCTACTCATGCTATTTCTAATTGTCCTAAACGCACTAGGCGGTTCGATAGCTCTGCCGTTATTGGTACTGTACAGTCCAAGTTCCTTTTGTCCATTACCTTAATGTGCTCTTTGTCATCATATTCTGTCATGGCGTTTGTGGATTCAGGCGCTGCCCTGAATCTGATGGATTTGGATTATGCTAAACGTTGTGGATTTTTCTTGGAGCCTTTGCGGTGTCCTATTCCGTTGAGAGGAATTGATGCTACACCTTTGGCCAAGAATAAGCCTCAGTACTGGGCCCAGCTGACCATGTGCATGGCTCCTGCACATCAGGAAGTTATTCGCTTTTTGGTACTGCATAATTTGCATGATGTGGTCGTGTTGGGGTTGCCATGGCTACAAACCCATAATCCAGTGTTGGATTGGAACTCTATGTCGGTAACCAGCTGGGGTTGTCAGGGAGTACATGGTGATGTTCCATTTTTGTCTATTTCGTCATCCATTCCTTCTGACATCCCAGAGTTCTTGTCGGACTTTCAGGATGTATTTGAAGAGTCCAAGTCTGATGCCCTACCTCCGCATAGGAATTGTGATTGTGCTATCGATTTGATTCCTGGTAGTAAATTCCCTAAGGGTCGTTTATTTAATTTGTCCGTACCTGAACATACCGCTATGCGCAGTTATGTGAAGGAGTCCCTGGAGAAGGGACATATTCGCCCATCGTCGTCACCATTGGGAGCAGGGTTCTTTTTTGTAGCCAAGAAGGATGGTTCGCTAAGACCGTGTATTGATTACCGCCTTCTTAATAAGATCACTGTTAAGTTTCAGTATCCCTTACCATTGATTTCTGACTTGTTTGCTCGGATTAAGGGGGCTAGTTGGTTTACTAAGATTGATCTTCGTGGTGCGTATAATCTGGTGAGAATCAGGCAGGGAGATGAATGGAAAACGGCATTTAATACGCCCGAGGGTCATTTTGAGTATCTGGTGATGCCGTTCGGACTTGCCAATGCTCCATCTGTTTTTCAGTCTTTTATGCATGACATTTTCCGTGAGTATCTGGATAAATTCTTGATTGTTTACTTGGATGACATTTTGATCTTCTCAGATGATTGGGAGTCTCATGTGAAGCAAGTCAGAATGGTTTTCCAGGTACTGCGTGCTAATTCCTTGTTCGTGAAGGGATCAAAGTGTCTCTTCGGTGTGCAGAAAGTTTCATTTTTGGGGTTCATCTTTTCCCCTTCTACTATCGAGATGGATCCGGTTAAGGTTCAGGCCATCCAGGATTGGACTCAGCCGACATCTCTAAAAAGTTTGCAGAAATTCCTGGGCTTTGCTAATTTTTATCGTCGCTTCATCTGTAATTTTTCTAGCATTGCCAGACCATTGACCGATTTGACCAAGAAGGGTGCTGATTTGGTTAATTGGTCTTCTGCTGCCGTGGAAGCTTTTCAGGAGTTGAAGCGTCGTTTTTGCTGTGCCCCTGTGTTGTGTCAACCTGATGTTTCTCTTCCGTTCCAGGTCGAGGTTGATGCTTCTGAGATTGGTGCAGGGGCGGTTTTGTCACAGAGAGGTTCTGGTTGCTCAGTGTTCAAACCATGTGCTTTCTTTTCCAGGAAATTTTCTGCTGCTGAGCGTAATTATGATGTGGGCAACCGAGAGTTGCTGGCCATGAAGTGGGCATTCGAGGAGTGGCGTCATTGGCTTGAGGGTGCTAAGCATCGCGTGGTGGTTTTGACTGATCATAAGAACCTTACTTATCTTGAGTCTGCCAAGCGCTTGAATCCTAGACAGGCCGTTGGTCGTTATTTTTTGCTCGTTTTGATTTTGTGATTTCATACCTTCCGGGCTCTAAAAATGTGAAGGCGGATGCTCTGTCTAGGAGTTTTGTGCCCGACTCTCCGGGGTTATCTGAGCCGGCGAGTATCCTCAAGGAAGGAGTCATTGTGTCTGCCATCTCCCCTGATTTGCGGAGAGTGTTGCAGAAATTTCAGGCTAATAAACCTGATCGTTGTCCGGCCGAGAAACTGTTCGTCCCTGATAGGTGGACTAGTAAAGTTATCTCTGAACTTCATTGTTCGGTGCTGGCCGGTCATCCAGGAATCTTTGGTACCAGGGAGTTGGTTGCTAGATCCTTCTGGTGGCCATCTCTGTCACGGGATGTGCGTGCTTTTGTGCAGTCCTGTGGAATTTGTGCTAGGGCTAAGCCCTGCTGTTCACGTGCCAGTGGGTTGCTTTTGCCCTTGCCGGTCCCGAAGAGGCCTTGGACACATATTTCGATGGATTTCATTTCTGACCTTCCCGTTTCTCAAAAAATGTCTGTCATTTGGGTGGTCTGTGATCGCTTTTCTAAAATGGTCCATCTGGTGCCCTTGGTTAAATTGCCTTCCTCCTCTGATTTGGTGCCTTTGTTCTTCCAGCATGTGGTTCGTTTACATGGCATTCCTGAGAATATTGTTTCTGACAGAGGTTCCCAGTTTGTCTCGAGGTTCTGGCGAGCCTTTTGTGGTAGGATGGGCATTGACCTATCTTTTTCCTCGGCCTTCCATCCTCAGACTAATGGCCAGACCGAACGAACCAATCAGACCTTGGAAACATATCTGAGATGTTTTGTTTCCGCTGACCAGGATGATTGGGTGTCATTTTTGCCGTTGGCTGAGTTCGCCCTTAATAATCGGGCCAGCTCGGCTACCTTGGTCTCTCCATTTTTCTGCAATTCTGGGTTCCATCCTCGTTTCTCTTCAGGACAGGTTGAGTCTTCGGACTGTCCTGGTGTGGATTATGTGGTGGACAGGTTGCAGCAGATCTGGACTCAGGTAGTGGACAATTTGACCTTGTCCCAGGAGAAGGCTCAGCTTTTCGCTAATCGCAGACGCCGTGTGGGACCCCGACTTCGTGTTGGGGATCTGGTTTGGTTATCTTCTCGTCATATACCTATGAAGGTTTCCTCTCCTAAATTTAAACCTCGTTTTATTGGTCCGTATAGGATTTCTGAGATTCTCAATCCGGTGTCTTTTCGTCTGACCCTCCCAGACTCCTTTTCCATACATAATGTATTCCATAGGTCGTTGTTGAGGAGATACGTGGCACCTATGGTTCCATCTGTGGAGCCTCCTGCCCCTGTTTTGGTGGAGGGGGAATTGGAGTATATTGTGGAGAAGATTTTGGATTCTCGTGTCTCTAGACGGAAACTCCAGTATCTGGTCAAATGGAAGGGTTATGCTCAGGAAGATAATTCCTGGGTTTTTGCCTCTGATGTCCATGCCCCAGATCTTGTTCGTGCCTTTCATGTGGCTCATCCTGGTCGGCCTGGGGGTTCTGGTGAGGGTTCGGTGACCCCTCTTCAAGGGGGGGGTACTGTTGTGAATTCTGTGGCTGAGTTCACTTCTGTGGTCACAAGTGGTATTGCAGTCTCTGGGCTTCCTCCCTCAGGTGTTTTGGTGAGCTCGTTGGCTGCCTTGCTATTTAGCTCCACCTGAGTCTGTCTTCCTTGCTCCTTGTCAATGTTCCAGTGTTGGATCTGAGCTACTGCATCTTTCCTTGGGCCTGCTGCTCTGCTAGATAAGTGCTTCTAGTTTGTTTTCTGTTTTTTCTGTCCAGCTTGCTATTAACTTTTGCTGGAAGCTCTGAGAAGCAAAGGGGTGCACCGCCGTGCTGTTAGTTCGGCACGGTGGGTCTTTTTGCCCCTTTGCGTGGTTTTCGTTTAGGGTTTTTTGTAGACTGCATAGTTCTCTTTGCTATCCTCGCTCTGTCTAGAATATCGGGCCTCACTTTGCTGAATCTATTTCATTCCTACGTTTGTCTTTTCATCTTGCTAACAGTCATTATATGTGGGGGGCTGCCTATTCCTTTGGGGTATTTCTCTGAGGTAAGTCAGGCTTGTATTTCTATCTTCAGGCTAGTCAGCTCCTCAGGCAGTGCCGAGTTGCATAGGTAGTGATAGGCGCAATCCACTGCTGCTTATAGTTGTTGTGAGGATAGATCAGGTATTGCGGTCTACAGAGATTCCACGTCTCAGAGCTCGTCCTATTGTTTTGGGTTATTGCCAGATCTCTGTATGTGCGCTGATTACTGCACGCTGTGTTGCCTGATTGCCAGCCATAACAAGCACGCCTCTGTTCGCACAGTCTCTGAAGCATGTGCAGTGTGGAGTTCCACCTTGTTGCAATGTCGATGATTAGGCGATGCTGGGGATGGTTCAAAGACCGCTGATGGTTCTGCATACGGCTGGAGTGCACGGGCGAACGGCGGATATGCGAGCAAAGTTTGCGCACTTGGAGGAGCAGGTCGGGTAACCCCGGATAACTTTTCAGGAAGCACTGCACCACCAGGTTTAAGGTGTGAGCCAGGCAAGGAATGTGTTTCAGTTGTGAAAGGGCTATGGCAGCCATAAAATTCCTTCCGTTATCACTCACTACCTTGCCTGCCTCAAGATGTACAGTGCCCAGCCATGACTGAGTTTCTTTCTGCAAGAACTCGGACAGAACTTCCGCGGTGTGTCTGTTGTCGCCCAAACACTTCATTGCCAATACAGCCTGCTGACGCTTGCCACTAGGTGTCCCATAATGGGACACCTCGTGTGCAACAGTGGCAGCTGTGGATGGAGTGCTCGTGCGACTGCAGTCTGTGGACGAGCTCTTGCCTCTGCAGGAGGATGAGGAGGAGGAGGGGTCGAACACCTACAGCCAACTGTTTCCTAGACTGTGGGATAGGCAGAACTGTCCCAATATTGCTGTCCCCTGTGGACCCTGCATCCACCACATTAACCCAGTGAGCCGTGATGGACACGTAACATCCCTGGCCATGCCTACTGGTCCATGCATCTGTTGTCAGGTGCACCTTTGTACTCACAGATTGCCTGAGTGCATAGACGATGCGGTCTTTAACATGCTGGTGGAGGGCTGGGATGGCTTTTCTCGAAAAGAAGTGTCGTCTGGGTAGCTCATAGCGTGGTTCTGCGTAGTCCATCAGGGCTTTGAAAGCTTCGCTTTCAAACAACCGGTAGGGCATCATCTCTAATGAGATTAGTCTAGCAATGTGGGCGTTCAAACCCTGTGTATGCGGATGCGAGGATGAGTACTTCCTTTTCCTAACGAGAGTCTCATGTAGGGTGAGCTGGACTGGAGAGCTGCAGACCGTGGAGGGTTGGAGATGGTATTCTTGCAGGTGCCCTACATGCAGTGTTTCCTACTACGAAACTGGTGATTCCCTGACTGCTTTGGCCTGGCGACGAAATCTGCACATTTGCTGCAGGTGGTGCGGGAAATGGTGGGCTTACTGTGAGGGAAGGGATGTAGCGTTGCTGACTAGCTTCATTGGCCGAGGGTGCTACAACCCTAAGGGACGTTTGGTAGTGAGTCCAGGCTTGCAAATGCATGGTGGTTAAATGGATCGCCCCCAGACACAGGGCCACGCGTTTCGGTACCGGGCCTCTCTGGTTCGATTCTGAGGCTGTCACGGTGGCTAGACCCGATCCGCGACCCTGCTAAGGGGCGTCCAATGAAAGTAGTAAAGCAGTCTGTCAGGGGTTCGTGACGCCACCTGTGGTGTTCGGTCAGGGTGACCGACGCTGCTATGGGGTCCACTGGGGTGATGGAATGGCAGCTGGATGGTATACCTTCCCACAGGTGAAGTATGTCCCCAGGGCTTCCCAGTAAGGTGGAGGGTGTTGGTGAGAGGTACAGTCAATAATGAGGACACAAGGTTGCAGTCTCTTTACCTCTTTACTGAAGGCTTCAGGATCCTCAATCCAGAGTACGTTTAACAGGGCTCTCAGAGACCGGCCGGTCCGATGGGCACATCCAGAGTTTCCTTCGCAGATGGAAATCGTTGCCTACCACTAGCGCCTGTGTGTTGTAGTCCTACCCTGCTGAGCATTCGGAATAGTCCTCACAACTGCTGTTCTCGTACGTTCGTTCTCTACAGCTCTCTCTCGTTCTTTGGTTCCAGATGTTACTAGTTTCTAATGTCCCCCAGGTATGTTATGGCTAAGATGCCACCCGTTTAACGGGAAAGCTTGGAGGTCTTCCGGGACCCTAGAGACGCCCCTCTCCCAATCTTGCCCCCTATGTCTTCGTAGGTGTAGTAAGGAAGACAGACAACCTATGATTAACTGTCCAGCGGAGTTTGAAGTAAGGCCTTTAGTCAGTTACTCCTACGGTGTTCCGGCCACCGACTACGCGCCTCAGTAAGATGTTGCCTCTCTCTCTCTCGGCACGACTCTTACTGGCTCTCCTTTGTGCTTGATCTCGTTTACACGGTTCCACAATATCCTTCCCTTCGTGTCTCTTTCTTAGGATACCGCCGCAGGGTGTGCAGGCGTGGTTTCGTTACATTCTGTTCTGTTCGCTAGGCACCTGCCAGGTTCCCACGCCTGACAGGGACCCCCCTGTGCCTTCTCCTTGCAACACCCCCTGCCACAGGATGTTGCCTGAATCCAACCCAGTCAGCTTCTGACTAACTTCCTCCCCAGCCCCTAGTTTTACCAGTGTGAGGAGTGGCCCAATAAATAAAGCCTTTCTCTCCCCCTAGTGGCCGGAGTGTGAAGTGTAATGTGTTCTGGTGATACCTGGTCAGGAGAACTCCTTAGTGCCATCAGACGTACCGCTACTCTCCTTAGCGGCAGAGTGCCATACTGCAATGACCAGGTCTCTGGGGCGCTGCAATAATGTCTACGCATGCAACTTGTATTTAGACTTTTAAGATTCTGACCTCTGCCTAAGGTAGTTGAACATTTTTGACAGATGACTTTGCGCTGATCATTTGGATGTTGTTTAAAAAAATGCCAGACTGCACTCTTTCTACTATCGGATACCTTTTCAGGCATTGCAGACTGAGCTTCTTTAACCGGATGTCCACGCTGTCCTACAACTGGTTTTGCCACGCATTTTTGGCCAGATACGGGCCTGGCAGATGGAACCTGTTGCGATGTTGATGCCTTCTGCGGCTCCTCCTCCTCCACTTCAGAGCTACTGCCGCCTGCACCCTGTTCCCCCAATGGCTGCCAATCAGGGTCAACAACTGGGTCATCTATGACCTCCTCTTCTATCTCGTGTGCAACTTCGTCTGTGTCACCGTGTAAGCCGGTGGTGTAGCATTCGTGACGGGGCACCATAGTCTCATCAGGGTCTGATTCTGGATCAGTACACTGAAAGGGCAATGTTGTGGTCTGAGTCAAAGGAACAGCATAGTAATCTGGCTGTGGCTGTGCATCTGTGCACTCCATGTCCGATTCAACTTGTAATGGGCATGGCCTGTTAACTGTTTCACTTTCTAACCCAGGAACGGTATGTGTAAAGAGCTCCATGGAGTAACCCGTTGTGTCGCCTGATGCATCCTTCTCTGTTGTTCTTGGTGAAGAAGACAAGGAAGCGACTTGTCCCTGACCGTGAACATCCACTAACGACGCGCTGCTTTTACATTTAGCAGTTTCAGAAGAGGAGGCGAAAGAGCTAGAGGCTGAGTCAGCAAGGAAAGCCAAAACTTGTTCTTGCTGCTCCGGCTTTAAAAGCGGTTTTCCTACTCCCAGAAAAGGGAGCGTTCGAGGCCTTATGTAGCCAGACGACGAACCTGGCTCAACAACTCGAGACTTAGGTGCTATATTGCTTTTCCCACGACCACCTGATGCTCCACCATCATTACCAGCTGGCAATGACCGCCCACGGCCACGACTTCTTCCACCAGACTTCCTCATTGTTTGAAAAACATAACCAAACTAACGGTATTTCTTACTGTAAAACCAGTTACAAGGTGAACTCAAACTTCTGTTGGATTTATATATCCCTTTATAGGTGGGTCAGACTGCATGGAAAATCAGGCCCAATGTATAACAGTACACAGCTTCAGTGGCAGACAGATATGTGTTGTGAATTCCGCTCTTGGGCTCCCTCCAGTGGTTGTAAGTGACACTTTTTGTGAGTTCTGCTCTTGGGCTCCCTCTTGTGGTTTCAAGTGGTATGGCTGCTCCTTGGAGTTAGCTGTCATCAGCTGCCTCCACTTATCGTCTCTTCTCCTCTGCTATTTAGGCCTGGCTCTTTCCTTCAGCCAGTGCCACTTGTAAATGGTTCCTGGTTGGATTCCCATCTCTTTGGATTTCCCTGTTATCCTGACCAGTTCAGCAAAGCTAAGTTTTTGCTTGCTCTTTTCTGTCCATAGATTGTGGACTTATCCGTTCTGTGCTTTCTATGTTTGCCCAGCTTATCAGTATGAATTAATTCTGTCTTGCTGGAAGCTCTGGAAGCAGATTTACCCTCCACACCTTTAGTCAGGTGTGGAGATTTTTGTAAACTCTGCGTGGATTTTTTGTAGTGTTTTATACTGACCGCACAGTATTCCATCCTGTCCTATGTATTTAGCTAGACTGGCCTCCTGTGCTCATCCTGGTTTCATTCTATGTATGTCTTTTCCCTCTCCACTCACAGTCATTATTTGTGGGGGGCTAATCTATCCTTTGGGGATTTTCTCTGAGGCAAGATAGCTTTCCTGCTTCTATCTTTAGGGGTAGTTAGCTCTTAGGCTGTGACGAGGTGCATAGGGAGAGTTAGGAGCATCCCACGGCTACTTCTAGTGTTGTGTTGAGCTTAGGGACTGCGGTCAGTACAGTTACCACTTCCTTCAGAGCTCGTTCCATGTTGCTCCTAGACCACCGCATCATAACAGTACAAGTGGCCAAAAATGAATTAAATGCTTCTCAAAAGAAGGAAAAGAAAGTTCTGAACCATTTTTTTTTTGTGCTCTGGTTTGTCTTTTTTTTCCTCTTGATATCTGGGTGGTTCAGGATATATGCTTTGGCATGGATGTTCAGGGTTTGTTTTCTCGTGTGGATCAACTTGCTGCAAGAGTACAGAGTATCCAGGACTATGTTGTCCAGACTCCGGCTTTAGAGCCTAGAATTCCTACTCCTGATTTGTTTTTTGGGGACAGATCCAAGTTTTTGAACTTTAAAAATAACTGCAAATTGTTTTTTGCTTTGAAACCCCGTTCTTCTGGTGATCCCATTCAGCAAGTAAAAATCATCATATCCTTGCTGCGTGGTGACCCTCAAGACTGGGCTTTTTCTCTTGAAACAGGGGATCCGGCATTATTGAATGTTGATGCATTTTTTCAAGCGCTCAGATTATTGTATGACGAACCTAATTCTGTGGATCATGCAGAAAAAACCCTGTTGGCCTTGTGTCAAGGTCAGGAAGCGGCAGAGTTATACTGCCAGAAATTTAGAAAATGGTCTGTGCTCACTAAATGGAATGAAGAGGCTCTGGCTGCTATTTTCAGAAAAGGTCTTTCTGAAGCCCTTAAAGATGTTATGGTGGGCTTTCCTACACCTGCCGGTTTGAGCGAATCTATGTCTCTAGCCATTCAGATTGATTGGCGTCTGCGCGAGCGCAAAGCTGTGCACCATATGGCAGTATCCTCTGAGCAGAGTCCTGAACCTATGCAATGTGATAGGATTTTGACTAGAACAGAACGGCAGGAATTCAGACGTCAGAATAGGCTGGGTTTTTACTGTGGTGATTCTGCTCATGTTATCTCTGATTGCCCTAAGCGTACTAGGAGAGTCGCTAGGTCTGTTACCATTAGTACTATACAGCCTAAATTTCTCTTATCTGTGACCCTGATTTGCTCATTGTCGTCCTTTTCTGTCATGGCATTTGTGGATTCAGGCGCTGCCCTGAACTTAATGGACTTAGAATTCGCCAGGCGCTGTGGTTTTTCCTTGCAGCCTTTGCAGAGCCCTATTCCTTTGAGGGGTATTGATGCTACACCCTTGGCCAAGGATAAACCTCAGTACTGGACACAGATGACTATATACATGGCTCCTGCACATCAGGAAGATTGCCGTTTTCTGGTGTTGCATAACCTGCATGATGTTGTTGTACTGGGTTTTCCATGGTTACAGGAACATAATCCGGTGCTGGATTGGAAAACTATGTCGGTGACTGGTTGGGGTTGTCAAGGAGTACATAGTGACGTTCCTTTGATGTCAATTTCCTCTTCCCCCTCTTCTGAGGTCCCTGAGTTTTTGTCGGATTTCCAGGAAGTATTTGATGAGCCCAAGTTCAGTTCCCTTCCTCTGCACAGGGACTGTGATTGTGCTATTAACTTGATTCCTGGTTGCAAGTTCCCTAAACGCAGGCTTTTCAATCTGTCTGTGCCAGAGCATGCCGCCATGCGGAGTTATGTTAAGGAGTCTTTGGAGAAGGGGCATATTCGGCCCTCTTCGTCACCATTGGGAGCGGGTTTCTTTTTTGTTGCTAAGAAGGATGGCTCCTTGAGACCCTGTATTGATTATCGTCTTCTTAATAAGATCACGGTCAAATTCCAATACCCCTTGCCTTTGCTTACTGATTTGTTTGCTCAGATTAAGGGGGCTAGTTGGTTTACTAAGATTGACCTCCGAGGGGCATATAATCTTGTTCATATTAAACAGGGTGACGAATGGAAAACTGCATTTAATACGCCCGAAGGCCATTTTGAATACCTTGTGATGCCATTTGGGCTCTCTAATGCTCCATCTGTGTTCCAGTCTTTCATGCATGATATTTTCCGCAATTATCTTGATAAATTCATGGTCGTATATTTGGATGATATTTTGATTTTTTCCGATGATTGGGAGTCTCATGTGAAGCAGGTCAGGATGGTGTTCCAGATCCTTCGTGATAATGCTTTGTTTGTGAAGGGGTCTAAGTGCCTATTCGGAGTTCAGAAGGTCTCTTTTTTGGGTTTTATTTTTTCTCCCTCGTCTATAGAAATGGATCCTGTTAAAGTCCAAGCTATTCATGACTGGATCCAACCCACATCTGTGAAAGGCCTTCAAAAATTTTGGGCTTTGCTAATTTCTATCGCCGTTTCATTGCCAACTTTTCCAGTGTGGTTAAGCCCCTTACTGATTTGACGAAGAATGGCGCTGATGTGACGAATTGGTCCTCTGAGGCTGTTGAGGCCTTTCAGGAGCTTAAACGCCGATTTACTTCTGCCCCTGTGTTACGTCAGCCGGATGTTTCTCTTCCTTTTCAGGTTGAGGTCGACGCTTCTGAGATTGGGGCAGGGGCCGTTTTGTCTCAGAGGGAGTCTGATAGTTCTTTGATGAAACCGTGTGCTTTTTTTTTCAGAAAGTTTTCGCCTGCGGAACGCAATTATGATGTCGGCAATCGGGAGTTGTTGGCTATGAAGTGGGCATTTGAGGAGTGGCGACATTGGCTTGAGGGAGCTAAACACCGCGTTGTGGTCCTGACCGATCATAAGAATCTGATTTACCTCGAGTCGGCCAAGCGGCTGAATCCTAGACAGGCTCGATGGTCCCTGTTTTTCTCCCGTTTTGATTTTGTGGTCTCATATCTTCCGGGATCTAAGAATGTTAAGGCTGATGCCCTCTCTAGGAGTTTTTCGCCTGATTCTCCTGGAGTCCTTGAGCCGGTTGGCATTCTTAAGGAGGGGGTGATTCTTTCTGCTATCTCCCCTGATTTGCGGCGGGTGCTTCAGGAATTTCAGGCTGATAGGCCTGACTGCTGTCCAGTGGGGAAGCTGTTTGTTCCTGATAGATGGATAAGTAAGGTAATTTCTGAGGTTCATTGTTCAGTGTTGGCTGGTCATCCTGGGATTTTTGGTACCAGAGATTTAGTTGCTAGGTCCTTTTGGTGGCCTTCCTTGTCGCGCGATGTGCGTGCTTTTGTGCAGTCCTGTGGGACTTGCGCCCGGGCCAAGCCTTGCTGTTCCCGCACTTGTGGGTTGCTTTTGCTTTTGCCGGTCCCTGAGAGGCCCTGGACGCATATTTCCATGGATTTTATTTCGGATCTTCCTGTTTCCCAGAAGATGTCTGTTATCTGGGTTGTTTGTGACCGGTTCTCTAAAATGGTCCATCTGGTGCCTTTGCCTAAGTTGCCTTCCTCCTCAGATCTGGTTCCATTATTTTTTCAGCATGTGGTTCGTTTGCATGGCATTCCGGAGAATATTATGTCTGACAGAGGTTCTCAGTTTGTCTCTAGATTTAGGCGGGCCTTTTGTGCTAGGATGGGCATTGATTTGTCTTTTTCTTCGACGTTTCATCCTCAGACTAATGGCCCAACTGAGCGAACTAATCAGACCTTGGAGACCTATTTGAGATGCTTTGTGTCTGCTGATCAGGATGATTGGGTGTCTTTTTTGCCGTTGGCCGAGTTTGCCCTTAATAATCTGGCTAGTTCGGCTAATTTGGTTTCACCTTTCTTTTGTAATTTTGGTTTTCATCCTCGTTTTTCTTCTGGGCAGGTTGAGCCTTCTAATTGTCCTGGTGTTGATTCTATGGTGGACAGGCTGCAGCAGATTTGGACTCATGTGGTGGACAATTTGACGTTGTCTCAGGAAAGGGCTCAACGTTTTGCTAACCGCCGTTGGTGTGTTGGTCCCCAGCTTCGTGTGGAGGATTTGGTTTGGTTGTCTTCTCGTCATGTTCCTATGAAGGTTTCTTCCCCTAAGTTTAAGCCTCGGTTTATTGGCCCTTATAAAATTTCTGAAATTATTAATCCGGTGTCTTTTCATTTGGCTCTTCCAGCCTCTTTTGCCATTCATAATGTTTCCCATAGATCTTTGTTGCGGAGATATGTGGTGCCCGTTGTTCCCTCGGTTGACCCTCCTGCCCCGGTGTTGGTTGAGGGAGAGTTGGAATATGAGGTTGAGAAGATTTTGGATTCTCGTTTTTCGAGGCGGAGGCTTCAGTATCTTGTCAAGTGGAAGGGTTATGGCCAGGAGGATAATTCTTGGGTTGTTGCCTCCGATGTCCATGCCACCGATTTGGTTCGTGCTTTTCATTTGGCTCGTCCTGATCGGCCTGGGGGCTCTGGTGAGGGTTCGGTGACCCCTCCTCAAGGGGGGGGTACTGTTGTGAATTCCGCTCTTGGGCTCCCTCCGGTGGTTGTAAGTGGCACTTTTGTGAGTTCTGCTCTTGGGCTCCCTCTTGTGGTTTCAAGTGGTATGGCTGCTCCTTGAAGTTAGCTGTCATCAGCTGCCTCCACTTATCGTCTCTTCTCCTCTGCTATTTAGGCCTGGCTCTTTCCTTCAGCCAGTGCCACTTGTAAATGGTTCCTGGTTGGATTCACATCTCTTTGGATTTCCCTGTTATCCTGACCAGTTCAGCAAAGCTAAGTTTTTGCTTGCTCTTTTCTGTCCATAAATTGTGGACTTATCCGTTCTGTGCTTTCTATGTTTGTCCAGCTTATCAGTATGAATTAATTCTGTCTTGCTGGAAGCTCTGGGAAGCAGATTTACCCTCCACACGTTTAGTCAGGTGTGGAGATTTTTGTAAACTCTGCATGGATTTTTTGTAGTGTTTTATACTGACCGCACAGTATTCTATCCTGTCCTATCTATTTAGCTAGACTGGCCTCCTGTGCTCATCCTGGTTTCATTCTGTGTATGTATTTTCCCTCTCCATTCACAGTCATTATTTGTGGGGGGCTAATCTATCCTTTGGGGATTTTCTCTGAGGCAAGATAGCTTTCCTGCTTCTATCTTTAGGGGTAGTTAGCTCTTAGGCTGTGACGAGGTGCATAGGGAGAGTTAGGAGCATCCCACGGCTACTTCTAGTGTTGTGTTGAGCTTAGGGACTGCGGTCAGTACAGTTACCACTTCCTTCAGAGCTCGTTCCATGTTGCTCCTAGACCACCGCATCATAGCAGATATGCCACTAACAGGAATGACGCTGATGCAGACACTAACAATTCAAATCTCCCCCTTTTTATTTTTTCTGGGAGAATATTGAAGAAATGTGGCCCACTCTCATACAGTATATGTTCTGTGGCACAAAAATTGAGACAGGTGGCACACACAGGAGTGGCACTGAAGCAGAAATGCCAATCTTAATCTCCCACAATTTTTTTTTTCAGGGAGAATTTAAATGAAATCTGACCCAGTATTACACACTAGGTTTAATGTGGCACACAATTTGAGACAGGTGGCACACACAGGAATGGGACTGAAGCAGAAATGCCAATCTTAATCTCCCACTATTTTTTTTTTCAGGGAGAATTTAAAAGAAATCTGACCCAGTATTACACACTAGGTTTAATGTGGCACACAATTTGAGACAGGTGGCACACACAGGAGTGGCACTGAAGCAGAAATGCCAATCTTAATCTCCCACTATTTTTTTTTTCAGGGAGAATTTAAAAGAAATCTGGCCCAGTATTACACACTAGGTTTAATGTGGCACACAATTTGAGACAGGTGGCACACACAGGAGTGGCACTGAAGCAGAAATGCCAATCTTAATCTCCCACTATTTTTTTTTTTTCAGGGAGAATTTAAAAGAAATCTGACCCAGTTTTACACACTAGGTTTAATGTGGCACACAATTTGAGACAGGTGGCACACACAGGAGTGGCACTGAAGCAGAAATGCCAATCTTAATCTCCCACTATTTTTTTTTTCAGGGAGAATTTAAAAGAAATGTGACCCAGTATTACACACTAGGTTTAATGTGGCACACAATTTGAGACAGGTGCCACACACAGGACTGCCACTGATACAGATTTGCCAATTTTAATCTGCACTCTTTTCTTCTTCAGGGAGACTAGTGAATACATCTGGGCCACTGTATTACAGTATATTTTCTGTGGCAAAAAGTGGCTTGAAGAGATATAACGAAACAAACAAAAAAAAGGGACTGTCCTACAATTACTATCTCCCTGCAGTAATCTCAGCAATGTATGGCAGGCAGCAATAACAAGGAGTGGACTGCTGCACAAAAAAAGTCAACAGTGTGGACAAACAAACAAGGAAACTGTGCAGAAAGGAAGGAGCAACAGGACTTGTGCTTTGAAAAAAGCAGTTGGTTTGCACAGCGGTGTACAAACAGCAATGCAGCTATCTGGGAGCCTTCTAGGGCAGCCCAATGAGCTACAGCGCTGAGGAAAAAAAAATGTAGCCTCCACTGTCACTGCAAACAAAAGGTGGTGTTGGACAGTGGAAATCGCTACAGCACAAGCGGTTTGAGGGTTAATGGACCCTGCCTAACGCTATCCCTGCTTCTGACGAAGCGGCAGCATCCTCTCCCTATGCTCAGATCAGCAGCAGTAAGATAGCGGTCGGCGGGAACGCCCCTTTATAGCCTCTGTGACATCGCAGAAAGCAAGCCAATCACTGCAATGCCCTTCTCTAAGATGGTGGGGACTGAGACCTATGTCATCACGCTGCCCACACTCTGCGTCCACCTTCATTGGCTGAGAAATGGCGCTTTTCGCATCATTGAAACGCGACTTTGGCGCGAAAGTCGCGTACCGCATGGCCGACCCCACACAGGGATCGGGTCGGGTTTCATGAAACCCGACTTTGCCAAAAGTCGGCGACTTATGAAAATGACCGACCCGTTTCGCTCAACCCTACTGAGGACTATAACTTTTTTATCTTTTCGCTGATGATGCTGTATGACAGCTCATTTTTTGCGGGACAAGATGACGTTTTCAGCGGTACCATGGTTATTTATATCAGTCTTTTTGATCGCGTGTTATTCCACTTTTTGTTTGGCGGTATGAGAATAAAGCGTTGTTTTTTGCCTCGTTTTTTTTTTTTTTACAGTGTTCACTGAAGGGGTTAACTAGTGATATAGTTTTATAGGTGGGGTCGTTACGCATGCGGCGATACTTAATATGTGTACTTTTATTGTTTTTTTTATTTAGATAAATAAATGTATTTATGTGAAGAATATTTTTGGGGGGAATTTGTTTTGGAATTTAAAAAAAAAAAAATTTACACATGTGATTATTTTTTTTTTACACTATAACATTGCCCCAGGGGAGCCCCCTCCCTGCGCGATGCTTCCCTATACCGCCGGCACACCGCGATCATGTTTGATCGCGGTGTGCCGGGGGTTAATGTGCCAGGGGCGGTCCGTGACCGCTCCTGGCACAAAGTGCCAGATGTCAGCTGCGATATTCAGCTGACACCGGGCCGTGATCGACCACGCTCCCCCCGTGAGCGCGGCCAATCGCTATGACGTACTATCCCGTCGGTGGTCATACGGGCCCACCCCACCTCGACGGGATAGTACGTCATATGTCAGAAAGGGGTTAAGAAAACAGTAAGGCTGGGTTCACATTGCGTTGGTGCAGTCCGTTCAACACATGCATTAAATGGACTGCACCAACGCTAGTGCCTTTTAAAGATCGCGTTATGCGATCGCGATAGCGCAGATGCTCCACCTACACTATCGGTGATGGACCTGGGAAAACTGCAGACCGCGTCTGAGGGTCCGTCACAGAATGACAGCACATCGCTAACGCATGCCGATTATGACATGCGTTAGCGATGCGCTAAATAATGGCAGTCAATGGGTGCGCTAACGCATCCGTTACATAGCGTTAGTGCCACTGTGTAACGGATGCCGTCAGCGGATTGCCATTAACGCAATGTGAACCCTGCCTAATCTACATATCAGAAAAAAATGTTTCACGTTACAAAATAGTTTTTATTGAACCAAAATAATTTCACATGCGAAATAGAAACCAAAATATGAGCAGAAATTAAATGTGATTGATATTAGACTCTTGTTGATACGATTTTTCAGGGTTGTCCTTATATAGCATCCCACTGTAATCTACTGTCATTGAGTCATTCCAAAATCCCTGGTAGCAGTGTTCCATTACTTTAATGTCCTGGTGAAACCGCTCCCCTTGTTCATCGAATACATCCCCAAGATTTTGAGGGAGGAAATCTAAATGTGAATGCAAAAAGTGCATTTTCAGAGACATGCGACATCCAAGACACTGGTATGCATTTAGCAGTTCTTCAACATCTTCAACATATTCTGGAGATTTTTTTTTTCCTAAGAAGTTTTCACAGATCCACTTGATGTGTTTTCAAAATCTCAATTACTTATCATTTAGAGTTCCTTCAAACACATCATTTCTCATAAGCTCTCTGATCTGAGGACCAACAAATAGTTTTGCTGGTGAAATGCTGGAGAATTTCTGTGAAATGTACTGGAACCCTTGTGAATTTGTCTTTGCCATGGCTTTCACAAAGTTTTTAATCAATCCCAACTTTATATGTAGTGGTGGAAGAAAGATTTTTGTTGGAGCAACTAAAGGATTATGCTGGACATTGTCTCTACCTGGAGCATAGATGTTTCTCTGTCTCCAATCACGATGAACATAATGCTCTAGTGTATTTCTACTGTGCGAGAAACACAAGAAGCGGCTGTGCTCTGTGGGGCGACAGGGCTCTGTGGTATGGTGGTGGCGGGGCTCTGTGGTGGTGGTGGGGCTCCGCCGGCATTTTGTCAAAGCCCGGAAGCCCCTGCAGCTCCGTTGCTGCAATGCAGTGGCTCGGGGAAAATGGCCGCCGGGGGGTGGCGCAGATTCAGATCTCGGCAACGAGATCCCGTCCAGAGATCTGAGCCTGAGCATGCACCGCCCCTGACGACCATTTTGCTGGAGGCCACCGCACCGCATCGCAGCAACGGATATGCGGAGGCCTACGGGCTTTGACAAAACGCTGGCGGAACCCCACCGCCACCACACCACAGAGCACTGCCACAGCTGCACCGGCCTGGGAAGGGAGGCTGCATTGGGACCGCTGCCAATGGGACCCCTGCCACAGGATTTGTAAGTATATTCCTACCATTAGATGCACCCCCATTTTCCCCAAAAGATTTTTTGGGAAACCGTGCGTCTTATGGTTCGAAAAACACGGTACATACTCATCTTAACTTGAGGTCTCCATCTCTTCGCCAGTAGCTTCAGCTCCATAGTCTTCATATTCTACTTCATTTTCATCTAATCCAGACAGTGGTGGCACAGAAACTGGCAAGGTACCATCATGTGGAACTGGCCTAATCGCAGATTCAAGTTCAGGGTAATTAATCTTATGTTCGTTCTTTGTAGAAAAGTCCTTCAGTTTGACAAAACTAAAGTAGCAGTCATCACTATGATTTTTGGGTTCTCTCCAAATCATGGTAACAGCAAATTGCATAGCCACTTTCCTCATATTCAACCAGTCACGAAGACCATTTGAACAACTCAAGCATATCACATGAGGGGCTCAGCTTTTGTTTTGATCATCAAGTTGACACTTAAAGTATATCTGGTATATCTTTTTAATATAATGAGTGATTGAACGTACTTGGCCTTTTGTTGTAAAAGAACCATACACATAGCAGATTCTGTTCGGATGATTGATACACTGTCCGGACATTTTGCTCCTTTAAATCAGATCAAACAGTATAGTAAGTTCAGTTCAATGGTGGTGACAAACTAAAAAAAAATTGCAATGAGCTGACCGACTATTTGTAGATATTTTCCCAGAGATGTCAGAGGCAGCTTGTATTTAGAACTGATTTTACTGGAGTTAATCTGGTAGAGAACTATATACAGTTGTGAGGTAACATAGTAACATAGTAACATAGTTAGTAAGGCCGAAAAAAGACATTTGTCCATCCAGTTCAGCCTATATTCCATCATAATAAATACCCAGATCTACGTCCTTCTACAGAACCTAATAATTGTATGATACAATATTGTTCTGCTCCAGGAAGACATCCAGGCCTCTCTTGAACCCCTCGACTGAGTTCGCCATCACCACCTCCTCAGGCAAGCAATTCCAGGTTCTCACTGCCCTAACAGTAAAGAATCCTCTTCTATGTTGGTGGAAAAACCTTCTCTCCTCCAGACGCAAAGAATGCCCCCTTGTGCCCGTCACCTTCCTTGGTATAAACAGATCCTCAGCGAGATATTTGTATTGTCCCCTTATATACTTATACATGGTTATTAGATCGCCCCTCAGTCGTCTTTTTTCTAGACTAAATAATCCTAATTTCGCTAATCTATCTGGGTATTGTAGTTCTCCCATCCCCTTTATTAATTTTGTTGCCCTCCTTTGTACTCTCTCTAGTTCCATTATATCCTTATTGAGCACCGGTGCCCAAAACTGGACACAGTACTCCATGTGCGGTCTAACTAGGGATTTGTACAGAGGCAGTATAATGCTCTCATCATGTGTATCCAGACCTCTTTTAATGCACCCCATGATCCTGTTTGCCTTGGCAGCTGCTGCCTGGCACTGGCTGCTCCAGGTAAGTTTATCATTAACTAGGATCCCCAAGTCCTTCTCCCTGTCAGATTTACCCAGTGGTTTCCCGTTCAGTGTGTAATGGTGATATTGATTCCCTCTTCCCATGTGTATAACCTTACATTTATCATTGTTAAACCTCATCTGCCACCTTTCAGCCCAAGTTTCCAACTTATCCAGATCCATCTGTAGCAGAATACTATCTTCTCTTGTATTAACTGCTTTACATAGTTTTGTATCATCTGCAAATATCGATATTTTACTGTGTAAACCTTCTACCAGATCATTAATGAATATGTTGAAGAGAACAGGTCCCAATACTGACCCCTGCGGTACCCCACTGGTCACAGCGACCCAGTTAGAGACTATACCATTTATAACCACCCTCTGCTTTCTATCACTAAGCCAGTTACTAACCCATTTACACACATTTTCCCCCAGACCAAGCATTCTCATTTTGTGTACCAACCTCTTGTGCGGCACGGTATCAAACGCTTTGGAAAAATCGAGATATACCACGTCCAATGACTCACCGTGGTCCAGTCTATAGCTTACCTCTTCATAAAAACTGATTAGATTGGTTTGACAGGAGCGATTTCTCATAAACCCATGCTGATATGGAGTTAAACAGTTATTCTCATTGAGATAATCCAGAATAACATCCCTCAGAAACCCTTCAAATATTTTACCAACAATAGAGGTTAGACTTACTGGCCTATAATTTCCAGGTTCACTTTTAGAGCCCTTTTTGAATATTGGCACCACATTTGCTATGCGCCAGTCCTGCGGAACAGACCCTGTCGCTATAGAGTCACTAAAAATAAGAAATAATGGTTTATCTATTACATTACTTAGTTCTCTTAGTACTCGTGGGTGTATGCCATCCGGACCCGGAGATTTATCTATTTTAATCTTATTTAGCCGGTTTCGCACCTCTTCTTGGGTTAGATTGGTGACCCTTAATATAGGGTTTTCATTGTTTCTTGGGATTTCACCTAGCATTTCATTTTCCACCGTGAATACCGTGGAGAAGAAGGTGTTTAATATGTTAGCTTTTTCCTCGTCATCTACAACCATTCTTTCCTCACTATTTTTTAAGGGGCCTACATTTTCAGTTTTTATTCTTTTACTATTGATATAGTTGAAGAACAGTTTGGGATTAGTTTTACTCTCCTTAGCAATGTGCTTCTCTGTTTCCTTTTTGGCAGCTTTAATTAGTTTTTTAGATAAAGTATTTTTCTCCCTATAGTTTTTTAGAGCTTCAATGGTGCCATCCTGCTTTAGTAGTGCAAATGCTTTCTTTTTACTGTTAATTGCCTGTCTTACTTCTTTGTTTAGCCACATTGGGTTTTTCCTATTTCTAGTCCTTTTATTCCCACAAGGTATAAACCGCTTACACTGCCTATTTAGGATGTTCTTAAACATTTCCCATTTATTATCTGTATTCTCATTTCTGAGGATATTGTCCCAGTCTACCAGATTAAGTGCATCTCTAAGCTGTTCAAACTTTGCCTTCCTAAAGTTCAATGTTTTTGTGACTCCCTGACAAGTCCCCCTAGTGAAAGACAGGTGAAACTGCACAATATTGTGGTCGCTATTTCCTAAATGCCCAACCACCTGCAGATTTGTTATTCTGTCAGGTCTATTAGATAGTATTAGGTCTAAAAGTGCTGCTCCTCTGGTTGGATTCTGCACCAATTGTGAAAGATAATTTTTCTTGGTTATTAGCAGAAACCTGTTGCCTTTATGGGTTTCACAGGTTTCTGTTTCCCAGTTAATATCCGGGTAGTTAAAGTCCCCCATAACCAGGACCTCATTATGGGTTGCAGCTTCATCTATCTGCTTTAGAAGTAGACTTTCCATGCTTTCTGTTATATTTGGGGGTTTGTAACAGACCCCAATGAGAATTTTGTTACCATTTTTCCCTCCATGAATTTCAACCCATATGGACTCGACATCCTCATTCCCTTCGCTAATATCCTCCCTTAAAGTGGACTTTAGACAAGACTTTACATAGAGACAAACCCCTCCTCCTCTCCGATTTTTACGATCCTTTCTAAACAGACTGTAACCCTGTAAGTTAACTGCCCAGTCATAGCTTTCATCTAACCATGTCTCGGTTATTCCCACTATGTCAAAGTTACCTGTAGATATTTCTGCTTCTAGTTCTTCCATCTTGTTTGTCAGGCTTCTGGCGTTTGCGAGCATGCAGTTTAGAGGATTTTGTTTTGTTCCAATCTCCTCACTGTGGATTGTTTTAGAAATGTTCTTACCTCCCTTCTGAGTATGTTTTCCTGGGTCGTCTTTGTTCGAGTCTAATGTTTTTCTTCCCGTCCCCTCTTCTTCTAGTTTAACGCCCTCCTGATGGGTCAGCCTATTCCTTACAGATGAACATTTGCAGACAGGCAGTTTGTCAGTGTGAAATTGGCTGCTTTCAGGTTCTCTCTCTGTGGAGACCCTCACTCAATTACACCTCAGTGGCTGAGCTGTTTTCTTCCCTATGAGGTGACTTGCCCTCCCAAAAATGCAGTGAAAATCCTCTCACAATGGCGGCTGTCCACTGCACTCCCATCTATCTCCCTATGGCAGGGCTCAGATTCCTGTAGAGGCTTGTCTCCTGTCAGAGTCTCACATACCAGTCCTTGCTGCCATCACCATCCTTTTCTGACTAACTCAGATCTTACTGCCTCATAATAGTTACAGTAGCTCCTCCCCATAACTTGTGACTTTCTGAGAAGCAGTCATTGGTTGACTGCACTGTCAATACTCCTTCCCATAAAACTCAGTAAAACCTTTACTGATGTTATCCCTGTAAGAAAATTCAAAATTAAGTAAGACAAGCAAAGAAATGGGAATAACAAAAGAAAAACCACATACATTGAAAATGCAGAAATAACATAATATCAAAAATATTTCTATCTCAGAAACTTTATGTGATAGAGCAAAACTAAGCATATTTTTGGAATCGGCACATCAAACTCCATAAAACAGACATATTACCTTTGCTGGTGATTTTTTGTGTTGACCAGTGTTATATGGGGTAATTCAACTTTTATCTACACAGAACATGAGGTACATGCATCAGCTTCTTAATACAGCATAACAGGAAGTCTAAAATACCTTTTTACCAGAGAAAATGAAACCAAAGTACAACAAGTATATGTGTAAGGGGGACGACCGCACCGTGGGTACCTGCTTGCCGGGGCCAAAACTGTCGTGGCTGCATCCCTAATTTCCAGGGGGAAGCTAGAGTGAGGCAGACCATCCTCCTGACCGAGGGGGGCGGGGATATAAAAGGAGAAAGCATGCACAGCAGAAAAGCTTGGCGCCAACGGAGGGCAGCACACAGTAAGGCGAGCAGCGCGCTCTGCTTCCCCTCCCCACTGAGCACTGGCGCTGCAATAGGGCCCCACCACCCACAGAGGGTCCACTGCCAGGAGAGAAGCCGGGCATTCTGCAGCAGTCCAGAGAGAGGGACTGCTGTGCTGAGGGGAGATGTGTTCTCAGCAGCAGCTCAGGGAAAGACTTGACGGGAACTGATAGTGTGCAATGGGGCTCATTGAGTGCTGTGGACTGGGAGCATCCGTACAGCACAAGCCCACGCCCAAGCACCACCACCGCTAACAGAGAGCAGCGGGGCTCAGTGAGTGCTGTGGCGGGGGAGCATCCGTACAGCGCATGCCCAAGCACCACCACTGCTAACAGAGACTGTGAGGAGAGACGTGCAGAGTGCCCGTTGATCACCATGGAGTGAGGTGTGAAATATTCCGGGCAAGTAAGTACTGTAAGCATGTTGCTAGAGAGAGATCGGGTGCAGCACCCCGCTGGAGAAGCAGCGCAACAGTGGTTGTCGGCGCTTCAGTCTTGGCAGGAGCAGGCACAACATAGAGAGAAGAGTGCAGCGCACCCAGTAGCTGACATAGATCTAGGTGCCGTGTGCTTCATGACCATGAATACAGCGCACATGCCGCAAATAGAGAATCGAGTACTGAATAGACTTGCGTAACCCACATTACCAACACTTTCCTGCTCACGGGAGACTCTGACTTTGCCAGTGTATATTTGCAGAGCCACATTGGGCTTGTACAGTACTGTGGCCTGCACCCTTATCAACCACTGTAGCATATGGACTAGGCTCAGCGGAAGGTACCGGACACCAACTGCTGCTGCCAGAAGACAGGGCATTGATGCCCACAGGACTCCATTGGAAGAGACCGCGTCAGCCGTTGGCGGCGCCATTGACTTCGTAGGAGAAGTCACATTTTAAGGAACTTATTATACAAGTGTTTCACAAGAACTGTTGTTATTTGAACCGTTGTTCTTCAACTCACAATATCCTTTGCCATTTGAACTGTTTAATCCCCAGTTTAACCCTTTACCTCCCTGCGTGGAGTATTGCCCTGTTGTTAAACTTGTTAACCCTTGATCTGCCTCCTTTCCGTCACTGCATCCCGATCACCTGCTCACATATGCATTACATTCAACTAAGCATATAACAGTAACAACATCACCATGTACTGTCAGAAAAGTGTAAACTCCTCCTGCACACAAATAAGTCTGTATCTGTTGCATATCTGCCAACACTATACCCATCATTGATAGTTAACAGGTTAATGGTCTACAGGATAGGGGACAAAAAATACTTCCCTTGCCCCAGGTTCTGGCAACCTACTCTACAACGCTGAAATGTACTGCTGCTGCACATAATCATTTTATTACTGTACTATGATATCTGAATTTTGTCTTGAATAAGTCAGGATAAAGATACCAATGTCACACTTCAACATGAAATATACAGGAAAGGCGTAAGTAAGCATTATATTTGGTTATATGAGCTTTCCAGGAACAAATGTTTAGAAATGAGCTATAAATAAAAAATTATAAAATATACTGATTTGGTTGTATCAGCCCAGATGCCCTGAGTGTCTGGCTCTGTCCTCGGTATACGGCAGAATTTCCTGTGTTGGCACACATTCTGAGCAGAATGTGAAGTGGGCCAAAAAACTGCTCATTTCAATAGGTAAGCCAACAGCCTATTTTCTGTCACTGTATAAACTGAATAGGGGACAGTCTGCTTATTAGAATAAGCAGCCAGCCCCCTTTATATACTGCTCCACTGACATGCTGACACAGGAAATGTTCTGTTTCAGCCACAGGATGGGAAGCATAATCTAGTAAAACCAACTTAGGCTGGTTTCACATTTGCGTTTAAAAACGCAGCGTTTTAAACGCAAATGCGTTTGGTGAAAAAACGCATTTAAACGCGTTTAAACGCTGCGTTTTTTAGACGCATGCGTTTTTGCATGTTTTAATACAAATGCGGCATTTTGACGCGTTTACATGCATTTTTTCCTGCGTTAGCGTTCAACTCTCGCTTCCTAAAACTCAATGTAGACAAAACCAAACTCATCATCTTTCCTCCATCTAGCGTATCTCCCCTACCCGACCTATCTATTATAGTAAACGGCATCACGCTCTCTCCCGCACCTGAAATCCGCTGCAGTAACTCTCGACTCTGCCCTGTCCTTCAAACCACACGTCCAAACTCTTGCCACCTCCTGTCACCTCCAACTCAAAAATATTTCCAAAATCCGTCCCTTCCTCAGCCCTCAATCTACTAAAACTCTTGTGCATGCCCTCATTATCTCTCACCTTACATAGTAACATAGTAACATAGTTAGTAAGGCCGAAAAAAGACATTTGTCCATCCAGTTCAGCCTATATTCCATCATATGCCAAAAGGAGAGCAATCCAGAGCAATGATCCACAAAACAAACCTCAATTGTCACAAATAATACAAAAACATATATCAAAATATTACACCATCCAATGACTAGAGCACAGGATGAACGCCCCAGGAACGCTGGAAAAGCGCCCATCCCCCCGCTCCCCCAGATGCAAACACCCTCGCAATGGTATGCACAAGAAAAAGCACCCACACCATCCAACCAAAGTCACCCCAAAGCAGTGGGACTCCACAGCAATGCCACCAAGCACGGTGGTGGAAAAAGGGCGCCAGCACCCACCACCACACAGAGGCAGGGGGGGGCGGCCAGGCGATGGTCCCCAACGCACGCCTCGTGGCCACCAGTGCCACCTCCCCAGGGGGACAACCATGCACCGCCCAACAGGACCCCAAAATAGCCCCCGGCCCCGGTCACATGGGGCCCGGTCACCTTGATTAATGCAAAACCCTCCTCTGTGGCCTCCCCGCTAACTCTTGCACCACTTCAGTCTGTCCTCAACTCTCCTGCCCGACTAATCTACCTCTCTCCTCACTACTCCCCTGTTTCTCCCCTCTGTAAATGCCTCCACTGGCTCTGAACTCCCCAACGAATCCAGTTCAAACTACTAACATTGACCTACAAAGCCATCCACAACCTGTCTCCTCCCTATATCTCTGAACAAATCTCCCAATATCCTCCCTCACATAATCTTCAATCCTTCCAAGACCTCCTACTCTCCTCCACACTTTTTCGTTCCTAATACAACCACCTCCAAGATTTTCCCAAATATCCCCCATACTCTGGAATTCCACACCTCAACACGTCCGATTATCCACCACCTTGGAACCTTCAGATGGAACCTGAAAACCCATCTCTTCAGGAAAGCTTATGTAGTAAGATGCAGGTACTGAGTGTGTCATCACGGAACAGACAGACCAACAGTTGAGGGATTTATTAACAGGAATCAGGTTCTCCTCGCAGGGACGAAGAAGTGGAATATAACTAACAATATAACAGTGCAAAAATATGGGAGTCAAACAGTGTAACAGTAGAAAATGGAATTTCTTGGGAAAAAAACACTTATCAGTCTGATGAGGACTTGCTTGAAGGGTCGTCTTCTCCAATGTAGGCGTCGAGATACAGTGGCACTTGTCGTCCCTCTGTTGTCCATGGGCTGAGTAGTCTGTAGGAACTCGCTGCCTGGGGTTTCGAGAGTTAATGTAGTATACACTGGCTCTGAGTCTTTAGCTTTTGCAGCACAGCCTATCCTGGGAAAACGATGGTCAGTCTATTAATAAGTCTCTCAACAGGAATCAAGGGCTCTGCACTGGTACAGTGGGTACCAGGGGTCACAGTCTCTGCACGGGCCACAGTCTCCGCACGGGTATCAAGGCGCCCCTCTCCAGTCACAGCAGAGTCTGCTTTATGTACTCACAAGATGCAGTCTTTTTGGGCGATCTCCCTGTATTTGTCCTCTGACCGGGAGCTCTCCCTCTTTCCCGGAGTGCAGCTGCGTCCTGCTCTGACCGCTGCTCACACTGCTCTGACCGCTGCTCTGACCACTGCTCACGCTGCTCTGTGCCTTGCGCGTGCCTTTCCCGCTCTCTGCCCGGCTTCCTTCCTGTCCCGGTCTCTAAGTCTGACCCCCGGGGAACCTGTAGCACAGCTCAATGGTTCCAAGCACAGAGCCGAGAAGGTAACCGCCTCCGGACTCTTCTTGTGCTTCACATCCTTACACTTACAGCCTGCAATAACCATTGTGCTGCCTCACCACCACCCGAGCTGCTGCCTCACCACCACCAGTGCTGCTACACCCCCGACCTTCTGTGTCTTCCCCATTATCCCATTATCCCGTAGAATGTAAGTCCGCAAGGACAGGGTCCTCTCCCCTCTGTACCAGTCTGTCATCATAAATTTTTTACTGTAAATGATATCTATAACTTTATATGTAATCCCTTCTCATGTACAGCACCATGAAATTAATGGTGCTGTATAAATAAATAATAACAATAATAATAAGCACGTCATGACAGCAGCTTCCTGGAGGAATAAAGTTGATTTTCTCCCCACTGCCGCCTTTTTTGAACTGTGGCAGAACACCCTCATAACGCTACCAATCTGCAGATTAAGGCTGGTTTCAGACATCAGCTTTTCTGGTACTATCCTTTTCATTATTTTGATTTTGGACTCTATAATCAAGTTGCTTTTTCACATGTCCTTTTTTGCATACCTATTGTCCTCACAAAAAGAAATCTCCTTACTTTGATTCATGTTGCAGATCAATTTGGCCAATGCAAGTCAATGGTCCCATAAAAAAACCCAGAAAGAACACAGATGTCATCTGAATACCGTCAGTATTTTACTGTTTAATGGGTATGAGAAGCTAAGACTTTTTTTTCTCTACGAATAAGAAAAATGGATGCAACGCAAGGCTCAAAAATGGGTCAAACACACTAAAAAAAATGGACCATTTTTTCTTTCTCAAGAAAAATCTGACAAATGAAACCAGCCCATCTGAGAAGTGCAATTTTCAACTCAATTAAGAGAAAGGTTCAATTAGAAAAATCTGATCATTTGACGTAAATAAAAATGATTAAAAACATTTAAAAATATAAAAATAATTTTGGCATTCCAGTGTTTGACAGATTTTTTCATAGGTTTGTTTGAAGTTCTTGATTAATTGCCGATGAATTCTTGTTAGGAACTAAGAAATGCCTAGAGATGAAAGAAAACTTCATTCGAGAGCTTCAAAGAAGGCGTACAGGTGAAGTGTTTTATTTGCTAAATTCTCAGTGTATATTTGTATCAATCAAACACTACAAAAACAATGAAGTAAGAAGTGCAAATGTTTGCATTTTCCTATAAAACTGAGTAGAGTAGGCATGTATTATTTATTTAATTAGGACAATCATTGTAATTACTGGCCAATATAAAGAATAAACCTTAGGCAGGCATACTGGAGAAAGTCAAGAGGGGGTTACGTGTGCAAAAATAGAATGCGAACTCCATTCTGTTTTAGGGGTTGTCCTTTGAAAACAAGTTATTTTCTATCCAGATAATAGGTGATAACTTATAAATTGAAGGAGGTTAATCCGATGGGACCCGCACCAGTCGGCAGATTGAGGCAGTTTTATCCTTGCTAGAATAGAGTGACAGAGCATACACTCAACTGTTACTCTAACTATTCCCTATGTGGCTGCCAAGCGCAGTGCCTGGCTATTTCGAGCAGCCTCATTGAGAATGAATGGAGCAGTGATTAGGTATCCTACCAGTCTGCAATGAAGATAACATTGCCTTGTTGAGGATATAAATGCCTTGTTCTAATAATCAGTGAGGGTCTCCACATTCAGTTCTCCACTGATCAATAAGTTATCACCTATTCAGAGGATTGGTTGATAACTTGTTTTCCCTTTTAATAGCTATTTAATCAAGAGTGATAGACTCATTACAAAGTTTATTCCATTACTAATTTTCAACCAAGAGACCATTGGTGCCCTTTTTTGAAAATACGATATCGGCACCCTTGCCCTTGTGCAGCTTTACAGGCTACTTCTATGGTGTCCATCTCATGTGTTTGAAGAGATCATGGAGTCTGCCCAATGTCTGGGTGGGGACACAGTATGAGGAGCGAGGGGAAAATGTATGAGGACAGTATGGGGGTGAAGGGATGGGTGCAGACACAGTATGGGGAGTCAGAGGGATGTGTGAGGAGGTAGTACGGAAAGTGAGAGGGTAAATGTATGAGGAGGGAGAAACCTGTGAGGAGACAGTTTGGGGGGGAAAAGTGTCAGTAGGCACAGAATAGAGACTGAGTAGTGTGAGGGTGTAGCATGGGGCAACAGTGTAAGGGCACAGCCAGGAGGTGACAGTATACCAAGGGGTGGGGAGTGTGATGAGGGGGTACAGTTTAGAGACTGGGCCTCAGACGGGGGGACTCAGAGTGAGAAGTGATAGAACAGTGTGAAGAGGGGTCCCAGCATGGAAAGGAGGGAGCAGTGTGGAGAGCATGTCCCATAACAGGGACAGCGTGGGGTCATATTTTGTGCAGGGAATATAGTAAGGGGCAATTATTTATTCAGGGGCTCAGTATAGTGCAAATACTTTTACTTGGGAGCATTATAATGACACTGTTATCATTAAGGGCTTTGTGTAGAGATGTGATGCAGAAGACCAGAGAAGATGGAAGTCTGCAGAGAAGAGCTGTGGATGAGAAAACTCATTGAGTCTGGAGAAGATGAAGACGAAAAGAAAGAGAACGACTCCAGAGACAACGTCATCTAAAAGGTACCTGGATGTAATTTTTTTGTGATACTAATTCTCATATTTTTAGTTATTTTAGGAGCATTAAAGGGGTTGTCCAAGTTTGTGATGAGTCTGCAGTCATTCTATGTGACTGCAGACTGCTGTCAGGATTCTCTGGTGCCGATGATTTCCATACATGTGGTCACGTGCTGACTAGAAATGCGTGGCCTCACTCAATGAAAATGAATTGAGCGAGGCCGGACACGTCTAGTCAGAATGTGGCCAGAAGTATACAAAAGGGAGTATCCTAAATGTGTGCAGTGCATGCACTGTGATAATTCAGAAGCCTGCAGCCACCTATAGTGACTGCAGATTTTCATCTCAAACCTGGACGCACCCTTTAGTTATAAAATGAAGCCCTGCAGCTAATCCTAACAGCGTGTAGTATGTTCACTGTCAGGATTCAGCTCTGCTTGCTGGTTCCAGCAGTCATCACATGACCACTTCACTCATAAGCGATTTGCTTCTCTTCCTGCTTCTCTCAGTTTTCACTGAACATTGAGTTAGGGAGAGCAGCTTGTCGGCACGTGACTAAGTGTGAAAATCACATATGTGTTTGGGAAGGGGGGGTGAAGCCAATCTGAATTCTTGCCCCGGATGCCAGAAAACCTAGATACACCTCTGATTGGTTTATCTTAAAAATAAAAATAAAAGTCATTGATGTGTGGTAGTTTTTGTCATTTCTCATCCCTCCATTTAGCTGTTTGTCAAGATGTACTTGCTTTTTATTCCATTTTTATTGTAGGCAAAGTAACCAAAAAATTCTGTCATTTTTTTTGTTTAATGCACCTGCAGCGCCCCAGAGTCCTGGTCGTTGCAGTAATGTCATTCTTCCACCAGGGGGCGTGATGTTACGTCTGATGGCACCAAAGGAGTTCACCTTGCCAGGTATCACAGCCACACACACACTTCACACGCCAGTCCACCAGGGGGAGGTAGGGGTTCTATCTACTAGGCCACTCCTCACACAGGGTAAAAGTGGTGGGTTGGTTAGGAAGTTAGGCAGAAGGAGGAGGGAAGGGTTCCTGGCTGGAGGCTGACGAGGAAAGATCTCCAGGTCGAGCTGGCTGGAGTGATCTCCAGTCAGATCCAGACTGTGGTCTGAGGAGGACAGAAATTACATGGAGCTGCACCTGTAACCCATTCGGCAGCATCCTAAGAAAGGACACGAAAGGCATTGTGTTGTAGGGAGAGAGTCACGAAGTCACAGCAAAAGGAGAACAAAAACCAGAAGGAGTCCTGTCCTGAGAGAGGCTGCCTCCTTCTGGAGCGCGGGCCGGTGGCCGGAACACCGAGGGAGTAATAGACTCTACGCTTTACTTCAGAGACTGGCAGGGCAGTCAGTTCCAAGTTGACTGTCCGACCTAAACACCTAAGCAGACACGGTGGCAATTGTGGAGGAGGGGCGTCTCTAGGGTCCCTATAAAATAGCCTCAGGCATCACCATCATACGGGTTTGTCCTATCCATCTGGGGGACAGAGAGAGAGAAGTAACAACAGTGAGGACCTTATGGTAGCTTATGCAAGTAGGGACCTACTACGTTACTGTGCGCAAAGGGAAGGCTACTGATTTCCACCTGGATAAGGGGACTCTGAAATTGCCATCAGACCGGCCGGACCCTGCGCAATCTTGCCTTGCGCAGGTGTGTACTACGGAGGACAGAGAATGAACTTCAATCCAATATTGCGGCCAGCATGCAGCCAGCGGGTAAGGAAAGGGTGAATCAAACACCCAAAAACTCCGCCCATATGAACGAAAACCGGTCCCGCCAAATTCAAGTGACAGGTTCCCTTTTAATTTTGTAGAAAAAAAGCAGATCACAGACATGGCACAAAACTAAAGTTATTTCAAATGGCAACTTTATGGCTTTAAGAAACACTAAAAGAAATCACGAACAAAAAATGTGGTAGTCAGTAATGGTTACTTTTTTAACCAAGCATAGGGGAAAAATTATGGAATCACTCAATTCTGGGTAAAAAATTATGGAATCATGAAAAACAATCAAACAAACAAAAAAACACTCCAAAACTTCACTAGTATTTTGTTGTGCCTCCTCTGGCTTTTATAAACAGCTTGCAGTCTCTGAGGCATCGACTTAATGAGTGTCAAACAGCACTCTTCATCAATCTGGCTCCAACGTTCTCTGATTGCTGTTGCCAGATCAGCTTTGCAGATTGGAGCCTTGTCATGGACCATTTTCTTCAACTTCCGCCAAAGATTTTCATTTGGATTGAGATCCGAACTATTTGCAGGCCATGACATTGACCTTATGTGTCTTTTTTGAAGGAATGTTTTCACTGTTTTGCTCTATGGCAGGATGCATTATCATCTTGAAAAATGATTTCATCATCCCCAAACATCCTTTCAATTGATGGGATAAGAAAAGTGTCCAAAATATCAACATAAACTTGTGCATTTATTGAAGATGTAATGACAGCCGTCTCCCCAGTGCCTTTACCTGACATGCAGTCCCATATCATCAATGACTGTGGAAATTTGCATGTTCTCTTCAGGCAGTCATCATTAATTATTAATCTCATTGGAACAGCACCAAACAAAAGTTCCAGCATCATCACCTTGCCCAATGCAGATTTGCGATTCATCACTGAATATGACTTTCATCCAGTCATCCACAATCCACAACTGCTTCTCCATAGCCCATTGTAACCTTGTTTTTTTTGTTTAGATGTTAATGATGGCTTTTGTTTAGCTTTTCTGTATGTAAATCCCATTTCCTTTAGGCGGTTTCTTACAGTTCGGTCACAGACCTTGACTCCAGTTTCCACCCATTCGTGCCTCATTTGTTTTGTTGTGTATTTCCTGTTTTGGAGACATATTGCTTTAAGTTTTTGGTCTTGACGCTTTGATGTCTTCCTTGGTCTACCAGTATGTTTGCCTTTAACAACCTTCCCATGTTGTTTGTATTTGGTCCAGATTTTAGACAGAGCTGACTGTGAACAACCAACATCTTTTGCAACATTGTGTGATGATTTACCCTCTTTTAAGAGTATGATAATCCTCTCCTTTGTTTCAATTGACATCTTTCGTGTTGGAGCCATAATTCAAGTCAGTCCACTTGGTGCAACAGCTTTCCAAGGTGTGATCACTCGTTTTTAGATGCAGACTAACGAGCAGAACTAATTTGATGCAGGTGTTATTTTGGGGTTTAAAAATTTACAGGGTGATTCCACAATTTTTTCCTCAGAATTGTGTGATTCCATAATTTTTCCCCTATGCTTGGTTAAAAAAAAAGTATCCATTACTGACTACCACATTTTTTCTTCTTGATTTCTTTTAATGTTTCTTAAAGCCAGTAAGTTGCCATTTGAAATTACTTTAGTTTTGTGCCATGTCTGTGATCTGCTTTTTTTCTACAAAATTAAACAACTGAATGAATCCTCCAAGGCCAGTGATTCCATAATTTTTGCCAGGGGTTGTATACTATGAGTGGCAACTTTCAGCTTTCCAAAACACTTTGACAACTGGCTTTGCAATGCATCGGTGCAGAACGAGCTGTCAATCAAAGTGACAGGGTGTACTCACAGCCATCATTCCCAGTGCTGTGAACCATGACTGTAGCTACTCTGTGCATGCCCCTATGACTGAAAACCTGCCCTTCTCAAGAGAAAATTACTGAAAGTGTGGCTACAGTGAGAACATTTAGTTAAGTATCCTGAAAACATTGTAATGCTATTTACCTGCAGATTAACCCCATATTGGCAGGTAAATAAAATGTTCCAAGGTGACAGGTTACCTAAAAGTAGACTAGCAAGGACAATCTGAAAGCAGATGACATTGTCCTATCCTTACAGTGTGAGACCATGTCAATCTACTGTATACTAGGGTTGAGCGAAACGGGTCGAAAATTTTCAAAAGTCGCCGACTTTTGGCAAGGTCGGGTTTCATGAAACCCGACCCGACCCCTGTGTGGGGTCAGCCATGAAGTCGGCGATCTTTTGAATCTGGAATCGGAATTCCGATACCGATTCCCGATATGTTTAAGATATCGGGAATTGGTATCGGAATTCAGATTTAAGTGTAAAATAAAGAATTAAAATAAAAAATATCGCAATACTTACCCTCTGACGCGCCCTGGTACTAACCGGGAACCTTCCTTCCTTAGAATCAGCCTTCCAGGACCTTGCGGTGACGTCGCGGTGACGTCGCGGCTTGTGATTGGTCGCGCGGCCGCCCATGTGACCGCTCGCACGACCAATCAGAAGCCGTGACGTCACCGAAGGTCCTTCAAGTGCTGATTCTTAGGAAGGAAGGCTGTCGGAAAGAAGCAGGGCGCATCCGAGGGTGAGTATATACCTAATAGGAATATACTCACCCTCGGACGCGCCCTGCTTCTTTCCGGCAGCCTTCCTTCCTAAGAATCAGCGCTTGCAGGACCTTCGGTGACGTCGCGGTGACGTCACGGCTTCTGATTGGTCACGTGAGCGGTCACATGGGCGGCCGCGCGACCAATCACAAGCCGTGACGTCACCGCGACGTCACCGCAAGGTCCTGGAAGCGCTAATTCGAAGGAGGAAGGTTCCCGATTAGTACCAGGGCGCGTCAGAGGGTAAGTATTGCGATATTTTTTATTTTAATTCTTTATTTTACACTAAAATATGGATCGCAGGGCCTGAAGAACCTGGGAACCATGGAAACCCAATGCACTGCATTGGGTTTCGGGTTTCGGCCGACCCCGACTTTTTTATAGGATCGGCCGATTTCACTCGACCCGACTTTTGAAAAAGTCGGGTTTCGTGAAACCCGACCCGATCCTATAAAAGTAAAGGTCGCTCAACCCTACTGTATACAAATTGGACAAAGGAGAACTTTTGCAGCCATAGGCCTCCAGAGCTTTGGACCTAAGACATCTGTCCAAATCACCCATATAATAATCTGCCTCTGATGCCTATTGGGTTAGAATGGCCCGCCAAAAAATAAATTGATTCTCCAGTGGATCCAGGTTCTGACACAGTAATAGGCTTTAGAGGTTTAGCAGAAGATAACCTAATTTGGAGCAAAATAATTTCAATTGTCTTTAAAATAAATGTACATTTCAATGCTTTTTACCTTGTGTTTCAATAAATATATTACTGTGTGCATGCTGCAGTTTAACATTGTTCATTAGCCTGTGCAGCTCATACTCTAAGGCTTCTTTTACCCTTACCATGTTTTTTGCGGCCCATTATTGCGGGCCTTTTTTGCGGGCCGAATCGCTGCAATTTTCATGGTCTGCCGCAATAACGGACCACAAAAAACTTGCGGATCACTGTATTGCGCATGCGCCAGCATATGCGATTGCTTTCTATGGCCCGGAACACAGAAATGGCAGCTAAATACTTCCGGTACAAAGAAAGCAATCGCGTATGTCGGCGCATGCACAATACAGCTTTTCTGCTTTGCCCACTGTTGGGCAAAGCATACTGCGCTCGCACGAGATGTCTTTGGAATGCGCATGTGCAAAAACTACGCAATCGCCGAAATTCACCGCAAGGAATGCATAGAAGCAAGCGAGGAGGGGGGGAGAGACGGACACCAAGCCTTGCCCATCAGACCGGACCGACCATATTAACATACAGTGCTGGAGGAATTAAAAAGATATTTATGGATCATACGTGGGGAGTCAGGGGGTATCAGAAGTACTTGTGTAATGCATAGGGGGCACTGAATTGAATGGTATTTTTACCAGGTAGCCAAAAAAAAAGTGGTGACAGATTCCCTTTAATTGCTTCAGATTTCAAAATACTCCAAGTGACCTACAGGAAATACGACAATTCACCAGAGGTTTTCCACTCAGAAGACGTCTATGCTTTACAATAAAGTCAATGGAAAGGCTGAAAAGTAGCCCTGAAGAAGACCAAGCGTCTTTATGAGTTTTTTCCAGTGTTTTCTATCTAGAAAGTGCTAGTGTTTTTTTCATTGTTGAATAGAGAAAAAGAAAGCAACTGAAAAAAAAAGATAATCCAAAAACTATTGAGAAAGATGCGAAACAAAGCTAACTGACAAAAATGCAAAGCGAGAAAGATGCTTCAAAACAAAAAACGCTGATGTGTCCTCCTAAAGAATCTTTTCTGGATCAGAAAAAGCCAGTGCCATCCATTAACTATTGTGAAAGCGTCACTGGTGAAGTGATGGAGGGGAGATACGTGTCAGTGATGTAAAACCAGTATAGTTTCCTTCAGCACACTTACTTTAAAAATAAAGATTATTATTATTATTATTACAGCCTGGGTCTTATAGGCCCAGCCTGTTAGTAAAACAAGCTCCCATGCAGTACCCATGGCATGGGCTATGTTGTATTTAATAATGTCATAGTAAGAAACTTATTCTTAAAAGTTATTAAAGATCTCCTGACAGCCGATACATGCTGACCAAACCATCTGCAGCATCTATCAAGTCCCGGCTATACGATCTCAGCCAGGTATGATTGTCTCTGGACAGCTGTTCCCCAGTGCTGGGTGCGGAAGTGAAGACAGCTCGCATCACTGTCCCCTGCTCATGCTGTGAGATCAGCGCTAGCAGGGGACAAGGTAGAGAGTTGTATTCAACTGTTAACAGCGAGAGCAGGCAGTGGCTGATGGGAGTATTCATCAGCTGGGATGGGGGTTTTCATGCGGGCTACAACCCTCAGCTGTCAGCTTCAGCAAGGCTTGTTATCAAGAATAGAGAGGTTCTCAAGTTCTCAGGTTGTCATTATTGCAATAAATAATTTTAAAAAACGCCGTGGGACCCCTTATTTTTGACAACCAGCCAAGCTAAAGCAGATAGCTGGGGGCGGGTATTCTCAGGCTGGTAAGGGGCCATGGATATTGGCCCCTCAGTCTAAAAAGAGTAGACCACAGCCACCCTATAAAAGGCGTGTCTATTAGAAGCACCAATTCTGCCACTTTCCCCAGCTCTTCCCACTCTTGCTTGGCTCTTCCTACTTGCCCTGTGGCGGTGGCAAATGGGGTTCATATTTGTGGGGTTGATGTTTCCTTTGTATTGTATGGAAACATCAAGCCCACGGCTTAGCAATGGAGAGGCATCTATAAGACAGCTATCCATTACTAGTCCTATAGTTATATTGTAAATAAACACATAGAATAAAGTCCTTTATTTGAAATTAAAGTAAAACACAATTTGACATAACACCCATTCCATTGAATCACTTGTGCCCTGTAATTACAAACAAAAATAAAAAACAAACATATCCCTCACCTGTCTGTCATTCTGTCCACCGCCGTAATCCATGTCTGGGGATAAACAGTCTCCAACCTGGACAGTGCCAAAATGCAACTGCCAGGCTGAAAACCACTGAGGAATAAGCGCAGCATTAGTAACTAGCTGTCACGTCATCGAGGTTACTGCTGGTCACTGAGGCTGCATTCCCAGACAGGCCCCTGAACTGTGGTAACCTCAGCACCTTGAGAAAAAAAATAAGTGAGTTATTTGACTATTAAAAAACTGCGTGGGGCTCCTCTGTAATTTTCATAATCAACCGAGAGAAAACCGACGGCTGGGGACTGATGATAATATTCTGGGAAGGAGACAATATTCATAATGGTTCCCAGGCTATTAATATTATTATTATACAATTTTATAGCGCCATTTTTTCCATGGCGCTTTACATGTGAAAGGGGCAGATATAGACAAGCACAATAAGCATGAGCAAAACAAGGCACACACAAGTACAGAAGGAAAGAGGACCCTGCCCGCGAGGGCTCACAGTCTACAGGGGATGGGTGAGGATACATTAGGAGAGGGTAGAGCTGGTCATGCGGCAGTTCAGCGGACTAAGGATCATTGCAGGTTGTAGGTTTGTCAGAAGAGGTGGGTCTTCAGGTTCTTTTTGAAGGTTTCCGTGGTAGGCGAGAGTCTGATGTGTTGGGGTAGAGAGTTCCAGAGTATGGGTGAGGCACGGGAGAAGTCTTTTATACAGTTATCGGAAGAAGAGATAAGAGGGGAGTAGAGAAGGAAATCTTGAGAGGATCGAAGGTTGCATGTGGGTAAGTACCGGGAGACCATGTCACAGATGTATGGAGGACACAGTTTGTGGATGGCTTTGTATGTCATAGCTAGGGTTTTGAACTGGAGCCTCTGGACAATAGGAAGCCAGTGAAGGGCTTGGCAGAGAGGAGAGGCTGGGGAATAACGGGGAGACAGGGGGATTAGTCGGGCAGCAGAGTGTAGGATGTATTGGAGTGGTGCCAGAGTCCTAGAGGGGATGCCAGAGAGTAGGAGGTTGCAGTAATTGAGGCGGGAGATGATAAGGGCGTGCACTAGGGTTTTTGTGGTTTCATGGTCAAGGAATGCACGGATCCAGGAAATATTTTTGCGTTTGAGTCAGCAGGAAGAGGCAAGGGCTTGGATATGAGGCTTGAAAGAGAGGGCAGAGTCGAGGATCACCCAGAGGCACCAAGCATGCGGGACTGTGGAAAGTGAGCAGCCATTGACATTGATGGATAGGTCTAGTGGAGGGGCAGAGTGAGATGGGGGAAAGATGATGAATTCTGTTTTGTCCATGTTCAGTTTTAGAAAGCGAGCAGAAAAGAAAGCTGAAATAGCAGACAGACATTGTGGGATTTTGGTCAGTAACGACATTAGGTCAGGTCCAGATAGGTAGATCTGTGTGTCTTCAGCGTAGAGATGATACTGCAAACCATGGTATTCTATGAGCTGTCCCAGGCCGAAGGTTTAGATGGAGAAGAGCAGGGGCCCTAGGACTGAGCCTTGGGGGACACCAACAGACAGGGGGCGAGGTGAGGAGGGGGTTTGAGAGAGGGAGACACTGAATGCGACAAAACCGCTGCATGACCAGCTCTACCCTCACCTACTGTATCCTCACCCATCCCTTGTAGATTGTGAGCCCTCGCGGGCAGGGTCCTCACTCCTCCTGTACCAGTTGTGACTTGTATTGTTCAAGATTATTGTACTTGTTTTATTATGTATACCCCTCCTCACATGTAAAGCGCCATGGAATAAATGGCGCTATAATAATAAATAATAATAATAATAATGTTTGGTCTGTTAGATATAACGAGAAGAAGGAGGACAGAGTAGTGTCGCTTGCTCTTGGTGGTTAGTAGGTTATTGGTGACTTTAGTTAGGGCAGTTTCAGTTGAGTGATACGGTCAGAACCGATCAAAGAGGGAGCAGGAGGAGAGAAAGGAGGACAGTTCGAGATGGACATGCTGTTCCAGTAGTTTTGAGGCATAAGGGAGAAGAAATATTGGGTGATAGCTAGACACAGAGGATGGGTCAAGGGAGGGTTTTTTCAGGATGAGTGTGATCGAGGCATGCTTGAAGGATGAGGGGAAGACACCAGTTGTGAGTGAGAGGTTGAAGAGGTGTGTTAGGGTTGGGATGAAGACTGTAGCGAGGTTAGGAATGAGGTGGGATGGGAGCGGGTCAAGCATGCAAGTGGTGAGATGCGATCTTGACAGGAGGGTGGATGGAGAGCTCACCTTTTGTCATGGTGAAGAAGCTGGTTTTGGAGGAACAGGGTTGATAAGCTAAGAGGGGCATTGGGGGCTGCGTGCCAAAGCTTTCTCTGATTGTATCAATCTTCTGCTTAAAGAAAGAGGCAAAGTCTTCAGCAGAAATGAGAGGAGAGGGGGGAGGTGCTGGGGGACAGAGTAGAGAATTGAAAGTGTTGAAAAGCTGTTTAGGGTTGTGAGACAGGGAGGATATGAGAGATGAGAAGTAAGTTTGTTTTTCGGCAGTGAGCATGGACTGGAAGCTGGCGAGGGACTGCTTGTATGCGATGAAGTGCTCGGCAGAGCGGGATCGCTTCCATCTCCGCTCAGTGACCCTGGAAGCCCATCTCAGTCCTTTGGTCAGGCTGGTCAGCCAGTGCTGCCTGTTGATTGCATGAGTTTTGCTATACATGAGGGGGGCGGCCGAGTCAAGTGTTGCTGTTATTGTGGCGTTATAAAAAGTGGCAGCAGCATCTGTGTCATGAAGGGAAGCTATGTCTGTAAGAGGGAGAAGGGACTCAGAGAGTGATTGTAAATTGAGGTGTTTGAGAATTCTGCGAGGGTGAGTGAGTTTGTGGAGTGGGGATTGCACATTAGGAGAGGAGAGAGAATGTTAATAGGCTGTGGTCAGACAGGTGGACGCGTGAGTTAGTGAGATTAGTAAGGGAACAGAGGTGGGTGAAGATAAGGTCCAGCGTGTGACTATCTTTGTAAGTGGCCGCGGAGGACCATTGAGTGAGGCCAAAGGAGGCAGTGTGTGATAGAAGTTTAGAGGCAGCTCGGGTGGAAGCATCAATGGGGATGTTGAAGTCGCCCATGGTGATAGTGGGGATGTCAGCAGAAAGGAAATGAAGTAGCCAGGTGGTGAAGTTTTCAGGAAAGGTGGAGAGGGCTAGTTCTGGGGGGTGGAAGATGGCAGCTTGCTGGAGGTTGGAGAGGGAGTAGATGCAGACGGAGTGCACCTCAAAGGAGGGAAGAGTAGCAGAGGGTGGAAGCAGAATTGGGGTAAAAGAGCAGGTATCGGACAGGAGCAAGCCAACTCCTTTACCACGTTTGTTGGTGGGGGGAGGGGTGTGAGAGAGATGGAATCCGCTGTAGGAAAGTGCAGCTGGAGAGGCTGAGTCAGACGGGGTATCACAGCTGTATACTTAGCCTTTCCTGGTTATTAAGCTGGGGGACCCCCCCCCAAAAAAAATGGTTCCCCTATATTTAATAACTAGCAAAGGCAAGGCAGACAGCTGCAGGCTGATATTAATAGCCTAGGAAGGGGCCATGGATAGTGACACCCTCCCAGACTAAAAAATCATCTCTCAGCTGCCCCAGAAATGGCACCTCCATAAGTCTGGCACATAGCCTTGTTATTTGCACTTGCTCTGGTGCAGTGGCAAGTGGGGTGATTGTTGCGAGGTTGAGGTCACCTTTGTATTTTCAGGTGACATCAATCCCAGAGGTATGTAATGTAGAGGCATCTATAAAACACACCCAGAATAAAGTCCTTTAATTGAACATCTCTCCATTAATAACACGTGGGCTTGATGTCCCCGGACAATGCAAAGGTTACATCAACCGCACAAATATGAACCCCACTTGCCACCGCCACAGGACAAGGGGGAAGAGTAGGGAAAAGCTCCTGAATTGGCACATCTAATAGATTCACTATTTCCATGTGGCTGTGGGCTGATATTTTTAAGCTGGTTGGGACCAACATCCATGGCCCCTTACCAGCCTGAGAATACCAGCTGTCAGCTTTAGCTTGGCTGGTTGTTAAAAATGGGGGGTACCTCACTTTGTTTTTTTAATAATTTATTTAAATAAGTGGAAATCCCTCTATTCTTGATAACCAGCCTTGCTAATGCTGACAGCTGAAGGCTACAGCCCACAGCTGTCAGTTTGGCCTGGCTTGTTATCAAAAATACAGGGGTATCCACATCAATTTTTTGTTTAATTATTTATTTATAGCGCAATTGATGGGTCAGCTGATGCCACTTTTCCTGGTGTCTGCCACTAATTTGAGCTGTTTTGGCAGCTTTTTGGCCCCCCCTGAAGATCTATGCATTTGTTTTTGCCTCCCATTGAATTTAATGGGGTTTGGATTTGTTCGATGAGCCGTTTGCTGAACATGTTTGGCGAATATCGGGAAGTTTGCCATTCGAACTGAACCGAGCCTTGAAAGGTTCGATCATCTCTACCAGTAACGTAGCTACAAGGTGGCAGAGGGTATCTTCACCCCGGGGCCCCTCGCTTGGAAGCGGCCACCCAGAGTTACCAAAACTCCTAACTGTATCGGCATATGCAGCAAGCCGATATAGTTAAGCTCTGCGGTATTGTAGGGCAACATGATCTCTGTGCACTACTGCTCTCCCTTTTGTAGATTATATGTCGCTTTAAGACAGCAGCTTACAGAAGAGCAAAGTGATACACTGGCTGAGATGCCAGCATACGCACAGGGCTTTAGAGTCACAGTGCATTTATGTCATTGCACGGCGACAGTTGTGGAGTCTATACAGTTTGAGAGCTAATGTGAGGGTCATTAAACAGTTTAGGGGCCATCACACTGTGTGGAGACTACTGTGAGGGCTAATATAAAGAGTGAGAGACATTATATAGTATTTGGGATGCTGTGGAACCCATTATACAGTGTGGGAGCCTTTATATAGTGTTGTTGTTACTGTAGGGGCCATTATACAGTGTGAGGACTACAGTGGGGTCATTATATTGTGTTTTGGGAGCAGTGAGCCCATCATACTGTATATAGGGAAGCTGTGGGCCCATCATACTGTATATAGGGAAGCTGTGTACCCCTCATACTGTGTATATGGGAGCAATATACTGTGTTTAGTGGACCTGTGGATCCCTCATACTATGTATAGGGAAGCTGTATATGGAGGGGACATTATTAAATGTTAAGTGGACACACAAGAAGCATTATTGTTATAGGGACACTCAGAGTACTGTGATTGTCAAAGATGCCTTAACAATTTTGATTACAAAATGGGGCCTTGTTCCTGCACCCCAATATTAGCCCCAAACTATTTTGATTTGGAAATGGGTCCTGGTGCCTGCACCCCAATAATAGCCCTAATGATTTTGATTAAGAAATGGAGCCTGGTACCTGCATCCCCACCCGAATATTAGCTTAAGGCTAGGGTCACATTGCGTTAGTGCAATCCGTTTAGCGCTAGCGGATTGCGCTAACGCAATGTTTTCTATGGGGCTGCGGTCGGGGTCGCGGTAACGTCCCCGCTCTCGCAGATCCCCGATCTGCGAGAGCGGGGAACGGACCGCGGGCGCGCCTCGGACGCTGCAAGCAGCGTCCGCGGTGCGCCAGGAATCCCTGGCGCGTCGCTAGCACGTGCCGAACATGGCACGCGCTAGTGAAGCGCGTTCCCATTAGCGTGAATGGGCGCGTTAACGGCCGCGTTGCACAGCGTTAATTTCGCCGTGCAACGCTGTCCGTTTAACGCGGTCCCATAACGCATTGGGAACCCAGCCTAAATGATTTTGATTAGCAAATGTGACCTCCTGAGTCCTGACTGCAACACAGTATTAGCCCAAATGATTTTGAGTAGGAAATGTGGACTCCTGCGTGCACAACACTATAAGCACAAACTAGTTAGATGCTGGAAGGTCTATTTCACGCAGGACAGGATCCTATCTAACTATATGACAACTTACAGCAGGAGCAGACTCTTTGCACTGTGTTACTCTGACAAAATGACGCTAGCAAAACAACATGTCCACTTTCTATATGGAGAGGGACATGTGACTTCAGCAGCCAATTACGGAAACCCTTGTGTCTGGACGTTGTGGATGGTTTCTGCACCCTGATTGGCTGCTGGAATGTACACACATTAAGTTAATTTAAAAAAAAATATGCTCCTCGTACTTATACACACCCCCTCTTCTGATAAAACATGTTCCCCTGCTCATTACATAGATCCACTATCCTAGCCAAAGTCCTAACAAAAGCATTAGTGGAATCGCGACCATTTACTGAACTGTGATTTTCGCTCCCTTTTTTCCCAGTGCTATAACTTTTTTATTTTTTTGTCAATATACCCATGTTAGGGCTTGATTTTTGTGGAACGAGTTGTACTTTTGAACGACACCATTGGTTTTACCATATAGTGTACTCAAAAAAAAATTCCAAGACCTCTCTATGCGTTTTTGTGTCTTCAAGTTTTTTGGTGGTGTGAACAGGTTTCTACAGACTTGTTCACTGTGCACCATGTGTTTTTGGTTCTATAATTGTTCTCTTGTTTCTACAAGACTGGGGAGTCCACCACTCCTCTGTGGGTCATTTGCATTGTAGCTGTTCCATCCTGCATGTCCACATGTATATTTTTTCTCTCTGAACCCTGCTTATACAGGTACTATACAGATGATCAGGTTTTTAAATACATCAGATAGGGATTATATACATTAGATAGGACTGCTCTATTATGGGTATACCTTGGCGATTGGTGGAGCAGCTTAACATACATTTTTTTGCAAAAAAAAGTATTAACTAAATACCCTGTATTTTTTTCATTTTTTGACTAGCACTTGCTTATTTACTGTGACTTTTTTACAACAGAGTATTTTTGACATCTCTGTGCGTTTTTGTGTCTTCAAGTTCTTTGGTGGTGTGAACAGGTTTCTACAGACTTGTTCACTATGCAAGTAGCCCATGTGTTTTTGGTTCTTTTTAATTTGTTGCAGCATTTCATCCTCTACCTGTTCAGCTATAATAGGCTTGTAGCAAACTCCAATTAGCAGCTTTATATTAGTACAATCTCCATGTACATTTACCCATACTGACTCTACATTGTCGCAGCTCCCCCAATACTTTCTTAAGTTGGATTTAACAAGAATAGACACCCCTCCACCTTTTTAGTCTTTCCTGTCCTTTCTAAATATAGTGTAACTCATTTGACACCCAGTCATGGCTTTCGTCAAACCGGGTTTCCATAATGACCACCACATCGTAATCTGTGGACGAAATAAGGGTATCCAATTCATTAATTTCCAATTTGTTTGCAAGACTTCTAGCATTTGTCAACAGACATTAAATGCTGTTAGCACATTTATTATTCCTACTCACCTCCCTACTTTCTTTGCCAATTCCAACCCCATAAATCCTCATTAACCCCTACTGTCTCACTCTGTCTACTCTAGCTATCCCATTTTTATCACAAGAACCCTCCCTCCCCCTGATCCTAGTTTAAAAGCTCCTCTATCTGTGGCACCCCAGGAGTCCGGTTGCCACAATGGCATTGCCTTCCTCGTGGGGGGGGGGGGGTGATATCATGCCTGGAGGTAAGGAGGGATCCCCTTAGCAGGTAACACAAACATACAACAAGTTCCTGACTCCAGGCCAGACGGGAGAGCTCTAATCCCGGTTTCAGGGGAACTTCCATGAAAGTTCTGGTCTGGAGGCGGGGTTAGTCAGTGTAGTGTGAGTCAGTGAAGGGAGAGGAAGCTTGTGAGGAGAGAGACTGGGAGTGGAGCTGTGACTGAGCTCTTCCCAGGATTAAGCGCAAAAGAAACCGGACACCGGAGTCCGTGGTTGCACGGGTACTAAAGGCCCAGCAACTAGAACCGAGGGCAGAATATTGCAGGTCTCCTGGCCCATCTGAAACCTGGAGGCACCACAGCAGGTCAGGAGTCTGGGGCTGCCAGTGGGAAGATAGTGCCCATGAAAGGCTCATGCTGTCAACCATAAGGGTTAGGAGTAACAGACAATGAGAGGAACTTGTGTAAAGCTTCAGGCAGTATGGGACAGTGAATACAGCCCAAAAGGAAGGCCTCCAAACCCACCTGGCTAGGTGGATCCCAAGTTACTCTCAGGCTGCCCGGACTCCATCAACACCTGTAACCCAGACTGCACCTGAAACTCATAAGTAAAAGGTAAAGAAAACTGCAAACCCCATGTCCTCCAATTAGTTCCTGCATCCTCATCCCTCACCAACTGCACTGGTAGCCCTGGGACCCCGATCCACCTGTGAGGAGCCGAACCATCCTCGCTGCATTACAATCTTCCTCAGCAGTCCCTTTAAGCATCATCGACCATCCTGGCTGAATACCATAGGTGGCGTCACGAATTGTCACCATAGACTTTATTTTCCACTTCCCTCCATCATTTTTGTTGGACGCCCAGGGCCATGAACGGGGTCACCGCCTCCGTGACCACCTCTTTAAGTACCGCCGGACCTGGCCCGAGTACCCCACGGTCCTAGCGGGCGCTCCATATCCATCTAACTATTTTTTCCCCAAGCACAGCTGCACCAATCCATTGAGGTGCAGCCCGTCCCTACCATATAGCCTGTAGCCAAAAGAGACATCGGCCCAGTTCTCTATGAACACAAACCCTTCCTTCCTGCACCAATTTCTAAGCCACTTATTTATCTCCTTTAGCTCCCGCTGTCTTTCTAGTGACATTCGTAGTACTGGCAACATTTCTGAAAACACCACTTTGGAGGTTCTGGCCTTGAGCTTCTCTCCTAGTTCCTTGTGTTAAATTTTAAGGACCTTCACCTCCCTCTAACTCTGGGTTTTCCCCAACCCCACCCACACGGTTCGGCCTTCACGGTCTCGGCAGCAGATGACCCTGTTTGTCCGCCTAATTATAGAGTCCTCTATCACCAACATCTATGTTGCCTTTACTGCACTCCTATTTCCCTCCTTTCTACAGCAGTCATTAATGTCTTTCTGCAGTGATCGTAGTCCTGGGCTTGCATTCCTAATATCAGCCGAAAATACATATTTACAAGGTTGTGCCAGATCAGGACTAGGCTCCCTGGTACTTCTTCTAACTGTTACCCAGCTACCTACTTCTGAGTCCCCACATTCACCCTCCTCCATATTACTGGCCTCAGCTGTTAGGGTTGGCGGATTGCACTAAATAAATGTAATAAAGAAGTGCAATTGCAACCCGGAGTCCACCCTGCAAAGATATATAACTGCAGCTAACGTGAACAATGGCGGAACACACAGCAAGCGATTGCTTGCTCGCAAAGAGTTACACATCACTCAGTGAACAGTACACGAAGCTGTGTCACTCGCACACAGAAACAGAATAGATGCTCTGCTATAGAGCTGTCACTCGCATACAGTAACCAAGTAGATATGATGCTAGATACGATCCCCATTAACTAGGTAAGTAGCAAACAGTGGCCACACAGTCAGCAACAGCACTCAACTATCTCCTCTCTGGAGGTGCCAGAATTCTAATGGCTAGACGCCAGCCCTGAATCCATACAGACAAACTCCTCTCTGGAGGTGCTCAAATTGTAACAGCTTACCGCCAACCCTGAGCACATGATGACAAAGACCACACTGTTGCAATGTCTCATTCACACATGGAAAGTGGTTGATACTAGGCATGCGCCTCTGTGAGCCTTTTATACGTAAAGCTCAAGTCCAGTCGGACAGGACCTTGCCCGTGGACCAATCTGGAGCTGCCACATCACCAGAGCAGCTGACGACCGACCACCAATGAGACGTCGCCACATCATGAGCATGCTCAGTTGGGTGATTTCTGGACTTAGTCTCCAGAGCGATCGCTCATTGCTGCCTACCGCTGGTTACCAGATGAATAGTACAAGCCTGAGCAAGACGCTGGGACCAACGTCTATGCTCAGCAGCACCCACAGTGGCCAAAGCTGGATGGGAGCCTGCAGATGCAGGGAAGGCTTGGGATCTACCCCATGCAGCAGGAGATTCCTGGCGCCTAACACCAGCCAGCGTTTGCTCAGTGAGCTCTAAACTCCTCTCCAGGTTTGAAATGCTCTTGAGTGTTGCAAGCTACATATTTAGATCCATTACATGGGCATCCAAATATGTAACATGCTGACATTGAACTCAAGTATGTGTACCCTCAAATGGCTGTTCAACGCATGCATATGTAGATGGGTCAACCCTTACTAAGAACTGAATTACAATGTGACTTTAAAAGACAATGCTGCCATTTGATTTATGTGCACTTGGACTAGTACTTTCTCCCCTGCAGCATTCTGTGTGTTGGTTTTGAACAAGAATCAGGAAGTGTGTCGGTTCAGGAAATAAAGAGAGAGCCTCGTGCCTGTGTGAGACAGGCAGGACTATAAGTGTGTCCTAACAACAAGAGACTGATAAATTAACTGTTTCCAGGGAGACGATAGAGACTGGTAACTGCAGGATCGATCACAATGGCCATGTCAGAAGGAAAGAGTCACAATGCACAGCCCCAGGGTAGTTCTCCCCCAGCACCTGTAATCTGAGAGTGGAAACAAGATTTGCCCAGATCCGGAAAAATACGGATCAGCAAATCTAAGCGCTAAAGAACTGTGACACCGATGTTCAACTGTGTTAGGGTGTAGAGCAGGATTCTTTAGCTAGGGTGTTGTAGCATTCCGGCCTGATTATGGGAAGCCAGGTAGGAAGTTAGAAGAGAGTAGTCTGTAGAAATTGTTTATATTGTTTTTATTGAACTTTGCATTGCCATAGCTGGAGTGCAGCTTGTGTGACATGCTCCAGCTATCTCTCCTTGTATCTATTATTGTTTTAATCATTAAAATAACTATTACTATTATTTTCAGGCATATAATCCCCTGCCTTTCAATAAAGTCAGTGTTTTGTTTCTGCCTCCTCGTCTACTGTTCTGTATTTGGCTATGTGCACACACTGCGGATTTTGCTGTGGATCCACAGCGGATTTGACCCTGTGGATCTGCAGCAGTTTTCCATGAATTTACACTACCATGTAAACCTATGGAAAACAAAATCCGCAGTGCAGATGCTGTGGAAAAAAATGCGCGGAAACGCAGCAGTTTATATTCCGCAGCATGTCAATTCTTTGTGCGGATTCCGCTGCGGTTTACACCTGCTCCTCAATAGGAATCCACAGGTGTAAAACTGCAGGTGGAATCCGCACAAAAACCGTGGTAAATCCGCAGTGCGGTTTACCTGTGGATTTCCCAAAATTAGTGTGGAAAAATCCGCACACCATTCCGCAGCGTGTGCACATACCAATATACCTCACAAGATGCACACCTGGTAGCATTGTCCATGGAGCAGATACTAAATGGACATAAACAGTACAAATAAAAGGTGGAAAACATTTGAAAACTAGTATGGAAAACACCAAACTATACTCATTTTTACGACACCATTTTTTTTTAGGGACCACATCACATTTGAAGTCACTTTGAGGGGTCTATATGATAGAAAATGCCCAAAAGAGACATCATTCTAAAAACTGCACCCCTCAAGGTGCTCAAAACCACATTCAAGAAGTTTATTAACCCTTCTGGTGCTTCACAGGAATTTTTGGAATGTTTAAAAAAAATGAACATTTAACTTTTTTTCACAAAAAATTTACTTCAGATCCAATTTGTTTTATTTTCCATAGGGTAACAGAAGCAATTGGACCCCAAAAGTTGTTGTGCAATTTGTCCTGAGTATGCTGATACCTTATATGTGGGGGTAAACCACTGTTTGGGTGCACGGCAGAGCTCGGAAGGGAAGGAGCGCCGTTTGACATTTCAATGCAAAATTGGATGGAATTGAGATAGGACGCCATGTCGTGTTTGGAGAGTCCCTAATGTGCCTAAACATGGTAACATAGTAACATAGTTAGTAAGGCCGAAAAAAGACATTTGTCCATCCAGTTCAGCCTATATTCCATCATAATAAATCCCCAGATCTACGTCCTTCTACAGAACCTAATAATTGTATGATACAATATTGTTCTGCTCCAGGAAGACATCCAGGCCTCTCTTGAACCCCTCGACTGAGTTCGCCATCACCACATCCTCAGGCAAGCAATTCCAGATTCTCACTGCCCTAACAGTAAAGAATCCTCTTCTATGTGGGTGGAAAAACCTTCTCTCCTCCAGACGCAAAGAATTCCCCCTTGTGCCCGTCACTTTCCTTGGTATAAACAGATCCTCAGCGAGATATTTGTATTGTCCCCTTATATACTTATACATGTTTATTAAATCGCCCCTCAGTCGTCTTTTTTCTAGACTAAATAATCCTAATTTCGCTAATCTATCTGGGTATTGTAGTTCTCCCATCCCCTTTATTAATTTTGTTGCCCTCCTTTGTACTCTCTCTAGTTCCATTATATCCTTCCTGAGCACCGGTGCCCAAAACTGGACACAGTACTCCATGTGCGGTCTAACTAGGGATTTGTACAGAGGCAGTATAATGCTCTCATCATTTGTATCCAGCCCTTTTTTAATGCACCCCAGGATCCTGTTTGCCTTGGCAGCTGCTGCCTGGCACTGGCTGCTCCAGGTAAGTTTATCATTAACTAGGATCCCCAAGTCCTTCTCCCTGTCAGATTTCCCCAGTGGTTTCCCGTTCAGTGTGTAATGGTGATATTGATTCCTTCTTCCCATGTGTATAACCTTACATTTATCATTGTTAAACCTCATCTGCCACCTTTCAGCCCAAGTTTCCAACTTATCCAGATCCATCTGTAGCAGAATACTATCTTCTCTTGTATTAACTGCTTTACATAGTTTTGTATCATCTGCAAATATCGATATTTTACTGTGTAACCTTCTACCAGATCATTAATGAATATGTTGAAGAGAACAGGTCCCAATACAGACCCCTGCGGTACCCCACTGGTCACAGCGACCCAGTTAGAGACTATACCATTTATAACCACCCTCTGCTTTCTATCACTAAGCCAGTTACTAACCCATTTACACACATTTTCCCCCAAACCAAGCATTCTCATTTTGTATACCAACCTCTTGTGCGGCACGGTATCAAACGCTTTGGAAAAATCGAGATATACCACGTCCAATGACTCACCGTGGTCCAGCCTATAGCTTACCTCTTAATAAAAACTGATTAGATTGGTTTGACAGGAGCGATTTCTCATAAACCCATGCTGATATGGAGTTAAACAGTTATTCTCATTGAGATAATCCAGAATAACATCCCTCAGAAACCCTTCAAATATTTTACCAACAATAGAGGTTAGACTTACTGGCCTATAATTTCCAGGTTCACTTTTAGAGCCCTTTTTGAATATTGGCACCACATTTGCTATGCGCCAGTCCTGCGGAACAGACCCCGTCGCTATAGAGTCCCTAAAAATAAGAAATAATGGTTTATCTATTACATTACTTAGTTCTCTTCGTACTCGTGGGTGTATGCCATCCGGACCCGGAGATTTATCTATTTTAATCTTATTTAGCCGGTTTCGCACCTCTTCTTGGGTTAGATTGGTGACCCTTAATATAGGGTTTTCATTGTTTCTTGGGATTTCACCTAGCATTTCATTTTCCACCGTGAATACCGTGGAGAAGAAGGTGTTTAATATGTTAGCTTTTTCCTCGTCATCTACAACCATTCTTTCCTCACTATTTTTTAAGGGGCCTACATTTTCAGTTTTTATTCTTTTACTATTGATATAGTTGAAGAACAGTTTGGGATTAGTTTTACTCTCCTTAGCAATGTGCTTCTCTGTTTCCTTTTTGGCAGCTTTAATTAGTTTTTTAGATAAAGTATTTTTCTCCCTATAGTTTTTTAGAGCTTCAATGGTGCCATCCTGCTTTAGTATTGCAAATGCTTTCTTTTTACTGTTAATTGCCTGTCTTACTTCTTTGTTTAGCCACATTGGGTTTTTCCTATTTCTAGTCCTTTTATTCCCACAAGGTATAAACCGCTTACAGTGCCTATTTAGGATGTTCTTAAACATTTTCCAGTGGAAAACCTCCACAAGTGACACCATTTTGGAAAGTAGACCCCCTAAGGGATTTATCCAGGTGTGTGGTGAGCACTTTGACCCCAAAACTGCTTCACAGAAGTTTATAATGTAGAGCCGTAAAAATAAAAAATCATATTTTTTTCACAAAAAATAACTTTTGCCCCCAACTTTTTATTTTCCCAAGTGTAACAGAAAAAAATTGGACCCTAAACATTGTTGTGCAATTTGTTTTGAGTACGCTGATACCAAATATATGGGGGTAGACCACTGTTTTGGCGCATGGCAGAGCTCGGAAGGGAAGGAGCGCCATTTGACTTTTCAATGCAAAATTGGCTGGAATTGAGATAGGACGCCATGTTGCGATCGGAGAGCTCCTGATGTGCCTAAGCAGTGGAAACCCCCCAAAAGTGACACCATTTTGGAAAGTAGACTCCCTAAGGAACTTATCTAGATGTGTGGTGAGCACTTTGAACCCCCAAGTGCTTCACAGAAGTTTATAATGTAGAGCCTAAAAAATCATATTTTTTCACAAAAATGATATTTTCGCCCCTAATTTTTTACTTTCCCAAGGGTAACAGGACAAATTGGACCACAAAAGTTGTTGTCAATTTGTCCTGAGTACGCCGATGCCCCATATGTCAGGGTAAACCACTGTTTGGGCGCATGGCAGAGGTCGGAAAGGAAGGAGCGCCGTTTGACTTTTCAATGCAAAATTGACTGGAATTGAGATAGGACGCCATGTCGCGTTTGGAGAGCCCCTGATGTGCCGAAACAGTGTGAACCCCCCATAAGTGACCCCATATTGGAAACTATACCCCCAAGGAACTTATCTAGATGTGTTGTGAGAACTGTGAATCCTGAAGTGTTTCACTTCAGTTTATAACGCAGAGCCATGAAAATAAAAAATCTTTTTTTTCCACAAAAATAATTTTTTAGCCCCCAGTTTTGTATTTTTCCAAGGGTAACAGGAGAAATTGGACTGCAAAAGTTGTTGTCCAATTTGTCCTGAGTACGCTGATACCCCATATGTGGGGGGAACCACCGTTTGGGCGCATGGCAGAGCTAAGAAAGGGAAGGAGCGTCGCTTGGAATGCAGACTTAGATGGAATGGTCTGCGGGTGTCACATTGCGTTTGCAGAGCCCCTGACATACCTAAACAGTAGAAACCCCCCCATAAGTGACCCCATATTAGAAACTAGACCCCCCAAGGAACTTATCTAGATGTGCTATGAGAACTTCGAGCCCCCAAGTGTTTCACTACAGTTTATAAGGTAGAGCCATGAAAATAAATTATCTTTTTATTTCCACAAAAATGAATTTTAGCCTCCTGTTTTATATTTTCCAAAGGGAAAAGGAGAAATTGGACTGCAAAAGTGGTTGTCCTATTTGTCCTGAGTACACTGATACCCCATATGGGGGTAAACCACTTTTTGGGCGCATGGCAGAGCTCGGAAGGGAAGGAGCACTGTTTTACTTTTTCAACGTAGAATTGGCTGGAATTGAGATCGAACACCATGTCAAGTTTGGAGAGCCCCTGATGTGCCTAGACAGTGTAAACCCCCCCCCCCATTCTAACTCCAACCCTAGCCCGAACACACCCCTAACCCTAATCCCAACCCTAACCATAACCCTAGCCACGCCCCTAACCCGAACCCGCCCATAACCTGAACACACCCCTAAACCTAATCCCAACCATAACCCTAACCACACTTCTAACCCCAACACACCTCTAACCCCAACACACCCCTAACCCTAATCCCAACCCTAACCACACTCCTAACCCTAATCTCAACCATAATCCCTATTGTAAATGTAATCCAAACCCTAACCCCATCTCTAGACCCAACCCTAACCTTAGCCGCAACCCTAACTTTAGCCCCAACCCTAACCCTAACTTTAGCCCCAACCCTAACCCTACTTTAGCCGCAACACTGTCATGGTCTGCTGAGTTTCTGGGATTAGGTGGTTTTAGGGTTAACTTGCATGGCCTCACTCTGGGATTCTGGGAGGCTTTTTATAGCCTCATTGTGGAGCTATCCTCTGTCGCTTATACTCTGACTCTTGGCTGAGTGTGTGTGACCCTGATGTGCCTGTGCTTTGTGCCTGTGCTAATTTATGCTTGTCTGGTTCTGTCCCCGTTTAGAGTTCTGTCTGTCCCTTTTGTACTGCGCTGCTATCTCTGTGTATGACTACTTGCTTACGTACTGACTATTCTCTGCTCGCCCCTTCTGTACCGCGCCGCCCTCTCCGTGTCTGACCCCCGTTTGTACGACTTGAGTTTTCCTTTCCTCTATTTCAGGGTGCATTTAGAATCCTGCACTTATCTCCAGTAGCAGGATGCTAAGCCCTGCCCCCTGTGGTCACATCATCGTAGGTCCTTCTGTTTTCTGCTACCTTCACCACGCTGCGCAGGTCCCTTCTGCCTGAGCTTTCCCTGTGCCATCTGACCCAGGGCTCTCCCGCAGTGTGGGTGAGTCACCCTGCTCAGCCGTGGCAGAGCGCCGGTGCTGACAGGGTCCTGATAAACCCTAAGCCTAGCCCTAACCCTAATGGGAAAATAGAAATTAATACATTTTTTTAAATTTTATTATGTTTCCCTAACTAAGGCAGTGATGAAGGGGGGTTGATTTACTATTTATAGCGGGGGTTTTTGGCGGGTTTTTGTTTGGCAGCTGTCACGCTAAAAGACGCTTTTTATTGCAAAAAATAGTTTTTGCATCACCACATTTTAAGAGTTATAATTTTTCCATATTTCGGTCCACGGAGTCATGTGAGGTCTTGTTTTTAGTGGGAGGAGTTGACATTTTTATTGGTACCATTTTCGGGCACATGACATTTTTTGATCGCTTTTTATTCTGATTTTTGGGAGGCAGAATGAACAAAAAACAGCAATTCATGAATTTCTTTTGGGTGGGGCGTTTATACCGTTCCGTGTGTGGTAAAATTGATAAAGCAGTTTTATTCTTTGGGTTAGTGCAATTACAGCGATATCTCATTTATATAATTTTTTTATGTTTTGGCACTTTTATACAATAAAAACAATTTTATATAAAATATAATTGTTTTTGCATCGCTTTATTCTGAGGGCTATAACTTTTTTAATTTTTTTCTGATGATGCTGTATTGCAGCTTGTTTTTTGCGAGATAAGATGACGTTTTCAGCGGTACCATGTTTATTTATATCCGTCTTTTTGATCGCGTGTTATTCCACTCTTTGTTCAGAGGGATGATGATAAAGCATTGTTTTTTGCCTCGTTTTTTATTTTTATTTTTTCTGGTGTTCACTGAAGGGGTTAACTAGTGTGACAGTTTTATAGATAGGGTCGTTACGGGCGCGGCAATACTAAATATGTGTACTTTTATTGTTTTTGGTTTTTTTACTCAAAGAAATTTACTTATTGGAACAATATATATATATTTTTTTTTTTCCCATATTTAGGAATTTTAAAAAAATATTTTTACACATGATTTTTTTTTTACATTTTTACATAGTCCCAGGGTGGGACATCACTATATATTGTCAGATCGCTGATCTGACACTGTGCATAGCACCTCCCTGCAGGACCTGGAAGAACCCCTGCGGCCATCTTGGATCTGGGGCCTGCAGGAAGGAGGAGGTAGGAGACCCTCTGAACAACGCAATCACATTGCATTGTTCTGAGGGTCTCAGGGAAGCACGAAAGGAGCCCCCTCCCTGCGCGATGCTTCATTATGCCGCCGCAACACTGCGATTTTGTTTGATCGCAGTGTTTCAGGGGTTAATGAGTCGGAAGCGGTCCGTGAGCGTGGCTGATCGCGTATGACGTACTATTCCATCCATGGGAATTAGGGCCTGGGTCACATGGACAGAATAGTACGTCTGATGGCAGAAAGGGGTTAAACTATGATATTGTATTTGACTATGCATTTATTAGCATCCCTGCACTTAAAATGAAGCCCTTGTTCCACTCAGCAGCCTTGCTTAGTCCTTGGAATTTGTAGTCCTCTAACAAGCAAGCACAGATTGAGTCAACTTCTCCTCTTTTATCTGGTTTCATGTGTGATTTTCATAGTGCCTACATCTGTTACTTGCCACAGGTGAGTTTGAACAAGCATCACATGCTTGAAATAAAGTTGTTTACCCACAATTTTGGAAAGGTGCCAACAATTTTGTCCAGCCCATTTTTGGGTTTTGTGTGAAATGATGTCCAATTTGCATTTTTTCCTCAGTTTTTTTGTGTTGTTCCAATACACACAAAGGAAATAAACGTGTATAATAAAATACGTGTAATTGCAATAATTTTCTGGGGGAAACGCTTAATTTTCTGGAACAATTTCAAGGGTGCTAAAGCTTTCAGCCATGACTGTTTTATAAATATATAAGATTCATAATCCAATCCAATATCCTTAATATATTTATGATCTAGGAAATGTGCATTGTCTTGCACAATGTCTTGTATACCAGATGTCACTGACCATATAAAACTGAATTCATTATTTAATTTTCTTTATTTATAATCAATGCAGAATTGCTAAAAAATGTTTGAATGTTTGATTAGACCTAAAAATATAGCTACATTTCATGGTTTAAATATTATGGTAATAAGCTTATTTGGCTTTTGTAATTAGAATATTTAGGTTGCCGGATTCATTACAAGTTTCCTATTGGTAATTACCATCATTCCGATTACAGAAATAATTGGATGTTTTGCTTACAAACATCCTTGTGTGAGGTAGGCAGAGCATATTGACTAAAGCGTTGTATTTTTTTTTGTCAGTAGTGTTAATTGGAATGTCTTTGTATTGTTGAAAAACAGCATCCTCTAGTGAATAAATGGTGAACTACGAGTTGAACGACAGGTACGAAAACATGGCAATTGCAACCAGTTTTATTGTGTTATAATCTTTTTAGCAGCAATTAATAAATACAGGGTCCACTCAAAATAATGGTTGTGTAATATAATCCAATCAGTCATAATCTCCATTGAACTCCACCTAAGTGTACCTATTTTGGTGTTAAAGTACTGTCAAAATGACCAGGTTCTGAATTAATCTTTATTTTACTTTAGCCAAAATAAGATCATTGCCGGATTTTTACAATGTTTTTTCTCATTGGTGTGGACAGAAAAAAAAAATATATCCCAAATATAGATCATGCATAGTGCTGAGATAGATTTAAAAATAACTCTAAGCTATGGTATTCATATATGCTGCAAGGTAATATATGTCTGCAGTATAACACTGAATTATGGTTAATACATGTGGCTATAACCAGGGCCAACATAAGGGCACTACTGCCCTTACTGGCGTATGGGGCCCAGTGAGCAGAGGAGTCCGGATCGGGCCCCCCTGCTGACCAGGCCCCATGTGCATGATCCTGCTGGTTGAGTAACTGAATGTGCATCCATTGCTGTGTGAGTCTGCATAGTAATAGTTAAAAGCTACCAGTCAATTACAGGCCAGCAGCTGACGTCGGTGTGCCTCAAATGAATGGGGGAGACGACGACAATGCTGGATTGGTAAGATCATGGGACATATGGGGCAGGATGGAAACAGATGGGGCAGGATGGAGACATATGAGGTAGTATCATGTCATAGATGGGACAGGATGGAGTCAGATGGGACAGGACGGCAACACATTGGGCATGATCATGGGACACATGGGACAGGATCATAAGACACATGGGGCATGATCATGAGTAGAGATGAGCGAATATTTCAATGTTTGGTTCTTATTACAATCGCCGATTTTGCAATATTCACCGATTCATTCTCTGAACATAGCCGAACGCCATTGGATGCAAAAACAAACACATACAAAACACCTTTGAACGTTCCGAAAAGTTGCCAAAACACATCAAATTAGGGGCAGACACCAGGAAAGTGGCCTCAATTCACCCACAGTACAAATTTTAGAATGCATGAGGTGGGTGAGGGATCGGTGTAGGCTGTTATGATACGGTGGTCTAGGAGCAACATGGAACGAGCTCTGAAGGAAGTGGTAACTGTACTGACCGCAGTCCCTAAGCTCAACACAACACTAGAAGTAGCCGTGGAATGCTCCTAACTCTCCCTAGGCATCTCGTCACAGCCTAAGAGCTAACTACCCCTAAAGAAAGAAGCAGGAAAACTATCTTGCCTCAGAGAAAATCCCCAAAGGATAGATTAGCCCCCCACAAATAATGACTGTGAGTGGAGAGGGAAAAGACATACACAGAATGAAACCAGGATGAGCACAGGAGGCTAGTCTAGCTAAATAGATAGGACAGGATGGAATACTGTGCGGTCAGTATAAAACACTACAAAAATCCACGCAGAGTTTACAAAAATCTCCACACCTGACTAAAGGTGTGGAGGGCAAATCTGCCTCCCAGAGCTTCCAGCAAGACAGAACTAATTCACACTAATAAGCTGGACAAACATAGAAAGCACAGAATGGATAAGTCCACAATCTATGGACAGAAAAGAGCAAGCAAAAACTTAGCTTAGCTGAACTGGTCAGGATAACAGGGAACTCCAAAGAGATGTGAATCCAACCAGGAAACCAGGAACCATTTACAAGTGGCACTGGCTGAAGAAAGAGCCAGACCTAAAGAGCCGAGCAAAAGAGACGATAAGTGGAGGCAGCTGAAGACAGCTAACTCCAAGGAGCAGCCATACCACTAGAAACCACAAGAGGGAGCCCAAGAGCAGAACTCACAAAAGTGCCACTTACAACCACCGGAGGGAGCCCAAGAGCGGAATTCACAACAGTAGGCCTGCTGTGCTGGGAGCCCTGATACCACATGCAACAGCTCAACCTGTTTTGATGCTCAGCCACACTCAGGTGGCACAAATATCAGTTTCGTAGACTACTACTGTCAGAAAAATGTAAGGATAGTAACACGTGATCTCTTTAGTGGGGCTTCTGCTGTTGCTGCTGCTGCATATGTTAACACTAATTTGTGAAAATGTGAACAATCCTGGTTGGGTCTCCATCTGCTGGGTTGGCTGTAGTGGAAGAGGTGTCGCTCCCCATTATATTATTTCTACTCTGATGAAATTGATACCACTTTGTTGGTGTCTGCTAGGGTTGAGCGAAACGGGTCGGCCATTTTCAGAAGTCGCCGACTTTTGGCAAAGTCGGGTTTCATGAAACCCGACCCGACCCCTGTGTGGGGTCGGCCATGAAGTCGGCGATCTTCTGAATCTGGAATCGGAATTCCGATACCGATTCCCGATATGTTTAAGATATCGGGAATTGGTATCGGAATTCAGATTTAAGTGTAAAATAAAGAATAAAAATAAAAAATATTGCTATACTCACCCTCGGACGCGCCCTGGTTGTAACCGGGAGCCTTCCTTCCTTAGAATCAGCGCGTGAAGGACCTTTCGATGACGTCACGGCTTCTGATTGGTCGCGTGACGCCCATGTGACCGCTCACGCGACCAATCAGAAGCCGTGACGTCATCGAAAGGTCCTTCAAGCGCTGATTCTTAGGAAGGAAGGCTGCGGGTTACAACCAGGGCGCGTCCGAGGGTGAGTATATTTCTAATAGGTATATACTCACCCTCGGACGCGCCCTGGTTGTAACCCGCAGCCTTCCTTCCTAAGAATCAGCGCTTGAAGGACCTTTCGATGACGTCACGGCTTCTGATTGGTCGCATGACGCCCATGTGACCGCTCACGCGACCAATCACAAGCCGCAACGTCATCGAAAGGTCCTACAAGCGCTGATTCTTAGGAAGGAAGGCTCCCGGTTACAACCAGGGCGCGTCCGAGGGTGAGTATAGCAATATTTTTTATTTTTATTCTTTATTTTACACATTAATATGGATCGCAGGGCCTGAAGGAGAGTTTCCTCTCCTTCAGACCCTGGGAACCATTAGAAACCCAATGCACTGCATTGGGTTTCGTGTTTCGGCCGACCCGGACCCCGACTTTTCTATAGGATCGGCCGATTTCACTCGACCCGACTTTTGAAAAAGTCGGGTTTCGTGAAATCCGACCCGATCCTATAAAAACAAAAGTCGCTCAACCCTAGTGTCTGCCACTAATTATTTTAAATTTGAAGACTCCTGATTGGGTCTCCAACTGCTGGGTTGGCTATAGTGGAAGACGTGTTGGTCCCTATTATATCATTTCTACTCTTGTGAAATTGATGCCACTTTGGTGGTGTCAGGCCCTAATTTTGTAAAATTTTAAGACTCCTGATTTGGTCTCCATCTGCTGAGTTAGTTGTAATGGAAGTGATGTCACTCCCTATTATACTATTTCTACTCTGGCGCAATTGATGCCACTTTGGTGGTGTCTGCCACATATTTTTGAAAATGTGGAGAGTCCGGATTGAGTCTCTCCATCTGCTGGGTTGGCTGTAGTGGAAGAGATATCACTCCCCATTATACTATTTCTACTCTGGTGAAATTCATGTCACTTTGGTGGTGTCTGCCTCTAATTATTTTAAATTTGAAGACTCCTGATTATGTCTCCTTTTCTTGGTGGCTGTAGTGGAAGACGTGTCAGTTCCTATTATACTATTTCTACTCTTGTGAAATCGATGCCACTTCGGTGGTGTCAGGCCCTAATTTTTTTTAAATGTGAAGACTCCTGATTGGGTCTCCATCAGCTGGGTTGGCTGTAGTGGAAGAAATGTCGCTCACCATTATACTATTTCTACTCTGGTGAAATTGATTCCACTTTTGTGGTGTCTGCCACTATTTTTTGGAAATGTGGAGAGTTGTGATTGGGTCTCCACATATGATTGTTTGGCTGTAGTGGAAGAGATGTCGCTCCCCATTAAACTATTTCTCCTCTCGTGAAATTGATTCCACTTCGGTGGTGTCAGGCCATAATTTTTGGAAATTTGAAGACTCCTGACTGGGTTTGCATCAGCTGGGTTGGTTGTAGTGGAAGAGATGTCGCTCCTCATTATACTATTTCTACTCTGGTGAAATTGATGCCACTTTGGTGTTGTAAGCCACTAATTTCCCTCATGGTATTCATATTGAATTCTAGATACTCCTGCACCATCCTCTCCAGTTGTTCACCACATGTCTGGCTTGGACTTTGTTGTGCTGGTGCATGAACTGGTCTTATACTGCCACTTATACTACTGCTTCTGCTAATGTTTTGGCGCTGACAAATTGACATGCTGAAGGTTGGAGGTCTAGAGCTGCGATGCACACTGTGTGCCTCACTGCTGTTTTGGGGAAAACTTATCTTAAGGTTGTGTAAAAGTGTGTTTCGATACTCCAGCATTTGCGGGTCCCTTTCCAGGGCTGAAAGCATCTGGCAAAAGTTTGTCTTATAATGTGGATCTAACAGAGTGGCAACCCAGTAGTCAGCACTCTTTCGAATTATAACTATATGGGGATTATGTTGCAGATAGTGCAGTAAGAAGGCACTCATATGTCAGGCTCTTCCATGAGGTCCATGCCTATGCCATGTTGGTGGCTGAGTAACACCGATGCTTTGTTCCTCAGCTCTTGCACCTTCTCTAAAGGTACCTTCACACATAACGATATTGTTAACGATATCGTTGCTATTTGTGACGTAGCAACGATATCGTTAATGAAATCGTTATGTGTGACAGCGACCAACGATCAGGCCCCTGCTGGGAGATCGTTGGTCGCTGAATAAAGTCCAGAACTTTATTTCGTCGCTGGACTCCTGCTGACATCGCTGGATCGGTGTGTGTGACACCGATCCAGCGATGTCTTCACTGGTAACCAAGGTAAACATCGGGTAACTAAGCGCAGGGCCGCGCTTAGTAACCCAATGTTTACCCTGGTTACCATGCTAAAAGTAAAAAAAAAAAAAAAACTAGATACTTACCTAACGCTGTCTGTCCTCCAGCGCTGTGCTCTGCACTCCTCCTGTACTGGCTGTGAGCCGGAAAGCAGAGCGGTGACGTCACCGCTCTGCTTTCCGGCTCACAGCCAGTACAGGAGGAGAGCAGAGAAGCAGAGCGCAGCGCTGGAGGACAGACAGCGGTAGGTAAGTATCTAGTGTTTGTTTTTTTTTTACTTTTAGCATGGTAACCAGGGTAAACATCGGGTTACTAAGCGCGGCCCTGCGCTTAGTTACCCGATATTTACCCTGGTTACCGGCATCGTTGGTCGCTGGAGAGCGGTCTGTGTGACAGCTCTCCAGCGACCAAACAGCGACGCTGCAGCGATCCGGATCGTTGTCGGTATCGCTGCAGCGTTGCTTAATGTGAAGGGGCCTTAACAGTTTGTCTGTTATCACCTGGACCCCCTCGATCACAGTAATCCACCCTCCCTTGGCACCCGTCTGTGTGTATACAGTCTGAAACTTTGAGACAGAGATATCACTTCTGCACCTTACTCTGCTTCCTCCTCAACCGAGGCCTCACACCAGCAAAGTGTCCTCAGGGAAAGACACTAACTGATTGCTAGAACCTCCAACATGACTGAAGCATGTATGAGCTAACACCCGCACCATGCTGCAGCAATTGAATATATTTAAACCTTCAGCCCAGGTGTGTGATTAGCAGCAAACGGTGGCGGTAAATATTGGGTCCTGGAGGGAGAGATATTGCTCCGTAACAGAGATGCAAAAATCAAGAAGGTGCTCTAGCTAAACACAAAGACCATCTACAGCCACATCCAAGGTGATTGTCTGTCACTCCTGACACAACCGTGACAGCTGCATTATACTCGTATGGGGGATACATTATACTCTTATGGGGGCTGCATTATACTCCTATGGGACTGCATTATACTACTGTGGGAGCTGCATTATACTCCTATGGGGGCTGCATTAAACTCCTATGGCGGCTGCATTATACTCCTGTGGGGTTGCATTATACTTCTGTGGGGGCTACATTATACCCCTATGATTCTGCATTATACATATATGGGGCTGCATTATATTCTGTGGGGCTGCAGTATAGTCTATGGGGCTAAATTATATTCTGTGGGCTGCATTATACTTTATGGGAGGCTACATTACATTCTATGGATGCTGCATTACATTCTATGTGGCTGTGTTATACAGTGAATAATAAAGGAAAAAAAAATGTAGTCAGCTTACCAGTCTTAGAAGGAATCCCCAGACCTGCCAACGCCCAGCACAGATCGGGATGAGTGCCCACAGCAAATGGAGATAAGAAGAGAAATGATCCAGCTGAAGGGGGAGGTGGTTCAAACTTTGTGAGACTTTATTAGACAACTAAAGTGATATATCGTTCTTCAAAAAAGTCTTAGCATAGCAAACACCTGGCACACCAGTAAGGAGGATCAACGCGTTTCAACTATGAAGTCTTACAGTGGGTGCGGAAAGTATTCAGACCCCTTTACATTTTCCACTCTTTGTTTCATTGCAGCCATTTGGTAAATTCAAAAAAGTTCATTTTTTTCATATTCATGAACACTCTGCACCCCATATTGACTGGAAAAAAGTAGAAATGTAGAAATTTTTGCAAATGTAATAAAAAAGAAAAACAGAAATATCACATGGTCATAAGTATTCAGACCCTTTGCTCAGTATAGGCCCCCCAAATGTGATGCGGTCCTTAAATAAAATGGCTTTTAAAGTTTGCTATAAAAATGAGAAATCGCTGGTCAACTTTTAACCCTTCTAACTTCCAAGCAAAAAAAATTTTGTTTCAAAACTTGTGCAGATATAAAGTAGACATATGGAAAATGGTACTACTACATAAACTGACACTGGTCAGAATTTTAAAATTTGGACTGGTCATGTCATAGAAACAGGCTTGGGTGGTGAAGGAGTTAAAAACCATAGGTTATATCACTGTAGATTACTTGACTAAAAGTAAATTATGATATCACAACCCCTTACAGTCATGGCTGAAAGTGTTAGCTCCCTTGAAATTGTTCCAGAAAATGTAATATTCCTACGAGAAAAATATTACAAATACACAAAATTATTGCAATTACACATGTTTTATTATACACATCTATTTCCTCTATGTGTATTGGAACAACAGAAAAAAACTGAGAAAAAAAAAGGCAAATTGGACGTAATTTCGCACAAAACCCCAAAAATGGACCGGACAAAATTGTTGACACCTTTCCAAAATTGGGGGTAAATAACTTTATTTCAAGCATGTGATGCACATTCAAGCTGAGCTGTGGCAAGTAACAGGTGTGAGCAATATGAAAATCACAACTGAAACCAGATAAAAAGGGGAGCCTTTGAGTTATCTTTGCATTATTGGTCTGTGTGTGCTACTTTCACACTAGCGTTAACTGCAATCCGTCACAATGCGTCGTTTTGCAGAAAAAACGCATCCTGCAAAAGTGCTTGCAGGATGCGTTTTTTCCCCATAGACTTGTATTGACGACGCATTGCGACGGATTGCCACACGTCGTATCCGTCGTGCGACAGATGCGTCGTGCTTTGGCGGACCGTCGGGAGCAAAAAACGCTACATGTAACTTTTTTGCTCCTGACGGACCGCTTTTTCCGACCGCGCATGCGCGGCCAGAACTCCGCCCCCACCTCCCCGCACCTCACAATGGGGCAGCGGATGCGCCGGAGAAATGCATCCGCTGCCTCCGTTGTGCAGTGCGTTAAACGCTAGCGTCGGAATCTCTGCCCGACGCATTGCGACGGGGAGATTCCGACGCTAGTGTGAAAGTAGCCTAAGAATGGAGAACAGAAAGTGGAGAAGAGAAAAGTCTGAGGACGTGGGAACCAAAATTGTTGAAAAATATCAACAATCTCAAAGTTACAAGTCCGTCCCCAGAGATCTTGATGTTCCTTTGTCCACAGTGCACAACGTAATCAAGATGTTTAAAAGCTGACACTGTAGCGAATATCCTTGGACGTGGACGGCAGAGAAAAAGTTTTGAAAGGTTGCAATGCAGAATAGTCTGGATGGTGGATAAACAGCTCCAATCAAGTTCCAAAGAATTTCAAGCAGTCCTGCAGGCTTAAGATGCATCAGTATCAGCACGAACTATCCATCTACATTTAAATGAAATTAAATGTTATGGCAGGAGACCAAAAAGGACTTCACTACTGACACAGAGACATTAAAAAGCTAGACTGCAGTTTGTCAAAATGTACTTGAGTAAACCAAAATCCTTCTAGGAAAGCGTCTTGTGGATAGATGAGACCAAGATAGAGCTGTTTGATAAAGAATATCATTCTACTGTTTACTGAAAATGGAATGTCTTTGTGGTATTTCCTGAAGAAGAAGTCATATAGACTTTGAAACGCGTAGAATAAACCACCTTTATCCTTTAACCATGTTTTGCATTTGAATTGTCTGTCAGCGTGGATACAGTCCACAATCTCCCTTGAAAACAGTTTAACTAGGTCGCTTGTCAACCTGTGGATCTGCAGCAGCTGACATACATGCATTGTCTTTACACCACCAGGTGAGCAGCTTTTATCAAAAATGCACATTGTAATATGTGGATAAGACCCTATTTGCGGTCCTTATTTTCCTACAGTTTGCACTACTTGAAAATGGAATGAGACATACAAAGAAAAGAGCACAGTACATCCAGTCAAATATGGTGGAGGTTCAAAGATATTTGAGAGTTTTCTTGATGCCTCTGGCACTGGCTCCCTTGACTGTGTGCAAGGCATTATGAAATCAAAAGATTACCAAAGGATTTGGGTTGCAATGTAGTATCCAGTGTCAGAAAGTTAAGTTTGCGTCCTAGGTCATGGATCTTCCAGCAGACAATTTCTCCAGACATACTTTAAGAAGCAACCAAAAATTGATGGAAACAAAGTGTTTGAGAGTTCAGAAATGGCCTGTAATGAGTCTGGATCTAAATCCCTGTGGAGAGATCTTAACATTGCTGTTGAGAGAAGATGCCCTTCAAATATGAGAGTCCTAGTGCAGTTTGCAAAAGAAAAGTGAGGCCAACAAATTTGTCCAGCCCATTTTGGGGGTTTTGTGTGCAATAATGTCCAATTTTCCTTTTTTTTCTCAGTTTTGTATTGTTCCAATACACAATAAGTGAATATGTGTAATTGCAATAATTTTCTGGGAGAAATACTTCATTTTCTGCAATAATGTCAAGGGTGCAAACACTTTCAGCCATGACTGGACCTGATTAAAACCCATTTGTGATGGTACAGTAGCTTACATGAATGAAACAATCTTGTGATAGCACAGTAGCTCGTGTACAAGAACTTCACATGGGCGCTTTGATTTCCAACTACCATAGCTCCCAACCATCCCAGATTCCCCCTTCTCATCATTTACCCTTTCCACCCTTTATTTTGTCATATCTTTCATCCTTTCAATTTAGCTTTTTTGCTTTTATTTTGTGTTTGTTTGCATCTATATTACTGTGTATTTTTAAAATATCTCTCCCCTTTTTCTTTACCGTATTTATGTAAATAAAAAAAGCCTTAATAAAAACTAATTGAACAAAAAAGGTGCCCGTTGTGCGCCCAAGGATGCTGCTAAAATGTGCGGTTTTGGTGCTTTCTTTCTGTGGATGATTTTTTGTGGAGCCTAAAAAAAGCATGTAAAATGCTGCAGTTACTTTTTTAAAAAAAAATTAAGGCTATTCTGTACTATAAAGTATACATTAAAAACACGGCTTCACATCTGCACCAGAAAGGGGAAGATTATATTGTGTAGTTTGGTGCAGATCCTACAGAAAACAAAAAACATAGTATTTCTATAACATGTGAACACAGCGACACAAAAAATGTCGTATAGTGACGCTACATAAGGATGAGAAGGTTCTTGCAGCTCCTACTGTGAATAAATCGCTCCGGCCCTAGATAATCAAAAGCCGCTATGTGGATGCCAGTAGGTGAGAGATTCATGGCTTCCCGTCCAGGTGCCAGGCACGACTGACTTGCACATTAGACCAGAGACCCGTGAATCGATCCGCTCATCTCTAGTCCGAACTGACCCCGACGCAGTGGACAGTCCCGGATTTGGGTCTACACCCTGCCATCTTGGGCTGAATTTCCCTCACTACCAGCTCCCCTCTGACAGCCCCTCCTGCCAGGGGAGAGAGAAATGGCAAATGTGAATGGATTGGTTTGTGGCCAAAAACTGCGCTACGCACACCACATTATCTGTCCCTCTTACTGTTCTTTAAAAGTTGGGAGGTATGCAACTATTAGTTTGAGTGTTACCCGTGGACCACTTCTTTAATTGCTTTCCAAAAAAAAATGTTGACTATGTACTGCTACACAAGATACATAAAGTTACATAGCATCTAGCAGACAGGAGGAATCACTACTATTTTTTTTATGGTAACAGTGGACCCTATAGCTTGTTACATACTAATGCATCTAGGTGCAGGAATCAGGCTAAATCTACACTTGTGGACTGACTTTCCCCTGTGCCAAGTGCATGTTTACTCCAGGAGATGAATATCGCATTTCAATATATAAATAGCTGCACTTAGAGTTGGTGCTTCCTAGGCACGTTGTCTCCTTACCATAGTATGTGCAACGCCTTCAGTCCTATGTACTGACATATAGGTACATAATATAAATTAAGTAATCTCCAGCAGCAAAACAATAATTGCAATTGCCAATGGAATTTAGACTATGTTTCCTCCATTTATTATTATTTTACTAAAACGAAAACAGATTTTTGCAGAGAGAAATTGGAAACTTACTATAGGTAATGAAGCATGAGTCATCCAAGTAATGCTATTATGTAAAGCAGAAATATTACAGCTATTTAGAGCTCAACAAATACTGCTATGCAGTGCTGAAATGTCAGATGAGCACTCAAATTATTCCTACAAACAACCATTGTAATATGGCTGCTGGACATGTCCTTGAGGGGAGCTATGTGTCATTGAGGTTGGTAGCTTCATTGATTTAAGCCCAGAAAGGCAGACTCCAGCACATACAGTGCTGAGAGAGGCAATAAAGCGTATTAGAGCCGGGTTTTACGAACAGTCAAAGAGATGGGTGGGACTGACTGCTCACATATCCCAACCTAGGGGCGTGGTATGGCAGAAAAAATGGAGACCAATTTTCTCATTCATGTCTGGATCTAGAGATGTGTAGCTCTCCAGTGTGTTGGTCTGTGCTAAGGCTTTAAGAACTGGACACTAAGCTGAGCGAGTGAACACGCCATACTGGATGGACTATTTACTTTGTGTTTTCACTGTGTGCTGGGAAAGGCTGTTTTTCTGTTTGTTTTTCTGAGCAGTTTTGCAGTCTTAATAAACTAGCCTGGACATTTTAATGAGGCTACATCCTGTGCCTACCTTAACTGCAACCAAGTGAGTAGAAACCCCACACCATATAATATCATCATCCAGCTCCCAAGATGATATCACTAGGGATGATCAAACATGCTAGGTGATATTTGAATATCACTCGAGTATCTGGGTGCTCGGTTGTGCTCATTACTCGGTGAGCATTAGCCGGTGCGCTCGATTTCAAACTCGAATCAACGCCCGGCATATTTGTTACACAGCCAATAAGCATGCGGGGATCGCCTGCACATCACTGTATGCCATAGCCATCTTGGTAGTGGCATTGTGTGGCTGCCTGTTTGACATCATGAGGGGTTAAAAACTGACAGGCACAGCCAGGTTTGGCACACTGATGCCATTGCACAGCTCTGTGACAGTTGTTTTTTGAGGAAGAGAGTGCTAGTCAAGGCATGAGTGTGTGCACACTTTAATGAAACAGTAAGGGCTAATTTTGTGCTTTGTTGTTTGTGTCAGATACAATCTGCATTTAGGCTAGAGTGGGAAAGAGAGTTGCAGGAGCAGGGAGGGTGGCTGAATACAGTCTCTAGGCAGGCATTAGGGCTTTACAGTCCATTGCTAAATATATATAGCTGTGGTAGTAGACCATATTTTTATTTTTTGGGTGAAAAAATGTACTATATTGTGATCCATAGAGTATTAGTTTCTTTGTAGAACAATCCTGTGTTTTATAACACTCCAAAAAAGCCTTGAAACATTTTCTATAGTCAATCACTCATCCATATACTATTAGGCAGTCTGTGGTACATTCCTGTTTTACACAGCAATCCAAAAAAGCGTATTTAATTACTCATCCATATACTATTACAAGGCCTGTGGAACCACCAAGGCCCAAGCCCACACTGAAGCCTTCACTGCTCGGGTTATTACGGACTGCGGACGGGAGATCCAGGATCCAAGAACTGGTGAGCAGGCTGTATGGCCTAGGATGGTCGGAAGAGACAAGGAAACAAGCCAAGACCAGGGCTGGAGAAATGCTATAGGGCCCGCTAGCTGCTAGGTACCAACAGTTGGCATCCCGAGGGGGAGGTCGTTATATAAAACCAGCAGCAGAGATGGGGGTCCAAATCTCGTTCAACCAGCGGGCAGTGGAGACACAACACTTGTCTCAAATGCTGCAATGCAAGAGCTGATGGCTGGAACCAGGGTCACGTTCTTCAAAATGGAGGGGTAACATTGCTGGTATGCAGTGGGTGTGATCCAAGAAGGAAAGGAGCACGATGAACAATTCTTGAGGAATGAATGGGCCTGGAGAGGCTCCTCAAGGCAGCTCGAGACAGGACTAATACCACCCACAGAGATTGTACCTTGGGGTTCCCCACCTCCCATGCGGGAACAGGCAGTGGTGCAGGTGACACAGGGCGGTCACACATTTCTATATGTTGGAGTTCCAGTAATACTAGAAGATAGATCACTTACAGCCCAGGAACCTGGGAATTGGGCTTCAGAAAGCAGGAGGAGGCAGTTCCCCCAGCCTCCCAAGGAAGGAGAAGAAGAAGCAGACACTTGAAGAGGATTACTCTCCTTATAATGTTTTTCTGGCTTTGCACTTTTTGCAAAGCCTTTGAGTTTAGGAGTACAGTAACTACACTTTAAAAATATTTGAATAAGTCCCACCAGTTGTTCAACTTTAAGGGGTCTATGGATGACCCTTCTTATAATTTTGACTTTGCTTTGCAATTTTTGCAAAGCTGCTATGAGTGTGGAATTACATGAATGACATATTCAAAATATTTGCATTCAAAAAACTTTCTGGATTAAATTAATCATCCATACAGTTGAATGTGGTTATTGTTACATTACGGTGGTATGTAACACTACAAAAGAGTTGAAAAATATTTCTGGATTGAATTAGTCATCCATTTAGTATTAAGTGTTTTCTGTTACATTTCATATGGTATATAACCCTACAAAAAAAGCATTCAAATTTTTTTCACTATTATATTGCTCATCCATAGAGTATTATGTACTCTGTAGTACATTTTGGTGGAGTAGAACCCTCTAAAAACTGATTAAAAAATGTGCCTGCATTCAATTAGCTATCTATAGAGTGTTACATGCTTTCTGTTACATTTCATTGATATATAACCCTCCAAAAAAGCATTCAAAATTTTTTTCTGCATTCAATTACTCATCAATAGAGCAATTCCTGTTATGTAGGAAATCCATTGACACAGTGTGCCAGCAATCAGAGCACATACAGTGATCTGACAATAACCCAAAAACAATAGAACGAGCTCTGAGACGTGGAATCTCTGTAGACCGCAATACCTGAACCTAACCTATACACAACTAAAGGCAGCTGTGGATTGCGCCTGACACTACCTATGCAACTCGGCACAGCCTGAGGAGCTGACTAGCCTGAAGATAGAAAAACAAGCCTGACTTGCCTCAGAGAAATACCCCAAAGGAAAAGGCAGCCCCCCACATATAATGACTGTTAGCAAGATGAAAAGACAAACGTAGGGATGAAATAGATTCAGCAAAGTGAGGCCCGATATTCTAGATAGAGCGAGGATAGCAAAGAGAACTTTGCAGTCTACAAAAAACCCTAAAGCAAAAAACCACGCAAAGGGGGCAAAAAGACCCACCGTGCCGAACTAACGGCACGGCGGTACACCCTTTGCGTCTCAGAGCTTCCAGCAAAAGGAAATGACAAGCTGGACAGAAAAAGTAGCAACAAAAGCAAAAAGCACTTATCTAAGCAGAGCAGCAGGCCACAGGAAAGATCCAGAAGCTCAGATCCAACACTGGAACATTGACAAGGAGCAAGGAAGACAGAATCAGGTGGAGTTAAATAACAAAGCAGCCAACGAGCTCACCAGAACACCTGAGGGAGGAAGCTCAGAAGCTGCAGTACCACTTGTGACCACAGGAGTGAATTCAGCCACAGAATTCACAACAGTACCCCCCCCTTGAGGAGGGGTCACCGAACCCTCATCAGAGCCCCCAGGCCGACCAGGATGAGCCACATGAAAGGCACGAACAAGATCTGGAGCATGGACATCAGAGGCAAAAACCCAGGAATTATCTTCCTGAGCATAACCCTTCCATTTAACCAGATACTGGAGTTTCCGTCTAGAAACACGAGAATCCAAAATTTTCTCCACAATATACTCCAATTCCCCCTCCACCAAAACCGGGGCAGGAGGCTCAAGAGATGGAACCATAGGTGCCACATATCTCCGCAACAACGACCTATGGAATACATTATGTATGGAAAAGGAGTCTGGGAGGGTCAGACGAAAAGACACAGGATTGAGAATCTCAGAAATCCTATACGGACCAATAAAACGAGGTTTAAATTTAGGAGAGGAAACCTTCATAGGAATATGACGAGAAGATAACCAAACCAGATCCCCAACACGAAGTCGGGGACCCACACGGCGTCTGCGATTAGCGAAAAGTTGAGCCTTCTCCTGGGACAAGGTCAAATTGTCCACTACCTGAGTCCAGATCTGCTGCAACCTGTCCACCACAGAATCCACACCAGGACAGTCCGAAGACTCAACCTGTCCTGAAGAGAAACGAGGATGGAACCCAGAATTGCAGAAAAATGGAGAGACCAAGGTAGCCGAGCTGGCCCGATTATTAAGGGCGAACTCAGCCAACGGCAAAAAGGACACCCAATCATCCTGGTCTGCAGAAACAAAACATCTCAGATATGTTTCCAAGGTCTGATTGGTTCGTTCGGTCTGGCCATTAGTCTGAGGATGGAAAGCCGAGGAAAAAGATAGGTCAATGCCCATCCTACCACAAAAGGCTCGCCAAAACCTTGAAACAAACTGGGAACCTCTGTCAGAAACAATATTCTCAGGAATGCCATGCAAACGAACCACATGCTGGAAGAACAAAGGCACCAAATCAGAGGAGGAAGGCAATTTAACCAAGGGCACCAGATGGACCATTTTAGAAAAGCGATCACAGACCACCCAAATGACTGACATCTTTTGAGAAACGGGAAGGTCAGAAATGAAATCCATTGAAATATGTGTCCAAGGCCTCTTTGGGACCGGCAAGGGCAAAAGCAACCCACTGGCACGTGAACAGCAGGGCTTAGCCCTAGCACAAATCCCACAGGACTGCACAAAAGTACGTACATCCCGTCACAGAGATGGCCACCAGAAGGATCTAGCCACTAACTCTCTGGTACCAAAGATTCCAGGATGACCAGCCAACACCGAACAATGAAGTTCAGAGATAACTTTACTAGTCCACCTATCAGGGACGAACAGTTTCTCCGCCGGACAACGATCAGGTTTATTCGCCTGAAATTTTTGCAACACTCGCCGCAAATCAGGGGAGATGGCAGACACAATGACTCCTTCCTTGAGGATACTCGCCGGCTCAGATGAACACGGAGAGTCGGGCACAAAACTCCTAGACAGAGCATCCGCCTTCACATTTTTAGAGCCCGGAAGGTACGAAATCACAAAATCGAAGCGGCCAAAAAATAACGACCAACGGGCCTGTCTAGGATTCAAGCGCTTGGCAGACTCGAGATAAGTAAGGTTCTTATGATCAGTCAATACCACCACGCGATGCTTAGCTCCTTCAGGCCAATGACGCCATTCCTCGAATGCCCACTTCATGGCCAGCAACTCTCGGTTGCCCACATCATAATTACGCTCAGCAGCCGAAAACTTCCTGGAAAAGAAAGCACATGGTTTCAACACTGAGCAACCAGAACCTCTCTGTGACAAAACCGCTCCTGCTCCAATCTCAGAAGCATCAACCTCGACCTGGAACGGAAGAGAAACATCTGGTTGACACAACACAGGGGCAGAACAAAAACGATGCTTCAACTCCTGAAAAGCTTCCACAGCAGCAGAAGACCAATTAACCAAATCAGCACCCTTCTTGGTCAAATCGGTCAATGGTTTGGCAATGCTAGAAAAATTACAGATGAAGCGACGATAAAAATTAGCAAAGCCCAGGAATTTTTGCAGACTTTTCAGAGATGTCGGCTGAGTCCAATCCTGGATGGCTTGGACCTTAACCGGATCCATCTCGATAGTAGAAGGGGAAAAGATGAACCCCAAAAATGAAACTTTCTGCACACCGAAGAGACACTTTGATCCCTTCACAAACAAAGAATTAGCACGCAGGACCTGGAAAACCATTCTGACCTGCTTCACATGAGAGTCCCAATCATTAGAGAAGATCAAAATGTCATCCAAGTAAACAATCAGGAATTTATCCAGATACTCACGGAAGATGTCATGCATAAACGACTGAAACACAGATGGAGCATTGGCAAGTCCGAACGGCATCACTAGATACTCAAAATGACCCTCGGGCGTATTAAATGCAGTTTTCCATTCATCTCCTTGCCTGATTCTCACCAGATTATACGCACCACGAAGATCTATCTTAGTGAACCAACTAGCCCCCTTAATCCGAGCAAACAAGTCAGATAACAATGGCAAGGGATACTGAAATTTCACAGTGATCTTATTAAGAAGGCGGTAATCAATACACGGTCTCAGCGAACCATCCTTCTTGGCTACAAGAAAGAACCCTGCTCCCAGTGGTGATGACGATGGGCGAATATGTCCCTTCTCCAGGGATTCCTTCACATAACTGCGCATAGCGGCGTGTTCAGGCACGGATAAATTAAATAATCGACCTTTAGGGAATTTACTACCAGGAATCAAATTGATAGCACAATCACAATCCCTATGCGGAGGTAGGGCATCGGACTTGGGCTCTTCAAATACATCCTGATAATCAGACAAGAACTCTGGGACCTCAGAAGGAGTGGATGACGAAATAGACAAAAATGGAACATCACCATGTACCCCCTGACAACCCCAGCTGGATACCGACATAGAGTTCCAATCCAATACTGGATTATGGGTTTGCAGCCATGGCAACCCCAACACGACCACATCATGCAGATTATGTAGCACCAGAAAGCGAATAACTTCCTGATGTGCAGGAGCCATGCACATGGTCAGCTGGGTCCAGTACTGAGGTTTATTCTTGGCCAAAGGTGTAGCATCAATTCCTCTCAACGGAATAGGACACCGCAAAGGCTCCAAGAAAAACCCACAACGTTTAGCATAATCCAAATCCATCAGATTCAGGGCAGCGCCTGAATCCACAAACGCCATGACAGAATACGATGACAAAGAGCATATCAAGGGAATGGACAGAAGGAATTTGGATTGTACAGTACCCATGACGGCAGACCTATCGAACCGCTTAGTGCGCTTAGGACAATCAGAAATAGCATGAGTGGAATCACCACAGTAGAAACACAGACCATTCAGACGTCTGTGTTCTTGCCGTTCAACTCTGGTCATAGTCCTATCGCACTGCATAGGCTCAGGTTTAATCTTAGACAATACCGCCAAATGGTTCACAGATTTACGCTCGCGCAAGCGGCGACCGATCTGAATGGCCAAAGACATAGACTCATTCAAACCAGCAGGCATAGGAAAACCCACCATGACATCCTTAAGAGCCTCAGAGAGACCCTTTCTGAACAAAGCTGCCAGCGCAGATTCATTCCACAGAGTGAGTACTGACCACTTCCTAAATTTCTGACAATATACTTCTATATCATCCTGACCCTGGCACAAAGCCAGCAAATTTTTCTCAGCCTGATCCACTGAATTAGGCTCATCGTAAAGTAATCCGAGCGCCAGGAAAAACGCATTGACATTACTCAATGCAGGGTCTCCTGGCGCAAGAGAAAATGCCCAGTCCTGAGGGTCGCCGCGCAAAAAAGAAATAATAATCAAAACCTGTTGAATAGGATTACCAGAAGAATGAGGTTTCAAGGCCAGAAATAGCTTACAATTATTTTTGAAATTAAGAAACTTAGTTCTATCACCAAAAAACAAATCAGGAATAGGAATTCTTGGTTCTAACATAGATTTCTGATCAATAGTATCTTGAATCCTTTGTACATGTGTAACGAGATTATCCATTGAAGAGCACAGACCCTGAATATCCATGTCCACACCTGTGTCCTGAAACACCCAAATGTCTAGGGGAAAAAAAAGACTGAACACAGAGCTGAGAAAAAAAAATTATGTCAGAACATTTTTTTTTCCCTCTATTGAGAATCATTAGGATGGCTCCTTGTAGAGTTATGTAGGCAATCCATTGACACAGTGTGCCAGCAATCAGAGCACATACAGTGATCTGACAATAACCCAAAAACAATAGAACGAGCTCTGAGACGTGGAATCTCTGTAGACCGCAATACCTGAACCTAACCTATACACAACTAAAGGCAGCTGTGGATTGCGCCTGACACTACCTATGCAACTCGGCACAGCCTGAGGAGCTGACTAGCCTGAAGATAGAAAAATAAGCCTGACTTGCCTCAGAGAAATACCCCAAAGGAAAAGGCAGCCCCCCACATATAATGACTGTTAGCAAGATGAAAAGACAAACGTAGGGATGAAATAGATTCAGCAAAGTGAGGCCCAATATTCTAGATAGAGCGAGGATAGCAAAGAGAACTTTGCAGTCTACAAAAAACCCTAAAGCAAAAAACCACGCAAAGGGGGCAAAAAGACCCACCGTGCCGAACTAACGGCACGGCGGTACACCCTTTGCGTCTCAGAGCTTCCAGCAAAAGGAAATGACAAGCTGGACAGAAAAAGTAGCAACAAAAGCAAAAAGCACTTATCTAAGCAGAGCAGCAGGCCACAGGAAAGATCCAGAAGCTCAGATCCAACACTGGAACATTGACAAGGAGCAAGGAAGACAGAATCAGGTGGAGTTAAATAACAAAGCAGCCAACGAGCTCACCAGAACACCTGAGGGAGGAAGCTCAGAAGCTGCAGTACCACTTGTGACCACAGGAGTGAATTCAGCCACAGAATTCACAACAAATTCCGTGCTCTGGGGTACATTTCTTTTGGCATATAACACTCCAAAGAAGAATTGAAAAATGTTTCTGGATTCAATTGCTCCTTCATGTACTATTACGTGCTCTGGGGTACATTTTGGTGGTATTTGACCCTGCAAAATTTTTTCTCTGTTCACTTACTCATCCGTAGAGCATTAGATCATCTGGGGTATATTTTGGAGGTATATAACAGTCCAAAAAAGCATTAAAATTTTTTCTCTATTCACTTACTCATCCTTAGAGTATTATGCCCTCTAGGTACATTTCAATGATTTATAACCCTCCAAAAAACAGTTTAAAAAAAATTCTGAATTCAATTACTCATCCAAAGAGTATTGCATGTTCTGGGGTACATTTCTGTGCCATATAACACTCCAAAAAAAGAGTTTAAGAAAATTATGGATTCAATTAGTCATCCACAGAGTATTGCTTGCTTTCTGTGACATGAGAGTGGAATATAAGACTACAAAAAGAGTTGAAAAATTTGTCTGGATTCAAGTAGTCTTCCTTAGAGCATTAGGTGGTTTCTGTTGAATTTCGGTGGTATGTAATACTCCAAAAAAGCATTTAAAAATTGGTCTGTATACAATTAGTCATCCATAGAGCATTAGGTGGCTTTTGTGACATTTTGGTGGTATATATGACTCCAAAAAAGCATTTAAAAACTTGTATGTATTCAATTAGTCATCAAATCGAGCATTGGGTGCTTTCTGGGACAATTCAGTGATATATAAGACTCCAAAAAAGCATTTAAAAATTGGTCTGTATTCAATTGATCAAGCATATAGTATTTGGTGCTTTCCGATAAATTTTGGTGGTAGATAAGACTCCAAAAAAAGCATTTAAAACAAAATTTGTCCGTATTCAATTAGAAGTCCATAGGGCATTAGTTTCTTTCTGTGACATTTTGATGGTATATACTGTAAGACTCCAAAAAAGCAATTAAAAATTGGTCTCTATTCAACTAGTCATCCATAGAGCTTTAGGTGCTTTATGTAACATTTCAGTGGCAATGCACTCCCGCGGGCTCAATATGCTTCTTTGCGCATCCTGGTGGACACATAGTGACCTTAACATATGACCCCAGTCACTGCCTCACATACCCCCACCTCTGTTCAATCTTGTGGGGTTGAACATTTGTCACCATACAGGGGGCCCGAGACAAGGCATCCGCATTTCCCTGCAACTTCCCTGCCCTATGTTACACTGAAAAACTGAAGGTTTGTATGGACTGGATCCATCTCATGATCCGAGCATTCCTCTATTTTGCATTGCTCATCCAGATGAGGTGTGAATGGTCTGTTGTCAACTGAAACTGACGCCCAAGCAAATAGTAACGTAGGGACTTCAAGGCCCACTTAATCGTCAAGCACTCCTTCTCCACTACGCTATAATTTCTCTCTGTTGGGGTCAGTTTCCTTTTCAAATAGGTGACTGGATGCTCATCCCCGTTCACCTCTTGCGATAGCACCGCTCCTAGGCCTACCTCCGAGGCATCTGTTTGTATGATGAAGGTTTCCTTGAAGTTGGGACTGATGAGGACCGGCTGTCTACACAACGCCGACTTCAGGGAATGGAATGCTTCCTCCGCTTAAAGATTCCATCATACTATCACCGACTTTTTACCTTTTAACAGGTCTGTTAGGGGTGCCGACCTTCCAGCAAAATTGGGTATAAACCGGCGGAAGTACCCAATAATGCCAAGGAATGCTCTCACATGTTTGGTAATTAGCGGCTTGGGACAGTTCTGAATGGCCTTGATCTTGTTTATTTGGGGTTTGATAACCCCAAGTAAACATGTACTCTAAGTATCGGACTTCCGTGAGTCCTGTCGCGCATTTCTTTCAGTTCGCAAGTTAACCCTGCGATTCTAAGACTCCAGTACTGCTTGAACCTGGGAAAGGTGGGTATTTAACTCCGCACTGAAGATGACTATGTCATCTAAGTATGCCAACGCATATTTCCGATGTGGTTCTAACAGTATGTCCATAGTCTTTGGAACGTGGCCGGAGCCCCATGTAATCCGAAAGGCAGGACGACATAGTGATAGAGTCCCTCGTGTGTTATAAATGCGGTCTTTTCTTTCTCCGTCTCTGTTCATGGGACCTGCCAGTAATCTTTGGTGAGATCGAGCATGGTGAAGTACTGGGCCTCCCCCAGTTTCTCAAATAGCTCATCCGCCCAGGGCACGGGATACAGGTCAAATTTTGACACCTCATTTAATTTTATGAAATCGTTACAAAACCTTAATGACCCGTCTGGCTTTGGAATCAGTACTATGGGGCTAGCCCACTCACTCCGGGACTCCTCGATGACTCCTAACTGGAGCATTTGCTTCACTTCGGCCGCAATGGCTTTCCTCGGGGCTTCTGGCACTCAGTACGGTTTCATCCGTACCCTTACCTGGGGCTCGTTGACAATGTCATGCTGTATCATCGAGGTCCTCCCCGGTAGCTCTGAGAATACGTCCGTATTCTGCTGCACCTCCCAACGTTGCTGATTTGTGAAGCATCATTACTTTAACTCACCCCCGGCCGCATCCTTGACCAGTGACAGAGGACTCCCCATTGGTATGACCGGAGTCGCCTCCGTGACCAAATATTCCCGGTCCTTCCAGGCTTTTAGTAGGTTGACATGATACAGTTGTTCCGGTTTCCTCTTTCTGGGTTGGTACATCCTATAATTTACTTCTCCTACCTTCCCCATCATCTCATATGGCCCTTGCCACTTGGCAATCAGCTTACTCTCCGTGGTTGGCTCTAGTACAAACACCCGGTCCCCTTCTTTAAAGGTCCTGACCATGGCTCTTATTATACACGCGGCTCTATGCGGCCTGGGCATCCATCAGATGCTCCTTTACTATGGGCCATACTGCCACAATCCGGTCCTGCATAATTGCCACATTCTCGATGACACTCTTATGCAGAGTTGGCTCCTGTTCCCACATCTCCTTGGCTAGTCCAGCTGTCCCCTCTCAATAGCTCAAATGGGGAGAGCCCCGTGGATGCTTGAGGTACCTCGCAGATAGCGAACATTAGTTAGGGCAGTAACATGTCCCAATCCCTCCCGTCCTTGGCGACCACCTTTTTTAGCATGGATTTGAGGGTCTTGTTAAATCTCTCCACCAACCCATCAGTTTGTGGGTGGTACACCGATATACGTAGCTGGTTAATCCGGAGCAACTTACATAGCTCCCTGGTCACCTTGAACATAAAAGGAGTCCCCTGATCTGTAAGAATCTCCTTTGGTAGCCCAAGGCGACAAAACATGGCAAATAGTTCACGGCTATTAGCTTAGCCGAGGTGTGGCAGAGAGATATCGCCTCTCGGTACCGTGTGGCATAGTCCACTATGACCAAAATATGTTGATGACCACGGGCGGATTTCACTATGGGGCCTAGCAGATCCATTGCTATCCGCTCAAATGATACCTCTATGATGGGCAGAGGTACCAATGGACTTCGGTACTTTGCTGTGGGTGAGGATAGTCGGCACTCCGGACACGTGTCACAGTACCTCTGGACCTCCACGTAGACCCTAGGTCAAAAAAATACTGCAGAAGGCGCTCCTGCATCTTTTTGGCCTCCAAGTGCCCTCCTAGCATGTGGGTATGAGCCATGTCGAACACCGCCCGATGGCAGGATCGGGGCACCACCAGCTGTTCCACCACCTCATCCCAGACTTTATCCACCTGGTACAACAACTCCTGGTGGATAGCCATGCTGGGAAAAACTGTCTCAGCACCTGGTTGCTGAGCTACTCTATTAATTTCAATCACCCTTTCTCGTGCCGGGCCAGGGTGGGATCCTGGAGCTGAGCTGTCCCAAACTTACCAGGGGACATTTCCAGCTCGGGGATAAGTGAGGTCTCCTCGACCTCTCCCGCCAATACCTCTAGGGGAAGCCTATCGGGGTTAGACTCTGTCCCTATGTTGGCGACCCCTATGGCAGGTATCCCTGACTCGGGATCTTCGGTTCTGCGCCCGAAATATAATTTACCTTGGGAGGGTTAACCCTAGTCTTCCACAGGGACCAGAATAGGGGAAAGTCTCTTCCCAACAGTCCCATATGGAAGGATTTTCACCACCCCACCACGTTCTTGATTTCTCCACACAGTGTGGAAAAAGTAACCTCCGTGGTTGAGTATTCTCGGTGTTCCCCATGGATATATACCACCCACATTTTATGTCCATTGGGGTTGTCCCTGACAACAATGGACCCATGGACCAGAGTCACTAAGCTCGCCGAGTTCAAGAGAGCCTCCGATTGGTACCCATTGATGAGTACATGGCACAGTTGTAGTTCGCTGCCAGCAGTGCTCGACGAGTATACCCGCAGTTCATGGGTTTAGCTGTCAGGGGGCAGTCAGGAAACACATGTCCGTGGCTCTGGCACCGCCTACACCTAATAGCTGCGGCACGACTGGACCTTGGGGCCGACTTAGGGGACACGGGTTTGTTGTCACTTTCCCTTCGGGATACCCCCTTGGTAGGGGCTCAGTCCTGATTGGCCCCAGTAGAGGGTCGTGGACTTTTCCCAGGCTCCTGGGTTGGTGGGGCCCGACGTGACAGCCATAGTGAAGCTGTGTCCCGTATAAAGTTCTGAGTGGTCATGTACCGCTCAATCAGTCCCACTACCTGATCCAGAGTGCCCGGGTCCCCATGCCCCACCCAACACTGTATAGCTACAGGCAGAGCTCTGACCAGCCAGTCGACCACCACCCTCTCCAGTATCTGGGCCGGAGTCAAAGTCTTAGCTTGGAGCCACCTTTTCACAAGCTGCAGTAAGTCATAAACCTGAGACAGGGCGGGCTTGTCCTCCACAAAAGTCCATGAAAACACCTGTTGGGCTCTTACATGGGTATTAACCCCCAGTCAGGCAAGGATTTCACCTTTTAGCTTGGCGCAGTCCTGGGCATCCTCCCAACTGAGGTCAAAGTAGGCCTTTAGCGTGTCACCTCTCAGGAATGGAGCCACCACTTCGGCCCACTGGGAAGTTGGCAGGTTCTCCCGCTCTGCCATGCACTCATATACGGTTAGGAAAGCTTCCAAATTGTCTTCCAGACTCAGTTTCCTCAAAACGGAGCCGACTTTGTCCCGGGCCTCGCAACGTTCCGGGGTCGGCGCTGGAGGTGCCTCACGCAGGGCTGCAATTTGCTGCAGCAACAGGTTATTGGTTTATTGCTGTTGTTGCTGAGTGAGAACCAGCTGCCTCAGGATTCCCTCCATTTTGTCGGCAAGCCTGGGTTGCAGTGTGGCAGGCCTAATGACAGACATGCAGCTGTCGGGGTTTGCCACAATTCACGCTGCCCGCATTCTCCAACCAAATGTAGTGCAGCAGTGTCCACACTGTGCTGTGACGAGGCAATGACCCAGGAAAGTTCAAAGTAAACATAGTTTTAATGTCCAAAACTTACAAACAAAAAACGGTATCCTCCGGATTGCAGCTGGGAAACAAGGCAGTCCATAAGTGCGTCCGGTTGCCGAGGGAAACTGGACCACCGTATTATGCTGCGGGGTGCCAGGAGTTCGCTCCGCTTCGCTCTGTGTTCCCTCACACAGGCTGAGCTTTTGCAGAGCCATCTACTCTGCACCTTGCAAACTCCATACTGACACACAAAACCCTCTGCTGCAGGGGTTTTTACAAAAAAAAACTGTGGCCGTAGGCAACATGGAAAACCCGGGCCAGGGAGGAAATGGACCACTGTTATGGCCGGCAATCAGGCAACACAGCGTGCAGTAATCAGCGCACATACAGAGATCTGGCAATAACCAAAAACAATAGGACGAGCTCTGAGACGTGGAATCTCTGTAGACTGCAGTACCTGATCTATCCTCACACAACTATAAGCAGCAGTGGATTGCGCCTATCACTACCTATGCAACTCGGCACTGCCTGAGGAGCTGACTAGCCTGAAGATAGAAATACAAGCCTGACTTACCTCAGAGAAATACCCCAAAGGAATAGGCAGCCCCCCACATATAATGACTGTTAGCAAGATGAAAAGACAAACGTAGGAATGAAATAGATTCAGCAAAGTGAGGCCCGATATTCTAGACAGAGCGAGGATAGCAAAGAGAACTATGCAGTCTACAAAAAACCCTAAAACGAAAACCACGCAAAGGGGCAAAAAGACCCACCGTACCGAACTAACAGCACGGCGGTGCACCCCTTTGCTTCTCAGAGCTTCCAGCAAAAGATAATAGCAAGCTGGACAGAAAAAACAGAAAACAAACTAGAAGCACTTATCTAGCAGAGCAGCAGGCCCAAGGAAAGATGCAGTAGCTCAGATCCAACACTGGAACATTGACAAGGAGCAAGGAAGACAGACTCAGGTGGAGCTAAATAGCAAGGCAGCCAACGAGCTCACCAAAACACCTGAGGGAGGAAGCCCAGAGACTGCAATACCACTTGTGACCACAGAAGTGAACTCAGCCACAGAATTCACAACAGTACCCCCCCCTTGAGGAGGGGTCACCGAACCCTCACCAGAACCCCCAGGCCGACCAGGATGAGCCACATGAAAGGCACGAACAAGATCTGGGGCATGGACATCAGAGGCAAAAACCCAGGAATTATCTTCCTGAGCATAACCCTTCCATTTGACCAGATACTGGAGTTTCCGTCTAGAGACACGAGAATCCAAAATCTTCTCCACAATATACTCCAATTCCCCCTCCACCAAAACAGGGGCAGGAGGCTCCACAGATGGAACCATAGGTGCCACGTATCTCCTCAACAACGACCTATGGAATACATTATGTATGGAAAAGGAGTCTGGGAGGGTCAGACGAAAAGACACCGGATTGAGAATCTCAGAAATCCTATACGGACCAATAAAACGAGGTTTAAATTTAGGAGAGGAAACCTTCATAGGAATATGACGAGAAGATAACCAAACCAGATCCCCAACACGAAGTCGGGGTCCCACACGGCGTCTGCGATTAGCGAAAAGCTGAGCCTTCTCCTGGGACAAGGTCAAATTGTCCACTACCTGAGTCCAGATCTGCTGCAACCTGTCCACCACAGAATCCACACCAGGACAGTCCGAAGACTCAACCTGTCCTGAAGAGAAACGAGGATGGAACCCAGAATTGCAGAAAAATGGAGAGACCAAGGTAGCCGAGCTGGCCCGATTATTAAGGGCGAACTCAGCCAACGGCAAAAATGACACCCAATCATCCTGGTCAGCAGAAACAAAACATCTCAGATATGTTTCCAAGGTCTGATTGGTTCGTTCGGTCTGGCCATTAGTCTGAGGATGGAAGGCCGAGGAGAAAGATAGGTCAATGCCCATCCTACCACAAAAGGCTCGCCAGAACCTCGAGACAAACTGGGAACCTCTGTCAGAAACAATATTCTCAGGAATGCCATGTAAACGAACCACATGCTGGAAGAACAAAGGCACCAAATCAGAGGAGGAAGGCAATTTAACCAAGGGCACCAGATGGACCATTTTAGAAAAGCGATCACAGACCACCCAAATGACCGACATTTTTTGAGAAACGGGAAGGTCAGAAATGAAATCCATCGAAATATGTGTCCAAGGCCTCTTCGGGACCGGCAAGGGAAAAAGCAACCCACTGGCACGTGAACAGCAGGGCTTAGCCCTAGCACAAATTCCACAGGACTGCACAAAAGCACGCACATCCCGTGACAGAGATGGCCACCAGAAGGATCTAGCAACCAACTCCCTGGTACCAAAGATTCCTGGATGACCGGCCAGCACCGAACAATGAAGTTCAGAGATAACTTTACTAGTCCACCTATCAGGGACGAACAGTTTCTCGGCCGGACAACGATCAGGTTTATTAGCCTGAAATTTCTGCAACACTCTCCGCAAATCAGGGGAGATGGCAGACACAATGACTCCTTCCTTGAGGATACTCGCCGGCTCAGATAACCCCGGAGAGTCGGGCACAAAACTCCTAGACAGAGCATCCGCCTTCACATTTTTAGAGCCCGGAAGGTATGAAATCACAAAATCAAAACGAGCAAAAAATAACGACCAACGGGCCTGTCTAGGATTCAAGCACTTGGCAGACTCAAGATAAGTAAGGTTCTTATGATCAGTCAATACCACCACGCGATGCTTAGCACCCTCAAGCCAATGACGCCACTCCTCGAATGCCCACTTCATGGCCAGCAACTCTCGGTTGCCCACATCATAATTACGCTCAGCAGCAGAAAATTTCCTGGAAAAGAAAGCACATGGTTTGAACACTGAGCAACCAGAACCTCTCTGTGACAAAACCGCCCCTGCACCAATCTCAGAAGCATCAACCTCGACCTGGAACGGAAGAGAAACATCAGGTTGACACAACACAGGGGCACAGCAAAAACGACGCTTCAACTCCTGAAAAGCTTCCACGGCAGCAGAAGACCAATTAACCAAATCAGCACCCTTCTTGGTCAAATCGGTCAATGGTCTGGCAATGCTAGAAAAATTACAGATGAAGCGACGATAAAAATTAGCAAAGCCCAGGAATTTCTGCAGACTTTTTAGAGATGTCGGCTGAGTCCAATCCTGGATGGCCTGAACCTTAACCGGATCCATCTCGATAGTAGAAGGGGAAAAGATGAACCCCAAAAATGAAACTTTCTGCACACCGAAGAGACACTTTGATCCCTTCACGAACAAGGAATTAGCACGCAGTACCTGGAAAACCATTCTGACTTGCTTCACATGAGACTCCCAATCATCTGAGAAGATCAAAATGTCATCCAAGTAAACAATCAAGAATTTATCCAGATACTCACGGAAAATGTCATGCATAAAAGACTGAAAAACAGATGGAGCATTGGCAAGTCCGAACGGCATCACCAGATACTCAAAATGACCCTCGGGCGTATTAAATGCCGTTTTCCATTCATCTCCCTGCCTGATTCTCACCAGATTATACGCACCACGAAGATCAATCTTAGTAAACCAACTAGCCCCCTTAATCCGAGCAAACAAGTCAGAAATCAATGGCAAGGGATACTGAAACTTAACAGTGATCTTATTAAGAAGGCGGTAATCAATACACGGTCTTAGCGAACCATCCTTCTTGGCTACAAAAAAGAACCCTGCTCCCAATGGTGACGACGATGGGCGAATATGTCCCTTCTCCAGGGACTCCTTCACATAACTGCGCATAGCGGTGTGTTCAGGTACGGACAAATTAAATAAACGACCCTTAGGGAATTTACTACCAGGAATCAAATCGATAGCACAATCACAATTCCTATGCGGAGGTAGGGCATCAGACTTGGACTCTTCAAATACATCCTGAAAGTCCGACAAGAACTCTGGGATGTCAGAAGGAATGGATGACGAAATAGACAAAAATGGAACATCACCATGTACTCCCTGACAACCCCAGCTGGTTACCGACATAGAGTTCCAATCCAATACTGGATTATGGGTTTGTAGCCATGGCAACCCCAACACGACCACATCATGCAAATTATGCAGCACCAGAAAGCGAATAACTTCCTGATGTGCAGGAGCCATGCACATGGTCAGCTGGGCCCAGTACTGAGGCTTATTCTTGGCCAAAGGTGTAGCATCAATTCCTCTCAACGGAATAGGACACCGCAAAGGCTCCAAGAAAAACCCACAACGTTTAGCATAATCCAAATCCATCAGATTCAGGGCAGCGCCTGAATCCACAAACGCCATGACAGAATACGATGACAAAGAGCACATTAAGGTAATGGACAAAAGGAATTTGGACTGTACAGTACCAATAACGGCAGAGCTATCGAACCGCCTAGTGCGTTTAGGACAATTAGAAATAGCATGAGTAGAATCACCACAATAGAAACACAGTCTGTTCAGACGTCTGTGTTCTTGCCGTTCTACTTTAGTCATAGTCCTGTCGCACTGCATAGGCTCAGGTTTACTCTCAGACAATACCGCCAGATGGTGCACAGATTTACGCTCGCGCAAGCGACGACCGATCTGAATGGCCAAGGACATAGACTCATTCAAACCAGCAGGCATAGGAAATCCCACCATTACATCCTTAAGAGCTTCAGAGAGACCCTTTCTGAACAAAGCCGCTAGTGCAGATTCATTCCACAAAGTGAGTACTGACCACTTCCTAAATTTCTGACAATATACTTCTACATCATCCTGACCCTGGCATAAAGCCAGCAGATTTTTCTCAGCCTGATCCACTGAATTAGGCTCATCGTAAAGCAATCCCAGCGCCTGGAAAAATGCATCAACATTACTCAATGCAGAATCTCCTGGTGCAAGAGAAAACGCCCAGTCCTGTGGGTCGCCGCGCAAAAAAGAAATAATAATCAAAACCTGTTGAATAGGATTACCAGAAGAATGAGGTTTCAAGGCCAAAAATAGCTTACAATTATTTCTGAAGCTCAGGAACTTAGTTCTGTCACCAAAAAACAAATCAGGAATCGGAATTCTTGGTTCTAGCATTGATTTCTGATCAATAGTATCTTGAATCTTTTGTACATTTACAACGAGATTATCCATTGAGGAGCACAGAGCCTGAATATCCATGTCCACAGCTGTGTCCTGAAGCACTCTAATGTCTAGGGGAAAAAAAAGACTGAAGACAGAGCTAAGAAAAAAAAATGATGTCAGGATTTCTTTTTTCCCTCTATTGGGAATCATTGGTGTGGCTCCTTGTACTGTTATGGCCGGCAATCAGGCAACACAGCGTGCAGTAATCAGCGCACATACAGAGATCTGGCAATAACCAAAAACAATAGGACGAGCTCTGAGACGTGGAATCTCTGTAGACTGCAGTACCTGATCTATCCTCACACAACTATAAGCAGCAGTGGATTGCGCCTATCACTACCTATGCAACTCGGCACTGCCTGAGGAGCTGACTAGCCTGAAGATAGAAATACAAGCCTGACTTACCTCAGAGAAATACCCCAAAGGAATAGGCAGCCCCCCACATATAATGACTGTTAGCAAGATGAAAAGACAAACGTAGGAATGAAATAGATTCAGCAAAGTGAGGCCCGATATTCTAGACAGAGCGAGGATAGCAAAGAGAACTATGCAGTCTACAAAAAACCCTAAAACGAAAACCACGCAAAGGGGCAAAAAGACCCACCGTGCCGAACTAACAGCACGGCGGTGCACCCCTTTGCTTCTCAGAGCTTCCAGCAAAAGTTAATAGCAAGCTGGACAGAAAAAACAGAAAACAAACTAGAAGCACTTATCTAGCAGAGCAGCAGGCCCAAGGAAAGATGCAGTAGCTCAGATCCAACACTGGAACATTGACAAGGAGCAAGGAAGACAGACTCAGGTGGAGCTAAATAGCAAGGCAGCCAACGAGCTCACCAAAACACCTGAGGGAGGAAGCCCAGAGACTGCAATACCACTTGTGACCACAGAAGTGAACTCAGCCACAGAATTCACAACAGACCACCCCACTACCTTCCTGTAGTCCGTTTCAAAAATGAAAGCCCATGGCAGGTTTTCTTAAATCTGCCTTGGACAAATAGCTTGCCCAAGACCAATACTCACTTTTATTCTGCATTGCAATCACAGCTATGCCTGTGACTGCAATACACTCCCGCAGCCTCAATATGCTTCTGTGCACATCCTGGGGGACACATAGTGACCCTCGCATATGACCCAGGTCACTGCACCACAGTCTGTATTCAGTTAGTCATCCATAAAGCATTAGGTGCTTTCTGTGACATTTCTGTGGTATATATAACTCCAAAAAAGCATTGAAAAATTTGCCTAGATTCAATTAGTCATCCATACAGCAATAGGTGCTTTCTGTTAAATGTCAGTGGCATATAAGACTCCAAAAGAGTGTTAAAAAATGTTTTGGTATTATATTACTTGTCCATAGATTATAACGTTATTAACGTTATTTCTGTTACATTTTGGTGGTCTATAACAATCCAAAAAAGCATTGAAATATTTTTTGTTAATCATCCATAGAGTATTATCACTCTGAGATACAATTAAGTAGTATATTACACTCCAAAAAAGCGTTCAAAAATATTTCTGTATTCAATTACTCATCCATAGAGTATTACCTGCTTTTGTGTACAATTCAGTAGTATAAAACACTCCAAGAAAGCATTTAAAAAACTTTTCTGGATAATGGTAATCCATATAGTGTAACATGCTTAGTGGGTGATAAGGCGTCAAAGATGACAGAATCCTGCGAGACTCCCAAGGGTGTAACAGGAGGAATATCGAAACCAGACCAAGCTGGCGTGACTGTGGAGGTGGCAGTAGCTTGTGGTCAGGAATCGGCCACTTTCCCAGAACCAGCAAGGCACAAACCAGGCTTCAATCTATGGTTCTTGTGGGCTACAGATGGGAGACCCAGGATCCAACAACTAGTGAGTGGACTGCATGGTCTAGGCTGGTTGGAAGTGAGAAGGAGGTGATCCAGGACCAGGGCTGGAGAAATGCTTGCAGAATAGCTAGCTGCAAGATACCGACAGTTGTCATCCCAGAGGGAGGTCATTATGTACGACCAGCAGTGGAGAAGGGGGTCCATTGAAGAGTTTGGGACCCGTCACCACATCTCATTCAACCAGCGGGCAGTAGAGATGGGACACTTTCCTCGAAGGCTGCAAGAGCTGATGGCTGGAACCAGGGTCACATTCCTCAAAATGGAGGTCAATATTGCTGGTATGCGGTGGGTGTGATCCGAGAAGGAAGGGAGCAGGATGAACTCTTCTTGAAAAATGAACGGGCATGGTAGAAGCTCCTCAAGGCGACTTGAGACAGGGTTGACACCAAGGAGAGATAATATTGTCCTTGGGTTTCCCCACCTCTTATGTAGAGCAGACGATGATACAGGTGACACAGAGGTTTGTCACCCATTTCTACATGTCGGGGGCTCTGCAATACCCGAAGCCCAGGCACCTGGGAATCGGGCTGTAGGGAGCAGGTGGAGGCAGTCCCCCTAGCTTCCTGTGGAAGGAGAAGAAGGAGCGGACACCAGAAGAGGATTACTGTATTAGCCTACTTATAATTTTTTTCTGGCTTTGCACTTTCTGCAAAGCGTTTTTTGAGTGTAAGAGTACTTCAATTAAACTTTCAAAATATTTACGTAAAAAAAAAATTCTGGATTCAATTAGTCATCCATACAGTTTAATGCACTTTGTGTAAAATTACAGTGGGTTAGAATTTTTAAAAACCACTTGGCCTGGTCAAGTTCACAAAATATTTTTGCTCCAAAAATTGACTAATGTCGTATATACTGTGGAACTTGGTTTGTGTGAAATTTCATTGGTTTGAAATAAAAAACAACAATTGTACTGCTAGAGGTGTACAAATTTGGTCCCTTCGTACTTGGTCCGCAGTCGTCACTATTTCTCCTGTTGTAGCGCCCCAGCATTGTACCTGCACGTGTCCAGGAATATCACCCGTAACCTTACCAACGTGGATACTGGGATTGTCCACTTAACGACCGAAACATGGACAAGTGTTTGTGGCCAGAAATGCTACATTTCCCTGATGGCACACTGGGTGAACATTGTGGAGGCTGGGGGTGAATCCCACCATGACATATGTGATACTGACACCGAGGATTACTGGCCCTACTTGTATCAGTGTGTCAGGAGACAAACCACACACAATTGCAGAATTATTGAAAGGAATAACAGAAAAGACAGATGTGTGGCTCTCGCCACTGAACCTACAACCAGGCATGGTTATGTGTGATAATGGACGCAACCTGATGGTGGCTGTGAAGCTTGGCAAGCATACATAAGTACGATGCTTGACTCACAAGCTCAACTTGGTAGTTCAGCAGTTTCTGAAAGTCTACCCAGATTTGCCAGAGATTCTGGTCAAAGTACGCCGTGTCAGTGCCCATTTACGCAGGTTGGCTACAGCTGCCCCCGCTCTTGCAGTGCTGCAGCAGCGCATGCAAGTGCCAGCTCTCTGATTGGTGCACATGCTGGCAAGGCTTTGTGAGCAGCAGAGGCCAATTGTAGAATACAAGTTCAAACTCGCCCATCTTTATTCTGGTCAGCCTCCACACATAACAATTGAAAAGTGGCCATGGATGTCTGACATTTGTGCGGTTCTCCAAGGCTTTGAGATTACACAAATATAGTAACATAGTAATATAGTAACATAGTTAGTAAGGCCGAAAAAAGACATTTGTCCATCCAGTTCAGCCTATATTCCATCATAATAAATCCCCAGATCTACGTCCTTCTACAGAACCTAATAATTGTATGATACAATATTGTTCTGCTCCAGGAAGACATCCAGGCCTCTCTTGAACCCCTCGACTGAGTTCGCCATCACCAACTCCTCAGGCAAGCAATTCCAGATTCTCACTGCCCTAACAGTAAAGAATCCTCTTCTATGTTGGTGGAAAAACCTTCTCTCCTCCAGACGCAAAGAATGCCCCCTTGTGCCCGTCACCTTCCTTGGTATAAATAGATCCTCAGCGAGATATTTGTATTGTCCCCTTATATACTTATACATGGTTATTAGATCGCCCCTCAGTCGTCTTTTTTCTAGACTAAATAATCCTAATTTCGCTAATCTATCTGGGTATTGTAGATCTCCCATCCCCTTTATTAAATTTGTTGCCCTCCTTTGTACTCTCTCTAGTTCCATTATATCCTTCCTGAGCACCGGTGCCCAAAACTGGACACAGTACTCCATGTGTGGTCTAACTAGGGATTTGTACAGAGGCAGTATAATGCTCTCATCATGTGTATCCAGACCTCTTTTAATGCACCCCATGATCCTGTTTGCCTTGGCAGCTGCTGCCTGGCACTGGCTGCTCCAGGTAAGTTTATCATTAACTAGGATCCCCAAGTCCTTCTCCCTGTCAGATTTACCCAGTGGTTTCCCGTTCAGTGTGTAATGGTGATATTGATTCCTTCTTCCCATGTGTATAACCTTACATTTATCATTGTTAAACCTCATCTGCCACCTTTCAGCCCAAGTTTCCAACTTATCCAGATCCATCTGTAGCAGAATACTATCTTCTCTTGTATTAACTGCTTTACATAGTTTTGTATCATCTGCAAATATCGATATTTTACTGTGTAAACCTTCTACCAGATCATTAATGAATATGTTGAAGAGAACAGGTCCCAATACCGACCCCTGCGGTACCCCACTGGTCACAGCGACCCAGTTAGAGACTATACAATTTATAACCACCCTCTGCTTTCTATTACTAAGCCAGTTACTAACCCATTTACACACATTTTCCCCCGGACCAAGCATTCTCATTTTGTGTACCAACCTCTTGTGCGGCACGGTATCAAACGCTTTGGAAAAATCGAGATATACCACGTCCAATGACTCACCGTGGTCCAGCCTATAGCTTACCTCTTCATAAAAACTGATTAGATTGGTTTGACAGGAGCGATTTCTCATAAACCCATGCTGATATGGAGTTAAACAGTTATTCTCATTGAGATAATCCAGAATAACATCCCTCAGAAACCCTTCAAATATTTTACCAACAATAGAGGTTAGACTTACTGGCCTATAATTTCCAGGTTCACTTTTAGAGCCCTTTTTGAATATTGGCACCCCGTAGCTATAGAGTCCCTAAAAATAAGAAATAATGGTTTATCTATTACATTACTTAATATGGTGAGTAGTGATGATGCCATCATCTGTGCAACAATTCCTCCAAAGAAAAAAAAAAAGGGATTGAAATCCAGCTCCTAAAATTCAGTAATTTTTATTAGATTCCAAAAACGATAAAATCCACAGACATGGAATAACCAAACTCCCTCCGGGTGGGTGCCCCTGCACATGAGGGGCTATACGGCAACGCGTTTCGATCTGACGATCTTTTTCATAGCCATCCCACTTCTGTGCCTACTTAAATTACAAATGAACATGAAGCTTTGCATGCGGACCAGGTGATAGCGGAGGAATGCATGAGACAGGGAGATATTACCTAGCCCAGCCTCTTCTCATTTGCTCAGTACAGATTGGGTAACAATGAGGGAGTGGAGGCTAAGGAACAGGAGCTGGCTGTTAGTGCAAAAGAAGCTAGTACCCACACAAGCTTTGTCCAGTCTCTCCTACTCGGATGACCTGAGGAGGGGAATGAGGAAGAGATGGAGGAGGAGGAGATGGAGTGTAGTCATTATGGTGGAGATAGGGAAGAGTTGGCTGTAGAGACCTTGGCACATATGGACGACTTTATGTACTGCTGCTTTTCCTGTGACTCTCATGTTACATTCATCTTGGCCCAAATAGTGTACTGGTAGGTGATCCTGCTAGACCTAGATCTACGCCACAAGCAGAATTTTGCATCTCTCCTTCCTGAGGCGGAGAGGTCCTGTAAAATGGAAGTATACCAGAAGGCCATTGTGGAAAATATGTTGATAAAATTCCCATCAGATAAAGCTAGGAGCAGAGGGCAAGCTTCTTTGCCCAAACCAAAGGAAGAGGGGCATGGTAGACACACATCAGAGGCAGGGGTACACTGTGAAAGGCTTGGGCCAATTTCAAGACACCAGCCCAGCATCCAGGGCCTGATGACCAGGTATTTTTGACAAGAAGGGAAAAGTTTTTAAAGCAGGTCATGCAATAACTGGTCAACAAAACCAGCGCACTCCCTAATTCCTCTCCGACCTTCAGCTATTGGGTCTCAAAGCTGGACACCTGGCATGATCTATCCCTCTATGCCTTGGAGGTGTTTGCTGCCCTGCTGCTAGCGTCTTGTCTGGGCGGGTTTTTAGTGCCAAGGGAGGGGTCAGAGATATAGTCCTTCATGGACTGTCTCTCAGTAACTGACAGATTGTATTATCTGGTCTTGGGTAGCTTTGTACCCAGAAGCAAGTTCACAGAAGAATCATACACATGAGAGGGAGGCAGTTTTTGACACCCCTTCTCAGAGAACACCCCCTCAAAATCAGACAGAAAAGATTTAATGTTTTAGTGGAGACATTAGAGATAATAGTACCAAGGCAATTATTCTTGCAAAAATCACTCCACTTAATTATCTCTCTGGCCTGCCAGTCTATGACCAGATTATGCTTAGTCAACCAGGGAAGACCCAACTAGGAGTAGTGAGGCATTTCAAAAGATAACAAGAAAGGAGCTCCCTGTGAAGTGCCCCTACACGAAAGTTCACCTTATGCGCTATTTGTGGAGCGCCCCCAGACACAGGGCCACAGAGTACTCGATCCGGGGTTGTCACGGTGGCTAGACCCGGTCCGTGACCCTGCTAAGGGGCATCCAATGAAAGGTGATGGTGCGTGGTGCAAGGTGCGAGAAATAATGAGGACACAGGGTTGTAGACTCTTTACCTTTACTGAAGGCTTCGGGGTCCGCAGTCCAGAGCACTGCTAACGGGGCTGGCTGAGACCGGCCGGTCCGAAGGCACATACAGAGTTCCCTTTGCAGGTGGGAATCAGTGTCTACCTTCTAGCGCCTGTGTGTTGTAGTCCTTCCCTGCTGAGCACTACGGGATAGTCCTCACAACTGTCGTATCTGTTCCTTCTCTCTCTCTCTCCGTCCCCCAGATTATATGGCTAGGACGCACCTTTATGACAGGTAGGCCTGGAGTTATTCTGGGACCCTAGTGACGCCCCTCTCCCACGATTGCCTCCTATGTCCGTTTAGGTGATTTAAGTCAGACAGCCAACCTGTAATCAACTGTCCTGCCGCTGTTTGACGTAATGTGTGGAGTCTGTTACTTCCTCGGTGCTCTGGCCACCAGCTATGGGCCTCAGAAGGATGTTGCCAATCTCGGGGCACGACTCCTTCTGGTTCTATCTCCTTCGTGCTGTGATCCCACTTCTCACTTCTCCACAATATCCTTCTCTTCGTGTCCTTCCTTGAGATACCGCCGCAAGGTAGTGCAGGTACGGTCCCGTAACAATCTGCCCTTTCTGCTAGGTACCTGCCAGATTCCCAGTTCTGACAGGTCCTCCCTGGAGCTCTCCCAGGCTGCGTTCTGACCTAACTTCCTATCCAACCCCCAGTTTTACCAGTGTAAGGAGTGGCCTAGTACATAGTGCCTTTTGCTCCCCCTGGTGGCCGGAGTGTGAAGTGTAATGTGTGACTGTGATACCTGGTCAGGTGAACACCTTTAGTGCAATCAGACATGACATCGCTCCTCTTAGTGGCAGAGCGACATTACTGCAACGACCAGGACTCTGGGGCGCTGCACTCCCCCCCGATTAAATCCAGTACTCCCGGACTGGGAAAAGAAGAACAACAATACATGTTAATAGAAAACACACAACATTTTTACATACTATGAACAAGTAAATATAACAGTGCTTTCCGTTATGGAAGGTAAGGACGCTTGAACGTTGCAAAAGATTGGTCATGCACAGTCCATGACTCCCAGTTCAGTAGGTGCAACCATAGAACAGCAGGGACCCCGGGTAGACAAAGGGGTCCCTGTGAAAGTTTTGGAGTGATTCACTGTCCATCACACCATTGTCCATTTTTAAACCTATAACACAGATATTTACACAAGCATTTTAAACCAAATAGCAACTATCGTTAATATCTCCACGTTTTATAGCGAAGTGGAGTCTGATTCTGGGTGCTATGCGTAGACCTTCGCAGAGCAGGGGTGGCTATTGGCCTAACCGGGTCCGCTATGCTTGCTATCGCTGGTGTAGTGCACTGTCTTCTAGCTACACTTCTAGGGAGTCTGGGCAGCACTGGCATGCTGGAGTTCTCAGTGCTGCCACTACTAGTGGTGGGCATGGCAGATTCACCGATAGCAGAGGGAGGGCCCGCTGGTTTGACCGTTGGCATCGCATCTTTTTTCTGTGGGGTCGGCTGCGCTTGCGGGTCCAGATGCCCTGGCACCACATTTAGTTCTGGCGGTCTCAGTTGACGAAACGTTAAGACAGGTACCATAATGGCCTGATTTATTTGAGTCCAGGACTGGGGAAAATTCCCGAGAACAGTGTGTATCATCTTCTCCTCTTCCACGGGCGGAGAAGTTCTGGGATCTGTTTCCCCATCTTTCAGCTTATCAGGGCATATTTTCAGGTGGTCTCTGGATATGGCCGTTGAGGTCTCCCCTCCGTCTTTACTGATGAGACAGACCTTCGTATTATCGAAATCGGAGGACAGAATGGTATACGGTTCCGCTTCCCATTGATCATCAAGCTTGTGTAGTCTCCTCTTTCGTTTGAGTACCTGCTCACCAGGTGACAATGGAGCCGCGGGAGCAAACTGGTTGTAGTCCCTCTCTTGCTTTTGTCTGGATTGAGCGAGATTCCTTTCTACACATTCCTGTACATTGCAGTACCTTTGCTGCCTCTCGGTATCCCAATCTGCATCTGACGATATATCTTCGGGGGTCAGGACCCCCATGTCCAGATCGACGGGGAACTTGCCAGGCCTTCCTCGCATCAGGTACGCTGGGGTGCAGTTGGTGGAATTCACCGGGATGTGGTTGTACATATCTACCAAGTTCGGTAACTTTGTGGGCCACAAGTTCCACTCCTCTACAGGTAAGGTCTTCAGTAAGTCGATCACATTTGGTTCATCTTCTCACACATCCCGTTGGTCTGTGGATGGTACGGCGTGGTTCTGATCTTCTTACACCCGTACAAATTGCAGAACTCCTGGAACACCTCCGCTTCAAATGCTGGCCCCTGATCGGTCAACACCTTCTCCGGGTACCCATGGGGTCTACAGAAGTACTGCTGGAAGGTTTTGGCAGCCGTCCTAGCCGTTAGATCTTTGACTGGTACGACTACCAGGAATCTGGAATAGTGGTCCACAATGGTGAGAGCGTAGATATAACCTGACCGGCTAGGTGTTAGCTTTACGTGATCCAGCGCGACCAACTTGAGCAGCCGTTTGGTGATGATGGGCTGCAAGGGAGCCCGTTGGCTGTCACAATCCTTCCGGCGTAGGCTACAGGGGCCACACTCTCGACATCACTTCTCGATGGCTTTCTTCATGCCGATCCAGTAGAACCTCCCACGGAGTAGCCTCCCCAGCTTCCTCCATCCGAAGTGTCCTGCCCTATCGTGGTACGCTCCCAGGACCATTGGCACATCTTGTCTTGGGACCACGATCTGCCATACCAATTCGTGAGTGTGGGGGTTAATGCTCCTTCGGCACGGCTTACCATCGTGAATAAACAGTTTGCCCCTCTCCTTCCACAACTGTAATGCCTCCAGTGGATCATCCGGGCCGGGATGCAAACCTGCCTGCGTCAGGAGCTCTTTTACCCGATGGACCGCAGGGTCACCATCCTGGTTCTCTGTCCACCCGTGATGGGGCAGGGGATTCAACGGGGCGCCCTGTTTGTTTCTGCGCCTGTTCTCCACCTGATGGGAACACTGAGTTGCCTTGGGGCGATGGAAGGCGGGCAGCTCTACTTCTTCAAATGCTTCTGGATCTTCCTCCGTTTCGGGCAGGTGAGGCTTCGGGACAATGCATCGGCATTCGCATTCTTGTGCCCCGCCCGGTACTTGATGGTGAAGTCGTAATTGGACAACCGGGCCATCCACCGCTGCTCCAATGCACCGAGTTTTGCTGTGTCCAAGTGCGTTAGTGGATTATTATCCGTGAAGACGGTGAATTTTGCTGATGCCAGATAGTGCTTGAACCTCTCCGTCACGGCCCAAACGACGGCGAGGAACTCCAGCTTAAAGGAACTGTAGTTGTCCGGGTTCCTTTCAGTGGGGCGAAGTTTCCTGCTGGCGTAAGCGATTACTCGTTCCTTGCCCTTCTGGAACTGGGACAGCACAGCTCCCAGCCCCCACGTTCCTGGCATCCGTATACAATACAAACGGTTGGTCGTATTCAGGGTAGGCTAGTACTTCTTCTCCCGTCAGTGCCGATTTTAAACAAGTGAACGATCCTTCCAGTCCATCGTTCCAATCCAACGGGATATTCTTACCCTTGGGTTTCTTGGGCTGGCCCACCAACAGATCTTGCAACGGTGCGGCCTTCTTGGTGAAGTCCTTGATAAACCTCCGGTAGTAGCCCACCAACCCGAGGAACTGCCGGACTTCATGAAGGTTACCGGGCTGCGGCCAGTCCTTGATCACCGTGACCTTGTCGGGGTCTGGGGCCACTCCTTCGGGCACTCACCACATGGCCCAGGTACTGTACTTTGGGTTTTAGCAGATGGCATTTGGACGGTTTCACCTTTAAGCCAAAGTTGGACAGCGCTTCAAATACCTCGGCCAGGTGCTTCAAATGGTCTTCATAGGTCTTAGAGAAGACAATGACATCGTCCAGATATAGCAGCACGGTCTCAAAGTTCTTGTGTCCCAAACAGCACGCCATCATCCTCTGGAACGTCCCCGGGGCATTGCACAATCCGAAGGGCATGTAGTTGAACTCGCAGAGACCCATCGGCGTCGTGAAGGCTGTCTTTTCCTTGTCCGCCTCTGCCACGGGAACCTGCCAGTACCCACTGGTGAGATCTAAGGTAGAGAAGTAATTAGCAGACTTTAACGCAGTCATGGACTCCTCTATCCTAGGCAGGGGGTAAGCTGTTGTGGATTCTGTTTTTGGGCTCCCTCTGGTGGTTACAGATGGTACTGGGTGACTTGTGTTCTCTGCGGTCTCTGGTGTCCACCTGTTCTATCAGGATATGGGAGTTTCCTATTTAACCTGGCTTTCTTGTCATTTCCTCGCCGGCGATCAATGTAATCAGTGTGTCTTGTTACCTCTGCTTTCCGCTTCTGTAATCATCAGGACAAGCTAAGTTTTTGATTTTCCTGTTCCACGTTTTGCTTTATTTTTGTTTTAGTCCAGCTTGCAGTTATGTGATTCCTTGTTGCTGGTTGCTCTAGTGGGCTGATATTACTCCTCATGTTCCATGAGTTGGCACATGAGTTCAGGTAATTTCAGGATGGTTTTTTTGTAGGGTTTTTCGCTGACCGCGCAGTTCACTTTTGTATCCCCTGCTATCTAGTTTTAGCGGGCCTCATTTTGCTGAATCTGTTTTCATTACTACGTATGTGCTTTCCTCTCATTTCACCGTCATTACATGTGGGGGGCTGCTATTTCTGTGGGGTGTTTCTCTGGAGGCAAGAGAGGTCTTTGTTTCTTCTAATAGGGGAAGCTAGTCCTTCGGCTGGCGCGAGACGTCTAGAATCATCGTAGGCACGTTCCCCGCCTACTGCTAGTGTTGTGAATTAGGTTCAGGATCGCGGTCAGCTCAGTTTCCATCACCCTAGAGCTTGTTCTGTTTTTTGTGTGCTTGTCCTTTTGTGATCCCCTGCCATTGGGATCATGACAGTATCGCCGGCCCGAAAAGTGGTAATCGTATTGGCTGAAGTAGGAGGAAAAGTAGTCTGAGGAAGTTTTTTTTTTTTTTTTTTTTCCTTCCCTCAGAGTTTGCTGCCTAGCCTTAATTGCAGCCTGGCTGCGTCTTACCTCCTCTTAATCCTTGAATGGCTCTGACCTCAGCTGTTTATCATGGACGTCCAGAGTTTGGCTTCCAGCCTGAATAATCTTGCTGCTAAGGTTCAAAATATACAAGATTTTGTTGTACATGCTCCTATGTCTGAACCTAGAATTCCTATCCCAGAGTTTTATTCTGGAGATAGATCTAGTTTTCTGAATTTTAGGAACAATTGCAAGTTGTTTCTTTCTTTGAAATCTCGCTCCTCTGGAGACCCTGCTCAGCAAGTCAAAATTGTAATATATTTCCTGCGGGGTGACCCTCAGAATTGGGCATTTGCATTGGCACCAGGGGATCCTGCGTTGCTCAATGTGGATGCGTTTTTTCTGGCATTGGGTTTGCTCTATGAGGAACCTAACCTAGAGATTCAGGCTGAAAAAGCTTTATTGGCTCTCTCTCAGGGGCAAGATGAAGCAGAAATATATTGTCAGAAATTTCGGAAATGGTCGGTGCTTACTCAGTGGAATGAGTGCGCTCTGGCTGCAAAATTCAGAGATGGCCTTTCTGAGGCCATTAAAGATGTTATGGTGGGGTTCCCGGCGCCTACAGGTCTGAATGAGTCTATGACTATGGCTATTCAGATTGATCGGCGTTTACGGGAGCGCAAACCTGTGCACCATTTGGCGGTGTCTTCTGAACAGGCACCTGAGACAATGCAATGTGATAGAATTCAGTCCAGAAGTGAACGGCAAAACTATAGGCGGAAAAATGGGTTGTGTTTTTATTGTGGTGATTCAGCTCATGTTATATCAGCATGCTCTAAACGCACAAAAAAGGTTGCCATTAGTACTTTACATTCTAAGTTCATTCTGTCTGTGACTCTGATTTGTTCATTATCAGCCATTTCCGTCAATGCCTATGTGGATTCAGGCGCTGCCCTGAGTCTTATGGATTGGTCATTTGCCAACCGCTGTGGGTTTAGTCTGGAGCCTCTGGAAGTCCCTATTCCTTTGAAAGGAATTGACTCTACACCTTTGGCTATGAATAAACCTCAGTACTGGACACACGTGACCATGCGTATGACTCCCGTTCATCAGGAGGTGATTCGCTTCCTGGTACTGTATAATTTACATGATGTCTTAGTGCTTGGTCTGCCATGGTTACAAACTCATAACCCAGTCTTGGACTGGAAAACGATGTCTGTGTTAAGCTGGGGATGTCAGGGGGTTCATGATGATGCACCTCCGATTTCTATCGCTTCATCTACTCCTTCTGAGGTTCCTGTATTTTTGTCTGATTATCGGGATGTTTTTGAGGAGCCTAAGCTCAATTCGCTTCCTCCTCACAGGGATTGCGATTGTGCTATAGATTTGATTCCTGGCAGTAAATTTCCTAAAGGTCGTTTGTTCAATCTGTCAGTGCCAGAGCATACTGCTATGCGGGATTATGTTAACCCCTTAGCGACCGCCGATACGCCTTTTAACGGCGGCCGCTAAGGGTACTTAAACCACAGCGCCGTTAATTAACGGCGCTGTGAAAAAAGTGTATAGCGCCCCCCACGGGCCGATTTTCTCCGGGGTCTCGGCTGCCGAGGGTAGCCGAGACCCCAGAGAACATGATTCGGGGGGTTTTTAACCCTCCCCGCATTTGCGATCGCCGGTAATTAACCGTTTACCGGCGATCGCAAAAAAAAAAAAAAAAAAAAAAAAAAACGATCTCTTTTTAATTTCTCTGTCCTCCGATGTGATCGCACATCGGAGGACAGAGAAAAGGGGTCCCAGGTGGCCCCCCAATATCCACCTAGCTCCCCCGATGCTCCTCGTGTCTCCCGGTGGGCGCCGCCATCTTCAAAATGGCGGGCGCATGCGCAGTGCGCCCGCCGGCCGGCACCGGGAGAATCTTTGGGGTCTCGGCTGCCTGGGGTAGCCGAGACCCCAAAGAGCATGATCGGGGGTCGGTTTTAGCGACCCCTGTTTTGCGATCGCCGGTAATTAACTGTTTACCGGCGACAGCAAAAAAAAAAAAAAAAAAAAAAAGTAAAGTGTAATTCTCTGTCCTCTGATGTGATCGCACATCAGAGGACAGAGAAATAGGGGGATTCGGGGACCCTAGCATACTCACCTAGGTCCCTGGATCCTCTTGCTGCTCCTCCTGGCCGCCGGCAGAAGAACATGGCGGACGCATGCCCAGTGCGCCCGCCATCTGTCTCCATCTGCCAGCCGGCAGGAGAACAGCAGTTAGGGCTAAAGTTAGGGTTAGGGGTAGGGTTAGGGGTAGGGTTAGGGGTAGGGTTAGGGGTAGGGTTAGGGTTAGGGTTAGGGGTAGGGTTAGGGGTAGGGTTAGGGTTAGGGTTAGGGTTAGGTTAGGGGTAGGGTTAGGGATAGGGTTAGGGGTAGGGTTAGGGTTAGGGTTAGGGGTAGGGGTAGGGTTAGGGGTAGGGTTAGGGGTAGGGTTAGGGTTAGGTTAGGGGTAGGGTTAGGGGTAGGGTTAGGGGTAGGGTTAGGGTAGGGGTAGGGTTAGGGCTAGGGTTAGGTTAGGGGTAGGGTTAGGTTAGGGTTAGGGGTAGGGTTACGGCTAGGGTTAGGTTAGGGTTAGGGGTAGGGTTAGGTTAGGGGTAGGGTTGGGGCTAAATTTAGGGTTAGGGTTGGGGCTAAATTTAGGGTTAGGGTTGGGAATAAATTTAGGGTTAGGCTTCTTTCACACTTACGTCGGTACGGGGCCGTCGCAATGCGTCGGCCCGACATACCGACGCACGTTGTGAAAATTGTGCACAACGTGGGCAGCAGCTGTAGTTTTTCAACGCATCCGCTGCCCAATCTATGTCCTGGGGAGGAGGGGGCGGAGTTACGGCCATGCATGCGCGGTCAGAAATGGCGGATGCGACGTACAAAAAAACGTTTCATTGAACGTTTTTTTGTGCCGACGCTCCGCCAAAACACAACTGATCCAGTGCACGACGGACGCGACGTGTGGCCATCCGTCACGATCCGTCGGCAATACTATGGGCAAAAAACGCATCCTGCGGGCACATTTGCAGGATCCGTTTCTTGTCCAAAACGACGGATTGCGACGGAATGCCAAACAACGCAAGTGTGAAAGTAGCCTTAGGGCTAGGGTTAGGGTTGGGGCTAAAGTTAGGGCTAGGGTTGGGGCTAAAGTTAGGGTTAGAGCTGGGATTAGGTTTAGGGTTTGGATTAGGGTTGGTATTAGGGTTAGGGTTGGCATTAGGGTTACGCTTGGGATTAGGGTTAGGTTTGGGATTAGGGTTAAGGTTAGGGTTGTGATTAGGGGTGTATTGGGATTAGGGTTAGGGTTGAGATTAGGATTAGGGGTGTGTTGGATTTAGGGTTTTGATTAGGGTTATGGTTAGGGTTGACATTAGGGTTGTTTTGGGGTAAGGGTTGTGATTATGGTTAGGGTTAGTGATTAGGATTATGGATCAGGTTGGGATTAGGGTTAGGGGTTGGAGCTAGAATTGGGGGGTTTCCACTGTTTAGGTACATCAGGGGGTCTCCAAACACGACAGCCAATTTTGCGCTCAAAAAGTCAAATGGTGCTCCCTCCCTTCTGAGCTCTGCCGTGCGCCCAAACAGTGGGTTACCCCCACATATGGGGCATCAGCGTACTCGGGATAAATTGGACAACAACTTCTGGGGTCCAATTTCTCTTGTTACCCTTGTGAAAATAAAAACTTGGGGGCTACAAAATCTTTTTTGTGAAAAAAAAAAATATTTTTTATTTTCACGACTCTGCATTCTAAACTTCTGTGAAGCACTTGGGCATTCAAAGTTCTCACCACACATCTAGATAAGTTCCTTGGGGGGTCTAGTTTCCAAAATGGGGTCACTTGTGGGGGGTTACTACAGTTTAGGTATATCAGGGGCTCTGCAATCGCAACATAATGCCCACAGACCATTCTATCAAAGTCTGCATTCCAAAAAGGCGCTCCTTCCCTTCCGAGCTCTGCCGTTCGCCCAAACAGTGGTTTACCCCCACATATGGCACATCAGCGTACTCGGGATAAATTGGACAACAACTATTGCAGTCCAATTTCTCCTGTTACCCTTGTGAAAATAAAAACTTGGGGGCTACAAAATCTTTTTTGTGAAAAAAAAAATATTTTTTATTTTCACGACTCTGCATTCTAAACTTCTGTGAAGCACTTGGGCATTCAAAGTTCTCACCACACATCTAGATAAGTTCCTTGGGGGGTCTAGTTTCCAAAATGGGGTCACTTGTGGAGGGTTTCTACTGGTTAGGTACATCAGGGGCTCTGCAAATGCAACATAATACCCGCAGACCATTCTATCAAAGTCTGCATTCCAAAACGGCGCTCCTTCCTTCCGAGCTCTGCCGTGCGCCCAAACAGTGGTTTACCCCCACATATGGGGTACCAGCATACTCAAGACAAATTGGACAACAACTTTTGGGGTCCAATTTCTCTTGTTACCCTTGTAAAAATAAAAACTTGGGGGCTACAATATCTTTTTTGTGGAAAAAAAAATATTTTTTATTTTCACGGCTCTGCATTATAAACTTCTGTGAAGCACTTGGGCATTCAAGGTTCTCACCACACATCTAGATAAGTTCCATGGGGGGTCTAGTTTCCAAAATGGTGTCACTTGTGGGGGGTTTCCACTGTTTAGGCACATCAGGGGCTCTCCAAACGCGACATGGCGTCCAATCTCAATTCCAGCCAATTCTACATTGAAAAAGTAAAACGGCGCTCCTTCACTTCCAAGCTCTGCGGTGCGCCCAAACAGTGGTTTACCCCCACATATGGGGTATCGACGTATTCAGGAGAAATCGCACAACAACTTTTGTGGTCTAATTTCTCCTGTTACCCTTGTGAAAATAAGAATTTGTGGGCAAAAAGATCATTTTTGTGTAAACAAAAGCGATTTTTTTATTTTCACGGCTCTACGTTATAAACTTCTGTGAAGCACTTGGGGGTTCAAAGTGCTCGCCACACATCTAGATAAGTTCCTTAAGGGGTCTAGTTTCCAAAATGGTGTCACTTGTGGGGGGTTTCCACTGTTTAGGCACATCAGGGGCTCTCTAAACGTGACATGGCGTCCGATCTCAATTCCAGCCAATTCTGCATTGAAAAAGTCAAACGGCGCTCCTTCACTTCTAAGTTCTGCGGTGCGCCCTAACAGTGGTTTACCCCCACATATGGGGTATTGGCGTATTCAGGAGAAATTGCATAACAAAATTTATGGTTACATTTCTGTTTTTACACTTGTGAAAATAAAAAAAATGGTTCTGAATTAAGATGTTTGCAAAAAAAAGTTAAATGTTCATTTTTTCCTTCCACATTGTTTCAGTTCCTGTGAAGCACGTAAAGGGTTAATAAACTTCTTGAATGTGGTTTTGAGAACCTTGAGGGGTGTAGTTTTTAGAATGGTGTCACACTTCATTATTTTCTATCATATAGACCCCTCAAAATGACTTCAAATGTGATGTGGTCCCTAAAAAAAAATGGTGTTGTAAAAATGAGAAATTGCTGGTCAACTTTTAACCCTTATAACTCCCTAACAAAAAAAAATTTTGTTTCCAAAATTGTGCTGATGTAAAGTAGACATGTGGGAAATGTTATTTATTAACTATTTTTCGTGAGATATCTCTCTGATTTAAGGGCATAAAAATACAAAGTTTGAAAATTGCAAAATTTCAAAAATTTTCGCCATATTTCCGTTTTTTTCATAAATAATCGCAAGTAATATCGAAGAAATGTTACCACTAACATGAAGTACAATATGTCACGAAAAAACAATCTCAGAATCAGCGGGATCCGTTGAAGCGTTCCAGAGTTATAACCTCATAAAGTGACAGTGGTCAGAATTGCAAAAATTGGCTCGGTCATTAAGTACCAAATTGGCTCTGTCACTAAGGGGTTAAGGAGTCCTTGGAAAAGGCACATATCCGTCCATCTTCATCTCCTTTGGGAGCAGGTTTTTTTTTCGTGGCCAAAAAAGATGGTTCCTTGAGGCCTTGTATAGATTACCGTCTTTTGAATAAGATTACGGTCAAATATCAGTATCCTTTGCCATTGTTGACTGATTTGTTCGCTCGCATTAAGGGGGCTAAATGGTTCACTAAGATTGATCTTCGGGGTGCGTATAATCTTGTGCGGATTAAGCAGGGTGATGAGTGGAAAACCGCATTTAATACGCCTGAGGGCCATTTTGAGTATTTGGTGATGCCTTTTGGACTTTCTAATGCTCCTTCTGTCTTCCAGTCCTTTATGCACGATATTTTCCGTGAATATCTGGATAAATTTATGAGTGTGTATTTGGATGATGTTTTGGTTTTTTCTGATGACTGGGAGTCCCATGTTCAGCAGGTCAGGAAGGTGTTTCAGGTCCTGCGGGCCAATTCTTTGTTTGTAAAAGGTTCAAAGTGTCTCTTTGGAGTCCAGAAGATTTCTTTTTTGGGGTATATTTTTTCCCCTTCTACTATTGAGATGGATCCCGTCAAGGTTCAAGCTATTTGTGACTGGACGCAGCCTACATCTCTTAAGAGTCTACAGAAGTTCTTGGGCTTTGCTAATTTTTATCGTCGTTTCATAACTAATTTTTCTAGTGTTGTTAAGCCTTTGACCGATCTGACTAAGAAGGGTGCTGATGTTGCTGATTGGTCTCCTGCGGCTGTGGAGGCCTTTCAGGAACTTAAGCGCCGGTTTTCTTCTGCTCCTGTGTTGCGTCAGCCAGATGTTTCGCTTCCTTTTCAGGTTGAGGTTGATGCTTCTGAGATTGGAGCGGGGGCGGTTTTGTCACAGAGAAGCTCCGATTGCTCGGTGATGAAGCCATGTGCGTTCTTTTCTAGAAAGTTTTCGCCCACTGAGCGGAATTATGATGTTGGTAATCGGGAGCTTTTGGCCATGAAGTGGGCATTTGAGGATTGGCGTCATTGGCTTGAGGGTGCTAGACATCGTGTGGTGGTCTTGACTGATCACAAAAATCTGATTTACCTTGAGTCTGCCAAGCGTCTGAATCCTAGACAGGCTCGTTGGTCACTGTTTTTCTCCCGTTTCGATTTTGTGGTTTCATATCTGCCAGGTTCAAAGAATGTGAAGGCGGATGCTCTTTCTAGGAGTTTTGTGCCTGATTCCCCTGGAAATTTTGAGCCCACTGGTATCCTTAGGGATGGGGTGATTTTGTCGGCCGTCTTCCTAGACTTGCGACGTGCTTTGCAGGAGTTTCAGGCGGATAAACCTGATCGTTGTCCGCCTGAAAGACTGTTTGTTCCGGATAATTGGACCAGTAGAGTCATCTCCGAGGTCCATTCTTCTGCGTTGGCAGATCATCCTGGAATATTTGGTACTAGAGACTTGGTGGCCAGGTCTTTTTGGTGGCCTTCCTTGTCGAGGGATGTGTGTTCTTTTGTGCAGTCTTGTGAAGTTTGCGCTCGGGCTAAGCCTTGCTGTTCTCGGGCCAGTGGATTGTTGTCACCTTTGCCTATCCCGAAGAGGCCTTGGACGCACATTTCCATGGACTTTATTTCGGATCTCCCTGTCTCTCAAAAAATGTCCGTCATCTGGGTTGTGTGTGACCGCTTTTCTAAGATGGTTCATCTGGTCCCCTTGCCTAAGTTACCTTCCTCCTCTGAGTTGGTCCCTCTGTTTTTTCAGAACGTGGTTTGTTTGCATGGGATTCCGGAGAACATTGTTTCTGACAGGGGATCCCAGTTTGTGTCTAGATTTTGGCGGACGTTCTGTGCTAAGATGGGCATTGATTTGTCCTTTTCGTCTGCATTCCATCCTCAGACGAATGGCCAGACGGACGAACTAATCAGACCTTGGAAACTTATTTAAGGTGTTTTGTTTCTGCTGATCAAGATGACTGGGTTACCTTTTTGCCGCTTGCCGAATTTGCCCTTAATAATCGGGCTAGTTCTGCTACCTTGGTTTCTCCTTTCTTTTGTAATTCGGGGTTTCATCCTCGTTTTTCCTCTGGTCAGGTGGAGGCTTCTGATTGTCCTGGAGTGGACATGGTGGTGGATAGGTTGCATCAGATTTGGAGTCATGTGGTGGACAATTTGAAGTTGTCCCAGGAGAGGGCTCAGCAGTTTGCTAATCGCCGTCGCCGCGTGGGTCCTCGACTTCGTGTTGGGGACTTGGTGTGGTTGTCTTCTCGTTTTGTTCCTATGAAGGTCTCTTCTCCTAAGTTCAAGCCTCGGTTTATCGGTCCCTATAGGATCTTGGAAATTCTTAACCCTGTGTCATTTCGTTTGGATCTCCCGGCATCGTTTGCTATTCATAATGTGTTCCATAGGTCGTTGTTGCGGAAGTATGAGGTACCTGTTGTTCCTTCGCTTGAGCCTCCTGCTCCGGTGCTGGTGGAGGGAGAATTGGAGTATGTTGTGGAGAAGATCTTGGATTCTCGTGTTTCCAGACGGAAACTTCAGTATTTGGTCAAGTGGAAGGGTTATGGTCAGGAGGATAATTCTTGGGTGGTTGCCTCTGATGTTCATGCTGCTGATTTGGTCCGTGCATTTCATAGGGCTCATCCTGGTCGCCCTGGTGGTTCTCGTGAGGGTTCGGTGACCCCTCCTTATGGGGGGGAGTACTGTTGTGGATTCTGTTTTTGGGCTCCCTCTGGTGGTTACAGATGGTACTGGGTGACTTGTGTTCTCTGCGGTCTCTGGTGTCCACCTGTTCTATCAGGATATGGGAGTTTCCTATTTAACCTGGCTTTCTTGTCATTTCCTCGCCGGCGATCAATGTAATCAGTGTGTCTTGTTACCTCTGCTTTCCGCTTCTGTAATCATCAGGACAAGCTAAGTTTTTGATTTTCCTGTTCCACGTTTTGCTTTATTTTTGTTTTAGTCCAGCTTGCAGTTATGTGATTCCTTGTTGCTGGTTGCTCTAGTGGGCTGATATTACTCCTCATGTTCCATGAGTTGGCACATGAGTTCAGGTAATTTCAGGATGGTTTTTTTGTAGGGTTTTTCGCTGACCGCGCAGTTCACTTTTGTATCCCCTGCTATCTAGTTTTAGCGGGCCTCATTTTGCTGAATCTGTTTTCATTACTACGTATGTGCTTTCCTCTCATTTCACCGTCATTACATGTGGGGGGCTGCTATTTCTGTGGGGTGTTTCTCTGGAGGCAAGAGAGGTCTTTGTTTCTTCTAATAGGGGAAGCTAGTCCTTCGGCTGGCGCGAGACGTCTAGAATCATCGTAGGCACGTTCCCCGGCTACTGCTAGTGTTGTGAATTAGGTTCAGGATCGCGGTCAGCTCAGTTTCCATCACCCTAGAGCTTGTTCTGTTTTTTGTGTGCTTGTCCTTTTGTGATCCCCTGCCATTGGGATCATGACAGTAAGCGTCCTTATGTGTAATGCGGTTTAATTGCCTATAATCCACACACATCCTCATGGTGCCATCTTTCTTCCTAACGAGGACTAATGGAGCTGCCCAGGGGCTACAGCTGTCTCTCACTACCCCAGCCTCCTTCATCTCTCGCAACATGTCCTTGGCACACTGATAATGAGCTGGGGGTACAGGACGGTATCTTTCTTTTACGGGCGGGTGGTCTCCTGTGGGGATGTGATGTTGAATCCCTTTTACCCGCCCAAATCAAGGGGGTGTTTGCTGAATACCCGCTCATACTCGTGAACCACCCTGTAGGCCCCCTGTATCTGGTGAGATGGAGTAGAATGAGTGCCCACATGTAATTCTTGACACCAATCTTTCGACTGCTCTGCAGAGCCGTTGTCCTCTGCCGATTTGGACGGAGCCAAGGGCCCGGGTGCCTGTATCACGCTATTATTAACAATAAACAGCTTGGCAAGTGTGACATATTTGGTTAGGTGGACTTCCTCCTCCCCGCAGTTAAGAACACGTACCGACAACCTAACCTTGCGGATGTCAACCACCCCTCTGGCTGTCAGGAGGGTAGGCCTATTATCCGAATACACGGGTTCTGCCAGGGCCTGATAGTCTTTACCCCCGAGGCCTATGGCTGCCCGACACCATATTAACATTTCACTCCTGGGGGGTATTGCAATGGGGTTTGAATCACTCACTGTGACCCGGCCAATTTCACCACCAGTCAGCTCCACCTGCTGTCTCCGCATTAGGGCTCTGATTTCTTTCTGCAAGGCACATTGTTCACTGTAACCAGCTGTCTCTGCTACTTGCTGCAACAAGACAATAACTTCTGCAAGACAAATTTCTATGATATTAGCACCGATGGTCATCATGGGGTTACATTCGCGTCGGTCAATATCAACAATGACAATTCCCTGGGCCTCCAATTCTACCCGCCCCACCTTAATAGTGACCTCTTTATACCCCACTTGTGGCAGCGGCTGACCATTACTAGCTATTATGGTAAAATCATCATCGGGGGGCACGGGTAATGTCGGTGTCCTCCCAATAACGTCTATAAAGAATGTAGGGCACAGTTGTCACCTGGGAACCTGTGTCCAGCAAAGCGTTCATGTGGATACCGTCGATCACGATGGGGAGAACTGGTCGCCCCCCGATGTATTTGGCTCTCCAATTTTGCGGGCCTGGGTGTTCTACTCCTGGGGGTCGGCCCTTGGCCCCAGGGGTTGCTCGTTTAACTGACAGTACATTGCAAGATGGCCCACCTGGTGGCAGCGGCGGCAGATAGGTCGTCCATCCCGATGAAAGCGATCGTCGTCCCTGCCTCTGGTCGACGAAACTCTCCTTGGTCGCTGCCAGGGGACATCCTCCGGTCTGGAAGCCAGCTTGATCTTCTCCTTGGGGGCCTCTTGTAGGGACTGGCCGGTCCGGGCTAGGGCAGCAACACTCCTGGTCAGTTCCTGTACCTGGAGGCGCAGTCCTGCAGGGGAGTCGTCTTCCAGGATCTGGGCATCGGCCTCGGCGGAGACAGGTGCTTCCGGCGCCACCTCCTGGTGGTACGTGAGGGCTTGACGCCTGGGAAGTGTGGCGTGGCTTGGCTGTCGCTCTGGTAGTGCCTGGATGGCTTTTTCTTTGAATTGCGCAAAAGTCAGGTCTGGATTCTGCATGGCCAGAAAGTGTAGCTGGGCCCTTTGGTTACTGCACAGGAGCCCCTCGATGAACCACTCCTTCAGGAGTTTATCTTCATCTTGCATGCTGTTTGGGTCACTTTGCTTGATGGCCTGCAGCGCCTCCTGAAGATTAAGGGCATAGTCCCGTAAGCTATCCTGTGGCCTCTGCTTGCACCCATAGAACGTCAATTTAATTTCCGTAGCGGTGCGGGTATCAAAGGTGGTTTTAAGCTTTGCAAATACCTGTTGCGCAGTTTTCTTGTCTGCAACAGGCCAGGACTTCACTTCCCTCAATGCCGCTCCAAAGAGTTGGCCGGTTATCATAAGAACTTTCTGAGGCTCCGTCAAGGGATAAAACTTGAGCAGGCTACAAATCCCCTCTTTAAAGTCAGTTAACGTATGAGCTTCTCCGGAGTATCGCGGGAGCCAGGTGACTCCTGGTAGGTACGACATAAAGAAGGGCATTATGGCTGTTGTAGCAGCAGCAGTATCCGGCTGGTTGATCGGAGCGGCAAGCCCTGCGGCATCCGGCGGTGATACCAGACCCGTGGCTACATCTACTACGGAATCTGGAAGTGCTCCCGAGCCTGCAGCTGTGTCCGCCGCCTCCACTCCTTCAGGATCCGACATGGCCGTTCTTTCCCCCCCTGCTAACCTGCCGGGGTTGGAGTTCTTCTTCCAGGATCGGCACTTTAACGCGTCTTCCGCTCCGCGCTCTTTTCCAGCTGGCTCCACCCACTAAGCTATGGCTCCTCCCCTCGCGCTCCACACGGCGCGGCAATGGCGGATGTTTGGTGGCAAATAGCGACACACAGTCTTTGCAATAAGTCACAGTTCAATCACAGTTCCAAGGCACACATGACCTGATTCTTCAGGCTTAAATACATCCTGTTCGTGACGCCAAGTTGGAGCGCCCCCAGACACAGGGCCACGGGGTACTCGATCCGGGGTTGTCACGGTGGCTAGACCCGGTCCGTGACCCTGCTAAGGGGCATCCAATTAAAGGTGATGGTGCGTGGTGCAAGGTGCGAGAAATAACGTGGACACAGGGTTGTAGTCTCTTTACCTTTACTGAAGGCTTCGGGGTCCGCAGTCCAGAGCACTGCTAACGGGGCTGGCTGAGACCGGCCAGTCCAAAGGCACATCCAGAGTTCCCTTTGCAGGTGGGAATCAGTGTCTACCTTCTAGCGCCTGTGTGTTGTAGTCCTTCCCTGCTGAGCACCAAGGGATAGTCCTCACAACTGTCGTATCTGTTCCTTCTCTCTCTCTCTCTCCATCCCCCAGATTATATGGCTAGGACGCACCTTTATGACAGGTAGGCCTGGAGTTATTCTGGGACCCTAGTGACGCCCCTCTCCCACGATTGCCTCCTATGTCCGTTTAGGTGATTTAACCCCTTCACGACATGCGCCGTACATCTACTGCGCATGCCGTGATTCCCCCTTTGATGTGGGCTCCGGCGGTGAGCCCACATCAAAGTCGCGACATGTCAGCTGTTTTGTACAGCTGACATGTTCGCGCAATAGCGGCGGGTGAAATCGCTATTCACCCGCCGCTATTAACCTGTTAAATGCCGCTGTCAAACACAGACAGCGGCATTTAATTACCGCATCCGGCCGGGCGGCCGGATATGACGTCATCGCCGACCCCCGTCACATGATCGGGGGTCGGCGATGCATCAGGAAGGTAACCATAGAGGTCCTTGAGACCTCTATGGTTACTGATGCAGGTCTGCTGTGAGCGCCCCCCTGTGGTCGGCGCTCACAGCACACTTGCATTTCTGCTACATAGCAGCGATCTGATGATCGCTGCTATGTAGCAGAGCCGATCAGGCTATGCCAGCTTCTAGCCTCCCATGGAGGCTATTGAAGCATGGCACAAGTAAAAAAAAAATGTTTTTAAAAATATGAAAAAAATATAAAAAATATAAAAGTTTAAATCACCCCCCTTTCGCCCCATCCTAAATAAAACAATAAAAAAAAAGCCAAACCTACACGTATTTGGTATCGCCGTGTTCAGAATCGCCCGATCTATCAATTAAAAAAAAGCATTAACCTGATCGCTAAACGGCGTAGCGAGAAAAAAATCCGAAACGCCAGAATTACGTTTTTTTGGTCGCCGCGACATTGCATTAAAATGCAATAACGGGCGATCAAAAGAACGTATCTGCGCAAAAATGGTATCATTAAAAACGTCATCTCGGCACGCAAAAAATAAGCCCTCACCCGACCCCAGATGACGAAAAATGGAGACGCTACGGGTATCGGAATATGGCACTTATTTTTTTTTTTTAGCAAAGTTTGGAATTTTTTTTCACCACTTAGATAAAAAATAACCTAGTCATGTTAGGTGTCTATGAACTCGTAATGACCTAGAGAATCATAATGGCAGGTTAGTTTTAGCATTTAGTGAACCTAGCAAAAAAGCCAAACAAAAAACAAGTGTGGGATTGCACTTTTTTTGCAATTTCACCGCACCGTTTTCTAGTAAAAGACATGGTAAAACCAATGGTGTCGTTCAAAAGTACAACTTGTCCCGCAAAAAATAAGCTCTCACATGACCATATTGACGGAAAAATAAAAAAGTTATGGCTCTGGGAAGGAGGGAAGTGAAAAACGAAAACGCAAAAATGAAAAAGGGCCGCGACTTGAAGGGGTTAAGTCAGACAGCCAACCTGTAATCAACTGTCCTGCCGCTGTTTGAAGTAATGCGTGGAGTCTGTTACTTCCTCGGTGCTCCGGCCACCGGCTATGCGCCTCAGAAGGATGTTGCCAATCTCGGGGCACGACTCCTTCTGGTTTTATCTCCTTCGTACTATGATCCCACTTCTCACTTCTCCACAATATCCTTCTCTTCGTATCCTTCCTTGAGATACCGCCGCAAGGTGGCGCAGGCGCGGTCCCGTAACAATCTGTCCTTTCTGCTAGGTACCTGCCAGATTCCAAGTTCTGACAGGTCCTCCCTGGAGCTCTCCCAGGCTGCGTTCTGACCTAACTTCCTATCCAACCCCCAGTTTTGCCAGTGTGAGGAGTGGCCTAGTACATAGTGCCTTTTGCTCCCCCTGGTGGCCAGAGTGTGAAGTGTAATGTGTGACTGTGGTACCTGGTCAGGTGAACTCCTTTAGTGCAATCAGACATAACATCTCTCCCCTTAGTGGCAGAGCGACATTACTGCAACGACCAGGACTCTGGGGCGCTGCATTTGTGTAAAGCTTCACCGACACAGAGGTGCAGAGTCAATTGCAAATATGGGAATGGACTTTGCCAGCATACTACAGGAGAGACCATGGGTCTGAGTGAACCGAACATCCACCATGTTGGCTCCTGCCCCACTATCCACTAGGACAGATATTGTGTCAGTTTCCGTACCTAAAAACACTTTTGCAGGTAGGATAAACAGACACAGCTGCGTAGGAGATATATACACCCAGGTTGTAATCCTCCAGGATCATTCCACTGGGTGTCAGTGGCCCATCTACGGAATTTGGAGCAAAATTCCTCTGCTAGTTGATCTCCCTGCTGGATCTTACATAGTTTAGATTCCGCAAGGAAACCTGGTCCCTGTCATCATAAACGAGGCTAAAAGCCACAAAAAACCCATCCACCGACTAGAGTGACAATGAGTCTGATGAGAGAGAGAAGGCCCGGGATTGAGGGTCTCCTTGAAGGAGGGAGACACCAATCCCCACCCTCTGTACCTCACTCCCAGAAGACTGTGGGCTCAGCCTGAAATAGAGCTTATGGGCTTCCCGCAATGTGACAAATTTATCACGACCTCCAGAAAACCTGTTTGAGAGAGCCACTTTAGGTTCCAGTTCAACTGTACAGTACAGACCAAAAGTTTGGACACACCTTCTCATTTAAAGATTTTTCTGTATTTTCATGACTATGAAAATTGTACATTCACACTGACGGCATCAAAACTATGAATTAACACATGTGGAATTATATACTTAACAAAAAAGTGTGAAACAACTGAAAATATGTCTTATATTCTAGGTTCTTCAAAGTAGCCACCTTTTGCTTTGATGACTGCTTTGCACACTCTTGGCATTCTCTTGATGAGATTCAAGAGGTAGTCACCAGGAATGGTCTTCCAACAATCTTGAAGGAATTCCCAGAGATGCTTAGCACTTGTTGGCCCTTTTGCCTTCACTCTGCGGTCCAGCTCACCCCAAACCATCTCGATTGGGTTCAGGGCTGGTGACTGTGGAGGCCAGGTCATCTGGCGTAGCACCCCATCACTCTCCTTCTTGGTCAAATAGCCCTTACACAGCCAGGAGGTGTGTTTGGCGTCATTGTCCTGTTGAAAAATAAATGATGGTTCAACTAAACGCAAACCGGAGAGAATGGCATGCCGCTGCAAGATGCTGTGGTAGCCATGCTGGTTCAGTATGCCTTCAATTTTGAATAAATCCCCAACAGTGTCACCAGCAAAGCACCCCCACACCATCACACCTCCTCCTCCATGCTTCACGGTGGGAACCAGGCATGTAGAGTCCATCTGTTCACCTTTTCTGTGTCGCAAAAAGACACGGTGGTTGGAACCAAAGATTTCAAATTTGGACTCATCGAACCAAAGCACAGATTTCCACTGGTCTAATGTCCATTCCTTGTGTTCTTTAGCCCAAACAAGTCTCTTCTGCTTGTTGCCTGTCCTTAGCAGTGGTTTCCTAGCAGCTATTTTACCATGAAGGCCTGCTGCACAAAGTTTCCCTTTAACAGATGTTGTAGAGATGTGTCTGCTGCTAGAACTCTGTGTGGCTTTGACCTGGTCTCTAATCTGAGCTGCTGTTGACCTGCGATTTCTGATGCTGGTGACTCGGATAAACCTATCCTCAGAAGCTGAGGTGACTCTTGGTCTTCCTTTCCTGGGGCGGTCCTCATGTGAGCCAGTTTCTTTGTAGCGCTTGATGGCTTTTGCAAATGCACTTGGGGACACTTTCAAAGTTTTGCCAATTTTTCAGACTGACTGACCTTCATTTCTGAAAGTAATAATGGCCATTCGTTTTTCTTTACTTAGCTGCTTTTTTCTTGCCATAATACAAATTCTAACAGTCTATTCAGTAGGACTATCAGCTGTGTATCCACCAGACTTCTGCTCAACACAACTGATGGTCCCAACCCCATTTATAAGGCAAGAAATACCACTTATTAAACCTGACAGGGCACACCTGTGAACTGAAAACCATTCCCGATGACTACCTCTTGAAGCTCATCAAGAGAATGCCAAAAGTGTGCAAAGCAGTCATCAAAGCAAAAGGTGACTACTTTGAAGAACCTAGAATATAAGACATATTTTCAGTTGTTTCACACTTTTTTGTTAAGTATATAATTCCACATGTGTTAATTCATAGTTTTGATGCCTTCAGTGTGAACGTACAATTTTCATAGTCATGAAAATACAGAAAAATCTTTAAATGAGAAGGTGTGTCCAAACTTTTGGTCTGTACTAAATATTGAAAAGAAAATAGGTCTGAGAGCTCAAAATACAGACCCAACAGTTGTTTTACAAGGTTTGCAACAGAATTCATATCAAGATCCAAAAATGTGGGGCCAGTGAAAATGTCACGCTGTGGCCGTAAGTAAATAGGGAAAGAGACCAGAGGCGTAGCTAGGGTTTTGGTTCAGGGAAGGGGGGGGGGCGAAGCTTCAGAGTGGGCCCCTAACTAGGTAACCTTGATTACAATTCGGTGACGCACCCTAATAGTGGAGGAGAACCTCAGCAGATCACCACGCTATTACTGAAGATAATCTCTAAAGACCAATATTGATATTACCGCCATATGGTCAGTTGGAGATACCAGTCCTACAGAACATATAAGAGATCACACCACAGTTACAGATAATGTCTTACCTCTGACGTTCTGTGATGGAATCGTCACTTTTCCCGTCTTTTCCATCTGGCCCAGACTGACATGACAACTTCTTCCAGCCAGGACTCGTCTGCAGGGAATACAACAAAGACATTTCACTTCTCATATTTCAGCTCCATCACCATCTATTCCCAACCTGCACAAACTCCTCATCCTACTGATACCCGAATACTGAGCCGCTGCTGCCGCCGTATGTGTCCCTAATTACTGCACCTGATACCCCGATCCTGAGACTCTGCTGCCCTATGTGTCCCTATTACTGCACCTGATACCCCGATACTGAGCCGCTGCTGCCGTATGTGACCCTATTACTGCACCTGCTGTGGAAATTCTAAAGCACCCCTCTATAATATAGTAGTGCCGGGTGCAAGTGCCCTAGAAAACAGTGCCCATATTTTGCCCCCTAGAAAGTAATATTGCCCTGTGTGCCCCTTTGATAGTCACAGTAACCCAAGTTCCCCTATAACAATAAGTGCCCACTTTACATTTAATAATGTCCCGATTCTCCCGCTGTACAGCTCCTCTATACACAGTATGATGCCCCCTCACTGTATAGTACCACCCACACAGTATACTGACCCCTTAGTAGACTCCAAACTGTTTGATGGCTCCAACACTGTATGATGGCCCCTTCACTGTAATCTCCACACTGTATGATGGCCCCATAGATTACCTTCATATAGTATAATGTGCCGGATAGTCCTCAGTACAGTAAAAGACAGTACCCCTATAGGCAGACCCTGTAGTATAAGGCATTACCCCTATAGGCAGACTCTGTAGTATAAGGCAGCACCCCCTAAGGCAGATCCTGTAGTATAAGGCAGCACCCCCCATAGGCAGATCCTGTAGTGTATAAGACAGCACCCCCCATAGGCAGATCCTGTAGTTTATAAGGCAGCACCCCCCTATAGGCAGAACCTGTAGTATAAGGCAGCCCCCCAAAGGCAGATCCTGTGGTGTGTAAGGCAGCACCCCCCATAAGCAGATCATGTAGTGTATAAAGCACCCCCATAGGCAGATCCTGTAGTGTATAAGGCACCCCCCATAGGCAGATCTTGTAGTGTATAAGGCCCCCCATAGGCAGATCCTGTAGTGTATAAGGCAGCACCCCCCATAGGCAGACCCTGAAGTATAAGGCAGCACCCCCTATAGGAAGACGCTGAAGTATAAGGCAGCACCCCCCTACAGGCAGACTCTGAAGTATAAAGCAGCACCCCCCTATAGGCAGATCCTGTAGTATAAGGCAGCACCCCCTATAGGCAGATCCTGTAGTATAAGGCAGCCCCCCCATAGGCAGATCCTATAGTGTATAATTCAGCACCCCACCTATAGGCAGATCCTGTAGTATAAGGCAGCCCCCCATAGGAAGATCCTGTAGTATAAGGCATAACCCCCTATAGGAAGGCCCTGAAGAATAAGGCAGCACCCCCCCACAGGCAGACCCTGAAGTATAAGGCAGCACCCCCCCCCTATAGGCAGATCCTGTAGTATAAGGCAGCACCCCCCATAGGCAGATCCTGTAGTGTATAAGGCAGCACCCCCCTATAGGCAGATCCTGTAGTATAAGGCAGCACCCCCATAGGCAGATACTGTAGTGTGTAAGGTAGCACCCCCTATAGGCAGATCCTGTAGTATAAGGCAGCCCCCATAGGCAGATCCTGCAGTGTATAAGGCAGCACCCCCCATAGGCAGATCCTGTAGTGTATAAGGCAGCACCCCCCTATAGGCAGATCCTGTAGTATAAGGCAGCACCCCCCATAGGCAGATCCTGTAGTGTATAAGGGAGCACCCCCCTATAGGCAGATCCTGTAGGATAAGGCAGCCCCCCAACAGGCAGATCCTGTAGTGTGTAAGGTAGCACCCCCTATAGGCAGATCCTGTAATATAAGGCAGCCCCCATAGGCAGATCCTGTAGTGTATAAGGCAACACCCCCCATAGGCAGATCCTATAGTGTATAATTCAGCACCCCACCTATAGGCAGATCCTGTAGTATAAGGCAGCCCCCCATAGGAAGATCCTGTAGTGTATAAGGCAGCACCCCCATAGGCAGATCCTGTAGTATAAGGCAGCACTCTCCATAGGCAGATCCTGTAGTATATAAGGCAGCACCCCCCATAGGCAGATCCTGTAGCATAAGGCAGCACCCGCCCATAGGCAGACCCTGAAGTATAAGACAGCACCCCTGTTCTGTCTTCATACACGTTGATACGGTGTGTGATCCGACATACGGCATAAACCACTTCTGTCTCCCAAATAAGCAGACTGTTCTCTGTAGTCTAACTTGTTTATTGGTAAACATGAGCGCGGTAAAACTATAAGAATACAAATGATTTGAGTAAGTATTGGGCAAATAATAACATGACTGCAACTAACAGGGAAAGCATACAGGATGATGCAACTTCTATAATAACTACATACAGTAGGTAACCAAAATCACATTTCCTGTGTACTGGCTGCTATACAGTTAATCACACTCTATAGAATATTACATAGCAAGAACAGAGATAATGATCTTACCGGATAAACTTAACCGGATTGGCAAGTAAGTGAGGTAGTTCCAACACAACAGAAAAACACGTGTGTCCAGGAAGAACACAGAGAGAAAATGGAGTTTCCCTTTCCCATGATACCTTGGTGAATCCCAGAATGCAACACCCTAATAATTACTGAAAAACACAGGTAATAAATTTAACCACCACTGGGTGGTGCTATAACACAGCAAAACCAAACTATGGTATTAAACCTTTTTAAAGCTAGATACGAAGCCCTGACCTTCGCTAGAATGGGCAGAACAACCACTATAGGAAGACCCTGAAGTATAAGGCAGCACCCCCCCTACAGGCAGACCCTGAAGTATAAGGCAGCACCCCCTATAGGCAGATCCTGTAGTATAAGGCAGCACCCCCCATAGGCAGATCCTGTAGTGTATAAGGGGGCACCCCCCCTATAGGCAGATCCTATAGTATAAGGCAGCCCCCCCCACAGGCAGATCCTGTAGTGTATAAGGCAGCACCCCCTCATAGGCAGATCCTGTAGTGTATAAGGCAGCACCCCCTAAAGTCAGATCCTGTAGTATAAGGCAGCACCCCCCCATAGGCAGATCCTGTAGTATAAGGCAGCACCCCCCTATAGACATATCCTGTAGTATGACGCAGCCCCCCCATAGGCAGACCCTGTAGTGTATAAGGCAGCACCCCCTCAAAGGCAGATCCTGTAGTATAAGGCAGCACTCTCCACAGGCAGATCCTGTAGTGTATAAGGCAGCACCCCCTCATAGGCAGATCCTGTAGTGTATAAGGGAGCACCCCCCTATAGGCAGATCTTGTAGTATAAGGCAGCCCCCCCACAGGCAGATCCTGTAGTGTATAAGGCAGCACCCCCTCATAGGCAGATCCTGTAGTGTATAAGGCAGCACCCCCCTATAGGCAGATCCTGTAGTGTATAAGGCAGCACCCCCCTATAGGCAGATCCTGTAGTATAAGGCAGCCCCCCATAGGCAGATCCTGTAGTGTATAAGGCAGCACCCCCCTATAGGTAGATCCTGTAGTATAAGGCAGCCCCCCATAGGCAGATCCTGTAGTGTATAAGGCAGCACCCCCCTATAGGCAGAACCTGTAGTATAAGGCAGCCCCCCAAAGGCAGATCCTGTAGTGTGTAAGGCAGCACCCCCCCATAAGCAGATCCTGTAGTGTATAAGGCACCCCCCATAGGCAGATCCTGTAGTGTATAAGGCACCCCCCATAGGCAGATCTTGTAGTGTATAAGGCCCCCCATAGGCAGATCCTGTAGTGTATAAGGCAGCACCCCCCACATAGGCAGACCCTGAAGTATAAGGCAGCACCCCCTATAGGAAGACCCTGAAGTATAAGGCAGCACCCCCCATAGGCAGATCCTGTAGTGTATAAGGGAGCACCCCCCTATAGGCAGATCCTGTAGGATAAGGCAGCCCCCCACAGGCAGATCCTGTAGTGTATAAGGCAGCACCCCCTCATAGGCAGATCCTGTAGTGTATAAGGCAGCACCCCCTATAGGCAGATCCTGTAGTATAAGGCAGCACCCCCAAAGGCAGATCCTGTAGTGTATAAGGCAACACCCCCATAGGCAGATCCTGTAGTGTATAAGGCAGCAACCCCCTATAGGCAGATCCTGTAGTATAAGGCAGCACCCCCCATAGGAAGATCCTATAGTGTATAATTCAGCACCCCACCTATAGGCAGATCCTGTAGTATAAGGCAGCCCCCCATAGGAAGATCCTGTAGTGTATAAGGCAGCACCCCCATAGGCAGATCCTGTAGTATAAGGCAGCACTCTCCATAGACAGATCCTGTAGTATATAAGGCAGCACCCCCCATAGGCAGATCCTGTAGCATAAGGCAGCACCCCCCCATAGGCAGACCCTGAAGTATAAGACAGCACCCCCTATAGGAAGACCCTGAAGTATAAGGCAGTACCCCCTCTAGAGGCAGACCCTGAAGTATAAGGCAGCACCCCCCTATAGGCAAATCCTGTAGTATAAGGCAGCACCCCCAATAGGCAGATCCTGTAGTGTATAAGGGAGCACCCCCCCTATAGGCAGATCCTGTAGGATAAGGCAGCCCCCCCCACAGGCAGATCCTGTAGTGTATAAGGCAGCACCCACTCATAGGCAGATCCTGTAGTGTATAAGGCAGCACCCCACTATAGGCAGATTCTGTAGTACAGTATAAGGCAGCACCCCCATAGGCAGATACTGTAGTGTGTAAGGTAGCACCCCCTATAGGCAGATCCTGTAGTATGAGAAAGCCCCCATAGGCAGATCCTGTAGTGTATAAGGCAGCACACCCCATAGGCAGATCCTGTATTGTATAAGGCAGCACCCCCCTATAGGCAGATCCTGTAGTATAAGGCAGCACCCCCCATAGGCAGATCCTATAGTGTATAATTCAGCACCCCACCTATAGGCAGATCCTGTAGTATAAGGCAGCCCCCCATAGGAAGATCCTGTAGTGTATAAGGCAGCACCCCCATAGGCAGATCCTGTAGTATAAGGCTGCACTCTCCATAGGCAGATCCTGTAGTATATAAGGCAGCACCCCCCATAGGCAGATCCTGTAGCATAAGGCAGCACCCGCCCATAGGCAGACCCTGAAGTATAAGACAGCACCCTGTTATAATCTGGTGGCCTAGGAGCAGCATGAGACGTACTCTGGAGAAGGTGGTACCTGTACTGACCGCAGACCCAGAACTTAGCACCGCAACTAGAAGTAGCCGTGGGATGTACCTAACACTCCCTAGACACCTCGACACAGCCTAAGAACTAACTTCCCCTAAAGATAGAAACGGGAAAACTATCTTGCCTCAGAGAAAATCCCCAAAGGATAGACAGCCCCCCACAAATACTGACTGTGAGAGGAGAGGGAAATGACATACGCAGACTGAAATCAGGATTTAGCAAAGGAGGCCTTTCTAGCTAAAAAGAAAGAATAGGACAGAGTACTATGCGGTCAGTATTAAAACACTAGAAAATATCCGCCACAGAAAATACAAATCTCCACATCTGACTAAAGACATGGAGGGTATATCTGCATCTCCAGAGATACAGCTTGGCTGCAAAAAATCCCTACACAGACAAAGCTGGACAAGACAAAACATGAAAATGCACTGAACTATAAGGCCCACAGCATGTGGACAGCAAAAACAAAGCCAGAACTTATCTTTGTTGAAAAGAACAGCAAAACAGGAGAGACCAGATAGGGATGTGAATCCTCCAAAAACAATGGACAACTGGCACTGACTAAAGGATCAAGCAAGACTAAATAGCCCAGTCCAAATTGCAATAAGTGGACACACCTGATAAATGCTGCGATCCAAAGACAGCAGCACTACCACTCATAACCACCGGAGGGAGCCCAAGAGCAGAATTCACAACAGCACCCCCTATAGGAAGACCCTGAAGTATAAGGCAGCACCCCCCTACAGGCAGACCCTGAAGTATAAGGCAGCACCCCCCCTATAGGCAGATCCTGTAGTATAAGGCAGCACCCCCATAGGCAGATCCTGTAGTGTATAAGGGAGCACCCCCCTATAGGCAGATCCTGTAGTATAAGGCAGCACCCCCCATAGGCAGATCATGTAGTGTATAAGGGAGCACCCCCCTATAGGCAGATCCTATAGTATAAGGCAGCCCCCCCACAGGCAGATCCTGTAGGGTATAAGGCAGCATCCCCTATAGGCAGATCCTTTAGTATAAGGCAGCACCCCCCCATAGGCAGATCCTGTAGTGTATAAGGTAGCACCCCCCTATAGACATATCCTGTAGTATAACGCAGCCCCCCCCATAGGCAGATCCTGTAGTGTATAAGGCAGCACCCCCTCAAAGGCAGATCCTGTAGTGTCTAAGGAAGCCCGCATTTAAAAAAAAAAACACACACAGTAAATACTCACCTCTCTTCCTCCTTGTTCCAGCGGTGCTCCTTGCTCTCGCTCTTGTCCTGACAGCAGGCGCCGGGCAGTGACGTCATTGCACCCGCTGTCAGTGTCGGCATCTGCGACGTCAGATGCTTACAGGGGAATGATGGGAGGAGGAGCGCAGTGCTCCTTCCCTCATCAATGCAGTGAGCTGTATCGGCTAGATGCCAATACAGCTCACCGTGCGATGACGGGCGGGGGGGCCCACTGCTGGCACCGGGCCCCCCCACCTGCTCAGGGGCCCCATGGCAGCAGAGCAGGGAGATTGATTCTCCCTGCTCTGTCACAGAATGTAATTGTATCGGCGCGGTGTGCGCGCCGATGCAGTTACAGTGGCGTAGCTGCGGGTGGGCCCCCTCAGAGCACGGGGCCCTGGGCGACCGCCCCCTCTGCCCCCCGGTAGCTACGCTACTGGCTGGGACTCTAAATATCCCTGCTCCCAAAGGTACCTCTAAATTTGAGGAGGTTTGAGCCACCAGCCTTACTGTTCTCCTGTTATACTCTAAGCCAGGACTCCCCAACCTGTAGCTTGGGAGCCACATGTGGCTCACGGCCCCATGAATTGTGGCTCGCGACTGTCTGTCAGCTTGATGCATTAGGTCCAGGTCTAGCAAACTGGTATGAAGACTGCATCTCAAAATGGTGAATTTTGTGAGTAGCCCTGCACAGAATTGCAGATATGGATGCACATTTACTTGTCTAAGGGTATGTGTCCACGTGCAGTAAACGCTGCGTGTTTGACGCTGCATAGGGACACAGCGTCAGACACGCAGCGTCCAGATGTTACAGCATAGTGGAGGGGATTTAATGAAATCCCGTCTCCACTATGCGTGGTAACACGCACGTGGCGGCCCTGCGACTCCGGACATGCTGCGCGTCTTTTCAGATCGCAGCATGTCCGTATATCTTGCGGCGACGCTGCGTCGCCGCAAGATATAGCACAGGGCCCTATGGTGGGGAGCGATGATGCCGGATGTGTGCTGTGAACACATCCGGCATCATCGCGTCCCAGAAAGGGGGCGGGGCTTACCGCAGAGCGGCTAAGCCGCTCCGACGATACCGCCGGCCATCCTGAACGTGGACACGCAGCCTTAGGGGTTTAGAGATGTTTTAGGTATGATACGCTGGAGGTTTGTACTACTTGTTAGAGGAGGTGCTCAAAGCTGGATGTGACAGTGTGTTGGGAGAATACTGAATGGGGGTATTGTGGGAACCCCAGGATCTCCGTGTACTGCTCTGGAGTGATTTCTGTGGAAAAGCTTTGGTTATCATTATACCTGTAATCGGGGCTTTGGTTGACACTACTTTTGAAGGGGGTGGGAGCTGGATGTGGCTCGCGACCCTCTCTCAGTGCTAAATGTGGCTCGCGACCCTCTCTCTAAGCTGAATGTGGCTCTCAAGGTCATAAAGGTTGGGGACCACTGCTCTAAGCTGTCCCCTCCCCTTGATCCAGGAGGCCTGGGACAGAAATGCTAGTGTATAAACACATAAGACAAACAGGGATAACAAAGAGCAACTAACATACAAAATACTCACCAAAGAAAGAGAGGTGTATAGGGAAGGGTAGGAATGTACAAACCAAATGGAAATAGGACAATGAGAAAAGCATACGCTCAAAAACAGCTTGGAACAATCTCCAGCAGCAACAACGATCTCCAACTCAGCACAGTGACTTCAAGGAACTAGGAAGAAAACTTTCACTGGTGAGGAAGAGAAGATCTGACCAGATTTTATAGAGAGAGGAAATGGCCAGGTCAGGAACAGCTGTGAGATGGAGCTGCAAGTTTCTAGCCAGCATAGAAAGTGTTGTTAGCCTCTTCTGCATCAAAGGAAACAAGATCCATGTAATATTATTATTATTTATATAGCACAATTGATTCCATGGTGCTGTACATGAGAAGGGGTTACATACAAATTACAAATATCACTTACAGTAAGCAAACTAACAATGACAGACTTGCAGGCTTACATACTACAGGATGGTGGGGATGGAGACAAGAGGGGTTGAGGGTTGTAGCAGCTCCGGTGTTGGTGAGGCGGTAGCTTCAGTAGTGGTGAGGAGGCAGCGGGGTCAGTGCAGGCTGTAGGCTTTCCTGAAGAGGTGGGTTTTCAGGTTCCGTCTGGAGGATCTGAATGTGGTTGATAGTCGAATGTGTTGGGGCAAAGAATTCCAGAGGATGGGGGATATTCCTGAGAAGTCTTGGAGGCGGTTGGGTGAGGAGTAGATAAGTGTGGAGGAGAGAGGGAGGTCTTGGGAGGACCGGAGATTACATGAGGGAAGATATCGGGAGATTAGTTCATTAGTAAATGAAAAAAAAGTAAAAGAAGGAACAGCACAACACTTCTACTTATCTCTGGGTGCAAAGCCTCCAGGCAACCTGTCCACTGGATATCCAAAGTCCACAAAATTAAAAAAAGAAGGCAGCACTCCATTTTTCTTAGTAAATGTGCAGAGTTTTAATCAGACCCACATGTCTGATTTAAAATGTACAGACATGTGGGTCTGATTAAAACTCTGCACATTTACTAGGAAAAATGGAGTGCTGCCTTCTTTTTTGAATTTTTTGGGAGATTAGTTCAGAGATATATGGAGGAGACAGGTTATGGATGGCTTTGTAGGTCAGTATTAGTAATTTGAAATAAAACACAAACACACAGTCTAAAGAGCTGCGATTCACAAAACGCAGTGATTTTCTAATCTCAGATCTCCCAGGAGGGCATGAAAAATGATTATGCAAAATGTTCCCAATAAAAGCTTTAATTCATATATACTAAAAAAGCATATCCTCACTCAAGTCCATCATCTGTCAATGGAAATATAAGGGCTTCCACGTTACTGGTAGTACAAAGGCTCTGAAAAAATGTTATGACTCCCTTACCCCCCAAAAGAAATCTAGCGATATCTGCACTCCCAAATCTAATGACCCCCTCTCCCTTCTGAGCACAGTGTGCTTTAACCACATTTAGTGTCCACGAATTTGGCATTTCTGTTGCGATAAGAGTCCACTTAATTTATGGGTGCATGTCTCCAGAAGAATAAGCTGGGCATAATTTACTGGACACTACAATGTACGGGCACTTCATTAGCAGATTTGAAATTTTCACTCCACAACATCCCCTGAATTTCCAAAATATGGTTACTTGAGGAGAAATTCTGCTCTTCTAGCACTTAGGGCTCTGTATAGGTAGTTCACAAACTATTCTATGGAAATCTGTACTCCAAGATGCAAATGGTGCTCTGTCCCTCCCAATTCTTGCCGTATGGCTGAGCAGTACTGTACGGCCACATATGGGGTATTACTGCATTCAACAGAAATTGTGGGACTAAATGTTGGTAGTAAAAATGTAATTATTTTTTCTTCACTATCCACTGGTATGTATAAAATTCTGTGACTCTCACTTGCAGTGTCAATATGATCACTGCGCCTGTAGATGAATTCATTGAGATGTGTACTTTGTAAAATGGGTGTCACTTATGGGGGTTCTGCTGTCCTGGCACCTCAGGGGCTCTGCTTATGTGTTATGGCACTCTGAAGCCACTCCCGCCCTTCTGTTCAGAGCTTTGCACTGTGCCTCACAAGTAGTTTTTGACCACATGTGGAATATTGATGTACTGAAGACAAATTTTCTCCTGTTAACCTTGCAAAAATGAAAAAATTTGGTGCTAAAACAACATTTTTGTGGGGAAAATAAGTATTTTTCATTTTTACAGATTGTAAAATTCTGTGAAGCACCTTGTTAGGGGTCGAGTTCCTGCCTCTGCACAGGGGGAATCTCGGGCCATCTCCACTGCGGTCTCCCATTCTTCTCCTGCCGCAGTGGAGCCTGCTCAGCGGAGACGTCGGTCCCAGCGTCTCGCTCATTCTGACTCTGTACAAAGAGTTACTGCTGCTTTTCCTGCTTCTGCCATTGGAGTCAGTGCTGGGCAGCGGCGAGCAGACGCTTCTGGGACTAAGTCCTGTTTTTCTCGTTCTGAGCATGCCCAGAGTAAGATCTCTCAGTGGAGATCGAGGGTCACATGATCAGTTTCTGCACCTAAGACCATTGGTCCTTTCAGGAAGTTCCTGTAGGTGCTCACGCTCTGTGGCAGCCTCTCATTGGTCCTTCTAGGAAGGTCCTGTACGTGCTGCAACTATTTAAGGCTCACATGGCCGCACAGCCATGCGCTAGTATTGTTCTATGTTATGTGCTTTGCGCCAGTGTGGTCACGTAAGAGTGTGTTCACTGACCCGGCTGAAATAAGCCCCTAGAATGCTGGCACCTCCGGCGAGGAGATTGTGTTTGTATGCAGGGACCTGGCTGAAATAAGCCCCTAGAATGCTGGCACCTCCAGTGAGGAGTATTGTGTGCATGCGTGACCACTGACTGCTCTCTGTTTGGGCAGTTAGCCTGTGCCTCTGTGAAATCTAACAGGGCACAGTGCTTTACTTTCACGGCTACTCGGTGAATTAACAGACTTAGTCCATACTGCCATATAGTGCCGCCGTTTGCTAGCAGCAGGTTCTCCTGCACGGTGGACCCCGGGCTGCGAACGCACCAATAGCAATAAAAACATCTATATTTACTCGGTGCATTCCGCTAGCCCTAACACACCTGTAGGTTCAAGGTGTTCATCACATGTTTAGATAAATTCCCTGAGGGGCCTAGTTTCCAAAATGGAGTACAAAGTTTCCACTGTTTAGGCACATTAGGGGCTCTCCAAACGGGACACAGCGCTGCTAATGATTCCAGCAAATTTTGCAGTCAAATGGCACTCCTTCCCTTCCGAGCCTTGCCATATGCCTAAACAGTAGTTTTCCCCCACAAATTGGATATCGGTCTACTCAGAAGAAATTACACAACCAATTTTGGGGTCCGTTTTGACCTGTTACCCTTGTGAAAATGAAAAAAAAAAGTATGAAGTTTCTGAGGAAGCTACAAGCGAAATGTAAGTTAGAGGATCCAGACTGGTAAATATACTTTAATTTTGTAATGTTTACATTCACTATGCTGGGAAAGTGCCCATGTGAGCAATTTAAGCAAGCTAATTAATATGCATTTGCACTTTATGTAGATTTTTTCTTATGTGAGCACTGGTACTTTCCTAACATGTGGACTGATTCTAATTATTTTATATGGTGGCACATACGTACGTATCCTTTATACCACTAGGTGACACTATTATACTACAAATATTATGACTCAAAACCCACTTAGAGGTCTAATATGCCGCACGCAGCCACAGACCCCCACAATACACAATGAACCATGATAAAATCAGTAATGTTTATTAATTATATAAATAACACAAACAATAATCATGAAACAGAGAAAACTTCCAATGAAAAAAGAGCGGACTATACACATAACATCAGAATAATATACCTCAGAGTAACAAATGGCAAAAGCCAAGACAAAATACACAGCCTGCCTACTGATACCAAAGATAACACTGGCCAAACGGTGAAATCATCCTACAAACAGGATGGCTCAGTGTAATAGGGTAAAGCACAATAGGGTAAACTAAGCTACTTGTTTATTGCCATATGGCATATATATGATGTAGCGCTATCCACCAAAATAATGCTGTTACCAATTCAAAAAGATCTGTAGCAGACGGAGAGGCTAGCCAGAAGTCTACTTACTAAAGTATGTGATGTCCGTGGGTCCGTTCCTTTACCCCGACGCGCATTTCGTAACACTTCCTCAGGGGGCGTCAATATTATGAGCAAAACCTTTTTTTTGTCTGTGTATATGCTCGCATGTGTCTGCCCTCCACATGGATCAGATTACTATTTTCAAAATGTATTATTGATTTATATACCGGATTTTTTCATTCTGTAATACATCTTTTTAATTGTTTTTACTCTTTTCTGTTTAAAATAAAGATTTTTATCATGGTTTTTTTTTTTAAAGTTTGAACACAAGTGCTGGCTGACAAGAGACAACTTCCCCCATCAGTGACAGCAGATGTAGCCTGATGGGAGTGGTAGTCTCTCATCAGCCAACTCCTGCTGACCTGCGGTAAGCTTTTTACTGTGAGTCACAGCTTCGGAGTCACAGTATCTCTTTGGGTTCACGATGACATCTGACAGCGTGACACCGCAGTGCTGTGACCAACGGTCTTACCGGCGATAGCATTACTGCCAATCAGAACCACTGCGCCGGTGTTTCCCACTCTCACACAGATGACAGCATGGTAAGCACCATAGAAAACCCATAAAAACACATGCAAAAACTCAGAAAATCCACAAACATTTTTATACCTGCTTTTTTGCTGCAAATTTGACTGACTCAATTGAAGTCAATAGGTGAAAAACGCTAAAAATCCGCACAAAGAATTGACATGCTGCAAAGAAAACGCACTGCAAATACTCAAGGAAAATTACTGATCATGTGCTCAGCACTTCATGATTCTCATTGAATTAGCTGGAATAAGGTTTCAATAGCATTTGTGGCCCATTTCTGGGCGGAAATGCACCAAAAATGCACAGTGTGCACACAGCTTCAGAATTAGTGGGATCTGTTGAAACGTTCCAGATTTATTAAACTGTAAGATTTCACTGGCCATGAAGGTGAAAACAGACTCGGAGGTGAAGGGGTAAAGAAAGCCAACTACAACTGATGTTAGAGTAAAAATTATATATTTGTAGAAGTTTTACCTGCTCTTAATACTGCTGCAGAGGTACTTCTAGCAGGACTATTAGCAATATAGCCCAGTCTTATTTGTGCATGTATTTTATCTCCAAAACTAATTATGTTCAGCAAATGGATATATTCAAATTTGTTTCATTATGGGCAAGAGATACTTTACGCAGTTTTTCCATTTGAATGCTTAGAGATATGAGATTGTCCTGTACATAGAAACATAATGCAGATGCAAAACGCTTTAAAGAAATGGACCATTCAGAAGTCCTTTAGAAACTATGCCACAGACTGTAAATCTGTACCCATTTGGAAAATTGCTTCATCCCAATGATGTTTTACAATCTTTGCACAATCTGCAGTCCTATCTGATTTCTACATTTTTACAATAGCTTGCATTGCTATGCTTTTCGTTTCCAACCCAGAACATTAAGATAATAGTACTGTAAGCTCAGAAATTGCATATCTCTTTACTTTTGCAGACTGATTATATATATGTTTTTAAATAATTCACATTGCACTACAATAATATGTGTAACACTTTCCAAACATCAGACTTCAATGAGGGCATCGAAATGTTGCAATGAGTATATACTTTGAGTGCATAGTTTATTATCGCCACATGATTATACTTAAAGGGAACCTGTCACCTGAATTTGGCGGGACCGGTTTTGGGTCATATGGGCGGAGTTTTCGGGTGTTTGATTCACCCTTTCCTTACCTGCTGGCTGCATGCTGGCTGCAATATTGGATTGAAGTTCATTCTCTGTCCTCCATAGTACACGCCTGCACAAGGCAAGATTGTCTTGTGCAGGCGTGTACTATGGAGGACAGAGAATGAACTTCAATCCAATATTGCAGCCAGCATGCAGCCAGCGGGTAAGGAAAGGGTGAATCAAACACCCGAAATCTCTGCCCATATGACCCAAAACCAGTCCCGCCAAATTCAGGTGACAGAGTCCCTTTAACAACTGCTGCTCCGTAATCACTCACAGATAGGCCGGCGTCACACTCAGCATAGGGAAATACGGTCCGTATTTTACATGCGTAATACGCAGAAATATTCCCAAAATAGTGATCCGTATGTCATCCATAGGCAGGGTGTGGCAACGTATTTTGCGCATGTAAACCTCCGTATGTAATCCGTATGGCATCCGTACAGTGAGATTTTCTCGCCAGCTTGCAAAACGGACATACAATGGATCCATGGGCTCAAATATTCATGAAAACATATATACAGTATATGTATATATATATATATATATATATATATATATATGTGAGACACATATATATTTATATTTAATACAGCGCTAGATAGCTTAAAAGCCGGTAGTTCAATTGCCGGCTTTTGCTATCTCCTTCTGAAACCGACAGGATATGAGAGATGGTTTCCATACAGTAAACAATCTCATATCCCTTATTTTTTTACATATTCCTTATTAGTAATGTTACAAGTGTATGTGTGTAAAATTTGGGGGATATAGCTGTTAAAATAAAGGGTTAAATCACGGAAAAAATTGGCGTGGGCTCCCGCGCAATTTTCTCCGCCAGAGTGGGAAAGCCAGTGACTGAGGGCAGATATTAATAGCCTAGAGAGGGACCATGGTTATTGCCCCTCCCCCCAGCTAAAAACATCTGCCCCCAGCCACCCCAGAAAAGGCACATCTGGAAGATGCGCTCATTCTGGCACTTAGCCTCTCTCTTCCCACTCCCCTGTAGCGGTGGGATATGGGGTAATAAAGGGTTAATGTCACCTTGCTATTGTAAGGTGACATTAAGCCAGGTTAATAATGGAGAGGCGTCAATGAGACACCTGTCCATTATTAATCCAATAGTAGAAAATTGTTAATAAAACACACACACACGCACATTATGAAAAAAGTATTTTAATGAAATAAAGACACAGGGTGTTGTAATAGTTTAATTTACTCTCAATCCAATTGAAGACCCTTGTCACCTGAAGCAAACTTAAAATAAAAAACAACAATATCCCATATCTTCCATTGTTCAGTCTTGTCCCACGCTGTAAATCCATCTGAAGGGGTTAAATAATTTTACAAGCAGGAGCCTGCTAATGCAGCCGCCCCTGCCTGTAAAAACTGGGGAATGAATGGGAAGAAGGGGAACGTAGCTATCTAGACTTGCGGTGCTGCGATCCCTGCTGGCATAACCTCAGTTGAACTTGAGCGTAAGAAAATATTCAGAAAAATTCCCATGCTCGAGTTCATCTGAGGTTGTGCCAGCAGGGGGCACAGCACCGCAAGTCTAGGTAGCTACGTTCCCCTTCTTCCCATTCATTCCCCAGTTTTTACAGGCAGGGGCGGCTGCATTAGCAGGCTCCTGCTTGTAAAATTATTTACCCCTTCAGATGGATTTACAGCGTGGTACAAGACTGAACGACGGAAGGTATGGGATACTGTTGTTTACTTATTTTAACTTTGTTTCAGGTGACAAGGGTCTTCAATTGGATTGAGAGTATAATAAACTATTACAACACCCTGTGTCTTTATTTCATTAAAATACTTTTTTCATAATGTGTGTGTGTTTTATTAACCATTTTCTACTATTGGATAAATAATGGATAGGTGTCTTATTGATGCCTCTCCATTATTAACATAGGTTAATGTCACCTTACAATAGCAATGTGACATTAACCCTTTATTACCCCATATCCCACCGCTACAGGGGAGTGGGAAGAGAGAGGCTAAGTGCCAGAATAGGCGCATCTTCCAGATGTGCCTTTTCTGGGGTTGCTGGGGGCAGATGTTTTTAGCCAGGGGGGGTCCAATAACCATGGTCCCTCTCTAGGCTATTAATATCTGCCCTCAGTCACTGGCTTTCCCACTCTGGCGGAGAAAATTGCACGGGAGCCCACGCCAATTTTTTCTGTGATTTAACCCTTTATTTTAACAGCTAGATCCCCCAAATTTTACACACATACACTTGTAACATTACTAATGAGGAATATGTTAAAAAAAATAAGGTATATGAAATGGTTTACTGTATATAAACCATGTCTCATATCCTGTCGGGTTTGAGAAGGAGATAGCAAAAGCCGGCAATTGAATTACCGGCTTTTCTGCTATCTAGCGCTGTATGAAAAAAAAAAATATATATATATATATATATATATATATATATCTATAATATAACGCTGGGAGCGTCACTCTGTCCGAAGCCTTTATAGACTGCGCAGGCACAAGCGCCGGCGCAGTCTGGCCCCCACAGAGTGACGCTCCCAGGAGATCGCGATATGCGTAAGCACTGAACGCATACCGCGATCTCCACCGGAGAGTCAGGGACCGTGGACGCACCAGGAGGGAGGGTAAGTATATTCACCTGTCCTCCGCCTCCGTCTTCCGGCTCCTCTGCTGTGACAGAGTCCAGTCACAGGCAGAGGAGCCGGAGTGTGTGTTCAAGAAAATGGCGCCGGAAAGCGCGGACTGCGCAGGCGCCGATTCCTGCTGCCGGAATCGGCGCCTGCGCAGTCCGCGCTTTCCGGCGCCATTTTCTTGAAGACACACTCCGGCTCCACTGCAGGTGTGTCTTCAAGAAAATGGCGCCGGAGAGCGCGGACTGCGCAGGCGCCGATTCCTGCTGCCGGAATCGGCGCCTGCGCAGTCCGCGCTTTCCGGCGCCATTTTCTTGAAGACACACCTGCAGTGGATCCGGACGATAGGTGAGTATGGTATTTTTTTTTTTTAATATGGCAGCAGCATACGGGGGCATATAATACAATAGTGGCGCAGGATGGGAGCAGCACATGACAGAACGGGCGCAGGATGGCAGCAGCACATGACAGAACGGGCGCAGGATGGCAGCAGCGCATGACAGAACGGGCGCAGGATGGCAGCAGCACATGACAGAACGGGCGCAGGATGGCAGCAGCACATGACAGAACGGGTGCAGGATGGCAGCAGCACATGACAGAACGGGCGCAGGATGGCAGCAGCACATGACAGAACGGGCGCAGGATGGCAGCAGCGCATGACATAACGGGCGCAGGATGGCAGCAAGATGGGAGCAGCACATGACAGAACGGGCGCAGGATGGCAGCAGCACATGACAGAACGGGCGCAGGATGGCAGCAGCACATGACAGAACGGGCGCAGGATGGCAGCAGCGCATGACATAACGGGTGCAGGATGGGAGCAGCACATGACAGAATTGGCGCAGGATGGCAGCAGCGCTTGACAGAACGGGCGCAGGATGGCAGCAGCACATGACAGAACGGGCGCAGGATGGCAGCAGCACATGACAGAACGGGCGCAGGATGGGAGCAGCACATGACAGAACGGGCGCAGGATGGCAGCAGCACATGACAGAACGGGCGCAGAACGGGCGCAGGATGGCAGCAGCACATGACAGAACGGGCGCAGAATGGCAGCAGCACATGACCGAACGGGCGCAGGATGGCAGCAGCGCATGACATAACGGGCGCAGGATGGCAGCAGGATGGGAGCAGCACATGACAGAACGGGCGCAGGATGGCAGCAGCGCATGACAGAACGGGGGCGCAGGATGGGAGCAGCACATGACAGAACGGGCGCAGGATGGGAGCAGCACATGACAGAATGGGCGCAGGATTGCAGCAGCGCATGACAGAACCAGCGCAGGATTAAAGCAGCACATGACAGAACGGGCGCAGGATGGCAGCAGCGCATGACAGAACGGGCGCAGGATGGCAGCAGCACATGACAGAACGGGCGCAGGATGGCAGCAGCACATGATGGAGACCATATACCAATATAAATGCTCGCCACCCGGGTGTAGAACGGGTTCAATAGCTAGTATATATTTATGTATATATATGTCTCACTGACATTATATATATATATATATATATATATATATATATATATAAATATCCCTATACTATGTGTAGACATTTATTCTATCTATTCTAATAAAATCTGTCAGTGTGATTTTACTTTACACTGCACTGAATTGCCGGCTTTTCTATAGAACACCGCTGCGTATTTCTCGCAAGTCACACTGTTGGTCTGTGTGTAATCTGTATTTTTCTTGCCCCCATTGACTTTCATTGGCGGATTTTTTGCGCAATACGGTGACAAACGCAGCATGCTGCGATTTTCTATGGCCGTACAAGACCATATAATACGGATGTGTAAAATATGGCAGATAGGAGCTGCCCCATTGAAAATCATTGATCCGTGTGCAATGCGTATTTTCTGTGCCTCTCATAAGTCCGTAAAACTCGCTAGTGTGATGCCAGCCATAGGCTAAGTGCAGACCTTGAAGTAACAAAAAAAAAATCACATTTATTGAACATTCAATTTTCACCTAAAAATATACATATCATATATAGTGAATAACAGTTTGTAAAAAATACATTGTGACTATATCCATGGATACAACCAATGATCCAGGTTCACAAGGCGGGACAGTAATAAATCTAGTATCATGACAAAAATATTTATTACCTACACACGAATGCTAGTAGGTCTGATGCATAGCAATCCAAACAAACGGTACAATTGCACAACTGCATAAATTATACTAGTAAGATCGCCATACTTCATAAATGAACAGACCACAACATGTGAGATTAAGTAAGGCCAGTCTCACACGTCGAGATAATTCCGGTACCGGAAAAATCGGTACCGGAATTATCCGTGTCCATGTGTCCGTGTGCTTACGTTGAACATCAGTGTGGCACACATGCGGCAGCCATGTGCCGCCCGTGTGCCGACTGAGGAAAACACGGACCGTGCAGGAGACAGCGCTAGAGTTAAGCGCTCTCCCCTGCGTGCGATGCTGAAGCCGGTATTCATCCCTTCTTCCCAGCAGCATTTGCTGGAAAGAAGGAATGAATAATCTGCCCCCTCCCACCCCCATTATTACAGTAATGAATATGCGGCTCCACCCCTATGGGAGGTGGAGCCGCATATTCATCACTGTAATGTGCGGCACCACGTGACCGCTCATACAGGACAAGCAGCGACGCTGAGAGGATGTAAGCGCCGAGGGAGCTGGGTAAGTATTTTAACGCCAGTGGGGAGGGCGCACAGGGGGTGGGAGGGGGCAGATTACCGGCAACTTTATTTAAAAAAAAAAAAAAAAAAGATTATTCATTCCTTCTTTCCAGCAAACGCTGCTGGAGAGAAGAAATGAATGGGGCTTCAGCACCACACGCGGGGGACAGCGCTTACAGTAGCGCTGTCTCCTGCACGGCACACGGACAACATCCGTGTGCGGTACGTGTTTTACACGGACCCATTGACTTTAATGGGTCCGTGTGATCCGTGCGCTCCCTCGAACACTGACATGTCTCTGAGTATTCCAAACGGACACACGGTCCGTGAAAACACGCTGACATGTGCAGAGACACGTTGATTTTAATGTGTCTACGTGAGTCAGTGTCTCCGGTACGTGAGGAAACTGTCACACGTCAGTGGCTCCGGTACGTGAGGTGACAGTTTCCTCACGTACCAGAGCCACTGACACACGTAGACACATTAAAATCAATGCATCTTTTCAGATGTCATTGATTTTTTGCGGACCGTGTCTCCGTGTGCCAAACATGGAGACATGTCAGTGTTCGTGGGTGCGCACGGATTACACGGACCCATTAAAGTCAATGGGTCCGTGTAAAACACATACCGCACATAAACGTTGTCCGTGTGCAGTCCGTGTGCCGTGCAGGAGACAGCGCTACATTAAGCGCTGTCCCCCCCACTGGTGCTGAAGCCCCATTCATATCTTCCCTGCAGCAGCGTTTGCTGTAGAGAAGATATGAATAATAGTGTGTAAAATCCAGATCCCCACCCCCCTTCCACCACCTGTGCGCCCCCCGCTGTGGTTAAAATACTCACCCGGCTCCCTCGCAGCGTCCTGTCCTGGCCGCACCTTGTACTGTATGAGCGGTCACGTGGGGCCGCCGATTACAATCATGAATATGCGGCTCCACCTCCCAAAGGGGTGGAGACGCATATTCATTACTGTAAATGAGCGGCCCCACGTGACCGCTCATACAGTACAAGGTGCGGCCAGGACGGGACGCTGCGAGGGATCCGGAAGCTAGGTGAGTATTTTAATCACAGCGGGGGAAGGGCGCACAGGGGGTGGGAGGGGGTTGGGGACCTGGATATTGATTTTACACACTAATATTCATATCTTCTCTACAGCAAACGCTGCTGCAGGGAAGATATGAATGGGGCTTCAGCACGATGCCGGGGAAACTTTAGCGCTGTCTCCGGCACGGTGCATGTGGTACCCAGTGGGCACACGGGCGGCACACGTGTGCCGCCCGTGTGCCACACTGATGTGCCACAGAAACGCACCGGCACACGGACACGGATAATTCCGGTACCGATTTTTCCGGTACCGGAAATATCTGGACGTGTGAGACTGCCCTAAGAAGGTAAGGAGGCTAATTACCCATATGTCTCAAAATGTCCCGTCTGGATCCTGGTCACATACCCATGGATATAGTCACAATGTATTTTTTACAAACTGTTATTCACTATATATGATATGTATATTTTTAGGGGAAAATTTAATTTTCAATAAATGTGATTTTTTTTTAATTACTTTTTGGCCAGTTTTGACTCTTGTTTCTCCGGTGCAATTAATTGGTTATTGAGTCTCCCTATGTATTTAAATAACTGACGCTTATTTCCATATAAGTGCAGACCTTGTTTTCTATCTGAGATAATCGGGTCAATGATGCAAATCACACTTTATCAATTTGATAACAGTGTATGTAAGAGGGTGAACTGTAGTCCCACTGAGAGGGCACTAGGACCCTGTGGTTTTTGCCTGTTGCAGCAGAAGACAAGACCCTGCAAAACTCCCGGAGACAATGTGTGCTGGGGGGTGGGGTCTAGTGTCTCGTGTCAACTGACAGTTGATCCCGCCTCTACCCCCTCACGGGAACCTACTGCCCCACCCCCTGGAACGGTGACCCCGCAAATGGCCAGGTCGTCCTATCAGAATAAGTCAAGCCCTCGCCCACGAGGAACAATCACCTGCTGGAAGTGTGGCCGCCAGGGACACATCTCGCGTTACTGCCGGGCGCTTACAGCCCCAGAAACCCCGTCGCCGGCTTTAAACTTCCGGCCGCTGCCATGAGAGGGCAAGCAGCAGCGGCCCCACCCACACAAAGCCCTCGATGGAATGAACAAGATTTGTTTGCATGTAGTCCAGTGATATAAGCAGAGTTTGAAGGGCGGAAGATGAGGTGCTTGGTTGACACGGGATCCGAATGTACTATAATGCCTCTAGAAGTATATGAGAGATACTTCAGTCGACTAGTGATTCCAGAGGATGGCCGAGTGATACGACTGACCGCCGCAAATAATGGTCAATTGTCAGTCAAAGGGATCGTGTGGATGCAACTAAAAATGTTTGGTCAAGAGCTGGGGCAGAAAGGGGTAGTACTGGTGGATCACCCCCCTAGAAGAGGGATGGAAGTGACGCTCGGAATGAACGTGCTGCGAGATTTGAATCACCAGATGTATGCCAGTGAAGGACCCCGATACTGGGCCCGTGCGACAAGACACCGACCCACACAGAGAATTCTACACCGTCTAGTGCTGAGTTGCGACTTGCTGAAAAGTGCGGTCCCAGGTGGCCGAGTGGGCCGGGTCCGAGTGACTTCGAGGGCCCCGATCCTGCTGGGACCCAGACAAGAGAAACTCTTAATGCTGCCTGTGGGAGCTGCACAGAGATTGAATGGGCTTGAAGTGCTACTTGAGCCCGCCCGAGAGGGTTCCTCATTTGCCAAGGTACATGTGGCCCGGTCTTTGGCGATTGTGAAGAATGGACGAGTGCCGGTCCGATGCATCAATGTTTTAGATGAAGCTGTTGCAATTCCCGCTGGGACCATACTGGCTGAACTGTTCGTGCCAGCAGAGAAGGTGCCGGAAAATGCAGGGTTCGAATTGCGACCAGACCAACAGTCATCCTGGACATTCGCGGTCGAGGTAGGCCGGACTGAACCTCCTACGGAGGAATGGAATGTTCATGTGATCATGGAGCAGATGGGAGTGGATCGGGAGAAGCTGACCCCCGTGCAGTTGGAGCAGTTGGAGAGAGTTTTGTGGGAACATCAAGAGACCTTTTCCCGACATGGAGAGGACTTCGGGTGTACCCAGACGATTGAGCATGAGATTCCAACGGGGGATACTCCACCCATTAGAGAAAGATATCGTCAAATTCCTCCGGCGCTCTATCAAGAGGTGAAGAGCATGGTGACCAGTATGCTGGACAGCCAAGTGATCCGAGAGAGCCGGAGTCCCTGGGCGGCCCCTGTAGTCTTGGTCCGCAAGAAGGATGGGACACTCCGATTTTGTGTGGACTATCGGAAATTGAATGCCCACACCGTACGGGACGCATATCCTTTAGCCCGTATTGAAGAATCCCTGTCGGCCCTGGGTCGGGCCAAGTATTTCTCAACGTTGGATTTGGCAAGCGGGTACTGGCAGGTCCCAATGGCTGAAAAAGATCGGGCCAAGACGGCGTTTGTCTTGCCAATGGGGCTCTTTGAGTTCAACCAGATGCCCTTTGGCCTCGCTACCGCCCCGGGAACCTTCCAACGCCTGATGGAACATTGCTTGGGCGATCTAAATTTTGAATCAGTCCTGATATATCTAGACGACATTGTGGTGTTCGGAACCTCATTTGAAGATCATCAGGAGAAGCTGCGTCAAGTTCTACGGCGGCTCAAGAGCTACGGCCTGAAAATAAAGCCAAAAAAATGTCAACTGTTACGAAACCAGATTGAATATTTGGGGCATCTGGTGACCCCGGACGGGGTACTACCTTTAGCCAGTAAGATTAAGGCGGTACAAGAGTGGCCACCTCCTTGTGACCTGCGAGAAGTGCGGACCTTCCTGGGCCTAGCAGGATACTATCGGCGGTTTGTGCCTAAATTCTCACAAGTGGTGAGTCCCTTGAATGAACTTTTGAGAGGGACAGCGCTGGGTCCTCGAAATCGCCCCATTCCATGGGGGCCCCTGCAGGAAAAGGCATTTGATGGAGTGAAAACCGCCCTAACGAGTGCCCCATTGCTGGCCTACGCCCGGTTTGACACCCCTTTTTTGTTGTATACCGATGGTAGTCTTCATGGGTTGGGGGCAGTACTAGCACAGGTGCAGGACGGCCGAGAACGAGTGATTTCTTATGGCAGCAGATCTTTAAGAGACTCCGAGCGAAATCCGGCTAACTACAGCTCATTCCGGCTGGAATTGCTGGCCCTGGTGTGGGCAATGACAGAACGCTTCGCCGAGTATCTAACAGGAGCTGAGGTGCTAGTCATGACAGATAACAACCCGCTAGCTCACTTAGAGAATGCAAAACTGGGGGCGTTGGAGCAGCGGTGGGTCGCCAGACTGGCCAAGTTCAATTACCGCATTAAATTTCGCTCTGGTCGAGAGAACGGCAATGCAGATGCATTGTCAAGAGTGCCCCTTGGGTCATCAGGGGAAGATGTTGACAAACAACTTGAGGATACTGAAACTCCAGCTTTGGGGCAAATACCTATCTTCCAAAGTGTGGTATACTCAAGTGGGGTGGCAACCGGGATGCCCTGTGTCCTGGGTAAAACACCCTCAGATTGGACAAGAGTCCAGGATGAGTGTCCGGACATTGCACTTGTGCGCCGTTGGGTACAAAACAAGGCCTGGCCCAGTGCAGAGGACAAGGCTCAGTTGTCCATGGAAGGAATGAAACTCCTTCGACAATGGGATAAATTGTGTGTGGAACAAGGTCTTTTGTATCGTAAGGTGTACCTGCCATCGGAGCTGCAGCATCGGTACCAACTGATAATTCCTGTGGGGATGGGTCCAGTGGTCGCTCGTGAGGCGCATGAGAAGGGGGCCCATTTTGGAAGTGAAAAGACACTTCAGTGGTTGCAGCGAGTCCTCTACTGCCCTGAGTTGGGAGGGATGGTGGCCGACGCGTGTCGGCAGTGCCGAATTTGTGGGCTCAACAAAAGCCCTGAGCAGCGGGCTCCCACACAGTCTATTAAGACTTCAGCTCCACTGGAACTACTCATGATTGACTACGTGTTGATAGGGTACTCTACGTCAGGGTTCTCCTATTGCCTGGTGATGACAGATCACTTTACCAAGTATGCTGTAGCGGTGCCGACAAGAGATCAGACGGCCAAGTCGGCGGCTGAGGCAGTGTGCCGACATTTCTTCCAAGTGTTCGGGTGTCCGCAGAGAATACATTCAGATCAAGGGGCCTGCTTTCAGGGGACGCTGATGAAAGAGTTGCACCAGCTCTATGGTATCGAGCAGTCGAGAACAACGCCTTACCACCCTCAGGGTAACGGGGCGTGTGAGCGTTTTAATCGGACCCTGTTGCAAATGTTGAGGTCCTTAGAGAGTCAGCAACAGACATGCTGGCCTGAGTATCTCCCCGAATTGATGTGGACTTACAATAACAGGGTGCACAGTACTACTGGTTACTCACCACACATGTTGATGTTTGGTAGACCTGGCCGAGACATTGAGGATTTGAACATGCCAGATCCCTCCTCCGCCCCCCTTCGGACTGCATCCGAGTGGGTACGAGAGCATCGGCGGCGGTTGAGGGTGGTGCATCAGGTGGTGGGCGACCACCTTCGCCAGGTGGTCCATAAGGACACGCGACCTGTACAAACAGAGCTGTTCTCTCCGGGAGACAGAGTGTTGGTGAGGACAAAACGACGGTCAGGAAAGCTGAGTGACCGATGGGAGGCGATACCGTATCTGATAAAAAAACAGGTGAACCCTGAGATTCCAGTGTACGAGGTCGAACCGGTGGGGACAGGGGGGGCCAACCCGTAATTTGCATCGTAACATGTTACAGCGGTGCTGGTTTGAAGATTCGGCGCCTACCCCCCTAGAGCCAGAGGCCATGTTTCAAGGGGCGGAAGCTCTGAATGATCTTGAGTTTGATGGTGTGCTTACTCCTGCGCCTGCTTATTTGCCCCCTGTGACCGATCTGGCCTCGGGTGATGAGAATGTTGGGGATATGGAGGATGTTGTTGAGGAGAGTGCATCAGGTCAACTGCTTGGTCCTGACGCTGTATCACAGGACATCGAGCCGCAGGAGGAGACAACTCCACTTACACCCACTAACACGACCACGGAAGAGACTCTAGCTCCCTCTAAGGTCGCACCTGTTGATGTAGGACTCAGGAGAACTACACGATCTACGGCAGGAATACCGCCTCAGCGATATGCTCAAGATGAATTTGAGTGGGAAGGTATGTCGAGGACGCCAACCTCTAGTGGGGTGGCATGTAAGAGGGTGAACTGTAGTCCCACTGAGAGGGCACTAGGACCCTGTGGTTTTTGCCTGTTGCAGCAGAAGACAGACCCTGCAAAACTCCCGGAGACAATGTGTGCTGGGGGGTGGGGTCTAGTGTCTCGTGTGTAAAGTGAAACTAGGAAGTGAGAGCTGAGAGAGAAAAAGGCGGGAAGAAAAGGCAGAAGCTGCTGTGAGATCTTAAAAAGAGACTGTGTGTGGATTTACTGCAAGTGTTTTTGGAGGAAAAGAAGCTTTTGAGAGACTTTTTGTTGCTAACGTTCCCCTGGAGAAGAGCTAACCTTTTGTTTAACTCTGTGAGAGACTTGTGTTGCTAACGTTTCCTGGAGAGGAGCTAACCCTTTATCTAAGAAAAGACTGAGACTTTACTAAGAACCCAGTACGTATTTGGAAGTCTGTGGATTCCCTGTGCATTGAGTGGAGAAACAAGTCTGGACAGACTGCTGATACAGAGACGGATGGGTTATCGTGGAAGCATTCCTAGGAGCTACAGAAGCAGAGACAACATCGTGAGACCACTAACTAAGTCCCCGGCGTTTGGGCTCGGCATCGGCCGACAAGACAAGAGGAGCTTGCTGTAACTTATTGGCGCTGAAGATATGGACTGGCTGCAGCCTGTGCGGATTCCTGCCTGAGAGGAAATCCATCTCAGGATACGGTACCATAGTTATAGATACCCGGGTATCTCTGCTCAGAGTGTTAAATTGTTACTTTAGAGGTGTATCTTGTATTAGAGTGGTGTAAGTTATACTCAGTGTGCCGTTCCAGGGGCTCCCTTGATAACACTACATTCAATTTACACTTGTTCCTGTTTTTAGTTGCCTGTTAGGTAAATTTCTTACTAGTCTGTTGTAGTATACAGTTCTCAGGAGACCTTGGAGTGGCACAGTGATTTCAGCTGCTGCTGAGCTAGTGTATCTTTGGGGTGCATCTGCCTTAATATTCTCCATATTACCTTGATTATTTTGCCTTTGAGTAAATACCGTTGGAGATTTCTGCCTTGGTCTTGGTTTGTGACTCACTGGATCTTATTCAGACCTCTGGTCATTACATTTTAGCATTGTGTGATCCGATTCTCTTTGATGAGGAGAAGATGGAGAAAAAATGTCCCCACCTCGTCCATTCTGTCAGGCCGCAGAACTCAGATTGCACTCAAATGCAGTCCGATGTTTTCCATGGACTCATTGACATACATGGCCGAGTGGAATCCAAATATTGGATGAAACTTGGGCATGTTGCGACTTTTCTTTTCCCTGGACCAGGAAAAAAAAAAAATCAGACATGCACAGCCCCGTAGAATAATATTGGTCGGGGTGCTATCCGATTTTTTGTCAGATGGCACTCAAACCTACAATACAGTCGCCTGTTTTTGCCCTTACAGTGCTTTTCTTCTCATGTAAGAGGGTAACTGGTACGGTCACGTGTTTCTGCCTAGAATAAAAAAAGGATTATAACCTGTGTATACAAAAAAAGTGTTTTATATTGCATAGAAGCTTATAGGCACCAAGGCACATGGTTAATGTATTGCTATATTATGTGACTCAGTGTGTTCTGATAAATGTATTAGATATAGGGAAAGGATAAGATTAGTACATAGGATATAGCTTAAGATTTGGTTATAAGATGGGATTAGGTATAGTGTTTAGCAGGTTTAGCAGTTTCCATGCGTTTACAGTACCATGTAAACCTATGGAAAACATGCTGCGGGAACGTAGCGTTGTTTATTCCGCAGCATGTCAATTCTTTGTGCGGATTCCGCAGCGGTTTACACCTGCTCCACAATAGGAATCCGCAGGTGTAAAACCGCATGTGAAATCCGCAAAAAAAAAGTGGTAAATCTACGGTAATTCCGCAGGAAATCTGCAGTGCAGATTACCTGCAGATTTACAAAAATAAGTCCGGAAAAATTTGCAGAGTAATCCGCAGCGTGTGCACATAGCCCAAGTCCAGGAAGCAAACAGGTTTAGGATAGAAACAGTTAATGTGTTCAGGAACAGCTCTAGTGTAACAAGATAGCACGGTGGCTCAGTGGTTAGCACAGCAGCCTTGCAGCGCTGGAGTCCTAGGTGCAAATCCCACCAATGACAACATCTGCAAGGAGTTTGTATGTTCTCCCTTTTTTTGCGCGGGTTTCCTCTGGGTTCTCCAGTTTCCTCCCACACTCCAAAGACATACTGATAGGGAATTTAGATTGTGAGCTCCATTGGGGACAGTGATGATAATGTCTGTAAAGCGCTGCGGAATATGTTAACGCTAATAAAGATTATTGTTAAAAATAAAGATTATTATTAAGATAAATACTTCCTGTTCAGTGCAATGAGAGTTAGGCTGCCGTCACACTAGCAGTATTTGGTCAGTATTTTACCTCAGTATTTGTAAGCCAAAACCCGGAGTGGAATAATTAGAGGAAAAGTATAATAGAAACATATGCACCACTTCTGTATTTATCACCCACTCCTGGTTTTGGCTTACAAATACTGATGTAAAATACTGACCAAATACTGCTAGTGTGACGGCAGCCTTAGGGTATGTGTCTACGTACAGGATTGCATCAGGATTTGGTCAGGATTTTATGCAGGTAAAATCCTGACCAAATCTGCACCTGAGGTCACTGGCAGGTCACCTGCGCTGTCCTTGCGTTGTTTTTGCAATGTAAGGACATGCTGCATTCTTAAAAGATGCGCCGCATGTGCGTTTTCGCGGGTATGCCGCATGCGTCTTTTAATGCATAGTGGAGACGGGATTTCATGAAATCCCCTCCACTATGCTGTAACATCTGGACGCTGCGTTTTTTACTCTTCGGCTCAACGTAGCGTCAAAAACGCAGCGTTTCCTGAACGTGGAAACATACCCTTAGGCCGGCGACACACTAGAGAGTTTTACGGACGTATGAGAGGCGCAAAAACAGCGCATTGCACATGGACCAATGATTCTCTATTGGGCAGCTCCTATCTGCCGTATATTTCGCAGCCATGTTTTGCGGGATGAGAAAATCGCAGCATGCTGCGTTTGTCAGTGTATTGCGCAAAAAATCCGCAAATGAAAGTCTATGGGGGTCAGAAAAATACGGATTACACACAGACCATCGGTGTAACTTACGAGAAATACGCACCGGTGTTCTATAGAAAAGCCGGCAATTCAGTGCGGTGTACAGTAAAATCACACTGACTGGTTAGAAATGAATAGATAGAATAAATGTCTACACATAGTATTGGTATATATATGTACACTAGATGGTGGCCCGATTCTAACGCATCGGGTATTCTAGAATATGCATGTCCACGTAGTATATTGCCCAGCCACGTAGTATATTGCCCAGCCACGTAGTATATTGGCCAGTCACGTAGTATGTTGCCCAGCCACGTAGTATATTGCCCAGCCAGCCACGTAGTATATTGCCCAGCCACGTAGTATATTGCCCAGCGACATAGTATATTGCCCAGCCACGTAGTATATTGCCCAGCCATGTAGTATATTGCCCAGCCACATAGTATATTGCCCAGCCATGTAGTATATTGCACAGTCACGTAGTATACAGCACAGAGCCACGTAGTATATTGCCCAGCCACGTAGTATATTGCCCAGCCATGTAGTATATAGCACAGCCCACGTAGTATATTGCCCAGTCACGTAGTATATTGCCCAGTCACGTAGTATATTGGCCAGCACAGAGCCACGGTAGTATAGAGACTTAAAAAAAAAAAATAAACATATACTCACCTATAGCCCGTTGGAAGTCCTGCTATACTTACCATCCGCCGCCTTTGCAGCTCCTCGCCACGTTCCTGGGATCGCTCTATTGCAAGCGGCAGCTTGCAGTCCCAGGGCTGGTGTGAGCAGGACCTATGATGACGTCGCGGTCACATGACCGTGACGTCACAGCAGGTCCTTGCTGCACACCAGCCCTGGGACGGGACCGGAAGCTGCCGCTTGCAATGGAGCGGTCCCGGGAGCGTGGCGAGGAGCGAGAAAGGCGGCGGAGGGTGAGTATAGCAGGTTTTGTTTTTTTTTATTATTTTGAACATGACATATTTTTACTATTGATGCTGCATAGGCAGCATCAATATTAAATTAGTAAATAGTTGGGGACACACAGCCCTGCACACAGACACGCACATCTACTCCGCACACACCCCTGCAGACACGCACAGCCCCACACACACACACAGCCCCGCACATCTTCTCCGCACAAACACAGTCTCCGTCCACACACAGTCTCCACCCACACTCCGCCTCCTTCCGATCTGCAGCGTTTTTCACACCGAACTCTGCAGCAAATCCACAGCAAATCCGCAGATCTTTTTTAAACCTTCAGTTTTGCTTCGGATTTGCCTAACACAATGGAAGCCAATAGGTGCAGAAACGCTGCAGAGCCGCAAAAAGAATTGGCATGCTGCGGAAAATAAACAATTCTCAGTTTCCCATTGACTAACATTGCTTGTGCACTACACTGCGGATTTGATGCAATTCCGCACGTCCAAAAACGCTGCAGATCTGCATCAAAATCCGCAACGTGTGCACATAGCCTTTTGATTTGCAATATTTTTGCTCAACTCAAAAGCTGACTGGCGTTTACTTCTGGCAGCTGCCAATGCAAGATAATAGATGCGCCCACTTCATTAAAGGGGTTGTGCGGTCCAAATCACTGCAATGTGAGCTGCAGAGATTCGCCGGTTTGTGAGCCAGGACTGGAGGGTATGCATGTGTTATACATACTCCCAGCCAGAGCCCATTTAATGGGCGTGGCCTAGCTTCATACACTTGGATTGTGCGAGGCTGAGCCCCGTCTAGTGACACGGCCGTCCAGTGGGGGTGGTTGACTAGAGGACACGGCCTTGGAACGTACAAGTGTATGGAAGCGAGGCTGCTCGCACTGGCCAGGAAATGTATAAGGCCGGCTTCACACTCAGCGTATGAAAATACGGTCCGTATATTACGGCCGTAATACGCTGAAAAGTCACGAAAATAGTGGTCCGTAGCTCCTCTGTAGGCAGGGTGTTTCAGCGTTTTTTGCTCATGGCATCCTCCGTATGTAATCCGTATGTCATCCGTACTGCGTGTTTTTATCGCAGGCTTGCAAAACCGACATACGGCTATACAAGGGATCCATGTGTCAAAAAAAAAAAAAAACATATATACTGTCTATATATATATATATATATATATATATATATCAGTAGACACATATATGTATATATATTAATATTTCATCCAGTGCGATATAGCAGAAAGCCGGTAATTCAATTACCGGCTTTTGCTTTCTCCTTCCTAAACCCGACATGATATGAGACATGGTTACATACAGTAAACCATCTCATATCCCCATTTTTTTTGCATATTCCACACTACTAATGTTAGTAGTGTGTATGTGCAAAATTTGGCCGTTCTAGCTATTAAATTAAAGGGTTAAATGGCGGAAAAAATTGGCGTGGGCTCCCGCACAATTTTCTCCGCCAGAGTAGTAAAGCCAGTGACTGAGGGCAGATATTAATAGCCTGGAGAGGGTCCACGGTTATTGGCCCCCCTGGCTAAAAACATCTGCCCCGAGCCACCCCAGAAAAGGCACATCTGGAAGATGCGCCTATTCTGGCACTTGGCCACTCTCTTCCCATTCCCGTGTAGCGGTGGGATATGGGGTAATGAAGGGTTAATGTCACCTTGCTATTGTAAGGTGACATTAAGCAAAATTAATAATGGGGAGGCGTCAATTATGACACCTATCCATTATTAATCCAATACTAGTAAAGGGTTAAAAAAATACACAAACACATTATTAAAAATTATTTTAATTAAATAAAAACAAAGGTTGTTGTAATATTTTATTGAACGCCCAATCCAATCACTGAAGACCCTCGTTCTGTAACAAAAAAAACATAATAAACCAACAATATCCTTACCTTCCGCAGATCTGTAAAGTCCAACGATGTAAATCCATCTGAAGGGGTTAAAATATTTTGCGGCCACGAGCTTTGCTAATGCAACTTTGTTCATGTCTGCAAAACCCCGGAGAATGTAGGTAAAGTAGGTAAATTAAGGTAAAGATATTGTATAATAATGGATAGGTGTCATAATTGACGCCTCTCCATTATTAATTTGGCTTAATGTCACCTTACAATAGCAAGGTGACATTAACCCTTCATTACCCCATATCCCACCGCTACACGGGAATGGGAAGAGAGTGGCCAAGTGCCAGAATAGGCGCATCTTCCAGATGTGCCTTTTCTGGGGTGGCTGGGGGCAGATGTTTTTAGCCAGGGGGGGGCAATAACCATGGACCCTCTCCAGGCTATTAATATCTGCCCTCAGTCACTGGCTTTAGTACTCTGGCGGAGAAAATTGTGCGGGGGCCCACGCCAATTTTTTCCGCCATTTAACCCTTTAATTTAATAGCTAGAATGGCCAAATTTTGCACATACACACTACTAACATTAGTAGTGTGGAATATGCAAAAAAAAATGGTGATATGAGATGGTTTACTGTATGTAAACCAGGTCTCATATCATGTCGGGTTTTAGGAAGGAGAAAGCAAAAGCCGGTAATTGAATTACCGGCTTTAAAGCTGTCTAGCGCTGGAAGAAATATTAATGTATATATATATATATGTGTGTCTCACTGACATATATATATATATATATATATATATATATATATATATACCTATTCTATGTGTACACATTTATTCTACCTATTCTACTGGAAGCTGTAAGTGTGATTTTACTGTACACCGCACTGAATTGCCGGCTTTTCTCGCTAACACCGCTGCGTATTTCTCGCAAGTCACACTGCTGGTCCGTGTGTAATCCGTATTTTTGGGGCTTCCATAGACTTTCATTGATGTTTTATTTGCGCAATACGGTGACAAACGCAGCATGCTGCGATTTTCTACGGCCGTAGAAAGCCGTATAATACTGATCAGTTTAATACGGCAGATAGGAGCAGGGGCATAGAGAATAATTGTGCCGTATGTTTTGCGAGTTTTACGGACGTAGTTTCTGCGCTTTTACGTCCGTAAAACTCGCAAGTGTGAAGCCGGCCTAACTCATACATACCCTCCGATCCCCAGCTAAGAAACTGGCAAATCCCCACAGCGCACAGTGCGTATGTTGGGGAAATTCGTAAGTCTGTAGTCATGCATATTGACTGCAGACTTATCGATTTGAACTGGATAACCCCGTTAAGCAGCATGCACCACGCAACAAATTTGCAAGAATAGTTGACTGTGCTATTGTGTACCTATAGAAAACCAAATCCGCTGTGCCCATGGTGCGGAAAATACCTCGCGGAAACGCTGTGTTGTATTTTCCGCAGCTTGTCAATTGTTTGTGCGGTTTCCGCAGCGCTTTACACTTGCTCCTTTATAGTAATCCGCAGGTGTAAAACCGCAGGTGAAATCCGCACAAAAAAAAACGCAGTACGTTTTACCTGCAAATTTTTCAAAAACGGTGCGGAAAAATCCGCACACGAATCCGCAACGTGGGCACATAGCCATAAAGTGACAGTGGTCAGAATTGTAAAATTTGACCTGGTTCTAAAGGTGAAAACAGGCTCAGGGTGAAGGGGTTAAAGATTTATTGAAAAAGACTGTGACAAGTAAGGCTACTTTCACACTAGCGTTGTGTGACGTACGTCGCAATGCATCGTTTTGGAGAAAAACGCATCCTGCAAAGTTGTCCGCAGGATGCGTTTTTTTTCCATAGACTTGTATTAGCCGACGCATTGCGACGTATGGCCACACGTCGCATCCGTTGTGCGACAGATGCATCGTGTTTTGGCGGACCATCGGCACAAAAAAGTTGCATGTAACTTTTTTCTGTGCGTCGTGTCCGCCATTTCCGACCGCGCATGCGCGGCCGGAACTCCGCCCCCTCCTCCCCGGATCTTACAATGGGGCAGTGGATGCGTTGTAAAACTGCATCCGCTGCCACCGTTGTTCATTTTTTTCGCAGTTTGCGTCGGTATGTCGGGCCGACGCTTGGCGACGGCCCCGTACCGACGCTAGTGTGAAAGTAGCCTAATGTATGTTTCACATGCTGCTGATCAAACAGGGATGACTGTCTAATAAGTCTACAGAAAAAATGTAACACAATGAAAGGAACATCATGCAGTCTATAATTTACTATCTGTGAAAGAAGCACCTTTTTGACTGCTGAAGAATGACTTTCTGCTTAGGCCACATTCACACATTCAGTATTTGGTCAGTATTTTACCTCAGTATTTGTAAGCTACAACCAGGAGTGGGTGAGAAATACAGAAGTGTTGACGTGTTTCTATTATACTTTTCCTCTGACTGTCCCACTCATGATGTAAAATACATCAATTATTACTGCACTGCAGCTATTGTTTGCAGGTGCAGGGGTTAATCTAGAAGGGAACTGCATAATGTGGGATTCCCTCATCTATTGTTATTAGATGAATCACTCCTTTTCTAAGTACAGTAAGATCGGTCTGCAGTTACTGCAAGGAAATTATGGGGAATTTCTTATCCAGGCTACAAACATTTAGGCTATGTGCCCACGTTGCAGAATGTAAGCAGAATTTTCCTCATCAAACCACACTCCCTTGCCAGGAAATATGCTCGCGTTTTTTTCGTGTTTTTTTTTTTGCGGTTGTCTCGCGGTTTTCATGCATTTTTTTCCATCGCAGGATCAGCTGTATCGGCATTTAGCCGATACAGCTGACCGCAATGATGAGGGAAGGAGCGCTGCGCTCTTTCCCCCATCACTCCCCTGTCAGCGTCTAACGTCGGCGACACTGACAGGGGGCGCGATGATGTCACTGCCCGGCGCCCGCTGTCAGGAGACAAGCGAGAGCTCAGAGCAGCGCAGGAAGAAGAGAGGTGATTATTTATTTATTTTTTTATGGGGTGCTGCCTTATAATACAGGATCTGCCTATGGGGAGTCTGTCTAATACTACAGGGTCTGCCTATAGGGGGGTCTGCCTAATGCTACAGGGTCTGCCTAGGGGGGTCTGCCTAATACTACCTGGTCTGCCTATGGGGGGTCTGCCTAATACCACGGGGTCTGCCTATGGTGGGTCTGCCTAATGCTACAGGGTCTGCCTATGGGGGGTCTGCCTAATACTAAATGGTCTGCCTATGGGGGGTCTGCCTAATACTACAGGGTCTGCCTGTGTGGGGTCTGCCTTATACTATAGGGTCTGCCTATGGGGGTTCTGAATATGGGGGGTCTGCCTAATACTACAGAGTCTGCCTAATGCTACAGGGTCTGCCTATGGGGGAGGTCTGCCTAATACTACAAGGTCTGCCTATGGGGGTTACCTAATGCTACAGGGTCTGCCTATGGGGGTCTGCGTCTGCCTAATGCTACAGGGTCTGTCTATGGGGGTCTGCCTAATACTACTGGGTCTGACTAATACTACAGGGTCTGCCTGTGGGGGGTCTGTCTTATACTACAAGATCTGCCTATGGGGGGGTCAGCCTAATACTACAGGGTCTGCCTATAGGGGGTCTGCCTTACACTACAGTGTCTGCCTATGGGGGTGCTGCCTTATAGTACAGGGTGTGCCTATAGGGGTGCTACCTTATACTACAGGGTCTGCCTATAGAGGTGCTGTCTTATACTGCAGGGTCTGCCTATGGGGGGTCTGCCTAATACTACAGGGTCTGCCTATGGGGGGTCTGCCTTATACTACAGGGTCTGCCTATGGGGGGTCTGCCTTATACTACAGGGTCTGCCTATGGGGGTCTGCCTTATACTACATGGTCTGCCTATGGGGGTGCTGCCTTATAGTACAGGGTCTGCCTATGGGGGTGCTGCCTTATAGTACAGAATCTGCCTATAGGGGTGCTACGTTATATTACATGGTCTGCCTATAGGGGTGCTGTCTTATACTGCAGGGTCTGCCTATAGGGGTGCTTCTTTATACTACAGGGTCTGCCTATGGGGGTGCTGCCTTATAGTACAGTCTCTGCCAATAGGGGTGCTACCTTTTACTACAGGGTCTGCCTATAGGGGTGCTGTCTTATACTACAGGGTCTGTCTATAGGGGTGCTGCTTTATACTACAGGGGTTGCCTATGGGGGTGCTGCCTTATAGTACAGGGTCTGCCTATAGGGGTGCTACCTTATACTACAGGGTGTGCCTATAGGGGTGCTGTCTTATACTACAGGGTCTGCCTATAGGGGTGCTGCCTTATACTACAGGGTCTGCCTATGGGGGTGCTACCTTATACTGCAGGGTCTGCCTATAGGGGTGATGTCTTATGTTACAGGGTCTGCCTATGGGGAGTGCATTATACAATATAGAGTAGGCCTATGGGGAGTGCATTATACTATATTGAGGACTATCTGGTGCATTATACTATAAAGAGGCTATCTAGATGGGCATCATACAGTGTGGGGATAACAGTGTTGGAGCCATCAAACAGTTTGGAGGCTAGTCATGGGGTCAGTATACTGTGTATAAGAGAGCATCATACTGTGTATAGGGGAGCTGTACAGGGGGCAGACTCGGGACATTATTAAATGTAAAGTGGGCACTTATTGTTATAGGGGAACTCAGGTTACTGTGACTGTCAAAGGAGCACACATAACAATATTACTTTCTAGAGGACAAAATCTGGGCACTGTTTTCTAGGGCACTTGTGCCCAGCATTACTATATTATAGAGGGGTGGTTTAGAATTTAGAGGGCACACCGAACCACACATCAGGTGCAGTAATAGGGACACATACGGCGCCAGCGGCTCAGTATTGGGGTATCAGGTGCTGTAGGACACATCTGGCAGCAGAGGCTCAGCATTGGGGTATCAGGTGCAGTAATAGGGACAAATACGGCAGCAGCGGCTCAGCATTGGGTATCAGGTGCAGTAATAGGGACACATACGGCAGCAGCGGCTCAGTATTGGGGTATCAGGTGCAGTAATAGGGACACATACGGCAGCAGCGGCTCAGTATTGGGGTATCAGGTGCAGTAATAGGGACACATACGGCAGCAGAGGCTCAGTATTGGGGTATCAGGGGCAGTAATAGGGACACATACGGCAGCAACGTCTCAGTATTGGGGTATCAGGGGCAGTAATAGGGACACATAAGGCAGCAGCGGCTCAGTATTGGGATATCAGCAGGATGAGGAGTTTGTGCAGGTTGGGAATAGATGGTGATGGGGCTGGAATATGAGAAGTGAAATGTGTCTTTGTTGTTTTCTCTGCAGCCGAGTCCTGGCTGGAGAAGTTATCATGTCATTCTGGGCCAGATAGGAAAAGTGAACGATTCCATCATAAAGGACGTCAGGGGTAAGTTATTATCTGTAACTGTACTGTGATCTCTTATATGCTCTGTAGGACTGGTATCTACCACTGACCATATGGTGGTAATATCCATGTTGGTCTTTATATAAAGATTATCTTCAGTAACAGCGCGGTCATCTGCTGAGGTTCTCCTCCACTATTAGGGCACATCACCCAGCTGTAATCAAGGTTACCTGGTTAGGGCCCACACCGAAGCTTCGCCCCCCTGAACCAAAACCCTAGCTACGCCTCTGGTTCACTCAATAGTGGGACCGACGCTGCGTTAAAGGGGTCCTCTGGAGGATGTCATTGCAACACTGATGGTACACTTCCCACAGGTGAAGCGGGGTCCCCAGGGGTCCTAAGGTGTATGGCGGTGATGACGGTTGCCGGTAAATAAGTAAAGGACACAAGTTGTAAGTCTTTACCTGGTTTACTGCAGGCCACAGTCCAGGGCATCGGCAACAGGTAAATAGAAGTCCAGGCAATCAGACCCCCAGTAATCATACATTTATCACTTACCATGTATATTCTATGTACAGGATATTCATGGGATAACCCTTATAAGGCTGAGGTCACACTATCAGTATTTGGTCAGTATTTTACCTCAGTATTTGTAAGCCAAAACCAGGAGTGGGTGATAAATGCAGAAGTGGTGCATATGTTTCTATTATACTTTTCCTCTATTTGTTCCACTCCTGGTTTTGGCTTACAAATACTGATGTAAAATACTGACCAAATACTGCTAGTGTGATGGCAGCCTAATATATGAAAGGTCATGTGACATTGTATATAACAATCATATTCTAGCAATTATAGAGGCAATACAGTAATTAATGCCTCAATGTGTTAACAGATGTTTCACCAGTTATTTGCATCAAGAGTGAGAATTAATTATTGCCCGATGTGACACCAGATGTATTATGATTTCCAGTTGGTGACAATCCCAGTCACAACTGCTCTCCCTCTGGAGGTCCAGCTCTTAGTTTCCACCACTGCTCCTTGTGTCTATTAGTGTCTGCCGTGCTGAAGTCACATAGACAGCGCTGTAGCCAATCAGTGACCTCAGAAGCTCTGAGTGGTTCGTTCCAATAATTGATTAATTTACACATATAACTGTTTCTCTGTATCAACACATGCTCCAATAAATGTCGGCAGCAAGTCACAGCACCAAAGTCAGTTAATGCCCCTGACTATATATGTAGTAGAAACAGTAAGTTTTACAATGAGACATATATACAATGCACTGAGTGAACGTATATATTTATAACTTAATCAGTATTAATCACAGCGCAGATTGATTGTATGCTGTGTTGTGTTCTTTTCCAGAAAGATCTAGTTAACAGCATTGTGGCACATTACTATTCAGAAACATCAAAATAACATCACCAAGATCATCAATGTCAGCCTTATTTCATGGTGTATAGATTTACATGGAGTGATGGTTCCTTATTGATCTGTAGTCAAAGAAAATGCAGTATTACAGTCAACCATTAAACATTACAGAATAAAACAAAAGAATTATATAGCATATAAGCAGCAGTGATGGCAACAGGTAGCTTGTAACGTTACGCAAGTTGCAAGTAGACATGCCTGTGGATTTTTTTGTGCAGATTCTGCATCTCTTGACAGAAAACGCAGGTAAAAATCCACTCGTTTTTTGATGCGTTTTTGATGCAGATTTTCATGCAGATTTGTATGCGTTTTTGCAAGCTAAATAAAGATCTATTATTTAACAAACAAAACAAAAAAAGTATTGTGATGTAGTTTTTTGTCCAACCTCTTCATTTACATACTCCTTTGAACAATAATGTTTACACACACAGATAGATAGATAGATAGATAGATAGATAGATAGATAGATAGATAGATAGATAGATAGATATGGGATAGATAGATAATAGATCTATTGATAGACAGATATCCATTCCATATCTATCCATCTATCTATAGATCTATCTATCGATATATCTGAATTAAACCACAGTTTTTCACCTAAAGATAGGAGTGCTGCCTTATTTTTCTACTTTCATTAGATAGATAGATAATAATATAATCATTTTTATTTATATAGCGCCAACATATTCCGCAGCACTTTACAATTAAGCGGGGACATGTAAAGACAATAAATTTAATACAAGGTAGGACAGTTAAACAGTGACATTAGGAGTGAGGTTCCTGCTCGCAAGCTTACAATCTACACGGAAATGGGAGGACACAATAGGTTAAAAGTGCTTGTTATTTCAGGTCTGGCAATTATAATAAATAGGGATTTTGATACAAAGCTGCATGATCCGGTCATCAGCCTGTGTGTTTAAGTGCAATAGTCAAGTATCAAGTGCAGTTATCATGTGCATGGAGGGTGTGGAGACAGATGAATAGTAGGGTGCAGATTCAGAGTAATATTTGGAAGGAGGGAACAGGACAAAGTTAGTTTACTGAGCAGTTGATGTGGTAGGCTTGTTTGAAGAGATGGGTTTTCAGAGCGCGCTTGAATAGGTCGGGGCTAGGTATCAGTCTGATCGTCAAAAGTCGAGTCGAGTGCAATCGGCCGATTATCTCGAAAAGTCGGGGATCGACCGAAACACGAAACCCAATGCAAGTCAATGGGGAAGCATAGTCGGCAGTGAGTGGGGGCCAGGAAAACACCTACAGTGCCCATTTTAATGGCAAAAACATCCATTCTTGTTACTGAAGCTTGTCAGTCTTAATTTACCTTATAATAATAGTTAGGCATTGGAAATTGGGGGTCATTTGGCTAAAGTTGTGGGGGGTAGGGCTGGTTCAAGTATTTAGTGGGCCCAGGAAATGTGGACCACGTCACGGCAGTGGAGCAGGGAGAGGTAAGTATTTAAACTTTGCAAGTGCTGTGATCCTGAGCAAGCAGGGGGGGCCCACTCATTGGCATTGCCACTGGCACAGGGCCCCTCAAAGTACGGCGGTGTGTTTGCACGGCGGGGGCGCCTCCCACCGGCAGCGACACTTTTGCGTACTATGAGGGGCCCTGTGCCAGTGACATCGCCAACGATTATTCCCCCACCTGATGAAGGAACCTGCACTTTCATCTGCACCTTCCTCTTTGTCCCCGTGTAAGGTGGTATGGTATGCGGGAAGGGGAACCTGACTTTCAGCAGGGTCACATTCTGGCTGTGTAGCGTGCATGGGGAATGTAGCGTTCTGGGTCAATGTACCAGCAGACTCATCTATCACTGGCTGGGCAATGGGCAGGATGAGGAGGAAACACAGATATAGGCCCAAATAATAAAGTGGGCTAAATGCAGTTCAAAATTGGTAACAGGACTAACCAGGCGGCATTGCTTTGTTCAGTGGAGGACAACTGTAATAAGAGGCTGACACAGTGAGTAGGCCCAAATCAGTAAGTAGGCTAAATGCAGTTCAAAATTGGAAACAGAAGTAAACAGGCAGCACTGGTTTGTTCAGTGGAGAACAGCAAGGAGCGGCAGACACCGTTAGTAGGGCCAACAAAACAAGTAGGCCAAATGCAGTGTAATATTAAAAACCATTTAACGAGAGCCTCAAGATTGAAGCTAAGGAAAGGCAACCTGGAGAACACCTTGGAGCGGCAGACACCGTTTCTAGAACCCAAACCCAACTTGTAGGCCTAATGCAGTGTTATATTACCAACTACTTAATGAGAGCCTCAAAATTGAAGCTAAGGAAAGGCAACCTGGAGAACACCTTGGAGCGGCAGACACCATTTCTAGAACCCAAACCCAACTTGTAGGCCTAATGCAGTGTTATATTACCAACTACTTAACGAGAGCCTCAAAATTGAAGCTAAGGCAAGGCAACCTGGAGAACACCTTGGAGCGGCAGACACCGTTTCTAGAACCCAAACCCAACTTGTAGGCCTAATGCAGTGTTATATTACCAACTACTTAATGAGAGCCTCAAAATTGAAGCTAAGGAAAGGCAACCTGGAGAACACCTTGGAGCGGCAGACACCGTTTCTAGAACCCAAACCCAACTTGTAGGCCTAATGCAGTGTTATATTACCAACTACTTAATGAGAGCCTCAAAATTGAAGCTAAGGCAAGGCAACCTGGTGAACACCTTGGAAAGGCAGACACCGTTTCTAGAACCCAAACCCAACTTGTAGGCCTAATGCAGTGTTATATTAACAACTACTTAACGAGAGCCTCAAAATTGAAGCTAAGAAAAGGCAACCTGGAGAACACCTTGGAGCGGCAGACACCGTTTCTAGAACCCAAACCCAACTTGTAGGCCTAATGCAGTGTTATATTACCAACCACTTAACGAGAGCCTCAAAATTGAAGCTAAGGAAAGGCAACCTGGAGAACACCTTGGAGCGGCAAACACCGTTTCTAGTACCCAACCCAACTTGTAGGCCTAATGCAGTGTTATATTAACAACTACTTAACGAGAGCCTCAAGATTGAAGCTAAGGAAAGGCAACCTGGAGAACACCTTGGAGCTGCAGACACAGTTTGTAGACCCCAACCAAACTTGTGGCCCCAATGCACTTTTAAAATTCTGACAGCTGAAAACCTGACAATTGCAGCTAATTTTTTTTAAGAGGACAGCTGTATTGAGTGGCGCAGACAGACACTGCTAGTGGACCTTACACCACAAAGTTTGCTAGCTGCAGGTTTAAAAAAGGTTACATGGGTACACGGGCAGCATTGTTGTGGTCAGCGGAGGACAATTTGAAGGATGGACCGCAGACAGACTTAGTAGGCCTAAAATAAAAAAAATAGGCTCAATGCAGGTTCAATAATGTTGCAGGTGTGCACAGGCAGCATTGGTGTGGTCAGCGGAGGACAATTTGAAGGATGGGCCGCAGACAGACTTAGTAGGCCTAAAATAAAAAAATAGGCTCAATGCAGGTTCAATAATGTTGCAGGGGTGCACAGGCAGCATTGGTGTGGTCAGCGGAGGACAATTTGAAGGATGGACCGCAGACAGACTTAGTAGGCCTAAAATAACAAAAATAGGCTCAATGCAGGTTCAATTATATTGCAGGGGTACACAGGCAGCATTGCTGTGGTCAGCGGAGGACAATTTGAAGGATGGGCCGCAGACAGACTTAGTAGGCCTAAAATAAAAAAAATAGGCTCAATGCAGGTTCGATTATGTTGCAGGGGTACACAGGCAGCATTGGTGTGGTCAGCGGAGGACAATTTGAAGGATGGGCCGCAGACAGATTTAGTAGGCCTAAAATAAAAAATAGGCTCAATGCAGGTTCGATTATGTTGCAGGGGTACACAGGCACCATTGGTGTGGTCAGCGGAGGACAATTTGAAGGATGGACCGCAGACAGACTTAGTAGGCCTAAAATAAAAAATAGGCTCAATGCAGGTTCAATTATGTTGCAGGGGTGCACAGGCAGCATTGGTGTGGTCAGCGGAGGACAATTGGAAGTAGTGTCTGACACAGTTAGTACTGCAAAATAATAAATAGATGTTAATGTCTCCCAAAAAAAACAACAAAAAAAACAAAACAGGTGGCATACTTAGGTACAGGGGTGGGCTCCTCTGCTGACTTTCAGACATTGTTATTTGGCGCAAAGTATTTACTGGTGTAAATGTAGGACAGGGTCCCTGATTATTTCGACTAACATCATACATGTCAACAATTTGATATTGTCCGTGCCAGGCATTGAAGGATTTCACCGCATAGACTAAACAGTGGTGGAGCAGTGAGAGATAATTTTGAAAGTGGTAGAGCACTGTTTGAGCTGGGGGGGACACTCTCTCGTGGCCGGCGGTACTGGCCAAGGGCCCCTCATGTTACAACGGTGTGTCTGATATTGGGTGCGCGCCACCACCACCAGAGACACTTCATTGTACTATGAGGGACCCAGTGCCAGTGCCATCGCCCAAAAGTGGGCATACCCACCTCTTCAGACAAACGGCACTCTCACGGGTGCTTGCGCCAAGTGGCGACCACGGCCCCTTGGGGGTGTCAGCCCATTTAGGGAGGTGTAAACATGTCGTATGCTGGACATACAGCAGCTGCAAAATATGAGATTGGAACAGTGAGTAAGACCAGTCCGAAAGCAAGACATTTTTACAGGAAAGCTAGGTGTCAGTCGGGAAAGGTGGGGCAAAATAATTAGAAATCCATGAGTGGTTCATTTTAATGAAGGTTAGATCATCTACATTTTGGGTAGCCAGACGAGTCTTTTTTTCGGTCAGTATTGAACCAGCAGCACTGAATACTCTTTCTGATAGCACACTAGCTGCTGGGCAAGCAAGCTCCTGCAATGCATATTCGGCCAATTCAGGCCAGGTGTCTATTTTGGATGCCCAGTAATCAAATGGGAATGACGGTTGAGGGAGAACATCGATAATGGAGGAAAAATAGTTTGTAACCATACTGGACAAATGTTGTCTCCTGTCACTTTTAAATTGATGCTGCAGTAACTGTCCTGTCTGCGGTCATTGCAAAATCACTCCACAACCTGGTCAGAAAATCCCTCTGTCCAACGCCACTTCTGATTTGTGCACCTCTAACACCTCTGCCCTGTTGCCCCCTGCAGCTCATGTGAGAACCATCATCGGTGCTGTGTGCTGGGAATGCCTGAATCAAACGGTCTACAAGAGTTGCTTGTTTGGTTGCCAAGATTTGTTCAAGGTTCTCATGTGGCATGATATTTTGCAATTTCCCTTTATAGCGTGGATCCAGGAGGCACGCCAACCAGTAATCGTCATCGATCATCATTTTTATAATGTGTGGGTCCCTTTTGAGGATACGCAAGGCATAATCCGCCATGTGGGCCAATATTCCAGTTGTCAAATCACTGCTTGTGCTGGGTTGAGGAGCACTTTCGGGCAAATCAACGTCACTTGTCTCCCTCAGAAACATGAAACCTGGCCTTGCAACGCCAGCAGTTTCTATTGCCCTCTGAGAAGCTTCCTCATCCAAAAAATACTCATCCCCATCATCCTCCTCGTCCTCCTCCTCCTCGCCTGCCACCTCGTCCAGTAGTCTTCTCTGACCAGACAATGGCTAACTGTCATCAAGGCTTCCCTCGTCCTCGGCTGCAGACGCCTGCTCCTTTATGTGCGTCAAACTTTGCATCAGCATTAGGGGGATGCTCATGCTTATTATGGCGTTGTCTGCACTAACAAGCCGTGTGCATTCCTCAAAACACTGAAGGACTTGACACAGGACTTGTAGCTTCGACCACTGCACACCTGACAACTCCATGTCTGCCATCCAACTGCCTGCCCGTGTATGTGTATCCTCCCATAAATACATAACAGCATGCCTCTGTTCACACAGTCTCTGAAGCATGTGCAGTGTGGAGTTCCACCTTGTTGCAACGTCGATGATTAGGCGATGCTGGGGAAGGTTCAAAGATCGCTGACGGTTCTGCATATGGCTGGAGTGTACGGACGAACGGCGGATGTGCGAGCAAAGTCTGCGCACCTTGAGGAGCAGGTCGGGTAACCCAGGATAACTTTTCAGGAAGCACTGCACCACCAGGTTTAAGGTGTGAGCCAGGCAAGGAATGTGTTTCAGTTGTGAAAGGGCTATGGCAGCCATAAAATTCCTTCCGTTATCACTCACGACCTTGCCTGCCTCAAGATGTACAGTGCCCAGCCATGACTGAGTTTCTTGCTGCAAGAACTCGGACAGAACTTCCGCGGTGTATCTGTTGTCGCCCAAACACTTCATTGCCAATACAGCCTGCTGACGCTTGCCACTAGCTGTTCCATAATGGGACACCTCGTGTGCAACAGTGGCAGCTGCGGATAGAGTGGTTGTGCGACTGCAGTCTGTGGACGAGCTCTCGCTTCTGCTGGAGGACGAGGAGGAGGAGGAGGAGGGGGGCGAACGCCTACAGCCAACTGTTTCATAGACCATGGGCTAGGCAGAACTGTCCCAATATTGCTGTCCCCTGTGGACCCTGCATCCACCACATTAACCCAGTGTGCCATGATGGAGACATAACGCCCCTGGCCATGCCTACTGGTCCATGCATCTGTTGTCAGGTGCACCTTTCTACTCACAGATTGCCTGAGTGCATGGACAATGCGGTCTTTTACATGCTGGTGGAGGGCTGGGATGGCTTTTCTCGAAAAGAAGTGTCAACTGGGTAGCTCGTAGCGTGGTACAGCAAAGTCAATCAGGGCTTTTAAAGCTTCACTTTCAACTAACCGGTAGGGCATCATCTCTAACGAGATTAGTCTAGCAATGTGGGCGTTCAAACCCTGTGTACGCGGATGCGAGGATGAGTACTTCCTTTTCCTAACGATAGTCTCTTGTAGGGTGAGCTGGACTGGAGAGCTGCATATGGTGGAACTAGCGGGGGTGCCGGTGGACATGGCAGACTGAGAGAGGGTTGGTGATGGTATTCTTTCTGTTGCCCTACATACAGTGTTTCCTACCACGAACCTGGTGATTCCCTGACTGCTTTGGCCTTGCAACGAAAGCTCCACATTTACTGCAGGTGGTGTGGTAAACGGTGGGCTTACAGTGAGGGAAGGGATGTAGCGTTGCTGACTAGCTTCATTGTGAGAGGGTGCAACAACGTTAGGGACGTTTGGTAGTTAGTCCAAGCTTGCAAGTGCATTGTGGTTAAATGTCTACGCATGCAATTTGTATTTAGATATTTAACATTCTGACCTCTGCTGAAGGTCTTTGAGCATTTCTTACAGATGACTTTGCACTGATCATTTGGATCTTGGTTAAAAAAATGCCTGACTGCACTCTTCCTACTATCGGATACCTTTTCAGGCATTGCACACTGAGCTACTTTAACCAGATGGCCACGCTGTCCTACAACTGTTTTTGGTTTTGCCACACGTTTTTGGCTAGATACGGGCCTGCCAGATGGAACCTGTTGCGATCTTGATGCCTGCTGCAGCTCCTCCTCTGCTTCAGAGCTACTGCCGCATGCACCCTGTTCCCCCAATGGCTGCCAATCGGGGTCAACAACTGGGTCATCTATGACCTCCTCTTCTATGTCCTGTGCACCTTCCTCTGTGTCACCGTGTAAGCCGTTGCTATAGCACTCGTGACGGAGCTCCATAGTCTCATCAGGGTCAGATTCTGGCTCAGTACACTGCGAGGGCAATGTTGTGATCTGAGTCAAAGGAACAGCATAACAATCTGGCTGTGGCTGTGCATCTGTGCACTCCATGTCCGATTCATCTTGTAATGGGCATGGCCTGTTAACAATTTCCCTTTCTAACCCAGGCACGGTATGTGTAAAGAGCTCCATGGAGTAACCCGTTGTGTCGCCTGACGCATCCTTCTCTGTTGTTCTGGGTGAAGAACACAAGGAAGCGACTTGTCCCTGACCGGGAACATCCACTGACGACGCGCTGCTTTTACATTTTGCACTTTCCGAAGAGGAGGCAAAAGAGCTAGAGGCAGAGTCAGCAAGGAAAGCCAAAACTTGTTCCTGCTGCTCCGGTTTTAAAAGCGGTTTTCCTACTCCCAGAAAAGGGAGCGTTCGAGGCCTTGTGTAGCTAGATGATGACGCTGGCTCAACAACTCTAGACTTAGGTGCTATATTGCTTTTCCCACGACCACCTGATGCTCCACCACCACTACCATCATTACCAGCTGGCAATGACCGCCCACGGCCAAGACCTCTTCCACCAGACTTCCTCATTCTTTGAAAAATGTCACCAAACAAACGGTATTTGGAACTGTAAAACCAGTTAGAAGGTGTACTGTTATGGACCTGGTGGTTAGGAGCACCCGGATTGACCTGATGGTTAAACTCACACAGGACAATGTTGTGAATTCTGTTGTCGAACTCCCTCCTGTGGTCGTGAATGGTACTTCGGCGACTTCTGTCTATGGGCTCCCTCTGGTGGCTATGAGTGAAGCTGCGGCTTCTGAGGTTCCTTACACAGGTGACGTGGTTTATCCTTTGGTTGGCTGCTCTATTTAACTCCTCTCAGATCGTTACTCCATGCCAGCTGTCAATGTTTTTGCATTGGTTCAGTTCGCTCCTGGATCTCTCTGGTGACCTGCCTTCTCCTGCAGGAGCTAAGTTCCTGATAGTCATTATTTGTTCACTGTTTTCTTGTCCAGCTGGTTTTCATGATTTTGTCTTGCTAGCTGGAAGCTCTGGGATGCAGAGTGGCCCCTCCGCACCGTGAGTCGGTGCGGAGGTCTTTTTTGCACACTCTGTGTGGTCTTTTGTAGTTTTTTGTGCTGATCGCAAAGTTACCTTTCCTATCCTCTGTCTATTTAGTAAGTCTGGCCTCCCTTTGCTGAAACCTGTTTCATTTCTGCGTTTGTGACTTTCATCTTTACTCACAGTCAATATATGTGGGGGGCTTTCATTACCTTTGGGGAATTTGTCTGAGGCAAGGTAGGCTTTATTTTCTATCTCTAGGGCTAGATAGTTCTTAGGCTGTGACGAGGCGCATAGGTCTGGTCAGGAGCGCTCCACGGCTATTTCTAGTGTGTGTGATAGGATTAGGGCTTGCGGTCAGCAGAGCTCCCACATCCCAGAGCTCGTCCTGTATGAGGTTTAACTATCAGGTCATTCCGGGTGCTCCTAACCACCAGGTCATAACAGTACAGCTGGCCCAAAGTATTAATGCATCTCAATAGAGGGATAAGAGAACTTCTGAGACCATTTTTTTTTCTTTGCACTGTGTTTTGTCTTTCTTTCCCCCTAGACCTTTGGGTGGTTCAGGACACAGGTGTAGATATGGACATTCAAGGTCTGTCCTCTTGTGTGGATCATCTCACTGAAAGGGTACAAAACATTCAAGATTTTGTGGTTCAGAATCCTATGTTAGAGCCTAGAATTCCTATTCCTGACTTATTTTCTGGGGATAGATCTAGGTTCTTGAATTTCAAAAATAATTGTAAACTGTTTCTAGCTTTAAAACCCCGCTCCTCTGGTGACCCCGTTCAACAGGTAAAAATCATTATTTCTTTGTTTCGTGGTAACCCTCAAGACTGGGCATTTTCCCTTGCGCCAGGAGATCCTGCATTGCGTGATGTTGATGCGTTTTTTCTGGCGCTTGGCTTGCTTTATGATAAACCAAATTCAGTGGATCAGGCAGAGAAAATCTTGCTGGCTTTGTGTCAGGGTCAGGATGAAGCGGAGGTGTATTGTCAGAAGTTTAGAAAGTGGTCTGTGGTTACTCAGTGGAATGAATGTGCCCTGGCGGCAATTTTCAGAAAGGGTCTTTCTGAAGCCCTTAAGGATGTCATGGTGGGATTTCCCACGCCTGCTGGTCTGAATGAGTCTATGTCTTTGGCCATTCAGATCGATCGGCGCATGCGTGAGCGCAAAGCTGTGCACCATCTGGCGGTATTCTCTGAGCCTATGCAGTGTGATAGGACTTTGACCAGAGCTGAACGGCAAGAACACAGACGTCAGAATGGGCTGTGTTTTTACTGTGGTGAATCCACTCATGCTATCTCCGATTGTCCTAAGCGCACTAAGCGGTTCGCTAGGTCTGCCACCATTGGTACGGTACAGTCTAAATTTCTTTTGTCCGTTACTCTGATTTGCTCTTTGTCGTCCTATTCTCTAATGGCATTTGTGGATTCAGGCGCTGCCCTGAATTTGATGGACTTGGAGTTTGCCAGGGGCTGTGGTTTTTTCTTGGAGCCCTTGCAGTATCCTATTCCATTGAGAGGAATTGATGCTACGCCTTTGGCCAAGAATAAGCCTCAGTACTGGACTCAATTGACCATGTGCATGGCTCCTGCACATCAGGAGGATATTCGCTTTTTGGTGTTGCATAATCTGCATGATGTGGTCGTTTTGGGGTTGCCATGGCTACAGGTCCATAATCCAGTGTTGGATTGGAAATATATGTCTGTGTCCAGCTGGGGTTGTCAGGGGGTACATGGTGATGTTCCATTGCTGTCAATTTCACCTTCCACTCCTTCTGAAGTCCCTGAGTTTTTATCAGATTACCGGGATGTATTTGAAGAGCCCAAATCTGGTGCCCTACCTCCTCATAGGGATTGCGACTGTGCTATTAATTTGGTTCCTGGTAGTAAGTTTCCTAAGGGCCGTCTGTTTAACTTATCTGTGCCAGAGCACGCCGCTATGCGGAGTTATATAAAGGAATCCTTGGAGAAGGGTCATATTCGTCCGTCGTCGTCACCATTGGGAGCAGGGTTCTTTTTTGTGGCCAAGAAGGATGGTTCTTTGAGACCTTGTATTGATTACCGCCTTCTTAATAAGATCACAGTCAAATTTCAGTATCCTTTGCCGCTGCTGTCTGATTTATTTGCTCGGATTAAGGGGGCTAGTTGGTTCACCAAGATAGATCTTCGTGGTGCGTATAATCTTGTGCAAATTAAACAGGGTGATGAATGGAAAACGGCATTTAATACGCCCGAGGGCCATTTTGAGTACCTGGTTATGCCATTCGGGCTTTCTAATGCTCCATCTGTGTTTCAGTCTTTTATGCATGACATCTTCCGAGAGTACCTGGATAGATTCATGATTGTATATTTGGATGACATTTTGGTCTTTTCGGATGATTGGGAGTCTCATGTGAAGCAGGTCAGAATGGTGTTCCAGGTACTTCGTGCGAATTCCTTGTTTGTGAAGGGGTCAAAGTGTCTTTTTGGAGTTCAGAAGGTTTCATTTTTGGGTTTCATTTTTTCCCCTTCTACTATCGAAATGGACCCTGTTAAAGTTCAGGCCATTTACGATTGGACTCAGCCGACATCTGTGAAGAGCTTGCAGAAGTTCCTGGGCTTTGCTAATTTTTATCGTCGCTTCATCGCTAATTTTTCCAGTATTGCTAAACCGTTGACTGATTTGACCAAGAAAGGTGCTGATGTGGTCAATTGGTCCTCTGCGGCTGTAGAGGCTTTTCAGGAGTTGAAGCGTCGTTTTGCTTCTGCCCCTGTGTTGTGCCAGCCAGATGTTTCGCTCCCTTTTCAGGTTGAGGTTGATGCTTCTGAAATTGGAGCAGGGGCTGTTTTGTCACAAAGAAGTTCTGATGGCTCGGTGATGAAACCCTGTGCCTTCTTTTCAAGAAAATTCTCGCCTGCTGAGCGCAATTATGATGTGGGCAATCGGGAGTTGTTGGCCGTGAAGTGGGCATTCGAGGAGTGGCGACATTGGCTTGAAGGAGCTAAACATCGCGTGGTGGTCTTGACGGATCACAAGAATTTGACTTATCTTGAGTCTGCCAAACGGTTGAATCCTAGACAGGCTCGATGGTCGCTCTTTTTCTCCCGTTTTGATTTTGTGGTTTCATGCCTTCCGGGATCTAAGAATGTGAAGGCTGACGCCCTGTCAAGGAGTTTTGTGCCTGACTCTCCGGGTGTTCGGGAGCCGGCGGGTATTCTTAAAGAAGGGGTAATTTTGTCTGCCATTTCCCCTGATTTGCGGCGTGTGCTGCAAAAGTTTCAGGCTGATAGACCTGACCGTTGTCCTACGGAGAAACTGTTTATCCCTGATAGATGGACTAGTAGAGTTATCTCTGAGATTCATTGTTCAGTGTTGGCTGGTCATCCTGGAATCTTTGGTACCAGAGATTTGGTGGCTAGATCCTTTTGGTGGCCTTCGTTGTCACGGGATGTGCGTTCTTTTGTGCAGTCCTGTGGGACTTGTGCTCGGGCTAAGCCCTGCTGTTCTCGTGCCAGTGGGTTGCCCTTGCCCTTGCTGATCCCGAAGAGGCCCTGGACGCATATTTCCATGGATTTTATTTCTGATCTCCCTGTTTCTCAAAAGATGTCGGTCATTTGGGTGGTTTGTGATCGCTTCTCTAAGATGGTCCATTTGGTACCCTTATCTAAATTGCCTTCCTCCTCTGATTTGGTGCCATTGTTTTTCCAGCATGTGGTTCGTTTGCATGGCATTCCAGAGAACATCGTCTCGGACAGAGATTCCCAGTTTGTTTCGAGGTTTTGGCGGTCCTTTTGCGCTAAGATGGGCATTGATTTGTCTTTTTCTTCGGCTTTCCATCCTCAGACTAATGGCCAAACCGAACGAACTAATCAGACTTTGGAGACATATCTGAGATGCTTTGTTTCTGCTGATCAGGATGATTGGGTGTCCTTCTTGCCTTTGGCTGAGTTCGCCCTTAATAATCGGGCCAGCTCGGCTACTTTAGTTTCTCCTTTTTTCTGTAATTCTGGTTTCCATCCTCGTTTCTCTTCAGGGCAGGTTGAGCCTTCGGACTGTCCTGGTGTGGATGCGGTGGTGGACAGGTTGCAGCAGATTTGGACTCATGTGGTGGACAATTTGACATTGTCCCAGGAGAAGGCTCAACGTTTTGATAACCGCCGGCGTTGTGTTGGTCCCTGACTTCGTGTTGGGGATTTGGTTTGGTTGTCATATCGTCACGTTCCTATGAAGGTTTCCTCTCCTAAGTTTAAGCCTCGTTTCATTGGGCCATATAGGATTTCTCAAGTTCTTAATCCTGTGTCATTTCGTTTGGACCTTCCAGCTTCTTTTGCCATCCATAATGTGTTCCATAGGTCGTTGTTGCGGCGATACGTGGCGCCTATGGTTCCCTCCGTTGATCCTCCTGCCCCGGTGTTGGTCGAGGGGGAGTTGGAGTATGTGGTGGAGAAGATTTTGGATTCTCGTGTTTCGAGACGGAAACTCCAGTACCTGGTCAAGTGGAAGGGTTATGGTCAGGAAGATAATTCCTGGGTTTTTGCCTCTGATGTTCATGCTGCTGATCTTGTTCGTGCTGTCATGCCGTTGCTGCCGCCGCCTCTCCCCACTGCAGCTCGCCGGGTGCGCGCGTCGCATTCAGCTCTGCGCATGCGCACATCTGATTCCTCTGTTGGCGCTCCTTCCTGTCCTCTCCGTCATCCTGGAGGACTGTAACCCGGAAGTAGCTCCCATGCTGCTATGTAAACTGCTTCCTGCTGCTTCTCTGTGCCTGATGTTCATTTGTGTTTACAAGTGCTTCTGGCCACCTGTGGTCTCTGTGCGTTCCTAGCTCTCTGACTTTGGGTGTCCCCCGCCCTCTGCAGTGCCTGCCTGTTTCCTGTGTTCCTGCCTTGTTCCTTCAGTTCCTTTTCCTCTGCGGTACCTGCCCGGCTCCTATATCTTTTCCTTGCTCCCGTCAGCCTCAGTGTCTCCATATTGTCCTGCCAGCCTCCGAGCCTCCGTAGCATTCACATCTTCTCCCTTGTCTCAGTAGTTCCTTTCTGTTCCCTCTTTCCCTTTGTGCCTGCTGTGTACCCATCTGATCTCAGTCGACCCTCCAGCTTCTGTGGCGATAGTCCCTCACGGGCCTGCCCCTAACTCTCCCTGTATAGGGGGCGGTCCACCTGGTCAGCTCGTCTGAGAGGGGTTCGTCATCACGGTCCAGTGGGTCCACTCTCCATTTTTCACTGTTTTGAATCTACATGCTCTAATAGGACTGCACTCAGGTGACATCCGAGTGCAGCCAGATTCTTACAGCGTCACAGTAACATCAGGCCATGGACCCCGCTGGAGTCTCCGCCACTCAAAAGGAGTTACTCTTTTTGCGTGAAAACCAGACTAGGATCATGTCATTTTTAAAGAATATGGAGTCTCGCCTAGCGGCTTTACAGCCTTCTGATCCTGGTATTGCGCCTCAGTTGGTTGCCCTTCAGCAGGAGCTAGGTCAACAACGGGACACTCGGTCCCATATTTTGAATTTTATGGCCTCCATTAATGATCGGCTTCTCTCCCTCCAGAATGTGGCCTCTGTTTCCACTCCTGTCTCTGCGCCACAACCCTCGCCCCGACTTGCTAGACCTCCTCGGGATGGTGGGGATTCTAAAGCGTGCCGCGGCTTTCTTAATCAATGCCAGTTGCATTTTGAATTGTCTCCGCTACTTTATCCTACCGACCGAGCTAAGGTTGCTTTTATAGTATCCCATTTGGAGGGTGAGGCTTTGGCGTGGGTTAATCCCCTCTGGGAGCGTGATGATCCTTTGGTCTCCCAACTCAATCCGTTCCTGGATACCTTCCGTAAGGTTTTTGATGAACCTGGCCGTCAGTGTGCTCTGCTCGTGAGTCTGTCATCATGTCTGACCCCAGCTCGTTCTGTTCCCCGGAGCAGTTCATCACCCGGCACCTGAGCCTGCACCTGAGAGTGGACTTCAGCACCCGTGTGATCGCCGCCTCCAGTGCCCTGACCGTGCGCTGCCTGCAGGACTCGCTCTCCAGCCTGATTTTGGACACCAAAGAACTCACTATCAAAAAAGTTTCTCTAAATGGTCAAGAGGCAAAATTTTCCCTTGGGGCAGCTCACAGCTTTAAAGGCACACCACTGGAAATCACTCTTCCTTCCCCCCTGACCAGAGGACAAGAAGCCATTTTGGAAATCTGTTCTGAAACCTCCCCAAAATCATCGGCCCTTCAGTGGCTTAACCCTGAGCAGACTGCAGGGAAGAGTCATCCTTATCTCTTCAGTCAGTGCCAGGCTACACATTGCAGAACTATAATTCCTTGTCAAGATACTCCATCAATAAAATTCACCTATTATTGTCAGGTGTCTGTTCCGAAGGAGTTGGTGGCATTAATGAGCGCTCTAAATGATGGAGATTTTATTGATCCGCAAGACTGCAAAAGGAAGATCTTTCGCTTCAAGCAAAATGTGCCAATACCAAGCTACTTAATTGCTCTAGTGGTTGGTGCTTTGGAGGGGAGGAAGATTGGTCCAAGGACCACAGTATGGACTGAGAAAGAGTCTCTGGAAGCATCTGCCTATGAATTTGCTGAGACAGAAAAAATGCTGAAATTTGCCGAGTCTCTGGCAGGCCCCTACGTCTGGGAGAAATATGACTTGCTCATTTTGCCTCCATCATTCCCATACGGAGGAATGGAGAACCCTTGCCTTACGTTTGTAATGCCAACTGTGCTGGCTGGCGACCGATCTTTAGCAAGTGTCATTGCACATGAAATCTCACACAGCTGGACAGGAAACCTGGTCACAAACAGAACCTGGGAAAATTTCTGGTTAAATGAAGGTCACACGGTCTATCTGGAAAGGAGAATTGATGGACTTCTGTATGGAGACCAGTTCCGACAGTTCAAGGCTTTGGGGGGATGGAAAGAACTTCAAAACGCTGTTAACACCTTCGGTGCTACTAATCCACTCACCAACCTGGTCCCCAATCTACATGAAGTTGATGTGGATGCAGCATTCTCCTCTGTACCATACGAGAAAGGATTTGCCCTTTTGTTCTACTTGGAGCAGCTTCTTGGTGGACCAGATGTGTTTCTTGGATTTTTGAAAACCTACATCCAGGCGTTTGCTTATAAAAGTGTAACCACCGAGGAATGGAAAACGTTCCTGTATTCATATTTCAAAGACAAGGTGGAGATTCTTGATAACGTTGACTGGAATGGGTGGATGCACACACCAGGCATGCCGCCAGTGCAACCCAAGTACGATATGACTCTTGCCAATGCCTGTATTCTACTTGGCAACAGATGGACAGAGGCTAAGGCGAGTGATTTGAGTTCATTCACTGCCGCCGACCTGAAAGAATTATCATCTCATCAGCAAACTTAAGTTGCCTGCCTCTCTGCGTATTTCTAATTCTTTTCATGTGTCTCTCCTTAAACCTGTAGTTTTTAATCAGATTCATTCTTCTAACCTTTGTTCTCCTTCGCCTGTTTCCGAGGATGATGTCTTTGAAGTTAGGGACATTTTAGCCATGAAAAAACTTAGAGGGAGAACTTTGTTTTTGGTTGACTGGAAGGGTTTTGGTCCTGAGGAGAGGTCCTGGGAGCCTCGAGAGAACATTCGGGCTCCTCGTATTTTGTCCCGGTTTCTTTCTAGTCTTAAAAAGGAGGGGCGTAAAGATGGGGGTACTGTCATGCCGTTGCTGCCGACGCCTCTCCCCTCTGCAGCTCGCCGAGTGCGCGCGCGCGTCGCATTCAGCTCTGCGCATGCGCACATCTGATTCCTCTGTTGGCGCTCCTTCCTGTCCTCTCCGTCATCCTGGAGGACTGTAACCCGGAAGTAGCTCCCATGCTGCTATGTAAACTGCTTCCTGCTGCTTCTCTGTGCCTGATGTTCATTTGTGTTTACAAGTGCTTCTGGCCACCTGTGGTCTCTGTGCGTTCCTAGCTCTCTGACTTTGGGTGTCCCCCGCCCTCTGCAGTGCCTGCCTGTTTCCTGTGTTCCTGCCTTGTTCCTTCAGTTCCTTTTCCTCTGCGGTACCTGCCCGGCTCCTATATCTTTTCCTTGCTCCCGTCAGCCTCAGTGTCTCCATATTGTCCTGCCAGCCTCCGTGCCTCCGTAGCGTTCCCATCTTCTCCCTTGTCTCAGTAGTTCCTTTCTGTTCCCTCTTTCCCTTTGTGCCTGCTGTGTACCCATCTGATCTCAGTCGACCCTCCAGCTTCCGTGGCGATAGTCCCTCATGGGCCTGCCCCTAACTCTCCCTGTATAGGGGGCGGTCCACCTGGTCAGCTCGTCTGAGAGGGGTTCGTCATCACGGTCCAGTGGGTCCACTCTCCATTTTTCACTGTTTTGAATCTACATGCTCTAATAGGACTGCACTCAGGTGACATCCGAGTGCAGCCAGATTCTTACAGCGTCACACGTGCCTTTCATTTGGCTCATCCTGATCGGCCTGGGGGCTCTGGTGAGGGTTCGGTGACCCCTCCACAAGGGGGGGTACTGTTGTGAATTCTGTTGTCGAACTCCCTCCTGTGGTCGTGAATGGTACTTCGGCGACTTCTGTCTATGGGCTCCCTCTGGTGGCTATGAGTGAAGCTGCTGCTTCTGAGGTTCCTTACACAGGTGACGTGGTTTATCCTTTGGTTGGCTGCTCTATTTAACTCCTCTCAGATCGTTACTCCATGCCAGCTGTCAATGTTTTTGCATTGGTTCAGTTCGCTCCTGGATCTCTCTGGTGACCTGCCTTCTCCTGCAGAAGCTAAGTTCCTGATAGTCATTATTTGTTCACTGTTTTCTTGTCCAGCTGGTTTTCATGATTTTGTCTTGCTAGCTGGAAGCTCTGGAATGCTGAGTGGCCCCTCCGCACCACTCTGCGTGGTCTTTTGTAGGTTTTTGTGCTGATCGCAAAGTTACCTTTCCTATCCTCTGTCTATTTAGTAAGTCTGGCGTCCCTTTGCTGAAACCTGTTTCATTTCTGCGTTTGTGACTTTCATCTTACTCACAGTCAATATATGTGGGGGGCTTCCTTTACCTTTGGGGAATTTCTCTGAGGCAAGGTAGGCTTTATTTTCTATCTCTAGGGCTAGATAGTTCTTAGGCTGTGACGAGGCGCCTAGGTCAGGAGCGCTCCACGGCTATTTCTAGTGTGTGTGATAGGATTAGGGCTTGCGGTCAGCAGAGCTCCCACATCCCAGAGCTCGTCCTGTATGAGGTTTAACTATCAGGTCATTCCGGGTGCTCCTAACCACCAGGTCATAACAGGACAAGCTCTCGTTTTATGATTTTGGGTTATTGTCAGACCACTGTCAGTGTCAGACCACTGTATGTGCTCTGACCGCTATGTCCATTGTAGTACTGAATTGCCTTTCATAACAGCAAGCGCCGATCGATCTGAATGGCCAAGAACATAGACTCATTCAGACCAGCAGGCGTGGGAATTCCCACCATGACATCCTTAAGGGCTTCAGAAAGACCCTTTCTGAAAATTGCCGCCAGGGCACACTCATTCCACTGAGTAAGCACAGACGACTTTCTAAACTTCTGACCATACACCTCCGCTTCATCCTGACCCTGACACAAAGCCAGCAAGATTTTCTCTGCCTGATCCACTGAATTTCGATCATCATAAAGCAATCCAAGCGCCAGAAAAAACGCATCAACATCACGCAATGCAGGATCTCCTGGCGCAAGGGAAAATGCCCAGTCTTGAGGGTCACCACGCAACAAAGAAATAATAATTTTTACTTGTTGAACGGGGTCACCAGATGAGCGGGGTTTCAAAGCCAGAAACAGTTTACAATTATTTTTGAAATTCAGGAACTTAGATCTATCCCCAGAAACAAATCAGGAATTGGAATTCTAGGCTCTAACATCGGATTCTGAACCACAAAATCTTGAATGTTTTGTACCCTTGCAGTGAGATGATCTACACAAGAGGACAGACCTTGAATGTCCATATCTACACCTGTGTCCTGAACCACCCAGAGGTTAAGGGGAAAAGAAAGACAAAACACACTGCAGAGAAAAAAAAATGGTCTCAGAAATTCTCTTATCCCTCTATTGAGATGCATTAATACTTTGGACCAGCTGTACTATTATGGACCTGGTGGTTAGGAGCACCTGGAACGACCTGATGGTTAAACTCACACAGGACAAGCTCTGGGAAGTGGGAGCTCTGCTGACCGCAACCCCTAATCCTATCACACAACTAGAAATAGCCGTGGAGCGTATCTAACTCAGCCTAGACGCCTCTTCACAGCCTAAGAGCTAACTAGCCCTAGAGATAGAAAATAAAGCCTACCTTGCCTCAGAGAAATTCCCCAAAGGAAAAGGCAGCCCCCCACATATATTACATATATTGACTGTGAGTTAAGATGAAAGTCACAAACACAGAAATGAAACAGGTTTCAGCAAAGGGAGGCCAGACTTACTAAACAGACAGAGGATAGGAAAGGTATCTTTGCGGTCAGCACAAAAAACTACAAAAAAACCCACGCAGAGTGTGCAAAAAGACCTCCGCACTGACTCACAGTGCGGAGGTGCCACTCTGCATCCCAGAGCTTCCAGCTAGCAAGGCAAAATCATGATAGCTAGCTGGACAAGGAAACAATGAACAAATAATTAACTAGCAGGGACTTAGCTTCTGCTGGAGTAGACAGGTCACCAGAAAGATCCAAGAGCGAACTGAACCAGTACAAGAACATTGACAGCTGGCATGGAATAACGATCTAAGTGGAGTTAAATAGAGCAGCCAGCCAAAGAATAAACTACGTCACCTGTGGAAGGAACCTCAGAAGCAGATTGAGAACTTCAGAAATCTTATACGGACCAATGAAACGAGGCTTAAACTTAGGAGAGGAAACCTTCATAGGAACATAACGAGACGACAACCAAACCAAATCCCCAACACGACGTCGGGGACCAACACAGCGCCGGCGGTTAGCGAAACGTTGAGCCTTCTCCTGGGACAAAGTCAAATTGTCCACCATATGAGTCCAAATCTGCTGCAACCTGTCCACCACCGCATCCACACCAGGACAGTCCGAAGGCTCAACCTGCCCTCAAGAGAAATGAGGATGGAAACCAGAATTACAGAAAAAAGGAGAAACTAAAGTAGCCGAGCTGGCCCGATTATTAAGGGCGAACTCAGCCAAAGGCAAGAAGGACACCTGTTATGATAGGTAATTCAGTACCACAATGGACATAGAGGTCAGAGCACATACAGTGACCTGACAATAACCCAAAAACATAGAACGAGCTCTGAGACGTGGGAACTCTGCTGACCGCAATCCCTAATCCTCTCAAACACACTAGAGGCAGCCGTGGATTGCGCCTAACGCTCCCTATGCAACTCGGCACAGCCTCAGAAACTAGCTAGCCTGAAGATAGAAAATAAGCCTACCTTGCCTCAGAGAAATACCCCAAAGGAAAAGGCAGCCCCCACATATAATGACTGTGAGTTAAGATGAAAAGACAAACGTAGAGATGAAATAGATTTAGCAAAGTGAGGCCCGACTTTCTGAACAGAGCGAGGATAGGAAAGGTAACTTTGCGGTCAACACAAAACCCTACAAAAACCACGCAAAGGGGCAAAAAGACCCTCCGTACCGAACTAACGGCACGGAGGTACACCCTCTGCATCCCAGAGCTTCCAGCAAGCAGGAAAAAACAAATAGACAAGCTGGACAGAAAAAACAGCAAACAAAATAGCAAAGCAGAACTTAGCTATGCAGAGCAGCAGGCCACAGGAACGATCCAGGAGGAAACAGGTCCAATACTAGAACATTGACTGGAGGCCAGGATCAAAGCACTAGGTGGAGTTAAATAGAGCAGCACCTAACGACTTCACCACATCACCTGAGGAAGGAAACTCAGAAGCCGCAGTACCACTTTCCTCCACCAACGGAAGCTCACAGAGAGAATCAGCCGAAGTACCACTTGTGACCACAGGAGGGAGCTCTGCCACAGAATTCACAACAGTACCCCCCCTTGAGGAGGGGTCACCGAACCCTCACCAGAGCCCCCAGGACGACCAGGATGAGCCATATGAAAGGCACGAACAAGATCGGGAGCATGGACATCAGAGGCAAAGACCCTGGAATTATCTTCCTGAGCATAACCCTTCCACTTAACCAGATACTGGAGTTTCCGTCTTGAAACACGAGAATCCAAAATCTTCTCCACAATATACTCCAACTCCCCCTCCACCAAAACCGGGGCAGGAGGATCAACAGATGGAACCATAGGTGCCACGTATCTCCGCAACAATGACCTATGGAATACGTTATGTATGGAAAAAGAATCTGGAAGGGTCAGACGAAAAGACACAGGATTAAGAACCTCAGAAATCCTATACGGACCAATGAAACGAGGTTTAAACTTAGGAGAGGAAACCTTCATAGGAATATGACGAGAAGATAACCAAACCAAATCCCCAACACGAAGTCGGGGACCCACACAGCGTCTGCGATTAGCGAAACGTTGAGCCTTCTCCTGGGACAAGGTCAAATTGTCCACTACATGAGTCCAAATCTGCTGCAACCTGTCCACCACAGTATCCACACCAGGACAGTCCGAAGACTCAACCTGCCCTGAAGAGAAACGAGGATGGAACCCAGAGTTCCAGAAAAACGGCGAAACCAAGGTAGCCGAGCTGGCCCGATTATTAAGGGCGAACTCAGCCAAAGGCAAAAAGGACACCCAGTCATCCTGATCAGCAGAAACAAAGCATCTCAGATATGTTTCCAAGGTCTGATTGGTTCGTTCGGTCTGGCCATTAGTCTGAGGATGGAAAGCCGAGGAAAAAGACAAGTCAATGCCCATCCTACCACAAAAGGCTCGCCAAAACCTCGAAACAAACTGGGAACCTCTGTCAGACACGATATTCTCTGGAATGCCATGTAAACGAACCACATGCTGGAAGAACAATGGCACCAAATCAGAGGAGGAAGGTAATTTAGACAAGGGTACCAAATGGACCATCTTAGAGAAGCGATCACAGACCACCCAAATGACTGACATCTTTTGAGAGACGGGAAGATCTGAAATAAAATCCATAGAGATATGTGTCCAAGGCCTCTTCGGGACCGGCAATGGCAAAAGCAGCCCACTGGCACGAGAACAGCAGGGCTTAGCCCGAGCACAAATCCCACACGACTGCACAAAAGTACGCACATCCTGCGACAGAGACAGCCACCAAAAGGATCTAGCCACTAACTCTCTGGTACCAAAGATTCCAGGATGACCAGCCAACACCGAACAATGAACCTCAGAGATAACTTTATTCATCCACCTATCAGGGACAAACAGTTTCTCCGCTGGGCAACGATCAGGTTTATTAGCCTGAAATTTTTGCAGCACCCGCCGCAAATCAGGGGAGATGGCAGACACAATTACTCCCTCTTTGAGGATACCCGCCGGCTCAGATAAACCCGGAGAGTCGGGCACAAAACTCCTAGACAGAGCATCCGCCTTCACATTTTTAGAGCCCGGAAGGTACGAAATCACAAAGTCAAAATGGGCAAAAAACAGCGACCAACGAGCCTGTCTAGGATTCAACCGCTTGGCAGACTCGAGATAAGTCAAGTTCTTATGATCAGTCAAGACCACCACGCGATGCTTAGCTCCTTCAAGCCAATGACGCCACTCCTCGAATGCCCACTTCATGGCCAGCAACTCTCGATTGCCCACATCATAATTTCGCTCAGCAGGCGAAAACTTCCTGGAAAAGAAGGCGCATGGTTTCATCACCGAGCAATCAGAACTTCTCTGCGACAAAACAGCCCCTGCTCCAATCTCAGAAGCATCAACCTCGACCTGGAAGGGGAGCGAAACATCTGGTTGACACAACACAGGGGCAGAAGAAAAACGACGCTTCAACTCTTGAAAAGCTTCCACAGCAGCAGAAGACCAATTGACCACATCAGCACCCTTCTTGGTCAAATCGGTCAATGGTTTAGCAATACTAGAAAAATTGCAGATGAAGCGACGATAAAAATTAGCAAAGCCCAGGAACTTTTGCAGACTTTTCAGAGATGTCGGCTGAGTCCAATCATGGATGGCTTGGACCTTAACAGGGTCCATCTCGATAGTAGAAGGGGAAAAGATGAACCCCAAAAATGAAACCTTCTGCACACCAAAGAGACACTTTGATCCCTTCACAAACAAAGAATTAGCACGCAGGACCTGAAACACCGTTCTGACCTGCTTCACATGAGACTCCCAATCATCCGAGAAGATCAAAATGTCATCCAAGTACACAATCAGGAATTTATCCAGGTACTCTCGGAAGATGTCATGCATAAAGGACTGAAACACTGATGGAGCATTGGCAAGTCCGAATGGCATTACTAGATACTCAAAATGGCCCTCGAGCGTATTAAATGCAGTTTTCCATTCATCGCCTTGCTTAATATGCACAAGATTATACGCACCACGAAGATCTATCTTGGTGAACCAACTAGCCCCCTTAATCCGAGCAAACAAATCAGATAACAACGGCAAGGGGTACTGAAATTTAACCGTGATCTTATTTAGAAGGCGGTAATCTATACAAGGTCTCAGTGAACCATCCTTCTTGGCTACAAAAAAGAACCCTGCTCCTAATGGCGACGATGACGGGCGAATATGCCCCTTTTCCAAGGACTCCTTCACATAACTCCGCATAGCGGCGTGCTCAGGCTCAGATAAATTAAACAGTCGACCTTTTGGGAATTTACTACCAGGAATCAAATCGATAGCACAATCACAATCCCTATGCGGAGGTAGGGTATCGGACTTGGGCTCATCAAATACATCCCGGTAATCAGACAAGAACTCTGGAACCTCAGAAGGGGTGGATGACGAAATAGTCAGAAATGGGACATCACCATGTACCCCCTGACAACCCCAGCTGGACATAGACATATATTTCCAATCCAACACTGGATTATGGACCTGTAGCCATGGCAACCCCAAAACGACCACATCATGCAGATTATGCAACACCAAAAAGCGAATATCCTCCTGATGTGCAGGAGCCATGCACATGGTCAATTGAGTCCAGTACTGAGGCTTATTCTTGGCCAAAGGCGTAGCATCAATTCCTCTCAATGGAATAGGATACTGCAAGGGCTCCAAGAAAAACACACAATGCCTAGCATACTCCAAGTCCATCAAATTCAGGGCAGCGCCTGAATCCACAAATGCCATGACAGAATATGATGACAAAGAGCAGATCAAGGTAACGGACAGAAGAAATTTTGACTGTACCGTACCAATGGTGGCAGACCTAGCGAACCGCTTAGTGCGCTTAGGACAATCAGAGATAGCATGAGTGGAATCACCACAGTAGAAACACAGCCCATTCTGACGTCTGTGTTCTTGCCGTTCAACTCTGGTCAAAGTCCTATCGCACAGCATAGGCTCAGGTTTAAGCTCAGGTAATACCGCCAAATGGTGCACAGATTTACGCTCATGCAAGCGTCGACCGATCTGAATGGCCAAAGACATAGACTCATTCAGACCAGCAGGCATAGGAAATCCCACCATGACATCCTTAAGGGCTTCAGAGAGACCTTTTCTGAAAATAGCTGCAAGCGCACCTTCATTCCATTGAGTGAGTACGGACCACTTTCTAAATTTCTGACAATATACCTCTATCCCATCCTGACCCTGACACAGAGCCAACAAATTTTTCTCTGCCTGATCCACTGAATTAGGTTCATCGTACAGCAATCCGAGCGCCAGGAAAAACGCATCGATATTACTTCAATGCAGGATCTCCTGACGCAAGAGAAAATGCCCAGTCCTGAGGGTCGCCACGTAAAAAAGAAATAATGATCCTAACTTGTTGAACTGGGTCACCAGAGGAGCGAGGTTTCAAAGCCAGAAATAGTTTACAATTATTTTTGAAACTCAGAAATTTAGTTCTATCTCCAAAAAACAAATCAGGAATAGGAATTCTCGGTTCTAACATAGAATTCTGAACCACAAAGTCTTGAATATTTTGTACTCTTGCCGTGAGCTGATCCACACATGAAGACAGACCTTTAATGTCCATCGCTACACCTGTGTCCTGAACCACCCAAATGTCTAGGGGAAAAAAAAGGCAAAACACAGTGCAGAGAAAAAAAAATGGTCTCAGAACTTCTTTTTTCCCTCTATTGAGAATCATTAGTACTTAGGGCCTCCAGTACTGTTATGATAGGTAATTCAGTACCACAATGGACATAGAGGTCAGAGCACATACAGTGACCTGACAATAACCCAAAAACATAGAACGAGCTCTGAGACGTGGGAACTCTGCTGACCGCAATCCCTAATCCTCTCAAACACACTAGAGGCAGCCGTGGATTGCGCCTAACGCTCCCTATGCAACTCGGCACAGCCTGAGAAACTAGCTAGCCTGAAGATAGAAAATAAGCCTACCTTGCCTCAGAGAAATACCCCAAAGGAAAAGGCAGCCCCCACATATAATGACTGTGAGTTAAGATGAAAAGACAAACGTAGAGATGAAATAGATTTAGCAAAGTGAGGCCCGACTTTCTGAACAGAGCGAGGATAGGAAGGGTAACTTTGCGGTCAACACAAAACCCTACAAAAACCATGCAAAGGGGGCAAAAAGACCCTCCGTACCGAACTAACGGCACGGAGGTACACCCTCTGCGTCCCAGAGCTTCCAGCAAGCAGGAAAAAACAAATAGACAAGCTGGACAGAAAAAAACAGCAAACAAAATAGCAAAGCAGAACTTAGCTATGCAGAGCAGCAGGCCACAGGAACGATCCAGGAGGAAACAGGTCCAATACTAGAACATTGACTGGAGGCCAGGATCAAAGCACTAGGTGGAGTTAAATAGAGCAGCACCTAACAACTTCACCACATCACCTGAGGAAGGAAACTCAGAAGCCGCAGTACCACTTTCCTCCACCAACGGAAGCTCACAGAGAGAATCAGCCGAAGTACCACTTGTGACCACAGGAGGGAGCTCTGCCACAGAATTCACAACAGACACCCAATCATCCTGATCAGCAGAAACAAAGCATCTCAGATATGTTTCCAAAGTCTGATTAGTTCGTTCGGTTTGGCCATTTGTCTGAGGAAGGAAAGCCGAAGAAAAAGACAAATCAATGCCCATCTTAGCACAAAAGGACCGCCAAAACCTCGAAACAAACTATAACGTTTCAGGTGCAAGAACGAGAGTGGACCCTCTGGACCGTGGTAGACCTACTCCTGGGCGAGTAGACCAGATGTTAACCAACCCCTATACAGCGGCTGTCAGGAGCAGGCCCAGAGGTCTCCTATCCACGGTAGCAGATACCAAGAGGGACGGCTCAGGAAAGGGAGAAAACAGAGGATGAGGACAAAACAGAAAACCAGAAACGAGGACTACGGCACCAGAGGCTGAGGACTCGGGGATGAAATGTCAGGCTGGAACAGTGGAATACCAGAGACGGAGCTGTAGGGAGAGAGGAGAGATGATGAGCGGAGATGGGAACGATGGACTGGAACAGAAGGAGAGCAAAGACGGAGCTGAAGGGAAAGGAGGGAAACCAGCACGAAACACTGAGACACAGAAGCAAGGTGACCGGAGGCAAAAGCAAAAGCTAAAGACACTCAGGCACCTCCTAGCAAAGGAGGCGGCCTGAAATAGTAGGCACTCTACCTGGATTGGCTGCAGCACACCGGAGACTCACATCCGGTATCAGGAGACCAGGAATGATTGAAATGCCTAACGCAGGATCCTGCGCGCCTGCGCAGGAGCAGCACGTCTAAGACGTGGAGGAGGAGCCCGCCGAGGACGAGCGTACCGCCCACCGGAAGCCGGGCTGCAGGGACGAGCAGTGATGGAGGAAGATGGACCAGCGTGCCGTGACCTGGAGGACGAGCGGCCGAGGGGAGCAGCGGCGACAGCAGAAGAAGAAGCGGGGACAGCGCGGCGGGACCCAGACATGGAGCGGTGAGTAGCGGTAGGGGCCGTGACACAAACTGGGAACCTCTGTCCGAGACGATGTTCTCCGGAATGCCATGTAAACGAACCACATGCTGGAAAAACAATGGCACCAAATCAGAGGAGGAACGCAATTTAGACAAGGGTACCAAATGGACCATCTTAGAGAAGCGATCACAAACCACCCAAATGACCGACATCCTTTGAGAGACAGGGAGATCTGAAATAAAATCCATGGAAATATGCGTCCAGGGCCTCTTCGGGATCGGCAAGGGCAAAAGCAACCCACTGGCACGAGAACAGCAGGGCTTAGCCCGAGCACAAGTCCCACAGGACTGCACAAAAGAACGCACATCCCGTGACAAAGAAGGCCACCAAAAGGATCTAGCCACCAAATCTCTGGTACCAAAGATTCCAGGATGACCAGCCAACACCGAACAATGAACCTCAGAGATAACTCTACTAGTCCATCTATCAGGGACAAACAGTTTCTCCGCTGGACAACGGTCAGGTCTATCAGCCTGAAACTTCTGCAGCACCCGCCGCAAATCAGGGGAGATGGCAGACAAAATTACCCCCTCTTTGAGAATACCCGCCGGCTCAGGAACACCCGGAGAGTCAGGCACAAAACTCCTTGACAGGGCATCAGCCTTCACATTCTTAGAGCACGGAAGGTACGAAACCACAAAATCAAAACGGGAGAAAAACAGCGACCATCGAGCCTGTCTAGGATTCAACCGTTTGGCAGACTCGAGATAAGTCAAATTCTTGTGATCCGTCAAGACCACCACGCGATGCTTGGCTCCTTCAAGCCAATGTCGCCACTCCTCGAATGCCCACTTCATGGCCAACAACTCTCGATTGCCAACATCATAATTGCACTCAGCAGGCAAGAATTTTCTAGAAAAGAAGGCACATGGTTTCATCACCGAGCCATCAGAACTTCTTTGCGACAAAACAGCCCCTGCTCCAATCTCAGAAGCATCAAGCTCGACCTGAAACGGGAGCGAAACATCTGGCTGGCACAACACAGGGGCAGAAGAAAAACGACGCTTCAACTCCGGAAAAGCCTCTACAGCCGCAGAGGACCAATTGACCACATCAGCACCTTTCTTGGTGAAGTCAGTCAACGGTTTAGCAACACTAGAAAAATTAGCGATCAAGCGACGGTAAAAATTAGCAAAACCCAGGAACTTCTGCAGGCTCTTCACAGATGTCGGCTGAGTCCAATCCTAAATGGCCTGAACTTTAACAGGGTCCATCTCGATAGTAGAAGGAGAAAAAATTAAACCCAAAAATGAAACCTTCTGAACTCCAAAGAGACATTTTGACCCCTTCACAAACAAGGAATTCGCACGAAGGACCTGGAACACCATTCTGACCTGCTTCACATGAGACTCCCAATCATCCGAAAAGACCAAAATATCATCCAAATATACAATCATGAATCTATCCAGGTACTTTCGGAAGATGTCATGCATAAAGGACTGAAACACAGATGGAGCATTAGAAAGCCCGAATGGCATAACCAGGTACTCAAAATGGCCCTCGGGCGTATTAAATGCTGTTTTCCATTCATCGCCCTGTTTAATTCGCACAAGATTATATGCCCCTCGAAGATCTATCTTGGTGAACCAACTAGCCCCCTTAATCCGAGCAAACAAATCAGACAACAGCGGCAAAGGGTACTGAAATTTGACTGTGATCTTATTAAGAAGGCGGTAATCAATACAAGGTCTCAAAGAACCATCCTTCTTGGCCGCAAAAAAGAACCCTGCTCCCAACGGTGATGACGACGGGCGAATATGACCTTTCTCCAAGGATTCCTTTATATAACTCCGCATAGCGGGGTGCTCTGGCACAGATAAATTAAACAGTCGGCCCTTAGGAAACTTACTACCCGGAATCAAATTAATAGCACAATCGCAATCCCTATGAGGAGGTAGGGCACTGGATTTGGGCTCATCAAATACATCCCGGTAATCTGACAAAAACTCAGGGACTTCAGAAGGAGTGGAAGGTGAAATTGACAGCAATGGAACATCACCATGTACCCCCTGACAACCCCAGCCGGACACAGACATAGATTTCCAATCCAATACTGGATTATGGACCTGTAGCCATGGCAACCCCAAAACGACCACATCATGCAGATTATGTAACACCAAAAAGCGAATATCCTCCTGATGTGCAGGAGCCATAAACATAGTCAATTGAGTCCAGTACTGAGGCTTATTCTTGGCCAAAGGCGTAGCATCAATTCCTCTCAATGGAATAGGATACTGCAAGGGCTCCAAGAAAAAACCACAGCGCCTGGCAAACTCCAAGTCCATCAAATTCAGGGCAGCGCCTGAATCCACAAATGCCATAACAGAATAGGACGACAAAGAGCAAATCAGAGTAACGGACAAAAGAAATTTAGACTGTACCGTACCAATGGTGGCAGACCTAGCGAACCGCTTAGTGCGCTTAGGACAATCGGAGATAGCATGAGTGGAATCACCACAATAAAAAACAGCCCATTCCGACGTCTGTGTTCTTGCCGTTCAGCTCTGGTCAAAGTCCTATCACATTGCATAGGCTCAGGCCTATGCTCAGAGAATACCGCCAAATGGTGCACAGCTTTGCGCTCACGCAAGCTGTTGTGAATTCTGTGGCAGAGCTCCCTCCTGTGGTCACAAGTGGTACTTCGGCTGATTCTCTCTGTGAGCTTCTGTTGATGGAGCGAAGTGGTACTGCGGCTTCTGAGTTTCCTCCCTCAGGTGATCTGGTGAGGTCGTTAGGTGCTTCTCTACTTAACTCCACCTAATGCTTTGATCCTGGCTTCCTGTCAATGTTCCAGTGTTGGACTTGCTTTTCCCTGGATCATTCCTGTGGCCTGCTGCTCTGCATAGCTAAGTTCTTCTTTGCTATTTGTTTGCTATTTTTTCTGTCCAGCTTGTCTAATTTGTTGCTGGAAGCTCTGGGACGCAAAGGGTGTACCTCCGTGCCGTTAGTTCGGTACGGAGGGTCTTTTTGCCCCCTTTGCGTGGTTTTCTTTAGGGTTTTGTGTAGACCGCAAAGTTACCTTTTCTATCCTCGATCTGTTAAGAAAGTCAGGCCTCACTTTGCTGAATCTATTTCATCTCTACGTTTGTCTTTTCATCTTAACTCACAGTCATTATATGTGGGGGGCTGCCTTTTCCTTTGGGGTATTTCTCTGAGGCAAGGTAGGCTTATTTTCTGTCTTCAGGCTAGTTAGTTTCTCAGGCTGTGCCGAGTTGCATAGGCAGAGTTAGGCGCAATCCACGGCTGCCTCTAGTGTTGTTTGGAGAGGATTAGGGATTGCGGTCTGCAGAGTTCCCACGTCTCAGAGCTCGTTCTATGATTTTGGGTTATTGTCAGACCACTGTATGTGCTCTGACCGCTATGTCCATTGTAGTACTGAATTGCCTTTCATAACAGTACAGGAAGCCCAAAGTACTAATGATTCTCAATAGAGGGAAAAAAGAAGTTCTGAGACCATTTTTTTTTTCTTTGCACTGTGTTTTGCCTTTTTTTTCCCCTAGACATTTGGGTGGTTCAGTACACAGGTGTAGCGATGGACATTAGAAGTCTGTCTTCATTTGTGGATCAGCTCTCGGCAAGAGTACAAAAGATTCAAGACACTATTGATCAGAAAGCTATGTTGGAACCAAGAATTCCTATTCCTGATTTGTTTTTTGGAGATAGAACTAAGTTTCTGAGTTTCAAAAATAATTGTAAATTATTTCTGGCCTTGAAACCTCGCTCCTCTGGTGATCCAGTTCAACAGGTTTTGATTATTATTTCTTTTTTGCGCGGCGACCCTCAGGACTGGGCATTTTCTCTTGCGCCAGGAGATCCTGCATTGAGTAATATCGATGCGTTTTTACTGGCGCTCAGATTGCTGTACGATGAACCTAATTCAGTGGATCAGGCAGAGAAAAATTTGCTGGCTCTTTGTCAGGGTCAGGATGAGATAGAGGTATATTGTCAGAAATTTAGAAAGTGGTCCGTGCTCACTCAATGGAATTAATCTGCGCTGGCAGCTATGTTCAGAAAGGGTCTCTCTGAAGCCCTTAAGGATGTCATGGTGGGATTTCCTATGCCTGCTGGTTTGAATGAGTCTATGTCTTTGGCAATTAATAATAATAATAATAATAATAATAATAATCTTTATTTTTATATAGCGCTAACATATTCCGCAGCGCTTTACAGTTTTTGCACACATTATCATCGCTGTCCCTGATGGGGCTCACAATCTAGAATCCCTATCAGTATGTCTTTGGAATGTGGGAGGAAACCGGAGTGCCCGGAGGAAACCCACGCAAACACGGAGAGAACATACAAACTCTTTGCAGATGTTGTCTTGGGTGGGATTAGAACCCAGGACCCCAGCGCTGCAAGGCTGCTGTGCTAACCACTGCGCCACCGTGCTGCCCTTTATTCAGATCGGTCGACGCTTGTGTGAGCGTAAATCTGTGCACCATTTGGCGGTATTACCTGAGCTTAAACCTGAGCCTATGCAGTGCGATAGGACTTTGACCAGAGTTAAACGGCAGGAACACAGACGTCTGAATGGGCTGTGTTTTTACTGTGGTGATTCCACTCATGCTATCTCTGATTGTCCTAAGCGCACTAAGCGGTTCGCTAGGTCTGCCACCATTGGTACGGTACAGTCAAAATTTCTTCTGTCCGTTACCTTGATCTGCTCTTTGTCATCGTATTCTGTCATGGCATTTGTGGATTCAGGCGCTGCCCTGAATTTGATGGACTTGGAGTATGCTAAGCGTTGTGGGTTTTTCTTAGAGCCCTTGCAGTGTCCTATTCCATTGAGAGGAATTGATGCCACGCCTTTGGCCAAGAATAAGCCTCAATACTGGACCCAGCTGACCATGTGCATGGCTCCTGCACATCAGGATGTTATTCGCTTTCTGGTGTTGCATAATCTGCATGATGTGGTCGTGTTGGGGTTGCCATGGCTACAAGCCCATAATCCAGTATTAGATTGGAAATCTATGTCGGTGTCCAGCTGGGGTTGTCAGGGGGTACATGGTGATGTTCCATTTCTGTCAATTTCGTCATCCACCCCTTCTGAGGTTCCAGAGTTCTTGTCTGATTACCGGGATGTATTTGATGAGCCTAAGTCCGATGCCCTACCTCCGCATCCCTACCTCTGTGCTATCAATTTGATTCCTGGTAGTAAATTCCCAAAAGGTCGACTGTTTAATTTATCCGTGCCTGAGCACGCCGCTATGCGCAGTTATGTGAAGGAATCCCTGGAGAAGGGGCATATTCGCCCGTCATCGTCACCATTAGGAGCAGGGTTCTTTTTTGTAGCCAAGAAGGATGGTTCGCTGAGACCTTGTATTGATTACCGCCTTCTAAATAAGATCACGGTTAAATTTCAGTACCCCTTGCCGTTGTTATCTGATTTGTTTGCTCGGATTAAGGGGGCTAGTTGGTTCACCAAGATAGATCTTCGTGGTGCGTATAATCTGGTGCGAATCAGGCGAGGAGATGAATGGAAAACTGCATTTAATACGCCCGAGGGTCATTTTGAGTATCTAGTGATGCCATTCGGACTTGCCAATGCTCCATCAGTGTTTCAGTCCTTTATGCATGACATCTTCCGAGAGTACCTGGATAAATTCCTGATTGTGTACTTGGATGACATTTTGATCTTCTCAGATGATTGGGAGTCTCATGTGAAGCAGGTCAGAACAGTTTTTCAGGTCCTGCGTGCTAATTCTTTGTTTGTGAAGGGATCAAAGTGTCTCTTTGGTGTGCAGAAGGTTTCATTTTTGGGGTTCATCTTTTCCCTTCTACTATCGAGATGGATCCTGTTAAGGTCCAAGCCATCCATGATTGGACTCAGCCGACATCTCTGAAAAGTCTGCAAAAGTTCCTGGGCTTTGCTAATTTTTATCGTCGCTTCATCTGCAATTTTTCTAGTATTGCCAAACCATTGACCGATTTGACCAAGAAGGGTGCTGATTTGGTCAATTGGTCTTCTGCTGCTGTGGAAGCTTTTCAAGAGTTGAAGCGTCGTTTTTCTTCTGCCCCTGTGTTGTGTCAACCAGATGTTTCTCTTCCTTTCCAGGTCGAGGATGATGCTTCTGAGATTGGAGCAGGGGCTGTTTTGTCGCAGAGAGGTTCTGATTGCTCAGTGATGAAACCATGCGCTTTTTTTTCCAGGAAGTTTTCGCCTGCTGAGCGAAATTATGATGTGGGCAACCGAGAGTTGCTGGCCATGAAGTGGGCATTCGAGGAGTGGCGTCATTGGCTTGAAGGAGCTAAGCATCGCGTGGTGGTATTGACTGATCATAAGAACTTGACTTATCTTGAGTCTGCTAAGCGGTTGAATCCTAGACAGGCTCGTTGGTCGCTGTTTCTTGCCCGTTTTGACTTTGTGATTTCGTACCTTCCGGGCTCTAAAAATGTGAAGGCGGATGCTCTGTCTAGGAGTTTTGTGCCCGACTCTCTGGGTTTGTCTGAGCCGGCGGGTATCCTCAAGGAAGGAGTAATTGTGTCTGCCATCTCCCCTGATTTGCGGCGGGTGCTGCAAAAATTTCAGGCTAATAAACCTGATCGTTGTCCAGCGGAGAGACTGTTTGTCCCTGATAGGTGGACCAATAAAGTTATCTCTGAGGTTCATTGTTCGGTGTTGGCTGGTCATCCTGGAATCTTTGGTACCAGAGAGTTGGTGGCTAGATCCATTTGGTGGCCGTCTCTGTCGCGGGATGTGCGTATTTTTGTGCAGTCCTGTGGGATTTGTGCTCGGGCTAAGCCCTGCTGTTCTCGTGCCAGTGGGTTGCTTTTGCCCTTGCCGGTCCCGAAGAGGCCTTGGACACATATCTCTATGGATTTTATTTCTGATCTTCCCGTTTCTCAAAAGATGTCAGTCATTTGGGTGGTCTGTGATCGCTTTTCTAAGATGGTCCATCTGGTACCCTTGTCTAAATTGCCTTCCTCCTCTGATTTGGTGCCATTGTTCTTCCAGCATGTGGTTCGTTTACATGGCATTCCAGAGAATATCGTTTCTGACAGAGGTCCCCAGTTTGTTTCAAGGTTTTGGCGAGCCTTTTGTGGTAGGATGGGCATTGACTTGTCTTTTTCCTCGGCTTTCCATCCTCAGACTAATGGCCAGACCGAACGAACCAATCAGACCTTGGAAACATATCTGAGATGCTTTCTTTCTGCCGATCAGGATGACTGGGTGTCCTTTTTGCCTTTGGCTGAGTTCGCCCTTAATAATCCGGCCAGCTCGGCTACCTTGGTTTCGCCATTTTTCTGCAATTCTGGGTTCCATCCTCGTTTCTCTTCAGGACAGGTTGAGTCTTCGGACTGTCCTGGTGTGGATACTGTGGTGGACAGGTTGCAGCAGATTTGGACTCATGTAGTGGACAATTTGACTTTGTCCCAGGAGAAGGCTCAACGTTTCGCTAATCGCAGACGCCGTGTGGGTCCCCGACTTCGTGTTGGGGATCTGGTTTGGTTATCTTCTCGTCATATTCCTATGAAGGTTTCCTCTCCTAAGGTTAAACCTCGTTTCATTGGTACGTATAGGATTTCTGAGGTTCTTAATCCTGTGTCTTTTCGTCTGACCCTTCCAGATTCTTTTTCCATACATAACGTATTCCATAGGTCATTGTTGCGGAGATGCGTGGCACCTATGGTTCCATCTGTTGATCCTCCTGCCCCGGTTTTGGTGGAGGGGGAGTTGGAGTATATTGTGGAGAAGATTTTGGATTCTCGTGTTTCTAGACGGAAACTCCAGTATCTGATTAAATGGAAGGGTTATGCTCAGGAAGATAATTCCTGGGTTTTTGCCTCTGATGTTCATGCTCCCGATCTTGTTCGTGCCTTTCATGTGGCTCATCCTGGTCGGCCTGGGGGCTCTGGTGAGGGTTCGGTGACCCCTCCTCAAGGGGGGGGTACTGTTGTGAATTCTGTGGCAGAGCTCCCTCCTGTGGTCACAAGTGGCACTTCGGCTGATTCTCTCTGTGAGCTTCTGTTGGTGGAGGGAAGTGGTACTGCGGCTTCTGAGTTTCCTCCCTCAGGTGATCTGGTGAGGTCGTTAGGTGCTTCTCTACTTAACTCCACCTAATGCTTTGATCCTGGCTTCCTGTCAATGTTCCAGTGTTGGACTTGCTTTTCCCTGGATCATTCCTGTGGCCTGCTGCTCTGCATAGCTAAGTTCTTCTTTGCTATTTGTTTGCTATTTTTTCTGTCCAGCTTGTCTAATTTGTTGCTGGAAGCTCTGGGACGCAAAGGGTGTACCTCCGTGCCGTTAGTTCGGTACGGAGGGTCTTTTTGCCCCCTTTGCGTGGTTTTCTTTAGGGTTTTGTGTAGACCGCAAAGTTACCTTTTCTATCCTCGATCTGTTAAGAAAGTCGGGCCTCACTTTGCCGAATCTATTTCATCTCTACGTTTGTCTTTTCATCTTAACTCACAGTCATTATATGTGGGGGGTTGCCTTTTCCTTTGGGGTATTTCTCTGAGGCAAGGTAGGCTTATTTTCTGTCTTCAGGCTAGTTAGTTTCTCAGGCTGTGCCGAGTTGCATAGGCAGAGTTAGGCGCAATCCACGGCTGCCTCTAGTGTTGTTTGGAGAGGATTAGGGATTGCGGTCTGCAAAGTTCCCACGTCTCAGAGCTCGTTCTATGATTTTGGGTTATTGTCAGACCACTGTATGTGCTCTGACCGCTATGTCCATTGTAGTACTGAATTGCCTTTCATAACAGCAAGCGCCGATCGATCTGAATGGCCAAGAACATAGACTCATTCAGACCAGCAGGCGTGGGAATTCCCACCATGACATCCTTAAGGGCTTCAGAAAGACCCTTTCTGAAAATTGCCGCCAGGGCACACTCATTCCACTGAGTAAGCACAGACCACTTTCTAAACTTCTGACAATACACCTCCGCTTCATCCTGACCCTGACACAAAGCCAGCAAGATTTTCTCTGCCTGATCCACTGAATTTCGATCATCATAAAGCAATCCAAGCGCCAGAAAAAACGCATCTACATCACGCAATGCAGGATCTCCTGGCGCAAGGGAAAATGCCCAGTCTTGAGGGTCACCACGCAACAAAGAAATAATAATTTTTACTTGTTGAACGGGGTCACCAGATGAGCGGGGTTTCAAAGCCAGAAACAGTTTACAATTATTTTTGAAATTCAGGAACTTAGATCTATCCCCAGAAAACAAATCAGGAATTGGAATTCTAGGCTCTAACATCGGATTCTGAACCACAAAATCTTGAATGTTTTGTACCCTTGCAGTGAGATGATCTACACAAGAGGACAGACCTTGAATGTCCATATCTACACCTGTGTCCTGAACCACCCAGAGGTTAAGGGGAAAAGAAAGACAAAACACACTGCAGAGAAAAAAAAATGGTCTCAGAACTTCTCTTATCCCTCTATTGAGATGCATTAATACTTTGGGCCAGCTGTACTATTATGGACCTGGTGGTTAGGAGCACCTGGAACGACCTGATGGTTAAACTCACACAGGACAAGCTCTGGGAAGTGGGAGCTCTGCTGACCGCAACCCCTAATCCTATCACACAACTAGAAATAGCCGTGGAGCGTACCTAACTCGGCCTAGATGCCTCTTCACAGCCTAAGAGCTAACTAGCCCTAGAGATAGAAAATAAAGCCTACCTTGCCTCAGAGAAATTCCCCAAAGGAAAAGGCAGCCCCCCCACATATATTGACTATGAGTTAAAATGAAAGTCACAAACACAGAAATGAAACAGGTTTCAGCAAAGGGAGGCCAGACTTACTAAACAGACAGAGGATAGTAAGAATAAACTACGTCACCTGTGGAAGGAACCTCAGAAGCAGCAGCTCCACTCACAGCCACCAGAGGGAGTCCATGGACAGAACTCGCCGAAGTACCATTCATGACCACAGGAGGGAGTTCGATAACAGAATTCACAACAGTGTACGCAAACTTGTGGTGAATTTAAATCTCCCTTTATAGGTGTGTGAGACTGGAGGGAAAATCAGGCCCACTGTATAACAGTACGCAGCTTCAGTGGCAGACATTGGCTGACAGATATGCCACTAACAGGACTGACGCAGATGCACACACTGGCAATAACAATCTCCCCCTTTTTTATACGGGAGACTAGTGAATAAATCAGGCCCACTGTTGAACAGTATATTTTCTGTGGCAGAAAATGACAGACAGATGCCACAGACAGGACTGGCACAGATGCAGATTTGCCAATATTAATCTCCCCTTTTTTATTTTTTCTGGGAGACTAGTGAATAAATCTGGCCCACTGTTGAACAGTATATTTTCTGTGGCAGAAAATGACAGACAGATACCACAGACAGGACTGGCACAGATGCAGATTTGCCAATATTAATCTCCCCCTTTTTTATTTTTTTTCTGGGAGACTAGTGAATAAATCTGGCCCACTGTTGAACAGTATATTTTCTGTGGCAGAAAATGACAGACAGATGCCACAGACAGGACTGGCACAGATGCAGATTTGCCAATATTAATCTCCCTCTTTTTATTTTCTGGGAGACTAGTGAATAAATCTGGCCCACTGTATTACAGTATATTTTCTGTGGCAGAAAATGACAGACAGATGCCACAGACAGGACTGGCACAGATGCAGATTTGCCAATATTAATCTCCCCCTTTTTTATTTTTTTCTGGGAGACTAGTGAATAAATCTGGCCCACTGTTGAACAGTATATTTTCTGTGGCAGAGAATGACAGACAGATACCACAGACAGGACTGGCACAGATGCAGATTTGCCAATATTAATCTCCCCCTTTTTTTCTGGGAGACTAGTGAATAAATCTGGCCCACTGTTGAACAGTATATTTTCTGTGGCAGAGAATGACAGACAGATACCACAAACAGGACTGGCACAGATGCAGATTTGCCAATATTAATCTCCCCCTTTTTTATTTTTTTTCTGGGAGACTAGTGAATAAATCTGGCCCACTGTTGAACAGTATATTTTCTGTGGCAGAAAATGACAGACAGATGCCACAGACAGGACTGGCACAGATGCAGATTTGCCAATATTAATCTCCCCCTTTTTTATTTTTTTCTGGGAGACTAGTGAATAAATCTGGCCCACTGTTGAACAGTATATTTTCTGTGGCAGAAAATGACAGACAGATACCACAGACAGGACTGGCACAGATGCAGATTTGCCAATATTAATATCCCCCTTTTTATTTTTTTTCTGGGAGACTAGTGAATAAATCTGGCCCACTGTTGAACAGTATATTTTCTGTGGCAGAAAATGACAGACAGATGCCACAGACAGGACTGGCACAGATGCAGATTTGCCAATATTAATCTCCCTCTTTTTATTTTCTGGGAGACTAGTGAATAAATCTGGCCCACTGTATTACAGTATATTTTCTGTGGCAGAAAATGACAGACAGATGCCACAGACAGGACTGGCACAGATGCAGATTTGCCAATATTAATCTCCCCCTTTTTTATTTTTTTCTGGGAGACTAGTGAATAAATCTGGCCCACTGTTGAACAGTATATTTTCTGTGGCAGAGAATGACAGACAGATACCACAGACAGGACTGGCACAGATGCAGATTTGCCAATATTAATCTCCCCCTTTTTTTCTGGGAGACTAGTGAATAAATCTGGCCCACTGTTGAACAGTATATTTTCTGTGGCAGAAAATGACAGACAGATGCCACAGACAGGACTGGCACAGATGCAGATTTGCCAATATTAATCTCCCCCTTTTTTATTTTTTTCTGGGAGACTAGTGAATAAATCTGGCCCACTGTTGAACAGTATATTTTCTGTGGCAGAAAAAGACAGACAGATGCCACAGACAGGACTGGCACAGATGCAGATTTGCCAATATTAATCTCCCCCTTTTTTATTTTTTTCTGGGAGACTAGTGAATAAATCTGGCCCACTGTATAACAGTATATTTCTGTGGCAGAAAATGAGTGACAGATACCACAGACAGGACTGGCACAGATGCAGATTTGCCAATTTTAATCTCCCCCTTTTTTTTATATGGGAGACCAGTGAATCAATCAGGCCCACTGTATTACAGTATAGTTTCTGTGGCAGAAAATTACTGACAGAGACACCGCAGACAGGACTGGCGCAGATGCACTGATTGGCAATATAAATTTCCTTTTTAGGTGTGGGACAGTGCAGAAAAATACAGGCCCACTGTTTTACACTACACAGTTTCAGGGGCAGAAAGTGGCTTGAAGATATATATATAAAAAAGGGACTGTACTACAATTACTATCTCCCTACAATAATCTCAGAAAAGTATGGCAGGCAGCAATAAAAAGGACTGCTGCACACAAAAGTGTGGACAAACAAACAAGATAGCTGTGCAGAAAGGAAGGAGCAACAGGATTTGTGCTTTGAAAAAAGCAGTTGGTTTGCACTGCGGCGTACAAACAGCAATGCAGCTATCAGGGAGCCTTCTAGGGCAGCCCAATAAGCTACAGAGCTGATGAAGAAAAATCTAGCCTCCACCTCCAAAGAAAAGGTGGTGTTGGACAGTGGAAATCGCTACAGCACAAGCGGTTTGGGGGTTGATGTACCCTGCCTAACGATATCCCTGCTTCTGACAAAGCGGCAGCAACCTCTCCCTATGCTCAGATCAGCAGCAGTAAGATGGCGGTCGGCGTGCTCGCCCCTTTATAGCCCCAGTGACGCCGCAGAAAGCAAGCCAATCACTGCCATGCCCTTCTCTAAGATGGTGGGGACCAGGACCCATGTCATCACGCTGCCCACACTCTGCGTCCACCTTCATTGGCTGAGAAATGGCGCTGAATGCGTCATATGAAACGCGACTTTGGCGCGAAGATCGCGTACCGCATGGCCGATCCCACGCTGGGATCGGATCGGGTTTCATGAAACCCGACTTTGCCAAAAGTCGGTGACTTATGAAAATGACCGATCCGTTTCGCTCAACCCTATTGAGAAGTTTCTGGATTTTCTTCTTTGTTCCTCAGTTTGTCAGGGCATACCTTAACCCCTTTACCCCCAAGGGTGGTTTGCACGTTCATGACCAGGCCATTTTTTACAATTCTGACCACTGTCCCTTTATGAGGTTATAACTCTGGAACGCTTGAACGGATCTTGGCGATTCTGACAATGTTTTCTCGTGACATATTGTACTTCATGATAGTTATAACATTTCTTTGATATTACCTGCGTTTATTTGTGAAAAAAATGGAAATTTGGCGAAGATTTTGAAAATTTTGCAATTTTCCAACTTTGAAATTTTATGCAATTAAATCACGGAGATATGTCGACAAAATACTTAATAAGTAACATTTCCCACATGTTTACTTTACATCAGCACAATTTTGGAACCAAAAATTTTTTTTTGTTAGGGAGTTATAAGGGTTAAAAGTTGACCAGCAATTTCTAATTTTTACAACACCAATATTTTTTAGGGACCACATCACATTTGAAGTTATTTTGAGGGGTCTATATGATAGAAAATAACCAAGTGTGACACCATTCTAAAAACTGCACCCCTCAAGGTGCTCAAAACCACATTCAAGAAGTTTATTAACCCTTCAGGTGTTTTACAGGAATTTTTGGAATGTTTAAATAAAAATGAACATTTAACTTTTTTCACAAAAATTTACTTCAGCTCCAATTTGTTTTATTTTACCAAGGGTAAAAGGAGAAAATGGACCCCAAAAGTTGTTGTACAATTTGTCCTGAGTATGCTGATACCCCATATGTGGGGGTAAACCACTGTTTGGGCGCATGGCAGAGCTCGGAAGGGAAGGAGCGCCATTTGACTTTTCAATGCAAAATTGACTGGAATTGAGATGGGACGCCATGTTGCGTTTGGAGAGCCCCTGATGTGCCTAAATATTGAAACCCCCCACAAGTTTCACCATTTTGGAAAGTAGACCCCCTAAGGAACTTATTTAGATGTGTGGTAAGCACTTTGATCCACCAAGTGCTTTACAGAAGTTTATAATGCAGAGCCGTAAAAATAAAAAATCATATTTTTTCACAAAAATGATCTTTTCGCCACCAATTTTTTATTTTGCCAAGGGTAAGAGAAGAAAATGGACCCCAAAACTTATTGCACAATTTGTCCTGAATATGCTGATACCCCATATGTGGGTGTAAACCACTGTTTGGGCGCATGGCAAAGCTTGGAAGGGAAGGAGCGCCATTTGACTTTTCAATGCAAAATTGACTGGAATTGAGATGGGACACCATGCTGCGTTTGGAGAGCCCCTGATGTGCGTAAACATTGAAACCCCCCACGAGTGACACCATTCTGGAAAGTAGTTGGAGCGCCCCCAGACACAGTTGCCCCCTATGTCTTCTTAGGTGTTTAGGTGAGACAGCCAACCTATAATTAACTGCCCTGCGGAGTTTGAAGTAAAGCGTAGAGTCAGTTACTCCCTCGGTGTTCCGGCCACCGGCTACGCGCCTCAGTAGGATGTTGCCTCAGTCTCACGGCACGACTCCTACTGGTTCTCCTTTGTGCTTGATCTCGTTTCTCACTGTTCAACAATATCCTTCGCTTCGACTCTCTTTCTTAGGATACCGCCGCGGGGTGTGCAGGCGCGGTTCCGTAACGTTCTGCTCTGTTCGCTAGGCACCTGCCAGGTTCCCACGCCTGACAGGGACCCCCCTGTGTCTTCTCCCTGCAACACCCCCTGCCACGGGATGTTGCCTGAATCCAACCCAGTCATCTTCTGACTAACTTCCTATCCAACCCCTAGTTTTACCAGTGTGAGGAGTGACCCAATAAATAAAGCCTTTTGCTCCCCCTTGTGGCCGGAGTGTGAAGTGTAATGTGTGCTGGTGATACCTGGTCAGTAGAATTCCTTCAGTGACATCAGACGTACCATCACTCCCCTTAGTGGCAGAGTGTCATACTGCAACGACCAGATCTCTGGGGTGCTGCATAGACCCCTTAAGGAACTTATCTAGATGTGTAGTGAGCATTTTGACCCAACAAGTGCTTCACAGAAGTTTATAATGCAGAGCCGTAAAAATAAAAAATCATATTTTTTCACAAAAATGATCTTTTTGCCCCCAATTTTTTATTTTCCCAAGGGTAAGAGAAGAAATTGGACCCCAAAAGTTGTTGTCCAATTTGTCCTGAGTACGCTGATACCCGAAATGTGTGGGTAAACGACTGGGCGCATGGCAGAGCTCGGAAAAGAAGGAGCGCCATTTAACTTTTCAATGCAAAATTGACTGGAATTGAGATGGGACACCATGTCGCGTTTGGAGAGCCCCTGATGTGCCCAAACATTAAAACCCCCTTCAAGTGACACCATTTTGGAAAGTAGACCCCCTAAGGAACTTATCTATATGTGTTTTAAGAGCTTTGAACCCTCAAGTGTTTCACTACAGTTTATAATGCAGAGCCGCGAAAATAAAAATTCCTTTTTTCTTCACAAAAATGATTTTTTTAGCCCCCAGTTTTGTATTTTAACAAGGGTAACAGGATAAATTGGACCCCAAAAGTTTGTCCTGAGTACGCTGATACCCCATATGTGGAGGGAACCCCTGTTTGGGCGCATGGCAGAACTCGGAAGGGAAGGAGCGCCATTTGGAATGCAGACTTAGATGGATTGGTCTGCAGGCGTCACGTTGCTTTTGCAGAGCCCCTGATGTACCCAAACAGTAGAAACCCCCCACAAGTGACCCCATATTGGAAACTAGACCTCCCAAGGAACTTATCTAGATGTGTTGTGAGAACTTTGAACCCCCAAGTGTTTCACTACAGTTTACAATGCAGAGCCGTGAAAATAAAAAATCTTTTTTTCCCACAAAAATGATTTTTAGCCCCCCAAATTTTTATTTTCCCAAGGGTAACAAGAGAATTTGGACCCCAAAAGTTGTTGTCCAACCTGTCCCGAGTATGCGGATTCCTCATATGTTAGGATAAACCCCTGTTTGTGCGCACAGGAGAGCTCGGAAGGGAAGGAGCACTGTTTTACTTTTTCAACGCAGAATTGGCTGGAATTGAGATCGGACGCCATGTCGCGTTTGGAGAGCCCCTGATGTGCCTAAACAGTGGAAACCCCCAATTCTAACAGAAACCCTTATCCAAACATACCCCTAACCCTAATCCCAACAGTAACCCTAACCACACCCCTAACCCTGACACACCCCTAACTCTAATCCAAACCCTAATCCCAACCGTAAATGTAATCCAAACCCTAACTTTAGCCCCAACCCTAACCCTAACTTTAGCCCCAACCCTAACCCTAACTTTAGCCCCAACCCTAACTTTAGCTCCAACCCTAACCCTAACTTTAGCCCCAACTTTAACCCTAACTTTAGCCCCAACCCTAACCCTGACTTTAGCTCCAACCCTAGCCCCAACCCTAACCCTAGCCCTAACTCTAGCCCTAACCCTACAGCTAGCCCTAACCCTAGCCCTAATGGGAAAATGGAAATAAATACATTTTTTTTAATTTTATTATTTTTCCCTAACTAGGGGGGTGATGAAGGGGGGTTTGAGTTACTTTTATAGCGTTTTTTATAGCGGATTTTTATGATTGACAGCTGTCACACACTAAAAGGCGCTTTTTATAGCAAAAAAGTTTTCGCGTCTCCACATTTTAAGACCTATAATTTTCCCATATTTTGGTCCACAGAGTCATGTGAGGTCTTGTTTTTGCGGGACGAGTTGACGTTTTTATTGGTAACATTTTCTGACACGTGACAGTTTTTGATCGCTTTTTATTCCGATGTTTGTGAGGCTGTTGTGAATTCTGTGGCTGAATTCACTCCTGTGGTCACAAGTGGTACTGCAGTTTCTGAGCTTTCTCCCTCAGGTGTTCTGGTGAGCTCGTTAACTGCTTCATTACTTAACTCCGCCTGATGCTGCTATCCTTGCTCCTTGTCAATGTTTCAGTGTTGGATCTGAGCTTCTCCTGATTGTTCCTGTGACCTGCTGCTCTGTATAGCTAAGTGCTTTTTGCTTTTTTGTTGCTTTTTTTCTGTCCAGCTTGTCTTTTGTTTTGCTGGAAGCTCTGAGACGCAAAGGGTGTACCGCCGTGCCGTTAGTTCGGCACGGTGGTTTTTTTTTGCCCCCTTTGCGTGGTTTTGCTTTAGGGTTTTTTGTAGACTGCAAAGTTCGCTTTACTGTCCTCGCTCTGTCCTAGAATATCGGGCCCCACTTTGCTGAATCTATTTCATCCCTACGTTTTGTCTTTTCATCTTACTCACAGTCATTATATGTGGGGGGCTGCCTTTTCCTTTGGGGAATTTCTCTGGGGCAAGTCAGGCCTATTTTTCTATCTTCAGGCTAGCTAGTTTCTTAGGCTGTGCCGAGTTGCCTAGGTAGTTGTTAGGCGCAATCCACAGCCGCTTTTAGTTGTGTTTAGGATAGGATCAGGTGTGCAGTCTACAGAGTTTCCACGTCTCAGAGCTCGTTCTTGTATTTTTGGGTATTTGTCAGATCACTGTGTGCGCTCTGATCGCTAAGCACACTGTGTTTCTGGATTGCCTTCATAACACCTGTCATTAGCAAACATAACAGTACAAGGAGCCCAAACTAATGATTCTCAATAGAGGGAAAGAAAAAGTTCTGACATCATTTTTTTTTTTCTGCTCTGTGTTCACTTTTTTTTTTTCCCCTAGACATTTGGGTGATTCTGGACACAGGTGTGGACATGGATATTCAGGGTCTGTGCTCTTCAATGGATAATCTCGTTATAAATGTACAAAAAATTCAAGATACTATTGATCAGAAATCTATGTTAGAACCAAGAATTCCTATTCCTGATTTGTTTTTTGGAGATAGAACTAAGTTTCTAAGTTTCAAAAATAATTGTAAGCTATTTCTGGCCTTGAAACCTCATTCTTCTGGTAATCCTATTCAACAGGTTTTGATTATTATTTCTTTTTTGCGCGGCGACCCTCAAGACTGGGCATTTTCTCTTGCGCCAGGAGACCCTGCATTGAGTAGTGTCGATGCGTTTTTCCTGGCGCTCGGATTGCTGTACGATGAGCCTAATTCAGTGGATCAGGCTGAGAAAAATTTGCTGGCTTTGTGCCAGGGTCAGGATGATATAGAAGTATATTGTCAGAAATTTAGGAAATGGTCAGTACTCACTCAGTGGAATGAATCTGCGCTGGCAGCTTTGTTCAGAAAGGGTCTCTCTGAGGCTCTTAAGGATGTCATGGTGGGATTTCCTATGCCTGCTGGTTTGAATGAGTCTTTGTCTTTGGCCATTCAGATCGGTCGATGCTTGCGCGAGCGTAAATCTGTGCACCATTTGGCGGTACTGCCTGAGGTTAAACCTGAGCCTATGCAGTGCGATAGGACTATGACTAGAGTTGAACGGCAGGAATACAGACGTCTGAATGGTCTGTGTTTCTACGGTGGTGATTCCACTCATGCTATTTCTGATTGTCCTAAGCGCACTAAGCGGTCCGCTAGGTCTGCCGTCATTGGTACTGTACAGTCCAAATTCCTTCTGTCCATTACCTTGATATGCTCTTTGTCGTCGTTTTCTGTCATGGCGTTTGTGGATTCGGGCGCTGCCCTGAATCTGATGGATTTGGATTATGCTAAACCTTGTGGGTTTTTCTTGGAGCCTTTGCGGTGTCCTATTCCATTGAGAGGAATTGATGCTACACCTTTGGCCAAGAATAAACCTCAATACTGGGCCCAGCTGACCATGTGCATGGCTCCTGCACATCAGGAAGTTATTCGCTTTCTGGTGTTGCATAATCTGCATGATGTGGTCGTGTTGGGGTTGCCATGGCTACAAACCCATAATCCAGTATTGGATTGGAATTCCATGTCGGTATCCAGCTGGGGTTGTCAGGGGGTACATGGTGATGTTCCATTTTTGTCGATTTCGTCATCCACCCCTTCTGAGGTCCCAGAGTTCTTGTCTGATTATCAGGATGTATTTGAAGAGCCCAAGTCCGATGCTCTACCTCCGCATAGGGATTGTGATTGTGCTATCAATTTGATTCCTGGTAGTAAATTCCCTAAAGGTCGATTATTTAATTTATCCGTGCCCGAACACGCCGCTATGCGCAGTTATGTGAAGGAATCCCTGGAGAAGGGACATATTCGCCCATCGTCATCACCACTGGGAGCAGGGTTCTTCTTTGTAGCCAAGAAGGATGGTTCGCTGAGACCGTGTATTGATTACCGCCTTCTTAATAAGATCACTGTTAAATTTCAGTATCCCTTGCCATTGTTATCTGACTTGTTTGCTCGGATTAAGGGGGCTAGTTGCTTCACTAAGATAGATCTTCGTGGTGCGTATAATCTGGTGAGAATCAGGCAAGGAGATGAATGGAAAACTGCATTCAATACGCCCGAGGGTCATTTTGAGTATCTAGTGATGCCGTTCGGACTTGCCAATGCTCCATCTGTGTTTCAGTCTTTTATGCATGACATCTTCCGTGAGTATCTGGATAAATTCCTGATTGTTTACTTGGATGACATTTTGATCTTCTCAGATGATTGGGAGTCTCATGTGAAGCAGGTCAGAATGGTTTTTCAGGTCCTGCGTGCTAACTCTTTGTTTGTGAAGGGATCAAAGTGTCTCTTCGGTGTGCAGAAAGTTTCATTTTTGGGGTTCATCTTTACCCCTTCTACTATCGAGATGGATCCAGTTAAGGTCCAAGCCATCCAGGATTGGATTCAGCCGACATCTCTGAAAAGTCTGCAAAAGTTCCTGGGCTTTGCTAATTTTTATCGTCGCTTCATCTGTAATTTTTCTAGCATTGCCAAACCATTGACCGATTTGACCAAGAAGGGTGCTGATTTGGTTAATTGGTCTTCTGCTGCTGTGGAAGCTTTTCAGGAGTTGAAGCGTCGTTTTTGTTCTGCCCCTGTGTTGTGTCAGCCAGATGTTTCTCTTCCGTTCCAGGTCGAGGTTGATGCTTCTGAGATTGGAGCAGGGGCGGTTTTGTCACAGAGAGGTTCTGATTGCTCAGTGATGAAACCATGTGCTTTCTTTTCCAGGAAGTTTTCGCCCGCTGAGCGTAATTATGATGTGGGCAATCGAGAGTTGCTGGCCATGAAGTGGGCATTCGAGGAGTGGCGTCATTGGCTTGAAGGAGCTAAGCATCGCGTGGTGGTATTCACTGATCATAAGAACTTGACTTATCTCGAGTCTGCCAAGCGCTTGAATCCTAGACAGGCCCGTTGGTCGTTATTTTTTGCCCGCTTCGACTTTGTGATTTCGTACCTTCCGGGCTCTAAAAATGTGAAGGCGGATGCTCTGTCTAGGAGTTTTGTGCCCGACTCTCCGGGTTTATCTGAGCCAGCGGGTATCCTCAAGGAAGGAGTCATTGTGTCTGCCATCTCCCCTGATTTGCGGCGGGTGCTGCAAAAATTTCAGGCGAATAAACCTGATCGTTGTCCAGCAGAGAAACTGTTCGTCCCTGATAGGTGGACTAATAAACTTATCTCTGAACTTCATTGTTCGGTGTTGGCTGGTCATCCTGGAATCTTTGGTACCAGAGAGTTAGTGGCTAGATCCTTCTGGTGGCCATCTCTGTCACGGGATGTACGTACTTTTGTGCAGTCCTGTGGGGTTTGTGCTAGGGCTAAGCCCTGCTGTTCTCGTGCCAGTGGGTTGCTTTTGCCCTTGCCGGTCCCAAAGAGGCCTTGGACACATATTTCGATGGATTTCATTTCTGACCTTCCCGTTTCTCAAAAGATGTCAGTCATTTGGGTGGTCTGTGATCGCTTTTCTAAAATGGTCCATCTGGTGCCCTTGGCTAAATTGCCTTCCTCCTCTGATTTGGTACCTTTGTTCTTTCAGCATGTGGTTCGGTTGCATGGCATTCCTGAGAATATTGTTTCTGACAGAGGTTCCCAGTTTGTTTCAAGGTTCTGGCGAGCCTTTTGTGGTAGGATGGGCATTGACCTATCCTTTTCCTCGGCTTTCCATCCTCAGACTAATGGCCAGACCGAACGAACCAATCAGACCTTGGAAACATATCTGAGATGTTTTGTTTCTGCAGACCAGGATGATTGGGTGTCCTTTTTTGCCGTTGGCTGAGTTCGCCCTTAATAATCGGGCCAGCTCGGCTACCTTGGTTTCTCCATTTTTTTGCAATTCTGGGTTCCATCCTCGTTTCTCTTCAGGACAGGTTGAGTCTTCGGACTGTCCTGGTGTGGATTCTGTGGTGGATAGGTTGCAGCAGATCTGGACTCAGGTAGTGGACAATTTGATCTTGTCCCAGGAGAAAGCTCAACTTTTCGCTAATCGCAGACGCCGTGTGGGTCCCCGACTTCGTGTTGGGGATCTGGTTTGGTTATCTTCTCGTCACATTCCTATGAAGGTTTCCTCTCCTAAATTTAAACCTCGTTTTATTGGTCCGTATAGGATTTCTGAGGTTCTCAATCCTGTGTCTTTTCGTTTGACCCTCCCAGACTCCTTTTCCATACATAATGTATTCCATAGGTCGTTGTTGCGGAGATACGTGGCACCTATGGTTCCATCTGTTGAGCCTCCTGCCCCGGTTTTGGTGGAGGGGGAATTGGAGTATATTGTGGAGAAGATTTTGGATTCTCGTGTTTCTAGACGGAAACTCCAGTATCTGGTTAAATGGAAGGGTTATGCTCAGGAAGATAATTCCTGGGTTTTTGCCTCTGATGTTCATGCTTCCGATCTTGTTCGTGCCTTTCATGCGGCTCGTCCTGGTCGGCCTGGGGGCTCTGGTGAGGGTTCGGTGACCCCTCCTCAAGGGGGGGTACTGTTGTGAATTCTGTGGCTGAATTCACTCCTGTGGTCACAAGTGGTACTGCAGTTTCTGAGCTTCCTCCCTCAGGTGTTCTGGTGAGCTCGTTAACTGCTTCATTACTTAACTCCGCCTGATGCTGCTATCCTTGCTCCTTGTCAATGTTTCAGTGTTGGATCTGAGCTTCTCCTGATTGTTCCTGTGACCTGCTGCTCTGTATAGCTAAGTGCTTTTTGCATATTTGTTGCTTTTTTTCTGTCCAGCTTGTCTTTTGTTTTGCTGGAAGCTCTGAGACGCAAAGGGTGTACCGCCGTGCCGTTAGTTCGGCACGGTGGGTTTTTTTTGCCCCCTTTGCGTGGTTTTGCTTTAGGGTTTTTTGTAGACTGCAAAGTTCGCTTTACTGTCCTCGCTCTGTCCTAGAATATCGGGCCCCACTTTGCTGAATCTATTTCATCCTTACGTTTTGTCTTTTCATCTTACTCACAGTCATTATATGTGGGGGGCTGCCTTTTCCTTTGGGGAATTTCTCTGGGGCAAGTCCGGCCTATTTTTCTATCTTCAGGCTAGCTAGTTTCTTAGGCTGTGCCGAGTTGCCTAGGTAGTTGTTAGGCGCAATCCACAGCCGCTTTTAGTTGTGTTTAGGATAGGATCAGGTGTGCAGTCTACAGAGTTTCCACGTCTCAGAGCTCGTTCTTGTATTTTTGGGTATTTGTCAGATCACTGCGCTCTGATCGCTAAGCACACTGTGTTTCTGGATTGCCTTCATAACACCTGTCATTAGCAAACATAACAGAGGCAGAATGACCAAAAACCAGCTATTCATGAATTTCTTTTGGGGGAGGCGTTTATACCGTTCCGCATTTGGTAAAATGGATAAAGCCTTTTTATTCTTCGGGTCAGTACGATTACAGTGATATCTAATTTATATCATTTTTGTATGTTTTTGCGCTTTTACACAATAAAAACTATTTTATAGAAAAAATAATTATTTTGGCATCGCTTTATTCTCAGGACTATAACTTTTTTATTTTTTTCCTGATGATGCTGTATGGTGGCTCGTTTTTTGCGGGACAAGATGACATTTTCAGCGGTACCATGGTTATTTATATCCGTCTTTTTGATCGCGTGTTATTCCACTTTTTGTTTGGCGGTATGATAATAAAGCGTTGTTTTTTGCCTCTTTTTTTTTTTCCTTACGGTGTTTACTGAAGGGGTTAACTTGTGGGACAGTTTTATACGTTGGGTCGTTACGGACGCGGCGATTCTAAATATGTGTACTTTTATTGTTTTTTTTTTTTTTTGATTAGATAAAGAAATGTATTTATGGGAATAATATATATTTTTTCTTTATTTAGGAATTTTTTTTTTATTTTTTTTTTACACATGTGGAAATTTTTTTTTAACTTTTTTATTTTGTCCCAGGGGGGGGGGACGACATCACAGATCACTGATCTGATAGTCTGCACAGCACTCTGTCAGATCAGCGATCTGACTTACAGCACTGCAGGCTTACCAAGCGTCTGCTCTGAGCAGGCACTTGGTAAGCCACCTCCCTCCCTGCAGGACCCGGATGTCGCGGCCATTTTGAATCCGGACCTGCTGCAGGGAGGAAAGGTAAGAGACCCTCGCAGCAACGCGATCATATTGCGTTGCTCTGGGGGTCTGAGGTAAGCCCGCAGGGAGCCCCCTCCATGCGCGATGCTTCCCTGTACCGCCGGCACACTGCGATCATGTTTGATCGCGGTGTGTCGGGGGTTAATGTGCCGGGGGTGGTCCGTGACCGCTCCTGGCACATAGTGCTGGATGTCAGCTGCGATAGTCAGCTGACACCCGGCCGCGATCGGCCTCGCTCCCCCCGTGAGCGCGGCCGATCGCTATGACGTACTATCCCGTCGGTGGTCATACGGGCCCTCCCCACCTCAACGGGATAGTACGTCATATGTCAGAAAGGGGTTAAGGTGATCTCTGGATACCATAGTTGAAGTTTCTCCTCCATCTTTACAAGGCATACTTTTGTATTGTCAAAGTTGGATGGTAAGATAGTATATGGTTCTGTTTCCCACTGGTCATTGAGTTTGTGCATTCTTCTCTTACACTTTAGCACTTGTTCACCTGGTGACAAGGGAATTGCAGGGGCACGTTGGTTATAGTCTCTCTCTTTTGTTTTTGTCTTGCCTGGGACAAGCTTCTTTCTACACCCTCTTGTACTTGGCCATATTTCTGTTGTCACTCAGTATCCCAATCTGCATCTGGTGAGGTAGTTTCTGGTGTTAGGACTCCCATGTCTAGATCAACAGGTAATTTGCTAGATCTTCCTCTCATCAGGTAGGCTGGAGTGCAATTGGTGGAATTCACTGGGATGTGATTGTACAGCTCTACCAAGTCTGGCAACATCTCTGGCCATAAGTTTCTTTCATGCAAAGGCAAGGTTTTCAGTAAGTCAATCACCACTTGGTTCATCTTTTCACACATACCATTGATTTGTTGGTGGTACAGTGTTGTTTTGATTTTCTTGCATCCGAACAGGTTGCAAAACTCTTGAAACACTTCCGCTTCAAAGGCTTAGGACAGGCAGGAGCGAGCCGCCCCCTCCCCCCACGGCTAAGCGAAGGCCAGCATGACAATGGGTTGGAGAGGAGGGGGTGGGGCTGAAAGGGTTAACAGTATAGGGGGCGGGGGAGATAGTTGAAGAGAGGGTTAGGGAAGTGTCAGGGGGCGGGGGCCGGTCAGTTCCCGCTCACCAGCACTGAAAGCAGCAGCATGTCAGGTGTGGACGCTGTGCTGCAGAGCCTGAGGGCGGCTGCAGCCTCTCGGCCTCCCGGATGGCTGGAGGCGCAGGTGGCCCACCTGCTGGACGGCGGCGCCGGCGGCAGCGGATCCCCGCCGGCGGTCCCCCATCTTGATCGGCGGGCTCGGCGGACACGGCCCCCCGAGCGCCTATCGCCGGATCCTGGGCCTAGCGCCCCCCGCAGGCGTAGGAGCCCCTCCCGGGTCCCTCCAGGCCGGGCGCCGGTAAGAGCAGCGGCGAGTAGGCCCCGGCCTGGGAGGAATCCGACTGCCAGGGGGGGCGCAGCGGCGGTTGCTAGGCCCTCACCTCGTGGTGCGGTGGGGGCGGAGCCAAGACGCGCCGGGCAGCGCTTGGGGCCTAGAGCAGCGGGAGGCCGCGGCGGTGCCGGTTCCGCCGCGCGGTCTGCCTCGGCGGTGAGAGCGGGCCCAGAAGAGCGGTGGATGGAAGCGGGGCGGGCGGCCCGAGGCAGGACGGCGCTGGGTCGGCCCCTACTACAGTGGCGGGGGGTCCCCCTGCTCCAGGGCCTTGGAGCGGACAGCCTCTTACGGCGGCCTGGACTGCGGCTGGCGCCGGTCAGCAAGATGTGCCCTCGCCGGTCCAGGCGGCGTCTCCCCCCATCGCGGGGAGTCCGAATCCAGTGTCCCACGGGCCAGCTGCGTCCGGGAGCAGCGGGTCTGACGGACACCTCCAAGGCACATCGTTGGACGGGTCGGTGGCGGATTGGGCCGTTCGTGGACGTCCGGATACCAGCACTCCGGCTGGAGGGACCACAGATCCCTTGCAGCCCGGTGAGTATGCGTCTGTGTCTCGTGCTTGTTCTTATGATGCTAGTGCGCCTGCGTTTAGTGGTGGTCAGGGAGCGCTTAGCGGCGTAGCTGCGGCAGGGGTAGCAGGCGGCGGTGAAGCGGCAGGGGTGCGGGAGCTTTTGGTTAATGTGCAGAACCTGCTAGCTAGATTGGATCGTGATGTGGCTCCGCAGGGTTTTTTGGGTGCTTGGTCTGGTGTAACACGGAGTCCGGTTAGTGCGGCAGCAGCGCAGGCCGAGGTTGCGGAGCCAGTTTCGGTTTCTGTGCAGACTGAGAAGGAGAAGGAGTGTAGGGTCCACTTAGATGATAGGGCGCACGGCGAGGTATACGTGTGTTTTGAGGGCCCGTTGGGGGCGCATCTTAAGAAAGAGGTCAGGGAAAAGATTAGTAAGGATGAGTACGTGGAAATTTTTTCACTGCTCCCCTTGGAGAAATTTAACATTGACAAGGGGAAGAAGGAGGATTTAAAAAAGGAGGAGGAAGAAAAGCGGCGTTGGCGTTTGATTCCCCAGACTTTTGCTAATTGGCTTCAAGCTTTTGCCATTTTGGCCAGTGTTATTGGTGAGAAGGCTCCGGAGAATTGCTCGGGGCTATTTTGCTACATGGATTCCATCAGTGAGGCTCATAGGGTGTATGGCGGTCAGGCGTGGCTGAGATACGATGAGCAGTTTAGGCAGAGAAAAGCTGTGCGGCCGGCTATTAGGTGGGACCAGAAAGATATTGGTCTCTGGTTGCGCGTGATGGCGCAGTACAAGTTCGGCCATCCCTTTCAAGGGGGGGCCGGTGGGTCCGGCCATGGATCTCAGTCCGGTGCAGGGAGCTCCTCAGGCAACGCCGGTCAGGCAGGAGGACAGAAGTTGGGTGTCTGCTGGCAATTTAATGAGGGACAGTGCAAATTTGGAAGCAATTGTAGATTTAAACATTTGTGCTCCCACTGCAGTGGTTCCTCCCACGGAGCCGCAAAATGCTTTAAGAAGGGCAAGACAAAAGCAGGTCCAGGTAATTCCCATGGGGGAGACTCCGGTGATGGTGGAAAGGATGGTCCCTTATCTAAGTAGGTACCCGGATAAGGAAAAGGCGGCACTGTTACTGTCCGGTTTTACGGAAGGTTTTGTTATTCCAGCACCTCCTTTTGTGGTTCCCGTTGTTAGGAAAAATCTGCATTCAGCCTTGTTACACTCTGAGGTGGTTTCAGAGAAGTTACGTAAGGAGGTGGCTTTGGGCCACATGGCTGGCCCTTTTGACCATGCTCCGTTTGAGGACTTAGTTGTTTCCCCTCTGGGGGTGGTCCCTAAGAAGGAAGCGGGAAAATTTCGCCTTATCCAGCACCTGTCGTATCCTAAGGGTAGGTCGGTGAACGACGGCATTGATCCTGATTTGTGCTCGGTGGTTTACGCATCGTTTGATGAAGCGGTAGCTTGGGTGCAGAGATGCGGAAAAGGTGCCCTGTTGGCAAAGACGGACATAGAAGCCGCTTTTCGATTGTTGCCGGTTCATCCGTCTAGCGTTAGACTTCTTGGATGTTTTTGGGAGAAAAAATTTTTTGTTGACAGATGTTTGCCCATGGGTTGTTCGCTGTCTTGTGCTCTGTTCGAGGCGTTTAGTTCCTTTTTGGAATGGGTGGTACGGGACGTGTCTGGTTGCGATGCGGTCCTACACTACCTAAACGATTTTTTGTGCATCGGCCCGGCGGGGTCCGATTGCTGTGCAAGGATTTTGAATGCGATTGAATGGGTGGCTTCGCGGTTCGGGGTCCCGCTGGCACCGGGTAAGACGGAAGGCCCGAGTACGTGCTTGTGTTTCTTAGGCATAGTCATCGATACCGTGCGGTGGGAGTTTCGTTTGCCTGAGGACAAATTGACGGGCCTACGGGAAGACGTTGTGCGAACTGGTCGCCTGCGTAAGGTGCCTTTGCGAGACCTGCAATCTCTGCTCGGTAAGCTTAATTTCGCTTGTCGAGTCATGCCAATGGGGCGAGTTTTTTCTAGGAGGTTGGCTAGCGCTACGGCGGGAGTTAAGGCTCCTCACCATTTTGTGCGGTTATTAGCTGAGCACAAGGAGGATTTGGCAGTGTGGAGTGAGTTCCTGAAGTCATATAATGGTAGGTCGTTGTTTATGGCGGGCGTGATTGACAACGAGTCGTTGGAATTATTCACTGACGCAGCCGGAGGTTCGGGTTTTGGAGCATATTTCCAAGGGCAATGGTGCGCGGCAAAGTGGCCTGCGAGTTGGATTTCTACTGGTTTAGTTCGTAACATTGATCTCCTGGAGATTTTCCCTATTTTGGTAGCGGTGCACTTGTGGCAAGATAATTTTCGGAACAGGCGTGTTCGTTTTCGTTGCGATAACATGGGGGTGGTTTGCGCGATTAATAGTTTGTCTGCATCTTCGCCGCCGGTGGTTTGCGTGTTACGGCGTTTGGTGCTGTTGTGTTTGAATTTGAACGCGCATGTCACAGCGTCGCATGTGCCGGGAGTTCATAACTCCATCGCTGACTCTCTTTCTCATTTGCAGTTCGATCGTTTTCGGTCATTGGCCCCGGAGGCGGAGATGGTCGGTTTGGAGTGCCCTCCAGAACTTTGGCTAGCGGTGTCCGGGACGCTCAGGCATTGATTAAGGCGTCGTTGGCTCCCAGAACCTGGGAGGCTTATCAGGCAACTTGGCGGGAGTGGGAGTTTTTGCTAGCAGCGGAATCTGGTGGGTGGAGCTACCAGGATCAGATCGGGATCCTGTTGTCATGGTTGAGCCGGGGGGCATCAGCGGGTTGGTCTCCCGCAAAAGTGTCAAGAGTCATGGCGGCCCTGGCCTTTGGTTGCAAATTGCGGGGTCAGGACGATATCACCAAGTCCTTTTTGGTGCAGAGGGCCGTAAGAGGTTTTAGGCGGCGGCCCAGAGGAACAGATTCTAGGAGGCCGGTGTCTTTTAACGTTTTGGAAAAATTGGGCGAAGCATTGTCATCACTGTGTTCTTCGTTTTTTGAGCTTTGTTTATTTCGGCTGGCCTTTTCATTGGCCTTTTTTGGGGCCTTTAGAGTAGGAGAGTTGGTGGCACCAAACAAAAAAGGGCCGGGGGGTTTATTGGCCAGGGACGTATTGTTGGCTGGGGGCCAGGTGGAGTTATGGTTGCGAAGGTCAAAGTCGGATCAGGAGGGGCGGGGCAGCAGAATTGTGGTGGGCTCAGTTGCGGGGTCTGTTATGTGTCCAGTCTCTTGCCTTAGCAACTTTTGGGGCCTGCAGCCTAAGCGGGATGGGGCATTGTTATGTCACCAGGATGGTTCCTGCTTGTCTCGATACCAGTTCACGGCGGTTTTCAAAAAGGCGATTTCCTCGGTGGGGTTGGATGGGGCTTGTTTCGCCCCTCACTCCTTCCGGATAGGTGCCGCAACTGAAGCGGCAATTGGGGGATTGGAGGATTCCGCCATTCGTAGTATCGGTAGGTGGCGCTCCAACCGCTTTAGAAGTTATGTGCGGCCACAGGGGGTGGTCGATGGGGTTTTATAGGCTTTATGGAGCGTTTTGCTGCAGTAGGGGACAGTTGTTAAGTTTGTGTTTGTTTTCCAGGTCACCAAGGTTTATTGGTGTGGATTCTTGGACACTCGTACGTGCACTGGGGAGCTCTGCGAGCCGACGTTCGGACGGAGGGCAGGCAACTCGGATTTGATCGAAGCGTCGCAGTCATCCGGTGGCTCGGTTTTCGGGGTATGGCCTGGAATCGCGTGTTGCGGGAAATCCAGAACAGTGTGAGACTGGACAGAGCTCCCGACGTTTTGGTTTTGCACGTGGGGGGTAACGATCTTGGGGTCCGACCTTTTCGGGAGTTGGTTAGAGACATCAAACAGGACTGTTTACGTTTGTGGGTTTTGTACCCGGGATTGACTGTCGTCTGGTCCGAAATCGTGCCGCGGAAACGGTGGAAGCACATGCGGTCTTTGCAAAAAATTGATAAGGCCCGCATAAAGGTGAACAGGGCGGTGTCTGCCTTTGTGGTTAGGAATGGGGGTGCGGCGGTCAGACATTTTGAATTGGAATCTGGAAATGGGGAGTATTGGTTGGCGGACGGCGTGCATTTGAATGCTGTAGGAATGGATTTTTGGGCTCTCGGGTTACAGGAGGGCATTGAGAAGGCCATAGCTTTTCGGTCGGGTGGGGTCTCGGGCCTTTAAGGTTTTCAAAGGCCTCTCGTTGTGGCGGTTGGGGGGAGTCCTTGGAGTTGGTGGAAATTGGTTTGGGGGGTCCATAGGTATATGGCTCCTCTGTTCTGAAGTTTATTATGTTTTGGATCTGGTGATTGGTGGTGGGGAGTTCCGGCAGGGGTGGTCGGATCTCATGTTTTTACCGCGAACAGTGAACCCTCTTGCGGGGTTTTTGGTGCTCCCGAGCCAGGCTTACAACGGCTGGGAGTAAAATATGGTTTGAGTTATGTTCGCGGTATGGTTAAAATCACCAGATTCTTTTGGGCTCCAAGGACTTCCCCTAGTTTTGAAATGTATGCTTTTACATTAATTGTTAACCGTTGTTTTTGTTTAATAAACAGGCTGCTGTGGCCTACATAATTCCAAAGAAACTCTTGTCTCTGTCTTAATTGGGAGAAGGGGTTCGGGTGGTCGCGCTGGGGGAAAAAAGGTAAGGGATGGTAAGAGTGTCAGTAGGGGGTATCTCCCTCTTTCCCAAGAAGCTTCGACAATACCAGGGTCAAGGACAGGCCGGAGCGAGCCGCCCCCTCCCCCCACGGCTAAGCGAAGGCCAGCATGACAATGGGTTGGAGAGGAGGGGGTGGGGCTGAAAGGGTTAACAGTATAGGGGGCGGGGGAGATAGTTGAAGAGAGGGTTAGGGAAGTGTCAGGGGGCGGGGGCCGGTCAGTTCCAGCTCACCAGCACTGAAAGCATCCCTCCCTCCCGCCCTTTTTGGTTTGTGGTTCTGTGGGTGTAAATTACTCGCGGTGAGCGGGTGGTTTTAGTATGCACATGGTTCTTTTTGGGTCATTGCGGCCTGGGCGGTTGGGGGGAGTCCTTGGAGTTGGTGGAAATTGGTTTGGGGGGTCCATAGGTATATGGCTCCTCTGTTCTGAAGTTTATTATGTTTTGGATCTGGTGATTGGTGGTGGGGAGTTCCGGCAGGGGTGGTCGGATCTCATGTTTTTACCGCGAACAGTGAACCCTCTTGCGGGGTTTTTGGTGCTCCCGAGCCAGGCTTACAACGGCTGGGAGTAAAATATGGTTTGAGTTATGTTCGCGGTATGGTTAAAATCACCAGATTCTTTTGGGCTCCAAGGACTTCCCCTAGTTTTGAAATGTATGCTTTTACATTAATTGTTAACCGTTGTTTTTGTTTAATAAACAGGCTGCTGTGGCCTACATAATTCCAAAGAAACTCTTGTCTCTGTCTTAATTGGGAGAAGGGGTTCGGGTGGTCGCGCTGGGGGAAAAAAGGTAAGGGATGGTAAGAGTGTCAGTAGGGGGTATCTCCCTCTTTCCCAAGAAGCTTCGACAATACCAGGGTCAGGCCTTGATCAGTAAGCACCTTCTCAGGGTATCCGTGTGGTCGGCAAAAGTGTTGCTGGAAGGCTTTGGCTGCTGTTTTCGCTGTCTGGTCCTTGACAGGCACAACTACCAGGAAGATGGAGTAATGGTCCACAATAGCCAAAGCATAGACATAGCCTGACCGGCTTGGTGTTAGCTTCACGTGGTCTAAGGCCACCAGTTCAAGTGGCTGTTTGGTGACTATGGGTTATAGGGGAGCCCTCTGGCTGTCACAGTCCTTTCTGCGCAGGGTGCATGGGCCACACTCTCGGCACCACTTTTCAATGGCTTTTCTCATGCCAATCCAGTAAAACCTTCCACGTAACAGGATCTCTAACTTCTTCCACCTGAAGTGTCCTGCTCCATCGTGGTACGCATCCAGAACCATTGGCGCATCTTGTCTTGGGACCACTATCTGCCAGACCAACTCGTGGGTGTGTGGGTCGACATTTCTCTGGCACAGATTACCGTCGTAGATAAACAGTTTGCCTTTCTCCTTCCATAGCTGTTGAGTCTCTTGTGGATCATCTGGACCAGGGTGTGAATCTGCTTGAGTCAGCAGCTCTTTGACCAGACGGACCGCGAGGTCACTGTCCTGTGTCTCTGCCCACCCATGGTGGGGCAATGGGTTCAGCGTGAAAAAAACGCTTAAAAAACGTAACGTGGGCACATAGCCTCAAAAGGAATTTGTCAGTGGGATCAACCCTCCTAATAAGTCTATATGGGCATGTAGGTCAAAGGTAGATAAATAAGGCTACTTTCACACTAGCGTCGTGTGACGGCAATTGCAATGCGTCATTTTGGAGAAAAAACGCATCCTGCAAAGTTGCCCGCAGGATACGTTTTTTCTCCATAGACTTGCATTAGCGATGCATTGCGACGTATGGCCACATGTCGCATCCGTTGTGCGACGGATGCGTCGTGTTTTGGCGGACTGTCGGCACAAAGAAACGTTCCATGTAACGTTTTTTTGTGTGACGTGTCCGCCATTTCCGACCGCGCATGCGCGGCCGGAACTCTGCCCCCTCCTCCCCGGACATTACAATGGGGCAGCGGATGCATTGAAAAACTGCATCCGCTGCCCCCATTGTTCATCTATTTCACAACGTGTGTCGGTACGTCGGGCCGACGCATGGCGACGGCCCCCTACCGACGTTAGTGTGAAAGTAGCCTAATATGATACCTTGATATCTGTGATCCGATGTCTTACTCCAGAGAAATCTATGGTTTTCTGAACCTATCACTACATATATTGGGTTAATCTTCAGATTAATAGCGTTATTAACCTGCCCATCACCCACATGTAGCCTAAGGGCTCATACTCACCTGCGAGAAACTCGGATGAGTCTCGCATGTTAATTCCCGGCGTTGCTGCCGGCACTCAGGAGCAGAGCATGCGGCTGAATGTATTCCTATGCGGCCGCATGCTCCGATCTGAGTGCCGGCAGCAGGTATTAACATGCGAGACTCATCCGAGTTTCTTGCATGTGAGTATGAGCCCTAGTGCTGCGGGGAGAATATTAACTTCTCTTTCAGCTAAATATGGGACCAGGGCAGGTTAGGAGTACTATTAACCAGCAGATTGACCCCATATCTGCAGGTTAACCCTTTCATGACCTTGGGGTTTTCCGTTTTTGCATTTCTGGTTTTTGCTCCCCTTCTTTCCAGAGCCATAACTTTGTTTGTTTTTCCGTCAATATGGCCATGTGAGGGCTTGTTTTTTGCAGAACAAGTTGTACTTTTGAACGACACCATTGGTTTTACCAAATGGTGTACTGGGAAATGGGAAAAAAATTCAAAGTGCAGTAAAATTGCAAAAAAAAGTGCAATTCCACAATAGTTTTTTTTTTTTAACCATGTTTGCTAAATGCTAAAACAAACCAAGGCAGTATGATTCTCCAGGACTTTACGAGTTCACAGATACCAAACAAGTCTAGGTTCTTTTTCATTTAAGTGGTGCAAAAAAATCCAAAGATTGAAAAAAAAAAAAGCGCCATTTTCTGAGACCTGTAGCGTCTCCATTTTTCAGTATCTGCGGCTGAGTGAAGGCCTTTTTTTTTTAGTGCTGAGCTGATGTTTTCATTGATACCATTTAAGGGTAGATACGATCTTTTGATCGCCTGTTATTGCATTTTAATGCAATGTTGCGGCTGTAAGGAGGTGAAGCAAAAGGAGAGTCTGGGGGCGGTTACCTTCTCGGCTCTGTGCCTGGAACCATTGAGCTGTGCTGCAGGTTGCCCAGGGGGCAGACTTAGAGACTGGGACAGGAATAAAGCCAGGCAGAGAGCGGGAAAGGCACGCACGCAAGGGACAGAGCAGCGTGAGCAGTGGTCAGAGCAGGGTGCAGCTGCGCTCCGGGAGAGAGAGAGAGTTCCCGGTCAGAGGACAAATACAGGGAGATTGCCCAGAAAGACTGCATCTTGTGAGTACCTGAAAGCGGACTCTGCTGTGACTGGTGAGGGGCGCTTTGAGACCCGTGTAGAGACATTGGCCCGTGTAGAGACTGCGACCCCCTGGTACCCGCGGTATCAGTACAGAGACTGTGATTCCTGGTGAGAGGCTTAACAGTGCAGAGCCCCTGATTCCTGCTGTGCTGTAAAAGCTAAAGACTCAGAGCCTGTGCATATCACATTAACTCCCGAAACCCCAGGCAGCAGGCTCCTAGAGACTACTCAGCCCACGTACAACAGAGGGACGACAAGTGCCGCTGTTTCTCGGCGCCTACGTTGGAGAAGACGACCCTTCAAGCAAGTCCTCATCAGACTGATAAGTGTTCTTTTCTCAAGAAAATCCTGCTTAATTCTGTTACACTGTTTGACTCCCATATTTTTGCACTGTTTTATTGCTAGTTATTTTCCATTGCTTCCTCCCTGCAAGGAGAACCTTATTACTGTTATTAAACCCCTCAACTGTTGGTCTGTCTGTTCCTTGGTGACATACTCCGTACCTGCATACTATTACACGGCGACCAAAAAAAACTTAATTCTGGCATTTTGATTTTTTTCTCATTACGCCATTTACCCATCGGATTAATTCTTTTTACATTTTGGTAGATCAGGCGTTTTTGAACTGTGTGATACCAAATATGTGTATTTTTTTATTGTTTTACTTTGAATGGGACGAAAGGGGGTTGATTTTTAATTTAATATTTTTTTTTTATATTTTTAAAAACGTCTTTTTTTACTTGCTTCGATACTCTCCATGGGAGACTAGAAGCTGGGATCATCCGATCGCCTGTGCTACACATAGCAGGGATTCAGACCTGCTATGTATAGCTAAAATGATCATCTGCTATGAGCGGAATCCACAAGGCAAAAGACCACAGGTAGTGCGGAAGCCCTCCACCTGCTGAAGTAAGCGACGGAGCCTGCGGCTCTGTGCTCTGTCACAATTGTTACCGTAATAATATTGGAGTACTGAGTACGCCGATACTGTTGACACTGCAGCAGGCACTGCGGCCTGCTTATAACCAACAACCAGTTAATAAAAACCAAAGAACGAAGGATACACAAATAATTACCTATATTCCACCCAGACCAAGACCATCCCCATTTTTACTAAATCTGTTTGAGCATCTACTGTATGCTGCTGTATAACAACAGGAAGCAGACAGAAAGGTGTGCAGAAGGGAGACATCTAGTAGTCAGAACCTTAAGATATGTTCACACGTGGCAGTTTTTGCTGCATATTTTACCTAGCGTATTTGCTGTACCACAGAGGCATAGCTAAGGTTTTGGTTCAGGGCGGGCGAAGCTTCTGAGTGAGCCCTTAACCGGGTAGCCTTGATAACAACTGGGTGACGCCCCCTAATAGTGGAGGAGAACCTCAGCAGATGACCGCGCTGTTACTGAAGATAATCTACTATATAAAGCTGAATGTGTGTATGTGTGTGTGTGTGTATGTCCGGGATTGGCATCTGCACCGTCGCAGCTACAGCCACAAAATTTTACACAGTCACACGTCTGGACCCCGAGAGCGTCATAGGCTACGTTGTGAGGCGAAATTTTAACCCCGCGCTTTCCAATTCACCAAACAATTTTGCCCCTATCTACATAATGGGGAAAAAGTGAAATGAAAAGTGTTGGAGGAGTCGCAGCTACAGCCACAAAATTTTGCACAGTCACACGTCTGGACCCTGAGAGCGTCATAGGCTATGTTGTGAAGTGAAATTTTAACCCCGCGCTTTCCAATTCACCAAACAATTTTGCCCCTATCTACATAATGGGGAAAAGTGAAAGGAAAAGTGTTGGAGGCGTCGAAGCTACAGCCACAAAATTTTGCACAGTCACATGTCTGGACCCTGAGAGCGTCATAGGCTACGTTGTGAGGTGAAATTTTAACCCCGCGCGTTCCAATTCACCAAACAAATTTGCCCCTATCTACATAATGGGGAAAAAAGTGAAAGGAAAAGTGTTGGAAGCGTCGCAGCTACAGCAACAAAATTTTGCACAGTCACACGTCTGGACCCTGAGAGCGTCATAGGCTACGTTGTGAGGTGAAATTTTAACCCCGCGCTTTCCAATTCACCAAACTATTTTGCCCCTATCTACATAATGGGGAAAAAAGTGAAAGGAAAAGTGTTGGAGGCGTCGCAGCTACAGAAAAAAAATTTTGCACAGTCACACATCTGGACCCTGAGAGCGTCATAGGCTACGTTGTGAGGTGAAATTTTAACCCCGCGCATTCCAATTCACCAAACAATTTTGCCCCTATCTACTTAATGGGGAAAAAAGTGAAAGGAAAAGTGTTGGAGGCGTCGCAGCTACAGAAACAAAATTTTGCACAGTCACACGTCTGGACCCTGAGAGCGTCATAGGCTACGTTGTGAGGTGAAATTTTAACCCCGCGCTTTCCAATTCACCAAACTATTTTTCCCCTATCTACATAATGGGGAAAAGTGAAAGGAAAAGTGTTGGAGGCAAATTGACAGCTGCCAGATGTGAACAAGGGGGACTTAAAGAATGAGAGCAATGGCGCCAAAGAGTATATACCGATCAGTTGCTAAGGTGGGGCCCCGACATGAGATACTCACCACACATGGGGATATGAACACACACACAAAATGCGCCACACACTACCACCTGCTTGAACACATATTACCCTCAGCACATATTTCACCACACATACACCAACCTCGCCACATAAAAGTCGAAACACAAAAGTCGCCGCTCAAAACTCACCACGCGCAAAACTCGCCACATGCAAAAACTAGGCTCACGCAAAACTCGCCACAAGTGCAAAACTCACCTCATGGAAAACTCGCCACACGCAAAACTTGCACACGCGGAAAAATTGCCACATGCACAAAATTTGCAACACATGCAAAAGTTGCCTCACACAAAACTTGCACATACTCAAAAGGCACCAGACATAAAACTCACCACGTGCAAAACTCGCCATGCGCAAAACTTGCTGCACACAACTTGCTACACTAACCTGTCACATGCAACTCGACACACAAAAAGTTGCTACACGCATGTTGCCACACAAAACTCATCTCACAAAAGTCGCTACATGCATGTCGCCACACACAACTCAACACACACAACTTGACAGACGAAACTCGCCCTAAAACACACACAAGTCTGGTGTTAGCCTTCAAAAATAAAAATCTGATTAATAAGCAGACAAACTACAAGAGCAACAAATGTACCATATAGGAAATACAGCAGCTGTCAGTCACATGACCTGTCTATTATGTGTATGTGTGAGCTAATATATACTGCCAGGGGGAGGGCTTCCTGTTGGCTGGCGATTTATCAGGCTGCCAATTTATCTTACAAATACTGAGGTAAAAATACTGAGCAAATAACGTGTTAACGAGGTCTAATACAGGAGATCACACAGGTATATACTATATACAGGGGAGATGACACACAGATATATACTATATACAGGAGAGATGACACACAGGTATATACTATATAGAGGAGGAGATGACATACAGGTACATACTATATACAGGAGGAGATGACATACAGGTATATACTATATACAGGAGGAGATGACACACAGGTATATACTATATACAGGAGCAGATTACCTACAGGTATATACTATATACAGGAGGAGATGACATACAGGTATATGCTATATATAGAAGATGACATACAGGTATATACTATATACAGGAGGAGATGACACACAGATATATACTATATACAGGGGAGATGACACACAGGTATATACTATATACAGGAGGAGATGACATACAGGTATATACTATATATAGAAGGAGATGACATACAGGTATATACTATATATAGGAAGAGAGGACATACAGGTATATACTATATATAGGAGGAGATGACATACAGGTATTTACTATATATAGGAGGAGATGACATACAGGTATATACTATATACAGGGGAGATGACACACAGCAGGTATATACTATATACAGGGGAGATGACATACAAGTATATACTATATACAGGAGATGACATACAGGTGTATACTATATATAAGGGAGATGACAAACATGTATATACTGAGGTGAAAATGAGAGGTGTGAGGTGAAAATGAAAAGGTGTGAGTGCAAAATGAGAGGAGTGAGGGAAAATAGTGTAGTGATCGGAAAATGGCAGATGTGAGGTCGAAATGACAAGTGTTAGGCGGGAATGAGGAATGAGGGAGAAAATGAAAGGTGTGAGGGAGAAAATGAGAGGTGTGAGGGAGAAAATTAGAGATGTGAGGGGGAAAATTAAAGATGTGATTGGGAAAATGAGAGGAGTGATGGGAAAATAAGAGAAGTGACGTGCTATAACTAACCACAGATATTTACTATGCCCAGGCAACACCGGGCTCTTCAGCTAGTCTAATATATAAAGCTGAATGTGTGTGTGTGTGTGTGTGTGTGTCCGGGATTGGCATCTGCACCATTGCAGCTACAGCCACAAAATTTAGCACAGTCACACGTCTGGACCCCGAGAGCGTCATAGGCTATGTTGTGAGGTGAAATTTTAACCCCGCGCTTTCCAATTCACCAAACAATTTTGCCCCTATCTACATAATGGGGAAAAGTGAAAGGAAAAGTGTTGGAGGCAAATTGACAGCTGCCAGATGTGAACAAGGGGGACTTAAAGAATGAGAGCGATGGCGCCAAAGAGTATATACCTGACAGTTGCTAAGGTGGGGCCCCGACATGGGATACTCACCACACACGGGGATATGAACACACACAAAATGCGCCACACACTACCACGTGCTTTAACACATATTACCCTCAGCACACATTTCACCACACATACACCAACCTCACCACATAAAAGTCGAAACACAAAAGTTGCCGCTCAAAACTCGCCATGCGCAAAACTCACCACATGCAAAAACTAGGCTCACGCAAAACTCGCCACAAGTGCAAAACTCACCTCATGGAAAACTCACCACACGCAAAACTTGCACACGCGCAAAAATTGCCACATGCACAAAAGTTGCAACACATGCAAAAGTTGCCTCACACAAAACTTGCACATACTCAAAAGGCACCACACATAAAACTCGCCACGCGCAAAAACTCGCCATGCGCAAAACTTGCTGCACACAACTTGCTACACTAACCTGTCACATGCAACTCGACACACAAAAAGTTGCTACACGCATGTTGCGACACAAAACTCATCTCACAAAAGTCGCTACATGCATGTCGCCACACGCAACTCAACACACACAACTTGACAAACGAAACCTGCCCTAAAACACACACAAGTCTGGTATTATCCTTCAAAAATAAAAATCTGATTAATAAGCAGACAAACTACAAGAGCAACAAATGTACCATATAGGAAATACGGCAGCTGTCAGTCACATGACCTGTCTATTATGTGTATGTGTGAGCTAATATATACTGCCAGGGGGAGGGCTTCCTGTTGGCTGGGGATTTATCAGGCTGCCAATTTAGCTTACAAATACTGAGGTAAAAATACTGAGCAAACAACGTGTGAACGAGGTCTAATACAGGAGGAGATGACACACAGGTATATACTATATACAGGGGAGATGACACACAGGTATATACTATATTGAGGAGGAGATGACATACAGGTATATACTATATACAGGAGGAGATGACACACAGATATATACTATATACAGGGGAGATGACACACAGGTATATACTATAAACAGGAGGAGATGACATACAGGTATATACTATATATAGAAGGAGATGACATACAGGTATATACTATATACTGGGGAGATGACACACAGCAGGTATATACTATATACAGGGGAGATGACATATAGGTATATACTATATACAGGAGATGACATACAGGTGTATACTATATATAAGGGAGATGACAAACATGTATATACTGAGGTGAAAATGAGAGGTGTGAGTGCAAAATGAGAGGAGTGAGTGAAAATAGTGGAGTGATCGGAAAATGACAGATGTGAGGTCGAAATGACAAGTGTTAGGGGGGAATGAGAGGAGTGAGGGAGAAAATGAGAGATGTGAGGGGGAAAATGAAAGATGTGATTGGGAAAATGAGAGACGTGATGGGAAAATAGGAGAAGTGAGGTGCTATAACTAACCACAGATATTTACTATGCCCAGGCAACGCCGGGCTCTTCAGCTAGTCTCTATATAACGACCAACATAGATATTACCGCCATATGGTCAGTGGTAGATACCAGTCCTACAGAACATGTAAGAGATCACAGCACAGTTACAGATAATGACTTACCTCTGACGTTCTCTGATGGAATCGTCACTTTTCATGTCTTTTCCATCTGGCCCAGACCGACATGACAACTTCTTCCAGTCAGGACTCGTCTGCAGAGATTACAACAAAGACACATTTCACTTCTCACATTCCAGCCCCATCACCATCTATTCCCAACCTGCACAAACTCCTCATCCTGCTTATACCCCAATACTGAGCGGCTGCTGCCGTATGTGTCCCTATTACTGCACCTGATACCCCGATACTGAGCCGCTGCTGCCGTATGTGTCCCTATTACTGCCCCTGATACCCCAATACTGAGCCGCTGCTGCCGTATGTGTCCCTATTACTGCCCCTGATACCCTGATACTGAGCCTCTGCTGCAGTATGTGTCTCTATTACTGCACCTGCTGTGTGGTTCTCTGTACCCTCTAAATTCTAAAGTAACCATCTATAACACAGTAATGCCAGGTGCAAGTGCCCTAGAAAACAGCGCCCACATTTTGCCCCCTAGAAAGTAATATTGCCCTGTGTCCCCCTTTGATAGTTACAGTAACCTGAGTTCCCCTGTAACAATAAGTGCCCACTTTACATTTAATAATGTCCAGAGTCTCCCCCTGTACAGCTCCCCTATACACAGTATAATGCCCCCTCACTGTATAGTACCATCCACATAGTATACTGACCCCTTAGTAGCCTCCAAACTGTTTGATGGCTCTAACACTGTATAATGGCCCCTTCACTGTAATCTCCACACTGTATGATGGCCCACTAGATAACCTCCATATAGTATAATGTGCCAGATAGTCCTCAATATAATACAAGGCAGCACCCCCATAGGCAGACTCTGTAGTATAAGTCAGTACCCCCATAGGCAGACTCTGTAGTATAAGAAAGTACCCCCATAGGCAGTCCCTGTAGTGTAAGACAGTACCCCCATAGGCAGACCCTGTAGTATAAGGCAGCACCACCCCATAGGCAGATCCTGTAGTATAAGGCAGCACCCCATAGGCAGTCCCTGTAGTATAAGGCAGCACCCCCCATAGGCAGACCCTGTAGTATAAGACTCACCCCATAGGCAGACTCTGTAGTATAAGGCAGCACCTCCCCATAGGCAGACCCTGTAGTATAAGACAGCACCCCCATAGGCAGACTCTGTAGTATAAGGCAGCACCCCCCATAGGCAGATCCTGTAGTATAAGACAGCACCCCCATAGGATAGGCAGATCCTGTAGTATAAGGCAGCACCCCTATAGGCAGATCCTGTAGTAGAAGACAGCACCTCCCCCCATAGGAAGACCCTGTAGTATAAGGCAGCATCCCCAATAGGCAGTTCCTGTATATAAGGCAGCACCCCCCATAGGCAGATCCTGTACATAAGGCAGCACCCCCCCCCCAAAGACAGATCCTGTATATAAGGCAGCACCCCCCATAGGCAGATCCTTTTTATAAGGCAGCACCCCCCCAAAGGCAGATCCTATATATAAAGCAGCACCCCCATTGGCAGATCCTGTATATAAGGCAGCACCCCCATAGGCAGATCTTGTATATAAGGCAGCACCCCCAAAGGCAGATCCTATATATAAGGCAGCACCCCCATAGGCAGATCATGTATATAAGGCAGCACCCCCCATAAGCAGAACCTGTATATAAGGCAGCACCCCCATAGGCAGATCCTGTATATAAGGCATCACCCCCATAGGCAGATCCTGTATATAAGGCAGCACCCCCCATAGGCATATCCTGTATATAAGGCATTACCCCCATAGGAAGATCCTGTATATAAGGCAGCACCCCCCCATAGGCAGATCCTGTATATAAGGCAGCACCCCCCCAAAGGCAGATCCTACATATAAGGCAGCACCCCCCATAGGCAGATCCTGTATATAAGGGCGCCCCCCCCTTAGGCAGATCCTGTATATAAGGCAGCACCCCCCCAAAAGCAGATCCTATATATAAGGCAGCACCCCCAATAGGCAGATCCTGCAGCACCCCTCACAGGCAGATCCTGTATATAAGGCAGCACCCCCCATAGGCAGATCCTGTATATAAGGCAGCACCCACAAAGGCAGATCCTATACATAAGGCAGCACCCCCCATAGGCAGATAGTGTATATAAGGCAGCACCCCCCATAGGCAGGTCCTGTATATAAGGCAGCAGTCCCAAAAGGCAGATCCTATATAAGGCAGCACCCCCCATAGGCAGATCCTGTATATAAGGCAGCACCCCCAAAGGCTGATCCTGTATATAAGTCAGCACCCCCCATAGGCAGGTCCTGTATATAAGGCAGCAGTCCCAAAAGGCAGATCCTATATAAGGCAGCACCCCCAAAGGCTGATCCTGTATATAAGACAGCACCCCCCCATAGGCAGATCCTGTATATAAGGCAGCACCCCACCAAAGGCAGATCCTATATATAAGGCAGCACCCCCCATAGGCAGATCCTGTAGCACCCCCCATAGGCAGATCCTGTATATACTGTAAGGCAGCACCCTCCCATAGGCAGATCCTGTATATAAGGCAGCACTCCCCATAGGCAGATCCTGTATATAAGGCAGCACCCCCCATAGACAGATCCTATATAAGGCAGCACCCCCATAGGCAGATCCTGTGTATAAGGCAGCACCCCCAAAGGCTGATCCTGTATATAAGGCAGCACCCCCCCATAGGCAGATCCTGTATGTAAGGCAGCACCCCTGTTATGATCAGGTGGCCTTGGAGCAGCATGAAATGACCTTCGCTGGAGCAGTGGTAACTATACTGACCGCAAACCCTGATCCTATCACCGCAACTAGAAGTAGCCGTGGGGTGTGTCTAAAAAGACACACGCAGACTGAGAACAGGGATAAGCAAAGGAGGCCACTTCTACCTAGAAAGGAAAGGAAAGTACAGGATACTATGCGGTCAGCATAAAACACTACAAAATATCCACAGCAGAAAAATACAAAAACTCCACCACCTAACTAAAGATGTGGAGAGTATATCTGCGACTCCAGCGAATCCAACTAGACTGAGAAAAACATCAGGCACAGTCTAGCAGGAACAAAATAGAAACAAGATAGCACAGAAAATAGACACACAGCAGTGTGTCTAAAACAAAATGAAGCAAACACTTAACTTTGCTGAATTGGCAGCAAGCAGGAGAGGCCAGGCAGGACCAACACTTCCAAAGGAACAATGGACAACTGGCAGGGACTAAAGAGTCCTGCAAAGCTATATACCCCAGTCAGCTTTGCAATTAGCAGATACACCTGTCCAATCCTGCAGTCCAGGCACAACTGCATTACCCTCTACAACCACCGGAGGGAGCCCAAAAGCAGAATTCACAACAGTACCCCCCCCCCTTGAGGAGGGGTCACCGAACCCTCACCAGAGCCCCCAGGCCGATCAGGATGAGCCCGATGAAAGGTACGAACCAAATCAGCGGCATGGACATCAGAGGCAGAAACCCAAGAATTATCCTCCTGGCCATAACCCTTCCATTTGACAAGGTACTGAAGCTTCTGCCTCGAAAAACAAGAATCCAAAATCTTCTCAAAAACATATTCCAACTCCCCATCGACCAACACAGGGGCTGGAGGATCAAAAGAGGGAACAACGGGCTCCACATATTTCCGCAACAAAGATCTATGGAAGACATTATGAATAGCAAAAGAGGCCGGAAGCGCCAGGCGAAAGGACACCGGATTAATAATCTCAGAAATCCTATAAGGACCAATAAATCGAGGCTTAAACATAGGGGACGAAACCTTCATAGGAATATGACGGGAAGATAACCAAACCAGATCCCCAAACCGAAGCCGGGAACCAACACACCGACGACAGTTAGCAAAACGTTGAGCCTCCTCCTGAGACAGCACCAAATTGTCCATCACATGAGCCCAAATCTGCTGCAACCTGTCGACCACAGAATCCACACCAGGAAGGTCAGAAGGCTCAACCTGCCCAGAAGAAAAACGAGGATGAAAACCAAAATTACAAAAAAAAGGCAAAACCAAAGTAGCCGAACTAGCCCGATTATTAAGGGCAAACTCGGCCAATGGCAAAAAAGCCACCCAATCATCCTGATCAGCAGACACAAAGCATCTCAAATAGATCTCCAAGGTCTGATTAGTTCGCTCAGTCTGGCCATTTGTCTGAGGATGAAATGCAGAAGAAAAAGACAAATCAATGCCCAGCTTGGCACAAAAGGCCCGCCAAAACCTAGAAACAAACTGGGAACCTCTGTCGGACACAATATTCTCCGGAATACCATGCAAACGTACCACATGCTGAAAAAACAACGGAACCAAATCAGAAGAAGAAGGCAATTTAGGCAAAGGCACCAAATGAACCATCTTAGAAAATCGGTCACAGACAACCCAGATAACCGACATCCTTTGGGAAACAGGAAGATCGGAAATAAAATCCATAGAAATATGTGTCCAGGGCCTCTCGGGGACTGGCAATGGCAAAAGCAACCCACTAGCACGGGAGCAACAAGGCTTGGCCCGCGCACAAGTCCCACAGGACTGCACAAAAGACCGCACATCACGCGACAAAGAAGGCCACCAAAAGGACCTACCAACCAAGTCTCTGCTACCAAAAATACCAGGATGACCAGCCAACACAGAACAATGAACCTCAGAAATCACTCTACTAGTCCATCTGTCAGGAACAAACAGTTTCCCCACAGGACAACGGTCAGGTTTGTCAGCCTGAAATTTCTGAAGAACCCGTCGTAAATCAGGAGAAATGGCAGAAAGGACCACCCCTTCCTTCAAAATACCGACTGGTTAAAAAACCTCAGGAGAATCAGGCAAAAAACTCCTAGAGAGGGCATCAGCCTTAACATTCTTATAACCAGGAAGGTACGAGACCACAAAATCAAAAAGAGAAAAAAACAAGGACCATCAAGCCTGTCTAGGATTCAACCGTTTGGCAGACTCGAGGTAAATCAAATTCTTATGGTCGGTCAAGACCACAATACGGTGCTTAGCTCACTCAAGCCAATGTCGCCACTCCTCAAACGCCCACTTCATAGCCAACAACTCCCGATTTCCGACATCATAATTGTGTTCCGCAGGCAAAAATTTACGGGAAAAGAAGGCACACGGTTTCATCAAGGAACCAACAGGATCCCTCTGAGACAAAACGGCCCCTGCCCCAATCTCAGAAGCGTCAACCTCAACCTGAAACGGAAGAGAAACATCCGGCTGGAGCAGAAGAAAAACGACGTTTAAGTTCTTGAAAGGCAGAGACAGCCGCAGAGGGCCAGGCCAGTTGTACTGTTATGATCAGGTGGCCTTGGAGCAGCATGAAATGACCTTCGCTGGAGCAGTGGTAACTATACTGACCGCAAACCCTGATCCTATCACCGCAACTAGAAGTATCCGTGGGGTGTGCCTAACCAGACCTAGACACCTCGACACAGCCGGAGAACTAAATATCCCTAAAGATGGAAATAGGAAAACTCTCTTGCCTCAGAGTAGACCCCCAAAGGATAGACAGCCCCCCACAAATAATGACTGTGAATAGGAGAGGAAAAGACACACGCAGACTGAGAACAGGGATAAGCAAAGGAGGCCACTTCTACCTAGAAAGGAAAGGAAAGTACAGGATACTATGCGGTCAGCATAAAACACTACAAAATATCCACAGCAGAAAAATACAAAAACTCCACCACCTAACTAAAGATGTGGAGAGTATATCTGCGACTCCAGCGAATCCAGCTAGACTGAGAAAAACATCAGGCACAGTCTAGCAGGAACAAAATAGAAACAAGATAGCACAAAAAATAAACACACAGCAGTGTGTCTAAAACAAAATGAAGCAAACACTTAACTTTGCTGAATTGGCAGCAAGCAGGAGAGGCCAGGCAGGACCAACACTTCCAAAGGAACAATGGACAACTGGCAGGGACTAAAGAGTCCTGCAAAGCTATATACCCCAGTCAGCTTTGTAATTAGCAGATACACCTGTCCAATCCTGCAGTCCAGGCACAACTCCATTACCCTCTACAACCACGGGAGGGAGCCCAAAAGCAGAATTCCCAACACACCCCATAGGCAGATCCTGTATGCAAGGCAGCACATCCCCCATAGGCAGATCCAGTATATAAGACAGCACCCCCATAAAAAAACACAATAAATACTCACCTCTCTTCCTCCTTGTTCCAGCGCCGTTCCCTGCTCCCGTTCATCTCCTGACAGCGGGCGCCGGGCAGTGACGTCATCGCACCCTCTGTCAGTCGATTTGGGGGATGATGGGAGGATGAGCGCAGCGCTCCTTCCCTCATCACCGTGGTCAGCTGTATCGACTAGATGCCGATACAGCTGACCTTGCGATGACAGCGTGGGGCCCACTGCTGGCACCGGGTCACCCTGCCTGCTCAGGGGCCCCATAGCGGCAGAGCAGGGAGATCGATTCTGCCTGCTCTGCGCACAATGTAACTGTATCGGCATGCTGCACGCACCGATGCAGTTACAGTAGCGTAGCTTAAGGTGGGCCGCCTCAGAGCGCGTGGCCCGGGGCGCCCACACCCTCTGCCCCCCTCGGTAGCTACGCTACTGCTGTACCAGCGAAATCAATGAGATTTCTGAGATCTTATGCACATCCCGCAACCGTGTATTTAAAGCCCTGCTGCATTTTCCCAGGATTCAGTAGGTACCGTAAGTTATTTCAGCATTTTTTTCAGGATTTTTCAACCAAATGAATGGAAAAATATGCAAATGATGACACAGCGAAAACTCATGTAAAAACATGTCAAAAAGACACTTAGGCTATGTTCACACGTTCCTTTTTTGCTGTGTTTTTTTTCCCCCACAGGCAAAACTTTTTTGCTGCCTTTTTGTTTGTATTTTGTGCATGTTGATAACATCTAGTGCCCCCCCCCCCAAAAAAAAAAAAAGCATGATGTAACTTCCTTAAGTCAATAAAAGAGCTTGTTCACAAATCGTTTTTGCTGTTTTTTTCTGCAGAAAAATACATTTTGCACTAACAGCAAAGTAAATATAATTTTTGAAATTTCACACGCAGACTGTTTATTTTTTCCTTTTAGATATGAACCCTCAAAGAGTTTTTCAAATCTGCATCCAGTCAATTGTTTCAGTGTTTTTGCTCCATTCAAGTGAACAGAAAAAAAAAATGCAGGTAAAACCCTATTAAAAACGCAGCGATAGTGCTTGTATTGTAAGGAACGTTTTTTCCTGCCGGAAACTCTGCTGTTAGTACTAAACGTGTACCAATACCATAAGGGTATGTTCACAAGTGGAGTTTGTGCAGTGTTTTTTCTGCACAAAAATAAAAAGTGTTGGCAGCAAATATACTCTCCACAGTGCGAGCATGATTACTGCACTTTTACATTAATATTTTTCCATTAATTTGCATGGGTGCAAAATGCTGACATTCTTGGCAAAGACGCAGCAGGGCTCCAGATGAGTGCAGAGAAAAAAGGCTGTGTGTGCATGAGATTTCGGAAATCTTATTTAATACGCTGCATGTGAAGTACAATGCAAAAATGTGAACATACCCTAGACAATTTATTGAGGGCAAGACATCAGTTTTGCCATTTAAGGCTGCCGTCACACTAGCAGTGTTTGGTCAGTATTTTACATCAGTATTTGTAAGCCAAAACCAGGAGTGGAACAAGTAGAGGAAAAGTATAATAGAAACATATGCACCACTTCTGTATTTATCACCCACTCCTGGTTTTGGCTGAGAAATACTGATGTAAAATACTGACCAAATACTGCTAGTGTGACGGCAGCCTTAGCACATGTGGAAAGAAGGTGAATTGGAGACATTTTTTTCTTGCTGTTTGGGGCAGGTGGGGGAGGGAGTCAATTTCCTAATAGCTTGTGGTGAAGTTTGGAGGGTGGTGGAGGGGTCTCAGTGCCTTTTTCCTCCCCCTTCTGATTCCATGGGTCGCCTAAGGCCGATCCTTTGTTTCCCTGACCTTTGACAAACCCAGACACACAACAGAAGCAGTTGATTTTCTTAATTTTCTTGTTGGCTTTAAGGTACCTTCACACTAAACAACTTCACAACGATATCGCTAGCGATCCGTGACGTTGCAGCGTCCTGGCTAGCGATATCGTTGTGTTTGACACGCAGCAGTGATCAGGATCCTGCTGTGATGTCGTTGGTCGCTGCAGAAAGTCCAGAACTTTATTTCGTTGCTGGACGCCCTGCAGACATCGCTGAATCGGCGTGTGACGCCGATTCAGCGATGTCTTCACTGGTAACCAGGGTAAACATCGGGTTACTAAGCGCAGGGCCGCGCTTAGTAACCCGATGTTTACCCTGGTTACCATCGTAAAAGTAAAAAAAACAAACACTACATACTTACCTTCTGCTGTCTGTCCCCGGCGCTCTGCTTCTCTGCACTCCTCCTGCATCCTGTGTCAGCGTCGGCCAGCTGGAAAGCACAGCGGTGACGTCACCGCTCTGCTTTCCGGCCGCTGTGCTCACAGTCAGTGCAGGAAAGCAGAGCGCCGGGGACAGACAGCTGAAGGTAAGTATGTAGTGTTTGTTTTTTTTACTTTTACGATGGTAACCATGGTAAACATCGGGCTTCTAAGCGCGGCCCTGCGCTTAGTAACCCGATGTTTACCCTGGTTACCGGCATCGTTGGTCGCTGGAGAGCTGTCTGTGTGACAGCTCTCCAGCGACCAAACAGCGACGCTGCAGTGATCGACATCGTTGTCGGTATCGCTGCAGCGTCGCTTAGTGTGAAGGTACATTTAGACCTGCCTATACGTTAATACTTGCGGCCTAAGGCTATGTTCACACGATGCGGAATTAGTGCGGATCCGCAGCGGATTTTTCTGTGTAGAAACACTGCAGTTCCGCAAAGTGATTTACAGTACAATGTAAATCAATAGAAAAAAAAAATGCTGTGCTAATGGTGCCGAAAACTCCACATGAAAACCGCTGCGGATCAAAAGAAGTAGTATGCTACTTCTTTTGTACGGAACTGCAGCGTTTCTGACCCCTTCCATTATAGAAATCCGCAGGGGTAAAAACGCAGAAAATCCGCAGAAAATCCATGGCAAATCTGCACCTGCGTTTTCTGCCAGGAGATTTTGTGCGGAAAATTCTGCACCCCAATCTGCAACGTGTGCACATAGCCTAAAACTACTGTACTCTGTGAAGGATACAAATGCTTTCATGATCTTCTTTGTAAGCCAGTACATCCTGGTGGTCCACCATGTATCTGATTGTCTCCTTCATTTGCTCCATTGTGCAATTTCTTAATAACTATTTAAAAAACAAATCTGTTGTGGTAATGCAATAATTGACGCCTTTTTTGTAAGGCTCCAGGATATAGTGCGAACAACCAGTTGTTTTCAGTTCTCACTCTATGAACATAGTGGCACTTCATATACAAAATTTTTCCAAAAATGTGCAACTGAAGTAGTTAGACCACGTGCACACATTGAGTATTTGGTAATTTTTTTTACCTCAGTATCTGTAAGCCAAAATCAGAAGTGGGTGATAAATACAGAAGTGGTGACGTGTTTCTATAAGGGTATGTTTCCACGTTCAGAAAACGCTGCGTTATTTACGCTGCATTGAGCCGCAGCGTGCAGATGTTACAGCATAGTGGAGGGGATTTCATGAAATCCCGTCTCCACTATGCATTAAAAGACGCATGCGGCATACCCGCGAAAACGCATATGCGGCGCGTCTCTTAAGAACGCAGAATGTCCTTACATTGCAGAAAAACGCAAGGACAACGCAGGTGACCTGCCAGTGACCTCAAGTGCAGTTCTGGTCAGGATTTTACCTGTATAAAATCCTGACCAAATCCTGATGCAATCATGAACGTGGACACATACCCTTATACTTTTCCTCTGATTGTTCCACTCCTGGTTTTGGTTTACAAATTCTGATGTAAAATACTGAACATTGAAGGTGACCTAAGGCCACATGCCTACGATCTGGAACTAGCAGCGCTTTGGATGCAGTGTATGTTAGAATCTCCGGAAGAGAAATTGACATGCTGCGGTCTGCAGCATGTCATTTCACAGTGACCAAAATATAAAAAATAGTAAATAAAAAAAACCTTTATCACTCCCCTTAGTTAGGAAAAAATAATAAAATAAAAATATATATTTATTTCCATTAGGGTTAGGCTGCCGTCACACTATCAGTATTTGGTCAGTATTTTACCTCAGTATTTGTAAGCCAAAACCAGGAGTGGGTGATAAATACAGAAGTGGTGCATATGTTTCTATTATACTTTTCCTCTATTTGTTCCACTCCTGGTTTTGGCTTACAAATACTGATGTAAAATACTGACCAAATACTGTTAGTGTGACGGCAGCCTTAGAGTTGGGCTAAAGTGAGTTGGGCTAGGGTTAGGGGTGTGTTGGGTTAGAGTTGGAGTTAGAATTGAGGGGTTTCCACTGTTTAGGTACATCAGGGGGTCTCCAAACGAGACATGGCGGCACCATTGATTCCAGCCAATTTTGCGTTCAAAAAGTCAAACGGTTCTCCCTTCAGAGCTCTGCCATGCACCCAAACAGTTGCTTTTCTCCACATATGGGGTATCGGCGTACTCAGGAGAAATTGCCCAACAAATTTTGTGGTACATTTTCTCCTGATACTTTTGTGAAAATAAAAAAAATTGATTCCAAATTAATTTTTTTGTGAAAAAAGTAAAATGTTCATTTTTTCCTTCCACATTGCTTTAGTTCTCGTGAAGCACCTAAAGGGTTAATAAACTTCTTGAATGTGGTTTTACGCACCTTGAGGGGTGCAGTTTTTATAATGGTGTCACTTTTGGGTATTTTTTGTTATATTGACCCCACAAAGTCACTTCAAATGTGAGGTGGTCCCTAAAAAAATGGTTTTGTAAATTTAGTTGGAAAAATGAGAAAATGATGGTCAACTTTTAACCCTTATAACTTTCTAACAAAAAAAAGTTTCCAAAATTGTGCTGATGTAAAGTAGATACATGGGAAATGTTATTTATTAAGTATTTTGTGTGACACCATTCTCTGATTTAAGGGCATGAAAATTCAAAGTTTGAAAATTGCAAATTTTCAAAATGTTTGCCATATTTCCATTTTTTCATAAACAAATGCAAGTTATAGCGAAGAAATTTTACCGCTAACATGAAGTACAACATGTGATGAAAAAACGATCTCTGAATCAGTGGGATACGTTGAAGCGTTCCAGAGTTATAACCACATAAAGTGACAGTGGTCAGAAATTTAAAAATTGGCTTGGTCATTAAGCACAAAATTGGCTCTGTCACTAAGGGGTTAAGGATCTTTGCTGAACCACGTCGGTTTGACTCCTATGGATATCTTTTGGTGGCCAGTGTCCATGATTTTTTAATCAAGTTAATAAAGAACAATCTTTTTTAATCCTACTTACCTTTAGGCTATGTACGCACATAGAGTATTTATTGCAGAAATTTCTGCAAGGTTTCTGCATCTCTTGGCAGGCAAAAAAGTGTTTTTGCCACTTTTCTGTCTGCGTTTTTACATGCGTTTTTGTACAGAAATGAAGGCTTTTTGAGCTAAATAAAGATAATGAGCCATGAGTCTGACCAGACGTGTCTGACCATCTTAGAAATTGCATTTTTAAATTGCAGTTTTTCAATTGCTATGAATTAGACTAGAATTGGACTGGAATTGACTGGAAGGTAAAGGAATAGAAAACCACTATAATGTTTCGGTTTCTTTTCACATTCACCCCCATACTACTCTATTTCTTCCTATCTCCTGTAGTCCCTCCACCCAGTAAAGAACTAGTCATTTCTCCCTCCATCCTCCCCAGTCATCTCACCTCCTCCACAGAACTATTCCTCCACATACAATCCTTTCTCGCCAGGCACACACGGCCACATCATGACCTATCCAGCTCACACCTTCTAACGCTCTGTCTGCTGCTCCTCATTGCTGGCGACATATCCCCAAATCCTGGCCCTCCTCATCACATCCCCACACTCATTTCTAATCCCCTGCCACGATCCTCTACACGTCCTCGCAACCACAGTAACCTCATACCCATTCATCCTGCCCCCACTCCCCCAATTTCCCTATCTGGAGCACTATGGAACGCACGCTCTGTCTGCAATAAACTTCCATTTATCCATGACCTCTTTATCAATAACAAACTCTCCTTCCTCGGCATCACTGAAACCTGGCTCACCCCTTCTGACACAGCCTCCCCTGCGGCACTCTCTTACGGTGGCTTCCACCTTTCTCACACACCCCGCCCCAGCAGCAAGCATGGCGGAGGAGTTGGTTTTCTCCTGTCAGATAACTGCTCCTTCACCCCAATCCCACTGCCACCCTCTGTTATCCTCCCTTCCTTTGAGGTGCACTCTGTGCGCATCTACTCCCCCTCCAACCTCCAACTGGCTGTCATCTACCGTCCCCCAGGGCCAGCCACCACCTTCTTCGACCACTTCACCACCTGGCTACTCCACTTCCTCGCCGCTGACATCCCCACTATCATCATGGGCGACTTCAACATCCCCATTGACACTTCCCTCTCAGCTGCCACTAAACTTCTATCTCTCACTTCCTCCTTTGGCCTCACTCAATGGTCTTCTACAGCCACCCACAAAGATGGTCACACACTGGACCTCATTCTCACCCGCCTCTGCTCCCTATCTAACCTCTCAAACTCACCTCTTCCTCTTTCTGACCACAACCTACTTACATTCTCTTCCCTTTCCACTCCTTGTCTACAACCCCCACCCCACAAACTCTCACACCCTCGCAGAAATCTTAAACACCTTGATCTTCACTCACTCTCTGAATCCCTCCTCCCTCTCACAGACATAAGCTCCCTACACAATGCGGATGATGCTGCCGCTCTATATAACACCACAATAGCTGCAGCTTTGGAATCTCTTGCCCCTCTCACACATACCAAAGCTCGCAAAATCAACAGACAACCCTGGCACACCAGCATGACAAAAGAACTGAGGCGAGCTTCCAGAGCTGCTGAGCGCAGATGGAAAAGATCCCACTCCATCGAGCACTTCATCGCATTCAAACAGTCCCTCACTGCTTTCAAAACCATGCTCGCCACAGCAAAACAAACCTACTTCTCATCTCTCATATCCTCCCTGTCTCACAACCCCAAACAGTTATTCAACACCTTCAACTCTCTCCTCCGTCCCCCAGCACCTCCTCCCTCCCCACTCATCTCAGCTGAAGACTTCGCCTCATTTTTCAAGCAGAAAATTGAGAACATCAGAGACAATTTTAGTAAACAACCCCCAGAACCCTTCCTCCCAACTACCCAGCCCTCCACCTCCAAAACCAACTTCTCCACCATTACAGAAGACGGACTCTCCACTCTACTCTCAAGATCGCATCTCACCACCTGTGCACTTGACCCACTCCCATCCCACTTCATCCCAAACCTCACCACAGTCTTCATCCCAACCCTAACCCATCTCTTTAACCTATCACTAACAACTGGCATTTTCCCCTCAAGCTTTAAACATGCCACAATCACACCTATCCTCAAAAAGCCCTCTCTTGACCCATCCTCTGTATCTAGCTATCGCCCTATATCACTTCTCCCCTTTGCCTCAAAACTACTGGAACAACATGTCCATATTGAACTGTCCTCCCATCTATCTTCCTGCTCCTTCTTCGACCGCTTTCAATCAGGCTTCCGGTCACACCACTCCACTGAAACTGCCCTAACTAAGGTCACCAATGACCTATTAACCGCCAAGAGCAAGCGACACTACTCTGTCCTCCTCCTCCTGGACCTGTCCTCTGCCTTTGACACAGTGGACCATTCCCTGCTGCTGCAGACCCTCTCATCCCTTGGCATCACAGAATTGGCCCTATCCTGGATCTCATCATACCTAACTGACCGTACATTCAGCGTCTCCCACTCACACACCACCTCCTCACCTCGCCCCCTATCTGTCGGAGTCCCGCAAGGTTCAGTTCTAGGACCCCTGCTCTTCTCCATCTACACCTTTGGCCTGGGACAGCTCATAGAATCTCACGGCTTTCAGTATCATCTCTATGCTGACGACACACAGATCTACATCTCTGGACCAGATATCACCTCCCTACTAACCAGAATCCCTCAATGTCTGTCTGCTATTTCATCCTTCTTCTCCACTAGATTTCTAAAACTTAACATGGACAAAACAGAATTCATCATCTTTCCCCCATCTCATGCGATCTCCCCAACGAACCTATCCATTACAGTAAACGGCTGTCCACTCTCCCCAGTCCCACAAGCCCGCTGTCTTGGGGTAATCCTTGACACTGATCTCTCCTTTAAACCGCATATCCAAACCCTTTCCACTTCCTGCCGCCTCCAACTCAAAAATATTTCACGGATCCGCACATTCCTAAACCAAGAATCTGCAAAAACCCTAGTCCATGCCCTCATCATCTCCCGCCTTGACTACTGTAACCTCCTGCTCTGTGGCCTCCCCTCTAACACTCTTGCACCCCTCCAATCTATTCTAAACTCTGCTGCCCGACTAATCCACCTGTCCCCCCGCTATTCCCCGGCCTCTCCCCTCTGTCAATCCCTGCACTGGCTCCCCATCACCCAGAGACTCCAGTACAAAAGCCTAACCATGACATATAAAGCCATCCACAACCTGTCTCCTCCATACATCTGTGACCTCGTCTCCCGGTACTTTCCTGCACGCAACCTCCGATCCTCACAAGATCTCCTTCTCTACTCCCCTATTATCTCCTCTTCCCACAATCGCATACAAGATTTCTCTCGTGCATCCCCCCTACTCTGGAACTCTCTACCACAACATATCAGACTCTCGCCTACCATCGAAACCTTCAAAAAGAACCTGAAGACCCACCTCTTCCGACAAGCCTACAACCTGCAGTAACCACCGATTGACCAAACCGCTGCACGGCCAGCTCTACCCTCACCTACTGTATCCTCACCCATCCCTTGTAGATTGTGAGCCCTCGCGGGCAGGGTCCTCTCTCCTCCTGTACCAGTTGTGACTTGTATTTTTCAAGATTATTGTACTTGTTTTATTATGTATACCCCTCCTCACATGTAAAGCGCCATGGAATAAATGGCGCTATAATAATAAATAATAATAATAATAATAATAATAATAAAAAAAAAAGTTTTGTGATGTAATTTCTTGGTGCAACACCACCTTTTTCATGCTGATACAGTGGTAAATGGATTAGGACTTGGTGTCAGCAGCTGTAATTGACACCAATCCCTAAGTTTATTAATAAAAAGGTGTCAGCCTCACCCTCATTAGTAAGTTGATAAGTAAACACAAACACACTGTAACCAGTCTATGTAGGAGCATTAACAGAACAAACATACATAGACTGTAAGTAAACAGCAAATGTTAATTATAAAGAGAAAATAAATGGGAAGAAAACATTTCATGGGCTCCTGCATAATTTTCTCAAAAAAGCAAAGGGAAAGCAGATGGCTGATGTTAATATTCTGGGAAGAAGCCAATAGCCATAAAGGTTACCAGGCTATTAATATCAGCTGTCAGCTGTTTGCTTATCCTTTACTGGCTACTTTACAGGGGGATCCCAGAAAAAATTGACATAGGGTCCCCCTATAAAATTTAACCAACAAAGGCTAGGCAGACAGCTTAGGGGCTGATATAAATAGCCTAAGGCCGGCGTAACACTCAGGGAACTGAGGGAGCTCTGCACTGTTCATATTGCCCCATATCTGCCCCATATAGTGCTCTGCACTGTTCATATTGCCCCTTATCTGCCCCATATAGTGCTCTGCACTGTTCATATTGCCTGTTATGACCTGGTGGTCAGGACAATAATGGACCTGGTGGTTAAGAGCACACGGAAGGTCCTGATAGTTACTGATAATATAGGACGAGCTCTGGGACGTGGGAACTCTGCTGACCGCAATCCCTAATCCTATCAACCACACTAGAAATAGCCGTGGATTGCTCCTAACGCTCCCTATGCAACTCGGCACAGCCTAAGGAACAAGCTAGCCCTAAAGATAGAAAAATAAAGCCTACCTTGCCTCAGAGAAATTCCCCAAAGGAAAAGGCAGCCCCCCACATATAATGACTGTGAGTAAAGATGAAAATACAAACACAGAGATGAAATAGATTAAGCAAAGTGAGGCCCGACTTACTGAACAGACTGAGGATAGGGAAGGTAGCTTTGCGGTCAGCACAAAAACCTACAAAAAGACCACGCAGAGGGAGCAAAAAGACCCTCCGCACCGACTCACGGTGCGGAGGCTGTTATGGCTGGCAATCAGGCAACACAGCGTGCAGTAATCAGCGCACATACAGAGATCTGGCAATAACCAAAAACAATAGGACGAGCTCTGAGACGTGGAATCTCTGTAGACTGCAGTACCTGATCTATCCTCACACAACTATAAGCAGCAGTGGATTGCGCCTATCACTACCTATGCAACTCGGCACTGCCTGAGGAGCTGACTAGCCTGAAGATAGAAATACAAGCCTGACTTACCTCAGAGAAATACCCCAAAGGAATAGGGAGCCCCCCACATATAATGACTGTTAGCAAGATGAAAAGACAAACGTAGGAATGAAATAGATTCAGCAAAGTGAGGCCCGATATTCTAGACAGAGCGAGGATAGCAAAGAGAACTATGCAGTCTACAAAAAACCCTAAAACGAAAACCACGCAAAGGGGCAAAAAGACCCACCGTGCCGAACTAACAGCACGGCGGTGCACCCCTTTGCTTCTCAGAGCTTCCAGCAAAAGTTAATAGCAAGCTGGACAGAAAAAACAGAAAACAAACTAGAAGCACTTATCTAGCAGAGCAGCAGGCCCAAGGAAAGATGCAGTAGCTCAGATCCAACACTGGAACATTGACAAGGAGCAAGGAAGACAGACTCAGGTGGAGCTAAATAGCAAGGCAGCCAACGAGCTCACCAAAACACCTGAGGGAGGAAGCCCAGAGACTGCAATACCACTTGTGACCACAGAAGTGAACTCAGCCACAGAATTCACAACAGTACCCCCCCCTTGAGGAGGGGTCACCGAACCCTCACCAGAACCCCCAGGCCGACCAGGATGAGCCACATGAAAGGCACGAACAAGATCTGGGGCATGGACATCAGAGGCAAAAACCCAGGAATTATTTTCCTGAGCATAACCCTTCCATTTGACCAGATACTGGAGTTTCCGTCTAGAGACACGAGAATCCAAAATCTTCTCCACAATATACTCCAATTCCCCCTCCACCAAAACAGGGGCAGGAGGCTCCACAGATGGAACCATAGGTGCCACGTATCTCCTCAACAACGACCTATGGAATACATTATGTATGGAAAAGGAGTCTGGGAGGGTCAGACGAAAAGACACCGGATTGAGAATCTCAGAAATCCTATACGGACCAATAAAACGAGGTTTAAATTTAGGAGAGGAAACCTTCATAGGAATATGACGAGAAGATAACCAAACCAGATCCCCAACACGAAGTCGGGGTCCCACACGGCGTCTGCGATTAGCGAAAAGCTGAGCCTTCTCCTGGGACAAGGTCAAATTGTCCACTACCTGAGTCCAGATCTGCTGCAACCTGTCCACCACAGAATCCACACCAGGACAGTCCGAAGACTCAACCTGTCCTGAAGAGAAACGAGGATGGAACCCAGAATTGCAGAAAAATGGAGAGACCAAGGTAGCCGAGCTGGCCCGATTATTAAGGGCGAACTCAGCCAACGGCAAAAATGACACCCAATCATCCTGGTCAGCGGAAACAAAACATCTCAGATATGTTTCCAAGGTCTGATTGGTTCGTTCGGTCTGGCCATTAGTCTGAGGATGGAAGGCCGAGGAGAAAGATAGGTCAATGCCCATCCTACCACAAAAGGCTCGCCAGAACCTCGAGACAAACTGGGAACCTCTGTCAGAAACAATATTCTCAGGAATGCCATGTAAACGAACCACATGCTGGAAGAACAAAGGCACCAAATCAGAGGAGGAAGGCAATTTAACCAAGGGCACCAGATGGACCATTTTAGAAAAGCGATCACAGACCACCCAAATGACCGACATTTTTTGAGAAACGGGAAGGTCAGAAATGAAATCCATCGAAATATGTGTCCAAGGCCTCTTCGGGACCGGCAAGGGAAAAAGCAACCCACTGGCACGTGAACAGCAGGGCTTAGCCCTAGCACAAATTCCACAGGACTGCACAAAAGCACGCACATCCCGTGACAGAGACGGCCACCAGAAGGATCTAGCAACCAACTCCCTGGTACCAAAGATTCCTGGATGACCGGCCAGCACCGAACAATGAAGTTCAGAGATAACTTTACTAGTCCACCTATCAGGGACGAACAGTTTCTCGGCCGGACAACGATCAGGTTTATTAGCCTGAAATTTCTGCAACACTCTCCGCAAATCAGGGGAGATGGCAGACACAATGACTCCTTCCTTGAGGATAATCGCCGGCTCAGATAACCCCGGAGAGTCGGGCACAAAACTCCTAGACAGAGCATCCGCCTTCACATTTTTAGAGCCCGGAAGGTATGAAATCACAAAATCAAAACGAGCAAAAAATAACGACCAACGGGCCTGTCTAGGATTCAAGCGCTTGGCAGACTCAAGATAAGTAAGGTTCTTATGATCAGTCAAAACCACCACGCGATGCTTAGCACCCTCAAGCCAATGACGCCAGTCCTCGAATGCCCACTTCATGGCCAGCAACTCTCGGTTGCCCACATCATAATTACGCTCAGCAGCAGAAAATTTCCTGGAAAAGAAAGCACATGGTTTGAACACTGAGCAACCAGAACCTCTCTGTGACAAAACCGCCCCTGCACCAATCTCAGAAGCATCAACCTCGACCTGGAACGGAAGAGAAACATCAGGTTGACACAACACAGGGGCACAGCAAAAACGACGCTTCAACTCCTGAAAAGCTTCCACGGCAGCAGAAGACCAATTAACCAAATCAGCACCCTTCTTGGTCAAATCGGTCAATGGTCTGGCAATGCTAGAAAAATTACAGATGAAGCGACGATAAAAATTAGCAAAGCCCAGGAATTTCTGCAGACTTTTTAGAGATGTCGGCTGAGTCCAATCCTGGATGGCCTGAACCTTAACCGGATCCATCTCGATAGTAGAAGGGGAAAAGATGAACCCCAAAAATGAAACTTTCTGCACACCGAAGAGACACTTTGATCCCTTCACGAACAAGGAATTAGCACGCAGTACCTGGAAAACCATTCTGACTTGCTTCACATGAGACTCCCAATCATCTGAGAAGATCAAAATGTCATCCAAGTAAACAATCAAGAATTTATCCAGATACTCACGGAAAATGTCATGCATAAAAGACTGAAAAACAGATGGAGCATTGGCAAGTCCGAACGGCATCACCAGATACTCAAAATGACCCTCGGGCGTATTAAATGCCGTTTTCCATTCATCTCCCTGCCTGATTCTCACCAGATTATACGCACCACGAAGATAAATCTTAGTAAACCAACTAGCCCCCTTAATCCGAGCAAACAAGTCAGAAATCAATGGCAAGGGATACTGAAACTTAACAGTGATCTTATTAAGAAGGCGGTAATCAATACACGGTCTTAGCGAACCATCCTTCTTGGCTACAAAAAAGAACCCTGCTCCCAATGGTGACGACGATGGGCGAATATGTCCCTTCTCCAGGGACTCCTTCACATAACTGCGCATAGCGGTGTGTTCAGGTACGGACAAATTAAATAAACGACCCTTAGGGAATTTACTACCAGGAATCAAATCGATAACACAATCACAATTCCTATGCGGAGGTAGGGCATCAGACTTGGACTCTTCAAATACATCCTGAAAGTCCGACAAGAACTCTGGGATGTCAGAAGGAATGGATGACGAAATAGACAAAAATGGAACATCACCATGTACTCCCTGACAACCCCAGCTGGTTACCGACATAGAGTTCCAATCCAATACTGGATTATGGGTTTGTAGCCATGGCAACCCCAACACGACCACATCATGCAAATTATGCAGTACCAGAAAGCGAATAACTTCCTGATGTGCAGGAGCCATGCACATGGTCAGCTGGGCCCAGTACTGAGGCTTATTCTTGGCCAAAGGTGTAGCATCAATTCCTCTCAACGGAATAGGACACCGCAAAGGCTCCAAGAAAAATCCACAACGTTTAGCATAATCCAAATCCATCAGATTCAGGGCAGCGCCTGAATCCACAAACGCCATGACAGAATACGATGACAAAGAGCACATTAAGGTAATGGACAAAAGGAATTTGGACTGTACAGTACCAATAACGGCAGAGCTATCGAACCGCCTAGTGCGTTTAGGACAATTAGAAATAGCATGAGTAGAATCACCACAATAGAAACACAGTCTGTTCAGACGTCTGTGTTCTTGCCGTTCTACTTTAGTCATAGTCCTGTCGCACTGCATAGGCTCAGGTTTACTCTCAGACAATACCGCCAGATGGTGCACAGATTTACGCTCGCGCAAGCGACGACCGATCTGAATGGCCAAGGACATAGACTCATTCAAACCAGCAGGCATAGGAAATCCCACCATTACATCCTTAAGAGCTTCAGAGAGACCCTTTCTGAACAAAGCCGCTAGTGCAGATTCATTCCACAGAGTGAGTACTGACCACTTCCTAAATTTCTGACAATATACTTCTACATCATCCTGACCCTGGCATAAAGCCAGCAGATTTTTCTCAGCCTGATCCACTGAATTAGGCTCATCGTAAAGCAATCCCAGCGCCTGGAAAAATGCATCAACATTACTCAATGCAGAATCTCCTGGTGCAAGAGAAAACGCCCAGTCCTGTGGGTCGCCGCGCAAAAAAGAAATAATAATCAAAACCTGTTGAATAGGATTACCAGAAGAATGAGGTTCAAGGCCAAAAATAGCTTACAATTATTTCTGAAGCTCAGGAACTTAGTTCTGTCACCAAAAAACAAATCAGGAATCGGAATTCTTGGTTCTAGCATCGATTTCTGATCAATAGTATCTTGAATCTTTTGTACATTTACAACGAGATTATCCATTGAGGAGCACAGAGCCTGAATATCCATGTCCACAGCTGTGTCCTGAAGCACTCTAATGTCTAGGGGAAAAAAAAGACTGAAGACAGAGCTAAGAAAAAAAAATGATGTCAGGATTTCTTTTTTCCCTCTATTGGGAATCATTGGTTGGCTCCTTGTACTGTTATGGCTGGCAATCAGGCAACACAGCGTGCAGTAATCAGCGCACATACAGAGATCTGGCAATAACCAAAAACAATAGGACGAGCTCTGAGACGTGGAATCTCTGTTGACTGCAGTACCTGATCTATCCTCACACAACTATAAGCAGCAGTGGATTGCGCCTATCACTACCTATGCAACTCGGCACTGCCTGAGGAGCTGACTAGCCTGAAGATAGAAATACAAGCCTGACTTACCTCAGAGAAATACCCCAAAGGAATAGGGAGCCCCCCACATATAATGACTGTTAGCAAGATGAAAAGACAAACGTAGGAATGAAATAGATTCAGCAAAGTGAGGCCCGATATTCTAGACAGAGCGAGGATAGCAAAGAGAACTATGCAGTCTACAAAAAACCCTAAAACGAAAACCACGCAAAGGGGCAAAAAGACCCACCGTGCCGAACTAACAGCACGGCGGTGCACCCCTTTGCTTCTCAGAGCTTCCAGCAAAAGTTAATAGCAAGCTGGACAGAAAAAACAGAAAACAAACTAGAAGCACTTATCTAGCAGAGCAGCAGGCCCAAGGAAAGATGCAGTAGCTCAGATCCAACACTGGAACATTGACAAGGAGCAAGGAAGACAGACTCAGGTGGAGCTAAATAGCAAGGCAGCCAACGAGCTCACCAAAACACCTGAGGGAGGAAGCCCAGAGACTGCAATACCACTTGTGACCACAGAAGTGAACTCAGCCACAGAATTCACAACAGGAGGCGCTCCCTCTGCATCCCAGAGCTTCCAGCAAGCAAGACAACAATCAAAATAGCAAGCTGGACAGAAAAATAGCAAACCAAAGAAAAACAAGCAGTCACTGAGCTTCTGCTGGGAAGACAGGTCACAAGAACGATCCAGGAGTGAACTAGACCAATACTGGAACATTGACAGGTGGCATGGAGCAAAGATCTAAGTGGAGTTAAATAGAGCAGCCAGCTAACGAATGAACCTCGTCACCTGTGGAAGGAAACTCAGAAACACCCACAGCCACCAGAGAAAGTCCATGGACAGAACCAGCCGAAGTACCATTCATGACCACAGGAGGGAGCCCGACAACAGAATTCACAACAATTGCCCCATATCTGCCCCATATAGTGCTCTGCACTGTTCATATTGCTCCATATCTGCCCCATATAGTGCTCTGCACCGTTCATACTGCCCCATAGATGCTCGGTATAAATCTGTGCCGCCGCTGCTGCTGCTGCAATAAAAAAAAAAAAAAGCCATACTCACCTTTATTGATTGCAGCTCCCAGCGTCCGGTCCCGGCGTCTCCCCGCTCTGACTGATCAGGCAGAGGGCGCCGCGCACACTATATGCGTCATCGCGCCCTCTAACCTGAACAGTCAGAGCGCAGATAGATGCCGGGAAGATGGAGCGACGCCGGGAAGATGGAGCGGCGCCCGGCGGCTGGAACGCGGACAGGTGAATATTACATACCTACCTGGTCCCGACGTCCGGCTCCCCCTGCCGTCCCACGGTCTTCTGTGCCGCAGCCTCTTCCTCTATCAGCGGTCAACGGCACCGCTGATTAGAGAAATGAATAGGCGGCTCCACCCCTATGGGAGGTGGAGCCGCTTATTCATTTCTCTAATGAGCGGTCCCACGTGACTGCTGAACAGGGGAAGAAGCTGCAGCACAGAAGACCGTGGGACAGGCGGGGAGCGCCAGGATCGCTGGAAGCAGGTAAGTATGCCTCAGCGCCCTCTCCCCCTCACCTGCCGACCCCACCGCTACCGTGACTCGAGTATAAGCCGAGAGGGGCACTTTCAGCCCAAAAATTTGGGCTGAAAATCTTGGCTTATACTCGAGTATATACGGTATATCATTAAATTTTTTGGAAAGCATATGAAGTAAATGTTAAATGTTAGTATCCATTGTAAATTTAGAAAGGTACACTTGTCTCCTGCCTTTTGTTTTCCTCGTAATACTTTTGTCTACTAAGGTTTTAGAAAAGCATTGTTACTTAGCTATTTTTTTTTTTGTGTGCTTTCAGATTCCTGTCAACTGGATTATGTTATGCGGGACTACATCTTGAATTCCTCATCGGACGATCCACTATTTCAGGCATAGTGCGGAATACATGTGTGCAAATATGGGACAAACTACATGAACTTGTGATGCCTGAGCCCAAAATGGAGGATTGGCTGAAAATAGCCCGTGGTTTCTCTGATGGTTGTCAATTTCCGCACTGTATTGGAGCCCTGGATGGGAAACATATCAGGGTGCGTAAGCCGCCGAACTCAGGCACCCAATTCTATAATTATAAGTAGTTTTTCTCTGTAGTTCTGTTAGCTGTAGTTGACCATAACTACAGGTTTATAATTGTAGATATTGTAGATATTGGGGCCTATGGGCGAACTGGAGACTCTAGAGTCTTCATTGCGTCCATTATGGGTCGGCGGGTACGTGAAAACCTGTTGGACCTCTCACCACCACGACAACTCCCAGGCTCCAATGCTGAAGCAGGCCCATATGTTCTTGTGGCAGATGAGGCCTTCCAATTGAGCAGGAATGTCATGAGGCCTTATCCCCGGCGCAACCTGGACCACCAGCGGCGTCTATTTAATGTCAGACTTTCCCGGGCACGGTGACTGGTGGAGTGCGCCTTTGGCATTCTGGCATCCAAATTGCGTGTTCTCCAGTCTGCCATTCAGCTGAGTGAGCAAAATGTAAATGAAGTAATTAAAGCTTGTGTTGTTCTGCACAACTTCACAAGAATTCATGAGTGTTCCTCAGCTGACTGTGTTGAAGGCATTTTGGCTAATGTGGGTAGGCCTACAACACAAGTCCTTCCTCCGCGGCATCCCCTTTCTGGCTTAAAAGTTAGGGATATTTATACAAATTATTTTGTTTCTCCTCATGGAGCTACTCCCAAGATAATGCTGTTTCTTTGTTGCAATGTTTATATATATATATATATATATATATATATATATATATATATATATATATATATCTTCTTCTTTTTTCTCATAATGCCTAAATTACTTAAATTTGTCAACTATGTGTGTTTCTGTGATTTATTTGCCTGATTGTTATCAACCGAGTACATAAAATTGACTTTTGAATAGATATTTTTACTTATGTCAAAAGCCTTTTTTGAGGGGGGTCAAACCCCATATTGACATCATATGGTTTTATATATAAATGTAAGCATCAAAAAAAGTTTTACAAACAAAAACATACCGAAGTGCTATCACAGCAGAATAAAATAAAACATTTTCTTACAGAAAAATATAAAGCCAAGGCTTAAAAAAACAAAATTACATTACAGATTTCTGTAAGGCCGGTTTCACACGTCAGTGGCTCCTGTACGTGAGGTGACAGTTTCCTCACGTACCGGAGACACTGACTCACGTAGACACATTGAAATCAATGTGTCTCTACACATGTCAGCGTGTTTTCACGGACCGTGTCTCCGTGTGCAAAATACGGAGACATGTCAGTGTTCATAGGAGCGCACGGATTACACGGACCCATTAAAGTCAATGGGTCCGTGTAAAACACGTACCGCACACGGACGCTGTCCGTGTGCAGTCCGTGTGCCGTGCACGTGCAGGAGACAGCGCTACAGTAAGCGCTGCCCCCCCCCCCACGTGGTGCTGAAGCCGCCATTCATATCTTCTCTCCAGCAGCGTTGCTGGCGAGAAGATATGAAAAATCCTTTTTTTTTTTTTTCAAGTTTAAAATAAAGATTCCTGTCCCCACCCCCTCCCACCTCCTGTGGGTGGAGCCGCATATTCATCACTGAAATGGGCGGCACCACGTGACCGCTCATACAGGAGAAGGTGCGGCGAGGACAGGACGCTGCAAGGGAGCCGGGTGAGTATTTTATTAACAGCGGGCGGGCGCACAGGGGGTGGGAGGGGGGTGGGGACAGGGATCTTTATTTTAAACACGAAAAAAAAAAAAAAGGATTTTTCATATCTTCTCGCCAGCAACGCTGCTGGAGAGAAGATATGAATGGTGGATTCAGCACCAGATGCAGGGGACAGCGCTTATCTCTAGCGCTGTCTCCTGCACGCTCCGTGTGGTACCCAGTCGGCACACGGGCGGCACACGTGTGCCGCACGTGTGCTACACGGATGCCCTATGTGAGCTCACGGACACACGGACACGGATAATTCCGGTACCGATTTTTCCGGTACCGGAATTATCTGGACGTGTGAGACTGGCCTAAGTTGGTGGAGGTGATGGCAGAAGCTCAGGGTCCTGGTCAGGTGGCCTTTGTTGGGCCAATTGTACATCATCCTGGGAGTATGATGTCTGACCCTGGTCTAAATAATGGCCTTACTCATATTGGCCAGTTGTGTGTTGGCTCAAATAATAAGGGTTTTGACTATGGCCCTCATAATGTTGTAAATAAGGCCTTGCCTCATAACCCCCACCAATATGGCCATGTCGTCCAAACCCAGGTTGGGGCCAGCCTCCAGCACTGGGTCTGGAGAAGTGGCCATATTGGGAATGTTGATGGTATGATGGCATATGGTAATGTGCTGGCCTTAGTGGGTTTTGGGTGGGAAGGGGTAGAGGTGTAGGCACACGTGGAGGGGGTGCTTCAAATACTTGTTGAGCATGCACCTGTTGAGATGATGGAAGGCACAGGAGGTTACGTGTTGACAGCTGCCATCTCTCAATGAACTCAAACAATTCATAAGGTTCATTTGGTGTGGTACATGCATCAATAAGTATTTGAAAACACCCTCTCACACATAGCCTCACCATCATCCTTTGCAGCCCATGCCAAATAATGAAGGACCCCAATGTCAACATTCCTGCGATAGTCTTGCAGCTCTCTCCTTCTGCGGCCACGGCGGGAAATTACAGCAGGCTGTGGGGATGTCTCCAGTGGAACAGTAGGGCAGCTGCTGTTTCCTTGTTCTTCTTGGCTTACAGGATGTGGTCCTGCTGTGGGTGGTGGAGCAGCTTCTTCGCCAGTTGTTGCCGGTTGTTGTGCTTCAACTGAAGTTGATTCAGGAGGGATGTCACTAGGATGTGAAGATGGGCCAGCCACCTCTTCTCGTTCCCCAACCGGATCTATCATGGCCTCCGAGTCTGAGCCGATCTCCCTCTCAGTGAGGTTGGACTGTGTTCTGTTGGTCAAGTTTATGAATATTTTTGTTAAATTTACAATTTGACCTTTAGTAAAGATATGTGTTATGTTTTATGATGTTTTTACTTACGGTCGCAGATCCATTCTGAGGTCCAAAAAGGAAAGTTGATCATAATATATATATTTTTTCTTTTTGGAAGGCGCTGCTGACCCACTCCTGGCCCGCTGCTGTCTTTCGCGCCTATATTGGTCGCGTATGCTGCGCCATCGTCTCATAACATCTTCCACTGCAATGAAAGGGCAAAAAATAATGTATAAGGCCATTGTGCACAGTGGTAACACAATGTGTCAGTGATATTACAGATTTTAATGTGGCCTAGTAACCTGCATTTTTCAAAAAATATCATCAACATAAATATTGTTACCTCCAACAGCACATATATATATTGGAAAATACATAGATATTCCTGCCATAAGGACAGGGTCCTCTCCCCTCTGTAGCAGTATGTCATTGTAAATGATGAGCAGGGCCGTCACTTAAGGTACCTTTGCTTTTTTTGCTTTTTTTTTTTGGTTGCTTTTTGTGACGTAGCAACGATATCGTTACCGAAATCGTTATGCGTGACAGCGACCAACGATCAGGCCCCTGCTGGGAGATCGTTGGTTGCTGGGGAAAGTCCAGCACTTTATTTGGTCGCTGATCTCCCGCTGACATCGCTGAATTGGCATGTGTGACGCCGATCCAGCGATGTCTTCACTGGTAACCAGGGTAAATATCGGGTTACTAAGCGCAGGGCCGCGCTTATTAACCCGATGTTTACCCTGACTACCATTGTAAGGCTGGAGTCACACTCAGCGTAAGACAATACGGTCCGTATATTACAGCCGTAATACGCTGAAAAGTCCCCAAAAAAGTGGTCCGTAGCTCCTCCGTAGGCAGGGTGTGTCAGCGTATTTTGCGCATGGCATCCTCCGTATGTAATCCGTATGGCATCCGTACTGCTTGTTTTTCTCGCAGGCTTGCAAAACGAACATACGGCTATGCAAGGGATCCATGTGTAAAAAAAACAAAACATATATACTGTCTATATATATATATATATGTCAGTAGACACATATATGTATATATATTATTACTTCATACAGCGCTAGATAGCTTTAAAGCCGGTAATTCAATTGCTGGCTTTTGCTATCTCCTTCCTAAAACCCGACATGATATGAGACATGGTTTACATACATGGAAACAGAAACATGTTTCTGTATACCGTGAAGTTTGGTAGAGCAGCTTAGTATACATTTTTTGCAAAAAACGTATCAACCAAATACCCTGTTTTTTTACATCTTTTACTAGCACTTGCGGATTACTGCAATTTTTTTCAAACTGAGTGTTTTTGGTTTTACTATTCTCTTTTGTGTCTTCATGGTTTACATACAGTAAACCATCTCATATGACCTTTTTTTTGCATATTCCACACTACTAATGTTAGTAGTGTGTATATGCAAAATTTGGCCGTTCTAGCTATTAAATTAAAGGGTTAAATGGCGGGAAAAATTGGCGTGGGCTCCCGCGCAATTTTCTCCGCCAGAGTAGTAAAGCCAGTGACTGAGGGCAGATATTAATAGCCTGGAGAGGGTCCACGGTTATTGCCCCCCCCCTGGCTAAAAACACCTGCCCCCAGCCACCCCAGAAAAGGCACATCTGGAAGATGCGCCTACTCTGGCACTTGGCCACTCTCTTCCCATTCCCGTGTAGCGTTGGGATATGGGGTAATGAAGGGTTAATGCCACCTTGCTATTGTAAGGTGACATTAAGCCAAATTAATAATGGAGAGGCGTCAATTATGACACCTATCCATTATTAATCCAATACTAGTAAAGGGTTAAAAAAAAACACAACATTAAAAATTATTTTAATGAAAAAATCACAAAGGTTGTTGTAATATTTTATTCTACGCTCAATCCAATCACTGAAGACCCTCGATCTGTAACAAAAAAAAACAACCCAACAATATACATACCTTCCGAAGATCTGTAAAGTCCCACGATGTAAATCCATCTGAAGGGGTTAAAATATTTTGCAGCAAGGAGCTCTGCTAATGCAGCGCTGCTCCTTGCTGCAAAACCCCGGAGAATGAAGGTAAAGTAGGTCAATGACCTATATTTACCTTCATTTGCGGTGAGGCGCCCTCTGCTGGTTGTTCCTAGATCGTGGGAACTTTCCTAGAAAGCTCCCAGGCTCGAGTTCATAAGAGGCGCCCTCTGCTGGTTGTCCTCATATGAACTCGAGCCTGGGAGCTTTCTAGGAAAGTTCCCACGATCTAGGGACAACCAGCAGAGGGCGCCTCACCACAAATGAATGTAAATATAGGTCATTGACCTACTTTACCTTCATTCCCCGGGGTTTTGCAGCAAGGAGCAGCGCTGCATTAGCAGAGTTCGTGGCTGCAAAATATTTTAACCCCTTCAGATGGATTTACATCGTTAGACGTTACAGATCTGCGGAAGGTATGGATATTGTTGGTTTATTATTTTTTTTGTTACAGATTGAGGGTCTTCAGTGATTAGATTGAGCGTAGAATAAAATATTACAACAACCTTTGTTTCTATTTAATTAAAATAATTTTTAATAATGTGGTTGTTTTTTTTAACCCTTTACTAGTATTGGATTAATAATGGATAGGTGTCATAATTGACGCCTCTCCATTATTAATTTGGCTTAATGTCACCTTACAATAGCAAGGTGGTATTAACCCTTCATTACCCCATATCCCACCGCTACATGGGAATGGGAAGAGAGTGGCCAAGTGCCAGAATACGCGCATCTTCCAGATGTGCCTTTTCTGGGGTGGCTGGGGGCAGGTGTTTTTAGCCAGGGGGGGCCAATAACCATGGACCCTCTCCAGGCTATTAATATCTGCCCTCAGTCACTGGCTTTACTACTCTGGCGGAGAAAATTGCGCGGGAGCCCACGCCAATTTTTTCCGCCATTTAACCCCTTAATTTAATAGCTAGAACGGCCAAATTTTGCATATACACACTACTAACATTAGTAGTGTGGAATATGCAAAAAAAAGGTGATATGAGATGGTTTACTGTATGTAAACCATGTCACAAATCATGTCAGGTTTAGGAAGGAGATAGCAAAAGCCGGTAATTGAATTACCGGCTTTAAAGCTATCTAGCGCTGTATGAAGTAATCTATATATATAATTGCCTAAGGGTTTTTCCGTCTGTCTGTCTGTCTGTCTGTCTGTCCTGGAAATCCCGCGTCTCTGATTGGTCGAGGCCTGGCGGCCTCGACCAATCAGCGACGGGCACAGTATCGACGTAGAAATCCCGCGTCTCTGATTGGTCGAGGCCGCCAGGCCTCGATCAATCAGTGACCGGCACAGCGACGATGATGTCATAAAGGACGTAGACATCCCGCGTCTCTGATTGGTTGAGGCCGCCAGGCCTCGACCAATCAGCAACGGGCACAGCGACGATGATGTCATAAAGGATGTAGAAATCCCACGTTTCTGATTCAGTGACGGGCACAGTATCGACGTAGATGTCATAATGGTTGCCATGGCGACGATGATGTCATAAAGGTTGCCTCGACCAATCAGGGACGGGCACAGTCTGCCACGAATTCTGGAATCATCATTGTCCATATACTACGGGGACATGCATATTCTAGAATTATTCTGTATGGAGCATTATATGGGCTCATGTTGTATGGAGCATTACTGTATATGGGGCCCATCATATAATGTATGGAGCAATATATAGGGAACATTATGTATAGAGCAATATATGGGGCTCATTATGTATGGAGCATTATATGAGCCCCATTATTCTGTATGGACCCTTATATGGTGCTCATTATGCATGGAGCAATATATAAGGTCCATTATTCTGTATGGAGCATTATATGGGACACATTATTCTGTACGGAGCACTATGTGGTGCCCTTAATACTGTATGGAGGACTATACTGTCCGCTTTCTGAGCAACTGATATCACTCATGTAATGTAAGTGAAATCTTTGGGAATGTACTATACCTATATTTCTCTGCTGTACATGTGCCTCATGAATTGTGGTATGTGATAAAGGGGCCCACTGAGACTCTTTCGCCCGGGGCCCACAAAACCTGGAGCCGGCCCTGCCTATCGCGAAAAGCCTTAATGAGGCAAAAAGTTAGGGAGGGTGTTTAAAATACTAATGTATTGTTCCTATTAGCTGTGACTGATGCTGTCCCTCGACTTGCCGCCCTAGGCACTGGACTGTTAGTGCCTTATAGCATATACAGCCCTGCACCAGAACGGCTGCTGGAAGAATCACAGACACATTCTGACTGTTGAGCCTAAGGGGCCCCAAACAACACCTTTGCCCCCCATAAGAAGACCAATACTATTAATGACCTGTGATAGATGGGGACTTTGTTGGAGATTTTGGACACACAAGCCTAAAGCTACACCATTGTCTTCCAGCTCTGGTCATTAAGCGGTTAATAATCGGGAGCAAATCTGTGAAAGTAAAATTTTCCACTCCAGTGATCAATAATGTGAGAGTTTTAATTTACTAAGTAAAATGTGGAGTAAATTGCATCAAAAGTATCACTGGATAAATTATTGTCCGCGCCATCTTATACTGATTGCAGGGTGATCAGCCGACATGATGCAATTATTTAGAGCTATATATAACAACTCTCAGAGAAAAACATGGGTACCCTATAAAACCAATTACTGTCTAATTGACTAGATATATCAACCCATATGTATAAAGGACTAATGAGTGTATACTCCTGCAATATAATTAAACACAAAAAATGGAGTTCCATACACATGGAAATATGGTAAAAATGTATAAACTTTATTGAAAAATACAAAAAACATGAAATAATATACATAAAAAATGAAAAAGACGAACAACCTGTCTTTCTGTCTGTCTGTCTGTCCTGGAAATCCCGCATCTCTGATTGGTCGAGGCCGCCAGGCGTCGACCAATCAGCGACGGGCACAGCGACGATGATGTCATAAAGGACGTAGACATCCCGCGTTTCTGATTCAGCGACGGGCACAGTATCGACGCAGATGTCATAATGGTTGCCATGGCGACGATGATGTCATAAAGGTTGCCTCGACCAATCAGCGACGGGCACAGTCTGCCGCGAATTCTGGAATCATCATTGTCCATATACTACGGGGACATGCATATTCTAGAATACCCGATGCGTTAGAATCGGGCCACAATCTAGTAATATATATACATATATGTGTCTCACTGACATATATATATATATATATATATATATACCTATTCTATGTGTACACATTTATTCTACCTATTCTAATGTAAGCTGTCAGTGTGATTTTACTGTACACCGCACTGAATTGCCGGCTTTTCTCTCTAACAGCGCTGCGTATTTCTCACAAGTCACACTGCTGGTCCGTGTGTAATCCGTATTTTTCTGGCTTCCATAGACTTTCATTGGCATTTTTTTGCGCAATACGGTGACAAACGCAGCGTGCTGCGATTTTCTACGGCCGTAGAAAGCCGTATAATACTGATCAGTAAAATACGGCAGATAGGAGCAGGGGCATAGAGATTAATTGGGACGTTTGTTAGGCGTGTTTTACGGACGTATTTTCTGCACTCATACGTCCGTAAAACTCGTTAGTGTGACTCCAGCCTAAAAGTTAAAAAAAACAAACAGTACATACTTACATTCCGGTGTCTGTCCCTCGCCGTTAGCTTCCCTGCACTGTGTCAGCGCCGGCCGGCCGTAAAGCAGAGCACAGCGGCCCTGCGCTTAGTAACCTGATGTTTACCCTGGTTACCCGGGGACTTCGGCATCGTTGGTCGCTGGAGAGCTGTCTGTGTGACAGCTCTCCAGCGACCACACAACGACCTAAACAGCGACGCTGCAGCGATCGGCATCATTGTCTATATCGCTGCAGCGTCGCTAAATGTGACGGTACCTTTACAGATATCCTCTACAGTACTGGGGTCGGCTGGGATTAGGGTCTCGGGTTGGGAGGGGGCCGGTTGATATGTGGGAAGCTCAATGGGCCTTGGCAGACTACATGAGAGAGAGACTTGCGGCCCAGCAGGAAAACCAGGTGATCTCCGCTAGGGCCAGATTTGCAGAGAGAACTTATGTGGTGGCTCCGACGACTGGGCGCACCACTGTTGTAAAAAGAACATTGACGTTAAATAAAGCCTTCCTTTGCTTTTTCAAGTTTATTGTTATCTTTATTTGAATGTTAATCCCTTCACCCCAAACCCTGTTTTCACATTCCTGTCCAAGCCGAATTTTACAATTCTGACCACTGTCACTTTATATGGTTATAACTCTAAGGGTATGTGCACACGTATTCTTGAGGTCTGCGGATTTTTCCGCAGCGGATTTGTGAAAACCGCAGGTAAAAGGTACTGCGTTTTACCTGCGGAATTACCGCGGATTTACCAAGGTTTTTGTGTGGATTTCATTGCGGTTTTACAACTGCGGTTTTCTATTATGGAGCAGGTGTAAAACTGCTGCGGATTCCGGACAAAGAATTGACATGCTGCGGAATGTAAACCGCTGCGTTTCCGCATGTGCACTGTGGATTGCGTTTCCCATAGGTTTACATTGTACTGTAAACGCATGGGAAACTGCTGCGGATCTGCAGCTGCGCAAACGCTGCGGATCTGCAGCAAAATCCACAGCACGTGAACATAGCCTAACGCTTCAACGGATTCCAGTGATTCTGAGAATGTTTCCTTATGACATATTATACTTCATGATAATGGTAAAATTTGTTCAATGCGGCTTGTGTTTATTTGTGATAATATTGGAAATTTGGCGAAAATGTAGCAATTTCCAAACTTTTACTTTTTATGCCCTTAAAGGGACTCTGTCACCTGAATTTGGAGGGAACAATCTTCAGCCATAGGGGCGGGGTTTTCGGGTGTTTGATTCACCCTTTCCTTACCCGCTGGCTGCAATATTGGATTGAAGTTCATTCTCTGTCCTCCGTAGTACATGCCTGCGCAAGGCAAGATTGCATTTCTGCTGCATAGCAGCGATCTGATGATCGCTGCTATGTAGCAGAGGTGATCGAGTTGTGCCAGCTTCTAGCCTCCTATGAAGGCTATTGAAGCATGGCAAAAGTAAAAAAAAAAGTAAAAAAAAATGTGAAAAAAATAAAAAAAATATAAAAGTTTAAATCACCCCCCTTTCGCCCCATTCAAAATAAATCAATAAAAAAAAATCAAACCTACACATATTTGGTATCGCCGTGTTCAGAATCATCCGTTCTATCAATAAAAAAACATTAACCTGATTGCTAAACAGCGTAGCGATAAAAAAATTCGAAATGACAGAATTACGTTTTTTTGGTCGCCATGACATTGCATTAAAATGCTATAACGGGCGATCAAAAGAACGTATCTGCACCGAAATGGTATCATCAACAACGTCATCTCGGCACGCAAAAAATAAGCCCTCACCTGACCCCAGATCATGAAAAATGGAGACGCTTACGGGTATCGGAAAATGGTGCATTTTTTTTCAGCAAAGTTTGGAATTTTTTTCACCACTTAGATAAAAAATAACCTAGCCATGTTAGGTGTCTATGAACTCGTAATGACCTAGAGAATCACAATATCAGGTCATTTTTAGCATTTAGTGAACCTAGCAAAAAACCCAAACAAAAAACAAGTGTGGGATTGCACTTTTGTTGCAATTTCACCGCACTTGGAATTATTTTCCCGATTTCTAGTACACGACATGCCAAAACCAATGATATCGTTCAAAAGTACAACTCTTCCCGCAAAAAATAAGCCCTCACATGGCCAAATTGACGGAAAAATAAAAAAGTTATGGCTCTGGGAAAGAGGGGAATGAAAAACCAACACGGAAAAACGGAAAATCCCAAGGTCATGAAGGGGTTAATAATCCTATAGAGAGTGACTCTGAGATTATTCATTGTGCCTGTACTAGTTAATTTATGGTGTGTAGTGGCTTATTTTGAATAATCCTGCTATATTCCTTTTCCCGTTCGTGGTACTAGTTTTGTTGCCTGCCCCTTTTCTATTGTGTCTTTTTTTTTACTGTATATTATTAGTATTGTGTTTGAGAACTTTTTAGAGTATTTCTAATAAAATTTCTAATATTTTTAGCTCTAGTGTCCATTTCTTGTTTTGGGGTTTCTGTGTTTTGCTATTGCGGAGCCTATACTTTGTCTGCCCCGTTATTCGGTTTACTAGTTTTTGCATTGGCTTACTTTGAGAGGTGAAAAACTGATAGCGCTCCCATTTCTGAAAGGGATGTTCCAGTATTCTGGATCGATCAAATAATTTTACAACAGAAAAGGTGGTGGAACTTTCATCGACATAAGGACAATATGCAAAGGGATTGTAGATTAATTCAATATTTATTTGATACGATTATAATCGGTATTTTCTATACTGTGTGTAAAATCACTAAAAAATTTTCAGAAATAAAATTTGAAATAAAAATGGACCATAACACAAAGCGTTTCTGGCATATAGGCCTTCATCAGGTGTATAATTTTTCCAAATTTCGGCCGACAGTCATGTGATAGTTTTTTTTTTTTGTGGGAAGAGTTGATGTCTTTATTGGTACAATTTTTGGCCCATGCTATTTTTTGATTGCTTTCTATTCTGATTTTTGGGAGATAGAATGGGAAAAAAATAGCAATTCAGGAATTATTTATTTTTATGTTGTCCCGCATGTAGTAAAATTCATAAGGCAGCTATATTATCCCCTTAACGGCCATCGATACGCCTTTTATCGGTGGTAATGAAGGGTTCCTAAACCACAGCGCCGCAATGGCTCTGAGGAAAGAGTGTATAGCGTCCCCCAGAGTCAGAATTTCTCCAGGGTCTCGGCTGCCGGGGGTAGCTGAGACCCCAGAGAACATGACTCGGGTCAGTTTTTACCGACACGGGGGTTGCAACCGCCAAAAAAAAGCAAAAACGATTTCCCATTTAATTTCTCTCATCTCTGATGTTATTGCACTTTGGAGGAGAGAGAAATAGGGTTTCCGATTCCCCCCGATACCTTCCAGTGTCCTTGGGCCCTCCTGCTTCCCCCCACGGCCGCCAGTGTCTTCTTCCGGGAGGGAAATGGTGGACCGCTGAGATCTGCCGGCTGGCAACAGGCAACAAAAGGAGATTTTTCCTATTGGTTCATTTTGATCACTGTGATAGGATCTAACACAGTGATCAAAGTAAATAAAATAATAAATCAAATCCCCCTTTATCACCCCCTTAGTTAGGGAAAAATAATAGAATAAAAAAAGGATTTATTTCCATTTTCCCATTAGGGTTAGAGTTTGGCTAAAGTTAGGGTTGGGGCTAAAGTGAGCTGACAGGCCACCGTCCCTGGGTGACCCCGCTGCCATCTTTTGACCTGAGGTCACCATGAAAACCATTGTCAGAACACGATCGCATTGCGTTATTCTGATGGGAGCAAAGAGGGAGTGCCCTCCCTCTGTGATGCCCTTATTGACAGCGGCATCACAGGTGTTAAACGCCCGCGACTGGGCTCACATAGAGCTGACACCCGCACTCGCATAGAATGAGCCTCCAAATCACGGTGCTGTTGCGGTGCCTTATGTATACTGCACATGTCAGGAAGGGTTCATCTGCCTAGTTACTAACACTAATTGTTTAGTTACTTTAAATCAATGTATGTAAATAGAATTACAACTATCCCTGACTGTTTCTGCCTCCTGTCCTCTGTGCATTGCATCCAGACACCTGCATTACACAGAAAAGGGCCACCAAGTGCTTTGTCTCCCTAGCTGTAGCTAATGTATTCCAGTCTAGTTGCCACTAGCCTCCTGGATTGGGTTTCCAGTCTGAGGAGTCATAAATAGCCCTGTGATCATCACGTGCAATGCCAATGTTAGCTAGAGAAATGCGAACACGCACGGGCGTAGCTTGAAGTTCATGGGGCCCAAAGCAACATCTCCAATGGGGCCCCCAATCATTGCAAGTCTAGCAGTATTGGTATTTTCATATATTGTAGAGCAAAGGGACTTTTAGGGCCCCTTAGGCTCCAGGACCCTGGTGCAATTGCATCTTCTGCACCATTGGCGTAACGATCTCAGTTGCAGAGGTGGCGGCTGGGCTAGTGCGGGTGACGCCATAGATGCCGGTGCTATCCGTGAAAAATACAGACAGCCCTCATATGTGACGTCTGAATGAGACATGGCCTCGAATGTCGTGTGAATGAGTGCGGGCACGGCTCTTTGGCACAGCAGGCAATACTTTTCAGAATCAAAAGTAATTTAAAAAAAACTCTTTAATTGATCTTGAACCTGATGCAAAGTTGATGTACTTCCTCTACATATCCCTTTATAATCCTGAAATTAGAGCATTTTTATGGACTGCTAATTCTAATTCTAATAACCATGTATAAGTATATAAGGGGACAATACAAATATCTCGCTGAGGATCTATTTATACCAAGGAAGGTGACGGGCACAAGGGGGCATTCTTTGCGTCTGGAGGAGAGAAGGTTTTTCCACCAACATAGAAGAGGATTCTTTACTGTTAGGGCAGTGAGAATCTGGAATTGCTTGCCTGAGGAGGTGGTGATGGCGAACTCAGTCGAGGGGTTCAAGAGAGGCCTGGATGTCTTCCTGGAGCAGAACAATATTGTATCATACAATTAGGTTCTGTAGAAGGACGTAGATCTGGGGATTTATTATGATGGAATATAGGCTGAACTGGATGGACAAATGTCTTTTTTCGGCCTTACTAACTATGTTACTATGTTACTATGTAAAGGTGGAAACTTTAAAATAAGTTTATACAGCCATTCTGACAGGGATTTTCCAGGTAAGTACACCGGCCTCATCCGGTCTCGAATATTTAATAATGCCTGCAGTGTTTGGTGTGGAATCTAGCGATAGAGCCACTTCACGGTGTGATGGCCTTTGATCTCTGTATACTGATAAGGAAAGTGTCTGGTTTGGGGGTCGCGGTTCCATTTCTGGTTCAGCACAGAGTCCCTGGTAGGCGCTTTCTGTGGTCACTAGATCTCTTCCTAGGTTGAAATGGCGACCAGTCTTATGCTGGTCACACTGCAGGCCGGCTGTGGAGATGCTAATACGTTTCTTATTACTTTTTATACAGGAAGCAGCGATCGCGTTATATGACCTTCCTAAAATGGCCGCGGTATAGCGACCTTCCCAAGATGGCGGCCCTTTCCCTGCCACCCCTCATCACGCAATGTGTAGGTCACACGATGGGGGAAGAGTTAAATCTGCGCAGGCGCACGGAGGCCAGAGCGAAGAGTGCGAGGGACAGAGTGAGGAGCCGGGGGGAGAACGAGAGGTGACGGTTCGGACAGCTGTGCTGCTCCCTCCTGTCGGGTGTCGTCGGTTCCTGTTGTCCGCCGCGCTGCTCACATCGCCTCAGTATGACGGAGCCGCAGTCGGCGCTCCTGCTGCGGAGGCAGCTCGCAGGTAATGTGCGCCCTCCCCGGGGTAATATGAAGGGAGGGGGCAGCCTGTGTCGGTGTGGGAGCTGGCGGGATGTCCTGTGCCCTCACAGCAGAGGGGCAGATGGCGGAGCTGTGAGGAGGGGGAGGGGGCTGCTGCCTGTAGGTCCGACTGCAGGACCTGGTTATGGGGGCAGTTATGTCCCATAGTGTTGTCATAGCTGGGGTAATGCAGTATGGAGCTCCCTGTGTGGGGGTAGGTTGTGCCGCTAGAGCCGGGGGAGGGGGGGTAGCCTGCGCCCCCTGGAGCCTGCGCCCCCTGGAGCCTGCGCCCCCTGGAGCCTGCGCCCCCTGGAGCCTGCGCCCCCTGGAGCCTGCGCCCCCTGGAGCCTGCGCCCCCTGGAGCCTGCGCCCCCTGGAGCCTGCGCCCCCTGGAGCCTGCCGTGGGGGAGGGGGGGGAAGGTTGCGCCCCTAGAGCCTGCCGTGGGGGAGGGGGGGGGGAAGGTTGCGCCCCTAGAGCCTGCCGTGGGGGGGTAGGTTGCGCCCCTAGAGCCTGCCGTGAGGGGAGGGGTAGGTTGCGCCCCTAGCGCCTGCCGTGGGGGGGTGGGGGGTAGGTTGCGCCCCTAGAGCCTGCCGTGGGGGGTAGGTTGCGCCCCTAGAGCCTGCCGTGGGGGGTAGGTTGCGCCCCTAGAGCCTGCCGTGGGGGGTAGGTTGCGCCCCTAGAGCCTGCCGTGGGGGAGGGGGGGTAGGTTGCGCCCCTAGAGCCTGCCGTGTGGGGGGGGGTAAGTTGCGCCCCTAGAGCCTGCCGTGGGGGGTAGGTTGCGCCCCTAGAGCCTGCCGTGGGGGAGGGGGGGTAGGTTGCGCCCCTAGAGCCTGCCGTGGGGGGGTAGGTTGCGCCCCTAGAGCCTGCCGTGGGGGGTAGGTTGCGCCCCTAGAGCCTGCTGTGGGGGGGGGGGGGGTAGGTTGCGCCCCTAGAGCCTGCCGGGGGGGGGGGGGTAGGTTGCGCCCCTAGAGCCTGCCGTGGGGGAGGGGGGATAGGTTGCGCCCCTAGAGCCTGCCGGGGGGGGGGGGGGTAGGTTACGCCCCTAGAGCCTGCCGTGGGGGGTAGGTTGCGCCCCTAGAGCCTGCCGTGGGGGGTAGGTTGCGCCCCTAGAGCCTGCCGTGGGGGGTAGGTTGCGCCCCTAGAGCCTGCCGTGGGGGAGGGGGGGTAGGTTGCGCCCCTAGAGCCTGCCGTGGGGGGGGTAAGTTGCGCCCCTAGAGCCTGCCGTGGGGGGTAGGTTGCGCCCCTAGAGCCTGCCGTGGGGGAGGGGGGGTAGGTTGCGCCCCTAGAGCCTGCCGTGGGGGGGTAGGTTGCGCCCCTAGAGCCTGCCGTGGGGGGTAGGTTGCGCCCCTAGAGCCTGCTGTGGGGGGGGGGGTAGGTTGCGCCCCTAGAGCCTGCCGGGGGGGGGGGGGGTAGGTTGCGCCCCTAGAGCCTGCCGTGGGGGAGGGGGGGTAGGTTGCGCCCCTAGAGCCTGCCGGGGGGGGGGTAGGTTGCGCCCCTAGAGCCTGCCGTGGGGGAGGGGGGGTAGGTTGCGCCCCTAGAGCCTGCCGTGGGGGAGGGGGGGTAGGTTGCGCCCCTAGAGCCTGCCGTGGGGGAGGGGGGGTAGGTTGCGCCCCTAGAGCCTGCCGTGGGGGAGGGGGGGTAGGTTGCGCCCCTAGAGCCTGCCGTGGGGGGTAGGTTGCGCCCCTAGAGCCTGCCGCGGGGGAGGGGGGGGGGGTAGGTTGCGCCCCTAGAGCCTGCCGTGGGGGAGGGGGGGTAGGTTGCGCCCCTAGAGCCTGCCGTGGGGGAGGGGGTAGTTGCGCCCCTAGAGCCTGCCGTGGGGGGGGGGTAGGTTGCGCCCCTAGAGCCTGCCGTGGGGGGTAGGTTGCGCCCCTAGAGCCTGCCGTGGGGGAGGGGGGGTAGGTTGCGCCCCTAGAGCCTGCCGTGGGGGGGTAGGTTGCACCCCTAGAGCCTGCCGGGGAGGGGGGGGGGTTGGTTGCGCCCCTAGAGCCTGCCGTGGGGGAGGGGGGGTAGGTTGCGCCCCTAGAGCCTGCTGGGGGGGGTAGGTTGCGCCCCTAGAGCCTGCCGTGGGGGGGGGTAGGTTGCGCCCCTAGAGCCTGCCGTGGGGGGGGTAGGTTGCGCCCCTAGAGCCTGCCGTGGGGGGTAGGTTGCGCCCCTAGAGCCTGCCGTGGGGGAGGGGGGGTAGGTTGCGCCCCTAGAGCCTGCCGTGGGGGAGGGGGGGGGGTAGGTTGCGCCCCTAGAGCCTGCCGTGGGGGAGGGGGGGTAGGTTGCGCCCCTAGAGCCTGCTGGGGGGGGTAGGTTGCGCCCCTAGAGCCTGCCGTGGGGGGGGTAGGTTGCGCCCCTAGAGCCTGCCGTGGGGGGGGTAGGTTGCGCCCCTAGAGCCTGCCGTGGGGGGTAGGTTGCGCCCCTAGAGCCTGCCGTGGGGGAGGGGGGGTAGGTTGCGCCCCTAGAGCCTGCCGTGGGGGAGGGGGGGGGGTAGGTTGCGCCCCTAGAGCCTGCCGTGGGGGAGGGGGGGTAGGTTGCGCCCCTAGAGCCTGCCGTGGGGGGGGGGTAGGTTGCGCCCCTAGAGCCTGCCGTGGGGATGGGGGGGTAGGTTGCGCCCCTAGAGCCTGCCGTGGGGGAGGGGGGGTAGGTTGCGCCCCTAGAGCCTGCCGTGGGGGAGGGGGGGGTAGGTTGCGCCCCTAGAGCCTGCCGTGGGGGAGGGGGGGGTAGGTTGCGCCCCTAAAGCTTGCCGTGGGGGAGGGGGGGTAGGTTGCGCCCCTAAAGCCTGCCGTGGGGGAGGGGGGGTAGGTTGCGCCCCTAAAGCCTGCCGTGGGGGAGGGGGGGTAGGTTGCGCCCCTAGAGCCTGCCGTGGGGGAGGGGGGGTAGGTTGCGCCCCTAGAGCCTGCCGTGGGGGAGGGGGGGTAGGTTGCGCCCCTAGAGCCTGCCGTGGGGGAGGGGGGGTAGGTTGCGTCCCTAGAGGCTGTTGTGGGGGAGGGAGGGTAGGTTGCGGCCCTAGAGCCTGCCGTGGGGGAGGGGGGGTAGGTTACGCCCCTAGAGCCTGCCGTGGGGGGGGAGGGGGGGTAGGTTGCGCCCCTAGAGCCTGCCGTGTGGGAGGGGGGGTAGGTTGCGTCCCTAGAGCCTGTTGTGGGGGAGGGAGGGTAGGTTGCGTCCCTAGAGCCTGCCGTGGGGGAGGGGGGGGGGTAGGTTGCGCCCCTAGAGCCTGCGCCCCTAGAGCCTGCCGTGTGTGTGTGTGTGTGTGTGTGTGTGTGTGTGTGTGTGTGGGGGGGGGGGGTAGGTGGTACCCCTAGAGCCTGCCGTGTGTGTGGGGGGGTAGGTGGTGCCCCTAGAGCCTGCCATGTGTGTGGGGGGGTAGGTGGTGCCCCTAGAGCCTGCCGTGTGTGTGTGGGGAGTAGGTGGTGCCCCTAGAGCCTGCCATGTGTGTGGGGGGGTAGGTGGTGCCCCTAGAGCCTGCCGTGTGTGTGTGTGGGGAGTAGGTGGTGCCCCTAGAGCCTGCCATGTGTGTGGGGAGTAGGTGGTGCCCCTAGAGCCTGCCATGTGTGTGGGGGGGTAGGTGGTGCCCCTAGAGCCTGCCGTGTGTGTGTGTGGCGAGTAGGTGGTGCCCCTAGAGCCTGCCATGTGTGTGGGGAGTAGGTGGTGCCCCTAGAGCCTGCCATGTGTGTGGGGAGTAGGTGGTGCCCCTAGAGCCTGCCATGTGTGTGTGTGTGTGTGGGGGGGGGGGGGGGGGAGGTTGGGCTCCTAGAGCCTGCCGTGGGGGAGGGGGGGGGGTAGGTTGCGCCCCTAGAGCCTGCGCCCCTAGAGCCTGCCGTGTGTGTGTGTGTGTGTGTGTGGGGGGGGGGGGGGGGGGTGTAGGTGGTACCCCTAGAGCCTGCCGTGTGTGTGTGTGGGGGTAGGTGGTGCCCCTAGAGCCTGCCATGTGTGTGGGGGGGTAGGTGGTGCCCCTAGAGCCTGCCGTGTGTGTGTGGGGAGTAGGTGGTGCCCCTAGAGCCTGCCATGTGTGTGGGGGGGTAGGTGGTGCCCCTAGAGCCTGCCGTGTGTGTGTGGGGAGTAGGTGGTGCCCCTAGAGCCTGCCATGTGTGTGGGGAGTAGGTGGTGCCCCTAGAGCCTGCCATGTGTGTGGGGGGGTAGGTGGTGCCCCTAGAGCCTGCCGTGTGTGTGTGTGGCGAGTAGGTGGTGCCCCTAGAGCCTGCCATGTGTGTGGGGAGTAGGTGGTGCCCCTAGAGCCTGCCATGTGTGTGGGGAGTAGGTGGTGCCCCTAGAGCCTGCCGTGTGTGTGTGTGTGGGGGGGGGGGGGGGGGGGAGGTTGGGCTCCTAGAGCCTGCCGTGGAGGAGGGAGGGGGGTAGGTTGTGCCCCTAGAGCTTACCGTGGGGGAAGGGGGGGGGTTGTGCCCCTAGAGCTTGCCGTGGGGGAAGGGGGCGTGGGTTGTGCCCCTAGAGCCTGCCGTGAGGAAAAATCTGTCCAGTGTCACTTTGTGTTAATAACTCTGGAACGCCGTTGATTTTGAGATTTTTTTTCTATGACATATTGTACTTTATGGTAAAAGGTAAATTTATGTTGATATTTTTTATAAATTAAAAAAAATATCAGAAATTTTACAAAAATTAGCAATTTTTGAAATGTGAATGATTATCCCTTTAAGGCCGGAATCACACATGCGAGAAACACGTCTGTGTCTCGCATGTGAACAGCAAGCTCTGGCGCCGGCACTTCGGAGCGGAGCGTGCGGCTCCATGTGTTGCTATGCGGCTGCACGCTCTGCTCCGAAGTGCCGGCGCCAGAGCTTGCTGTTCACATGCGAGATACGGACTTGTTTCTCGCATGTGTGACTCCGGCCTAATCCAGATAGTCATACCACGCAAACATTAATAAATAACATTTCCCTCATGTCGGCTTTACATCAGCACCATTTGTAAAATATCGTTTTATTTTGTTAGAATTTTGGAAGGTTTAAAAATGTAGCAGTAATTTTTCCAAGGAAATTTACTACTTTTTTTTTTTTTTTTTTGGGACCTAATAAGTTTCAAGTGACTTTGGGGGTCCTAAATATTGGAAACCCCCAAAAGTGATACCATTTTAAAAACAGTACCCCCGACATGCTGAAAACTGCTGTCCGTTTATTAACCTTTTAGGTGCTTTTCAGGAATTAATGCAAAGTGGCATAACAGAAATGAAGTAATTTATTTTTTAACCACCTAAATGTTTCTAACTTCTGAACAGGCCGCTATAGCTGGAAGACTTTATGGCCGTTATTGGCCTTGAATTGCCACAGCAAACATCAGGACCACACGATCAAGAGCTCAGGGTGCCGATAGGGTTAAAGAGGAAGCCCCCACACTCTGTTAACCATCTAGATGCTGTAGTCATTGACAGCAGCATTTAAGGGGTTAAACAGATATGGACGGTACCAACACTGATTGTGGCTGATGCAGCAAGTTGTCAGCTATAGCATACTAGTCTCTTATATCGCAGGTCAGTAAAAAGATGTCGGTGGTCACTAAGGGGTTAAGATTATTAATGCCTCTGAAACGCCGCCTACTTAGTTAGCCAGTTAGTGATTAGTGGGAGGAGTTTGGGTGGGCGGACTTGCGTCCACAGAACACAAGTATTTTACGCCCAGTGAAAGCCGTTTAGAGAATTGTCGCTCACTGGGATGCCGGCTCCCATCGTTCACAATCTGTTCATTCACAAATGACCCATCACTATTCCCTGCACCCTGATGGGTCGCTGTGTGGGTGGGGGTTCGCTGCGCGTTGGTAGGCGACGCATGGGAGGGAGTTCGCTGTGCCCCAGTAGGCCACCGTGTGGGCAGAGGTTCGTTGCACCTCGGAAGGCTGACATGTGTGTGTGGTGGAGGGGATACGCTGCGCCCTGTGAGACCACCTTGTTTGGGGGAGGGGTTACGCTATGCCCCGGAAGGCTGCTGTGTTGGTGGGCTGTGGCATCCACTCTGGGGTGCAGCTCTCTGGCACTGACAGGATGGCGCTGCAGTCAGTGCGGGGTGCTCAGTGACATAACCCCAGGTAAAGTTTGATGTTGTGTAGAGGCACAACCTCCCTTTTGTATCAGCTTCTCTCAGCCCCAGGCATCTGCTGGTGCACAGGGCTCTAGCTTCCAGTGACACAAGGCCCAGGTTGCCACTGCGCTCTGACCTCTGCATTGGGGTCTCACAATACATCTTACATGTGCTGCGAGATTTAAAGCGATGGGAACCCTTTGGGGCTGCCACCAAATTTCAAGGGTGTGGGAGTGAGGAGACAGCAGAGCTGGTACAAGTGAGATAAGGATAACAGAGTTGGTGATAATGTAGTTCGACATTCTGGAAAGTGTGCTTTTTTTGCTTCAGTGACAGTCCTGATATGATAATCCAACATCAAATGATGTTTGCTAAAGGTAAAATAGAAAAGGTCTTTAAGTTTATTAGAGTGCACCCCAGGTGGTGCTTTCTCTGTTGGACTTGGGGGTTGGGAAAGAAGTGACAACAGGGCGCTGTTTTGTATAGTTTAGCATTTTCTGTCACTCCGTCTTCGTATTTGGACACAGCCGTTCACTTGATTATTCTGAGCCGTCAGAATCTAACAATTACACTTTTTTATTCTCCATCAGGATTTGTAAACTACTTTAATGTCAAGATCATGGAAGTGCAGATCTATCATTGTGCTTCTTTCCTGTTTATGGGTGTACAACTAGTGATGCAATGTACTGCCCGAATTCTACTGTTGAGGACTTCAACGGGTTTTCTTACGCGACTGGAATCCCCACCCCCTTTAAGTTATTCAGTCTGTTTATTAGGACCCAAAGGCTCATTCATTTTTTTTTTTACGTACAAGTGCTATTCGTCCTTTACACGGTTAGCACTCGTACCTATGCTAGTGAATGGGCCGTTCACACGTCTTACTTTTCGCAGACTGAGTGGTCCACTCAAAATAGGGCTCATACCCATGAAATAGAAAAAAGTTCCCATATCAGGACCTAAAAATCATGCGAGTGTCACACCTAGTATCCGAATTACATCCAACTGCAATGCGATTTTTAACATGAGTTTTTACATAGAGAAATTGTCATTTACAGTTTTCAGAGGAAATATTCTTAAACGCATAGAAAATGTGTGTATGTATATCTAATTTTTTAAATTTTTATAGCCTGGGAAGGGGGTAATACCCATGGAGCTTCCCATGCTATTACTATTATTCTTTACTGGCTATTAAAATGGGAGACCCTAAAAAAAAATAAATAAAAATAACTTGAGATCCCCCTATTATTACCAGCAAAGGCTATGCAGACATCTGCGGGCTGATATTTATAGCCTAGGAAGGGGCCATGGATACTGCCCCCCCTCTCCCCGGGCTAATAAATCGTCTCTCAGCTGCCCCAGAAAAGGCTCGTCTCTAAGATGTGCCAATTCTGGTACTTAGCCTCGCTCTTCCCACATGCCCTGTGGCGGTGGCAAGTGGGTTAATAGTTGGGGGGTGGGGGGGGGGTTGATGTCACCTTTATATTGTCAGATGACATCAAGCCCGGAGGCTAGTAATGGAGAGGTGTCAATAAGACATCCCCCACTACTAACCTCATAGTCATGTTGTATAAACACACACACACACACACACACACACACACACACACACACACACACACACACACACACACACACACACACACACACGTCATTTACTTGAAAGAATGACACTCCTTTAATAAATTAAACTATACTTACGACCTCGCCCATTCCACCAACTTATTTGTCTTCTGCTGAAGTTAACCCCTTTATGACCTTGGGATTTTCCATTTTTCCGTGTTCGTTTTTCGCTCCCCTCCTTCCCAGAGCCGTAACTTTTTTATTTTTCCGTCAATTTGGCCATGTGAGGGCTTATTTTTTGCGGGACGAATTATACTTTTGAACAACATAATTGGGTTTTACCATGTCGTGTACTAGAAAACGGCAAAAAAATTCCAAGTGCGGTGAAATTGCAAAAAAAGTGCAATCCCACACTTGTTTTTTGCTTGGCTTTTTTTGCTAGGTTCACTAAATGCTAAAACTGATCTGCCGTTATGATTCTACAGGTCATTACGAGTTCATAGACACCCAACATGACTAGGTAATTTTTTATCTAAGTGGTGAAAAATTTTTTCCAAACTTTGCTAAAAAAAAAAAAAAAAATTGCGCCATTTTCCGATACTCGTAGCGTCTCCATTTTTCATGATCTGGGGTCGGTTGGCTTATTTTTTGCGTGCCAAGCTGACTTTTTTAATGATACCATTTCGGTTCAGATACGTTCTTTTGATCGCCCGTTATTGCATTTTAATGCAATGTCGCGGCGACCAAAAAAAACCGTAATTCTGGCGTTTCGATTTTTTTTCTCGCTACGCCGTTTAGCGATCAGGTTAATGCTTTTTTTTTATTGATAGATCGGGCGATTCTGAACGCGGCGATACCAAATATGTGTAGGTTTTATTTTTTTATTTTTGTTTTATTTTGATTGGGGCAAAAGGGGGTGATTTAAACTTTTATATTTCATTTTTTTCACTTTTTTTTTACTTTAACTTTTGCCATGCTGGCATAACACTATCACCTCTGCTACATAGCAGCGATCTGATGTTCGCTGCTATGTAGCAGAATTGCAGGTGTGCTGTGAGCGCCGACCACAGGGTGGCTCTCACAGCTGCCGGGAATCAGTAACCATAGAGGTCTCAAGGACATATATGGTTACAATGCTGAAGCATCGCCGACCTCCGATCATGTGACGGGGGTCGGCGATGTGATCATTTCCGGCCGCCCGGCCGGAAGCGGTAGTTAAATGCCGCTGTCTGCGTTTGACAGCGGCATTTAACTAGTTAATAGGCGCGGGCAGATTGCGATTCTACCCGCGCCTATTACGGGCACATGTCAGCTGTTCAAAACAGTTGACATGTCCCGGCTTTGATGCGGGCTCACCGCCAGAGCCCGCATCAAAGTGGGGCTTCTGACCTCGGACATACTATCCCGTCCGAGGTAAGAAAGGGGTTAAAAAAACAACTATATTCCTCACCTTTGTCGTAGAGCTGATAATCCATTTGTCCCATAACGTGTATAGCTCTTCGATATCTAGATGGCAGGTTGCATGAGCACAGAGCAGCATATATACCCAGTATCTCCATGTGAACTCCTATTACCTGTCTGACAGCACTGCGAGCATGAGAAAGTTCCCCCCACCCATCCCCATCAGCCCACTTGCCACCGTTACAGGGCAAGTGGGAAGTACGAGGCTAAGTGCCAGAATTGATACATCTTAGAGATGCGACTTTTCTGGGGTGGCTGAGAGCAGATGTTTTTAGCCTGGGGGGGGGGTCAGTATCCATTGCCCCTTCCTAGGCTATTATCATTTCGCTGCTGTCTGCATAGCCTTGGCTGGTTATTAATTATAGGGGGACCCTACGTTATTTTATTTATTTTTTTACATTTTTTTTTTTTTTTAGGGTCCTCATTTTAATAGCCAGTAAATGCGAAGTATACAGTTGTGAGCTGATATTAATAGTCTGGGAAGCTTCATGGGTATTACCCCTTTCCCAGGCTATAAACATCTGCTGTCAGCTTTCCCTCTGCTGGTCAAAAAAACTTACGAGGAGCCCACGTCAATTTTTTTTCTTCAGAAAAATAGTCTTATTACATGTACAGTAAGCTGCACACACTGTTTAATTGTCACTGACATCCATATATCTATTCTATGTGTATATACTGTATGTAATCCACCTATTCTACCCTGTCGGGTCCCGATGCGATTTTACATTAAGCGGCTGCTGAATTGCCGACTCTTCATCGATCTATTATGAATACATATATATATGTGTGTGTGTATGTATGTATATATTCTATTCTTTTTTTTTTTTTTTTTTTTTTAACCCATCACTGATTTTAGTGTATGCAGCTTTTCAAAGGACATCGGTGCGTAAAAAATTGGACAGCACTCTCATGGTCAGAGTACTGTGAGATTATTTTTTTTTTCACACCCATAGGCTCGGAGTCTCGTCCAAGATACATGGCAAATCACAGCATCACAGATTTTTTTTTTTTAATTTATTTATTTTTTCTCCTCCGTTTGATTTCAGCAGAAAAAAAATTGCAGATGAGATGTAACCCATTGAATAACATTGGTCAGAATGCAATCCATTTTTTTTTTAATCTGATTGCACTCGTCCTTTTTTTTTTGTCTCGCAAATGAAAATGAGCCCTTAATGCAAGTCTATGGGCCTGTGGAAAAAAAGGACATTTTTTCACGGACTGTTGCATTTGATAAGGTGTAGAAACCTTGTTTTTCCAAATACGAGGAAAAACTGATGAAACTTTGTCCGTTTTCTCGTACATGATAAAACCTGATGTCTGAAAGAGCCCTTAGGGCCCCTTTCCACTTGTGAGAAAAAAGCGGTCCGATTTACGGACCGAAAAAACTGCTGTAACGTCTGCGAGTGCCATGCGAGTGTCATGCGAGTTTTTTATCGCAACATCCGTATGACATCCGTATTGCTGTCCGATTTTTACGCACCCGTGTCCTTAGAAAAGCCGGCAATTCAGCGCAGAGTACAGTAAAATCACACTGACAGGTTAGATTAGAGTAGATATATACACATAGAATAGGTATATATACATATATATATATGTCAGGGAGACACCTATGTATATATATTTATATTTAATGCAGCGTGAGATAGCTTTAAAGCTGGTAATTCAATTACCGGCTTTTCCTATCTCCTTCACAAACCCGACATGATATGAGACCTGGTTTACATACAGTAAACCATCTCATATCACCTTTTTTTTTTGCATATTCCACACTACTAATGTTAGTAGTGTATATATGCAAAATTTGGCCGTTCTAGCTAGTAAAATAAGGGGTTAACTGACGGAAAAAATTGGCGTGGGCTCCCGCACAATTTTCTCCGTCAGAGTAGTAAAGCCAGTGACTGAGGGCAGATATTAATAGCCTGGAGAGGGTCCATGGTTATTGGGGCCCCCCCCCTGGCTAAAAACATCTGCCCCCAGCCACCCCAGAACAGGCACATCTGGAAGATGCGCCTATTCTGGCACTTGGCCACTCTCTTCCCATTCCCGTGTAGCGGTGGGATATGGGGTAATGAAGGGTTAATGCCACCTTGCTATTGTAAGGTGACATTAAGCCTAATTAATAATGGAGAGGCGTCAATTATGACACCTATCCATTATTAATCCAATACTAGTAAAGGGTTAAAAAAAACCACACATTATTAAAAATTTATTTAAAAAATCACAAAGGCTGTTGTATTACTTTATTCTACTCTCAATCCACTCACTGAAGACCCTCGATCTGTAACAAAAAAAAAATAATAAACCAACAATATACATACAGGTCCTTCTCAAAAAATTAGCATATAGTGTTAAATTTCATTATTTACCATAATGTAATGATTACAATTAAACTTTCATATATTATAGATGCATTATCCACCAACTGAAATTTGTCAGGTCTTTTATTGTTTTAATACTGATGATTTTGGCATACAACTCCTGATAACCCAAAAAACCTGTCTCAATAAATTAGCATATTTCACCCATCCAATCAAATAAGTGTTTTTTAATAACAAACAAAAAAACCATCAAATAATAATGTTCAGTTATGCACTCAATACTTTGTCGGGAATCCTTTGGCAGAAATGACTGCTTCAATGCGGCGTGGCATGGAGGCAATCAGCCTGTGACACTGCTGAGATGTTATGGAGGCCCAGGATGCTTCAATAGCGGCCTTAAGCTCATCCAGAGTGTTGGGTCTTGCGTCTCTCAACTTTCTCTTCACAATATCCCACAGATTCTCTATGGGGTTCAGGTCAGGAGAGTTGGCAGGCCAATTGAGCACAGTAATACCATGGTCAGTAAACCATTTACCAGTGGTTTTGGCACTGTGAGCAGGTGCCAGGTCGTGCTGAAAAATGAAATCTTCATCTCCATAAAGCATTTCAGCCGATGGAAGCATGAAGTGCTCCAAAATCTCCTGATGGCTAGCTGCATTGACCCTGCCCTTGATGAAACACAGTGGACCAACACCAGCAGCTGACATGGCACCCCACACCATCACTGACTGTGGGTACTTGACACTGGACTTCAGGCATTTTGGCATTTCCTTCTCCCCAGTCTTCCTCCAGACTCTGGCACCTTGATTTCCGAATGACATGCAAAATTTGCTTTCATCAGAAAAAAGTACTTGGGACCACTTAGCAACAGTCCAGTGCTGCTTCTCTGTAGCCCAGGTCAGGCGCCTCTGCCGCTGTTTATGGTTCAAAAGTGGCTTTACCTGGGGAATGCGGCACCTGTAGCCCATTTCCTGCGCACGCCTGTGCACGGTGGCTCTGGATGTTTCCACACCAGACTCAGTCCACTGCTTCCTCAGGTTCCCCAAGGTCTGGAATCGGTCCTTCTCCACAATCTTCCTCAGGGTCCGGTCTCCTTCTCGTTGTACAGCGTTTTCTGCCACATTGTTTCCTTCCAACAGACTTACCATTGAGGTGCCTTGATACAGCACTCTGGGAACAGCCTATTTGTTGAGAAATTTCTTTCTGGGTCTTACCCTCTTGCTTGAGGGTGTCAATGATGGCCTTCTTGACATCTGTCAGGTCGCTAGTCTTAAGGTACCGTCACACTTAGCGACGCTGCAGCGATACCGACAACGATCCGGATCGCTGCAGCGTCGCTGGAGAGCTGTCACACAGACAGCTCTCCAGCGACCAACGATCCCGAGGTCCCCGGTAACCAGGGTAAACATCGGGTAACTAAGCGCAGGGCGCTGCGCTCTGCTTCTCTGCTCTCCTCCTGTACTGTCTGGGAGCCGGAAAGCAGAGCGGTGACGTCACCGCTCTGCTTTCCGGCTCACAGCCAGTACAGGAGGAGTGCAGAGCACAGCGCTGGAGGACAGACGGCTGTAGGTAAGTATCTAGTGTTTGTTTTTTTTTTACTTTTAGGATGGTAACCAGGGTAAACATCGGGTTACTAAGCGCGGCCCTGCGCTTAGTTACCCGATGTTTACCCTGGTTACCAGTGAAGACATCGCTGGATCGGTGTCACACACGCCGATCCAGCGATGTCTCCAGGGAGTCCAGCGACGAAATAAAGTTCTGGACTTTATTCAGCGACCAACGATCTCCCAGCAGGGGCCTGATCGTTGGTCGCTGTCATACATAACGATATCGTTGCTACGTCACAAATAGCAACGATATCGTTAACAATATCGTTATGTGTGAAGGTACCTTTACTGTGGTTTTCACCTGCTTCATGTGAATGTAGCCAAAACAGTAGAATTTAATTGTCACTCCATTTTTCATCCACATTGTGGCCACCGTTTCTACATTTTTCTTCCAAGTTCCCCAGGAGAAGAAAACACTTGATTGTCATATATATGGCATCCGGTTTTTAAATGAACAATTTAATACATATTAGACTCCTTAGTGTAAACCCTTCATGACATGTACAGGACAAGCCAGAAGCGGGTGTATGGAGCAGGTTGACAGGGTGAGCCCCCCTATGCGTTACAGCCAGCACCTGCCTGCAACAGTCCTGGGTGGCACTTTACGCCGCTCACAGTTGGTAACCTGTAAAATGCCGCTGTCAAACTGACATTGGCATTAACAATGCGCCGCCTAGGGGGCATGTCATTCTATGCTCCCATAACATGATCATGGGTTGCTACAACAGTAGGGGGTCTGTTGAAGACCTCCGTGCTTGTCATGAAAAAGCCTCCTTGAAACTTTGCCCATGGTTGAGCCTCAAAGGAGGCAATTATTTTCACAATGTGCTATATACAGTAATACTACAGTATTGCTGCATAAGTGATCAGACCAACTAAAGTGCAGTGAAAAGTGTGGAAGAAAACAAACAAAATCAACCAAAAGTTCAAATCCCCTCCCCCCCTTTTTAACTTCATTATTCATGTGGCATTGAAGCATTCAGAAAAGTTCGAGCCATCAAACACGGTAAAAGGAAAAAATTCAAGAACATCAAAATTACCAGGGTTTTTTTTTTTTTTTTGGGTCCATGCAATACCACAAAATGCTGTAACAAGTGATCATCATATCTATCCCAAAATGTTACCAAAAAAGTTTAGCCAGCAAAAAATAAGCAGCCGAATAGCTCCATCGACCAAATAATGAAAACGCTACGGGTCTCGGAAAATGTCAACACCACCCAAAAAAAATTCTGTTTTCAAACTTCTGACTTTATTTTTTTTTTTTACCACTCAATAAAAATAAACTGTACATACTTGGTATTGCTATTATCGTACTAATGAGGAGAATCCAGGTATGTTGCAAAGTAATTTTTACTATAAAAGGTACACCGTAAGCCGTTTACTATAAGGTAAAATCAGTGGTGTCATTAAAAAGTACAACTTGTCCAGCAAAAAATGAGTTATGGCTCTGGGAAGAATGTGGGGGAAAAGACACACAAATGGAAATTGGCGCATCATGAAGGGGTTAAGACTGTAATGGATCCACAGATGGTAACACAAATGTGATCTGTTTTTTTGCGCAACCATTGACTTATGGGTTAATGTAATCTGAAATACGGATTAAGGTAGTGTATATTGCATATTTTAATTTTTTTTCTCAAAGACAATTGGTTTGTGTAGAAACTTTTGTGAACGATCACGTTTCCCTGCATTGGTCAGTCCTCTGTACCGTTTTTGCATAGGGATATTTAATACTCATGTGAAGGAGCCCTGAGACTACTTGTAGACAGCAGTTGGAGGCATTCTGTTCTTTACCATAAATCGCAGATTGTAGCCCGCGGCTTGGACAGCTGAGGGGCTTTCCGTAAATGGAGTTTTTGGATTACTCTGGTCTAGCGAATTGCTGGAGGCCTTGAATGAGACCCCCACATTTTACAGCTGGCCATACACATTTAGATCTGTCAGCTGTACCCCACCACTTCAAATTGGTTCTGAATGTGGACTTCAGGAGTTGGGTGGGGGGTCCACAGCAAGAATTGATAGTGACATATACTTAAGGTAAGAAGTTAATTTATTTTGAACACTATTATACGCTTGGACTTTTGGCTCGTATTCTTCCCAATGTGCTGTCGTTTTTTTTTTTTTTTTTTTTTTCTTTTTTCTTTTCTTTTTCTGTACTTCGTGTATTTGCCAACTTTGTTTCTGTATGGAAATCCTACTTGCATAGAAAAATAGAAGTTAAATGGCCATTTCTACACTTTTTGGGATCCTCAGTAATCATACTTGGGGCACAAAGTAGCCAGTGTAAATGGAGTTTTGACCACTTCGTCCTTCACTTCTAAGGCTGTGTGCCCACGGTCAGGAATAGCATTGTTTTGGCCCCAGCGCGCGCACACTTGATACAAAACGCTGCGTTGTACAGTACAAGCACAGTTAATGGGATTTATAGAAATCTCAGGCCCACTGTGCTGTTATTTGATGCTGCGTAAAGTCACCTGCAGTGTGGATTTCTGAGACGCAGCATGTTAATTTCTGTTGCGGAGACTAGCTAATATCCACAACAGAAATTGTCGCTATAGATTTTATTGGATGATGTAAATCTGCACGATTCAGTGTACACCTGTGGATTTACCTGCATGATTAGAACACAGCGCTTTGGACGCAGTGGATGTATGATGCATCCAAAGCGCTGCCAATTCCTGATCATGGGAACGTAATCTAAGGCCATGTTCACACAGTGCGTTTTTTACTGCGGAACCGCAGCTTTCCATGCAGGGTACATAACAATGTAACCCTATGGAAAACAGTCACTGCTGTGCACATGATCCGGAATTTCGTTTAAAAAGCCGCGCAGAATAGCTGCGGCAAAAAAGGAGCATGTCACTTCTTTTTCCTGAACCGCAGCGGTTCTGCACCCATAGACCTCCATTGTGAGGTCAAAACCGCAGTAAAACCCGCAGATCAAAAATATATCTGCGGGTTTTACTGCGATTTGATGTGCAGAACCGCTGCAGCAGGAAGTGCGGGGGAGCGGGCGGAAGTGCGTGGGCGGAGTGTGGCTGCCCCCCCGTGCTCCGATCCCGCCCCCCGTGCTCCGATGCCCACCCTCCAGTGCTCCGTTGCCCCCCCCCCGTGCCCTAATCTCCCCCCCTTATATTTACCCGGCGTCCCGGTGTCCGTCCGGCCGTCTTCTCCCTGGGCGCCGCCATCTTGCAAAATGGCGGGCGCATGCGCAGTGCGCCCGCCGAATCTGCCGGCCGGCAGATTCGCTCCAAAGTGCATTTTGATCACTGAGATATCTCAGTGATCAAAATAAAAAAATAGTAAATGACACCCCCCCCCACTTTGTCACCCCCATTGGTAGGGACAATAAAAAAATTAAGAATTTTTTTTTTTTTTTTTTTCACTAAGGTTAGAATAGGGGTAGGGGTAGGGTTAGGGTTAGGGTTAGAAAACTGCATTAAAAAAAGGATCAAAAAACGCATCAAAAAAGGACAAAAAAGGACCAAAAAAAGGACCTGCGTTTTCTGCCAAGAGCTGCAGTTTTTTAAAAAAACAGTCCTGAAAAAAAAAGGATGGAAATCCTGAACGTGTGAACATACCCTAAGGGCCTGTCTGTCAGTACCATAGAAATAAGGAGCGGTGGTCAAATAGGGATCCTTATTGTCAGATTGTGGAGATCCCAGTAATCCTGCCTGTGGAAATCATACGTTTATCACCTGTGCCGCAAATAGATGATCAATGTATTTAGTTGAAAAACCCTTTTAACTATTTAATTAGAGGTACAGTACCAATGAAGATGGGAATTATACCTCCAATCTGTTATGTACAAATCCCCATTGTGTTTGTGAAATGGCAAAAAACAAGATCCTTACACAAAGCAGCCTTTTTATGGCACGTAGCATATGTTTTTTTTCCCTTTCCTTTTGTAGTGCAGCTTGGATTATGCTTATGTGATATTGGTATCTAGTCGCCGTGGTCAGAGCTGTTCCAGCACTGAGGCATGTGCATGTTATTTGCACCTTAGAAGGAAATTGTAGTCCTTGAGCTTACGAATGTGAAGGAACAGATGGCGGTTCAGTATGTGCGTATGGTGTTCGTAGAAATCAATAGGATATGTAATTCAGAAATTGTAATTGATCTCATCAGTGCAGTTTTCAGTTTAGTTTCAGAATATTACTGGTCTTTTCCAGCTTGTCTGTGCCGGTTCTGTAGAAGTACGTTATGTGAGATAGTTGTGAATAATCAACACTTTATTTTTATAAATCTTTATTTTTATGAATCTTTAAATACGCATCTTCTTTTTCCTTGTGCGCTGGGTCATGGTGGGAGGGGAGGTGAGGAATGCCTTTTCTTGTAATGAGCTCAGTATTAATATGTATGGTGCAGCCTGGAGTGACATGCATGGCGTGTGGTGAGGAAGATCTGCTGGTAATGGTCCTCTCTACTAATTTAAACATTCTGAAGAAAAAACATCAAGGCTGATTGTCACATGCTTTTTCCATATGACTGATCTGTCCAAGATGAGATCTCAATAGCCTTTTATCTCCCATTCGGGAAGAGTATAGGCCTGTAGACACGGCGATCAGTTTTAACCCCTTAATGACAGCCAATACGACTTTTAACTGACCTGAGATAAGCGTGCCCTCCCCATACAGATGACAATCCAGCAGCTGTCGGCTGTCCACTATAGCGGACAACTTGCTGTATCAGCCATGATCAGTGTTTGCACAATATCTGTTTAACCCCTTAGATGCTGCTGTCAATAGTGACGACATCATTTAAATGGTTAACAGTGTGGGGGCTTCCTCTTTATCCATACTGGTGCCCCCAGATCATGATTTTGTGGTCCTGATGTTTGCCATGGCGATTCTCGACCAAATGGTGGCCTTAGTTTGTTGGCTGTAGTAATCTGTTCAGAAGTTAGAGACATTAAGGGTATGTGTCCACCTTCAGGATGGCCGGCGCTGTGGATGGAGCAGATTACTTGCTCCGCCTAAAGCCCCGCGCCCTTCTGGAGATGCAATGATGCCGGATGTGTTCATTGCACACATCCGGAATCATCGCACCCACACATAGGGCCCTGTGATTTACCTTGCAATGGCGCAGCGTCGCTGCAAGGTAAACGGACATGCTGCGGCTCCACGCAGCGTTCACTATGCAGCTAGTCCGTGGACACATACCCTTAGGTGGTAAAAATACACATTTTAATTTGTCATACCAATTTGCTTTAATTCCTGTAAAGCACCTGAAGGGTTAATAAACTACCTGACTGCATTTTTCAATGTCAGGGGGTGCTGTTTTTAAAATGGTATCACGTTTGAGGGTTTCCCAATATACGAGACCCCTAAAGTCACTTCAAGCATGGATAGGTCCCTTAGAGAAAAAAAAAAAAAAAAAAAAGAAAAATTGAAAAATTGCTACTACATTTTAAAACCTCCTAAAATGCTAACAAAATAAAATATTTTACACATGGTGCTGATGTAAAGGAGACATGTGTGAAATGTTACTTATTAAGTATTTTGTGTGACATATCTCTGTGATTTAATGGCATAAAAATTCAAAGTTGGAAAATTGTGAAAAAAACAAACGGAAATTTGGCAAAAATTTCGCAAATGCAGGTAATATCAAAGAAATTTTACCACCATCATGAAGTACAATATGTCTCGAGAATATAGTGTCAGAATCACCGGGATCTGTTGAAGCGTTTCAGAGTTATAACCTCTTAAAGGGACAGTGGTCAGAATTGTAAAAATTGGCCCGGTCAGTAACGTGCAAACCACCCTCGGGGCTTAAGGGGTTAAAAGGCATCGACTACTGAGGACTCTCAATTCTACATATTTTTCTACCACATAAAGTGACATTGGACATAATTGTAAAACTTGGCCTGATCAAAAAAAAAAGAAAACTGGTTCGGGGGTGAAGAGGTTAATGAGCTGTAATTTCTAAACCCTTATTCCAATTAGGATGTGAATGCCCTCAAATTAAAGCTGAAAGTCTGCATAGTTATATAATCAATATCTTGATTGTTTTGGTTAACGGCTAAAATGTGGAAACTTGTTACTTTCCAAATATTTCTAGTCTTAACGGTAGTAAGCCCAAATAGGAGCAATTCTGGGATTACGAAGTCGTTACTATTTCAGGATACATTTCGCTAGTCACGCTACAAGACTGTTCAAAGCACAAGTCTCTCCTACCTTTTCCTTACATTACGGCACCTTACTTTGGTGATGTGCTAATACTAGCTGAACTTCAAGCACTTGCATTCATGATCGAAGAGTTGAGACTGAGCTTGTTTGTACGGTCATCTGTGTTGTGTAATGCGCTCTGATATGTTGCTTTGTGATGTTGAATTCCTAGGTTAATGTTTTATAATTGACCTCCGTTGCTTTGAGTTGCTCAGGTGCTAGTCTGCTAAGGCCCTATTCACATTATGCTACAGTCATACATGCTAGAGCTTTTTGGGATTCATAAGTCTCTATTTACTATTCTTGGGCAAAATGTCCGCATTACTTACTCAAACTGAAATATACCTATTTGTTTTTTCCTTTTTATTAAAGTGAACTGGTCACTGAAAATGCAGTACAATCTGCAGTCACCATGTCACAGAGCAGGAAGAGTGTCGTAAAATGATGTATAGTGTTATGCTAAATTTTTTGTGTAACCTGTGACTTAAAGGGAAAGTGCCACCAGTTTTTTCTTTTTTTTTTTTGTGTGTGAAATGAACATTTCTATATGAAAAATTATATATTTTCTTACAAATACATACACATTGCTCACAAAATAAAGGAAACCCTAAAATCCCACATCCTAGATATCACTATATTTCAGTTGCAGATCTTTATTCATTACATAGTGGAATGTGTTGAGAACAATAAAACCTAAAAATGATCAACGTAAATCACAATTAATATCCCACGGAGGTCTGGAGTTGGAATGATGCTCAAAATCAAAGTGGAAAATGAAGTTACAGGCTGATCCACCTTCAGTGGAAATTCCTCAAGACAAGGAAATGATGCTCAGTACTGTGTGGCCTCCACGTGCCTGTATGACCTACCTACAATGCCTGGACATTGTCCTGATGAGGCGGTGGATGGTCTCCTGGGGGAACTCCTCCCAGACCTGGACTAAAGCATCCTCCAACTGCTGGACAGTCTGTGGTGCAACGTGACGTTGCTGGATGGTGCGAGACATGATGTCCCAGATGTGTTCAGTCGGATTCAGGTGTGGGGAACGGGTGGGCCAGTCCACAGCTTCAATGCCTTCATCTTGCAGGAACTGCTGACACACTCCAGCCACATGATGTCTGGCATTGTCCTGCATTAGGAGGAACTCGGGGCCAACCGCACCAGCATATGGTCTCACAAGGGGTCTGACGATCTCATCTCGGTACCTAATGGCAGTCAGGCTACCTCTGGCGAACACACGGAGGGCTGTGCAGCCCTCCAGAGAAATGCCACCCCTCACCATTACTGACCCACTTCCGAACTGGTCATGCTGAAGGATGTTGCAGGCAGCAGATCGCTCCCCACGGCGTCTCCAGACTCACGCCTGTCACATGTGCTCATTGTGAACCTGCTTTCATCTGTGAAGAGCACAAGGTGCCAGTGGTGAATTTGCCAATCCTGGTGTTCTGTGGCAAATGCCAAGTGTACCGCATGGTGTTGGGCTATGAGCACAAGCCCAATCTGTGGACGTCGGGCACTCAGACAATCCTCATGGAGTCGGTTTCTATCAGTTTGTGGAGACATGCACATTTGTGGCCTGCAGGAGGTAATTTTGCATGACTCTGGCAGTGCTCCTCTTGTTCCTCCTTGCACAAAGGCTGAGGTAGCGGTCCTGCTGCTGTGTTGTTGCCCTCCTACGGCCCCCTCCACATCTCCTGGTGTATTGGCCTGTCTCCTGGTAGCGCCTCTGGACACTACGGTGACACACAGCAAACCTTCTTGCCACAGCTCGCATTGATGTGCCATCCTGGATGAGCTGCACTACCTGAGCCACTTGTGTGGGTTGTAGAGTCCATCTCGTGCTACCACGAGTGTGAAAGCACAACCAATATTCAAAAGTGACCAAAACATCAGCCAGAAAGCATTGGTACTGAGATGTGGTCTGTGGTCCCCACCTGCAGAACCACTCCTTTGAGTGTCTTGATAATTGCCAATAATTTCCATCTGTTGTCTATTCCATTTGCACAACAGCGTGTGAAATTGATTGTCAAACAGTGTTGCTTCCTAAGTGGACAGTTTGATTTCACAGAAGTTTGATTTCCTTGGAGTTATATTCTGTTGTTTAAGTGTTCCCTTTATTTTTTTGAGCAGTGTATTTACCACTAGGGGGAGCATTTTCCGTTTTTAGACCTCAAGCAGCTCTAGTAAGACTTACCAGCTTTACAGTTAGCAGCAAAATTGGGTCAGTAACTGACATCACCATTTCCCTCCCTTTTGGGTGGTCTAGTATCCCTGCGGTAGAATGAAGAGTAGAATCACAGGGCAGCGCCATTTTGTGGGTGCCTGCCCTGTGATCTGCTGTCACCAGCAGTTACTCTCTCTCCTCTCATCTCTCTCACCCAGATTACATGGATCTCTCACCCCCTCCACAATGCCTGGCCACTCACTGCAGACCTGCAGCTCTTTACCTTACTGAGGGATGAATCACAACTCCTGCCAAGAAGCTGACAGCTCCTGTTCCCATAATGGTATACTGTTCCTCCTTGATGTCTCTGCTATTCTGCCTGTACTTTTCTCCTGCATTTTACTCCCCTCAGCTGTCAATCTAGGATCTGTTCTGCTGAAAGCAGTTCTGCTTATGTTAGCAGATCCGAGGGCTCCATGAATATGGCAGAAGAACACTCCCACTACTGTGGATTGTGCGGCCCACAGAGGCGGCCCAGTTCACAGCAGTGACAGTTCTATTACAATAGATAGGGTCGGAGTCAATCTGTTATCTCCTATGACCATGGGGTGCCGTATTATGACACTGGTGTCGTTCTGCTACTGTGAAAGCAAGATGTCAGCCCCCAGTGCCGCCTTTAAATTCGTATAACACAAAATATGTTTCAAATGCAATCAAAACTTGGTTATAAGAGCATGTTACGCTACATTACTTTGATTTATTAATGATCTACAAACGCGGTACCTTCCCTTTAATCATTTTATCCTCTGCTCTTTCTTGGATTTTCAGTCCAGTGTGTGGTCTTGTCAGTGACTGATAACCATCTATGTATGCAACTTAAACAATGAAAGCTGTCAGTCGCTGACAAGACAACTCCTAAGTGACTGACAGCTTTCATTGTATAACTTGGCACACATAGACAGCTGTCAGTCACTGGATAAGACCACCCACTGGACTGAAAATCCCAGAAAGAGCAGAGGATTAATATACAGGTTATACTTTTATTTATTCTTCTTTCTTACAAAACAATATATCAGTCTGTTCAGCTCCTCTTGCTGTATAACATGCCACCTGTAGATTGCCCTTCCCTTTGTGAGAAGTGCCTTTAAATATGGTAGATGTAATTTCCTGCTGTCATCTAGTGAGGGTATGCTGCATGGTAACTTCAAGCATAATTTATCCAGGGCCTAATATGCCGCCCGCGACTGTTAATCTGTTAAATGCCGCTGTCAATATCTGGAAGTGCCTCGGATAGCCCGCCCATCGGTGACCCTGTCACGTGATCGCGGGTCACTGATAGATTAGCATGACAACCAGAGGTCTCCAGCAGAACTCTGAGCATTTCTGCTACACACATGCGATCTGATAATAATGTGTAACACAGGCGATCGACAACTCCCATGGAGACTACTGAAGCATGCATAAAGCAAAAAAAAAAAAAAAGCTTTTAAAAATATTAAATATATAAAAGTTCAAATCGCACCCTTTTCCCCATTCAAATTAAAACAATTAAAAAAATCAAACACATATTTGGTTCAAAACAGCTCGATCTATCAATATGAAAAAATTAACCCGACGTAACGAGAAATTTAAAGCTCCATAATTAAGTTTTCATGGTCGCCGTTACATTGCAATAACGGGATGTCAAAAGATCGAATCTACATCAAAATGGTATAGCGTCAGCAAATAAGAAAGAACCTAGCCATGTTTGATGTGTATGAACTCATAATGACCTGGAGAATCATAATGGCAGGTCAGTTTTAGCAGTTAGTGAACATGGTTAAAAAATAAATAAAAACTGTGGAATTACTTTTTTTTTGTTTGTTTTTGGAATTTCACCGTGACTTGTAATTTTTTTTCCAGTACACGATATGTTAAAACCAATGGTGTTATTCAAAAGTACAACTTACCCACAAAAAACAAGCCCTCACATGGCCATATTGATCAAAAACTAAAAGTTATAACAAATTGCTAATTTGCCTCACTTCCCTTAGTTCTCATTGTGTTAGAATGTATTGTATAAATATTTTTTGTTTTGCTCATTGGCAAGAGGACCAGCGTTGCTCTGGTTGTACATGCGCTCTTCAATCCAATCCAGCTTTCAGTGAGGCCGGTATCTCTGTAGCGCATGTGTGCTAGATCCCAGTCCTCACTCTCTTAATTAGTTTTTACAGAACTGCTACAATATTAGCTTATTCCTCCAGTACCATGCCACCCGAGTGCCCCCACAGGTTAGGAAATTGGTAAGCTGAAGGCGAATATAGAGTACAGTATCGGTTAATTATAATGTTCCCTCTTGTTTAACATTCTTGTATCATAGTGATAGTCACCGAGATTGTAGGGGACAAAACACTTGATGCAATTTTATGACCGACCTACAGGTGCTTCTCACAAAATTAGATTATCAAAAAGCTAATTTATTTCAGTTCTTCAATACAAGTGAAACTCGTATTATATAGTCATTACAAACAGTGATCTATTTCAAGTGTTTTCAGTTCATGTTGGTGATTATGGCTTACAGCCAATGAAATCTCAAGTCATTATCTCAAATTAGAATAGTTAACAAATACATTCAAAGGCTTCCTAAGGCTTCTTTCACACTTGCGTTGGTACGGGGATGTCGCAATGCGTCGGCCTGACGCACGTTGTGAAAATTGTGCACAACGTGGGCAGCGGATGCAGTTTTTCAACGCATCCGTTGCCCATGACGCGACGTACAAAAAGTTACATTGAACGTTTTTTGTGACGACTGTCCGCCGAAAGACAACGGATCCAGTGCACGACAGACGCGACGTGTGGCCATCCGTCGGCAATACAAGTCTATGGGCAAAAAACGCATCCTGCGAGCACATTTGCAGGATCCGTTTTTGTCCAAAACGACAGATTGCTAAAAACGCAAGTGTAAAAGTAGCCTTAGCCTTTAAAAAGGTCACTAAAGGTACCTTCACACATAACGATATTGTTAACGATATCGTTGCTTTTTGTGACGTAGCAACGATATCGTTAATAAAATCGTTGTGTGACAGCGACCAACGATCAGGCCCCTGCTGGGAGATCGTTGGTCGCTGAAGAAAGTCCAGAACTTTATTTCGTCGCTGGATCTCCCGTGGACATCGCTGGATCGGCGTGTGTGACACCGATCCAGCGATGTCTTCACTGGTAAACATCGGGTAACTAAGTGCAGGGCCGCGCTTAGTAACCCGATGTTTACCCTGGTTACCATCCTAAAAGTAAAAAAAACAAACAGTACATACTTACCTACCGCTGTCTGTCCCCGGCGCTGTGCTCTGCTCTCCTCCTGTACTGGCTGTGAGCGTCGGTCAGCCGGAAAGCAGAGCGGTGACGTCACCGCTCTGCTTTCCGGCCGCTGTGCTCACACAGACAGTACAGGAGGAGAGCAGAGCACAGCGCCGGGGACAGACAGCGTTAGGTAAGTATGTACTGTTTGTTTTTTTTACTTTTAGGAAGGTAACCAGGGTAAACATCTAAGCGCGGCCCTGCGCTTAGTTACCCAATGTTTACCCTGGTTACCGGCATCGTTGGTCGCTGGAGCGGTCTGTGTGACAGCTCTCCAGCGACCAAACAGCGACGCTGCAGCGATCCGGATCGTTGTCGGTATCGCTGCAGCGTCGCTTAATGTGAAGGGGCCTTTAGTCTGTTTCAGTAGGCTCCACAATCATGGGGAAGGCTGCTGACTTGTCAGATGTCCAGGAGGCAGTCACTGACACACTCCACAAGGAAAATAAATTTTGCATTTAATTCGGAATTCAATGTCCCAGAGTCTAGGAAGAGAGGAGAGGCACACAATCCAAGCGGCTTGAGGTCTAGTGTGAAGTTTCCACAATCAGTGATGGTTTGGGGAGCAATGTCCTCGGCAGGTGTAGGGCCACTGTTTTATCAAGAATACAGCTGAAAAAGGGTCTACCTGCCCAGGTCTCTGAACAAAGGCACTACAGGATGCAGCCAGCTACATGGGCTTGCTGCATCCTGTAGTCTTTGTCCAGAGACATGGCAGATAGGCGGTGCTGACCCTTTTTCAGCTGAATTTTTGGAGGATTTTCAGTGCTCTTTTGAGGCTTTGCTACTAGTTAAGTGTTTTATCAAGACCATAGTCAGCACAGCCATGTATCCTCTGCCGACAAGCTATTTGGAAATGGAAATTTCATTCTCCAGCAGGACTTGGCACCTGTCCACACTGCCCAAAGGACCAATACCTGGTTTAAAAACAACAGTATCGCTGTGCTTCATTGGCCAGCAAACTCGCCTGACCGTACCCTATGGGGTATTGTCAAGAGGAAGATGAGACGCTAGACCCAACAATGCAGACGAGCTGAAGGCTATTATCAAAGCAACCTGGGCTTCCATAATACCCCAGCCGTGCCACAGTTTGATTGCCTCCATGCCACGCCGCATTGATGCAGTAATTGATGCAAAAGGAGCCCCGACCAAGTATTGAGTGCATTTACTGAACATACATTTCAGTAGGCCAACATTTCGGAATTTAAAATAATTTCTCAAGCTGGTGTTAGAGTATTCTAATTTACTGAGATAATGACTTTTGGGTTTTCATTGGCTGTAAGTAGTGATGAGTGAGTGTACTCGTTGCTTGGGTGACCGAGTATTTGACTGCTCGGCTTCAGCAGGCTGAGTACCGTATATACTCGAGTATAAGCCGAGATTTTCAGCCCACTTTTTTGGGCTGAAAGTCCCCCTCTCGGCTTATACTCGAGTCATATACCCGGGGGTCGGCAGGTGAGGGGGAGCGGGGGCTGTGTAGTTATACTTACCTGCTGCGGCGCGGTCCCTGCACGTCCCTGGCTTCCCCGGCGCTGCAGATTCTTCCTGTACTGAGTGGTCACATGGCACCGCTCATTACAGAAATGAATAGGCGGCTCCACCTCCCATAGGGGAGGAGCCGCATATGCATTGCTGTAAATGATCGGTAACTGTGACCGCTCAATTACAGGAAGAAGCTGCAGCGCCGGGGAAGCCAGGGACTGCAGGGACCGCGCCGCAGCAGGTAAGGGGAGCGCAGCGCTGCGCGATATTTACCTGCTCCTCACTCCGGTGCGGCTCCGTCTGCAGTGTCCTCTAGCAGTGACGCTCAGGTTAGAGGGCGCGGTGACGTAGTCAGTGCGCGCCCTCTGCTGAGCGTCAGTGCTGGAGACGGAGCCGCACGAGGAGCAGGTAATTATTGAAAGTGCCGGCACCCTGAGCAAGAGAGGTGAGTATAAGGCTACGTTCAGACTAGCGTTGCACGCCGCTGCGTCGGCGACGCAACGCACGACGCACACAAGAACGCGGCAAAACGCACGCAAAAACGCTGCGTTTTGCGACGCGTGCGTTGTTTTTTGACGAAAATCGGACGCAAGAAAAATGCAACTTGTTGCGTTTTCTTGGTCCGACGCTAGCGGCAAAAAAGACGCAAGTGTTGCAAAACGCAACACACAAAAACGCATGCGTTCCCCATGTTAAACATAGGGGCGCATGACGCGTGCGTCGCTGCTGCGTCGCCCGACGCTAAGGCGACGCACACTAGCAGAACGCTAGTGTGAACGTAGCCTATGTGATTTTTTTTTTTTTTTTTTTATGGCAGCACCAGCAGCATTATATAAGGAGCATCTATGGGGCCATAAAGAACGGTGCAGAGCATTATATATGGCACAGCATTATATAAGGAGCATCTATGGGGCCAAAAAGTACGGTGCAGAGCATTATATATGGCACAGCATTATATAAGGAGCATCTATGGGGCCAAAAAGTACGGTGCAGAGCATTATATATGGCACAGCTTTATATGGAGCATCTATGGGGCCAAAAAGTACGGTGCAGAGCATTATATATGGCACAGCATTATATAAGGAGCATCTATGGGGCCAAAAAGTACGGTGCAGAGCATTATATATGGCACAGCATTATATAAGGAGCATCTATGGGGCCAAAAAGTACGGTGCAGAGCATTATATATGGCACAGCTTTATATGGCACATCTATGGGGCCATAAAGAACGGTGCAGAGCATTATATATGGCACAGCTTTATATGGCACATCTATGGGGCCATAATGAACGGTGCAGAGCATTATATGTGGCACAGCTTTATATGGAGCATCTATGGGGCAATAATGAACGGTATGGAGCATCTATTTTTATTTTTGAAATTTACGAGTAGCTACTGCATTTTCCACCCTAGGCTTATACTCGAGTCAATAAGTTTTCCCAATTTTTTGTGGCAAAATTAGGGGGGTCGGCTTATACTTGGGTCGGCTTATACTCGAGTATATACGGTATATGTGGGGGTTGCCTGGTTGCTAGGGAATCCCCACATGTAATCAAGCAGGCTAGTAGCTGTAAATCATTCAGCTGCCATGATGAAAACTAAATCTCTGAGCAGTCATAAATACTCGGAGGTCACCCGAGCGTTCTCGGGAAAACCCGAGCAACAAGTACACTCGCTCATCACTAGCTGTAAGCCATAATCATCAACATTAACAGAAATAAACACTTGAAATAGATCACCCTGCTTGTAATGACTCTATATAATGACTTTCACTTTTTGTTTTGAAGAACTGAAATAAATTAACTTCTTGATATTCTAATTTTGTGAGAAGCATCTGTATGTAACGGAACAAAGTGGCTGCTTAGGCCTCTTTCACACTTCAGTCTTTTGGCGTCAGTCACTATCGACATAGTGACGGATTGACGGATCCGTCACAATTGTTGCGAAAACGGTTCTAACGGATCCGTTTTTTTGACGGATCCGTTACTTGGGGGTTGTCTGGGAGAAGTATCTACTTTTTGGAGCATGCGCAATTGAAAAAACGGATTGGGGCGACGGATCCGCCGAAAAAACGGTTGCGGCGGATCCGTCGCCCATAGGCGCCCATTCTATGGAATGGCGGACGCGACGGATCCGTCGCGATCCGCCATTTCGGCGTTGACAAAAAACGTTCCAATGTCCGTCTATTTTCAGAAAACGTCCGCCAAATGTCGACGGATCCGTCGCATGGCGGATGGAACGGACGACCATCCGTCACAATCCGTCACTAATGCAAGTCTATGGGAAAATAACGGATCCGTCAAAAAAATGACGGATCCGTTATTTGAGGAAAATGGCGGTTTTAGACTGACGCCAAATAACTGAAGTGTGAAATAGGCCTTAAAGGGAACCTGTCACCCCGTTTTTTGAGATTGAGATATAAATACTGTTAAATAGGGCCTGTGCTGTGCGTTACTATGGTGTATGTAGTGTACCCTGATTCCCCATGTATGCCGAGAAATACATTACCAAAGTCGGCGTTTTCGCCTGTCAATCAGGCTGGTCTGGTCAGGTGGGCGTGTTCACAGCGTTCTTTTCTTCCCCAGGTTTCCGTTGGTGGCGTAGTGGTGTGCGCATGTCCAAGGTCCGGATTCCCTGTGCCCACGTGAAGACACAGCGCGCGATCTGCGCTGTCATTCCTTTCATCGGTGCGGGCGGCCATCTTCCTGGGGCCGCGCGTGCGCAGATGTAGTGCTCTGCTGCACGGGGCTTCAGGAAAATGGCCGCGGGATGCCGCGCGTGCGCAGAAGAGATCGCGGCGGCCATTTTCCCAAAGCCGAGATGCAAACCAACGGAAACCTGGGGAAGAAAAGAACGCTGTGAACACGCCCACCTGACCAGACCAGCCTGATTGACAGGCGAAAACGCCGACTTTGGTAATGTATTTCTCGGCATACATGGGGAATCAGGGTACACTACATACACCATAGTAACGCACAGCACAGGCCCTATTTAACAGTATTTATATCTCAATCTCAAAAAACGGGGTGACAGGTTCCCTTTAATAAGCGGTAGACCAAAACCAGGTGTTTAGGACATGTTTGACTGGTTGGTGCTCAAAATGATTGAATGCTTTTCAGGAAATTGCTTTTACAGTTCCTTAAGTTTTTCCAAACTGAAGGTTATAGGGATTGTCCTTAGGTAAGTCGGTGGTGGAGATTAGACACTAAACAGTTTGAGGCTGTAGTGTTTTGCTCTGTGTGCCATAGCTGATCAAAGATCTGGTATTGATCCACTATCTATCCACCTATCCACTTTAGTTTTATTTGTGACCCTGATAACGCCCCAGCTTTTTCTTTATTTCATTAACTCACCGGTCCCCCATTATGTAGTATTTCCTTGTTTAGTTTTTATGGTTAATCTGGAAAATCATGGTAATTAGTCTGAAGGGGGTAACAATCTGTTAATAGAATTACTTGTATGATAAAATTGCATGGACTGTACCAATGAAGTTTATCACAGGAGGAAGACAGGAGCAATCGCCGTAGGATAACACACGGTTCACCCTCTACTACTGTATACTTTTAATCTATTTGTCACCACATCAGACAGAGGCTTCAACCGGTCATGTGATGGGTGTATAGATCAATCTTGGGATTTATAGCCGAGCATAGAAATATAGAGTGCAGAATGAGCTAGGAATCAGGATAGTGTCTGAAAGGAAGTAAACAGGACAATGGGAAGGGGGTGCAGTTATAGAAACCCACCTGAAGTGTCTTTTAGGGCTCTTTTCCATTTGCGAGAAACACGTCTGTGTCTCGCATGTGAAAACCAAGCTCTGGCGCCGGCACTTGGGGAGCGGAGCGTGCTGCTCCATGTGTTGCTATGCGGCCGCACGCTCCGCTCTGGAGTGCCGATGCCAGAGCTTGGTTTTCACATGCGAGACACGGACGTTTCTCGCAAATGGAAAAGAGCCCTTAGTCTCTGAATTGCTTTTGTATTTAATTTGCTTTCTCCTTGCAAAATTTGAGTCTTATTTGATTGACAGCTCTAGGTTCATACAGCCAGAGAATGGTGGAGATGGAGGAGATGTGTTTAAATAATTGCCACCGCCATGAAGCACCGAGCACCTGTACTTGAACAGTCATTCTGTGCCAACAGTCACTTTTAAAAACGTCTTACCATTTTGTTGTTGTTGCATCTGTGCTGCTCCTTTTATATAGCCAGCTGTGCTGCATATTCTGTCAGATTGTGCCGTTGGCCAGTTTTGTGCACTTCTGAAAAGGACAATGCTGAACAGAGGCCAGACTGAGTCCAGAGTAACTCTGATGCCTGATGGATCCATTGGGGATTTCAACTGTCATCTCACTTGGAAATTTAGATGGAAACCCCAAAGTGCTCAGTGTAGAGCGCCAGATAAATGTGACCATAATGTTATCTAAAATGTTCCCAATAAAATCTTTAACTCAATCCAAAAATGTGGTAGCACAAAGGGTCCGGAAAAGCTATATACCCCCCACACCCCCCAAAAAAAAAAAAAAAATCCAGCAAATTCTGCACTCGCAAATCTAAATGCACCCTCCCTTCTGAGACCCAGTGTCTAAAGTATGCTTAGCGCCCGCATGTTTGATATTCCTGTGGTGATGAGAGACGGCCTAATTTACAGGTGTGTGTCTTCAAAAATATGAGCTGGGCATAATGTACTGGTCACTACAGCGGCAGTTGAAAGTTTTCACTCTGCAACATCCACTGCTGCCTGTTTCTGGAAAACACCCATGGAGTCAAAATCATCTCTACACATGTACATAAATTCCCAAAGGGTCATAATTTCCAAAATGTGGTCACTTGAGGGGGAATTCTGCTTTTCTAGCACTTAGGGGCTCTTTATATAGAAACCGCAAATTGTTCTAGGAAAATCTATGTTCCAGGATGCAAATGGCGCTCTGTCCCTCCCAAGTCTCGCCATATGGCTAAGCAGTACTATAGATCCACACATGGGGTATTTCTACAGTCATCAGAAACTGTGGGCCAAATTTTGGTGCCATTTTTACTCAATTCCCAGTATGAAAATGTAAAATTTGAGGCCCACACACAATCTTGGTGGTAAAAAGTCTGTGACACACCTGTGGTGTCGGTATAATCACTGCATCCCTAGATGAATTCATTGAGAGATTTAGTTTGTAAAATGGCTTCACTTATGGGGGGGTTCTGGTGTTCAACACCTCAGGGGCTCTGTCAATATGACATGGCACCCTCAAACGAGCACCGCAAAATCTGCACTGTAATATGGCAATCCTTCACTTCAGAGCATTGTACTGTGCCTCAAAAGTAGTTTTTGACCACACATGGGGTATCGGTGAACTCGGGAGAAATTGCACAGCACGTCTCGGAGTCCATTTTCTCCTGTTACCCTTGTGAAAATACAAAGTTTAGAACTAAAAATGTTTTATAGGAAAAATGATCCCCCCCCCCCCCTCCACTGCTCAAGGCTATAAACTTCTGTGAAGCACCTGGAGGTTCAAGGTGCTCAATACACATCTGAATAGATACGTTCCCTAAGGGGTTTAGTTTCCAAAATGGTGTCAAGTGTGTGTGGGGGGGGTGGGGATGGGGGGGGGGGGTTTCCACTGTTTAGGCACATGAGGGGATCTCCAAACATGATATGGCATTTGCTAATTATACCAGCATATTTTGCATTCAAAAAGTGAAATGGCGCGCCTTCCCTTCCAAGCTCTGCCGTGTGCCCAAACAGTGGTGTTCCTCCACATTTTGGGTATCTGCATGTTCAGGAGAAATTGCGCAACAAATTGTATGGTCCATTTTCTCCTGTTACCCTTTAAAAAAAAAAAAAAAAAAAATTAGGTCTAAAGAAACATTTAACCTTTAACAAAAAAATTATTTTCCTTCCACATATCATTAATTCCTGTGAAGCACCTGAAGGGTTAATAAACTTCTGGGATGTGGTTTTGAGGACACTGAGGGGTGCAGCTTTTAGAATAGTGTTACTTTTGGGAATTTTTTGTCATGTATGCCCCTCAGTCACTTCAAATCGGAGATGTCCCCCTCCCCCCCCCAAAAAAAAATATATATTTGTTTAGAATGAGAAATCAATGGTTAACTTTTAACCCTTATAACTTCCTAACAAAAAGTTTCAATTGTGCTAATATAAAGTCGACAGGTAGGAAATGTTATTAACCCCTTCATGACCCAGCCTATTTTGACCTTAAAGACCTTGCCGTTTTTTGCAATTCTGACCAGTGTCCCTTTATGAGGTAATAACTCAGGAACGCTTCAACGGATCCTAGCGGTTCTGAGATTGTTTTTTCGTGACATATTGGGCTTCATGTTAGTGGTAAATTTAGGTCAATAAATTCTGCGTTTATTTGTGATAAAAACGGAAATTTGGCGAAAATTTTGAAAATTTCGCAATTTTCACATTTTGAATTTTTATTCTGTTAAACCAGAGAGATATGTGACACAAAATAGTTAATAAATAACACTTCCCACATGTTTACTTTACATCAGCACAATTTTGGAAACAAAATTTTTTTTTGTTAGGAAGTTATAAGGGTTAAAATTTGACCAGCGATTTGTCATTTTTACAACGAAATTTACAAAACCATTTTTTTTAGGGACCACCTCACATTTGAAGTCAGTTTGAGGGGTCTATATGGCTGAAAATACCCAAAAGTGACACCATTCTAAAAACTGCACCCCTCAAGGTACTCAAAACCACATTCAAGAAGTTTATTAACCCTTCAGGTGCTTCACAGCAGCAGAAGCAACATGGAAGGAAAATATGAACATTTAACTTTTTAGTCACAAAAATTATCTTTTAGCAACAATTTTTTTATTTTCCCAATGGTAAAAGGAGAAACTGAACCACGAAAGTTGTTGTCCAATTTGTCCTGAGTACGCTGATACCTCATATGTGGGGGTAAACCACTGTTTGGGCACACGGCAGGGCTTTGAAGGTTAGGAGCGCCATTTGACTTTTTGAATCAAAAATTGGCTCCACTCTTTAGCGGACACCATGTCACGTTTGGAGAGCCCCCGTGTGCCTAAAAATTGGAGCTCCCCCACAAGTGACCCCATTTTGGAAACTAGACCCCCCAAGGAACTTATCTAGATGCATAGTGAGCACTTTGAACCCCCAGGTGCTTCACAAATTGATCCGTAAAAATGAAAAAGTACTTTTTTTTTCACAAAAAAATTCTTTTAGCCTCAATTTTTTCATTTTCACATGGGCAACAGGATAAAATGGATCCTAAAATGTGTTGGGCAATTTCTTCTGAGTACACCAATACCTCACATGTGGGGGTAAACCACTGTTTGGGCACATGGTAAGGCTCGGAAGGGAAGGAGCGCCATTTGACTTTTTAAATGAAAAATTATTTCCATCGTTAGCGGACACCATGTCGCGTTTGGATAGCTCCTGTGTGCCTAAACATTGGTGCTCCCCCACAAGTGACCCCATTTTGGAAACTAGACGCCCCAAGGAACTTATTTAGATGCCTAGTGAGCACTTTAAACCCTTAGGTGCTTCACAAATTGATCTGTAAAAATGAAAAGGTACTTTTTTTTCACAAAAAAATTCTTTTCGCCTCAATTTTTTCATTTTCACATGGGCAGTAGGATAAAATGGATCATAAAATTTGTTGGGCAATTTCTCCCGAGTACGTCGATACCTCATATGTGGGGGTAAACCACTGTTTGGGCACTCGGCAGGGCTCGGAAGGGAAGGCGCGCCATTTGACTTTTTGAATGGAATATTAGCTCCAATTGTTAGCGGACACCATGTCTCGTTTGGAGAGCCCCTGTGTGCCTAAACATTGGAGCTCCCCCACAAGTGACCCCATTTTGGAAACTAGACCCCCAAAGGAACTTATCTAGATGTGTGGTGAGCACTTTGAACCCCCAAGTGCTTCATAGAAGTTTATAATGCAGAGCCGTGAAAATAATAAATACGTTTTCTTTCCTCAAAAATAATTATTTAGCCCAGAATTTTTTATTTTCCCAAGGGTTACAGGAGAAATTGGACCCCAAAAGTTGTTGTCCAGTTTCTCCTGAGTACCCTGATACCCCATATGTGGGGGTAAACTACTGTTTGGGCACATGCCGGGGCTTGGAATTGAAGTAGTGACGTTTTGAAATGCAGACTTTGAGGGAATGGTCTGCGGGTGTCACGTTGCGTTTGCAGAGCCCCTGGTGTGCCTAAATAGTAGAAACCCCCACAAGTGACCCCATTTTAGAAACTAGACCCCCCAAGGAACTTATCTAGATATGTGGTGAGCACTTTGAACCCCCAAGTGCTTCACAGACGTTTACAACGCAGAGCCGTGAAAATAAAAAATCATTTTTCTTTCCTCAAAAATTTGTTTTAGCAAGCATTTTTTTAGATTCACAAGGGTAACAGGAGAAATTGGACCCCAGTAATTGTTGCGCAGTTTGTCCTGAGTATGCTGGTACCCCATATGTGGGGGTAAACCACTGTTTGGGCACACGTCAGGGCTCGGAAGTGAGGGAGCACCATTTGACTTTTTGAATACGAGATTGGCTGGAATCAATGGTGGCGCCATGTTGCGTTTGGAGACCCCTGATGTGCCTAAACAGTGGAAACCCCTCAATTCTACCTCCAACACTAACCACCCCACACCCCTAACCCTAATCCCAACTGTATCCATAACCCTAATCACAACCCTAACCACAACCCTAACCACAATCCTAATTCCAACCCTAACCCTAAGGCTATGTGCCCACGTTGCGGATTCGTGTGAGATATTTCCGCACCATTTTTGAAAAATCCGCGGTTAAAAGGCACTGCGTTTTACCTGCGGATTTTCCGCGGATTTCCAGTGTTTTTTGTGCGGATTTCACCTGCGGATTCCTATTGAGGAACAGGTGTAAAACGCTGCGGAATCCGCACAAAGAATTGACATGCTGCGGAAAATACAACGCAGCGTTTCCGCGCGGTATTTTCCGCACCATGGGCACAGCGGATTTGGTTTTTCATATGTTTACATGGTACTGTAAACCTGATGGAACACTGCTGCGAAACCACAGCGGCCAATCCGCAACCAAATCCGCACAGTGTGCACATAGCCTAATTCTAAAGGTATGTGCACACGCTGCGGAAAACGCTGCGGATCCGCAGCAGTTTCCCATGAGTTTACAGTTCAATGTAAACCTACGGGAAACAAAAATCGCTGTACACATGCTGCGGAAAAACTGCACGGAAACGCAGCGGTTTACATTCCGCAGTATGTCACTTCTTTGTGCGGATTCCGCAGTGGTTTTACAACTGCTCCAATAGAAAATCGCAGTTGTAAAACCGCAGTGAAATGCGCAGAAAAAAACGCGGTAAATCCGCCATAAATCCGCAGCGGTTTAGCACTGCGGATTTATCAAATCCTCTGCGGAAAAATCCGCAGAGGACCAGAATACGTGTGCACATACCGAAACCCTAGCCCTAGCCCTAACCCTAGCCCTAACCCTAGCCCTAACCCTAGCCCTAACCCTAGCCCTAACCCTAGCCCTAACCCTAGCCCTAACCCTAGCCCTAACCCTAGCCCTAACCCTAGCCCTAACCCTAGCCCTAACCCTAGCCCTAACCCTAGCCCTAACCCTAGCCCTAACCCTACCCTAACATTAGTGGAAAAAAAAATTTCTTTATTTTTTTTTATTGTCCCTACCTATGGGGGTGACAAAGGGGGGGGTCATTTATTATTTTTTTTATTTTGATCACTGAGATAGATTATATCTCGGTGATCAAAATGCACTTTGGAACGAATCTGCCGGCCGGCAGATTCGGCGGGCGCACTGCGCATGCGCCCGCCATTTTGGAAGATGGCGGCGCCCAGGGAGAAGACGGACGGGACCCCGGCTGGATCGGTAAGTATGATGGGGTGGGGGGGGGGGAATCGGAGCGCGGGAGGGGTTGAACGGAGCACGGGGGCGTGGAACGGAGCACGGGGGGGCTGGAATGGAGCACGGGGGGTGGAACGGAGCACCGGGGGGGGGGGGTGGATCGGAGTGCAGGGGGGGGTGATTGGAGCACGGGGGGGTGATTGGAGCACGGGGGGAGCGGACAAGAGCACGGGGGGGAGCGGAGCACTGGACGGAGGGGAGCCGGAGCAGTGTACCGGCCAGATGGGGGGGCGATCGGTGGGGTGGGGGCACATTAGTATTTCCAGCCATGGCCGATGATATTTCAGCATCGGCCATGGCTGGATTGTAATATTTCACCAGTTATAATAGGTGAAATATTACAAATCGCTCTGATTGGCAGTTTCACTTTCAACAGCCAATCAGAGCGATCGTAGCCACGAGGGGGTGAAGCCACCCCCCCTGGGCTAAACTACCACTCCCCCTGTCCCTGCAGATCGGGTGAAATGGGAGTTAACCCTTTCACCCGATCTGCAGGGACGCGATCTTTCCATGACGCCACATAGGCGTCATGGGTCGGATTGGCACCGACTTTCATGACGCCTACGTGGCGTCATGGGTCGGGAAGGGGTTAACTACTTTGTGTGACATGACTCTGATTTAAGGGCATAAACATTAAGTTTCAAAATTGCCAAATTTTCCCCAAATTTCAGTTTTTGTTGTGGGATCCTTTTGAAGCGTTCCAAAGTTATGACCTCATAAATTGACAGGATTGTAAAAATTGGCCTGGTCTGGAAGGTGAAAACAGGCTTCGGGGTGAAGTTGGCTGAAGACTTTGCCTCTCTAAGCAAAAGATCGATACAGTCAGAGAAAGCTTTGGCCCGCATCCCCCCCCCCCCCCCCAATGCCCCTCTTAGCTGCTCAACCCTGTTCCTCCAAAACTAATTTCTCAACATTAAACGGAAGATCAGCTCTCCACCCTCCTGTCAAGATCACATCTTGCCACTTGCATGCTTGACCCACACCCATCCTCAAAAAGCCCTCCTTCGACCCATCCTCTGTGTCTAGCTATCGCCCAATATCTCTTCTCCCTTATGTCTCAAAATGACTGGAACAGCATGTCCATCTTAAACTGTCGTCCTACCTCTTTCTCCCTCTTTGACCGGTTACAAATCTGGCTTCCAATCGCATCACTCAACTGAAACTGCCCTAACTAAAGTCACAAATGACCTACTGACCGCCAAGAGCAGGCGACACTACTGTCCTCCTTCTCCTGGACCTGTCTTCTGCCTTTGACACTGTGGACCACTCCCTCCTGCTACAGATTCTCTCATCTCTTGGCATCAGACTTGGTCCTATCCTGGATCTCGTCATATCTAACAGACCGAACATTCAGTGTCTCCCTCTCCCACACCACCTCCTCACCTCGTCCCCTGCCTGTCTCAGTCCTAGGGCCTCTGATCTTCTTCATCTCCACCTTTGGCCTGGTACAGCTCATAGAATCGCACGGTTTTGCAGTATCATCTCTACGCCGAAGACACGCAGATCTACCTATCTGAACCCGACCTCACCTCCTTACTCACCAAAATCCCATAATGTCTGTCCTCTATTTCATCTTTCTTTTCTGCTCATTTTCTAAAACTGAACTTGGACAAAACAGAATTCATCATCTTTCCCCCTTCTCACTCTACCCCTCCACCAAACCTATCCATCAGTGTCAATGGCTGCTCACTTTCACCAGTCACGCATGCTCGGTGCCTCATATCCAAGCCCTTGCCTCCTCCTGCCGACTGAAACTCAAAAATATTTCCTGGATCCGTGCATTCCTTGACCATGAAACCACAAAAATGCTAGTGCATGCCCTTATCTCCTGCCTCGATTACTGCAACCTACTACTCTCTGGTCTCTCCTGCAGGACTCTGGCACCACTCTAATCCATCCTACACTCTGCTGCCTTACTAATCCACCTGTCTCCCCGTTATTCCCCAGCCTCTCCTTTCTGCCAAGCCCTTCCCTGGCTTCCTATTGTCCAGAGGCTCCAGTACAAAACCTTTACTATTACCTACAAAGCCATCCTCAACCTGTCTACTCCATACATCTGTGACATGGTCTCCCAGTACTTACCCACACGCAACATTCGATCCTCTCAAGATCTCCTTCTCTACTCCCCTCTTATCTAGTCTTCCCACAACCGCATGCAACACTTCTCCTGTGCTTCCCCCATACTCTGGAACGCTCTACCCCAACACATCAGACTCTCGCCTACCACGGAATCCTTCAAAAAGAACCTGAGGACCTACCTCTTCCGACAAGCCTACAATCTGCAGTGATCCCAAGTCTGCTGAACCGCCGCACGACCAGATCTACCCTCTCCGAGTGAATCCTCACCCATCTCCTGTAGACTGTGAGCCCTCGCCCTTCTGTGTGTGCCTTGTATTGCTCATGTTTACTGTCTAGATTTGCTCTTTTTCACATGTAAAGCGCCATGGAGTAAATAGTGCTATATAAATGTATAATAATAATAATAATAATAATAAAGGGGTTGTCTTGGCTTCATAACGTAATAAAATGGGGAAAAAATCTTCTAAAAACAATCCCTCCAACATACCTTGGTCCTTGGTGATCTTTCACTCATTTTCTCGTTATTGTATGTTTCCACGGTACAGATTGGCAGGTCTTTGGATGCAGCTCCGCCCAAAGTGCTGTCGGCTTTTGTACGCGCGGTGATTCCGCATGTGTTCATTGAACCATGCGGAATCACCGCAACCTATACATAGACTGTGTAATTTATCTTGCGGAGACTGATCATTTACGCAAGATAGACATGCTGCCGTCTATAAAGACGCGCCGCATGTGCGTATACGCAGGTCTGCCACAGTCTTTGAATGCATAGGGGTGATGGGATTTCATAAAATCCCCTCCACTATTCTAGAACCAGAAACACATGGGCTACTTGCACATTGAACAGGTTCCTACAGACTTGTTCACACACCACCAAGAAACTTGAAGACACAAAAGAGCAGAGTGAGGTCAAAAATACTCTGTTTTCCAAATATTTTATTAACATTTTGAAATTCTTTAACAAAGCATTTTTCAGTAGATTGTAATATGCTTCATATCTGAGGAAAATTGGGGAGGGAATAGGAAGGGAGGGGTGAGGAAGAGGTGCTGGGAGAGGAAGAGAAAAATAGGTATGTAAATTCCATACCTAGAAGAAACCATAAATTTAAACCTTGAATTTTGGGCCACTGACCTAAATATGTAAAAGAGATTAAATAATTGAGCCCCAAAAATTTCTTTAACTGTAATTATAAACTTAAATTTATCAAGTTATTTAAGTCGTCAACAGCTCCTGCAGTCTATTGATTATTCTGTTGATTTTGGAAGTTAATGGTCCATTTGTTCCATTTTTTTTTAATTGTATTTGTGTAAATATCCATTCGCTGTTGAGAATTTAAAGTCCAATGATTTGTGTAAATTTAGATTGTCCACAATGTTAGAGAAACTCGAACTTCTGATCTCTTCCACATAGCTGCGATTTTGTTCTTGACTATCAACAAGAGGTGAATTATAAAAAACCTTATTGAATAATGCAGTTTTTCAGTATCTATGGAAAGGAGTGCTGTTTGAGGTGTAAGGACATAGTCCCTGTTTAGAAGTGTTGCTATGTATCTGGGTACTTGGTTCCACAGATTTGTAATTTTTGGGCAGGACCGAAAGATATGAAACAAGTCTCCTTTAATTCCACATCCCCTCCAACACAAAGGCGAGGAGTTTCCTCCGAAGTGAGAAATTCTGTTCGGTGTAAGGTACCACCTTGTTAGTAGCTTATAATATGTTTCGTGTAATTGTAGGGAAATGTTAGAGGAGTAGGTGTTTTTGATTGCATCTTCCCATTGGTCCTTGCTTATATTTAGTTTTAATGATTTCCCCCATTTTATCCTATATTTGTTTTTTTTGAAATTTGTAGTCTCTATTAAAGATATTGTATAGATACTTTGTACTCCAAAATACCTTGTGATTAGTATTTTAATTAGTAAATAAGTTGATTCTGTTTTGGGGGGAACCTTAGAGACAGAATCTTGAAGACACTCTTTAATAATGAATGAATTCTGATGAAGGAATGTTATATTTTTATTTGATTTCTGAAAAATTTAATTTATTTGCAAGCAGATCTCCTAATTTTTTTTATGGCTTTTTGTTCCCGTAAGTCTGGTATTTGATGTCCGAACATTGAGGTTATTAGTGAAATTGGAATGTTTTCTCCAAATGCATGTTTATCCTTTTTTCCAGAGGGATTAGCCAATTGGTCCCATGTTTGAATGATAGCTGAAATTATTGGATGATTAGATTTATATTTGTTTAAGTTAAAGATATGTTTGAGAAGAAGGTTTTCCAAAGACATTGATTTAAGGAGGGATGTTTCCATTTCCAGCCATACTGGGTTCTTTTTTTATTTAACCAGTTTTGGCTTTGCTTTATTAGATTTGCATTATGATATGCAAATAGATTTGGAAGTCCCAACCCCCCATTACTTTTACTTTTATAAAGAATGTCCTTGGAAATCCTCGCTTTTTTCCCATTCCAAATGAAATATAATATTTTTTTGTGACGGTTTTTAAAGAAATCAGGAGGAAATTTCAATGGTAGAGCTCTGAAAATATATAATATTTTTGGGAGGATAATTGATTTGATTGCCATTTGCCAATACTTTGCCCATCCTTGAGAGGTCGATTTTGCCCCATGATTGGAGGTCTTTTGTTATTGTAGATAGAATATGTTCCCCATTAGTATTGGCTAATGTATGTATTTTCTTTGTAAATAGGATACCCAGATATGGGATCTGGTCTTTTTTCCAAGTAAAATCTACAAGTTTTTTTTAATGAGTTAATATTTTCTTCAGGTAGGTTAAATTGGAGAATTTTTGATTTTGAGTTATTTATTTTGAATAGAGAAATCAGAGAGAATTCGTCCAATATTTCTAGAAGATTAAAGGGAAGGTGCCACCAGTTTTCTCGTATTTTGTTTTTTTGTGAAATTAAGCTTAAAATAGTAATTAAAATGTATTAATGCAATGTTTGCACTGTTTGTAAACATTTCTATATGAAAAATATTATATATTTTTCTACAAATATACATATTTACCACTAGGGGGAGCATTTTCCGTTTTAGACCTCAAGCAGCTATAGTAAGATTTAGCAGCTCTGCCCCAGGGATGTTAGACCACCCAAAAGGGGAGGGAAATGGTGATGTCAGCAGTTACTGCCCCAACAGTAAGAATGAAGAGCAGCATCACAGGGCAGCACCATTTTGTGTGTGACTGCCCTGTGACCTGCTATCACCAGCAGTTACTGCATCAGAGGCACAGCTCGTTTACAGAGGAGCAGAACACAGTGGGCTCAGCAGCATATGGACCCAAGAAGAGTGAAGACATCTGGTGTGCATGGAGCAGCATTAGGAGCTGTCTGGGACTCATCCCTCAAGAAGATAAGAAGGAGCTCCAGGTCTGCAGTGAATAGCCAGGCATTATGGAGGGAGGGGAGAGATGCATTGTATGGCTAAGGCCGGGGTCACACTAGACCGCAATATGGACGAGTGCAATGCGATAAAAAAAATCGCATAGCACTCGTCCCAATGTTAATCTATGGGGCAGCTCCCATCATCCGATATTCTCTCGGCCGTATTCAGGATCCGAGTGAAATCGCAGCATGCTGCAATTCTCAGCGTATCTCGGCCGAGAATCGCCAATGAAAGTCTATGGGGGTGAGAAAAAAAATCGCACAGCACACGGACCATCAGTGTGATGTGCGAGAAATTCTCAGGCATTGGGCAGGTGACAGGAAAGGCTCAGCCATTATTTGCTCATTTTGCAAGTGTGTGAGAAAATCTCACCATACGGACGCCATACGGATGTCACACGGATGCCAAACGGATCATTGGATGCGAGAAAATCGCATCCTCGCACTGCACACGGATCACTGTTTTGGTAACATTTGTGCGATTCTCGTCCATCAAAAACGGACCTTTTTTTATACGTTGTGTGTGTCCCCGGCCTAAGAGTGACTGATGGGAGAGAAAGAGACGTGAAGTATGATGAGTGAGACACATATGGAGTGTGATGGGGAGATACACATTGAGGCTGTGTGCACACGTTCAGGATTTTTCGCATTTTTTTGCGTTTGTTCGCTATAAAAATGTGATAAAAACAATTTAAAAATGCATACATATGCATCCCATCATTTATAATGCATTCCGCAAGTTTTGTGCATATGTTGCGTTTTTTCTGGGGGAAAAACGCATCGCAGTAAAAAACGCAACATGTTCTGCGCATGTCGTGTCTCCTCCTTTGATGTGGGCTCCGGCGCTGAGCCCACATCAAAGTCACGACATGTCGGCTGTTTTGTACAGCTGACATGTGCGCGCAATAGCGGCAGGTGAAATCGCAATTCACCCGCCGCTATTTACCTGTTAAATGCCGCTGTCAAATGCTGACAGCGGCATTTAACTACCGCTTCCAGCCGCGCGGCCAGAAATGGGCGTATCGTCCACCCCCGTCACATGATCAGGGGTTGGCGATGCGTCAGGATGGTAACCATAGAGGTCCTTGAGACCTCTATAGCTACTGATGCCGGCCTGCAGTGAGCGCCTCCCTGTGGTCGGCGCTCATAGCAAGCCTGTAATTCAGCTACGGAGCAGCAATTTGATGATCGCTGCTATGTAGCTGAGCCGATCGAGTTGTGCCAGCTTCTAGTTTCCCATGGAGGCTATTGAAGCATGGCAAATGTAAAAAAAAATGTTTTTAAAAATATGAAGAAAAAAAAATAATTAAAGTTTAAATCACCCCCCTTTTGCCCCATCAAAAATAAAACAAAAAAAAAAAATCAAACCTACACATTTAGTATCGCCGCGTTCAGAATCGCCCAATCTGTCAATAGAAAAAAACATGACTGACATGTGCCCGCAATAGCGGCAGGTGAGATCGCGATTCAACCGTTCCTCTGTATGTGTTTTCCGTCCGGCGGAAACAGCTGTTTTGACGGATCCTGCAAAAAACGGATGAAACGTGTGGCCATCCGGCGCTAATACAACTCAATGAGAAAATAACGGATCCGGCGAAAAAAAAACTGATCTGGCAGAAAAAAAAAGAAATTGTGGAAAAAAACGGATCTGGCGGGAAAAAACAGATCAGGCGGGAAAAAAAAGGATCCGATGGAAAAAAAACCTGATCTGGCAGAAAAAAAAAGGAAATTGTGGAAAAAAACGGATCCGGCGGGAAAAAACAGATCAGGCGGGAAAAAAAAGGATCCGATGGAAAAAAAACTGATCTGACAGAAAAAAAAAGGAAATTGTGGAAAAAAACGGATCCGGCGGGAAAAAACGGAACTGGCAGATAAAAAAAAGAACTTGTGGAAAAAAAACGGATCTGGCGGGAAAAAAAGGATCCGATGGAAAAAAAAAACTGATCTGGCAGAAAAAAACGGAAATTGTGGAAAAAAACTGATCCGGCGGGAAAAAACTGATCCGGCGGAAAAAACGGATAAGGCGGAAAAAAACGGATAAGGCGGAAAAAAAGGATCCGATGGAAAAAAAAACCTGATCTGGCAGAAAAAAAAAGGAAATTGTGGAAAAAAACGGATCCGGCGGGAAAAAACAGATCAGGCGGGAAAAAAAAAGGATCCGATGGAAAAAAAACTGATCTGACAGAAAAAAAAAGGAAATTGTGGAAAAAAACGGATCCGGCGGGAAAAAACGGATCCGGCGGGAATTAACGGATCCGGCGGAAAAAAAACGGATCCGGCGGGAAAAAAATGGATCCAGTGAAAAAAACGGATCTGGCGGAAAAAAACGGATTCTGCAAATGTGCTTGCAGGATGCGTTTTTTTCCATAAACTTGTATTAGCGACAGATCGTGACGGATGGCCACACGTCGCGTGGTCGCGTCCGTCGTGCAACGGATCCGTCGTGTTTTGGCGGACCGTCGGCACGAAAAAACGTTCAAGTGAACTTTTTTGTCCAGCGCGTCCGCCATTTTCTACCGCGCATGCGCTGCCAAAACTCCGCCCCCTCCTTCTAGACTTCAGAATGGGCAGTGGATGTGTTGAAAAACTGCATCCGCTGCCCACGTCGGGCACAAATTTCACAACGTGCGTCGGTACGTCGGCCTGACGCATAGCGACGGACTCGTACCGACGCAAGTGTGAAAGAGGCCTTTGTGAGGGTTGAATAAAAAAAAAAAACGCGTGGGCGCCCGTGCAATTTTCTGCGCCAGAGGGGGAAAGCCGACGGCCGGGGGCCAATATCTGTAGCCTGCTATGAATATCAGCCCGCAGCTGTCTGTATAGCCTTTACTGGCTATTAAAATAAGGGGACCTAAAAAAAAAAAAAAAATTGCGTGGGGTCCCCCTATATTGTATAGCCAGAAAGGCTACGCAGACAGCTGCAGGCTGATATTCATAGCCTAGAGAGGGGCCATGGATATTGCCCCCCCCAGGCTACAAATACCAGTCCGCAGCCGCCACAGAAATGGCGCATCTGTAAGATGCGCCAATTCCGGCACTTAGCCCCTCTCTTCCCACTCCCGTGTAGCGGTGGGATATGGGGCAATGAAGGGTTAATGTCACCTTGCTATTGTAAGGTGACATTAAGCCGGGTTAATAACGGAGAGGCGTCAATAAGATGCCTATCCATTACTAATCCAATAGTAAGAAAGGGTTAAAAAAAAACACGCACACATTAGGAAAAAAGTATTTTAATATTCTTCATTTCACCATACTTACCATACTTCATCGCCTGCAAAAAACGTAAAATAATAAACCGTATACTACCTATCCGCCGTAGTCCAATTAATATCGAGTGTCCCACGACGATCTCCCCTATAGAACAGTGACATCGGGTGATGTCACTGCTCTATAGGACCCTCAGTGACACACTGACAGGAGACAATGGCTCCTGCAGTGCATCACTGAGAGGTTACCTTAGGACAAGGTCTCACTTTATGGCAATAGCTGCGTGGGAAAATTTCTCATACACCAATGGCATAAAGTGAGACTAGGGACTTTTTTTTTTTTTTACAGCGGCGGAGGAATACAGTGGTGGAAGGATACCTTCCTGCTGTCATTGTGTTCCTGGAGCCCCTAGAGAGCAGTCGCATTATCTGATGGTGCTGCTCTCCATGGGAGATCGTCGTGGGACACTCGTGGATATCTGCGGACAGGGAGTATATTGGTTGTTTGTTTTTTTAATATTTTTTTTTTACAGATGACACTGGCTTCGGGGAACAAAGCGACAAGTAATGGTGAGTATGAAATCTATGTTTAATGTACTGTATGTCTGTATGTATGTAATGTATGAATGTATTGTATGTAGCATGTATGTGGCATGTATGTATGGAGTATTTTTTTTTCATTCAACACAGCCGGATGATGGGACTATTACTGTCCCATGATTGGCTAATGTGTCAATCACTGTCATTGTAGCAGGCATCGTCCGATGGGACTTGTAGTCCCATCGGACGATGCTTGCATACACGCATAGAGACCCCCCCACGCCGCACAGAGACCCCCCCCCCCCACGCCGCACAGAGACCCCCCCCCCCCCCCCCCACGCCGCACAGAGACCCCCCCCCCACGCCGCACAGAGACCCAGAGCGACACGGGGAGAGTGCAGTTTACCAGAGATCACTGGGATTGTGGGGAGGCGGAGACAGAGCAGGGGGAAGCACACAGGGCAGCGTGTGAGAGCAGAGGATGTCTGCCCAGAACCTGCAGTGCCTGGAGTACAGAGGAGCAGTGAGAGCTTCTTCTCTCCTGTGATAGAGAGCAAGTGGAGCTCCGCAGATGGCACAGGGCTCTAATAAAATGGCAGCTAGTCACACCTACAGCAGTGAGTTGTGCAGCCCACAGAGGCGTGCCCAGCTCACTGCTAATGCTGCTGCAATGTTACAGATAGGGTCCGAGCCGGTCTATTATCTCCTATGTCCATGGGGTGCCGTAATCTGACACTGATAGTGACGTGCTACTGCTGCAAAACCAAGATGTCAGCCCCCAGTGCATTCTTTCTACTCATATATCACACGAAATCTGTTTTACATGCATTCAAATCTGGGTTATAACAGCATGTTATGCTACATTACATTGATTAATGATCTACAAACGCGGTACCTTCCCTTTAATAGAATTGAGGGGATCTGTAAGAGTTAATATCATGTCGTCTGCGAATAAGCTTACTTTATATTGTTTATGTCCTATATCAATTCCCAAGATATTTTTGTTTATGCGGATTGTTTCCGCTAGGGGCTCGATTGCCAGGGCAAATAGAAGGGGAGAGAGCGGGCAGCCCTGCCTTGTTCCATTGTTTATTGGAAATGCCTTTGATAGGTTATTATTAACATATATTTTTGCACTTGGGGTCGAGTAAATGGCAAACACCGATGTCAGCCACTCCTCATTGAAGCCAAAATTTTCCATAACTATTCTCAGATATTGCCAATTAATCCGATCAAATGCTTTTTCGGCGTCAAGCACCAGAAAGACAGAAGGCGTATTATTAGCGTTAATTTTGCTCAAAATGTTAAGGAGTCTTCTGGTGGCATCAGAAGTTTGTCTTCCCTCGATAAATCCAGATTGATCAGTATTTATTATTTTTGGTCGAATTTTTTTTTAGTCTGGTGGCCAAAATTTTTGAATAGATTTTAAGAACTGTATTTATAAGTGATATTGGTCTGTAATTTTTTATTTCATCCAGATCGCTTTGGGGTTTTTAAGATAGCTTCGAGCATTTCTTTAGGAAAAAAACCCGGAGTTTGAGGCCAGATTAAAAAATTTTGTCATATGGGGAGCAAGATTTTCCGAGAAGGTCATATAGTATTCATTTATTAGCCCATTGGGCCCCGGTGATTTTTGTGATTTGAGATTTGTAATTGTTTCTATAACTTAGGATACAGTAATAGTAGTTGTAAGCTTGGCTAATTCTGAAGATTCTATTTTGGGAAGCTGTAATTTTTTGAGAAAGTACTTTATTTTTTGGGGATCTGGTTTAGATAATGAGGGATTGTCTTTTAAGTTATATAGTTTATGGTAAGGCAGCCTTATTTACTTTAACTATATACGAGTTGGCGACTCTGGGTTCAGCACCTGTTCACACTTAGTCTATGTTTGGATGTGCCGGTCAGGTTTTTGAAATGTATTCTTTAGCCTTCTGATCGTGCACTCCGCCTCCTAGCCTACAGGTGTTTTAATTACAGCAGGTCCAATACTCCTCCACAGAGAGAGCGAATTTTAGTCTAGGAAGAGGTTTCACATGTACCCATTCAGATGGAGACGTTTATTCTCAGCGAGGTAAGGAAAGTTTAGGACCTGGTATAAGAGAGATGCCGTAAAGGGGCTACCAGGTAAACATAAAATTGGCCATTTTTATGCGCTAAACGCTCTCATTTTTCATATTTCTAGTGCAGTAATGCAGTTCAAATTTCGTATTTCAAGTTTACATGTTTTAGCGCTGCAGTATGCTGCCTTATTTACTTTAACTATATATGAGTTGGCGACTCTAGGTTCAGCACCTGTTCACACTTAGTCTATGTTTGGATGTGCCGGTCAAGTTTTTGAAATATAGTTTATGGTAAAACCTGGCAAATTCCTCCACTATATCTGTTGGATGATATTTAATTTCTCCAGAATTATTTTTTATTTTATTTATTCTGTTACGGATCAAAAATACTGTTGTAAAAAAATCACAGTAATAAGCAAGTGCTAGTCAAAAGATGGGAAAAAACAGGGTATTTAGTTGATACGTTTTTTTTTGCAAAAAAATGTATACTAAGCTGACTAGTGACTAGCACTTGCTTATTACTGTGATTTTTTTTTTTTTTTTAATACAACAGTATTTTTGATCTCGCTGTGCTCTTGTCTTCAAGTTTCTTCGTGGTGTGTGAACAGACTTGTTCAATGTGCAAGTAGCCCATGTGTTTCTGGTTCTAATAATTGTTCTCTTGTTTCTACAAGACTAGGGAGTTACCACTCCTTATGGGTCATTTGCATCAAAGCTGTTCCATCCAGCATGTCCACATGGATATTCCCTCTCTGAACCCTGCTTATACAGGTACTATACAGATGATCAGGTTTTTAAATACATCAGACAGGGATTATATACATTAGATAGGACTGCTCTATATGGGTATACCTTGACGATTGGTGGAGCAGCTTAGTATACATTTTTTTTTTTAAAGTAGCAGCTAAATACCCTGTTTTTTTCCATCTTTTGACTAGCACTTGCATATGACTGTGATCTGTTTTTTTTTTTTTTTTTTTTTTTTTACAACAGAGTATTTTTGACCTCACTGTGCTCTTTTGTGTCCCCTCCACTATTCTGTAATATCTGGCCGCTGCGGATTGGACGCTGCGGTTACTGACTGTGGAAACGGACCCTAATAGTGTTGTATTAATAAACTCCATGTCAGTCTGAGAAACTGCTGCTGAATTTCTTAGAGGCAGTCTCTCCTGGTCTGCAGTTTTCGGCTGCCGAATAGACTATTGCTGCCTGCTTGTTTTGCTGCTTCTTAAAAGTCTCTCTGCTTCATTGATGCTTCTTTCCCAGTGACGAGAACATGCTATCGCATCTAGTGATTCCTGCTGGTCACAAATATTTCCAAATGAGTTTGATTTTCTGTTGCAAGCAACTCGCTTGACTTGCACTTGACTAAAAGTCACAAACTACATGTGACTTGCTGCAACTTTTATCTTACAGCGAAGTAGTTCTAAAATGGTTGCATGATGCGTTAAATATATTTTATTGTACAGTTTCTGAGATTTGTTGTTGTGTAGCCCTAGTCTAAATACATGCAAGGGATGTTTAAGTCTGGTTTTATGCTTAGGATTTCCTACAGGAAAGAAGGCTTCCTATCTGCTCAGGAAGTCAAGAAAGCAGTAACTACAAAGGTGACGCAAAGTTTCCAGGTTACCTTACTAGTAACATTGCTGGTAACTTTTTAAATTCCTGTTAAATATTTCATGATTAAACTTAAGAAAAAAAAAAAAAAAAGCAAGAGAAAACGGTGTTCCAGTGTTTCCTGTACAGACAGTGCTGAAGGATGGGAGTGCTTTAAGGCATCTGCAACGAGAGATAAAGAGACCTAAAGTTTGGACACACCTTTTCATTTAAAGATTTTTCTGTATTTTCGTGACTATGAAAATTGTACATTCACACTGAAGGGATCAAAACTATGAATTAACACATGTTGAATTATATACTTAACAAAAAAGTGTGAAACAACTGAAATTGTCTTATATTCTAGGTTCTTCAAAGCAGCCACCTTTTGCTTTGATGACTGCTTTGCACACTCTTGGCATTCTCTTGATGAGCTTCAAGAGATAGTGGGAATGGTTTTCACTTCACAGGTGTGCCCTGTCAGGTTTAATAAGTGGGATTTCTTGCCTTTATAAAAGGGGTTGGGGCCATCAGTTGTGTTGTGCAGAAGTCTGGTGGAGACACAGATGATAGTCCTACTGAATAGACTGTAAGAATTTGTATTATGGCAAGCAAAAAGCAGCTAAGTAAAGAAAAACGAGTGGCCATCATTACTTTAAGAAATGAAGGTCAGTCAGTCTGAAAAATTGGGAAAACTTTGAAAGTGTCCCCAAGTGCAGTTGCAAAAACCATCAAGCGCTACAAAGAAACTGGCTCACATGAGGACTGACCCAGGAAAGGAAGACCAAGAGTCACCTCTGCTTCTGAGGATAAGTTTATCCGAGTCACCAGCCTCAGAAATGGCAGGTTAACAGCAGCTCATATTAGAGACCAGGTCAATGCCAAATTGAGTTCTAGCAGCAGACACATCTCTACAACAACTGTTAAGAGCAGGCCTTCATGGTAAAATAGCTGCATGGAAACCACTGCTAAGGACAGGCAACAAGCAGAAGAGACTTGTTTGGGCTAAAGAACACAAGGAATGGACGTTAGACCAGTGGAAATCTGTGCTTTGGTCTGATGAGTCCACATTTGAGATCTTTGGTTCCAACCACCATGTCTTTGTGCGACGCAGAAGAGGTGAACGGATGGACTCTACATGCCTGGTTCCCACCGTGAAGCATGGAGGAGGAGGTGTGATGGTGTGGGGGTGCTTTGCTGGTGACACTGTCGGGGATTTATCCAAAATTGAAGGCATACTGAACCAGCATGGCTACCACAGCATCTTGCAGCGGCATGCTATTCCATCTGGTTTGCGTTTAGTTGGACCATCATTTTATTTTTCAACAGGACAAAGACCTTACACAGCCTAGAGGCGTGTTTGGGGTCAATTTGACCAAGAAGGAGAGTGATGGGTTGCTATGCCAGATGACCTGGCCTCCACAGTCACCAGACTTGAATCCAATCGAGATGGTTTGGGGTGAGCTGGACGCAGAGTGAAGGCAAAAGTGCCAACAAGTGCTAAGCATCTCTGGGAACTACTTCAAGATTGTTGCAAGACCATTCCTGGTGACTACCTCTTGAAGCTCAAGAGAATGCCAAGAGTGTGCAAAGCAGTCATCAAAACAAAAGGTGGCTACTTTGAAGAACCTAGAATAGAAGACATAATTTCCATTGTTTCACACTTTTTTGTTAAGTATATAAGTATATAATTCCACATGTGTTATTTCATAGTTTTGATGCCTTCAGTGCGAATTTACAATTTTCATAGTCCTGAAAATACAGAAAATCCTTTAAATGAGGTGTCCAAACTGTTGGTCTGTACTATATGTATGTATGTATGTATGTATATATGTATGCATGTGTATATATATGTATGTGTGTAAGAATATATATATATATATATACACACACACACACACACACACACACACACACACACACACACACACACACACACACACACACACACACATACATACATATACACACACATGCACACACACACACACACATACACACACACACACACGCCAGGTTTGTCACAGGTGAAAAAATAAAAATATACTCACCTTTCCGAGGGAGCCCTTGTAGTCCAGGGTTGGTATTGGCGCAGGACCTGTGATGACGTTGCAGTCACATGACCGTGACGTCATGGCAGGTCCTTCTGCCACCGGAACCTGCAACGGAAGATGAGACGGCATGAGCTGCAACAGAGGGTGAGTATAGCAGGTTTTGTTTTTTAAATTATTATTTTTAACATTACATTTTTTATTATTGATGCCGCATAGGCAGCGTCAATAGTAAAAAGTTGGGGACACACAGGGTTAATAGCGGCAGTAACGGAGTGCGTTACCCGCAGCATAACGTGGTCCATTACCGCCGGCATTAACCCTGTGTCAGCGGTGACCAGAGGGGAGTATGCAGGCGACAGGCACTGACTGCGGGGAGTAAGGAGCGGCCATTTTCTTCCGGTCTGTGCCCGTTGCTGATAGGTCTCACCAGCTGCCTGTCATGGCTGCCGCGACCAATCAGTGAATGAATAACCGTGACAGAAGGACAGACGGAAGTGACCCTTAGACAATTATATATAAGATATACATTCATTCATTCATTCATTCATTCATTATAAAGTAAATAAATAGATATGAGGCGAAGCCTCAGTCAGCTCACCGATTCGCTTCACAGGTGCACGGAACCCGTCCTGACCCAACATGTCTTCAATCCAATATGTGAACAAAGTTAGTAGTTCCAGCTCCTTTTAAAATTTCCAATTCTTTATTTTTCCATTAAAACTGCAAAGTCCTTGTGCAAAGTGGATGTAGTTACAGTGAATACAGAAAAACAAGCAACGCGTTTCGATCTAATATGTATTGGATACATACATACATTTTTTTTTTTTCATTTTGTAATTGCTTTACTAGGGTATTAGTCGTCTTTCCTACTAAAACATATGCAAGTGACTTCGACACTTGTATTTCCCTAGTCTTTCTTTTCTTTAGCTGCATTGATATCTGAATATTCTTATTTGGAGTACACAACATTCAGATTCAAAGGAGACAGGTGATTTTAAAAATATTGGTATTTATCAAAAATCTATAAAGAAATATTATACAAATTGAAATAAGAAATGGTTCAAGCGGCGAAGAAAAATCACAAACAAGTTGACATGTTTAGATTTTTCTTTTTAGGAGAGTATTCTGGTGGTGTTCACAGGCTGCATTAATGCCGGTCAAATTACGGTATACCTTGTGGCTGACTTACAGGTTAACATTTTGGTTGTTTTTTTCAGTCCTTCCTTGTTGTTTGTACTTATTTCACATCTTATTAGATATACCGTAGATTCTATGAAACGATGTCCATGGATCTCCGTTCGATCATGGACTGCAGGGTACAGACTGGCAGCGAGTCCCCTGAGAAGAGTAGACCGCGTTGTAGAAATATATGAAGCTGTCATGCTCCAGTCAGGAGAACTGTGGCCAGTCTGTGCATTGCTGTCCTTGATAGGACCGAGATCCACGGACGTCCGCATGAGCCCTACCTCTGTAAATGTCATGTGTTTTCAGATCCAGCTGGTATGGTAATAAAGAGCTGTATTCCCGGTAACTTAAAGCAAACTCGCTGGACCGCTGTTATGCAACGCACATGGTGTTCCTTACATCAGATTACTATGCTGCGCCAGGTTTAAAGGGAATCTGTCATGTATTTAATTTACAATCCTTAATTAGATTTACAGTTGTAGATGATAAATGTGTCCTTTTTTAAAACGTAATTTTTCTATTAATGAACCGTGTCAGGAACTGCCATATTGGTACTTTCCTTCCAGTGTTTCCTGTATAGACAGTGCTGAAGGATGGGAGTGCTTTAAGGCAGCTGCACCAACTGTAGACAGAAAAGAGTAATATTGCTCTCCCGTAATACAGCCCTCTCCTCTACTAACAGGGGGTGAAGCATAGAGAGCCTGGTCTGCTGTTGTGCTCTGCTACAGGTAGCCAGACGTACAACGCAGTTGTCATTAAAGACTATGTGCAACTGTTGGAACCATTTTTGATTTTTAAATTGTCTCAATATTTATCCTCCCCTTGCAGGGTCAAGTTTTGTTTTGCCTTCTCCTTTTTCCAAAAGTCATAACTTTATTTATCTGTCAACATACCCATGTGATGGACCAGTTGTTGTTTTGAGTAACACCATACTTTATAGCCACTGGTGACAAAATGTAGTGTCTGTTCTTTGCTTTAAGTATTTTACTGCAGGGTTAAATAATCTTATACTTTGGTAGATGTGGAAGTGGTGATATGTTGAAACCAACTCTTTTATTTAAAATTTATTTTAAGGGGGTGATTTTTTTTTGTTTTGTTTTTACCTTTCTCTTTCCTGTTAGTCCCCCAGTGATTAGAACCTTCAAGTCCTGATTTATTGTCCTATATACTGTAATATTTAAATATTTCAATATTAAGTGAATTTACCTATCCCCCATGTAGGGTGGGGGCAGTTAGCATTTGAACTGTCAAACCATCAGGATTGTGCAACTTAATTGCCGCTGTGAGTGTCTGTCTGCCATTTATGGGGTTAAACATGAACAATCAAGGTAAGCTCTGGTCACTGCACTCACCAGGTTTATAGGGGTTGCTGAATACACCTCCCCCCAACATGCATGGATGTTTACAGTGTTTTCATTTGATTTTTCCATTCTGTATCAGTCATATCTACACATACCCCCCTTTAGTATAAGGTTATATGCACACGTTCAGGATTTCTGGCTGAAATTTCCTGAGCAAAACCAGACATTTTCTGCAAGAAATCCGCGTGTTTTTTTTTTTTTTCGCGTTTTTGACGCGTTTTTTCCAGAGCTTCCCAATGCATTAAACAGTGTGAAAAACGCGAAAAATCCGCAAAATTAATGAACATGCTGCGTTTTTTTTGGCGGAAAAACCACATCATGTGCACAAAAATTGCGGAATGCATTCTAAATGATGGGATGCATAATGTATGCGTTTTATATGCATTTTTATAGCGAAAAACGCAAAAAAACGCAACATGTGCACACAGCCTAAAAGTGGGTGATATCTCTGACGTCCTGTGACCTATATGATGGCAATCGCCTATCAAGTCCGTCCTGAAAGCTGACTCCTCCATGTAGGTCTTGGCATGCATCGAATGGTGCTGTAGAATCAGAGCTGCTTGAATTTTGTATACTGCTCTTGAAAATGAGATCTGTGCTGTAATTGGTTACTATGGGATATGAGTTTATGGTGGCTTTTTTTTTTCCCCATACATGTGACCTATTATGTATAATTTATATAATAGAACAGTGATCTAATAGGTGAAGCAGGCACAAGTCGCATCATATCGAAAGCACTGAGACTGTGTCGCGTGCTCGCCGTCGCTGGCCGCACTGAGACTGTGTCGCGTGCTCGCCATTCGCTGGCCGCACGGAGACTGCCGTGTGTGCCCTATGATATATCCATTTCTAGCCAGAATAGGAGAAATGAAATGCGATTCTGGCACATGATAGACTAGTTTAATTAACCCCTTAGTTACAGGGCTATTTTTTATTAAATCTGACCATTGTCACTTCATGTAGTAATAACTCATCTCATTAATTTTGAGACTTTTTTTTTCATGACATACTACACTTTCTGATAATGGTGAATTTGTTTTGCTTGAATTTATCAAAATATCAGAAATTTGACACATGGCAAAAAATGGCAATTTTTAAACTTTGAATGAATATCACTTAGTTATACCACAAAAAGCCTTCATAACATTTCCCTCATGTCTGCTATACATCAGCACCATTTGTATAATGTTTTATTTTAGCATTTTAGAAGATTTAAAAATGTAGAAGTAATTTTTCATTGTTTTTCAAGGAAACTTTACAAAACGTATTTTTATTGGGACAAGTTCCGTTTTTTGAAGTGACTTTGGAAGTCACCAAATATGATACCATTTTAAAAACTGCACCCCTCAATGTATTCAAAATTTGGTTTTGGGTACTTTAACCCTTCGGGTGCTTTTCAGGAATTAATGTAAAGTGGCATGACAGGAATGAGTTTATTTTTTACCACCTAAATGTTTATAACTTCTGAACAAGCTGCTATAACCAGCAGACTAAGGCTTTTTGGCCATGAACTGCCATAGCAAACATCAGGACAACACGATCAAGATCTCAAGGGTGCTGATGGAGTTGAAGAGGAAGCTCCCGCATTCTTAGGCTACTTTCACACTAGTGTCGGTACGGGGCCATCGCCATGCGTTGGCCCGACGTACCGACGGACAGTGTGTTAAATGTAGCACAACATGGGCAGCGGATGCAGCTTTACAACGCATCCGCTGCCCATTGCGATGAGTGTTGATGAGGGGGCGGAGTTTCGGCAGCAAATATGCGGTCGAAAATGGCGGACACGACGCACAAAACGTTACATTGAACTTTTTTTGTGCGTCTCGTCCGCCAAAAACACGACGCATCCGTTGCAAGACAGATGCGACGTGTAGCCATACGTTGCAATGCGTCGGTAATGCAAGTCTATGGAGAAAAAAACGCATCCTGCGGGCACATTTGCAGGATGCGTTTTTTCACCAAAACGCTTTGCAACGTACGCCTAACAACACGAGTGTGAAAGTACAGTTCCGGCAAAAAAAAACTTTACAAGTTCAATGAAACCACAAAATCTTAATATTCAAGTGGATTCAAGTGTTTGATTGTGGATGTTTTATTACAATTAGTATTTTGACATGTCACCCTTACATTTTATCACCATCTGCAGTCGTTTAGGCATGGATTTGGCACCCCACACCATCACACTGTCAGGGTGTTTAACAGTCTTAACTGTATATTTTGGGTCATACCGTGACACGGTACTTGGGCGACGCTTGACCTTTGAGCCTCCCCTGACCAGCCTGAAAGTGCTCTCATCACTAAACATCACTTTCTTCCACTCTTCAGATGTCCAAACTTGATATTTCTTACAATAGGCAAGCCTTTTATTCTTGTTTGCTGCTGTGAGCAGGGGCTTCTTTGCGGCACGGCAACTTGGTAGACCCAGGTCCTTCTGCAGGCGGTGACGAATTGTCCTAGTTGCGATGTTCTGGAGGAGCATAGGGTACTTGTTTTTTATTTCTACGGCAGTTATAGAAGGATGTGACATCACTTCACGCTTCAGAAGCTTATCAGTCCTTGGTGAAGTCGTCTTAGGTGCGCCAGAGCCTGATTTCCTCTGCGGTACCATCCCAGGAAGCAATGATGCCGCCGACCGCTTCAGTTGATAAATTGCTTCTCTTGACACTCCCAGATCTCTAGCTACAGCAATCACCGAATCCCCCTTCTCGAGCAGAGTCAAGGCACGGGATTTCTCTTCCATTTTAAGCTTCTTTCGACCCATTGTGGGAGATAATAAAAAACTGAGAGAGATAATAAGACTGCCCAAAACTGGCCGGGCTGCACATAACAACCAATCAGAGTGCAGCTTTGGCTTAACCAGAGAAGTGAAAACTGAGCGTTGATTGGTTGATATTTGCAACAAAGCCAGCTTTAATATTAGATAGTTTTTTATTATCTCCCCCATTGTGTACACTTTTAAAAACTGAAATTATGATGTGGATTTTACATATAAAGTTTTTTTTTGTTTTTTTTTGCTGCACAAGTGTAAAGATTTTTTTCGCCTTACCCATTTAGATGCTGTAGTCACTATTGACAGCAGCATTTAATGGTTTAACCCCTTTGCGACCTTTGACGCACCGTATGCGTCATGAAAACCTGTGCCAATCCGACCTGTGACGCAGCATATGCGTCATGGTCGGATCGCGCTCCTGCAGGCCGGGTGAAAGGGTTAACTGTAATTTCACCCGGCCTGCAGGGACAGGGGGAGTAGTACTTTAGCCCGGGGGGTGGCTTCGCCCCCCTGTGGCTACGATTGCTCTGATTGGCTGTTGAAAGTGACGTTTCACTTTCAATCAGAGCGATGGTAATATTTCACCAATGAAAATTGGTGAAATATTACAATCCAGCCATGGCCGATGCTGCAATAGCATCAGCCATGGCTGGTGATCGTGATCTGACCCCATCCCCCCCTCCCCCCACCGCCACAGATCTCCTCCCCTCCGTCCTCAGTCCTGTCATCTAGTGTCCTACGCTCCCCTCCGTCCTCCTGTCCGCTCCCCCCGCAGTGTCCGATCTCCCGGCCCCCCCCCCCCCGCTGTCCTATACCCCCCTCATACTTATCGACCTCCTGTGTCCCTCCCAGTGTCTGTCCATCTGTTCCATGGGCGCCGCCATCTTCCAAAATGTTCAAATCTCGGCTTCAGGAAAATGGCCGCCGCGATGTCCATCTGAGCACGAGCGGCATCCCACGGCCATTTTCCTGAAGCCCCGGGAAGCAGTAGACTCAATCTGCGCATGCGCGGCCTCAGGAAGATGGCCGCGCCCACCGAGAAACCGCTGAATAGCGGCGAGCGCGCTCTTTTTCTACAGCTGCGCAGTGCATTCGGCACTTGCGCATGCGAGAAGCACTACGCCACCAACGGGAACATAAGCAAGATGTGGGGGAGAAACAGCGCTGTGACCACGCCCATCTGACCTGACCAGCCTGATTGACAGGCGAAAAAGGACACTTTTGTAAGGTATTTCGGCAGCATAGGTAGGGAATCAGGGGGCAAAAAATACCCTATTGTAAAGCACAGCTCAGGCCCTATTTAACGGTATTTTTATCTCCTACTGAAAAAACGGGGTGACAGGTTCCCTTTAAGATTAGGCTGTGGTTAGGATTAGGGGTGTGTTGGGATTAGGGTTGGGATTGGGGGTTAGGATTAGGGTTGGGATTAGGGTTAGGGGTGTGTTGGGGTTAGGGTTGTGGTTAGGGGTGTGTTGGGGTTAGGGTTGGGATTAGGGTTAGGGGTGTGTTGGGGTTAGAATTGAGGGGTTTCCACTGTTACGGCACATCAGGGGTCTCCAAACGCAACATGGCGCCACCATTGATTACAGTCAATCTTGCATTCAAAAAGTCAAATGGTGCTCCCTCCCTTCCGAGCCCCGACGTGCGCCCAAACAGTGGTTTACCCCCACATATGGGGTACCAGCATACTCCGGACAAACTGGGCAACAATTATTGGGGTCCAATTTCTCCTGTTACCCTTGTGAAAATAAAAAAATTGCTTGCTAAAACATCATTTTTGAGGAAAGAAAAATGATTTTTTATTTTCACTGCTCTGCGTTGTAAACTTCTGTGAAGCACTTGGGGGTTCAAAGTGCTCACCACATATTTAGATAAGCTCCTTGGGGGGGTCTAGTTTCCAAAATGGGGTCACTTGTGGGGGGTTTCTACTGTTTAGGCACACCAGGGGCTCTGCAAACGCAACGTGACGCCCGCAGACCATTACATCAAGTCTGCATTTGAAAAGTCACTACTTCCCTTCCGAGCCCCGACGTGCGCCCAAACTGTGGTTTACCCCCACATATGGGGTATCAGTGTACTCGGGACAAACTGGGCAACAACTGTTGGGGTCCAATTTCTCAGTGTTACCCTTGTGAAAATAAAAAAAATTACTTGCTAAAACATCATTTTTGAGGAAAGAAACATGATTTTTTATTTTCACGGCTCTGCGTTATAAACTTCTGTGAAGCACTTGAGGGTTTAAAGTGGTCACTGCACATCTAGATTAGTTCCTTGGTGGGTCTAGTTTGCAAAATGGGGTCACGTGGGGAAGCTCCAATGTTTAGGCACACAGGGGCTCTCCAAACGCGACATGGTGTCCGCTAACGATTGGAGTTAATTATTCATTCAAAAAGTAAAATGGCGCTCCTTCCTTCCGAGCCCTGCTGTGTGCCCAAACAATGGTTTACCCCCACATGTGAGGTATCGGTGTACTCGGGAGAAATTGCCCAATACATTTTAGGATCCATTTTATCCTGTTGCCCATGTGGAAATGAACAAATTGAGGCTAAAGGAAATTTTTTGTGAAAAAAAAAAGTACTTTTTCATTTTTACGGATCAATTTGTGAAGCACCTGGGGGTTCAATGTGCTCACTATGCATCTAGATAAACTCCTTGGGGGGGTCTAGTTTCCAAAATGTGGTCACTTGTGGGGAAGCTCCAATGTTTAGGCCCTATGTCTCCAAACGCAACATGGTGTCCGCTAAAGATTGGAGCCAATTTTTAATTGAAAAAGTCAAATGGCGCTCCTTCCCTTCCGAGCCCTGTCGTGCGCCCAAACAGTGGTTCCTTCCCCCACATATGAGGTATCGGTGTACTCAGGACAAATTGTACAATAACTTTTGGTGTCCAGTTTCTCTTTTTACCCTTGGGAAATTAAAAAAATTGTTGCTAAAAGATAATTTTTGTGACTAAAAAGTTAAATGTTCATTTTTTCCTTCCATGTTGCTTCTGCTGCTGTGAAGCACCTGAAGGGTTAATAAACTTCTTGAATGTGGTTTTGAGTACCTTGAGTGCAGTTTTTAGAATGGTGTCACTTTTGGGTATTTTCAGCCATATAGACCCCTCAAACTGACTTCAAATGTGAGGTGGTCCCTAAAAAAAAAAAAAAAAATGGTTTTGTAAATTTCGCTGTAAAAATTAGAAATCGCTGGTCAAATTTTAACCCTTATAACTTCCTAGCAAAAAAAAAAAAAAAATTTGGTTCCAAAATTGTGCTGATGTAAAGTAGACATGTGGGTAATGTTGTTTAACTGTTTTGTGTCACATAACTCTCTCGTTTAACAGAATGAAAATTTTGCAATTTTCAAATTTTGAATTTTTAAAGTTTTAGCCAAATTTCCATTTTTTTTCACAAATAAACGCAAAAATTATCGACCTAAATTTACCACAACCATGAAGCCCAATATGTCAAGAAAAAACAATCTCAGAACCGCTAGGATCCGTTGAAGCGTTCCTGAGTTATTACCTCATAAAGGGACACTGGTCAGAATTACAAAAAACGGCCAGGTCTTTAAGGTCAAAATAGGCTGGGTCATGAAGGGGTTCAACTATGGTCGGTGCCAACACTGATCGTGGCTAATGCAGAAAGTTGTCAGCTATAGTGGACAGCTGACAGCTGCTGGATTGTAACCTGTATGGGGAGGGCATTCTCTTATATCTCAGGTCAGTAAAAAGACGTATTGGCGGTCACTAAGGGGTTAAATGGTCTACATGGTAACAATTTACAGCTCAAATGCATAATAGCAGATGTAAGTAGCACGTTGCTTCAGTTTTCGATTCTGACTGTTGGCAGTGTATATAGCCATTGGCTCCTCATCCTGTGACTGTGTACAGTAGTACTGTACATTGTACACCTAAGCTGTTAAGTGTGCTACAAAGAGGCAGTGTCTGCTTATTGTGACTTTTCTTGTGGCGAGTGTTGGACTCCCACTTGCTAGTCATGAAAGTAGGTTCTGAGCCAACTAAGAATATTTAATAATTTATCAGTTTGTTTAGCGCAAACTTACACTTTACAGGGGACATGTGGAGCGCCCACCAGGGCCGTAGGGTACTCGGGCCAGGTCCGATGGTTCTTCGGGGGTTGTCACGGCAGCAGTGAGCTGGTTCATGGTCCTGGGTGTCCAATAAAATTGAAATGTAAGGGGAATAAAATTTATAGGGGGTTAGTTCGTGACGCCACCTGTGGTGTTCGGCAATAACAAAATGGCGGTTCAGGTCCACTGGGGCAGTTGGTGACACAGCAGAGGTGTTACAGCTCTCCATGGGTAGAGCTAGGCCCCAGGGCAGTTAGTGTTAAAATCAATGATGGACTGTTGTAGTACAGGGCAGGTGACGCAGTAATAATTCTGAGGACACAGCAGGGTGCAGTTTTCACATTTTACTCAGTTGGTTACAGTCTCCAGCTGGGTGCTGTCCTCTGGATCTGTGGTCCAGCCAGCTCTCAGGCAATTTGGGTGCACTTTCCCGAGACTAACTTCCTGTGTACCTTTCTAGGCTGTCTCTGTGCTGATTTCGCCTCCTGCCCTGTGCCTCACACAGTGTCCCAAGCCAGCAGCCTCCGGTCCTGTCGGGGGACGCTCTTCTAGTCCCCACGACCATATATGGCTGCCTTTTCAGTGAATGGGTGTGGATTTGGCTGTGACACGTACAGATACCACAGCCTCCGATTTGCTAGCTAAGACTTGCAGTTCCTCCACTAACCTTGGGTGGTCACTCCCCCCCCCAACTTTGTAACTTTGATGGCTTATCAATATAGATTGGTAGGGATCTGACTGTCAGCATCTCCACCAACCACTGATCACTTGTTTGCTGCTCCCCCTGCTGCAAGTTGTGTTCAGAGCCAGAACAACATGGCTTCTCTCATTGAGTACATCCGGCAGGAGCTACAAACCGCTAGTCAGTGGGTCTGCTAGATGTTAAGGTATGTGCACACGTTGCGGATTTGCCTGTTGAATTTTCTGTGTGGATTCTGCATCTTTTGGCAGAAAACGCAGGTCAAAATCTGCTCTTTTTTATGCGGATTCTGTCCATTTTTGTTGTGGATTTACTGTGGATTCTGTGTGGATTTCATGCATTTTTACGCCTGTGGATTTCTATAATAGAAGGGTGCAGAAACACTGCAGATGCGATCAAAGAAATAACATGATCCTTCTTTTAATCCACTGCGTTTTCCAATGCGCAATTTTCCGCACCATTAGCACAGCATTTTTTTTCTATTGATTTACATTGTACTGTAAATCACTTGCGGATCTGCAGTGTTTCTGCGCGGAAAAAAACGTTGCGGATCCGCAGGAAACTGCAACGTGTGCACATAGCCTTAGACTCTCGCCTATACGGAGTTCAATGTGTTTCTTTGGCAAGTCCTCTAAGTTTATATGTATAATGAACAGGTGCTCTAATATGCCCAACACCAGGGAACTGTAGATGCTGGGAGTCGGGATTGATTTTACAGACAGACTGGTGGGCACACATTAATTGGCTAATTTATGCACCAAGTGTCTTCAATTTTAAAAGTATATTTTATATAGCAGTAATGCAGTTTAAATCAGGGCTGTGGAGTCAGTAAGCCACAGTTGCGACTCCGACTCCTGGATTTTATCAGGTTCCGGCTCCAACTCCTTCATAAATGGCCAATTCATAACAATAAATTTACTATTGTCAAATATTAACATCGTGCTTATTCAGTTTCTCACCATCATATAAGTAATTAGACCACTTAGAGCAAAAACTATATTTATTAGAATACAATTAGAATATAGCAAATAACTTTTATAAAGTTTTCTAAACTCTTGTAAGTAAGTATGCAATAAACACTGTTATGCAGTTAATAAGAAGAAATCTATAAATTTGTCCTCAGAAAAAGTATTGCCTCTGTCAGATCCTCCTTCATTGATGCCCTCAAATCTGATCTAATTATTTTGAGCAGAGAACAACCTCTCTACACTAACTTGGGTTGGTGGCAAAGCAGTAACCACTGGGGCAACATCTCTGACAATGTCAGGATACAGAGGAATCGCTTGTTGCACTGTTATTTTTGAAGAACGGTCAAATTTCTCAATTTCTTTTAGTGCACATGAAAAATTCTGCTGAAATGTACTGGCTGTGTTCTTTGATTTTCAGTTTCATACATTGTAAGTAGGGGGGTTGGGGCAGCATGAGGTTAACCAAGTATAAGATTAGATAAGGGCAGTGGAGAACAGTGACACACAAGAAGTAAAGGTACCGCCACATTAAGCGACGCTGCAGCGATCTAGACAACGATCCCGATAGCTGCAGCGTCGCTGTGTGGTTACTGCAGAGCTGTCACACAGACAGCTCTCCAGCGACCAACTATGCGAAGTCCCCTGGTAACCAGGGTAAACATCGGGTTACTAAGCGCAGGGCCGCGCTTAGTAACCCGATGTTTACCCTGGTTACCAGCGTAAACGTTTAAAAAAAAAAAAAAAAACACTACATACTTACATTCCAGTGTCTGTCCTCCGGCGCTCTGCTTCTCTGCACTGTGTAAGCGCCGGCCGGAAAGCACAGCGATGATGTCACCGCTGTGCTCTGCTTTACGGCCGGCCGGCGCTAGTGCAGAGAAGCAGAACGCCGGAGGACAGACACCAGAATGTAAGTATGTAGTTTTTTTTATTTTTACGTTTACGCTGGTGACCAGGGTAAACATCGGGTTACTAAGCGCGGCCCTGGGCTTAGTAACCCGATGTTTACCCTGGTTACCAGTGAAGACATCGCTGAATTGGCGTCACACACGCCGATTCAGCGATGTCGGCGGGAGATCCAGCGTCGAAATAAAGTTCTGGACTTTCTGCTCCGACCAACGATGTCACAGCAGGATCCAGATCGCTGCTGCGTGTCAAACACAACGATATCGCTAGCCAGGACACTGCAACGTCACGGATCGCTAGCGATATCGTTAAGTTGGCCAGTGTGAAGGTACCTTAAGAAATGTCTCGATCTCCAGCAGAACTGCTTATCACTGTTGTTCATAGTTTGATAGAACATATATTTGAGTAACATTTATAAAATTCATATGAAAGTTCAATTATGAAATATTAATACATTTTTTTTTTTTTTTTAAAGCTGGAGTCGGTATATTTCTACCGACTCCGACTCCAACCAAAACTAACTCCGACTCCACAGCCCTGGTTTAAATTCCATATAGTCAAGTTTTTCTACACTTTAGCACAGCGTTATTGGGTGTTTTGTTTGTACATTTACATATAGAATAGGCATTTGAGCAAGCCCACAGCTCGGAAAAGTGAGAGCAATGATTAAGTGAACTGCTCAGGACATATCACTGCCGAAAATAATTCTTATATAATGCTTAAAAATAATTTTGCCCAAATGAGTGTTCTGCTTGTTCGTCAGGTGATCAGCAGGCTGCTTACACTTTTTGAGTTAATGCTTGTTCACGATCAACATTAGTAATACTGAAGGATAATCACATTTTCAATCACTGACAATAGATGTGTGCACTTCAGAATAATTACCTCCAGGTTAAAAGGAGCATTAGGTAGACCAGGTCAAATTTGCAAGCTGACCATTTGGTCTGTATGTACTTTTAATAAAAATAAATATACAATCTGCTATTATATAATTTTACCATTCCTAAAACTTCTGAACCAACAAGCAGCAGTCTTGTGGTCTTAAAGGAACTTGTCAGGTGGAATTAGGTTAGTGGTTATGTAGGTGCTTATTAAACCTAATCTGTTCCCTTTAATAGTTGTATGGGTATATGTTACCATGTCTCTGGTAGAAAAAAAATCCTGTATGAGCATTTGATTGTCATTGCAACAGTCAGTCACACTTGAGACTTGCATACAACTTATTGTTTTTCTCCTTCATTGATTAGTAGTTGGTGTATGGCTTTATGCCGTTATGTTGTGTGGATGTCTGTTTTTGTATCCCGAGCTTTGGAAGGACTGGTGTAATAACGATAGATGGTGATTTGCTACAGTACGACTGTGTATGGTGTTTGGCTGAGAACTCTAAAAAAACATTTACAAACAGTTCCAGAATCTTAATGTTCCATGGAGCAGAAAAAAGAAAACTGCACTCACTAAATCCTTTAGGTAAGTCCAACTGATTTGGACACAAGCTGTCCAACCTTCTCCCCGCACCTAGATCCCTTGCACTCCTGCATGTCACCAAACTCCTGTCCTAATCAGTAGGCATAAAGGACTTTTACTTTAACCCCTTCACCCCGAAGCCTGTTTTCACCTAAGTGACAGGGCCAATTTTAACAATTCTGACCACTGTCCCTTTATGAGGTTATAACTCTGAAACGCTTCAATGGATCCTGGCGATTCTGACATTGTTTTCTCGTGACATATTGTACTTCATGATAGTGGTAAAATTTATTTGATATTACCTTTGTTTATTTGTGAAAAAAATGGAAATTTGGCAAAAATTTTGAAAATTTTGCAATTTTTAAACTTTGAATTTTTATACCCTTGCATTAGAGACTCATATCGCACAAATTAGTTAATAAATAACATTTCCCACATGTCTACTTTACATCAGCAACATTTTGGAACCAATTTTTTTTTCGTTAGGGAGTTATAAGGGTTAAAAGTTAAACAGCGATTTCTCATTTTTTCATCAACTTTTATAAAACCATTTTTTGTAGGGACCACATCATATTTGAAGTCACTTTGAGAGGCTTATAGGATTTAAAATACCCAAAAGTGACACCATTCTAAAAACTACACCCCCCGAGGTACTCAAAACCACATTCAAGAAGTTTATTAACCCTTCAGGTGCTTCACAGGAATTAACGGAATGTGGAAGGAAAAAAATAACATTTAACTTTTTTTTTCCACATAATGATCTTTTAGCAACATTTTTTTTATTTTCACAAGGGTAAAAGAAGAAAATGGACCACGAAAGTTGTTGTGCAATTCCTTCTGAATACACTGATACCCCATATGTGGGAGAAAACCACTGTCTGGGTGCACGGCAGGGCTCGGAAGGGAAGGAGCGCCTTTTGACTATTTCAAACAAAAATTGGCTGGAATTGAGATCGGACACCATGTCCCGTTTGGAGAGCCCCTGATGTACCTAAACAGTGGAAAACCGCCACAAGTGACCCCATTTTGGAAACTAGACCCTTCAAGGAACTTATCTAGCTATGTGGAGAGCACATTGAACCCCCAGGTGCTTCACAAAAGTTTAGAACGTAGAGGCGTAAAATTAAAAATTCACATTTTTTCCCCAAAAATGATCTTTTAACAACAATTTTTTTATCTTCACAAGTGTAAAAGGAGAAAATGGACCACTAAAGTTGTTGACCAATTTATCCTGAATACACTGACACCCCATATGTGGGGGAAAACCACTGCTTGGGCACACGGCAGGGCTCGGAAGGGAAGGAGCGCCATTTGACTTTTACAAACCAAAATTGGCTGGAATTGAGATCGGACACCATGTCCCGTTTGGAGAGCCCCTGATGTGCCTAAACAGTGGAAAACCGCCACAAGTGACCCCATTTTGGAAACTAGACCCTTCAAGGAACTTATCTAGCTATGTGGTGAGCACATTGAACCCCCAGGTGCTTCACAAAAGTTTAGAACGTAGAGGCGTAAAAATAAAAATTCACATTTTTTCCCAAAAATGATCTTTTAACAACAATTTTTTTATCTTCACAAGTGTAAAAGGAGAAAATGGACCACTAAAGTTGTTGACCAATTTATCCTGAATACACTGATACCCCATATGTGGGGAAAAACCACTGTTTGTGCGCATGGCAGAGCTCGGAAGGGAAGGAGCACCATTTGGAATGCAGACTTAGATGGATTGGTCTGCAGGCGTCACGTTGCATTTGCAGAGCCCCTGATGTGCCTAAACAGTGGAAAACCGCCACAAGTGACCCCATTTTGAAAACTGGACCTCCCAAGGAATTTATTTAGATATGTGGTGAGCACCGTAAACCTCCAAGTGCCTCACTCCACAAGTGACACCATTTTGAAAACTGGACCTCCCAAGGAATTTATTTAGATATGTGGTGAGCACCGTAAACCTCCAAGTGCCTCACTCCACAAGTGACCCTATTTTTAAAACTGGACCTCCCAAGGAATTTATTTAGATATGTGGTGAGCACCGTAAACCTGCAAGTGCCTCACTCCACAAGTGACCCCATGTTGGAAACTACACAGTGTGTTGTGTCAACAGGGTATAAACTAATTTTTATTAATTTGTGGACGTGTGGTATGCTTTGAAGCAATCCTTAATGCAAAGGCCAGGTTTCTCAGGGCAGGTTTCACAATGGTAAATTGTGTCCTTTCGGATTCCCCTCTTGGAACATACTCTGCACCGTTTTTGTGATCGTCCTGTCCTCGCTGTTTGGGGAACCTGTCCTGGGAAATGTTGACCTTGGACAATACGGGCACTATCAGATTCAGAAGTACTGGGACCCTCACCTCCCTGAGTGCCAAACATTAGGGCCTTGATGACTACCTCCTGAAACTGAAGGAAGGTCCCCGTATTGCCTGCAGATCGGGACAGCACAAAAGCATTGTACAGTGCCATCGGTACAATGTGCACGGCCAATTTTTTGTACCATACGTAAGCTTTTCGCATGGCACTGTATGGTTGGAGAACCTGATCTGAGAGATCCACACCACCCATGTACCGATTGTAATCCAGGATACAATCTGGCTTTGGGACTTGTGTTGTGGTCCCACGAACAGTGACAAGGGTGCTGTTGTCACGGTGTATGGTGGTCAGGATAAGGACATCCCTTTTGTCCTTATACTTGACCACCAGCATGTTGTCGCTGCATTTGGCTCTGCTTTCCCCTTTTCTTAGTGTTTGCCCAATTAGCGGCTTAGGGAGGCCTCGCTGATTTTTTCGCACGGTGCCACATGCAGCTGTACCTCTGGCAGAGAGGGCCTTGAAGAGTGGGATGCTGGTGTAAAAGTTGTCAATGTAGAGGTGATAACCCTTATCCAGCAGTGGGTGCAGCAATTCCCACACAATTTTCCCACTCACCCCCAGGATGGGGTGGCATTCAGGGGGGTTAATCTGGGTGTCCTTACCCTCGTAGACCCTAAATCTGTGGGTGTACCCTGAGGTACTCTCGCACAGTTTGTACAACTTTATTCCGTACCTGGACCTCTTACTGGGCAGGTACTGTCGGAATTTTAGCCTCCCTTTGAAATGAACGAGAGATTCATCAATAGCGATGTCCCTCTGGGGTGTGTACGCCTCAGCAAATTTTCTGCTGAAGTGTTCAACCACTGGACGAATTTTATATAGACGATCAAAGTTTGGATCGTCTCGGGGAGGACACTGCGCATTATCACTGAAATGCAAAAATTTTTGGATCGCTTCAAATCGTGTCCTTTTCATGGCCATGCGGAATACCGGTGTACTGTAGAGAATGTCAGTACTCCAGTATTGCCGAAGCTTTGGCTTTTTGATTAGGCCCATATGCAGCACAATTCCCCAAAATGTCATCATCTCTGCTGCATTTACGGGGGTCCATCTGGCATAAAATGACGTGGGATTTTGGGTGAAAAATTGTTGGGCATACAGGTTCGTCTGGGCCACCATAATATTTATTATTTCATCACTGAAAAAGAATTTGAAGAAATCAATTTCAGTGAGGCCAGTCGTGTCAAACTGGATTCCTGAGCTGCTGCTGAAATCCGGAATGACGGGCTGAAAATTTTCCGGGGGTGCAATCCATACGGGATCGATTGCTGCAGGAGTTGCCTGGATCCTACGGCGCCTTATTAGGGGTCTTTCCTCACCAGATGAGGAGGAGGAGGAATAGAGGAACGTGGGATCTTCCTCACTGGCTGAATCTGTGTCGGACGCAAGGATGGCGTAAGCCTCCTCTGGTGAATAGCGCCTTGTTGACGAATGGGCCATTTTTTTTTTCCCAAACGCACTAAAAATTAGACGACGCAACTAATTATTCTTTTTACAAAAGAAAAGCGAACGCCACTAACAGTGTGACGTACGCTCCCCTAATGCACTAGAGATTATCCGGCGATAGCAGATTTTTTTTTATGCACAAGACGCTACCTCCCTACCTATAAAACTCAGTACGATTTTTTTTTTCTAAAAGATGATCGGTCGTCACTAACGCTGTGACGCCGGCTACACTAACACGCTACCACTAAACTACTCTGTACAATTTTTTTTTTTCTCTAAAAAAAAAAAAAAAAGACCGGTCGTCACGAACGCTGTGACACCAGCTAATCTACGTCTAAGACTACACTGTACTAACTACTATTATATTTTTGTAAAAGAAAAAAAAAAAAATCGGACGTCGCTTAGACTGCGAAGTCCGTTACACTAACTAGCTAAAAAATAAAAGTCCTGTGGCGCAGTCTCTGATCAGCAGCGATACTGATCAGAGCGCTGCGGACACAGGAAGAGCACGAATGCTCTGCGCGGGATGCCGCGCACAGGAAAAAAGCGCAAAAAAGTGCGCACAAAATTGAATTGGAGGGGGGTACTTGAACAGGGATGGAGGGACGTCACCAAACACTGACGCCGGCTACGCTACCTTGTTACGTCTAAAACTACACTGTACTAACTACAATTTTTTTTCTAAAAAAAAAAAAAAACGGACGTCGCTTAGACTGCAATGTCCGCTACACTAACTAAAAACAAAAAGTCCTGTGGCGCAGTCTCTGATCAGCAGCGATACTGATCAGAGCGCTGCGGACACAGGAAGAGCACGAATGCTCTGCGCGGGACGCCGCGCACAGGAAAAAAAGCGCAAAAAAGTGCGCAAAAATTTCAATTGGAGGGTGGGGGAGGGAGGGGGTACTGGAACAGGGATGGGGGGATGGGAAAGGGGTGGGGGAGGTGCTGCTGCTGCTGTGATCACAGGAGTCACACAGCAGGCAGATGGCAGCAGAGAGCACACAGCACTGGAGCACAAGCTGGAGCACAAGCTGGAAGCAGGAGATCGCAGGGACGATCGCACTGGCCACCAATGGATTATTTGACTAAGGTGACAGAGGGGCTTAGACCACCGCTCTGCACGCCAAATCTGAGAGAATGATGGCGTGCAGGGCGGTGATCGGTATTTTAAATTAACCCCTTTGGCGCTGATTGGCTAGAAGCTATTGTTCAGCCAATCAGCGCCATAGGGGTTAATCAGGTGAGGTGACGTGGTGATCACCCCACCTACTGTGACGGCTGTGATTGGTGCGACGTCACACAGCATCAATCACAGCCTGTCACATGCTTTTTTTTTTTTTTAAACTTTATTGTCAAATCGCTGTGATTGGCTGGTCAGAATTGACCAGCCAATCACAGCGATCGCTGATGCGGGGGGGCGGTGCAGGCACTCGGGGCTGCGTGCACGGATGGTCTGCTGTCAGGGACAGCAGACACCGGAACCCGATCACCGCGCGGTGACCGGAAAATGGCGGCGCCGTACTAGTACTGCGGCTGGCACTAATGCAGTGCCGGCAGCGCAGTACTAGTACGGCGCATGGCGCGAAGGGGTTAAGGACTGAGGGAGTGCGATTATTATTATTATTTTTTTTTTTTTTGCTCCATGGAACATGCAAATCTTCACATTGTGAACTGCCTGAATATAGCCTTAAGAAGTTGCTATTGTCAGCATTTATTCTATACAGCGTGGGATTTTGGTGCCTAGTTTTCTCTTGGCACATGTTGACAATCTTAACCACATTAGCACAAACTTAGCACTTTATTGAGGGGCATTTATACGCACTGATAAATGTGGACGTGGTATGGGAGCAGTTTGGACACATGATGTGAACCCCATTTTGTTGTGGTCATGTGAACAAGCCCAAGCACCCATGCCTCAGCAGTGACGGGGGCTCCAGAACGGACCTCTCTGTGGGTTTGCCTGCCACTGCTGATCGAACATCACTCGCAAACCGGAGCTGATCCTTCCTGGCTCATGGCATTGAGTTACTGACGCTTGCTCTAGGAGGGTACGTTACTTTTGTTACATGTGCACTACTTACACAGTGTGTGGACTAATGACACTGATGTGCTGTAGATCTGTTTTGTTCTGTCATTCATGAAACTTTTTTTTTTCTCATTTATAATCAATATTGAAGAGGGATATGAGAGCGAGAAGTTCCCCTCCAATAATGTTAATTGTAGATACGGTAATTAACAGTGCCACACCTTGCATGGAGAGAGGATGTGGACTAGATAGAAAAAGACCAAACAAAAATTGGTGTGCACACCTGCTGTAATACAGTAGAAAAGATGTATACACAAATGGCTTTATTGGAAAACTGACATACAAAAATAAGGCTTTAAAAACATCTAAAAGCATGTATGTAACATGGTAGTTATCCAACACCCCCGAACAACATGCATATGGGACAACTGACATGTGGAGCTCCACTAACCAATAAACAGGGAAGACAAATAATAAAGGTATACGTAATGAAACCATCTATTACAGGGTTACAAGGGATAGGGTTTAGATATTTGTAATGCCTTATTTTTGTATGTCTGAGTTTTCAGGTGTGCACACCAATTTGGTCTGTTTCTCTCAAGTCTATAGATCTCTATCTATTCCCATAATAGTTAATTCTTCCATGATTCTGTGTTGCACATCTTTTATTTTTGCATGTGGTCAACTCCTTTATCAGTTTCCAAGAGTTTGCAATGCCGTCCCTTAGGCTGCTTTCACACTTGCGTCGGTACGGGTCCGTCGCCAAGCGTTGGCGCGACGTACCGACGCACGTTGTGAAAATTTGGCACAACATGGGCAGTGGATGCAGTTTTTCAACGCAACCGCTGCCCAGTCTTGGGAAGAGGGGGCGGAGTTCCGGCCACACATGCGTGGTAAGAAATGGCGGATCCGACGTACGAAAAAATGTTCCCTTGAACGTTTTTTCGTGCCGACTGTCCGCCGAAACACGACGCATCTAGTGCACGACGGACGCGACATATGGCCATACGTCGCGATCCGTCAGTAATACAATTCTATGGGCAAAAACGCATCCTGCGTGCACATTTGCAGGATCCGTCTTTTCCCCAAAATGACGCATTGCGACGGACGTCACATGACGCAAGTGTAAAAGTAGCCTTAAGGTACCGTCACATTTAGCGACGCTCCAGCGATATAGACGATCCGACCTAAACTAGATCGCTGCAGCGTCGCTGTTTAAGTCGCTGTAGAGACGTCAAACACAGCAACTCCAGAACGATGCAGGAGTGATCCAGTGACGTACTTATCGTTCTCGCTGGTTGTCAGCTCTGTGAAAAAACATTGCTGGCATCGTTGCTTTTGCTGTCAAACATGACGAATCACGCCGACCTGACGACCAAATAAAGTTCTGGACTTTCAGCTCCGACCAGCGATGTCACAGCAGGATCCTGATCACTGCTGCGTGTCAAACCCAACGAGATCGCTATCCAGGACGCTGCAACGTCACGGATCGTTGTCGTTCTCGTTGTAAAGTTGTTCAGTGTGAAGGTACCTTTACTGATTGGTGAGACTCCTGGGATCCTAGCCAATCTTGAGAATGATGGGGCTGCAGAGCTAGCGGGGAGCTGCAACATGTCCGCATTTAAGTCAATGGTGCTGGCTCCTGTTCCTGCACAGCCGGAATATGCAATCACTTCATAATGGGGTAGGTGGTTCTTGCCTTCTGGGACTACCTAATGATCCAGATGCGTTTCATCACCTTCTAATTTTTTTTTTTTTTTTCCTGGAAGCAGTTGTGCAGGAAATGACTAGGTAAAGCAGTTTCTCTAGGTATCTGGGGTACTTACAGCATAACCTCCCAATAATGCATTGCTGTAATATATTACATTTGCCAATTCGTAGCTACTATTGACAGTGTTTGATTCACTTTTATGATGCATGTATTTAATTAATCCTAGGAAAGTAAAGGACTTTTTCAAGCACATATATAATTTTATTTTTTTCCACATAACTTTAGCGATACTCCCTCCAGACATTTGCAATACATAGCACAAACAAGGCTGGCGTTAGTGTTTTGCAGAGATGTACAGCCACAGCCCTTTCCTGATTTTCAGGCTTGCATGAGATGAGTGTTGTTTCCATTAGATCAAATGTTTGGCTGGTGACTATTAGCACAAACTTTCCAAGTTTGGATGCCGCTCATAGCTCCTGTATTTGGCCAGAGAGCTTTTTCTGCTTAGTCATGATATAATAGCTGAGCTGTTTTATTTCGCTAAATGCCTGTAGAGACAAGCAGAGCGGCTGCAGAAATCTGAAGATCCAGAAACTCCAGCCTTATGTTATGCCGCCTGTGCCCCAATCATTCCAGAGAAACGTAGGCTTGTGCTGATCTCTCCAGCTCACTCCGGCAGCTAGTATGTGTAGGGGCGAGTGTAGTTTTCATGGCTCACAATGGGAGCACTTGTCAACTGCAGGCAGGGAGTCCTCTTATAATGCAGAACTGGAACTGCTTTGCGATCTGTCTTAAGTTTAGGTTATTTCCTAAAAAAGCATTTGTATTCATTGTGCTGTGACTAAAATTGCTATTTTAGAGGAATATCAATCCTTGCAACTATTTAATTGTTCCAGCAGCTCTGAAATGGACACTTCACAATCATAAGTTTCTAAAGTATTTGGTAAGAAACTTTTATAAGGAAAGTATATGGGTATGTGCACACGATAAGTAAACGCTGTGGGTTGGACAGCGTCGAGATGTTACAGCACAGTGGACGGGATTTCAAGAAATCCCATGCCCACTATGCGCCCAGAGATGCCCACGGCTTTCCTGTGGAGATTGACATGCGGTACTGCTCCCCAGACTGCAGCATGTCTATCTTGCGGAGTCGCTAGTCTCCGCAATATGAATCTCACCCTTACCATGTATTGGACATGGTGATTCCGCACCGTTCAGTGAACACATACGGATTCACCTGCGTTCAATAGCCGGCGGCGCTTTGGACATGTGCTGCATCCAAAGCGCTGCCTATTACTGACTGTGGGTGGAGGCAAAAATGGCTAGACAGGAAAACACACGTAAAAATGAGTGGTCAGCCACGAATATTTTATGGGTACCTTTTTTTTAGGCTTTTTCTACAGTTGCTATGACTATGGAAGATTATAGCACTGGCGCCCATTCTCAATGGGATTAAAAGCAAGGATAAATTGCCGTTTTTCTACATATTTCAGATTATATTTTCCCAAACATTAAACTTGAGGATGATTTGAGTTTCTACTTCTGTATTTTATATGACCTAGGTTATTTGCCCTCTAGTTCTGATTCTGTTGTGCAGTGCTACCACATTTTTACGTGTTTGCATGTGATGCCATCCAATAGTTCAGATAGTGTGATGAATATAAATTGAAGTTGATCTCACTGCAAACAAGACTTGACATATGGCATGTAATGCACCTGTCACCTTCTATGCGGAATGTATATAATTGCATAGTGTATCTGGTTACCGGTCAGCTGGAGTTAGGCACACTGACCTCTCAAGCTTCAAAACTGAAATGCAGCAAGTGTTCATCTTCATTCCAGATGGGATTTCTTCTTTTTCCCCCTAATTTCCATAGAAAGTGACTATCCATAAATATCATTCTTGGCCAAGAAGATCATTTAATGGAAGGTTACCCACCTCTATGTTGCAATCTACTGAAACTTAGAAATTCAACACTGTTTTGCATGATTACTTAAGAAAACGTCCCCTCCATTATCAGATTTAATGCTTGTGTTTGGATAATTGAGTCATTTTATATAGATAAATATATTATAAATTTCAATGGGATTATTCAATCCCACGGTTTCCCTTGTACCCAGGCGTGTTTTTTTTTTTTTTAAGCCATTTAAGTTTATTAGTGTTTTAAACTGTTTGAATGAAGATCAAGTAACGGGTGATTTTAGGGATATTTTCGGTTTTGTCTCATATTCACGGTTACATCATTATTACCTTATATTTATTTTCTCTATCATGTAATTGTAAGCTTGCGAGCAAGGCCCTCATTCCTCTTGGTATCTGTTTTGATCTATGTGTTCATTGTTATGCTGTAATGTCTATTGTATGTACAAGTCCCTCTAAAATGTAAAGTGCTGTGGAATATGTTGGCGCTATAGAAATAAAATTATGTAATCATAAAAATGCTCCTCTGTTCACATGTTGTTTTAACCCCTTTAATACCGCCAATACCCTTAATTGCCGCCGTTAAAAGGCGTGTTTATTCTTCAGCACTGAGAAAGAAGGGTATAGCGCCCCCAGTCGGGGGTAGCTGATGCCCCAGTGAACATGATTAGGGTCTGTTTTTACTGACCCCAGTGTTGCGATAACCATTAACGGAATGGCAACTGCAAAAAAAAAAAAAAGTCAGACTTCCCATGTAATTTCTCTCTGTGATAGGACATCAGAAGAGAGAAATCTGGTATCTCGATCCTTCCCCGGTAACTCCAGTGTCCCTGCATCCCCCCCCCCCCCCCGTGAAGTCCCCAGCGGCATCATCTTCCGAGAAGAAAATGGCAAGCACATGCGCAGTGCGCCCACCGAGATCTACCAGAAATTTTTCCTACAGGTTCATTTTGATCACTTTTTATCAAAATAAAAAAATAGTAAATCAAACCCCCCTTTATCACTCCCTTAGGTAAAATTAACAAAATAAAAAAATATATTCCCATTTTTCCATTAGGGTTGAGGGGGGGGGGGGGGTCCCACTGTTTAAGTATATCAGGGAGTCTTCAAACGAGACATGGCGCCACCATTGATTCCAGCCAATTTTGTGTTCAAAAAGTCAAACTGTGTTCCCTCCCTTCTGAACCCTGCCATGCGCCCAAATAGTGGTTTACCCCCACATATGGTGTATCAGCGTACTCAGGAAAAATTGCATAGCAAATTTTGTGGTCCATTTTCTCCTGATACCCTTGTGAAAATTTAAAAAAAAATGGTTCCAAAGTTAATTTTTTTGTGAAAAAGGTAAAATGTTCAATTTTTCCTTCCACTTTCCTTTAGTTCTCGTGAAGTACCTGAAGGGTTAATAACCTTCTTGAATATGGGTTTTGTGCACCTAGATGGATGCAGTTTTTAGAATGGTATCACTTTTGGGTATTTTCTATCATATACACCCCCCTCCAAACTCGCTTCAATTTTGAGGTGGTTCCTAAAAATTGTTGTTTTTTTTTATTTTGTTTTAAAGATGAGAAATCGCTGGTCAACTTTTAACCCTTATAACGTCCTAACAAAAAAAAAAAAAAATTGGGTTCCAAAATTGTGCTGTGATGTAAAGTAGACATGTGGTAAATGTTAACTATTTTGTGACATCACTCTCTGATTTAAGGGTACAAAAATTAAGTTCGGCAAAAAATTTAACATTTTGCAATTTTCAAACTTGTTGTTCATAAATAAACTCAAGTTATATAGAAGAAATGTTGCCACTAACATGAAGAACAATATGTCACGAAAAAACAATCTCATAGCTCTAGAACGCTTCAACATATCCCACTGATTCTGACTTCATAAAGTGACCGTGGTCAGAATTGTAAAAATTGGCTCTCACTAAGGGGTTAAATAGTTATGCTACAACAAGATTTTTCTTTTTTTGTCTCCAAATGTCTGGCTGTCATATGCAGGTGGTGATTGGTCTGCACAATAGCAGGAATTGTTCAGATCTTTTGTACGTGGATTGCTGTTTGCATTACGTTACCTTTTTAGCACTGCACTACTAAGATATTTATTAAACTGAGGTTTTCTGGGCTCACAGGTTTACATGGCTAAAATGGATATTAAAAATATTTAATCCCCAAATTATTTGCTTGCAGTCATGTGACCTCCAGCTCCCCATTTCCTGCTATGTTACGTTCAAGCCCAGACTACAGCTATTTGTTTCCTGTGCTTTGCATGGCACAGAACCAGTCAATCATGCATGAGGCAGACCTAAACCCGCAGCTCTCTGAGCGCTCCACTCTGAATATTGATATCGTGAAGGGGCATATCTTATGTACTCTGGCTAGTTGTGATTGACATATCGACCATTGAGGTCCGCAGAAGGGAGTGCGTTGTGAGGACAGACCAATCTGTGGCTGGTAGAGAAGCCAGATTGCCTCTAGACTACAAGTTCCAAGAGGCATTGCAGAGAGGAGCCTCAAAATTAAAACAAACAAACAAAAAAAAAAGTTCAAAAAGATGGCTAGTCGGGGCAAATTACAAGTACTGAAAGATTCTTATTTTTCTTCAGTGGAATTAACCTTTTAAAATGGCCTTTAACTGTATGACTTGAATCGGGTATAAGTCGAGCATTGACAATTGTACCATATAGGACTACTTATATTTTGGTCAACTATATTTTGTAATTTTAAACTTTTTCTCAATTTTCAGAACTAAACAAAAACCCAGTAGAAGGCTTCTCGGCGGGCTTAATAGACGACAATGACCTATACCGATGGGAAGTTCTTATTATAGGTCCTCCGGACACATTATAGTAAGTATTCTGTTACTTAGATACATAGTTGGTTGATATACACTACACAAGTAATAACCTCATGACTAATGTAAGTTTTTCACGTGCTTCCACAATAAAATTGATTTCTATATCTCTTAAAGGGAACCTGTCACCCCCCCAAAATCGAAGTTGAGCTAAGCCCACCAGCATCAGGGTCTTATCTACAGCATTCTGTAATGCTGTAGATAAGCCCCCGATGTATCCTGAAAGATGAGAAAACAGGTTATATTATACTCACCCAGGGGAGGTCCCGGTACGATGGGTGTCGCAGTCCAGTCCGAGGCCTCCCATCTTCTTACGATGATGCCCTCTTCTTGTCTTCACACTACGGCTCTGGCGCAGGTGCCGGGGAAGGTCAGAGAGGCCTGCGCACTGCAGTACTTTGCTCTGCCCTCAACAGAAGACACAAAAGAGAATAGTAAAACCAAAAACACTCAGTTTGAAAAAATGTTGCAGTAATCCACAAGTGCTAGTAAAAGATGTAAAAAACAGGGTATTTGGTTGATACGTTTTTTTGCAAAAAATGTATACTAAGCTGCTCTACCAATCTTCACGGTATACCCTTATCAGAGCAGTCATAACTAATGTATGCAATCCCTATCTGATGTATTTAAAAACCTGATCATCTGTATATAACCTGTGTGAACAGGGTTCAGAGAGGAAAAATCCATGTGTGCATACAGGGTAGAACAGCTTTTGTGCAGATAGCCCAAGAGGAGTGGTGGAACTCCCCAGTCTTGTACACACAAGAGAACAATTATGGAAACAGGAACACATGGGCTACTTGCACAGTGAACAAGTCTGTATGATCATGTTCACACACCACCAAGAAACCTGAAGACACAAAAGAGAATAGTAAAACCAAAAACACTCAGTTTGAAAAAATGTTGCAGTAATCCGCAAGTGCTAGTAAAAGATGTAAAAAACAGGGTATTTGGTTGATACGTTTTTTTGCAAAAAATGTATACTAAGCTGCTCTACCAATCTTCACGGTATACCCTTATCAGAGCAGTCCTAACTAATGTATGCAATCCCTATCTGATGTATTTAAAAACCTGATCATCTGTATATAACCTGTGTGAACAGGGTTCAGAGAGGAAAAATCCATGTGTGCATACAGGGTAGAACAGCTTTTGTGCAGATAGCCCAAGAGGAGTGGTGGAACTCCCCAGTCTTGTACACACAAGAGAACAATTATGGAAACAGGAACACATGGGCTACTTGCACAGTGAACAAGTCTGTATGATCATGTTCACACACCACCAAGAAACCTGAAGACACAAAAGAGAATAGTAAAACCAAAAACACTCAGTTTGAAAAAATGTTGCAGTAATCCGCAAGTGCTAGTAAAAGATGTAAAAAACAGGGTATTTGGTTGATACGTTTTTTTGCAAAAAATGTATACTAAGCTGCTCTACCAATCTTCACGGTATACCCTTATCAGAGCAGTCATAACTAATGTATGCAATCCCTATCTGATGTATTTAAAAACCTGATCATCTGTATATAACCTGTGTGAACAGGGTTCAGAGAGGAAAAATCCATGTGTGCATACAGGGTAGAACAGCTTTTGTGCAGATAGCCCACTCCTCTTGGGCTATCTGCACAAAAGCTGTTCTACCCTGTATGCACACATGGATTTTTCCTCTCTGAACCCTGTTCACACAGGTTATATACAGATGATCAGGTTTTTAAATACATCAGATAGGGATTGCATACATTAGTTATGACTGCTCTGATAAGGGTATACCGTGAAGATTGGTAGAGCAGCTTAGTATACATTTTTTGCAAAAAACGTATCAACCAAATACCCTGTTTTTTACATCTTTTACTAGCACTTGCGGATTACTGCAACATTTTTTCAAACTGAGTGTTTTTGGTTTTACTATTCTCTTTTGTGTCTTCAGGTTTCTTGGTGGTGTGTGAACATGATCATACAGACTTGTTCACTGTGCAAGTAGCCCATGTGTTCCTGTCCCCCTTCTGCCCTCAACAGGGCAGACAAAGTAAGCCGAAGCCGCAGCATGAAGACAAGAAGAGGACGTCATCATAAGAAAATGGGAGGCCCCGTACCGGACCACAGCGGGACCACCCCTGGGTGAGTATAATCTAACCTCTTTTTCTCATCTTTCAGGATACATCGGGGCTTATTTACAGCATTACAGAATGCTGTAGATAAGCCCCTGATGCTGGTGTGCTTAGATCACCTTCGATTTTGGGGGTGACAGGTTCCCTTTATAGGGGACTACATTATTAACCTGCGGATAGATATAGGGTAAATTTGCAGGTTAATAGCATACCAAAGCTGCCTGGTCACTGCGCTGAAACCCCGGCTGCCAGAAGCAGATTAATTTTATTCCTCCTGGAAACTTTGGGCTTTCAGTCATATAGGCGTGATTTCAGTTAAAGCTCACTAGTTCTTCTGACTTCTAGAGGGCAACAGTTACTTTGAAATTTGTCAGTGATCAAATGAATGCTGGTTACATCACTGCTTTTGTGGTATGATGTGGTACCATAATGTGTACATTTCTTTGCTCCATAGTGAGGGTGGTGTATTCAAAGCGCATCTTACGTTTCCAAGGGATTATCCCCTAAGGCCGCCTAAAATGAAATTCATAACTGAGATATGGCACCCGAATGGTGAGTAGTCTTTATATAAAATGTCTGTTACATGAAGCTAAATTTAAAAAAATAAAAAATAAAAAAAAATTAAGCACCCTAAATAACATAGTGCATTTGCAATGCTAAGGGTATGTGCACACGTCAGGATTTTTAGCGTTTTTTTTTTTGCGGATTTTCGCTATAAATCCGGTAAAAAAAACACTAACATTATGCATCCTATCATTTAGAATGCATTCCGCATTTTTTGTGCAGATGTTAGCGTTTTTTTCTGCAAAAAAAAGCATCCCGCAAAAAATCCGGACATGCTCAATCTTTTTCCGGACTTTTTGCGGATTTGCTATCAAAAAGGTCATTCAGGGAAAAAAAAAAATCCGCAAAAAACGCGCAAATTCCGCGAGAAATCCGCGTGAGAAAAGGACGCGGATTTCTGGCAGAATTCTCAGGATTTTGTCAGGAAATAATCCTGACGTGTGCACATACCCTAACAATACTAAGCTAACTGCATCTGAGTCCAAGAAGAGGAAAAAAGTAATGCTGGATCCTTGAGATAAAAATATCCTTGTTTTTATTTGAAAATAATTTTAAAGATCAGTAACTGGTTGACGCGTTTCGGCCAAAAGCCTTAGTCGTAACACTCAGGCTCTTGCCATGATGTACAATAACAAATTGTATTGTGGTACCGTGTTAGCCAGAAAAATCGATGTGAATACTTCAAGGATGTTTTATCTCAACGATCCAGCATTACTTTTTTTTTTTTTTCTTCTTCTTTGACTTATTCATACACCCAGCCGGGCTGTGGCCCCATTGGCGCGTACACCCTAATCTCGTTTTGCAGGGGAGTTTGGACATAAGCCCCGACTGGACCAACGAATGGGAGCTGGAACATTAGTGTGAAATCTACCTTGGGGTTACTAATGAATGTATGTCTTTTTACCAGTTTTTAATTTTTCTCTTTCAGTTGATAAGAATGGTGATGTGTGCATTTCTATTCTTCACGAGCCTGGGGAGGATAAATATGGCTATGAAAAACCAGAAGAGCGCTGGCTTCCTATCCATACGGTGGAGACTATAATGATCAGTGTCATTTCTATGCTAGCAGACCCTAATGGAGACTCACCGGCCAATGTAGATGCAGCAGTAGGTTCACATATATTATTTTGTGATAACATAAAAACATTAATAATCCATGAATATTTGCTTAGAAATGCAAAAGTGTAGTAAATTAGCACTTCCATTTACTTTTCTAGTGTTCCATTTTGGCTGTGTTCACATCTACCAGAGTTACAAATGTTTTAGAATCCCATTAGGACCTGTTTCACAGCTCTAGGAAGCGTGGACCATGCCCGGATCAGAGGACCCTGATTTTGCTCCTGATTTTCGCTAACTGCTGCTTTATATATTCCTATATAAGGCTGTGTTTTCTGATCCCAACCATGGTCCATCTGTCACCGACGAGTGAAACCACCCTAAAGCGGAGATTAAATATATTGAACTGTAGCTTTATAGATTTTGTACTTTGCAAATCAAATTCTTCTTTTCTAGTCTGCTTGTGTGATGGACACAAACAAGTTCTTATGATGATGGAGATACTGTCCGCTTCTCCAGGCCTCCCAAACAAACACCTTGTACAGTCATGGCCAAAAGTGTTGATACTATTGAAATTGCTACCGAAAATGAATTACCGGTATTTCTCCTAGAACATTATTGCAATTACACGCTTTGTTATACACATACTTTGCCTCTCAGCTCTTTTGTGTTCAAATACACAAATTAAATAAACATGATATAATTTTACACACAACCCCAAAAATTGGCAAAAATTTGTTGGCACCCTCAACTTAATATTTGGTTTCACAAGCTTTGGAATAAATAACTGCAACAAACCACTTTCTGTAACAATCAACAAGCTGCTTAAGCCTCTCAACTGGAATATTGGACAACTGTTATTTTTGCAAACTGCTCCAGGTCTCTCATATTTGAAGGGTGCCTTCGTCCAACTACAATTTTAACCTCTTTACGACCTTGGACATAGCCATACTTCCAGGTTGGGTGGTACTTAACCCCTTAAGCCCCAAGGGTGGTTTGCACGTTAATGACCAGGCCAATTTTTACAATTCTGACCACTGCCCCTTTATGAGGTTATAACTCTGGAACGCTTCAACAGATCTTGGCGATTCTGACATTGTTTTCTCGTGACATATTGTACTTCATGATAGTGGTAAAATTTATTCGATATAACTTGCGTTTATTTGAGAAAAAAACGGAAATTTGGCGAAAATTTTGAAAATTTCGTAATTTTCCAACTTTGAATTTTTATACACTTAAATCACAGAGATATGTCACACAAAATAATTAATAAGTAACATTTCCCACATGTCTACTTTACATCAGCACAATTTTGGAAGCTAATTTTTTTTTTTGTTAGGGAGTTATAAGGGTTAAAAGTTGACCAGCAATTTCTCATTTACAACACCAATATTTTTTAGGGACCACATCACATTTGAAGTCATTTTGAGGGGTCTGCATGATAGAAAATAACCAAGTGTAACATCATTCTAAAAACTGCACCCCTCAAGGTGCTCAAAACCATATTCAAGAAGTTTATTAACCCTTCAGGTGTTTTACAGGAATTTTTGGAATGTTTAAATAAAAATGAACATTTAACTTTTTTTCACAAAAAATTTTTCAGCTCCAATTTGTTTTATTTTACCAAGTGTAACAGGAGAAAATGGACCCCAAAAGTTGTTGTGCCATTTGTCCTGAGCATGCCAATACCCCATATGTGGGGGTAAACCACTGTTTGGGCGCATGGCAGAGCTCGGAAGGGAAGGAGCGCCATTTGACTTATCAATGCAAAATTGACTGGAATTGAGATTGGAAACCATGTCACGTTTGGAGAGCCCCTGATGTACCTAAGCATTGAACCCCCCCCCCCCCACAAGTGACACCATTTTGGAAAGTAGACCCCGTAAGGAACTTATCTAGATGTGTTTTGACAGCTTTGAAACCCCCCCCCCCCCCAAGTGTTTCACTACAGTTTATAACGCAGAGCCGTGGAAATAAAAATATTTTTTTTTTTTTCACAAAAATTTTTTAGCTACCAGTTTTGTATTTTCCCAAGGGTAACAGGAGAAATTGGACCCTAAAAGTTGTCCAATTTGTCCTGAATACGCTGATACCCCATATTTGGGGGGAACTACTGTTTGGGCGCATGGCAGAGCTCGGAAGGGAAGGAGCACCATTTGGAATGCAGACTTAGATGGATTGGTCTGCAGGAGTCACGTTGCATTTGCAGAGCCCCTGATGCACCTAAACAGTAGAAATCCCCCACAAATGACCCCATATTGGAAACTAGACCCCCCCAAGGAACTTATCTAGATGTGTTGTACTTTGAACTTTGAACCCCCAAGTGTTTCACTACAGTTTATAACGCAGAGCTGTGAAAATAAAAATTATTTTTTTTTCCCACAAATGTTTTTAGCCCCACAAATTTTTTATTTTCCCAAGGGTAACAAGAGAAATTGGGCCCCCAATAGTTTTCCAATTTGTCCTGAGTATGCTGATACCCCATATGTTGGGGTAAACCCCTGTTTTGACGCACGGGAGAGCTCGGAAGGGAAAGAGCACTGTTTTTTACTTTTTCAACGCAGAATTGGCTGGAATTGAGACCGGACGCCATGTCGCGTTTGGAGAGCCCTGATGTGCCTAAACAGTGGAAACCCCCAATTCTAACTGAAACCCTATCCCAAACACACCGCTAACCCTAATCTTAACCGTAACCCTAACCACACCCCCAAACCTAATCCCATCCATAAATGTAATCCAAACCCTAACTTTAGCCCCAACCCTAACCTTAATTTTAGCCCCAACCTTAAATTTAGCCCCAGCCCCAACCCGAATTCTAGCCCCAACCCGAATTCTAGCCCCAACCCGAATTCTAGCCCCAACCCGAATTCTAGCCCCAACCCGAATTCTAGCCCCAACCCGAATTCTAGCCCCAACCCGAATTCTAGCCCCAACCCTAACCCTAGCCCTAACGGGAAAATGGAAATAAATACATTTTTTTTTTTTTTAACTTTTTTATGTTTCCCTAACTAAGGGGGTGATGAAGGAGGGTTTGATTTACTTTTATAGCTGGTTTTTTTAGCGGATTTTTATGATTGGCAGCCGTCACACACTAAAAGACGCTTTTTATTGCAAAAAATATTTTTTTGCATTCCCACATTTTGAGACCTATAATTTTTCCATATTTTGTTCCACATAGTCATGTGAGGTCTTGTTTTTTGCGGGACGAGTTGACGTTTTTATTGGTAACACTTTTGGGCACGTGACATTTTTTGATCGCTTTTTTATTCCGACTTTTGTGAAGCAGAATTACCAAAAATCAGCTATTCATGAATTTCTTGGGGGGGGGGGGGGGGGGAAGGGGCGGCATTTATACCGTTCCACGTTTGGTAAAATGGATAAAGCAGTTTTATTCTTCGGGTCAGTACGATTACAGCGATACCTCATTTAGATTATTTTTTTATGTTTTGGCGCTTTTATACAATAAAAACTATTTTATAGAAGAAATAATTATTTTTGCATCCCTTTATTCTGAGGACTATAACTTTTTATTTTTTTGCTGATGATGCTGTATGGCGGCTCGTTTTTTGCGGGACAAGATGACGTTTTCAGCGGTACCATGGTTATTTATACCTGTCTTTTTGTTCGGCGGTATGATAATAAAGCATTGTTTTTGCCTCGTGTTTTGTTTTGTTTCTTTTTTTTTTTTTTACGGTGTTCCTTGAAAAGGTTAACTAGTGGGCCAGTTTTATAGGTCGGGCCGTTACGGACGCGGCGATACTAAATGTGTACTTTTATTGTTTTGTTTTTTTATTTAGGTAAAGAAATGTATTTATGGGAACAATATTTTTTTTTTTTTCTCTTTATTAAGGAATTTTTTTTTTTTTTTACTTTGTCCCAGAGGGGACATCACTGTGTAGTGACAGATCGCTGATCTGACACTTTGCAGAGCACTGTGTCAGATCAGCGATCTGACATGCACTGCTCCTGGCTTACCAGCGCCTGCTCTGAGCAGGCACTTGGTAAGCCACCTCCCTGCAGGACCTGGAAGTAGCCCCGCGGCCATTTTGGATCCGGTTCCTGCAGGGAGGAGACGCTCTGTACAAGGTAAGCACGTCGCCTTGTACCGATCGTCTCGGGGAAGCCCGCAGGGAGCCCCCTCCCTGCGCGATGCTTCCCTGTACCGATGGAACACTGCGATCATGTTTGATCGCAGTGTGTCGGGGGTAAATGTGCCGGGAGCGGTCCGTGACCGCTCCTGGCACATAGTGCCGGATGTCAGCTGCGATAGTCATACATTTCTGGGTGCTTATTAAAGTATGTTAATAATTGTCCTGTTGGAAGACCCGTGACCTAGGATGCAAACGCAGCTTTCTGACACTAAACACTACTTTGTGACCCAAAATTCTTTAATCTACAGATTTCATGCTCCCCCCCCCCCCCCCCCCCCCCCAAAAAAAATAAATAAATTAAATAAATAAATTTGAACCTCCACCATTTTGATTGTAGGCAGGGGTTTGACACTGACAGCTTGGGGTTCCTGTCCAAGAAATGTATTTGGACACCCATCCACGGCATGCCGCTTATGATGAGGTCAATCTGGCCATGGGACCCCTTGGAGCCTTGCGCTCTGAGCAACAGGCCATATTTCTCTCATCCCCACCTTGAAAGCCGGGGCGTACATAGATTTGACATAGAACGTTTGCTATGGTTCCATTTGGGCCTCCCCACACCTAAACATTATATATATATATATATATATATTATTTCAACAAAAGTTGGTTTAATATGGTGTAGGTCCACCTTTTGCGGCGATTACAGCCTCAACTATGTATGTGTATATTAATAAATATGTATATATATATATAATGTGTATATATTTATTTATTTATTTTTTATGGAGATTTATATCTGAAAGGGTATTTGCACACGTTGCAGATTCTCTGCGGATCCGCAGGGTTTTTTTGTAGTGCAGAAACGCTGCAGATCTGCAATTGATTTACATTGTCCAGTAAATCGATGAGAAAAAAAAATGCTGTGCACACTTTGTGGAAAATCCGCTGCAGAAACGCTGCGGTTTAAAAGTAGCATGTCACTACTTTTTTGTGAATCTGCAGCATTTTTGTACCCATTCCATTATAGAAAACCGCAGGGGTAAAAAAAACACAGCAAATCCACAAGAAAACCACAGCAGAAACGCACAAAAGCTGCGGAACTGCACAAAAAACGCAACAAATCCGCAGGTGCGTTTTTTTTGCCAGGAGAGGCAGAATCCGCACCAGAAATTCCTAAGCCTAATCCGCAACGTGTGCACATAGCTTTAGGATTCAGCTCTGCTGAGCCCAACCATGTATATATTAAATATGTCTGGTATGTGATAATGGGCTAATCCCCAAATAAATCAAGTTATCCTCAATCCTGATGATAAAGAATAACTTACAGACTTTTGGGGGACTGACCTCTGGGAGCCCTAGCAATCCTGAGAACAAGACCATGCAGCTCAGCAATGAATGGATTGAAGGGGGGGGGGGGGGGGTGCATGCTTGATTTCTAATGAAGAGAGCAGAGGCCAAGCATGTACAACTCTGCTCCATTCAAGACAAGACTGCAGGCCCCTGTTCTCTGAATATTGGGGGAGGAGGTGGTTGGATCCTGTGGATCGGCGGAGAGAACTTATTTGGTGAATAACCCTTTAAAGAGCCAGGTTGATTTTCCTATTTTCTCTGATCGCCCATGACGGCACCACGGAGAGAGGGGATCCGCCCACCAAGGACAGGAAACCTACGGATAAAAAGGCGGTACCACTCTCCTGCATCAGTTGGTTTCCTGTCCTTGATGGGAGACCTACGGACTTACCAGTCGTCGTTGGAATTCCGGGGCCAACCAGTCCGATTCAGGCAGCTGGGGTCCCTCTGCCTCGGCTAGGGTGGTGACCCGAAGCGCCACCGCTGGGAGCCAGTGAGCCGACAGGGTGTGCTGGGGAGGTGACAAGGAATTCGCGGTCACCTCCCCAGGTAAGATGCAGCAGCGGCAACATCCAGGGGGGTCCCTCTGTGGTTGCGGGAGGTGCAGCGCGACCCTCCCTAAAACAAGCATAAGTCTGCACGCTGCACCGCCATCGGGCGTGCAGAGAAAGCGCTACAGGGCTGCATAGGACCGGGGGTGCCGGTCAGCAGCGCCATTCTGCTTCCCGGGTGCCATCTTGGAAGTTCGGCGCATGCCCGGGATCTAGCTGGTCTCGCGGTGCGCCGGTATGCGCGGGCGCCGGGAGGGCTTCCGGCCGGGCGCTTGGGCGCTTCATGCAGGCGCCGGTGTTGCCGGGCGGTGCGTTCTGCGCCGGCGGGACTTCCGGCCGGGCGCTTGGTGCGCTTAGCGCAGGCGCCGGCGAGTCTTCCGGCCGGGCGCCTGGTGCGCTCTGCGCAGGCGCCGGCGGGGTTCCGGCCGGGCGCTTGGCGCGGTCTGCGCAGGTGCCGGCGGGACGGCTGTTAGAGCGCTGCGCAGGCGCCGGCGTTCGGCGGTCGCTACTGCGCAGGTGCGGGCGGATTCAAAAAGCAGGAGCCTCAAGAGATAGGAGCGCTAGCTCAGCCAAGCTCGAGGCAGCATCCGCACACCAGCAGCAGTATGAGCGACCCGGCATCACCTTTGCCCGAATCACCTCCACCTGCAGCATCGCCGCAGCAGCAAAAAAGGCGACAGCAGAAAGGGCACCAGGACACCAGCAAGGAACGCCAAAGGTCTCAACACAGTAAGGAGTCCAGTACGGCGTCGGGGAGAAAGCCAGAGGCAGAGAACCCCCAACCGGTATTTATGGGTCCTGGAGGTGGTAAGTGGATCTTCGTGAATGTCAGAGACAGTAAGAGTGTTATTTGTCTCTTTTAGGGGAGGAAAAGCGTAGCTAAAACTAAGCACAAAAGTTGCGCCATCTGTAGAGAGGATCTTCCACCTACATGGGATAAGAGACTATGCAATACTTGCATTCAGCAGACTGTATCTGAAAACCTTCCAGGGTTTGCAACAGATCTTAAAAGCCTAATTAAGGAGCAAGTGGAGGACACCTTTAGGTCACTAAAAAGTGGAAAAAAAAGGAAAAAGACCAAACACAGGTCCCCATCTCCAGTCTCAAAATCCGAAAGTGAGAGTTCAATGTCATCAGTCTCCTCCGATTCATCTGCATCATCTACTTCTTCCTCAGGGGGACATAACTGTTTCCCTCTAGAGGATACTGATGGCCTCATAAAGGTGGTGAGAAGTACCATGGGGTTGGTAGACTCCCATCCTAAAAAAACAGTACAAGACATCATGTTTGGGGGCTTAGAACAGAAAAAGAGAAGAGCTTTCCCGCTTAACGAAGCAATCGCGGCCTTGATTAAGAAGGAATGGAAGAAGCCCATGAGGAAGACTCTCTTGACGCCAAAAAGGAAATACCCCTTTGAGGAGGAATCGTGCTCCTTTTGGGAGAAGGCCCCCAAATTAGATGTAGCAATTGCTAAAGCCTCAAAGAAATTCGCCCTCCTGTTTGAGGACATGGGGGTTCTAAAAGACCCCATGGACAAGAAGGCAGATGCCTTTCTCAAGGGGTCCTGGGAGGCAGCAGGAGGAGGCCTGAAGCCGGCAGTTGCAGCAGCATGTACTTCACGCTCGCTGATGATCTGGCTGAACCAACTAGAGGGTCAATTAAAGGGGAAAACTTCCCGGGACTCAATTCTGAACACATTACCCGTAATGAGAGGGGCCGCGGCTTTCCTAGCTGACTCCTCGGCCGACTCCATCAGGCTGTCCGCCAGAGCAGCAGTGTTTGCTAATGCGGCTAGGCGCGCCCTCTGGCTTAAGAATTGGCCAGGTGACCTGCAGACAAAAACGAAACTGTGTACCATCCCTTGTGAAGGAGAGTTTCTGTTCGGGTCAACTCTAGATGACATCCTGGAAAAAGCAGGGGACAATAAAAAGTCCTTCCCCCTCTCTGGGTCTCCCCTCTTATAGGAAGCCCTTTCGGAACAAGAGGTTTTTCCGTAAGAACCCAGGGAGAGGCCAGGGGAAGTGGGAAGATGAGAAGAACAAGAATAAAGGGTTTATCTTCAACAAAAACCTCAATGACAGCAAGAAACCTCCACAATGAAGGTTCGCCCCAGGTGGGAGGGAGATTATCTCTCTTTCTCCCAGCCTGGGAAAAGATTACCTCCAGTCAATGGATCTTAAACATCATAAAATCAGGACTGAGATTAACATTCAAGAGGTACCCTCGTCCCTCTTTCAAGATAACATCTACAAGATCCTCGGCAGAAGAGCAGTTAACACTAGAGAACGAGATTGTGGGGTTAGTAAAAAAAGGAGTACTCCTGGAAGTTCCCCCTCAAGAAATAGGGCAAGGGTACTATTCCCCTCTGTTCCTAAGAAAGAAACCAGATGGTTCCTTCAGGACTATTATCAATTTGAGGAACCTAAACAATTACCTAGAGGTTCAGGCATTCAAGATGGAAACGATAAAGTCATCAATCAAAATGCTGTTTCCTCAATGCTTCATGGTGGTCCTAGACCTGAAGGACGCATATTATCACGTCCCAATACACAAGGATCACCAAAGATTCCTCAGAATGGCAATCCACATCAAGGGAGTCCTAAGCCACTTCCAGTTCACAGCCCTACCATTTGGCCTAGCAATAGCCCCGAGGGTCTTCACAAAGCTGGTCGCGGAGGTAATGGCTCACCTCAGGGAAGAAAACACCCTGATCGTACCATATCTGGACGATTTTCTGGTGATAGGCTCCTCCCCGCAACATTGCAAGAATCAGCTAGATTTAGTGATTCATTCTCTAAAAGACCTGGGCTGGCTAATAAACCTAGAGAAATCCAGATTGGTGCCTTCTCAGGTTCAGGAGTACCTAGGTCTCACTCTAGACTCCAGGAAAATGGAATGCCGGCTCCCAGAGAGCAAAATACAAAAGATAATGAGCTTAGCGTTAAGAGTACAATCTCTCCCCTCTATAACTCTCCGTCAGGGCATGTCCCTGTTAGGCTCTATGACCTCTTGCATTCCTGCGGTCCAGTGGGCCCAACTACACTCAAGAGATCTCCAATGGCAGCTACTTTCAGAGCAAATCCTCCTAGGAGAGCATTTAGACGGGCGGTTAACATTATCTCCTCGCACCAATCACTCTGATTTGGTGGACGTTGCAGGAAAATCTTTCCCAGGGAGTCCCATGGGTAATCCCGATATCAAAGGTCCTAACCACGGACGCAAGCCCCTCAGGGTGGGGAGCTCATCTGGGCGACTTGGTAGCTCAGGGCATTTGGTCTCCTTCCCTTGCAAACAATTCCTCCAATATGAAGGAACTCCTGGCTGTAAAATTTGCCCTTCAGGAATTCTTGGGAGTCCTTCAATCTCACCACGTAAGGGTGATGTCGGACAATCGGGTAGTAGTGTCCTACATAAACCATCAGGGGGGTACCCGTTCCAAAAGCCTAATGGAAGTGACCAACTCGATCCTTCATTTAGCCGAGAACAACCTTCTATCCCTGACAGGCCTACACATAAAGGGGGTAGACAATTACAAGGCAGACTTCCTCAGTCGATCCAGCCTAAAACAGGGGGAATGGGAACTAAATACAGAGATATTTACCCAGATCACACAAAAATGGGGTGTTCCCAAAATAGATCTCTTCGCGAGCCATTTAAACAAAAAAGTAGCCTCCTTTTGCTCCCTATCTCCCCTGGGGAACCCAGTAGCTGTGGACGCGTTCCTGATCCCTTGGGGTCACCATCTGGTCTATGCCTTTCCTCCCCTCATTATGATTCCAGCAGTGCTGAGGAAGATTCAGGAGGACGGGGCGCTGGTCATTTTAATTGCCCCGTTCTGGCCGAAGAGACCTTGGTTCTCATGGATGAGGAAAATGTCAATATCCGACCCTTGGGTATTACCAGACCTCCAGGATCTGTTGTCACAGGGCCCAATCTGTCATCCACAAGTCAAGAACTTGCACTTGACAGCCTGGCTCTTGAGAGGAAAATATTAGAAAACAGAGGGTTCTCTTCGGGGTTAATCTCAACTCTGTTAAAAAGTAGGAAGCCGGTTACAACAAAACAGTACGGCAAAATATGGAAAAAGTTTCTGTCCTTTTCAGGTGCAAAAATAGGGAAAGAGATTCCCATCAATTCCATATTAGAGTTCCTACAAAACGGGTTGGATATGGGTTTAGCCACCAGTACCCTAAAAGTTCACGTGGCAGCATTAGGAGCCCTATTTAATTTCGACCTAGCTTCAAATAGGTGGGTCTCTAGATTCATTAAGGCAGCAGGAAGATCAAGGCCTCTGCCAGTAAAAGTGGTTCCTCAATGGGACTTAAACTTGGTCCTTAAAGCACTGACCAGTCCTCCATTCGAACCATTACATGAATCTACAATAAAAACGCTATCCCTCAAAACAGCTCTTAGTCGCCCTCACTTCTGCCCGTAGGGTCAGTGACTTACAGGCTCTTTCAGCCAACCCTCCTCACACACAATTTCTAGAGGACAGGGTTGTTCTAAAAACAGACCCAGCATATCTCCCGAAAGTGGCTTCAAAATTTCACAGGTCTCAAGAGATATCTCTCCCCTCCTTCTGCCCTAACCCTAAGAACAAGGAGGAACAAACACTACATACACTAGATGTAAGAAGATGTCTCTTACACTACCTAGAAGTCACTAGAGAGAGTAGGGAGGATTGCTCTCTGTTTGTGTGTTTCCAGGGTCCCCGGAAGGGGAAAAAAGCATCTAAAGCCACCATAGCAAGATGGATCACAGACGCCATCAGTCTATCATATTCAGCAAGTGGGATGTCCGTTCCCGGGGAGGTTAAGGCTCACTCAACGAGGGCAGTAGCAACTTCCTGGGCGGAGAAGGCCGGAGCTTCCATAGACCAGATATGTAGAGCTGCTACCTGGTCCTCACCATCCACATTCTATAGGCACTATAGATTGGACCTAATCTCCTCTTCAGACCTTACTTTTGGTAAAAGGGTTCTGGAGGCGGTGGTCCCTCCCTGAATGTACTATCTATGCAATTCTCTCCGTGGTGCCGTCATGGGCGATCAGAGAAAAATATAGTTCTTACCGATAACGGTATTTCTCTGAGCCCATGACGGCACCCGTACATTCCCTCCCTTCACTTATGGGTGTACACATTGAAATGGTGCCATAGTCCATTTATAGTTTAAAGTCACGCGGTATCTTGTTATACTAAACAGTTAAAAATTTTACAAATGTCTTAGTAGTCTCCCATCGTTATCTATGTAAACAAACTGATGCAGGAGAGTGGTACCGCCTTTTTATCCGTAGGTTTCCTGTCCTTGGTGGAACTATATTTTTTTACAATTACAGTATCGTGCGTAAATCAAAAACAAATATGTTCACACATGCATACACTGATATACAGATATGTATGGACACCTGCATAAACGCATGCTTACACTGATATACAGATATGTATGGACACCTGCATAAACGCATGCATACATGGGTTATGAAATTGTCAAACTTGCCCACCCCCCCCCCCCTTTTTTTTTTTTTTGCTTTCCAATATACGCATAGGAGATGGGGTATAACAAAACGTGTGATTGGAAGAAATGCATAATTTTCTAGAACAATTTCAATGGTGCCAACACTTTTTTGGCCATGATTGTATTTAATAATCCCTTTTAAACTATTCCTAATAAGCGCATTTTTAGTGGTTCATTCATTTTTACATATGGCTAAAAAATGTGGGTGCAATATGCAAATTAGCAGGTGACTAGTTGGGGGAGTGTTTTCCTTGGAGTAATCATCGCACTAATCATGTTGTCATCCCCCCCGTCCCCTCCTCACATGGGTATGTGTCCTGATCACGTCTGCTCTTTGCAAATTTCTGCCTCTGGCAATATGCAGCAAAGCCGGGTGTATGCACCTCAACTACATCAGTGCATGTCCAGGGACTTGTTGTCATCAGTTCTGCAAATGTTGTGGCTGCTTGTGTCCTTAATGGGCATGCTCAGTGTGCCGCTGAAGCTGGGGAGTGTATACCAGGCTTCACTGCGCACTGTCAGGGAAGCAAAGATTTGCAAAGAATTGTGGTTGATTCCACTAGGCAATTCCTGTACCTTTCTAACGTTATTATGGGTATGTGTTCTATCCGTGAAAAACACAACACGTGTCTTGAGTGAGGCCCAATCTCCAGCAATCTTGGATATGTGAACTAATTTGAGGCCAATCTAGCTTAGATTACAAAATGAAATGTTTTAGATAAGACCCTGGTCTCCACAGAGATGACTTCATTTCTAGCAGTGGCCCCGATGCACCTCTCATCAACAAGGGTATTTCTAGCAACATTCTACAACGTTCTTGTTAGATTGCATTGTATTTGATCAAATTACCGTATTTGCTGTCTTAATTTATTTTATTTTTTCACCTCTTCATAGAAAGAGTGGAGGGAAGATCGAAATGGTGAATTTAAGAGGAAAGTTGCCCGCTGTGTAAGAAAAAGCCAAGAGACTGCTTTCGAGTGACATTTATGCAGCAGCTAGTAGCTTCACAATTTCAGGGTAAATTTTCCCTTTTACATTTTTCCTTTCAGACACATTTATAATCTGTTGGTGTTTTGGGAGATCATAAATAGTGTTTCTTTGAGACTAGTGATGAGCGGTCATGATAAATTTCTGCCACATGATCACTACTTTTAATCTTGGTGGATCTAGTATTAGCAGATAGATAGATATCTATCTCTCTAATGCATTCTGTATGACTTGTCAATAAAAATAAATATAATGCTGCACCCCCTTCTCTCGTCCCCATTATCCCGTAGAATGTAAGTCCACAAAGACAGGGTCCTCTCCCCTCTACCAGTCTCATTGTAAATTTGTTTACTGTAAACGATATCTATAAACCTGTACGTAACCCTTCTCATGTATGGCACCATGGAATTAATGGTGCTAAATAAATACAATCTATTTTACTACATTATACGTCGCTGTGGTAAGAACAGCAACTGGAATAATATATGGTATATATTCTAATGTCTTGTCTCTTCCCATACAGGTCTCCATTTGAGAAACAAGGCACTGTATTTCCTGCACTCTACCCACCTTTTGCTGGACTTTTTGTTGAAATTAGTTGGCAAACACTGGCTGGCACCGGGGTTGCAATAAGACATGCCAGTTATCAATGCTGACAAGAGCCTAAAAAGTGCCAACTTGAAGGTGATTTTCGCATTTCAAAAATCTAAAGAACTGCTTTAAACTTCAGGAAGAATTGTACAGACCTGTACATAGCACAACATGATCCGGATAATATATATAATGTTCATGTACATCCATAAATACACATTGTACCAAATAATGCTTTCTTGTTAGGAAAACAATTATGTAAAGTCTGAGAATGGAAACCGAGCAAGGAAGAGTGTTTGTACTTGGGGTTTGCCAGTCTTCTGTTCAGCCCATTCTTCCAGATTATTATTTTTTTTCCCTCTCTTGCTCCTTCTAGGTTGTTATAGGGAGTCGCACAGTTTTCATGACGTGCAGGGTTGTCCTTCTGTCCTGGAGAGCGCTAATGAAGTCCTACACATGCTCTCCAAACTGAACCAGTCCATTCTATGCAGAAAAGTACTTTAGTGGTATTGTGGGTAAAACTGTGTTGATTTTAACTTCCCATGCAGCAGGATTTTATAATGCCCCCTCCTCCAAATGTTCCCACCCTATTGTCTTTTGGCTTCACCTGCTTACAAAGTTGTTTTTTTTTTATTTGTTTTTTTCAGAATATTCGGTCACTGCAGGAGTTTGGTTACCTTTTTTGTGATCATCCATATTTAACCCCTAAGGGAGTAAGGTAATTAAACTTCTGAAGTGCCTTATGTCCAGCAGATGTTATGTACCCTCTGGTTCTACTGAGTTGACCTAAACACGTGCTGCTCATCCTGGCTGTACTAAAACTTTGCTCTTAAAGCCCTGCTGCTTTTTTTTTTAATGAAGCAACCAGTGAATTAGTAATTTCCATTTCTTGTACAATACTTTTCCTTAATTGCCTGGTCTTGAACTTGAAAGAAGGAAAGCATGCATACGTGTCAGTTTTCTTAAATAATCTTCAGGGTTTGACATAATGTTGCATTATTTTCTTTTTCCTTTCTCTCAATGTGTCTTTCTTAGCCCTCCTATCATCTTTTTCTCCTTTTCAGCAGTTTTTCCTCCTCACCCATTGTACAAAGAAAATTGCGATGTATATTTTCATGTAATTTGATTTTGGAATTCTGTCACCTACTGTAGTGCATTCTTCCAAAATATAATTTTTTTTCCAATAATTCTTTGTTGTCTGTGTGGCTGTATTACTTTTACACTGGAGATTTATGCAAAAGGCTTGATTACAATACTCCCGTCTCATTAAGACTCTGGCCCTTATCTTTCAAAGCGATAATTCTGCCGTAATTTGCTTTACAAAGTCTATAATTTGTTATGCAACTTGGAGTCACCCAAACATTTTGATGCTTTTGACGTTTTCATGCCAGTTGGGGGCGTGATGCCACGGCTTATATACTTTATGATCAGCTGGGACGTTACTTGCACCAGAAATCTTACACCGGTAAAGTTTCTGGCGTGCTGCAATGAATCAGGAGTGTCTGTCTGCCATATGTATCCCCCTCCCCCCCCCCCCCCCTTTTTATTTTTTTTATTAATTTTTTTTATTTAGGATGAGGAGAGGTGCGGTGTAGGGTAAAGGAAGGAAGGCATACGTGGAGTGGGTAGGGAGTATGAAGTTTCTACAAAAGTATTTGCTGATGGTGAAAGATGCCCATGGCTTACTACTGGGGTTCATACATACAGACCCTATGCACAGACTGACAGCGAGTCTCCCAACTGGAGCATGGTGGCTTCATGTATTTCTATAAGGCTGTTTTTTTTAGTTCTTTATTTTTCCACCCGAAAATGTCTTTTTCAGATGAACAGAACAGATTGTATTAGGTGGCAAAAGTTCCAAAATGATTCTTCGTAAGATTTTTTACATCATAAAAACCTGCCATTTTAACAGGTGTATATCCTACAAAGAACCACAGAGTTATAGTCCAAAAAATATTAAAATAAGTTTAAGGCATGATGACAAAAATATGTATACGATACAAGTCAGACAGAAAAAGGCTCAGGTGTGAGGGCAATCGCATCACAATAAGTGAACAGGGTCAGAACCTTTTTAGTTTTGTGCCAAAAAATTGCTGGGCATACAAATTTGTATGAGCCACAATCCTCAGAGAAAAAGACTTTGAAAGTCAATTTTTGTGAGGCCGGTGGTGTCAAATTGGAAAATGGGCAAGGACATAAAGTCCTGGAAAACGGCAAACACGGACGTTGATCAGTGATTTTGCATCACAGATCAACACTTGGCAGCTGCAGAATGCACGAACAAGAAAAAACTGCAAAAAATTGAGTGATCAAGTACTGACAGGCCCTTGGCGGCAGAAGGGGGGCTGGGGGAAACTTTGGTTGATTAGGAAAGATCAGGAACGCTCCTTTCTTCCATTAGTAGCAGAACACAGGCAGCAACAGGCAGAAATGTGATGGCACCACAAGGCCCAGCACAGTGCACAGAGTGACCGCCCTGTACAAATCCGAAGCAACGAATTGGCAAAAATTGAAATCTAAAAATTGAAATCTAAAAATGACACAAGTATTTGGGGATTTTGTTTATTTTTGGTAGTTTTCATAACTTGCCCACAGCTTATTAGTAAACTCCATTCCTCAAAGAATTTTGGCATCATAAAGGTAAAGTTCACATTTTTCAAGATGAGTTTCCAGTCCCTTCACACAAACCACCTCCATGAGCTGCTCGCAGTGTCTATTTTAAATGGGAAGAAAAAAAGAATAGAATGTACATTCAGACATGCAAACATGTTAACAATATATTGTATAGGAAGTGTAAATTACATCGACACAGGACAATGATTGACCAAATATTGTGTAATTGCTGTTAATAACATTGACATAACTATTTTCACCTCCATAACTGTTGTTTTGTCCTTTGATCAATAATAGAATTAATACAAATGATGTCTTTCTGTTGGCAAAGGTTTATGTACCATCTTTCAGAGCAGATGTCCCAGAATCGCAAAAAAAATTATAAATTCTGCTTTCTGTAAAGCTTTTCAGCGCACCTCCCCCCACATGCTAATTTGGTTTTTGTTCACATACTAATTGGTAATGATAATGGTTCTTTTGCTTTGTTAGGTCATATTTGAGTCTGCTTTCTTACCCCATTTTCATCATGTACAACACCCTTCAAATTACCAGTTTCTGAATGGTGTTTTCTGGTACGCAGACAAACTGTGTTGCTTGACAGTTGGTTAGTAGCCAGACACAATAGACTTGCCTACACTAAGAAAGATACGTGCTGCTTGGCTTCCAGCTGGGCAGGACTCTAAGCGGCTGCCAGCTGGCAACCAGTCACATTAGAAAAGATGTTTCTTGTCTGCTGTGTTTCGGTAATTCAATTAAATGTGAGAGGAGGTAAAGTAGTGCACTAGTAAAATATTTTATACGTTTAAGGCTATGTGCCCACATTGCGGAATTGCCTGTGGATTTTTTTTGTGTGCGGATTCTACATCTCTTGGTAGAAAACGCAGGTGTGGATTTGATGCGTTTTTTTTATGCGGATTTTGTGCAGATTTCTTGCGTTTGTTACCCCTGCGGATTTCTATAATGGAATGGGTACAAAAACGCTGCAGATCTGCAAAAAAGTGACATGCTTCTTCTTTTAATCCGCAGCGCTTCCGCACAGAATTTTGCGCACCATCAGCACAGTGGTTTTTTTTTTCCTCATTGATGTACATTGTACTGTAAATCACTTGTGGATCTGCAGTGTTTCTGCACGGTAAACGCTGCGGATCCGCCGGAAATCCGCAACCTGTGCACATATTCTAAATGTGGTTGTTTCCTACAACCCGACAGTTAATTATTTTTTATAATATGAATGTCAGTTTGAAGTAGGCCTGTTATCGACAAAAATTGTTCTATTTGTAAAATATGATCAACTGAAGTTTTGTATACTCTAGGTAAGTGTTCAAATTATTTAACTGATAAATGACAGGACAGTTCAAATAACAGTAGGTGAGCAGTCGGGAGATTGGATTGTCCAAAGAGTCACACAATAGAGCATGCAAGCCAAACCGGGCCTGTAGTATAATTATTTGGCCAGTGTCTACTAGAGCTGGCTTGTGGGTAGACTGCACATGCTAATACTAAAAAAAAAATCTATAACCCACGTCCCCCTATTCTATCACATATCAATGACTCATGGTGTCACCTGTGTACCCCTACAACACTACATGTCACTCCCTTGATGAGGCAGCACCAAGAGCACTTCTGGATCCCAGTGCCTGCGACACACACACACACACACATACACACACACACATACGCACACACGCACGCACACACACACACACACACCTTCCCCCCTCTCCTTCCCATAGCCTGCTCAGTGCCACATGAACGGACTCCCTTAAGGCTCTTCCTATAGCTAAGTCTCTATTTTGAGTACCTGCTATTATACCCATTCTGCCTTGCAAAGATGTATAGCTTATTCCTCTTACATACTGTTCCACCTTCACTTGGCCTCACCACTTCATCTAGATAAATTTCTTGGGGTCAAGTTTCCAAAATGGGGTCACTTGTTGTAGGCACATCAGGGGCTCTCCATGCGACATTGTGTCCTCGCTCGATTCCAGACAATTTTGCGTACAAAAAGTCACACTGTTCCTTCCCTTCCGAGCCCTGCTGTGTGACCCAACAGTGGTTTTCTCCTACATCTGGGGTATGGGTGTACTAAGGAGAAATTGCACAACAAGTTTTGAGATCACTTTTCTCCTGTTAACCTTGTGGAAAAAAAAAAAAAGAGTATAACGTAAAAGTTTTGTGAGAAACGCATTGCTTTAATAATTCAGGTGAAGCACCAGTAAACTTTTTGAATGTGGTTTTGAGGACTTTCAGTGGTGTCACTTTTGAGTATTTTCTGTCACATGGACCCCTTAAAGTCACTTCGAATATGATTAGGTCCCTTTAAAAAAATAAAAATAAAAAGGGGGGGGGGGGGGTTTGGAAAAATGAGAAATCGCTGGTCAACTTTTAACCCTTCTAAGTTCCTAGCATAAAAAATGCTTCGAAATGTTGTGCTGATGTAAACTAGACATTTGGGAAATGGTGTTTGTGTGGCATAAAAGTGAAAACTTTGAAAATTGCTAAACTTTTGCCAAAATTCAGATTTTTTTTATTTTCGCACAAATGTATGAAAGTCAAATTAAATTTTACCACTATCATGAAGCACAACATGTCAGGAAAAAAAAAAATCTCAATCACCGGGATCCATGGAAGCGTTCCAGAGCTATTACCTCCATAAAGGGACAGTGGTCAGAATTGTAAAATTTGGTCTGGTCAGGAAGGTGAAAACAGGCTTGGGGTGAAGGGGTTAAAATGGCAACCTTTTTTTTTTTTTTGCCCCCTGGGAGAGTTGTAGTCTAAAGGAAACAATATATTGTATGGTAAAATATACACGAAAAAAACAACAAAAATCCAACGGTAGTGCAATTGTGGAACAAAAGCACAATCCTGCCGTTGCGGTTTGTTGGGGGGTGTTCGTTTCAAACAGCATGTGTGTGTTTAAAAACAATGTAGCAGCATCCTTCTAAAGGCTAGCATCATGGCTACTATACTGAGCTCTTAGTAGTTATATTGAAAATACAATATTCACCAGCAATCGTAATCAGAACCAAATATTGAAAAATTTGCTTCTCTCTATTGAAGGCCATGCCTGACGTCTGTTTGATGTTGATGCACATGTACATCACATGATGGGGAAAAGGCACAATCAGGAAATGGGTTTCCTGGAAGTCAAATTCAACATCTGCACTATGTATGCCAATCACGAACTCCTAGTTTGAGTGTATCCCACACATTGTACATGTACTAGTAAGTGATTATCATGGACCAAATCTCCATCCCAGCACTAGATCTATTACGTTGGTGGTGCTTAACCCCTTTACCCCCAAGGGTGGTTTGCACGTTAATGACCGGGCCAATTTTTACAATTCTGACCACTGTCCCTTTATGAGGTTATAACTCTGGAACGCTTCAATGGATCCTGGTGATTCTGACATTTTCTCGTGACATATTGTACTTCATGACAATGGTAAAAATTCTTTGATAGTACCTGCGTTTATTTGTGAAAAAAACGGAAATTTGGCGAAAATTATGAAAATTTCGCAATTTTCCAACTTTGAATTTTTATGCAATTAAATCACAGAGATATGTCACACAAAATACTTAATAAGTAACATTTCCCACATGTCTACTTTACATCAGCACAATTTTGGAACCAAAATTTTTTTTTTGTTAGGGAGTTATGAGGGTTAAAAGTTAACCAGCAATTTCTCATTTTTACAACACCATTTTATTTTAGGGACCACATCTCATTTGAAGTCATTTTGAGGGGTCTGTATGATAGAAAATACCCAAGTGTGACACCATTCTAAAAACTACACCCCTCAAGGTGCTCAAAACCATATTCAAGAAGTTTATTAACCCTTCTGGTGCTTCACAGGAATTTTTTGAATGTTTAAATAAAAATGAACATTTAACTTTTTTTCACAAAATTTAATTCAGCTCCAATTTGTTTTATTTTACCAAGGGTAACAGGAGAAAATGGACCCCAAACATTGTTGTACAATTTGTCCTGAGTATGCCAATACCCCACATGTGGGGGTAAACCACTGTTTGGGCGCATGGCAGAGCTCGGAAGCGAAGGAGTGCCATTTGACTTTTCAATGCAAAATTGACTGGAATTGAGATGGGACGCCATGTTTCGTTTGGAGAGCCCCTGATGTGGCTAAACATTGAAACCCCCCACAAGTGACACCATTTTGGAAAGTAGACCCCCTAAGGAACTTATCTAGAGGTGTGGTGAGCACTTTGACCCACCAAGTGCTTCACAGAAGTTTATAATGTAGAACCGTAAAAATAAAAAATCATATTTTTTCACAAAAATTATCTTTTCGCCCCCAATTTTTTATTTTCCCAAGGGTAAGAGAAGAAATTGGACCCCAAAAGTTGTTGTACAATTTGTCCTGAGTACGCTGATAGCCCATATGTGGGGGTAAACCACTGTTTGGGCGGATGGGAGAGTGTTGTGGATTTTGTTTTTGGGCTCCCTCTGGTGGTTACAGATGGTACTGGGTGACTTGTGTTCTCTGCGGTCTCTGGTGTCCACCTGTTCTATCAGGATATGGGAGTTTCCTATTTAACCTGGCTTTCTTGTCATTTCCTCGCCGGCGATCAATGTAATCAGTGTGTCTTGTTACCTCTGCTTTCCGCTTCTGTAATCTTCAGGACAAGCTAAGTTTTTTTTATTTTTCCTGTTCCACGTTTTGCTTTAGTTTTGTTTTAGTCCAGCTTGCAGTTATGTGATTCCTTTTTGCTGGTTGCTCTAGTGGGCTGATATTACTCCTCATGTTCCATGAGTTGGCACATGAGTTCAGGTAATTTGAGGATGGTTTTTTGTAGGGTTTTTCGCTGACCGCGCAGTTCACTTTTGTATCCTCTGCTATCTAGTTTTAGCGGGCCTCATTTTGCTGAATCTGTTTTCATTACTACGTATGTGCTTTCCTCTCATTTCACCGTCATTACATGTGGGGGGCTGCTATTTCTGTGGGGTGTTTCTCTGGAGGCAAGAGAGGTCTTTGTTTCTTCTAATAGGGGAAGCTAGTCCTTCGGCTGGCGCGAGACGTCTAGAATCATCGTAGGCACGTTCCCCGGCTACTGCTAGTGTTGTGAATTAGGTTCAGGATCGCGGTCAGCTCAGTTTCCATCACCCTAGAGCTTGTTCTGTTTTTTGTGTGCTTGTCCTTTTGTGATCCCCTGCCATTGGGATCATGACAGGAGAGCTCAGAAGGGAAGGAGTGCCGTTTGACCTTTCAATGCAAAATTGACAGGAATTGAGATGGGACGCCATGTTGCGTTTGAAGAGCCACTGATGTGCCTAAACATTGAAACCCCCCACAAGTGACACCATTTTGGAAAGTAGACCCCCTAAGGAACTTATCTAGAGGTGTGGTGAGCACTTTGACCCACCAAGTGCTTCACAGAAGTTTATAATGTAGAACCGTAAAAATAAAAAATCATATTTTTTCACAAAAATTATTTTTTTTTAGCCCCCAGTTTTGTATTTTCCTGAGGGTAACAGGAGAAATTGGACCCCAAAATTTGTTGCCCAATTTGTCCTGAGTGCGATGATACACCATATGTGGGGAGAACCACTGTTTGGGCACATGGGAGGGCTCAGAAGGGAAGGAGTGCTATTTGAATGCAGACTTAGATGGAATGGTCTGCAGGTGTCACATTGCGTTTGCAGAGCCCCTAATGTACCTAAACAGTAGAAACCCCCCACAAGTGACACCATTTTGGAAAGTAGACCCCCTTAGGAACTTATCTAGATGTGTGCTGAGCGCTTTGACCCACCAAGGGCTTCACAGAAGTTTATAATGGAGAGCCGTAAAAATAAAACAAAAATTTTTTCCCACAAAAATTATTTTTTAGCCCCCAGTTTTGTATTTTCCCGAGGGTAACAGGAGAAATTCGACCCCACAATTTGTTGTCCAATTTGTCCTGAGTGCGCTGATACCCCATATGTGGGGGGGAACCACTGTTTGGGCGCATGGGAGGGCTCGGAAGGGAAGGAGCTCCATTTGGAATGAGGACTTAGATGGAATGGTCTGCAGGTGTCACATTGCATTTGCAGAGCCCCTAATGTACCTAAACAGTAGAAACCTCCCACAATTGACCCCATATTGGAAACTAGACCCCCTAAGGAACTCATCTAGATGTGTTGTGATAGCTTTGAACCCCCAAGTGTTTCACTACAGTTTGTAACGCAGAGCCGTGAAAATTTAAAAAAAATCTTTCCCCCCAAAATTATTTTTTAGCCCCCAGTTTTGTATTTTCCCGAGGGTAAGAGGAGAAATTCGACCCCAAAAGTTGTTGTCCAATTTGTCCTGAGTACGCTGATACCTCGTATGTTGGGGGAAACCACCGTTTGAGCGCATGGCAGAGCTCGGAAGGGAAGGAGCGCCATTTGGAATGCAGACTTAGATGGAATGGTCTGCAGACGTCACATTGCGTTTGCAGAACCCCTAATGTACCTAAACAGTAGAAACCCCCCACGAGTGACCCCATATTGGAAACTAGACCCCCAGGGAACTAATCTAGATGTGTTGTGAGAACTTTGAACCCCCAAGTGTTTCACTACAGTTTATAACGCAGAGCCGTGAAAATAAAAAATCTTTTTTTTTCCCACAAAAAATGTTTTACCCCCGAGTTTTGTATTTTCCCAAGGGTAACAGGAGAAATTGGACCCCAAAAGTTGTTGTCCTATTTGTTCTGAGTACGCTGATACCCCATATGTTGGGGTAAACTCCTGTTTGGGCACACGGGAGAGCTCGGAAGGGAAGAAGCACTGTTTTACTTTTTCAACGCAGAATTGGCTGAAATTGAGATCGGACACCATGTCGCATTTGGAGAGCCCCTGATGTGCCTAAACAGTGGAAACCCCCCAATTATAACTGAAACCCTAATCCAAACACACCCCTAACCCTAATCCCAACAGTAACCCTAACCACACCTCTAACCCTGACACACACCTAACCCTAATCCCAACCCTATTCCCAACTGTAAATGTAATCTAAACCCTAACCGTAACTTTAGCCCCAACCCAAACTGTAGCCCTAACCCTAGCCCTAATGGGAAAATGGAAATAAATACTTTTTTTAATTTTTCCCTAACTAAGGGGGTGATGAAGGGGGGTTTGATTTACTTTTATAGCGGGTTTTTTAGCGGATTTTTATGATTGGCAGCCGTCACACACTGAAAGACGCTTTTTATTGCAAAAAATATTTTTTGCGTTACCACATTTTGAGAGCTATAATTTTTCTATATTTTGGTCCACAGTCATGTGAGGTCTTGTTTTTTGCGGGACGAGTTGACGTTTTTATTGGTAACATTTTCGGGCACGTGACATTTTTTGATCGCTTTTTATTCCAATTTTTGTGAGGCAGAATGACCAAAAACCAGCTATTCATGAATTTCTTTTGGGGGAGGCGTTTATACCGTTCCGCGTTTGGTAAAATTGATAAAGCAGTTTTATTCTTCGGGTCAGTACGATTACAGCGACACCTCATTTATATCATTTTTTTATGTTTTGGCGCTTTTATACGATAAAAACTATTTTATAGAAAAAATAATTATTTTGGCATCGCTTTATTCTCAGGACTATAACTTTTTTATTTTTATGTATGTAGTGTTTGTTTGTTTTTTTACTTTTACGCTGGTAACCAGGGTAAACATCGGGTTACTAAGCGCGGCCCTGCGCTTAGTAACCCGATGTTTACCCTGGTTACCAGGGACCTCGGGTTCGTTGGTTGCTGGAGAGCTGTCTGTGTGACAGCTCTCCAGCGACCAAACAGCGACGCTGCAGCGATCCGGATCGTTGTCGGTATCGCTGCAGCGTCGCTTAGTGTGACGGTACCTTTACTGTGGACTCATCTGGCCTCTGTTCAGCTGTTGTCTTTCTTATGTACACAAAACTGTGGTTGACCGTGCTTTTAGGCATGCCTAAACAGACTGACATTGCCCGATCATAGACCAGTCGGCGTCCAGTGTCTCCATCTGCCTCATTATAGGGAATCTTCCGCCGGGGGTTCCGTCTGAATCACGTATTTCATAGATTTACACAGATAGCCCGATGTAAGTGCTCAGCTTAGCATCGAGCTTTATTGCTATCTTTGGGAGGCAAACGTCATGACAGTATTGGGACCTGGTAAGCGCCCAAGGTCCCTAGAACTAGGGCGCCATGATCTATCCCTGTCTCCCGGATTACTCGTGAAGGTGGAGACGCCGGGTTCTCGAGCCTTGCTGTACTCCTATATCTGTCCTTACCTGGCGCCTACCCCACCCAGGGTAGTAGGAAGCTGAAGTGTATAAGAACACACCAACAAGACAAATAAGGGAAGACAGACAGGGATAAATGAGCATAGAAATCATACAAAATACACACACCAAACACAGTGGGACACAGGAGAGTTAAAGGAAGGAGAAACCAAATAGAGGAGGATGAGGATGTGCACACAGACAAACCTCCAAGCAACAATCTCCAAACATGAACGACACCTCCAATTCCAGAACCAGGCAGCAATAACGAACACTGGCAATCCCTAAGTGTCAGAGGTGAGCATATATAGCAAAAGTGAGTGGCCAACACTGAACAGCTGAGACGATCCAAGTAGGAAAACTCCAGGAGCATCAAGTGAGCAAATTAACCCTTGCGCTCTCGGCAAGAAAAAAACTGCACTGTTGAATATAATGAAGTACTTCGAACCAGTGCAGGAGTGCATAAAACCAGACACTGCGGTCTTCTAGCCCCCTCTATTGTACTACCCCCCCCCCCCCAAAGAAATTCATTAATTGCTGGTTTTTGTTCATTCTGCTGAACAAAAAGCGGAATAAAAAGTGATCAAAAAATGTCATATGCCCAAAAAGGGTACCAATAAAAACGTCAACTCGTCCTGCAAAAAACAAGACCTCACATGACTCTGTGGACCAAAATCTGGAAAAATTATAGCTCTCAAAATGTGGTAACGCAAAAACCGCAAATGAAGCTAAATATAGATCATGGACCTATATTTAGCGTCATTCTCCGGGGTTTTGCAGAAATGAGCATCCTGCATTAGCGGAACTCGTGTCTGCAAAATATTTTAACCCCTTCAGATGGATCTACATCGTTGGACGTGCCAGATCCTCGGAAGGTATGTATATTGTTGGTTTATTTTATTTTTTTAATTTACAGATCGAGGGTCTTCAGTGAGTGGATTGAGAGTAGAATAAATTAATACAACAGCCTTTGTGATTTTTTTTTCAATAAATTAATTTTTAATAATGTGGTTTTTTTTTTAACCCTTTACTAGTATTGGATTAATAATGGATAGGTGTCATAATTGACGCCTCTCCATTATTAATTAGGCTTAATGTCACCTTACAATAGCAAGGTGGCATTAACCCTTCATTACCCCATATCCCACCGCTACACGGGAATGGGAAGAGAGTGGCCAAGTGCCAGAATAGGCGCATCTTCCAGATGTGCTTGTTCTGGGGTGGCTGGGGGCAGGTGTTTTTAGCCAGGGGGGGCCAATAACCATGGACCCTCTCCAGGCTATTAATATCTGCCCTCAGTCACTGGCTTTACTACTCTGGCGGAGAAAATTGCGCGGGAGCCCACGCCAATTTTTTCTGCCATTTAACCCCTTACTTTACTAGCTAGAACGGCCAAATTTTGCATATACACTACTAACATTAGTAGTGTGGAATATGCAAAAAAAAAATGGTGATATGAGATGGTTTACTGTATGTAAACCAGGTCTCATATCATGTCTGGTTTGTGAAGGAGAAAGCAAAAGCCGGTAATTGAATTACCAGCTTTAAAGCTATCTCACGCTGCATTAAATATATATATATATATATATATATATATATATATATATATATATATATATATATATATATATATATATATATATATATATATATATATATATATATATATATATATGTGTCTCCCTGACATATATATATGTATATATACCTATTCTATGTGTATATATCTACTCTAATCTAACCTGTCATTGTGATTTTACTGTACTCTACGCTGAATTCCCGGCTTTTCTAAGGACACGGGTGCGTAAAAATCGGACAGCACTCGCATGGTGCGAGTGCTGTGCGGTTTTTTTCTCGCACCCATTGACTTGCATTGGCGAGTCTCGTCCGAGAATCGCAGCAATACGCAGCATGCTGCGATTTTTTTCTCAGCCGACAGATTTTTCTCAGTCCGATTTCGGCTGAGAAAAAAATCGCAAATGGAATGTCACCTATTGATTAACATTGGTCCGAGTGCAATCCGATTTTTTATCGGATTGCACTCGTCCGTTTTCCTCGCAAGTGGAAAGGGGCCCTTAGGGTTGTGTCAGGGTTAGGGGTGTGGTTAGGGTTATGGTTGGGATTAGGGTTTGGGGTGTGTTGGAGTTAGGGTTGGGGTTAGGGGTGTTTCGGTTACCGTTGGAATTGGGGGGTTTCCACTGTTTATGCATATCAGGGGCTCTCCAAATGCGACATGGCGTCCGATCTCAATTCCAGTTGAAAAAGTAAAACGGTGCTCCTTCCCTTCCGAGATCTTCCGTACGCCCAAACAAACCCAAAGCCCAACGTATGGGGTATCCGTGTACTCAGGACAAATTGGACAACTACTTTTGGGATCCAATTTCTCTTGTTACCCTTGGGAAAAAAAAAATTTGGGGGCTAAAAAAATCATTTTTGTGGGAAAATTTATATTTTTTATTTTCACGGCTCTGCGTTATAAACTGTAGTGAAGCACTTGGGGGTTCAAAGTTCTCACAACACATCTAGATAAGTTCCTTAGGGGGTCTACTTTCCAAAATGGTGTCACTTTTTGGAAGGGCTAGGTTCATATTAGCGTTTCTGCATGTGCAAACGCATGCAAAAGCAAGCTTACGCCTGCGCATCATCTTTCGCAAGATGCAAATAAAAACGCTGCATGTGCATGCGTTTAAATGCATTTTTGGCATGGTTTTCATTTTTTATGTGCATGGTGGAGGCGGTGACATCATTTTCTGGACATGCGCAGTCTAAAGTATGCGTACGCATGTCCTTACATACCAATGTGTTCCCATAGACAGTAATGGTTTTTTTGACGCACTCATGCCCCTGCGCATATTTGATGGATTTTTGCCGCCTCCAAAAATGCAACATGTTGCGTTCACTGTGCCTCGCCGCACACCGCAAAAATGACGCATGCGTATACAAAAGCGCACATGTTAAAGATATGTATGGCGCATGCAGATCTATGCGGATCAAATGCTGTGCACAAAAGACGAAAATATGAAATCCGCCTAAGAAAGATGATGTTCACGGTGCCATCGAAGGAATAAAATAATCCATTCTATCCATAAACCGAGAGATGGTGAGGTAACACTTAGCTAATTTAATTGAATTTAAATATCCTGGTGCAGATTAAATACATCCTATGGTACTGAAAGTGTTAGCAGAGACAATTGCAGAACCACTAGCCAAAATCTTGGAAAACAGGAGAAGTCCCAGAAGATTGGACAAATATTGTCCCTATTTTCAAAAAAATAGGAAAGATAGAGCCAGGAAATTATAGGCCAGTGAGCATTACTTGTATACCAGGAAAGATTAAGATTTTAACAAATTATTAAACAGCATGTATGTAATTACTTGTGTAAGAATACAGTAATTAACCATAGCCAGCATGGGTTTGTAGCAAACAAGTCATGCCAGACTAAGGCTACGTTCAGACTAGCGTTGTGCGCCGCTGCGTCGGCGACGCAACGCACGACGCACGCAAAAACGCTGCGTTTTGCGACGCGTGCGTCGTTTTTTGCCGAAAATCGGACGCAAGAAAAATGCAACTTGTTGCGTTTTCTTGGTCCGACGCTTGCGGCAAAAAAGACGCATGCGTTGCAAAGCGCAACAAACGCATGCGTCCCCCATGTTAAACATAGGGGCGCATGACGCGTGCGTCGCCGCTGCGTCGCCCGACACACACTAGCACAACGCTAGTCTGAATGTAGCCTAAGCGAATTTCCTTCGATGATGGAATCACTGACTTGGCGGATGAGGGAAATACGGTAGATATAGTATATCTCGACTTCAGCAAAATAATTAATAAAGTATCTCATGCTATCCTTATTGAAAAAATGACCAAGTATGGGATTGACAAGGCTAATAACTTGATAACTGGCTCAGTGATTGTACTCAGAGTGGTAATAAATGGTTGCACATCCAACTGGAAAAGTGTTTCAAATGGGGTACCACAAGGTTCTGTCCTGGCCCTAGTGTTGTTCAACATTTTTATAAATGTTCTAGATAAGGGAACTGAAGGTAAACTGATCAAATTTGCAGATGATGCAAAGCTAGGAGAGATAGCTAACATTAGAAAAGAAAGAGAAAAGCTTGAACAATAGACAGCGATGAATAGATTGGCATTTAACAGAGAAATGCAAGATTCTGCATCTGGGCAAGAAAAATGAAAATTACATCTATAGAATGGGAGAAATAGAACTAAGCAACACCACGTGTGAAAAAGACTTGGGTGTACCGCACCATTGCAGTGCTGGGGTCCTGGGTTGAAATTCCACCAAGGACAACATCTGCAAGGAGCTTATATGTTCTCCTTGTGTTTGCAAGGATTTCCTCCGGGTAGGCTGGTCTCCTCCCACATTCCAAAGACATACTGATAGGGATTCTAGATTGTGAGCCCCAATGGGGACAGTGCCAATAATGTTTGTAAAGCGCTGTGGAATTAATGGCGCTATATAAAAAGAATAAAGTAAATAAATACTAGTAGATCACAGACTGCACATGAGTCATCAATGTGATGCAGTAGCAAAAAAAAGGCAAACACAGTTCTACGATGTATTAAGAGAAGCATAGAATCTAGATCACATGAAGTAATACTTCCCCTCTACAAAAAAAATCTAAAAAGTAAACCAGCTGGAGTAAAACTAGGAAAAAATATCCAGTTTCATCAAAGTGTTTACATCAGAAATCTGGAATAAAATTCTTCAAAATAATGTGAATTTTTGTGCAATGCAAGATTGTGCGACTTTGCAGTATTCATGGTAGCTCTGCCAACATGCACAGATCTGGAGTGAAAAGTGGCGACACTGACTTGGCTAAGTTATGATGAGTTGTGGTGTATCTTATGTCACAAATCTAACTCCAGTCCAAAAGGAAACATGCCCACTCATCAAGATTGGCATGAATAATGCTGGTATTGATGAACCAAGGCCAAAGTGTCTAAAGATGTGCCCTGACTGAAGCAGCGTGCCAAAACGCGCGTTGGGGAGGACGCCATCCAGGAGAGCGAGATCCATACCACCTGTGTAAGCGGCATTATTTTTTTCCACTTTTGGTTTGACTTTCATATACGATATTTGATCTCTTCTCTGTTTTACAGCACTCTTGCTGTTTCATTGTGCCTGCACTGCATACTATCCTTAACATTGCTCTTATCCACGCCATGGATTCATGTTAATATCCTCCGGTACTTTGCCTCACTAGAGATATTTATTTGCACTTAAGCACTTTATCAACATGACATCCATTCCACATAACTTCTTGAGTCCACTTTATTGTTTATAACCTTTACATTGTTACTGGCACTTTGTAATTGGCCGGTTTACAACTTATCGTTTATGGCCATTTCTCATCTGGGTGTGCTGCCTTGTTTTTAATGAACTTTTTGTGTACATTGATTTGGTTTTCCCATTGTAACCTGTATACTGTTAATAAATATTATTTTTTTTTACCGCACTTTGATTGGACTTCATGGTCGGCCCTTCTCTTCCGCATTTTGTTTCTCTGTGATACTCCGACTGTCCTATGCTAATGATATATAGTCCAGCTTCACGTTTGCAGGGACATTACTTTTAGTCACATGGTACTTTGATTATTATTATTACACATTGGTACTCTGCTACTGTGAGCATTCCTTTGTTCTGTTTCCTTTGTTTTATACAAAATGTGTCAACTAGCATGACCCACTGTGATGAATTGGTGCATTTTCAGGTACCAGTCTCCGTTTACGATCGGATTAGTAAATCTGCCCCAGTGTCTCCTGTTCTTACCCAGTTTTTCATTTGTTTTCATATGCACTTTCTTTAAAGGGACACTGTCACCTGAATTTGGAGGGAACAATCTTTAGCCATGGAGGCGGGGTTTTTGGGTGTTTGATTTACCCTTTCCTTACCCGCTGGCTGCAATATTGGATTGAAGTTCATTCTCTGTCCTCCATAGTACATGCCTGCACAAGGCAAGATTGCGTGGCTGGAACTCCACCCCCACCTCCCCGCACCTTACAATGGGGCAGCGGATGCGCCGGAAAAATGCATCCGCTGCACCCATTGTGCAATGCAGCAAACGCTAGCGTCGGAATCTCTCCCCGACGCATTGCGACGGGGAGATTCCGACGCTAGTGTGAAAGAAGCCAAAGGCTTGGCGCACATTTATCATGCCATCTGTGCTGAGCGCTTACACCGGGGTTTCCGTGTAAATCTCTGAAATACGTGAATCAGACAGAACTTCCGGCAGAAGATTCCTTATAATGAGGCAGATGGAGGCACTGTGGACGCCATCTGACCTGTGATCTGGCGGTGTCTGTCTTTTTAGGACTGCATAAAAGCGCCGTCGGCCACAGTTTTGTGCACGTCTGAAAAGGACCCCGCTAAACAGAGGCCAGACAGAGTCCAGAGTAACTCTGCTGCCTCATTATAGTGAATGGATCCCTCAGGGGTTTCATCTGAATCACGTCACTCAGAGATTTAGATGGAAACCCCAAAGTAAGTGCTCAACATAGAGCACCAGATAAATGTGATCCCAAGCGTTATGTAAAATGTTCCCAATAAAAGCTTAAACTCAATCCACAAAAAAAAGCAAGCCTAACGTCTGTCATCTGTTAACGGAAATATAAGAGGCTTCCACGTTACTTTTACCACAAAGGCTCTGGAAAACCAAAATGGCTCCTCACCCGCCAAAAGATATTCAGCAAATTCTGCGCTCCCAAATCCAAATGCCCCCTCCCTTCTGAGCCCTACAATGTACAGTCCCCACAGAGCCCACCTAACTTACTGGTGCATGCCTCCAGAAGCACAGGTTGGGCATAACATACTGGTCACTACAACAGCAGTTTGCAACTTTCACTCGACAACATTTATTGCTGCTTGTTCCTGGAAAATACCTAATGGAATCAAAATAGTCACTACACTTGTAGATAAATTCCCAAGGGGTGTAGTTTCCCAATTGAGGGAGATTCTGCTTTTCTAGAAATTAGGGGCTCTGTATATGGAGTCCGCAAACTGTTCTAGGAAAATCTGCGCTCCAGGAAGCAAATAGTGCTCCATTCCTCCTGAGTCTCTCCGTATGGTTAAGTAGTACTGTACAGCCACATACAGTGGATATGGAAAATACCCCTTTAAATTTTTCACAGTTTCATTGCAGCCATTTGGTAAATTCAAAAAAGTTAATTTTTTGCTCATTTATGTACACTCTGCACCCCATCTTGACTGAAAAAAACAGATGTAGAAATTTCTGCTTATTTATTAAAAAAGAAAAACTGAAATATCACATGGTCATAAGTGGTCGGATCCTTTGCTCAGACACTCATATTTAAGTCACATGCTGTCCATTTCCTTGTAATCCTCCTTGAGATGGTTCTACTCCTTCATTGGAGTCCAGTTGTGTTTAAGTAAACTGATAGGACTTAATTTGGAAAGGCACACACCTGTCTATATAAGACCTCACAGCTCATAGTGCATGTCAGACCAAATGAGAATCAAAGAAACTGGCCAAGGAGCTCGGAGACAGAATTGTGGCAAGTCACAGATCTGGCCAAAGTTACAAAAGAATTTCTGCAGGACTCAAGGTTCCTAAGAGCACAGTGGCCTCCATAATCTTTAAATGGAAGAAGTTTGGGACCACCAGAAGTCTTCCTAGACCTGCCGGTCAGCCAAACTGAGCAATCCTGGGAGAAGAGCCTTGGTGAGAGAGGTAAAGAAGAACCCCAAGATCACTGTGGCTGAGCTCCATAGATGCAGTAGGGATATAATAGAAAGTTCCACAAAGTCAACTATCACTGCAGCCCTCCACCAGTTGGGCCTTTATGGCAGAGTGGCCCGACGCAAGCCTGTCCTTAGTGCAAGACATATGAAAGCCCGCATAGTTTGCTAAAAAACACAGGAAGGACACCCAGACTATGGGAAATAAGATTCTCTGGTCTGATGAGATGAAGACAGACCTTTTTGATGATAATTCTAAGAGATATGTGTGGAGAAACCAGGCACTGCTCATCACCTGCCCAATACAAATCCCAACAGTGAAACATGCTATAGCATCATGCTATGGGGGTGTTTTTCAGCTGCAGGGACAGGACGACTGGTTGCCATTGAAGGAAACATGAATGCAGCCAAGTACAGAGATATCCTGGATGAAAACCTCTTCCAGAGTTCTCTGGACCTCAGATTTTGCCGAAGGTTCACCTTCCAACAAGACACTGACCCTAAGCACACAGCTAAAATAACAAAGGAGTGGATTCAGAACAACTCTGTGACCATTATCGACTGGCCCAGCCAGAGCCCTGACCTAAACCCAATTGAGTATCTCTGGAGAGACCTGAAAATGACTGTCCACCAATGTTCACCATCCAACCTGACGGAACTGGAGAGGATCTGCAAAGAAGAATGGCAGAGGATCCCCAAATCCAGGTGTGAAAAACTTGTTGCATCACTCACAAAAAGATTCATGGCTGTACTAGCGCGAAAGGGTGCTTCTACTCAAAACTGGGCAAAGGGTATGAATGCTTATGACCAAGGCTCTCATTGCCTTCTGAGCTTTGCACTGTGCCTGAAAAATATTTACCGATAACATGTAGGGTATTGGTGCACTCAAGAAAAAAATGGACCTGAGATTGTTGTAAAAAGCCCCTAAAAAATAAAAAAAAAATTGGGGCCAAAACAACATTTTAGTGGTAAAAATGTAATGTATTCTTTCTTTACCACTCGGTATAAAACTCTGTGAGGCACGTGTGGTGTTAATATGATCACTGCACCCCCAGATGAATTCATTGGGGAGTGTAGTTTGTAAAATTAATTCACATATAGGGTTTTTTTGTTCCTCTGGCACCTAAGGGGCTTTGCCAATGTGACATATGGGGTATCGGCGTACTCAAGAGAAATTGCACAACAAATTATATGGTGCAACTTCTGTTACACTTATGAAAATCAAAAATTTGTGGCAAAAATAACATTTTTATGAGGAAAATGTGATGACCCATTCCTTGAGGGATCTAGTTTCCAAAATGGAGTCACTTGTGAGGGGTTTGCACTGTTTAGGCACATCAGGGGCTCTCCAAATGGGACATGATGTTCGCTAATGATTCCAGAAAATTTTACATTCAAAAAGTCAAATGACGCTCCTTCTCTTCCAAGCCCTGCTGTGCACCCAAACAGTCGTTTTCTCCCTCATATTGTATTCAGGAGAAATTGTACAACAAATTGTATGGTGTAATTTGTCCTTCTACCCTTATGAAAATGCAATATTTTGTGCTAAAAACATATTTGAGGGGAAAATTTGCTTTTTTATTTTTACAGCTAAACGTTATAAACTTTTGTGAGGCACCTGAGGGTTCAATGTGCTCACTGAACATCAAGATCTCTTTGCTGAGGTGTCTAGTTTCCAAAATGGTGTCTTGTGGGCAATTTTCACTGTTTCGGTCCATCAGAGGCTCTCCAAATGCGACATGGCATCCTCCAATTGTTCCAGCAAATTTTGCATTCAAAAAGTCAAATTGCGCTCCTTCTCTTCCAAGCTCTGTCGTGCACCCAAACAGTGGTTTTCTCCCTTATATGGAGCATCAGCATGCTCAAAAGAAATTGCACAACAAATTATATGGTGCAATTTCTTCTGTTACCCATATGAAAATACAATATTTAGTGGTAAAAATATTTGTGGGGAAGATTTGATTTTTTTTTTATTTTTACGGCTCAACGTTGTAAACGTCTGTGAAGCACCTGAGGGTTCAATGTGCTCACCACACATCTACATAAGTTCCCTGAGGGGGGGCTAGTTTCCAAAATTGTGTCTCTTGTGGGGAATTTTCACTGTTTAAGTACATCAGAGGCTCTCCAAAACGTGACATGACGTCTGCCAATTGTTCCAGCAAATTAGCATTCAAAAAGTCAAATGGTGCTCCTTCCCTTCTGAGCTCTGCCGTGCACCCAAACAGTTTTCTCCCTCATATCAGGTATCTGCATGCTCAGGAGAAATTACACAACAAATTTTGGGGTCCATTTTTTCTTGCTACACTTGTCAAATTAAATAAAAATTGGATCTGAAGTAAATTTTGTGTGAAAAAAAGTTAAATGTTCATTTTTACCCCACATTCCAAAAATTCCTGTGAAGCACCTGAAGGGTTAATAAACTTCTTGAATGTGGTTTTGAGCACCTTTAAGTGTTCAATTTTTAGAATGGTGTCACTTTTGGGTATGTTCTATCATATAAACCCCTCAAAGTGACTTCAAGTGTGATGTGGCCCCTAAAAAAAAAAAAATAAAAAAATGGTGTTGGGAAAATGAGAAATCGCTGGTCAACTTGTAACCTTTAGAACTTCCTGGAAAAAAAAATTGGGTTCCAAAATTGTGCTGATGTAAAGTAGACATGTGGGAAATGTTAAGGTACACATTAAGCGACGCTGCAGCGATACCGACAACGATCCGGATCGCTGCAGCGTCGCTGTTTGGTCGCTGGAGAGCTGTCACACAGACCGCTCTCCAGCGACCAACTATGCCGGTAACCAGGGTAAACATCGGGTAACTAAGCGCAGGGCCGCGCTTAGTAACCCGATGTTTACCCTGGTTACCATCCTAAAAGTAAAAAAAACAAACACTACATACTTACCTACAGCCGTCTGTCCTCCAGCGCTGTGCTCTGCACTCCTCCTGTACTGTCTGTGTGAGCACAGCGGCCGGAAAGCAGAGCGGTGACGTCACCGCTCTGCTTTCCGGCTGACCGACGCTCACACAGACAGTACAGGAGGAGTGCAGAGCACAGCACTGGAGGACAGACGGCTGTAGGTAAGTATGTATTGTTTGTTTTTTTTTACTTTTAGGATGGTAACCAGGGTAAACATCGGGTTACTGAGCGCGGCCCTGCGCTTAGTTACCCGATGTTTACCCTGGTTACCAGTGAAGACATCGCTGGATCGGTGTCACACACGCCGATCCAGCGATGTCAGGAGGAGTCCAGCGACGAAATAAAGTTCTGGACTTTATTCAGCGACCAACGATCTCCCAGCAGGGGCCTGATCGTTGGTCGCTGTCACACATAACGATTTCATTAACGATATCGTTGCTACGTCACAAATAGCAACGATATCGTTAACAATATCGTTATGTGTGAAGGTACCTTAATGGTCATCATGTAGCCGCATGATTTGGACCTTCTACAGTGGTAGTTTTGTATAGTATGCTTTTGAACATACAGTACAGACCAAAAGTTTGGACACACCGTCTCCTTTAAAGATGTTTCTGTATTTTCATGACTCTGAAAATTGTACATTCACACTGAAGGCATCAAAACTATGAATTAACACATGTGGAATTATATACTTAACAAAAAAGTGTGAAACAACTGAAATTGTCTTATATTCTAGGTTCTTGAAAGTAGCCACCTTTTGCTTTGATGACTGCTTTGCACACTCTTGGCATTCTCTTGAATTGCACAAAAATCTAGTTAATTTTCAAGTGTTTTATTCCAGTTTTCCAGAGTAAACACTTATGAATCAAAGCCCAAACTTATTCACTCTCTAGCCACCAACCTCTCCACTGCAGCTTGTAGCTCGCAATGTGCGATCTCTGCACCAGGGAGGGGGGACACTGAGGAGCTGCCAATCTTGCTAGCTGAGTGGAGACTGAGTTTACACATTTAAGGCCACATACACACATTCAGTTTTTGGTCAGAATTTTACATCAGTATCTGTAAGCAGAAATCAGGAGTGGAACAATGAGTGAAAATTATAATAGAAACACATCACCACTTCTGCATTCATCACCCATATTGGCTTACAAATACTGAGGCAAAATACTGACCAAATACTGGATGTGTGCACGTGGCTTAAAAGGGATTATACAGCCATTCTGACATGGGTTTTCATAGCAAGTACACCAGCCTCATCAAGTCTTTGAAAACTATTCAGGTCCTTTTTAAGTTACTCATTTATTCCAGCCATTTATGAGAATTCTAGTGGCAAATATTCTACTTGAGATGAATAAATATACAGTGAGTTGGTTAAACATTTCCTTGATTCTTCAGTGGTGACAAGGTCCAACACCAAGCGATGAACACTATTGAATGCAATAATGCCATGCAGTGTCTGTCTTAATGAAACGTGTTATATTCAATATCTGTTATATCCTTTTGGTAGTAAACATTTGCAATTCTAGATGTACGCGCATTGTTATGTTCTAACATTTTTTTGCTGTACTTTTCCTAATAATCTCTTCAATCCAGGTCCATGGGATGGTTGTCTCACAGAGCTGGAAATTGCTTAGCATGCTTGATCAGTTACTTTAATAACTGTAATAGAAGTGAATGTAGAGAGCCAGCCATGTGCAGATACCTCTCCATTTCCAGCACTGTTAGGTGGGACTAACCATAAAATCTGGATTGAAGCAAATATTAGGAACAGTACAGCAGAAATTGTTAGTACAGAACAATGCTTGTAATGGGAGTATAGAACAAATTGCAAAGCACCAGAGACGTCTGAGGACTAACCTCCCCAGATCAGATCCCACGCTAAGGGAATGGTTGCCAACTGAATTCTTCTTTTCTGGTCAACTGATACAAATAGTGATATGTCTGCAGCCCATAAGACTGATATGAAAAATGACAACAGCTGAAATGAGAATTACAATAAAAATCAGCACAAACCTCTCCTGCCTAAAGAAGTCACAGGAAAAACTGGCCCACATTTTAGGGACTGTGCAGCAATTTAAGGATAGTTGGTAAACCTTGGTGGAGGTTATGTGCTCCTCACATTGCCACAAGCATGGTCAGCGTTAGGTGAGGGGGGCAAACTGGGAAAATGCCCAGGGCCTCCACACATAAAGGGGGCACCCTGCTTCTGCAGTCCCTTTATGAAGTGCACAGAGGGTGTACAGCATTCCTTACAGTAAATGTTGTACATCCTCTGTAATCCCGGCACACATCTCTCTCCCTCTATCTTGGGGTTCTGTGGACCCTTTCAATTGCTCCCTAAATTAGTATGGCTGGGTTTCCCTCACAACAAATAGATTTTGATAATTTGTCAGCAGAAGCAATACAAGTGTTCACAAAATCGGGGACCTCTGATTACCCTACATTTATCCCTGTAGCTTTTCAGAATCTGCTTAATCTTTAAAACACATACACGATCCTGGTGGGAAGTTGCTTAGTTATTATTATAGCGCCATTTATTCCATGGCGCTTTACATGTGAGGAGGGGTATAAATAATAAAAACAAGTACAATAATCTTAAACAATACAGGTCACAACTGGTACAGGAGCAGAGAGGACCCTGCCCGCGAGGGCTCACAATCTACAAGGGATGGGTGAGGATACAGTAGATGAGGGTAGAGCTGGTCGTGCGGTTTGGTCTATCGGGGGTTACTGCAGGTTGTAGGCTTGTCGGAAGAGGTAGGTCTTCGGGTTCTTTTTAAGGTTTCGATGGTAGGCGAGATTCTGATATGTTGTGGTAGAGAGTTCCAGAGCAGGGGTGATGCGCGAGAGAGAAATCTTGTACGCGATTGTGGGAAGAGGAGATAAGAGGCGAGTAGAGAAGGAGATCTTGTGAGGATCGGAGGTTGCGTGCTAATCTCCCTCGATCTGGGGCTCCACGCAAAATCCCACCCCGTGGGGTCAGAATGATCACAAGAACGGTGAGCAAAAATCCCAGAACCACGCGGGGGGGACCTAGTGAATGAACTGCAGACAGCTGGGACCAATGTAACAAGGCCTACCATAAGTAACACACTACGCCACCATGGACTCAGATCCTGCAGTGCCAGACGTGTCCCACTGCTTAAGCCAGTACATGTCCGGGCCCATCTGAAGTTTGCTAGAGAGCATTTGGATGATCCAGAGGAGTTTTGGGAGAATGTCCTATGGTCTGATGAAACCAAACTGGAACTGTTTGGTAGAAACACAACTTGTCGTGTTTGGAGGAAAAAGAATACTGAGTTGCATCCATCAAACACCATACCTACTGTAAAGCATGGTGGTGGAAACATCATGCTTTGGGGCTGTTTCTCTGCAAAGGGGCCAGGAGGACTGATCCGGGTACATGAAAGAATGAATGGGGCCATGTATCGTGAGATTTTGAGTGCAAACCTCCTTCCATCAGCAAGGGCATTGAAGATGAAACGTGGCTGGGTCTTTCAACATGACAATGATCCAAAGCACACCACTAGGGCAACGAAGGAGTGGCTTCGTAAGAAGCATTTCAAGATCCTGGAGTGGCCTAGCCAGTCTCCAGATCTCAACCCTATAGAAAACCTTTGGAGGGAGTTGAAAGTCCGTGTTGCCAAGCGAAAAGCCAAAAACATCACTGCTCTAGAGGAGATCTGCATGGAGGAATGGGCCAACATACCAACAACAGTGTGTGGCAACCTTGTGAAGACTTACAGAAAACGTTTGACCTCTGTCATTGCCAACAAAGGATATATTACAAAGTATTGAGATTAAATTTTGTTTCTGACCAAATACTTATTTTCCACCATAATATGCAAATAAAATGTTAAAAAAACAGACAATGTGATTTTCTGGATTTTTTTTTCTCAGTTTGTCTCCCATAGTTGAGGTCTACCTATGATGTAAATTACAGACGCCTCTCATCTTTTTAAGTGGTGGAACTTGCACTATTGCTGACTGACTAAATACTTTTTTGCCCCACTGTACCTGTGTGTCATCTCCTCCTTTATATAGCATATATCTGTGTGTCATCTCCTCCTGTATTAGACCTCGTTCACATGTGTTTTGCTCAGTATTTTTACCTCCGTATTTGTAAGCTAAATTGGCAGCCTCATAAATCCTTAGCCAACGGGAAGCCCTCCCCCCTGGCAGTATATATTAGCTCACACATACACATAATAGACAGGTCATGTGACTGACAGCTGCCGTATTTCCTATATGGTACAGTTGTTGCTCTTGTAGTTTGTCTGCTTATTAATCAGATTTTAATTTTTGAAGGATAATACCAGACTTGTGTGTGTTTTAGGGCGAGTTTCATGTGTCAAGTTGTGTGTGTTGAGTTTTGTGTGGCGACATGCGTGTAGTAACTTTTTGTGTCGTGTTGCATGTGACAGGTTAGTGTAGCAAATTGTGTGCAGCGAGTTTTGCGCGTGGCGAGTTGTGTGGTGCGTTTTGAGTATGTGCAAGTTTTGTGTGAGGCAACTTTTGCATGTGTTGCAACTTTTGTGCATGTGGCAATTTTTCCGCGTGTGCAAATTTTGCGTGTGGCAAGTTTTGCGTGAGCCTAGTTTTGCATGTGGCGAGTTTTGCGCGTGGCGAGTTTTGAGCGGCGACTTTTGTGTTGCGACTTTTATGTGGCGAGGTTGGTGTATGTGTGGTGAAATGTGTGCTGAGGGTGATATGTGTTCAAGCAGGTGGTAGTGTGTGGCGCATTTTGTGTGTGTGTGTTCATATCCCCGTGTGTGGTGAGTATCCCATGTCGGGGCCCCACCTTAGCAACTGCACGGTATATACTCTTTGGCGCTATCGCTCTCATTCTTTAAGTCCCCCTTGTTCACATCTGGCAGCTGTCAATTTGCCTCCAACACTTTTCCTTTCACTTTTTCCCCATTATGTAGATAGGGGCAAAATTGTTTGGTGAATTGGAACGCGCGGGGTTAAAATTTTGCCTCACAACATAGCCTATGACGCTCTCAGGGTCCAGACCTGTGACTGTGCAAAATTTTGTAGCTGTAGCTGCGACGGTGCAGATGCCAATCCCGGACATACACACATACAGCTTTATATATTAGATATACTAAATACACTGTATGTAAACTACAAAATGTATCAGTTTCCGATAATATGTTTATAGCCAGCCTGGATGTAGAAATGCATTATATCAGCATTAAACATGATATCGGCATACAGGCTGTTGAATTTTTCTTAAAATCATGTGGTTCTCATCACCGTGAACACAATTTCTATGTTCTTACACATTTGTTTTTGAGCAAAATTTATTTTTGTTTTTTGTTCAAGAGATGAAGATTTTTTGGAGGAATGTTCTGTTCTCTATAAAAGGTTTAAAGATAAGGGCTCTCTTTGAAAACCCCTTAAATAAAGCTTTTCACTGTGCGATATATATACCCAGAGAATCCGGCTTCTGCAAGTTAAAAAAAAACCCTGGCTACAGAATAAAGATGTACAATTGATATGATGCATTGGTACATCTATGATCAAGGTGCATTTGAGGTTAAAAAGATATTGACCGAACACTATTAGGTCGGATAAGGACTTGTGTGACCCAATTTCCTACCATGATATTTTGAAGAGGACCCAATTTGAAGAATATGCCAATTCCAATTAATTTTTCATAAGTGATTGAACCAAGTAATAACTGGTATGATTTAAGTGCGGACATTGCAAGGCGTATACAGTAGTTATATTTCTACAGTAAAACAATTCTAAAACCCAAAACCGCCAGAAAAACATATGTTATTAAACATTTTGCAAACTGCACCACCTCAGGTATAGTTTATGCAGCTAGATGTTCTTGTCCCCTTCTGTATGTTGGCAAAACTAGTCAATAATTTAGAATACGTGTATTACAGCAGATCGGGGCTATAAGAAATAGTTATGACACTCAAGTGTCACGACACATGAGATTCTGTCATAATTTGGACTCTCTAGCTGTATAATTTTGTGGTATTCAAAAAATAACCTTAAACAGAGAAAAGGCAATCTTGATCAACTACTATTGAAAGAGGAAGCAAGTTGGATATGTCATCTTGGTACCTTAAGTGCTTTAACTGACACTCTAATGCTATGTCTTGCCTTTAGAATATATACTATATGTACTTTGAGTCATTAACCTATGTTAAAATGATGTGTGAATATATTATAGGGGTACTATACCTTATCTTATGTTTGTGCAGGTTTTTGAACCAATGAGAATATGTTGGTCACCTAAAGTTCTGCTATTGTGCAAAAAAAAGCTATCACGAGATTACTGCGACAGAGAGGAGCCGAAGACTGCAGCGTCTGACTTCTCCTACTCCTGATCTGATTAGAAGCACTTCATCTTCATATTAAAGATGAACTTAAAGATTAAACTTCTGTCCCTTACTTCATCCTTTGGACTTACTCAGTGGTACTCCGCAGCCAACCACACAGACGTACATACATTAGACCTGGTATTCACCCGTCTATGCTCTCTATCTAACTTCACCTCCTCCCCTCTCCCTCTATCCGACCACCATCTGATCACCTTCTCATCCCGGTCCTCCTCACCGGTCACCCATGTCCAGCAACATGCGCACCCCCGCAGAAACCTTGCACACCTAGACACCCACACACTCTCTGACTCCATCCTACCACTGGCATCCATATCCTCACTCCACGACACAGACAGTGCCGCCGCTTTCTACAATGCCACTCTCGCATCAGCTATTGCCATGTTCGCCCCTCTCGTCCATGGCAGAGTGTGACATATCAATAGACAACCTTGGCACAATAACACCACTAAAAAGCTCCGGCAAGTGTCCAGGGTTGCAGAGCGACGTTGGAAGAAAATACACTCGCAAGATGACTTCACTGTATTCAAACAAGCAACACTCGCTTTTAAATCTGCTCTCACCTCTGCTAAACAGGCCTACTTCACAACCATCGTATGTTCCCTATCCTACAACCCCAAACAGTTATTCAAAACCTTTAACTCCCTCCTCCGCCCCCCACTGCCCCTCCAACCTCCCTCATCTCTGCCGAGGACTTTGCCACACACTTTAAAAATAAGATCGACCAGACAAGGCAAGCCTACATTGGTCTGGTATACAAAGAGGTTATGGTGGTTGAACAATGTCCAAACCCCATAACTTCCCTATCCAACATCACTGAAGGGGGGCTTAATTGTCTCCTCTCCAAATCGCACCTCCTCCCCAACCTCACCACCACACTTATCCCATCCCTAACCCACCCCTTCAACCTATCACTAACTTCTGGCACCTTCCCTTCTGCTTTCAAACATGCCACAATCATGCCTATCCTTAAAAAGCCAACCCTCGATCCAACTGCTATGTCCAGCTATCGCCCAATATCGCTGCTCCCATTCGCTTCCAAACTCCTGGAGCAGCACATCCACTCTGAACTTTCCTCCCACCTCTTATCTTACTTGCTCTGTGACAATCTACAATCTGGTGTCCGCCCCCATCACTCAAATGAGACAGCCCTGACCAAAATCACTAACGACCTACTTACCGCCAAAGCTAATGGACAATACTCTGTACTCCTCCTTCTAGACCTGTCCTCTGCTTTCGACACAGTTGACCACTGCCTCCTACTCCAGATCCTCTCCTCCTTTGGCATCAAAGACCTCGCCCTATCCTGGATCTCCTCGTACCTTTCCAATCGCACATTCAGCGTCTCCCACACTACCTCCTCATCCCACCCGCTCTCTGCTGGAGTCCCCCAAGGCTCTGTTCTAGGACTCCTATTCTTCTCAATCTATACACTTGGCCTGGGACAACTCAAAGTCCCATGGATTCCAGTACCACCTCTATGCTGATGACACTCAGATCTACCTCTCTGGCCCAGATGTCACCGCTCTGCTGTCCAGAATCCCAGAGTGTCTATCAGCCATATTCTCCTCCTTCTCTCGCTTCCTCAAACTGAATGTGGACAAATCTGAACACATCATCTTTCCTCCATCCCATAGATCTTCCTTACCTGACCTATCTATCACAATCAATGACATCATGCTTTCCCCTGTACCGGAAGTCCGCTGCCTCGGTGTAACCTTTGACTCTGCCCTGTCCTTCAAACTGCACATCCAAGCTCTGTCAACCTCCTGACGACTCCAGCTCAAAAATATCTCCAGAATCCGAAAAAAAGTAGTAATAGAGACCGCGCATAAGGGAGTACAATAGAACAAAGATAAATATGCGATACCGCAGCACTTAATGGTATATAATAGAACTAAAAGGTCCCTTAGTTACTGTGGACCAATACAATCAACAAACAGCGATCCATAAAGAGGCCCGGGCAAAATCACTAAAACCAAAATAAAACCTAAAATATGTATACATATATAGTAACACAAAAAAGATGGGCTATGTCACTCGGCATATATGGTAATCGTACCTGTAACTCCTGGGTAACCGCGTAAAGGAGCTGTGCCGAGCAATGTGGCTGTATAATAGGCTGGAATAAGGGCGCCCACGTGCCAGGTGCAGAGCTGCGCGTGGCGCTGCCAAGAAGAATGACCGGCGCCAATTGTAGGGATGCGGTGGAAAGTCCACAGATTCCCGGAACGGAGCTGCACGGTTTTATTTTGGTTTTAGTGATTTTGCCCGGGTCTCTTTATGGATCGCTGTTGATTGTATTGGTCCACAGTAACTAAGGGACCTTTTAGTTCTATTATATACCATTAAGTGCCGCGGTATCGCATATTTATCTTTGTTCTATTGTACTCCCTTATGCGCGGTCTCTATTACTACTTTTTTTCCTATCCTTCGTTTAAGGTACCTTCACACATAACGATATCGTTAACGATATCGTTAACGATATCGTTGCTTTTTGTGACGTAGCAACGATATCGTTAATGAAATCGTTGTGTGACAGCGACCAACGATCAGGCCCCTGCTGGGAGATCGTTGGTCGCTGAATAAAGTCCAGAACTTTATTTCGTCGCTGGATCTCCCGTGGACATCGCTGGATCGGCGTGTGTGACACCGATCCAGCGATGTCTTCACTGGTAACCAGGGTAAACATCGGGTAACTAAGCGCAGGGCCGCGCTTAGTAACCCGATGTTTACCCTGGTTACCATCCTAAAAGTAAAAAAAAACAAACAGTACATACTTACCTAACGCTGTCTGTCCCCGGCGCTGTGCTCTGCACTCCTCCTGTACTGGCTGTGAGCGTCGGTCAGCCGAAAAGCAGAGCGGTGACGTCACCGCTCTGCTTTCCGGCCGCTGTGCTCACACAGACAGTACAGGAGGAGTGCAGAGCACAGCGCTGGAGGACAGACAGCGGTAGGTAAGTATGTACTGTTTGTTTTTTTTTACTTTTAGGATGGTAACCAGGGTAAACATCGGGTTACTAAGCGCGGCCCTGCGCTTAGTTACCCGATGTTTACCCTGGTTACCGGCATCGTTGGTCGCTGGAGAGCTGTCTGTGTGACAGCTCTCCAGCGACCAAACAGCGATCCGGATCGTTGTCGGTATCGCTGTAGCGTCGCTTAATGTGAAGGGGCCTTTACACCAGGAGTGGCATTTCCCTGGTTTTGAGTCCAGCTGCAAAGGGTTTTTACTTTGAGGTTGAGTAAGCGCTAGTGTGTTTAGTATCATATTTCCAGAATTCGTCCTTTTTTCAACTGTCAATCTACTAAAATGCTTGTGCATGCCCTCGTCATCTCCCGCCTTGACTACTGCAACATCCTTTTCTACGGCGCCTCCCTGCTAACACCCTTGCACCTCTCCAGTCCATCCTTAACTCTGCTGCCCGACTAATTCATCTCTCTCGCTACTCCTCCGCTTCCCCCCTCTGCAAATCTCTTCACTGGCTCCCATTCCCTCAGCGTATCCAGTTCAAATTACTAATACTGACCTACAAAGCCATCCATAACCTGTCTCCTCCATATATCTCTGAACTAATCTCCCGATATCTTCCCTCACGTAATCTCCGGTCCTCCCAAGACCTCCTTCCTCCACACTTATTCGCTCCTCATCCAATCCCCTCCAAGACTTCTCCCGAATATCCCCCATCCTCTGAAATTCTCTGCCCCAACACGTCCGACTATCAACCACATTCGGATCCTTCAGATGGAACCTGAAAACCCATCTCTTCAGGAAAGCCTACAGCCTGAACTGACCCCGCTGCCTCCTCATTACTACCGAAGCTACCGCCTCACCAACTCCGGAGCTCCTGCAACCCTCAACCTACTGTCTCCTTCCTCATAATCCAGTAGAATGTAAGCCCGCAAGGGCAGGGTCCTTGCCCCTCTGTATCAATCTTTCATTGTTAGTTTGTTTACTGTAAGTGATATCTGTAACCTGTTTTGTAACCCATTCTCATGTACAGCACCATGGAATCAATGGTGCTATATAAATAAATAATAATAATAATTAAAGGTAACCTGTCACCCCCAAAATCAAAGGTGAGCTAAGCCCACCGGCATCAGGGGCTTATATACAGCATTCTGTAATGCTGTAGATAAGCCCCCGATGTATCGTGAAAGATGAGAAAAAGAGGTTAGATTATACTCACCCAGGGGCGGTCCCGCTGCAGTCCGGTTCGATGGGCGTCGCCTCCGGGGCCTCCCATCTTCTTACGATGACGTCCTCTTCTTGTCTTCAAGCTCCGGCGCAGGCATACTTGTCTGCCTTGTTGAGGGCAGAGCAAAGTACTGCAGTGCAATATTATTGAATGTTATTGAAGACTAAAAGGCAGTTTAATCCGAATTACCACTGTCAATCAGTCTGACAGTATCGCCAATCGTCTCCAATCTTGTCCCCTTCGAGGTGCACTTCGGGGATAATGAGGATCCGCACTCCGCTGCTATCTACTGTGTGCAGCTTAGAGCAGAAATGGCTAACATTCAATTGGCGTGCAAACAACAAGAAAAAAAACAGGGCACTGGTCAAGCACCAATGTTACTCCTGCATGTCAAGCATTTAGAGGCCATGCGAGGATGAGAATGGCCCGTTGAATAGCTAGGAGCACTAACCGCGTCTCATAAATTTAGAGGCCATGCGGGAATTAGATGGTATTCTAGTTCCCTAGGGTCAATATTCGCGTCTCGTACAACCAGATGTCATATGGAAGTCACAGTGGTATGATGCGATTAATTGTCCTGCAGTCAAAACTAAAGACAGCACACCCTAGAGCAGGTATGCTTATTTCCTGGAATTACTCCTAAAGCCTCACACAATTAGAAATCCTGCGGGGGTGAGAGTAACATACTAATAAACTAGCAACAATGCCTGAGTCTTATACGTTCAGAGACCTGTGGTGATCAAAAGGTGTGCTAACTCTCTAGTGTGACTGCCCGCGTCTCATCAGGTCCGAGACCATGCGGGATTTGGAATAATATAGTGCAGATGGGTAGCATCATGCCGATATAAGCAGTATCACACTATTTGACTAACAACCACTGCCTGCGTCTCATATATTCAGAGACCTGCGGGCATCAAGGTGCGCTGACTCTCTAGTGTGACTGCCCGTATCTCATACAATAAGAGATCATGCAGGAATCTGAGTAGCGTGGTGCAGGTGGATAACATAGTGCAAGTATTTCTTAGAAATCAGTACATCTCAAGATTTCGTCCATGACACGTGTTTCGCTGGGGGAAATCGTCTTTCTCTAAGGGCCAGCCGCATTAGCAACCCATTTATACACTCTGTCATGATTGACAGGTCTATTGGCCAATATGAATGCAAGTTCCTTCAGGATTCATAATCCAGTTATGGGGCAAGAATGAGGATACATACGTGGTCAAAATTGTTGGTACCCCTCGGTTAATGACAGAAAAACCTACAATGGTCACAGACTTGAATCTGACAAAAGTAATAATAAAAGATCTATGAAAAGGAACAAATGAGAGTCAGACATTGCTTTTCAACCATGCTTCCACAGAATTAAAAAAAAGAAATAAAACTCATGAAATAGGCCTGGGCAGAAATGCTGGTACCCTTTACTTAATATTTTGTTGCACAACCTTTTGAGGCAATCACTGCAATCAAACGATTCCTGTAACTGTCAATGAGACTTCTGCACCTCTCGAAATTTATTTTTGCCCAGTCCTCAAGAGCAAACTGCTCCAGTTGTCTCGTGTTTGAGGGTTGCCTTTCCCAGATGGCATGTTTCAGCTCTTTTCAAAGATGCTCAATAGGATTTAGGTCAGGGCTCGTAGAAGGCCACTTCAGAATAGTCCAGTGTTTTCCTCTTAGCCATTCTTGGGTGTTTTAGGTCATTATCCTGTTGTAAGACCCATGACCTGTAACTGAGACCAAACTTTCTGACACTGGGCAGCACATTTCTCTCTAAAATCCCTTGATAGTCTTGAGATTTCATTGCACCCTGCACATATTCTAGACACCCTGTGAAAGATGCAGCAAAGCAGCCCCAGAACATAACAGAGCCTCCTCCATGGTTCACAGTAGACAAAATGTTCTTTTCTTGATGTGATTCATTTTTCTGTGAACATAGAGCTTATGTGCCTTGCCTTAAAGTTCCATTTTTGTCTCATCTGTCCATAGGACATTCTCCCAGAAGCTCTGTGGCTTGTCAACATGTAGTTTGGCAAATTCCAGTCTGGCTTTTTTAGGATTTTTTTCAACAATGATGTCCTCCTTTGTCGTCTCCCATGAAGTCCACTTTGGCTCATACAACAACGGATGATGCCATCTGACACTAATGTTACTTGGGCTTCAAGTTCTTCTTTAATCTGTTTCAATTTTTTCTGGGCTCTTCTGTTACCAGCTTTCTGTCAGCTTTCGTCCTACGGCCACGTCCAGGGAGGTTGGCTATAGTCCCATGGATCTTAAATTTCTGAATATGTGCAACTGTAGTCACAGGAACATCAATCTGCTTGGAGATGGTCTTATAACTTTTACAGTACCTTTAACATGTTTGCCTATAATTTTCTTTCTAATCTCCTGAGACAACTCTTTCCTTCGCTTTCTCTTGTCCATGTTGAGTGTGATACACACCATGTCGCCAAACAATACAGTGAGTATCTGTAGCCCTATACACAGGCCCACTCACTAATTCCAAGATTGTAGACACCTGTGATGCTAATTAGTGGACACTAGTGATGAGCGAATATACTCGTTACTCGAGATTTCCCGAACACGCTCGGGTGTCCTCCGATTTTATTTGTAAGTGCTCGGAGATTTAGTTTTCCTTGCCGCAGCTGAATGATTTACAGCTACTAGCCAGCTTGATTACATGTGGGGATTCCCTAGCAACCAGGCAACCGCCATATGTACTTATGCTGGCTAGTAGCTGTAAATCATTCAGCTGCGGCGACGAAAACTAAATCTCCGAGCACTTACAAATACTCGGAGGACACCCGAGCGTGCTCGGGAAATCTCGAGTAACGAGTATATTCGCTCATCACTAGTGGACACACCTTGATTTAACATGTCGCTTTTGTCACATTATTTTCAGGGGTACCAGAATTTCTGTCCAGGCCTATTTCATGAGTTTTTTTTTTTTCTTAAATTCTGTGAAAGCATGCTTGAAAAGAAATGTCTGACTTTTATTTGTTCATTTTCTTTGATCTTTTATTTATTATTACTTTTGTCCGATATTTCTGTGACCATTATGGGTTTTCTGTCAATAAACGAGGGGTACCAACAATTTTGGCCACGTGTGTATTATGATTATGAGCATGTGTGTGTTAACACTAGGTCAGGTTCTAATCCAATGTAATAGAAGGATTGTTAGATGTTATCTGAACTTCCATTAGTCCAGTTATACACTGAGAAATTATTTATCTTCATTCTATGTCTGTATGTTAATTCTGCTAGAACGAAAAACTAATTGACTATACACACTTTTGGGCTCAAATAAGCATATTCAGAAATGTCTCCCTAAGCAGATTTGTCCTTTTTATATTAAATTGGCTACAATCATTTGAGCAGAGGAACTATTCATATACGAAAAGGGGGTCACCTACATGACTGGATCATATGTACAGTATATGATCCATAGCAGAGTCCAGTTTATTACCATAGATGTAAAGTTAGTTTACTGTGTGGATGGACCATATTATTTCTCTCCACACATTTCCATATCTTTCTATTTGAACAAGAAATTATAAGTGTCATGGGGAACAAAGAAGGTAATCCCCTTAAATGAGAAATGACTGAGAGGAGAAAAAAAGATAGAGGAGGAGGAACCCACTAGAACATTGGATAAATTTATAAAAAACAACCAAAATTAAAGTTTTCATGTAAACCGTGAGGATTGACAGAGTTCATCCTGAAGATCCACTCACTCTCGTTTCTGAGGAGTGCCGCATCCAAATCTCCACCCCTAATGTCCAGCTTATCTACTATATAATTGGCTAAGGGTCACTTCCGTCTTTCTGTCTCTGTCACGGAAATCCGAAGTCACTGATTGGTCATGGCCGTTTGGTCAGTCAGCGCTCACACAGGGTTAATGGCAGCGTTAACGGACCACGTTATGCCGCGGTGTAACGCACTCCATTAACGCTATTAACCCTGTGTGACCAACTTTTTACTATTGATGCTGCCTATGCGACACTACGCTACGTCATCATCTCGCGACACTGCAATGCACTCTTGGGACCGGAGCGTCTCGAGGAGCATCGGTAAACGCCTGGGCTGGATTCGGGGGCCGACGGAAGGGGAGTATATAGTGATTTTTTATTTTAATTCTTTTTTTTAACAGGGATATGGTGCCCACATTGCTATATACTATGTGGGCTGTGTTAGATACTGCGTGGGCTGTGTTATATACTACATCTCTGTGCTATATACTATGTGGGCTGTACTATATACTACGTGGCTGTGGTATATATTACGTGGCTGGGCAATATACTACATCGCTGTGCTCTATACTGTGGGCTGTGTTATATACTACGTCTCTGTGCTATATAATATGTGGCTGGGCAATACACTACGTGGCTGAGCAATATACTACGTAGCTGGGCAATATACTACGTGGCTGCGCAATATACTACGTGGCTGCTCAATATATTACGTGGCTGCTCAATATATTACGTGGCTGGGCAATATACTATGTGGCTGTGTTATATACTGCATGGGCAGTGTTATATACTACGTCTCTGTGCTATAAACTACGTGGCTGGGCAATATACTACGTGGCTGTGCTATTTACTACATGGGTTGTGTTATATACTATGTGGGCTGTGTTATACGCTACTTGGCTGTGCTATATTTCTCTGCTGCATCTGTGCATCATGAATCATGGTATGTGTTATTAGGGGGGCCCACTGAGACTCTTTCGCCCGGGGCCCTCAAAAACCTGGAGCTGGCCCTGGCTTCACTGATTGGTCACGCCCGGCCGTGACCAATCAGCGACAGTCGCAGTCCACCCGCGAATTGGCGTGGAATGTGAACCATGCTTCGTTAATCGGTCGTAGCCGGCCGGCCGGCCGAATCCTATGTATAAATTGCATTATTCTGAAAACTTCATAAATAAACTACATACATATTCTAGAATACCCAATGCGTTAGAGTCGGGCCTCCATCTAGTGTTGATATATTGCCCATCCTTTAAGTTCTTTCCATCGTGATCCGTGTGCATTCTTAAAGTGCTTGGCGATAGGGGTAGGAACAAAGATTTTATTCTGTTCCCTACTTGTGTGTTCATCCTTATCAAAATGAATGATGCTCCTGATATGCTTTCCTATGCGCGTTTTCAAATCCCTCGTTGTTTTGCCCACATATTGAAGCCCACAGGTGCATTCCAGGCAATAAATTACACCAATAGATGAGCACATCCACAGGATTTTTTAGGGGCCAAAATCTGGCACGCCAATTGAATGTTAGCTAATCCATTAGCCATTTCTGCTCTAAGCTGCACAATGGATAGCAGCGGAGTGCGGATCCTCATTATCCCCTAATTGCACCTCGAAGGGGACAAGATTGGGGACTATCGGCGACTGACCAATCAGACTGATTGGTAGTGATAATTTGGATTGGCTTAAAATAAACTGCCTTTAGTCTTCAATTACCCCATAGATCAAAATTATTTAACCAGGGCTGGTGATAAATATGGCTGGACGATATAGCTTAATATTCAAAATACACCATTTATAAGAACTAATAGTGCCACAAATTGGAATCCAGCCATTAGGTAATTTTATGGACAGTGACTAATACTCCAATTATTAAAATTAACATAACTCTAAACTCAAGCAATTAGGATATAGTAGGTCGCAGTGGTGTTTATAAAATAACCAATCACACACTGTGGTCCAGTACACATCACTTCGATGTGTGGTCAATAGATTTACATACATTTTCTTTCAAATAAAATAAAATTTTAATTCACATTTCCCCTTCCTCCCTTTTCTGTTACTTATTTCGGTGGTGTCCACCGATGTGAATCTTGTCTCTTGGGATTGGATTTTTGTAACCAAGTAATAACTACTAAAGATAACAATTTTAGGCAGATTAGGGACAAGACTTTATACATTTTAATATAGCATAAATACTAATAAAAGCTAATTGAGATAATCTGCATTTTGGATTAAACACATCGAAATCAGCAAACTGGTGAGCGCCGCTGTCTTCTATTTCTTCGTTTGATATCTAATAAAAGCTAAGTTTTATGGTTAGATAGAGAGGGCTTTCTATTTGGTTCTCCCTACTGTGTTAATATTTAATATATTCCTCCCAAGCCATTTTTGTCTGGTTTGGCATCTCGTTAGATATGGAATGACGGCTGATGGAGCATGGTAAAGCTTCTTTTCTAATGGAGAAGGCTGATGGACTGGTCTTCTGGTCACACGATGCTCCATCAGCATCATTAATCCTATTTTAGGGGGATTCAGGTGGAGCCCCCCGGACGCACTGCAGAAACATTTTGATATGAGGGCTTAACCCCTTTGAGACGAAGCCTGTTTTTACAATTCTGACCACTGTCACTTTATGGAGGTAATATCTTTGGACGCTTCAATGGATCCCGGTGATTCTGAGAATGTTTTTTCGTGACATAGTGTACTTTATGACAGTGGTAACATTTCTTTGATATGACTTGCGAAAAAAAAAAATGAGATTTGGTGACAATTTTACAATTTTCAAACTTTAAATTTTTATGCCCTTAAATCAGAGTCGTATCGCACTAAATAGTTAATAACATTTCCCACATGTCTACTTTACATCAGCACAATTTTGGAAACAGAATTTTTTTTTGTTAGGAAGTTATAAGGGTTAAAAGTTGACCAGCGATTTCTTATTTTTACAATAAAATTTACAAAACCATTTTTTTAGTGCCCTCCTCACACTTGAAGTGACTGTGGCGGGCCTATACGATAGAAAATACCCAACAATGACACCATTCGAAAAACTGCACCCCTCAAGGTGCTCAAAACCACATTCAAAAAGTCTATTGACCCTTCAGGCACTTCACAGAAATTTTTGGAATGTGGAAGGAAAAAAGAAATCACATTTTTCCCAAATAAATCTTTTTTAGCTCCATATTTTGCATTTCCATAAGGGTAAAAGGAGAAATTGCTCCATACAATTTGTTGTGCAATTTCTCCTGAGCCCCATATGTGGGGGGACACTACTGTTTGGGCGCACGGCAGGGCTTGGAAGGGAAGGAGCGCTGTTTGACTTTTTGAAAGCAAAATTTGATGGAATAATTAGCGGACCATATACACGCCCCACTATCCCAGTGGAATGAGCCCCTCTTCTGTGGTCGGTGTGGTACTTGCGTCATTTCGCCACCAGATGGCGCCGAACGCCTTCTCAATGCGCAAACACAAAGGCAGCGAATGAGTCAATGGGTTTCCTTTCTTTCACATCTCCCGGGATCTACCTCACCCCGCCTGCCCGTGTTACTTCCCATCAACCCGCTCTTCTCGCGATATCAGCCGGGCGGATCCATCATGGCGGAAGGTAAAGAAGTGGCCCTGGGGAAACCTAAGGGGGAGCTTTATGGCAGGGGGCTGGCGGCAGGTCCCTCAGTGACAGCTAGTAAAGCGGCTGACAGCAGGCAGCGGAAGTCCAGGTGTGCGCGTGTGTCGGCGGAGGCTGGTCAGGTGACCCACAGTTCACTGTGTGCAGTAGTGTCAGGCTGCACGGGGCTGCAGTCAGTGTGGGCGTGCGGTGCTGTGTGCCCTGTACGCTGCTGCCCTGGCACCCTGCACTGGTCACTGGGGCTGCACAGACTGCCCCGGCCATAGCAATACACTGTTCAGCTGTGGTGTCACGGTCTACGGATATACACTGGTCAGCTGTGGTGTCACGGTCTACGGATATACACTGGTCAGCTGTGGTGTCACGGTCTACGGATATACACTGGTCAGCTGTGGTGTCACGGTCTACGGATATACACTGGTCAGCTGTGGTGTCACGGTCTACGGATATACACTGTTCAGCTGTGGTGTCACGGTCTACGGATATACACTGGTCAGCTGTGGTGTCACGGTCTACGGATATACACTGGTCAGCTGTGGTGTCACGGTCTACGGATATACACTGGTCAGCTGTGGTGTCACGGTCTACGGATATACACTGGTCAGCTGTGGTGTCACGGTGTACGGATATACACTGGTCAGCTGTGGTGTCACGGTGTACGGATATACACTGGTCAGCTGTGGTGTCACGGTGTACGGATATACACTGGTCAGCTGTGGTGTCACGGTCTACGGATATACACTGGTCAGCTGTGGTGTCACGGTCTACGGATATACACTGGTCAGCTGTGGTGTCACGGTCTACGGATATACACTGGTCAGCTGTGGTGTCACGGTCTACGGATATACACTGGTCAGCTGTGGTGTCACGGTCTACGGATATACACTGGTCAGCTGTGGTGTCACGGTCTACGGATATACACTGGTCAGCTGTGGTGTCACGGTCTACGGATATACACTGGTCAGCTGTGGTGTCACGGTCTACGGATATACACTGTTCAGCTGTGGTGTCACGGTCTACGGATATACACTGGTCAGCTGTGGTGTCACGGTCTACGGATATACACTGGTCAGCTGTGGTGTCACGGTCTACGGATATACACTGGTCAGCTGTGGTGTCACGGTCTACGGATATACACTGGTCAGCTGTGGTGTCACGGTGTACGGATATACACTGGTCAGCTGTGGTGTCACGGTGTACGGATATACACTGGTCAGCTGTGGTGTCACGGTCTACGGATATACACTGGTCAGCTGTGGTGTCACGGTCTACGGATATACACTGGTCAGCTGTGGTGTCACGGTCTACGGATATACACTGGTCAGCTGTGGTGTCACGGTCTACGGATATACACTGGTCAGCTGTGGTGTCACGGTCTACGGATATACACTGGTCAGCTGTGGTGTCACGGTCTACGGATATACACTGGTCAGCTGTGGTGTCACGGTCTACGGATATACACTGTTCAGCTGTGGTGTCATGGTCTACGGATATACACTGGTCAGCTGTGGTGTCATAGTCATGGTCTACGGATATACACTGGTCAGCTGTGGTGTCATAGTCATGGTCTACGGATATACACTGTTCAGCTGTGGTGTCATGGTCTACGGATATACACTGGTCAGCTGTGGTGTCATAGTCATGGTCTACGGATATACACTGGTCAGCTGTGGTGTCATAGTCAAGGTCTACGGATATACACTGTTCAGCTGTGGTGTCATAGTCATGGTCTATGGATATACACTGTTCAGCTGTGGTGTCACGGTCTACGGATATACACTGTTCAGCTGTGGTGTCACGGTCTACGGATATACACTGTTCAGCTGTGGTGTCACGGTCCACAGGAATACACTGGTCAGCTGTGGTGTCACGGTCCACAGGAATACACTGGTCAGCTGTGGTGTCACGGTCTACGGATATACACTGGTCAGCTGTGGTGTCATGGTCTACGGATATACACTGGTCAGCTGTGGTGTCATAGTCATGGTCTACGGATATACACTGGTCAGCTGTGGTGTCATAGTCATGGTCTACGGATATACACTGTTCAGCTGTGGTGTCACGGTCCACAGGAATACACTGGTCAGCTGTGGTGTCACGGTCCACAGGAATACACTGGTCAGCTGTGGTGTCACGGTCCACAGGAATACACTGGTCAGCTGTGGTGTCACGGTCTACGGATATACACTGTTCAGCTGTGGTGTCATGGTCTACGGATATACACTGGTCAGCTGTGGTGTCATGGTCTACGGATATACACTGGTCAGCTGTGGTGTCATAGTCATGGTCTACGGATATACACTGGTCAGCTGTGGTGTCATGGTCTACGGATATACACTGGTCAGCTGTGGTGTCATAGTCATGGTCTACGGATATACACTGGTCAGCTGTGGTGTCATAGTCATGGTCTACGGATATACACTGTTCAGCTGTGGTGTCACGGTCTACGGATATACACTGTTCAGCTGTGGTGTCATAGTCATGGTCTACGGATATACACTGTTCAGCTGTGGTGTCACGGTCTACGGATATACACTGTTCAGCTGTGGTGTCACGGTCTACGGATATACACTGTTCAGCTGTGGTGTCACGGTCCACAGGAATACACTGGTCAGCTGTGGTGTCACGGTCCACAGGAATACACTGGTCAGCTGTGGTGTCACGGTCTACGGATATACACTGGTCAGCTGTGGTGTCACGGTCCACGGGAATACACTGGTCAGCTGTGGTGTCACCGTCCACGGGAATACACTGGTCAGCTGTGGTGTCACCGTCCACAGGAATACACTGGTCAGCTGTGGTGTCACGGTCTACGGATATACATTGGTCAGCTGTGGTGTAACGGTCCACAGGAATACACTGGTCAGCTGTGGCGTCATAGTCACGGTCCACAGGAATACACTGGTCAGCTGTGGTGTCATAGTCATGGTCTGCGGATATCCACTGGTCAGCTGTGGTGTCACGGTCCACAGGAATACACTGGTCAGCTGTGGTGTCACCGTCCACAAGAATACACTGGTCAGCTGTGGTGTCACGGTCTACGGATATACATTGGTCAGCTGTGGTGTAACGGTCCACAGGAATACACTGGTCAGCTGTGGCGTCATAGTCACGGTCTACGGGAATGCACTGGTCAGCTGTGGTGTCACGGTCCATAAGAATACAGTTGTCAGCTGTAGTGTCATAGTCACGGTCCACAGGAATACACTGGTCAGCTTTAGTGTTACAAACCACAGGGATACACTGACGTGATATATGGGGTACATGGTAATATACTGACCCGATATATGGGGTACATGGGAATACACTGACCCGTATATGGGGTACATGGGAAGACACTGACCCGGTATATGGGAATACAGTGACCTGGTATATGGGGTACATGGTAATACAGTGACCCAGTATATGGGGTACACGGTAATACAGTGACCCGGTACATGGGAATACACTGACCCTGTATATGGGGTACATGGGAATACAGTGACCCGATATATGGGGTACATAGGAATACAGTGACCCGGTTTATGGGGTACATGGGAATACAGTGACCCGGTCTATGGAGTACATGGGAATACATTGACTCTGTATATGGGGTACATGGGAATACACTGACCCTGTATATGGGGTACATGGGAATACACTGACCCTGCATATGGGGTACATGGGAATACACTGACCCGGTATATGGGGTACATGGGAATACACTGACCCTTTATATGGGAATACAGTGACCTGATATATGGGGTACATGGGAATACAGTGACCCGGTCTATGGAGTACATGGGAATACACTGACCCTGTATATGGGGTACATGGGAATACACTGACCCGGTATATGGGAATACAGTGACCCGACATATGGGGTACATGGGAATACAGTGACCCGGTCTATGGGGTACATGGGAATACACTCACCCTGTATATGGGAATACAGTGACCCGATATATGGGGTACATGGGAATACACTGACCCGATATATGGGGTACATGGGAATACACTGACCCGGTATATGGGGTACATGGGAATACACTGACCCTGTATATGGGGTACATGGGAATACAGTGACCCGATATATGGGGTACATAGGAATACAGTGACCCGGTTTATGGGGTACATGGGAATACAGTGACCCGGTACATGGGAATACACTGACCCTGTATATGGGGTACATGGGAATACAGTGACCCGATATATGGGGTACATAGGAATACAGTGACCCGGTTTATGGGGTACATGGGAATACAGTGACCCGGTCTATGGAGTACATGGGAATACATTGACTCTGTATATGGGGTACATGGGAATACACTGACCCTGTATATGGGGTACATGGGAATACACTGACCCTGCATATGGGGTACATGGGAATACACTGACCCGGTATATGGGGTACATGGGAATACACTGACCCTTTATATGGGAATACAGTGACCTGATATATGGGGTACATGGGAATACAGTGACCCGGTCTATGGAGTACATGGGAATACACTGACCCTGTATATGGGGTACATGGGAATACACTGACCCGGTATATGGGAATACAGTGACCCGACATATGGGGTACATGGGAATACAGTGACCCGGTCTATGGGGTACATGGGAATACACTCACCCTGTATATGGGAATACAGTGACCCGATATATGGGGTACATGGGAATACACTGACCCGATATATGGGGTACATGGGAATACACTGACCCGGTATATGGGGTACATGGGAATACACTGACCCTGTATATGGGAATACAGTGACTCGATATATGGTGTACATGGGAATACACTGACCCTGTATATGGGAATACAGTGACCCGATATGTAGGGTACATGGGAATACAGTGACCCGATATATGGGGTACATGGGAATACAGTGACCCGATATATGGGGTACATTGGAATACAGTGACCCGGTCTATGGGGTACATGGGAATACAGTGACCCGGTCTATGGGGTACATGGGAATACACTGACCCTGTATATGGGAATACAGTGACCCGATATATGGGGTACATGGGAATACAGTGACCCGATACATGGGGTACATGGGAATACAGTGACCTGGTATAAGGGGGACATGGGAATACACTGACCAGGTAGGTATATGGGGTACATGGGAATACACTGACCCTGTATATGGGAATACAGTGACACGATATATGGGGTACATGGGAATACACTGACCCTGTATATGGTAATACAGTGACCCGATATATGGGGTACATGGGAATACAGTGACCCGATATATGGGGTACATGGGAATACAGTGACCCGATATATGGGGTACATGGGAATACAGTGACCCGATATATGGGGTACATGGGAATACAGTGACCCGATATATGGGGTACATGGGAATACAGTGACCCGATATATGGGGTACATGGGAATACAGTGACCCGATATATGGGGTACATGGGAATACAGTGACCCGATATATGGGGTACATGGGAATACAGTGACCCGGTCTATGGGGTACATGGGAATACAGTGACCCTGTATATGGGAATACAGTGACCCGATATATGGGGTACATGGGAATACAGTGACCCTGTATATGGGAATACAGTGACCCGGTCTATGGGGTACATGGGAATACAGTGACCCTGTATATGGGAATACAGTGACCCGATATATGGGGTACATGGGAATACAGTGACCCGATATATGGGGTACATGGGAATACAGTGACCTGCGATAAGGGCTACATGGGAATATATTGTGTTTGGCATATCTGTATATAGGAACACATTTGCACATGGCCCGACACCTGCAGTTCATATCTTAATATATACTTACCTTGTAATGTCTTCACATCCTGTTCCTTCCAGATGTGTCCGTGTCCCAGAATTCCAAGTGGCGGAAGTTCACCGACCTCCATATTGGGACACCCAAATGATGGGTGTCTCAATACCACCAGCGGAGCACCGTCGCGATCAGCCGAATAATTCACTGACCACCGCCATCTTTGTACAGGAGGAGCGCATGCGCAGGTTTAATGTGACCGCCGCTATCTGTCTGCACAAAGATGGTGGCGGTCTGATTTACTGCACTTGCGCAAATTCCACGCAGGCGCAGTGAATCATTTGGATGATCCCGGCAGCAGATGTGCGACGTGTCTACAGGCAGAGGAAGCCGGTCACATTAAAGGGGTTTGCCCACGAACAAATGTTCATTTTAAAAATTGTCTGTCTGACCGTGTACGAGAGCACATGGGGTACACAGGTCGAAGAAGCGATGACATGAGAGGAGAAGACAGCAGATGGGGGAGAGAAAGCGTACAGGGGTGAGAGAGACAGAGCACAGGGGGGAGACAGCTCAAACAGGACAGCACATGAGGGGAGAACACAGCACAGGAAGGAGAGAGACAGCAGACAAGGGGGATAGCACATGGGGAAGATAGGTCAAAGTCAGCACATGGGGAAAGAGACAGTGGATAGGTGTGTGAGCACATGGGGGAGAGATTCTCAACGCTGCAAAGCCTGCCCCCATCGTGACATTACCACCCTCCCAATGCGATAACATCGGGCCTCCATCTAATATATAATTGCCTAGAATACTACTTCCTGCAATTTGTGCCAACTTCCTGTCTGGAGCTAATGTCCGGAGCTAATGTCCGGAGCTAATGTCCGGAGCTAATGTCCGGAGCTAAGTGACGTCAACAGTGTCCAGTGTCTGATTGGTTGCCGCCTGCTGCGAGCGACCAATCAGAAACGTGCCGTACTGTGACACACTCCGCCCGCCATTTTGGTGTGATTTTTGAATTTTTACCTCACAGCAAGTTTCTACTGCGTGGAGGCGGGCCCAGTGACGTTGCTCTTCAAGCTCCTGCCGAATTTCGTCAAAAAAATGATAATACCATTTACCAAAACTATATATATTTAGTTGTGAAGTGGTTCAGTGACATTTTCACACCAATTTTGAACTTTTGTTTGGTGTTTTCTCCATATACTGCCTATTATTCACTGACTGTTATACTGAGAGACTGCCGTTTATTAACCTCTTCTTTGCCACATTGGGTATATTGCTCTATTATTTGCCACATAAGGACATTGTCCATTATTGCCCAGCAATTTCTTAAATAACAAGAATTGTCAAGAGCTGGTAAGTGCAGCCATTTTTTGTTCTTCCTTACTATTATTTATTAATTGTATTATTCTTATACATTTGAATAAATAAAGTATATATGGATTCTAGACTCCCGATTCTTTAGAATCGGGCTGCCATCTAGTCTAGTATAATATACTTTGTTATGGCGCGACAACCATAGTCCATAAACAGCACTGGCCTGTGGCACTGCGACTAGTCTGCACACTATCTACCACGTTGGGCCACTACTCACTAGCAGCAATATTTCACAGATATTGTCCAAGCATCCTTAGCAGACAATCTATGGCTCTGATTCATCAAGTTTGGCTTTTTACACAGCGGTCTAGAGGAAGTGTGTGCTGGAATAACGTGCACCAAATTCATTAAAGTACTTGATGAATTGGCCCCTACCGGTTTAGCTTGGACCGTGGATGAGAGTCTTATGTTCAGTGGATACTGTTGGTGTGCAGCTGCTTACCCGTGCTGAAGACCAGCGGTGCCACCACCGTAGTTCTTAGTAGTGAGCAGGGCGCTCTGCCGTTCCATTGATAGCACAGTTGTGTCTTGGAAAGAAAGAACCTTTGCAGCAGTGAAATCTTTGACAAATAAAGCAATCCTGGGGAAATGAGGGGAAAATGTGGTGCTCTCCCACCTGTGATGATACAGTATTATATATTTGTAAGTGACTCCAGGGTTGTGCCTGATAATGTCTACATGTCTCAGGAAGACTTGGAACTTAACTTTTATTGTATCCTCTTTTTTTAGCGTAAGTGTTCGCACTCCCTCTTGTACAGTTCTCCCTGGTTTCCCTACTTCTAATTGACATGCTGAAATCAATGTTTTGTCACCATTTTCTTCCAATAGTAAAGAAGTACTGATGTCATTATTAATACCTGGACTGTCAGCAGCTTACTGTGATGGTGATCACGGGGTCTCACAGCTGAATGCACAGAACTTTGAACTTCAGACTGTTTTTTTGATTATCCATTTGTTAGCTGTTTTTTCTAAATATTTTAGCTACGAAACCATAAATTCTTTACGTTCACAGTCACAAATTAGAAGTATCCCTCTAACTATCCTTAGAATAAGTGCACATAACGTCTTTTCAGACGCCGAGGGGGTTTAAAAAATTGGCGTGTGCATTTTGGCATGTTCCGCTCTGTATATTACAATACAAGTCAGTGGGAAAGCTCAAAAGACACCTAGACATTGCTGTAACGCCTAAGGGTATGATTCCACGTGCCGGATTACATCAGGATTTGCTGCGGATTAGATGCTGTGTCCAATCCGCCGCGTCCAGATGTTACAGCATAGTGGAGGGGATGCGACATGCGACGCGTCTTCATAATATTATTTATCTTGCGGAGACGCTCTGTCTCCGCAAGATAAATAACCCGATCTATGAATATGATGCGGTGATTCTGCATGTGTTCAGTGAACACATCCGGAATCACCACGCTTACAACGGGGTGGAGCGAGGTATCCGCTGCATCCAAAGCGCCAAGCTTCCGGACCGTGGATACAAACCCTTATGGAGAGCTGTGCCATCACAGGAAAAGGGATGTCACAAAAATCTTGTGAAAACCGTAAAAAAAATGCCAGTGGCTAAAATTATCTGACAAACACTCAGGAAACAACCAAAAAATAGCACAAAAGACTCTTCCAGGGGAAAAAAAAATTCCAAGCATTTTTTGCTTGAAAAACTGTGCACACGTTGCGGAATTTTCTGCAGCGGATTTGATTAAATCCGCAGTGCAAAAAGTACTGCGGATTTATCACGTTTTTTTTTGTGCGGTTTCCACTACGGTTTTGGACACCTGCAGATTTTTAATATGGAGCAGGTGCCAAACCGCTGCGGATTCTGCACAAAGAATTGACATGCTGCGGAAAATAAATAAATAAACCGCAGCGTTTCCGTGCGTTTTTTTCCACAGCATGTGCACAGCGGTTTTTGTTTTCCATAGGTTAACATTGTACTGTACACCACATGGAAAACTGCTGCGGATCCGCAGCGTCAATACCGCTGCGGATCCGCAACAAAAACCGCAACGTGTGCACATACCCTTAAATTATCTGTCAACTCTTAGGGTCTAATTCATCCAAGCTTTCACATCAGAATTCTGGTATAAAAGCTTTGAAAAGTCACAAAATTTAGGCACAACTTGGACTTTGCCCGTTTTCACACCAGTTTCTCCCAGCTCTGACAGAATTGGGGCAAGAGGGGTGTGACGCCACCACCATCTGATTGATGGCGAGCTCTGGCATTCCATACTCCAGAAATTTCACTGTTCCTGACTGCAGTGAGGTTTCTGGCGTAGCAAGCGGAGGCACACACCACCATCAGAAGCTCCTGATTCATAAAGAGGCGTGCGGTATGGATGGAGTTTATGGTTTCCAGATGGTTTTGGCTGATTTATCAATTTCAACTTTTTTAAAAAATGTTAACGTTTTTGCAAGAATGTATTCCAGTCCCCCTCTGGAAAGATTTTTTTGTGTGTTTGAAATTTTTGTGTAAAATTTGTGACATTTTAGCGGCTTAAAAAAATTTGAATCTGGGTCTTTAGCTTAAAGATTTTTGATCCATGAGACTGATGTTGATAACACTTTCATAAGATTTGGTGGAACTGTACAGGTGCCACCAAACACTTCTCAGTTGTGCAAATGCTCCTTTAGCTGGCAGCTATTCCTCCTTCCCAACCATCCCATACTTATGGCAATGAATCTGCTATCAAATACTGACTAATCTTATACGAAAATTAAGAATTGTTAATGTTGAAATCAAACGGCCCATCCTTCTCTTTTTTTTTTTTTTTCAACATCTGACTTTCATCATGCTGCAGGCCCAAACTATGTGATGGTGCAAGCAGACGCCTTTGCCTCGGCAGCATCATAGGAGTTCAGGGGCACTGAAGCTGGCCAAACTGAATAATACAAAAAAAGCTTGTAAGCGCTGTGCTCCTTGCTTGGGAGATTGGCCACAGCTGATAGATTTGCAGAAATGGCCGGAAACCTAGGCAATAAATTGTAAACTATAGAATTAAAAATCACCCCGTTATTGAGAAAAATTAGGATTTTTAATAAGGGATCAATTGTAAAGTTGCTTGTTATGATGAGCACTTTGCAATTTTAGAAAATTAAAATTTTTTAAAATTTTATTTTTTTAGTACACGCCTGCGCAAGGCAATCTTGCACAGCGCAGGCGTGTACTATGGAGGACAGAGAATGAACTTCAATCCAATATTGCAGCCAGCATGCAGCCAGCGGGTAAGGAAAGGGTGAATCAAAAACCCCGCCTCCATGGCTGAAGATTGTTCCCTCCAAATTCAGGTGACAGTGTCCCTTTAAAGGGTCACTGGTCTATACACTGACAGGCGTCTCACAGTGCGAGGCTTCAGCTTCCCTGATCACTGCTGCACAGGGGATTTGATGGCACATCATCTCATTAAGCGAGCGCAGCGCTAGCTCTGCTAATTGTTCACTTCCTCTGCCTTATAGTATGAGACCAGTTACTGGCATGATGCAATGAAAGTGATGATCCTTGTGAGGAAGCACAGTCTTTCCTTAGTGGCATGTTTTGTCATCAGGTGGAGCAAGTGAAACATGTGCAGCGCCAGTGATGTTTCCGCCTTCGGCTTCTCTGCATTTTCCGTTATACTTGATAATTGAGCAGTAATTGTGATGAATGATGATTATGTAGCTTCACATTTCTGAATGATGCTGCTGGATTCCTTTTACTGCTTCCCCAGGGGCTCATTGTATTTTCTGGCAAATTTATCCTCCGCATTATTATATATGATGTGTAAAGCGAGTGTATGGGCTGAACCATTCATCCTTTTAAGTGCGCGGTACAATGTGTCTGAGCCCGGATGACCATTTATAATACAAAGTGATAGCTGCACAGTCAGTGTAAGCTTTATATTTCAGGTTGTTTAGATATTGTAGGATGTCCACATATTATACATACCATAGTCTTCTGAAAATGCAAAACACTTTATACAAGTTACAGTGGCCTCTGCCAGGTCCTGTTGTTGCCAGGTTAAAGGGAAACTGTCAGAGAACCTGCAGCATGTCAGAGAAAGCTTCTCTCTTCCCAATTCCAGTTGATTGACAGGTCTCTATTTATGCACATGGGAGAGACCTGTCAATCAACCGCAGTTGGGTTGGGAGAAGCCAGTCGGAGTTAATATGGGACTATCGAGGTCTCTCCTTATACTTTTCGACTGGCTTTTCAAACTGTGGTTTCTTCCAAATACCACAGTGTTTCATAGAAGACATACCAGGCTGCAGGTGTGCAGCCAGGCTCTCATTCATGCTGCCCATGGTTAGGGCACAGAGAATCCAATGACAAGGTCCCTTTAAATATTGACATGACATATACCAGATTATAAAATGTTTTTCATTATCAGACAGTGTATAAGATTATAATATGTCGTTCTAAATTCCATCCTTCGGGAGCCGTACAAACTCTGCCCACAAAGTACATCCTGACTGTGGCACTGGTGTCAGGACGTAATCTTTCATTGCATGCCCTTCAGTGTTCAGTAGTGAACACTGCATGTGTGTGCTAACAGAGCAAGAAGAAATTAATGAGCTTGTGGCAATCAAAATACACCTCCCTGTCCAAGAATGTGGTCCCTGAGAATCTGCCAGGGGGCCTGATAAAAGGTCATCGTGGGCCGTAAATGGCCTTGGGGCCTGAGGTTCCCCACCCCTGTTCTAAAGGGTGGCAACCCGGGGCAGCATGAATCTATTGATGGGTTCCCTTTTCCAAAAATTTCTACTTACATGTTTTTATTAGACCGTTAGACTGAAGCTTTATAAACAGTAAAAAGTGCAAACTAATTTTTTATTTCTCTGTTAAAGAGGAAGTGGGCAAATTACAGAAGCACTTGGCTCTTCTACGCCAGGAATATGTGAAATTGCAGAAGAAACTGGCAGAAACAGAGAAGAAATGCACCCTACTAGCAGCCCAGACAAACAAAGAGGCTTCCGACGACTCCTTCATCAGCCGTCTCCTGGCTATCGTTGCACAGTTGTACCAACAGGAGCAGTACAGGTCAGATGGGGGAGATTTTTGCCTTTATTTATTGCAGAGTGTTTTCATTCAGGGTATGTGCACACGTACAGGTTTTTTCACGTTGTTTTCGCGTTTTTTCGCGCTAAAAACGCTATAAAAACTCATTAAAAACGCATACATTATGCATTCTATCATTTAGAATGCATTCTGCATGTTTTGTGCACATGGATGCGTTTTTTTCCGCAAAAAAATGCATCGCGGTAAAAAAAATGAGCATGTTCATTATTTTTGCAGATTTTCTGCGTTTTTCCCGCAATTCTATGCATTTGGGAAAAAACGCACAAAAAACGCGTCAAAATCGCGGTAAAAACGCATGCGGATTTCTGGCAGAAATGTCCGGTTTTTGTCAGGAAAATTTCTGCAAGAAATCCTGACGTGTGCACATACCCTTATTCTTTTCTTTCCTTAAAGGGAACCTGTCACCGTTTTTTTTATGTCTGAACTATGACTAGCACCTTAACCAGCACCTATGCTGCATTTCATAAAATGTATATAACCTACTGACTGCACCTGTATAAACCCTCAAACACCTTTTGAAATTCTCCTGTGCTCTATGTAAATCCTGCCGATCCGGTGTGATACTGGCTGCAGATACTTTAAAGATCTGGTTGAAAGTCTTAACCGTAGATGAGACTGGTCAAGTACTGCTCCCTATCCAGATCGTTATATTTTCTCTGAAAAGCCACAGCATCTCAGAGAAAAATACCCCTGGCTGAAATCGTGCAGCCCGGCTCTGATTCAAGCTTTGGGGAGCATTAATTGTCAGGTTCCTTTTAATGCACTATACAGTATGTAAATCAAGGCAAATTTTCTGTCAATTTGGTTGCTCATCTGAGGATTCCATAGAATATGAGTCACACAGTTTTTGCAACTTTCTGCATTTTTCTTATCACCGTCATTGGTTTGTTTCATTCTTAGGGAAGAATATATTGTTTGAACACTTTTTTTCTCCCAAAGCTAAAATTTGAAACATTTAAAAAATAAAATACAAGTAAAATCAGAGATGCAACAAAGAAAACAATATTGGTAGCTTAAAAAAATCCCTACCCTAAAAAATATTGTTATTCCAGAAACAAAAAGCTCCAATTGTGAATATAAAGTGGCCATGAAATTATCTTTAAAATTAGCCCAATGTTGATGGGTCCAAGTTGACAGCAGTTGGGGTCAACATATAGAGGTGGGGGTTCAGCAAACTTTTTGACAACGTCGAGTTAGTAGGTGGGGACCAGTAGAAAAATCTAAGCACATCTTATAGACACCTCTCCATTACTAAATTGTGGACTTGATGTCAGCGGCCATAAAACAGCCGACATCAGCCCCACTTGACACCACCACAGGGAAAGTGGGAAGAGATGGGAAAAAAACCAGAATTGGCGTATCTAATAGATGTGTCTTTTCGGGGGCAGTTGCGGGCTGCTATTTTTTAGGCTGGATGGGGGGCAATATCCATGACTCCTTACCAGCCCTCTGCTTTAGCTTGGTTGGATGTCAAAAATGGGGGAAATCCCACACTTTTTTTTAACTACGTATTTAATTTTAAAAAACAGTGTGGGGACCCCTCTATTCTTGATAACCAGCCATGATAAAACTGACAGCTGAGGGTTGCAGCCTGCAGCTGTCAGTTTTGCCATGCCGATTTTTTTATAGCGTTGAGTAAATACTGTTATCAGCAGGTGTAGGCTGATGGGAGTAATACTCTCCCATCAGTTGGACACTTGTGACAGGAGGTAAACTTTTTACCGCTTCTCACAGCTTCTGGCTCACGCTGTGATCTGACAGCATGGGAGCCGCAGCGCTCTGACTGGTGGTAATAATCTTACCGCCAATTAGAGCAGCCGGTGTTTCTCACGCTGTCATGCAGAAGACAGTGTGGGAAACAACCGATGTTTGAGGTGCCAAACTGCACAGTAAGGCCATGTTCACACGATCCTTCTTTTCATGCGGAATTGCCGCGATTTTCCTGCTGCGGGTCTGCAGCTGTTTTCCATGCAGGGTACATTACATTGTACCCTATGGAAAACAGGAACTGCTGTGCCCACAATGCGGAAAATTAAAAAAAAAGCCGCGCTGAATAGCTGCGGGAAAAAAGAAGTACCATGTCACTTCTTTTTTCGGAGCCGCAGCGGTTCTGCACCCATTGACCTCCATTGTGAGGTCAAACCCGCAGTAAAACCCGCAGATGAAAAAAATATCTGCGGGTTTTACTGTGGTTTGTGGTGCAGAACCGCTGCAGCAGGAAGTGCGGGGAAGCGGGCGGAAGTGCGTGGGCGGAGTGTGGCTGCCCCCCCGTGCTCCGATCCCGCCCCCCCCCCCGTGCTCCAATCCCACCGCCCCGTGCTCCGATGCCACCCCCCCCAGTGCTCCGATGCCCTCCCCCGTGCCCTAATCTCCCCCCCATATACTTACCTGGCGTCCCGGTGTCCGTCCGGCCGTCTTCTCCCTGGGCGCCGCCATCTTGCAAAATGGCGGGCGCATGCGCAGTGCGCCCGCCGAATCTGCCGGCCGGCAGATTCGTTCCAAAGTGCATTTTGATCACTGAGATAGATTATATCTCAGTGATCAAAATAAAAAAAAATAGTAAATGACACCCCCCCCCCCCCTTTGTCACCCCCATAGGTAGGGACAATAAAAAAAATTAAGAATTTTTTTTTTTTTCCATTAAGGTTAGAATAGGGGTAGGGGTAGGGTTAGGGTATTTTCAGCCATTTTAACCCTAAAAAACTTCCTAGAAAACACACAGACTCTGCATAGAAAACTGCATAAAAAAAAAGGATCAAAAAACGCATCAAAAAAGGACAAAAAAAGGACCAAAAAAAGGACCTGCGTCTTCTGCCAAGAGCTGCAGTTTTTTAAAAAACAGTCCTGAAAAAAAAAGGATGGAAATCAGGAACGTGTGAACATACCCTAACAAGGACTTCCTGGAGAAGTCAGAGTTTGGGGTCTGTGCCCGAACAGTAGGTGTTTGGTATGGACCCCGAACTTTGCTGTTTGGGTTTGCCCATCTCAAATTATGAGCCCCATTGGGAACAGCGATGATAATGTATGTAAAGCGCTCTGGAATAAGATAGCACTATATAAGCAAAAGCATAATAATAATTGGGAAAATGATGGAAAGCATGTTTTGCAGAGTCTGCTAGTCTGCTTAGCAGTATAACTACCGCTTTATTGCTAAGTTAGTTCCTGTGTACATTTCCGGAACAAAGCTTTTATCACAGGATACTGGTAGAAAGCTGATTTCCCTGCAGTGGAAGAAATTTTATGTTCTCCATGATTTTTGCACTGGTCAGGTTTCCTGCTTTGTAACATTCCTTCCACTGATTCCATTCATTCACTGTATGAAGTCCTGTATTTTTTCATTGTAAATGTTCATGAGTCCCAAAATAACCTCTTTCATGCCTGCAGAATTTTGTCATTGCCTTATGAGTTTGGGATTTGGATACAAAGAAGAGTGTTATAAAATGCAGTACCTAAAAGGTCCAGTGAACTTCACCTGACTGCGTACAATAGGATCTGACAGCCCATCTGATGTGACTCTTAGTAATTAACTGTATTCCCCCTGCTATAGAGTTCTGGATCAAGCTTTTTTTTCTATAACTGTCCATTGTGCTGTTCCTCTGTTATTCCTCCAAGAAATTTATGAATAATCTGACATCTGGGTGTTACCATTCCTCCTCGTCAAAGGTTCGTGTCCCTACGCAGTCCGATATGGCCAGCGCTAATTGGACAGGGTGATACTCTCCTAAATGATAACACTAAGTTGGCAATTTATTCATAATTTCCTCAAATCGAGCATCATTGTTGTGTGCTGGGAAAAATAGCCTTTTCCATAAAGACTCCAGCACGCACGTAACAAAGGCTAAAAGATCTGCTGCTACCACCATGTTGGATATTACAGGACACCTTTATTGGTCTTGTGGAGCCCATAGTAGCACCCGGCCTGATAGAGATGGCCTATCCAATCAGGATGCCATAACTTAGTAAGGGAAAGAAAACCCCTGTAGGTACTGACAACAGCACACAATTATTACAACTTATTTAATGTAAGATTATTATAATCCATGCTCCCAGGTTTCACGCATTTCCTTTTGTGCCTTAGTGACCTGATGATAAAAATTGGAGATCAAGACATCAATGCTCACAAGTTTGTGTTGGCTGCAAGAAGTGAGGCCTGGAGCTTGGCCAGTTTGGCATCTACAAAGGAACTAAACCTGTCAGGTGAGGACAGTCTGAGTTCTGCTTTACAAAACTGGATGCACTTAATCTGTTCTTCCTGCGCCTTCTGTGAATACATGTCTGTCTTTCAATGCCATATTTTACTTATGTGTATGCAAAATCCTCTGCTGGTTAATTTAGTAATATATCTTTATAGCTGGCAGATCTGTTTTTTTCTAAAACTGAGCTCCAAATACACAGCAGACATTGAAATAACAAAAGGAACCCACCACTAAATGGTGCTTAGGAGCTGAATGCATATGTCTTAGGATGATTTCACATTTGCGCTGCGGAGGGCTGTGTACGTCCTCCGTGAAGCTCCTCCCACTGCCTTCCCTCCTCCGGTCAGCTCCGCCTATGTCTGCATGCGGCGTGCGTACCCTATCTTTACCATTAGGTACGCAGGCCATGCCGATGTATGCGGACGCCTCCGCATGGGTCGTTTTGACAGTGCGGCGACCTGTGCCGAACGCAACAAGTTGTATTTTGGTACGGTCGCCGCACCCTCAAAACGACGCATGCTGAGGCATCGGCGTACATCGGCATGGCCTGCGTACCCAATGGTAAAGATAGGGTATCCACGCCGATGTAGGTGGAGCTGACCGGAGGAGGTGCGGCAGTGGGCGGAGCTTCACGGAGGACATCCGCAGCACCTCCATCCGCAAATGTGAAACCAGCCTTGCACATTGAACTCAATAATAGCACAGTATGTAGTACCCTTAGGCCCCTGTTAGTGGTGGCTGCAGCATGTCGTCCTTTATATCTCTATCTATACTGGGAATTTGGAGAACTGTACAGAAAACACTAAGCTCTGATCACACAACATGTATGCAAAGAGATTACTTGTCACAGAAGATTACACCTAAAAATTCCAAGCTACTAAATTTAGTTTAGAGGGCAATTCCCTAGCCAATGGTGCCGAGTTTGTCTTTTTCCAGCAGTCCCTTTGGGAATGAATAAAGCCGTTGCTGTATTCTGATTCTGGACACATCAGTGGCTCCATTTATTCTCTTTGAGCTTTATAGTAATGTACCTATGGATAAGTGATGACTTATAATGTTGGGAATAACTCTTTAAGCTAGGCATAGAAATAAATATTTCTACACTACTTCTATTTCCGTTCATTACAGTTTGTTATTGGAGCTTGTCCCAGGAATAAAAGGCTGTCCAGTACTAGTACAGCCCCTTCTCCATCTGAATGTTTGCCCACATGAAAATAACGACACCTATACCCGACTCCCATGCAAGTGCTTTTCCAGCGGTTTCGACTCTTGCGTTTCCGGGGCTCACATGAGGTTGGTACGTCATGTGAGCCCTGCACCCAATCAGCGCTGGCGTCACTGTCCCCGCCTCCGGATGTATTAGTAATCAAGAGGAAGTGAGCGCCAGCTGCAGCCCTCCAGCATTAAGACATGATTTAATGTGCTGAGAAGGGGTCCACATGTGTGGAGGGGCACAGGAGCTGAGCTCCCTCCACACGGCCAGTTATGTTGCATACCAGGCATCTGTGTCAATCAGCAGTCTACCCTTTAGATGCTGCTGTTAATCTCCGACAGCGACACTTAAATGGAATTCATTCCAGTGCTTGCACACACTGGCACCCTTCAACCCACCAAACTCCCAAAGTAGATGGGCAGATGTATTGCTGTGACAGACGGGGGTTATCACTGCCATCTTGGTACTCCTGTGATGCTCAACCACAGGTTGAACTTCATAGGAGCACATTATTTTCACTATATACTGTAAAATAATGGTATTGTAGTATAAGCAATCAAGCAATTGTGGGTTAATGCCTCCTAAGGGGACATTAACTTTTTTTTTTTTTTCTGTCAATATGGCCATGTGAGGTCTTGTTTTTGCTGGACGGGTTGTACTTTTGAACAACATAATTGGTTTTAACATATCGTGTACTGGAAACGGGGAAAAAAAAGTCCAAGTGTGGTGAAATTGCAAAAAAGTGCAATTCCACAGTTGTTGTTTTTTTGTTTTTTTTTAACCATGTTCATTAAATGCTAAAACTGACCTTCCATTATGATTCTTCAGGTCATTACGAGTTCCTTGACACCAATCAGGTCTAGGTTCTTTTTTATTTAAGTGGTGAAAAAAATCCAAACTTTGATTTGATTTCCTTATGTACTCGTGTGCCTTGTTATCTGCTCGTGTTTAATGTATTTGTCTATATTTGCCCCGTGTTCACATGTAAAGCGCCATGGAATAAATGGCGCTATAAAAATGTATAATAATAATAATTTAAAAAAAAAAAAAAAATGGCGCCATTGGGCTGGGTAAGGGCTTATTTTTTGCGGCCCGAGCTGACGTTTTTATTGATACTGTTTTGGTGTAGATATGATCTTTTGATCACATTTTATTGCAATGTAGCGGCAACCCAAAAAATCGTAATTCTGACATTTCTAATTTTTTTCTCGTTACGCCGTTTAGCGATGGGGTTAATTTTTTTTATATTGATAGAACGTGGCGATACCAAATATGTGTATGCTTGATTTTTTTTTTTATTATTGTTTTATTTTGAATAGGGCAAAAGTGGGGTGATTTGAACTTTTATATTTTTTTTTATTATTTTTAAAAACTTTTTTTTTTTTTTTTTACTTTTTGCATGCTTCAAGGGGTAACCGATGGGCAAGATTTCCGGCGCGCTTACCAGAAGCACGAGTTAATTGCCGCTGTCAGAGATTTAACAGCTTTTAACAGGTTTAATAGATATTTGACAGCATTTAACCGTTTAACAGCCACGGGTGGATCACAATTCCATCTGCAGCTGTTAGAGGCACATGTCATCTGGTCAAAGCAGCTGACATGTGTCGGGAAAGATGTGGGCTCAAAATGCCAGAATTGCGGGTTTTTTGGTCACATCACCGCCTTTAAAAAAAAAATGCAGTAAAATGCAATCAAAATATCGTATGTACCAGATATTGGTATCAATAAAAATATCAGCTCACTACGCGGAAAAAAAATCCCTCGTCCCAGCTCCAATCCAGTTTCTGGGTCACTTTTACCGGACAATGCCTTAAACACATAACAAAAAATGGCAGAATTGCATTATTTTCTCCATTTCATTGCACCTGGAATTTTTTCCCGTTTTTCAGGATATTGAATGACAAAATGAATGATGTCATTCAAAACGAAATGTTGCCCAACATAAAAGAAGCCCTCATACTACTATGCTGACCGAAAACCAAAGTTGGAAGAAAAATAGAAAAAAAGGGCAAAAAGCCTCCTGCTCCTTAAAGGGTTAAGGACAGCGTATTATGTAGAGATGAATGCACACAGGCAGACATTTATTTTGCTTTCACAAGACTATGGGAATAAAGCAGCTCTTTACAGTGATCTGTCGTGCATTAGGTTTGCGGTTCCTCTCTGCGGCTACCATGTACGGGGTAAAACCTTGTTCATGAAGTCTGATCTGTTCTCAGATTCTAACCCTGAGGTGACCATGGCAATGCTGCGTTGGATCTATACAGATGAGCTGGATTTGCGGGAAGATGACATCTACTTAACAGAGTTGATGAAGCTTGCAAATAGATTTCAGCTTCAGCTTCTTAGAGAAAGGTACAACTTTCATAGTTCCCTCCAAGTATCAGTGTAGTTGTCTTGCTACTTTCTGATATGCCGTGATTAGATATGGATGATGAATGCATCCTATCAATGACGGGGGCGGCATATGGTCTGGGGATTTTCTACGTTTCTGTGAAACAACAAATGTCTAATTTATCTGGATGGCTCCGTTTGTGTCTTTATGGCAGGTGTGAAAAGGGTGTCATGTCACTAGTGAATGTGAGGAACTGCATCCGCTTCTACCAGACAGCAGAGGAACTCCATGCCATCACACTGTTGAACTATTGTGCCGAGATTATTGCAAGTCACTGGGTAAGATAATGATAAATTAGGCAGAATAAATAGCTGTGCTGTGTTTTTTCTTTATCGCTCCATTGGGGGACACAGGTAACCATGGGTGCATGCTGCTGTCACTAGGAGGCCGACACTAGGCAAAAAAGGAAAATCGCTCCTCCTCAGCAGTATACACCCGCCAACAGGCACCAAGTACCTCAGTTTAAGCTTAGTGTCTGTAGGAGGCGGACATGGATCTGATCCCAAATCCGCATTTTCCTTTTCACGTATCTTGTTTGTTTTTATTAATCTTTTCTCTTTGTCTTTCAGGTTCTTCTTCCTTAGAGTAACAGGGTGTTTTCCCGTACTTATGCAACTGAGAGAGCAGTGTAGTGTCACCCACATCGCCCACTCTCAGAACCGCAGGCAGGACCTTAACCCCTGTCACCCTCAGTGGTGCTTCAGGGTGATTCCCGGTGGCCGGTCCTTTGTCTTTTCCCCTCCCCACCCCTCTCCTCGGTGGTCAGTGGTGACCTCCCCCCTTCTCGTAAGGGGTCGACGCTGTCTTCTGCACCATCTGGAGACAATGCGGGAAGCAGGATCCCTGATTCCATCGACCCTCAACCACCCGAGGGCTCCTGATGTGTTCCTCATTTGTGAATAGGAACCTTGGACCCACCTTGTAGGTATGTATGTTTCCTCCCCCTCAGCAGCGCATGGCAGGACTTGTCAACACTTCTGTCACTTAACAGGGCGGTTTTAGTACATTATTCCCTGCACAGCCGTGGCCATTTTTCCCATGTTGCCGGTCCCAGTCCTTGGGAACAACCTCCTTTCTTTCCTGGCTGCGCCTCCTCTCTGCTTCCCCAGCCACTCGCCACCGCTCTTTTGGACCAATAGGAGGTCTTGCCGGGTCAGAGATTCTTCTGCTCTGACCTGGCCACGCCCTGCGATTTGCGTTTATCTCCTTGGCGCCCATTTTTCTGCTCCTATCATGGAGCTTCCAGCGATTCACCAATCGGAGGGGCGCTTTCTGTTACTTGCCAGCGGGCAGATCCTGCTGCCTGTTCACACCCCCGGCATGTCAGCCTATCGGACGCATACTTTCTGTTTCACTGACCTGCAGTTTAGTCACCCCCACTGCACTACATCGTGCTTGTTGTGATCAGCATAGCTGATTCTATTTTGGATCTTGTGCCTCAGCAGATCGTGAGTCCTGTCTGAGACTTCCTTTATCTGCACATTTCCTGTGCATTTGGCATTAGACCTCGCTGCATCTACCTGCGGGTATCTGACACAGGGGGACACCTCTAACCTCAAAGTCATCTGCTGACAGTCGCTGGCATCGGGTAGGCTCTGCTCTCTCTCCTTCCTTTCTTCTGTACCCCTATATAGCCCTTCACAGCAGTGTCACCAAGGCTTGACTTATGCACAATCCTGCAGAGGCTTCTCGTCCTCCCTCTAGGCCTAGTGTGATTCATTACGTCCGCCAAGACTCCCGTCTCCGGGCCCAGGGATTCTTCAGGCTGTATTTTCCCCACTACACAAAGGAGTAATCGTCTCTGTTCCCCAGAACAAACGGTTTTCAGGGTTCTACTCCAATCTTTTCGTAGTCCTGAAGAAAGGCTGATCGCTTCATCCGATTTTGGACCTCAAGCAACTGAATCGTCACGTTCGGATCCATCCTTTAAGAATGGAGTCCCTACGTTCGGTAATTGCCTAAATGGAACGGGAGAATTTCTTTGCTCTGTAGACATTCAGGATGCTTATCTTCACATTCCTGTTTGTGTTCAGCATCAGAGATTCCTACGGTTTGCGATCCAGAAGGACCGCTATCAGTTCACGGCTCTTCCCTTCGGCTTGGCCTCTGCCCCCAGAGTATTCACTAAGGTCATGGCAGTGGTCATAGCCATCCTTCGTTCCAAGGGGATTCTCCTAATCCCTTACTTTGACGATCTCATGATCAAGGGGCCGTCCCGCCGAGACTGCGACCAGAGTCTTCAGATCACTCTGGACACTCTGGTCTGTCTCGGCTGGATTGTCAACAGAGAGAAGTCCTCCCTGACCCCAGCTCAGCACCTGGTGTTTCTGGGTATGAGGTTCGACACGGCCCAAGCCCGTGTCTTTCTTGCAAAAGAGAAGTTTTCATCCCTCTGCCAGGGGATCCGCACTCTAAAGCGATCAGCTCCTCTTCCCCTGCGGTCCTACATGAGAGATCTTGGGAAGATGATTGCCACCATGGAAGCTGTGCCTTTTGCCCAGTTCCATACCCATCCTCTTCAGCTGGCCCTCTTTTCTGCTTGGGACAAGAGGACCGTCTCTCTCGACCGGCCCATGCTTCTACTCCTCAAGGCAATCCCTGACCTGGTGGATGCTATCCGCCTCAGTCCTGCTCCTGCGCGGGATTTCCTTCCTCCCTCTCCGGTGGCAGATCATCAACACCAACACCTGTCTCCTAGGTTGGGGAGCGGTGTTTCTTCATCACACAGCGCAGGGTCGTTGGAACGTCCAAGAAGCCGATCTCCCCATCAATCTTCTGGAGATCAGAGCAATTTTTCTTGCCCTTTGCCGCTGGCAATCTCTCCTCGCAGGCCAGCCGGTCCACATACAATCGGACAACGCCATTGCCATGGCTTACATAAACCATCAAGGCGGGACTCTCAGTAAACAGGTGATGGCAGACGTAACATGGATTCTGCGATAGCTGGAGCATCACCTTCCCACCATATCAGCCGTAGACATTCCGGGGGTGGAAAATTGGGCAGCCGATTTTCTCAGTCGTCAGGGTCTCACATCGGGCAAGTGGGCTCTCAACCCCTGCTGTCTTCAACCAGTTATGCCAGATATGTGGCACGCCGGATGTCGACCTGATGGCGTTTCGGATGAACCACAAAATTCCTCAGTTCATAGCCAGGTCCCAGGATCCACTAGCCATTGGTTGCGATGCCCTAGTGATCCCGTGGCACCAATTACAGCTGCCTTATCTTTTTCCGCCCCTCCCCTTGATTCCGAGAGCCATGAAAAAGATAAAGGCGGAAGGAATTCCCGTCATCTTGTTAGCTCCAGGCTGGCCAAGAAGTTCACAGTCTCTAAGTTTAACAGCATGGCCGTTGAGGCTGCAGTCCTGAGGGAGGCCGGTTTTCCCCATCAGGTCATTCGGACCATGATTAGGACAAGAAAACCAGCATCCTTGCGTATCTACCACAGATGCTGGAAGGCCTTCTTTCGGTGGAGTGAGAACAACGATTTGGTCCCTATGTCTTTTTCCCTTCCTTCCATCCTGGGGTTTCTACAAGTGAGTGTTGATTCTGGCCTGTCTCTCAGTACCTTAAAGTGTCAGGTTTTTGCTCTGTCAGTTCTTTTCCAGCTAAATCTGGCTTCTCGTTCCCAGGTAAATACTTTTCTTCAAGCAGCCGCCCACTTAGCACCTCCTTATCCTTATCGTCTTCCGACAGATCCATGGGATCTTAACCTTGCCCTTGATGCACTCCAGCGTGCTCCTTTTGAGCCCATTCCGTCTTCTCTCCGGTCATGGAAAGTTGCCATGACATCCATTAGGAGAATTTGAGTTAGCGGCATTATCCTGTTGTTCTCTGTTCCTGATAATACATCAGGACAAGGTAGTTTGCAGACCCGCTCCTTCTTTCCTACCTGAGGTGGTCTCTTCGTGTCACATTAATGAAGACCTCATCCTTCCTTCTCTGTGTCTCTCTCCGGTCCATCTCCTGGAGAAGTCCCTCGACAAGTTGGATCTGGTCACAGCCATCCGAGCCTATCTTCTAGGACTGCTTCCTTTCGCCACTCTGATGCACTGTTTGTCATCTCCGAAGATTGTCGCAAAGGGCTCTCTGCATCTAAATCCACTATTGCCCATTGGATTAGTTTGGCAATATTGGAGGCATACCAAGTGCAGGACAAACAGCCTCCTCTGGGGTGAAGGCTCACTCCACTCGGGCAGTGGAGCATTCCTGGGCAGTTCGTTACCAAGATTTGGCTTTACAGTCATCAGTGCACACATTCATGAGGTTCTACAGGGTTCATACCCATGCCTCGTCTGATGCAGGCCTGGGACAGAAGGTGCTGCAGGCGGCAGTTACGCACTGGCTGACCCAAGTCTGTTTTCTTTGCCTTTTTTCCTGCTCCCACCCTAGCGACTGCTTTGGGACGCCCCCATGGTTACCTGTGTCCTCCAATGAAGCGATAAAGAAAGAGGAATTTTTGGTACTCACCGTAAAATCTCTTTCTTGGAGCCTTCTTGGGGGACACAGCATCCTTCCTAACTGTTTGTACCACTTTTGGGCCTACGCGCCTTGTTGTTGGGTTGTTATATATGTTGAGTTTTTGGTTGCTTCTCCTACTGCTTTTACACTAGCTGAGGTGCTTTGTGCCAGTCGGTCGGTATATACTGCTGCGGACGAGCTACTTTTTCCATTTTTGCCCAGTGTCAGCCTCCTAGCGACAGCAGCATACACCCATGGTTACCTTTGTTCCCCAATGAAGGCTCCAAGAAAGAAATGTTACGGTTAGTTCCAAAAATACCTCTTTTTCTCCATCGTCTCATTGGGGGACACAGGACTGTGGGTGTATGCTATTGCCGCCAGGAGGCTGACACTAAGTAGACAAAAAAAAAAAGTTAGCTCCTCCTCCATAGTATACACCTTGCCACTGGCCCTGACAGCTCCAGTTTATGCTTGGTGTCCGTAGGAGGCACATCTCTGGGTTTTTCCCCAGATTCCGCTATCTTGAGGATAAGATAGGGGCGACGGACCTTTTTGAAGGGGTCCGATCTCCCCAAACCAACAACGGGCGAGCACGTGTGAGTGTCGCCTCCACGTATACTTTCCCGCGTCGTGGGATTGCCGGACTAAAATCCTGACCACCCTGAGGTAACGAAACCCTAGGTTGTACAGGCATTTATGCATTGTCCGTGCAGCCTCCACTTCAATCGCCAATGTTTTGATCTGCGGTGCTTAAGGAGGCAGACGGTCCCTCTCCTCACCTTCTGAAGGGTGAAGGAGTTAGGGTGCCTGCACCGTCTTTTTCCCATATGTATATTTGTATATTTATATATATATATATATATATATATATATATATATATATATATATATATATATATATATATATATATATATATATATATATATATATATATATATATATATATATATATATATATATATATTTATATGTGGCTTTTCATTTATGCCTCTTCTCTAACCTGGCGTGTTGTCAGAGGCTGCGGGGGGGGGCTCCTGCTTCTTTGCGTGACTGCACGTGTTATATCGCCATACTGCAGGCGGCGCGTACTTCGTACGGTGCCGGTGCCAGGATGTCTCTCCATTTCCAAAGCACGGGAAGTTCCGCCCTAGCACTTCCTTCCGGCGGCCCACGGCATCATGGTCGCTGTAGTTTCCTTCATGGGCGGTAGCTCCACCCCTAGCAACTGTTTCCGGCGACCAGTTGCATTATGGTCGCTGTAGTTTCCTGAGGGGTCGTGGTCGGAAGCTCCGCCCCTTCCGGCGGTGCGTACTTCCGGTTTCGCGCTCCCAGCGTTCCTAGGAGAGCGCAGGTGGGGAAAGCAAGTTCCCTGATTTGGCCTGTGGCACGATCCTTATGGCGGCTCCTCCCACCTTTCATCCGCTCATGATCTTTATAAAGGAGGTGTCTCTGCTCAGAGCACGGTTTAGTGTGGTGCTCAGAACGGTCGGGGACACAGGACTGGGGTAAGTGCTACTTCCCTCAGCCTGACAGCAGTTTTTTGTTCTAGACCCAGTAGCTCATAGGGGCTTTTTTTCATAGCAGCTTCTGCAGCAATAGTCATCATGTCTAGAAGGACTAAGTCTCTCACGGTCCTGTATACATCATGCTTTTCTTGCCAGGCTGCTTTTCCGCATGCGCAGACTAGCCAGATCTGTGAAGCTTGCGATCCCAAACGCGCTCAGGAGCCCCCACCTGCTACCCCGCCTGCTACCCCGCCTGTTATTCTGCCGGGTATGCCTGTATCTGAGACTGCGGCACCTCCCCCTGAGTGGGTCGTATCCTTAACGCAGTCTATGGCGTCTCTAACAAAGGCGGTTGAGTCCCTTCAAACCCCTGTCAGGGACGTTCATCCATCTATTCCGGAAAGATCCTCCGATTCTCAGGACCCTCCGGCCTGCAGGGGCCGTACTCCCTCTAGGCAGACGCGGGGGAAGCGTACCCATACAGCGTCTCCCGGTCCGTCGGGTGCATCTGTGAATTCCGTCTCTCGGTCTCCCTCTCCTGTGAGAGTGAGTGAGCATGGTTCGGACCTTGACTCTGAAGGGTCTTTTGATTTAGAAGCTCCTGATTATCAGGAATCAGTTGACAGTCTCATTGAGGCCGTTAACCAGTCTTTGGGAGTAGAGGATGTAGCCACCTTACCTTCGAGTCATAAGGTGTCTTTTAAAAGATTCAAGCAACCTCATAAGGTGTTTTCCTCTCATCCTGAATTTCTTAGGCCAGAAGGCTCTGGGTACCAGGTATCCTTTCGCGCCCGAGATTTGTAAAAAATGGGCAGAATCTCCTTCTGTAGATCCTCCCGTGTCCCGTTTGGCCTCTAACACACTGCTGTCTCTTCCCAATGGATCTGCTATTAAAGATCCAACTGATCGGCTCTTAGAGAGTCTGGCTCGGTCAGTGTTTGAGGCTTCAGGGTCAGCCCTCGCGCCGTCTTTTGCGGCGACTTGGGTCGCCAAAGCTATGATGGCTTGGTCAGAGTCCGTCACTAAGGTTCTTCAGGATAGGGAGTTTCCTGTAGAAGTGATAGAGATGTCTAATCAGATATCCTTGGCTGGAAATTATCTGATCAATGCATCTTTGGATGCGGCAAATTGTTCAGCATTGGCAGCTGCTAATGCTATCGCTATCAGAAGGGCGCTATGGCTGAGAAATTGGCGGGCGGACTCTACTTCAAAAAAGTCCCTTACTTCCCTCCCTTATCAGGGTGGTCGACTCTTTGGCGCAAAGTTGGATCAACTTATATCTGATACCACAGGGGGAAAGAGTAATTTCCTTCCTCAACAAAAGGTGAAGCAACCTTTTCGTCGCCAATTTCAAGCAAGGTTTAGATCCTTTCGTAACACCCGGTGGTCTGCAGCACCAAGCTCAGGTCCTCTAAGTCGGCCTAACCAAGACAGGGAACACCAGGTATCATATAGAGCCAATCCATTGGCAAGAATGCGATATCAGCCATCAAGATCTAGGGGATCTAGATATCCGCGGTCCTCGGCAAAATGACTGGAGGCACCCTCATGTCGTTTTCAACAGGGTAGGCGGTCGTCTACTTCTGTTCCATCAGTCCTGGAGATCAGTCGTTTCCGACAAATGGGTGAGAGAACTGGTGGTTTCAGGGTACAAAATAGTTTCTCTCTCTCCCTCCAAGTCGGTTTTTTCCGTCCAGTCTTCCCAGTGCAAAGTCCCATCTAAGGGCTTTATTCAAAGCTGTCGAGTCTCTTCAGTCCAACGGGGTCATTGTCCCCCGTTCCAGGGGTAGAAAGGTTCCAAGAATTCTATTCCAATCTGTTTACGGTCCCCAAAAAGGACGGGACGGTAAGACCCATTCTGGACCTAAAGTGTTTGAACAAGTTCGTCAGCACTCGTCGCTTCCGTATGGAGTCGCTCCGCTCGGTTATTGCGGCTATGGAAAAGGGAGAATTCCTTGCTTCCATAGATATCCAAGATGCCTATCTGCATGTTCCCATATTTCCTCCGCATCAAAGGTTTCTACGGTTTTCCATAGGTGAACGTCCCTTCCAATTCACAGCATTACCTTTCGGTCTCGCCTCTGCTCCCAGGGTGTTCACAAAGGTGATGTCTACAGTCGTGTCCATCCTGCACTCCCGGGGCATAGTTATTTTGCCATACCTGGACGATCTTTTGGTCAAGGGGCCAACTTTTCAAGCATGCAAAGAGAACGTCAGTATCACTTTAGACACTATCCCGTCTAGGGTGGCTGGTCAATTTGAAAAAGTCATCTCTAGTCCCATCTTGAAAGATTTCTTTTTTAGGAATGATCTTCGATACTTCTCGGGGTCTGACTATCCTACCCCAGAGCAAGGTTCTCTGCCTTCGGCAGGAGGTAAAAATTCTGCAGCAACCGAGTTTTCTTTCAATCCGGTTTTGCATGAGGGTCTTGGGCAGGATGGTGGCGGCCATAGAAGCAGTACCATTCGCCCAATTTCATCTTCGCCCTCTCCAGCAGGCAATTTTGTCAGCTTGCAACAGGAGTCATGCTTCTCTCAATCTCCGGTGCCGTCTGTCTCCCCGGGTCAGGCAATCTCTCATCTGGTGGATGAGGAGCTCCTCTCTGCTTTGGGGGGGAAAGCCTTTTCCCCAGTTCATTGGCTGGTAGTTTCTACAGACGCCAGTCTTCTCGGTTGGGGGGCAGTGTTTCATCAACACACAGCACAGTGTTTTTGGTCCCCAGGGGAATCATCTCTTCCAATCAATCTGTTGGAGATAAGGGCAATTTGGCTTGCTCTGCAGCACTTATACCATCTTCTGGCGGGTCACCCGATCCGAATCCAATCGGACAATGCCACGGCTGTGGCTTACGTAAATCATCAGGGGGGCACCCGCAGCAGGTCAGCCATGCGTGAGGTAGGGAAAATCCTCCGTTGGGCCGAGAGCAACCACTCCGTGATCTCGGCAGTTTACATCCCGGGCAAGGAGAACTGGGCAGCGGACTTTCTGAGCCGTCAGGGTCTGGCGTCCGGGGAATGGTCTCTTCACCTCGACGTTTTTCGGCAGATTTGCCAACGCTGGGGTATCCCGGACGTGGATCTAATGGCAACCGGGTGGAATGCCAAGGTCCCCAGATTCGTAGCTCGTTATCGAGATCCAAGAGCTCTCGCCGTAGACGCACTGATCCTTCCTTGGAACCTGTTTCGTCTTCCGTATCTGTTTCCTCCTCTGGCGCTCCTTCCAAGGGTAGTCAGGAAGATCAAGATAGAGGGAGTTCCGGCAATTCTAGTCGCCCCAGATTGGCCTCGGAGGTCTTGGTACGCGGACCTCGTTCAGCAGATCGCCGGGGTTCCTTGGCAGCTTCCAATGCGGCCGGATCTTCTGTCGCAGGGGCCGATATTCCACCAGAACTTAGGGGCCCTTCGTTTGACGGTTTGGCCGTTGAATCTTGGATTCTGACCCAGGCCGGTTTTTCTCAGAAGGTAGCTTCCACTATGATTAATGCTCGTAAGACGGTTTCTGTGCGCATTTACCACCACACCTGGAAGGTTTTTCTCTCGTGGTGCAGGAAGAAGGGTCTTCCTCCCTTGCGGTTCTCCGTTCTTAATCTTTTAGCTTTTCTCCAAGCTGGTTTAGACTCAGGGCTCGCTCCAAGTACCCTTAGGAGGCAAATATCAGCCTTATCAGTTCTTTTCCAGCGCAGGATTGCTATCATTTCACAGGTCAAGACTTTTTTGCAGGGAGTCTCTCACATGGTCCCCCCTTACAGAGCCCCGCTAGAAGCTTGGGACCTTAATCTGGTCTTGAGCGCTCTTCAGGAGGCTCCATTTGAGCCTCTCCAAGAAGTTTCTTTAATGTATCTTTCTTGGAAAGTTTTGTTTTTGGTAGCTATAACTTCCATTAGGCGGGTGTCGGAATTGGCGGCCTTGTCCTGCCAGTCGCCGTTTCTGCAATTTCATCAGGATAAGGTAGTATTAAGACCTGTTCCTTCTTTTTTGCCTAAAGTAGTTTCCTCGTTTCACATCAATGAGGACATAGTCTTGCCTTCTTTTTGTCCTGCACCTTCTCACCGTGTGGAAAAAGCTCTCCATACTCTGGACCTCGTGAGAGCACTGAGGAGATATGTTTCTCGGACCGCTTCTTTTCGACAGACGGATGTTCTGTTCGTTCTTCCTGTGGGTCACAGGAAGGGATTCGCAGCCTCTAGGTCGACCTTAGCCAGATGGATACGAGCCACCATTCAGGAGGCCTACCGTGTCAAGGGTGCAGCCATCCCGGCTGGGATTAGGGCGCACTCTACTCGAGCGGTAGGGGCTTCCTGGGCACTTCGGCACCAAGCTTCAGCAGAACAGGTTTGCAAGGCGGCAACTTGGTCCAGCCTGCACACTTTCTCTAAGCATTATAATGTCCACACTCAGGCCTCTGCTGATGCAAGTTTGGGAAGAAAAATTCTTCAGGCTGCGGTATCTCCCCTATAGGCGGTAAGTGCCTAAGGGTTTATTCCAGTGAGTCTTTTTTTCCCACCCTGAGACTGCTTTGGGACATCCCACAGTCCTGTGTCCCCCAATGAGACGATGGAGAAACAGGGATTTTTGTGTTACTCACCGTAAAATCCTTTTCTCCGAGTCATTCATTGGGGGACACAGCTCCCTCCCTATTCATTTTATTTGTCTATGGGGTTGTTCAGACTGTAGTATTATTCTAGACATGTTGTCTTTGCTCTAATGCTGTTTTGTTTTCTCTATCTCCTACTGCTTGTGCACCAAACTGGAGCTGTCAGGGCCAGTGGCAAGGTGTATACTATGGAGGAGGAGCTAACTTTTTTTTTGTCTACTTAGTGTCAGCCTCCTGGCGGCAATAGCATACACCCACAGTCCTGTGTCCCCCAATGAATGACTCGGAGAAAAGGATTTTACGGTGAGTAACACAAAAATCCCTGTTTCAGCACGGGTCCTGGGAAAATGTAGGCAGGCTTTTTTGTGCATGGGCTTTAGGAGAGGCTTCCTTCTTAGGTGACACCTATCCATGCCTTTCCTCCGCAGTGCACACCTAATTGTGCCACCAGAAACACTCCAGTTTGACTTTCGACTTCTCTAGTGAACTTGCATGTCAATTTTAATCAACCCTTCTCCTGAGAAGATGCTCATGTTAGGTGTTTCGTGGTCCACCAGGATGTCTCTGTGAGATGATTGCAGTTCCAGCTTTGTAAGGATATGTGCTCATGTTCCGGAAATGGCAGCGATTTGGATGCAGCGCATTTCTGTAGCACATGTCTGCTGCGTCCAAAACTCTGCCAGCTATTGAACGCAGGTGATTGTGCATGTATTCACTGAAGTGTGCGGTTTTATCTCATCAATACATTAGACATTAAATAGACATGCGGTCTGGAGAGACACGCCGCATGTCCATCTGCGTGGGTGAGCAGCGGGCGTTTCTTGAAATCCCATCCACTATGCAGAAACATCTGGACGCTGCGGGTTGGACGCTGCACAAGTACTCATGACATTTCTCTTCCTTGTGGTGCCATTGCTGACAGCATGAATTCGGAAAGGGTTTTCTTTAAGTAACACCCTTTTACAGTCAGTTGTCTGATGGACATGTTTAATGAATAATTGTACTTAGAAGCGGTTAAATTTTTGTTGATTAGAATTTTATAGTCTGAACATTAGCTTTGGTCCTAAGACTTTCATAGCTTTGGTCCTAAGACTTTCATTGGGGTGTATTCATTTTTGCAACATGGTCTTTAATGATTTTGTTAGGAAAATTTACTTTTTTGGGTGTGCAAAATAACAAATTTTATTTACAATCAATGGTCAACATTTGTGGGAGTATTTTGTAGAATGATATCCCAGAGGAAATGTGGAATCTGAAAGGAAAATAAAGGTTTGCTGACAAATCTGGTGGAGTGTACTCATTTACGCTGAGCACTGTTTATGCTGTAATAGACAGGTGCATGATAATTGATATTTTCTTTGCTTGTACCTTTAGGATGACCTAAGAAAGGAAGACTTCAGCTCAATGAGTGCTCAGCTGCTGTACAAAATGTTTAAATCAAAGACTCAATTCCCATTACATAAAGCAATTAAAGTGGAAAGAGAAGATGTTGTTTTTTTGTATCTGATAGAAATGGATTCCCAGGTATGGTAACAATACAGCAAAAATAGAACTTGGACACACAATGAAAGAGTCTGCAATAGATTGCGAACTGTTGCTCTTTTATTGTTAGTTTCCTATAAAAAGAGGTGCAGGTGGAGTTTGTGGCTGCTGTCTATCTTTTCTGCAGCTTCTATAGTATAAATATCTGTATATTATTAATTTAGATGGCAATGTTATAATAGTTATAGTGATCAGACATGGATTCCTAATTTCTCACACAATCGAAGAACATTAAGTATTGTTAGATTACTTATAACCCACAATGCCTTTTATTGTGAGAAAAGCTTCTAGTCCTTTTTTTTTTTTTTTTTAACATCTTCATGCTGTAGCCCGTTTTTTTTTTTTTTTTTTCGTTTCCAATTTTTTTTCCTCCCCTTCTTCCCAGAGTCATAACTCTTTTTTTTTTTTTTCGCCCACATAGACATATGAAGGCTTGTTTTTTCTGGGAAGAGTTGTACTTTTAAATGACACCATTCATTTTATTACATAGTGTACTAGAAAACAGGAAGAAAAAAAATTATTTTCTAGCCTCCAGCATTTTCAGAGTGTTAGGCAGCTGCTTAGAAGAATCCCATGGCTGTCTATTCAACACATCTTTTTCAGCTTCTTATTTCACAGACAGCAGAGGGAATCCTCTCATCCTATTTTTAGAGCTGTTATTCAGGCTTGGAGGTTATTGCTCAAACCTTCAAGGGAGAACTGTAACAGAAACAGAACCGAACAAATCTTGAAGTTTCCTCTTCAACTATTATCCACGATTTATAGTTTTTCACTATCCGATTCCTGGATTAAGTCAGGAATTAAAAAGATTGTTAATATATATGATGGAATTAAATTCCTCACTTTTAGTGAGCTAAAAATAAAATGTAATCTTCCCTTTTCTGAATTAATCCCTTATATAATTTTAAAAGAAGGTGTTCAGAAACTACTAGGTAGCAAACCTCTTAACCTAGATATTCTCGTTTTACTACTGTGCAATATTAAAAATAAAAATATATGGAGCCTAAACAACATCTATAGAATTTTCAATAAAGATGGTGTTGGTTTCAAAAATGTTTACTTATAGAGGTGGGATTCTGACCTCAATAAATCCTTTCAGGCTGAGAGCTGGGACAATGCTATTAAGACCTCTTTCAAATCCACCATTTCGTTAGCTTTACATGAGTCCTACTTTAAGGTAATTACTAGGTGGTATTATACCCCAATTAGATTAGCACACATAATTCCGGATTATTCACCAACTTGCTGGAGGAAATGCGGCCACCAAGGTAATTTATATCATCTTTTATGGAGTTGTCCAAAGGTGAAACTTCTATGGTCAAAAGTTTCTAATTATATTAATTCACTCACTGATAATTTTGTGCTTGCACCACAAAGAGCTCTTTTTTCCCCGGACATGGAAATGGTTGACCCTCAGGTTAAATTCATTATCATTCATATATTTCTTGTTGTCAAATATATGTTAGCGCTCTGGTGGAATAAGCCAGATCTCCCTAAATTTGAAGACATTATAGATCAAATTCACCAACACATTTTTTTTGGAGTGGAGATTCGCTGTAAATAATAGTGGTATTAAAAATTTCTTGAAAAAATGAAAGATTTGGATTGATAAATTCTATACTCCTTAACCTCCTAATAGATTTTCAAATAAAAGAAATAATTGTAATTTACTTGTCCTTCCAAAATATCGCACTCATTTAAATGCATTTATGCGTTTTGTTACTGTTGAACTATTGTATTACATTTGGTTCTCTAGTTTTTTTGTTTTTTTTAATTGTATCCCTTTCCATTCCCTCTCCCTATTTTTCACTGTTATATTTTCCCTCCCCTATTCCCAATTCCTGGTTTTTATTCAAAAAATTAATAAAAATATTTAAAAAGAAGAACCCATTGCTGCCGTTTTTTGGCACAAGGATAGACGAGGCTTGGTTTTTATGAAGCTGGGAAATTTGCATCACCTGGTCTTTCCTAACAATGATGGTGAACAAGCCATAACCCTAACAGGCTACTTAAGGTCTGAAATCTTGGTCAAAGTTAGCTGAGCACACAAATCTTCTAGGGGACCTTTTAGAGATTTAATCATCTTCAACTTGCTTCACAATAATAGTAATTTTGACCGGGGCTGCCTAAACTTTTACATGTGACTGTATATGTAATCGTGTAGGTGTAATAATATACTCACCGCTGCTCTGTACCTCTTTTGGGTGCTTGTTTGCTTTTGCGGCTGCTGCCTGACATTGAGTGCTGCTGTTCAGCTTACTTGTAACCAGAGCCCCCAAGTCCTTCTCCTGCTCTGTATCCTTAGTATACTGCATGTAATGTGTATGTCGCAATATGACTACTCTGGGCCAGATGCATTACTTTGTTTTGCCATGAGAATTCAGATTAGCAAAATAATGGTGTTTAATTTTTCTTTTTAGTTGCCTGATAAGTTAAATGAGCTGGACCAAAATGGAGATCTTGCCCTGGATCTTGCACTGTCTCGGAAGCTAGAGGGTATAGCCACGACCTTAGTTAACAGTAGGGCAGATGTTGATATGGTAGACAAGAAAGGTTGGAGTCTGTTGCACAAAGCAATCCAGAGAGGTGAGTGGTCATTAGTTTTAGTTACAGGGTATGTTTTGGTATTCTATTTCTATTGTATGCTTTATCATGAATGTGAAATTGTTTATTTTTCAACAGATGATAAGTTTGCTGCCAATTTCCTCATTAAAAATGGTGCACTTGTAAATTCTGCTACACTTGGGGAACAAGAGACTCCACTCCATCTGGTAGCTGCTTGCACAATGAAGGACCACTCCTTGGAAGTCATGTCTGATATAGCACAAATTGCTGAGGCACTTTTGCATGCAGGAGCTAATCCCAACATGCAGGACAGTAAAGGAAGGTAGGCTTATGCTTTACTGTGGGGCTGTCTAATTAGCAAAGCCTTTTTTCACGTATCCACTTTGCAGAAATTAAAGTGGAAAGCGGATTATAAAGTGATTTTTTTGTTCACTCTGAATGATCTTTTTGGGCTCTCATTTCACAGACTGATATAATTGCTTTAAATGGACACATTAAGGGTTAATTTCGCCTATGCTCCTTAATATCTGGTTGTTTCACAGGGATTGTCAAATATCTTGTATTTGTTTTATAGATTTAAAAAATTGAGTTAGGCCTTATTCATGCATTCATATCCATTTTGCGTCCACCATTGTGCAACTCCTTTTTTCATCAGTGTATGTTTTTTTTTCACTGATCCTTTTGCTTGTATGAGTGAGGTTTTTTTATATGCAAAACGGACCACAGTTGGACATGTCTCAATTTTTTTTTATGCAGACCCTCAGTCAGTAAAGAATACCTGACATGTCAGCCCCATGGAATATCGTATCTATGTGCTGTCAGACGGCACGCACATGGCAAACAACTGTGAATAAAGCCCTCCTAAAATATTAGAAGAAGACCTAACATTCTGAGCTGGGCTGCTGAGCAAAATATCCATTCTGTTGATGGAAGATTGAGCTTCTTGCCACACTGCTAAAAAAGACCCCAGACTTGTCACTTGTCTTAAATACCATGGAATATGTCTGAACTGTGCTTACTGGTGCAGTGAGATGACATCCGTGATAATCTGCTGCACGTAGAGAACTTTTAGAGTTTTCACGTGATTAGAGCATTAACATTACACAGGTCAAGATGGCAGAACTCATTGATTTCATGCTCCCCCGGGTGATGGCTTTTAAGAAATCAAATGGTGGAATAGGTACAGTTTAATATGCATATTTGGCGTTTGTATAGCGTGGATACTGTGAGATAGAACAGTGCCTGAGAGTAACTGCCTACTGACGGTTTGACCCTGTGTATGACAGACCAAATATAAGAGTCATTTGAAGTCATGTTCCTCAAAAGTAACAATGGCCACAATGGGTATTCCTCTTATGTACTAAAATCACCCCCTGCCCCCTTCCTGAAGCATAGAATAGTTGTATTCGGTTGCTGTATTAAAGACCATACGTCTTGTTTTATCAACTAATCTATATATATAATTGTCTAAGGGTCACTTCCGTCTGTCTGTCTGTCCTTCTGTCACGGTTATTCGTTCGCTGATTGGTCGCGGCAGCCATGACAGGCAGCTGCTGAGACCAATCAGCAACGGGCACAGTCCGATTAGTCCCTCCCCTACTCCCCTGCACTCACTGCCCGGCACCCGCTCCGTAATCCCCTCCATTCACTGCTCACACAGGGTTAATGGCAGCGGTAACGGCCCGCGGTGTAACGCACTCCGTTACCGCTGCTATTAACCCTGTGTGCCCCCAACTATTTACTATTGATGCTGCCTATGCAGCATCAATAGTAAAAATGTAATGTTAAAAATAATAAAAAAAAAAAAAACCTGCTATACTCACCATCCGCCACGTTCCCGGGTCCACTCCATTGCAAGCGGCAGCTTCCGCTCCCAGCGCTAGTGTGCGACAAGGAACTGCCGTGACGTCACGGTCATGTGACCGCGACGTCATCATAGGTCCTGCTCACACCAGAGCTGGGAGCAGAAGCTGCCGCTTGCAATGGAGCGGTCCCGGGAACGTGGCGAGGAGCGGTAAAGGTGGCGGATGGTGAATATAGCAGGACTTCCAACGGGCCTTCGGAAGGTGAGTATATGTTTTTTTTTTTTTTTTTTTTAAGTCTCTATACTTCGTGGCTCTGTGCTGGCCAATATACTACGTGCCTGGGCAATATACTACGTGGCTCTGCTATATACTATGTGGCTGGGCAGTATACCGTACTACGTGGCTCTGCTATATACTACGTGGCTGGGCAATATACTACGTGACTGGGCAATATACTACGTGGCTGGGCAATATACTACGTCACTGGGCAATATACTACGTCACTGGGCAATATACTACGTGGCTGGACAATATACTACGTGGCTGGGCAATATACTACTTGGCTGGGCAATATACTACTTGGCTGGGCAATATACTACTTGGCTGGGCAATATACTACTTGGCTGGGCAATATACTACGTAGCTGGGCAATATACTACGTGACTGGGCAATATACTACGTGACTGGGCAATATACTACGTGGCTGGGCAATATACTACGTCACTGGCCAATATACTACATGGCTGGGCAATATACTACGTAGCTGGGCAATATACTACGTGACTGGGCAATATACTACGTGGCTGGGCAATATACTACTTGGCTGGGCAATATACTACGTGGCTGGGCAATATACTACGTCACTGGCCAATATACTACATGGCTGGGCAATATACTACGTAGCTGGGCAATATACTACGTGACTGGGCAATATACTACGTGACTGGGCAATATACTACGTGGCTGGGCAATATACTACGTCACTGGCCAATATACTACATGGCTGGGCAATATACTACGTGGCTGGGCAATATACTACGTAGCTGGGCAATATACTACGTGACTGGGCAATATACTACGTGGCTGGGCAATATACTACTTGGCTGGACAATATACTACGTGGCTGGGCAATATACTACGTGGCTGGGCAATATACTACGTCACTGGCCAATATACTACATGGCTGGGCAATATACTACGTAGCTGGGCAATATACTACGTGACTGGGCAATATACTACGTGACTGGGCAATATACTACGTGGCTGGGCAATATACTACGTCACTGGCCAATATACTACGTGGCTGGGCAATATACTACGTGGCTGGGCAATATACTACGTGGCTGGGCAATATACTACGTGGCTGGGCAATATACTACGTGGCTGGGCAATATACTACGTGGCTGGGCAATATACTACGTGGCTGGGCAATATACTACGTGGCTGGGCAATATACTACGTGGCTGGGCAATATACTACGTGGCTGGGCAATATACTACGTGGCTGGGCAATATACTACGTGGCTGGGCAATATACTACGTGGCTGGGCAATATACTACGTGGCTGGGCAATATACTACGTGGCTGGGCAATATACTACGTGGCTGGGCAATATACTACGTGGCTGGGCAATATACTACGTGGCTGGGCAATATACTACGTGGCTGGGCAATATACTACGTGGCTGGGCAATATACTACGTGGCTGGGCAATATACTACGTGGCTGGGCAATATACTACGTGGCTCTGTGCTGTGTACTACGTGGCTCTGTGCTGTATACTACGTTGCTGGGCAATATACTACGTGTCTGTGCTGTATACTACGTGACTGGGCAATATACTACGTGGCTGGGCAATATACTACGTGTCTGTGCTGTATACTACGTGACTGGGCAATATACTACGTGGCTGGGCAATATACTACGTAGCTGAGCAATATACTACGTGGCTGGGCAATATACTACGTGGGCTGTGCAATATACTACATGGGCTGTGCAATATACTATGTGGACATGCATATTCTCGAATACCCGATGCGTTTGAATCGTGCCACCATCTAGTTTAGTATAACCAGTATATTTTAATTCTGATATTCTTTTACTAAGGTCATTTGGTATCAGCACTTGACTTTGAGAGTCAGTAATTTGAGTCATTACTATTAGATCAGTAATGACTGATACTATTGCATCTAGAGGGAACCTATCACTCCATTCATGCTGTCCAAACTACAGAGAAGCAAGAGTCATAGTCTGGGCGCACGATTGCAGACAGGTTTTTTTTTTTTCTCTGAAATGCTCCAGTATTTCAATGAAAATATAGTTTGAAGATCTGTCTCTAATTGATTCACAGATCTCTTCCGTGTACATCTGGGAAGACTTAGGTGATTGACCGGTTTCTTGCTATAGTAGATGTCGGCCAAGGGTGGAGCCGGACTAGTCTTGTCTCCGGATATGGTCCCTGGCTAGATCTTAAAACTGTATTTTCTCTGATATGCTGGAGTGTTTCACAAATGAATATACCTTGCCTTGTGCAACCAGTCTTTGATTTATGCTGCCTATACTTTGGGCAACATGAATCAGATGACCCGTTTCCTTTGATAAAGAATGGGTAGCTACTTGCTGGTGAGTATTCCCTTTTTGCCCCTTCCTGAAAGAAAGAACCAAAAGGAAAAATGTTGTATTTTTCACTGTTACCAAATGTCTAAAGATGAATAAAACTGTGGGTGCCCTTTACGTTTGGATGTTGTGACATTGTAATTAACAGCAGATGTTTAATATTTTCCTTCCAATTGACGAGCCGCTACTAAGTGGAGATGTCTCCTAATTGTTGTTCTTCTTATTTTCAGGACTCCTCTACATACAGCGATTCTTTCTAGAAACGAGTATGTGTTTAACCAGCTGCTTCAATGCAAACAGTAAGTAAGAAAAAATTGATGTCTTAGTTGTTTTTTTTACAGATTGATTTCAGGTTCTATTCTAATACATGTTCTGCATTGTACTTAACATGTCCTCTTAGATACCGATTGGTGGTGAGGCTTTGACAATGTCTTTCTTTCGTTAGACTAGATTTAGAACTTAAGGATCATGAAGGGAGCACAGCATTGTGGCTTGCTGTCCAGTACATCACCGTGTGCTCTGATCAGTCCGTGAACCCTTTTGATGATGTCCCTGTTGTCAATGGCACTTCATTCGATGAGAATAGCTTTGCGGCTAGACTAATAAAACGAGGCAGCAACACAGATGCCCCCGACACAGTAACAGGTAAAAACAAGAGGTTTGTATTCGCTATAGAGCTATGACTTCAATAATGAAACTTCCCGGTCCAAGGGTTTTCAGCATTTTCATTGTTATTTACTCGATTTACTTAACCTTACTACTCAGACTTTCCTTCATAGAGGATTATCACAGAGAGGCAATTTTTGAAAATGAACATATAAAAGGCTTTTCTTCCACTTATCGGTAATTGGTAGGATAAACCTGATAAAGATGATTGTGATGCCGCAGTTACTCTATGTGTTGCACAATTCCCCTATATGGATATCGCAGAATAGGTTTCGGAGGATTAGATCTTTGTTTGGCGAGCTGATCTGGGGTGGGAAGAGCCCCAGATTTAAACAGGAAACCCTACAGAGACCAAAGACGGAGGGAGGGGTGGCATTGCCCAATCCGTGGTTGTATTTTTTGGCCTCACAGTGTCAGCATTTCAAGGGATGGGGAGATGGGTCAGGTGGGATGCGGGCACCTTGCAGCCTGAGATCATTGATTGGGACAAAGGTGTTGAGTGAGGGCCTAGAGGGGGGACATTTCCGTGAGAAAGGTTCTAAATTTTGCACTGTAAGGCTCATTCATAAGGTGTGGGATAAAGTTAAAGGAATTAGGGGTGTACGGGCACTCACTAGATTCTCACCCATTTGGAACAACTGTGTCCTACAGGAGTTTAGACAGATGGAGGGATTTCATATTTGGAGGGAGGCAGGCATCTCTCGGATGGGCCAGATTTTACATCAGGGTAGAATTAGAGACTTTGAGATATTGCAGGAAGAATTTTTACTCCCGGAGTCTGAGATGTACCAATACCGTCGTCTTTCTCATGCGTACCGGGCACAGTGTAAGAGAGGGCCTGTTGAAATCCAGGTGGATCTTATGCTGGATTTTATCCTTGAAGGGGGAGGCACGAAGGGGGTGATTTCGGGTATATATGAATTCCTTCTATTTTCTTTTCTGGAGGAGCACCCTATTAGAGCAAGGGCGAAATGGGAGGCTGACCTGGGGGCGATTGATGATGACCGATGGGAGTCAGTATTGGATTATGTGCCCAAGATATCAATGAGTGAGCCTGGTAGGCTGTCACAATTATTTGTCATTCATAGGGCTTACAGAACCCCAGACATGTTGTTCAAAGCCGGATTAAGGCCTAATTCAGAATGCCCTAGATGCTCGCAGTCCGAAGCGGGCATCCTTCATATGTTGTGGCAGTGCCCCAGGCTGTCCTCCTTTTGGGTGGTGGTGTTGAATAAAGTGGGTTTGGCATATAGTTGTAATGTGCCTCGGGATCCTCTGGTATGTGTTTTGGGCTATGTGGAGGAGGTATTAACTGATAAGCTGTATAAAACGGTTATAGCTAGACTGTTATTTATTGCGCGAAAGTTGATCGCCAAATTCTGGATTAGGGAAGAGCCACCAACAAGGAGAGACTTTATGAAGCAAGTGGACCATATCATTGCTTTGGAGAAGAGTATCTACGTTAGGAGGAACAAGATGGACCTCTTTGACAGGTTGTGGAGCCCGTGGCTTGAATCAATGTGACCTGAAGACCTTTTGCCCCTATGGAAATATTTTTTGACAAGTCATCTTCCTCTTCTTGTACTTTTGTATGTGATAATTTAGTGGGGGATGACTCTTGACAGGTCTCTAGTGGGTGGGGGGAAGGGGGGTGGGAGTTTGGTTTGGGACTAAATAAGTTTTCTAACAAAAAAAAAAAAAGTATTGTGTATTTGTATATTGCTGAAAACAAACTATTCCTTTTATTGTCTATGCACAATTTTGATGGTTTAATAAAAATATCTGATTCAAAAAAAAAAGGCTTTTCTTCAGGTATTTTGCTGTGTTTAAAAGTTTGTTTCTCCTATGCCTCATTGGGGGACACAGGACCATGGGTGTTATGCTGCTGCCACTAGGAGGACACTAAGTTAACACAGAAAGAGAACTCCTCCCCTGCAGTATACACCCTCTCACTGGGCAAAATTCAACCAGTTCTTGCTTAGTGTCTGTAGGAGGCACTTGGGTCTGGTTTTCAGACCCCAACGTTTTTATTTTATTTTTTACTTTTCTGTAAATTTTTATTTTTTAATTAACGGAGTGAAGGGGGCGACAGATTCCTTTTCTAGGGTTCGCTCTCCCCCGAACCATCAACAGGCGAGAACGCGGAGTATACCTCCCCGTACCCTCTCCTGCGACGACTGGGGCACGCCTGATAAGTTCTTGGGCGACGATTTCTTTCATGGTCCCGATCTCCCCCCTGCATGATGGCGAGAACATAGTCTGACTCTTATGTCCCTCTCCTGGGCCCAACTACACTCCAAGGCCCCCACCTTATGCTTCACCGCAGCCCCATGAGAGCTGATGAAGATGGATGGAGCTTCTTTTTTTTTTTCTCCATCCCATGACGGAAGAAGAAGAGATTCAGCTCATACCGCTGTGAAGGAGGCGCTGCACCCTCGGTACTGCTTGTAGGCTGTGAGTATCCCCTTCTTCGCAATTCCTGCATCGGAAGGTGCAGTCCTGATCCCCGGTGAGAGGAACGTTGGCCGGCTGCCAGCAGCGGTCACCTGACACTCCGTCGCGGCCACCGGCGCGCATCGCCAGGAGGCTTCAGAAATTTAGCCCCGGGCTTTCAGCCGGACTAGGCCGTGATCTATTACTTTGCCCACGCCGGAGCTCCGCCCACCATCTCGGCGCTTCTCGTTTAGAACGAGCAGCGCCCTGCAAATCTCAGGCGCCATCTTGCTACACTGCTGCGGGGAATCACGCCCCAGACGCTGACAGCCCCAGACAAAACGGGACTTCCTCTCTTCTCCCTGCTGTCCTATTCTCCCTGGGGACACAGACACAGGACTGGTAAGCTCTACCACAAAAGCTTAACCCCATCTCTGCAGTCTGCCCGGCCCTATAGCGCATACTCTGCCTATCTGGCCCCTTATCTCTAAGACTATGTCTCAACCTAAAGAAGCCAAGAAGGTTAACAAAAAAGCACACAGTGTTTTTCACTTCATGTGCCACTTGCAGTACTGCCTTGCCCCGAGCTCACACTACCCCGTTATGTGCGGATTGTGATCTGTCCTGTGTGCAGCCGGCTCTGACCCTGCGGAACCTAGTCCCCCTGAGTGGGTCGCTTCCCCCTTACATTCTATGGATTCCCTGGCCAAGGCAATAGATTCCTTCCGGGGTCCCACTTTAAGCCAGACTACCGCAGAGGACTCTGGCGACGGTATGGACCCGTCCACCAGCAGGAGGCGTACTCTGTCAGTAAAGACTAAGGGTTCCAGAAAAGGACTCGTGTTCGCGTCCCCTGACCACGGCCGTGCTTGTCCTTCAGCTTCCGCAAGCTCAATCTCTCGTTCCCCTTCTCCCGAGAACCCCAATGCACAGGACTCTGAATACGAGTCTGATGCATCTTTAGTTCAGGACTCCTCAACTTCTCAAGAGACACTTGATTTTCTTATTGACGCCGTCAACAAGACCCTGAAGGTGGACGAGGAGTCCGTATCCACTCAAGAACACGTAGTGTCTTTTAAACGTACTAAACGTGTTCAAAAGGTGTTCGTCACTCATCCTGAATTTAAGGACATTGTCCAAAAACATAGGGATCGGCCCGACAAATGTTTCACGGGTTGAAAGCCTATTGAGTCCATATACCCTTTTGCTCTGGAACTAATCAAGGACTGGCTTCAGTCTCCTTCCGTGGATCCTGCCGTATCGCACCTCGCTTCAAAAACGCTTCTATCTTTGTCTGACGGTTCATCAGTCAAAGACCCTACTGACCGTCAAATTGACTACCTGGCTCGCTCTGTCTTCGAGGCCACTGCAGTGTCACTCCTTCCATCTTTCGCCGCCACTTGGGTGGCTAAGGCTATGGTCGCTTGGGCTGAGGTGCTTACCACCAACGTCCACGACAGTAATCTTCCTCCAGAGGCAGCCAACCTGGCTAACCAGATAGCACAAGCCCGGGACTTTGTGGTTAACGCCTCAATAGATGTGGCCAATTGCGCTGCACAGGCAGCCGCAAATGCTATCTCCATCAGAAGAGCCATGTGGCATAGAGATTGGTGAGCAGATTCTGCTTCCAAAAAATCATTGACATCTCTCCCCTACCAAGCTGGTCGCTTATTCGGAGAAAAGTTAGACCAAATTTTTTCTGATGCAACCGGAGGAATAAGTAAATTTCTTCCTCAACAAAAACCTACACGGCCACAGGGCTGTGGAGTCGGTAAGCCACAGCTGCGACTCCAACTCCGACTCCTGAATTTTATCAGGTTCTGACTCTGGCTCCGACTCCTTCATAAATGACCAATTCGTAACAATAAATTTACTGTTGTCAAATATTAACATCATGTTTATTCAGTTTCTCACATCATATAAGTAATCAGACCACTTAGAGCAAAAACTATATTTATTAGAATACAATTAGAATATAGCAAATAACTTTTATAAAGTTTTCTAAACTCTTGTAAGTAAATATGCAATAAACACTGTTATGCAGTTAATAAGACGAAATCTATAAATTTGTCCTCAGAAAAAGTATTGCCTCTGTCAGATCCTCCTTCATTGATGCCCTCAAATCTGATCTAATTATTTTGAGAGCAGAGAACAACCTCTCTACACTAACTTGGGTTGGTGGCAAAGCAGTAACCACTCTGGCAACATCTCTGACAATGTCAGGATACAGAGGAATCGCTTGTTGCACTGTTATTTTTGAAGAACGGTCAAATTTCTCAATTTCTTTTAGTGCACATGAAAAATTCTACTGAAATGTACTGGCTGTGTTCTTTGATGGGGATGACTCTTCTATGCGGGAACGCTTTGCACGGTCCTTGTGATCCAAATATTTTTCGAAATTAAATTCTGTTATTCCTCATGTACTCACAGTTAACTGATGCAAAGTTTGTTGAAAGGATAATACTTCTTATTCTCTTCCTCTTCTGAGTAGCAGCTGTGAGATGCTTGGAAGACTCACACCAAACATCTAGTCTAGAGGAGGAGCTTTACTACTAAGAATTTGCAACACATTTTCACTTTTTCATACATTGTAAGTAGGGGGGTTGGGACAGCATGAGGTTAACCAAGTATAAGATTAGATAAGGGCAGTGGAGAACAGTGACACACAGAGACATTTCTTACTTCTTATCTCCAGCAGAACTGCTTATCACTGTTGTTCATAGTTTGAGTAACATTTATAAAATTCATATGAAAGTTCAATTATGAAATATTAATACATTTTTCCAGGTCACCACCTGACAGCACCATGGAGGACGTCCTTATACGCAGTGGGACAGGAAACACGAGAGTTTAAAGGACCCTCCCCCTTCCACCCTTCAGTGTTTTTCCTGTCCCACTGTGGATAGGAACGACGAGAGATCGCTGTCCCTACAGAGCAGGTGGATCGGGGGGGCTCAGCCTCTTCCTTCCCTCGGGTCGAATCTCTGTATCGCCGACACCCAATTAATCGGGTCCCTCAGCGACACCAGTGCAGCGCTGCTCCTGGTGAGGAGGTCGCTTCCCCCGGGTGGGGGCTCTCGACCTCAGATGGCTACCCCAAGCGTACCTGCGCGTGGTCTCTGCTAGGCGATCCCTTTGCAGACATTCCGGAGGAGAGGCAGGTACGGCAGAGCGCTGGAGAGACGCGGATGGAGGCACCGGACTCCATGTATTCCTCGGCGGTAAACGGGCATTGAACTTCCGGTTCACCGCTGCCGCGTCACTTCCGGGTCACGGCGGCAGCAAGGGGGCAGTCTTCTAAATCGCTCCTGCAGGAGTAATGGGACACAAGCAAAAGGATTTAAGGTAAGTCCGACTAGATAGCGCTAGGCACCGCAGTTGTAATGGATCCAAGTGCTATACCGGCTGTCAGCGTAGAGGCCCCGGGGAAACAGGATTCCCAGACGCATGTGAGTCCCCATTAAGAGGTGCGCTCCTTATAGCCCAATTAAAGGTACTAGTAGTTGTCCCTTTGTCTGTTCCAGGGGCGTCCTTCATCTGAGGATAAGAAGACGGGTAGAACTAAGAGATGTCCATTATGTGCCACAAAACTTAATGCCTCGTGGCAGAAGCCTCTGTGCGAGTCCTGCACCGCTCGTACTGTAGGAGAGGAACAGGCCTCTCTAATAACAAGCATGAGCGCTATGGTTAGAGAGGAAGTGCAGGCTTCTATATCTAACCTATCTGCCTCCCAGCCGATCCAGCCTGAGTTCCAGGATCCTCCCAGGTCTAGGAAGAGGCAGAGAGAGTCAGATTCGTCATCTGAGGACAGTCCATCAAAATCTGACATAGAGGAAGAGGAGGAAGTATGTAGAGACCCTCCTCATAAGGGGAAAAAGTATCTATTCTCTTCCAATGATATTGACGAACTGCTGGGTGCGGTCAGACAAACTATGCAGGTTGAAGAACCTTCGACCTCACTCTCCGTGCAAGATGAGATGTTCGGGGGGCTGCGTTCGCAGACTTCAAAGGTCTTTCCGGTTAATGCCCACATTCGGTGAGTCCGAGTTCAGTCTCGGCTTTTGCTCAGAGATTGCAGCTACTGACCCCTTGTTCACCTCTTCCCGCAGCTCAATGATTTTGGAAGAGTGGGAGGAGGCAGAGAAGAGGATATCGATCCCGAGAGACTTTAGACTCAGTCTTCCCTTTGACCATGAGGAGGTCAAAGACTGGGAAGATATACCAAAAATTGACATCCCTTTAGCGAAAGTGTCCAAGAGAACTGCCATACCATTCGAGGACTCCTCGAATTTAAAAGAGCCCATGGACAGAAAGGCAGATGGTCTCCTTAAGAAAGCTTGGGAAAGTTCGGCCGCTGTGATCCGCACAAATATTGCGGCTACATCTGTAGCGAGAGCCATGCATCTGTGGGTTGACGATTTAAAAGATCAATTGTCAGCCAAAACTTCTAGGGAGACTATCATCAATGCTGTCACTTTACTGAAATTAGCCACAGGTTTTCTTGCAGATGCTACGGCAGAATCTGTCAGGTTCACAGCCAGAGGGCAATCGCTTTCTAATGCAGTCCGTAGGGCCATTTGGTTAAAAAGCTGGTCGGGGGATGTTCCTTCTAAGAACAAACTATGTTCCATTCCCTTTTCAGGTGGCCGTGTTTTTGGGCCTGTATTAGATGACATTCTGGAGAAAGCTTCTGATGAAAAGAAGGGGTTTCCAGAAGAGAAAAATAAAAAATTCCAGCCCTTTCGTAGACCCTATTACAGTCAGAGATCAGACTATAGGGGTAAAGGTAAACAGGGGAGATGGCGTTATCAGAAAGGGGGAGAAAATAGGAACCGAAATAGAGATCCAGGTCCCTCAAACCCTAGGTCTGAGTTCCAAAGGAAATGACGCCACCAGGATAGGGGGTCGATTGTTGAATTACCTGGGGGAGTGGGAAAAAATTACCTCAAATCCATGGGTCCTTCAGGTTATATCTCAGGGGTACAGGATAGAGTTCGTATCTCGTCCCCCAGAAAGATTTTTCATTTCCAACGCCCGTCTCTCTTCAGTCTCACCAATGTGGTCAGACATTCAGGATCTCCTCCGGATGGAAGCAATATCTCCCGTACCTCTTCACCAAATGGGAACAGGTCACTACTCGGGTCTTTTCTCTATAATAAAACTATCAGGAGAATCCCGAACCATCATAAACCTCAAGCCACTAAACAGATGGCTGTCATACAGGAAATTCAAGATGGAGTCCATTCGCTCCACAATTCCCCTATTAGGGAAGGACGTGGTAATGTGCACTTTGGATCTAAAAAGTGCGTATTATCACGTTCCAATTTTTTCGCAACATCAAAAGTACCTAAGATTCGCGATAGAGAAAGAGGGTTCAGTCCTCCATTATCAATTCCGTTGCCTTCCATTTGGACTGGCATCGGCTCCAAGAGTTTTTTTCAAAACTCATCATAGAGATCGTATCTTACCTAAGGAAGCGAGATATCATTATAATACCGTATCTAGACGATTTCCTGTTAGTGGCAGACTCAGTGACCCAACTCAAGATCGATTCTCAATTGGTGATCTCCACACTGCAGAAACTAGGTTGGGTGTTAAACTGGGAGAAATCACACTTAACCCCAAGATCAAGGAGACAGTTTCTGGGGGTAATACTAGACTCAAACATCAGGAAGTCCTTTCTTCCGGACAGAAGGCGGTCAGACCTGATAAAGAAGGTTCGACAGTTTACAAGATCTCAGGTGACAATAAGAGACGCAATGAAAATCCTAGGCCTGATGACAGCCTGTATCCCATGCGTCAGCTGGAGCCAATTCCATTCTCGTCAATTACAAAGAGCGGTTCTAACAACTTGGGACAGAAGACAGACTTCATTGGACAGACAGTTTGTCCTGTCCTATCGAGTCAAGAAATCCCTACAATGGTGGACGGTGTCAGAGAACCTTCAGGTGGGGGTCCCATGGATCCAGACCCCGGCAGTCACGGTAACCACGGACGCAAGTCAACAAGGTTGGGGCGGCCAGGTACTCGGAAGATACTACCAGGGACAATGGAATTCGGAAGAGAGCAACAATTCTTCAAACCTCAGAGAGCTACAGGCGGTTTGGAAGGTTCTGTGTTCAGCCCGGACCCTATTAAAGAACAGACATCTAAAGATCTTATCGGACAACACGACGGCGGTAGCTTTTCTTCGCCATCAAGGGGGCCCGAGGCATCCGAAGCTACAACATCTGGCGGATCAGATCTTCGAATGGGCAGAAAGATCGGTACTTTCGGTTTCAGCAGTCCACTTAGAAGGCTCAAAGAACCAGGTTGCGGATTTTCTGAGCAGAGAAAAACTATCACCCATAGAGTGGGAACTGAACAGCAGAATTTTCGATACCCTGTGTCAGCGCTGGGGAACCCCGACCGTGGATCTTTTCGCAACCAGAAAGAATGCAAAAATAAGAACCTTCTTCTCACTAAATCCTCAGGAGAATCCAGCAGGGGTAGATGCCCTTTCTCAGTCGTGGAGCTCGGGTCTGCTATACGCCTTTCCCCCTCTGGCATTAGTACCAAGGGTACTCAGGAAAATTTGCGAGGACAGAGCTCGGGTGATCCTGGTGGTCCCTTTCTGGGCCGGAAGGAGCTGGTTTCCCCTTCTAAAGAAGCTGGCAGTGGGCAGTCCTTACCATCTTCCAGTCAGGGGGGACTTACTTTCTCAGGGTCCGATCCTCCATCAGAACCCAGAGAAGCTGCAGTTAACAGCTTGGATCCTGAACGGCGGATCCTGAGGACAAGAGGCCTTTCAGAAGAAGTGATTTCTATTCTACAAGCAAGCAGGAAACCTGTGACTTCAGCTATATACCTCAGAACCTGGAAGAAATTCTGCAGTTTTTGTGGAGACACAACAATCGATCTTGATCACCCTAACATACCCAGGATTCTTGATTTCCTACAGCAGGGATTCAAGAAGGGGCTCAAACAGAGTACTTTGAGGGTTCAAATTGCAGCCCTCAGTGTATTTTATGACTCTTCCCTTGCCGCTCACCCTTGGATCGCTCGGTTCTCTAGAGCGGTCTCGAGGCTGAAACCTCTAATCAGGAAGTCTGTCCCTCCCTGGGACCTTAACTTAGTCCTTAATGTATTATGCAAAGAGCCCTTTGATATAAACAAGGATATAAATATCGCTAATCTTTCACTAAAAGCAGTCTTTTTAGTGGCCATTACATCAGCCAAAAGATTGGGGGAACTTCAGGCCCTATCCATCCAGAACCCTTATCTGCAGATATTTGATGATAGGTTGGTTTTGAGGCTTGACCCAGGTTTTCTTCCCAAGGTAGCCTCAGTATCAAATATTAACCAAGAAGTTGTTCTTCCGTCTTTTTGCCAGTTTCCTAAAAATCAAAAAGAAGCCTTCTTCCATAACTTAGATGTTAGGGAGACGGTGCTGAAATACTTGGACATGACTAGGGCCTGGAGACAGGATAGTAATCTCTTTGTCCTGTATGGGGGTCCTAATAGGGGAAAGAAGGCATCAAAATCCACTATTGCTAGGTGGATTAGATCAACTATTACCACGGCTTATCAGGTGCAGGGAAAAGATCCTCCAGATAGTCTTAAAGCTCATTCATCCAGGGCTATGGCCACGTCTTGGGCCGAAAAAGGGGGGGCCTCAGTAGATCAGATTTGTAAAGCAGCATCTTGGTCTAACATTAGCACCTTTTCAAAACACTACAAATTAGACGTAGTCTCTTCTCAGTTAGCTTTTGGCAGGAAAGTGCTTCAAGCGGTAGTCCCACCCTAGAACTAGGAAGTCTTCTTTGGTACTTCTCCATGGTGCTGTCAGGTGGTGACCTGGAAAACGGTAATTAATCTTACCGATAATTGTATTTCCAGGAATCCATCCTGACAGCACGAATAGTTCCCTCCCTAATGTGAATACGTGTTATACTTATGTGAAGTAACATTGGTGTTAATCTTGTTATGTTCAAAATAAATTTTCTGTTTGCATCCATCCAGATGTGTTACTTTCGAAAATCACTGAAGGGTGGAAGGGGGAGGGTCCTTTTAAACTTTCGTGTTTCCTGTCCCACTGCGTATAAGAAGGACGTCCTCCATGGTGCTGTCAGGATGGATTCCTGGAAATACAATTATCGGTAAGATTAATTACCGTTTTTTTTAAAACTGGAGTCGGTACATTTCTACTGACTCCGACTCCAACCAAAACTACCTCCGACTCCACTACTCCGACTCCACAGCCCTGCACGGCCATTTCGGTATCAACAACAACCTTGATTCCAGCCCTTTCGCAGCAATCGCAATTGGTCATCTACTCCTCCCGGTTACAAGATAGTTTTCTTCTCTTCCTCCGACACGTTTTTTCCAGTCGAGTTCTCCCACAACAAAGCCAACGGTTTTTCTTCAGGCCATAAGGGCACCACAAGGGGACGGAGCTATCATTCCGGTCCCCCAAGACCAAGGGTTCAAGGGATTTTTCTCGAACCTGTTCGTGGTCCCAAAAAAGGATGGATTGCTGCGACCGATACTGGACCTAAAACTTCTCAACAACTTTATCAAAATCCGACGTTTCAGAATGGAATCTCTCCGTTCTGTCGTCGCGTCCATGGAAAAGGGAGAGTTCCTAGCATCCATAGACATCAAGGATGCTCACCTCCACATCCCAATCTTCCTTCCTCACCAACAGTTCCTTCGCTTTTCAGGAGGAACACTTTCAGTTTGTGGCCTTACTCTTCGGCCATGCCACCGCTGCCCGAGTTTTCACCAAGGTCATGGCAGCCATCATGGCAATCCTTCATGCTCAGGGAATGGTGGTACTCCCGTACCTAGACGACCTGCTGATAAAAGCTCCGTCATATTCAGCTTGCGAGGAGTCCGTCGCTATCACAGTGGATACTATTTCTCGCCTGGGTTGGAAGATAAACTTCGAAAAATCTTCTCCAATCCCGACTCAGTGGATTTCCTTTCTTGGAATGACACTGGACACTTCCCGCGGCCTGGTCATTCTACCTCCAGACAAGGCCTTGGTCTTACAGCAGGGAGCACGGAGTCTGTCCCGCCCAGTCTCCCACTCCATTCTTTACAGCATGCACATTCTCGGGAAGATGTAGCAGCCATAGAAGCGGTTCCGTCTCCGTCCCTTACAACATGCGCTGCTGTCGGCATGGACCGGGAACCCGTCCTCTCTCGACCGTCGTTTCAGTCTGTCTCCACAGGTCAGGCAGACCCTCAGGTGGTGGACGCTGAAGTCCTCCCTGAACCAAGGAAAGTCCTTTTTTCCAGTGCGTTGGCTGGTGGTGACCACCGATGCCAGCCTCTTGGGCTGGGGTGCTGTCTTCAACCACCACACAGCTCAGGGCTGGTGGTCCACTCGGGAATCGCGTCTCCCCATCAATATCCTGGAAATACGAGCGATCAGACTAGCCTTGCTCAGTTTTCACCATCTCCTGGCAGCTCTTCCCATCAGAATCCAGTCCGACAACGCTACAGCGGTAGCGTACATCAACCGTCAAGGGGGAATCTGCAGCAAAGCAGCCATGCTCGAAGTGAGCCACATCCTCCGTTGGGCCGAGAGCCACCATTCGCCCATATCGGCGATTCACATACCAGGTGTAGCGAATTGGGCGGCGGACTTCCTCAGTCGCCAGGGTCTCGCCTCCGGCGAGTGGTCTCTCCACCCGGAAGTTTTCCAGCAGATTTGTCTTCGCTGGGGGTCTCCGGATGTCGACCTTATGGCTTCAAGACTAAACAACAACGTCCCCTGATTGTTTGCCCGGTCCCTCGATCCGCGAGCCGTCGGAGCAGACGCCCTGGTCCTGCCGTGGCATCAATTCCGCCTCCCGTACATTTTTCCTCCTCTTCCCCTGCTACCGAAGGTCATCAAGAAGATCAGGGCAGAGGGGTTTCCGATGATCCTAGTTACATCGGACTGGCCGCACCTGGCATCATGGTATGCGGAACTGGTTCAGCTGGTTGCCGACACCCCCTGGCGGCTTCCAGATCGCATGGATCTTCTCTCTCAGGGCCCGATCTACCACCAGAACTCTGGGACACCTGTCTTTGACTGCGTGGCCGTTGAATCCTGGATTCTAGCCCAAGTTGGATTCTCCCCTAATGTATCCTCCACCATGATAAGTGCTAGGAAACCCGTGTCCATGTGCATTTATCACCGTACCTGGCGAATCTTCTTCGCATGGTGCAACGCCCATGGGCGGTCTCCTCTGGTATTTTCCATTCCTTCCATTTTGGAATTTCTCTAATCAGGACAAGAGTCCGGTCTCACACTTAGCTCACTTAAAGGACAAGTATCAGCATTGTCAGTTCTATTCCAACGAAAAATTGCCACCAGATTACCGGTTAAGATGTTCATTCAGGGAGTTTCCCATGTGGAGCCTCCCTATAAAATGCCTTTGGATCCATGGGATCTTAATTTGGTCCTTGGAGTTCAGGAGGCCCCTTTCGAGCCACTGCAGGACGTCTCTGAGACCTTCTTTTCCTGGAAGGTAGCTTTTCTAGTGGCTATTACGTCAATCAGGTGAGTTTCGGAGTTGGCAGCTCTCTCTTGCCAACCCCCGTTTCTGATTTTTCATCCGGATAAGGTAGTTTTGAGGACTTCCCTCTTTTTTCAACCCAAGATCGTCTCTTTTCACCTCAATGAAGAGATTATTCTGCCTTCATTCTGTCCGGCACCAGTCCATCACATTGATCAAGCTCTGCACACTCTTCCTATTCAGGAATCCTATCGTGTCAAGGGTACTCCTATCCCAGCAGGGATTACGGCCCATTCTACTCTGTCAGTGGGCGCCTCTTGGGCCATTCGGCACCAGGCATCAGCACAACAGGTCTGCAAAGCTGCGACTTGGTCCAGCTTGCATACTTTTACCAAGCATTACCACATTCATTCCTTTCCTTCTGCAGACGCTGCCCTTGGCAGGCACATTCTGCAGTCGGCAGTAGTACCTTAGATTTAAGCCTATGGTACATGGGGTAATAGCAGCTATGTTGCTCAACACCCAGGGACTGCTTTAGGACGTCCCATGGTCCTGTGTCCCCCAGTGAGGCATAGGAGAAATAGGGATTTTTGTGTACTCACTGTAAAATCCTTTTCTCCAAGCCAATCATTGGGGGACCCTGTTAGCCTATCGGCTTGTTATTACTTCTTTGGTTTTGACATAGTTTTATTGTCTTATACTCCTACTGCTTTAATACCGAACTGGTTGAATATTGCCCAGTGAGAGGGAGTGTACTGCAGGGGAGGAGTTATTTTTCTGTGTTAACTTAGTGTCCTCCTAGTGGCAGCAGCATAACACCCCATGGCCCTGTGTCCCCCAATGATTGGCTCGGAGAAAAGGATTTTACGGTGAGTACACAAAAATCCCTATTTAGTAAGTGTATGTACTCGACAAAGGCAAATCCCAAATTAAAACCTCGGGGAAGGGGGGGGACCGGAGGGTGGAAAAATGGCGATGCTTACCTAGAAGAACTGTCGTTTTGTTCATTCTTGCCCCTGACCCGTTCCCTTTAATGTAGCTTATAATGCCACCACACAATGGTCATATACCAGTGTATACAGACACTGTTAAGAATATTCTCATCCTGCAGACTATACAAGAGATTTTCACAGAGGCGCAGATGGAGCAGAATACACAACAATTAATGAGTCTCCTGACATACTTGTTCTGGTAAATAGTTTTATGCTTTGTGAAGTTGGAATTTTGAGGCATCTTTTCCGAGAACATTGTTATTCGTCCTGGAAATGCATGTATGGGTTATTTTCCTTCTCATTATTTTTCTTCTTCCAACACATTCTAAAACTATTCAGTCGTCACTTACACTATGAGCACAACATAGCAGAACAATGGGGACATTTTCTCTGATTATAGACATTTTCTTTCCTTCTTCATCCTGCCAAGACACATGTTGGCTTCTCGCTACTACAATTCCGAATCTATTATCAACACCAAAAAGTCACACCCCAAAAACTTAAATAAATAAAAATTTCAGTCCAAATCCCCTAATTAACTGATATGCCAAACTATACCCCAAAATAACAGAGACCCCTAGACCCTTCAGTTAATGAAGACCTCATCCCACAACCCCTTTCTACATTTAACTTCCTCTCCTGAGATCCTTTTAGCTCCAAATGCCACCACACACAAAGTTTCTTGTGCTGCCAGTGTCAAGAGGTGAAGAGTAGCTTGGTGAGGAAAATGAACCCCTTCACGACCTTGAGGTTTTCCATATATGCATTTTTGTCCTCCCATTCTTCCCAGAGCCATATTTTTTTTATTTTTCTGTTAATATGGCCATGTGAGGGTTTGTTTTTTGCTGGACATATGGTACTTTTGAATGACAACGTTGATTTTACCGTATTTTGTACTGGAAAACGGGAAAAAAATTCTAACTGCAGAGAAGTTGCAAAAAATATTACAATTCTGCAATTGTGTGTTTGTTTGTTTTTTATCATGTTTAGTAAATGCTCTAACTGACCTGCCCCTACGATTCTTCACGTCATTACAAATTCATAGATACCGAACATGTATAGGTTCTCTCTTATTTTAGTGGTGAAAAAAAATACAAAGTTTGCAAGAAAAAAAAAAAGGCACCATGTTCCGGGACCCTTTAGCATCTTCATTTTGTGGGACCTGGGGCTGGAGGAGGGCCTATTTTTTGCGCGCCAAGCTGACGTTCTTATTAATACCATTTTGATGTAGATACGATCTTTTGATCATCCGTTATTACTAGAGATGGGCGGACACCTGGATGTTCGGCTCCGGCGGGTTTGGCCGAACAGTTAGAAAAGGTTCGGGTACCAGAACAGTACCCGAACTCTGACCACATTCACTTGAATGGGGGTCCCGAACATCCAGTGTTTGCCAGGCTGTCATGTGCATGACAACGCGGCAAACGCCGCTTCTGATCTACAGTGAAATCATCCCAGCCGGTGAGAGAGCTGCGATTGCCACGCTGTCAAAAGACAGCGTGAGCGCTCAGCTGTGATCTGAGGTATAAAGTTTACCTCCGGTCACTGGTGTCAGCTGATGGGACAACTGATAATAATAATCTTAATTTTATATTGTTCTAACATATTCTGCAGCACTTTAGAGTTTGCACACATTATCATCGCTGTCCCCAATGGGGCTCACAATCTAAATTCCCTATCAATATGTCTTGGAACACCTGCTGCCACTAATAACAGCGAGAGCAGGAGCAGAAAATGGGTGTATTCATTAGCCGACTCCTGCGCTGTAAATAAATTTTTTTTAAAAATGGCTTGGGTTCTCCTGTATTTTTGATGACCAGGCAGGCAAAACTCACAGCTGGGGGCCGCAACCCTCAGCTGTCAGATTCAACAAGGCTGGTTATCAAGAATAGAGGGGACCCCATGCTGTTTTTAAATTATTTAAATAAATAATAATAAAAACGGCGTGAGGTTCCCCACCCCCCCCAATTAGGTGACATCAAGCCCACGGATTACTAATGGAGAGGCGTCTGAGACACCTATAAACTACTAATCCTATAGTTAGATGGTAAATAAAGACACAGCCAAAATAAATTCCTTTATTGGAAATGAGGCTAAACACAGTTTTCCATTTTATTTAAAAATAACAAACAGTTATACTCACCTAATGCCTAATTCAACCGAAGCCCTCATTCTCCTGTAATAAAATAAAAAACAACAATATCCCTCACCTTTCAGTCGTTCTGTCCCACATCGTAATCCATGTCTGGGGGGAAAAACAGTTTACAACCTGGACGGTGCCAAGATGCGACCGTCCAGGCTGAGATCCACTGGTGACTAAACTTCTGCGAGCGCAGCCTCAGTGACCAGCGGTGAAGGTTACCTCCCATAGCTGAAGCTGCGATCCTTGCCGAGCTGAACTGCTGTGACCTCGGTGAGATCCCTGCTAGCTCCGTGAGAAAGCTGTGATCGTCTGATCGCTTTTGCTGCACATAGCAATAGCAGAAATACTTATCTGCTGTGAATGCCGGCCACTGGACGGCGGTCATAGCAGAGTGGCAATTACCACCACAGGGGTCTCCTGCAGACCCTGGGTTATCATACAAACCCATCAGCACCCCGTGATCATGTGGGGCGCCAATGGGCGGGATTAATGACGCTCTTCTGGCATGACGATGTTAAATGCTGATGTCAGAGATTGACAGTGGCATTTAACATGTTAACAACCACGGGTGGATTGCGATTCCACCCGCAGCTGTTAGGTGCTCTTGCAGCTGGTCATGTGCATGAAAACATGGGGCTCATCGCCGAAGCTTGCATGGAGTGCAGGGACATGACCTATGCATAGGTCATAAAGGGGTTATCCCACGAAGAAAGTAGATTTTAATTAATAGTTCTTGAAATAAAAAAGTTCCACATTCGGATATGTAAGTAATGTTCCTGTGCGGAGATAATCTTATAAATGTGTCCCTGCTGTGTACTGTGTAATGGCCGTGTCTGACCGTGCAGGGACATGGTCTGATCATACCACAGCTGCTGAGCAGGGGAGGGGGGCAGCAAAAGAAAAAACTTAGTAGAAACAATCCAGCTCACCGCAGTAGAATCCAATGGCCGTGAAAGGAAAGAAGTTTGTGTTAGCAGCAAACGAGCAGTATCAAAGAGGGAAAGGTATCCAGCAACAGATCCATTGGTGAATAATTTAAAAACAAAAATCTTTAATGTTTAATATCATTAAAATGATTGTATAAAACCATTAGTTAAGAAAAAATGCAAGTAACTCGGGAAACTGATGGCCTAACGCGTTTTAAACTGACTAGTTCAGAGTGTTCCAGAGTGGGGGAATCAAGAGTATGCAGACATTACAGCAGGGGGTCACAGCTGATACTTTCTGTAAAGAAAAACAATTACCTGCCTGCTTTTAACCCCTTAATCCCATTGGACGTACTATCCTGTCAAGGTGACCTGGGACTTAATTCCCAGTGACGGGATAGTAAGTCCATCGCGATCAGCTGCGCTCACGGGGGGAGCGCGGCCGGGTGTCAGCTGACTATTGCAGCTGACATTTGGCACTATGTGCCACAAGCGGTCACGGACCGCCCCTGGCACATTAACCCCCGGCACACTGCGATCAAACATGATCGCAGTGTTCCAGCAGTATAGGGAAGCATCGCGCAGGGAGGGGGCTCCCTGCGGGCTTCCCTGAGGCTCCGAGGGCCTCCTACCTTCCTCTCTCTGCAGGCCCCGGATCCAAAATGGCCATGGGGCTGCATCTGGGTCCTGCAGGGAGGTGGCTTAGCAGTGCCTGCTCAGAGCAGCGCCGGGAAGCCTCCCTGCTGTGCATGTCGGAACGCTGAAAGCGTCATCTTGTCCCGCAAAAAACGAGCCGCCATACAGTATCATCAGCGAAAAATAAAAAAGTTATAGTCCTCAGAATAAAGCGATGCAAAAATAATTATTTTTTCTATACAATAGTTTTTATCGTATAAAAGCGCCAAAACATAAAAAATGATATAAATGAGGTATCACTGTAATCGTACTGACCCGAAGAATAAAGCTGCTTTATCAATTTTACCAAACGCAGAACGGTATAAACGCTCCCCCCCTCCCCCCCCCAAGAAAGAAATTCATGAATAGCTGTTTTTTAGTCATACTGCCTCACACAAATCGGAAAAAAAGCGAACAAAAAGTCGCGTGCCCGAAAATGTTACCAATAAAAACTCGTCCCGCGAAAAACAAAATCTCACATGACTCTGTGGACCAAAATATGGAAAAATTCTAGCTCTCAAAATGTGGTAACGCCAAAAAATATTTTTTGCAATAAAAAAGCATCTTTTAGTGTGTGACGGCTGCCAATCATAAAAATCCGCTAAAAAACCCGCTATAAAAGTAAATCAAACCCCCCTTCATCACCCCCTTAGTTAGGGGAAAATAAAAAAATTAAAAAAATGTATTTATTTCCATATTCCCGTTAGGGCTAGGGTTTCGATTACATCTACAGTTGGGATTAGGGTTTCAGTTATAATTGGGGGTTTCCACTGTTTAGGCACATCAGGGGCTCTCCAAATGCGACATGGCGTCCGATCTCAATTCCAGCCAATTCTGCGTTGAAATTGTAAAACAGTGCTCCTTCCCTACCGAGCTCTCCCGTGCGCCCAAACAGGGGTATTGGTTATCTTCTATCATATAGACCCCTCAAAATGACTTCAAATGTGATGTGGTCCCTACAAAAAATGGTGTTGTAAAAATAAGAAATTGCTGGTCAACTTTTAACCCTTATAACTCCCTAACAAAAAAAATGTTGTTTCCAAAGTTGTGCTGATGTAAAGTAGACATGTGGGAAATGTTACTTATTAGGTATTTTGTGTGACATATCTCTGTGATTTAAGGGCATAAAAATTCAAAGTTGGAAAATTGCAAAATTTTCGCCAAATTTCCGTTTTTTTCACAAATAAACGCAGGTAATATCAAACTAAATTTTACCACTATCATGAAGTACAATATGTCTCGAGAAAACAATGTCAGAATCATCAGGATGCATTGAAGCGTTCCAGAGTTATAACCTCAGAAAGGGACAGTGGTCAGAAATGTAAAAATTGGCCCGGTCATTAACGTGCAAACCACCCTCGGGGCTTAAGGGGTTAAGCAATTTTTTTTAACCACAAATAAAGAATCAGCTGTGATCCCATGATGTCCTGTCTGTATACTCTCATGTCCCCCCCCCTGCCCAGTAGCTGTGATATGATCAGACCATGTCCCTGCAGACACGGCCATTACACAGTACACAGCAGGGGCACAGTTATAAGATTATCTCAGCACAGGAACATTTTATTTAAACACAACCATTTGTGGAAATTATTAGGCTACGTTCCCACAATGATTTCTGGTGAATTTTTGATGCTGTGTGTTTTTGCTGCATTAAAAACACACAGCGTCTTACAGTTCTAGCAAAGTTGATGGGATTTATGGAAATCTCATGCCCTCTGTGCTTCTTTTTAACGCTGCGCAAACTGACCTGCAGGGCGTTTTCAGATCTGCAGCATGTCAGCTTCAATTGCGGTATGCTGTGCTTTCTGTGCAGGTTTCCCTCGTAGACTTACATTTAGTTGCATTTTTAGTGCATTTTTGTGGTGGAAACACACAAAAAACGCATGTAATCTGCCCCTAAGTGTATCAATAAAGGTTTTTCAAAGCAAAAAAAACAGGAAGCATCAAAAACGAACACAGACAAAAAACGCAGCACCAAAAACACGATAAAAACACATTTTAAAAAAGCATACAAAAATAGAATAGAAAAACGCAAGTAAATCAAAAGCTCATTGTGGGATCATACCCTTATTATTCAAAGATCTATTGATTAAAATTAACTTTGTGGCAAAACCCCTTTAAGTATTTTTGCCTCTTGTATGTTTAATAAATCCAATAGCTGCCTCTATCCTCTTTAGAGAGGAGGAAGAAAAGGGACTCTACTGCCATCTACTGGAAGTAGCAGTCCAAGTCCATTTCACCTACAGTATTTAAAGAGCCTTGCCCCATGACTTGGGATAGGAAGCTAAACCGAAAGCTCCATTTGCAGACGTGTTTCTGGTGTTTTACTCCTCATTAGTGCAAAGCAAGAGAGCTGGTTGGCTGGACATGTAATGAATGTACAATATCTGTAGTGCAGTAGACCTAATGTAGACCAAAATGTTTTATGTGGTGAAGAAACACCAATGCTATATCTTGAGCTAATAGTGGAGTGCTTTAGTGCCTCTGAGGATAGTATGTTAGTCTGCCAGAATAGGAGCCGCTACTAAGGAATATGGAATACCCCCTTTAACATGCCAATGCCAGTGTCCGTGAAAATATGTTTCATTACAGGAAAATATTTGTTGACTAGAGCTAGTATACAAACCTGTGTTGACTCGCATAGCAGGCTAGAAAGTCTTACCGTAATGTAAACATACTGCTGTTTACATAAACTTGATCCTACATATAATATACTCGTATCCTGTATGTTCCTCCTAGGTAACTGCTTGTTACAAAGAGCTGCTGGAGCAGGGAACGAGGCTGCTGCGCTCTTCTTGGCAACCCATGGGGCAAAAGTCAATCATAAAAATAAATGGGTAAGTCTTGTGTTCTAAATGGCAAATCAAGGCAACTGTTTGAGGTGTTTTAGTATAGACTATTCCTATGAACTTGATTTAATTCCTGAAATATGATTAAAAGTTTGGACACACTTGTTAATGCTATGGTTTTCCATGTTGTTAAAGGGGTTGTCTGGTCCAAACTGAGAAGTCTACAGTCACTCTGTGTGCCTGCAGACTTATGAATCCCCCAGTGCACACACTGTTTGCTGCGGGATTCGTCGGTTTCTGAGCCTGGACCGGATTATATGAGTATGTATGTGTTATACATACTCCTGGCCAGCGGGCGACATCTCGCTTCCATACTCTTGTATAGAACAAGGCTGCGCCCTGGCTAGTGACGCGGCTGTCCAGTGGGCATAGCCAACTAGAGGGCGCGGCCTCGCTCCATACATGTGTATGGAAGCAAGACATCGCCCACTGGCCGGGAGTATATATAACTCAAACTCATACATACCCTCTAGTCTCCGGCTCATCCTCGCTGCGCATAGTGCAATGCTGGGGGGTATAATAATAATCTTCAGTCACAGAGTGATTGCAGACTTATCAGTTTGGACCGGACAACCCCTTTACGTGTGTTCAAGGTTACCATCTCTCTTTAATGCTTTATGAAATTCCTCTGTGAGGACTGTGGTCACATCTGCCTAATGGTTCCTATTTATAATGGAAGCCACAATGCTGTGACAGATCCATCAGATCCTCATTGATCTTTATCATATTGTCTTCTGGGTTTCTATTGTGGTTTCCATTATTCTCATAAGAATAGTGCAGTTATTCTTGTCTTCAAATCTGACAGAAATGCCAACAAAGCAAACGTGAACAAGGCCTTAATTCCTGATTATGTTGTTCTCATCCTAGGGGGAGACACCATTGCACACTGCTTGCCGACATGGACTTCCCAACCTTACTACAGAGCTTTTACAGCAAGGAGCCAATCCAAATTTACAGACTCAAGAAGCCATCCCTGCTCCTAAAGGATCTCCACCAACCAGCCCATCGTCCAGCACATATTTACAGACGCCACTGCACATGGCAATAGCTTATAATCATCCAGATGTAGTGACCGTCATATTAGAACAGAAAGGTGAGAGCGCCACCTTGTGATGATCATTACAAGTGCATTGCACATTTTGCCACACTACTAAATCATTGATTTCCGTCTTTTTCCATGAAAGTGTTTATTATATAGCGATATGTTTATTCTATTTTCCTTAAAGCAAATGCTCTGCATGCAACAAATAATCTTCAAATCATTCCTGACTTCAGCCTGAAGGACTCAAGAGAACAAACTGTATTGGCGTTGGCATTATGGACAGGTGAGATGTTTTTTATACTAAGAACATTAACCATGCATGCAGTAGAAAAACGTCCCACCACCTGTTTAAATGCAGTTACTCTACTACTACAAGGCTATCCCTTTCTTTTGCTTGATACCAGCAGTTTGTGGGGTCTTTGTATTAGATGCTATTGCATATGTACTAGGAATATGACCTGATAGCTTTGTGTGTGAATGACTACCACTGTCCTGCACTGACAACCCTGGCGCTTCCTTTAGGTATGCACGTCATTGCTGCACAATTGCTTGGGTCCGGCGCCTCAATCAATGACACAATGTCAGACGGACAGACCCTGCTGCACATGGCAATACGAAGACAAGACAGTAAAAGTGCTCTTTTCCTCCTGGAACACCAAGCCGATATTAATATCAGGTATGGTTACATACTATGGTAATGAAATTCTTATAGTGTACAGTTAGCGATAGTGACAACGCTGCATTAGATAGGCGTGATGCGCCTGTGATCTCTCTTACCAGACTACACGTTGCACCGATGACCCTATATTTATGACATCATTGGGCAGCACGGTGGCTCAGTGGATAGCACTGCAGCCTTGCAGCGCTGGAGTCCTGGGTTCAAACCCCACCAAGGACAACATCTGCAAAGAGTTTGTATGTTCTGCGTGGGTTTCTTCCGGGCACTCCGGTTTCCTCCCACATTCCAAAGACATACTGTTAGGGAATTTAGATTGTGAGCCCCATTGGGGACAGCGATAATAATGTGTGCAAAAAACTGTAAAGCGCTGCGGAATATGTTAGCGCTATCTAAAAATAAAGATTATTATTATTTATTATTGTTACATCCGCATTACACTTTCGTTGATATCCTTTGTGATCTTTGCTTAATCTGTTGCCTGTTTGGAGCCATTAAAATGAGTGCACAGAGATGGGTCATTCCATATCAAGTGATCCAAATATGAATATTTTTTTTACCTTATGTCTTTAGATTTTTTTTATTTTTTGTGTTTATGAAGTATGACTTTAGTTAATTACAAATTAAAAGTTTAGAATTTTTTTTTTCATCAGTTAATTTTTTACAGATTTTTAAAGTTTTGAAAAAGCACGGATTTTGGCCTGGTATGGCTTTACATTTTTTATCATATCTCGGGCTAGAATTAAGATATAGAGGTGGGAGAGGCATCATTTTTCTCAGAACGGTACCAGCTTTCATTTGATATGTCACAAGACTATATTTCTTTATATTTTGTTTTGGAGAAATCAAATTAAAAATTTTGATGCGCAATTCTGAAAAAAACGTATGTTTTAAAATTGTGAAAACATGCATGTGTGTTACTCGTGTCCTTGTTTATATTTGTACAGGAATTCAACTTGGGATCTATCAAATTTGTATTTTTTTTAAGCCTTGAATCATCTGATTTTATGTTTGTGCGAGTTTCTTCCTTTTTTCTTTTCAAATTACAACTTATTGAATTCAACATTTATATGTAACAATAACGAAACACAAAAAACAAATACCGAAGTGCCAGAATAAATACATCTTAATCATCATAACACAACTTGCTCAGCATTTTCAACCTGAATTCTTTGAACAAGCCAAAAGATAAAAGGTGATCACATCCTCAAGTGTGGTTTTCTAAATACAGTCTGATCCTAATTATATGTTAAAAACAAGATTAAAAGAACCAATATGTCTACCACCTATTTATACATGGAACAATTTTTTTCTACTATAGCACTAAACATGTCATTTCTGAAGTGTTTAAGAGGAATAGTCCTGTAGTTAAATCCTCGTTCTATAAAATATGAACTAATCAAACAATTAATAGTAGGTTTTTACACTGGCCTGTTATCATCAATGTGTCCCTTCTAGTGGGTGAAATGTCATCTTGTCCATAAGCGATTACTAGCAATGGCCATTTCCTTCTGTGTCAGCGTATGTGCGGCCGGTCATGGTGCTCGGCTCCACCTGAGTTATATCTGATTTTTGTTCACTTTTACAATGTCTGATTTTCTTGGATACACAAAGGACGGCGCTGGACCAGAAAGTGCAGAAAAGTCACTTCTACGTCTTCATTTTCACAATCTTTGGAGAGTCCAGTAGCCGCCAGCGCCGATCATATTCACAGGTCACATAGCCAGTTGTGTCATCCATTGCCGATCTTGTGCTGCCTTCTACCACTTCATGGTCGTCACTCTCTTTATTTCCACTACATGAGATGACAGTCCGGTATTGCCGAGTCCCTGTGATGGGTTCTGCTTCCTGTAACTGATGTTATAACAAACTCTCCTCCTCCTCCTCCTCGTAGTCCTGGTTTGTACAATACATGAACTGGATGTTAAGAATATTTTTCTCCTCCATTTGAGGAGATTCCTGGGTGATAAGATTTGGAGTGAATATGGCCTCTGGAGGCCGAGCTGCCGGCCGGTCATCTGCTCTGCAGTCACCATCTACTCCTGGTCATTCTCCGCCCTAACAAAGCTTCTCCTCTGTCCTCTCCTGCTTCTAAGCTGTAATATAATAAAATAATACAGTAATATCTAGCAATCCTGGATTATTTGGTAAATCTAGACCCCACGCTGTTAGACCACAGGCTGAACGGATCTGAATGCGAGATTTTTGAATTGACACTGTAATAGTTTTATTTTTTAAAATATGATCCCATCACGATCCCAGCTTGTATTTTGGTACAGATGTGGATAGGAGCATAGCAGGCACATGTGCAGTTTTTGAAATTTTTAAATTAAACGTTTTTTTCGGAAATGCGTTTTAAAGTTTTGCGCTTGCATTCGCATGGGTAAAATATTATCAAAGATACTCTTGTGACGTATCTGGTGAAAGCCTGTACAGTTCTGAGTAGAATGGTGTTTATTTTGTTTCTCTATCTCTTTTCTAGCCTGAGTTATGAAGAGAAATGTAAAGGCAGGCAACACCGAAATTCACACTTTTTCTGAACTTTGAAAATCAATAAAAAATAAAAAAATAAATATCTAGAATTTTTTCTTCTTCACATTTTGCATTCTCTGACACACTATTACCAAATAACAAAATTTCAAAAGAATTAAAAATATAGAGGTAAAAATCATTGGTTTACTTGACATGGAATGACCCAGATACAGAAATGTCAATGTATCTTTTTATACATACAAAGAAGAAAACCATGACTGCTCCAAAGATGATGGCTATGATCTCTTTTAGGACCCAAGATGGGGAGACTGCACTTCAGTTAGCCATTAAAAATCAGCTCCCGTTAGTGGTTGATGCTATTTGCACGCGAGGGGCCGACATGTCTGTTACCGATGAACAAGGGAACCCTCCCCTGTGGATTGCTCTGGAAAACGAACTGGAGGACATTGCATCCACATTGGTGAGATAAATTTGTTCCACAAAATTGTTTGGTTTGATTAACCTGTGAAATGTTTTTTCTGTCGTGGGTCATTTTAAATCTTTTCCCGTCCTAGGTAAGACATGGGTGTGACGCAACGTTTTGGGGACCAGGCCCAAGTGGCTGTCTACAGACTCTTCTGCACAGAGCCATTGATGAGAACAAAGAGCAGGTTGCTTGCTTCCTTGTACGCAGGTTGGCTCCATGGATTCTTTACTACCTGTATTATTCTTACACTAATTGTGAAAAGTGGAAATTATATTCTTAGAACAAAGTCTGTCATTACAAGATGACTCTTCAAAACAAACACTGGTGCTCGCTGACCCCTTTTGTGGGGCCAAACAGTTCAGTGCCCCTTCCCACAGACTTGTTTTCCAGCTTTCCCCTACTTCTTTGGCTTTGCAGGAGCTACAAAAGGAATGGAAAACAATTACGGTAGGTGCAGTGAATTGCTGCAGCGTGCCAAGGGTTCACCGAACACCTGTGCTTGGTTTGAACAGTCATTTTGTGCTGACAAATTCTTTTTCAGGAATTACATTTACATAGTCATACTTTAGTTTCTGAAAGCAGGAAGAATACCAGTAAACTGGCATTGCATTTTGTGTTCTCTTTCAGTGGCTGTGACGTGAACAGTCCTAGAAAACCAGGGCCAAACGGAGAAGGGGAAGAGGAGGCCAGAGATGGACAGACACCTCTACACTTGGCAGCAAGTTGGGGATTAGAAGAAGTAGTTCAGTGCCTTTTAGAGTTTGGTGCCAATGTGAATGCACAGGTATGGTGATTTATTATCAGCTGTTATTGTGCAAAAGTGAGTCGGTGCAGATTGCACTGAAGAGATATGCAGTGCTCTGGCCATTAAGTCAAATATGTTTGCTATAGCAATGAATGTATTTTGATTTGTGAGAAATACTAAGTCCTGTATTTGTATTACAGGATGCAGAAGGAAGAACTCCAATACATGTTGCAATCAGCAACCAGCACCGTGTAATTATCCAGTTAATGATCTCACACCCCGAAATCTGGCTGAATGTGAGGGACAGACAGGGTATGACGCCCTTCGCATGTGCCATGACATTCAAAAATAACAAAGCTGCAGAGGCCATTCTAAAACGGGAAGCAGGAGCAGCTGAGCAGGTAATAAAGGAAACCTTTCTACGCTGCACAGTTATGTTAATATCAGTTTATTGTTAACATCAGTTTATTTCTATGGACTTACAATTCTGTTACTTGCCTTATCTCATGTGGCTGACCCCAGGACACTGTGACATCCATCTCAACCGTAGAAGCCTGAGGTTTTAACATCCCTTTAAAGAACCGTTAATAATCAGGTGGTTAAAAGGGTTGGCCTCTACGTTTATGACTTATTCTTAGTGTAATTCATCAATATAAGATTGATTGGGGGTACATCTCCCCCACTGATCGGCTATTATCACCTGCCACAATGGCTGGATGTAAACGGGGAACGGAGCTAAAACACGGAAGCACCGTTCATGGTGTGGCGGCGGCTGCCCTGTACTGTGTCTCTGTTCATATTGAAGAGAATAGGAGCTGATCTGATCTGCGGTTCTTTGCAGCAGCCAACCAACAATGTATGCCAGTGTTTCTCAACTCCAGTCCTCAAGACCCACCAATGGGTCATGTTTTCAGGATTTCCTTAGTATTGCACAAGTGATAATTTCATCACCTGCTCAAGCATTAATTCCATCGCCTATGCAATACTAAGAAAATCCTGAAAACATGACCCGTTGTGGGGTCTTGAGGACTGGAGTTGAGAAACACTGATGTATGCGATTACGGCTGTGTACACGGTTTCCATCCGACAGTCAGCCAAACTAATAACGACTGACCAGTGAGGAATTCTGAGTGCTAGACCCCCACCAATCTTATATGGTATACCTGTCCTACACATTGCACTCATACAAACGTGTGCTCCAGCTCCTTTCCTTGGTTTTGCTGTACTGAAATGTAGTATATAACAGAGCCCACGCAGTATGTAACACAGCCCACGCAGTATAAGCAATGTGGGCACTATATGCGTGGTTAAAAAAGACTTAAAATAAAAAATAAACATATACTCACCTTCCGAAGGCCCCTTGAAGTCCTGGCGCCTGTGTGCAATGCACGCATCAGCTTCCGGTCCCAGGGATGGTATGAGCGCAGGACCTGTGATGACGTCGCGGTCACATGACCGGAACCTGCCGCTTGCACTGCCGAGGACAGCGGGTGATGTCGGAAGGTGAGAATAACTTTTTTTTTTATTATTATTATTTGTAACATTAGATTTTTTTTTTACTATTGATGCTGCATACGCAGCATCAATAGTAAAAAGTTGGTCACACAGGGTTAATAGCTGCGTTAACGGAGTGCGTTACACCGCGGTCCATTAACGCTGGCATTAACCCTGTGTGAGCGCTCAGCGCTGACTGCAGGGCAGTAAAGCAGCGGCCATTTCGCTGCCAGACTATGGCCGTCACTGATTGGTCGTGGCAATGGTCGTGGGCGTTTTGCCACGACCAATCAGCGACTTGGATTTCCATGACAGACAGAGGCCGCGACCAATGAATATCCGTGACAGACAAGACAGACAGAAAGACGGAAGTGACCCGTAGACAATGATATAGTAGATACTCAAGTGACCATGCATCAGTCGTGGGGAGGCAACGTGAATCTCCCATCCCAAATTTAGGCTTGCAATCATCAGGGGCTCTCCAAACGCGACATGGCGTCCCATCTCAATTCCAGCCAATTCTGCGTTGAAAAAGTAAAACAGTGCTCCTTCCCTTCCGAGCTCTCCCGTGCGCCCAACAGGGGTTTACCCCAAGAATTACATGTTCTTGCTTCCTAATATTTCCACACATCGCACACAGAGCGGATTTCAATTGCCATTGCAGGATGCTTCATTTCTCCTTCGCCTCATTGGCAGCCACAGACCGTGGGTGTAGCTGCTGCCACTAGGAGGCTGACACTAAGTGATACAAAGAAAGTGATCTCCTCCCCTGCTGTATACACCCTCCTGCTGGCTCTCAGCTAACCAGTTCTTGTTTAGTGTCTGTAGGAGGCACTTGGGTCTGGTTCAGACCCCAATGTTTTTATTTTACTTTTTTCTTTTCTGTAAATTTTTATTTTTCAATTAACGGAGTGAAGGGAGCGACGGATCCTTTCAAGGTTCCGATCTCCCCCGAACCATCAACAGGTGAGCACGGCGAGTATACCTCCCCGTACCCTCTCCTGCGATGTGGGAAGCCATGCCTGAGCTCACTTCAGGGGCGACGGTTCCTTCGGGTCCCGATCTCCCTACACCAGCAGAAGACGACCACATGGAGTGTCGCCTCCATATACCCTCTCCTGGGGCCAGGCCTAATGCCGGACAACTGGCCCTGTCCACCCAAGTGCTTGAACTCCGTGGATGTACAGAGGCCCCTCTCTATGGCGTCCGAGCAGCCCCCACTGTCCCACCACTGTGAAAGTGGATAGCACAAGGAAGCGGACGGTTCCTCTCCACCTCCCTAACAAAGGGATGGTGGATTGAGGTTTATCTCTCTATCCCTGCACCGTCCACGCTGCAATACCCGACCTGCAGCAGAACAGTAGAGTGCGCGCGCTTTCCTCGGTGCTGAAACCCAGTCATCCGCGGCGGCTCCATGCCAGGACGTGCACCGATGGTGAGTGGATCCCGTCAGCGATGGGCCTCTGCAGTGGGATATTCACATGCTGACAGGCAGCCTCAGCTTCCCTGTGGCCCACCTCCCTGAGGTAACGCTGGTATTGCTCACGCCGGCTGCAGAAATTTAGGCCCCAGCTTCGGCCTATTCATGGAAGTCACGAGGCTCCACCCACATCACGTCTGTGGCCCTGCCCCCGAATTGGCGCTTCTCGCTCTCTGCGAGACTTTACCACTTCTGCAACTCCCGGTGGCCATCTTGGTCCACCCTGCCGGCACACACACACACACACACACACACAGGCGATGGTTTTACATTAAAGGGGCACAACGACTCTGCAACCGGGTAAGGAAGTACTGCGCTCTTCCCCTGCATCTTCCCCCTGTACTTAACATGACCCGTATTCCCTAGTCTTAAAGGCACATGACCAGTATTCCTGGTCTTAAAGGCACATGACCTGTATCCCTGGTCTTAAAGGCGCATGACCTGTATTCCCCGGTCTTAAAGGCACATGAGCAGTATTCCTGGTCTTATAGGCACATGACCAGCATTACGCGGTCTTAAAGGCGCATGACCAGTATTCCCTGGTCTTAAAGGCACATGACCAGTATTCCTGGTCTTAAAGGCACATGACCAGTATTTCTTGGTCTTAATCCCATTGGACGTACTATCCCGTCAAGGTGACCTGGGACTTAATTCCCAGTGACAGGATAGTACATCCAGCGCGATCAGCCGCGCTCACGGGGGGGAGCATGGCCGATCACGGCCGGGTGTCAGCTGACTATCGCAGCTGACATCCGGCACTATGTGCCAGGAGCGGTCACAGACATGATCAAACATGATCGCAGTGTTCCGGCGGCATAGGGAAGCATCGCGCAGGGAGGGGGAAAACGTTACATTTAACGTTTTATGCTCCCGGCGGTCCGCCACAACACGGCGCAACCGTCGCACGACGGTTGCGACGTGTGGCAAAGCGTCGCAATGCGTCGCCAATGTTAATCTATGGGGGAAAAACGCATCATGCAAACAACTTTGCAGGATGCGTTTTTTGCCATAAACGATGCATTGCGACGTCTGGCAAAAAACGCCAGTGTGAAAGTAGCCTAACACAGTACCAAGATATATTTCTTTCCTGTTTCATTTTTATTTAAACATTCCAAAAATTCCTGTGAAACACCTGAAGGGTTAATCAACTTCTTGAATGTGGTTTTGAGCACCTTGAGGGGTGCAGTTTTTAGAATGGTGTCACACTTGGTTATTTTCTATCAAAATGACTTGAAATGAGATGTGGTCCCTAAAAAAAATGGTGTTGTAAAAATGAGAAATTGCTGGTCAACTTTTAACCCTTATAACTCCCTAACAAAAATTTTTTTTTCCAAAATTGTGCTGATGTAAAGTAGACATGTGGGAAATGTTACTTATTAAGTATTTTGTGTGACATATCTCTGTGATTTAAGGGCATAAAAATTCAAAGTTGGAAAATTGCGACATTTTCGCCAAATTTCCATTTTTTTCTCAAATTAACGCAAGTCTTATCACAGAAATTTTACCACTATCATGAAATACAATATGTCACGAGAAAACAATGTCAGAATCATCAGGATCCGTTGAAGCGTTCCAGAGTTATAACCTCATAAAGAGACAGTGGTCAGAATTGTAAAAATTGGCCCGGTCATTAACGTGCAAACCACCCTTGGGGCTTAAGGGGTTAAAGGCACATGACCAGTATTCCCTGGTCTTTAGTGCACATGACCAGCATTCCCTGGTCTTAAGGGCACATGACCAGCATTCCCTGGTTTTAAGGGCACATGACCAGCATTCCCTGGTCTTCAGGGCATATGACCAGTCCGATGCCGGTCACACTAAATGAGCTCGGGAGCCCTCCGCCGCCAATCCCACCTTATCCCAGATTACCTAGTCCCCTGAGTGGGTTTCGTTGCTGCCAAGAGATTGAATCCCTCCGTGAACCCTCTGTGGCTCGGAGTGCTCGCAGGACCAATATAGATGGTCTCTTTCCTTCAGGCTAGCAGGGGCCTCAAATATTCTAGAAACGTACAGGCGTCTAGAAAACGGAAGTTTCATTTCCTGATCCCTCACCAATGATTTGCTGAGAACAAGTCTCTGAATATGGATCGGATATTGCCTTGGTTCTGGACTCACCAGAACTTCAGAAAAGGATGGATTCGCCTATTTATATCATTAACCAATCTCTGTAGATTGATGAGGACTTCGGTTCTACTCTAGATGACGCAGTGTCCCTCATGAGGAAACTAAACTCCCTCGCAGAGCATCTGCCATTCACCCGGACAGGGAGCATCTAGATAAGCGATCCACTGGACAGAAACCTCTGCAAGCGCGGTATCAGCCAATTTGCAAACACGCGGGGTGTTACCTCCACGTATTCCCACCTAAGACGTGAGATGCCATGCCTGGTCTGATCTCCCCACACCAGCAATAGACTAGCACATGGAGTATCGCCTCCATGTATCCTCTTTTACAGCCAGGCCTAACGCCAGACAACCAGCCCTGTCCACCCAGGGACCTTAACTCTGTGGATGTACAGAGGCTCCTTTTTTGGCGTCCGAACACCCCCTCTGCATCTCCACTATTTAGCAGATGATGCAAGAAGGCGGACGATCCCTCTCCACTTCCCTGTTAAGAAGATGGTGGATCGAGGGTTCATCATTTTAACTCCGCACAGTCAAAAGAGAGCGGCGATAGTAAGAGACGGTTTATCCTCCTTCTGCATGCAGCTGCGCATTCTGCCACTTGGCACATTAACCGGGTAGAATCTCCTTTGGTATACCTACCAGTATCCCTACCCAATGGATCATCAATTAAAAATACAACCGACTGTCAGATAGCAAATCAAAATTTCTTCGCTTTCCCTTTCGCAAACAGCATTTTCAAATCACGACCTTGTCCTTCGGCCTTGCTACCGCATCCAGAGTGTTCGCAAGGGTTATGGGGCTGTCATGTTCCTCTTGCACCCTAGAGGCTTGGTCATCCTGCCCTATCTGGTCGACTTTCTAGCTGCTCCTTCAGTCCGGCGCTGAGTCGTCTATATCTTTTGCGATACCCTCTCTCTCCTGGGCTGGCAGCTAAACTTAGACAAGTTTTTTCCTAATTTCCAGCCCAGCATATATCCTTTTTGAGGATGATCCTTGAATCTTCCAGAAGTTTGGTGATTCTCCCTTGAGACAAGGCCGTGGCCCTTTCAACAGGGAGCTCGCACACTTGTTCACTCATCCCCTCATTCCATTCGATTTGCTAGGAGTGTTCTGAGGAAAATTGGTGACGGCAATGGAAGTGGTTTCCTTCGCTCCTCTCGTTTTCTGCAGGTCAATCAGGCTTTCAGAGGGTAGTTTCTGAGCTCCTTCCTCATCCAGGGAAGATCCTTTCTCCTGGTTATTAGTGACTACCGATGTTAGTTGATGATAGTTCTACAGCAGGTCTACTGCCTTCTGGCGGGTCACCCCATCCGATTCAATCGGACAATCCCACGTCTGTGCCATACGTCAATCATCTAGCAGGTACCCACGGTCAGGTGTCATGGCCGAGGTACCTCACATTCTCTGTTGGGCCACGATCTATCATTTGGTGATCTCGGCACTACACATCTCAGGTGTAGAACTCTGGGTGGCAGACGCCATCAGGGTCTTGCCTCATGTGAGTGGGAACTTCACCCAGAAGTCTTCCATCAGATCCGTCTTCTCTGGAGCACTCCAGATGTAGGTCGGTTGGCATCCAGACTGAACGCCAATGCACTCTACGTTCATGATTCGGCCTCCAGATCTAAAAGCCATTGCAGTGCATGCTCTGGTTCTTCCAAGGTACCAGTTTCCGTCACCCCTCTTCTACTACTTCCGAGATCTTTTTGGAAGCAGGAAGGGCCCCAGTGATCCTGGGAGATCCGCGCTGACCATGTCAGGTTTCTTCTCATTTTCTGAACTAGTATTTTTCCGTCTTATTGCAACAAAACTGCAAATATGGATTTCCTCGCAGGGAGTCTTCACATGTGGTTCTTCCCTATCACATACCGTTAGATCTTTGGGACCTTAATGATCCTGGGAGTCTTACGGTAGACTCCTTTTGACCCGGACAGACATTACTATCAGGGAAGGTCGCCCCTTTTTTCTCTGCGATCTCCTCATCCTGACGAGTCTTCGGAGCCAGCCGCTCTGCTCTTTCAGACCTTTTTCCCTCATTACCATCAAGGCAAGGTTGTCTACAGGCAATCCCCATCCCTTGTTACCAAGGTGGTATTGTATTCCCACAGTTATGAGGGCATCATTGTTCCCTCATCTCTTTCGGCACCAGTCCACATAACGGAATGGGTTCCCCATATTCTGGACGTGGTGAGTGCTCTGAGTAGGTACGTCTCGAGGACGGTGTCCTTCCGAAGGTTGGACACTTGATTTGGGCTACCTCACTGTAAGAGGACTGCTTCCTGACGGTTACAGGAAGGGTTTAGCCGTTTTATCGGCCATGTTAGTGGATGTTAGTAGATTTGTTACCATCCAGGAGTCCTTCCAAGTTAGATGTCAGCCTATCGAGGTTTCTTGGATTCTAGGCACCAGGCGTCAGCACAGCACGACTGCAAGCTTGCGGGTTCGTCCAGTCCGCATGCATTCTTGTAGCACTATCATTCACAGACTTTCACAGATGTGAGTCTGGGCAGGCCGACTCTGCAGGCCGCGGTGTTGCACTTGTAAGTAGAGGTTACACAGGGCCGCCCAGGGACTGCGTTGGGACGTCCCACGGTCTGTGTCCCCCAATGAGGCGTAGGAGAAATAGGGATTTTTGTGTACTCACCGTAAAATCCTTTTCTCCGAGCCAGTCATTGGGGGACACCGCTCCCACCCTATTATTAGCTTGTGCTTCTTTTATAATTTGTCATGCTATAATGTGACATTCTATATGCTCATATGTTGTTATTGATCTCCTACTGCTTTTGCACCGAACTGGTTAGCTGAGAGCCAGCAGGAGGGTGTATACTGCAGAGGAGGAGCTAATTTTCTTTGTATCACTTAGTGTCAGCCTCCTAGTGGCAGCAGCATAACACCCACTGTCTGTGTCCCCCAATGATTGGCTCGGAGAAAAGGATTTTACGGTGAGTACACAAAAATCCCTATTTCCTCTAGTGTTGGTTTTGTAGGTGAAATGAACACTTACTATAATTTCTTTCACCAATTGGAACTGACCGTTGGGGTCCCAGCATGGACAGACAATGAGATTCGCTTATTGCCATAGGGACCACAATGAGGAGGATTTTGGACTTTATTTGTATTACTTAAATTTATTAATGTCTGTTAATGGTTTTCTTCTCACTTTTCTAGGTAGATAACAAAGGAAGGAATTTTCTGCATGTGGCCGTGCAGAATTCCGACATTGAGAGTGTGCTATTCCTAATCAGTGTGCAAGCCAATGTCAATTCAAGAGTGCAGGATGCTTCAAAGCTAACTCCTCTTCACCTGGCAGTGCAGGCTGGATCTGAGATTATTGTCCGTAACCTGGTATGTAATATGTACATCTCTAGATCATGGGATTTACACATATGTACAATCTACCCAATAGATTTCTTTATATTTTTGGGGAATTGTAATGTTTGCTCTACATGACCTCAATAACATCCTAGTTTGCAGACACGAGACTTTGTATGCTCTTATTTTCTTGATTTTGGCGTCTAGATCAATAATTTCTCCTCTGTTTTAGCTTCTTGCAGGTGCCAAAGTGAATGAACTAACAAAGCATCGCCAGACTGCCCTTCACCTCGCAGCGCAACAAGATCTCCCCACTATCTGTTCGGTGCTCCTCGAGAATGGTGTGGACTTTGGGGCTGCAGATGAAAATGGGAACAATGGTAATTGCATTAATTAATAGATGATCTTTGACAAGAGCCCTTTTTGTTAAAGACCATGCCCTATCAATCTGTCGAAAGACTGGTAATTACCAAAGGAAATATCCAAATATGTAATACATGAGAGAACAAGTCCAGTTATAGAGCTACTTTAAGATTCTCCATATTGTCTCATAGATGTGGGTATATTCTTAATAATTTCTCTTTGCCTTGATTAGACCAAACTGCATAGGGATAGGGGTGTTCAGATGGTGCAGCAACTCTTAAAGGAACTAACTCATTCAAGTACAGTGGGTGAAATAAGTATTGAACACTTCACCAATTCTCTAATTAAATATATTTCTAAAGGTGCTATTGACATGAAATTCTGACCAGATGTCCGTAACAACCCATCCAATCCACACAAGCAAAGAAATCAAACCATAGATGTCCATAAATTGTTATGTGTAATAATAAGAAATGACACAAGGAAAGAGTATTGAACACATGAAGAAAGAGGTGCAACAATCCATGGAAAGTCATGACACCAGCTGAATGCATTCTTATCACTGGTTGAAATCTTGAAAGCTGTCAGCTGATTCAACTGATGTCCTATAAAAAGGTTTCTCAATACCAAGGTGCAACGCAAGAAACATCTCATGATGGGTAAAATCAGTGAGCTTTCTCAAGACCTTTGCAACCTTAGTGTTGCAAAACATACTGATGGCATTGGTTGCAGAAGAATTTCTAAACTACTGAAGGTTCCAGTGACCATTGTTGGTGCCATAATCTGGAGGTGGAAAGAACATAAATTCCCCACAAACAGACCACAACCAGGTGCTCCCCTCAAGATTTCAGACAGAGGAGTGAAAAGAATTATCAGAAGAGTTGTTCAAGAGCCAAGGACCACCTGTGGAGAGCTTCAGAAAGACCTGTAATCAGCAGGTACAATTGTTACAAAGAAAACTTGAGTAATGCACTCATCCTCCATGACCTATAAGCACGCTCTCCACGCAAGACTCCATTGCTGAACAAGAAGCATGTTCATGAGTGTTTAAAGTTTACTCAACATTTAGACAAGTCTGTTAAATACTGGGAGAATATAGTCTGGTCAGATAAGACCAAAATCAAATAATTTGGATGCTATAATGCACAACATGTTTAGAGGCTGAAAGGCACTGTATATCACCCCAAAACACCATACCGACAGTGAAATTTGGAGGTGAGAACATTATGGTGTGGGGCTGTTTTGCAGCATATGACACTGGGAAACTTCATAGAATGAAGGAAGGATAAATGGACAAATGTAGTAAGACATTCTTAATAAAAATCTTCTGCCATATACCAGTATGATGATGAAACAAGGGTGGACATTTCAGCTAGACAATGATCACAGTCAAATAAACTCTCAATTGGTTTTAGTGAAATAAAATAAAGCTGTTAGAATGGCCCAGCCAATTACCTTACCTAAATTTAATTGAAAACTTATGGAAGGAACTAAAGTTGTGCTCATAGAAGAAGCCACAGAACCTTCAGGATGTGAAGAGTGTTTTTGTGGAAGAATGGGCCAAAATCACACATGAGCGATGCATGCAACTAGTTTTTCCAGACAGGAGGTGTCTTGAAGCTGTCATCACCAATAAAGGCTTTTGTACAAAGTAGTAAATAAATTTCACTAAATGTGTTAAATACTTTTTCCCTGTGTCATTCCTCATTATTAAATCAAACAAACAAGGCAGCACTCTGTAGCACCACAGCTTGCAAATATGAAAATTGATTTGCATTACTGCACTAGAAATATAAAAAATTGAGAAAGCTTAGTGCATAAATTGGCCAGTTCATGTGTACCTGGAAGCCACGTTAAGGCATTTCTCGTTTCCAGGACCTAACAATGCCAATCCTCTCTTAAGGCCCCTTCACATTAAGCGACGCTGCAGCGATACCGACAACGATCCGGATCGCTGCAGCGTCGCTGTTTGGTCGCTGGAGAGCTGTCACACAGACAGCTCTCCAGCGACCAACGATGCCGGTAACCAGGGTAAACATCGGGTAACTAAGCGCAGGGCCGCGCTTAGTAACCCGATGTTTACCCTGGATACCATGCTAAAAGTAAAAAAAAACAAACACTAGATACTTACCTACCGCTGTCTGTCCTCCAGCGCTGCGCTCTGCTTCTCTGCTCTCCTCCTGTACTGTCTGTGAGCCGGAAAGCAGAGCGGTGACATCACCGCTCTGCTTTCCGGCTCACAGACAGTACAGGAGGAGAGCAGAGCACAGCGCTGGAGGACAGACAGCGGTAGGTAAGTATCTAGTGTTTGTTTTTTTTTACTTTTAGCATGGTAACCAGGGTAAACATCGGGTTACTAAGCGCGGCCCTGCGCTTAGTTACCCGATGTTTACCCTGGTTACCAGTGAAGACATCGCTGGATCGGTGTCACACACGCCGATCCAGCGATGTCTCCAGGGAGTCCAGCGACGAAATAAAGTTCTGGACTTTGTTCAGCGACCAACGATCTCCCAGCAGGGGCCTGATCGTTGGTCGCTGTCACACAGAACGATTTCATTAACGATATCGTTGCTACGTCACAAATAGCAACGATATCGTTAACAATATCGTTATGTGTGAAGGTACCTTTAGAATAAAGTCTTCATCTGTATGGGAACCTGTGAATCCTCTCTTAGACTGAAATCTATAGCTCTGTGGAGTGGTAGGGTCCTGCTGTGATTAAAAACGCCTGAGGCTAAAAGGCAGAGTGCTCAGTCAGAAGGCTAATGAATACAAATTTTAAAAAACTGACCGTCACATCCAAACATAGAATAAGTGTGAAAAGGTGCTTACCTAGAGTCACCAGCTCATATACAATCCAACAAACAAGGCAGCACTGTGTAGCACCACAGCTTGCAAACCTGAAATATGAAAAATTGAGAAAGCTTAGCTCATAAATTGACCAATTCATGTGTACCTGGAAGCCACGTTAAGGCGTTTCTCGTTTCCAGGACTTAACAATACCATTCCTCTTTTAGAATAAAGTCTTCATCTGTATGGGAACCTGTGAATCTTCTCTTAGACTGAAATCTGACAAAGACCACACTGTTGCAATGTTTCATTCTCACATGGAAAGAGGTTGATACTAGACTAGTGCATGGATATGTTTGTCAGATTTTTTAAATTTGTATTCATTAGCCTTCTGACTGAGCACTCTGCCTCTTAGCCTCAGGCGTTTTTAATCACAGCAGGACCCTCCCCCTCCACAGAGATAGATTTCCACGTAGTCCTCCATACAGAATAATGACCCCACATAGTCTTTAATACAGTATAATGGGTCCCACGTAGTCCTCCATACACTAAAAGTGGAGCAAAGTTATGCAAATAGATGAGGAGCTTAGGTGCGGCTCACTTGGCAGCACTAATGTAGGTTTACTAAATTATTTAAAACCTATTAGGAAAACACATTGATGGGTTACAGTAGTCTCAGCATACATCATAGGCCTGACTTGTTTTATTCCCCCTTACAGCACTTCATCTGGCAGTAATGCATGGCCGCCTGAACAATATTCGCTGTCTTTTAACAGAATGTAATGTTGATGCAGAGGCACTTAACTTGAGGTAAGCAGTAAATAAATATGTATTGAGCATCACTACTGTCGTCTTTCACCGGGTTAATAGTGAATTTAATACTGTGAACATATCCCTGGCTAAATTTAAACAATATGTGGTCCTAATGCCATTCTACAAGGTCTATAGTAGTGGGCAGAACATACACATATTGGCATCATACGTGCAAAATGGTCTTGAACATAAAATCTGCCAGCAGCATTTCACTCCGCTATTTATATGTGCATGTAGCTCTTTCAAAGGCAAGTCACGCAATACCTTTATATGGTGTCTGTTCCTCTGTTACTGAGAAATCCTCATTTAAATTGATATGCAAATGAGGCTAAAGAGCAATATATAGATCTGAAGCCTCTGTCACACCACCTCTACTCCCTATCCTCCTCCTGCTTGACTGACAGTATCTATGCTATGTGACTTCAAGCAAAGGAGCGGTGGGACAAGAAGGAGGAGGAGGTGACACTGGGCAGGGAATAGAGCTGGAGTGACAGAAGCTTCAGATCTACATATAGCTCTTCTGCCTCATTTGCATATCAATTCAAACACTGATTTCTCAGTGACAGAGGAACGGACTGGCCATGTAAAGGTATTGCTGGACTTGTCTTTGAAAGAGCTACACATACATATGAATGTGATGGGTGAAATCCTACTTTCAGATTCCCTTAAAAATGAAGTGTAATTTATTAAGAAAAGCAAGAAAAGTACCATAGGCCAGGGACCAAACATATTACTGGTTGTTATTTTCACACTATGTACTTGTGTTAAAGGACATTGGGTCAGGACCCAACAGATGTCCAGAGAGAGAGGTGCTTCCACTGTGGCTCTACTTAACATTTTATTCCTTTTGACAGGGGCCAATCGCCAATGCACATTTTAGGGCAGTACGGGAAGGAGAATGCTGCTGCTATCTTTGAACTCTTCCTGGAATGTATGCCAGAATACCCACTTGATAAACCAGATTCAGAGGGAAACACAGGTGATTACTTTTTTACCAACCATTAGTGCCGTCAGTCTCCTAATATTTGTGTTTTAGTATAGTGTTTGCTACATTCATTATGCTTTCATTATTCATGAATAGTTTTATCCCTATATTTTGCTAACCAGTTGTTTGTTTAGATTGTGGTAGAAGTTGTAACAACAAATTAAAGGGATAATCTGAGATGTTAACAGAATCTGGCTAACAGGTTGAAATGTGTTAAAATAACAAAAATAAAAATCATTATTTAATGCAGGGCTCACTTGGCATGTCAATCAGCAGCCATTATTAGGCCGCTGCGCTCTCACTCCTTCTCCTTGTCCAATTTTCATCTGAAGGAAGTGAGAGAGCAGCAGCCCAATAGGAGCTGCTGATTTGCTGCAGGGCTCACGTGGCATATCATTGTGGGCGAGACTCTGCGCAGACATCGCTGGAATGGTGCCGGTGTGGGAGGTGAGCACGTCATTTTTATTCTACAAGGGGGTATACTTTATTTTAAAAGGCTTTGTGGACAACCCCTTTAAGTTCTAATCCGCTCCAGAGATACTAACCTATTATTATTCAATGGAAATATATTTTTATCTGCTATAATTTCCGAGTAATGATACTACAAAATTTACTTTTAGGAAAAGGTGTTTTCAGATTTGCTTATTATTATTATTATTATTATTACATGATGGCCTTGCCATTTTTTTTCTAGTTCTTCTGTTGGCGTATATGAAAGGAAATGCCAACCTCTGCCGGGCCATTGTGAAGGCTGGAGCCAGGCTGGGAGTGAACAACAACCAAGGGATCAACATATTTAACTATCAAGTAGCTACTAAACAGCTTCTGTTTCGCCTTTTAGGCAAGTTACGGTATACTAGTAGTCAATTGAATACTATCAGTTTACACTTGTGCTCCATTTTCCGTACATTTACTTAAGTATCTTTTTTTCTTTTCCCAGATATGCTAACTCAGGAACCTCCATGGTGCGATGGTTCCAATTGCTATGAGTGTGCGGCCAAGTTTGGCGTTACAACACGCAAGCATCACTGGTAAGATGGATCACTTTTCGAACATCAAGATAGCACAAATTCTCTTTAACCCGTTAAGCATGCTGCTCATTTACACCTTTGCACTTTTGTTTTGTTTTGTTTTTTTCTTCTCCTAAGAGCCATAATCTTTTTAATTTTATGACACCATGGCCATACGAGGGCTTATTTTTTGCAGGACAAGTTGGAATTTTGATTGTCATGATTATTTTACCTTTATATTGTACTGAAAAAAACAGGAAAAAAATTCTAATTGCGATGAAATGGTGAAAAAAAATAAAATGCAGTTCCGACATTGTGTTCATTTTGCAGTAAAAATGAGCTGACAAAATGATTCTTCGCTTCAGAACACACAGTAATACAAAACTTTTATGTAGTATTTTGTTACTTTAGTGACTTCAAAAACGTTGATGTTTTGAAAAAAAAAATTGGTTTTAGTCACTTTTATCTAAGACGTATAACATCCACCAATGGACCACGGTCTTGTGTTTTGCAAGCTGAGCTGTAGTTTCTATTGGCTCCATTTTTTTATACATATAATGTGTTATTAATCACTTTGTATTACAAATAAGGCAATTCTAGCTATTTCCATTTTTTTTCCTTTTCTTGGCATTTGCCTTATGGGCTAAATACTAAATATTTTGATAGATCAGACCTTTATGGATGTGGCAATATTAAATGTTTGTTTTATTATTATTTTTGAATTGGGGTGGGAATGGGAAGAAATTATTCAAACTTTTGTTTTCTAAAACACAATGTGTATGATTTATTTACACTGCTCAAAACATAAAGGGAACACTTAAACAACATAATATAACTCCAAGTAAATCAAACTTCTGTGAAATCAAACTGTCCACTTAGGATGCAGCACTGTTTGACAATCAATTTCACACGCTGTTGTGCAAATGGAATAGACAACAGAATCAATTTCACACGCTGTTGTGCAAATGGAATAGACAACAGATGGAAATTATTGGCAATTATCAAGACACACTCAATAAAGGAGTGGTTCTGCAGGTGGGACCACAGACCACATCTCAGTACCAATGCTTTCTGGCTGATGTTTTGGTCACGTTGGAATGTTGGTTGTGCTTTCACACTTGTGGTAGCATGAGACGGACTCTACAACCTACACAAGTGGCTCAGGTAGTGCAGCTCATCCATGATGGCACATCAATCTGAGCAGTGGCAAGAAGGTTTGCTGAGTTTGTCATCGTAGTGTCCAGAGGTTGGAGGCGCTACCAGGACACAGGCCAGTACTCCAGGAGACGTGGAGGGGGCCGTCGGAGGGCAACAACCCTACAGCAGGACCACTACCTCAGCCTTTGTGCAAGGAGGAACAGGAGGAGCACTGCCACAGCCCTGCAGAATGACCTCCAGCAGGCCACAAATGTGCATGCGTCTGCACAAACGGTTAGAAACCGACTCCATGAGGATGGTCTGAGTGCCCGACGTCCACAGATGGGGGTTGTGCTCACAGCCCAACACCGTGCAAGACGCTTGGCATTTGCCACAGAACACCAGGATTGGCAAATTCGCCACTGGCGCCCTGTGCTCTTCACAGATGAAAGCAGGTTGACACTGAGCACATGTGACAGACGTGACAGAGTCTGGAGACGCCGTGGAGAGCGATCTGCTACCTGCAACATCCTTCAGCATGACCGGTTTGGCAGTGGGTGTCATGGTGTGGGGTGTCATTTCTTTGGACGGCTGCACAGCCCTCCATGTGCTCGCCAGAGATCCTCAGACCCCTTGTGAGACCATGTGCTGGTGCAGTTGGCCCTGGGTTCCTCCTAATGCAGGACAATGCCAGACCTCATGTGGCTGGAGTGTGTCAGCAGTTCATGCAAGATGAAGCTATGGACTGGCCCGCCCGTTCCCCAGACCTGAATCCGATTGAACACATCTGGAACATCATGTCTCGCACCATCCACCAACATGACGTTGCCCCACCGACTGTCCAGGAGTTGGCGGATGCTTTAGTCCAGGTCTGGGAGGAGATCCCTCAGGAGACCATCCACCACCTCATCAGGAGCATGCCCAGGCATTGTAGGGAGGTCATACAGGCACGTGGAGGCCACACACACTACTGAGCATCATTTCCTTGTCTTGAGGCATTTCCACTGAAGTTGGATCAGCCTGTAACTTCATTTTCCACTTTGATTTTGAGCATCATTCCAACTCGAGACCTCCGTGGGATATTAGTTGTGATTTACGTTGATCATTTTTAGGTTTTATTGTTCTCAACGCATTCCACTATGTAATGAATAAAGATTTACAACTGGAATATTTCATTCAGTGATATCTAGGATGTGGGATATTAGTGTTCCCTTTATTTTTTTTAGCAGTTAGATCTCTTGTCCTCTATAAGAAATGAAACTATTACTTGTAGAGGAAGCATGTATCAGACACTGGCATGATTTAAGCCAGGTATATTTGACTCTGAAATACTGCAGCGTTTCTAAGAAAAACATACTTTTAAAAGCTGCCAAGGACTGTGCCACACTGGAGACTAGTCGAACAGTTGGGTATAGCCCGCGACATATGACTCTAGGGCAAGTGGACAACGCGGGAGGCCGCCAGCCTGTATCTGATACATGTCCACAGATTGGGTGGTATGTATCAGCTGTCAGTTTCACTTTAAGGCTGAGCTTAAGCATCAATATGTATCATTTTGACTGAGAAACTGCAGTGTCACATTGCCACATGAAATCTAATGAGCTCATGTGTTCTTATTGCTTCCGCTTGCAACTGCAACACAGTGTTCCAAATGTTAACAAATGTGTTGGATTTTCTTTTACCAGATACAACCAACTCACTTGCCATGAACTTCACTGCAATTCTCGCGTGACTGCATCTTGTGTGCGATTTCTCGAAGATTTGGCTTTTTTTTTTACAGCAAAATCAGAGCTCTAAAATAGTCACGTGACCAAAAGTTGCAGACACAGATCTTTTTGGTCACAAGACTTATCTGAGAGTTGCTGTCATGTCACGCGTAGCCACATACTTTACAGGAACCTCAACATGGTGCTGCTGGCTGCCTTGACTACCCACAGCACTCTTTGATCACAGCTGGTGTACACCCTGTTTTGGAGCGGCCTCAGCTCCTGAGCCAGCAAAATACAACCACACCATGACAGAAATATACGTCATGGAGCAGAAGGTGATAAAAAAAATATAGGCTAGGCCATTAATGTCAGATACTACTCCTAACACCGCCAACAAACAGCTGTTTGAATGACCTGGGATGCACTACCTTATTGTTATTCATGGACAGCGCCATACTTGTTGTCGTGGCTGTGCCCAGTACTGCAGCTCTCTGAACCTCAGTCCCAATAGAGTAAACAGGACTACAATAGCAGATATAAGCAGTTAAGAAATTTTAAATAGAACCTTAACCAACCAAAACCAGAATACAGATTATTATGCTACTAAAACCTATTTGCTTTCTCATCATTAGCATAATAACTTTTCTAAGTAATGTCTGACTATAATTGTCATGTTAATTTTTTTTGTTTTTCTCTCTTTCTACAGTCGACATTGTGGACGACTCCTATGTCATAAGTGTTCAACAAAGGAGATTCCTATTATCAAGTTTGACTTGAATAAACCAGTGCGAGTTTGCAACATATGCTTTGATGTCTTGACTCTGGGTGGAGTGTCTTAGTACACTTATTGGCATATTCTTGCCACGTGAAGGACGGCAGCGTAAAAGGCTGTTGGGTAAAGCTGGCGATGTTTGCACTTCATTAAGGACAGAGGACCATATTATGATATATTCCAGTATAAATAATTGATTGTACTTGTATAGGCTTTGCTTGATACTAACTGGACTCCTTTTGAAGTCAAGAGAGAAATATGTACTAGTTTGGGAAGATACAACGTTGATCTGACTTCATGGTTTGGTCTGAAGATCAATGCGTCACATCTACAGTAACTTGCTCTTGGGAACTTTTCCGTCTACCGCTCATTTACATGATCTTAAAATAATGTCTTCTGCCTGTAAAATGTGTGCGGTGTGTCCCCATTAGCTGTGGGTCAATATACAAGAGGAGCTTTTTTTGTAAAACAGGGTTTAGTTTTGAGGAAAGCCAATAAAATTGTGGCCTTAAAATAGAAGCTGTTTAACCAACATTATAATGAAACCTTTCTAGCACCTTCCTCATTTAGTATGCCAATATCATAAACTGGTTTCACCATTATTACCAAGGCCTCTATAATTTTGTCATTACCTTTCCTGATAATTTAATCGTACAATGTATCTCATTTCTTCCTAATACCATGTGCTCCATGTAATAGATTTAACACTAACATGTCATAAGATAAAGATGTCGAGCCTAATCATTTGTTATACAAATTAAATATCCAAGCTACACTGACATGATGTGACTATTGTATCTGTTAACCAAAAAATTTGCATATTAGTGTTGGGTCTCGCCAAAAACTGGTCAATTGATAACTGTCAGAAATGATAGCTCTGTTATGTACGCACTAGTCTGAAAACATAGGATTAATATTAGGTAATGTGATGCAGTAAAAGTGCGGGTGCTGGAATGTGAACGTTGCGAGATGGCGGTCTGCTGTTTGCATAGACTTGCCTTTCTCTCTTGTCTATCTACCTGATCATTACTTCCCATAGTACCCGACACTAGACCTACAAGACATAATGTGGACCCTCAGATTGCAACAGGTTTGATGCAAGGCTAAACCAGTCAACAGTGTCTAAGTGATTGTACCGTCAGAAAGTGAACTATTGTTTCAAAAGAAAACTTTTCACCACTTTTTATATTTTAAACTGACTGCCTTATGATAAAGGGGCTGAAGAGCTGAATAAAACAGTTATTATTTTTCTATTTCTCTTGTCCGTTACGGACATATTGGATTTTAGAGTTTTAGGATGCTCGATATGCTAACTTCTTCCCCTAAAACCAATTAGCAGAGATTCTTCCCTTTACATTTTCTGCTATATGACATTACCCAATGTTTAGAAGGCAGCGTCATACAGGGAAAGGAAGACACCCCCAGAGAAGATTGCAACCTCTTTTCGGCAGTGTGTATGATAACACTGATGTGTAATAGTACCAAGGAAATTTGTGAGAATCAAAAAGGCCTAAAATTTAATGTTATTGTTTCAATAAAAGTTATAAGAGCCACAACTGATAGTGGAAACCCACCAAAAACTTTTCTCAACTCGGTCATAGTATCTCTACTGACCAATGATGGACACACAAGAAAAACTTGACATCTACACTGTGTTCCAAATTATTATGCAAATTGGATTTAAGTGTCATAAAGATTTAATTGTTTTGTTTTTCAAATTAAATAAACATATGGATGGTATTGTGTCTCAGGGCTTAATGGATCACTGAAATCAATCTTAAACACATGTGATAATTAGTTTTCCAGGTGATTCTAATTAAAGGAAAACTACTTAAAAATGATGTTTCACATTATTAAGCAGGCCACAGTTTTCAAGTAACATGGGAAAGAAAAAGGATCTCTCTGCTGCCGAAAAGCATCAAATAGTGCAATTTCACAAAAACTTAAGTGATCATCATACTGTGAAGAGATTTGTGACTGAAACAGCACAGACCAAGTTCATGCAGATAAAGGCATAATGAGGAAGGTTTCTACCAGACAAATTCATTGGCTTAAGAGAGCAGTTGCCAAAATACCATTACAAAGCCGCAAACAGTTATTTGAAGCTGCTGGTGCCTCTGGAGTCCCTCGAACCTCAAGGTATAGGATCCTTCAAAGGCTTGCTGTGGTGCATAAACCTACTATTCGGCCACCCCTAAACAGTGATCACAAGCAGAAACGGTTGCAGTGGGCCCATACATACATGAAGACTAATTTCCAAACAGTTGTGTTTACTGATGAGTGTCGAGCAACCCTGGATGGTCCAGATGGATGGTTGGTGGATGGCCACCATGTCCCAACAAGGCTGCAACATCAGCAAGGAGTTGGAGGAGTTATGTTTTGGGTCGGAATCACGGGGAAACAGCTGGTAGGACGCTTTAAGGTTCCTGAAGGTGTGAAAATGACCTCTGCAAAGTATATAGAGTTTCTGACTGACAACTTTCTTCCATGGTATAAAAAGCAGAAACGTGCCGTCAGGAGCAAAATCATCTTCATGTATGACCATGGACCATCTCATGCTGCAAAGAATACCTCTGAGTCATTGGCTGCTATGGGCATAAAAGGAGATAAACTCACGGTGTGGCCACCATCTTCCTCTGACCTCAGCCCTATAGAAAACCTGTGGAGTATCATCAAGCAATAGATCTATGAGGGTGGGAGGCAGTTCACATCAAAACAGCAGCTCTGGGAGGCGATTCTGACTCCATGCAAAGAGATCAAAGAGATACAAGCAGAAACTCTCCAAAAACCCACAAGTTCGATGGATGCAAGAATTGTGAAGGTGATATCAAAGAAGGGGTCCTATGTTAACATGTAACTTGGCCTGTTAGGAGATTTTGGAGTTAAATAACTTTTTTGTTCAGTGAATGTGACCTCCTAATGCTGCAAATTCCACAAATGAGCATTTTCAGTTCTTTAAAACATATCAAATGTATAGAAATTCTACTGTGCCTAATAATTTGGAAGAGTGCATTTTGAGTTTTTATTCATTTTGGAGATTATACTGTTATCATTGGGAGGTTTTTTTCAATAAAATTTGATGTATACTTTAACGGGTGATGACTTTTATTACACTGACTGTCATTTGCACCGACCATCCGAGAAAAATATAATTTGCATAACAATTTGGAACATGGTGTATAGAGCATAACCATTGGCTGAATTGTATAGGAGGTTAACAGTAGTTCCTTTTAACCCAGCAATGATTGCAGTATCTGGGGGTAGCTGATTTGGCTACGACACTGGATACATGTAAAGCTGACCTGATCGGTTGTCAATGCAACCTTGTAAATACAATTAGTGATCCTGCTCTGTATGACAGGTAAAATAGATTAATGGCAGAGGTGGACAGATCCTGTATCTGATCCGAACATGATGCTGTAAACCTGGGAATGTAGTAATTATTGGTCTACAACATAGGTAATTGTAAAAAAAAGGGGGGGTTTAGGAGATAGGAGTCACATCTAGTTGTACAAGAAAAGAAGGTCTATACCCGTTAAACTTTTAAAGACCAAATGCCCAAACTGCAGCCCAACACCTTACTTATTGCAAAGTGCCAACACAGCAATTTAAACTTGAATACTGAGGTTTTAGTTTAGAAAAACAACTCATGCAGAGAGCAGGCGGGGACAGCACAGAGCCGCCACAGACAGGCGCAGGGGTTCCAGACTGCAAATATAAAGGAATATGCTTCCTGTCCTGGTATATGCACCCACATCCTGATATATGCGCCTCATCTTAGTATATCCATCCCCATCCTTTTATATGTCACCTCACACTTGTAAATGTCCCCTATCATTGTATTATCATTGTATATGCACCCACATCCTGATATATGCGCCTCATCTTAGTATATCCATCCCCATCCTTTTATATGTCACCTCACACTTGTAAATGTCCCCTATCATTGTATTATCATTGTCTATGCACCACCATCCTGCCGGTGCTGCTGTTCAATGCATAGAAGGTAAAAAACACACCAATAAACTCTGCTATTCACCTTCTTTCCTCTCACCCGCTGCGTCATCTTCTGAAGCTGGCAACTGATTTCAGCATCAAAGCAACGAGGGGCACGTGACGTTACTGCAATGCGCCCAGTCGCTTGTTTGCTGATGTCAGCTGCTGGCCTCTGATTGCCCAGCAGCGTGTATTGCTGCGCACGGACCCGTCAAGTTCGTGCACTGCAATACACTTCAGCTGGATGTGGGTCCAAGGATGCAGATCCAGCTGAAGTAGGGGCCGGCGTCGCCGAGTTCCTCACCCGCCGGCCCCGGTCCACTGATGCAGAGAAATGGCAATGGCACGCATGCCCATAGGGAAGGCAGTGCATGCTAGCCATGGGTACGCCACCACTGGTCTACACCAACCCTAGTGGCATATAATGCCAAAAATACCTAAATAAAATATCCATAACTTAAAAGGGAATCTGTTAGCAGGTTTTTGCTATGTAATACAGTCATGGCCAAAAGTATTGACACCCCTGCAATTCAGTCAGATAATACTCATTTTCTTCCTGAAAATGATTGGAAACACAAATTCTTTGGTATTATTATCTTCATTTAATTTGTCTTAAATGAAAAAACAAAAAAGAGAATGAAGCAAAAAGCAAAACATTGATCATTTCACACAAAACTCCAAAAACGGGCCAGACAAAAGTATTGGCACCCTCAGCCTAATACTTGGGTGCACATCCTTTAGCCAAAATAACTGCGACCAACCACTTCCAGTAACCATCAATGAGTTTCTTACAATGCTCTGCTGGAATTTTAGACCATTCTTCTTTGCCAAACTGCTCCAGGTCCCTGATATTTGAAGGGTGCCTTCTCCAAACTGCCATTTTTAGATCTCTCCACAGGTGTTCTATGGGATTCAGGTCTGGACTCATTGCTGGCCACCTTAGAAGTCTCTAGTGCTTTCTCTCAAACCATTTTCTAGTGTCCTGCTGGAAGATCCATGACCTCTGAGGGAGACCCAGCTTTCTCACACTGGGCCCTACAATAAGCTGCCAAATTTGTTGGTAGTCTTCAGACTTCATAATGCCTTGCACACAGTCAACCAGTCCAGTACCAGAGGCAGCAAAGCAACCCCAAAACATCAGGGAACCTCCGCCATGTTTGATTGTAGGGACCGTGTTCTTTTCTTTGAATGCCTCTTTTTTTCTCCTGTAAACTCTATGTTGATGCCTTTGCCCAAAAAGCTCTACTTTTGGCTCATCTGACCAGAGAACATTCTTCCAAAACGTTTTAGGCCTTTTCAGGTAAGTTTTGGCAAACTCCAGCCTGGCTTTTTTATGTCTCGGGGTAAGAAGTGGGGTCTTCCTGGGTCTCCTACCATACAGTCCCTTTTCATTCAGATGCCGACGGATAGTACGGGTTGACACTGTTGTACCCTCGGACTGAAGGGCAGCTTGAACTTGTTTGGATGTTAGTCGGGGTTCTTTATCCAACATCCGCACAATCTGGCGTTGAAATCTCTTGTCAATTTTTCTTTTCCATCCACATCTAGGGAGGTTATCCACAGTGCCATGGGCTTTAAACTTCTTGATGACACTGAGCACGATAGACATAGGAACATTCAGGTCTTTGGAGATGGACTTGTAGCCTTGAGATTGCTCATGCTTCCTCACAATGTGGTTTTTCAAGTCCTCAGACAGTTCTTTGGTCTTCTTTCTTTTCTCCATGCTCAATGTGGTACGCCCAAGGACACAGGACAGAGGTTGAGTCAACTTTAATCCATGTCAACTGGCTGCAAGTGTGATTTAGATATTGTCAACACCTGTTAGGTGCCACAGGTAAGTTACAGGTGCAGTTAATTACACAAATTAGAGAAGCATCACATGATTTTTCGAACAGTGTCAATACTTTTGTCCACTCCCTTTTTTATGTTTGGTGTGGAATTATATCCAATTTGGCTTTATGACAATTCTTTTTGTGTTTTTTCATTTAACTCCTTCATGACCCAGCCTATTTTGACCTTAAAGACCTTGCCGTTTTTTGCAATTCTGACCAGTGTCCCTTTATGAGGTAATAACTCAGGAACGCTTCAACGGATCCTAGCGGTTCTGAGATTGTTTTTTCGTGACATATTGGGCTTCATGTTAGTGGTAAATTTAGGTCAATAAATTCTGCGTTTATTTGTGATAAAAACGGAAATTTGGCGAAAATTTTGAAAATTTCGCAATTTTCACATTTTGAATTTTTATTCTGTTAAACCAGAGAGATATGTGACACAAAATAGTTAATAAATAACATTTCCCACATGTTTACTTTACATCAGCACAATTTTGGAAACAAAATTTTTTTTTGTTAGGAAGTTATAAGGGTTAAAATTTGACCAGCGATTTGTCATTTTTACAACGAAATTTACAAAACCATTTTTTTTAGGGACCACCTCACATTTGAAGTCAGTTTGAGGGGTCTATATGGCTGAAAATACCCAAAAGTGACACCATTCTAAAAACTGCACCCCTCAAGGTACTCAAAACCACATTCAAGAAGTTTATTAACCCTTCAGGTGCTTCACAGCAGCAGAAGCAACATGGAAGGAAAAAAATGAACATTTAACTTTTTAGTCACAAAAATTATCTTTTAGCAACAATTTTTTTATTTTCCCAATGGTAAAAGGAGAAACTGAACCACGATAGTTGTTGTCCAATTTGTCCTGAGTACGCTGATACCTCATATGTGGGGGTAAACCACTGTTTGGGCGCACGGCAGGGCTTTGAAGGGAAGGAGCGCCATTTGACTTTTTGAATAAAAAATTGGCTCCACTCTTTAGCGGACACCATGTCACGTTTGGAGAGCCTCCGTGTGCCTAAAAATTGGAGCTCCCCCACAAGTGACCCCATTTTGGAAACTAGACGCCCCAAGGAACTTATCTAGATGCATAGTGAGCACTTTGAACCCCCAGGTGCTCCACAAATTGATCCGTAAAAATGAAAAAGTACTTTTTTTTTCACAAAAAAATTTTTTAGCCTCAATTTTTTCATTTTCACATGGGCAACAGGATAAAATGGATCCTAAAATGTGTTGGGCAATTTCTCCTGAGTACACCAATACCTCACATGTGGGGGTAAACCACTGTTTGGGCACATGGTAAGGCTCGGAAGGGAAGGAGCGCCATTTGACTTTTTGAATGAAAAATTATTTCCATCGTTAGCGGACACCATGTCGCGTTTGGATAGCTCCTGTGTGCCTAAACATTGGCGCTCCCCCACAAGTGACCCCATTTTTGGAAACTAGACCCCCCAAGGAACTTATCTAGATGCATATTGAGCACTTTAAACCCCCAGGTGCTTCACAGAAGTTTATAACGCAGAGCCATGAAAATAAAAAATAATTTTTCTTTCCTCAAAAATGATTTTTTAGCCTGGAATTTCCTATTTTGCCAAGGATAATTGGACAAACTGGACAACAATATTTGGGGTCCAATTTCTCCTGAGTACGCTGATACCCCATGTGTGGGGGTAAACCACTGTTTGGGCGCACGGCAGGGCTCGGAAGGGATGGCACGCCATTTGGCTTTTTAAATGGAAAATTAGCTCCAATCATTAGCGGACACCATGTCACGTTTGGAGAGCCCCTGTGTGCCTAAACATTGGAGATCCCCCAGAAATGACCCCATTTTGGAAACTAGACCCCCAAAGGAACTAATCTAGATGTGTGGTGAGGACTTTGAACCCCCAAGTGCTTCACAGAAGTTTATAACGCAGAGCCATGAAAATAAAAATAAAAAATTTTCTCAAAAATGATCTTTTAGCCTGCAATTTTTTATTTTCCCAAGGGTAACAGGAGACATTTGACCCCAAAAGTTGTTGTCCAGTTTCTCCTGAGTACGCTGATACCCCATATGTGGGGGTAAATCACTGTTTGGGCACATGCCGGGGCTCGGAAGTGAAGTAATGACGTTTTGAAATGCAGACTTTGATGGAATGCTCTGTGGGCGTCACGTTGCGTTTGCAGAGCCCCTGATGTGGCTTAACAGTAGAAACCCCCCACAAGTGACCCCATTTTGGAAACTAGACCCCGAAAGGAACTTATCTAGATGTGTGGTGAGCACTTTGAACCCCCAAGTGCTTCATAGAAGTTTATAATGCAGAGCCGTGAAAATAATAAATACGTTTTCTTTCCTCAAAAATAATTATTTAGCCCAGAATTTTTTATTTTCCCAAGGGTTACAGGAGAAATTGGACCCCAAAAGTTGTTGTCCAGTTTCTCCTGAGTACGCTGATACCCCATGTGCCTAAACAGTAGAAACCCCCCACAAGTGACCCCATTTTAGAAACTAGACCCCCCAAGGAACTTATCTAGATATGTGCTGAGCACTTTGAACCCCCAAGTGCTTCATAGACGTTTACAACGCAGAGCCGTGAAAATAAAAAATCATTTTTCTTTCCTCAAAAATGATGTTTTAGCAAGCATTTTTTTAGATTCACAAGGGTAACAGGAGAAATTGGACCCCAGTAATTGTTGCGCAGTTTGTCCTGAGTATGCTGATACCCCATATGTGGGGGTAAACCACTGTTTGGGCACACGTCGGGGCTCGGAAGTGAGGGAGCACCATTTGACTTTTTGAATACGAGATTGGCTGGAATCAATGGTGGTGCCATGTTGCGTTTGGAGACCCCTGATGTGCCTAAACAGTGGTAACCCCTCAATTCTACCTCCAACACTAACCCCAACACACCCCTAACCCTAATCCCAACTGTAGCCATAACCCTAATCACAACACACCCCTAACCCTAATCACAACCCTAACCACAACCCTAATTCCAACCCTAGCCCTAAGGCTATGTGCCCACGTTGCGGATTCGTGTGAGATATTTCCGCACCATTTTTAAAAAATCCGCGAGTAAAAGGCACTGTGTTTTACCTGCGGATTTTCCGCTGATTTCCAGTGTTTTTTGTGCGGATTTCACCTGCGGATTCCTATTGAGGAACAGGTGTAAAACGCTGCGGAATCCGCACAAAGAATTGACATGCTGCGGAAAATACAACGCAGCGTTTCCGCGCGGTATTTTCCGCACCATGGGCACAGTGGATTTGGTTTTTCATATGTTTACATGGTACTGTAAACCTGATGGAACACTGCTGCGAATCCGCAGCGGCCAATCCGCAGCCAAATCCGCACCGTGTGCACATGGCCTAATTCTAAAGGTATGTGCACACGCTGCGGAAAACGCTGCGGATCCGCAGCAGTTTCCCATGAGTTTACAGTTCAATGTAAACCTATGGGAAACAAAAATCGCTGTACACATGCTGCGGAAAAACTGCACGGAAACGCAGCGGTTTACATTCCGCAGCATGTCACTTCTTTGTGCGGATTCCGCAGCAGTTTTACAACTGCTCCAATAGAAAATCACAATTGTAAAACCGCAGTGAAATGCGCAGAAAAAAACGCGGTAAATCCGCCATAAATCCGCAGCGGTTTAGCACTGCGGATTTATCAAATCCGCAGCGGAAAAATCCGCAGAGGACCAGAATACGTGTGCACATACCGAAACCCTAACCCTAGCCCTAACCCTAACCCTAGCCCTACCCCTAGCCCTAACCCTAGCCCTAACCCTACCCCTAACCCTACCCCTAACCCTATTCTAACATTAGTGGAAAAAAAAAAATTTCTTTATTTTTTTATTGTCCCTACCTATGGGGGTGACAAAGGGGGGGGGGGGGTCATTTATTATTTTTTTTATTTTGATCACTGAGATATAATATATCTCAGTGATCAAAATGCACTTTGGAACGATTCGGCGGGCGCACTGCGCATGCACCCGCCATTTTGGAAGATGGCGGTGCCCAGGGAGAAGACGGACGGGACCCCGGCAGGATCGGTAAGTATGATAGGGTGGGAGGACCACGGGGGGGGGGGGATCGGAGCACGGGGGGTGGGAATCGGAGTGCGGCAGGCGTGGAACGGAGCACGGGGGGCTGTAACGGAGCACAGGGGTGGAACGGAGCACGGGGGGGTGGATCGGAGTGCAGGGGGGGTGATTGGAGCACGGGGGGGTGATTGGAGCACGGGGGGAGCGGAGCACTGGACGGAGGGGAGCCGGAGCAGTGTACCGGCCAGATCGGGGGGCGATCGGTGGGGTGGGGGCACATTAGTATTTCCAGCCATGGCCGATGATATTTCAGCATCGGCCATGGCTGGATTGTAATATTTCACCCGTTATAATAGGTGAAATATTACAAATCGCTCTGATTGGCAGTTTCACTTTCAACAGCCAATCAGAGCGATCGTAGCCACGAGGGGGTGAAGCCACCCCCCCTGGGCTATACTACCACTCCTCCTGTCCCTGCAGATCGGGTGAAATGGGAGTTGACCCTTTCACCCGATCTGCAGGGACGCGATCTTTCCATGACGCCACATAGGCGTCATGGGTCGGATTGGCACCGACTTTCATGACGCCTACGTGGCGTCATGGGTCGGGAAGGGGTTAAGACAAATTAAATGAAGATAATAATACCAAATAATTTGTGTTTGCAATCATTTTCAGGAAGAAACTGAGTGTTATCTGACAGAATTGCAGGGGTGTGAATACTTTTGGCCATGACTGTATGCGAGCGCCATGATATAAAAGAGACCCTGATTCCAGAAATGTGTTAATTGCTGGGCTGTGTAACACATTTCAATACAACCATGGTTTTATCAGCAGGAGATTATCACTACAGGACAAGATGCCTCTTAGTCCAACCACTCCCTCACCACTGATCAGCATCTTTCTGTCAATATATTCTGTATTGTACACTTATAGATGCTAATCCGCTGTGCTCTGCTTTACGGCCAGCCGGCGCTGACACAGTGCAGGAAAGCTGACGGCGGGGGACGTGACAGACATCGGAATGTAAGTATGTACTGTTTTGTTTTTTTTTTGTTTTTTTTACTTTTACAATGGTAACCAGGGTAAATATCTGGTTACTAAGCGCGGCCCTGCACTTAGTAACCCGATGTTCACCCTGGTTACCGGTGAACACATCGCTAGATCGGCGTCACACACGCCGATCTAGCGATGACAGCGGGTGATCAGCGACCAAAAAAAGGTCCTGATCATTCCCCACGACCAACGATCTCCCAGCAGGGGCCTGATCATTGGTCGCTGTCACACATAACAAGATAGTTAGCGGGATCGTTGCTACGTCACAAAAAAGTGTGACGTTGCAACGATATCGTTAACGAAATCATTGTGTGTGAAGGTACCTTTAGAGAAAGTTCTCAAGCAGTGGTGTTGCCTTTAGAGCACCAGAGCTAATTAGCTGATGAACTCCGATGAACTCTCACGGCAGCTCAGTAATACACTGTGGGCGCAATTACCTCTTGTCAGTGTATCGCCGGGTAGAGCGGTCATATCTCCCGATGTAACAGTTTTATACGTGAGATTGCCGTAGGACACTCGGGATTACGTGGACTATGGCGAACAGGCAAGTATACAATGTCTACAAGTAGTATTCAACCCCCTGCAGATTTAGCAGGTTTAATAAGATGCAAATAAGTTAGAGCCTTCAAACTTCAAATAAGAGCAGGATTTATTAACAGATGCATAAATCTTACAAACCAAAAAGTTTTGTTGCTCAGTTAAATTTTTATAAATTTTAAACATAAAAGTGTGGGTCAATTATTATTCAACCCCTAGGTTTAATATTTTGTGGAATAACCTTTGTTTGCAATTACAGCTAATAATCGTCTATTATAAGACCTGATCAGGCCGGCACAGGTCTCTGGAGTTATCTTGGCCCACTCCTCCATGCAGATCTTCTCCAAGTTATCTAGGTTCTTTGGGTGTCTCATGTGGACTTTAATCTTGAGCTCCTTCCACAAGTTTTCAATTGGGTTAAGGTCAGGAGACTGACTAGGCCACTGCAACACCTTGATTTTTTGCCTCTTGAACCAGGCCTTGGTTTTCTTGGCTGTGTGCTTTGGGTCGTTGTCTTGTTGGAAGATGAAATGACGACCCATCTTAAGATCCTTGATGGAGGAGCGGAGGTTCTTGGCCAAAATCTCCAGGTAGGCCGCGCTATCCATCTTCCCATGGATGCGGACCAGATGGCCAGGCCCCTTGGCTGAGAAACAGCCCCACAGCATGATGCTGCCACCACCATGCTTGACTGTAGGGATGGTATTCTTGGGGTCGTACGCAGTGCCATCCAGTCTCTAGACGTCACGTGTGTGGTTGGCACCAAAGATCTCGATCTTGGTCTCATCAGACCAGAGAACCTTGAACCAGTCAGTCTCAGAGTCCTCCAAGTGATCATGAGCAAACTGTAGACGAGCCTTGACATGACGCTTTGAAAGTAAAGGTACCTTATGGGCTCGTCTGGAACGGAGACCATTGCGGTGGAGTACGTTACTTATGGTATTGACTGAAACCAATGTCCCCACTGCCATGAGATCTTCCCGGAGCTCCTTCCTTGTTGTCCTTGGGTTAGCCTTGACTCTTCAGACAAGCCTGGCCTCGGCACGGGAGGAAACTTTCAAAGGCTGTCCAGGCCGTGGAAGGCTAACAGTAGTTCCATAAGCCTTCCACTTCCTGATGATGCTCCCAACAGTGGAGACAGGTAGGCCCAACTCCTTGGAAAGGGTTTTGTACCCCTTGCCAGCCTTGTGACCCTCCACGATCTTGTCTCTGATGGCCTTGGAATGCTCCTTTGTCTTTCCCATGTTGACCATGTATGAGTGCGGTTCACAAGTTTGGGGAGGGTCTTAAATAGTCAGAAAAGGCTGGAAAAAAAGAGATAATTAATCCAAACATGTGAAGCTCATTGTTCTTTGTGCCTGAACTACTTCTTAATACTTTAGGGGAACCAAACAGAATTCTGGTGGGTTGAGGGGTTGAATAATAAATGACCCTCTGAAAAGACTTTTCACAATTTAAAAAAAAAATAAACAAAGAAATAACATTCTTTTTTGCTGCAGTGCATTTCACACTTCCAGGCTGATCTACAGTCCAAATGTCACAATGCCAAGTTAATTCCAAATGTGTAAACCTGCTAAATCTGCAGGGGGTTGAATACTACTTGTAGGCACTGTATGGTGATTTATAATTTTTTCTAGGAGACGAGGGCATTGGTGGCTTTAGTGTTAAGCGACTATAATTGTTTTATTTGAATATGTATGTAATAATTTTACATGTTTTGTTCTTTGTTTTTTTTTTTTGGTGTGAGCACATGCGCCGGCTGATGAGATACTACATCTCCCATCAGCGGCTCCTGCCATCATTGTTCTCAGTGACAGCAGACGTAGGTTGATGGGAGGAATAGTCTCATCAGTCCACGCCTGCTGACCTGTGGCAAGCGTTTTACAGCGGGTCACCACTGCGGGGTTACGCTGACAGCATGACCCCGCAGCGCTCTGACCAACGGTCTTACCAGCGGTAGCATTACCACCATTGTGCCGGTGTTTCCCACGCTGTCACACAGATGACAGCGTGGGAAACACGCAAACAAAAACTCGGCAAATCTGCAAACGTTTTTATACCTGCGTTTTTGCTGCGGATTTGACTGATTTAGTTGAAGTCAATGTGTGGAAAATGCTACAGATCCGCACAAAGAATTGACATGCTGCAGAAAAAACATACACTGCAAATATTTGAAGGAAATTTACTGATCATGCACCCAGGACTTCAGGATTGTCATTGAATAAGCTTGCATAAGGTTTCCATAGCGTTTTTGGCCCATTTCCGAGTGGAAAAAACACAGCAAAAACGCACCGTGTGCACATAGCCTTTCTCCGTATCCTTGAATACTGCCCCTCAGGTATTCCCTTCATAAGTGGTGTAGGATGGCTACGGTCACACCTAAGCAGAAGTGGATTTTCTGAATACCTGGGTCTCAATGTTTCCGCCATTTGTTTTTATTAATCAGTACATCTAGAAACGGTTGGAAATTTTTCATTACCGTCCTATGTACAATAAAGACTCAGTATGTTAGAGTTCAACTTTGCCATGGACTCAGAATTGTGTGACTGACCACTTCCAGATCAAAAAAATGTCTATGTAGCGTGTCCATAGTGTAATTCTCTCAGCACCCACATCTTTGTCGGTGCCAAAAATCACAGTCTCCTCCTACCATCGAAGGCTCAGATTGGCATACGTGGGGACACATAGGCTCCTATTAGCAGTGACCTAGAGCTGGTGGTGGAACCTGCATTTAAACATGAAATGATTTCTGGTAAGGCAAAATGTCACTCATCAGAACAAATTAATTTTGAGTGCGGAATTGACATCTTGAATCTAAAAAAAAAATATCTTATGGCCACCACCCCCTTAACTTTGGGAATGGATTAATATAAGACCTCCGCATCAATACTACCTAGTAAAATATCAAAATTAAAGGTTAGACTTTCTAATCTCAAGAGATTGGCTGTGTCCCTTGTAAATGATTGTAGTGCAGTCACAAAGGGCCTGAGAACATTATCCAGGTATATGCTCCAATCATTCCCCCTCTGTGTCTGACATCTCAGGGCAGGGAGTGCAATGCTGTCATTACAACTGTACCAAGATGTGCAGAGGATTTGAAGACACCAGGCACAGGTTGTTAGTTTTGTTTTTTTTAAATGGGGTCTATTATAAAGTATGGAGCATTATTTGGGGTGCATTATACTGTATGGAGCCCTATGTGGGGCTATTATATTGTGTGGAGCACTATATGGGGCCATAATAATGTATGGAGCACTATGTGGGGCTATTACGGTATATTGTGTGGAGTACCATGTTGGGCTATTATATTGTATGGAGCACTAAGTGAAGCCATTATACTGTATGGACGGCAGTGCAGTGCCCCGTTATACTGTATGGAAGACTATGTAGTGCCCACTATACTGTATGGAGAAGAAAAGTTTCTCATTAACAATAATCCACGAGTTTCAATTTTGCTCGATCAAGTCTTCCAGGCATGGGCTATCCTTATCCTAGCTGCAAGAAACACAAATATTATGGGTTTCTGAATATTCTTTGGGGTATCAGATGCTGGTCTATTTAAAGAGAGTGGGAGGTGGAAGTGGTGAATATTCCTTTTTCGCTTTTACATACACTTTACTAGCTGTCCCGCGTGGCTATAAATTTTCCGGGGATAACCACATGACAAGGAGGCAGCGTACAGCAATATGTTACATATTCTGAAAGGGCAGCCCAAGCCCTGTTTCAGGATACTATTCGTATTGTGTGGAAAAATGACCTGACAGATTCCCTTTAACAAAGCCTCCCAATGAGACCCGATTAAAGAAATCTGAGTAATTGTATAAAGTGATAGTAGCATATCCAAAATCTTTGTACCTTGGGACAGGATAGCATATATGAAATAATGTTTCTTCACTTCCACAACCTATAAATCAACAGGAGGACCCTGGTATAATCCTCTCCATTCTCTGATGTCATGTACCATCTCATAAGAAGCTCGTAGCCAGATTTAGGCAATGCTGTAATAAAGAAGCACTCATTGATTAAATGTGTGTATATGTACATGTAATGTAATGGTAAAGTGCAGCAGAGCGGTAGTCCTGACCGATGTGTGGTCCAGTTTCGCTCTGAGACTTTACTAAAAAGGGGTGTCTAAGTCCCAGTGTGGTGTGGGGTGCATCACACTCTCTTGTAGGCCACAGGTCTCTGCTGCCTCCAGTCTTCCGTCCTCCGGAGCAGCCGCACACAATGCATGGGACATCAAAATCTTTGTAACAGTCAATCTTTTACTAAACAGTCTAAGTTCATCAGGTGGTGACAGATGGAATGGGGCACGGCAATTCACATTTTCTTCCTCCTTAGCACAACTCCTGTTCTGCCCTGCCGCTAGCTTGTCCTGGACTACCCCCAAACCCACTGATTCTGTCAATCTCAGGGATTTCTCGTCCACCTTGGTAGTGCACCCAGGACCGGCCATCACCTTCTGTCTATGTGGGTCCCTGTCCATTATCCACTGTGTTTCAGAGGACACAATGTGTCCGGCAGCCCCTATGCTAGACCTCCGGACATGACAGGAGCGGCTGCTCGGGATTCTAGTAATGCCTCCCACTGCCTGGAACAAGTGACACATGCTGCCCCTAGCAGCCCACCGCACCTGAACTTGGCCTTCACTGACACTGAACTCACTTTAACCAGGATGTGCCCCCCTTCTTATTAACACTAGTGCCCACCCACTGGGCTAGTTCTATAATTAACTATATACTTATCTTATATACTGTTATCAACTCACTATATAAACCTGACTTATGCTATCCTAAGCCTATCCTATGCTATACTTACATTATGCATTAACGCTTTACTTACTGTACATCACACATACATTACTTTTCCATATAAAACTGCACTACAGTATTCACATGACGCATTTGTTGTCTTCAGTGGCAGGACAGTCCACATTCTTATATAGTGTCAGTGTATTACTATACTCACCTACTACTGCTGTCCGTGTCGGACTGGGGTGCCTGGGCCCACCAGTAGAACTGACTCGAGGGACCCACTCTAAAGGTCAATGCTCAGGATTGGTTCACAATCATGTGGTTTTAAGTTTCATCATATTTACTGGAAGAACAGGTGCAACATGCTTTGTTAAAAAGATAGACACTCTTAAAGGAACCTAAAAAGATCTGATTATATTCAATTGGTTCTGTCCATCACCATTTCTTTGTCATGTGACAGATGAATTTTTGGGGGGAGTTTAATTTTTCTGTTCCTATAACGATACAAAAAAAAACCCTGAACTCCTACGTGGTCCTAGCTATACCTGTTAATTTTTAGGCATGCAGGATGCAGTATTTTGTTTTAAGTTTCCCAGAGCCATATTTTTTTATTTTTTGAATTTACATAAAACCTTGATATTTTTTAATGCTATGAAACAATGCCATGTGCATATCATTTACCCCTTCATGACCGGGCTATTTTCCGTTTTTGTATGTTTTCCTCTCCATCGAAGAGCCATAACTTTTTTTTATTTTTCCATCCACATAAATATATGAGGGCCTGTTGTACTTATGAATTACATCATTAATTTTATCACATGATGCACTGGAAAGCGGGAAGAAAATTCAGATTCCAAGTGTGTAGAAATTGCAAAAAAGGTGCAATTCCACAATTGTTTTTTTTTTTTTTTATTTACCGTGTTCAGTATACAGTAAAACTGATCTGGCTATATGGTTCTCCAGATCAGTACGATTACACAGATACCAAACATGTATAGTTTTGTTTAAGTGGTGAAAAAAATTATCTTGTATCACCATTTTCTGAGACCTGTAATGTTTTAAATTTTGGTTGATGGGGCTATGGGATTGCTTTTTTTTTGCGCTTTTGAAATGTTGCTGTCGGATTAATTATATTTTGATGGATCACACATTTATGGACACAGCGATACCAAATATTTATATTTTTTTATTTTTAATGGCAGAAAAGAAAGGGGATGTGATTTGAATTTTTTTAAAGTTTTTCTTCACTTTCTACTGTACTTGTTAGTCCTTAAGGAACTTTTAACCTGTGATTGTCTAATTTCTTCTAGTATATACAGCAATAGTACAACTGTGCATAGCAAAAATTTTGATCAATGAACGCCAACTAAATGCTGAATTTCACAGGAGTATTGTAATGACAGGCACGGTGGTCATCAGCAGACCTCTGGATGCCATGGCAACCCACGATCCCGTTACAGGGGTGCCAATCCGCGTATGTAATGACGCAACTCCATACCGGCACATAATAAATGCCGTTGTCAGAGACGGACAGCGGCATTTAATCGGCTAACAGCGATGGGCGGAGCTACCCTCCACCGGCGACTGTTAGGCTGCCGTCACACTAGCAGTATTTGGTCATTATTTTACATCAGTATATGTAAGCGAAAACCAGGAGTGGAACAAATAGAGGAAAAGTATAATAGAAACATATGCACCACTTCTGTATTTATCACCCACTCCTGGTTTTGGCTTAGAGGCAGATGATGGCTGGATAACGCATGCCGTGGGAAAAAAAATTCGCTCTATTACAAAATTTTTAAGAGGTGATCAGAAGTAAGACGTAGTCTTCGTATGTTCAAAAAGATACTTCGGCACTCAAACTTCAAAATTAAGAGAGAATTTTATTAAAGGACCCATGTGAACAACAGATAAATGCAGAAATCCAACATTTCGGCCATATCAGGCCTTTTTCAAGGTATGTCAGTCAATATAGAAATATGCATAATTAAAAAAAGTCAGCTCGGGGCACAAGAAATAAGCCATCACGCAGCCCCATCAATCCAAAAATGTAAACTGCTATGGGTCTTGAAAAATGGTGACACAAGCAAAAAATTTGTTTAACACTGTCTATTTTGGAGTTGTAAAATAGGAACCCTGAACCCTATATTGACAGATATACCTTGAAAAAGGCCTGATACGGCAGAAATGTTGGATTTCTGCATTTATCTGTTTTTCACATGGGTCCTAAAATAAAATTGTCTCAATTTTGAAATTTGAGTTCATTAGTATAATACAAACATACAACACCTTCCTAACTCCAGAACAGAAGGGGGAGCTCTGACCCCGGTTTCAGGGCTGCTTCCCTATAAGTTCTGGTCTGGAGGCGGGGTTAGGGAGTTTAGTGTAAGACACTGAAGGGGAAGGAAGCATGAGACAGTAGCCAGGGGTCTGGAGCTGCGAATGGGCTCACCCCAAGATAAAGCGCAGAGACCGGACACTGGAGTCCGTGGTGGTGAGAGGATTGCATACTCAGCCACCAAATCTAGTGGGCAGGAGATTCCAAGTCTCCTGTCCCCAACTGACATCCAGAGGAAACACAGCAGGTCAGAAGCCTGGGGCTGCCAGTGAGAAGGCAGTGCCCAAGACAGGCTCAGGCTGTCAGCCATACGGGTTGGGAGTACAGACACTGAGAAGATTTGTGCAGAGCTTCAGGCAGCAAGGGTCAGAGTACAAAGCGCAGAAGGAAGGCCTCCGAACCCACCTGGTTAGGGGGATCCCAAGCTGTTTCCAGACCCTATAACCAACTGCTACCTGTACCCTGGACTGTACCTGCATTTCATCAGACAAAAGAAAAGGACACTGCTATCCCTGTGTCCTTCAATTATTTCCTGCACCCCACCATCAATCATCCCTATTACCAACTGTACCAGGAGCCTTGGGGACTAAGCTCTACCTGTGGGGAGCTATACCAACTCTGCTGCAACTCCAGCAGCCCCAGTGGACCCCTTTAAGCAGCGTCAGCCATCCCTGGCCAAATACCACAGGTGGCGTCACGAATTATCCTTTATAGACTTATTCTCCACTTCCACTCATCTCTTTACTGGATGCCCAGGGCCACAGACCGGGTCACTGCCACTGTGACCACCCCTTTAAGCACCGCCGGACCCGGCCCGAGTACCCCACGGCACAAGCGGCCCTCCACATCCACCAATAGATTAACAAGGGCTTCTAATCTGGCACATCTCTAAGGATTCTTGCGAGATTGTTCCAATCTATTTTACCTAATACTGTTCATGCAAATGCAGTCATTTGTGCAACATGGAGACGATCTATATAATGTTAGACAAGACACACATTATTGTCTTAGTGCTGCTGTTATTTTCTTTGCATGCATGTGCAATGTATAAAGGAGTTTATACCACTTACCAGGATATGTGTTTGATTGACACTGGTATAGCATTTTACTTTTGGCCAGTCAGGGTGGGCCGCTTTGTCTGCTACGTTGTTAACCCCTTCACCCCCAAGGGTGGTTTGCATGTTAATATTCAGGCCAATTTTTACAATTCTGACCACTATCCCTTTATGAGGTTATAATTCTGGAATGCTTCAACGGATCCTGGTGATTCTGACATTTTTTTCTTGTGACATATTGTACTTCATGATAGTGGTAAAATTTCTTTGATATGACTTGTGTTTATTTGTGAAAAAAACTGAAATTTGGCGAAAAATTCTCAATTTTCCAACTTTGAATGTTCATGCCCTTAAATTACACAGATATGTTACACAAAATAAGTAACATTACCTACATGTCTACTTTACATCAGCACAAATTTGGAACCAACATTTTTTTTGTTAGGGAGTTATGGGGGTTAAAAGTTGACCAGCACTTTCTCATTTTTTCTCACCATTTTTTTTTAGGGACCACATCACATTTGAAGTCACTTTGAGGGGTCTATATGATAGAAAATACCCAAATTGACACCAATCTAAAAACTGCACCCCTTAAGGCGCGCAAAACCACATTCAAGAAGTTTATTAATCCTCCTGGTGCTTCACAGGAATTTTTGGAATGTTTAAAAAAAAAAATGAACATTTACCTTTTTTCACAAAAAAATTCATTCACATCCAAAAATTTTTATTTTCCCAAGGGTAACCGGAGAAATTGGACAGCAAAAGTTATTGTTCAATTTGGCCTGAGTACGCTGAAACCCATATGTGGGGGGTAGTCCACTGTTTGGGCGCATTGGCAGAGCTCGGAAGGGAAGGAGTGCCGTTTGACTTTTTCAACGCAAAATTGGCTGGAATTGAGATTGGACGCCATGTCACGTTTGGAGAGCCCCGGATGTGCCTAAACAGTGGAAACCTCCCACTAGTGACATAATTTTACAAACTAGACCCCCCAAGGAACTTATCTAGATGTTTGGTGATACCCCATATGTGGGGGTAAACCACTGTTTGGACGCATGGCAGACCTCGGAAGGGAAGGAGCACCGTTTGACTTTTTCAACGCAGAATTGTCTGGAATTGAGATCAGACGCCATGTCACATTTGGAGAGCCCCTAATGTGCCTAGACAGTGTAAACCCCCCCCTCCCCAATTCTAACTCCAACCCTAACTCCAACACACCCCTAATCCTAATCCCAAAAGTAACCGTAATCCTAACTTTAGCGCCAACCCTAATGGCAAAATGGAAATAAATACTTTTTTTATTTTATTATTTTTCCCTAACTATGGGGGTGTTAAAAGGGGGTTTGATTTACTATTTATAGTGGGTTTTTGTTTGGCAGCTGTCACCCACTAAAAGACGCTTTTTATTGCAAAAAGTAGGAATTAGTCCTACCGGTAATGGTGTTTCCAGGAGTCCATCATGACAGCACCACCAGGAGGTTGTCCTTCATATCCTTGATAGGGACAGGAACACAGAAAAGGTTAAATAGCCCCTCCCCACCACCACCCTTAAGTGATTTTCCCAAGTACCACATCAGGATGGATGCAATGCTATTTTATTGAACTTCCTCTCTACACATGTTCATATCACATATCAGACAGGAAATCCAAGGGAAGGTATATGAGGGGCGCTGTCATGATGGACTCCTGAAAATACCATTACCGGTAGGACTAATTCCTACTTTCCAGGACGTCCCTCCTGACAGCACCACCAGGAGAAATACCAAATAACTCCTATTTAGGGTGGGATTACAGCTTGGAGGACCTTCCTCCCAAAGGCCATCTGTTGGTTTGACAGAACGTTCAACTTATAATACCTTCAAAAGGTATTTGACTTAGATCAAGTTACCGCCCTGCAGATCTGGTCCATAGAAGCCCCAGCGCTTTCTGCCCACGAAGCCGAGATTGCTCTCAGCGAGTGAGCTTTGAGGCTTTCCAGTGGGGTTTTCCCCGCTGCGACATATGCTGTGGTAATAGCTGATTTTATCCATCTAGCTAGTGTAGCTTTGGATGCCTTTTTCCCTCTGTTTCTTCCAGCCATTTGGATGAAGAGATTATAGTCCACTCTCCAGTTGTCTGTGATTTTTAAGTAATGAAGAACTGTCCTCTTTACGTCCAAAGAGTGAAGACAGCGCTCCTTCTCGTTGCTATAGTTTTGGCAAAAAGTTGGCAGAACAATTTCCTGACTTCTATGGAAATCTGAAACAACTTTGGGAAGGAAGGCGGGATCCAGTCTTAAGACAATACAGTCCTCTTGAATCTTCAAATATGGGTCCCTTATGGAGAGGGCCTGAATTTTGCCAATACATCTTGCCGATGTTATTGCTATTAAGAAAAGGGCTTTGAGGGTTACTGATCATAGGTGTGCCTGATCTAGGGGCTCATATGGCTCTTTACATAGATCATTCAAAACAAGGTTGAGATCCCAGGGGGGTACTGGGCTATGTATTGTGGGCCTGAGACATTGAGTGGCCTTAATAAATCTCGCTACCAAGGGATGATTGGCTAACGGAAAGTCAAAGAAGGAACTCAAGGCTGAAATTTGCACATTTAACGTACTAGGCCTTAACCCCTTATCAAAGCCAGACTGAAGGAAGTCCAGGATCCTAGGAATATCTGTTATGACCTGGTGGTCAGGACAATAATGGACCTGGTGGTTAAGAGCACACGGAATGACCTGTTAGTTACTGATAATAAGGACGAGCTCTGGGACGTGGGAACTCTGCTGACCGCAATTCCTAAACCTATCAAACACACTAGAAATAGCCGTGGATTGCGCCTAACGCTCCCTATGCAACTCGGCACAGCCTAAGGAACTAGCTAGCCCTAAAGATAGAAAAATAAAGCCTACCTTGCCTCAGAGAAATTTCCCAAAGGAAAAGGCAGCCCCCCACATATAATGACTGTGAGTAAAGATGAAAATACAAACACAGAGATGAAATAGATTTAGCAAAGTGAGGCCCGACTTACTGAACAGACCGAGGATAGGAAAGGTTACTTTGCGGTCAGCACAAAAACCTACAAAAAGACCACGCAGAGGGCGCAAAAAGACCCTCTGCACCGACTCACGGTGCGGAGGCGCTCCCTCTGCGTCCCAGAGCTTCCAGCAAGCAAGACAACAAATTAAATAGCAAGCTGGACAGAAAAATAGAAAACCAAAGAAATACAAGCTGGAACTTAGCTTCTGATGGGAAGACAGGTCACAAGAACGATCCAGGAGTGAACTAGACCAATACTGGAACATTGACAGGTGGCATAGAGCAAAGATCTAAGTGGAGTTAAATAGAGCAGCAGCTAACGAATTAACCTAGTCACCTGTGAAACTCAGAAACACCAACCAGAGGAAGTCCATGGACAGAACCAGCCGAAGTACCATTCATGACCACAGGAGGGAGCCCGACAACAGAATTCACAACAGTACCCCCCCCTTGAGGAGGGGTCACCGAACCCTCACCAGAGCCCCCAGGCCGACCAGGATGAGCCAAATGAAAGGCACGAACCAGATCGGCAGCATGGACATGAGGCAAAAACCCAGGAATTATCTTCCTGACCATAACCCTTCCACTTGACCAGGTACTGGAGTTTCCGTCTCGAAACACGAGAATCCAAAATCTTCTCCACCACATACTCCAACTCCCCCTCAACTAACACCGGGGCAGGAGGATCAACGGATGGAACCACAGGCGCCACGTATCTCCGCAATAACGACCTATGGAACACATTATGGATGGCAAAAGAAGCAGGAAGGGCCAAACGAAATGACACAGGATTGATAACCTCAGAAATCTTATACGGACCAATGAAACGAGGCTTAAACTTAGGAGAGGAAACCTTCATAGGAACATAACGAGACGACAACCAAACCAAATCCCCAACACGAAGTCGGGGACCCACACAGCGCCGGCGGTTAGCGAAACGTTGAGCCTTCTCCTGGTACAATGTCAAATTGTCCACCACATGAGTCCAAATCTGCTGCAACCTATCCACCACAGTATCTACACCAGGACACTCTGAAGACTCAACCTGCCCTGAAGAGAAACGAGGATGGAAACCAGAATTGCAGAAAAACGGCGAAACCAAAGTAGCCGAGCTGGCCCGATTATTAAGGGCGAACTCAGCCAACGGCAAAAAGGACACCCAATCATCCTGATCAGCAGAAACAAAGCATCTCAGATATGTTTCCAAAGTTTGATTAGTTCGTTCGGTTTGGCCATTTGTCTGAGGATGGAAAGCCGAGGAAAAAGACAAATCAATGCCCATCCTAGCACAAAAGGATCGCCAAAACCTTGAAACAAACTGGGAACCTCTGTCAGAAACGATGTTCTCCGGGATACCATGTAAACGAACCACATGCTGGAAAAATAATGGCACCAAATCAGAGGAGGAAGGCAATTTAGACAAAGGTACCAAATGGACCATCTTAGAAAAGCGATCACAAACCACCCAAATGACCGACATCTTTTGAGAGACGGGAAGATCCGAAATAAAATCCATAGAAATATGCGTCCAGGGCCTCTTTGGGCCCGGCAAGGGCAAAGGCAACCCACTGGCACGAGAACAGCAGGGCTTAGCCCGAGCACAAGTCCCACAGGACTGCACAAAAGAACGCACATCCCGCGACAAAGACGGCCACCAGAAGGATCTAGCCACCAAATCTCTGGTACCAAAGATTCCAGGATGCCCAGCCAACACTGAACAATGAATCTCAGAGATAACTCTACTAGTCCATCTATCAGGGACAGTTTCTCAGCTGGGCAACGGTCAGGTCTATCAGCCTGAAATTTTTGCAGCACCCGCCGCAAATCAGGGGAGATGGCAGACAAAATTACCCCCTCTTTGAGAATACCCGCCGGCTCAGGAACACCCGGAGAGTCAGGCACAAAACTCCTTGACAGGGCATCAGCCTTCACATTCTTAGAGCCCGGAAGGTACGAAACCACAAAATCAAAACGGAAGAAAAATAACGACCATCGAGCCTGTCTCGGATTCAACCGTTTGGCAGACTCAAGATAAGTCAAATTCTTGTGATCTGTCAAGACCACCACGCGATGCTTGGCTCCTTCCAGCCAATGACGCCACTCCTCGAATGCCCACTTCATGGCCAACAATTCACGATTACCAACATCATAGTTACGCTCAGGAGGCGAAAACTTTCTAGAAAAGAAAGCACATGGCTTCATCACCGAGCCCTCAGAACTTCTTTGCGACAAAACAACCCCTGCTCCAATCTCAGAAGCATCAACCTCAACCTGAAACGGAAGCGAAACATCTGGCTGGCACAACACAGGGGCAGAAGAAAAACGACGCTTCAACTCCTGAAAAGCCTCTACAGCCGCAGAAGACCAATTGACCACATCAGCACCCTTCTTGGTCAAATCAGTCAACGGTTTAGCAACAGTAGAAAAATTAGCGATGAAGCGCCGATAAATATTAGCAAAGCCCAGGAACTTTTGCAGGCTCTTCACAGATGTCAGCTGAGTCCAATCGTAAATGGCCTGGACTTTAACAGGGTCCATCTCGATAGTAGAAGGGGAAAAAATGAACCCCAAAAATGAAACCTTCTGAACTCCAAAGAGACACTTTGACCCCTTCACAAACAAGGAATTCGCACGAAGGACCTGGAACACCATTCTGACCTGCTTCACATGAGACTCCCAATCATCCGAAAAGACCAAAATATCATCCAAATACACAATCAGGAATTTATCCAGGTACTCTCGGAAGATGTCATGCATAAAGGACTGAAATACTGATGGAGCATTGGAAAGCCCGAATGGCATAACCAGGTACTCAAAATGGCCCTCGGGCGTATTAAATGCAGTTTTCCATTCATCGCCTTGTTTAATATGCACAAGATTATACGCCCCTCGAAGATCTATCTTGGTGAACCAACTAGCCCCCTTAATCCGAGCAAACAAATCAGACAGCAGCGGCAAAGGATACTGAAATTTGACTGTAATTTTATTAAGAAGGCGGTAATCGATACAAGGTCTCAAAGAACCATCCTTCTTGGCCACAAAAAAGAACCCTGCTCCTAACGGTGATGACGACGGGCGAATATGGCCTTTCTCCAAGGATTCCTTTATATAACTCCACATAGCGGCGTGTTCTGGCACAGATAAATTGAACAATCGGCCCTTAGGAAACTTACTACCAGGAATCAAATTAATTGCACAATCGCAATCCCTATGAGGAGGTAGGGCACTGGCTTTGGGCTCATCAAATGCATCCCGATAATCCGACAAAAACTCTGGAACTTCAGAAGGAGTGGAAGACGAAATAGACAAAAATGGAACATCACCATGTACCCCCTGGCAACCCCAGCTGGACACAGACATAGATTTCCAGTCCAATACTGGATTATGAACCTGTAGCCATGGCAACCCCAAAACGACCACATCATGCAGATTATGCAACACCAGAAAGCGGATATCCTCCTGATGTGCAGGAGCCATGCACATGGTCAATTGGGTCCAATACTGAGGCTTATTCTTGGCCAAAGGCGTAGCATCAATTCCTCTCAATGGAATAGGATACTGCAAGGGCTCCAAGAAAAAACCACAGCGCCTAGCATACTCCAAGTCCATCAAATTCAGGGCAGCGCCTGAATCCACAAATGCCATAAAAGAATAGGATGACAAAGAGCAAATCAGAGTAACAGACAATAGAAATTTAGACTGTACCGTACCAATGGTGGCAAACCTAGCGAACCGCTTAGTGCGCTTAGGACAATCGGAGATAGCATGAGTGGAATCACCACAGTAAAAACATAGCCCATTCCGACGTCTGTGTTCTTGCCGTTCAGCTCTGGTCAAAGTCCTATCACATTGCATAGGCTCAGGCCCATGCTCAGATAGTACCGCCAAATGATGCACAGCTTTACGCTCACACAAGCGTCGATCGATCTGAATGGCCAAGGACATAGACTCATTCAGACCAGCAGGCATGGGAAACCCCACCATGACATCCTTAAGGGCTTCAGAGAGACCCTTTCTGAAGATTGCTGCCAGGGCACATTTATTCCACTGAGTGAGCACAGACCACTTTCTAAACTTCTGACAATATATCTCCGCTTCATCCTGACCCTGACACAGAGCCAGCAAGATTTTCTCTGCCTGATCCACTGAATTAGGTTCGTCATAAAGCAATCCAAGCGCCAGGAAAAACGCATCAACATCACGCAATGCCGGATCTCCTGGCGCAAGGGAAAATGCCCAGTCTTGAGGGTCACCACGTAACAAAGAAATAATGATCTTTACTTGTTGAACAGGGTCACCTGAGGAGCGAGGTTTCAAGGCAAGAAACAATTTACAATTATTTTTGAAATTCAAGAACTTAGATCTATCACCAAAAAAACAAATCAGGAATTGGAATCCTAGGCTCTGACATCGGATTCTGAACCACAAAATCTGGAATGTTTTGTATCCTTGTAGTGAGATTATCCATCCAAGAGGACAGACCTTGAATGTCCATGTTTACACCAGTGTCCTGAACCACCCAGAGGTAAAGGGGAAAATAGAGACAAAACACACTGCAAAGAAAAAAAAAATGGTCTCAGAACTTCTCTTATCCCTCTATTGAGATGCATTAGTACTTTGGGCCACCTGTACTGTTATGACCTGGTGGTCAGGACAATAATGGACCTGGTGGTTAAGAGCACACGGAATGACCTGATAGTTACTGATAATAAGGACGAGCTCTGGGACGTGGGAACTCTGCTGACCGCATTTCCTAAACCTATCAAACATACTAGAAATAGCCGTGGATTGCGCCTAACGCTCCCTATGCAACTCGGCACAGCCTAAGGAACTAGCTAGCCCTAAAGATAGAAAAATAAAGCCTACCTTGCCTCAGAGAAATTCCCCAAAGGAAAAGGCAGCCCCCCACATATAATGACTGTGAGTAAAGAAGAAAATACAAACACAGAGATGAAATAGATTTAGCAAAGTGAGGCCCGACTTACTGAACAGACCGAGGATAGGAAAGGTTACTTTGCAGTCAGCACAAAAACCTACAAAAAGACCACGCAGAGGGCGCAGAAAGACCCTCCGCACCGACTCACAGTGCGGAGGCGCTCCCTCTGCGTCCCAGAGCTTCCAGCAAGCAAGACAACAAATTAAATAGCAAGCTGGACAGAAAAATAGAAAACCAAAGAAATACAAGCTGGAACTTAGCTTCTGATGGGAAGACAGGTCACAAGAACGATCCGGGAGTGAACTAGACCAATACTGGAACATTGACAGGTGGCATAGAGCAAAGATCTAAGTGGAGTTAAATAGAGCAGCAGCTAACGAATTAACCTAGTCACCTGTGAAACTCAGAAACACCCACCAGAGGAAGTCCATGGACAGAACCAGCCGAAGTACCATTCATGACCACAGGAGGGAGCCGACAACAGAATTCACAACAAATATCTAAGCCCTGAGAAATGGATACTGGAAGTGCTCTTTGAGAGCAGAACTTTTTCCAGACTTTCCGATATATTGCTGAAGTCACCGGCTTCCTGCTCTTTTGGATGGTAGCAATGACTAGTTCTGAAAAGCCTTTTGACCTCAGGATCTCTTTCTCAGGATCCAAACCGCCAATTGTAATATTCCCGGGTTTTGATGGACTAGAGGGCCCTGAATAAAGAGGTCCGATCTTACTGGTAGATGGACTGGTTCTTCCAAGGACATCCACTTCAGTAGAGAGAACCAGCTCCTTTCGGGCCAGTATGGTAGTATTAGGATTATGGATGTCTGGCTCTCCTGGATCTTCCTTAAGACTCTCGGTATTAGAGCCAGTGGTGGAAATGTATAAGCGAGACTCATGTTCCAACTCTGTGCCAAGGCATCTATCCTTGTCGGTCTGTCTCCTGGATTTAAAGAGAACTTTTCTGTTTTTGTATTTTTCCTGGAGGTGAAGAAATCTATTTCCAGTGTGCCCAATCGATGAGTTAACTGAACAAAGACCTCCTGGTTTAGGGACCACTCTGTGGGTTGCACCTTTTCCCTGCTTAGAAAGTCTGCCACTTGATTTTCCGAGCCTTTCAGGTGTACTGCCATGATTGCTTAAACTGAGTTCTGCCCAAGAGAATATTGCGTCTGACAAGTCCTGTAGGTGATGGTGTCTAGGACCTCCCTGATGTAGTAGGAAGGCAACGGTTTTCGAGTTGTCTGAGAAGATTCGAACGTGTTGATCCTTTAACTCTTCCCGATATCTCTTTAGAGCTTCCCAGACTGCTTTGAGCACTCTGTAGTTTGACGACCTGTTGCATATTGACACGGGCCATGCTCCTTGGAGGTATCTTTCCTCCATGTGAGCCCCCCAGCCTCTGAGGCGTGCATCTGTAGTGATGTTCACACATGGAGATGTTCTCCAGGGTCTTCCTTTCTTGAGATTTGTTATAGTGGTCCACCATGACAGTGACCTTTTTGCTTCTTTGGATAATTGCATCCTGTTGTCCAGTGATGTCTCTCTCCCTTTCCATTCTGTAATGACCTCTTGTTGTAAGTGTCTTGAGTGATACTGGCTCCATTGACCACTGGGAATACTTGAGGTCATCAAACCCAGGACCCTCATGGCTTTCTTTATGGAGATGTACTTTCGCCTCTGTACCATCTGAATCTCCTTCCTGATTGCTGTTTGTGTTGCGGAAGATATGAGTATTGCTGTGTCAAGTCCAGGAGAACTCCGAGAAACAGTTTCTTTGTTTCTGGTCTGAAATTACAGTTTTTTTAAGATTTATTAGCCACCCTAGTTTCTCTAAGACTGACACGGTTGTCGTCAAATGTTCTTCCATCTGTTGTGGGGAATCCGCTATGAGCAGGATGTCATCCAAGTAAGGAACTATCAGGATTTCCCTCTGCCAAGAGTTTGGTGAAGATTCGGGTAGCAGAAGAGGGACCGAATGGTAGGCATCTGAACTGGAAGTGTATGCCATCTTGGTCTTTGATTGCAAATCGGAGGTATTGCTGGATAGGGACTTGGTAGTAGGCACTTTTTAAATCTAATGTGCTCATTACTGAGCCCTTCCGGATTAGTGGTATAACAGATTTGAGAGACTCCATTTTGAATTACTTGTAGGCCACCCACTGGTTTAGTGGTTTGAGATTTATTATTGTTCGATATTCCCCACCTGGATTCTTTATAGAAAACAGGCTTCAATAATGTCCCCTGAACCTTTTAGAGTGGGGAACCGGGACAATGGAGTCTTTGATAAACTGCCAGGGACTGGGTCTGAGTCAGGCAAAATCTCTTGGGGGGTAACTGGCTGAATTCTATTCTGTACTCCTGCTCTACTGTGCTTAGGATCCATGGATTCTGGGTGATTTCTCACCAGTCTTCCAGGAAGTTCTGTAGTCTCCCAACTGTTCTGGCTTCATTGCCTGTTGTATCCTGGCTTCTGATCCTGGAAGGAACCTCTACCCCTACCGCCTTTAGGGTTACTCCACCTTCCAGTTTTCCCTTTCCCTCTATAGTCCTGTCAGGGATGGAAGCGAGTCCTATGAAAGGATGGCATGTTCTTCAGCTTCTCTTCAGGGAAGCCTTTCTTTTTATCCGCTTTTTCAAGTAGTTCATCCAGTACTGGGCCAAATACATATAGGGTACCGTCACACTATACGATTTACCAACGATCACGACCAGCGATACGACCTGGCCGTGATCGTTGGTAAGTCGTAGTGTGGTCGCTGGAGAGCTGTCACACAGACAGCTCTCCAGCGACCAACGATGCCGAGGTCCCCGGGTAACCAGGGTAAACATCGGGTTACTAAGCGCAGGACCGCGCTTAGTAACCCGATGTTTACCCTGGTTACCAGCGTAAAAAAAAACAAACAGTACATACTTACATTCCGGTGTCTGTCCCTTGCCGTCTGCTTCCCGCACTCACTGACTGCCGGCCGTAAAGTGAAAGCACAGCACAGCGGTGACGTCACCGCTGTGCTCTGCTTTCACTTTACGGCCGGCAGTCAGTGAGTGCGGGAAGCAGACGGCAAGGGACCTGACGGACACCGGAATGTAAGTATGTACTGTTTGTCTTTTTCACATTTAAGCTGGTAACCAGGGTAAACATCGGATTACTAAGCGCGGCCCTGCACTTATTAACCCGATGTTACCCTGGTTACAAGCGAACGCATCGCTAGATCGGTGTCACACACACCGATCTAGCGATGACAGCGGGAGATCCAGCGACGAAAGAATGTTCCAAACGATCTGCTACAACGTACGATTCTCAGCAGGATCCCTGATCGCTGCTGCGTGTCAGACACAGCGATATCGTATGGATATCGCTGGAACGTCACGAATCGTACCGTCGTAGCGACAAAAGTGCCACTGTGTGACGGTACCCTTAGGCCGGAGTAGGGTATTGAACAAAGTTTGTTCTTTTATTGGGTATCTCCTGACCATGACCTAAGTCACAGAGCTCGTCTTGCTGCATTGGATAAGGCATTGTTTCTTGCCGCAAAACAGACTGATTCCGCTGAGGCGTCTGCCATAAAATCGGTCGCCATCTTCAATAAGGGTAACGACTTTAGAATTTCCTCTCTAGGAATTTTATTCTTAATCTGGTCTTCCATGTTTTTGACCCATAGACTCATTGATCTGGCCACCGAGGTAGCCGCAATGTTAGCCTTCATGATGGCCGATGATGCCTCCCAGGCCTTCTTGAGGAGATCCTCTGATCTTTTGTCCATAGGGTCCTTGAGACCGGACTAATCCTCGAAAAGGTATGGCGTTTTTCTTTGAGACTTTAGCCACTGGTATATCAACCTTTGGCACAGATTTCCATACTTTAGTTTCCTCTGGATCGAATGAAAGGCAGTATTTAAAGTATCTTGGGACTATGAGCTTCTTCCTGACATCTTCCTATTCTTCCAGGATCATCTCTGTTATATGATGATTTACTGGAAACACTGTGTTTCTGCGAGCCTTAAGTCCGCCAAACATCTCAACTTGGACTGTTAGAGGTTCTGGGGCGTCTTCCACCTTCATGGTGCTTCTGACGGCCTGCAGGAGCGTGTCTGTGTTTTCAGAAGAAAACAGATACCTCTTCCTTTCTTCTGGAAGTATGGCTGAGGAACATTCGCCTTCCCCGTAATCCAATATAGAGTATGCCGAGACTTCTCGAGGAACAGATAGGGCAATCTGTCACAAAGACAGGGATCGTCGAACAGTGTGCTGCCTACCTGGCGCTCGAGTCCGACACATCGCTGATCGGGTTGACAGATTACTGGGAGGGGCTGGTGAGGACCCAGCGGTCATGGTGCACATTGGTACAAATGACAAAGTTAGAGGTAGGGGGAAGGTCCTTAAAAACGATTTCAGGGAATTAGGCTGCAAGCTGAAAGCAAGGATCTCCAGCGTGGCATTTTCCGAAATACTGCCTGTACCACGTGCCACGCCAGAGAGGCAATGGGAGATTAGGGAGGTTAATAAGTGGCTCAAGAATTGGTGTAGGAACGAGGGGTTTGGGTTCCCGCAGAACTGGGCCAGCTTCTCAGTTGGCTACAGGTTCTACGCTAGGGACGGGCTGCACCTTAATGGGGACGGTGCAGCTGTGCTGGGGGAGAAAATAGTGTTTAAACTGGGGATTGGGGGGAGAGTATTAATTTTATAGGAGGGGAAGACAGTGCAGATAGAGATCTGGGCACAAATAAGGAAGTTGGGGGTGGCGGTGGCATGGGGGGGGGGGGGTTTAGAACAATTAATAATTTAAGAAAGAATAGAGTTACAGGGAGATACATAAAGTACATGTATACTAATGCCAAAAGCCTCGCCAACAAAATGGACGAGTTAGAATTAATGTTGTTGGAGCATAATTATGACATAGTGGGGATATCTGAGACATGGCTGGATGAAAGCCATGATTGGGCTGTTAGCTTGCAGGGCTATAGTCTGTTCAGAAATGACTGAATGGATAAGCGAGGGGGAGGGGTGTTTCTATATGTAAAATCATCCTTAAAACCCATACTGTGTGATAATATAGGTGAATTTAATGAAAATGTGGAGTCCCTGTGGGTGGAGATAAGGGGAGGGGGGGGAAATAATAAATTACTGATAGGGGTTTGTTATAAGTCTCCAAAAATAATGGAAGCAGTGGAGAATATCCTCAAATCAAATAGATGAAGCTGCGACTCAAGGAGAAGTCATTATTATGGGGGACTTCAACTACCCTGAAATAGATTGGGAAACAGAAACCTGCAGTTCCAGCAAAGGTAATCGGTTTTTGACAACTATGAGAGACAATTACCTTTCACAACTGGTTCAGGACCCAACAAGAAGGGGGGCACTGCTAGACCTAATATTAACCAACAGGCCAGACCACATAGCAAATATAAGGATTGGGGGTCACTTGGGGAATAGTGATCACAAAATAATAAGTTTTCATGTATCCTTCAATAAGATGTGCAGTAGAGGGGTTACAAGGACACTAAACTTCAGGAGGGCAAATTTCCAACGGATAAGAGATGATCTTGGTGCAATTAACTGGGACGATATCCTGAGACATGAAAATACACAAAAGAAAATGGGAGACGTTTATTATCATCCTGGATAGGACCTGTGCACAGTATATACCGTATGGGAATAAACATACTAGAAATAGGAGGAAACCAATATGGCTAAATAGAGCTGTAAGGGGCGCAATAAGTGACAAAAAGAAAGCATTTAGAGAATTAAAGGAAGTAGGTAGTGATGAGGCACTAAATAAATACAGAAAATTAAATAAATTCTGTAAAAAGCAAATCAAGGCAGCAAAAATTGAGACAGAGAGACTCATTGCCAGAGAGAGTAAAAATAATCCCAAAATATTCTTTAACTATGTAAATAGTAAGAAACTAAAAAATAATAGTGTTGGCCCCAATAAAAATAGTCTAGGTGAAATGGTGGATGAGGATGAGGAAAAAGCCAATACGCTAAATGACTTTTTTCATCAGTATTTACACAAGAAAATTCCATGGCAGACAATATGATTAGTGATAACAAAAATTCTCCATTAAACGTCCCCTGCTTAACCCAGCAGGAAGTACAGCGGCATCTAAAAATCACTAAAATTGACAAATCTCCGGGCCCCGATGGGATACACCCCCGGGTACTGCAGGAACCAAGTACAGTCATTGATAGACCATTATTTTTAATCTTTACAGACTCCATAATAACAGGGTTTGTGCCACAGGACTGGCGTATAGCAAATGTGGTGCCAATATTCAAAAAGGGGACAAAAACTGAACTCAGTAATTATAGGCCAGTAAGCTTAACCTCTGTTGTGGGTAAAATACTGGAGGGCATTCTAAGGGATGCTATACTGGAGTATCTGAAGAGGAATAACCTCATGACCCAGTATCAGCACGGGTTTACTAGGGACCATTCATGTCAGACAAATCTGATCAATTTCTATGAAGAGGCAAGTTTCGAACTGGACCAAGGGAACGCAGTGGACGTAGTGTATATGGACTTTTCAAAAGCTTTTGATACGGTACCACACAAAAAGTTGATACGTAAAATGAGAATAATGGGGATAGGGGAAAATATGTGTAAGTGGGTTAAGAGCTGGCTCAGGCACAGGAAACAAAGGGTGGTTATTAATGGAGCACTCTCGGACTGGGTCGCAGTTAGCAGTGGGGGTACCACAGAGGTCAGTATTGGGCCTTCTTCTTTTTAACATATTTATTAATGACCTTGTAGGGGGCATACAGAGCAGAATTTCAATTTTTGCAGATGACACTAAACTCTGCAGGGTAATCAATACAGAGGAGAACAATTTAATATTACAGGATGATTTGTGTAAACTAGAAGCTTGAGCTGACAAATGGCAAATGAGCTTTAATGGGGATAAATGTAAGGTCATGCACTTGGGTAGAAGTAATAAGATGTATAACTATGTGCTTAATTCTAAAATTCTGGGCAAAACCGTCAATGAAAAAGACCTGGGTGTATGACAAACTCACATTTAGTGGCCAGTGTCAGGCAGCTGCTACAAAGGCAAATAAAATAATGGGATGCATTAAAAGAGGCATAGATGCTCATGAGGAGCATAATTTTACCTCTATACAAGTCACTAGTTCGACCACACTTAGAATACTGTGTACAGTTCTGGTGTCTGGTGTATAAGAAAGACATAGCTGAACTAGAGCGGGTGCAAAGAGCGACCAAGGTTATTAGAGGACTGGGGGGGTCTGCAATACCAAGATAGGTTATTACACTTGGGGCTATTTAGTTTGGAAAAATGAAGACTAAGGGGTGATCTTATTCTAATGTATAAATATATGAGGGGACAGTACAAAGACCTTTCTGATGATCTTTTTACTCATAGACCTGAAATAGGGACAAGGGGGCATCCTCAACGTCTGGAGGAAAGAAGGTTTAAGCATAATAACAGATGCGGATTCTTTACTGTAAGAGCAGTGAGACTATGGAACTCTCTGCCGTATGATGTTGTAATGAGTGATTCATTACTTAAATTTAAGAGGGGACTGGATGCCTTTCTTGAAAAGTATAATGTTACAGGTTATATATATTAGATTCCTTGATAGGACGTTGATCCAAGAACTAGCCTGATTGCTGTATGTGGAGTCGGGAAGGAATTTTTTTTCCCCAATGTGGAGCTTACTCTTTGCCACATGTTTGTTTTTTGCCTTCCTCTGGATCAACATGTTAGGGCATGTTATGTTAGGCTATCGGTTGAACTAGATGGACTTAAAGTCTTCCTTCAACCTTAATAACTATGTTACTATGTTCTCCTTCTTCCGAGCTCAGATCTTGCTCACATCTGGGTCTTTTTGGATGGGGAGACTGTATCGGTACTAGAGTTGATACCATAGTATGCACCTCTTCTCTGATCATGGATCTTATGCTGTCCAAAAAAAGAGGTTTGTTCCTCTTTAAGTAGCCACGACATACACCCATCGCATAGTTTCTTAAGGTGTCCTTCTGGCAGTCTGTTCGAGCATAGGGGGCATGTATTAGCCTTGCGTTTAGTTTCTGCCGTTGAACGCTTGGGCGCTTCTTTATCATGGTCCGGGGAAGCTCTGAGGACTGGACATCTGGGCGGTGTGCCCTCAACTGTCTGTCTTTAAATAGTCTGTTTCACTTGGCTTCAAAACATCTGATACGTCCTCCTTCCGAGCTCAGCTGCTGCTGATCCTGTGTTACTTCCGGCAGTCCTGCGCACGCTCCCGGTGGAAACCACGCCAAATACTGCTCCAGGCTCTGAAGCTACGCTCCCCAGGCCCACCCGGCACCGCTGCATGGTGGAAGTTTGCGAACCCGGGCCACGCGCCTCCAGGCCATCAGCATCACCGCATTGGATCCGACAGGCGGGACGTCATCCAGAAGCTCTGCCCCTGGAAGTCGTCACCAGCACGCCCCTAGTGATGCAACGAGCCGGAAGTTCCAGGATCACCGCCCGGCATGCAGCTGAAACAGCACCTATCTGCCCAGAGCCCCCTCAAGAGGGATGCGGCAGGGGATGGGAGCACACAGCTCGACCTGCGCTGAGGGACCTCCCTCGGTATCAGCGCTGCTTGCAGAGTCTGCCCGAGGGCCGAGCCTCCGCCGCCCAGAGCCCTCTAGAGAGGGATGAAGCTATTCCCAGGAGCCCTGCTCGACCGGCTACTAAGAGATCTTCGGCAATTCCGCACTCCTCTGCATCTGTCCCTGATAGGGACGGGTAAAACACTGAAGAGTGGTGGTGGGGAAGGGCTATTTAACCTCTTCTGTGTTCCTGTCCCTATCAAGGATACGAAGGACAACCTCCTGGTGGTGCTGTCAGGAGGGAGGTCCTGGAAAATAGTATTTGCATCACCATATTTTGAGAGCTATAATTTTTCCATGACGTTTTTATTGGTACCATTTTCAGGCACATGACTTTTTTTTATCGCTTTTTATTCCGATTTTTGTGAGGCAGAATAAACAAAAACCAGCAATTCATTAATTTCTTTTGGGGGAGGGTATTTATACCATTCCATGTGTGGTAAAATTGATAAGGCAGTTTTATTCTTCGGGTTAGTACGATTATAGCAATACCTCATATAATTTTTTCATGTTTTGGCACTTTTATACAATAAAAACTATTTCATATAAAAAATATTTTTGCATCGCTTTATTCCGACAGCTATAACTTTTTTATTTTTCCGCTGCTGGAGCTGTACGTATTCAGCTGCACCATGTTTATTTCTATCAGTCTTTTTGATTGCGTGTCATTCCACTTTGTTTGGCGGTATGATGATAAAGCATTGTTTTTTGCCTTTTTTTTTTTTTTTATTGTGTTCACTAAATGGGTTAACTAGTGGGACAGTTTTATAGGGAGGGTCGTTACGGACGCAGGAATACCAAATATGTACTTTTAGGGCCCCTTTCCACTTGCGAGGAAAACGGACGAGTGCAATCCAAAAAAAAAATCGGATTGCACTCGGACCAATGTTTTTCAATAGGTGACATTCCATTTGCGATTTTTTTCTCAGCTGAAATCGGGCTGAGAAAAAAAATCACAGCATGCTGCGATTTGCTGCGAGTCTCGGACGAGACTCGCCAATGCAAGTCAATGGGTGCCAGAAAAAAAACGCATGGAATACGGACCATCCGTATTCCATCCGTTTTTTACGGATACCTTACCATTCTGTGGCACAGAACACTGTAAATAGTCCTGTAAATGACTGTATAAAAATAGTTGCAGAGAAAAAAAACGGATTGCATACGGATGTCATACGGATGTAAAAACGGATGATGCGATTAAAAATCGCATTGCACTCGCATGACAATCGCATACGTTACATCCATTTTTTCGGTCCAGATTACGGACCGTTTTTTTTTCTCACAAGTGGAAAGGGGCCCTTATTGTTTAGATGTTTTTTTTTTTTCACTCAATATTTATTAATAGAATATATATTTTTTTATTATTATTATTTTTTAAAATATTTTTACAATTTTTTTCATTTTTTTTATTTATTCTTACTTTTACAGTGTCCCACTATGGGACACTCATTTTTTGCAGGCTGATCGCTTCTATAGCATGCAGATCGGTATGCTACAGAAGCTGTCAGCGCTGCAGCTTCTGTGCACTGACACAGAGACTTCCTGGTCATCACTGCGCATGACAGGAAGTCTCTCAGATCTAGAGACCCGGATGTCGTCATTACAACATTGGGTCTCCATGGCAGCAATCGGCTGTCAGCCCGTGCTGGCTCCGAAACGCTGCGATCATGTTTGATTGCAGTGTTTCAGGGGTTAAAGTGACGGGAGCGGTCCGTGACCTCTCCTGGCACTTAGTGCCGGTTGTCAGCTGTGAGTATCAGCTGACACCCGGCCGCGATCACCCCTATGATCATGGCCAATCGCTTACACGTACTATCCCGTCCATGTTCATAAGGGTCCAGGTCACATGGATGGGATAGTTTGTCTAATGTCAACAGAATCCATGTTCTTAAGACACCCATATTGTTAAGGGCAGTCTCACACGTCCAGATAATTCCGGTACCTGAAAAATCGGTACCGGAATCATCCGTGTCCGTGTGCCCGTGCATTTCTGTGGCACATCAGTGTGGCACACGTGTGCCCACTGGGTACCACACGAACCATGCTGGGTACCACACGCACCAGCATCTGTTGCTGAAGCCACCATTCATATCTTCCCTGCAGCAGCGTTTGCTGTAGAGAAGATATGAATATTCCTTTTTTTTTAGTTTCCCCTATGGGAGGTGGAGCCGCATATTCATGACTGTAATCGGTGGCCCCACGTGACCGCTCATACAGTAGAAGGTGCGGCCAGCACAGGAAGCAGCGCCAGCCAGCGAGGGAGTATTTTAAGAACAGCGAGGGGGGCACACAGGGGGTGGGGACATGGAGCTTTATTTTAAACTCGAGAAACTAAAAAAAAAAAAAGGAATATTCATATCTTCTCTACAGCAAACGCTGCTGCAGGGAAGATATGAATGGGGCTTCAGCACCAGTGGGGGGGGGACAGCGCTTACTGTAGCACTGTCTCCTGCACGGCACACGGACTGCACACGGACAACGTCCGTGTGCGGTACGTGTTTTACACGGACCCATTGACTTTAATGGGTTCGTGTAATCTGTGCGCTCCCATGAACACTGACATGTCTCCGTGTTTGGCACACGGAGACACGGTCCGCAAAAAATCAATGACATCTGCACAGATGTATTGATTTTAACGTGTCTACGTGTGTCAGTGGCTCCGGTACGTGAGAAAACTGTCACCTCACGTACCGGAGCCACTGACGTGTGAAACCGGCCTAAAGAGTTGTGACAGAGCTCAGAGTCACTGTCTCATTCACTTACCCTAGCAGGCCATGAGTATCATTAGAAATATAGGTCTTGAAGTAAATCTTGCATCCAGGGTAATATTAGTAATATATATGTTACAGAACCCCCAGCACCAAGAATATGTTATGCAGTATATATTATGTATAATAGGTTCTATGTGAAATGCATCAGTCCACAGGCTGCGTCCCTGGTCAGAGGGGACAAGATATTCTCCTTCTGACCTCCCCCACCTTTGTAATTCCCACAGTAAATATCAGCAGTCTCCGGCCCCCTGCGGCTATTGTAATGTATGTCTGGCCTGCTTTTTCTATTGGCCTGCCCTGTGTATCTGTGATATATATTCTGTGTGCTGTGAATAAAGTTGTTCTTTTAGACTGGAAATACGTGGAGCAGCAGTCAGCTTTTATATACTCTCACGTAATCAAGGAATTCCAGCCAGCATCCTTCATTCAGAATCCAGCAAAAGCAGAGTGGACCTCCTGAAACACGGGGGGTGCTGAAAGAGGTACTACAGCACAGTAGACCCCGTTACAATATCCCATCTGGTTCTTGGGGACGGGGACAACATGGACCTGTGTGATTTCAAATGCCAGGACTGAATTTCAGCCCCAGTCTGTACCTGGTTATTATGAAATCCTTTTGGTATGCCACATAGTTTTTATACTGGTTAACTGTGATGTATATATATATATATATATATATATATATATGCACTTTGTCCAAATTATGTCTGTCAATGATATACAAAATACCTACAAAGGACAATAAGACCTAGGCACACCTGTTGGAAACATTATACGTCGATTTACCCCTACCTGCCTCCACTAATTTGAATTCAATAAAGGAGCAAAATAGGGTTTGACTAATTTGAAGACAAACAACATACCAATCTGAACAGGTTTTGTATGCTTATTTTTGTTGCACCTTGTATTTTAAGTTTGTTTCACAAATTGTAAGTTGTTTTTAGAAATTATACATTAAAAGTTACTTTTTAACCCCATTTGCTACATATCTACTTCTGTGAAGCCTTGTACTTCAGATACAGCCATTAGCTGCTTATGGACAAGCTGGACAAACATACAATTATGTTCCCGTCTTCACTGTGATTGCTTCTCTTGCTCCTAATTCATCAAAAGTAGTATAGATAATTGGCTGTTTCAGCAAAGACCTCACAGATCTTATTGGACAAGATTTAACCTAGTGGTGATCCTGTTCTACCTCCTGAAAATGTATGAATAAATTGACAACAGGGTGGCACCATTTCCCTTCACAAGAGGGCGTGTCGAACGGCGGCCACTGTCAACACTGACTGGATAGTGATAGTGGGAGGGACACTCCCCCAACTTGTAATGTACTGATGTCAACTTATGAATTTCTAGAAACAATAACAAAGGAAAAATACACAACACAGAGTACTAAAAAAAAGATGTCCCAGAATTAGCAATGTCAGGATAGCTACAATGTTACGGTGTAGATCTGTATAGTCATCAAGCTTTTTAATCACTTTCTGTAGGGTTCACACTTAATAAATAATGATGTTTGGTGAGGTTATTATTAATGTTGTGCTTACGGGAAAAGCATCAATGAATGACATACACCAAGGAACAATCCATGTGAATACAAAAAATAAGAAATCAGATTAGGGGCTATAGGAAAAAACTTTGGAAAACTACAGGAAGGCTGCCTTTGTTTTTGTCCAAAGTCAAAATTTTCAAGCGGTTGTGCATCCTGTAGATAAATCTATAGCACAAACTGCACCACTTGTATTACGCACCAATAAGACATGTGGCACAGGTGGGGGGAACTGAACATAAAATTGGTCTTTATGCCGATGATGTGGTATTAACCTGCACCTCACCTTTAACTTCGTTGAGCGCGATTACCTCTATTTTAACGGAATTCTCGGCGGTCTCATACTACAAACTTAATTTGACCAAATCCACAATCTTTCCCCTTTTCCTCCCGGTTCCCCTTCAGATCCAAATTCAATCACAATATGCGTTTATTTGGGCCCCCCTGGGCTTCACGTACCTAGGTATTAAGATAACGAGATTAGACAATATAGTTCGCGCTAATTGTGAGGAAACCCTTGCGGAGGTCAGGAAGGGCATAGATCGTTTATCGAATGCGTCGCTCTCATGGATGGCCCGTATACAAACTGCTAAAATGCTATTCCTACCTAAAATTATGTATCTCTTCTGTTGCCTCCCCCTTTCTATCCCCGCGAAGTTTATTTCAGCTTTTCAATCGCTTATAGATCGGTTTATTTGGAACAAGAAGCCACACAGGATCAGGCGTCGGATTATGTTCCTACCGTACTCTATGGGTGGGCTGGGCGCTCCTGCGGTACAGTCTTACTATAGGGCGGCGATCCTCGAGCCCCTTAAAATATGGTGGGAGGGGAACTCATGCTTACCCTGGTTCCTTATCGAGTCCCACTTTGCCCCCCAGAACTCGCTTAAACTACTCCTAGAACTTCAGCTGCTTCGGGTCCCTCTTGTGGGCCCGTGTCTCCGCTCTATCAGGAGCGCTGCTAAACTTTGGGCGCTGCTTAGCTCCTCACACTTGGGGTTCATGTATGATTATATCTCTTTGCAGGCTTTGGAGTATGCTATCGGACATATCTCCCTTTCCTCCTGGAGAAGTCGTGGGGTGCTCCGGGTGGCGGACCTATTTGGCTCAGATGGTCTTCTGTCATTTGAGGACCTCTCAGGGAGATTCTCCCTGAACAGCACTGACTTTTTCCAATATCTTCAGCTCTGTAGCTTTCTCAGATCACGTCGGTCGTTCGGAGTGCCCCCGCCTTTAACAGAGGACCCGGCTCATAGGTTCTTCAGACCAGCCACTATATTGCCCCATGGCATATCCATTATCTACAAAGCCCTCATATCCTATGGTTCCACTGACAAATTTCAATTTATGACTTCCTGGGAGTCCTCGCTGGGTTTTGAGGCCTCCCTGGAAGATTAGCAGTTTGCAATGACACATCCCTCTAAATTCTCATGTATTGGGCACTTGGAGCAGGTGAAAAAGATACAACTACACTGGTACATTACCCCCGTCCGTTTGGCGAGGTTTTCCCCGTCCTCCTCCCCTCTCTGCTGGAAGGGGTGTGGCGCCTTGGGGTTCTCGTCCCATGTCTGGTGGTCATGTCCGCGGATTCAGGTTTTTTGGAGCGAGGTGGAAGCACTGATTATCGACCTGACTCGTCTCCCCCTGGTGCTGAGTGGTCAACTTGCTGTCCTGGGCATCTCCCTCACCGATCTTCCCTCCCCTCTCCGGCCCATTGTCTCTAATGTCCTGGTTGCTGCTAGACAATGCATTGCGAAACATTGGAAGTCCTCGGATCTCCCCTCTAGAGCCGAACTGATCGCCAAAATCGACTTACACTTTTGCTATGAGGTTATTATGGCTCAGGGTTTGTCAAGGAGAACTAGGGTCCTCTCATGGTGGGACCCCTGGGTGTCCTCTGTACACATCTCCCAGTCTGCTCTTACCCTCATTTAAATTGTATATCTCATCAATCTCCTTTTTTTTTTTTTTTGGCTGTACTTGACACTGTAACTGTATATTCTGTACTGATTATGTTGTGGTCCTCATGCTTTTTGTACTGGATTTGTCCTTTATCCCCCTTCCCTCATTGATTGCCCTCCCCTCCCTCCCTCCCCCTCTTCTTCCCGAAGTTCACTGTTGTATGGTTAATATGCAATTTCTCAATAAAAACTTATTGGTTAAAAAAAAAAGACATGTGGCACAGTGTTTTTCCAATGTGACATCATAATTTCTAGGTATCACAATTTTACTAAAACCATATATTAGTAATAGAAGTCTTCCAGAGTCCATCTTATCAAGAACCGCACTTAGAATTACAGTTTGTTACGTATTCTCGGCATGAGGTGATGCTTGTGTTACATCGAAACGATAATGTCATGCCCGGCCTACTAAACAAAGTCACCAAGGATGTCGGCAGATAGGCGGAGGTTCGCAGGGCTCTGATCCATTGGACTAGCGTCCTGCAAACCTTTTTGCTCATCTCTACTTATAACATGCTAAGTATCTGTCCATTATGTATAAGTTACAGATATCCATAATTTATTCTTTAAGCAGGCACCAGTCAAAAAGAGGATTGCAGTCTTTATATTCCTTCAGGGAAGGATTATCTAGATCTCCATGGTCATCATGTTCTATGGTCTCAGGATTTTCTGATGGGGGACCAGTAGTCCTGACACATACACAGCGATATCCATCATATCCAGCTAGGTACAATTTTCTGGGGACTCCGACCCAATCTCTTTGTATTCCACCACTACAAAGACAAAACAATAATCAGTTGTAGCTGGCTTTATAGAATTATTGTACATATACACAGTCTGCCTCTTTAGTTTCTGGCAATTTAGCTACTAGGGTATCTGTCAATACTGTAAATCTACAGTGGGACTAGATAAATCTTAGTAAGCTCAAAAAGTTTGTTGTAACAGCTGCATTGCAACCAGAAGCTCTTTTTACAGTGCTGTGCAAATTAATTGGGACAAAGCATTTTTTAAGTTAAATCGTAAGTTGGTTACCAGTCAGTGATTCATACCAGTTTAATATATAATAAATAAACCTTGGTCAACGAGCCAGTGGAAAAGGGTAATTTTCAGAAATAGTATGCAACAGTGCATTATAACATTTTATTTTTTGCTCAGTCCCAATTAATTTGCACAGCACTGTACTTATATTTGTGCCCCAAAAATTATAATCCACTCATTATGTATTAACTAATGGTTATTGGTAACAGCCCTGCTGCAGACTTACTCGTGTTACTGAAGGACAGAGAGAGAGTAAGGAGCGCTGCGGTGAGCTTACCTTCCGGAGCGCAGGACCTTAAGCACGTGACCTCCGGGGGAGTGGACGGAGGCAGGGCCAGACGCCGAGTAGCGGCGGTGACCAGAGAAGCCAGAGAATAGACTGAACGTGCCGAGGTCAAGCCGGGAGGTAGATGAAGTGCCAAAAGTATGAAACGAAAGCGTGGTCAAGGCATAGCAAAAAGGTCAGAAAGCCGGAGATAGCGGTACAGTACAAGCGAGGAAGGCGGAGCAAGAGTAAACAAGCCAGAGGGTCAGAGCCAGGAGAGACAGTAATAACAGAATCACGGAGCAAAGCACAGAACGAGCAAACAGACCAGCTCATACACGAGAGGCAATCGGACAAAACAGTATGCAAGCACACCAGGGGGTTAGACACACAGCCAGGAAAGATGTATCACTGACAAGGATCCCCAGAAGAAGGCAGGTAAATATAGCCCTCCCCAAACCAAAAGGAGGCTATACAAATTAACCCCGAAAGGACAGGGAAGGACCCTGTCCACAACCATGACAGTTATACGTGCAACGCCTGGATCTGTATGGATATAGATACAGTAGGATCAACAAATGCCAACAGCAGCACAAGTCCAAAACGACGCATTGCAACGTTGGCCAAACATAGCAACATATTTATTAAGGTTGAAGGAAGACTTTAAGTCCATCTAGTTCAACCCATAGCCTAACCTAACATGCCCTAACATGTTGATCCAAACGACGGAAGTGTGAAAGAAGCCTAAGGCAATTATTTTTTTAACTGTTACTGAAAAAGAAATCAAGTGGAAACCCCCTTTAACATGTTTTATAGAGAAAGCAAATAAATGATGTCCCTTTTCACGGCAGAGTAAAATATGAGTGCCATTTTTTACTGTCAGCTACATACACTAGAGATATTTACAGGAGTCCATGACAATCTGCTTGAGCACAACATAGAAGAGCAGATCTTGAGTGCCTAATGCAGTTACTTGCTTCCCTAAGTAGCTCTACACGGGAAGTATACAACTTTTGACTATGTTTAGCTTATTTTTCGATGCCGTCTGTCATTTAAAGTTGCAAATTGGGGCTCAGACTTAGTCAGAACCCAGCTTTAGGCTACCTTCACATGTAAACTACTGACCAAATACTGAACCTCAGAAAACCAGGAGTGGGTGATAAATACAGAAGTGGTGCATATGTCTCTATTATACTTTTCCCCTGATTGCTCCACTCCTGGTTTTGGCTTACAAATACTGAGGTAAAATACTAAATGTGTGCTTGTGGCCTATGGCTGTTACTCACCTATTTTTGGAACACCACACTCTGCTGGTACCGGAGTTAAATTCGGAGTTACATGGTGGAAACTGCTTATTCTCTTCAAATCTCTGCTCTTTTAACTTTACCCCAATATCAATAACTGCTAATGCTTTTTCTAAAGCTTTTGTAGGATTTCCTTCATCATCATAAAAGTGTCCTATGAGTTTACCTTATAGAAAGAAAAATAAAACTGTAAGTACTGACTTCTTAATATATGTTTCTACCCATGAGCTGGTTACCAGCAGTACATTATTATCAGCACAACAGTCTCTAATAATGGGGTCAAAAAAAGAAACACATACCAACCACTGCATAGTTCTTGTGATAAAAACTAAGCCAGTTGTGGAGGTGTAACATCTGCGTAGGCGACAGTTCCGTCACATCCTCTACTAATCCACCTTCTGTAAAGTCACCAGTCACGTAGGCTCTAGAGGCATCTCTCGCTGTGAAAAAGAAATATAAAATTTAGTTGTTTTTAGTAAACTCTTTAAGCTGGTGCACCACAAAAGTGCATACTTATGGAACTTTTCTCAAATAAATACAATGCAAATCACTCCAACTGCCCTATGGGCCATTCAATAGGACTGTGTAAATCCCTATGTACCATCTACATTTAGAATAAATTTTCTGCTCGGAGGAACAAATACCGTATGCTGTGGATTTTACTAAGAATTTCTTCACATCAATGTACAGGGGTGAAACCTGTAGGGAGTCTGTAGCAAGAAATAGGGAGAAGCAAAGAGTGCACGCTGTTTTTAAATGGAATCTGTCACCCCCGGGGACATATGACCTATTAATATGGGCATACAGGTAATAGAAATGATACACTAGTCCTACCTGTATGCCTCATATTAATGGTCTTGATGCTCAGAAATCTTAGATTCTTTCTGTATGTTAATGATTTCTTCCAGGCTCCGGGACGTGCAGTGCCTGGAAGAAATCCCTGCCTCCTGTCTTCATTGTAAGGCCATGTTCACACAGTGCGTTTTTTTCTGCGGAACCGCAGCGTTTTTGCCGCTGTGGTTCCGCAGCTGTTTTCCATGCAGGGTACAGTACACTGTACCCTATGGAAAACAGGAACCACTGTGCACATGATGCGGGAATCGGGAAAAAAAAGCCGCGCTGAATAGCCGCGGTAAAAAAGAAGTACCATGTCACTTCTTTTTTCGGAGCCGCAGCGGTTCTGCACCCATAGACCTCCATTGTGAGGTCAAACCCGCAGTAAAACCCGCAGATCAAAAATATATCTGCGGGTTTTATTGCGGTTTGTGGTGCCGAACCGCTGCAGCAGGAAGTGCGGGGAAGCGGGCGGAAGTGCATGGGCGGAGTGTGGCTGCCCCGATCCCACTCCCCCATGCTCCGATGCCCCCCCGCCGTACTCCGATGCCCTCCCCCCGTGCTCCGATGCCCCCCCCCGTGCCGTAATCTTCCCCCCTTATACTTACCCGGCCTCCCGGTGTCCGTCCGGCCGTCTTCTCCCTGGGCGCCGCCATCTTGCAAAATGGCGGGCGCATGCGCAGTGCGCCCGCCGAATCTGCCGGCCGGCAGATTCGTTCCAAAGTGCATTTTGATCACTGAGATATAACCTATCTCAGTGATCAAAATAAAAAAATAGTAAATGACACCCCCCCCCCCTTTGTCACCCCCATAGGTAGGGACAATAAAAAAAATTAAGAATTTTTTTTTTTTTCCACTAAGGTTAGAATAGGGTTAGGGTTAGGGGTAGGGTTAGGGGTAGGGTTAGGGGTAGGGTATTTTCAGCCATTTTAACACTAAAAAAACTTCCTAGAAAACACACAGACTCTGCATAGAAAACAGCATAAAAAAAAGGATCAAAAAACGCATCAAAAAACGCACCAAAAAAGCACAAAAAAAAGGACCAAAAAAAGGACCTGCATTTTCTGCCAAGAGCTGCGGTTTCAGTCCTGAAAAAAAAAGGATGGAAATCAGGAACGTGTGAACACACCCTAATACTACCCCCCTCCCATGCACATCAGTTATGGTCCCGGAAGCCTGCGCCTTGCACTCCCTCACAAATACAGTTATATGAAAAAGTTTGAGCACCCCTATTAATCTTAAGCTTAATGTTTTATAAAAATTGTTTTTTTTGCAACAGCTATTTCAGTTTCATATATCTAATAACTGTTGGACACAGTAATGTTTCTGCCTTGAAATGAGGTTTACTGTACTAACAGAAAATGTGCAATCTGCATTCAAACAAAATTTGACAGGTGCATAAGTATGGGCACCCTTATTTTCTTGTTTTAAATACTCCAACCTACTTTTTACTGACTTACTAAAGCACTTTTTTAGGGTTTTCTAACCTCATTGAGCTTTGAACTTCATAGCCAGGTGTATGCAATCATGAGAAAAGCTACTTAAAGTGGCCACTTGCAAGTTGTTCTCCTCTTTGAATCTCCTCTGAAGAGTGGCATCATGGGCTCCTCAAAACAACTGTCTAATGATCAGAAAACAAAGATTATTCAACATAGTTGTTCAGGGGAAGGATACAAAAAAGCTGTCTCAGAGATTTAACCTGTCAATTTCCACTGTGAGGAACATAGTAAGGAAATGGAAGAACACAGGTACAGTTCTTGTTAAGGCCAGAAGTGGCAGGCCAAGAAAAACATCAGAAAAGCAGAGAAGAAGAATGGTGAGATCAGTCAAGGACAATCCTCAGACCACCTCCAGAGAGCTGCAGCATCAACTTGCTGCAGATGGTGTCACTGTGCATCGGTCAACTATACAACGCACTTTGCACAAGGAGAAGCTGTATGGGAGAGTGATGCGAAAAAAGCCGTTTCTGCAAGCACGCCACAAACAGAGTCGGCTGAGGTATGCAAAAGCAAATTTGGAGAAGCCAATTTCTTTTTGGAAGAAGGTCCTGTGCACTGATGAAACCAAGATTGAGTTGTTTGGTCATACAAAAAGGTGTTATGCATGGCGGCCAAAAAACACAGCATTCCAAGAAAACAACTTGCTACCCACAGTAATATTTGGTGGAGGTTCCATCATGCTTTGGGGCTGTGTGGCCAATGCCGGCACCGGGAATCTTGTTAAAGTTGAGGGACGCATGGATTCCTCTCAGATCAGCAGATTCTTGACAATAATGTTCATGAATCAGTGACAAAGTTGAAGTTACGCAGGGGATGGATCTTTCAGCAAGACAATGATCCAAAACAACGCTCCAAATCTACTCAGGCATTCATGCAGAGGAACAATTACACTGTTCTGGAATGGCCATCCCAGTCCTGAATATCATTGAACATCTGTGGGATCATTTGAAGAGGGCTGTCCATGCTCGGCGACCATCAAACTTAACTGAACTGGAATTGTTTTGTAAAGAGGAATGGTCAAAAATACCTTCATCCAGGATCCAGGAACTCATTAAAAGCTACAGGAAGCGACTAGAGGCGGTTATTTTTGCAAAAAGAGGATCTAGTAAATATTAATGTCACTTTTCTGGTGGGGTGCCCATACTTATGCACCTGTCAAATTTTGTTTGAATGCAGATTGCACATTTTCTGTTAGTACAATAAACCTCATTTCAAGGCAGAAACATTACTGTGTCCAACAGTTATTAGATATATGAAACTGAAATAGCTGTTGCAAAAAAACAATTTTTATAAAACATTAAGCTTAAGATTAATAGGGGTGCCCAAACTTTTTCATATAACTGTACATACCTCATCCTCCCTTCTATGGGCGCTGCATTAAGGGATCACCGCAGGCGCCAGGGAGTCACTGTGACCTCCTGTGTGCATGCCGATAATATGCTCTCCCCACTTCCTCCCTGCACAGTCATCGCTAGGAACCATGTGTACATAGCGATGACAATGCAGGGAGGAAGTGGGGAGAGCACCTTATTGGCGCGCAGGCCAGAGGTCACTGAATCAGGTCACCGGCGCCTGCACAGAAGATCCCTGAATGTAGCGCCCACATAAGGAAGGATGAGGCATGTATTTCTGAGGGAGTGCAGGGCGCAGACGTGGGATTTTGGGGACATAACTGATGGGCATGGGATGGGGGGTAGTATTGTAATGAGGACTGGGGGCAGGGATTTCTTACAAGCACCGCACGCCCCGAAGCCTGGAAGAAATCATTAACATACAGAAAGAATAAAAGATTTCTCAAAAACAAGACCATTAATATGAGGCATACATGTAGGACTAGAGTAACATTTCTATTACCTGTATGCCCATATTAATAATAATCTTTATTTTTTTTATATATTAACAGGTCATATACGTCCCCGGGGGTGACAAATTCCCTTTAACAGTCTGATCAGTTCTGCCACAGAATAAAGGTATGTGCACAGGTGGGTCCTCTCCAAAACATGCCTGAAAAAGTGCTGAGAAAACGCTCGAAAGAAAGTTTTTACATAGAAATGTATATGTTCTATTTGCTTTTCATACGTTCATTCTTTTGATTAACTTTTAACAGCTACAGGTTTAAAAAAAAATTCCAAGCGGCTGACCTGACCAATCTTCAGACATTTTCCACTCTGAAGATGCTCTATACTTTAAAATAGAAGTCAACAGGAAAGATTTTTACCTTCAGAAACCATTAGCAGATTCTTCATTGTCAATGGAGAGAAAAAAAAAACGGCCAGTACAAAAGACGCCATAAAAAATAATGGAAAAATGCTTAAAAGAATACTGATGAACAAACGGTGAGGAAACAAAAAGACAGCCCCAAAAAGAAAAAGACATTCAGGACAAAAAACACTGCCATGTATTGTAATGTGTTCCTCTTGGAAAACACAGTGAGTTCGCTCACGTGTATGGCAGGAAACATATCTACAGTTAATGCTTTCTCGTGGATTCCAATATACAGCGTCCAGGACAGAAATGACAACGGATCCTGACAGAATTCACTGGCTGATAATGGATCAGTCCCATTGTTGCATTCCATTAGAATAGATGTAGGGAATAGGGACATTCTTCCAAGAAAAACAACAAACCTGCCAAATGGGATCTATTGGAACATGGACCTGGCACAGGATAATGGATCCTGTTAGAAAAGCTCATTATTGCAAAAGGATTTTAATGAAATAGAACCACAACTGCAATGTGAACATGGCCTTATAGAAATATACAATTATATAAAGAGTTAAATAGGACCAGGACACCTACTAACTTATTTGTTTTGGTAAAATTCCCATACAATAATTCCAAGCTTAGAACTGTTAGATGTTCCTCCTTTATGCCCATTGGAAATGTATGAGTAACCTAAAAATGAGTATAACACTGTTCTCACCATATACCATGCCCTTTCTGTGTTATGCTCACATCATCCACATGTACTGTACAAAAAAAGGTGCAAAACCAAAATGGTGCAGGATAAAGCTAGACCACCTTCACCACTAGGTTCTGACCATCAGGCCTGGGAAGGAGCTGCAGAACATAAAAAATGCTGCAGTCAGGAAAGATAGGGGGCTGAGGAGTTCTGCCAAGGGGGGAGTCGGAGGGGAAAAATAAGGCCATGTTCACACGATCAGTATATATACACCAAACTCAGAAGTGGAACAGTCAGAGGAAAAGTATAGAAACACGTCACCACTTCTGTATTTATCACCCACTCCTGGTTTTGGCTTACACATACTGAGGTGACATACTGATAGTGTGGACGTGGCCTTACTCTGTTATAGGGGTGTGCCAGCAGTAGGACTCTGGTGTAGGGTCATTATAGAACAAATCTCGCCGGAAGAAGCTGGTGGCGAAACGCGCGTCGGGGTGAGGGCACGCCTGTCGGGGTGAGGGGACCCTCCTGTGACAAGCTCCCATTATACAGATAATAACTATTTAGTTACCTTTGAATAGCTCCGTACTTGGCTGATCATATACAGGGGTGGATTAAGGGTAGCCAGGGCCCCGGGCTGTTCAGACACTGTGGGCCCCCCCGGTCATGTGACGGGGGTCATGTGACGGGGGTCATGTGACGGGGGTCATGTGACGGGGGTCATGTGACGGGGGTCATGTGACGGGGGTCATGATATACCCGAACCAGATTACTCCAGAAAAATGGCCGGGCCCTACTCTACTGTAACCTATTAAATATTTGTTAAAATCTGCAATACAATTTAGGTGTATTTTGACCAATAATATCACATACAAGGAACAAATACCACCCTACCATGACCAGACCACAAATTACAACCACAGTGATCAAATAATATCACATACAAGGAACACCGCACCATGACCAGACCACAAATTACAACCACTTGGTGACCAAATAGCACATACAAGGGACAAATACCACAACACCATTTCCAGACCACATTTTACCACCACCACATAGTGACTGAGTACCACAATACTGATCAGTAATAAAAAAATAAAACAACAAAATACTGTCACCATAAGTGCCAGTATTCACAGGAGATCTGTACTTAGTATGCAGTGTCTGTGTAGAGGTAATACAGCGATCACTGGCGACATTATACACAGGACCGCTGTATATGGTTTACAGCAGGGGTGTCAAACTGCATTCCTCGAGGGCTGCAAACAGGTCATGTTTTCAGGATTTCCTTGTATTGCACAGGTGATAATTTAATCACCTGCACAGAATAATTCCAGCACCTTGTGTAATACAAAGGATATCTTGAAAACACTCATGGTCTGAGCGGAGGCCCTCAAGGAATGCAGTTTGACACCCCTGGTTTACAGTGTATAGTGTCAGTATAGATAACACTGACTCACCAGTGACGTCTCTAGGTGAAGTCCTTCATCTGTCATGAAGCACAGACCGCCATCATTTATTCCAGCCAGGGCTTGTTTGTTGTTTCTGCAGGAAATAACACAGTTATCTCGAGCTCCGCTTGCAGAACACATTACTTAATTTTTCCCAATTTCAACATTACACCACATGAAGAAAAAAAGACGATAAAGTGTCACTCTGCACAGTAACAGGACCACCCCCCCAATTAAAACAGTATACTCAAAAAATAAAATAAATACATCACTGCAGTAATAATATCCCTTAATTAGCCCCTACGGAAATAATATTCCCCATCCTGGCCCCCGTTTATCTCATTCCTAGCTCCTGCAATATGTTCTCGCATCCTGCCCTCATGAGTATCCATTCTACCCCATATGATTTCCCCATCCTGCCCCATCTGTCTCCATCCTGTCCCATGACAGGGTGTTCAACAATCTGCCCCAGTGTGGCCAGCATATTACCCCCAGTGTGTCCAGCATATTGCCTCCACACAGTGTATCCAGCAATCTGCCCCAGTATGTCCAGGCATTGCCCCCAGTGTGTCCTGTCCAGCAATATGCCCCAGTATGTCCAATTGTCCAGCATTGCCCACAGTTTGTCCAGCAATCTGCCCCAGTGTGTCCAGCAATCATCTGCCCCAGACTGTGTCCTCCAGCATTGCCCCAGTGTGTCCAGCAATCATCTGCCCCAGTCCCCAGACTGTGTCCTCCAGCATTGCCCCAGTGTGTCCAGCAATCATCTGCCCCAGTCCCCAGACTGTGTCCTCCAGCATTGCCCCCCCCAGTGTCTCCTGCATTTCCCCAGTGTGTCCAGCAAATGCAATCATTTGCCCCAGACAGTCCCCAGACTGTGTCCTCCTCCAGCATCATTGCCCCAGTGTGTCCAGAAATCAGACTGCCCCAGAGACTGTGTCCTGCTCCCGGGCCCAGAATTGCCCCCAGTGTGTACACAGACTGTGTCCCCCAGCATTGCCCCCCCCCAGTGTCTCCTGCATTGCCCCAGTGTGTCCAGCAAATGCAATCATTTGCCCCAGTCCCCAGACTGTGTCCTCTTCCAGCATCATTGCCCCTGCCCCAGTGTGTCCACTGTCCAGAAATCAGACTGCCCAGGCCCCCAGAGACTGTGTCCTGCTCCTAGGCCCAGCATTGCCCCCAGTGTGTACAGCAATCTGCCCCCCAGCCTGCCCCAGTGTCCGACTCCTCCGCTCCACCTCCACGGTACCGTTAGGTTATAAAAAAAAAAAAAAATTCTCCTCACCTTACCAGCGATCCAGGCGATGAGCTCTCTCCATGCAGCGCGCACTCGCCAGCGACTGATGACGTCAGACGCCGGCGACGTGTGCGCTGCGCGGCGCCTGCGGCCGACTTCGGCCGCCAGCCTCCAATTGGCTGGAGGCTGTTAACTATTGCCGTGCGGGGGCGCGCCCGCACGGCAATAGGAAACCGCCGCAGGCAGCGCCGGTAGGGGCTCGGTGAGCAGATGAGACGGGGCCCGATGCGGGCCCCCTCTCTCTGCCCACCGGGTCCGGGGGGGGGGGCTCCCGGCACGGCAGTGATGGCACAGCACGGCAGTGATGGCACAGCACGGCAGGGGCACGGCCGCACATAAATCAGGACAGGAGATAATAACGCCGCGGCGCCGGCACCACCAGTCTGACCGGTGCGGGCGGCTGGTGGGTGCCAGACTCCAGTATACCACACTGTGTAGTATATGATGATGGCGGCGGCCGGCGGGCAATCTGTGCGGAAGCCCAGGGCCCCCCCACACCACTGGGCCCTGGGCTACCGCCCAGATTGACCCTCTGATAATCCGCCCCTGATCATATAGCATTACTGATGTGAGCAGTTAGTCTCTGATCCAGCCTCATCCTGTTTATGCTAGTAGAAGGCATATAACGGTATTCATCTTTTTGCCTCATGATGATTAGAATTGATTGTACGCTTGCCACTTTAATATAGGTCTTTTCAGTGGATTAATACATTGTGGTCTGCTATTTTAAGGGGGTCACTGTATTATATATATTTTTTTGTCCTTATCCCTTATTTTTACCGCTCTTCCCTCGCTGTGCTCGGCGTCCACTACACGGCATTTCTGCTTTTGTCTCTATAGTTTTGCTGGATCTCTTCTTGAACCCTCATATTTATCTTATATGTTGTTTGAAGTGCCATCATTTACATAGGATCTTTTTTTATTTCATTGTAGGGTCATGACTCTGCATCCAAACAGGGATCGCAGCGGGGTTTAGGACGCCCAGCAAACTAGCGCTCTCCTCCTGGAGTCAGGGATGTCCCTACTTTTTCTGGGGGTCTTCCAGGCCATGCACCACAGTTGGAAGCATTGGTAACAGTTTCCCATTGCTGCATACACTTCCAGGAGGAATAACAGAGTAACACAGTGCAGAAGTTAGTACTTACTCCAGAATTACTTTATAAAGAAAACTTAAAAACAATGTCACGAAGGGAATCCAATGAGTGGCAATTCATTGCCCTCTATAGTGAGTGGCATTTACATGGCACATTGCCCCATATAAGCAGAAATTAGGATTTGTACCTGCAAAGAAGCTGTAGGAGCCCCCAGGCCCATAATGCTTTATCCCCTTGTGCACGTCAAACACCTGCCCTAGCACTGCCAGGTACAAGCCAGGGCTGCCATGCCCCCCGTGATAGCTGGACAGCTCGCCCTTACTCAGCAGCCGTCCCGGGGTCACACTGCACTGCTTGGGAAAGATATAGCTCAGTCCAGGCATCTGTACCAAGGTCCATGGATCCGTCCGCATGCCCAGCAGTGCCGCAAGGCCCAGAGCTGCGGCTGCCAGGTACCCGAGCATGCCTGGCACTGCATGGACGCTTCACCTGCCCAGCACACTGCTTGTTCCGGGTGCTCAAGGGGGCGGAGCTAAGGCTTTGTGGTGAACCAAAACAGTCATCACTCTGCCATCTAGTGGCAGCAATACGGATTACAGCCTGCATGAACCACACAGTCAGCAATGATTTTGACGAACGAGTCCACAACTCAGTCACTGCTCATTGCTGTGGACTCTGCGTATTCTCCCTCTCCACTGGCACACGGCTTTATGGTATCTATGCTGCATAACACTATGGGGGTGCATTATACATGCTATAAGGGTGCATTATACATGACAAGGGGGTGGATTATACTATAAGTGTGCATTATACTATGGAGTGCATTATACTATAAGTGTGCATTATACTATGGAGTGCATTATACTATACATGACAAGGGGGTGCATTATACTATACTAGATGGTGGCCCGATTCTAACACATCAGGTATTCTAGAATATGCATGTCCACGTAGTATATTGCACAGCCACATAGTATATTGTCCAACCACGTAGTATATTGCACAGCGCTGTAGTATATTGCACAGCCACGTAGTATATTGCCCAACCACGTAGTATATTGCACAGCGCTGTAGTATATTGCACAGCCACGTAGTATATTGCACAGCCCACATAGTATATTGCACAGCCCACATAGTATATTGCCCAGCGATGTAGTATATTGCCCAGCGACGTAGTATATTGCACAGCCACGTAGTATATTGCCCAGCCACATAGTATAATGCCCAGCAACGTAGTATAATACCCAGCGACATAGTATATTGCCCAGCCACGTAGTATATTGCACAACCACGTAGTATATTGCACAGCCACGTAGTATATTGCACAGCCACGTAGTATATTGCACAGCCACGTAGTATATTACCCAATGACGTAATATATTGGCCAGCCACGTAGTATATTGCCCAATGACGTAATATATTGGCCAGCCACGTAGTATATTGCCCAATGACGTAATATATTGGCCAGCCACATAGTATATTGCCCAGCGACGTAGTATATTGCCCAGCGACGTAGTATATTGCACAGCCACGTAGTATATTGCCCAACCACGTAGTATATTGCACAGCGCTGTAGTATATTGCACAGCCACGTAGTATATTGCACAGCCACGTAGTATATTGCACAGCCCACATAGTATATTGCACAGCCCACATAGTATATTGCCCAGCGATGTAGTATATTGCCCAGCGACGTAGTATATTGCACAGCCACGTAGTATATTGCCCAGCCACATAGTATAATGCCCAGCAACGTAGTATATTACCCAGCGACATAGTATATTGCCCAGCCACGTAGTATATTGCACAACCACGTAGTATATTGCACAGCCACGTAGTATATTGCACAGCTACGTAGTATATTGCACAGCCACGTAGTATATTACCCAATGACGTAATATATTGGCCAGCCACGTAGTATATTGCCCAATGACGTAATATATTGGCCAGCCACGTAGTATATTGCCCAATGACGTAATATATTGGCCAGCCACATAGTATATTGCCCAGCGACGTAGTATATTGCCCAGCGACGTAGTATATTGCACAGCCACGTAGTATATTGCCCAACCACGTAGTATATTGCACAGCGCTGTAGTATATTGCACAGCCACGTAGTATATTGCACAGCCACGTAGTATATTGCACAGCCCACATAGTATATTGCACAGCCCACATAGTATATTGCCCAGCGATGTAGTATATTGCCCAGCGACGTAGTATATTGCACAGCCACGTAGTATATTGCCCAGCCACATAGTATAATGCCCAGCAACGTAGTATATTACCCAGCGACATAGTATATTGCCCAGCCACGTAGTATATTGCACAACCACGTAGTATATTGCACAGCCACGTAGTATATTGCACAGCCACGTAGTATATTGCACAGCCACGTAGTATATTGCACAGCCACGTAGTATATTACCCAATGACGTAATATATTGGCCAGCCACGTAGTATATTGCCCAATGACGTAATATATTGGCCAGCCACATAGTATATTGCCCAATGACGTAATATATTGGCCAGCCACATAGTATATTGCCCAGCGACGTAGTATATTGCCCAGCGACGTAGTATATTGCACAACCACGTAGTATATTGCCCAGCGACGTAGTATATTGCACAGCCACGTAGTATATTGCACAGCCACGTAGTATATTGCACAGCCACGTAGTATATTGCACAGCCACGTAGTATATTGCACAGCCACGTAGTATATTGCACAGCCACGTAGTATATTACCCAATGACGTAATATATTGCACAGCCACGTAGTATATTGCCCAATGACGTAATATATTGGCCAGCCACGTAGTATATTGCCCAATGACGTAATATATTGGCCAGCCACATAGTATAATGCCCAGTGACGTAGTATATTGCCCAGCGACGTAGTATATTGCCCAGCCACGTAGTATATTGCACAGCCACGTAGTACATTGCACAGCCACGGAGTATATTGCACAGCCACGTAGTATATTGCACAACCACGTAGTATATTGCACAGCCACGTAGTATATTACCCAATGACGTAATATATTGGCCAGCCACGTAGTATATTGCCCAATGACGTAATATATTGGCCAGCCACGTAGTATATTGCCCAGCCACGTAGTATATTGCCCAGCCACGTAGTATATTGCCCAACCACGTAGTATATTGCCCAGCCACGTAGTATTTTGCCCAGTGACGTAGTATATTGCCCAGCCACGTAGTATATTGCCCAGCTACGTAGTATACAGCACAGAGCCATGTAGTATATTGCACAGCGAAGTAGTATACAGCACAGAGCCACGTAGTATATTGGCCAGTCATGTAGTATATTGCCCAGCTACGTAGTATATTGCCCAGCCAGGTTTGTCACAGGTGAAAAAATACAAAATAAACATATACTCACCTTTCTGAGGGAGCCCTTGTAGTCTACGGCAGGTTCCGGTCCTAGGGTTGGTATTAGCGCAGGACCTGTGATGACGTCGCGGTCACATGACCGTGATGTCATGGCAGGTCTTTGTAGCGCAGGCATGCAGGGCCTGTGATGACGTTGCGGTCACATGACCGTGACATCATGGCAGGTCCTTGTCGCGCAGGGCCTGTGATGACGTCGCGGTCACATGACCATGACGTCATGGCAAGTCCTTCTGCCACCGGAACCTGCAACGGTAGATGGCGGCCGGCGCGAGCTGCAACGGAGGGTGAGTATAGCAGGTTTTTATTTATTATTATTATTTTTAACATTACATTTTTTACTATTGATGCCGCATAGGCAGCGTCAATAGTAAATGGTAGGGGACACACAGGGTTAATAGCGGCGGTAACGGAGTGCGTTACCCGCGGCATAACGCGGTCCGTTACCGCCGGCATTAACCCTGTGTTAGCGGTGACCGGAGGGGAGTATGCGGGCGACAGGCACTGACTGCGGGGAGTAAGGAGCGGCCATTTTCTTCCGGACTGTGCCTGTCGCTGATTGGTCACGGCAGCCATGACAGGCAGCTGGCGAGACCAATCAGCGAATGAATAACCGTGACAGAAAGACAGAAGGACAGAAAGACGGAAGTGACCCTTAGACAATTATATAGTAGATATGGTAAGGGGGTGCAATATACCATACATGACAAGGGGGTGCATTATACTACTATGGGGGTGCATTATGCTATATATGACAAGGGGGTGCATTATACTATGAGGGTGCATTATACTATATATGACAAAGAGGTGCATTATACTATATATGACAAGGGGGTGCATTATACTATATATGATAAGGCGGTGCATTATACTATGAGGGTGCATTATACTATATATGACAAGGAGGTGCCTTATACTATATATTACAAGGGGGTGCATTATACTATGGGGTGCATTATACTGGTATGAGGCTGCATTATACTATATATGACTGGGGGTGCATTATACTACTATGGGGGTGCATTATACTATATGTGACAAGCGGGGGTGCATTATACTACTATGGGGTGCATTATACTACTATGGGGTGCATTATACTATATATGACAAGGGGGTGCATTATACTATTGGGATGCATTATACTATATATCTTAAAGGGTGCATAATACTAAGAGGGTGCATTATACTACTATGGGGGTGCATTATACTATATATGACAAGGGGGTGCATTATAATATAGGGGTGCATTACGCTATATGACAAGGCAGTGCATTATACTATGGGGTGCATTATACTATATAGGACAATGGGTTGCATTATATTATAGGGGTGCATTATACTACTATGGGGGTGCATTATACTATATATGACAAGGAGGTGCAATATACAATGGGGGTGCATTATACTATATATGACAAGGGATGTATTATAGTATGGGGGCGCATTACACTACTATAAGGTTGCATTATACTATATATGACAAGGGGGTGCATTATACCATATATGACAAAGGGGTGCATTATACTACTATGGGGCAGCATTATATCACTATAGGGCTGCATTATACTACTATGGGGTGAATTATACTATATATGACAAGGGGATGCATTATACTACTCTGGGGGAGCATTATACTATATATGACAAGGTGTGACGCCCTATATATGGATCTATCGGGTGGACCCACTGGACCGCAAGTACAACGGTTGCTGATACCAGGAAGGGAGAGCCAGACTAGGAAAGCAGGTTCAAAAGCTTTATTGTACAGAAATACAAATATACTAGGGAAGACACCCCAAAGGAAGGCCACAGGACCAAAACACCAGAGAACCTCTAAGGAGTCCAAGGCTAGGAGTGACCCCTATACAGGGATTTCCCCCTGACCACCAATAGAGGGTCCGATGAGACAGTTACCTGTGTAAAACCGACCTAGGAGGCAGGGAAGAAATGAAGAGGCAAAAACAGGGCAGATCGAGGAACTTAGATGAAGGCAGAAGACTGCAGGGAGCCGAACTGGATCTGAAACTAGGGTTGCTGAGACGACCAGGCTCGAACCTAGGGAAAAAGGTACACAGAGTAAGTCAGGGAAATGAGACTGGAAAGACTAGCTTAGAGCAGACCTGGAGAAGCAACTTCAGGATAATAGAAGTTGCCCAGGCAGCGACCAGAAGTGACTGAGATCCTTTTATCCCTCCAGCCTCAAAGTGATAGGCCGGGAGGAGGGGCGGTGAGTAGGGTCGGGCTGGCCCTTTAAGAAGCCAGAGAGCTAGCCTGCCCGCCCCCTATGCACTCCTTAGGAGAAGGAGAGGAAGGAGGAAGTGCAGCAGACAAGGGAGCAAGGACCCGGACAGCATGTCTGCAGGCACGGACCCCGGAGCGCCGGCGGACGACCGAAGCGTGACCCTGCTGGCTCAGGACAGGACCAGAGGAGGTAAGAACAGGCGGGGAAGAGAAAGTAGGCGCCCCGGACCACGAGGTGGTGACAGTACCCCCCCTACAGGCCCCCCCGGGCGGCGACTGGCAAGGAACCGACGTAGGAGACGAGGAGCATGGACGTTGCCCTCCGGTTCCCAGGACCTATCCTCAGGACCAAACCCCTTCCAGTCAACCAGGTACCATGTGGCACGCCCTCTCTTCTTCATGTCTAGAATGGCACTGACCTCATACTCGTTATAGGCCGAGATCAGAGGAGGAAGCTCTCCCGGATCCTGGGAGAAGCGGTTGAGGATCACAGGCTTGAGGAGGGAACGGTGGAAAGAATTATGTATTCGCAGAGAAGGAGGCAGATGTAGCTGATAGCACACATCGTTGAGTCTCCGGGATACCTCGAACGGTCCAATGTACCGAGGTCCGAGCTTGAAGGAGGGCACCTTAAGGCGGACGTACTTGGCTGATAACCATACCTTGTCACCCGATTGAAACATCTGGGCATCAAGACTTCTCTTGTCGGCATGGTCCTTTATATGCTGGGATGCTTTCTCAAGAGCTACACGAGTCGTGCTCCAGATGTTGGCGAAGTCGCGAGCCACGGCCTCTGCTGCAGGATTGGAAGTCGTGATATCCAAGGGATTTGGGATCCTCGGGTGCTGTGCATATACAATAAAAAATGGAGTGTTACGAGAGGACTCACCAACATGATTATTGTACGAGAACTCCGCCCAAGGCAGTAGGGACGTCCAGTTGTCGTGGTGTGCGTTGACAAAGTGTCGTAGAAAACCTGCCAACACCTGATTTACCCGTTCCACTTGTCCGTTAGACTGGGGATGATAAGCCGAAGAGAAGTCCAAGGCAATATCGAGTCTCCTGCAGAGAGACCGCCAAAATCGGGACACGAATTGAACTCCCCTATCGGAAACAATGTTGGAGGGTAATCCATGCAACCGGAGGATATGTTGAACAAACAACTCGGCTAGCTTGGGTGCCGAAGGAAGACCAGGCAGAGAAACGAAGTGACCCATCTTGGAAAATCTGTCCACCACGACCCAGATGACAGTATTGCCGGAGGATGCGGGAAGATCCGTGATGAAGTCCATCGCAATGTGTTGCCATGGTTTTGATGGTATAGGCAAGGGTAAGAGTTGACCGGCGATAAGTTGTTTGGGGGTCTTGTTGCGGGCACAGGAAGAACAGGCAGAGACGTAGTCTGACACCTCTTGACGCATCCCTGGCCACCAGTAGTGCCGACCGATCAACTGTAGAGTCTTAGTCAGACCCGCGTGACCGGCTAGTAAGGAGGAATGTCTCCAGCGAAGGACGCGTTCTTGATTCAGTTCGGGCACCAGCGTCTTACCTGGGGGTACCTGCGACAGTTGGAGCGGTGCAACCATGATCACCTTGGATGGATCGATGATGGGACGAGGTTCCTCCTCCTGATCGTCGGAAAGAAAAGACCGGGAGAGAGCGTCAGCCTTGATATTTTTAACTGCGGGACGAAAATGAAGACGGTAGTCAAACCGAGCAAAGAATAAGGACCAACGGGCCTGGCAAGGGTTGAGCCTAAGGGCAGACTGGAGATAGGCCAAGTTCTTGTGGTCGGTGTAGATCACCACCTGGTGCACCGCTCCCTCTAGGAGGTAACGCCACTCCTCCAAGGCCATTTTGATGGCCAGCAACTCACGGTCACCAATGGAGTAATTCCGCTCACAGGGAGAAAAGGCCTTCGAAAAGAAACCGCAAGAGACCACACGTCCGGAGGCGGCTTTCTGCGTGAGGACGGCCCCGGCTCCTGTGGAGGATGCGTCCACCTCCAGAAAGAACTGCTTCTCCGTGACGGGCCTGTGCAGGGCTGGTGCGGAGGAGAAGGCCCGTTTAAGTGCCAGGAAGGAGCACTCGGCCACTGGAGTCCATCCATTAGCAGGTGTTCCCTTGTGTGTGAGCGCTGTGAGGGGCTTGACCAGATCCGAGAAGTGCGGAATAAACTACCGATAATAGTTGGTGAATCCCAAGAACCGCTGGATGGGTTTGATCCCGACGGGCCGAGGCCAGTTCATGATGGCCGACACCTTATCAGGATCCATCTCCAGACCTGAGTCAGAGACGATGTATCCAAGGAACGGCAGGGAAGTCCGCTCGAAGAGGCATTTCTCATACTTGGCGTACAAGTGGTTCTCCCGTAACCGAAGGAGAACTCGTCGGACGTCACTTCTGTGTGTGGGTAGGTCTGAGGAGAAAACCAAGATGTCATCTAGGTATACCACTACACATACGTACAGTAGGTCACGGAAGACGTCGTTCACGAACTCATGGAAAACGGCTGGTGCATTGCACAGTCCGAAGGGCATCACCCGGTACTCGAAGTGACCATCACGGGTGTTGAAGGCGGTTTTCCAATCGTCACCGGCCCGGATGCGGACAAGGTTGTAAGCCCCTCGTAGATCCAGCTTGGTGAATATCCGGGCTCCCCGGAGCCGACCGAAGAGCTCTGGAATAAGAGGCAGTGGGTACTTATTCTTTACCGTGATAGTGTTTAATCCGCGGTAGTCAATGCAAGGACGCAAAGACCCGTCCTTCTTCTTCACGAAGAAGAACCCGGCTCCAACAGGGGATGTGGATCTCTGGATGAATCCCCAGGCCAAGCTGTCCATGACCGTATTCTGACATCGCCTGAGTCTCCGCAGGGGACAGAGGGTAGATTCGTCCTGTAGGAAAAGAAGCTTCTGGAACCAAATCGATGGAACAATCATAAGGCCTGTGCGGAGGCAAGACCTCTGCTTCTAGTTTATCGAAGACATCCACATATGCCCAGTAGGCCTCCGGAAGTCCGGGCAAGGACGTAGGTGAGGGAGGCAAATGGATAGGCCGGACGGGCAGCAGGCAATGGCTATGGCAGGCCGAGCCCCAACGTTGGACCTCCCCACTTCGCCAGTCTATGACTGGCTCATGCGTACGCAGCCATGGCAGACCGAGCATGAAAGGTGGAGAGAGAGAGGGTAGCACGGAAAAGGCAATTTTCTCAGTATGGAGAGCTTCGATCTGAAGCTCCACCTCACTGGTAATGCCCTCAACGGAATCTTGTAGGGGTCTCCCGTCAATGGTGTTGATGATGCGGGGATGCTGCAGGGGGTGTATAGGGACGCCGAGACGGAGAACCATGTCTCGCTGAATAAAGTTACCTGCAGATCCCGAGTCCAAATACGCCAACTCAGAGAACCGCCTGTCACCGACTCTCACCTGTATGGAAACAGTTAACGGTTGAGAGGTATCACTCTCACCTACGATGGCCTCTCTTACCTGTCCTAGGTGGAGGAGTTTTCCGGTCTTCTGGGACATTGCCGGCGGAAGTGGTTGGAGCCACCACAATAGAGACACAACCTCCGGGCGACTCTCTCCTCACGCTCCCAGGGACTCAGCCGGAGACGATCCACCTCCATGGGTTCGGGTGCTACGGCAGATGAAGCGTTACCTGGTAACAGTGGCCTCTGAAAAGAGGGTGCCAATCGAGGTGGTCTTCTCTCCTGGGTTCTCTCCTTGGTGCGTTCTTGTGGGCGGCGGTCCATCCGGACGGCAAGGGAGATGTATTCGTCCAGGGTACCGGGAAGGTCTCGTACAGCAAGCTCGTCCTTCAGGCGACTGGATAACCCTCTCCGGAAGACACCGATCAGGGTCTCGTCAGACCAGCGAAGCTCCGAAGCCAAAGTGCGAAACTGTATGGCGTATTGGCCAACCGAGAGAGTACCTTGCTGTAAGTTGAACAACTCCTCCGTGACCGAAGCCACCCGACCTGGCTCATCAAAGATCTTCTGGAAGGTGTCCAAGAAGACCCGCAGATCAGATACAATGAGGTCCTCTCTCTCTAGTAGAGGGTTGAACCAGGCCAAGGCCTCGCCCTCCAGGTGTGATGCCAGAAAGGCCACTTTCGCCACATCCGAAGGGTATTGATGAGGGAGAAGCCTGAAATACAGCTGGCATTGGTTGATGAAACCCCTGCACATCTTTGGATCCCCAGAGTACTTGGTGGGTTTGCAGAGGCGAGGGGAAGAGAAGACGCCTCCTACGGCACTGGGATCCAACACGGGTGCGGCAACCGGAGCAGAAGGAGATCGCTGCAGATTCGAAAGCCGCTCGTCCACAGACGTCATGTAACTCAGCATCTGGGTCTGCATCCGTCCTTGTTGATCCAGCTCCTGATGGAGATCTGCAAGATGAGAGAAGAAAGATGCATCCACCCCCTGAGGGGAAGCTAGACGGGCCTCAAGGATACGCATGAACGCAACTACCTGTTCCTTACTCTGGCGGAGACTAGCGAGCTCCCTCTGAGCATCGAACCTGGCATCAGCGGGGTCCATGGCCTGGGCAAAATCTGTGACGCCCTATATATGGATCTATCGGGTGGACCCACTGGACCGCAAGTACAACGGATGCTGATACCAGGAAGGGAGAACCAGACTAGGAAAGCAGGTTCAAAAGCTTTATTGTACAGAAATACAACTATATTAGGGAAGACACCCCAAAGGAAGACCACAGGACCAAAACACCAGAGAACCTCTAAGGAGTCCAAGGCTTGGAGTGACCCCTATACAGGGATTTCCCCCTGATCACCAATAGAGGGTCCGATGAGACAGTTACCTGTGTAAAACCGACCTAGGAGGCAGGGAAGAAATGAAGAGGCAAAAACAGGGCAGAACGAGGAACTTAGATGAAGGCAGAAGACTGCAAGGAGCCGAACTGGATCCGAAACTAGGGTTGCTGAGACGACCAGGCTCGAACGTAGGGAAAAAGGTAGGGGGGATGAGCCATGCATACAAGATAGGAGGGGGGTGAGATGAGCCATGCACACAAGATGGGGGGTGAGATGAGCCATGCACACAGGATGGGAGGGGGGGGGAGATGCGCTATGCATACAGGATGGGGGGTGAGATGAGCCATGCACACAGGATGGGAGGGGGGAGATGAGCCATGCATACAGGAGGGGGGATGAGCCATTAATATAAGATGGGAGGGGGGAGATGAGCCATGCATACAAGATGGGAGGGGGCATTATACAGTATGGAGCATCATGTGAGGTCATTATACAGTATTGAGCATCATGTGGGGTCATCATACAGTATGGAGCATCATATGTGGCCATTATACAGTATTGAGCAACATGTGGGGTCATTATACAGTATGGAGCATCATGTGTGGCCATTATACAGTATAGAGCACTGTGTGGCCATTATACAGTATGGGGGTGGGGGGCGTGATTGTGTGTAGTGATGGGTTGGGGGGCGAGATTGTGTGTGGTGATGGGTTTGGGGCGAGATTGTGTGTGGTGATGTGTTGGGGGCGGGAATGTGTGTGGTGATGGGTTGGGGGGCGGGATTGTGTACTACTATGTATATATACTATACCTATATGTGTGTGTATGTATACATATATTATATACTGCACACAGCTGCACCTTGTTGTCACATGGTGACACTACTACGTGTACTACTAGTAGTAGTACAGGTAGTAGTGTCACCATGTGACAGCACAAGGTGCAGCTGTGTGCAGTATATAATATATCTATACATACACACATATAGGTACAGTATATACACAGTAGTAGTACACGTAGTAGTGTCACCATGTGACAGAACAAGGTGCAGCTGTGTGCAGTATATAATATATGTATATATACACACATATAGGTACAGTATATACACAGTAGTAGTACAAGTAGTAGTGTCGCCATCTGACAGCACAAGGTGTAGCTGTGTGCAGTATATACAGTTAGGGCCAGAAATATTTGGACAGTGACACAATTTTCGCGAGTTGGGCTCTGCATGCCACCACATTGGATTTGAAATGAAACCTCTACAACAGAATTCAAGTGCAGATTGTAACGTTTAATTTGAAGGGTTGAACAAAAATATCTGATAGAAAATGTAGGAATTGTACACATTTCTTTACAAACACTCCACATTTTAGGAGGTCAAAAGTAATTGGACAAATAAACATAACCCAAACAAAATATTTTTATTTTCAATATTTTGTTGCAAATCCTTTGGAGGCAATCACTGCCTTAAGTCTGGAACCCATGGACATCACCAAACGCTGTGTTTCCTCCTCCTTAATGCTTTGCCAGGCCTTTACAGCCGCAGCCTTCAGGTCTTGCTTGTTTGTGGGTCTTTCCGTCTTAAGTCTGGATTTGAGCAAGTGAAATGCATGCTCAATTGGGTTTAGATCTGGAGATTGACTTGGCCATTGCAGAATGTTCCACTTTTTGGCACTCATGAACTCCTGGGTAGCTTTGGATGTATGCTTGGGGTCATTGTCCATCTGTACTATGAAGCGCCGTCCAATCAACTTTGCAGCATTTGGCTGAATCTGGGCTGAAAGTATATCCCGGTACACTTCAGAATTCATCCGGCTACTCTTGTCTGCTCTTATGTCATCAATAAACACAAGTGACCCAGTGCCATTGAAAGCCATGCATGCCCATGCCATCACGTTGCCTCCACCATGTTTTACAGAGGATGTGGTGTGCCTTGGATCATGTGCCGTTCCCTTTCTTCTCCAAACTTTTTTCTTCCCATCATTCTGGTACAAGTTGATCTTTGTCTCATCTGTCCATAGAATACTTTTCCAGAACTGAGCTGGCTTCTTGAGGTGTTTTTCTGCAAATTTAACTCTGGCCTGTCTATTTTTGGTATTGATGAATGGTTTGCATCTAGATGTGAACCCTTTGTATTTACTGTCATGGAGTCTTCTCTTTACTGTTGACTTAGAGACAGATACACCTACTTCACTGAGAGTGTTCTGGACTTCAGTTGATGTTGTGAACGGGTTCTTCTTCACCAAATTAAGTATGCGGCGATCATCCACCACTGTTGTCATCCGTGGACGCCCAGGCCTTTTTGAGTTCCCAAGCTCACCAGTCAATTCCTTTTTTCTCAGAATGTACCCAACTGTTGATTTTGCTACTCCAAGCATGTCTGCTATCTCTCTGATGGATTTTTTCTTTTTTTTCAGCCTCAGGATGTTCTGCTTCACTTCAATTGAGAGTTCCTTTGACCGCATGTTGTCTGCTCACAGCAACAGCTTCCAAATGCAAAACCACACATCTGGAATCCACCCCTGACCTTTTAACTACTTCATTGACTACAGGTTAACGAGGGAGACGCCTTCAGAGTTAATTGCAGCCCTTAGAGTCCATTGTCCAATTACTTTTGGTCCCTTGAAAAAGAGGACGCTATGCATTACAGAGCTATGATTCCTAAACCCTTTCTCCGATTTGGATGTGGAAACTATCATATTGCAGCTTATTGTATTTCTGAACATGTTTTTGTAAACAGCTAAAATAACAAAACTTGTGTCACTGTCCAAATATTTCTGGCCCTAACTGTATGTATGCATCTATATATATATATATATATAAGAAGCATTGATTAAGAATAATCATAAGAAGATGATTACTTGCTAATCCCGCCCCCTGCACAGTAGCTCCGCCTCCCACCACATCACCACACACAATCCCGCCCCCCACCTCATTACCACACACAATCCCGCCCCCGGACATCACCACATACAATCCCGCCCCCCAACACATGTTTTGTCTTGTCCAGCTTTGTCTGTGAAGTATTTTTTGCAGCCTTGCTGTGTCTCTGGAGATGCAGATATACCCTCCATGTCTTTAGTCAGATGTGGTGTTTTGTATTTTCTGTGGTGGATATTTTCTAGTGTTTTAATACTGACTGCATAGTACTCTGTTCTGTTCTTTCTATTTAGCTAGTATGGCCTCCTATGCTAAATCTTGATTTCATGTCTGCGTGTTTTTTCCCTCTCCTCTCACAGTCAATTTTTGTGGGGGCTGTCTGTCCTTTGGGCATTTTCTCTGAGGCAAGATAGGTTTCCTGTTTCTGTCTTTAGGGGTAGTTAGTTTCTTAGGCTGTGTCGAGGGGTCTAGGGAGAGTTAGGTACCCCCCACGGCTACTTCTAGTTGCGCTGCTAGGTTCAGGATTTGCGGTCAGTACAGTTGCCACCTTCTCCAGAGTACGTCTCATGCTGCTCCAAGGCCACCAGATCATAACAGTACAACTGGCCAACAATGAGTTAATTGCATCTCAGAAGAAGGGAGGGAACGTTTTGAGCCATTTTTTTTCCTTAGCCTGTTCCTCCCTCTTAATCTCTGGGTGGCTGCGGAACCTAGTAATAACATGAGTGTTCAGGAGTTAGTTTCTCGTGTGGATCAGCTTGCTGCTAGGGTACAGGGTATTTCAAATTATATTGTTCAGACTCCTGCCTTAGAACCTAGGATTCCCACTCCTGATTTATTCTTTGGTGACAGATCCAAATTTTTGATTTTCAAAAATAACTGTAAACTGTTTTTTGCATTGAGACCCCGGTCTTCTGGTGATCCCATTCAGCAGGTTAAAATTATCATATCCCTGCTGCGTGGTGACCCACAGGATTGGGCATTTTCCCTGGAAACTGGCAACCCTGCTTTGCTTAATGTTGATTATTTCTTTCAAGCATTGGGGTTATTGTATGATGAGCCTAATTCTGTGGATCAAGCTGAGAAGATCTTGTTGGCCCTGTTGTGAATTCCGCTCTTGGGCTCCCTCCAGTGGTTGTAAGTGGCACTTTTGTGAGTTCTGCTCTTGGGCTCCCTCCGGTGGTTTTAAGTGGAATGGCTGCTCCTTGGATTTAGCAGTCTGCAGCTGCTTCCACTGATTGTCTTTCTGCTCAGCTATTTATGCCTGGCTCTTTTATGATACGGTGGTCTAGGAGCAACATGGAACGAGCGCTGAAGGAAGTGGTAACTGTACTGACCGCAGTCCCTAAGCTCAACACAACACTAGAAGTAGCCGTGGAATGCTCCTAACTCTCCCTAGGCATCTCGTCACAGCCTAAGAGCTAACTACCCCTAAAGAAAGAAGCAGGAAAGCTATCTTGCCTCAGAGAAAATCTCCAAAGGATAGATTAGCCCCCCACAAATAATGACTGTGAGTGGAGAGGGAAAAGACATACACAGAATGAAACCAGGATGAGCACAGGAGGCCAGTCTAGCTAAATAGATAGGACAGGATGGAATACTGTGCGGTCAGTATAAAACACTACAAAAATCCACGCAGAGTTTACTAAAAAATCTCCACACCTGACTAAAGGTGTGGAGGGCAAATCTGCCTCCCAGAGCTTCCAGCAAGACAGAATAAATTCACACTGATAAGCTGGACAAACATAGAAAGCACAGAATGGATAAATCCACAATCTATGGACAGAAAAGAGCAAGCAAAAACTTAGCTTTGCTGAACTGGTCAGGATAACAGGGAACTTCAAAGAGATGTGAATCCAACCAGGAACCATTTACAAGTGGCACTAGCTGAAGGAAAAACCAGGCCTAAATAGCCGAGCAGAAGAGACGATAAGTGGAGGCAGCTGAAGACAGCTAACTCCAAGGAGCAGCCATACCACTTAAAACCACAAGAGAGAGCCCAAGAGCAGAACTCACAAAAGTGCCACTTACAACCACCGGAGGGAGCCCAAGAGCGGAATTCACAACAGTACCCCCCCTTGAGGAGGGGTCACCGAACCCTCACCAGAGCCCCCAGGCCGATCAGGACGAGCCAAATGAAAAGCACGAACCAAATCGGTGGCATGGACATCGGAGGCAACAACCCAAGAATTATCCTCCTGGCCATAACCCTTCCACTTGACAAGATACTGAAGCCTCCGCCTCGAAAAACAAGAATCCAAAATCTTCTCAACCTCATATTCCAACTCTCCCTCAACCAACACCGGGGCAGGGGGGTCCACCAAGGGAACAACGGGCACCACATATCTCCGCAACAAAGATCTATGGAAAACATTATGAATGGCAAAAGAGGCTGGAAGAGCCAAACGAAAAGACACCGGATTAATAATTTCAGAAATTTTATAAGGACCAATAAACCAAGGCTTAAAATTAGGAGAAGAAACCTTCATAAGAACATGACGAGAAGACAACCAAACCAAATCCCCCACACGAAGCCGGGGACCAACACACCGACGGCGGTTAGCAAAACGTTGAGCCCTTTCCTGAGACAACGTCAAATTGTCCACCACATGAGTCCAAATCTGCTGCAGCCTGTCCACCACAGAATCAACACCAGGACAATCAGAAGGCTCAACCTGCCCAGAAGAAAAACGAGGATGAAAACAAAAATTACAAAAGAAAGGTGAAACCAAAGTAGCCGAACTAGCCCGATTATTAAGGGCAAACTCGGCCAACAGCAAGAAAGACACCCAATCATTCTGATCAGCAGACACAAAGCATCTCAAATAGGTCTCCAAGGTCTGATTAGTTCGCTCAGTTTGGCCATTAGCCTGAGAATGAAACGCCGAAGAAAAAGACAAATCAATGTCCATCCTAGCACAAAAGGCCCGCCAAAATCTAGAGACAAACTGATAACCTCTGTCAGACACAATATTCTCCAGAATGCCATGCAAACGAACCACATGCTGAAAAAATAATGGAACCAGATCTGAGGAGGAAGGCAACTTAGGCAAAGGTACCAGATGGACCATTTTAGAGAACCGGTCACAAACAACCCAGATAACAGACATCTTCTGGGAAACCGGAAGATCCGAAATAAAATCCATGGAAATATGCGTCCAGGGCCTCTCAGGGACCGGCAAAGGCAAAAGCAACCCACTAGCGCGGGAACAGCAAGGCTTGGCCCGGGCGCAAGTCCCACAGGACTGCACAAAAGCACGCACATCGCGCGACAAGGAAGGCCACCAAAAGGACCTAGCAACCAAATCTCTGGTACCAAAAATCCCAGGATGACCAGCCAACACTGAACAATGAACCTCAGAAATTACCTTACTTGTCCATCTATCAGGAACAAACAGCTTCCCCACTGGACAGCGGTCAGGCCTATCAGCCTGAAATTCCTGAAGCACCCGCCGTAATCAGGGGAGATAGCAGAAATAATCACCCCCTCCTTAAGAATGCCAACCGGCTCAAGGACTCCAGGAGAATCAGGCGAAAAACTCCTAGAGAGGGCATCAGCCTTAACATTCTTAGATCCCGGAAGATACGAGACCACAAAATCAAAACGGAAGAAAAACAGGGACCATCGAGCCTGTCTAGGATTCAGCCGCTTGGCCGACTCGAGGTAAATCAGATTCTTATGATCGGTCAGGACCACAACACGGTGTTTAGCTCCCTCAAGCCAATGTCGCCACTCCTCAAACACCCACTTCATAGCCAACAACTCCCGATTGCCGACATCATAATTGCGTTCCGCAGGCGAAAACTTTCTGGAAAAAAAAGCACACGGTTTCATCAAAGAACCATCAGACTCCCTCTGAGACAAAACGGCCCCTGCCCCAATCTCAGAAGCGTCGACCTCAACCTGAAAAGGAAGAGAAACATCCGGCTGACGCAACACAGGGGCAGAAGTAAATCGGCGTTTAAGCTCCTGAAAGGCCTCAACAGCCTCAGAGGACCAATTCGTCACATCAGCGCCTTTCTTCGTCAAATCAGTAAGGGGCTTAACCACACTGGAAAAGTTGGCAATGAAACGGCGATAGAAATTAGCAAAGCCCAAAAATTTTTGAAGACCCTTCACAGATGTGGGTTGGATCCAGTCATGAATAGCTTGGACCTTAACAGGATCCATTTCTATAGACGAGGGAGAAAAAATAAAACCCAAAAAAGAGACCTTCTGAACTCCGAATAGGCACTTAGACCCCTTCACAAATAAAGCATTATCACGAAGGATCTGGAACACCATCCTGACCTGCTTCACATGAGACTCCCAATCATCGGAAAAAATCAAAATATCATCCAAATATACGACCATGAATTTATCAAGATAATTGCGGAAAATATCATGCATGAAAGACTGGAACACAGATGGAGCATTAGAGAGCCCAAATGGCATCACAAGGTATTCAAAATGGCCTTCGGGCGTATTAAATGCAGTTTTCCATTCGCCTCCCTGTTTAATACGAACAAGATTATATGCCCCTCGGAGGTCAATCTTAGTAAACCAACTAGCCCCCTTAATCTGAGCAAACAAATCAGTAAGCAAAGGCAAGGGGTATTGGAATTTGACCGTGATCTTATTAAGAAGACGATAATCAATACAGGGTCTCAAGGAGCCATCCTTCTTAGCAACAAAAAAGAAACCCGCTCCCAATGGTGACGAAGACGGCCGAATATGCCCCTTCTCCAAAGACTCCTTAACATAACTCCGCATGGCGGCATGCTCTGGCACAGACAGATTGAAAAGTCGGCCCTTAGGGAACTTGCAACCAGGAATCAAGTTAATAGCACAATCACAGTCCCTGTGCGGAGGAAGGGAACTGGACTTGGGCTCATCAAATACATCCTGGAAATCCGACAAAAACTCAGGGACCTCAGAAGAGAGGGAAGAGGAAATTGACATCAAAGGAACGTCACTATGTACTCCTCGACAACCCCAACTAGTCACCGACATAGTTTTCCAATCCAGCACCGGATTATGTTCCTGTAACCATGGAAATCCCAGTACAACAACATCATGCAGGTTATGCAACACCAGAAAACGGCAATCTTCCTGATGTACAGGAGCTATGTACATAGTCATCTGTGTCCAGTACTGAGGTTTATCCTTGGCCAAGGGTGTAGCATCAATACCCCTCAAAGGAATAGGGCTCTGCAAAGGCTGCAAGGAAAAACCACAGCGCCTGGCGAATTCTAAGTCCATTAAGTTCAGGGCAGCGCCTGAATCCACAAATGCCATGACAGAAAAGGACGACAATGAGCAAATCAGGGTCACAGATAAGAGAAATTTAGGCTGTATAGTACTAATGGTAACAGACCTAGCGACTCTCTTAGTACGCTTAGGGCAATCAGAGATAACATGAGCCGAATCACCACAGTAAAAACACAGCCTATTCTGACGTCTGAATTCCTGCCGTTCTATTCTAGTCAAAATCCTATCACATTGCATAGGTTAAGGACTTTGCTCAGAGGATACTGCCATATGGTGCACAGCTTTGCGCTCGCGCAGACGCCGATCAATCTGAATGGCTAGAGACATAGATTCGCTCAAACCGGCAGGCGTAGGAAAGCCCACCATAACATCTTTAAGGGTTTCAGAAAGACCTTTTCTGAAAATAGCAGCCAGAGCCTCTTCATTCCATTTAGTGAGCACAGACCATTTTCTAAATTTCTGGCAGTATAACTCTGCCGCTTCCTGACCTTGACACAAGGCCAACAGGGTTTTTTCTGCATGATCCACAGAATTAGGTTCGTCATACAATAATCTGAGCTCTTGAAAAAATGCATCTACATTCAATAATGCCGGATCCCCTGTTTCAAGAGAAAAAGCCCAGTCTTGAGGGTCACCACGCAGCAAGGATATGATGATTTTTACTTGCTGAATGGGATCACCAGAAGGACGGGGTTTCAAAGCAAAAAACAATTTGCAGTTATTTTTAAAGTTCAAAAACGTGGATCTGTCCCCAAAAAACAAATCAGGAGTAGGAATTCTAGGCTCTAAAGCCGGAGTCTGGACAACATAGTCCTGGATACTCTTGCAGCAAGTTGATCCACACGAGAAAACAAACCCTGAACATCCATGCCAAAGCATATATCCTGAACCACCCAGATATCAATAGGAAAAAAAAAGACAAACCAGAGCACAGAAAAAAAATGGTTCAGAACTTTCTTTTCATTCTTTTGAGATGCATTTAATTCATTTTTGCCCACTTGTACTGTTATGATACGGTGGTCTAGGAGCAACATGGAACAAGCTCTGAAGGAAGTGGTAACTGTACTGACTGCAGTCCCTAAGCTCAACACAACACTAGAAGTAGCCGTGGAATGCTCCTAACTCTCCCTAGGCATCTCGCCAAAGCCTAAGAGCTAACTACCCCTAAAGAAAGAAGCAGGAAAGCTATCTTGCCTCAGAGAAAATCCCCAAAGGATAGATTAGCCCCCACAAATAATGACTGTGAGTGGAGAGGGAAAAGACATACACAGAATGAAACCAGGATGAGCACCGGAGGCCAGTCTAGCTAAATAGGACAGGATTGAATACTGTGCGGTCAGTATAAAACACTACAAAAATCCACGCAGAGTTTACAAAAAAATCTCCACACCTGACTAAAGGTGTGGAGGGCAAATCTGCCTCCCAGAGCTTCCAGCAAGACAGAATAAATTCACAATGATAAGCTGGACAAACATAGAAAGCACAGAATGGATAAATCCACAATCTATGGACAGAAAAGAGCAAGCAAAAACTTAGCTTTGCTGAACTGGTCAGGATAACAAGGAACTCCAAAGAGATGTGAATCCAACCAGGAACCATTTACAAGTGGCACTGGCTGAAGGAAAAAGGGGAGCAGCCATACCACTTGAAACCACAAGAGGGAGGCCAAGAGCAGAACTCACAAAAGTGCCACTTACAACCACCGGAGGGAGCCCAAGAGCGGAATTCACAACAGGCTCTTCCCTTCAGCCAGTGCCACTTGTCAATGGTTCCTGGTTGGATTCACATCTCTCTTGGATTTCCCTGATATCCTGACCAGTTCTGCAAAGATAAGTCCTTGCTTTGCTCATTTCTGTCCACATGTTGTGGACTTATTCGTTCTGTGCATTCTATGTTTTGTCCAGCTTGTCAGTATGGATTAATTCAGTTAAGCTGGAAGCTCTGGGAAGCAGATTTACCCTCCACACCTTTAGTCAGGTGTGGAGATTTTTGTAAACTCTGAATGGATTTTTGTAGTTTTTAATACTGACCGCACAGTATTCTATCCTGTCCTATCTATCTAGCTAGACTGGCCTCCTGTGCTACATCCTGGTTTCATTCTGTGTATGTGTTTTCCCTCTCCACTCACAGTCATTACTTGTGGGGGGCTATCTATCCTTTGGGGATTTTCTCTGAGGCAAGATAGTTTTCCTGTTTCTATCTTTAGGGGTAGTTAGTTCTCAGGCTGTGATGAGATGCCTAGGGAGTGACAGGAGCATCCCACGGCTACTTCTAGTGTTGTGTTGAGCTTAGGGACTGCGGTCAGTACAGGTACCACCTCCTTCAGAGCTCGTCCCATGTTGCTCCTAAACCACCAGTTCATAACAGTACAAGTGGCCAAAGATGAATTAAATGCATCTAAAAAGAAGGAAAAAAAAATTCTGAGCCATTTTTTTTTCTGTGCTCTGTTTTGTCTTTTTTTTCCTCTTGATCTCTGGGTGGTTCAGGATTTATGCTCTGGCATGGATGTTCAGGGTTTGTTTTCTCGTGTGGATCAACTTGCTGCAAGAGTACAGAGTATCCAAGATTATGTTGTCCAGACTCCGGCTTTGGAGCCTAAAATTCCTACTCCTGATTTGTTTTTTGGGGACAGATCCAAGTTTTTGAACTTTAAAAATAACTGCAAATTGTTTTTTGCTTTGAAACCCCGTTCTTCTGGTGATCCCATTCAGCAAGTTAAAATCATCATATCCTTGCTGCGTGGTGACCCTCAGGACTGGGCATTCTCCCTGGAATCAGGGGATCCGTCATTGCTGAATGTAGACGCATTTTTTCAAGCGTTCGGATTATTGTATGACGAACCTAATTCTGTGGATCATGCAGAAAAAACCCTGTTGGCCCTGTGTCAAGGTCAGGAAGCGGCAGAATTATACTGCCGGAATTTTAGGAAATGGTCTGTGCTCACTAAATGGAATGAGGATGCTCTGGCTGCTATTTTCAGAAAAGGTCTTTCTGAAGCCCTTAAAGATGTTATGGTGGGCTTCACTACGCCTCAGCGAATCTATGTCTCTAGCCATTCAGATTGATCGGCGTCTGCGCGAGCGCAAAGCTGTGCACCATATGGCAGTGTCCTCTGAGCAGAGTCCTGAGCCTATGCAATGTGATAGGATTTTGACTAGAACAGAACGGCAGGAATTCAGACGTCAGAATAGGTTGTGTTTTTACTGTGGTGATTCTGCTCATGTTATTTCTGATTGCCCTAAGCCTACTAGGAGGGTCGCTAGGTCTATTACCATCAGTACTGTACAGCCTAAATTTCTTTTATCTGTGACCCTGATTTGCTCATTGTCGTCCTTTTCTGTCATGGCATTTGTGGATTCAGGCGCTGCCCTGAACTTAATGGACTTAGAATTCGCCAGGCGCTGTGGTTTTTCCTTGCAGCCTTTGCAGAGCCCTATTCCTTTGAGGGGCATTGATGCTACACCATTGGCCAAGGATAAACCTCAGTACTGGACGCAGATGACCATGTACATGGCTCCAGCACATCAGGAAGATTGCCGTTTTCTGGCGTTGCATAACCTGCATGATGTTGTTGTACTGGGTTTTCCATGGTTACAGGAACATAATCCGGTGCTGGATTGGAAAACTATGTCTGTGACTAGTTGGGATTGTCAAAAGGTACATAGTGACGTTCCTTTGATGTCAATTTCCTCTTCCCCCTCTTCTGAGGTCCCTGAGTTTTTGTCGGATTTCCAGGATGTATTTGATGAGCCCAAGTCCAGTTCCCTTCCTCCACATAGGGACTGTGATTGTGCTATTAACTTGATTCCAGGTTGTAAGTTCCCTAAGGGCCGACGTTTCAATCTGTCTGTGCCAGAGCATGCCGCCATGCGGAGTTATGTTAGGCTACGTTCAGACTAGCGTTGTGCTAGTGTGCGTCGGGTTAGCGTTGGGCGACGCAGCGGCGACGCACGCGTCATGCGCCCCTATGTTTAACATGGGGGATGCATGCGTTTTTGTTTGTTGCGTTTTGCGACAAATGCGTCTTTTTTGCCGCAAGCGTCGGACCAAGAAAACGCAACAAGTTGCATTTTTCTTGCGTCCGATTTTCGGCAAAAAACGACGCACGCGTTGCAAAACGCAGCGTTTTTGCGTGCGTTTTGCCGCGTTTTTGCGTGCGTTGTGCGTTGCGTCGCCGACGCAGCGGCGCACAACGCTAGTCTGAACGTAGCCTTAAGGAATCTTTGGAGAAGGGGCATATTCGGCCGTCTTCGTCACCATTGGGAGCGGGTTTCTTTTTTGTTGCTAAGAAGGATGGCTCCTTGAGACCCTGTATAGATTATCGTCTTTTTAATAAGATCACGGTCAAATTCCAATACCCCTTGCCTTTGCTTTCTGATTTGTTTGCTCAGATTAAGGGGGCTAGTTGGTTTACTAAGATTGACCTTCGAGGGGCATATAATCTTGTTCGTATTAAACAGGGTGACGAATGGAAAACTGCATTTAATACGCCCGAAGGCCATTTTGAATACCTCGTGATGCCCTTAGGGCTCTCTAATGCTCCATCTGTGTTCCAATCTTTCATGCATGATATTTTTCGCAATTATCTTGATAAATTCATGGTTGTATATTTGGATGATATTTTGATTTTTTCCGATGATTGGGAGTCTCATGTGAAGGTCCAGGCTATTCATGACTGGATTCAACCCACATCTGTGAAGAGCCTTCAAAAATTTTTGGGCTTTGCTAATTTCTATCGCCGTTTCATTGCCAACTTTTCCAGTGTGGTTAAGCCCCTTACTGATTTGACGAGGAAAGGCGCTGATGTGACGAATTGGTCCTCTGCGGCTGTTGAGGCCTTTCGGGAGCTTAAACGCCGATTTACTTCTGCCCCTGTGTTGCGTCAGCCGGATGTTTCTCTTCCTTTTCAGGTTGAGGTTGACGCTTCTGAGATTGGGGCAGGGGCCGTTTTGTCTCAGAGGGATTCTGATGGTTCTTTGATGAAACCGTGTGCTTTTTTTTCCAGAAAGTTTTCGCCTGCGGAACGCAATTATGATGTCGGCAATCGGGAGCTGTTGGCTATGAAGTGGGCGTTTGAGGAGTGGCGACATTGGCACGAGGGAGCTAAGCACCGCATTGTGGTCTTGACTGATCATAAGAATCTGATTTACCTCGAGTCGGCCAAGCGGCTGAATCCTAGACAGGCTCGATGGTCCCTGTTTTTCTCCCGTTTTGATTTTGTGGTCTCGTATCTTCCGGGATCTAAGAATGTTAAGGCTGATGCCCTCTCTAGGAGTTTTTTGCCTGATTCTCCTGGAGTCCTTAAGCCGGTTGGCATTCTTAAGGAAGGGGTGATTCTTTCTGCCATCTCCCCTGATTTGCGGCGGGTGCTTCGGGAATTTCAGGCTGATAAGCCTGACCGCTGTCCAGTGGGGAAGCTGTTTGTTCCTGATAGATGGACAAGTAAGGTAATTTCTGAGGTTCATTGTTCAGTGTTGGCTGGTCATCCTGGGATTTTTGGTACCAGAGATTTGGTTGCTAGGTCCTTTTGGTGGCCTTCCTTGTGGCGCGATGTGCGTGCTTTTGTGCAGTCCTGTGGGACTTGCGCCCGGGCCAAGCCTTGCTGTTCCCGCGCTAGTGGGTTGCTTTTGCCTTTGCCGGTCCCTGAGAGGCCCTGGACGCATGTTTCCATGGATTTTATTTCGGATCTTCCGGTTTCCCAGAAGATGTCTGTTATCTGGGTTGTTTGTGACCGGTTCTCTAAAATGGTCCATCTGGTACCTTTGCCTAAGTTGCCTTCCTCCTCAGATTTGGTTCCATTGTTTTTTCAGCATGTGGTTCCTTTGCATGGCATTCCGGAGAATATTGTGTCTGACAGAGGTTCTCAGTTTGTCTCTAGGTTTTGGCGGGCCTTTTGTGCTAGGATGGGCATTGATTTGTCTTTTTCTTCGGCATTTCATCCTCAGACTAATGGCCAAACTGAGCGAACTAATCAGACCTTGGAAACCTATTTGAGATGCTTTGTGTCTGCTGATCAGGATGATTGGGTGGCTTTCTTGCCGTTGGCCGAGTTTGCCCTTAATAATCGGGCTAGTTCGGCTACTTTGGTTTCACCTTCCTTTTGTAATTTTGGTTTTCATCCTCGTTTTTCTTCGGGGCAGGTTGAGCCTTCTGATTGTCCTGGTGTGGATTCTGTGGTGGACAGGCTGCAGCAGATTTGGACTCATGTGGTGGACAATTTAACGTTGTCTCAGGAAAAGGCTCAGCGTTTTGCTAACCGCCGTTGGTGTGTTGGTCCCCGGCATCGTGTGGGGGATTTGGTTTGGTTGTCTTCTCATCACGTTCCGATGAAGGTTTCTTCCCCTAAGTTTAAGCCTCGGTTTATTGGTCCTTATAAGATTTCTGAAATTATCAATAGGGTGTCTTTTCGTTTGGCTCTTCCAGCCTTTTTTGCCATTCATAATGTTTTCCATAGATCTTTGTTGCGGAGATATGTGGTGCCCGTTGTTCCCTCGGTGGACCCTCCTGCCCCAGTGTTGGTTGAGGGAGAGTTGGAATATGAGGTTGAGAAAATTTTGGATTCTCGTTTTTCGAGGCGGAGGCTTCAGTATCTTGTCAAGTGGAAGGGTTATGGCCAGGAGGATAATTCTTGGGTTGTTGCCTCCGATGTCCATGCCGCCGATTTGGTTCGTGCTTTTCACTTGGCTCATCCTGATCGGCCTGGGGGCTCTGGTGAGGGTTCGGTGACCCCTCCTCAAGGGGGGTGGTACTGTTGTGAATTCTGCTCTTGGGCTCCCTCCGGTGGTTTTAAGTGGAATGGCTGCTCCTTGGATTTAGCAGTCTGCAGCTGCTTCCACTGATTGTCTTTCTGCTCGGCTATTTATGCCTAGCTCTTACCTTCAGCCAGTGCCACTTGTCAATGGTTTCTGGTTGGATTCACATCTCTCTTGGATTTCCCTGATATCCTGACCAGTTCTGCAAAGATAAGTCCTTGCTTTGCTCATTTCTGTCCACATGTTGTGGACTTATTCGTTCTGTGCATTCTATGTTTTGTCCAGCTTGTCCGTACGGATTAATTCAGTTAAGCTGGAAGCTCTGGGAAGCAGATTTACACTCCACACCTATAGTCAGGTGTGGAGATTTTTGTAAACTCTGTGTGGATTTTTGTAGTTTTTAATACTGACCGCACAGTATTCTATCCTGTCCTATCTATCTAGCTAGACTGGCCTCCTGTGCTACATCCTGGTTTCATTCTGTGTATGTCTTTTCCCTCTCCACTCACAGTCATTACTTGTGGGGGGCTATCTATCCTTTGGGGATTTTCTCTGAGGCAAGAGTTTTCCTGTTTCTATCTTTAGGGGTAGTTAGTTCTCAGGCTGTGACGAGGTGCCTAGGGAGTGACAGGAGCATCCCACGGCTACTTCTAGTGTTGTGTTGAGCTTAGGGACTGCGGTCAGTACAGGTACCACCTCCTTCAGAGCTCGTCCCATGTTGCTCCTAAACCACCAGTTCATAACAGGCCCTGTGTCAGGGTCATGAAGCGGCAGAATCGTATTGCCAGAAATTTAGAAAATGGTCTGTACTGACTAAATGGAATGAGGATGCCTTGGCGGCAATTTTCAGAAAGGGTCTTTCTGAATCCGTTAAAGATGTTATGGTGGGGTTCCCCACGCCTGCTGGTCTGAGTGATTCTATGTCTCTGTCCTTTCAGATTGATCGGCGCTTGCGCGAGTGCAGAGTTGTGCACACTGTGGCGTTATCCTCCGAGCGGAGCCCGGAGCCTATGCAGTGCGATAGGATTTTGTCTAGAGCTGAACGTCTAAGATTCAGGCGCCAGAATAGGTTGTGTTTTTACTGCGGCGATTCTGCTCATATTATTTCTGATTGCCCTAAGCGTACAAAGAGAATCGCTAGTTCTGTTACTATCAGTACTGCGCAACCTAAATTTCTGTTATCTGTGACCTTGATCTGCTCATTGTCGTCATTTTCTGTCATGGCATTTGTGGATTCAGGCGCCGCTCTGAACTTAATGGACTTAAAATTTGCCAGACGTTGTGGTTTCCCCTTGCAGCCTTTGCAGAATCCTATTCCTTTAAGGGGCATTGATGCTACACCGTTAGCTAAAAATAAACCTCAGTTTTGGACACAGCTGACCATGCGCATGGCGCCAGCCCATCAGGAAGATTGTCGTTTTCTGGTGTTGCATAATTTGCATGATGATATTGTGCTGGGTTTCCCATGGTTACAGGAACATAATCCGGTGTTAGATTGGAGATCTATGTCTGTGACTAGTTGGGGTTGTCAGGGGGTTCATGGTCAAGTTCCTTTGATGTCAATTTCCTCTTCCCCCTCTTCTGAAATTCCTGAGTTTTTGTCAGATTTCCAGGATGTATTCGATGAGCCCAAATCCAGTTCCCTTCCACCGCATAGGGACTGTGATTGTGCTATTGACTTGATTCCTGTAACAACTCTGCTGGCATCACAGCATGGCCTCACATCTCTCACACAATCTTACCCACTGCTCCAGGCCATGATGTGGTTTCTCTTTAATGCCAGCTCCATGTTCTGTGTCTCTGCTCTCTGCATGCCTCATGGCTATGTGTATAGGGGGCCGGCGCCTGAACTCTCTGGTTCTTATAGGAATCAGGTGCATCTGTCTAATCAGTTTCTGACCAATTACCAAGAGGCCTCCTGTATATAGTGCAGCTCCACCCTGTGGTCTGGGCCTGTGCAATGTGTTAGCTCAGTTAGTGTTTAGCTGCTGAGTTTGCCTGGCCTTGCTCTGAGTTACTCCCTCTCTGGAGGCTTTTCTCTGTGCTATTGCCTTGATCTTGTAGTCCGCCCTCCAGGAGGCAGAATATCCTGGTCCCTGTGTCTTTGTCCCTGTGTCTTGTTCTATTGCCTTGTCTGTACTTTGTCTTTTCTCGGTCTCCTTGTCTGTGGCTTCCTTCCCTGCTTTCTTTCCTTGTGTTTTCTGTCTGCTTACACTCCGCACTCTTGCGGCTCTGCACTCAGACCTTGCTTCGCACTCTCTGGCTTTGCTCTGTGGCTCCGCTCTTTGCGGTTCTATCTGGCTCCGCTCTTTGCGGTACTATCTGGCTCCGCCTCCTGTGTTTCTGCACTTGGCTCCGTCTCTGCTCTTGGCTCCGCCTCCAGCGTCTCCGCTCTTGGCTCCGCCTCCAGCGTCTCCGCTCTTGGCTCCGCCTCCAGCGTCTCCGCTCTTGGCCTTCTCCTTCTCTTAGTTCCACCTTCTACTGGTTATTTGGTCCTCCTGTGTGAACAGGTCCCTACCTGTTTCTTCATACCTCATTCCTTTCTGCTTGTTTCCTTTCCTGCACCACCTGTGTGAACAGGTCCCTACCTGTTCCTTCATTCTCCTTTCCTTCTGGCTTGTTTCCGTACCTGCATCTTCTGTGTGTACAGGTCCCTACCTGTTCCTTCATCACACTCACAATAGGACTGCACTCGGGTGTCATCTGAGTGCAGCCTGATTCATACACATCAACCAGTCCTGTGTATCCTGTGTTCCTGCCAGTCCTGCCCTGCCTTCCAGTCCTGTGTTCTCTGCAGTGCCTCCCAATCCTGTGTTCCTGCCAGTCCTGCCCTGCCTTCCAGTCCTGTGTTCATGCTGTCCTAGCCAGTCCTGTTTCCTGCTGTGTCTCTGCCAGCCCTGAGTTCTCTGCCGTGTCTCTGCCAGCCCTGTCTCAGCCGTGCCAGCCTACTCGTCTGTGTTCCAGCCGTGCTCTTCTGCCAGTCCTGCCTATTGCCCGCACCAATCCTGGTGTTCCTGTCTCCCAAGTGGGATCAGCAGCCACAGCCAGACACCACCCTGGAGTAGCACCTGGCAGCTGCCTGCTGCACAAGCCTGTCCTCACTATCAGAGGCTCCAGTGAAAACCCAGGCAGCTGTCATAGTCACGCCCCTTCCAGGGTAGTCTGGTTTGTGGCTCAGTGGGGCCACAAACCCCCGAGCTCACGCCCACCAGTCAGGGCGTGAGCGTGACAATTCCAGGTTGTAAGTTCCCTAAGGGCCGACTTTTCAACCTGTCTGTGCCAGAACATGCCGCCATGCGGAGCTATATTAAGGAGTCTTTGGAGAAGGGGCATATTCGGCCATCTTCTTCACCTTTGGGAGCAGGTTTTTTTTTTGTTGCCAAGAAGGATGGCTCCTTGAGACCCTGTATTGATTATCGCCTCTTGAATAAGATCACGGTCAAATTTCAATACCCTTTGCCTTTGCTTACTGATTTGTTTGCTAGGATTAAGGGGGCTAGCTGGTTTACCAAGATAGACCTTCGAGGGGCATATAATCTTATTCGTATTAAGCAGGGTGACGAATGGAAAACTGCATTTAATACACCTGAAAGCCATTTTGAATACCTCGTGATGCCATTCGGACTCTCTAATGCCCCATCTGTGTTTCAGTCCTTCATGCATGATATCTTTCGGAGTTATCTTGATAAATTCATGGTTGTATATTTGGATGATATTTTGATTTTTTCCGATGATTGGGAGTCTCATGTGAAACAGGTCAGGATGGTATTTCAGATCCTCCGTGGTAATGCTTTATTTGTGAAGGGGTCGAAGTGCCTCTTTGGAGTGCAGAAGGTTTCTTTTTTGGGCTTCATTTTTTCTCCCTCATCTATAGAAATGGATCCGGTTAAGGTTCAGGCCATTCATTATTGGATTCAGCCCACATCTGTGAAGAGCCTTCAGAAATTCTTGGGCTTTGCTAATTTTTATCGTCGTTTCATTGTCAACTTCTCCAGTGTGGTTAAACCTCTGACCGATTTGACAAAGAAAGGCGCTGATGTGACGAATTGGTCCTCCGCGGCTGTTTCTGCCTTTCAGGAGCTTAAACGCCGATTTACTTCTGCCCCTGTGTTGCATCAGCCAGATGTTTCTCTTCCATTTCAGGTTGAGGTTGACGCGTCTGAGATTGGGGCAGGGGCCGTTTTGTCTCAGAGGAATTCTGATGGGTCCTTGATGAAACCGTGTGCCTTCTTTTCTTGGAAGTTTTCGCCTGCGGAACGCAATTATGATGTCGGCAATCGGGAGTTGTTGGCTATGAAGTGGGCATTTGAGGAGTGGCGACATTGGCTTGAGGGGGCCAAGCATCGTATTGTGGTCCTGACCGATCATAAGAATCTGATTTACCTCGAGTCTGCCAAACGGCTGAATCCTAGACAGGCTCGATGGTCGCTGTTTTTCTCCCGTTTTGATTTTGTGGTCTCGTACATTCCTGGTACTAAGAATGTTAAGGCGGATGCCCTCTCTAGGAGTTTTTTTCCTGATTCCCCTGGGGTTCTTGAGCCGGTCGGCATTCTGAAGGAAGGGGTGGTCCTTTCTGCCATTTCCCCTGATTTACGACGGATTCTTCAGGTATTTCAGGCTAATAAACCTGACCGCTGTCCAGTGGGGAAACTGTTTGTTCCTGATAGATGGACTAGTAAAGTGATTTCTGAGGTTCATTGTTCTGTGTTGGCTGGCCATCCTGAGATTTTTGGTACCAGAGATTTGGTTGGTAGGTCCTTTTGGTGGCCTTCTTTGTCGCGGGATGTGCGTTCTTTTGTGCAGTCCTGTGGGATTTGTGCGCGGGCTAAGCCTGCTAGCGGGTTGCTTTTGCCATTACCGGTCCCCGAGAGGCCCTGGACACATATTTCTATGGATTTTATTTCCGATCTTCCTGTTTCCCAAAGGATGTCGGTTATCTGGGTTGTCTGTGACCAAAAGATGGTTCATTTGGTGCCTTTGCCTATATTGCCTTCTTCTTCTGATTTGGTTCCATTGTTTTTTCAGCATGTGGTACGTTTGCATGGTATTCCGGAGAATATTGTGTCCGACAGAGGTTCCCAGTTTGTTTCTAGGTTTTGGCGGGCCTTTTGTGCCAAGCTGGGCATTGATTTGTCTTTTTCTTCTGCATTTCATCCTCAGACAAATGGCCAGACTGAGCGAACTAATCAGACCTTGGAGACCTATTTGAGATGCTTTGTGTCTGCTGATCAGGATGATTGGGTGGCTTTTTTGCCATTGGCCGAGTTTGCCCTTAATAATCGGGCTAGTTCGGCTACATTGGTTTCGCCTTTTTTTTGTAATTTTTTTTTCATCCTCGTTTTTCTTCTGGGCAGGTTGAGCCTTCTGACCTTCCTGGTGTGGATTCTGTGGTCGACAGGTTGCAGCAGATTTGGGCTCATGTGGTGGACAATTTGGTGCTGTCTCAGGAGGAGGCGTGTTGGTTCCCGGCTTCGGGTTGGGGATCTGGTTTGGTTATCTTCCCGTCATGTTCCTATGAAGGTTTCTTCCCCTAAGTTTAAGCCTCGATTTATTGGTCCTTATAGGATTTCTGACATTATTAATCCGGTATCCTTTCGCCTGGCGCTTCCGGCCATTTTTGCTATTCATAATGTCTTCCATAGATCTTTGTTGCGCAAATATGTGGAGCCCGTTGTTCCCTCTGTTGATTCTTCGGCCCCTGTGTTGGTCGATGGGGAGTTGGAATATGTTGTTGAGAAGATTTTGGATTCTCGTTTTTTGAGGCGGAAGCTTCAGTACCTTGTCAAATGGAAGGGTTATGGCCAGGAGGATAATTCTTGGGTTTCTGCCTCTGATTTCCATGCCGCTGATTTGGTTCGTACCTTTCATCGGGCTTATCCTGATCGGCCTGGGGGCTCTGGTGAGGGTTCGGTGACCCCTCCTGAAGGGGGGGTACTGTTGTGAATTCAGCTTTTGGGCTCCCTCCGGTGGTTGTAGAGGGTAATGCAGTTGTGCCTGGACTGCAGGATTGGACAGGTGTATCTACTAATTGCAAAACTGACTGGGGTATATAGCTTTGCAGGACTCTTTAGTCCCTGCCAGTTGTCCATTGTTTTTGGAGGATTCACATCCCTTCTGGTCTCTCCTGTTCGCTGTGCTTTTCTTCAAAGATAAGTCCTGGCTTTGTTTTTGCTGTCCACCTGCTGTGGATCTTATAGTTCTGTGCATTTCCATGTTTTGTCTTGTCCAGCTTTGTCTGTGAAGTTTTTTTTGCAGCCTTGCTGTGTCTCTGGAGATGCAGATATACCCTCCATGTCTTTAGTCAGATGTGGTGTTTTGTATTTTCTGTGGTGGATATTTTCTAGTGTGTTAATACTGACCGCATAGTACTCTGTTCTATTCTTTCTATTTAGCTAGTATGGCCTCCTATGCTAAATCCTGATTTCATGTCTGCGTGTTTTTTCCCTCTCCTCTCACAGTCAATATTTGTGGGGGCTGTCTGTCCTTTGGGGATTTTCTCTGAGGCAAGATAGGTTTCCTGTTTCTGTCTTTAGGGGTAGTTAGTTTCTTAGGCTGTGTCGAGGGGTCTAGGGAGAGTTAGTTACCCCCTACGGCTACTTCTAGTTGCGCTGCTAGGTTCAGGATTTGCGGTCAGTACAGGTGCTGTTATGTAGGCAATCCAGTGACACAGTGTGCCAGCAATCAGAGCACATACAGTGATCTGACAATAACCAAAAACAATAGAACGAGCTCTGAGACGTGGAATCTCTGTAGACCGCAATACCTGAACCTATCCTAAGCACAACTAAAGGCAGCTGTGGATTGCGCCTGACACTACCTATGCAACTCGGCACAGCCTGAGGAGCTGACTAGCCTGAAGACAGAAAAACAAGCCTGACTTGCCTCAGAGAAATACCCCAAAGGAAAAGGCAGCCCCCCACATATAATGACTGTTAGCAAGAAGAAAAGACAAACGTAGGGATGAAATAGATTCAGCAAAGTGAGGCCCGATATTCTAGATAGAGCGAGGATAGCAAAGAGAACTTTGCAGTCTACAAAAAACCCTAAAGCAAAAAACCACGCAAAGGGGGCAAAAAGACCCACCGTGCCGAACTAACGGCACGGCGGTACACCCTTTGCGTCTCAGAGCTTCCAGCAAAACGAATTGACAAGCTGGACAGAAAAAGTAGCAACAAAAGCAAAAAAGCACTTATCTAAGCAGAGCAGCAGGCCACAGGAAAGATCCAGAAGCTCAGATCCAACACTGGAACATTGACAAGGAGCAAGGAAGACAGAATCAGGCGGAGTTAAATAACAAAGCAGCCAACGAGCTCACCAGAACACCTGAGGGAGGAAGCTCAGAAGCTGCAGTACCACTTGACACCACAGGAGTGAATTCAGCCACAGAATTCACAACAGTACCCCCCCCTTGAGGAGGGGTCACCGAACCCTCACCAGAGCCCCCAGGCCGACCAGGATGAGCCACATGAAAGGCACGAACAAGATCTGGAGCATGGACATCAGAGGCAAAAACCCAGGAATTATCTTCCTGAGCATAACCCTTCCATTTAACCAGATACTGGAGTTTCCGTCTAGAAACACGAGAATCCAAAATTTTCTCCACAATATACTCCAATTCCCCCTCCACCAAAACCGGGGCAGGAGGCTCAACAGATGGAACCATAGGTGCCACGTATCTCCGCAACAACGCCCTATGGAATACATTATGTATGGAAAAGGAGTCTGGGAGGGTCAGACGAAAAGACACAGGATTGAGAATCTCAGAAATCCTATACGGACCAATAAAACGAGGTTTAAATTTAGGAGAGGAAACCTTCATAGGAATATGACGAGAAGATAACCAAACCAGATCCCCAACACGAAGTCGGGGACCCACACAGCGTCTGCGATTAGCGAAAAGTTGAGCCTTCTCCTGGGACAAGGTCAAATTGTCCACTACCTGAGTCCAGATCTGCTGCAACCTGTCCACCACAGAATCCACACCAGGACAGTCCGAAGACTCAACCTGTCCTGAAGAGAAACGAGGATGGAACCCAGAATTGCAGAAAAATGGAGAGACCAAGGTAGCCGAGCTGGCCCGATTATTAAGGGAGAACTCAGCCAACGGCAAAAAGGACACCCAATCACCCTGGTCTGCAGAAACAAAACATCTCAGATATGTTTCCAAGGTCTGATTGGTTCGTTCGGTCTGGCCATTAGTCTGAGGATGGAAAGCCGAGGAAAAAGATAGGTCAATGCCCATCCTACCACAAAAGGCTCGCCAAAACCTTGAAACAAACTGGGAACCTCTGTCAGAAACAATATTCTCAGGAATGCCATGCAAACGAACCACATGCTGGAAGAACAAAGGCACCAAATCAGAGGAGGAAGGCAATTTAACCAAGGGCACCAGATGGACCATTTTAGAAAAGCGATCACAGACCACCCAAATGACTGACATCTTTTGAGAAACGGGAAGGTCAGAAATGAAATCCATCGAAATATGTGTCCAAGGCCTCTTTGGGACCGGCAAGGGCAAAAGTAACCCACTGGCACGTGAACAGCAGGGCTTAGCCCTAGCACAAATCCCACAGGACTGCACAAAAGTACGTACATCCCGTGACAGAGATGGCCACCAGAAGGATCTAGCCACTAACTCTCTGGTACCAAAGATTCCAGGATGACCAGCCAACACCGAACAATGAAGTTCAGAGATAACTTTACTAGTCCACCTATCAGGGACGAACAGTTTCTCCGCCGGACAACGATCAGGTTTATTCGCCTGAAATTTTTGCAACACTCGCCGCAAATCAGGGGAGATGGCAGACACAATGACTCCTTCCTTGAGGATACTCGCCGGCTCAGATGAACCCGGAGAGTCGGGCACAAAACTCCTAGACAGAGCATCCGCCTTCATATTTTTAGAGCCCGGAAGGTACGAAATCACAAAATCGAAGCGGGCAAAAAATAACGACCAACGGGCCTGTCTATTATTCAAGCGCTTGGCAGACTCGAGATAAGTAAGGTTCTTATGATCAGTCAATACCACCACGCGATGCTTAGCTCCTTCAAGCCAATGACGCCATTCCTCGAATGCCCACTTCATGGCCAGCAACTCTCGGTTGCCCACATCATAATTACGCTCAGCAGCCGAAAACTTCCTGGAAAAGAAAGCACATGGTTTCAACACTGAGCAACCAGAACCTCTCTGTGACAAAACCGCCCCTGCTCCAATCTCAGAAGCATCAACCTCGACCTGGAACGGAAGAGAAACATCTGGTTGACACAACACAGGGGCAGAACAAAAACGATGCTTCAACTCCTGAAAAGCTTCCACAGCAGCAGAAGACCAATTAACCAAATCAGCACCCTTCTTGGTCAAATCAGTCAATGGTTTGGCAATGCTAGAAAAATTACAGATGAAGCGACGATAAAAATTAGCAAAGCCCAGGAATTTTTGCAGACTTTTCAGAGATGTCGGCTGAGTCCAATCCTGGATGGCTTGGACCTTTAGGGAATTTACTACCAGGAATCAAATTGATAGCACAATCACAATCCCTATGCGGAGGTAGGGCATCGGACTTGGGCTCTTCAAATACATCCTGATAATCAGACAAGAACTCTGGGACCTCAGAAGGAGTGGATGACGAAACAGACAAAAATGGAACATCACCATGTACCCCCTGACAACCCCAGCTGGATACCGACATAGAGTTCCAATCCAATACTGGATTATGGGTTTGCAGCCATGGCAACCCCAACACGACCACATCATGCAGATTATGTAGCACCAGAAAGCGAATAACTTCCTGATGTGCAGGAGCCATGCACATGGTCAGCTGGGTCCAGTACTGGGGTTTATTCTTGGCCAAAGGTGTAGCATCAATTCCTCTCAACGGAATAGGACACCGCAAAGGCTCCAAGAAAAACCCACAACGTTTAGCATAATCCAAATCCATCAGATTCAGGGCAGCGCCTGAATCCACAAACGCCATGACAGAATACGATGACAAAGAGCATATCAAGGTAATGGACAGAAGGAATTTGGATTGTACAGTACCAATGACGGCAGACCTATCGAACCGCTTAGTGCGCTTAGGACAATCAGAAATAGCATGAGTGGAATCACCACAGTAGAAACACAGACCATTCAGACGTCTGTGTTCTTGCCGTTCAACTCTGGTCATAGTCCTATCGCACTGCATAGGCTCAGGTTTAATCTTAGACAATACCGCCAAATGGTGCACAGATTTACGCTCGCGCAAGCGTCGACCGATCTGAATGGCCAAAGACATAGACTCATTCAAACCAGCATGCATAGGAAAATCCACCATGACATCCTTAAGAGCCTCAGAGAGACCCTTTCTGAACAAAGCTGCCAGCGCAGATTCATTCCTCAGAGTGAGTACTGACCACTTCCTAAATTTCTGACAATATACTTCTATATCATCCTGACCCTGGCACAAAGCCAGCAAATTTTTCTCAGCCTGATCCACTGAATTAGGCTCATCGTAAAGCAATCCGAGCGCCAGGAAAAACGCATTGACATTACTCAATGCAGGGTCTCCTGGCGCAAGAGAAAATGCCCAGTCCTGAGGGTCGCCGCGCAAAAAAGAAATAATAATCAAAACCTGTTGAATAGGATTACCAGAAGAATGAGGTTTCAAGGCCAGAAATAGCTTACAATTATTTTTGAAATTAAGAAACTTAGTTCTATCACCAAAAAACAAATCAGGAATAGGAATTCTTGGTTCTAACATAGATTTCTGATCAATAGTATCTTGAATCCTTTGTACATTTGTAACGAGATTATCCATTGAAGAGCACAGACACTGAATATCCATGTCCACACCTGTGTCCTGAAAAACCCAAATGTCTAGGGGGGAAAAAAAGACTGAACACAGAGCTGAGAAAAAAAAAATGATGTCAGAACTTCTTTTTTCCCTCTATTGAGAATCATTAGGTTGGCTCCTTGTACTGTTATGTAGGCAATCCAGTGACACAGTGTGCCAGCAATCAGAGCACATACAGTGATCTGACAATAACCAAAAACAATAGAACGAGCTCTGAGACGTGGAATCTCTGTAGACCGCAATACCTGAACCTATCCTAAGCACAACTAAAGGCAGCTGTGGATTGCGCCTGACACTACCTATGCAACTCGGCACAGCCTGAGGAGCTGACTAGCCTGAAGACAGAAAAACAAGCCTGACTTGCCTCAGAGAAATACCCCAAAGGAAAAGGCAGCCCCCCACATATAATGACTGTTAGCAAGAAGAAAAGACAAACGTAGGGATGAAATAGATTCAGCAAAGTGAGGCCCGATATTCTAGATAGAGCGAGGATAGCAAAGAGAACTTTGCAGTCTACAAAAAACCCTAAAGCAAAAAACCACGCAAAGGGGGCAAAAAGACCCACCGTGCCGAACTAACGGCACGGCGGTACACCCTTTGCGTCTCAGAGCTTCCAGCAAAACGAATTGACAAGCTGGACAGAAAAAGTAGCAACAAAAGCAAAAAAGCACTTATCTAAGCGGAGCAGCAGGCCACAGGAAAGATCCAGAAGTTCAGATCCAACACTGGAACATTGACAAGGAGCAAGGAAGACAGAATCAGGCGGAGTTAAATAACAAAGCAGCCAACAAGCTCACCAGAACACCTGAGGGAGGAAGCTCAGAAGCTGCAGTACCACTTGACACCACAGGAGTGAATTCAGCCACAGAATTCACAACAAGGTGCCACCTTCTCCAGAGTACGTCTCATGCTGCTCCAAGGCCACCAGATCACAACAGCCCCCCATCCCACCCATAATCCCGCCCCCCACCCCACCCATAATCCCGCCACCCCCACCCCATCATCACCCATAATGCCGCCCCCCACCCCATCAGCACCCATAATCCGACCCCCCACCCCATCACCACCCATATCGCTCCCCCACCCATAATCCCATCCCCCCACCTCATCACCACCCATAATCCTGCCCCCCCACCTGAGCAGATTGATAAGGACAGAGAGAGATATCACAAGGTTTATATTAGATAGCAATGAGCGTGCCGAGCGTTAGCTGGCTGGAAACAGCTAGTACAGGGGTGTCAAACTGCATTCCTCGAGGGCAGCAAACCATGCGTGTTTTCAAGATTTCCTTAGCGTTGCACAAGGTGCTGCAATCATTATGTGTGTAGGTGATTAAATTATCACCTGTGCAGTACAAGGAAATCCTGAAAACATGACCTGGTTGCAGCCCTCGAGGAATGCAGTTTGACACCCCTGAGCTAGTATACACATAGGTACAGTATATGCAGCGCCCCGCCAGGGCAAGGGGTTACTCGGATCTGGGCCCTCTTCTTCTGTACTCAGTGGGGATGTCACGGTGGCTGACCCGGTCCGTGGCCCTAGGGGGACGTCCGCTGAGAGTTGTGGGGGAAAGGACTTTAAAGGGATAGCTTTAAAGGGATAGCTCAGCACCACCCTATATCTCCTCTCTGGTCTCGGTCTACCACCCTACCCGTGCCCTCCGCTCCGCTAATGACCTCAGGTTAGCATCCTCAATAATCAGAACCTCCCACTCCCGTCTCCAAGACTTTACACGTGCTGCGCCGATTCTTTGGAATGCACTACCTAGGTTAATGCGATTAATCCCCAATCTCCACAGTTTAAAGCGTGCCCTAAAAACTCATTTGTTCAGACTGGCCTACCGCCTCAATGCATTAATGTAAGGATCCCTATTTAAAAAAAAAAAAAAAATTCTCATTCACTTTATGCAGTTAATAGCCCTCTGTGTCTGTACTGTTACATACTTAGGCAGTTAACTGGTTCATGCAGCTTTACATGAACACCCGAGCCTTACACTATGGCCGGTCCGAATAACTATAGCATTTGTTACCATCCACCTCTCGTGTCTCCCCTTTTCCTCATAGTTTGTAAGCTTGCGAGCAGGGCCCTCATTCCTCCTGGTATCTATTTTGAACTGTATTCCTGTTATGCTGTAATGTCTATTGTCTGTGCAAGTCCCCTCTATAATTTGTAAAGCGCTGCGGAATATGTTGGCGCTATATAAATAAAAATTATTATTATTATTATATGATAGTGTTCGTGACGCCACCTGTGGTATTCGGTCAGGGTGACCGACGCTGCTAAGGGGTCCGCTGGGGTGATGTTATATGGTATACCTTCCCTCAGGTGAAGTGTGTCCTCAGGTCTTCCCAGAGTGTAGATGATGAATGGTGTGAGGCGCAGTGAATAACGAGGACACAAGCTTGCAGTCTCTTTACCTTTACTGAAGGCTTCAGCATCCACAGTCCAGAGTAGGGACCACAGGGTAGGCAGAGTCCGGCCGGTCTGAAGGCAAATCCAGAGTCCCCTTATCCAGGTGGAATTCAATAGCCTTCCTCTAGCGCTTGGGAGTTGTAGTACCTCCCTGCTGAGCAACTCGGTAAGGTCCTCACAACTACTTCAGATGTTAAGTCTCTTCTCTCTGTCCCCCTGATGGATAGGACAAACCCGTATGACTGGTGGCCTGAGGCTTTTTATAGGGACCCTAGAGACGCCCCGGCCCCCACAAGTTGTCACTCTGCCTCATGGGTATATGGTCGGGCAGCCGATGTGGAATCAACTGTCCTGCCAGTCTCTGAAGTAACGGCATAGAGATCCTTACTCCCTCTGTGTTTTGGCTACCGGTAATGCGCTTCAGAAGGAGGCAGCTTGCTTCTAGCTGGTCTCCCACTGATGTTCCTCTCCTGTTGCTATGACTTCGTTGCTCACTCACTGCAACACAATTCCTTTCGTGTCCTTTCTTAGGATGCTGCCACATGGGATGCAGGCGCAGCTCCGTGTGCCTTCGTCTTCCACAGGCCGCAGTCTGGAGCTGGCTGGAACCCATTCCAACCAGCCTCTGCCAAACTTGGTCGGGACTCACTGACTATCTCCTACTCCCTCCAGTCAGCTTCTGTCTGGGTGAAGCCCAGTCAGAAGCTGCCTAACTTCCTAACCAACCCACCAGTTTTACCTAAGTGTGAGGAGAGCCCTAATAGATAGAAGCATGGCTCCCCCTGGCGGACTGGAGTGTGAAGTGTGTTTTGTGGTTGTGATACCTGGACAGAAGATCTCCTTCATTGCCTTCAGACGTAACATCACTCCCCCTGGTGGAAGAATAACATTACTGCAACGACCAGGACTCTGGGACGCTGCACATACACACAGTAGTATAGTACACGTAGTAGTGTCACCATGTGACAGCACAAGGTGCAGCTGTGTGCAGTATATATGTATACATACACACATATAGGTACAGTACATACACAGTAGTAGTACACGTAGTAGTGTCACCATGTGACAGCACAAGGTGTAGCTGTGTGCAGTATATAATATATGTATACATACACACACATATAGGTACAGTATATATACACAGTAGTAGCACACGTAGTAGTGTCACCATGTGACAGCACAAGGTGTAGCTGTGTGCAGTATATAATATATGTATACATACACACACATATAGGTACAGTATACACACAGTAGTAGTACACGTAGTAGTGTCTCCATGTGACAGCACAAGGTGCAGCTGTGTGCAGTATATAATATATGTATACATACACACACATATAGGTACAGTATATACACACAGTAGTAGTACACGTAGTAGTGTCTCCATGTGACAGCACAAGGTGTAGCTGTGTGCAGTATATAATATATGTATACATACACACACATATAGGTACAGTATATACACACAGTAGTAGTACACGTAGTAGTGTCTCCATGTAACAGCACAAGGTGTAGCTGTGTGCAGTATATAATATATGTATACATACACACAGGTACAGTATATACACAGTAGTAGTGTCACCATGTGACAGCACAAGGTGCAGCTGTGTGCAGTATATAATATATGTATACATACACACATATACACACATAGGTACAGTATACATACAGTAGTAGTGCCGCCATGTGACAGCACAAGGTGCAGCTGTGTGTAGTATATATGTATACATACACACACATATAGGTACAGTATATACACAGTAGTAGTACACGTAGTAGTGTCTCCATGTGACAGCACAAGGTGCAGCTGTGTGCAGTATATATGTATACATACACACATATAGGTACAGTATATACACAGTAGTAGTACACGTAGTAGTGTCACCATGTGACAGCACAAGGTGCAGCTGTGTGCAGTATATATGTATACATACACACATATAGGTACAGTATATACATAGTAGTGTCACCATGTGACAGTACAAGGTGCAGCTGTGCGCAGTATATATGTATACATACACACATATAGGTACATTATATACACAGTAGTAGTACACGTAGTCGAGTCTCCATGTGACAGCACAAGGTGTAGCTGTGTGCAGTATATAATATATACATACAGACATATAGGTACAGTATACACACAGTAGTAGTGCCGCCATGTGACAGCACAAGGTGTAGCTGTGTGCAGTATATAATATATACATACACACATATAGGTACAGTATATACACACAGTAGTAGTGTCACCATGTTACAGCACAAGGTGCAGCTGTGTGCAGTATATAATATATGTATACATACACACATACACACATATAGGTACAGTATATATACACAGTAGTAGCACACGTAGTAGTGTCACCATGTGACAGCACAAGGTGTAGCTGTGTGCAGTATATAATATATGTATACATACACACACATATAGGTACAGTATACACACAGTAGTAGTACACGTAGTAGTGTCTCCATGTGACAGCACAAGGTGCAGCTGTGTGCAGTATATAATATATGTATACATACACACACATATAGGTACAGTATATACACACAGTAGTAGTACACGTAGTAGTGTCTCCATGTGACAGCACAAGGTGTAGCTGTGTGCAGTATATAATATATGTATACATACACACACATATAGGTACAGTATATACACACAGTAGTAGTACACGTAGTGGTGTCTCCATGTAACAGCACAAGGTGTAGCTGTGTGCAGTATATAATATATGTATACATACACACACATATAGGTACAGTATATACACACAGTAGTAGTACACGTAGTAGTGTCTCCATGTAACAGCACAAGGTGTAGCTGTGTGCAGTATATAATATATGTATACATACACACAGGTACAGTATATACACAGTAGTAGTGTCACCATGTGACAGCACAAGGTGCAGCTGTGTGCAGTATATAATATATGTATACATACACACATATACACACATAGGTACAGTATACATACAGTAGTAGTGCCGCCATGTGACAGCACAAGGTGCAGCTGTGTGTAGTATATATGTATACATACACACACATATAGGTACAGTATATACACAGTAGTAGTACACGTAGTAGTGTCTCCATGTGACAGCACAAGGTGCAGCTGTGTGCAGTATATATGTATACATACACACATATAGGTACAGTATATACACAGTAGTAGTACACGTAGTAGTGTCACCATGTGACAGCACAAGGTGCAGCTGTGTGCAGTATATATGATTCAAGATTCAAGATTCAAAGAAGCTTTATTGGCAGGACCAAATACACATCAGTTTTGCCAAAGCAAGTGTATAGAGGCAATAGGGATAGGGACTGTGGGGATGTTGGGTAGGAGCTGTAGGGGAGGTGGATGGGGCAGATCTAGGGTGGGGGCTATAATCCATGGCATAGGGGAGGTGGATGGGGCAGGTCCATTGTGGGGGCTATAGTCCATGGCATAGGGGAGGTGGATGGGGCAGATCCAGGGTGGGGGCTATAGTCCATGGCATAGGGGAGGTGGATGGGGCAGGTCCATTGTGGGGGCTATAGTCCATGGCATAGGGGAGGTGGATGGGGCAGGTCCAGGTTGGGGGCTATAGTCCATGGCATCATAGTTCTCTTTCTCGCAGTCTATGACATTCGCTCACATACCGCGCTGCTATCTCCACTGCTCTCTCTTCTTCTCCCAGCAAGATATATGTTTTCTCTTCCTCCTTCATGGTGATGAAGTCTGGGAAGAGATGTGAGAGTCTCCTGAAGTGAGTGTCCCTCACTGCTGAGTATTTGGAGCAGTGTAGCAGGAAGTGGGTTTCGTCCTCTATGGCCTCCTGGTCGCAGTGTTGGCACAGTCTTTCCTCCCTGGGCTTGTAGCTCTGCCTGTGTCGGCCACATTCGATGGCCAGACTGTGGGCACTGAGTCTATATCGGCTCAGGATCTGGCGGTCTCTGGGGTCCGGGAGTTTCTCCAGATAGGGGGCCAGTCTGTAGTCTCTCTGTAGGCTCCGGTACATGGTCAGTTTCTGTGAGCTGTTGATATCATTCTTCCAGTCACTGACATACCTCTCCTGGCCTTCGTCTGCCATCTTCCTAATTCCGGCTTTTGTCAGGTTGTTGTGATTGGTGTTCTGCTCCGGTTGGGTTTGGCTGGGCTGTTCCGGGGGTTCTGGTTTTTCTGTTTCACCTTCATGTATCAGGGCTTTATGGTGATGGGAGCTTGGATTGCTCCTATGCAGGTGAGCCCGGAATGACAGCGCCCTCTTTAGAACTGTTAGGTGTAGAGGGAATCTGCCCAGCTCGGCCCGACAAGCACTGTTGGAGGTGCTCCGATGGACCTGGAGAAGGTGCTTGCAGAATTCCAGGTGGAATATTTCTGTTGGACTGGAATCCCACTTTGACCAGTCTGGGTAGGTGTGAGGACCCCAGACTTCGTTGCCATACAGGAGGATTGGGGCGATGATGGAGTCGAAGATTTTTAGCCAGACCCTCACTGGTGGCTTCAGATGGTAGAGTGTCCTTCGGATGGCATAGAAGGTTTTGCAGGCCTTGTCTTTCAGGGTCTCTATGGCTTGTTTGAAGCTCCCTGACCGGTGAATCTCTAGGCCCAGGTAGGTATATTTGTCCGTTCCTGTGAGGTCGCAGTTGTTGAGGATAAATGATGGGTGTTGGTCTGATCTTCTCTTTCTCCTCTGGAACACCATGGTGTTGGTTTTCTTTAGGTTGACCGGTAGGGCCCAGGTGGAGCTGAATTTCTCTAGGATTTTCAGGTTGTCCTGGAGGCCTTTCTCGGTTGGTGACAGCAGCAGCAGGTCATCTGCATACAGCAGGAATTTCACCTGGGCGTCGTGGAGGGTGAGACCTGGTGCTGAGGAGGATTCCAGGGCGGTAGCCAGCTCGTTGATGTAGATGTTGAAGAGCGTTGGGCTTAGGCTGCAGCCTTGTCTTACTCCGCGGCTCTGCTGGAAAAAAGCCGTTCTTTTGCCGCTCACACTCACGCTGCAGCTGTTCTCGGTGTAGGAGCTTTTGATGACATCGTAGGTCTTTCCTCCTATTCCACTCTCCAGCAGTTTCAGGAATAAGCCCGGGTGCCACACTGAATCAAAGGCCTTTTTAAAGTCCACAAAGCAGGCGTATATCTTCCCATTCTTTGTATTGTAGACGTGTCTCTGAATGAGGCTGTGCAGAGTATAGATGTGGTCAGTGGTGCGGTGGTTCGGCATGAATCCTGCTTGGCTCTTGCTGAGGACGTTGTGCTCGGTGAGGAAGGTGAGGATCCTCTTGTTCAGGATACTGTTGAACAGTTTTCCCAGGTTGCTGCTGACGCATATGCCTCTGTAGTTGGCTGGGTCATACCTGTCCCCACTCTTGTGGATGGGTGTGATCAGGCCTTGGTTCCAGGTACGAGGGAAGTAGCCGGCACTCAGTACAATATTGAAGAGTTTAACCATTGCAGCCTGTATTTCTGGTGGGCTGTACTTCAGCATTTCTGGTAGGATTCCATCCAGGCCACCGGCTTTTCTACATCTTATGGAGGAGAGTCTCTCGGTTACTTCCTGTAGTGTTATAGGTGTATCCACCGGGTTTTGGAAGTTTTTGATTTTTTCCTCCATTGCTTTTAGTTTCGCCATTATGTTTTCCTGTTCTTGGCTTAGTCCTTCCTTTGGAATGTCTTTATAGAGGTCTCTGAAGTATTGGAGCCAGAGGTTGCCATTTTGGATATGGTTGTTGTTTTTCTTGTCTTTGGTGCCCATGTGGTTCCATAGATCCCAGAAGGAGTTGTCTTGGAGGGCGTCTTGGAGTTGATTGAGCTTGGTAGAGATGTAACTCTGCTTCTTCCTCCTGAGGATGGTTTTGTACTGCTTTTGTATGGAGTCATAGGCTTCCCTCAGACCCAGGTGGTTGGGGTCTCTGTGTTTCTTGTTGGAGGCTGTTCTCAGGGTCTTCCGACAGCTTTACATTCTCTGTCAAACCAGCCATTGACCTGTGTTTCTTTTGGTCTCTTGTAGTCGACTTTTTTAAGGTCGGACAGTCTGGCCATTGCGTAGAATATATTGTTGAGGTCCTTTGCTGCTTGGCTCACTCCCTCTGGGTTTGGCATGTACTCAAGGTTGTAGAAGTGGTGGAGCATCCGCTGTATTTCAGGTCTGCTGGAAGCTTCTTTATATCTTAGTGCCGACATTTTGGACCATTTATAGTATGGAGGCCGGGTGAAGAGGCCGCTCTGCTGTGGCTTCTGAGTGGATGGTTTCTCTGTAGATTTCATGTACAGAAGAAGTTGGCTGTGGTCTGACAGGTGCGTTTGTGGGGTGACTATGAAGGCGCTGACATCTGCCAGGTTCAGGTCTGTAATGGCATAATCAACTACACTCCTCCCTACATGGGAGTTTAGTGTATACCTTCCTAAGGAGTCACCCTTGCTTCGTCCATTAAGGATATGAAGTCCTAAACTTTTACATACGTTCAGGAGCTTTCTGCCACTTTTGTTGACTGTACTGTCATAGCTGTTTCTCTCAGTGTGTACAGGGTCTTGGCCGTCATTCTCTGCTCCAAGTATGTAGATGTTTCCATCCGTGGTCAGGAAGTCTCTCTCTCTCCCTGTTCTTGCATTGAGGTCTCCAAAGATGAGAACTTTGCCCAGGGCCTGATAATGGGCGGCTTCTCTTTGTAAGATCTCGAAGCAGTCTGGATTGAAGTAGGGGGACTCTGGCGGTGGTATATAGGTGGCACAGAGGTGGACATCAGACTGACAGGTGAGGATGGAGCTGCTGATTCTGATCCATATGTGGCTGTCTCCTTTCTTCACCGGTTTGATGTACTGGTGGAGCTCCTCTTTATACCAGATCACTACTCCTCCTGAGCCCCGGCCCTGTTTGATGTTTTTATTTTTCTGGGCATGGACCAAGAATTCCTTGTATCCAATAGGCACCAGGGATTCGTTTTCGGCTCTGGTCCATGTTTCCAGGAGGATCTGAATGTCTATATTTTTCATACTTTGTATAAAATCAGGGTCCTTTGTTTTAGATCCAAAGGTTGAGGTGTTGAGACCCTGGATATTCCAGCTGCTGATTGTAAGTGAAGACATTCTTCTGTGTGGTTTGTGTGTATATACCTTGTAATGAGTATGGCTGTGTGGGACAAACTGGATTTCTGACCGTTTTATAGCGGTGCTTGGTTCCATCCAGTCACATTATTATTCTGCGCAGTTCATTGAGTAGGTTTATTATCTCATCCCTATCTCTGCTCTGCATGTATCTGTGTGGGCTTGGTGGTCTCCTCGGTGGAGGTCTCCACCTCCGATGGTCTGACACTGGGTGAAGAGCTTTGTTTCCAGCTTCAGGAGGTAGCCTTGGGGTTTTCTGCTTTATCGTTCTCGGGGGTCTTTCAGTGTGATTATGGCCACTGTTGAATCCAGGCCCGGGGTCTCTGTTTAGCACGATGTCCTTCAGCTCTTTGGCCAGGAGGCTGACCCCTTGTTTGTTGAGGTGTTTATCATCGTGCAGGTGACTGTTGTTTATGGAGAGGTGTTGTGCCAGGGTCACGTTTGGCACAGTCTTGATCTTTTCAGTCAGTTCTGCATTGATGGCTTGGGTGGTTTGCCTGGGTATGTCCTTTCTTGGAAGCAGCGATGACAGAATGATTTTACTGTCCGGGAATTTTAGGTTTGCCATCTTTGCCAGGTTGATCAGTTGTTCTGCGATCTGCTGGTCTGGCCGATTGTTTGTACCCGTGTGTATAATAATGTGCTTTGGGTTGGTAAACCGTGGTCTACTGATGACCTCTGTCACCTGTTCAATACTTGCACAGCGGATTGTACGGACCTGTTTTCCTGGGAATAGCCGCTGTGTATTTAGGTACTTCCCATTTGAGTCCATTATTAGGACAATATCGGGACTTTGCGATGTCTTGGGTGGGCTACGGTGCTGCTGATGGGGGTCTGTGATGCTGGCTTTGCTGGTGGCTGGTTCTCTTCTCTCATCCATCTCTGTGGTTTCAGGATTTGAGTCCATTATTAGGACAGTATCAGGACTTTGCGATGTCTTGGGTGGGCTAAGGTGCTGCTGATGGGGGTCTGTGGTGCTGGCTTTGCTGGTGGCTGGTTCTGTTCTCTCTTCCATCTCTCTGGTTTCAGGATTTGAGTCCATTATTAGGACAGTATCAGGACTTTGTGATGTCTTGGGTGGGCTACGGTGCTGCTGATGGGGTTCAGTGCTGGCCATATTGTCTGCCCTCTGGCTTGTTTTCGTTGCCCCCTGCTGGTTCAGATGACCAGGGCTATGGGCTTTTAATTCTCTAATCTCCTTTCGGAGTTGATCATTGTCCTTTTTCAGCTCCCCCATTTCCTGTAGTGCTGCCTTGTATTTACATTTCATTTCACATATTTCCTCCCTTATTTTCTGAGTGGCCGTGTCATTTGCTGCTTGGTAATTTGCGTTGCTTTGTGAGTTTCTTTCACATTCTAATTTCAGTTGGGCCAAGTCTCTTTCTAGTTGAGATAAGAAGTCTCTGATGTTATCGGGCGAGAGGTGTGAAGTGTCGGGGGTTAGGCGGCTCTGTCTGGGAATCCCTATGTGAGCATTAGAGGTAGCTGCTGGGGCTTGTAGTCCTTTATAGGTTTGTGCCTGCTCTTTGATATCTGAGAAACAATTTTCAAATTGCTGCAGAATCTCCTCCGTCCCCTGCGCCATGACTGTGCCATTTTTGTATAGGAGTATGGTGAGCGCATTGGTGTCATCATCTGCTTGGCTGATAATTTTAATCTGCTGGACACCTTTATCGTTGGATTTAGTTACATGTTTATATCGTTTGCACAGCGCAGTGTGCCAGGCTGAGGGTTGGTCTGTATAGAATAATACATTGGTTTTTCTTCTTTTTTTTGTGAAATCTGCATAAAGAGTCTCTGGATTCTCTCTAACGTAGTCCATCTATGTTTATGTATACATACACACATATAGGTACAGTATATACATAGTAGTGTCACCATGTGACAGTACAAGGTGCAGCTGTGCGCAGTATATATGTATACATACACACATATAGGTACATTATATACACAGTAGTAGTACACGTAGTCGAGTCTCCATGTGACAGCACAAGGTGTAGCTGTGTGCAGTATATAATATATACATACAGACATATAGGTACAGTATACACACAGTAGTAGTGCCGCCATGTGACAGCACAAGGTGTAGCTGTGTGCAGTATATAATATATACATACACACATATAGGTACAGTATATACACACAGTAGTAGTGTCACCATGTTACAGCACAAGGTGCAGCTGTGTGCAGTATATAATATATGTATACATACACACATACACACATATAGGTACAGTATATATACACAGTAGTAGCACACGTAGTAGTGTCACCATGTGACAGCACAAGGTGTAGCTGTGTGCAGTATATAATATATGTATACATACACACACATATAGGTACAGTATATACACACAGTAGTAGTACACGTAGTAGTGTCTCCATGTGACAGCACAAGGTGCAGCTGTGTGCAGTATATAATATATGTATACATACACACACATATAGGTACAGTATATACACACAGTAGTAGTACACGTAGTAGTGTCTCCATGTGACAGCACAAGGTGTAGCTGTGTGCAGTATATAATATATGTATACATACACACATATACACACATAGGTACAGTATATACACAGTAGTAGTGTCACCATGTGACAGCACAAGGTGCAGCTGTGTGCAGTATATAATATATGTATACATACACACATATACACACATAGGTACAGTATACATACAGTAGTAGTGCCGCCATGTGACAGCACAAGGTGCAGCTGTGTGTAGTATATATGTATACATATACACACATATAGGTACAGTATATACACAGTAGTAGTACACGTAGTAGTGTCTCCATGTGACAGCACAAGGTGCAGCTGTGTGCAGTATATATGTATACATACACACATATAGGTACAGTATATACACAGTAGTAGTACACGTAGTAGTGTCACCATGTGACAGTACAAGGTGCAGCTGTGCGCAGTATATATGTATACATACACACATATAGGTACATTATATACACAGTAGTAGTACACGTAGTCGAGTCTCCATGTGACAGCACAAGGTGTAGCTGTGTGCAGTATATAATATATACATATAGGTACAGTATACACACAGTAGTAGTGCCGCCATGTGACAGCACAAGGTGTAGCTGTGTGCAGTATATAATATATACATACACACATATAGGTACATTATATACACACAGTAGTAGTGTCACCATGTTACAGCACAAGGTGCAGCTGTGTGCAGTATTTATGTATACATACACATATACACACATATAGGTACATTATATACACAGTAGTAGTACACGTAGTCGAGTCTCCATGTGACAGCACAAGGTGTAGCTGTGTGCAGTATATAATATATACATACAGACATATAGGTACAGTATACACACAGTAGTAGTGTCACCATGTTACAGCACAAGGTGCAGCTGTGTGCAGTATATAATATATGTATACATACACACACATATAGGTACAGTATATACACACAGTAGTAGTACACGTAGTAGTGTCTCCATGTAACAGCACAAGGTGTAGCTGTGTGCAGTATATAATATATGTATACATACACACATATACACACATAGGTACAGTATATACACAGTAGTAGTGCCGCCATGTGACAGCACAAGGTGCAGCTGTGTGTAGTATATATGTATACATATACACACATATAGGTACAGTATATACACAGTAGTAGTACACGTAGTAGTGTCTCCATGTGACAGCACAAGGTGCAGCTGTGTGCAGTATATATGTATACATACACACATATAGGTACATTATATACACAGTAGTAGTACACGTAGTCGAGTCTCCATGTGACAGCACAAGGTGTAGCTGTGTGCAGTATATAATATATACATATAGGTACAGTATACACACAGTAGTAGTGCCGCCATGTGACAGCACAAGGTGCAGCTGTGTGCAGTATTTATGTATACATACACATATACACACATATAGGTACATTATATACACAGTAGTAGTACACGTAGTCGAGTCTCCATGTGACAGCACAAGGTGTAGCTGTGTGCAGTATATAATATATACATAGACATATAGGTACAGTATACACACAGTAGTAGTGTCACCATGTTACAGCACAAGGTGCAGCTGTGTGCAGTATATAATATATGTATACATACACACACATATAGGTACAGTATATACACACAGTAGTAGTACACGTAGTCGAGTCTCCATGTGACAGCACAAGGTGTAGCTGTGTGCAGTATATAATATATACATACAGACATATAGGTACAGTATACACACAGTAGTAGTGTCACCATGTGACAGCACAAGGTGTAGCTGTGTGCAGTATATAATATATGTATACATACACACACATATAGGTACAGTATATACACACAGTAGTAGTACACGTAGTCGAGTCTCCATGTGACAGCACAAGGTGTAGCTGTGTGCAGTATATAATATATACATACAGACATATAGGTACATTATATACACAGTAGTAGTACACGTAGTCGAGTCTCCATGTGACAGCACAAGGTGTAGCTGTGTGCAGTATATAATATATACATACAGACATATAGGTACAGTATACACACAGTAGTAGTGTCACCATGTTACAGCACAAGGTGCAGCTGTGTGCAGTATATAATATATGTATACATACACACACATATAGGTACAGTATATACACACAGTAGTAGTACACGTAGTAGTGTCTCCATGTAACAGCACAAGGTGTAGCTGTGTGCAGTATATAATATATGTATACATACACACATAGGTACAGTATATACACAGTAGTAGTGCCGCCATGTGACAGCACAAGGTGCAGCTGTGTGTAGTATATATGTATACATATACACACATATAGGTACAGTATATACACAGTAGTAGTACACGTAGTAGTGTCTCCATGTGACAGCACAAGGTGCAGCTGTGTGCAGTATATATGTATACATACACACATATAGGTACATTATATACACAGTAGTAGTACACGTAGTCGAGTCTCCATGTGACAGCACAAGGTGTAGCTGTGTGCAGTATATAATATATACATATAGGTACAGTATACACACAGTAGTAGTGCCGCCATGTGACAGCACAAGGTGCAGCTGTGTGCAGTATTTATGTATACATACACATATACACACATATAGGTACATTATATACACAGTAGTAGTACACGTAGTCGAGTCTCCATGTGACAGCACAAGGTGTAGCTGTGTGCAGTATATAATATATACATACAGACATATAGGTACAGTATACACACAGTAGTAGTGTCACCATGTTACAGCACAAGGTGCAGCTGTGTGCAGTATATAATATATGTATACATACACACACATATAGGTACAGTATATACACACAGTAGTAGTACACGTAGTCGAGTCTCCATGTGACAGCACAAGGTGTAGCTGTGTGCAGTATATAATATATACATACAGACATATAGGTACAGTATACACACAGTAGTAGTGTCACCATGTGACAGCACAAGGTGTAGCTGTGTGCAGTATATAATATATGTATACATACACACACATATAGGTACAGTATATACACACAGTAGTAGTACACGTAGTCGAGTCTCCATGTGACAGCACAAGGTGTAGCTGTGTGCAGTATATAATATATACATACAGACATATAGGTACATTATATACACAGTAGTAGTACACGTAGTCGAGTCTCCATGTGACAGCACAAGGTGTAGCTGTGTGCAGTATATAATATATACATACAGACATATAGGTACAGTATACACACAGTAGTAGTGTCACCATGTTACAGCACAAGGTGCAGCTGTGTGCAGTATATAATATATGTATACATACACACACATATAGGTACAGTATATACACACAGTAGTAGTACACGTAGTAGTGTCTCCATGTAACAGCACAAGGTGTAGCTGTGTGCAGTATATAATATATGTATACATACACACATATACACACATAGGTACAGTATATACACAGTAGTAGTGCCGCCATGTGACAGCACAAGGTGCAGCTGTGTGTAGTATATATGTATACATACACACATATAGGTACAGTATATACACAGTAGTAGTACACGTAGTAGTGTCTCCATGTGACAGCACAAGGTGCAGCTGTGTGCAGTATATATGTATACATACACACATATAGGTACATTATATACACAGTAGTAGTACACGTAGTCGAGTCTCCATGTGACAGCACAAGGTGTAGCTGTGTGCAGTATATAATATATACATATAGGTACAGTATACACACAGTAGTAGTGCCGCCATGTGACAGCACAAGGTGCAGCTGTGTGCAGTATTTATGTATACATACACATATACACACATATAGGTACATTATATACACAGTAGTAGTACACGTAGTCGAGTCTCCATGTGACAGCACAAGGTGTAGCTGTGTGCAGTATATAATATATACATACAGACATATAGGTACAGTATACACACAGTAGTAGTGTCACCATGTTACAGCACAAGGTGCAGCTGTGTGCAGTATATAATATATGTATACATACACACACATATAGGTACAGTATATACACACAGTAGTAGTACACGTAGTCGAGTCTCCATGTGACAGCACAAGGTGTAGCTGTGTGCAGTATATAATATATACATACAGACATATAGGTACAGTATATACACAGTAGTAGTGTCACCATGTGACAGCACAAGGTGCAGCTGTGTGCAGTATATAATATATGTATACATACACACACATATAGGTACAGTATATACACACAGTAGTAGTACACGTAGTAGTGTCTCCATGTGACAGCACAAGGTGCAGCTGTGTGCAGTATATATGTATACATACACACATATAGGTACAGTATATACACACAGTAGTAGTACACGTAGTCGAGTCTCCATGTGACAGTACAAGGTGTAGCTGTGTGCAGTATATAATATATACATACACACATATAGGTACAGTATATACATAGTAGTGTCACCATGTGACAGTACAAGGTGTAGCTGTGTGCAGTATATAATATATACATACACACATATAGGTACAGTATACACACAGTAGTAGTGTCACCATGTGACAGCACAAGGTGCAGCTGTGTGTAGTATATATGTATACATACACACATATAGGTACAGTATATACACAGTAGTAGTACACGTAGTAGTGTCTCCATGTGACAGCACAAGGTGCAGCTGTGTGCAGTATATATGTATACATACACACATATAGGTACAGTATATACATAGTAGTGTCACCATGTGACAGTACAAGGTGCAGCTGTGCGCAGTATATATGTATACATACACACATATAGGTACATTATATACACAGTAGTAGTACACGTAGTCGAGTCTCCATGTGACAGCACAAGGTGTAGCTGTGTGCAGTATATAATATATACATACAGACATATAGGTACAGTATACACACAGTAGTAGTGCCGCCATGTGACAGCACAAGGTGTAGCTGTGTGCAGTATATAATATATACATACACACATATAGGTACAGTATATACACACAGTAGTAGTGTCACCATGTTACAGCACAAGGTGCAGCTGTGTGCAGTATATATGTATACATACACACACATATAGGTACAGTATATACACACAGTAGTAGTGTCACCATGTTACAGCACAAGGTGCAGCTGTGTGCAGTATATATGTACACATACACACATATAGGTACATTATATACACAGTAGTAGTACACGTAGTAGTGTCACCATGTGACAGCACAAGGTGCAGCTGTGTGCAGTATATATGTATACATACACACATATAGGTACAGTATATACATAGTAGTGTCACCATGTGACAGTACAAGGTGCAGCTGTGTGCAGTATATAATATATACATACACACATATAGGTACAGTATACACACAGTAGTAGTGTCACCATGTGACAGCACAAGGTGCAGCCGTGTTTCCCTCCCGCCGGATGAGGAAGTGCTCTCCCTCACAGCCAGGTCGCACACAGGCGGGTCTCCGGGATTCCGGGCCTTTCTGCTGACAGGTGTCAGGACTGAGCTGTCAGTACAGCGGGGCGGGCTGCAGGGCGGGACCAGGCCGGGGTAGACGGGTGGTTCGGGCCTCACAGGCCCTGCGGACACTCTGCTCTGTGCCGCCATCATTATGGGTAATGTGGTAAGCGGCGGGAGCGGTGATGAAGATGAACCCGGGATGGAACAGGTGGACACCGGAACAGCAGCCGGGGACCCAGCAGCGGGAGGATCGGGCAGCCAACAGAGTCCGGCTCAGCTGGGAATTCCCGGGCCGGCATCGCCGCCGCTGCTGCCGCCCTCTCCCGGTGTACTGCTGGAGCAGGCTCGGCTGAGGGAGGCGGCGGCCCGGTTGCGGGAAGTCGGGGCTCCGGAGTCTGTGGTATCCCGGCATCAGAGCGCCCTGCTCCGCTGGCTGGAGGAGAGACTGAACCGAGGGGAAGAGGCGCTGACCCGGGATCAGTTCATAGAAATGCTGGAGAGCAGAGCGAGCGGCCGGGAGGAGTGCGAGGAGGTAACGTGCAGCTGTGCCGCGAACTACCGCTGTGTCACTAGGCCCGAGGGTGCCGCGGTCACAGGAGCAGCGGACGGGGCCCTGTGTGGAGTGGTGACAGGAGGAGCGGACAGGCCCTGTGTGGAGTGGTGACAGGAGGAGCGGACGGGGCCCTGTGTGGAGTGGTGACAGGAGGAGGGGACGGGGCCCTGTGTGGAGTGGTGACAGGAGGAGCGGACGGGGCCCTGTGTGGAGTGGTGACAGGAGGAGCGGACAGGCCCTGTGTGGAGTGGTGACGGGAGGAGCGGACAGGCCCTGTGTGGAGTGGTGACAGGAGGAGGGGACGGGGCCCTGTGTGGAGTGGTGACAGGAGGAGCGGACGGGGCCCTGTGTGGAGTGGTGACAGGCGGAGCGGACAGGCCCTGTGTGGAGTGGTGACAGGAGGAGCGGACGGGGCCCTGTGTGGAGTGGTGACAGGAGGAGCGGACAGGCCCTGTGTGGAGTGGTGACAGGAGGAGGGGACGGGGCCCTGTGTGGAGTGGTGACAGGAGGAGCGGACAGGCCCTGTGTGGAGTGGTGACAGGAGGAGGGGACGGGGCCCTGTGTGGAGTGGTGACAGGAGGAGAGGACGGGGCCCTGTGTGGAGTGGTGACAGGAGGAGAGGACGGGGCCCTGTGTGGAGTGGTGACAGGAGGAGGGGACGGGGCCCTGTGTGGAGTGGTGACAGGAGGAGGGGACGGGGCCCTGTGTGGAGTGGTGACAGGAGGAGGGGACGGGGCCCTGTGTGGAGTGGTGACAGGAGGAGGGGACGGGGCCCTGTGTGGAGTGGTGACAGGAGGAGGGGACGGGGCCCTGTGTGGAGTGGTGACAGGAGGAGGGGACGGGGCCCTGTGTGGAGTGGTGACAGGAGGAGGGGACGGGGCCCTGTGTGGAGTGGTGACAGGAGGAGCGGACGGGGCCCTGTGTGGAGTGGTGACAGGAGGAGGGGACGGGGCCCTGTGTGGAGTGGTGACAGGAGCAGCGGACGGGCCTCTGTGTGGAGTGGTGACAGGAGGAGCGGACGGGGCCCTGTGTGGAGTGGTGACAGGAGCAGCGGACGGGGCCCCCTGTGTGGAGTGGTGACGGGAGGAGCGGACGGGGCCCCCTGTGTGGAGTGGTGACGGGAGGAGCGGACGGGGCCCTGTGTGGAGTGGTGACGGGAGGAGTGGATGGGACCTCTGTGTGGAGTGGTGACGGGAGGAATGGACAGGGCCCCGGTGTGCAGGGGTGACACAATAAACCAGTGCTTTGCTTGCCACGTACCTTTGTATAGGCATGTTGTGTGTTGGCATTTAGACTGGTGTTGCTATGATTTGTGGGTTGCACAACCTTTCGGAGCAATTCTTGTGACCGCCCCTGATCGTTTGCCCTTTCAGGCAGGCGGTCAGCAGCCGGCCTTCCTCAGTGCTGCCATATCCTATCAGTGTGGATGTGTGGCACTTTTTTCAGATGAGTTTTCTGGCTGACTGTGTTATAAATGGCGTGCCACATGTGACGTTTCTACGGGCGTCCCTTCAGGGCTCATACGTTTGGGCTTATTCCAGCCCTGATTTGTACAGTGTTCTCGTTCGGCCTCCATAGACGGGCTTGTACGTCCCTTTGCCTCTGATTTCGTACAGAGATTTTCCCATGCAAACTGACTGATTTTCCTGACCTCTTCTCCCTCAGTCTGTGCCCGGAGGCTGCTGGCTCTCTTCTGAATGAACCAGTAGGCCTCGCTCTTGTCTTTGACTACTAATGCTAGTGCTGGATTTCAGGTTTCAGCAAGTGAATACCAACAAACCATAAATGATACCGCTACCTGGTTACAGTGTTATAGACATAGACGCCTTAACTACGGAGATTGTGAGGAGCCGGGACATGGAGGAATTACACAGAAAGATCAAAAGTGTAGTGGAAAACAAGATGTCTGTATGGTTCACCGGGCACACGTGGCGACATGGGCATGACTCTCGAGCCATTCCTACACTTGTCATTCACATGACCACTGATTATGCAGTCGTTCTTTAGGATTTTTTTATGTTGTTCATTGTAGTATAATAGGGAACCTGTCACCAGAAAATACGCTGTTAATCTGCAGGTTAATAGTTTTTAACCTGCCTGGCACCAGCACTTAGCCAAACGCTGCGGGGAGAAAATTACCTTTATTCCCCCCGGCAGTGTTCTGGTTTCAGTTATGAGGCAGTGCTTTGGTGTGTGTGTCCAGTCACTGCTCCAAGAATATGGAGTGGTATCTGTAACCGGGCATCGGACCTTGACTGACAGCCAGCCCCAATGCTGAGCCAGTGTGTCAGGACCGGGGGTGTGTGGTTACAGTCATGGCACCAGTGCGGGTTCAGTCACCACTCTGAGATTAGAGTAGTAGCTGTAACCACGCCGCCGGCATTGAGGCTGGCTGTCAGTCGGGGTCGGGGTGCAGTTACAGTCACAGGGGCTGCGTGGGTTCAGTCACCACTCTGAGAATACTCAGCTGCAGCTGTAACCGCGCCGCCGGCATTGAGGCTGGCTGTCAAGTCGGGGCCGGGGTGCGGTTACAGTCCCGGGGGCGTCTCGGGTTCAGTCACCACTCTGAGAATACTGAATACTGAGCAACAGCTGTAACTGTGCCTCCGTCATTGAGGCTGGCTCAGTCGGGGCAGGGGTGCAGGTACAGTCACGGGGGCGATACAGGTTCAGTCACCACTCTGAGAATACTGAGCTGCAGCTGTAACCACGCCGCCGGCATTGAGGCTGGCTGTCAGACGGGGCTGGGGTGCGGGTACAGTCACGGGGGCGATGCAGGTTCAGTCACCACTCTGAGAATACTGAGCTGCAGCTGTAACCACGCCGCCGGCATTGAGGCTGGCTGTCAGACGGGGCTGGGGTGCGGGTACAGTCACGGGGGCGATGCAGGTTCAGTCACCACTCTGAGAATACTGAGCTGCAGCTGTAACCACGTCGCCGGCATTGAGGCTGGCTGTCAGACGGGGCTGGGGTGCGGGTACAGTCACGGGGGCGATGCAGGTTCAGTCACCACTCTGAGAATACTGAGCTGCAGCTGTAACCACGTCGCCGGCATTGAGGCTGGCTGTCAGACGGGGCTGGGGTGCGGGTACAGTCACGGGGGCGATGCAGATTCAGTCACCACTCTGAGAATACTGAGCTGCAGCTGTAACCACGCCGCTGGCATTGAGGCTGGCTGTCAGACGGGGCTGGGGTGCGGGTACAGTCACGGGGGCGATGCAGGTTCAGTCACCACTCTGAGAATACTGAGCTGCAGCTGTAACCACGCCGCCGGCATTGAGGCTGGCTGTCAGACGGGGCCGGGATGCAGTTACAGCTGCCGCTTTCTATTAGAGTGGTGACTGAACCCACGCCCATGACTGAAATCAGATACTGCGCCGGGGGTAGTAAAGTTCATTCTCTCCCCACATCGTTCGGCTATATACAAGCGCCAGGAAGGTTAGTAACGCTATTAGCCTGCTGATTAACCCCATATCTGCAGGTTAATAGCGTTTTTTCTGGTGACAGGTTCCCTATAATAACACAGCTTTATTCTATGGGTGGATACAGTTATGGTGATAGGTAATTGACATACTGCGTGAAAACCCTGTTAAAATGTATGTCAGTTAGAAAATTGTACAACTTTATAATTTGCTGAAGTTTAACGTTCTACGTAAATACACATAAGCAAACCTCATGCCTCTTTTCTCTAGTAGCCTTCCACGACAGCCACCAGGAGGTTGTCTCCATTCCCTAATGGGGGACAGGAAGCACAAGAGGTTAAAAACCCCTCCCACCTCCCATTAACCAGTGTCTTTCCTGTCCCCCATGGGGCATGGAGAGGTTCCTGGTGCGCTGCTGCGGCGGCTCTAAGCAGAGTACCTGTGTTAAATTTCTTGCCGGGCACTTAAGGTCGGGCCCCCCGCGGCTTCCTCCTGCGCTGTGCCTCCCGTCTCCTCGGGATTCTGGGACCGCATTCCCCCGGCCTCCTGCGTCCTCTTGCGGGGATAATGCTGGTCGGGGTGCCCGCCGGAGGCCTCCCTGAGCTCTCCGGCGTTTCCCCCTCCTAGCGCGCGCTGTTCGGCGACCCGGAAGTCAGGTGACGCTCCACTTCCGGGTCGGCGCTCCTGTGCAGGAGCGATACAGGCCAGAGAAATGGATTACCGAACGGCGTGCGAGGCACGCTGCATCCTCGCACGCCTGCCTGGGACTCCGGAGGGGGAGGGGCGGCTAATTGCCACGCGCTGGTGCAGGCTTATTTTCTACATAAGCTGCGAAGACGTCTCAGGTAAGCTGCTGTAAGCATGGATGCGTCTTGCCCTGCAGCTGCAGAGCCCAGCGCTCCCCAAGCCCTAGTAAGTACGGCAGAGGGGGTCCCATTTAAAGGCACATTTTTCAATATACCTTTTCTTACACGGCTTCCTCTCTCATTGCAGGGAGTCAAGCCTGGCCCTAAAAACATTACCAAGCGCAAATGTGCCACCTGTAATGTAAAAATGCCACCAGATTGGGAGAAAAAGTTATGCCAACCTTGCACGGATAAAATCGTCAGAGCGGAACACCCTTCTTTGATTGATGAAATTCGCTCCTTGGTTTGCCAGGAGGTTCAAACCTCTTTGGCCACACTCGCCCCACCTCCACCGCCACCACCATCCTCACCTGGTCCATCACTCCCTAAAAAGAGGAAAATCCAGGAGTACTCTGAGTCAGAGTCTGAGGGGTCTTATACGTCTTCCTCTGTCAAATGGGAAGATGCGGTACCACGTAAATCTGCGGAAATTAGGAAATACCTTTTTTCCTCTGAATATATTGAGGAATTGGTATCTGCAGTGAGGAACACTATGGGGCTAAAAGAGGAATCAGTTCCTCAGTCTATACAAGACGAACTGTTTGGCATACATACTGAAAAACAACCCGGGTTCCCCGTCCATAAAAGCATAATTGATATGATTAATAATGAATGGGAATTGCCTGAGAAACGGCTAACAACGCCTCCAGACTTTAAGCATCGGTTCCCTCTTGAGGAGGACCTAATAAAATGGGACATTCCAAAAATTGATGTCCAGGTGGCTAGAGTGGCTAAAAAGACGGCTCTGCCGTTCGAGGATTCCTCCCAATTAAAAGACCCCTTGGATAGGAAGATTGAGAGCCTTCTCAAAAAATCCTGGGAAACGTCTACCTCAGCCCTCAGATACAATATAGCATCCACCTGCGTGGCCCGCTCTCTCTTTCGTTGGATACAAGAGTTAGAAAGCCACATCTCTCAGGGTACCCCAAGAGAGGAGGTACTGGACTCTTTGCCTATCTTACACAGGGCAACAGGTTTCCTTGCAGATGCCTCACTGGAATCTATCCGGGTGGCCGCCAGATCCTTGGTCCAGACAAATTCAGCCAGAAGAGCTCTCTGGTTAAAGATGTGGAGCGGAGACGTTACGTCAAAAATAAAACTGTGTTCTATTCCCTTTAAGGGTGACTACGTGTTTGGGCCCTCCTTAGATGACATCTTAGAGAAAGCCACAGACAGAAAGAAAACCCTTCCTGAGCAGAGACCTCCCAGGAAGCGTTTTTTTCGACCCTCCCAGCCCCAGCCCTCCCAGGGTAAAGGGAAAGGAAAAACCGGGAGGTGGAGTTATGCTAAGGGGAAGCCTAAAAACATCCTTATTCCCCAACAAACACAACAAGAAAAGCAATGACTCCGATCCGGTGGGGGGGAGGCTTTCGAACTTCGTTCACAGTTGGCAGAATATCTCCAACAGCCCCTGGGTGGTGAGTGTAATCCAACAGGGTCTACTGATAGAGTTCGATGCGCCTCCTCCCAGGATCTTAAGAGTCACCTCCCCGTCATCTCGGGAGACTCAAAAGTTGATGATGGCTGGAATACAGGACTTGCTAGACTCAAGAGCTATATCCATAGTCCTGGTGAACGAGCAAGGGGAAGGACACTATTCCCGTATCTTCATGATAAAAAAGCCTTCCGGGCAATCTCGTATTATAATAAATATGAAAGCTCTCAACAAATACATAACCTACTGCAAGTTCAAGATGGAATCAGTAAAAACAGCCATCCCTCTAATAGCTCCTCATTCATATATGGCAACAATAGACCTCAAGGATGCCTATTTCCATATTCCAATACATCCTCGGCACAGGAAATACCTGAGATTTGCGGTCCAATTCAACCAAAAAATCTTACATTTCCAGTACAATGTTCTCCCCTTCGGGATCTCCTCAGCCCCAAGGGTGTTTTCCAGAGTCATGGCGGAAGCAGTTGCCCATATCAGGAGCCAAGACATCGCTATAGTACCATACTTGGACGACCTGTTAATAATTGGTCCTTCCGCCGAAGTTCTCAATCAGAGAATTTCCAAAACTCTGAACATCTTACAGCTTTTGGGTTGGATTCCAAATCTAAAAAAGTCTCAGCTATCACCATCAAAGGTGAGGAAATTCCTCGGAGTCCTCTTGGATTCAGAAGGTCAAAAATCCTTCCTACCAGAGGAACATCGGATGAATCTAATTTCCAAGGTCTCACACTTCAGGAAACAACGTTCTCCGACCTTACGGGTTGCGATGTCTCTTCTGGGTTCGATGACGGCCTGTATACAATCAGTCCAGTGGGCTCAGAGCCACTCCAGAGTTTTGCAGGCGCACATCTTAGGGAACTGGAACGGGAATCCAAATTCCCTAAACAGAAGAGTTTACACTCCAGGGAAGGTAAAAGCCTCGTTAACCTGGTGGACGATCCAATCAAACCTACTGAAGGGGGTCGACTGGGTGCAAGATCCGCTAATTACAGTAACAACGGACGCCAGTCAAAAAGGTTGGGGAGCAGTGGTCTCGCAAATTCCATTCCAGGGTCTCTGGAATCAGAAGGAAAGCTCCGGTTCCTCCAACTCCAGAGAACTGTTGGCAGTGGAGAGGGCCCTTCTGGCAGCCAGCAGTCTCGTTATAGGTCAACATGTCAGAGTGTACTCGGACAATATGACGACTGTTGCGCATCTAAAACACCAGGGGAGTCAAAAGTTCAACCAACTGAAAGCAATTTCAAACAGAATATTTTGCTGGGCAGAGAAACATCTCTCACTTTCAGCGATACACCTCAAGGGGTCGGTGAACGTTCAGGCAGATCGCCTAAGTCGTCACGTCTTACATCCAGGAGAGTGGAGCCTGAAGGCGGACGTTTTCAAAATGTTGACAGACAGGTGGGGTCTTCCCGATATAGACCTTCTAGCGTCCAGCCAGAATGCACAAGTCGAGAACTACTCCCTAAACCCCAAGGACAGGTCTCAAGGAGTAGACGCCTTTGCTCATACTTGGAGGTTCCATCTAGCATACGGGTTCCCTCCAATACCGTTACTTGCGAAGACCCTCCGGAAGATCCGGGACGATCAGGTCCAGACTATCTTAGTAGCTCCAGCATGGCCGAAGAGGAGCTGGTACCACCTCATCGAAGAACTGAAGGTGGACGGTCCAGTCTTTCTTCAAGTATCAGAAGATCTCCTCTGCCAGGGCCCCTTTTATCATCCAGAACCACAGAAGTTCAAACTGGCAGCCTGGCTATTGAAGCCCAGGTACTAAGAGCTAGGGGCCTTTCAGAGTCGGTAATATCTACTCTACAGAAATCTAGAAAACCTATTACCAATGCCATATATGGCAAAATCTGGAATAGATTCTCCTCGTGGTGTCATCCTCATAAACCTGACCCTTTTCATCCTAATATTTCACAAATATTAGATTTTTTACAAAAAGGATTAGAGTTGGGGCTGAAGCCAAGTACCTTGAAAGTTCAAGTGTCAGCCTTAAGTTCCGTCTTTGATCGGGACCTTGCGGGTCATCGTTGGATAAAGAGGTTTATGGTCGCAGCATCAAGACATTGTCCAAGAAGACAAATTTTCGTGCCATTGTGGGACTTAAACATAGTCCTAAAAGGTCTTACGGCTCCTCCATTTGAGCCATTATCATCTTGTTCCTCGCAACTTCTGTCCTACAAGACGGCCTTCTTGGTTGCAATTTCTACCGCAAGAAGAGTAGGGGAAATACAAGCCCTTTCAATAAGAGAACCTTATCTTACCATAAGAGATGATTCCATTGTGTTCCGTCCAGATCCTTGTTTCCTACCGAAAGTAGTGTCAGAATTTCATCGATCACAGGATATAGTCCTCCCATCGTTCTGTCACAATCCTTCAAATCCGGAAGAACACAGATTCCATACTTTGGATGTACGACGTATAGTGTTATATTACTTAGAACATACTAAATCATTTAGAATTGACAAAAATCTCTTCGTTCATCTTTCTGGCAGAAACAAAGGCAAGAAGGTAGCGAAGAGTACCATTGCCAACTGGATAAAAAAGGCCATTTCTGAAGCATACTCAACTCAGAATATTGCTGTTCCTGCGGGCCTAAAAGCCCATTCCACCAGATCTACTTCTGTCTCTTGGGCTGAAAGGGCTGGCGCTTCATCGGAGCAGATTTGCAGGGCAGCAACATGGTCTTCCCTACACACTTTTACTAAGCATTATAGATTGGACTTCTGGTCCAATCGGGATCTTGCTTTTGGCCGAAAGGTTCTTCAAGCTGTGGTCCCTCCCTAAATACAGAATTGGTTGGCATTCCTCCTGGTGGCTGTCGTGGAAGGCTACTAGAGAAAATAGAATTATTCTTACCGTTAATTCGGTTTCTAGGAGCCTTCCACGACAGCATTAATTCCCTCCCGATGTTCTTGGATATTTTTCTGAGAACCTAAAGGTAACCGGTGCTATGGGTTCTGTTGTAAGTCACTGGTTAATGGGAGGTGGGAGGGGTTTTTAACCTCTTGTGCTTCCTGTCCCCCATTAGGGAATGGAGACAACCTCCTGGTGGCTGTCGTGGAAGGCTCCTAGAAACCGAATTAATGGTAAGAATAATTCCATTTTTATTACCGCCATATCATTATACAACTCCTACAAACTTCATTAGTGTCCTGCCATCATAGCAGGCAGCGGAAAGCAAGAGTTCAAAGGCCAAGGGCAAACAAGAATCCCTGTGTCATACACGTATCTTTAACCCCTTCAAGTCGCGGCCCTTTTTTCATTTTTGCGTTTTCGTTTTTCACTTCCCTCCTTCCCTGAGCCATAACTTTTTTATTTTTCCGTCAATATGGTCATGTGAGGGCTTATTTTTTGCGGGACAAGTTGTACTTTTGAACGACACCATTGGTTTTACCATGTCTTTTACTAGAAAACGGGAAAAAAATTCCAAGTGCGGTGAAATTGCAAAAAAAGTGCAATCCCACACTTGTTTTTTGTTTGGCTTTTTTGCTAGGTTCACTAAATGCTAAAACTGACCTGCCATTATGATTCTCTAGGTCATTACGAGTTCAAAGACACCTAACATGACTAGGTTATTTTTTATCCAAGTGATGAAAAAAAATTCCAAACTTTGCTTAAAAAAAAAAAAAAAAAAAAGTGCCATTTTCCGATACCCGTAGCGTCTCCATTTTTCATTATCTGAGGTCGGGTGAGGGCTTATTTTTTGCGTGCCGAGCTGATGTTTTTAATGATACCATTTTTGCGCAGATACGTTCTTTTGATCGCCCGTTATTGCATTTTAATGCAATGTTGCGGCGACCAAAAAAACGTAATTCTGGCATTTCGGATTTTTTTCTCGCTACGCCGTTTAGCGATCAGGTTAATGTTTTTTTTTAATTGATAGATCGGGCGATTCTGAACACGGCGATACCAAATATGTGTGTGTTTGATTTTTTTTTTTTAAATTGTTTTATTTAGGATGGGGCGAAAGGGGGGTGATTTAAACTTTTATATTTTTAATATTTTTTTTCATATTTTTAAAAACATTTTTTTTACTTGTGCCATGCTTCAATAGCCTCCATGGGAGGCTAGAAGCTGGCACCACTTGATCGGCTCTGCTACATAGCAGCGATCATCAGATCGCTGCTATGTAGCTGAAATGCAGGTGTGCTGTGAGCGCCGACCACAGGGGGGCGCTCACAGCAGGCCTGCATCAGTAACCATAGAGGTCTCAAGGACCTCTATGGTTACCTTCCTGATGCATCGCCGACCCCCGATCATGTGACAGGGGTCGGTGATGACGTCATTTCCGGCCGCCCGGCCAGATGCGGTAGTTAAATGCCGCTGTCTGTGTTTGACAGCGGCATTTAACAGGTTAATAGCGGCGGGTGAATAGCGATTTCACCCGCTGCTATTGCGCGCACATGTCAGCTGTACAAAACAGCTGACATGTCGCGACTTTGATGTGGGCTCACCGCCGGAGCCCACATCAAAGGGGGTGACACGGCATGCGCAGTACTAGTACGGCGCATGTCGTGAAGGGGTTAAAGGGAATATGTCATCAGGTTTTTGCTGTCCCACCTGAGAGCAGTGTAACGTAGGGGCTGAGACCTTGATTCTAGCCATCACTTACTGGGCTTCTTGCTGTAGTTTTGATGTAAAACATAGATCTACAGAAGAAAATCAATCAGTTCTATAAATTCTGCGCTCTGTATAAGCTCGCCCACAACAGTCTTTCATCTTTCTGTGTATACTGTGCATAGGCAGAAAGCCGCTTATCAGTTTTTGTGGGTGCGTTATATAAAGATCATGAATGTGAAAGACTACATAACAGCAGGTGTGCTGCTCCTTTAGTGACTTTATCACAACTCCGCTTGTAAGCCCTGTAACAGTCTGTTTATAAGGAGTGCGTGTAGATGGGGGCAGTGTTCTGGATCACTGCGTTGAGAAACACGTGATGGTGTCTCCGCGGTGTTGGATGTTTTGATCTCCCCGAGGTCATTCATCCTTATGTTTGTAATTGTTTATAAGGAGTGGCCGGTGGCATGAAATGACCACTGTTTGCAAAGGTTTACTGCTGTTCGGTCATGTTAACGGAATCTGTCACCAGGTTTTTGCTATCTCATCTGAGAGTGGCATACACTACTCACAAAAAGTTAGGGATATTTGGCTTTCGGGTGAAATTTGTGTAAAATGTAAAAAGTTGACGCTACATGAATATTTTATCATGAAAGTAGGGCATTTATGTAGAAGCATGAAATGGTGATTCCCTCATCTCAAATAATTTATTGATATAAAAGCCAACCGCAGCGGTGGGTATACCCCAACAAAAATGTCAATGCTCAGTAACGTCATATGGTCTTGAGCATCAATTACAGCTTGACAACAACGTCTCATGCTGATCACACATCAAGTTATTGTCTGCTGAGGCATGGCATCCCTCTCTTCTTGAAGAGCGTTCCTCAGGTTAGTAGGGTGTTGAGGTAGAAAGTTACGAGCCTCCACTTGGTGACACAGCTGATACATGATACAATGTGTTTTGTATGGGATTCAGGTCTGGAGAAAGGGCAGCCCTCTCCATTCGAGATACCTCAGTCTCCAGCAGCCATTCCCTTATGATACGACCTCGATGAGCTGGAGCGTGGTCATCCATGAAGATTACATTAGGCTTGAGTTGTTCATGCAGAGGCACAATGGCTGGATTAACCCCTTAATCCCATTTGACGTACTATCCCGTCAAGGTAATCTGGGACTTAATTCCCAGGGACGGGATAGTATGTCATAGCGATCGGCCGCGCTCACGGGGGGAGCATCTTATAATGCTGTAGATAAGCCCCCCGATCTAACCAGCAGGTGAAGAAAAATAAGTTTTATTATACTCACCCGGGGGGCTGTCCTGTCCGATGGGTGTTGCAGGTCCGGGTCCGGCGCCTCTCATCTTCTTATGATCGCCGCCCCTGCTTGCGTCATGGCTCCCCGGCATCGGCACCCCTGCGTAATTCTCTGGCCTGTTGAGGCCCAGCATCTGCGCACTGCAGTACTTTACTCTTCCCTCAACAGAGCAGATAAGTACGCCTGCGCAGGAGCGCGACGCCGGGGAGCCATGACGCAAGCAGGAGGGCGTCATCACAAGATGGGAGGCACCGGACCTGCGACACCCATCGAACTGGACCGCACAGGACCGCCCCGGGTGAGTATAATAAAACATTTTTCTTCTCTTAGGCTAAGTTCACACTGCGCTAGCAGCAGCCCGTTCAGCACATACGCTAACGGGCTGCTGCTAGCGCAAGTGCTGATGTTCAATGGCGCTAGCGCAGATAGAGCTAGCAGCTGCTCTATCTGCGCTAGCAGTGACTGACCCGGAAACGCTGCAGCCTGCGTCTCTGGGTCCGTCACTCAATGACGGCACATCCCTAGCGCACGCCCATTGTGGGCGTGCGCTATCGATGCGTCCGACATTGCAGTCAATGGCGGCCCCGTAACAGACTACGTTACACCGCGTTTATGCCGCGGTGTAACGTAGTTCGTCTAACGGACGCCCATTACGCAATGTGAACCTAGCCTTACAGGTCAGATCGGGAGCATTATAGAATGCTGTAGCTAAGCCATGAAAGGCGGTGGCTGTATCTTATAGCGGCCAAAACTGCTGACAGGTTCGCTTTCAATGTGCCTGGAGTTGTGGTATTCATCTGGTTTCAAAGGGCATTGTTCATAAAGAAGCTGCCATCAGTGTGGGAGGTGGCCATATGACATCCACTTCTGTCTTCTTGGGTCTCTCTCTGTATCTCTGTTGTCACCTGCTGATGACTCGGTAAAACTCGAAGATCTATGGCCACTTCCATCTGAGAACATCCTGCTTGAAGCCTCGTAATGGCGAGGTACAGTTAATCAAGTGTTAGGTGTCGTCTTGGTCTCATGATGTCAAAATGTGATCAGCATAATGAGGAGGATTGTTTAATACCAATTCTAATTTAACCGCGAAATGTATTGGGCGATTCATGGAACAAAACACCTGTTGTGAATTTTTCCACTAAGCTCTTTGTTATAGAACAGCAAGCTGTGTAAAAAAACTCTGAAACATTGAACAGTTGGACATGTGCATCCAAAAGTGTAGGGTGCATCCAAAAGGGTGGTTTGCACGTCAATGACCAGGCCAAGTTTTACAATTCTGACCACTGTCCCTTTATGAGGTTATAACTCTGGAACGCTTCAACGGATCCCAGTGATTCTGACAGTGTTTTCTCGTGACATATTGTACTTCATGTTAGTGGTAAAATTTCTTTGATATTACCTGCGTTTATTTGTGAAAAAAACGGAAATTTGGCGAAAATTTTGAAAATTTCGCAATTTTCCAACTTTTAATTTTTATGCAATTAAATCACAGAGATATGTCACACAAAATACTTAATAAGTAACATTTCCCACATGTCTACTTTACATCAGCACAATTTTGGAACCAAATTTTTTTTTTGTTAGGGAGTTATAAAGGAGTTATAAGGGTTAAAAGTTGACCAGCAATTTCTCATTTTTACAACACCATTTTTTTTAGGGACCACATCTCATTTGAAGTCATTTTGAGGGGTCTATATGATAGAAAATACCCAAGAGTGACACCATTCTAAAAACTGCACCCCTCAAGGTGCTCAAAACCACATTCAAGAATTTTATTAACCCTTCAGGTGTTTCACAGGAATTTTTGGAATGTTTAAAAATGAACATTTAACTTTTTTTCACACAAAATTTACTTCAGCTCCAATTTGTTTTATTTTACCAAGGGTAACAGGAGAAAATGGACCCCAAAAGTTGTTGTACAATTTTCCTGAGTACGCCAATACCCCAGATGTGGGGGTAAACCACGGCGGGCATGGCAGAGCTCGGAAGGGAAGGAGCATTATTTGGAATGCAGACTTAGATGGATTGGTCTGCAGGCGTCACATTGCGTTTGCAGAGCCCCTGATGTAACTAAACAGTAGAAACCCCCCACAAGTGACCCCATATTGGAAACTAGACCCCCCCAAGGAACTTATCTAGATGTGTTGTGAGAACTTTGAACCCCCAAATGTTTTACTACAGTTTATAACGCAGAGCCGTGAAAATAGAAAATCTTTTTTTCCCACAAAATAATTTTTTAGCCCCCAGTTTTGTATTTTCCCAAGGGTAACAGGAGAAATTGGACCCCAAAAGTTGTTGTCCAATTTGTCCTGAGTACGCGGATACCCCATATGTTGGGGTAAACCAATGTTTGGGCACACGGGAGAGCTCGGAAGGGAAGGAGCACTGTTTTACTTTTTCAACGCAGAATTGGCTGGAATTGAGATCGGACGCCATGTCGCGTTTGGAGAGCCCCTGATGTGCCTAAACAGTGGAAACCCCCCAATTATAACAAACCCTAATCCAAATACATCCCTAACCCTAATCCCAACGGTAACCCTAACCACACCTCTAACCCAGACACACCCCTAACCCTAATCCCAACCCTATTCCCAACTGTAAATGTAATCTAAACCCTAAAGGCCCCTTCACATTTAGCGACGCTGCAGCGATACCGACAACGATCCGAATCGCTGCAGCGTCGCTGTTTGGTCGCTGGAGAGCTGTCACACAGACCGCTCTCCAGCGACCAACTATGCCGGTAACCAGGGTAAACATCGGGTAACTAAGCGCAGGGCCGCGCTTAGTAACCCGATGTTTACCCTGGTTACCATGCTAAAAGTAAAAAACAAACAAACACTAGATACTTACCTACAGCCGTCTGTCCTCCAGCGCTGCGCTCTGCTTCTCTGCTCTCCTCTTGTACTGTCTGGGAGCCGGAAAGCAGAGCGGTGACGTCACCGCTCTGCTTTCCGGCTCACAGCCAGTACAGGAGGAGTGCAGAGCGCAGCGCTGGAGGACAGACAGCGGTAGGTAAGTATCTAGTGTTTGTTTTTTTTTACTTTTAGCATGGTAACCAGGGTAAACATCGGGTTACTAAGCGCGGCCCTGCGCTTAGTTACCCGATGTTTACCCTGGTTACCAGTGAAGACATCGCTGGATCGGTGTCACACACGCTGATCCAGCGATGTCTCCAGGGAGTCCAGCGACGAAATAAAGTTCTGGACTTTCCTCAGCGACCAACGATCTCCCAGCAGGGGCCTGATCGTTGGTCGCTGTCACACATAACGATTTCATTAACGATATCATTGCTACGTCACAAATAGCAACGATATCGTTAACAATATCGTTATGTGTGAAGGTACCTTAACCCTAACTTTAGCCCCAACCCAAACTGTAGCCCTAACCCTAATGGGAAAATGGAAATAAATACATTTTTTTTATTTTCCCCTAACTAAGGGGGTGATGAAGGGGGGTTTGATTTACTTTTATAGCGGGTTTTTTAGCGGATTTTTATGATTGGCAGCCGTCACACACTGAAAGACGCTTTTTATTGCAAAAAATATTTTTTTGCGTTACCACATTTTGAGAGCTATAATTTTTCCATATTTGAGTCCACAGTCATGCGAGGTCTTGTTTTTTGTGGGACGAGTTGACGCTTTTATTGGTAATATTTTCGGGCACGTGACATTTTTTGAACGCTTTTTATTCTGATTTTTGTGAGGCAGAATAACCAAAAACCAGCTATTCATGAATTTCTTTTGGGGGGGCGTTTATACCGTTCCGCGTTTGGTAAAATTGATAAAGCAGTTTTATTCTTCGGTTCAGTACGATTACAGTGATACCTCATTTATATATTTTTTTTATGTTTTGGCGCTTTTATACGATAAAAACTGTTTTATAGAAAAATAATTATTTTTGCATCGCTTTATTCTGAGGACTATAACTTTTTTATTTTTTCGCTGATGATGCTGTATGGCGGCTCGTTTTTTTGTGGGACAAGATGTCGTTTTCAGCGGTACCATGGTTATTTATATCTGTCTTTTTGATCGCGTGTTATTCCACTTTTTGTTCGGCGGTATGATAATAAAGCGTTGTTTTTTGCCTCTTTTTTTTTTTTTTTTTCTTACAGTGTTTACTGAACGGTTAACTAGTGGGACAGTTTTATAGGTTGGGTCGTTACGTACGCGGCGATACTAAATGTGTACTTTTATTGTTTTTTTTATTTAGATAAAGAAATGTATTTATGGGAATATTTTTTTTTTCTTTAGGAATTTTTTTTTTTTTTACACGTGGAAATTTTTTTAAAATCTTTTTTACTTTGTCCCGGGGGGGACATCACAGATCGCTGATCTGACCGTTTGCACAGCACTCTGTCAGATCAACGATCTGACTTACAGCGCTGCAGGCTTACCAAGCGCCTGCTCTGAGCAGGCACTTGGTAAGTCACCTCCCTCCCTGCGGGACCCGGATGCCGCAGCCATCTTGGATCCGGGCCTGCAAGGAGGAGGAGGTAAGAGACACTCGCAGCAGCGCGATCACATCGCGTTGCTGCGGGGGTCTCAGGGAAGCCCGCAGGGAGCCCCCTCCCTGCACGATGCTTCCCTATACCGCCGGCACACCGCGATCATCTTTGATAGCGGTGTGCCGGGGGTTAATGTGCCGGGAGCGGCCCGTGACCGTTCCTGGCACATAGTGCCGGATGTCAGCTGTGATAGGCAACTGACACCCGGCACAATCGGCCGCGCTCCCCCCATGAGCGCGGCCGATCGCTATGACGTACTATCCCGTCGAGGGTCAGATAGGCCCAGGTCACCTCGACGGGATAGTACGTCAAAGGTCAGGAAGGGGTTAAGCTCATCTGAAAAGGTTAGAGTGCATTTTAGGATCTTCCTTAAATTTCTTCCAAAAGCCAAATATTCCTAACTTTTTATGAGCAGTGTAAGGATAGGTTCACATATTGCATTTTTTTTTTTTTTGCTGCATTTTTTCATGCAAATGTTGTGTTTTTTTTCTTGACTGATTTGGAAAACTGCTGTGTTTTTGCAAACTGCAGCATGTCACTTCTTTCAGCATTTGTTTAATTTTCTTTGCAGTGTTTTTTTCATCTATAGACAGCAAAAAAAAAAAAAAAATATATATATATCTCACATGTAAAGCGCCATGGCTCACATGTAAAGCGCCATGGAATAAATGGCGCTATAATAATAAATAATAATATATATATATATATATATATATATATATACATTCCTTACTTTTGTGCACATTTTTTTTTTCGTGTAATCATGATGTAACCTCTGGGGGTGGTTTACATGTTAACCCCTTCCCGACCTGTGACACAGCGTATGCGTCATGAAAGTCGGTGCCTATCCGACCTGTGACGCATATGCTGTGTCACAGAATGATCGTGTCCCTGCAGGCCAGGTGAAAGGGTTAACTCCAATTTCACCCGACCTACAGGAACAGGGGGAGTGGTACTTCAACCCGGGGGGTGGCTTCGCCCCCCCCCCCATGGCTACGATCGCTCTGATTGGCTGTTTCAATTTAAACAGCCAATCAGAACAATCGTAATATTCCAGCAATGAAAATTGATGAAATATTACAATCCAGCCATGGCCGATGCTGCAATAGCATCGGCCATAGCTGGAGACCCCGATCTGCCCCCCCACACACTGACAGCGGCGTTCTGATGCCTCTGTCAGCCTTGACCCCTCCGTTCTGTCCCCGCTGTCCGATCCCACCCCCCCTATACTTACCCAGCCCTGGGGTTCCTCCCTATGTCCGTCCGGCTTCCAGGATGGGCCCGCCATCTTGCAAAATGGCGGGTGCATGCGCAGTGCGCCCGCCGAATCGGCCGGCAGATTCATTCATTCATTTTGATCACTGTGATACATCCTATCACAGCGATCGAAATAAAAAAAAATAGTAAATAGCCCCCCCGTTATCACCCCTGTAGGTAGGGAACATCATAAAATAATTATATTTATTTTTATTTTTCCACTAGGGTTAGGGTTAGGGCTAGGGTTAGGGATAGTACTAGGGTTAGGGTTGCATTTAGGGTTAGAATTAGGGTTAAGGTTGCAGTTGGGGTTAGGGTTAGAACTAGGGTTGGGGTTAGAACTAGGGTTGGGGTTAGAACTAGGGTTGGGGTTAGAACTAGGGTTGGGTTTAGAACTAGGGTTGGGGTTAGAACTATGGTTGGGGCTAGAACTATGGTTGGGGCTAGAACTATGGTTGGGGCTAGAACTATGGTTGGGGCTAGAACTATGGTTGGGGCTAGAACTAGGGTTGGGGCTAGAACTATGGTTGGGGCTAGAACTATGGTTGGGGCTAGAACTATGGTTGGGGCGAGAACTATGGCTGGGGCGAGAACTATGGCTGGGGCGAGAACTATGGCTGGGGCGAGAACTATGGCTGGGGCGAGAACTATGGCTGGGGCGAGAACTATGGCTGGGGCGAGAACTATGGCTGGGGCGAGAACTATGGCTGGGGCGAGAACTATGGCTGGGGCGAGAACTATGGCTGGGGCGAGAACTATGGCTGGGGCGAGAACTATGGCTGGGGCGAGAACTATGGCTGGGGCGAGAACTATGTTTAGAACTAGGGTATGTGCACACAGTGCGGATTTGGCTGCGGATTCGCAGCAGTTTTCCGTGCGGTGTACAGTACCATGTAAACCTATGGAAAAGCAAATCTGCTGTGCTCATGGTGCGGAAAATACCGTGCAGAAACGCTGAGTTGTATTTTCCGCAGCATGTCAATTCTTTTTGCGGATTCCGCAGTGTTTTTCACCTGCGCCTCAATAGGAATCTGCAGGTGTAAAACCACATGTGAAATCCGTACAAAAAACGCAGGAAATCCACGGTAAATCCGCAGGTAAAACGTAGTGCTTTTTACCTGCGGATTTTTCAAAAACGGTGCTGAAAAATCCGCACACGAATCCGCAACATGGGCACATAGCCTTAGGGTTGGAATTAGAGTTATGGTTTGGATTAGGGTTGGGGTTGGAATTAGTGATAAGATTAGGGTTAGCGGTGTGTTGGGGTTAGGTTTAGGCTAGGGGTGTGTTGGGGTTAAGGTACCGTCACATTAAGCGACGCTGCAGCGATATAGACAACGATGCCGATCGCTGCAGCGTCGCTGTTTAGTCGGTGTGGTCACTGGAGAGCTGTCACACAGACAGCTCTCCAGCGACCAACGATGCCAAAGTCCCCGGGCCGCGCTTAGTAACCCTATGTTTACCCTGGTTACCATTGTAAATGTAAAAAAAAAAAAAACACTACATACTTACATTCCGGTGTCTGTCGCGTCCCCCGGCGTCACCTTCCCTGCACTGTGTAAGCGCCGCCCGTAAAGCAGAGCGGTGACGTCACCGCTGTGCTCTGCTTTACGGCCGGCCGGCGCTGACACAGTGCAGAGAAGCTGACGCCGGGGGACACGACAGACACCGGAATGTAAGTATGTAGTGTTTTTTTTTTTTTTTTTTTTTTTTTTTACATTTACAATGGTAACCAGGGTAAATATCGGGTTACTAAGCGCGGCCCTGCGCCGATTCAGCGATGTCAACGGGTGATCCAGCGAAGAAATAAAGTTCTGGCCTTCTAGCTCCGACCAGCGATGTCACAGCAGGATCCTGATCGCTGCTGTGTGTCAAACACAACGATATCGCTATCCAGGACGCTGCAACGTCACGGATCGCTATCGTTATCGTTCTAAAGTTGCTCAGTGTGAAGGTACCTTTAGTGTTTGAGTTAGAATTGAGGGGTTTCCACTGTTTAGGCACATCAGGGAGTCCCAAACGCGACATGGCGCCACCATTGATTCCAGCCAATTTCGCGTTCAAAAACTCAAATGGTGCTCCCTCCCTTCTGAGCTCTGCCGTGCGCCCAAACAGTGGTTTACCCCCACATATGGGGCATCAGCGTACTCGGGTCAAATTGGACAACTATTGGGGTCCAATTTCTCCTGTTACCCTTGTGAAAATAAAAAAATTGCTTGCTAAAACATCATTTTCAGAAAAGAAAAATTATTTTTTTATTTTCACGGCTCTGCGTTGTAAACTTCTGTGAAGCACGTGGGGGTTCAAAGTGCTCACCACATATCAAGATAAGTTCCTTGGGGGGTCTAGTTTCCAAAATGGGGTCACTTGTGGGGGGTTTCTTCTGTTTAGGCACATCAGGAGCTCTGCAAACGTAACGTGACGCCTGCAGACCATTCCATCAAAGTCTGCATTTTAAAACGTCACTACTTCCTTTCCGAGCCCCGACGAGCACACAAACTGGTTTACCCCCACATATGGGGTATCGGCGTACTCAGGACAAACTGGACAACAACTTTTGGGGTCCAATTTCTCCTGTTACCCTTGTGAAAATAAAAAAATTGCGGGCTAAACAAATAATTTTTGAGGAAAGAAAACTGATTTTTTTTATTTTTACGGCTCTGCGTTATAAACTTCTGTGAAGCACTTGGGGGTTCAAAGTGCTCACCGCACATCTATTTAGTTCATTGGGAGATCTAGTTTCCAAAATGGGGTCACTTGTGGGGGAGCTCCAATGTTTAGGCACACAGGGGCTCTCCAAACACGACATGGTGTCTGCTAACAATTGGAGCTAATTATTCATTCAAAAAGTCAGATGGCGCGCCTTCCCTTCCGAGCCCTGCCGTGCGCCCAAACAGTGGTTTACCCCCACATATGTGGTATCGGTGTACTCAGGAGAAATTGGCCAGCAAATTTTACAATCCATTTTATCCTGTAGCCCATGTGAAAATGAAAAAAATTGAGGCTAAAATTTTTTTTGTGAAAAAGTACTTTTTCATTTTTACGGATCAATTTGTGAAGCACCTGGGGGTTCTAAGTGCTCACTATGCAGCTAGATAAGTTCCTTAGGGGGTCTGGTTTCCAAAATGGGGTCACTTGTGGGGGAGCTCCAATCTTTAGGCACACAGGGGCTCTCCAAACGCGATATGGTATCCGCTAAAGATTGGAGCCAATTTTTCATTCAAAAAGTCAAATGGCGCTCCTTCCCTTCCGAGCCCTGTTGTGCGCCCAAACAGTGGTTCCCCCCCACATATGGGGTATCGGCGTACTCGGGACAAATTTGACAACAACTTTCAGGGTCCACTTTGTCCTTTTACCCTTGGGAAAATAAAAAAAGTTATTGCTAAAAGATCATTTTTGTGACTAAAAAGTTAAATGTTCATTTTTTCCTTCCATGTTGCTTCTGCTGCCGTGAATCACCTGAAGGGTTAATAGTTGACCAGCAACATTTCATTTTCCCAGCAACATTTCTAAATTAATTTTTTTTTTTGGGACCACTTAACATTTGAAGTTACTTTAAAGGGGTCTATATGTTAGAAGATACCCCAAAGTGACAGCATTCTAAAAACTGCACCCCTCAATTTGCTCAATACCACATTCAAGAAGCAGTTTCTTCACAGAAATTAAAAAAAAAAAAAAAAATTAACATTTCACTTTTTTCACAAAAATTGATTTCAGATCCAATTTTTTTTTTTCCACAAGGGTAACAGGATAAAATGGACCCTAAAATTTGTTGTGAACTCATTTTACAAACTACACTCCCCAATTACTTCATCTATGGTGCAGTGATCATATTGACACCACTTGTGCCTCAGAATTTTATACCACTGAGCGGTGAAGAAAGAATAAATTACGTTTTTACCACTAAAATATTGTTTTAGCCCCAAGTTTTTAATTTTTCTAAAGGCTAAAAGGAATTATTTCATTTACAACAAACTGAGGTCCATTTTTTCCTGAGTGCCAATAACCTACATGTAATTGGGAAATATTTTTCAGGCACAGTGCAAAGCTCAGAAGGGAAGGAGCGCCAGATTTCACTGTTATGTTTGCAGGTGCCATTACCCACTGGGAGAGCCCATGAGGTGCCAGAACAGGAGAGCTCTCTGTAAGAGACCCCATTTTACAAACTACACCTCTCAATGAATTCATCTAGGGGTGCAGTGATCATATTGACACCACAGATGTGTCACAGAATTTTATACCATTGGGCAGTGAAGAAAAAATAACTACATTTTTACCACAATTTTTTTTTAGCCCCAGATTTTACATTTTCACACAAGTGGATACAATTGCCACCAAAATTTGTCCCACATTTGCTACTGAACGTGGCAATACCCGATATGTGGCTGTACAGTACTTTAGCCATATGGAGAGATTTGAGAGGAACAGAGCGCTATTTGCCTCCTGGAGCGCAGATTTTCCTAGGACAGTTAGGCTACGTTCACATTTGCATTGTGCGCCGCTGCGTCGGTGACGCAATGCACAACGCAAATAAAAACGCACGCAAAAACGCTGCGTTTTGCGACGCATGCGTCGTTTTTTGCCAAAATTTGGACGCAAGAAAAATGCAACTTGTTGCGTTTTCTTGGTCCGACGCTTGCGGCAAAAAAGACGCATGTGTCGCACAACACAACAAACAAAAACGCATGCGTCCCCCATGTTAAATATAGGGGCGCATGACGCATGCGTCGCCGCTGCGTCACCCGACGCAAACTAGCATAACGCTAATGTGAACGTAGCCTTAGCGGACTCCATATACAGAGTTCCTAATTGCTAGAAGAGCAGAATCCCTCAAGTGACCCCATTTTGGAAACTATAGCCCTTGGGGAATTTATCTACAGGTGTAGTGGCGATTTTGGCTCCATGGGTGTTTTCCAGAAACAGGCAGCAATGATTGTTGCCAAGTGAAAATTGCAAACTGCCTTTGTAGTGACCAGTACATTGCAGTCGCCAGTACATTATTCTCAGGCCGTTCTTCTTGAGGCATGCACCCGTAAGTTAGGTGGGCTCTCATCACTTCTGAAATGCCAAATGTGGACGCAATATGTGGTTTAGGTGCAGTTTGGGGCCTAGAAGGGAGAAGGGCATTTGGATTTGAGAGCGCAGAATTTGCAGAATTTCTTTTGGCGGGTAGGAGCCATTTAGCTTTTCCAGAGCCTTTGCGCTACCAGTAACATGGAGGCCCCTTTCCATTAACAGATGACAGACCTGTGGGGGTTTGCTTTTTTTCTATGGATTGTGTTGAAGCTTTTATTGGGAGCATTTTACATAACATTTTGGATCAGTTATCTGGCGCTCTACACTGACCAATTACTTTGGGGTTTCCATCTAAATCTCCAAGTGAGATGACAGATGAAACCCCCCGATGGATCCATTCACTATAATGAGGCAGCAGAGTTACTCTTGACTCCGTCTAGCCCTTGTTCACCTGCTTGGTGGTTTGGTCTGAGGAGTATCGCTCTTCTTGGTACGCCGTCCACCTTCTTGGTTCATGTGGATGACTTGTCCCGCAGTATCCACACATTCTCCTCGGCATCGTGCAGGCGTACTTATCTGGCCTGTTGAGGGCAGAGCAAAGTACTGCAGTGCGCAGGCGCTGTGGAAGGTCAGAGGCCCTACGCACTGCAGTACTTTGCTCTGCTCTCAACAGGGCAAAGAAGTTCGCCCGTGCAGGATCTCGATGCCGAGGAGACTGTGTGGATGCAGGGACGCGTCATCCACGCGAACTAAGAAGGAGGATGGCATCATAAGATGGGAGCCGCCGGAACAAGAAGAGCGACACCCCCCAGACCGGGCCGCCCCACAGGTGAGTATAATAAGTTAGTTTTCTTCTCTTACAGGTCAGATTGGGGGCTTATCTACAGGATTATAGAATGCTGTAGATAAGCCCCTGATGGCGGTGGCCGTAACTCGTATCCGCTAAACCTGCTGACACGTTTCCTTTAAAATAAGACATTTTTGGGGTCCTGGCAATTGGCACCCCCTCAGCTCAGCTGTGGCACTTGTGTTCATTCTTCTCTAATGCTTATATTGGCTTGCAGGCTGATTCATACTTGCCTGTATCATTTATTTTTTGTTTTGCAAGATATTGCAGTTTCATAATGTTGGCGAGTAAGAACGAACCAGCCTGCAAGTGGATATAAATATTGGGGAGCCTGCGCCATACACATATATGCAGCAGCCTCTTCAAACAATATTCGGACCCCCACCGATCTAATAATCCATCAATTTTAGAGGCTGGATAACCCCTTTTAACATTGTGTATAAAATGAACATTTCTTATTCAAATAGGTTGGCATGTACCTCAATGGCAGGGCAAGCCCATCTCTGCTCAGTATCTCCTCAGCACTTTCCCCTTGGCTTCTTGCTGTTCTGAAACAGCGCTAAAATCTGACATCCTCTGTGCACCCTTAAGCTGCTGCATTGTCCATGCATTGGGCAATGGCAATCACTGACTTCTGCCTGGAAAAGCGAGCATGCTCCAAATGGTCAGATTATTTTGTCTCCGTGTGAAACTTTCCACCATAATTCAGCTGTAATTCCCATGTTGTAAACGGTGTCTGCATTCTGCTGATGGTTTTGGCACTGCAGCAGTGATCTTGGGTTCCCCATGGCTGCTTCCCCTTATTACCTGAATTGCTCCTGCTTATAACAGCAGTCATTTGTTTTCTAGAGATTTATTAGGGAAATGTTGGTAATGCAACTCCATAATACACAAGACTAGGTTCACCTTTTCGGTCAACACTGCAAAAATTCTATTTATTTTTCTTGGTAATAGTCTCTGAGCCACAGTATTCTTACAGTAAAAGAGGAACGTGGGTTACGTTTATATTTATTTGTCAGGCTTTGCGAACTTCTCAGCAGCTGTATAGCAACTTCAACAAATTTTGTAACTAAAAATCCATTACACTTTTTTATTTATTTATTTTTGCAAGGATCTGCATAAGTTTTTACAAACCCATTCAAAGAAATAGAACAGCTGTAAAAAGTTCTGCAATACATATAAACTCTGTGAACATTCCCTTGTGGAGGCCCTTAATATGATATTATATTTTGTAGTCATCCAATGTCCCTCCATATTTCGTTACTTATTCACTCGGTGTATGTGGATAAAATATATTTACAAGGCATTAGATGTGATAAGATGGAAATGACCCTGCCCTGTACTTTAAACTTTGACCATTTTTGGCACAGGGAACGTATTCTTTAGAATTTACCTTTGGTTGAACCTTGATTGCACCTGGCGGGATGCCACTTGTATCTAGGTGGATCGTAATCACATGTTTAGCGCTATTGTTGTGGCTGCACCCCAGCTGACATCAATTTCAATGGTAAAGGAAAGGAATAGACTAATCTAGTATATGGTAAATCATGTCCAGTAATGAAAGATCTAGTATATGCTAAATGTCTTTTAAAGAAAGATCTAGTGTTTGTTAAAAAGGTTTTCCGCAACTAGGACAACCCCTTCTCGGTCTGAATGTTTGCTAATTAAAATAACTTACACTCGCCACCCGTGTTGGTGCCGTTCCAGTGGTGTTCGCACTTGTGTTCCCCATTTTCTAGTGCGGTTCTTATGACATGCGAGCTCTATGCCCAATCCGCACTGGCGTCACTGGCCCCGCCTTCGGGTGTATTGAACTTCAAAAGAAAGCTAGGGCGGCCACTGCTCTCTCACGTCCTCTTGATGTTTGATTTATGTGAAGCCAGCACTGATTGGGCTCCAGGCTCACCTTTCATAACAACCGCACCCGGGAAGGCAAGTGCCGAGTCTGCTGGAACATCGCGGGCACGGGAGGTGAGTATGGGTATTTTTTTTTTTTATCATCACCACACAATCAGATCGAGAAGGGGTTGTCCTAGAAGTGGTCAATCCCTTTAAATTATTCCAATAAAGAAGGATCTGTAATCTGCTAAATAATGTCCAATAAAGTAGGATCTAGTATGTGGTAAATAATGTCAGAGAAAGAAGGATCTGTGGGCTAAATGTCCAATAAGAAGCATATACAACCTTAATTTATAAAGTTGTGATGCTGTATAAAATGTAAAGAACGCAACGATTTGGAAATCTTAGAGCCATATTTTATTCACAGTAGAACTCTGATCAGAAGTTGAAAGTTAGAAATTGTTTACTTTTAATTAAAAAAAAAATAAATAACTCATTTAAAAATTGATGGCAGTAACACATCTTAAAAAAAAAAAAAAAAAAAAAAAAAAGTTGGTTCATGGTTAACAAAAGGCTGTAAAAGTGGTACTGATGAAAAACTGCTGGAGGGTCAGTTTTCAGCAAAGTCATATGACCATAAAAAGAGCATGTTGAAGAGGCAGAGTCTTTCAGAAGCAAGATGGTCAGAACTTCACCAATCTGTGGAACTGCACCTAAAAATTATGGAACAATTTCAGAAAAAATGTTCTTCGATGTAAAATTACAAAAACTTTGGGCCTGATTCTTCAAAGCTTTCATGACCGAATTCTGGCGTAAAAATATTGAAAATTCGTAAATTTTTTTAGATGCGACTCAAGAGTTCAAATTTGCGAGTTTTATCATTTCCATGCCAGTTTCTCCCAGCTCCGACACAATAGACACCACAGCTTGTCTAAATCATGACTAACTATGGCACTGCATACTCCAGAAATTTCACTTCAGTACCTAAGTGGAGTGCGATTTCTGGCATATATATGCAGGTGCATGCCGCTAATCAAATGCTCCTGATTCATGAAAGAAGCGTACACCTCTTCATGAATCGGGAGCATCTGACTCCAGAAGCCCCCTCGTTAAAGGGAACCTGCCTGATCCCCCATGCCCTCCAATCCAGCAGCATCCAGCTATTTGTGATTAACCTGCTTTAAAAAAGCATTTATAGCCTCCACTTTTTTATGATAATGAGGGCTAGTCGATAGTGTTAGTTGCCACAGACTAGTCGGCCCTATTTCCATGTTATCACGCCATGTGGGCGTGATAACATAACTTGCATGAGTCTGCCTCATCTCTTGTCATGCTAATCTACGCACAAGTGACTCTCATTCCGGCAGCGTCACTGCGTTTCTGAAGCCATGTGTATGCTTCCTGGCGTCAGAGGCGTACTGCCCATGACTAGATGCCATCTTTTGGACTTACACAGTGCTTCTCTAAGGCCAGGAAGCGTACACCCGACTTCAGAGACGAAGTGACACTGCTGGAAGGAGCAGCGCACACGCGCTAGATTTGCATGAGCGGGGATGACGCTACCCTTGAAAATTATGTTATCATGTCCACAGGGGCGTGATAACATGGAAAGAGGACTGACTAGTCTGGGGACACCAAAGCCTTAACTAGACAAAGCCCTCATTAGTATAGGGAAAGCTGAGGTTTTAAATGCTTTTTTTTTTTTAAACCATTTATTTAACTGAATGATGTTATACAGGGCTGGTTAGGCATGGAGTTTAATCATACATAGCTAAATGCTGCGGGATTGGCGGGCATGGGGATCTGGCAGGTTAGGCCCCTTTCACACATCAGTTTTTTTGCCATCAGCCGCAATCCGTCGAATTTTGAAGAAAAAAAAACCGGATCCGGTGACTGATGCCGTCGGATCCATTTTTGTCTCATAGACTTGTGTTAGCAACAGATTGCGACAGATGGCCTCACGTTTCATCCTGCGGCTCGAGACAAAGTAACGTTTTTTTGTGTCCGTCGAAAAAGCGGACAGCGACGGATCCGGCGCAGTCCGTCGTTTGCTAGAATGGAAGCATATGGCGCCGGATTTTTTTTTTTTTTTTAATTGAGCATGCTCCAATCCAATCAGCCAGTTCTACTAGTCGGATACGTCCAAAGAACGGATCCGTCGCATCAGTTTTTCACAATCTGTGACTGATCCATCGATCCGTCGAGCCAACGGATTGTGACTGACGGCAAAAAACTGATGTGTAAAAGGGGCCTTACCTTTCAGGCTGCCGTGAACAAAACCGGTCTTGATTAATCAGAATCTTAGAATATCCCATCATCTACTATACATAAAATCAGAATGTTCAGAGATTCTGGAGAAATCCATTGTACAAGGGACACAGTTCACCGTGCAATCCACAAATGCAAGTTATAGCTCTGTCATGCATAGAAGAAGCCATATATCAATACCACCCAAAAACGCCAACATCTTCTCTGGGCCAAAGCTAATTGAAAATTGACTGAGGCGAAAATGGAAAAGGCGAAAATGGAAAACTGTTCTTTGGTCAAATGAGTCAAAATGTGAAACCACGAAAGTTGTCTTGTGGACTCGAGACCAGAGGAAACTTCCAGCTTATCGGAGTACAATTGAAAAGCCTGTATCTCTGATGTATGGGGTTGCATTAGTGTCTGTGGCATGGGCAGCTTGCACATCGTTACAGACACTCTAAATGCTGAGCATTATATAGAGGGTTTAGACCAATATTTTTTTTCATTCAGACAGTGTCTGCTTCAGGGAAGGCTTTTCCATATTCCATCAAGAAAGAAAAATCCATCCAAGACGACCCAGGACTGTTGAGTAGGTCGAATGGGACAACATTCCTCTCCAAAAATACCATCATTTGGTCTCCTCACTCGTTTACAGACTTGCAAATAGAAGAGGGGAAGATATACAATGGTAGACATGGTCCCGTCCCAACTTTTTTGAGATCTCTTGCTGCCATCAATTTCTAAATTAGACATTTTTCCATTTAATTTGAAAAACAAACTAACGTTCACCTTCTGATCGGTGTTCTATGTTTTTTTGTGTGTTTTATGGCAAATTTTTTGTTGGGTTGGATTCACACTGCATTTTGACACATGTTTGTTGGTCCCGAGGAGGTTATGTCTGAACGCCCCGCAAAACGGGATTTGTGTGCATGTGCCTAAGGGGCCATAAGCTATAATGGTGCTGACAGTGGATATCTGCTCAGTCATGCATAATTTTCAGGTGTGTATGTTTATTGGTGATGAACACGAGGTGCAGTCTACTACAGCTGAGTGTCCACCTCAAATAGTCGTATACTCGCAAAAATGATGCACAACCGAACGCACGTTCTTTCTGTTGGCACCATTACAGTGTATGGCTGCATCGTTACACTTCCCCCGAATCCGGTTTTGCAGGGGGCTCGGACGTAAGCCCCGACGGGACCAATGAACAGGTGCCAAAACGTATTGTGAAAACATACGCCAAAAATTCTGTCTTAAAAGGGTTGTTCAGGGGTAAGACATTGACAGGAGCTCTTTTGGATGGTTCATCAATATTTGATCGGTGAGTGTCTGACACCTGGCACCTCCACCAACAGCTGTCATCGGGTCTCATGGCTGGCGGATGTACTCAATTCATTGAGCTGCAGGAATACAATTCTGCACACTGCAGCAGCCATTGTCAGGCCCTGCTCCTCGGCTCCACTTATTTTCAGTGGAACCTGAGTTACAGGGTACTACATACATAGTATATGGACTTCCACTGGCCACTGGACCTAATAATTGCACGTCTGATATTGATGGTCATCAATAATCTCAGTCCTGGAAACCCATTTAATACACTGTTAACAGAAGTAAGATGTTAGCGTCTTCTATACACCTAATACAGTTGCACTCTTATCTATTAATGTGTGCAGTTAGTATTATACATTTGTATTAGAATCCCTATATTGGATTTGTCCAGTGATTGCTTTTTCTATATCCCCAGGAAAGGCTGAAGTGTAGTCAGAAGTAACACTTGAACATACAAAAAATAAGGAAATGTACTTTAGTCCACTTTTCTCTCCATCATTCACTTCTGGTTTATTAACTTTTTGCAGACAGTTTCCCTGTGGGATTAACCATGGGCATCTCTTTCAGGCATTTGCACAGTTTGATGCTGAAGGCGATGAGGTGGTTGACTTGGAGAGCATGCTAGAAGCCATCAAGTCCTCCAGTGGTGCCAATCTACAAGGGGAATTGAGTCATGTTATCCGACAGCTGCAAGCCTGTTCTCTCACGCCCGGTAATATTGATTCTTTATGTTTACACTCTACGACAAGTGCAGAAACATAAAAAAAATAAAAAAATAAATATACTCTGACGATTTTGCAAGATTTCCCACCTTGAAAGAATGGAGAGGTCTGTAATTTTTATCGTTTGTACATTTTAACTGTGAGAGACAGAATCTTTAAAAAAAAATCAATTTAATCACATTGTATTATTTTTACATAATTTGCATTTTATTTGCATGAAATAAGTATTTGATACAATTGAAAAACAGAACTTAATATTTGTCACAGCAATCTTTGTTTGCAATTACAGAGGTCTGACGTTTCCTGTAGTTCTCGACCAATTTCAGGTCTGGAGACTTGTTAGGCCACTCCAGGAGCTTGAAATGCTTCTTACAGAACCACTTTTTAAGTTGCCCTGGTTTCAGGGCATTGTCATGTGGCCCAGCCACAACCCATCTTCAATGGCCTCACTGAGGGAAGGAGGTTGTTGGCCAAAATCTCGCAATACATGACCCCATCTATCCTCCATTCAAAATGGTGCAGTTGGTATTTTACTTTTCTTATATAGCACCATCTTATTTCCACAGCGCTTTACATACATTATCATCGCTGTCCCCAATGAGGCTCACAATCTAAATTCCCTATTAGTATGTCTTTGGAGTGTGGGAGGAAACCCACGACAGGGGAGAACATGCAAACACCTTGCAGATGTCCATAGTGGGATTTGAACCCAGAACCCCTGCACTGCAAGGCTGCAGTGCTAACCACTGAGCCATCGTCCTGTCCTGTTGACCACCCCAGCCTTGTGCAGGTCTACAATTTTGTTCCTGGTGGTCTTGGTCTTCCCAGGGTGGAGAGGTTGAAGTGTGATTGAGTGTGTGGACAGGTGTCTTTTATACAGGTAACGAGTGCAAACAGGTGCAATTAATACAGGTAATGAGTGCAGAGTAGGAGTTTTTCTTTAAGAAGCCCTAACAGGTCTGTGAGTGCCAGAATTCTTGCTGGTTGGTAGGTGATCAAATACTTATTTCATGCAATAAAATGCAATTTAATTATTAAAAAATCATACAAAGTGATTTTCTGTCTTTTTATTTTTAGATTCTGTCTCGTATCGTCAGTGTATCAAATACTTATTTTCACCACTATACATATGTTTATTTTTAAGTATAATTTATGATATTAATTTATTTTGCTTGTATGATATAAAATATATGTACAGTGGCATGTAAAAGTTTGGGCACCCCAGGTAAAAAATATTAATGTGAACAGTTAAGCAAGTTGAAGATGATATAATCTCTAAAATGTCTAACGTTAAAGACAAATATATTATTTTTTTACAATTTAAAAATTACGAAAATGAGAATGGGCTGATGCAAAGGTTTGGGCACCCTTGGGGATTTGTGTGCTCCTATAACTTAGACCAAGGTTTCAGACCTTAATTAGCCTAATATTAGCTTGTTATAGCTTGTTTACGATTATCGTTAGGAAAGGCCAGGTGATGCCAATTTCCTAGCTTTATAAAAACCCACCCTCCTCTAACCTTTTGCGAAAAAAACAGCAGCCATGGGTTCTTCTATGCAGCTGCCTATCACTCTGAAAATAGTGGAGGCCCACAAAGCAGGAGAAGGCTACAAAGAAGATGGCAAAGCATTGTCAAGTTGCCCCTTCCTCAGTTTAAAATGTAATTAAGAAATGGCAGTTAACAGGAACAACAGAGGTCAAGATAAGATCTGGAAGACCAAGCAACATTTTAGTGAGAACTGCTTGTAGCATTAAGGTACCGTCACACTAAGCGACGCTGCAGCGATACCGACAACGATCCGGATCGCTGCAGCGTCGCTGTTTGGTCGCTGGAGAGCTGTCACACAGACAGCTCTCCAGCGACCAGCGATCCCGAGGTCCCCGGTAACCAGGGTAAACATCGGGTTAATAAGCGCAGGGCCGCGCTTAGTAACCCGATGTTTACCCTGGCTACCATCCTAAAAGTAAAAAAACAACCGCTACATACTTACCTACCGCTGTCTGTCCTCGGCGCTCTGCTTCTCTGTACTGGCTGTGAGCGACGGGCAGCCGGAAAGCAGAGTGGTGACGTCACCGCTCTGCTTTCCGGCCGCTGTGCTCACAGCCAGACCAGAGAAGCTGAGCGCCGGGGACAGACAGCGGTAGGTAAGTATGTAGCGGTTGTTTTTTTACTTTTAGGATGGTAGCCAGGGTAAACATCGGGTTACTAAGCGCGGCCCTGCGCTTATTAACCCGATGTTTACCCTGGTTACCAGCGAAGACATCGGTGTCACACACGCCGATTCAGCAATGTCTGCGGGGAGTCCAGCGACGAAATAAAATTCTGGACTTTCTTCCCCGACCAGCGACAGCACAGCAAGGGCCTGATCGCTGCTGCCGGTCACACTGGACGATATCGCTAGCGAGGACGCTGCAACGTCACGGATCGCTAGCGATATCGTCTAGTGTGACGGTACCTTTAGTAGAGGCGCAAATCAGAACCTCTGCTTGACTGCAAAAGACCTTCAGAAATATTTAGCAGGCTCTGGAGTTGTGGTACATTGTTCTACTGTTCAGAGATACCTGCACAAATATGGCCTTCACGGAAGAGTCATCAGAAGAAAATTTATCCTGCATCCTCACCATAAAATTCAGTGTCAGAAGTATACAAAAGAACATCTAATCAAGCCTGATGCATTTCGGTAACAAATCTTATGGACCGATGAGGTTAAAATAAAACTTTTTGGCCACAATGATCAAAGATGTGTGGAGAAAAAAGGGCACAGAATTTCAGGAATAGAACATCTTGCCAACCATTAAGCATGGGGGTGGATCAATCATGGTTTGGGGTTGTTTTGCAGCCAATGGAAAGAGGAACATTTCACGGGTAGAGGGAAGAAAGAATTCAATGACATTCATCAAATTAATGATGCAAACATAACGCCATCTGTAAAAACAAAAAAAAAAACCTGAAGTTTGAAAAGAGGATGGCTTCTACAAATGGGTGATGATGCTAAACACACGTCACAATCCACAATAGACTACCTCCAAAAGGCACAAGCTGAATCTTTTACAGTGGCCCTCACAGTCCCCTGATCTGAACATCATTGAAAATCTGTGGTTAGACCTCAAAATAGCAGTGCATTCAAGATGACCCAGGAATCTCACAGAACTGGAAGAATTGATGAAAATCACTCAAACAAGAATTAAAAGACACTTGGCTGACTACAAAAAGCATTACATGCTGTGATACTTGCAAAAGGGGGTGCTACTAGGTACTAACCAAACAGGGTGTCCAAACTTTTACATCAGCCCATTTTCTTATTTTTCACAGTAAAAGATGAAAATATATGTAACCAACTTCTTTCTTTTTGGTGTTGTATATATGCATATATTAGTGTATTTGAGGCAAAAAAATATTTTTACACTTTGCTTTCATAAAAAATGTTTTGCTTCTGCAGGCTACTTAATATCCTCAACATTAAACTTTTAAGGTAATCTGTGGTCATAATCATAAATCATGTGAAAAGAGCCCATAAAAAGGCAGATTACTTACAAACTCCCCATGATACCTCCATAGTTGATGGGAAAGAAAGAAAAACATAAATTTAAAAAAAAAAAAAAATTATTTATATATATATATATATATATATATAATTTGTTTTTCTTTCTTATGTATATCTATGTATATCTATATTATGTGCTGCAAATAATTACTACTGGTGATCATAGCCACTGGGTGTTACATGTATAGCAAGTGTGGTCAACAGATGTTTTTGATCATTGGTAGTAATTCTGTGCAGCACGTTATACAGACGGGATATTTAAAGGGATTGTTGATTTCGGCCGCAATTTGTTCCTAAACAAACAAATAAACATAAAAAAATGGGCTTTACTCATTGTGCCAAGCTCCGAGTCTTTTCCGCTGCTCCTGTTGTCTGCTATTTGACTACTTCACTGACGTCACATTGACAGCAGTGTAATCAATCACTGAGCTTAGCGACTCTGATGGAACGCTGCACTCGGAGCCGCTAATCTCATTGATTGGCTGAAGTGTTGACGTGAGTTCAGCGCTGCAGCCAATAACACACTGAAAGCAGCAGTGGAGAGTGTTGGACCCAAGGAGGGTGAGTGAAATGTAGTTTGTTTCTTAATAACAAACTATGCCCAGGAACCAGAATTTTCCTGAAAGGTGATAATGCCTTTAACTTTGTTAAAGAAAACCTGTCGCCTCAAAGTATCTACCTGCAGGTAATTAGCATTACAGTGCTGCCAGGCCCCCTTAGTAAAAGTGCAGCTACTGGGAGAAAATGTAATTTATTTCCTCCAGCGAGCCTCTGAGATTGTCAAGGAGGCATGCACAGAGCGGTTGCAGTCAGTCATTCACAGCACTGTGAGTGGGGACTGCTGACACGTCCCAGAGCAGTGTTTCATAGCTCAGCACAAAGTTCTGGGCTGAGCTTACGGTAAAGTGAGTGATAACTAGCGGTTCCGTGCTTGCGCCCATGTCTGAAAGCTGTCAGCTTCTGGGAGGTGATAATTCTCCCAATAGCCGCACTTTCAGTAAGGAGACCTAGCAGCATTGGAATGCTATTACTTAACTAATGAGGAATATGACTTTAAGTTTTGAGATGAAGTAGCATTTTTTTTTCTTGGTCTCTATTTTCATTTTTCTAGGCTTTATCGACATATTCACCAAATCAAAAGAGCGTCTCAGTTTACATTCTTCAAAGATTCTGCGCTTTTTGCATCGAAACCGTATTTCCAGTACTGTGATCCCTTATCCCATACTAGAATGCTGCAATAACATATGTACCATGAGGTCTTCTGTACTGAAGGATTACCTTGAAAGACTTCTCAAAAAAGAGAAAGGTGAGTTTTCTATTGTTTCACCATTAAGATTGGTCCCAGTTGATTTTGGCTGTATAATTTTTTTTTTTTTGTGTGCATATAGTTCCCATGTAAAGCGTGTATTTTTACTTTATTATTGACCTTTTACCATCAGCATAATGAAAAAAAATATTTTTTTATACGTGTAATAATACATTATTTGTATTATTGAAGCAAAGTAAGCTTAATTTTCCCTAAATGTTCAGTTAAACATTTCAAAATATACATGACCCTTGTAACCCAGGAGAGCCATATTGACTGTGGGCTAAGATCTATAATTTTCATTGTGTACAGTTGTGCTTCTTAGATTTTTTGTATGGTAGTCCATTATATGGCTAAATCAAATTTTCCCTTACCCAGAGTATTAGAAGTTATTCCGCGTCTGGCCATTTGACTCTCTAAATATTTTAGTGGAGACTTGACCACTTAGATGAGCCCCTCAGCCAGAGAACTGCAGGTGTGAAGAATATGGCAGTAGAGCACCAGTTTCTTCACACTTCTGTGCACTGCCTTGGACGTAGTGGCATGGCCTTTCTAACTATGTCACTTCCCCAGTGGCTGTAGGATGTTTCATCCATGTGAATGAACGTCTACACCCACAGTTGGATAATGGGACTTGTTGTTTTGGTGAACGATCTTTGAGGACTCAAGAAACTTAAGAGTGTTTTTTCCTGTTCCTGAAAATGTACAATTCATGTAATATTTACTTCTTTTCCAGAATCATCTTCTGTTCTGAGTGGCAGTGATGAAACTCTGAAATGTAAAACCATAACTAAGTGTTACAGCAGCATTGAAACCTCATCTAACTCTTCAGATATTGACAAGATGACAAATGGGGAAACGGCCTCTTACTGGCAATCAGACGGTAGTGCCCGATCTCACTGGATACGGTATGTTTTTTTTTTTGTCTTGTATTGAACCTGTCAGTGGGGTCTAGACATCTAAAGTGTCTTTATGGGCTTACAGGACTTAGAAAGTAGAATAAAATTATACCTTGATATCTGCGATTCGATGTCTTATTTCAGAGACATCCATGTTTTTCTTAGAGGTTTTCCCAAGAACAAAGTACATTTTAACTAATACATCTTTGAATAAAAATATGTTCCACAATTGGATGTGTGTAAATAAAATGTTCCTGTGCTGAGATAATCTTATAAATGTGCCCCTGCTGTGTACTGTGAAATGGCTGTGTCTGACCATGAAGGACCATGGTCTCCACAGCTCCTGGGCAGAAGAGGACACGAGAGTATACAGACAGGACATCATGGGATCACATCTGATTCTTTCTGTGAGGTATAATATTGCTTAAAAACAGGCAATGAAATGTTTTACCTCACAAAAAGAATCAGCTGTGATCCCATGATGTCCTGTCTGTATACTCTTTAGCTTCCTCCCCTGCCCAGGACCTGTGATATGATCAGACCATGTTCCTGTACATTCAGACAAGGCCATTACACAGTACACAGCAGGGGCACATAGATTATCTCAGCACAGAAACACCTTTTTAACACATCCAATTGTGGAACTTATTATTATTCAAAGATCCATTAATAAAATGTTGGTTTAAAGCAGGGGTGTCAAACTGCATTCCTCGAGGGCTGCAAACAGGTCATGTTTTCAGGATTTCCTTGTACTGCACAGGTGATAATTTAATCACCAACTCATTATTTGTGTAGGTGATTAAATTATCACCTGTGCAGTACAAGGAAATCCTGAAAACATGACCTGTTTGCAGCCCTCGAGGAATGCAGTTTGACACCCCTGGTTTAAAATTTAAAACTTTTTTTGATGGGAAACCCCATTAAATTTAAATGAACTGTTAAGATCTATGGATGGATACTGATCTGCATGAGAATCTGCCTTCAGAGCTTATTGTAAATGGAAGGGGGCATTACCAGTGTGAAGCAAATAATGGCTGACTTGCATAATCTGGAAATGGGCTATCTCCGTGGTTAGCACTGAAACCTAGCAGTGCTGGGGTCCTGGGTTCAAATCGCAGCAAGAACAACATCTGCAAGGAGTTTGTATGGTCTCTGTGGGTTTCCTTTGAGCACTCCTGCTTTATCCCACACTTCAGTAATGTCTGTAAAGTGCTGTGGAATTAATGACGCTTTAGAAGTGAGTAAAATAAGTAATCGCACACAGCTCTGCAGTGAGATGAGAGCTAAGGCAGTACAGCAGATGTGAACTTTGTCTAACTGCACAAGTTTGCAGCAGCATCTTTTCAAGAGTTGTCAGCTCTTCTGCAGATCTGTGCCTTGTTACAACCAGCACAGTACAGCAGAGATGAACATTGTCTCATTACAGATGCAACAAGCACATTTGCAGTTCTCAAAGAACTGTCAGCTCTGATGTGCTACTCTTCACCATAGTGGCTGCCTGTGCGATGAAAGCTGAAGCATAGTAAGAAGACAACTGCAAATGTTTTTATAATGAGGCAAAGGTCACTTGTGCTGTACTGTTAGTTCTGGTCTCACCTGCAGTTTTTGATTATGAAAGCCGACTGTCAGTTATTACGTGTCTCACTGGTAATGCCCCCTTTCATTTACAATAAGCGCTGGAGGCAGATTCTCATGCAGATCAGTGTCCAGATAGCCTGGGACAGCTCAATTACATATAAAAAAATCATATTTCTCTAATAATCCCTCACGACAGCACACAGGAGGATGTCATCTCATTCTAATAGGGACAGGAAATATGAAAGAGGTCAAATAGCCCATCCCACCTTCTCTTTCTCCAGTGTTTTTCCTGTCCGTATAAGGATGAAGTGGTCATCCTAGGAGTGCTCTGTGCCGGCAGCACACACTACAGGACACGGATAGCTGGACAACGGGAGATAGGTCGGTTCTTACCTTCCCTCTCCTTGCACTGTTCCTGTCCCCTAAGGACTCAGGATGTCATTTCATCGGTCAGTCTGCCAGTCGGGTAAAGTCTGGGGGAAGTCTCCGAGTTGGAGGCCTCTCTGAGTTCTCCAGCCCCATCTCCTTCCCCCTGCACCTGCCAGGTCAAAGAAGATGCGGTCCCGGCGGCCGTAAGTAACGTCAGACGCTGGGTGTCCTTTGAGCGCGTCACTTCCAGGTTTTGCGTTCCACAGTGGAGCGCATTGGAGAAAAGAATGCAGGAGGCAGTCGGACACGTCCTGACGAACCCTTGGTGCCAGTAATGGTGGCAGAGGAGTGCTGGTCCGGTTACCTATATAAAAGAGCCCTGGACAGAGGATCAAGTAAGGCAGGACAAAATCTATGTGGTAGAATGGAGAGTTCCAGTCCTTCCCGCTCTGCATCTTTGGAGGCCAGCACTATTCTGGTTCCTGTAAGTATACACACATTGTATCCCCTCCGTTGTGCAGATACAGAACATAAGGGGCTTATTCCGTCTCCCCTCTATTTCAGGGACCTGCACTAAGGAGTGAATATCCAAGACCACAAAGCGAATGTGCACAATATGTGGGAAACTCCATGTCAAGACTGTACAGATAAGATACTTAAAGAGAAACAACCCTCCTTAAGGGAGGAGAGTAAAGGGATAGTCCACCAGGAAATACAGTTCTCCCTGGCTTCCATGTCCCAAGCGATACCTGCTCCCAGCGCCTCTCCAGCAGTCAAGAAAAGGAAGATCTATCATGAGGAAGATTCCCAGGAGTCCATACCAGAAGAATTTCTGAAGGAGGGTGAGCTGAGCCCAGTCCTGATATACATAATAGGAATTACTATTTTTCCTCGGAGAACATAGAGGAACTCCTTATGACTATAAGGAGGACCATGGAGGTGGAAGAGGAATGCGCATGCGCCTTACTTACTTCCGGCTATGCCCGCAGTTGAGCAAAGCATACTGTGCACGCGCGGCAGAACATTGCAATGCGCACACTCGAAATATGGCCGGAACTATGAATTTTACGAGAAATATTGCGTACAGCAGCCAAGGAGTGGTGGAGTGAAGGACCAAAGACAACGCCCATCGGACCGGACCCAACTCATTAACATACAGCACGGGTGAAATAAAAACGTTTTTTATGGGTTATACATATGGAGTCAGGGGGTTTCAAAAGGAGTTGGGAAATGCAAAGCTGACACTCAATCCAATGATATTTTTAGCTGATAAGCCTAAAATGTGGTGACAGATTCCCTTTAAGAAAAATGTATTCAAATATTTGTGGGAGATTCACAAGGAGTGGATTGCTGATGGAGTTATTGCTTCAAGAGCCATCACACACAGACGTATCCAGGACATAGGCTACAAGTGTCGCATTCCTTGTGTCAAGCCACTCATGACCAATAAATAATGCCAAAAGCGTCTTACCTGGCCCAAGGAGAAAAAGGTATTGTTTTCAGATGAAAGTAAATTTTGCATTTCATTTGGAAATCAAGGTCCCAGAGTCTGGAGAAAAAGTGGAGAGGCACACAATACACAATCCAAGCTGCTTGAGGTCTAGTGTGAAGTTTCCACAATCGGTGATGGTTTGGGAAGCCATGTCATCTGGTGTAGGTCCACTGTGTTTTATCAAGACCAAAGTCAGCGCAGCCATCTATCTGGAAATTGTAGAGCACTTAATGCTTCCCTCTGCCGACAACCTTTTTAGAGATGGAAATTTCATTCTCCAGCAGGAATTGGCATCTGTCCACACTATCAAAAGTACCAATACTTGGTTTAAAAACAACAGTATCACTGTGCTTGATTGGCCAGCAAACTTTCCTGACCTTAACCACATAGAGAATCTATGGGGTACTGTTAAGAGGAAGATGAGACACCAGACCTAACAATGGAGACAAGCTGAAGATTGCTATCAAAGCAATCTGGGCTTCTATAACACCTCAGCAGTGCCACAGGCTAATAGCCTCCATGCCACACCGCATTACTGCAGTAAATGATGCAAAAAATGATACATTTCAGCAGGCCAACATTTCGGATTTTAAAATCATTTTTCAAGCTGGTGTTATAAAGTATTCTAATTTACTGAGATAATGACTTTTGGGTTTTCATTGGCTGAAAGCCATAATCGTCAACATTAACAGAAATAATTACTTGAAATAGATCACTCTGTTTGTACTGAATCTATATAATGAGTTTCACTTTTTGTACTGAAGAACTGAAGTAAATAAACGTTTTATTTTAGTTTAGTGAGAAGCACTTGTACTCCCAGAGAAGAGATTGTTGCCTCCACGCCCCTTCTCCAGAATGCTACAGCATTATTAGCAGATGCCTCTGCAGAGTCACTCAGAGTAGTGGCAAGGTCATCTTCCCTATCCAACTTGGTAAGACAGGCTCTTTGGCTCAAGTCATAGGGGTTTAATGTAGCCTCAAAAATGAAACAATGCTCTATTCCCTTCAAGGGAAAATACATGTTTGGACCAACCCAAGATGACTTGTTGGAGAATGCTTTTGACAAGAAAACACCCCTTCCCGAACCAAATAGTTCAGAGAAGAAGTCCTTTTGGCCCCCTCGGGAGCAACCTTCCCAGTTCAGGGGTAAAGTAAAAACAGGGAGGTGGAGCCACACCAAAGGTGGCCGAGGCAGTAATTTATTTCTCTCCCAGGGCCAGTGTCAGAATAAAACCATAACGCCCAAAGGAGAGTAGGAGGTCGCATCTCACATTACCTTCCACAATGGCGGGAGGTGTGCACCAACCCGTGGGTCCTAAGATCCATCCAGGAAGAAGTGAAGATGGTTTACCTCCTACCCTTCACAGTGTGAATATAATGCAACTCTCTTCACAGATGCTCCAAAGCACCCTGAATTTCGGCCTAAAGAACCTGCTTGCCTCAGGAGCGGTTTCACTAGTCCAGGAGATGGAGAAGAACAGGGTCACAACTCCTGCCTGTTCTTAATAAAAACAAAATAAGCGAATCCTACAGGATCATAATAAATTTGAAACCACTGAACCAATACATCAGGTACAGGAGGTTCAAAATGGAGTTCATCAAATCAACAGTTCCCTTTATAGGGAAAGACATTACCATAGCTACAATTGACCTGCAGGAAGTGTAGTATCATCTACCGATTCATCCCAAGTACCAGAAATTTCTAAGATTCATAGAAACAAGTGACACATCAATTCAATTCCCATTCATCACCCCTATTATTCCCAGAAATTATGGCGGAGGTCATTGCTCACATCAGAAGTCGACAGATCTGCATTATTCCATATCTTGATGACTTCCTGCTAGTAGGTTCCTCGGTGCGAACACTGATGGAGCATATACAGACAACGACAGATTCTGACATCTCTGGGGTGGCTAGCAAAACAACAGAAGTCTAATTATGGTCCCTTCCACAAAGAAGTTCTTAGTTCTTCTGGATTCTTTTTGCCCATAGAGAAGCAAATCCAACTGAGGACAAAGGTAAACATCCTGCGGAGCAGAAAATCGGTGTCTGAGATTTGACATGTTGGTCCTGGGCTCTATAAGATCATGCATCCTGACAGTAGCCTGGGCCCAAGCGCACACCAGAGACCTTCATACCTATATTGCAAATTTGCGATGGATTCCCCAAGTCTCTGAACAGGAGGATATCGGTACCTACCCAGATAAGGACATTTGTTATCTTAATGGAACAACCCAAGGAAGGGCTGAACAGGGGAGTTCCTTGGATTCAGATCCCGCCAGTCACCATAGAAATGGATGCCAGCAAAAGAGGGTAGGACGCCATGGTTGCCCAGAAATCCTTCCAACGTCACTGGTCTGCCAAAATCAGCAGACAGTCCTCATATTTCATGTAATTGAAGACGGTGGAAGAGATACTCAGGACAGCAACATCATTGATTAGAGGTACCCACGGGAGAATCTATTTGGACAATGTGACTACAGTCGCGTGCCGCCGTCACCAAGGAATCTTGAGGCACAAAGAACTGAAAGGCATTTCTGCAAGAATATTTTCTTGGGCCGAGGAAATTCTTCTATCTGTGTCAGCCCTCCATATATGGGAATCAGCTAACATACAAGCTGACTTCCAAAGCAGAAAGGATATCTACCTATTTTTCACTGAACCCAGACAATGCCTTCGCTCACCAATGGAGGTTCAATCTAGCATCCGCCTTCCCTCCGATTCCACTTTTACCAAAAACTGCAGAAAATAAGAATCGAGCAGGCCAATCTTATTCTGATAGCACCCCTCTGGCAGAAAAGGATCTGGTTTGGCACCATAACCAGCATGTGTGTGGACGGTCCCTTAGTCCTTCCACAAATCTGGGATTTGCAACACCAAGGGCCAATCTGCCATCCGGAAATCGAGAACTGACATCTAGCAGCCTTGCTTCTGAGTTCTCGATCCTAAAGACCAAAGGGGTCTCAGAGTCATTAACACCCTACAAAAAAAGTAAGAAACCGGTAACAAACGCCATATATCACAAGACCTGGAAGATATTTGTATCATGGTGTGCACCAGATCGACCGGATCCCTGACAGCCCAACATCGCCCAAATCCTGGACTTCCTACAAAAAGGCCTGGAAGAAGGACTCAGACCCAGTACACTAAAGGTTCAATTGACGGCATTGGGTTCATACTTCGACCAGACCCTGCCCGAATATCGCTGGGTGAAACGATTCATGACAGCAGCCCACCCGCCCTCGTCCTGGACCAGTCAGTCTGGTCCCCGCCTGTGACCTTAATCTAGTCTTTAAGGAGTTGACTCTTCCACTATTTTAACCTTTATCATCAATAATGCTGGAAGAACTGTCCTGGCTGGTTGTAGTGGCAATCACGACAGCCATATGGGTGGAGGAGTTACAGGCTCTTTCAATAAATTAATCCTGAGGATAATAGAATACCAGCTGGTGCTCCACCTTGACTCTTTGTTTCTACCTAAGGTAGTTTTGGACTTCCATAGAAATAAAGACATACTACCTTCCTACTGCCAAAACCCAAGGAATAGAAAGGAAGAAAATTTCCATTCTCTTGATGTAAGTAGAGTGGCCCTGCATCATTGTCACTTGGCAAGAGTGGAGGAAGGATAACAACTTATTCTGACCATAAGGTTGAATGAACAAGGGAAAGAAAGCATCCAAAGCTAGAGTGGCCAACTGGGTAAAAAGAGCAATTGCTGAAGCTTACAGGTTCAGAATCTTACGCCTCCACATAAGTTCACAGCTCATTCCACCAGATCAGTACTAGCGCCTTCATCGAATAGATATGCAGAACCGCTACCTGGTCGTCAGTCCACACCATTTTCAAACCTTACAGCCTTGACTTGACCTCCGTTAAGGATTTATTATTCAGGAGAAAAATTCTCCAGGCGGTTGTCCCTCCCTAGACATTAGTCTTTGGTATTCCTCCTGTGTGCTGTTATGGGGGGGTTATTGGAGAAAATAGAAGTAGACTTACTAGTAATTCGGTTTCTTAAAACCCACCACGACAGCACGGGTAATTCTCTCCCCTTGCTCAATTATTAGATCCAGTAATAATAAATATAATTTGAAGCATTCATACTCTTGTGGTCCTTTATAATAACGCTGGAGGGAGGATGTGTGTGTGTGTGGGTTTATTTGACCTCTTTCATGTTTGCTATCCCTATTAGGGTGAGGTGACATCCTCCTGTGGTGCTGTCGTGGTGGGTTATTAGAAACCAAATTGTCTGATTTCTATTTTCTGTGGAATAAGACATCAGATCGTAGATATCAAGGTATTCTTTTATTCAACGTCCGATGACCTGTGTGCCGATATAGACAGATTAGGGGGATTGATCCTACTGACAGATTCCCTTTTAAGATTTTGGATATAACTTGATCAGTGTCTGACCAGTGTAAGAAAATCTTACCCAACCTATTATATAAAGGAAGGTGAAAGAGAGAGTAAAACAAAGCCAGTTTCTCTTGAATAAAGTGTTTGTTTTTTTGTAAAGTTCATGAATGTTGCTCTTCAGGTATGGCAGCCATTTAAAAATTAGTGTCCACTTGAGTCACTTTGAAGACATGTTAGAGAATCGAGATGATTAATGATATCTTTGATACCTGCACCAAGTGCGAGCTGTGAAGAAAGTTTTAAAAATACAACTTTTAGAGGGTATGTCGGCACATTCATGCTGCTAGAGCCATAAGCCGCAAGAATTACAGAGACTGGGTTATTGCAGTCATGTATTTACTCTGAAATGCTGCAGTTTTTTAAAGAAGTCATTTGGTGTCCAGGGATGTGCTGACTTGCCACATAGGTATGACAAATGCAGGGACAAGAGGTGTCCTGTTTCTACACAGAGCAGAGAAAAGAGAAGACTTTAACTGTGTAGAAAGGCAAAAGGAGCAATTGTTAGTACCCAGTGCTATATAATACGATGACTGCAATATATAAAGAGGATATAAACTTTAAAACTGCTGAGAGCAGCTCCACTTTCTGACTTGGGTTTCTGGGCCTGCTTCAAAGACAGTGACCCAACCTGCGACATAATAGTATATCATATGGTGGGATGGAGTTAAATGGAAGCCATGAGCTTGAGGTCAACTGTCCATATCCAACAATATATTTTGTTGGTAAGCTATAAGTGAGAGCAAATCTTGCATGTATTTTTATGGTCTAATATCTTGGTCGTATTGGTCTTTGTACATTTTGAAAATACTGAAATCCTCATCCATTATTAATTAATGTCCTGATGTCCCACAGGTTGCGAATGAAGCCTGATGTTGTATTACGGCACCTATCAATTGCTATCTGCTCCGCAGACCAGAGTTACATGCCCCAGCAAGTGGGTGTCGCAGTGGGAAGGAACCCCAGCAATCTGCAGGAGGTTCGAGAGGTCCACATTACCAGCAATACTACAGGATATGTGACATTGCTGGAAAATGCCAACATAAATCAGATGTGTGAGTCTGTCGAGTAATTCGCCGCTTGGTTTTCCATGTCTTGCTTTGCTTTTTCCAGATGAGTTATAATCGGGCTGTAAAATAAATCACCGCTTAGGTGAAAAGAACACACTTGGCATATGCTGTGCACATGGGGTCGTATGGATATGTTCAGAGGATGCTCTGGGGTTGTCATTGGCATATCCTTAATGGGTTCCCAAAGCATGGTGTTAGTAGCACCTATAATTACTGCCTGGTTAGATGATATTGTGGTGTTCGGTTTACCTGAATGTAATTAGAGCACAGAGTACAGTTCTGCTTGTTGGATGGCTTAGGTGCCATTAGTACTGTACCTTATATGTGAAGCATGCTCTCACAATGGCCTCTCTGCTCTACCTGGCAGTGTGAGTAAGCAGAATTAATGATGACTCAATAATGGTCCACTTGGATGATCTCATCAGTGTACATTGGTTGTCTTTAACTACTGGAGAAAAAGGCAATTCACTTATGTAAGCTGCTTCCATTATGATTAAAGTTAACCCTTTTATGCCCTGTGGTAATAGTACATCACAATCAGCCGGTTGTACCTATGAATCCATCTTACTATATCATAGCGATGGAGTTAGCACAGGTGTAGATCCTTGCTATTACTAACAGCCAACCGGATAGAAGTTGCCAATAATGCTTGTGGCTTCTAATGATTTTTCCTCCTGACACCCTGTTGATTTTCCAAAAGAATATGGTACTGGAGGGCTGTTATGTCGGGCTGCTGGCCTATGTGTTTTCTTGTTCGGCTTCTCTGTGGCAAGTCCTTATAATAGGTTGCCTGTCCGTAGAATACTGAGAGACAATGATACTTTACAATACTGGAGGTTAGCGATTAGAGGATCGCACAGTAAAGTCCCATAGTGGGATACAAAAACAGAAAAATAAATGAATCTTAAATCAAGTTTAATAGAAGCAATAAAGTTAAAATACATTTTTTTTTGTTAAATTTCACTTATAACGCAAACATAGTAAAATGTATATAATAAAGCTATAAAGGTGAAATTGACTTTTTTTTCCCATTCTGCCCCTTCAAAAAACATATGTATGAACGTTAATCAGTGAACTAGATGTGTCTCAAAATGGTACATCTAAACGTTTTTACCACCCCATCTGAACGCAGCATGATGTAGAGATAGAGACCCTGATTCCAGTAATTTATCACTAACTTTACTGGGTGCTGCAGCTTTGATAAAATCACTGTTTTATCTGCTGCAGATCTATTAGTTCTCTGAAGGCAGAGCCCTGTTTATCGCTGCCTGCACCATTGGTTTACAGCTCTCTGTGTACACGGTGCATAGGCAGAAAGCTGCCAATTGGTGGCAGAGGCTGTTTTCTATAAAGCTAATGAGTATGGAGGACTACATGGCAGCAGGTTTACTAGTCCATCCCTTTCTGAGAAAACTTATTTTATAAAAACTATGGCAAGCAGCCCAGTAAGTGATACATCACTGAAATCGGGGTTTCTGTCTCTCTATTACGCTGCTCTCAGATCATATACGGTATCAAAAATCAGGTGACAGATTCCCTTTAAAAAAAAAAAAAAGTAAAAAACCTCTTGTGATACTATTGTGACAGAAAAATAAATATAGCTTTAGGTATGTGGCATGAAAATGTCTTCATTATGCAAAAGTGGTACAATAGAAAACTCCTATCCAAAAACTGAAGCATAAACATGTTGCCATAAATGTAATGACCCGAATATACTCTAGGTATACAGTGAATATCATCAAAGTAAAATAAGTTTTTTTTTTTCTTTTTTTTTTCTCCACTACACACAAGAATGTGTAAATGCTAATTGGTGAGTTATACGTACCCTAAAATGCTACTACTGAACATACAATGTTCCCTCAAGACTTCATTCATCTAAGCTAAATAAGTGATGGCCCTAAAAATCAAAAGATGGAGCAGTGCGTCCTGGGGATCAAGGTGGCCGCAGAGTAAAACCTTTCATGCCTGCCTGTTCTAAATGTTATCTTCCCTGTTGTGCAGACGTACAGATCAATATTAAGCGATGTCTGAGTGATGGCTGTGACACGAGGATCCACGGTCTCCGAGTGGTCGGCTACCAAAAGATAAAAAAGTCGGTAGTGTCTGTATCTGATGCCTCCGCGATCTGGAATCTTTCTCTAATGACGTCACTTATAACCACCTCAATGGAGACCCACCCAGCTCTGGCTCAGGCTGTCCAGCAGCACACACAGTATGTAACGTTGCCTCTATCTTTAGAATACTTTGCATATGTCAATTTTCTGAGATTTCATGTAATTAAAGTAAGCTGTCCATTTTCTGAAAATCTTCTTTACTCGCCGTCCTCACGCCCAGAGCGGAGTCTCTGCTGCTGTTCCGTGTCCATTATTGGTTGTGGTGCTGACGTCAGTTCATACAGCATGACAGCCAATCTGTGAGCCCCGAGACCATGAGGGGTTTTATCAGCTATATGGGCAGAACCGCAGTCCTTACTGATGTGCTGCCCACTTAAGGGGGATGGCTTTCTTTTGAGGCCTCTTTTTTTTTTTCTGTTTAAACCCATGTATTTTGGGCTAAACATAATTTACATTTGGGTTTCATTACATATTTTGCACCATTTGGCTTTTACAGGCTGTTTTTTTTTTTTACGTTACTGGGGTTTGTGGCTATAAATTAGCTGAGAGGAGCTCTGGAAAAAGCAGATAAGAGTTAGAAATTTTCCTGTTATAATTTCCAGCTCACTGACAGATTCCCAAGTAAAGGGGTCTGACGTTTTCTCCTGTTAGCGCAGCTTTCCTCACACACTGACCAAGAACTTCTGTCCATACAATGGCTGCTGATGGAGGTGCATGTGACCAGACTATCAGCCTCCTAGCGGCACAGGAGTCTACTTGTACAAGTGGGACCGCAGTGGCTTCTCCTTCTCCCCGTCAGTGCTTGTACAGGGAGAGACCAGTCAATCACTGGCAATAGGCAGGGAGAAGCTCCACCTGTCCAACTAATCTCTCGAGCGGCACGTTCATTCGCGGCTTTGTAAAGTATGTTTTTCTCTTAAACTCCTTATCAGAATCAAACATACATAGCTGAAATTATGCAGTCAATGTCTGATACATGGTGTCCGTGAATCGAGCAATCGGGCAGCATGTATTCACTGTCTGCTTCCCTTTTAAGGCTAAGTTCACACTAGGCGTTTTTGTTTTGTTTTTTTTTCTGCAGCAAAACCTGCACTCTAAATAGAAAAGAAGCAGTGTCAAAAAGAGGGATTTTTGGTACTCACCGTAAAATCTTTCTTGGAGCCTTCATTTGGGGACACAGGTAACCATGGGTGTATGCTGCTGTCGCTAGGAGGCTGACACTATGCAAAAAAAGGAAAATAGCTCCTCCTCCACAGTATACACCCACCGACAGGCAGGAAGTACCTCAGTTAGTGTTAAAGCAGTAGGAGAAGCAACAAAAACTCAACATATGTACCAATCCAACATGAAGACACATAGATCAAATAATGATACAACATACCAAATAATGGTACCACATATGTGCCAATGCAACAACAAAGGCACACCAATGGTACAAACAGTTAGAGAGGGTGCTGTGTCCCGCAATGAAGGCTCCAAGAAAGATTTTACGGTGAGTACCAAAAATCCTTCTTTATCGCTTCATTGGGGGACACAGGTAACCATGGGACATCCCAAAGCAGTCCCTAATGTGGGAAACAGGAAGATTCAAGGAATAAATGTGCTCAGGTCTGTCGGTGCAAAACCGCCACCTGCAGCACCTTCCTTCCCAGGCCTGCATCAGAGGAGGCATGGTATGAACCCTGTTAAGACTAACAAAAGAGGGCAAATATGACCAGGTTGCGGCCTTACAGTCTGGAAAGCCAAATCCTGGTGACAAACAGCCTAGGAGTCCCCTACCGCAGGGCGGAGTGAGCCTTCATCCCCAGAGGAGCCTGCACCATCGGAAGAGACTGTTTGCCTTGGAAGCGGACTGCCTCACGGCAATAGAGAAACTAGAAGCTAGGAGCCCTTTAAGGCAACCTTCAGAGAATGATGAGCAGGGAATCAGATTGACGAAAGGGAGCAGTCCTTGAAAGGTAGACTCGGAGAGCTGTGATGGAATCCAGCTTGTAGAGGGACTTATCCAGGGGATGGACTGGAGAGACATAGAAGGAAGGACAATGACCGCGTTAATGAGAAAGGAAAAAAAGACCACCTCAGGAAGAAAGGAAGGGCCAGGCCCGAGAACCATCTTGTCCTGATATAGGGTCAGGAGCGGGGAACGGCAGGACAATGCCGCTAACTTGGAAACTCTCCTGATGGACATAATTGAACAAAGAGAAATGTCATGTGTTGAATGGGCTAAAACAGGTTGCGCGCTGCGGCGCGCAAAAGACTAGATTAAAATTCCATGGATTTATCGGTGGACGAGTCCTTGAAGAAAACCAGGAATGAAAGGAAAACGGACATAGGGACCAGACCCTTGTCCATACTCCACCAAAAGAAGGCCTTTCAGTATTTGTAGTAGATACGCAAGGATGCTGGTTTCCCGGTCCCAATCATGGTCTGAATGACCAGCTGGGGAAAAACTCAGAGACTATGAGCTCTGGTGGAAGAGAGAACCTTGAGAGAGAGGATCTGGATGGCCTGGAAGCTTCCAAGGGGCGTCTTTGAACATATTCACCGGGCCTTTCTTGGCCAATCCGAAGATAACATGAATATAGGGATCCCTTCTTCCTTTTCACAACTCTCGGGCCGAGGGGAGAGACGGAAAAGGAGAGAGCAGATGAAATTGTGACTATGATATTACTAGAGCATCGCAACAGGTGGCTAGCAGGTCCCGGGATCTGGGTACGAACCAAGGAACCTTGTGGTTTATCCAGGACGCCACGAGGACAACGTCTGGAGAGCCCCATTTCAGCATATATGGATGAAGACAGAGGGGCTGAGCCATTGGTTGCCCGAGCGAGGCCCAGATGGCTCCGAAAATCCATTGCCTGGATTCCTACCCTCGGAATGTGCATGGATGATGTGGCGGAAACATTACGCTCTGCCTCTCGCAGAATCCTTGTTAACTCTGACTTCACTTGTTTGATGCGAGTACCGCCATAGGCTAGGTTCAGATTGCGTTAGAGCAATCCGTTTAGCGCCTAGCGCTAGCGGATTGCGCTAACGCAATGTGTTTTAAGGGGTCGCGTTAAACGTCCCGGCTAGCGCAGATTTACGATCTCCGATCGGCGAGAGCGGGGAACGGACCTCGGGCGCGCCTCAGACGCTGCAAGCATCGTCCGCGGCGCACCACAAAACACCGGCACATCGCTAGCGCGTGCTAAAAATGGCATGCGCTAGTGATGCGCGTTCCCATTGCTGTTAATGGGCGCGCTAACGGACGCATTGCACGGCGTTAATTTCGCCGTGCAACGCTATCAGTTAGCGCTGTCCCATTAACGCAATGGGAACCTAGCCTTAATGGTTTATGTAAACCTCAGCCGTGGCATTGTCTCTTGGGCGTTCCAGTGGCTCTGCGCAACTAATTAAAAACAGCTCCGCAAAAGATGAGACTGGCGTTGTTGGTGAAAACCTGCCACTAGAGAGGAAAGAGGAACTTCCTTTATAGAACTGATGTCGACGGCGTCACCAGATGAAACACTGCTTCACTCTGAGAGGAAGAAGCACAGGATTGTCCGTGGAGACGACCAGAGAGCCTGCTGAAGGGGGCGGGCATGGAACTGGGCAAAAGGAACGGTTTCCAAGGCCATTTCCCCTAGAACTCCTATGCAGGACCATAGGGGAAGAGAAGCTGATCGCTTTAGAGTACAGAAACCCCTGGCAGAGGGATGAAAAACCTTCTCCATTTGAAGGAAGAGACGGGCTTGGGTCATGTCGAACCCATACCTAGTAACACCAAGTACTGAACAAAGGTGAGGGAGGACTTTTCTCTGTTTATAATCTAGCTGAGATGGACCCAGATATGTAGAGTAAACTGAAGAATCTGGTTGCAGTCTCAGCGGGATGGCTCATTGATCAGAAGATTGTTTAAGTAGGGAAATATGAAAAATCCCTTGGATAGAAGAATGACCCTGACCGCTGCCATGACATAAATAGTCTGGGAGCAGAGGCTAGGATGAAGGGAAGGGGCGTGAATTGATAAGGACCCTCCTAGATCGCACATCATAGGAGCCTCTGAAGCTAAACACAAACAAGAATGTTAGAAAAATTCTCCTGAGTCCATGAAAGTGATTACCGAACTTAGTTACATCGTCCTGAAGAGAAAGGACCGAACGTGAACGGTAAACCGCTTGAGGACTTAAAACTAGCGTTCCGCCTTTCTTCATGACTAAGAAAGAATAGAATAGAACCCCGAGAACAGTACGTTCGTGGGGACGGGTACGATCACTTCTGTGAATGGCAGGTAAAGACTGCCTGAAGAACTGCTGGGGCCTGCGACGTATGTCTTGACGGGCGAAAAAACAAATGGAAACTTCTTGCTGGGGGACAAGAACGTTCGATATTGTAGCCGGAAGTCACTATCTCTCTCGAGGTTGAAGCAACCTTTTCCTATTAAAAGGACATTAGGTGTTTTTCCCCCACCAGTGGCATCCGAAACTATTGATCCAGCTTGGATCCAAAAGATCTAGGAAGGCAAAACCAGTGAGGCCAGAGAATGTAACGTATGGCAACGATGCTGCCGGTAGTCGTGACTGAACAACCAGCCGCATCAAAAGGGGAGCGGACACGAGATATTTGCTGGCTTGGGCAATCTGATCAGCCAGATCTGGCCTCCCATCCGGAATACCTTGATGAAGTATTCTTGCCACGACAGACATGGAATTTGACACCCAGGTGTAGGCAAATGTGGGGCAGAGAGAGAGAGAGAGGGGCGCCAGCTGCCTCCAAGGCTGACTTAACCAAGGCTTCATTCTGTCTATCTGTAGAATCCTTAAGGAATGCGCCAATCAGTAGAGACAAGGCTGTCTAGGAAGACAGGCGAGAAGCAGGTGGATCCACCTTAGGGATTCTGCCCATTTATCAAGAAGGCCTGGTCTAAAGGGGTAGAGGATGTGTGGCTTCCTCCTACCTGGGAGGCGCTTTTCAGAGTGTTCCCAGTGTTTAGACATAGTCATGACAAGTTCGCTGATCAGGGAAAATTACGGGAAAAACATTTTTTTACCCATTTGAAAGTAACGGAGTGCTCATGAGCAGGAGCCTCATCCTCCCGTAGTTTCAGAGACTTGGTATTTTGCCAAGATGAGGTTATTGAGCATATCTTGCATCTTTCAGGTCTGGTCCGTATCGGACTCAGACTGGGAATCCATATCCGACCCAAAAACTGCCTCCAAGGAGGGGCATGGGATGAGGAATGCATCCAGGATAAAGTAGAGGGACCAGCCGGTTCTTTTGCTTTGTACGCGATCTGTGACCTGTGAAGGTCATGTGCGTGCGAATCACCGTGAGAGGTGTTCGGATCACTGGTGGCAGAAGACAAACGTGAAGGACGCTCCAGGACCTGGACCAGGGATTGTGAGAGTTTGGTCAGATCTGAGAACAACTGTGACCTGGCAACAGCCCACTCCGGAAGGAGGGGAGTGCTCTCATTCCAGGTGTTAGAGGGTTTATCTGAATGCCACTGCTCTTGTACAGATGGCACCAGCATCGCAATTATAGGGACAGGAATGGGCCTCCCTGAGATTGGGGCATAAGTAATAGGCTAAGGCTACAGCTGGGAGAGCGACACCACACTGCTCGCTCAGCCGCCCTCCTGGGGAGGCAGGGTGAGAGATTACACCCTGATTCCCTGAATGCTGTATCTGAAAGAGAAAACAAAATCGTTAATAAAAACAATAAAAACCTGTAAAGAAAGCAGGGTTAGCAGCGGATCTGAAGATCTAGGTCCGCCTCCTACAGACACTAAGCACAAACTGAGGTACTTCCTGCCTGTCGGTGGGTGTAAACTGCCAGGGAGGAGCTATTTTCCTTTTTTTTCGCATAGTGTCGGCCTCCTAGCGACAGCAGCATACACCCATGGTTACCTGTGTCCCCCAAAGAAGCGATAAAGAAATGCATGTTTTGGTGCTGTTTTTGCTGCATTTTTCAGGATCCCAAAGTTCACCTTTGCTTCCAACACAGAAGTATGAACACAGTTCACCAATACAAGACATATGTTCATGGAAACATAAACATGCAAATGTAACAGCTGGGGGAGGTGAATTGGTCTGGAATAATGTACCTAAGACACTGGCAGTGCATTGAGTGTGTAGTACACTGTTTAAGTTTTACACTTCGGTCAGCCATTGAGTTGCTCAGGCATTGCTCAATCTCACACCTTGGTTGGCCATTGTTAACTTTTTATGCTTCACTAACTTAAACTGTACTAATCAATCTGCCATCCTTAGATGACCAAGACAAGATGGTAAACCTGGAAAAAACATAAAAATAAATGTTTTTCATACACTGCTGTACTTGCTTTTATTCATTAAAAACTGGAAACACTGATATCTGGGTTTTTATTTGCAGTGTTTTGTCAGCATTTTTTTCATCACCCATTGCTTTCAATGGGTGAAAAACGCTGAAAGTGATATACTCTGTCCAAGAATACATGCAAAGCACAAAATGATGAAAGAAAAAACAATGTTTGTGCATGACATTTTTCAGATCTCATAAACATAGCTGGTACTGTAAAACGAAGCTGAATATTAGCATAAAAAAGCCTATTGTGAACTTAGTCTAAGGGGTTAAAAGAACACCAAGCAGTGCGACCGAAGTGTGTAACAGTAATGTCTACTCATATAACTTTGTTTAAATGATTCCAATTGACTTTGCGCTCTTCTTGCAATGGCACCGTGCGTCTGACATCTGATAGTTCTGATCTGCTTTCATCTACTATGATGTTTTCTATGTACTGTATATAGTAGTGCAGCACTCTCCGCTATACCGACCATACCCTCCACCTGAAACAAAGGAACTAGTGCAATTGTACACAGAGCCCAGCAATTGCTGCGCCATAGAACTGGTTTGTCTGGCAGACTTTTAATCTAAGTCTGTCTACTGAGCTTTGCATACACCTGTATTTGCTTTCATTGTGTTTTTAGTGTTTATTTTCATTTTATGCAAAGTAGACATGACCTTTTACATAATTGGGCAGGCAAATGATCTAAGGTGAAGCTCCACAGCAGAGATAGTGCAGGCAATGAGTATGTAACCTAGCATCCACTTATCCGGCACTGACCTGCAGCATAATGTGCCTGCACATGATCAGAAGCTCATGAATTGTATGCAGAGGACTACTTGGCAGCTGTTTACTGTTCCTGTAATGATGATCTGCTGATACAACTTTGTTTTTAGCAAAACTGCAACAATGTGGTGATCCTGCAGTCATACTCCTTAGGCTATGTGCACATGTTGCGGATTCTCTGTGGATCCTCAGCGTTTTTTGCGGTGCAGAAAGGCTGCAGATCCGCAATTGATTTACAGTACAATGTAAATCAATGAGAAAAAAAAAAGCTGTGCACTTTGCGGAAAATCCGCTGCGGAAACGCTGCTGTTTAAAAGAAGTAGCATGTCACTACTTTTTTATATTATAGAAAACCGCAGGGGTAAAAAACGCAGCAAATCTGCAAAAAAAAAAAAAAAAAAACCCAGCAAAAATGCACAAAAAACGCTGCGGATCCGCACAAAATCCGCAGCTGCGTTTTCTGCCAAGAGGCAGAATCTGCACCAGAAATTCCTAAGGCTAATCCGCAATGTGTACACACAGACTTAAGGGTATGTGCACACGTAGGTGGGATCTCTGCAGATTTTTCCGCACCTGTTTTTGTAAATCCGCAGGTAAACCGCACTGCGGATTACCTGCGGAATTGGTGTTTGTGCGGATTCCACCTGTGGTTTTACACCTGCGGATTCCTATTATGGAGCAGGTGTAAACCGCTGCAGAATCCGCACAAAGAATTGACATGCTGCAGAATGTAAATCGCTGTGTTTCCGCGCGTTTTTTTCCGCAGCATGTCCACTGTGGATTTTGTTTTCCATAGGTATACATGGTACTGTAAACTCATGGAAAATAGCTGCAGATCCGCAGCGTCAAAACCGCTGCGGATCCGCAGCAAAATCTGCAGCGTGTGCACATACCCTTATATGTCTTCTTGCTAACCAACAGAACATATGGGTGAGCTAGATACGGTAGATATATTGTCATTTGTTGTACGCATGTCTGAGGTATGCAACGTTTAAATCTGAACCTTCTGTTTTACTTGAGGATGTAGCCTCCATTTTTGTTCCTTGTCATTTTTGGAATCTGCGTGCCAGTGGATCCAGAGATGTATTAGTCCTAAGTAGTGATATATCTGTGAATACATAATTTGTCTAGAACTGTGTGCACAAGATCATTAGACACACTGGCAAAATTGAAAAAGAGAAATTTGTAAAAGTGTACATAACCTATAAAATGGAAGGCTGAATTAAATGATGATTTAATAGAATTGTGGTTGTTTGTTTATTTTTTACAGGAAGGCTTTGGAACACATGACTCCACTTTCCTTGACGCCGGGTACTGCAGAGTTACCAAATTTCTTATCACCAAATGTTCTTGAAGAGGTAAACAGTTTCCTTATGAGGATAGCCAGGTAATGATAACTTACTACTTCTTATAGAAAACATCTGTCTCTTTACTATTGGCTTTATTTTTTGCTAACATTAACCCTTGTTGTTGTTTCTCTTAAGCTGCTGCTCTACACCGGAAGTGAATTTAAATCTACTTGCGTTTGCTTTGGCAAGAGGGAATGTAGCAAAAGTGATATCGTCTCTTTGTACCATCCTGGATCATGTCGATGAGCAGTACAATGCCTCTTCACTTATTGCTTCCATGGAGTCTGTTAGAATTCGTCTACTCTATAAATACGGTATATTGTCTGTCTTTTTCCTGTCTTTTTTTTCTCTGAACACTTCTTTGCAAACAGTTTTCAGGCGTTTGTCTAGCATTTTAAAATTTTTCATCAAAATCCTTGGTATAAAATAACAAACTCTACTCTATTGATCCCTTCTTGGTTACCTTTCGATTTTAAATTTTAGGCTGTGTGCACATGTTCAGAGTTGTTCCACGTTGTTTTCGCTATAAAAAACGCATACATTAAGCATCCTATTAGAATGCAATCAGCAATTTTTGTGCACATGTTGCGTTTTTTTCTGCGGTGGAATCGCATTCCGTAAAAAAAACTGCAGCATGTTCATTCTTTGTGCGGAATCACAGGGATTCCGCACACATAGGAATGCATTGATCCGCTTACTTTCCGCATGTGGCTATGCCCACCATGCAGGAAGTAAGCGGATTATGTGCGGTTGGTACCCATGGTGGAGGAGAGGAGACTCTCCTCCAGGCCCTGGAACCATATCATTGTTAAAAAAAAAAAATGTAAATAATAAATTGTGATATATTCTCACCTTCCGGCATCCCTGGCAGCGTTCCCGCTCCTCGCGATGCTCCCGTTTCCAGTGATGCTTTGCGGCAATGACCTGTGCTGACGTGGGTCTCGCAAGATCGCTACGTCATCTGGGGTCATTGCCGCTAAGTATTATTGGGAACGGGAGTATCGCGAGGAGCGGGAAAGGCTGCAGGGGACACCGGAAGGTGAGAATATCACGATTTTTTTATTTCTAACATTAGATCTTTTTACTATTGATGCTGCATAGGCAGCATCAATAGTAAAAAGTTGGTCACACTTGTCAAACACTATGTTTGGCAAGTGTGACCAACCTGTCAATCCGTTTTCCAAGCGATGCTACAGATTGCTTGGAAAACGCTAGTGCCGATTCCGCATGCGTTATACCCGCGGCAGGAGTTGCGGAATTGCAGCAGAGATTTCCACAGCAATTCTGGACGTGTGCACATATCCTTAATGGCATTTTAAAGGGAACATGACATTAGATGCATGCTGCAAATTCATTGGCAGCATGTATCGGGTACTGGCTGCATGATCTCAGCCAGGTACGGATGACAGTATACAGCTTGTGTCTGAGGCATGCTCCCCATTGTTTGGACACCATGTATCTGCTGAATAGCAAAATGGCCGACAGCACATGGGATAAGTGGATGCACGTCCTAGTTCCACTGGACCCCCATGGAAAGTGTACATACCAAGTAAACAATGAAGGACAGCATCCAATCCAGGTGAAAGTGTTCAAAAATGGATTCCTTTATTTGCTGTCCTTCATTGTTTACTTACCATGTATCTGCTGTCAGGTTCCCTTTAACTTCTTGATGCAATCACTGTCAAAATGTCATTGCTGGAGTCTAGGATACAGACAGCAGCGGACTGGGGTGACTGGATCAGTAAGGTGTGGGGATCAGTTTGATATAATTCTAAGTGTTAAAAATAAAAAAAGAAGTACAGTACTATATACTCAAATTAGTGTCAATCCAATAAATATACCAAAACTAATATCTATAATAACTTTATTTCAAAACCAAAAACAGGATTAAAAACTAGCACAACACCCCAGATCCCTGTTGTTTGGGAGTGGGTAAATAAAACCTGGCCTATAGATTATAGGGCAATGGATGGGAGTAGGATAAAGAAAACCCTATATATCCCTAGATGCTCCCTGCCTGTCAGCGGAGGTTGGCACCCTCTTGGACGCAATATGGCGCCCCCGCTCCTCGACGGCTAGCCCTATAAACCCTTCAAGTCCCTCAAATAATGCGGGTATACTATAGCCGATAATACCTCTCAATACCTCACAGCCAAGACCCACACAAGAGACTAAACACACTACAAAAACATACCAGGTGGTAATTCACCAATAGACAACTTTAAGAAGCCCGATCTGACCATACCAGGCCCTATAGGTGTATAGATGTCTAACTAGCCTGTATAATGGCTATTGCACCCTCCAGAGACCCTAACCGGTAGTGCCTGCCTGACAGCGGAGGTTGGCACCCTCTTGAACGCAAAATGGCGCCCCCGCTCCTCGGCGGCTGTCCCTACTGACCCTAACAAGATCCCTATAAAAAAGGAACGGGAATCCTAACAATAATAGTGTCTATGGGGCTAGACCAGTGCGCCCTACCAGACTACCCCTATTGCTAGGTCAGATCAAAAAGCGAAAGCCAAGGTAACACAAGCACACAAGCACACAATAGTCTAGATAGACAAACTTATTTGTGGCCCACTAAATTATTAACAGATATTAACACAACCAGGGTAGGTATAACCACTTCCACCCCCCCCCCCCCCCCAGAAGGAATTATTCAAAACACTTATAGCCACAACCTTAGCTTAAATATAAGGGTCTCATATTACCGATAGTAAGATGCAACTGGTATACATATATTCATATATTCAAAAAGAAGCCCCGATTATAAATATACAGCCGGTGAAATACCAAAGAAACAAATAAAAAAAGCCTGAAACACTTATCTGTGTTCAGGTCTCGCCTCTACGCGTTTCCCCCCCATGATATGGTTCCTCAGGAGGCATATGGGTAAATCGAAGTCCGTGTACCGAAGTCACATCAGAGATAAATGCTGTGCCTAATTGCAGGAATGTTGCCTATTTATCAACTTCAAGAAATGACATCTCCCTGAATCAGAACTGATTTTTTTTTTCCAGTCTGCTCCATGACCATTGAGTATCTGTGCAGGCAGAAAGATCTACCACTTGATCATGACACTGGCAGTTATCTTTCCTGCGCTACACGTTTATCTCTAAAGTTGACTTTTTCTTCAATAAAAATCTGTAACTCAATAACAATTTCATAACTTTGTTTGGCTAATGGCAAGCCTGGACTCCAGCTCCTGTGAGATTACAACTCCCAACATGCCCTGACAATGGATGAATGCTGGGAGCTGTAGTTTCACTAACAGCTGGAGTTTTGAGCTTGCTGATTCGTGCCATAGTTTCTCACCTTTGAGGGTAGTCATTTAATTTGCTGCAGTAAGGAGTACATGGCTTAGGAATGGAGATCACTGGTCTAAACATTGTATTTTACCGAAATGTGCTCCTGCTCCCTATTTGCTTATCTTACCATTTATTTCAGGAAGACCATTGCAATTTACCTTACTTGCCTGTGACGTTAAAGGGAAAGAGGACAAATCGGGACCTGAAAACCTATTGGTGGAACCATGGACAGGAGATGGTGTGTTGTTGCTGTAGTTATTATTTTTTATTACTACATTTGTTTAAAAGCATGAACTATTTTAAAGTTTTTAAGATGAAACCTAGTTCCTATGATACACAAATATCTGTACTGTCAGTAATTACACTCTTTTGATATCCCATCATATGTTTTCAAAGAATTTTTACTTTATCATATTTGCAATTTTTACTTAATTCATTAGTTGGTATTTTATATATTACTTATAACAATTACGGTATGTTAAAGGGAATTTGTCAGCAGGTTTTGCTAGCCCATATGAGTGCAGCATAATGTAGAGGCAGAGGCCCCAATTCTAGTGATGTCACTTGCTGTGCTGCTTTGTTATTTTGGTAAACTCTCTTTTCTCCTTCGCCACATTGGGGGACACAGGACCATGGGTGTTATGCTGCTGTCACTAGGAGGCTGACACTAAGCTGAGACAAAAAAAAGGTTAGCTCCTCCCCTGCAGTACACACCCTCATGCTGGCTTCCAGAGACCCAGTTCAAGCTTAGTGTCCGTAGGAGGCACACTGGATTTAATTCTTTCCCTTTTTTTATCGGACGAAGGGGCGACGGAACCTTTCAAGGCTCCGATCTCCCCGAACCAACAACAGGCGAGCACGGGAGTTCACCTCTCCGTACCCTCTCCTGCGACGTGGGATGCCACTGCCTGAGCTGATTTTTTTGGGGGGCGACGGGCCTTTTCTAGGGAACGATCTCCCCCCCCTCCTTACAGACGAGCACATGGAGTGTCCTCCACGTATCCTCTTCTGCAGCCAGGTCTTTTTTGCCAGACATCTGCCCTGCCCACCAGGTTTTCCCTCGGCTGCTCAGAGGCACTTTACTTTGTGGCGTCTGTGCAGCCCCCACTGCATCACCACTGAGAAAGCGGATGATGGAAGGAGGCGGACGGTTCCTCTCCACCCCCTTTTCAGGGGATGGTGGATGGAGGCTCCCCAACCCCTGCACCGTCCTAATCAACAGAGGGGAATCCCCGGGCACAGCTCACCTGTCTCATGGTCCTGTGTGCAGCAAGTCTCTGCATTCCACCCTCTATTCGGGGGTAAGTGCCTCGGGGGGTGGGGGGGGGTTGGCTTTCGGCTGCTCTGCGGTCCCGGAGGGCTCCTTCTCAGCAGCGGCACGTTTTTTCAGGGTCCCCCTAGCCTCCGGCGCGCCGGGCCGAAGCCGCAAATTTAGTCCCCGGCTTCGGCCTAGCACAGGCCGCATCCCGACAGGCTCCACCCACCTTTCGCGTCATTTTGCTGACACTGACCCCACTGCTGACACTGACCCCGGTGTATCTAGTCCCCCTGCGTGGGTCGCTTCACTATCTCAGTCCGTGGATTTTTTAGCCAATGCTATCAAATCCATTCAGAACCCGCCTGGGGAGCGGTGCAATCCTTTTCATGGGTTAAGAGATCCCTCCGTAACAGGGGAATCGTCGGCCAGCAGGGGCCGCTCTCTCCGGAAAGAGTCACGGTCATCCAGAAAACGGATCCACACTACCTCTCCTGAGCACTCACCACGCCAGTCAGCTTCTGGCAGCTCCACCTCTTGCTCACCCTCTTTAGGGGTTCGTAGCGTTCACGACTCTGAATATGAGTCTGATGCATCCTTAGACCCGGATGCTCCGGAGTTTAGATCTACAGTTGACTCCCTCATTGAGGCAGTCAATCACGCTCTCAAAGTGGACGATGACCCTAATTCTGCTCCGGACCACTCAGTCTCCTTTACTAGAGCCAAGCGTTCTCATAAGACGTTCGCCTCTCACCCAGATTTCCTGGATATAGACAGGCGACACATGGAGCGACCGGATAAGCGTTTCACGGGCAAAAAGGCCCTGGAATCGAAGTATCCTTTTTCCGCAGATCTCGTTAAAGACTGGACGGAATCCCCACTAGTAGATCCTCCGGTTTCGCTCCTAGCTTCCAGAACTCTTATCCGTTCCGGATGGCGCTTCAATTAAGAATCCCACAGAACGCCAGCTAGACTCCCTAGCTCGCTCAGTGTACGAAGCCTCAGGTTCTTCCCTATCTCCCTCCTTCGCCGCGGCTTGGGTGGCCAAGGCAATGGTTTCCTGGGCAGATGCCCTAGCAAAATCCGTTCAGGATCAGGATCTCCCGTCCGAGGTGGCGGACCTTGCCAAACAGATTGCCATGGCTGGTGATTACGTGATGTACGCATCTGTCGATGCAGCGGACTGTGCAGCAACGGCGGCTTCAAACGCCATCACCATCAGAAGAGCTATTTGGCTCAGAGAGTGGCGCGCAGATTCCTCCTCTAAAAAGTCTCTGATTTCCCTCCCTTTTCAGAGCGGGCGTCTTTTTGGAGAAAAGCTAGACCAGCTTATTTCCGACGCTACAGGGGGAAAGAGCAAGTTCCTCCCCCAACAGAGGCCCAAGGCTGCCTTCCAGCGCCAACAATATTTTCGCTTTCGGCCCTTTCGTAGCAGTCCAGCCTGGTCCAATCCTGCCGCCTCTTCCAGATTGGACCGATCCTCACGCTCAGACATAGAGGTTCGTCCTTCTTTCAGGCCGAATTAGTCCTGGCGAGGAAAGTCTAGGCCTGCCAGATTCCCTTCGCATTGACTCGGGAACTGTTCCAGTCGACACCTCCAAAGTAGGCGGACGTCTACTTCTTTTTCAGCAAGCCTGGCTCTCCGTCATCCACGACGAATGGGTCAGGGATCTGGTGTCGTCTGGCTACAAAATAAATTCTCTGCCTCCTCTCCAGCACGGTTTTTTCCCTCTCGTCTCCTGAGTTCGGGAGCTCAGTCTCGCGCCATTCATTCCCTCCGCCAGAGCGGGGTCATTGTTCCAGTTCTGGAACACGAGAGGTTCAGAGGTTTTTTTACTCAAACCTCTTCGTCGTGCCAAAAAAGGACGGGAAGGTGCGCCCCATTTTGGACCTGAAGCTACTGAACAAGTGTGTAAAAGTACGTCACTTCAGGATGGAATCGCTTCGGTCGGTCATCATCTCGATGGAGAGAGGGGAATACCTGGCATCAATAGACATCAAAGATGCCTATCTTCATATCCCAATATTCCCGCCACATCAAAGGTTCCTCCACCTTGCCATCCTAGAGGACCATTTCCAATTCACGTCCTTACCCTTCGGTCTTGCCACGGCGCCCAGGGTATTCACGAAAGTCATGGCGGCCGTCATGGCCATTCTTCACTCTCGAGGAGTGGTCGTGTTGCCTTACATAGACAACCTCATAAAAGGTCCGTCTTATCAGGCCTGCGAGGCAAGCGTCCACATTACCTTGGATTCCCTTTCGCGCCTGGGCTGGTTGATCAACTTGGACAAGTCCTCTCCCGTTCCTGCCCGACGGATCTCCTTTCTGGGAATGATCCTGAACACCTCAAGGGGACTGGTCTTGCTTCCTCGGCCCAAGAGCTTCAGCATGAAGCTCAGACGCTCTGCCATCCTCGCCCACGACCCTTTCGGTTCGCCATGAAGATCCTGGGCAAAATGGTAGCCGCAATAGAAGCGGTCCCCTTCGCTCCACTCCATCTCCGCCCCTTACAACAGGCTCTGCTGGACAACTGGGACAGGAGTCCCTTATCCCTCGATCGTCCATGCCCTTTGTCCCCGCGGATCAGACAATCCCTTATATGGTGGACCCTGGGTCCATCTCTCCTCCAGGGGAAGTCTTTTCTCCCGATCCGCTGGCTAGAGGTAACTACTGACGCCAGACTCCTCGGCTGGGGAGCGGTGTTTCTACACCACTCTGCTCAGGGGCGTTGGACAATTCGGGATTCGAGGCTCCCTATAAACATCCTGGAGATTCGTGCGATCAGACTCGCCCTGAGACGTTTTCACTCCATGCTTTCACTCCATTGGTCACCCAGTCCGAGTCCAATTGGACAATGTCACAGCGGTGGCATATATAAACCATCAAGGGGGTACCCTCAGCAGGGCGGCGATGCAGGAAGTCTCCCACATTCTTCGTTGGGCCGAAGCCAACCACTCCACCATTTCCGCGGTGCACATTCCGGGCATCGAAAACTGGGCGGCGGACTTTCTGAGCTGTCAGGGCCTTGCCTCGGGGGAGTGGGAACTCCATCCAGAGGTGTTTCGGCAAATCTGCCTTCGCTGGGGGACCCCGGACGTGGATCTGATGGCGTCCAGATTGAACGCCAAGGTTCACAATTTCATTGCACGTTTTCGGGATCCCCAGGCTATCGGAGTGGACGCGCTGATATCCCCATGGCATCAGTTCCAACTCCCGTACGTGTTTCCTCCGCTTCCCTTACTGCCGAAGGTGATCCGGAAAATCAAGACGGAGGGGGTTCCGGTCATTCTGGTCGCTCCGGATTGGCCACGTCGCGCTTGGTAGGCGGAGCTCGTTCAGCTCGTAGCCGACGTCCCCTGGCGGTTACCAGACCGCCCAGATCTGCTTCGCCAAGGGCCGATCTGCCACCAGAGCTCAGGGGCCCTACGTTTAATGGCGTGGCTGTTGAAACCTGGATTCTAACTCGAGCTGGTTTCTCTCAGCAGGTTATTCCCACCATGAGAAGTGCTTGCAAGGCGTCTTCCGCTTCCATTTATCACCGCACCTGGAAAACCTTCTTCTCGTGGTGCAGGCTCCGAGGTCGCCCTCCGCTCGTTTTCTAAATCCCTTGCATTTTGGATTTCCTTCAGTCCGGCTTGGATTCCGGCTTGGCACTGAGTTCCCTCAAGGGTCAGATCTCAGTGTTATCCATGTTATTCCAACGTAGGATCGCTGCCAACCTTCAAGTCTAGACTTTCATTCAGGGGTCTCCCATGTGGTACCCCCCTACAGAATGCCGTTAGAGACCTGGGATCTCAACTTGGTTCTGGGGGTTCTTCAGGAATCTCCATTTGAGCCTCTTCAGGACATTCCGCTTACTGTCCTCTCCTGGAAGGTTGCCTTCCTTGTAGCTGTGACGTCTATCAGACGGGTCTCAGAATTGTCCGCTTTATCCTGCCGGGCTCCTTTTCTTGCCTTCCACCAGGACAAGGTAGTCCTACGCCCATCTCCGGCCTTTCTCCCTAAGGTGGTCTCATCTTTTCACCTTAACGAGGACATCATTCTTCCCTCTTTTTGCCCGCAGCCAAAACACAGGGTCGAAAAAGCCCTTCATACCCTGGACGTGGTACGGGCCCTTAGGAGGTACATTTCCAGAACGGCTCATTTCAGAAAATCGGAATCCCTTTTCGTTCTCCCAGAGGGTCACAGAAAGGGTTTGGTTGCGTCTAAAGCCACGATAGCCAGATGGATTCGATATGCTATCCAGGAATCCTATCGGGGTCAGGGGCAGACCTATCCCGGCGGGGATTAGAGCACACTCCACTCGGTCGATGGGTGCTTCCTGGGCCATCCGGCACCAGGCAATGGCGGAGCAGGTTTGCAAGGCCGCAACGTAGTCCAAAGCACTACAATGTCCACACTCATTCCTCTGCGGACGCGGCCCTTGGCAGACGTATTCTGCAAGCGGCCGTCGTGCATTTGTAGTCAGATGGTACACGGAGTTATTTGGTTGTATTGTTCCCCTCCCAGGGACTGCTTTGGGACGTCCCATGGTCCTGTGTCCCCCAATGTGGTAAAGGAGAAATAGGGATTTTTGTGTACTCACCGTAAAATCCATTTCTCCGAGCCACTCATTGGGGGACACAGCACCCACCCTGTTAGCCTGTTCGGCTCTTTACCTTTTTCGTTTTTTGACTTTCTTTGACATGTTATTCTCTAATGTTACATGATATATTGTTATTATTCTCCTACTGCTTTTGCACTAAACTGGGTCTCTGGAAGCCAGCATGAGGGTGTATACTGCAGGGGTTGGGTTCCTACACTTGGCACCCCTCTCTTAAATACTAGAGTGCTCTCCAGTAGCCTGTTACACATTGGAGAGATCTGTGTGGTGCAGCTCTGTTCAATGTCTACATCCGGTTACCCCTGGAGATGCCAGCAGCTGATCTATGGAGATATGGTGTGGGATTCCCACTGATCTGATAGTGGTTAGTGCTACTAAAGCTAGGTCACCATTATGGTATGCACTTATGGTATGCACTGAAACCCATTTAATGTCCACACACTTCTAATGTGTTTTTTGTTTCTTAAGGATTCCTTACAGAGACGGGAAAAACAAGAGCTAGTATTATTCTATCTTCTGCACCCGAATCAGCCTTTCAGGTTACACAGATGAGAATTAGGGTAAGTTTTTGTTATTGAAAAAATCTAATCGTTTACATTTTTAGGACATTTTGAAATTAAGTTTTCAACGGAAATAAGTGTACTTTTTTCCCCGGGATTCTTAAAAGGAATCGGTCGCCAGGTTTTGGCTACCCCATCTGAGAGCAGCATGATGTAAGGGCAGAGACTCTGATTCCTGTGATGTCAGTTACTTGGCTGCTTTATAAAATCCCTATCCTATCTGCTGCAGATCTACCAGATCTCTGAATGTTGAGCTCTTTATAGCCCTGTCCACACCATTACTTCGGCAACTTTATGCCCGTGTACTCTATCAGTGGTGGGGGTGGATCTGGGCCAAGTTTCTGAATATGGGCAATAGAAACCTGCAGTTCCAGCAAAGGTAATCGGTTTTTGACAACTATGAGAGACAATTACCTTTCACAACTGGTTCAGGACCCAACAAGAAGGGGGGCACTGCTAGACCTAATATTAACCAACAGGCCAGACCGCATATCAAATATAAGGGTTGGGGGTCACTTGGGGAATAGTGATCACAAAATAATAAGTTTTCATGTATCCTTTAATAAGATGTGTAGTAGAGGGGTTACAAGGACACTAAACTTCAGGAGGGCAAATTTCCAACGGATAAGAGAGGATCTTGGTGCAATTAACTGGGACGATATCCTGAGACATAAAAATACACAAAGAAAATGGGAGACATTTATTAGCATCCTGGATAGGACCTGTGCACAGTATACCGTATGGGAATAAACATACTAGAAATAGGAGGAAACCAATATGGCTAAATAGAGCTTTAAGAGGCGCAATAAGTGACAAAAAGAAAGCATTTAGAGAATTAAAGGAAGTAGGTAGCGATGAGGCATTAAATAAATACAGAAAATTAAATAAATTCTGTAAAAAGCAAATCAAGGCAGCAAAAATTGAGACAGAGAGACTCATTGCCAGAGAGAGTAAAAATAATCCCAAAATATTCTTTAACTACGTAAATAGTAAGAAACTAAAAAATAATAGTGTTGGCCCGCTTAAAAATAGTCTGGGTGAAATGGTGGATAAGGATGAGGAAAAAGCTAATATGCTAAATGACTTTTTTTCATCAATATTTCCATGGCAGACGATATGATCAGTGATAACAAAAATTCCCCATTAAATTTCACCTGCTTAACCCAGCAGGAAGTATGGCGGTGTCTAAACATCACTAAAATTGACAAATCTCCGGGCCCGGATGGGATACACCCCCGAGTACTGCAGGAATTAAGCACAGTCATTGATAGACCATTATTTTTAGGGTATATGCACATGTTCAGGATTTTTCGCTTTTTTTTTTTCGCTATAAAAACACAATAAAAAAGCATAAAAAACGCATACATAAGCATCCTATCATTTAGAATGCATTCCCCAATTTTTGTGCACATGATGCGTTTTTCTCCGCGAAATAACGCATCGCGGTAAAAAAAAGCAGCATGTTCATTAATTTTGCGGATTTTCCGTGTTTTTCCCGCTATTTTATGCATTGGGAAAGCTACGGGGGAAAAAAAGGCATAAAAAACGCACAAAAAACGCTGCGGATTTCTGGCACAAATGTCCGGTTTTCGTCAGGAAATTTCTGCAAGAAATCCTGAACGTGTGCACATACCCTGAATCTTTAAAGACTCCATAATAACAGGGTCTGTACCACAGGACTGGCATATAGCAAATGTGGTGCCAATATTCAAAAAGGGGACAAAAACTGAACTCTGAAGACGGAAATTTTAGGCCAGTAAGCTTAACCTCTACTGTGGGTAAAATCCTGGAGGGCATTCTAAGGGATGCTATACTGGAGTATCTGAAGAGGAATAACCTCATGACCCAGTGTCCGCACGGGCTTACTAGGGACCGTTCATGTCAGACTAATCTCATCAATTTCTATGAAGAGGTAAGTTACGGACTGGACCAAGGGAACCCAGTGGACGTAGTGTATATGGACTTTTCAAAAGCTTTTTATACGGTGCCACACAAAAGGTTGATACATAAAATGAGAATATTGGGGATAGGGGAAAATGTGTAAGTGGGTTAAGAGCTGGCTCAGGGTTAGGAAACAAAGGGTGGTTATTAATGGAGCACACTCTGACTGGGTTGCGGTTAGCAGTGGGGGTACCACAGGGGTCAGTATTGGGCCCTCTTCTTTTTATCATATTTATTAATGACCTTGTAGGGGGCATTCAGAGCAGAATTTCAATATTTGCAGATGACACATACCTCTGCAGGGTAATCAATACAGAGGAGGACAATTTTTTATTACAGGATGATTTATGTAAACTAGAAGCTTGGGCTGATAAATGGCAAATGAGCTTTAATGGGGATAAATGTAAGGTCATGCACTTGGGTAGAAGTAATAAGATGTATAATTATGTGCTTAATTCTAAAACTCTGGGCAAAACCGTCAATGAAAAAGACCTGGGTGTATGGGTGGATGACAAACTCCCATTTAGTGGCCAGTGTCAGGCAGCTCCTACAAAGGCAAATAAAATAATGGGATGCATTAAAAGAGGCATAGATGCTCATGAGGAGAACATAATTTTACCTCTATACAAGTCACTGGTTCGACCACACTTAGAATACTGTGTACAGTTCTGGTCTCTGCTGTATTAGAAAGATATAGCTGAACTGGAGCGGGTGCAGAGAAGAGCGACCAAGGTTATTAGAGGACTGGGGGGTCTGCAATACCAAGATAGGTTATTACACTTGGGGCTATTTAGTTTGGAAAAATGAAGATTAAGGGGTGATCTTATTTTAATGTATATAAATATATGAGGGGACAGTACAAAGACCTTTCTGATCTTTTTAATCATAGACCTGAGACAGGGACAAGGGGGCATCCTCTACGTCTGGAGGAAAGAAGGTTTAAGAATAATAACAGACGCGGATTCTTTACTGTACGAGCAGTGAGACTATGGAACTCTCTGCCGTATGATGTTGTAATGAGTGATTCGTTACTTAAATTTAAGAGGGGACTGGATACCTTTCTTGAAAAGTATAATGTTACAGGGTATATACACTAGATTCCTTGATAGGGCGTTGATCCAGGGAACTAGTCTGATTGCTGTATGTGGAGTCGGGAAGGAATTTTTTTTCCCCCAATGTGGAGCTTACTCTTTGCCACATGTTTGTTTTTTGCCTTCCTCTGGATCAACATGTTAGGGCATTTTAAGTTAGGCTATGGGTTGAACTAGATGGACTTCGTCTTCCTTCAACCTTAATAACTATGTTACGTAGAAACAGGTTTACTAGTCGTCTAGTGATGCATTCTAACTTTTAATACATCTGTAACTGTTCATTCATCTGTGAATCTCGTAAGTGTTTTACCTGTGTGTTTTTTTTCTGGTATAACACATTCATTGTAATCTACGGAGCTGTTTACAGATCTGTGTTTTTCTTTGGACTTGGGTTTGAAAAAAAAATCAAAACATGTGCCTTTTTGAGTCACAGATCAAAATTAGCCATTCAAATCTGAGCCCTCGAAATTCATCGGGGGTTGGAGAAGTATACAGTTACTGCGGCATTTGTAGTATGTCTGTTTTCATGCGCTCTTTATTAAAGTCTGCATTATACTCGCCAGCCATTGTGTGGTGGCTGTGCCAACATTTGCTCACGGCGTGCAGCTATGTCTTTGTAGATCTAATATCAGATCGGACAGATAAGTATCCCTGAACGTAAATTACACATTTGTTTTAGTTACTGAGGTCATGCAAGCCTTCTTCCTAAGCAAACAGTTTGTTTTGTTTTTTTGACAAGCGATATGTCTAGACCATGTGTGATATTAAATAATCATCTGTGTTCACCTTATGATTCCCTCTACAAAATCCTAATACTCGTCCTGATATTCAGGTCAGGAGAGACGTTAGTGGGGTTAAATGACTGACCCTACACATTTCTTTATGCTCAGATTTGTTACATAAGTTTTGACACATTTTAGAGAGAATCTGTCAAGCTATTAACCTGCAGATATGGGGATAATCTGCAGGTTTATTCCATTATTAACCTGTCTGGCGCCCGCACTTAGCAGAGCGCTGCGGGTAGAAAACGAACTTATTTTCCCCGGCAGTGTTCCGGTTCCAGAGACTGGATAGACATCTGTCTAAGATGGTTTAGTGAATCCTGCATTGACCAGCAGGGTTGGGGACGATGACCCTGGAAGTCCCTTTCAATTATAACATTCAATGATTCAGTCACAGGGGTGGCACCGGCACGGGTTCAGTCACCGTTCTGATGATACAGAATGGCAACTGTAACCGCACTCTGGCACCCTTACGCTGCCAGGGGAAATAAGGTTCATTTTATCCCCACTGTTTTCAGCTCCGTGCATGCGCTGGGCAGGTTTGTAATGCTATTAACCTGCAGATTAGTCCCATATCTGCAGGTTGATAGCATTTTTTTTCTGTGGACAGGTTCACTTTAACGCTGTTTTCTGTGTGCCCATGGTTTATTTAGCTTGGCAAGAAAGGTTGTTTTTCTTTGGAAGGCTTAATGAAACCTATCTAAATATTGTGCTTCCACAACTCGAGAAAATACCTAGTTGAATATGACATCTGAATGTCCTAGCATATGTCATATATATATGAGTACCCGAGCCTGGAGGTGCCCGCTCATACCCTCCTGTTAGTAACTGAAGTATTGGATGCAGGTTATTCACCAAGGTGTGTGATACCCTCTTTTAAATCGAAACAAATCCTCTTGTTTTTCAAGAACCAATTGGTGCAGAAATCTTGGCTCTCCATTAATTAATCATTATATCTGATACAGTATTTTTCTCATTGGAGGCTTAGATGTAGTTTAGAGTGTTCCTATCATTACTGTATGTGAAGGTATCATCACCGACCTACCGAGGAGCTGCTCCTGTGTTCATACATGGCGCCTACCTGTGCACCCTCAGCTGCAGGATACATAAGGGAAGAATATTGTCACCTTAAGCATATTTTATGTTGGTGTCACCTTCTATGTTTACTGCCAGGTTCGGAGAGGTGCCATTGGTGCCAAATGTGGCTTCATATTTGCTTACAACGCTCCAGAAAAATTCCACGCAGAAGAACATTTCAAAAGATTTGAAAAATTTGATACTTGGAAATTTTCAGACTTCAGAAGTTTTGTGAAACAGAGGTAATTTCTTTGTAGCATGCCCTTTTCATTTTGTGCGGAATAATTTGGAAATATATTAAGGCTTTTAGATACCATCTCTAGTTTAAAAGTGTGACACCACTTCTTCCTGTCCGATTCCCTTAACTGTCTCCAACCATTAGTATTTTGGTATGCATGTGGATTTCTCTATTTTTATTTCTTACTAAAGTTAAATTTAATCCTGCAGCATTTCCTATGCCAATCAGGACGGGTCTGTCAGTGTGACTATTCCTCCACAATAACACTGCTTGGGATTTTCCGCGCACACCTCTCTGGGTGTGATTGCCGTCCAGTCTTTTGGTAGGACCCTTAAGCAGGCTGTCAAACCCAAGGATTAGAAGTTCCAAGTTAGGATTAGTCTGCGGAAAGTGACACCATAGCAGACTAGTCCTGAAGTATCTACTTAAAGGGAAGGTGCCGCAATTTTGTTTTTGTATTAAAAATAATTGTTTACATAAACAATTATTTTTAATACAAAATTATTTTTTTAAACTTTAATATCTTTTTTATTATTAATTATTTTTGCAGCCACTGGGCGCCGCCATTTTGCTTTGCAGCAGTGTAAGAGTCCCAGCACGACACTTACACTGTGCAAATTACGGCTGCCCTGGACGTAGGAGGCTGCGGTCGGGAGGCGACCCCATAGCTACAATTATAAGCTCAGCTTCTCTCTGCTCTGATGTGGCCACGCCCCCTGGGCGGTCTCCACATCACGGCAGAGGCAGGAGATCAGCGCCATCTTGCTTCAGTCTACAGTGGAGTGTACCTGTGAGCTCCACTGTGACTGAGAGCTGTGCTGTTAGAGGGGCAGCTCCATCTGTCTCCCCTCACACTCAGCGGCGTTCCCTGTCCTCTGGTGTGTGGCTGTAATCCCTTGAGAGGGTGAGGGAGTGCTGCCGTCTGATGTCCTCCATCAGGAGCTGCAGAGAGGTAACAGAGGGGGATGGGAGGCTCTGTGCTGCTGGACCTCACTGTAGCTCCTCACAGGACATCAGACCCTGCATCTATCACTACACTGTGCTGAGCCAGGTATCTAATCCTCTCCTGTGTGATACTGTCTGCTGGCCCCTGTATCTAATCCTCTCCTGTGTGATACTGTCTGCTGAGAAGTGTATCTAATCCTCTCCTGTGTGATACTGTCTGCTGAGAAGTGTATCTAATCCTCTCCTGTGTGATACTGTCTGCTGAGAAGTGTATCTAATCCTCTCCTGTGTGATACTGTCTGCTGAGAAGTGTATCTAATCCTCTCCTGTTTGATACTGTCTGCTGAGAAGTGTATCTAATCCTCTCCTGTGTGATACTGTCTGCTGAGAAGTGTATCTAATCCTATCCTGTGCGATACTGTCTGCTGAGCCATGTATCTAATCCTCTCCTGTGTGATACTGTCTGCTGAGCCATGCATCTAATCCTCTCCTGTGTGATATTATACTGAGCCGTGTATCTAATCCTATACTGTGTGATATTATGCTGAGCCGTGTATCTAATCCTCTCCTGTGTGATACTGTCTGCTGAGCCGTGTATCTAATCCTCTCCTGTGATATTATGCTGAGCCGTGTATCTAATCCTATCCTGTGTGATATTATGCTGAGCCATGCATCTAATCCTCTCCTGTGTGATACTATGCTGAGCCATGCATCTAATCCTCTCCTGTGTGATACTATGCTGAGCCATGCATCTAATCCTATACTGTGTGATATTATGCTGAGCCGTGTATCTAATCTTCTGTGTGATACTGTCTGCTGAGCCGTGTATCTAATCCTCTCCTGTGTGATACTGTCTGCTGAGCCGTGTATCTAATCTTCTGTGTGATACTGTCTGCTGAGCCGTGTATCTAATCCTCTCCTGTGTGATACTGTCTGCTGAGCCGTGTATCTAATCCTCTCCTGTGTGATATTATGCTGAGCCATGTATCTAATCCTCTCCTGTGTAATACTGTCTGCTGAGCCGTGTATCTAATCCTCTCCTGTGTGATATTATGCTGAGCCGTGTATCTAATCCTCTCCTGTGTAATACTGTCTGCTGAGCCGTGTATCTAATCCTCTCCTGTGTGATACTGTCTGCTGAGCCGTGTATCTAATCCTATCCTATGTGATACTGTCTGCTGAGCTGTGTATCTAATCCTATACTGTGTGATATGCTGAGCCGTGTATCTAATCCTCTCCTGTGTGATACTGTCTGGTGAACCGTGTATCTAATCCTCTCCTATGCACTCCTCTCCCCCTTGCATATCTTTCCCCATTGCACACACAACTTAATGCGGGCGTCATGCTGTATTATGGCATTACGTGAGATCTATATGACGGTATTATGTGATCTGTATGGTGGTATTATGCTTGATCAGTATTGTGAGAATTATATGGCGGTATTGTGAAAACACTGGCAGTATTATGTGTGATCTATATGGCAGTATGTGAACACTGGTGGTATGTGTGATCTATATGGCGGTATTATGTGAGAACACTGGCAGTATTATGTGTGATCTATATGGCGGTATTATGTGAGAACACTGGCAGTATTATGTGTGATCTATATGGCGGTATGTGAGAACACTGGTGGTATTGTGTGATCTATATGGCGGTATTATGTGAGAACACTGGCAGTATTATGTGTGATCTATATGGCGGTATTATGTGAGAACACTGGCAGTATTATGTGTGATCTATATGGCGGTATGTGAGAACACTGGTGGTATTGTGTGATCTATATGGCGGTATTATGTGAGAACACTATGGCAGTATTATCTTCAGAAAGCGGACCCATTCTATGGTGGTTCTGGCTGAGCACCTGCACGCGAATCTGGGGTAATAGAGGGGGCAGCATGACCTCCAGTTAGGTGCAGTCAGGGGAGGGCTGGTGAGGTAGCTGAAGAGATGGGTCTCATTTTTATTGTTACTATATGGCTACATTTCCTTCCCAGCGTCACCCCAGACTGCGCCTGTCGCCTCGCTTTCACACATCGCCAGGACAGGATGGAGAAGACAGGATCTGAGGAGGGGAATGGGTTCTGCATGCAAAGTCTGGATCAGACCAGGCCATCAATCCGCAGAAATGTTTCCTGAATTTCTGTGGAGCAGACGGTCCATCCATGTGTATAAAAGACAGCGCTCTATGTACAATCCCTGGCTGCTCCGTGCACCAAACAGGGGGCCCCTATAGACCAGCACACTGCTCTCCTGAAATACTCTGTGCTGCTGTCACCCTGCTTCCTCCACCACATATCTCCCAGAATCCTTGCTGCCTGCCATCCTCGGTGACTGTCTACTTGTCAGTATAAGGCTGCTTTCACACTAGCGTCGGTACGGGCCGATGTACCGACGCATGCTTTGAAAGAAATGTCCGACATGGGCAGCAGAAGCAGTCTTACGACGCTTCCGCTGCCCCATTGTAAGGTCTGGGGAGGGTGGGGCGGAGTTTCTGCCGTGCATGCGCGGTCAAAAATGGTGGACTCGACGCACAAACAAACGTTACATGTAACTTTTTTTGTGGCGGCGGTCCACCAAAACATGATGCAACCGTCGCACGACAGTTGCGACGTGTGGCAATACGTCGATAATGTTAGTCTATGGGGAAAAAACGCATCCTGCAGACAACTTTGCAGGATGTGTTTTTTCTCCTGAACGACGCATTGCAACGTACAGCCAACAACGCTAGTGTGAAAGTAGCCTAAGGCTGCCGTCCACTATCAGTATTTGGTCAGTATTTTACCTCAGTATTTGTAAGCCAAAACCAGGAGTGGGTGATAAAGACAGAAGTGGAACAGATGTTTCTATTATACTTTTCCTCTAATTGTTCCACTCCTGGTTTTGGCTTACAAATACTGAGGTAAAATACTGACCAAATACTGCTAGTGTGACGGCAGCCATACTCTGCAGTCACCAACAAAATGGCTGCTCACTGGGTTCCTGAATATCATCCTCTCTAATCCCTTAGCAAACACCCAGAAGGGGAGGAGAGGAAACATCACACACGCCAGCAGACTCCGCCCAGAATTACTGCAGTGCAGTAATGTGAGCTAGTTGTACACTAGGTTTTTCTGAAATTTCAGCAGCTGCTCCCCCTAGTGTTTAAAAGTGGAAATTCCAAAACTTTTCAAATTATTTTTCATATTTTACTAAATTATAAACAAATGATAATATTTTTTAAGAAAATGTAATCATTAATTCTTTACATTTTTACAATTTCTGAAAAAAAAATTTTTTTGATGGCACCTTCCCTTTAAGTGATGCTGCGGGATTAAACGTAACTCCTTAAACACTGACGCATTAGAATGTACACAAAACACATTAATGAAGTCCAGAAAAATCAATGCATTCAGCTATATTAGCGGCTGGGGAAAGACATAGGATCAGACAGGTTCCTGTTAAATTTTGATACCTGAAATACTTTGTTGAGTGTGTTCCCTGACTACACTTGATTCTTCCACAAACCCTCTTGCTCCAGCAAACAAGTCTCTGCAAAACATAGAGCATATTTATTTTAGTTTATTACATTTACATATTATTGAATAACTTTTTTTTTTCCTTCCACTTGTTATGCTGTTTTTATAGTTAAATCAGAATTTACATTTAGTTCAGTGGTTCTTCCACTATTACTGAGAAATGAGTTTGAATTGATATTCAAATGAGGCAGAATAGCTTTGTAGCTCTGAAGCCTCTGTCACTCCAGCTCTATACCTCGCCCAGTACCACCTTCAGCTATTGTCTGACAGCTTTTTTTTTTTTGTATTAAGTGAAATAGCATAGAGGCTATCAGTTAAGCTGTAGGAAGCAGCACTGCTTGGGGAATAGAGCTTGGAGTGACAGAGTCTTCCGATCTACTATAGCCATTGGCATGTCCATTGAAACTGATTTTTCAGTATCTGAGCAATGGACGGACCATGTAAGGTATTGCTGGAAAGATCTACATGATATCTATCTATCTATCTCTATATATATATATATATATATATATATATATATATATATATATATATATATATATATATATATATATATATATATATATATATATATATATATATATATATATATATATATATATCGTCTATCTCCGGAGTTTAAATCATGCTGATGAATTACACATGTGACTTTATGCCTCTCTACTATGTATTGGTGTAATTGTGCAGAATTTTTTTTATTCACAGGAATAGTAAGCCGGTCACGGACTTTGAGGACAGTGATCCTATTGCCTGGTTTGAACTTGAAGAAGAATGGGATGAAGTGGACATCAGAATGCAGCAATGTAAAATTGCAAAGGTGAATGGGAATATGTCTGACCATGGTTTGGAATTCCGATAATCATATATTTATTTAATCTCTTTACATTGCTACATATGACTATATAGATTTATATTCTTTTAACATAAGTTGAGTGTGATATAAAGATCATTGTTGTGGTTGTAAAGCGCTCGGGTCTGAGCAGGATGCCTTCTTAACACCCACTGTTTTCATGAGTTTTATTTAAAGTTCTGATAAATATATCAATAAAGCTTAATAAGTTAGAGTTTTATGGTGTATTACATTTCTTCTAATATGTTTCATTTCCACCTCCTTTCTAGTACTGGATGGTAAAATTCCTGTGCACTCGAGAAGATACAGCAGAGCGTCTAGGTGTTCAGGGCATTGGCGCTTTTGGTTACCGCAGGCCACTGGAAGCTAAAATTGATATAAATGTGAAATGTCTCCAATGTAAAGATTTAGCAGCTGACGTTGTATGTGGAATGACTCTGATTCTTAAGACGTTGATGTTTGTGCAGCAGCTGGCACATGATATGGTGAGTTATAGCAGCCGATACTTTTCTGTGCTATCGTTTTAATTTTGAAATATTATGACTGTTTTGTTCTTAGTTGTGATGACATTTTCCTGTTAAGGGTGTTGTCCACCCCTGGATAACTCCTGCTTAATCACTTAAAGGCAACATTAAAAATAATAAAACCAATCTCTACCATTCCTCCTATGTCAATGGTGCTATTCGCAGAGGGTCATTTGAGATGGTTGTTACATGACTGCTGCCGCAAACCAGCTACAGCTGATCGGCTGCAGACTTTACTATTTCATCGGAGCGAGGGTCTGTTGGAATATTGATTTATTGCAGCCAATCAATGGCTGCTCATTGACTGCAGCGGTCATGTGACATTATAATATCACATGATCCACTGGGAATAGCCACTCTGCAGGAGAGAAGTACGGACTGGTTTTATTTTCCATGTGGTTCTGAAGTGATTTAAAGGGTTTGTGCCACCATAAACAATACATTTAACTAAGCAGAAAACATGGAAATAAATGGTTTTGTAATTTACAGTTATTAAATATTATGCTCGTGTTTGCGTGGGTTTCCTCCGGGTTCTCCGGTTTCCTCCCACATTCTAAAGACATACTGATAGGGAATTTAGATTGTGAGCCCCATCGGGGACAGTGATGATGTGTGCAAAATGTAAAGCGCTGCGGAATATGTTAGCGCTATATAAAAATAAAGATTATTATTATTATGCTCTGTTCAAAAGACAACAACCTTTCATCTTCTGAAGTATGCCCCCTGGCGTTATTCTGTCTGCAGGCTTGATTTGTCCTCCTGGTGGTTGATTTGCTGGTCATAAACTGTGACCCAGTGGCTTAAATAAATTGTCAGTATGACCCCAATGACATCAATATCAGATGAATTGATGCTGTGGCCAGTCCGTTCTCCCAAGTGCACATAATAAAACCACACACAATATGTGTCAGTCAGAAAGGTAAACCTATGAATTCTACCGATATAACCATATGCTTACCCGTCCAATCGGGATACGTGACTGATGGGATACATCGGTAAACGTCCAGTCAATCTGTTTGGCGCCATCAACGGACCAGTAAGAATCTCCTTCCGGATCAGGTTCTGAGAAACGGGAGATAAAAGGACCTTTCGGCCATGTGTCTGTCGCCTCACGCTTGCGCCGATTACCTTGCAAGACTGACGAGGACCTTCCGGTCATGTGACCGTCACGTCACTACTAAGTTTATGGACCTTGACGTCATTATGCGTTTACCCACTGTTCTATAATGTATTGGAGTATAAAGGACCTTGCGGTCATGTGATGTAACATCATCATGAGTCTCAGTAAATTTTATGTCACATGACCTTTCTCAATAGCTGTGCATCTCGGCACTCCAGCACCATCTCATGCTCATACTTAGTATTAATATCACAGCTATGTCTATAATATCTAAACAACATTACTGCATAAATATTTAAATTATCTCTATAGAATGCATATGGGTTACTTACTCCTGAATAATACGGTTCCATCACCTTATTCAGGTTTAACAATAAAGGTATTTTTGAGCTGTTTTCCTTTTAGAATGCTGGCTCACCACAGACTTTCTTTGTTATATCCAGATTTTATTCGGTATCGTTTTTATTTTGCTTTCATTTATTATTTATTCCACTTCTTTCAATTACCTGAGGTACCAATAATGCTCTTGATATAATATAAACTCAATATTCATTATTGACAAGAGGCAGGAATCTTAAAATTATTAAATTGGGGTTCTCCACTAATGGTAAGACACTTATTTGAAACAAAAAAAGTATAGGTAAATTACTCATTGAGGCCTATTGGTTACTTGGCATGATTTTAAACAAACACCGTATAGGTAAAGCCGTCATTGAGGCCTATAGCACTTCTTGACTGAAAACAATATATCCATCTAGACCAGAGGTCTCAAACTGCATTCCTCAAGGGCCACAAACAGGTCATGTTTTCCGGATTTCCTTGTGTTGCACAGGTGATAATTTCATCACCTGCACAGATAATGATTCCAGCACCTTGTGCAATGCAAAGGAAATCTTGAAAACATGCATGGTTTGTGGCCCTCGAGGAATGCAGTTTGAGACCCCTGATCTAGACTCCTCTTAGGAAAATATAGACAAGCTGTTACTCCAATCGCCACGACAGCACCCTACGAGAGAGGGGATCCGCCCACCATCAGGACATGAACCTACAGATTAAAAAGGGGCGGTCCCCCTCGCCTCCTCAGTTTTGGGTTCCTGTCCTAGATGGCAACAGACAGGTTGAACTTACCCAGGTCCAGCAGAGTCTGGGGCGCTGGAAGCAGCGTCGGGGGTGTTCTGCATGCAGACCCCTCCACGGCTGGAGGCATGGATGTCGCGTCCCAGGGTCCGGGGAAGGCCGCCCTGGGTCGCCCGAGCGCAGCGCTGGTGGAGGTCCCGGTGTTTCATCCAGGAGTAGCGGAAGGCAAAGCGCCCGTGACCTGGAAGTTGATTCAGGTACTTCCGGGGGAGAGGGGGAGGAGGCGTGGTCTAGCCTTCTTAGGACGACGCCAGTGCTGTGGAAGGCGTGCAGCAAAATGTCCTCTATGGGGGATACAGAGCACCTACAGGTGTCAGAGGTGCTCGAGCAGCACAGAAAAGGCAGTGGTAGCAGCCGCTCTAGAAACGGCAGCGGAGTGGTATGGGGCGGCAGCACTTGAGTGCCCCAGTGTTACGCAGCATTTCTCCTCCTCTGGAACCGGTACTCCTCTAGACAGCTTTCTGTGGTGAGTGTTTGATGTGCACCTACTAGCTGAATTTCCCCTCTTTTTGTGCTTTGTTTTAGGTTAAAAAAACAAAACAAAAATAAGCACTTTTGCAGGACAGCTATATAAAAAAGCTTTGTCAGGCCTGTATATGCCAGACCCTAGAAGAAGAGGCTCCCCTCCGTACATCTGATCTAAGAGCTGTTATCAGGGAAGAGATTTAAGCGTTCCCTTAAAAGCAGACGTCATGGAAAAGCTAGTATCGGGTTAAGTTCAGTATCTAGCCCATCTATAGCAGAGCAGCAGGATGAACTTCAGAATCCTCAGCGCTATCTTCCTCGGACGAGGAAGGTAGACCATGTTTCCCTGTAGAAAATATGGAGATTCTAGTTAGAGGTTCGCACCACCATGGGGGTTGCAGATAATAAAGAACCCAAATCAGCCCAAGACATCATGTTTGCGGGTCTGTGTCAGAAAAATCGCAAGTCCTTTCCAGTTATTGATACAGTTAAAGATATTGTTAAACGTGAATTGGACCAACAGGATAAGGGTTTCTTGCCATCATCTGCAAAGAGGAGATACCCTTTTGATGATGAGGTATTAGCTGAGTGGGTAAAAATCCCTAAGGTGGACTCGGCTGTTGCTTCCACATCAAAATCAGCCACTCATCCCCTGGAGGATATAGACCTTCTTAAAGATCCATCCGACAGGAAAGCGGGTATGTTCTTGAAGAAGATTTGGGAGTCGACGTCCAGAGCCTTAAAACCGGCAATTGCTAGCACCTGCACTGCCAGATCTGTTGGGGTTTGGGTGGGTCAGCTGGAGGAGCAGCTAAAGGCCAAAATTCCAAGAGACAAAGTACTTTGATTCTCTATCTCAAATCCGTGAAGGAGTAGCATATCTGGTGGACGCGTCAGTAGACTCTTTAAAACTGGCAGTCAGATCAGCCGGCCTCTTAAACGCTGCCCGACGTGCACTCTGGCTTAAAAGCTGGAAGGGTGATGCTCAAGCTATAGCAAAGTTATGTGCAATTCCATGCAGGGGTGAGTACTTATTTGGCCCAGTGCTGGACGATATCCTTGCAAAGGCAGAAGATAGAAAGGATTTTTTAAATTATTTAATCCTACTTTCAGAAATGCCTTCAGAAGACGGATGCCTTTCTGGAAAGACCAGGATTGGGAACCGGCAGAGCCAAAGAAGAAAGGTGCATACTACAGTGGCGCATCCCCTGTGGGGGGTAGATTGAATTATTTCTTTTGACCAATGGGCCAACATAACATCCAATACTTGGATCTTGGGGAGAATTGCTTCCGGGCTAAAATTGGAATTTCGGAGTGTACTTCCAAATTTCTTATTATCAACAACTTTAAATTCTCCAGATCAACAGCAGGCCCTAGAAATAGATTCAGCAGTTGAGGGGAAAAAAAGTTATTGTAGAAGTGCCTAAAGATCAAGCTGGGAAGGAGATTTAATCTCTCTTTTTTCTAATTTCCAAGCCTGATGGTTCCTTTAGGACTATCATAAACTTGCGAATATTGAATACATTTCTACAATATCATACCTTTAAAATGGAATCCATTAAATCTGCAACTAAACTTCTATTTCCCAGGTCTTACATGACAGTGCTGGATCTAAAAGTTGCTTACTACTATCTACCGATTTACAAGGATCACCAGCAATACCTCAGAGTGGCTGTTCGGCTAAACGATCAGATCAGACATTTTCAGTTTACGATGATACCGTTTGGGCTGTCTATGGCCCCTAGGGTATTTACTAAAGTAATTGCAGAGGTAATGGCCCATCTCAGAGAACGAGATACCCTGGTTATACCCTACTTGAACGATTTCCTTATTGCGGGAAATTCAGTCATCCAATGTAGAGCCCGTCCAAACTGTATAATATCATCCCTGCAGGGCCTTAGTTGGTTGATCAATCTAAAGAATTCAAAGCTAGAACCCTCAACTTGTCAGATTTTCCTCGGCATTCTTCTGGACTCAAAAAATCAACTGTGTTTCCTGCCAGAAGGCAAGAAACTAAGGATCATTCACAAAGTCATGGCAGTAGAAAGAGATTCAAACTTAACATTAAGGGAAGCAATGTCCTTACTAGGTTCATTGACATCGTGCATACCAGCCGTTCGGTGGGCTCAGTCCCACACCCGCATGTTACAATATGAGATTCTCGAAGCAGACAGAACACTTCTGGGTCCTTTAAGTGGAAGACTCAGATTGCCAACCGTCACTCTCAGCGATCTAGATTAATGACTGGACCTTCACCACTTGTCAAAGGGAGTGCAGTGGGGAATAAGACCAGACAACACAGTCACAACTGATGCCAGCCCACATGGGAGACATTCTAGCCCAGGGCCGGTGGTCAGTCTTGGAAACCCAAAATTCTTCAAACTTCAAGGAACTCACAGCATTCAAATATGCACTCCTTCAGTTTCTACCGTCTCTGCGGGGTTCACATGTGTGGGTACAGACCGACAACATGACAGTGGTAGCCTACCTCAACCATTAGGGAGGGGCAAGATAACAATCACTGATGTCCACCACAGCAGACATACTTGCCTTAGCCGAGACTCACTTCCTTTCTCTATCTTCACTCCATATAAGAGGGGAACACCATGCGGAGGCAGATTATCTCAGCCGTCATTCCCTACGTTAGGGGGAATGGTCTGTGAACCGACAGATATTCAAACAGATAGTCCGGTTATGGGGTCTGCTGGTTATAGATCTTTTTGCCACAAGAAAAAAATTATTAAGCAGGCCAAAGGTTTCAAGCAAAATGAGAAATAAAAAGGATCTCTGCTGCTGAAAAGCGTTAAATAGTGCAATGCCTTGGACAAGATATGAAAACATTAGATATTTCACAAAAAATTTAAGTGATCATCATAATGTGAAGAGATTTGTGACTGAAACAGAGCACAGACAGAGTTCATGCAGATAAAGGCATAATGAGGAAGGTTTCTGCCAGACAAATTCATTGGCTTAAGAGAGCAGTTGCCAAAATACCATTACAAAGCCGCAAACAGTTGTTTGAAGCTGCTGGTGCCTCTGGAGTCCCTCGAACCTCAAGGTGTAGGATCCTTCAAAGGCTTGCTGTGGTGCATAAACCTACTATTCGGCCACCCCTAAACAGTGTTCACAAGCAGAAAAGGTTGCAGTGGGCCCTGACATACATGAAGACTAATTTCCAAACAGTCATGTTTACTGATGAGTGTCGAGCAACCCTGGATGGTCCAGATGGATGGTTGGTGTATGTCCACCATGTCCCAACAAGGCTTCGATATCAGCAAGGAGCTGGAGGAGTCATGTGTTGGGCCAGAATCATGGGGGAACAGCGGGTAGGGCCCTTTAAGGTTCCTGAAGGTGTGAAAATTACCACTTTCTTCCATGGTATAAAAAGCAGAAACATGCCTTCAGGAGCAAAATCATCTTCATGCATGACACTGCACCATCTCATCCTGCAAAGAATACCTCTGAGTCATTGGCTGCTATGAGCATAAAAGGAGATAAACTCATGGTGTGGCCACCATCTTCCCCTGATCTCAACCCAATAGAGAACCTTTGGAGTATCATCAAGCAAAAGATCTATGTGGGTGGGAGGCAGTTCACATCAAAGCAGGAACTCGGGGAGGCTAATCTGACTTCATGCAGAGAGATACAAGCAGAAACTCTCCAAAAATTCACAAGTTCAATGGATGCAAGAATTGTGAAGGTGATATCAAAGAAGGGTTCCTATGTTACATGTAACTTGGCCTGTTATGATGTTTTGGAGTTAAATAGCTTTTTTTGTTCAGTGAATGTGACCTCCTAATGCTGCAAATTCCACAAATGAGCATTTTCAGATCTTTAAAACATATCAAATGTTTAGAAATTCTACTGTGCCTAATAATTTGGAACAGTGCATTTTGAGTTTTTATTCATTTTGGAGACTATACTGTTATCATTAGGATATTTCTTCAATAAAATTCGATGTATACTCGAACGGGTGATGACTTTTATTAGACTGACTGTCATTTGCACCAACCATTTAGGAAAATCCGAGAAAAATGTCATTTGCATAATAATTTGGAACATGGTGTATTTAGATAAATTAAAGCTGGTGGAAGAGTAGGGCTCTGTTTGTTTCCTTCCAGACTCAAAGGATGGGTTCGAGTGTTACAAAGAACTCTTATCGCCAGATGGATTAGAGATGCGATATGTCTTGCCTATTCAGCCAAGGGGGAAACTCAACCAGAAGGGATCAAGGCCCACTCCACTCGAGCTATGGCATCATCCTGGGCGGAGAAAGCAGATGTCTGCATTCACATAATTTGTAAGGCGGCAACTTGGCCATCACCGTCCTCCTTTTCTAAGCACTGCTGTCTTGATCAATCATTTAACTCCAGCCTAGACTTTGGGAGATCAGTACTTAGTGCTGTGGTCCCTCCCAGGTGAATAGTCTCTGAAAGTCTCTCGTAGGGTGCTGTCGTGGCGATAGGAAAACTGGTTGTTACTTACTTGTAATAGGATTTTACAGAGTCCACGACAGCACCAGCACATTCCCCCCGTAGTTAATCACTGGATTCTTGCACTCTAGTGGAAGGTGTGCCTTTATAGATTTCACTCTGTAGTGGAGATGGTACTTAGTACGTGAAAATCTTCATTCAAACAAGACTAATTCAACGGCGGTTCCCCTTATACTCGCATACACAAACTGAGGAGGCGAGGGGAATTGCCCCTTTTTAACCTGTAGGTTCCTGTCCTGATGGTGGGCGGATCCCCTCTCTCGTAGGGTGCGGTCGTGGACTCTGTAAAATCCTATTACCGGTAAGTAACAACCGGTTTCCCCCTCGGATCCCCAAGGTTGGATGTCAAATTCCGCAGAATTTGATGTCAAGCGGATTCGATGGATGTACTGTCCACTTATGGAGTGATAATGGAGTATCAACTCCTGTGTTGATGGTACTAATATGTTTAGATCTTCTTCGGAGTTGTTGAACCATCTTAACTGCATATAGTTTAGGATATGGGCATTTGGCTATGTACACAACTGCTTTAAGGTACCTTCACACATAACGATATTGTTAACGATATCGTTGCTTTTTGTGACGTAGCAACGATATCGTTAATAAAATCGTTATGTGTGACAGCGACCAACGATCAGGCCCCTGCTGGGAGATCGTTGGTCGCTGAAGAAAGTCCAGAACTTTATTTCGTCGCTGGATCTCCCGTGGACATCGCTGGATCGGCGTGTGTGACACCGATCCAGCGATGTCTTCACTGGTAACCAGGGTAAACATCGGGTAACTAAGCGCAGGGCCGCGCTTAGTTACCCGATGTTTACCCTGGTTACCTTCCTAAAAGTAAAAAAAACAAACAGTACATACTTACCTACCGCTGTCTGTCCTCCAGCGCTGTGCTCTGCACTCCTCCTGTACTGGCTGTGAGCGTCGGTCAGCCGGAAAGCAGAGCGGTGACGTCACCGCTCTGCTTTCCGGCCGCTGTGCTCACACAGACAGTACAGGAGGAGTGCAGAGCACAGCGCTGGAGGACAGACAGCGTTAGGTAAGTATGTACTGTTTGTTTTTTTTACTTTTAGGAAGGTAACCAGGGTAAACATCGGGTTACTAAGCGCGGCCCTGTGCTTAGTTACCCGATGTTTACCCTGGTTACCGGCATCGTTGGTCGCTGGAGAGCGGTCTGTGTGACAGCTCTCCAGCGACCAAACAGCGACGCTGCAGCGATCCGGATCGTTGTCGGTATCGCTGCAGCGTCGCTTAATGTGAAGGGGCCTTTAGTTTTCCAATTGATATCTCTGATTGTGAATTTGCTATCATCAGGGGGATTCTTGAACACTTTGGGACTGGGCAGGTACTGGCAGAAACTACAGTAATTACAGGAGCCCCTCTGTCTCTTATTTAACCAGTTTGACCATCTTTGTGATGTATTTGATGGTGCGAAGTGACTATGCACTAATTGCTCACATAAATTCGGACCTCTTCGGTATGTCACCGAAGGTTGAGAGCCTATCACTGTTCGTAATATTGGATCTGCCTGTAGGGTGGGCCAGTACTTGCGCAGTATGCTCACAACTCCTGAGGATTGTCTATAGTAGGTCTCTATGAATGTGATCTTTAAGTTTTCTATTTCCTTCACTGCTGGTCTTAAAAAGCTCTCTCTCTCCATTGATTTAACTCTGATGAAGGCTTTGTGTAAAACTTTTTTGGCATAACCCCTTGCTATGAATCTCTTAAAGAGGTTATTGCATTTTTTTCCAAAACTTTTGCTGTCTGAACAGTTTCTTTGGGCCCTCATGTATTGACCCACAGGTATGCCCGGTCTTAGTGCAGGGGAGTGTTAGGCTAGGTTCACATTGCGTTAGTGCAATCCGTTTAGCGCATACGCTAATGGAATGCGCTAACGCAATGTACAAAAAGGGATTGCGTTCGCCGATCCCGCTAGCGCTGATGCCCGATCTGCGCTAGCGAGAAACGGACCTCGAACGCTGCAAGCAGCGTTCGAGGTCCGTCAGAAAATAGCGGGACATCGCTAACGCATGCCAAAAATGGCATACGTTAGCGATGTGTTAGATACATTGCGGTCAATGGGTGCGCTAACGGATCCGTTACATAGCGTTAATTGCGCCGTGTAACGGATTCCATCAGCGGACACCCACTAACGCAATGTGAACCCAGCCTTAGCTGTTCCAGCGAAAGAAGCCATTTGTCGGACTTCTTCCTGAAAGTATCGGTGGAGATTTGGCCATCAAGTCAGAAGAATTTATACTTTTGTTCCCGATCTCATGTGCGAAATACATCCCAATTTCATTCCTATTAAGGAGTGTTACGAAATTAGTGGATAAAGTTGCGCAACAGTCCCAAAGGATAAGTACGGTACATCAAAATGAAATGTCTAGTGTAAAAAAAAAAAATAATTTTTTGATGAAGACTTCCATCTTCCCACCACCACAAAAATAAATTAGCATAAGTGGGTGCGCATGATGTGCCTATGGCTGTGCCTCTAACTTGGTGATAGAAAGTGCCATCGAAAGTAAAATAATTGTGCTCTAAAACAAACTTCAAAAGTGTAATAGCAAACATACTGTGTAGACTAAATGTGTTTGGTTTTCGTGGGTAAATATTGTGCTGATGCTGTGGCGCCTAACTCATGATCAATATTAGAGTATAGGGCCACTATATCGAGGCTAGTGAGAATCGTTGTTTCAGAGACAGTGATATCATGTAATTTAAGCACCATGTCTTTGGTGTCGCAAAAAAAGAGGGTAATGCCTGGACAAAGGTGGTCAAAGTTTATCGACATATTTCCTTATTCCCTCGGTCAAGGAATTATTACTCGAGACAATCGGTCTCTCTGGAACAGGCTGGACCTTGTGCACTTTCGATAGTGCGTAGATTGCAGCTATTGTGGGATGAGGGTTGAAATTCTTTTTTTAATTAATCATCCGTAATTAGATTATCCCTGAGGGCCCCCCTCGAGTGAGGCTTGCAACTCCACCCCCAAGTAGCCATCAGTAGGATTACTTTTAAGTACTTTAATATATTTTATAGTCTTCAAGAAGTGTCATGACCATCTTTTTGTGAGCCTCAACATCTTACATCCACATTTTCTCCTTTATCTGATTTATTTATTAAGTTTGTATTCTCTTGTAGTTCTACACAGGTAGCATAAGCTTAGCAGTGGTCCGCGGCCACTTCCAGCTAAATGTTAAATTAACGTATATACAAGATTAATGTATTAACCATGACTAATACTATCCACTATTATTAGTCACCAAACAGTGAATCATTCACTGTAAATCTGCCAAAGAATTGAATACTCACCACGGTGATTAAGCAAGACAGTGGGAATCACTTAGTGGAACCCTATTCTTGAAAGGGGAAGCATTGAATAATACTTGCCCCCAAGGAATCCCAACAGACAGCCAAGCTGTGCAAGATTAGTTTAACCGATGTAGGGAAAAACTATCTACCCTTGGTGACTAATTATATATTAAGACATAAACTGAACTGTGATACAGTGTAACTTTAAATCAGCACTATTATTTACATTAATGTAAAAATAAAAGTTAAGTATTAATCTAAGAATCTTTAGTTAACGGTCCATTTGCCTTCTGGCAATCTGTTAGTTATATTGTTAAAACCCTACGCTGAATCTCAATTGAACAGATTCAGTAAAGACAAGACCTCAGAGGAATGGCACCACTGTTGGAGAGGAATATAGATTTGTTTTTAACCCTTGAGGAGTTCTAAAGTGATAAAGCATGGGTTATTCAGTAATGGATGAACCTGTTAATATTAGACTAGTATTTCACTTAAAGGGAACCGGTCCCCCCCTTGCCCTTTTAGTTGGGGTCCCTTCCAACGCTGAAATATGTTTTTATAATTTGCCCCTCATACCTGTAGTCAGTCCGGGGGGTGGGGGGGGGTGCGCACGTCTTTTCCCCCCCGGACACAAACGCCTCCCAGCCATCCCTCAACCCCTCCGGGCGCCGCCTCCTCTGCAATCATTAACGTCCCCGGCGCTTACGCTGTAAGTTTTTTTTTTTTTTTTTTCCGGGCATGCGCAGTTTGCGCTGCCCTTCGACTCCCATCACATGAGGAACTTACTTGGGAATTTACAGTGCAGGCGCCAGGGACGTTAATGACTGCAGGAGAGGTGGTGCACGGAGGTGCTGAGGAATGGCTGGGAGGCGATTGTGTCTGGGGGGGTGGAAAGACATGCCCCCGGACAGGCTTCAGGTGTGAGGGGCAAGTTACAAAAGCTAATATTTCAGCGTTGGAAGGGACCCCACCTTGACAGAATGTGGTATTAGTTCTGCACAAGGTGGCTCTTTTAGTTAAAAACGCCAGGGGGGTGACAGGTCAAATGTGATGACAGATTCCCTTTAAAGGGAACCTATCTACACTGTTAATATGGGCATACAGGTTATAGACTGCTGAGGAGAGTGATGCCTGTATGCTTCATATCTGATGCCCTGTTGCTGAGAAATAATCTATCACTTTATATAAATGACCTCTTCCAGGCTCTGGAGAGGATGCCACATGGTTGATAACTCTGCCTCCAGAGCTTGTTTTACATGAAGGGGCGTTACCAGTGAGACATGCAACACACAGAACAGGAGTAATACAATTTGTCTTCTTGCAAAAACATTTTTTGCTTCTCTCTCTGCTCTGATGTATTGCAACAATAGAAAGTATAATGTCTGATAATCCAAATTAGTATTAAACCAAGAAAAACAAAGAAAACTAATATATCCAATAAACTTTATTAAACAAAATAAGGATAAAAGACTAACACAACACCCAAACCCCTCTGTATGGGGGTGGGTCAATTAAAAAACCTGGCCCAAAAAGATTGTAAGGGGCAAAGGGTGGGAGGGACAACGGGGCCGATAGCAAAAACCCTACACGTCCCTACAAATATTCCCTACCTGTCTACGGAGGTTGGCACCCTCTTGGACGCAATATGGCGCCCCCGCTCACCGTCGACTCACCCTTTAAGGCCCTATAAGTCCCTCTACATGTATAAAGATACTATACCACAAACAACACCTAATACATGGCCTAACCAAACTCTGGACCAAATAAAGAAAAAACACACCAGGTAGTGATTCACCAGTAAAGACAAATGATCTGACCGTACCAATCCCTAATGCTAAAGTATACCCCCTGAAACTAAGGCTAATACACCCTAAGGAGTCCCTAACCGAGTCTCCCTACCTGTCAGCGGAGGTTGGCACCCTCTTGAACGCAAATGGCGTCTCCGCTCCTCGGCGGCTACCCCTATTAACCCTGGCTGAATCCCTAAGAGAAGATATGTCGGGAAACTCAATATGGGTGGTGCCTTAGGGGCTACACTAGTGACCCATATAAATAGGTCCCTATAGCTCGGTCAGACCCTAAAAATAAAGCAAATAGCAAAAGTACTTAAACCAATGTTTGCACGGTAATAGCAAAGATGTATATAATAGCTTAACGGATACAACTATATTATGATCACAGTTGGTAAAATACTCGTATGCAAATACATTGGTTACGAAAAAAACACACAACTGGTGAAAAACATATAAATTTAAAAGGCCTGAGACACTTATCTGTGTTCAGGTCTCGCCTCTACGCGTTTCCCCCCCATGATGTGGTTCCTCAGGAGGCATATGGGAAAAAGAGATTCTGTGTGGATAGATCACATCAGAGATGCATGTTGTGCCTGGTTGCAGGTCAAGGAAACACTGACTAAAACGCCATTAAATAGTCCCCCCCCCCCCCCCTACCCCATAGGGACAAAGGGTTAAGGGGCTAATTACCACCTGTGTTCGCCGCTCAAAGAAATCGCATCCCTAAACATGGGGTCCATTACTAGGCTCCGAACTTACTAACACAGCGTTCCGGCCGCCATACTTGCTGTTTCTCGGCGTCCCGTCCTCTCTGCGCATGCGCAGGTATCTAACCCTAGAGGTCCAACTATCAGGCACCTCACTGCGCATATGCTTGGGCGCCATGTTCCTGTAGACAGCATTTCATCATGTGACAAGCAGCGCAAGCGCAATAGCGCCGACTAAAAGCCCCGCCCATGTGAATAGCGCTACCAATAACAGCGCCTACATCAGGGTACCATATTCATGTCCACCCCGCTCCGACAGCGCATGTGCCTGGGCGCAATGTTTCTGTCCGGCATCTCATCCCTGGACAGTCAGCAAAAGCGCATTAGCGCCGACTTCAGGCTAATGTAAATAATGCCATAAACACCTTCGCAAACAGCTGGGTGCGATATTCATGCCCACCCAGCTGTACCAGTGACACCCCTACTGGAGCCATAGTATCGGAGGACAACTATACCAGGGTTACACAGGGACATTAAACCACATATGTTAAACATTATAACTGGCACATTTTGCGCCCTAAAAGCGTAGCGATTGTGCCATTGGTTATATTTAAAGGACCCCTCAGATGTAATCACAGTTGCACCGTCACATACACATGGCCCAAGTATAATACTATGGACAGCTATGTGCGATCCCTTAAAACTGGCGGCACTTACATGTACTTAATAAGAAGAAAAGATATGGCGTTTGCAAAAAACATTGGCATGTGATGCTGTACTACCCGCCGCACAACACATGGTTTCCATGTATAACTTATATAAGCACCACATACAAATAGTTTGTTAAACATGTACACTAGTTGTATAAGAATAACAGTACATATAGATATATTTTTATGCATATATCACCTTCGTATGATATTTAAATTCTAAAAAATACACTCAATATATAGTGTACATGTATAAGTATGCGGTGAACTATAGTCAGTAAAGACCAAAAACCCGCAACCACACTATCCTAAATCCATTATACGTAAATGATAGAGTATGCACATTGTGCACCACATTCCTATACTCTTATGAAAATTCCTGCAGGCCATCTACTAGGTCTGCAGCGCTGTATTATTTTAAATCAGGGGGAAAGGGGAGTGAAGACAGACCTGACGAAAACCATTCACACAAAACAACCAAAAGTAAGCCGCTCGTTGAGTCCTCCTGGGGCTACTGAATCCATCCTAAATATCCATTGTGTTTCCTTTTGCAGGATGACCCTATCCCAATCACCTCTCCTACCATTCTGTTTTATTACTTCCAGAACACAGAATGAGAGAGTCTTGCTGTCACCCTGGTGTACCTCCCAAACATGCCGTGCTACGGGGGTATCTCTATTATTTTTGATATCTCCCAAGTGTTCACCGATCCTCCTTCTCAACTCCCTTTTGGTCTTCCCTATATAATTCTTCGGGCATGTACACGTAGCCATATAGACCACACCAATGGTTTTGCAATTAGCAAAGTCTCTGCAGAAGAAGTTTCTCCCATTCTGTGCACTCTTAAAGCTCTTACATGGTGCTACATAATCACAGAACGAACAGTTACCACATCTGAACGTACCATTGATACGTCTATCAAGCCATGTTCCCTCTTGTTTCGGTCTTTTATAGTGGCTGTGTACGAGCCGATCTTTCAAAGACCGTCCTCTGCGGAAGGTAATCAGGGGTCTATTTGGGATAATATCCGCCAGGGTTTCATCCAGCTGTAGGATCCCCCAATGCTTTTTAAGGACACTAAATACCCGATTCGTTTGATTGTCATAGGTTCCAATAATCCTAGGGGTATTCTCTGCCCCTAGTTCTTTGTGTCTGTAGGAGCGTATGTCTCTCTCTACTCATAGCATTCCTAAAGGCCGGGTCTAAGACCTCGTCCGGATACCCACGCTCACGGAATCTCTCTCTCAGGTCGTATGCTTGTGTCCTGAAGATAGCAGGATCAGAGCAGTTCCTTCTTACTCTTAAATATTGTCCCCGAGGGATCCCCCTCTTCAGGGGAACCGGGTGGTGACTCTCCCACCGAAGCAGGGCGTTACTAGATGTCGGTTTACGAAATAGCCTTGTATCCAATGTACCACTTGCATTAATGGTGATTTTAACATCCAAGAACGCTAATTCATGTTCATCATTCTCAGATGTAAACTTTAGCCCAAAGCAATTATCATTCAACCCTTGTACAAAGCTGTTAAACTCATTTGCTGTACCATTCCACATGACCAAGACATCGTCTATATATCGATACCAAGCCGATATCTTGTCAGTCCACCATTCCTCTACCCCAGAGAACACTACGGTTTCCTCCCACCAGCCCAGGAGGAGATTTGCATACAAGGGTGCACAAGAGCAACCCATCGCGGTCCCCCTGAGCTGGTGGAAGTACTTACCGTTAAACAGGAAGTAGTTATGGGTTAGAACAAACTCCATCAACTCTACTACAAATTTACTATGTTTCTCAAAAAAGACGGCTCTTGTCCTTAGATAGTACTCCAATGCCTTCAGGCCCATACTGTGAGGAATGCTACTATATAAAGCCTCGACATCTATTGAACCCAAAATGGTCCCCTGTTCGACCACCACGCCGTCTATTTTTTGGAGTAGGTCCGATGTATCACGCACGTATGAGGGTAATGATGTTACAAATGGACATAAGATGTTATCGATATAAATGCCAACATTCTGGCTCAATGAACCAACACCTGAAACTATGGGGCGGCCTTTTAAAGGGGAGAGACCTTTATGGACCTTTGGGAGGGCATAAAAAGTAGGGATTGTCGGGGTACGAAGAACCAAAAACTTATACTCATTGTAGGAAATCAATTTGTCACGTAGACCAATGTCTAAGATAGTCATTAATGACCCAATAAACCTATCCGTAGGGTCATTCTCAAGTACACCATATGTCTCCCTATCATCAAGTATAGATTTACACATTCCCACATATCTCTGGTGGTCGAGGATGACCAAATTGCCACCTTTATCAGATGATTTGACAATGATCTGGTCATTCTTCTCTAATTTCTCCAAGGCCTCCCATTCCTCACTATTCAAATTTGGTGGTGTATCCCCATTCAGTCGGCCTATTTTCTTAAGGTCATCCTCGACCACTCTCAAGAAAATGTCAATATTCGTGTAATCACCTGGGGGAGGCATACGATTGCTTTTTAATTTTAGGTCAGTCTGTGGACCTAGTCCTCTCTCCCTCTCACTGTCCTCTAGAAGGCCTGTCAGAACGTTAAGCCCCTCCAGGTCCTCTTCTGATATACCCAATTCTAAACATTGTTGTTTGTTATGCAAAGAAAAAAACTTCTTCCATTTTAATTTACGACAGTAGAGATTTAGATCCTTCACCCAAGTGAATGTATTGTACCATGTTGTAGGAACAAATGTAAGTCCCTTTCTTAGCACACTAATTTCACCAGGTGATAACATATGGCTACTGAGATTTATGATTTGATTCTCATCATATATATTCATTACATTCGTTTCCTCAACTCGTACCCCGTTGGGGCCCTCTGCTCTAAAAAAGACGAGGAGTGTGTAGAGGTGGATAATGAGGAAGATGATGGCATTGGGACTAAAGGTCTCGTAGGTGCCCCAAAGCCCGTGGTTACATTCCCTTGGCCCATGAAGCCCTGCTCCCGACCTCTGCCTCCTTGATATCTGCCCGTATATCCTCTTTGTTTCTGCCATTTTCCTTTTCCCCTATATGCTGAAGGCCCACCTCTCCCTCTTTGTCTCCAATATCCTCCCGGCCTCTCTGTGTCCGAGCCCTCTGCCTCAGAGGAAGAAATTTCAGAGACGGTATCTACACCTCCTGAGAAATTATACGCACTATTAGTTTTAAACTCCTCTGAGTCTCGTATGAATTGTGTATGTTTACGATTCTTAAGTTGGTTTTGATAACGTTCTACTGAGATCTGTAGATTACTCTCCTTTTTATTAAACTCAGGGTCAGATTTAAACAGTAGTGTCTTCTCTATTAGTTCGTTCAGTTGTTTAGATGTATTTTTTAGAATCTTTTTTTCTTCCTCTAGCAGTAACTCTCTCATTCTGTGTTCTGGAAGTAATAAAACAGAATGGTAGGAGAGGTGATTGGGATAGGGCTGCAGACCTAGTAGATGGCCTGCAGGAATTTTCATAAGAGTATAGGAATGTGGTGCACAATGTGCATACTCTTTATCATCTACGTATAATGGATTTAGGATAGTGTGGTTGCGGGTTTTTGGTCTTTACTGACTATAGTTCACCGCATACTTATACATGTACACTATATATTGAGTGTATTTTTTAGAATTTAAATATCATACGAAGGTGATATATGCATAAAAATATATCTATATGTACTGTTATTCTTATACAACTAGTGTACATGTTTAACAAACTATTTGTATGTGGTGCTTATATAAGTTATACATGGAAACCATGTGTTGTGCGGCGGGTAGTACAGCATCACATGCCAATGTTTTTTGCAAACGCCATATCTTTTCTTCTTATTAAGTACATGTAAGTGCCGCCAGTTTTAAGGGATCGCACATAGCTGTCCATAGTATTATACTTGGGCCATGTGTATGTGACGGTGCAACTGTGATTACATCTGAGGGGTCCTTTAAATATAACCAATGGCACAATCGCTACGCTTTTAGGGCGCAAAATGTGCCAGTTATAATGTTTAACATATGTGGTTTAATGTCCCTGTGTAACCCTGGTATAGTTGTCCTCCGATACTATGGCTCCAGTAGGGGTGTCACTGGTACAGCTGGGTGGGCATGAATATCGCACCCAGCTGTTTGCGAAGGTGTTTATGGCATTATTTACATTAGCCTGAAGTCGGCGCTAATGCGCTTTTGCTGACTGTCCAGGGATGAGATGCCGGACAGAAACATTGCGCCCAGGCACATGCGCTGTCGGAGCGGGGTGGACATGAATATGGTACCCTGATGTAGGCGCTGTTATTGGTAGCGCTATTCACATGGGCGGGGCTTTTAGTCGGCGCTATTGCGCTTGCGCTGCTTGTCCCATGATGAAATGCTGTCTACAGGAACATGGCGCCCAAGCATATGCGCAGTGAGGTGCCTGATAGTTGGACCTCTAGGGTTAGATACCTGCGCATGCGCAGAGAGGACGGGACGCCGAGAAACAGCAAGTATGGCGGCCGGAACGCTGTGTTAGTAAGTTCGGAGCCTAGTAATGGACCCCATGTTTAGGGATGCGATTTCTTTGAGCGGCGAACACAGGTGGTAATTAGCCCCTTAACCCTTTGTCCCTATGGGGGAGGGGGGGGAGGGGACTATTTAATGGCGTTTTAGTCAGTGTTTCCTTGACCTGCAACCAGGCACAACATGCATCTCTGATGTGATCTATCCACACAGAATCTCTTTTTCCCATATGCCTCCTGAGGAACCACATCATGGGGGGGAAACGCGTAGAGGCGAGACCTGAACACAGATAAGTGTCTCAGGCCTTTTAAATTTATATGTTTTTCACCAGTTGTGTGTTTTTTTTCGTAACCAATGTATTTGCATACGAGTATTTTACCAACTGTGATCATAATATAGTTGTATCCGTTAAGCTATTATATACATCTTTGCTATTACCGTGCAAACATTGGTTTAAGTACTTTTGCTATTTGCTTTATTTTTAGGGTCTGACCGAGCTATAGGGACCTATTTATATGGGTCACTAGTGTAGCCCCTAAGGCACCACCCATATTGAGTTTCCCGATATATCTTCTCTTAGGGATTCAGCCAGGGTTAATAGGGGTAGCCGCCGAGGAGCGGGGGCGCCATTTGCGTTCAAGAGGGTGCCAACCTCCGCTGACAGGTAGGGAGACTCGGTTAGGGACTCCTTAGGGTGTATTAGCCTTAGTTTCAGGGGGTATACTTTAGCATTAGGGATTGGTACGGTCAGATCATTTGTCTTTACTGGTGAATCACTACCTGGTGTGTTTTTTCTTTATTTGGTCCCGAGTTTGGTTAGGCCATGTATTAGGTGTTGTTTGTGGTATAGTATCTTTATACATGTAGAGGGACTTATAGGGCCTTAAAGGGTGAGTCGACGGTGAGCGGGGGCGCCATATTGCGTCCAAGAGGGTGCCAACCTCCGCAGACAGGTAGGGAATATTTGTAGGGACGTGTAGGGTTTTTGCTATCGGCCCCGTTGTCCCTCCCACCCTTTGCCCCTTACAATCTTTTTGGGCCAGGTTTTTTTTAATTGACCCACCCCCATACAGAGGGGTTTGGGTGTTGTGTTAGTTTTTTATCCTTATTTTGTTTAATAAAGTTTATTGGATATATTAGTTTTCTTTGTTTTTCTTTGTATTGCAACAATATTGTAACCTTGTGTGCCTCTGAGATGGAACTGAAGCTGAGAGGAACCTGCAGGTGTGTCAGGTATCAGGAGAGCAAAGATTGGCCATTACATATCACACTGGTAACTCCCCTTCATGTTTAATAAGCTCCAGAGGCAGAGTAATCTTCCAGGCACCATTCTCCCCATAGCCTCCAAGAGGTTATTTATAGAAATTAATAAAAGATGATTTCTCAACAACAACACATCTGATGAGACACTCAGGTAGGACTGTTTTCAGCATTCTATAACCTGTATGCCCATATTAACAGTTTAGATCAGTCCTGGGCAAAGTGCGGGCCACATATGGACCGAGACAGTCAAGGGGCTGGAAAACAGAGGCCTACGGGCCATACTGTGTCCCCTCGCTTTCTCTGCTGCCTCGTCTTCATCTGCACTGACTTCATTGGTGGAGGAGGGGCCTCCGGCCACTTCTTCCACCAATCAGCGTGTGAAATGGCTGACGCAAATACGTAATTTCATCACGTCAGCTGTGTACCGTGGAGAGTTAGCGCATCGGAGAAGGGAGCAGAAGCAGAGCGCTGCGGAATGGGGCCGAGGTGAGTATGTGGTGTTATTTATTTTTTCATGTGTATGGGATTTTTGGGGAGGCTATGGTGGCGACATGCTGCACATGGGGAGGCTATGGTGGGGTCATGCTGCATATGGGGAGGCTATGGGGGTGACATGCTGCACATGGGGAGGCTATGGAGGTGACATTCTGCACATGGGGAGGCTATGGGGGTGTCATGCTGCACATGGGGTGACTATGGGGGTGTCATGCTGCACTACGGAAGGCTATAGGGGTGTCATGCTGCACATGGGAAGGCATGGGAATGTCATGCCGCACATGGGGAGGCTATGGGGGTCATGCTGCACATGGTGAGGCTATGGGGATGTCATACTGCACATGGGGAGGCTATGGGGGTGTCATGCTGCACATGGAGAGGCTATGGGGGCCTCATGCTGCACATGGAGAGGCTATGGGGGCCTCATGCTGCACATGGAGAGGCCATGGGGGCCTCATGCTGCACATGGGGAGGTTATGGGGGCCTCATGCATGCACTAAATAGGGAGGCTATGGGGGCCTCATGCATCATATAGGGAGGCTGTGTGATGCTCATGCTGTATAGGGGAGGCAGTGTGGGGCTCATGCTGTTTAGGGGGAGACTGTGTGGGCTCATTCTGTATATAGGGAGGCTCTGTGGCTCATGCTGTATATGGGGAGGCTATGTAGGACTCATGATGCTGTTTATAAGGAGGCTGTATGAGGGCTCTTACAGTATATAAGGGGCTGTATGAGGGTTCCAACAATATATAGGAGGATGTCAGCATACTTAATTCTACTCCATATTAAGTGTTAAAATTATTATTACCAGTAATCTAATTGTCAATAATGTTTATAATAAATTGATATTAATGTTGAGTAGAATTAATTTCAGCCTGTTGGTTTGGCCCTCCACAACAGTCTCGTGTGGCCCCTTGGGAAAATTAATTGCCCACCCCTGGTTTAGATAGGTCAAATGTGGTGACACATTTCCTTTTAATTTAATGTTTTAATTTTCATTCCTGATCAGGTATATTAGCTTTAAAGGGAACCTGTCACCCCCAAAATTGATGGTGATCTAAGCCCACCGGCATCAGGGGCTTATCTACAGCATTCTGTAATGCTGTAGATAAGTCCCCGATGTATCCTGAAAGATGAGAAAAAGAGGTTAGATTATACTCACCCAGGGGCGGTCCGGTCCGATGAGTGTCGCGGTCCGGTCCGGGGCCTACCATCTTCTTACGATGATGTTCTCTTCTTTTCTTCCTGCAGCTGCTCCGGCGCAGGCATACTTTATCTGACCTGTTGAGTGCAAAGCAAAGTACTGCAGTGCGCAGGCGCCGGGCCTCTCACCTTTCCCGACACCTGCGCACTGCCGTACTTTGCTCGGCCCTCATCAGGTCAGATAAAGTACGCCTGCGCCGGAGCTGCGGCAGGAAGAAAAGAGGACATAATCGTAAGAAGATGGGAGGCCCCGGACCGGACCGGACCGCAGCGGGACCGCCCCTGGTGAGCATAATATACAGTAACCTGTTTTTCTTATCTTTTAGGATACATCGGGGGCTTATCTACAGCATTCCAGCCCCTGATGCCGGTGGGCTTAGCTCATCGTCGATTGTGTGGGTGACAGGTTCCCTTTAATTATTGAACTAACTAGCAAAAACTGTCTTTGTCACCCTCCTAACAAGTTATTGTGCTTTGTTTCATGGCCGAGTTGAAATTAAAGAACTAATTGACTGCCTTGTAGCATGCCATGTATTATCAGTTATTTCAATAGATTTTAAAATGAAAATACAGAATTCATGGGAGATTATAGGGTCCATGGTTTTTTTTTTTATTAAAGGGAACCGGTCACCATGAAAATGCAGTCCAATCTGTAGACAGAATGTTTATAGAGCAGGGGGAGCAGAGCATATAGTTATGTGAGAACATGTTCAAGTATAACCCATTTTTAATCCTTCTACTTTGTGTGCTTTTCAGTCCACTAGGCGGTCCGATTATTAGTGACTGGCAGCTATCTTTGTATGTGTGCATATTGAGGCACCTGAAAATCCAAAGAAGAAAAGCATTACTGCAAAAAGTCGCACACCTACAATAATAAACCGCAATAAACGTAAAATACAATCTTGGCACTGTCCCGCTATTTATATTCATATTTGTATTCATATATACATACTTTGTCGCTATACCCCATGAGCCATTAGGTTAATTTTGGGTCACTTTATTACACTGAGCTATGGTCCGTTTTTCCTGAGTGTCTTTGATGGTGCTTATATGTTTTTAATTATGTTTTTATTGTTTGTGGTGTGTTTTCTTTTGAACTGTCAATAAAATCAGCTTGTATTTTACGTTTATTGCTGTTTATTATTGTAGGTGTGCGACTTTTTGCAAGTAATGCTTTTCTTCTTTGGATTTTCAGTATAGTTTTTATTACTGTTATCGCACCCTCATGAATGTCTATATATTGTCTATATATTGTATATGGCTGTGCGCTCAAAAATCTAGTTTTGCTATACATATTGAGGCACCTGTCAGTCACCGATAAGATCGCCACTAGGCCAAAAATCCCAGAAACAGCAGAGATTTAAGTGATTAAAACTACAGGTTATACTGAATGTTGTTTTTTTTCTTCCAGAAAGTTAGGCTGGGTTCACACTGCGTTGTGTGAACCCGTTTAACGGACTACGTAGTCCGTTAACGCCGCCATTACTTGCAATGGCGAACGCATCGCTAGCGCACGCCCACAATGGGCGTGCGCTAGTGATGTGCCGTCATTTGAGTGACGGACCCGAGACGCGGGCTGCAGCGTTTCCGGGTCCGTCACTGCTAGCGCAGATGGAGCTAGCAGAAGCTCCATCTGCGCTAGCGCTGTGCAAGCGCCGGCACTTGCGTTAGTGCAGTCCGTTTAACGGATATGTTGAATGGACTGCACCAACGCAGTGTGAACCTAGCCTAATATGTCAATCCGCTCTCCCGCTTTATAACATTCTACCTGCGGATTGTACTGTTTTTCCATGGTGACTGGTTTCCTTTAATAGAGCAATACTTGACAGCTCTGGGGTGCACATACTTTTTTTTTTTTTTTTGTAACTTGTTTTTTTTCTTGGTACAAAGTGTGCCTTATAGCACAAAAAATACAATAAATGAACAAAGTATATACCGGTACCTTGTTCAGTGTCTTACCCCCTTTCTGACATCGGACGTACTATCCCGTCCATGTGGGGTGGGCCCCTATGACCATGGACGGGATAGTACGTCCAGCGCGATCGGCGGCGCTCACGGGGGGAGCGCCGCCGATCGCGGCCGGGTGTCAGCTGCCTATCGCAGCTGACATCCGGCACTATGTGCCAGGAGCGGTCACGGACCGCCCCCGGCACATTAACCCCTGCCACACCGCGATCAAAGATGATCGCGATGTGCCGGCGGTGCAGGGAAGCACCGCGCAGGGAGGGGGCTCCCTGCGGGCTTCCCTGAGCCCCCCGCAGCAACGCGATGTGATCGCGATGCTGCGAGGGTCTCCTCCCCTCCCTCCCTGCTCGAGCCCCGGATCCAAGATGGCCGCGGATCCGGGTCCTGCAGGGAGGGAGGTGGCTTCACAGAGCCTGCTCAGAGCAGGTACTGTGAAGGCTGCAGCGCTGCATGTCAGATCAGTGATCTGACAGAGTGCTGTGCACACTGTCAGATCACTGATCTGTGATGTCCCCCCCTGGGACAAAGTAAAAAAGTAAAAAAAAAATTTTCAAATGTGTAAAAAAAAAAAAATATTCCAAAATAATGAAAAAAAAATATATATATTATTCCCATAAATACATTTCTTTATCTAAATAAAAAAAAAAACAAAGTGCACATATTTAGTATCGCCGCGTCCGTAACGACCCGACCTATAAAACTGTCCCACTAGTTAACCCCTTCAGTAAACACCGTAAAAAAAAAAAAAAAAAACGAGGCAAAAAACAACGCTTTATTATCATACCGCCGAACAAAAAGTGGAATTACACGCGATCAAAAAGACAGATATAAATAACCATGGTACCGCTGAAAACGTCATCTTGTCCCGCAAAAAACGAGCCGCCATACAGCATCATCAGCAAAAAAATAAAAAAGTTATAGTCCTGAGAATAAAGCGATGCCAAAATAATTATTTTTTCTATAAAATAGTTTTTATCGTATAAAAGCGCCAAAACATAAAAAAATGATATAAATGAGGTGTCGCTGTAATCGTACTGACCCGAAGAATAAAACGGCTTTATCAATTTTACCAAACGCGGAACGGTATAAACGCCTCCCTCAAAAGAAATTCATGAATAGCTGTTTTTTGGTCATTCTGCCTCACAAAAATCGGAATAAAAAGCGATCAAAAAATGTCACGTGCCCGAAAATGTTACCAATAAAAACGTCAACTCGTCCCGCAAAAAACAAGACCTCACATGACTCTGTGGACCAAAATATAGAAAAATTATAGCTCTCAAAATGTGGTAACGCAAAAAATATTTTTTGCAATAAAAAGCGTCTTTCAGTGTGTGACGGCTGCCAATCATAAAAATCCGCTAAAAAACCCGCTATAAAAGTAAATCAAACCCCCCTTCATCACCCCCTTAGTTAGGGAAAAATTAAAAAAATGTATTTATTTCCATTTTCCCATTAGGGCTAGGGTTAGGGTTAGGGCTAGGGTTAGGGCTAGGGTTAGGGCTAGGGTTAGGGCTAGGGTTAGGGCTAGGGTTAGGGCTAGGGTTAGGGCTAGGGTTAGGGTTAGGGCTAGGGTTAGGGTTAGGGCTAGGGTTAGGACTAGGGTTAGGATTAGGGTTAGGGCTAGGGTTAGGGCTCCAGTTTGGGTTGGGGCTAAAGTTACAGTTAGGGTTTAGATTACATTTACGGTTGGGAATAGGGTTGGGATTAGGGTTAGGGGTGTGTCTGGGTTAGAGGTGTGGTTAGGGTTACTGTTGGGATTAGGGTTAGGGGCGTGTTTGGATTAGGGTTTCAGTTATAATTGGGGGGTTTCCACTGTTTAGGCACATCAGGGGCTCTCCAAATGCGACATGGCGTCCGATCTCAATTTCAGCCAATTCTGCGTTGAAAAAGTAAAACAGTGCTTCTTCCCTTCCGAGCTCTCCCGTGTGCCCAAACAGGGGTTTACCCCAACATATGGGGTATCAGCGTACTCAGAACAAATAGGACAACAACTTTTGGGGTCCAATTTCTCCTGTTACCCTTGGGAAAATACAAAACTCGGGGCTAAAACATATTTTTTGTGGGAAAAAAAAAGATTTTTTATTTTCACGGCTCTGCGTTATAAACTGTAGTGAAACACTTTGGGGTTCAAAGTTCTCACAACACATCTAGATTAGTTCCCTGGGGGGTCTAGTTTCCAATATGGGGTCACTTGTGGGGGGTTTCTACTGTTTAGGTACATTAGGGGTTCTGCAAACGCAATGTGACACCTGCAGACCATTCCATCTAAGTCCTCATTCCAAATGGAGCTCCTTCCCTTCCGAGCCCTCCCATGCGCCCAAACAGTGGTTCCCCCCACATATGGGGTATCAGCGCACTCAGGACAAATTGGACAACAAATTGTGGGGTCGAATTTCTCCTGTTACCCTCGGGAAAATACAAAACTGGGGGCTAAAAAATAATTTTTGTGGGAAAAAATTTTTGTTTTATTTTTACGGCTCTCCTTTATAAACTTCTGTGAAGCCCTTGGTGGGTCAAAGCGCGCAGCACACATCTAGATAAGTTCCTAAGGGGGTCTACTTTCCAAAATGGTGTCACTTGTGGGGGGTTTCTACTGTTTAGGTACATTAGGGGCTCTGCAAACGCAATGTGACACCTGCAGACCATTCCATCTAAGTCTGCATTCAAATGGCACTCCTTCCCTTCTGAGCCCGCCCATGCGCCCAAACAGTGGTTCCCCCCACATATGGTGTATCATCGCACTCAGGACAAATTGGGCAACAAATTTTGGGGTCCAATTTCTCCTGTTACCCTCAGGAAAATACAAAACTGGAGGCTAAAAAAATAATTTTTGTGGGAAAAAAATTTTGTTTTATTTTTACGGCTCTGCATTATAAACTTCTGTGAAGCACTTGGTGGGTCAAAGTGCTCACCACACCTCTAGATAAGTTCCTTAGGGGGTCTACTTTCCAAAATGGTGTCACTTGTGGGGGGTTTCAATGTTTAGGCACATCAGTGGCTCTTCAAACGCAACATGGCGTCCCATCTCAATTCCTGTCAATTTTGCATTGAAAAGTCAAACGGCGCTCCTTCCCTTCCGAGCTCTCCCATCCGCCCAAACAGTGGTTTACCCCCACATATGGGCTATCAGCGTACTCAGGACAATTTGTACAACTACTTTTGGGGTCCAATTTCTTCTCTTACCCTTGGGAAAATAAAAAATTGGGGGTGAAAACATAATTTTTGTGAAAAAATGATTTTTTATTTTTACGGTTCTACATTATAAACTTCTGTGAAGCACTTGGTGGGTCAAAGTGCTCACCACACCTCTAGATAAGTTCCTTAGGGGGTCTACTTTCCAAAGTGGTGTCACTTGTGGGGGGTTTCAATGTTTAGCCACATCAGGGGCTCTCCAAACGAAACATGGCGTCCCATCTCAATTCCAGTCAATTTTGCATTGAAAAGTCAAATGGCACTCCTTCGCTTCCAAGCTCTGCCATGCGCCCAAACAGTGGTTTACCCCCACATGTGGGGTATTGGCATACTCAGGACAAATTGTACAACAATGTTTGGGGTCCATTTTCTCCTGTTACCCTTGGTAAAATAAAACAAATTGGAGCTGAATTAAATTTTTTGTGAAAAAAAGTTAAATGTTCATTTTTATTTAAACATTCAAAAAATTCCTGTGAAGCACCAGAAGGGTTAATAAATATGGTTTTGAGCACCTTGAGGGGTGTAGTTTTTAGAATGGTGTCACACTTGGGTATTTTCTATCATATAGACCCCTCAAAATGACTTCAAATGAGATGTGGTCCCTAAAATAAAATGGTGTTGTAGAAATGAGAAATTGCTGGTCAACTTTTAACCCTTATAACTCCCTAACAAAAAAAAATTTTGGTTCCAAAATTGTGCTGATGTAAAGTAGACATGTGGGAAATGTTACTTATTAAGTATTTTGTGTGACATATCTCTGTCATTTAATTGCATAAAAATTCAAAGTTGGAAAATTGCAAAATTTTCATAATTTTCGCCAAATTTCCGTTTTTTTCACAAATAAACGCAGGTACTATCAAAGAATTTTTACCATTGTCATGAAGTACAATATGTCACGAGAAAACAATGTCAGAATCACCAGGATCCATTGAAGCGTTCCAGAGTTATAACCTCATAAAGGGACAGTGGTCAGAATTGTAAAAATTGGCCCGGTCATTAACCTGCAAACCACCCTTGGGGGTAAAGGGGTTAATACTGAGATTTTCACTTAAGAAAATCAAGCATCATTATCAACAGTGATACAGCTGCCTTGTTTTGCAGTGGTCCCTTGCCTTGATGTCTGTCGTCCTGCCATGGGTTTGTTAGCACAGGGCTTCAGTTTATTCTTCATTTCTTGGAAGTGTCTGAAATTGTCTTGATAGTCGTGTAACAAACGGCTTCCTCGGCCACAATTATCTATTTAATCCATGACCTGAGTTGGAGCATGGACACAATAGAATTAAAACGATTACCGGTAGTTGAACAAATGTATTAATTTAATTGTTTTTGAACAACCACCTGCTTTTTATATTCTGGCTTTGAATGCAGAGCAAATGTTTTTGTATACTCATTGGTGGTTACATTTTTTTTTTTCCAGGAAAAGGGCAATCGATCACGGCACAAATCCCTTCTGGATTTATCAGGACTAGACCTGGAGCTCCTCTGGAAGTTTTATAAGAAATTACAGGACAGGTAAACTCTTCATTTATTTGTTTTCCATCAAAGCCTGAAATAATGTCTCATTTACTCTTGTGTCCAAGTATTGCAACTAGAATACGACCCAAACCTTAACAAGAATGACATCCACACTCCTATTGGTTATTGAAGGATTCACGACCATGGTGAATGGCTCTATACGTTTGGTCTGTAGTAAAAGTCACCTTCATGTATGGGTTTTCTAGCTAAGCCATGATCCAAAGACCCTAATCATGGGAGTTCAGTTGCCAGGACCCACTATTCTTTAGAATGAAGCAGCATTTTTTTTTTTTAATTGGTTTTATTGAAGTAGTCTTCAAGGTAAACGTTACAAACATAAAGTAAAAGAAAAAAAAATCATAATTGTATCACATCGTAAACAGGAATATTAATTATGTAGTCTACAATTACAAACAGTAATTACAGTACATTAAAGTGAACCTGTCAGCAGATTTTGCCGCTATAAGATGCGGCCATTGCCCCCGATCTGACCTGCAAGTGACGAAAAATACGTTTTATTATACTCTCCTGCGGGGTAGTCCTGTCCGATGGGTGTCACAGGTCTGGGTCCAGCTCCTCCCATCTTCCTGCGATGCCACTCTCCTGCTTTATCGCTCCCCGGCATCGGTGCTCCTGCGCAAGTGTACTTATTTGCCATGTTGAGGGCAGAGAAAAGTACTGCAGTGCGCAGGCGCTGGGCTTCTCTGACCTTTCCCAGTGCCTGTGCACTGCAGTACTTTGCTCTGCCCTCAACAGGGCCAATAAGTACACCTGCGCAGGAGCACCGATGCCGGGGAGCGATGAAGAAGCAGGAGGGTGGCATCGCATGAAGATGGGAGGCGCCGGACCCAGACCGGTGACACCCATCGGATCAGAACCGCCCCCACCCCCCGGGTGGGTATAATATAAAATATTTTTCTTCACTTGCAGGTTGGAACGGGGCTTATCTACAGCATTATAAAATGCAGTAGATAAGGCCTGAAAGGCAATGGCCGCATCTTATAGTGGCAAAATTTGCTGACAGGTTCCCTTTAAGGCACACATAAATATAATGCAGATTCGTCCAGCTGGGTGCGACCAGTTAGCGAAGCGTGGTTCAACTCCCACGCCAGTTCGAGGCCGCCCACGTAGCATATAACACAGCCCACGTAGTATATAGCACAGCCCACGTAGTATATAGCACAGCCCACGTAGTATATAGCACAGCCCACGTAGTATATAGCACAGCCCACGTAGTATATAGCACAGCCCACGTAGTATATAGCACAGCCCACGTAGTATATAGCACAGCCCACGTAGTATATAGCACAGCCACGTAGTATATAGCACAACCCATGCAGTATATAGCACAGCCCACCTAGTATATAGCACAGCCCACCTAGTATATAGCACAGCCTCGTAGTATATAGCACAGCCACGTGGTATATAGCACAGCCCACGTAGTATATAGCACAGCCCACGTCATAAATAGCAATGTGGGCACCATATCCCTGTTAAAAAAAGAATTAAAATAAAAAAGTTATGTACTCATCTTCCAGCGGCTCCCAGATCCAGCCTAGGCCTTAAGTGATGCCCCTCCCGACGTAGTATATAGTGGTTCAAATTCCGCGTGTGACCAATCAGTGAAGCCAGAGCCGGCTCCAGGTTTTTGAGGGCCCCGGGCGAAAGAGTCTGTGGGCCCCCCTCTTTAACACATACCACGATTCATGTTGTACAGATACAGCAGAGAAATATAGCACAGCCAGGTAGTGTATAACACAGCCCATGTAGTATATAGCACAGCCACGTAGTATATTGCCCAGCCACGTAGTATATTGCCCAGCCACGTAGTATGTTACCCAGCCACGTAGTATGTTACCCAGCCACGTAGTATATTGGCCAGTCACGTAGTATATTGGCCAGTCACGTAGTATATTGGCCAGTCACGTAGTATATTGCCCAGCCACGTAATATATTGCACAGCCCATGCAGTGTATAAAACAGGCCACGTAGTATAGAGCACAGTGATGTAGTATATTGCCCAGCCACGTAGTATATAGCGCTCCCACATAGTATATAGAACAGAGATGTAGTATATAACACAGCCCACACAGTATCTCACACAGCCCACGTAGTATATAGAAATGTGGGTCACATTATCCTTGTTAAAAAAAAAAAAAAAAAAATTAAAATGAAAAATAGTTATATACTCACTCACCTTCCATCGGCCCCCGGAACCGGCCCAGGCGTTTACCGATGCTCCTCGCGACGCTCCGGTCCCAAGAGTGCGTTGTGGTCTCGCAAGATCATGACGTAGCGGTCTCGTGAGACCGCTACGTCATCATCTTGCGAGACCGCAATGCATGGACCGGAGCGTCGCGAGGAGCTGGAAAGGCCTGGGCTGGATCCGGGGGCCGACAGAAGGTGAGTATATAATGATTTTTTTAAATTATTTTTTTTAACATTAGATCTTTTTACTATTGATGCTGCATAGGCAGCATCAATAGTAAAAAGTTGGTCACACAGGGTTAATAGCAGCTTTAACGGAGTGCGTTACACCGCGGCATAACGCGGTCCGTTAACGCTGCCATTAACCCTGTGTGAGCGCTGACTGGAGGGGAGTATGGAGTGGGCACTGATGGCAGGGGAGTAGGGAGCAGCCATTTCGTGGCCACACTGTGCCCGTCGCTGATTGGTCGTGGCCGTTTGACCGCGACCAATCAGCGACTTGGGATTTCCGTGACCGACAGACGGAAGTGACCCTTGGACAATTATATAGTAGATTACACACATCTGAAGCTGTAGAATTATGCTAGTAGAGCAGTGATCAAGACATATATTAACTCAAAGCAAATTTACACTCCTAAATTAATTTAAGTCAGTTAAGTTATTAAAAAAAAATATCTGATGATACCCTTAAGCACTATCAAATCAATTATCATCAAATGGAAAGAGCATGGTACAACAAGAAGCCTGCCAAGACTCTCAGCCCGGGCAAGGAGGGAATTAATCAGAGAGGCAGCACAGAGACCAAGGGTAACCCTGAAGGCTCTCCAAGCTGAGACTAGAGTATCTGTCCATACGACCCAATAAGCCATAGAGATGGCCTTTATGGAAGATTGGGCATAAAAAAGCCTTTGCTTACACACACTAAATTGTAAGGCTCGTTTTGAATTTGCCAAAAGACATGTGGGAGACTTCCCAAATATATTAAGGAAGGTACTGTGGTCAGAGGAGACCAAAATTGAGCTTTTTGGCCACCAAGGTAAACACAGTCTTTCGCCAAACCAACATGGCTGATCACCCCAAGTACACCATCCCCACAGTGAAACATGTTCGTAGCAGCATCATGCTGTTGGATTGCTTTTCAGCAGCAGAGACAGGGAAAATGGTCTTAGTCGAGGGAAAGCTGGATGGTGCGAAATGCAGAAATATTCTTGAGCAAAACCTGTTTCAGTATGTCAATAATTTGAGGCTGGGACGGAGGGTCACCTTCCAACAAGACATATTATCCAAAGCATACTGCTAAAGCAACACTCGAGTAGTTTAAGGGGAAACGTTTACATGTTTTGAAGCGGTCTAGACAAAGCTCAAACCTTAATCCAATTGAGAATCTGTGGTCATACTTGAAGATTGCTGTTCACCAGAGGAAACCATCTAACTTGAACGAGCTGCAGCAGTTTTGCCCTTAAGTATGGGCAAAAATCCCAGTGGCAAGATGTGGAAAGCTCATAGAGATTTATCCAAAGAGATTTGCAGCTGTGATTGCCTCAAAAGGAGGCTCTACAAAGTACTGACTTGGGGTGGGTGAATAGTTATTCATAATGATGATTTCAGTTTTGTCCTCTATTTGTTTGCTTCACAATAAAAAAACAAACAAAATTGTTCTCATTTGTAAGCATGTTATTTACATGAAATGTTGCAAACCCTCAAAAAAAGTGAAATTCCGGGATGTGAGGTAGCAAAACGTGGAAAATAACACTATATAAGGTAAAAGTGAGGATAATGTGATGACGTCTAATTGCATTGGAGGTGAATCGCAACACTTTCCCCAAATTTGAAGGCATTTTCTCCTTCGCCTCATTGGGGGCCATAGACCATGGGTGCATGCTGCTGCCTCTAGGAGGCTGACACTTGGTGATACAAAGAAAGTGATCTCCTCCCCTGCAGTATACACCCTCCTGCTGACTCTCAGCTAACCAGTTCTTGCTTAGTGTCTGTAGGAGGCACATGGGTCTGGTTCACCCCGAATCATCAACAGGCGAGTATACCTCCCCGTATCCTCTCCTGCGATGTGGGATGCCATGCCAGAGCTATCTTAGGGGCGACTGTTCCCTTCAGAGCGCCGATCTCCCCGCACAAGTAACAGACTTAAACACGGAGTGTCGCCTCCATGTACCCCCTACTGAGCCAGGCTACAGCCGGACACAGCCCTGTGAAATCCTACGGGAGTTAACCCTTAGGATACACAGAGGCCCCTATGGCGTCCGTGCTGCTCCCGCTGCACCACCACTAATTAAACAGCGGTGCTGCAAGGAGCTGGACGGCCCCTCTCCTCCTCCCTTCTAAAAGGGGATGGTGGATGGAGGGTTCCTTCATGTCTACAACCCTCACCTGCAAGCAGAGTGCCGGCTCTGCCTTCTCTCCAGCTACTGCGGTAAGTTTAGAATCCCGGGGGGCTCCTGCAGCGTGATCCTCTGGACTTTCCGGCCAGCATCCCTTCCCCGCTGCCGTGGTTCTAATTTAGTCCCCGGCTTCGGCCCATGCTAGGCCGCAAGCCGATAACCCCAAAAATTTAGTCCCCGGCCTGCGCTAGGCCGCAAGCCGGTTACTGTTCCTGCAGGGGAACCGCAGTCGCACACTGGCAAATTGAGCTCTCGGCAGGCGCCAGGCCACAAGCCGATATCTCTGCCTGTATTCCGGCGGCAAAAAACTTTAGTCCCCGGCTTTTGGCCTCAGCTAGGCCCCAAGACGGTAACTTCTAGCAGGCACCGAAAAATTTAGTCCCCGGCTTGCAGCCGATCAGGCCGCAACCCGGAGGCGCTGCCCACGCTATGGCGCGTTCCGGTGGCCCCTCCCACGATTCTGGCGCTTCTGGTGCAAAATGAGAGGCGCCTGTTGTGTTCTCGGGGGCCATATTCTTACCCCCCTTTCCTCCGGAAATGGATCCTGTATTTGGGCACCGAGATTAGTGCTATTCTGCAACAGGAATCAATTTAGCTTTGGCCACCTGAGCAGGATCTGGGACATATCTGCTCAGGGTAAGGGACGCAACCCCCCCTTCCCTCAGCCTTATCCCCTTCTACCATTTTCTGTAAGTAGCCCTGTAAAAGGGCTCAAGAAAATGTACTTTAGGACTTAAAGCTCTCCGTTTACAAGCCTGCACACTTTAAGTTCAAATCTCAGCAAAGCCTTACAACAACTCTAATAAGACTTTTTCAGTCTCTTCTATTTCACCGCATGTAAATCCTGCCAGCCTGCTTTTATCCCAAAGCGCAGAACTCGACACTCTGCAAGCCAGTGATCTCTAATACGCTCAGGAGGCCCCCCACTGTCAGAGTCCAGGGTAGTTAGTCCCTCTACGTTCACATTTGCGTTGTGCGATGTTGCGTCCGAGACGCAACGCAAAACAAAACGCACCAAAACGCACGCTAAAACGCAGCGTTTTGCGACGCAAGCGTCCTTTTTTGCCGATTTTTGGATGCAAAAAAAATACAACTTGCTGCGTCCTCTGCGCCCCACGCTTGTGGCAAAAAAAACGCTTGCGTCGCAAAACGCAGCACAACGCATGTCCATGCCCCCCCCCATGTTAAATATAGGGGCGCATGACACATGCGTCGCCACGGTTGCACCCGACACAACGCAAATGTGAACGTAGCCTAAGCGGGTATCATCACTGTTGGACTCTCCAAAGCCATTGGATCCATCCATGGATCGCTGATCCTATCACTGAGGTGGATGGATCCTCTCATACCAGGGGGCCGTCGGCTGGCAGGGGCCGCATGCAATCCAGATACCTGCAGGCATCTGGAAAACGGACATGTAGTTTGTCTACTAAGCTATCATGTGTCTTGGCATCCGCGATCACCGCTCCTCACTCTAGCGAACAGGATTTACTTATTGAACCCGTCTCCCGCACTCCATAGGTTGCTGAGGACTCCGTTTCTGCTCACGCTGTTTTTCAACGGATTCTCTACATAGGAATGCCTGGGCTGATTTTTAGAGGTGACTGGTCCCTTAAAGGGCACCGATCTCCCCTCACCACCAATATTTAAGATCATGGAGTGGCGCCCCCGTATCCTCTCCTGTTTTGTAGGATGCAATTCCTGGACTATTTTTTATTTTTTTTTAAAGGCGACGGGTCCCTTAAAGGGCACCGATCTCCTCACACTGTCAACAGACGAGCACATGGAGTGTCACCTCCATGTATCCTCTTCTGCAGCCAAGCCTAACGCCGGACAATGAGCCCTGTCCACCCAGAAACCCCCCCCCTCTCTCCGCATCACCACTATTTATAGCAGAAGGCGGAAGATCCCTTTCCACTCCCCTGTTAAGAGGATGGTGGATCACGGGTTCATCATTTCAACTCTGCATGACTTGTCAGTCACCCGCACAGGGGTGTCCGGATAAGTGACCGTCAAAGAAAGCGGCACTAGCAAGAGACTACTTTTTTCCTGACCTGCTGGATGCAGCCGTGCATTCTGCAACTTGGCAGATTAACCTGGGTAGAATCTCCTGTAGTATACCTACCGGTATCCCTGCTCGATGGGTCATCCATTAATAAGACAACGGACTGACAGATCGCAATCTGGTTCGTTTCCGCCTTGCGGCCTCCGGTTCAGCGCTCTACCCTTCCTTAGCCGCCGCGTGTGTTGCCAGAGCAATGGTCTCCTGATCAGAGGCCTTCAATATTTTCTTTTCTAACAGTAACCTTTTCCTGAAGACTGTACAGCTGGTCAATTGGGCAAGCAGACTAACTGCTTCACGCCTCTTGGATGCATCTACCTGAGTGGCGCTGTCAGTAGCAAATGCCATTACACTCAGAAGGACATTAAAGCTCAGAGAATGGAAATGTACTCTGCGTTCAAAAGGCCTCTGACATCACTCCCTTACCAGAGTGATCGGTTATTCGGTGAGAAGTTGGGAGTGTTCCACAAGCAATAACAAAAGTTTGCATATTTCCTATAGACCAATCAGCAGTGGATCAGTTGTCCAGGACGGTCTAGATCTAAGGGATCTTGGTTCCAAAAAGGGGACCGCTAAGTAAAACCGACCCTGAACCTCAAACTTCTACCAAGCTTGACAAGGTCCTCTTTCTTCGGATGGAGCTCCTCCTCTCAGCCATTACTTTAACGGATAAATGTGGAGTTTTCTCACATCCACCGACATTTGGGATGCTTACCTTCACATTCCTATATCTTCCCCTCTTCAAAAAATTCCTTCGCTTTCCCTTTCACGAACAGCATTTTCAAATCACATCCTTGTCCTTAAGCCTTGTTACCGCACCCAGAGTGTTCGCAAGGGTTATGGCGGCCGTTATGTTCCTCTTGCACCCTAGAGGCGTGGTCGTCCTGCGCTATCTGGTCGACTTTCTAGCCGCTCTTCCAGCCCTGCGCTGAGTCGTCTATATCTATTGCAATACCCTCTCTCTCCTGGGCTGGCAGCTAAACATAGACAAGTTTTTCCCTAATTTCGAGCCCAGCAAATATCTTTTTCCAGTTCACCACCTGACAGCACCATTGGAGGATATCCTTCTTGCCCTCAGTGGGACAGGAACAAGCGGTTAAAAGGACCCTCCCCACTCCACCCACCAGTGTTTTTCCTGTCCCACTATGGATAGGAATGGCAAGCTTAGCCTTTCCCTTCTCTGCCGCAAGATATCTGCGGCTGATACCTGCGATGGGGGGTCCCTCAGCCTCCCCAGTGTAGCGCTGCTCCTTGGATCGGATCAGTTCCTCCATACTGGGGGCTCTCAGTCCGGGCGCCTGTTTACTGGGGGGTGTATGCGGGGGCCATCTCCAACACGGCAGCCAATCCCAGCATGCGGCCGCGGTGAGCGCTCTCAGCGCGGCAGCCACTGCTAACTCCAGGACCAGCGGTCGTGTCACTTCCGGCCGACGGCCGCGTCCCTTCCGGTTGCGACAAGCGCCAGACAGCGGGATGCCAGCGCCGGCCTCAGGAGGTCTTTCAGCACGGTCAGACCGCGTAGGACGTGGTAAGGAGGGCAGGATCAACCAGGTAAAGAACAATCTAAAAATGGGGTATGTGGATTTATGTGCCGCAGGCAATCCTGATAAGGAGCACCCGGCTATTGTACCTTTTTATAATGGAGGAATCCACCAGACCTGAGGGGCCAGAGCTGTCACAGGGGCAAGGAGAGCCTCCCAACCCCGCACCTGAAAAGAAAAAGGCTGGGAAGAATAAATGTCCCATTTGCGCATCTAGATTTCCTGAAAACTGGCAGAAACCGCTCTGCAAATCATGCACATCTAAGATCGTCGGCGAAGAACAGACGTCATTCATAACTAATATGAGAGTAATGATACATCAGGAGGTTTAGGCATCCATCTCGAGCCTGAATTTCCCCAGACCAGCCAGACAGAACCGCAAACATCGCGGAAAAGACCGAGGGAGTCCAGCCCTTCTTCTGACCAAGAAGATACGGAGGGGTCGGATCAAGAAGAAAGGGAAGAACCATTAGGAAGAGGAAATATCTCTTCTCGGCAGCAGATATGGATGAACTCCTACATGCAGTACGTAACACCATGCAGTTACAGGACAGTCAAGAGGAAACCTCAATCCAAGATGAAATGTTTGGCGGTCTGCATACTCAACTCACTAAAGTTTTCCCGGTTAATAATCATATCCGTTCCATGATATTAGGAAAATGGCAGGAGGCGGAGAAAAGGCTAGTGGTACCTAGAGACTTTAGACTCCGTTTACCTTATAATCAAGACGATAAAAAGGTTTGGGATGAAGTTCCTAAGATAGATGTGCCATTAGCAAAAGTGGCAAAGAAGACGGCAATTCCGTTTGAAGACTCCTCCGCATTGAAGGATCCAATGGATCGCAGAGCAGATGAACTGTTGAGGAGAACTTGGGAATCCTCGGCTGCAATAATACGTGCTAATATAGCAGCAACCTCGGTAGCCCAGTCCATGCATTTATGGATGGACAATCTGGAAGAACATCTCAGGGCTAAATCCTCTAGAGATGTTATCCTCAAATCCCTACCATTACTAAAGCTGGCAACAGGTTTCATGGCAGACGCTTTGGTGGAATCTGTACGATTCGCCGCCAGAAGCGAATCTTTATCCAATGCAGCCAGAAGAGCAATCTGGTTAGAGACTTGGTCAGGCGATATTCAGTCAAAGAATAAACTTTGTGGGATTCCGTTTTCAGGGGGTAAAGTGTTTGGGCCTATTCCAGACGACATATTAGAAAAAGCCTCACAAAAAGAAAGGGTTCCCTGAGGAAAATACTAAAAAAATTCCAGCCCTTTCGTAGATTCCGACCTAGTCAGAAGACAGACTACAGGGGGAAAGGGAAGACTGGGAGATGGTCCTATCCCATGGGTGGAAAAGGTAGAGACTCCATCTTCCAGGGTTCAGGTTCAGGGAAACCGAATAAATGACATCAGAGTGGGAGGTCGATTACAAAGGTTTCTGGAGGGTTGGCAGAAAATATCCAAAAACCCTTGGATTCTGCAGGTGATTGCTCACGGTTACAAAGTAGAATTCACCAGTCCTCTTCCAGAAAGGTTCGTAGTAACCAGATTTTCTCCCCTCTTAAACTCTCCTATGTGGCCAGACATCCAGGAGTTATTAGAAATAGAAGCAATCGTCCCAGTACCCATCTCAGAGAGAGGCAAGGGCCATTATTCACACCTATTTTCAATAAAAAAAAACATCGGGAGACTCCCAGACGATTATAAATCTGAAACCCCTGAACAAATGGATAAGGTACAGGAGATTCAGGATGGAGTCTATAAAGTCCACAATACCTCTCATAGACAAGGACATGGTGATGTGCACCTTGGATCTAAAGAGTGCATGCATACTACCATGTCCCAATACACGCTTGTTACCAGAAATTCCTGAGATTCGCCCTGACGAACAGAGGGGTAGTTTATCACTTTCAATTCAAGTGTCCTCCCTTCGGCCTAGCCTCGGCCCCAAGGATATTTACCAAACTAATGTCAGAAGTAGTCGCCTATCTAAGGAATCAAGGTGCTGCCATAGTACAATACCTAGACGACTTTTTGATAATGGCGAGGTCAGAGAAGCTTCTCAAGATCGACCGCGACTTCACACTCTATATTTTACAAGATCTGGGGTGGTTTGTGAATTGGGAAAAGTCATGCCTAATTCCAAATTCCAGAATAAATTTTTTTGGGGTCATATTAGATTCCAACACCAGAACATCTTTTCTACCAGAGGGAAGACAGAAGTCGTTAATCGAGAACATATATCGGTTCATAAAAAGCACTTCCTCTGTAAGGGAAGCAATGAGAGTTCTAGGCTTAATGACAGCCTGTATTCCCTGTGTGAAATGGAGCCAATTTCACTCACAGGGGTTACAGAAGCAAATCCTGAAATCTTGAGACAGAAGGCAAAATTATCTGGAGAAGAAGATGGTTCTTTCTCATTCGGTAAAGAAGTCCCCTAACCTGGTGGACCGTCCCGGAAAACCTGAAGGTGGGAGTTCCATGGATCCTCTATCCCTGTGTCACTGTTACCGCAGACGCCAGTCAGTACGGATGGGGCGGGCACATAAGAAGGACATACTACCAAGGGAAGTGGAGTCCAGAAGTGTTGGCCAAGTCATAAAACTTCAGAGAACTGTATGCAATTTGGAAAGTGCTCTACCAGGCCCAGTCTCAGGTCAGAGACAGACACGTGAGGATTCTGTCTGACAACGTGACAGCAGTGGCATTTCTAAGGCACCAGGGAGGCCCAAGACATCCATCTCTACAGCACTTGGCAGACCAGATTTTCAGATGGGCAGAAAAATCCGTCCGGTCCATCTCGGCAGTTCACCTGGTGGGTGCCAAAAACCAGGTAGCAGATTTTCTAAGCAGAACGACAGTAGATCCCAGAGAATGGGAATTGAATCCAGAAGTGTTCAGCAATCTTTGCCAGCGGTGGGGGGACGCCTCTAGTGGATCTCTTTGCCACCAGATCAAATGCAAAGGCCAGAGCATTTTTCTCTCTCAATCCTCTAGAGGGAGCAGCGGGAGTCGACGCATCTCAACATTGGGGAGAAGGTCTTCTGTACGCTTTTCCACCCCTGCCACTGATCCCGAGAACACTCAGGAAGATACGGGACGAAAGAGCAACTGTAATCCTGGTGGTTCCATTTTGGCCCAAGAGGAGCTGGTTTTCTCTTCTATCCAGAATGACGACAGAAACACCTATCCTCCTGCCGAAGAGGCAGGTCCTTCTGTGCCAAGATCCAGTGTTACACAGCAATCCGGATTCACTACAGCTCTCTGCCTGGATCCTGAACGCCTGACTCTAAAGGCCCCGTCACACATAGCGAGATCGCTAGCGAGATCGCTGCTGAGTCACAAGTTTTGTGACGCAACAGCGATCTCAGTAGCGATCTCGCTATGTGTGACACGTAGCAGCGATCAGGCCCCTGCTGTGAGATCGCTGGTCGTGTCGGAATGGCCTGGGCCATTTTTTGATCGTTGAGGTCCCGCTGACATCGCTGAATCGGCGTGTGTGACGCCGATTCAGCGATGTCTTCGCTGGTAACCAGGGTAAACATCGGGTTACTAAGCGCAGGGCCGCGCTTAGTAACCCGATGTTTACCCTGGTTACCATAGTTAAAGTAAAAAAAACAAACGCTACATACTTACCTACCGCTGTCTGTCCCCGGCGCTGGGCTTCTCTGCTCTGGCTGTGAGCGCCGGGCAGCCGGAAAGCAGAGCACAGCGGTGACGTCACCGCTCTGCTTTCCGGCCGCTGTGCTCACAGCCAGAGCAGAGAAGCCCAGCGCCGGGGACAGACAGCGGTAGGTAAGTATGTAGCGTTTGTTTTTTTTACTTTAACTATGGTAACCAGGGTAAACATCGGGTTACTAAGCGCGGCCCTGCGCTTAGTAACCCGATGTTTACCCTGGTTACCCGGGGACTTCGGCATCGTTGAAGACCGTTTCAACGATGCCGAAGTCTTTCCCCTGATCGTTGGTCGCTGGAGAGCTGTCTGTGTGACAGCTCTCCAGCGACTTAACAGCGACGCTGCAGCGATCCGGATCGTTGTCGGTATCGCTGCAGCGTCGCTAAGTGTGACGGTACCTGTTATGAAAGGCAATTCAGTACTACAATGGACATAGCGGTCAGAGCACATACAGTGATCTGACAATAACCCAAAATCATAGAACGAGCTCTGAGACGTGGGAACTCTGCAGACCGCAATCCCTAATCCTCTCCAAACAACACTAGAGGCAGCCGTGGATTGCGCCTAACTCTGCCTATGCAACTCGGCACAGCCTGAGAAACTAACTAGCCTGAAGATAGAAAATAAGCCTACCTTGCCTCAGAGAAATACCCCAAAGGAAAAGGCAGCCCCCCACATATAATGACTGTGAGTTAAGATGAAAAGACAAACGTAGAGATGAAATAGATTCAGCAAAGTGAGGCCCGACTTTCTTAACAGATCGAGGATAGAAAAGGTAACTTTGCGGTCTACACAAAACCCTAAAGAAAACCACGCAAAGGGGGCAAAAAGACCCTCCGTACCGAACTAACGGCACGGAGGTACACCCTTTGCGTCCCAGAGCTTCCAGCAACAAATTAGACAAGCTGGACAGAAAAAATAGCTAACAAATAGCAAAGAAGAACTTAGCTATGCAGAGCAGCAGGCCACAGGAATGATCCAGGGAAAAGCAAGTCCAACACTGGAACATTGACAGGAAGCCAGGATCAAAGCATTAGGTGGAGTTAAGTAGAGAAGCACCTAACGACCTCACCAGATCACTTGAGGGAGGAAACTCAGAAGCCGCAGTACCACTTCCCTCCACCAACAGAAGCTCACAGAGAGAATCAGCCGAAGTACCACTTGTGACCACAGGAGGGAGCTCTGCCACAGAATTCACAACAGGTACCTTAAGATCCAGAGGCCTGTCAGAAGAGGTTATCACCACACTCAAGGCAAGCAGGAATCCGGTGACTTCAGTGATCTATAACAAGATCTGGAAGCGGTATTGCTCTTTCTTAGGAGAGATTCCTATAGATACCTCAAAACCAGACACTCCTAAAATCCTTGACTTTTTACAACTTGGATTTAAAGAAGGCCTCTGGCCTAGTACTTTAAAAGTACAGATTGCGGCCTTTAGTGTGTTTTTGACTCATCATTAGCCTGCCATCCTTGGATAGCAAGATTTGTTAGGGCCATACAAAGAATGAGACCTCTTGTGAGGAAATCGTCTCCTCCTTGGGACCTGAATTTGGTCCTTAATGCACTGTGCAGATCCCCATATTTACTATCAGAGGACATGGACATAGCCAATCTCTCTTTTAAAACAGCTTTTCTAGTAGCCATCACTTCAGTTAAGAGATTGGGGGAAATGCAGGCTCTATCCATACAGGATCCGTACCTCCGGATCTTTGACGACAGAATAGTCTTAAGACTTAATCCAGCCTTTCTCCCCAAGGTAGTCTCATCTACAAACATAAACAAAGAAGTAATTCTTCCCTCATTCTGCCAACACCCTAGAAACACGAAGGAAGGGGTCTATCATAACCTTGACGTTAGAGAGACGGTTCTGAAATACTTAGGGGCGACTGAAGCTTGGAGACGAGACACGAACCTGTTCATACAGTATGGGGGACCAAATAAAGGTTGTAAGGCAGCGAAGTCAACCATTGCTAGGTGGATTAAGACTACTGTAAACCTAGCGTATACAGCCCAGGGGAAGGATCCCCCAGATATCCTTAGAGCCCACTCAACCCGAGCTATTGCTACATCATGGGCAGAGAGGTGGGAGCTTCAGCAGAACAGATCTGTAGGGCTGCGACTTGGACCAGTCTTTCTACTTTTGCCAGACACTATAAACTAGATGTCTTATCAGAGCAATTAGCTTTTGGTAGAAAAGTATTACATGCAGTAGTCCCACACTTGGTTTCCATTCTTTGGTATTCCTCCAATAGTGCTGTCAGGTGGTGAACTGGAAAATGGTAATTAGACCTACCGGTAATTGTATTTCCAGGAATCCATCCTGACAGCACTACTAGTTCCCTCCCACTGCAAATTTGTATTAATAAACTAATGTGATGTAACATTGGTGTAAATTTGTTGAATAAACTTTTTTTTTTTTTTTTGCATTCATCCAGATGTGGTACTTGGAAAATCACTGGTGGGTGGAGAGGGATGGATTCCTTTTAACCGTTTGTTGTTCCTGTCCCACTGAGGGTAAGAAGGATGTCCTCCAATGGTGCTGTCAGGATGGATTCCTGGAAATACAATTACCGGTAGGTCTAATTACCGTTTTCGTGGATGATCCTGGAATCTTCCAGAAGGTCGGTCATTCTCCCTTGAGACAAGGCCGTTGCCCTTCAACAGGGAGCTCGCGCATTTGTCCTCTCTCCCTCATTCCATTCGCCTTGCTAGGTGGATTCTGAGGGAAATTGGTGACGACAATGTAAGCTGTTTGCTTCGATCTTCTCATTTCCTGCAGGTCAATCAGGCTTTCAGGGGGTAGCCTCTGAGCTCCTTCCTAATCCAGGGGAGATCCTTTCTCCCGGTTCAGCGGTTATTAGTGACTACTCATTGTTCTAGGGATCCGAACGATACGGCTAATTCTACAGCAGGTCCACTGCCTTTTGGCGGGTCATCCCACCCGATTCAACCCGACAATCCCACGTCTCTGCCATACGGCAATCATCTAGCACATGCCCACTGTCAGGCGTCATGGCCGAGGTACCTCACATTCTCTGTTGGGCCACGATCTATCATTTGGTGATCTCGGCACTACACATCTCAAGAGTAGAACTCTGGGTGGTAGACGCCGTCAGGGTCCCGCCTTATGTGAGTGGGAACTTCACTCGGAAGTCTTCCATCAGATCTGTCTTCTCGAGAGAACTCCAGATGTAGGTCGGATGGCGTCCAGACTGAACGCCAATGTACTCTACGTTCATGGTTTGGCCTCCAGATCTAAAAGCCATCGCAGTACATGCTCTGGTTCTTCCATGGTTCCATTTTACATAACCCCTCTTCCACTACTTCCGAGATCTTCTCGGAAACAGGAAGGGCCCCAGTGATACTGGGAGATCCTCACTGACCATGTCAGGTTTTCTCGATTGCGGAACTAGTATTTTTCCGTCTTATTGCAACAAACTGCAAATATGGACTTCCTCGCAGGGACTCTTCACCTGTGGTTCTTCCCTTAATGTTCCTAGGAGTCTTACAGTAGACTCCTTTTTGATCCGAACAGACTTTATTATCAGGAAGGTCGCCCCCTTTTTTCTCTGATCTCTTCATCCTGACGAGTATTCGGAGCTAGCCTCTCTGTTCTTTCAGCCTTTTTTTCCCTTATTACCATGAAAGCAAGGTTGGCCTCAGGCCATCCCCGTCCCTTGTTACCAAGGTGGTATGGTATTCCCACAGTTATGAGGGTATCGTTTTTTCCTCATCTCTTTCCACACCAGTCCACAAAACGGAATGGGTTCCCCATATCTGGACATGGTGCCTGCTCTATGTAGGTATGTCTCGAAGATGGCGTCCTTCCGAAGGTTAGACGCTTTATTTGGGCTACCTCACAGTTATAGGACGGTTCCCTGATGACGTCAGGAAGGGTTTCGCCGTTTTATCGGCCATGTTAGCCTGGTGGATTCGTTACACCATCCGGGAGTCCTTCCGTGCTAGATATCAGCCTATCTCCCTGTCTATCGAGGTTTCTAGGCACCAGGTGTCAGCAGTGCACGCCTGCAACCTTGCCGGTTCGTCCAGTCCGCACGCATTCTTGAAGCACTATGATTTCCAATCCTCCACAAATGTGTGAGTCTGGGCAGGCGGACTCTGCAGGCCGCGGTGGCGCACTTGTAAGTAGCAATTTCACAAGGCCTGATCTGATGTTGTTCCCACCCAGGGACTGCTTTGGGACGTCCCAGGGTCTGTCCCCCCAATGAGGTGAAGGAGAAATAGGGATTTTTGTGTACTCACCGTAAAATCCTTTACTCCGAGCCATTCATTGGGGGACACAGCTCCCACCCTATTATTAGCTTGTGCTTGTTATTTATAATTTGTCATTCTATATTCTCATGTATTGTTATTGATCTCCTACTGCTTTTGCACCGAACTGGTTAGCTGAGAGCCAGCAGGAGGGTGTATACTGCAGGGGAGGAGCTAACTTTCTTTGTATCACTTAGTGTCAGCCTCCTAGTAGCAGCAGCATACACCCAACGGTCTGTGTCCCCCAATGAATGGCTCGGAAAAAAGGATTTTACGGTGAGTACACAAACCCCTATTTTGAGGACTCTCTCTATTCTTATATTCGGTGTTCTCATATTGTATTATATCATTAACTAGTCTCTTCCACTGTGTTATTGTGGGAGGCCCATCCACCTTCATCCATCTCAGTGCTATTGCCTTCCTGGCAAGGAACATAGTCTCACAAAGAAATTTTTTTTTTATCATAATGGGGCCACACTTCCCCTTCTACAACTCCCGATACACAGTTTTGGTGTACAATCTACTGGGCTCTAATGATTTGTGACAGCATGTTAATCACTTGCCCCCAGTATCGTTGTATGACCACACAATCACCACTAAGATGCCAAAAGTCAGCACCTAAGTGCCTGCAGCTCTGGCACCTATCAATTTAATGGCATGATCATTGAAGCTGCAGTCCCGAGGAAGGGATGCTTCTCTCCCCAGGTCATTCAGACTATGATCAGGGTGAGAAAACTCTCTTCAGGAATTTATCATCGCTCCTGAAAAGCTTTTTTTTCACTGGTGTGAAGATAGACACACCGCTTCCATGACTTTTTCCTCTTCCATGTATACTTGCGTTTTTTGCACTCATGACTAGAGTCTGGTTTGTCTCTTGGTTCCCTCAAGGGCCAGGTCTCTGCACTCTCAATCCTGTTTCAACAAAGTTTGGCCTCTCACCGCCAGGTCAGGACCTTCCTTCATGGAGTTGCTATTCTAGCACTACTGTATTGTTCACCCGTGGATCCTTAAGCTAATTCTGAGCGTTTCAGTTCCTGAGCGGTGGCAGCGCTGGTTCAGTCGCTTCTCTGAGTATATAGAGCGGTGGCTGTCCTGCACCACAGGCCCTGACTGACAGCCGGCCCAAATGCAGAGCCAGTGTCAGTCAGGGCCGGGGGCGTGATTACAGCCGCCGCTCTGTATACTAAGAGCAGTGACTGGCACTGGCTGAGTATTAGGGCCGGCTGTCAGTCAGGGCCGGGGATGCAGCTTCAGCCACTGCTCTGTATACTAAGAGCAGTGACTGACACTGGCTCAGCATTATGGCCGGCTGTCAGTCAGGGCCAGGGGTGCAGGTACAGCTGCCGCTCTGTATGCTCAGAGCAGTGACTGACACTGGCTCAGCATTAGGGCCGGCTGTCAGTCAGGGCCGGGGGCGCAGTTACAGCCACCGCTCTGTATGCTCAGAGCAGTGACTGAACTGGCGTCGCCCCCGTTACTAAAACCAGAATATTGTTGGGGGGAATAAAGTTGATTTTCTCCCTGCAGTGATTGGCTACGTGCTGGCGGCGGGTTGGTTAATAATGTCTTTAAGCTGCAGATTAACCCCATATCTGCTTGTTAATAGCAATTTTTTTTCTGCTGGCAGGTTCCCTTTAAGCAGCAGGTTTTTTTGTTGCTTTCCCCTGTGAAGTGAGCGGTTTTGCAGTTCCCTGCACAGTAGATATGTGGGATCACCACTATGCACTATGATCAGTATGTCATTCTAATGATATGTTGCACTATTCTTACATAGGAGAATAGCTCTTCACCGAATAGGAATGTTTCTTTTCCATGACTTGTAATGAAAAATTAATAGAATCTGTAAGGAGTGATTATTTTGTTGCCAATTAAGCTTTTCTGATGATGGATAAAGATATATTAATTTTCGGGTTGTTTCTCCCCACAGCCCTAGAGAAGAGTATATTTCTGTGCAGACTATTCTGTTGCAGCTACTTCAGAGCTGTTCTGGTACCCTCACTGTGGAAGCTTCCACCCCTAACTCTAACCAAGTGCAGTATGCTCAGGAATTATACGCTCACTTGTGTAAAGGTGGGTTCCTTTTTCTCATATTTCTTACTATTCTGTTCATGGGTTTTCCCAATTAAGACATTAATTAAGACCTAGTTGACTAGGTTGAAACAGAAGCTGAGTACTAAACTGGAGTGCCAGGTCCTGGGAAGATAACATGGAAGCCATGGATAGTGCTGATAGGACCGCAAAGAAGTGGTAGAATCTGTGGAAAGCAGGGACGACTTGAGGAAAAACAGGCCCCACTTTCAGATGGTTGAGGCGTCGTGTCACGGGAGCCACGACACAGGGGAACATGGGTCAATGGGCTTTCGCAATGCAGAAGGAGTTAGCGTAGGGGCTATACTGTCCTGAAGAGGCTTGAAACTGGACCCAAGATCCTCTTCACTCCACGTTATGGGGGGTGCAGGCAGGTAGCAGACAAAGGCAAGGACTCTCCGAACCAGTGCACGAATGTTGACTGCGTCAGGAAACATTCTTGCATTCAGGCAGAAGTGTTGTGGCAATAATAATAATAATGTTTATTTCTATAGAGCCAACATGTTCTGCAGCCCTTTACAAATTGTTCTTGGTTTTTTGTCTGGATTATAGAGGGGCCATTCCATTATGTTTCCCTTGCCTAAGGGAGAAATGAGTAGAAGTTTAATAAAGGATGAAAAATATAAGCACCTGTGTATGCATCCTACAAGACACCAAGCTAAACTGAATAGCTTGGTTCCACTAGCCTATTGAGGAGGAGTATCCGATTTTGTTTTTTGTAAAGGGGTCATCAGCTACTTGGACAACCCCTTTTTATTCCTCATGTATAGCCGCTTTAAAATAAAAACACCTATATACTCCCCCAGAGCCTTGTCAGCGGTGTCTGCATTCACATTCCCACGGCTCACGTGAGGTTATGTGAGCCCAGTGCCGAAACAGCGCTGGCATCGATTTCCCTGCCTTCAGACAATTCAAACCTCAAGAGTAAGTCTAAGAGCAGTCTCAGCCCTGACTTCCTGTTGTTGATCAATATGTCTGAAGGCGGGGATAGTGAAGACAGTGCTTATTGGGCACTAGGCTCATGTGACATAACCTCATGTGAGTGGCGGAATGGGAGGCGAGTATATGGGGTTTTTATTTTAACAAGGTAAAACAGTAATTGCTGCTTACCTGCCTATTGTGTATGGTCAATCATACACCCATGGTTTCCTATGTCCCCGATGAAGTGCCTGAAATAGTTATGAAATTATTCTTCTTGATAGTTTTTTTTTTTTTCATGACAAAGCGTCACTTTAACAGGGCTGTAGACTTATGTCCCCTGTATGCATGTTCAGCACAAGAATAAGCACCAATTAGGAATTGATTGCTTTTCCTGTCTATTAGGCTATGTGCACATAAATCCGCAGTGCAAAACCGCTGCGGTTTTTACTGCTGATTTATCGCGGTTTTTAATGCGGATTCTGCTGCGGTTTTCATTTTCCATCTGCATTTTTCTATTGGAGCAGATGGAAAACCGCTGCAGATTCCGCATAAAGAATTGACATGCTGCTGAAAATAATCCGCTGCGTTTCCACGCGGCTTTTTCCGCAGCATGGGCACAGCGTTTTTGGTTTCCTATAAGTTTACATTGTACTGTAAACTCATGAGAAACTGCTGCGGATCTGCAGCTGTGGAAACGCTGCAGATCCGCATCAAAATCCGCAACGTGTGCACATAGCCTTAGTGTCACAGTTTGGTTAATCACACGATTCTCTCTCATTCCAGCTATGAACAACATGGACATTTCCTCTTTGTCTTCCCAAGCACTCATACAAGAAATTACTAACACTTTACTAAATGGAGCTGCAGTTTTTTTCCCTGACCGTCTGGCAAGACGAGATCAGTTGTTTTCATTAATGGTAAGAATATGCAAGTAGGAAGTGTACATTATGTCAATATAATGAATGTAACTTAATTTATTTAAATATTTTCTTTTTTTGTCTTTGATGGGTATAACTGAATATAAAATGATCACATAAACTGGGAATTGCACTTATTTTTATTTTTTTTGTGTAGAAAAGAATCACTGAAGAGAAGCAACCCGAATCCACTCAGATCACTTTCCAGTCCCTGTGTACTTATTTCAGGTGACAATTACAATTAATCTTTCTAATTTTTTTTAAGAATTTTTACTTGATCGCAGTTTTACCACAACTGCCTAAAACCTTTGTATTGTACTGTAAGTCTCTAAGAACAGTGGAAAAACTTTGTAGCTCCTTGCTCACCAGGCATTAAGATAAAATTAGAAAACAATTGTTCATGTCAGTTACTGAAGGTTTTTGGTACAATATCTTTAATGACTTGTGCTAGACAATTTATAGTTACAACAGGAAAAGTGTGAGCTAAGTGCTGTAGCATATATCTGAGACCCCACCAAACCAAAGCATTAATCTTTCTTACCATATGTATTAGTATATGAATATAGAGATTAGAGGCTCAAGGCAGCTATACCACTTAAAGGGAAACTGTCAGCAGGTTTTTGCAGTTTTTTTTTAATCAGATAGTCTTTATTAAGTTTTATAGTACAACAGAAAACAAGAGGTAACAAAGATCCCCTGTTGATCCCCCTATCTTGCTAGAACAGCTTCTGCGTTGCACATCTTTCTAGTAAAAAAAAATCATAATATGATCATTCATTAAAGCCGTGACATTTTTCCAAAGAAGGAAACCGTGGTTCAAGCATCTGTATTGCCAAGATTTTAACACTATAAGGTTCGGATGCGGCTTTAACCCCTTAACGACCGCCGATACGCCTTTTAACGGCGGCAGTTAAGGGTACTTAAACCACAGCGCCGTAACGGCGCCGTGGAAAAAGTAAATAGCGCCCCCCAGAGTCCGATTTTCTCTGGGGTCTCGGCTGCCGGGGGTAGCCGAGACCCCAGAGAACATGATTCGGGGTTTTTTTTTACCGACCCCGCTTTTGCGATCGCCGGTATTTAACCGTTTACCGGCGATCGCCAAAAAAACCCAAAACGTGATTTCCCTTTTAATTTCTCTGTCCTCCGATGTGATCGCACATCAGAGGACAGAGAAATGGGGTCCCAGATAGCCCCCCAATACTCACCTGTCTCCCCTGGTGCTCCTCGTGGCTCCCGATGGGCGCCGATATCTTTTTCTGGCAAAAACATGGCGGGCGCATGCGCAGTGCGCCCGCCGGCCGGCATCGGGGGGTTCTTTGGGGTCTCGGCTGCCCGGGGGTAGCCGAGACTCCAAAGAACATGATCGGGGTCGGTTATACCGACCCCTGTTTTGTGATCGCCGGTAATTAACTGTTTACCGGCGATCACAAAAAAAAAAGTGGTGTGTAATTCTCTGTCCTCTGATGTGATCGCACATCAGAGGACAGAGAAATAGGGGGATTCGGGGACCCTATTATACTTACCGGTGTCCCTGGGTCCTCCTGCTTCTTTTCCTGGCCACCGGCGTCTTCTTTGGCAAACAAAATGGCGGGCGCATGCGCTGTGCGCCCGCCATCTGCCGGCCGGCAGGAGAAAGCAGTTGGGGCTAAAATTAGGGCTAGGGTTAGGGTTAGGGCTAAATTTAGGGTTAGGGTTGGGGCTAAATATAGAGTTAGGCTTCTTTCACACTTGCGTCGGTACGGGGCCATCGCAATGCGTCGGCCCGACGCACATTGTGAAAATTGTGCACAACGTGGGCAGCGGATGCAGTTTTTCAACGCATCCGCTGCCCAATCTATGTCCTGGGGAGGAGGGGGCGGAGTTACGGCCACGCATGCGCGGTCGGAAATGGCAGACGCGACATACAAAAAAACGTTACATTGAACGATTTTTTGTGCCGACGGTCCGCCAAAACACAACTGATCCAGTGCACGTCGCGAGCCGTCGGCAATACAAGTCTATGGGCAAAAAACGCATCCCGTGGGCACATTTGCAGGATCCGTTTTTGTCCAAAACGACGGATTGCGACGGATGCCAAACGACGCAAGAGTGGAAGTAGCCTTAGGGTTAAGGTTGGGGCCAAAGTTAGGGTTAGGGTTGGAGCTAAAGGTAGGGTTAGGGTTGGGGCTAAATTTAGGGTTAGGGCTAGGGTTGGGGCTAAAGTTAGGGCTAGGGTTGCGGCTAAAGTTAGGGTTAGAGTTGAGATTAGGGTTAGGGTTTGGATTAGGGTTACGCTTGGGATTAGGGATAGGTTTGGGATTAGGGTTAAGGTTAGGGTTGGGATTAGGGGTGTATTGGGATTAGGGTTAGGTTTGAGGTTAGGGATGAGATTAGGATTAGGGGTGTGTTTGGATTTAGGGTTTTGATTAGGGTTATGGTGAGGGTTGACATTAGGGTTTTTTGGGGTAAGGGTTGTGATTATCGTTAGGGTTGTGATTAGGATTAGGGTTAGGGGTGTGTTTGGGTTAGGGTTGGAGTTAGAATTGGGGGGTTTCCAGTGTTTAGGTACATCAGTGGGTCTCCAAACACGACAGCCAATTTTGCGCTCATAAAGTCAAATGGTGCTCCCTCCCTTCTGAGCTCTGCCGTGCGCCCAAACAGTGGGTTACCCCCACATATGGGGCATCAGCGTACTCTGGATAAATTGGACAACAACTTTTGGGGTCCAATTTCTCCTGTTACCCTTGTAAAAATAAAAACTTGGGGGCTACAAAATCTTTTTTGTGGAAAAAAAAATATTTTTTATTTTCACGACTGCATTCTAAACTTCTGTGTAGCACTTGGGCATTCAAAGTTCTCACCACACATCTAGATAAGTTCTTTGGGTGGCCTAGTTTCCAAAATGGGGTCACTTGTGGGGGGTTACTTCTGTTTAGATACATCAGGGGCTCTGCAAACGCAACATGACGCCCACAGACCATTCTATCTAAGTCTGCATTCCAAAACTGCGCTCCTTCCCTTCCGAGCTCTGCCGTGCGCCCAAACAGTGGTTTACCCCCACATATGGGGTATTGACGTACTCAGGAGAAATTGCACAACAACTTTTGTGGTCTAATTTCTCCTGTTACCCTTGTGAAAATAAGAATTTATGGGCGAAAAGATCATTTTTGTGTAAACAATGGCGATTTTTTATTTTCACGGCTCTACGTTATAAACTTCTGTGAAGCACTTGGGGGTTCAAAGTGCTCCCCACACATCTAGATAAGTTCCTTAAGGGGTCTAGTTTCCAAAATGGTGTCACTTGTGGGTGGTTTCCACTGTTTAGGCACATCAGGGGCTCTCTAAACGTGACATGGCGTCCGATCTCAATTCCAGCCAATTCTGCCTTTAAAAAGTCAAACGGCGCTCCTTCAATTCCAAGTTCTGCGGTGCACCCAAAAAGTGGTTTACCCCCACATATAGGGTATTCGCATGTTCAGGAGAAATTGCATAACAAAATTTATGGTTACTTTTCTGTTTTTACACATGTGAAAATAAAAAAAAATGGTTCTGAATTAAGATGTTTGCAAAAAAAAGTTAAATGTTCATTTTTTCCTTCCACATTGTTTCAGTTCCTGTGAAGCACGTAAAGGGTTAATAAACTTCTTGAATGTGGTTTTGAGAACCTTGAAGGGTGTAGTTTTTAGAATGGTGTCACACTTGGTTATTTTCTATCATATAGACCCCTCAAAATGACTTCAAATGTGATGTGGTCCCTAAAAAAAATGGTGTTGTGAAAATGAGAAATTGCTGGTCAACTTTTAACCCTTATAACTCCCTAACAAAAAAAAATTTTGTTTCCAAAATTGTGCTGATGTAAAGTAGACATGTGGGGAATGTTATTTATTAACTATTTTAAGTGACATATCTCTGATTTAAGGACAAAAAAATACAAAGTTTGAAAATTGCAAAATTTTAAAAATTTTCCGCCATATTTCCGTTTTTTTCATAAATAATCGCAAGTAATATCGAAGAAATGTTACCACTAACATGAAGTACAATATGTCACAAAAAAACAATCTCAGAATCAGCGGGATCCGTTAAAGCGTTCCAGAGTTATAACCTCATAAAGTGACAGTGGTCAGAATTGTAAAAATTGGCGCGGTCACTAAGTACCAAATTGGCTCTGTCACTAAGGGGTTAAAGAAGGGTACTACTTGCGATATAACGAAATTTTATTTTAAAGAACTAAATTAAAGGAATTGTATGATTGCATACGTCTTGTATATTTTAACATATAAAGATTAAGTACATATACTCAAATAATCACCAAGGAGCTTTTAAACATAATCCGTCTGGAATATCAGAGAAGCAACACCAAGACAGAGAACCCTGCGAAATTCACAACACTGCATGGATATCCACACTTGCAGGTGTCACAACACTGTACACGTATAAGTATAGGTATCCAACTTTCTGCTTCTGGCTTAGTTATGTTTCTATGGCCTTATATAGTGATTTACACTGTTTAACTCTGGTTTCTGCATCGCCCTCCCAAGGATTACATAAATCCACATCAGACAGAGGTTAAACAAACCTCCATGTTTTACATGAACAAACATAGAGAAATATACAAATATTTGTGAGTTAAAAGCATGTAGACAATAAGCAAACCGCTCTCAAGATTGTGTAACTATGATCATTGTCTATCTGTAATTGTATGACCAGCGATGTTGGTCTGTCACGGTCTGAATGCATTCTGTATATTTCACACTACAGCATATAATAACATTTCTGGAGACCGTAAGTTGCGTAACATTACCAATATTTAACCAGGCCATTGTATTGTAGTTGTATAATTCAAGAGCTAGGGGCCACATGAAGCTTCTCCATGAGCAACCAAAACACATCTCATTGTAAATGTTCCATTTAAGTATTTGTTAGATATTTATATATTATTGTATTTTCCGGCGTATAAGACGACTGGGCGTGTAAGACAACCCCCAACTTTTCCATTTAAAATATAGAGTTTAGGATATACTCGCCGTATAATTCAGGGGTCTTTTTATACACCCGATGTTGTCTTATACGGTGTGTGCGGAGCTCTGAGGTCGCCTCATATGGTGCAAGGAGCGGTCCCGGGTGTGAAGGAGAGGAGACTCTCATCTCATCTGAAACAGTTCCCACGTCATTAACCCATTTAGTTTTAGTACTTTGGGGGTACCGAATAAGGTACATGTGTGCAAGGTTACTGTAAATCAGAGATATAAGCCCTTTGGTATTTCTCTGTGATCCTATTATCCACTATATCCACCTTCACAAATTTGGTGGTTGGTTTAAACTGAGTTTGAAATGCTGGCGTAGTTTTATAATGCTGTAGAAAATGTTATGTTGTAAGGGAAATGCTTCTTCCTGCAGTCTCTTGAACATTTTGAAAACTATTTTCTTCTAATAAATGAATTCGTTTCTGGACCCCAAACTGTTGCCAGTAATCAAAGCCTTGCAGGGACACACACTCTGGAATATTGCTATTGTCCCAAATTGGTGTCCATTTTTTTTTTTTAAAGCAGTGATGTTTTGTAACTGCTTAATTTTATTCCAATCTTTTCAATGAGTGCTATTGTTGGGTATATAAAAGAGCACTTACAAAATTGGAAAGTAATGAACTCTACCCCACCATATGTTGAAAAACACTCCCAACAGAGTTACTTATGGTGTTCTTCCCCCCAACCTTATAAATGTTGATTTTGGGATGCTAAATAGTAAAGTTATGGATTATTTGGTGCTAAACTGCCTTCATCTTTGGGTTTTTGTAGTTTTTCTAATTTAATACGCTGTTGACCGTGTCAGCATATGAGGTCCCTAAATAAGACTTGTTTTGTCAAATCTATTTTGGAAGAGTCAAATCAGGGCATTATCCAAAAAGTATGCGAGTTGGGGCATAAGTATCATTTTAATTAAGTTTAACCTTATCACAACTGGAATATACTGTATAATTTAGTTCAGGCCAGTATCTTTTGTTTAAATTTCATTAATAGAGGGAGCAGTTAAGTTGCTAATTCTTAGCAATTTTAGAGGATACTGGAATACTCAAGTATTTAAACCTAGACATCTCTGGCATCAGAACATTAGTGCATTGTAATGAAGCATGTCTGGAGACCAAGGAGAGCAGGACCGACTTAAACCAGTTTATTGCCAAGCTCCAAATTTCTCCAAAGCTGGAAATGGTCGCCATCATGCTCACCAAAGAAAGTCACTCGCATCCCCAGAAACAGCAGGTCACATCTGCATACAATATCACCTTCTTTTCCTTAATTCAGTGTTGAATTCCATTTATGTCCTTCTACGAATTACTACTGCCAAAGGTTCAACCCCTATTGCAAGTAGCAGAGGAGACAAGGGTCTCCACTGATCGGAGAGGAGACAATTGACCAGGCGTACAACTATTCGCTTTTACCTTGGCTTTTCTCCTTCGCCACATTGGGGAACACAGAACCATGGGTGTTATGCTGCTGTCGCTAGGAGGCTGACACTAAGGCTACTTTCACACTTGCGTCGTTTGGCCTCAGTCGCAATGCGTTGTTTTGGGGGAAAAAATGCAGCCTGCAAATGTGCCCGTAGGATGTGTTTTTTCAACATAGACTTGTATTGCCGATGGATCGCGACGTATGGCCATATGTTGCATCCGTCGTGCACTGGATGCGTCATGTTTTGGTGGACCGTCGTCACAAAAAAACGCTCAAGGGAACGTTTTTTCCGTAAGTTGCATCTGCCGTTTCCTACCGCGCATGCGCGGACGGAACTCCGCCCCCTCCTCCCCGGGAGGCAGCGGATGCGTTCAACGCATCCGCTGCCCACTTTGTGCCGAATTTGCACAACGTTCGTCGGTACGTCGCGCCGACGCTTTGAGACGCAAATGTGAAAGAAGCCTAAGTTGAGACAAAAAGTTAGCTCCTCCCCTGCAGTATACTCCCTCATGCTGGCTTCCACAGACCCAAATCAAGCTTAGTGCCTGTAGGAGGCACACAGGGTCTGCTATTCAGGCCAGAATTTCTCTGATTTTTTTGATTTTTTTTCTTTTTCACTATTTAATTTTTTACCCGGATGAAGGGGCGACTGAACCTTTCAAGGCTCCGATCTCCCCGAACCAACAACAGGCGAGCACGGAGAGTGTCGCCACTCCATATCCTCTCCTGCGACATGGGATGCCACTGTCTGGGCTGTTTTTAAGGGCGACGAGCCCCTTCAAGGGCACCGATCTCCCCTCCTCCCTTAACAGACGAGCACATGGAGTGTCACCTCCACGTATCCTCTTCTGCAGCCAGGCCTATTGCCGGACATTTTGCCCTGCTCACCAGGTTATACCCTCGGATGCTCAGAACCACCCTCCATCGTGGCATCCGTGCAGCCCCCCCACTGCATCGCCGCTGAAAAAAGCGGATGGAAGTAGGCGGACGGTTCCTCTCAACCCCCCTTTTAAGGGGATAGTGGGTGGAGTCTCCCCCAACCCTGCAGCGTCCTAACTACCCCAGGCACAGCTCTGACTTGCTGCATCTGCAATCCCCTTCATATTGGGGTAAGTGCCACCCAGGAGGGGTCATTTTCCAGCGGTCATAGGAGGGCTCCATAGCGGCAGGGACTCCACAGGGCTCTGCGGCATCTTTCCCGGCGGTCCGCTGGTACGCGCCGGCCGAAGCCATAAATTTAGTCCCCAGCTTCGGCCTAGTGTGGGACGCATCCCGATAGGACCCGCCCACCGCTCGCATCACTCTTGCGGCTCCGCCCTCAGACCTGGCGCTTCTCGCTCCTTGCGAGACTACCTCCCAGCTCTCGGCAGCCATCTTCCCCCACTGCACAGCAGCTCCGGCCGCCTTCTGCGCGTGTCAGCACTCCTGGATGCGGTCTTCCCCTACCCACCTTATCAGATTGCAGGACACAGGACCTGGATAAGGAGACTGCTCTAAATGCTTCCCTGCAGCACTACCCCACATCGCTTCCACTAGCAGTGTTTTTACTTATATTGGGGTACATCATGTCGCAGTCAAGGGCTAAAAAGACTACAAAGGTACATACCACCTTTTTCACTGCGTGTACAACCTGCTAGGCTCCTCGGCCTCAAAGCTCGCCTCTCTGCTCAGCCTGTGATGCCCAATGTGCTCAGGAGCCTTCCGCCGCTACCAACCCCAGTGTATCTAGCCCCCCACCCCGAGTGGGCCCCGTCACTGTCACAATCCACTGCTTCATTGGCCAATGCGATTGAATCCCCTCATGATCCCTCTGGGGAGCGGGGCACTTGTCTACCTGTGTTAAGAGACCCCTCCCTTACATCATTGGCCAGCAGGGGCCGCTCTTACCTGAAGGAGGTATGGACATCCAAAAAACAGATCCGCACTACCTCTCCTGAGCGTTCATGCCATTCAGCCTCTGGTAGCTCCACTTCCAGCTCACCCTCTCCAGGGGCTCACAGAAAACATGACTCCGAATGTGTCTGAGGCATCCTTGGACCCGGATTCTCTGGAGTTTGTCGACTGTGGACTCCCTCATTGAAGCCGTCAATCACGCGCTAAAGGTTGACGATGACCCTAATTCGGCACCGGATCATGCGGTATCTTTTTAAAAGAACCAAGCGATCCCATAGGGTGTTCGCCTCTCACCCGGATTTTTTAGATATAGTCCGGCAACACAGGGAGCGACTGGATAAGCGCTTTACGGGAAAAAAGGCCCTGGAAACTAAGTATCCCTTTTCCGCAGATCTTGTCAAAGATTGGACGGAACCTCCACTAGTGGATCCACCGGTGTCGCTTTTGGCTACCAAAAAGCTTTTATCCGTACCTGATAGGGCTTTGATTAAAAATCCCACAGAATGTCAAATAGATTCCCTGGCTCGCTCAGTATATGAAGCCTCAGGTTCCTCTATCCCCTTCCTTCGCTGCAGCATGGGTCGCAAAAGCAATGGTTTTCTGGGCAGTTGCCCTTGCAAAATCCATTCAGGACCAGGCTCTTCCGTCTGAGGCGGCGGATCTCGCCAAACAAATTGCTATGGCTGGAGACTATGTGATGTATGCGTCTTTAGATGCAGCAAACTGCAGCACAGGCCTAAGACTGCTTTTCAGCGTCGGCAACATTTTCGCTTTCGGCCCTTTCACAGTAACCCATTCTGGTCCACCTTCACAGCCTCGTCCAGATCAGAACGATCTCCACATACAGAGAGATACCCTCGGCCCTCATACAGGCCGAATCTGTCCTGGCGAGGTAAGCCTAGGCAACTCAGAACCAGGAGATCCAGGCCCTCCAGATTTCCTTTACAATGACTCGGGGAGTTATCCAGTCGACACCACCAAAGTAGGCGGAGGCCTGCTTCTCTTTCAAAATGTCTGGCTTTCCGTCATCCATGACGAATGGGTCAGAAACCCGGTGTCTTCTGGTTACAAAATAGATTTCTCCGCCTCCTCTCAGGCACGGTTTTAACCCTCTCGTCTCCCAAGTTCAGGAGCTCAGTCTCGCGCACTTCACTGCGCCATCGAATCTCTCCGCCGAAACAGGGTCATTGTTCTGGTTCCAGAACACGAGAAATTCAGATGTTTTTAATCAAACCTCTTCGTCGTTCCAAAAAAGGATGGGGCGGTGCGCCCTATTTTGGATCTAAAGCTCCTAAACAAGTGTGTAAAAGTCTGGCACTTCAGGATGGAATCCCTCCGGTTGGTCATCTCCTCAATGGAGAGAGGAGAGGTTCTAGCATAAATAGATACTTATCTCCATATTCCAGTCTTCCCGCCACATCAAAGGTTCCTGCCTTTTGCCATCCAGGAGGTCCATTTTCAATTCACGGCGTTACCCTTCGGCCTTGCCACCGCGCCCAGGGTATTCACAAAGGTCATGGTGGCGGTCATGGCCATTCTTCACTCCCGAGGAGTGGTCGTGTTGCCATACTTAGACGGCCTCCTGATCAAAGGTCTGTCCTATCATGCCTGCGACGCATGTGTCCGCATTACCTTGGATACTCTTTTCCGCCTGGGCTGGCTGATAAACTTGGACAAGTCCTCCCCCGTTCCAGCCCAACGGATCTCCTTCCTAAGCATGATCCTGGACACGTCCAAGAGGCTGGTCCTGCTTCCTCTGTCCAAGGCCCAAGCTCTCCAGCAGGGAACCCGCACGCTTTGTTGTCTTTCCTCATTCCATTCAGTTTGCCATGAGGGTCCTGGGGAAAATGGTGGCCGCAATGGAAGCGGTTCCCTTCGCCCAACTGCATCTCCACCCCTTACAACAGGCTCTGCTAGACAATTGTGACAGGAGTCCCTTATCCCTCGATCGGCCATGTCCTCTGTCCCCGCGGATAAGGCAAGCGCTCAAATGGTGGACTTTGGAATCATCTCTCAGCCAGGGGAGGTCTTTTCTTCCAATTCACTGGCTGGTGGTGACTACCGACGCTAGTCTCCTCGGTTTGGGAGCAGTATTTCGCCACCACACTGCCCAGGGGCGTTGGACGATTCGGGAGTCGAGACTTCTGATAAACATCTTAGAGATTCGAACGATCAGGTTTGCCCTGAGACGTTTCCATTTCCTCCTTGCGGGTCACCCTATTCGCATTCAATCAGTAAACGTCACAGCGGTGGCATACATAAACCATCAGGGGGGAACCCGCAGCAGGGCAGTGATGCGGGAGGTCTCCCTCATTCTCCGTTGCGCTGAGAACAACCGCTCCGCCATTTCTGCAGTGCACATTCCAGGCGTCAAGAACTGGGTGGCGGATTTTCGCAGCCGTCAGGGTCTCGCCTCGAGGGAGTGGAAACGCCATCTGGAGGTCTTCCAGCAGATTTGCCTTCGCTGGGGGACTCCAGACATGGATCTGATGGCATCCAGACTGAACGCAAAAGTTCAGAATTTCATAGCACGTTCTCGGGATCCACAGGCCATTGAGGGGACGCACTGATATCCCCATGGCATCGGTTCCACTTCTCGTACGTGCTTCCTCCGCTTCCCTTACTACCGAAGGTTATCTGGAAAATCAAGATGGAGGCGGTTCCTTTGATCCTAGTCGCCCCAGATTGGCCACGTCGCGTGTGGTACGCGGAACTCGTTCAACTCGTTTCTGACGTTCCCTGGCGGCTACCAGATCGCCCAGATCTGCATTGCCAAGGGCCGATCTACCACCAGAGCTCAGGGGCCCTACGTTTAACGGCTTGGCTGTTGAAACCTGGATCCTAACTCAATCTGGTTTCTCCCAGCAAGTCATTGCCACCATGATAAGCGCTCACAAGACATCTTCCGCTCGCATCTATCAACGCACTTGGAAAGCCTTTTTCTCATGGTGCAGGCTCCGTGGACGTCGTCCTCTGTTTTTCAATTCCCTCCATTCTTGAATTTCTCCAGTCCGGCTTGGATTCCGGTCTGGCACTCAGTTCCCTCAAGGGTGTGACGACTGAGCAAGATGAGAAGAGTGGACCCTCTGGGTCACGGTACTGACGCACCCAGGGGCGAGCGAACCCTGAGATGAAAACCCCTATACAGGGATAGTTGGGAGCAAGCCCGAAGGGGACAAGTACCGCAACAGCCGGTGCCAAGAGGGACGGCTCTAAAGTGAGACAGGAGAGGGAGCATGGGAGAAGACAAACTGAACAGTGGGAAAACGGAAGCGGGAAAAACAAAGAACAGATAACAGGAGGCAGACCAAAACGATGGGGAGAGACAGGAGGTTAATAAAAGATAAAGCCTGCGAGAGCAGACCAGACAGGAACGGAAAGAATCCGAACCAAATGGGACCAGAAGAGTGTACAAACTGCACACAATAATCAGGCGCCTCCATTAAGAAGGAGACGCCTGATATAGCCAGAGAAAGTACCTGATAGGAGGACCAGAAGCGCGGAAGGGGTTAAGAGGAAGAAGGAGCGTGCGCCCGCGTCCTAAGGCGCATGTGTGGAGCAGGCACAGGACGGAGGAAGCGCGGACACCACGCTGGAACCCCTGAGCAGCAGGAGGAGGAACCGGGAAACCGGCGCAACGCTGAGAACGGCAGGCGGAGACGCAACGAGAGGAGCCGGCAGGAGCAGCGGCCGCAGCGCCAGAGAGAGCCGGTATGACAAAGGGTCAGATCTCGGCATTATCTGTGTTGTTCCAATGTAAGATTGCAAGTCAGGACTTTTGTTCAGGGGGTCTCCCACGTAGTACCCCCCTATAAAATGCCGTTAGAGACCTGGGATCTCAATTTGGTCGTGAGTGTTCTTCAGGTGTCCTCTTTTGAACCTCTGCAAGATGTCTCGCTAACTGTTCTCTCCTGGAAGGTCGCCTTCCTTGTGGCAGTAACCTCTATCAGGCGAGTCTCAGAGTTGGCCGCCCTGTCCTGCCGGGCGCCCTTCCTTTCCTTCCACCAGGACAAAGTGATCCTATGCCCATCTCCGTTTTTTCTTCCCAAGGTGGTTTCATCCTTCCACCTTAATGAAGATATCGTTCTTCCCTCCTTCTGCCCACAGCCAAGACATAGGGTTGAAAAGGCCCTTTACACCTTGGACTTGGTAAGGGCTCTCAGGAGGTACATTTCTAGGACTGCCCTATTCCGCAAATCGGACTCCTTCTTTGTGCTCCCTGAGGGTCACAGAAAGGGTTTAGCCGCTTCTAAAGCCTAGATAGCCAGATGGATCTGATCTGCTATTCAAGAATCTTATCGGGTCAGGGGCAGACCTATCCCGGTGGGGATTAGGGCACACTCAACTCGGTCGGTGGGTGCTTCCTGGGCCATTCGGTACCAGGCATCAGCAGAGCAGGTTTGCAAGGCCGCAACGTGGTCCAGCCTGCATACTTTCTCAAAGCACTACAATGTCCACACACAATCTTCTGCGGATGCAGCCCTTGGCAGACGTATTCTGCAAGCGGCTGTTGCGCACTTAGTTAGTTGGTACACAGAATTATTTGGTTATATTGTTCCCCACCCCTGGACTGCTTTGGGACGTTCCGTGGTTCTGTGTCCCCCAATGTAGCGAAGGAGAAATTGGGATTTTTGTGTACTCACCGTAAAATCCTTTTCTCCGAGCCACTCATTGGGGGGACACAGCACCCACCCTGTTAGCCTTATGGCTTTTTTTTTTCCTTTTTATGGTTTTTGGCCTACTCTGACATGTTATACTCTAATATTATGTTATATGTTTGTTAATGATTTCCTACTTCTTTTACACGGAACTGGGTCTCTGGAAGCTAGCATGAGGGTGTATACTGCAGCGGAGGAGCTACCTTTTCTCCATCGTCTCATTGGGGGACACAGGACTGTGGGGTGTATGCTATTGCATCTTCCCAGATGCTTTTTTCTCTCTGAAGATAAGACAGGGGCGACGGACCTTTTTGAAGGGGTCCGATCTCCCCAAACCAACAACGGGCGAGCACGTGGAGTGTCGCCTCCATGTATCATCTCCCGCGACGAGGGACCTTGTTTGCCGGACTTATAACCTGACCACCCTGAGGTAACGAAACCCTAGGTTGTACAGGCTTGTATTCTTTGTCCGTGCAGCCTCCACTTCATCACCAATGCATTTCGACTATGGTGCTTAAAGGAGGCAGACGGTCCCTCTCCTCACCTTCTGAAGGGTGTAAGGAGTTAGGGTGCCTGCACCGTCTTTCCATATATATTTATATATAAATAGATTTACTTATGAATTCTTATATGCCTCTTTTCTAACCTTATGCTGTTGTCAAGAGGCTGCGGGGGGTGGGGGGGGGGGCTCCTGCTTCATTGCGCGGTCCGTTACTATAAAACACCATACTGCACCCAGCACGTTGCTGCTTTCCGGATATTCCTCCATAGCAAAGACATGGGCGGAAGTCCCGCCCCTATCGGCTTTTTCCGGCGGCCCGTTGCATTATGGTCTCTGTAGTTTTCTGCAGGGACATGGGCGGATCTCCCGCCCCCTTCGGCGTCTACTTCCGGTGGCGCACACCCAGCTTTCCTGGGAGAGCGCAGGAATGGGGAAAAATCAAGTCCCCTGCTTCGGCCTATCCACGGACCGTGTGCCGGTAACTCCTCCCCCTTTTTCTGCCTCCGGCACATCCGCCCTGTAATCTTCTTTTTAAGGGAGGTTTTTCGCACAGAGCATGGTTCGGTGTTGCGTTCAGGACTTCGGGGGCACAGAACTGGGGTAAGTGCTACTTCCCTCAGCCTGACAGCTTTTTTTTTTTTTGCTCTAGACCTAGTATCTCATAAAGGTACAGTTCATAGCAGCAGCAATAGTCATCATGTCTAGAAAGTCTAAGACTCACACAGTCCTGTATACCTCATGCATTACCTGTCGGGCTTCTTTTCCGCATGCGCAAATTAACCATCTCTGTGAAGCTTGCGATTCCGAACGCGCTCAGGAGCCCCCGCCTCCCACCCCGCCTGCTACCCTGCCAGGTGTACCTGTACCTGAGACTGCGGTATCTCCCCCTGAGTGGGTCATATCCTTAACGCAATATATGGCGTCCCTAACAAAGGCGGTTGAGTCCCTTCAAGCCCCTGTCAGGGACATTCATCCGCCTGTTTCGGAAAGATCCTCCGATTCTCAGGATCCTCCGGCCTGCAGGGGCCGTGCTCCCTCTAGGCAGACGCGGGGGAAAAAAACCCACACAGGGTCTCCCGGTCCGTCGGGTGCATCAGCATCTTTGAATTCCGTCTCTCGATCTCCCTCACCTGTGGGAGTGAGTGAACATAGTTCGGACTATGACTCAGATGGGTCTTTTGATTTAGAAGCTCCTGATTATCAGGAATCAGTTGACAGTCTCATTGAGGCCGTTAACCAGTCTTTGGGAGTAGAGGATGTAGCCACCTTACCTTCAGGTCATAAGGTGTCTTTCAAAAAGTTCAAGCAACCTCATAAGGTGTTTTCTACTCATCCTGAGTTTGAGGATTTAGTTCAACGTCACATGGAGCAACCGGATAAACGTTTCTTAGGCCAGAAGGCCCTAGGTGCAAGGTATCCTTTCGCACCAGAGCTTTGTAAAAAATGGGCAGAAGCCCCTTCAGTGGATCCTCCCGTGTCCCGTTTGGCCTCAAACACGCTGCTGTCTCTTCCTAATGGGTCGGCTATTAAGGATCCGACTGATCGGCTCAGAGAGTCTAGCTCGGTCTGTGTTTGAGGCTTCAGGTTCAGCCCTCGCGCCGTCTTTTGCGGCGACATGGGTTGCCAAAGCTATGATAGCTTGGTCAGAGTCCGTAACTAAGACTCTTCAGGATAGGGATTTTTCTGTAGAAGTGATAGAGATGTCAAATCAGATATCTTTAGCGGGAAATTATCTGATTAATGCATCCTTGGATGCGGCAAATTGTTCATCATTGGCTGCTGCAAATGCTATTGCTATCAGAAGGGCTCTATGGCTAAGAAATTGGCAGGCGGACTCTACTTCAAAAAAGTCCCTTACATCCCTCCCTTATCAAGGTGGCCGACTTTTTGGCGCAAAATTGGATCAGCTTATATCTGATACCACTGGAGGAAAGAGTAATTTCCTTCCTCAACAAAAGGTTAAGCAACCTTTTCGTCGCCAATTTCAAGCAAGGTTTAAGTCCTTTCGTAACTCCCGGTGGTCTGCAGCCCCAAGCGCAGGTCCTCCAAGTCGGTCTAACCAAGACAGGGAGCACCAGGTCTCATATAGGGCCAATCCATTGGCAAGAATGCGGTATCAACCGTCAAGATCTAGGGGATCTAGATATCCTCGGTCTTCGGCTAAATGACTGGAGGCAGCCTGATGTCGTTTCCAACAGAGTAGGCGGTCGCCTACTACTGCTCCATCAGTCCTGGCTGTCAGTCGTTCACGACAGATGGGTAAGAGAACTGGTGGTTTCAGGGTACAAAATAGTTTTCCTCTCTCCCTCCAGGCCGTTTTTTTCCATCCAGTTTTCCCAGTTCAAAAACCCATCTAAGAGCTTTATTCAGAGCAGTCGAGTCTCTTCAGTCCAACGGGGTCATTGTCCCTGTTCCAAAGGAAGAAAGGTTCCAAGGATTCTACCCACCCCCCGCCCCCCTGTCTCCATGTGATATTGCTTTTTGTGAGGTATTCAACGCATTGTCTTTATAGTAGCCATGGTAAGAATTAGCACGAATGGTAAGACATCACATACTGCACTGGTCAACGCAATTTTTCTGGCAAAAGGTTTTAAAACATATTTTAAGTCAATTTTGGCTGCTGATTACGAATTTCAACTCCGTTTTTGGCTATCACATCAGGATTTCGAGATATTTTCAATTTTTGATGAAAATTAACTCCTATCTAATGTTTTATGATAAAAACACATGATTTTCAATACTACATTGTATATTTTTAATCAAGGAATAACAAAGATTACAAAGTCTATGTACAGCAAATCAAATACAGGTCCTTCTCAAAAAATTAGCATATAGTGTTAAATTTCATTATTTACCATAATGTAATGATTACAATTAAACTTTCATATATTATAGATTCATTATCCACCAACTGAAATTTGTCAGGTCTTTTATTGTTTTAATACTGATGATTTTGGCATACAACTCCTGATAACCCAAAAAACCTGTCTCAATAAATTAGCATATTTCACCCATCCAATCAAATAAGTGTTTTTTAATAACAAACAAAAAAAACATCAAATAATAATGTTCAGTTATGCACTCAATACTTGGTCGGGAATCCTTTGGCAGAAATGACTGCTTCAATGCGGCGTGGCATGGAGGCAATCAGCCTGTGACACTGCTGAGATGTTATGGAGGCCCAGGATGCTTCAATAGCGGCCTTAAGCTCATCCAGAGTGTTGGGTCTTGCGTCTCTCAACTTTCTCTTCACAATATCCCACAGATTCTCTATGGGGTTCAGGTCAGGAGAGTTGGCAGGCCAATTGAGCACAGTAATACCATGGTCAGTAAACCATTTACCAGTGGTTTTGGCACTGTGAGCAGGTGCCAGGTCGTGCTGAAAAATGAAATCTTCATCTCCATAAAGCATTTCAGCCGATGGAAGCATGAAGTGCTCCAAAATCTCCTGATAGCTAGCTGCATTGACCCTGCCCTTGATGAAACACAGTGGACCAACACCAGCAGCTGACATGGCACCCCACACCATCACTGACTGTGGGTACTTGACACTGGACTTCAGGAATTTTGGCATTTCCTTCTCCCCAGTCTTCCTCCAGACTCTGGCACCTTGATTTCCGAATGACATGCAAAATTTGCTTTCATCAGAAAAAAGTACTTGGGACCACTTAGCAACAGTCCAGTGCTGCTTCTCTGTAGCCCAGGTCAGGCGCCTCTGCCGCTGTTTATGGTTCAAAAGTGGCTTTACCTGGGGAATGCGGCACCTGTAGCCCATTTCCTGCACACGCCTGTGCACGGTGGCTCTGGATGTTTCCACACCAGACTCAGTCCACTGCTTCCTCAGGTTCCCCAAGGTCTGGAATCGGTCCTTCTCCACAATCTTCCTCAGGGTCCGGTCTCCTCTTCTCGTTGTACAGCGTTTTCTGCCACATTGTTTCCTTCCAACAGACTTACCATTGAGGTGCCTTGATACAGCACTCTGGGAACAGCCTATTTGTTGAGAAATTTCTTTCTGGGTCTTACCCTCTTGCTTGAGGGTGTCAATGATGGCCTTCTTGACATCTGTCAGGTCGCTAGTCTTACCCATGATGGGGGTTTTGAGTAATGAACCAGGCAGGGAGTTTATAAAAGCCTCAGGTATCTTTTGCATGTGTTTAGAGTTAATTAGTTGATTCAGAAGATTAGGATAATAGGTCGTTTAGAGAACCTTTTCTTGATATGCTAATTTATTGAGACAGGTTTTTGGGGTTATCAGGAGTTGTATGCCAAAATCATCAGTATTAAAACAATAAAAGACCTGACAAATTTCAGTTGGTGGATAATGAATCTATAATATATGAAAGTTTAATTGTAATCATTACATTATGGTAAATAATGAAATTTAACACTATATGCTAATTTTTTGAGAAGGACCTGTATACTTACAGAATTAACCCCTTAACGACCGCCGATACGCCTTTTAACAGCGGCAGTTAAGGGTAGTTAAACCATAGCGCCGGCTGTGGAAAAAGTGAATAGCGCCCCCCAGAGTCGGATTTTCTTTGGGGTCTCTGTTGCGGGGGTAACCGAGACAACAGAGAACATGATTCAGGTTTTTTTTTTACCGACTCCCGGGTTGCGATCGCCAGTAATTAAGTTTACCGGCGGTCGCAAAAAAAAAGCGCGATTTCCCATTTAATTTCTCTGTCCTTTGATGTGATCGCACATCAGAGGACAGATAAATGGGGTCCCCGATAGCCCCCCGATACTCGCCTGTCTCCCCCTGTGCTCCTCGTGGCTCCCGATGGGCGCCGCCATCTTGTTCCAACCAAAAAATGTCCGGCACTCGGATAATCTTTGAGGTCTCAGCTGCCAGGGGTAGCTGAGACCCCAAAGAACATGATCGGGGTCGGTTTTTACCGACCCCTGTTTTGCGATCGCCAGTAATTAACAGTTTACTGGCGGCCGCAAAAAAAAAAAACGATCTGTCATTCTCTGTCCTCTGATGTGATCACACATCAGAGAAATAGGGGGATTCGGGGACCCTGCTATACTTACTGGTGTCCCTGGGTCCCCTCCTGCCCGCCGGCTTTTTCATCCAGTAAGAAAATGGTGGGCGCATGCGCAGTGCGCCCGCCTTGATCTGCCGGCCGGCAGCTGGAGGAGTTGGGGCTAAAATTAGTGTTAGGATTGGGGCTAAAGTTAGGGTTAGGGTTGGGGCTAAAACTAGGGCTAGGGATAGGCTTCTTTCACACTTGTGTCGGTACGGGGCCGTCGCAATGCGTCGGCCCGACGCACGTTGTGAAAATTGTGCACAACGTGGGCAGCGGATGCAGTTTTTCAACGCATCCGCTGCCCAGTCTATGTTCTGGGGAGGAGGTGGCGGAGTTACGGCCACACATGCACGGTCGGAAATGGCGGACGCGACGTACAAAAAAAAAGTTACATTGAACTTTTTTTGTGATAACGGTCCGCCAAAACACAACGGATCCAGTGCACGACGGACGCGACGTGTTGCCATCCGTTGGCAATACAAGTCTATGGGCAAAAAACGCATTCTGCGGGCACATTTGCAGGATCTGTTATTTGTCCAAAACGACGGATTGCGACGGATGCCACACGACGCAAGTGTGAAAGTATGAAAAGAAGCTGCGGAGACACCATCACGTGTTTCTCGACGCAAGCAGTGAATAGCCAGGCCTTTCCCCGGGAAGGAACAACCACGGGAAGGGCAGCATCCTATGAAGGAAAGCCACCTATGCCAAGCATGGTATCCATCCAGAGACAGCTGTTTCGGGGTTTTTGCCCCTCATCAGTGTGGAGTAGGAATCTGGCTATTAGGAGCAGTGCCTAGTAAAAAGGCTATAAAGGCACAGATGATTGGCCTCGGGGAGACCAAAACATCCAACACCGTGGAGACACCATCACGTGTTTCTCAACGCAGTGATTCCAGAACACTGCCCCATCCCTTATGGGAAATATGCAGATGCATGAAAAGAAGCTGCGGAGACACCATCACGTGTTTCTCGACGCAAGCAGTGAATAGCCAGGCCTTTCCCCGGGAAGGAACAACCACGGGAAGGGCAGCATCCTATGAAGGAAAGCCACCTATGCCAAGCATGGTATCCATCCACAGACAGCTGTTTCGGGGTTTTTGCCCCTCATCAGTGTGGAGTAGGAATTTGGCTATTAGGAGCAGTGCCTAGTAAAAAGGCACAGATGATTGGCCTCGGGGATACCAAAACATCCAACACCGCGGAGACACCATCACGTGTTTCTCAACGCAGTGATTCCAGAACACTGCCCCCATCCCTTATGGGAAATATGCAGATGCATGAAAAGAAGCTGCGGAGACACCATCACGTGTTTCTCGACGCAAGCAGTGAATAGCCAGGCCTTTCCCTGGGAAGGAACAACCACGGGAAGGGCAGCATCCTATGAAGGAAAGCCACCTATGCCAAGCATGGTATCCATCCACAGACAGCTGTTTCGGTGTTTTTGCCCCTCATCAGTGTGGAGTAGCAATCTGGCTATTAGGAGCAGTGCCTAGTAAAAAGGCTATAAAGGCACAGATGATTGGCCTCGGGGAGACCAAAACATCCAACACCGTGGAAACACCATCACGTGTTTCTCAACGCAGTGATTCCAGAACACTGCCCCCATCCCTTATGGGAAATATGCAGATGCTGCTGTCTCCGCAGCTTCTTTTCATGCATCTGCATATTTCCCATAAGGGATGGGGGCAGTGTTCTGGAATCACTGCGTTGAGAAACATGTGATGGTGTCTCCGAGGTGTTGGATGTTTTGGTCTCCCCGAGGCCAATCATCTGTGCCTTTATAGCCTTTTTACTGGGCACTGCTCCTAATAGCCAGATTCCTACTCCACACTGATGAGGGGCAAAAACCCCGAAACAGCTGTCTGTGGATGGATACCATGCTTGGCATAGGTGGCTTTCCTTCATAGGATGCTGCCCTTCCCGTGGTTGTTCCTTCCCGGGGAAAGGCCTGGCTATTCACTGCTTGCGTCGAGAAACACGTGATGGTGTCTCCGCAGCTTCTTTTCATGCATCTGCATATTTCCCATAAGGGATGGGGGCAGTGTTCTGGAATCACTGCGTTGAGAAACACGTGTTTGGATGTTTTGGTCTCCCAGAGGCCAAGCAAGTGTGAAAGTAGCCTTAGGGTTGGGGCTTAAGTTAGGACTAGGGTTGGGGCTAAATTTAGGATTAGGGTTGGGGCTAAAGTTAGGGCTAGGGTTGCGGTTAAAGTTAGGGTTAGAGTTGGAATTAGGGTTGTTATTAGGGTTAGGGTTGGCATTAGGGTTACGCTTGGGATTAGGGTTAGGTTTGGGATTAGGGTTAAGGTTAGGGTTGGGATTAGGGTTAGGGGTGTATTGGGATTAGGGTTAGGTTTGAGGTTAGGGTTGAGATTAGGATTAGGGGTGTGTTGGATTTAGGGTTTTGATTAGGGTTGAGATTAGGGTTGAGATTAGGGTTGTTTTGGGGTTAGGGTTGTGATTAGGATTATGGATCGGGTTGGGATTAGAGTTAGGGGTGTGTTGTGGTTAGGGTTGGAGTTAGAATTGGGGGGTTTCCACTGTTTAGGTACATCAGGGGGTCTCCAAACACGACAGCCAATTTTGCGCTCAAAAAGTCAAATGGTGCTCCCTCCCTTCTGAGCTCTGCCGTGCGCCCAAACAGTGGTTTACCCCCACATATAGGGCATCAGCGTACTCTGGACCCCAAAAGTTGTTGTGCAATTTATCCCATTTCTCCTGTTACCCTTGTGAAAATAAAAACTTGGGGGCTACAAAATCTTTTGTGGAAAAAAAAAATATTTTTTATTTTCACGACTCTGCATTATAAACTTCTGTGAAGCACTTGGGCATTCAAAGTTCTCACCACACATCTAGATAAGTTCCTTGGGGGTCTAGTTTCCAAAATGGGGTCACTTGTGGGGGGTTACTTCTGTTTTGGTACATCAGGGGCTCTGCAAACGCAACATAACGCCCGCAGACCATTCTATCAAAGTCTGCATTCCAAAACTGCGCTCCTTCCCTTCCGAGTTCTGCCGTGCGCCCAAACAGTGGTCCCCCCCACATATGGGGTATCCACCTACTCAGCATAAATTGCACAATAAATTTTGGGGTCCAATTTATCCTGTTACCCTTGTGAAAGTAAAAATTTGAGGGTGAAAAGATCATTTTTGTGGAAAAAATATGATTTTTTTTTTATTTTCATGGCTCTACACTATAAACATGTGTGAAGCAGTTGGGGGTTCATAGTGCTCACCACACATCTAGATATGCTCTTTGGGGGGTCTAGTTTCCAAAATGGGGTCACTTGTGGGGGGGGAGGGGTTTCTACTGTTTAGGTACATCAGGAGCTCTGCAAATGCCACATGACGCCCGCAGACCATCCCATCAAAGTCTGCTTTCCAAACGGTGCTCCTTCCCTTCCGAGCCCCGAAGGGTGCCCAAACAGTGCCCCCCCCACATATGGGGTATCAGCATACTTAGGACAAACTGGTCAACAGATTTTGGGGTCCAATGTCTCCTGTTACCCTTGAGAAAACAAAAAATTTCAGGCTAAAAAATCATTTTTGAGGAAAAAAAGGTTTTTTTTATTGTCACGGCTCTACTTTATAAATTTCTGTTAAGCATTTGGGGGTTTAAAGTGCTCACCACACATCTAGATAAGTTCCTTAAGGGGTCTAGTTTCCAAAATGGGGTCACTTGTGGGGGGGGAGGGGTTTCTACTGTTTAGGTACATCAGGAGCTCTGCAAATGCAACATGACGCCCGCAGACCATCCCATCAAAGTCTGCTTTCCAAACGGCGCTCCTTCCCTTCCGAGCCCCGAAGGGTGCCCAAACAGTGCCCCCCCCACATATGGGGTATCAGCATACTTAGGACAAACTGGTCAACAGATTTTGGGGTCCAATGTCTCCTGTTACCCTTGAGAAAACAAAAAATTTCAGGCTAAAAAATCATTTTTGAGGAAAAAAAGGATTTTTTTATTGTCACGGCTCTACTTTATAAATTTCTGTTAAGCATTTGGGGGTTTAAAGTGCTCACCACACATCTAGATAAGTTCCTTAAGGGGTCTAGTTTCCAAAATGGGGTCACTTGTGGGGGGTTTCCACTGTTTAGGCACATCAGGGGCTCTCCAAACGCGACATGGCGTCCGATCTCAATTCCAGCCAATTCTGCATTGAAAAAGTCAAACTGCGCTCCTTCTCTTCCAAGCTTTGCGGTGCGCCCAAACAGTGGTTTACCCCCACATATGGGGTATCGGCGTATTCAGGAGAAATTGCACAACAAAATTTATGGTTAAATTTCTGTTTTTACCTTGTGAAAATAGAAAAAAAATGTTTTTTAAGTAAAATGTTTGCAAAAAAAAGTTACCGTATATACTCGAGTATAAGCCGAGATTTTCAGCCCAAATTTTTGGGCTGAAAGTGCCCCTCTCGGCTTATACTCGAGTCAAGGTGGGTGGCAGGGTCGGCGGGTGAGGGGGTGAGGGCGCTGAGGTATACTTACCTAGTCCCAGCGATCCTGGCGCTGTCCCTGCCGTCCCACGGTCTTCTGTGCTGCAGCTTCTTCCCCTTTTCAGCAGTCACGTGGGACCGCTCATTAGAGAAATGAATAGGCGGCTCCACCTCCCATAGGGGTGGAGCCGCCTATTCATTTCTCTAATCAGCGGTAACGGTGACCGCTGATAGAGAAAGAAGCTGCGGCACTGAAGACCGTGGGACAGGCAGAGGGAGCCGGACGTCGGGACCAGGTAAGTATGTCATATTTACCTGTCCCCGTTCCAGCCGCCGGGCGTCGCTCCATCTTCCCGGCGCCGCTCCGTCTTCCCGGCGTCTCTGCGCTCTGACTGTTCAGGTCAGAGGGCGCGATGACGCATATAGTGTGCGCGGCGCCCTCTGCCTGATCAGTCAGCGCAGAGAGACGCCGGGAACGGACGCCGGAACGAGACGCCGGGAGCTGCAATCAAGAGAGGTGAGTATGGCTTTTTTTTTTTTTTTTATTGCAGCAGCGGCACAGATTTATGTGGAGCATCTATGGGGCAGTATGAACGGTGCAGAGCACTATATGGGGCACAGATATGGGGGCAATATGAACGGTGCAGAGCATATATGGGGCACAGATATGGGGGCAATATGAACGGTGCAGAGCACTATATGGGGCACAGATATGGGGGCAGTATGAACGGTGCAGAGCATATATGGGGCACAGGTATGGGGGCAATATGAACGGTGCAGAGCATATATGGGGCACAGATATGGGGGCAGTATGAACGGTGCAGAGCACTATATGGGGCACAGATATGGGGGCAGTATGAACGGTGCAGAGCACTATATGGGGCACAGATATGGGGGCAATATGAACGGTGCAGAGCACTATGTGGCACAGATATGGGGGCAGTATGAACGGTGCAGAGCACTATATGGGGCACAGATATGGGGGCAGTATGAACGGTGCAGAGCACTATATGGGGCACAGATATGGGGGCAGTATGAACGGTGCAGAGCACTATATGGGGCACAGATATGGGGGCAATATGAACGGTGCAGAGCATACAGGGCACAGATATGGGGCAATATGAACGGTGCAGTGCACTATATGGCACAGATATGGGGAAATATGAACGGTGCAGAGCACTATATGGCAGAGCTATGGGGAAATATTAACGGTGCAGAGCACTATATGGCACAGCTATGGGGCAATAATGAACGGTGCAGAGCACTATATGGCACAGCTATGGGGAAATAATGATCTATTTTTATTTTTGAAATTCACCGGTAAATGCTGCATTTCCACCCTAGGCTTATACTCGAGTCAATAGGTTTTCCCAGTTTTTTGTGGCAAAATTAGGGGGGTCGGCTTATACTTGGGTCGGCTTATACTCGAGTATATACGGTAAATGATCATTTTTTCCATCCACATTGTTTCAGTTCCTGTGAAGCACGTAAAGGGTTAATAAACTTCTTGAATGTGGTTTTGAGCACCTTGATGGGTGCAGTTTTTAGAATGGTGTCACACTTGGTTATTTTCTATCATATAGACCCCTCAAAATGACTTCAAATGTGATGTGGTCCCTAAAAAAAAAAATGTGTTGTAAAAATGAGAAATTGCTGGTCAAATTTTAACCCTTATAACTCCCTAACGAAAAAAAATTTGTTTCCAAAATTGTGCTGATGTAAAGTAGACATGTGGGAAATGTTATTTTTTAACTATTTTTTGTGACATATCTCTCTGATTTAAGGGCATAAAAATACAGTTTGAAAATTGCAAAAAAAAATTTCATAAATAATCGCAAGTAATATCGAAGAAATGTTACCACTAACATGAAGTACAATATGTCACGAAAAAACGTTCTCTGAATCAGCGGGATCCGTTAAAGCGTTCCAGAGTTATAACCTCATAAAGTGACAGTGGTCAGAATTGTAAAAATTGGCTCGTCATTAAGTACCAAATTGGCTCTGTCAGTAAGGGGTTAAACTACAAAATATAAAAACACATATATATGGCACACAGATGAATGGCAAATGGCAGTTATTTGAACTTTCTTTTCTTGGCTGATCTGTGATGTACAGCTTCTGGGTTGTCTCTCGTCAAGCTCCAGCAATAGTCAGCCATCATATGTGAGTCCCACCGGCCTTGATACCATTCTTCCATTGTTTTAATGTCCTGATGAAAACGCTCCCCTTGTTCCTCGCTCACATCCCCAAGGTTCTCTGGAAAAAAGTCCAAATGGCTGTGTAAATAGTGAATCTTGATACTCATTCTACATCCAAGATTTCGCAGACTCATTAGTAGCTCTTCCACAATCTCTTCATAGTTGTCTGCTGTCTTATTCCCTAGAAAACATGCACCACATTACAAAATGCATTCCAAGCTCTTTCTTCTGTCTCATTCATTGATGTGATAAAATTTGGGTCTCTCATAAGTGTTCTTATTTGAGGCCCATGAAATATTCCAGCCTATTTCTTCTCTTCACTAAGACCAGGAAAAGTTGAACATATATACTGTATTTTCTGGCGTATAAGACTACTTTTTAACCCCTGAAAATCTTCTCAAAAGTCGGGTGTCGTCTTATACGCCAGGTGTCATCTTATAGGGCAGATGCGGAGTAATCTGCGGTCGCCGCATATTGTGGAGGGGAGCGGTCCCAATGACGAGGTGAGGGGGCGCCTCACCGGGAAGGTGTAAGTGAAGCAGAGAAGGAGATAATAGGATACAAGGGCAAGCCAGATGAGTGAAAGAGGAGTGTTTTTCTAGGCACAGCATCGCTCTCTCTTTTTTTGCATACCCCTGGCATCCCAGACGCTGACAGTTTGCTTCACTTACACCTTCCTGGTGAGGCGCTCCCTCACCTCGTCATCGGGACCATTCCCCCCCACTATATACATCGACCGCAGATTGCTTCGCACCCACTCTATAAGACGACACCCGGCATATAAGACTTTTGAGAAGATTTTATATTTTAACTGGAAAAGTTGGGGGTCGTCTTATACGCCGGAAAATACGGTAGTTAAAGCATTCTCCACTGTGAGGCCGGCGTCACACTCGGCGTATAAAAATACGGTCTGTAATTTACGGCCGTAATACGCAGAAAAGTCCCCAAAATAGTGGTCCGTATCTCCTCAGTAGGCAGGGTGTGTCAGCGTATTTTGTGCATGGCATCCTCCGTGTGTAATCCGTATGGCATCCGTACCGCGAGATTTTCTCGCAGGCTTGCGAAACCGACATACAATGGATCCATGTGCTCAAAAAAATCATAAAAACATATATACTGTATATATATATATATATATATATATATATATATATATATATATATATATATATATATATATATATATATATATATATATACATACATACATACATATATACAGTGCCTACAAGTAGTATTCAATTCAACCCCCTGCAGATTTAGCAGGTTTACACATTTGGAATTAACTTGGCATTGTGACATTTGGACTGTAGATCAGCCTGGAAGTGTGAAATGCCCTGCAGCAAAAAATAATGTTATTTCTTTGTTTATTTTTTTTTTTAAATTGTGAAAAGTCTTTTCAGAGGGTCATTTATTATTCAACCCCTCAACCCACTAGAATTCTGTTTGGTTCCCCTAAAGTATTAAGAAGTAGTTCAGGCACAAAGAACAATGAGCTTCACATGTTTGGATTAATTATCTCTTTTTCCAGCCTTTTCTGACTATTTAAGACCCTCCCCAAACTTGTGAACAGCACTCATACATGGTCAACATGGGAAAGACAAAGGAGCATTCCAAGGCCATCAGAGACAAGATCGTGGAGGGTCACAAGGCTGGCAAGGGGTACAAAACGCTTTCCAAGGAGTTGGGCCTACCTGTCTCCACTGTTGGGAGCATCATCCGGAAGTGGAAGGCTTATGGAACTACTGTTAGCCTTCCACGGCCTGGACAGCCTTTGAAAGTTTCCTCCCGTGCCGAGGCCAGGCTTGTCCGAAGAGTCAAGGCTAACCCAAGGACAACAAGGAAGGGGCTCCGGGAAGATCTCATGGCATTGGGGACATTGGTTTCAGTCAATACCATAAGTAACGTACTCCACCGCAATGGTCTCCGTTCCAGACGAGCCCGTAAGGTACCTTTACTTTCAAAGCGTCATGTCAAGGCTCGTCTACAGTTTGCTCATGATCACTTGGAGGACTCTGAGACTGACTGGTTCAAGGTTCTCTGGTCTGATGAGACCAAGATCGAGATCTTTGGTGCCAACCACACACGTGACGTTTGGAGACTGGATGGCACTGCATACGACCCCAAGAATACCATCCCTACAGTCAAGCATGGTGGTGGCAGCATCATGCTGTGGGGCTATTTCTCAGCCAAGGGGCCTGGCCATCTGGTCCGCATCCATGGGAAGATGGATAGCACGGCCTACCTGGAGATTTTGGCCAAGAACCTCCGTTCCTCCATCAAGGATCTTAAGATGGGTCGTCATTTCATCTTCCAACAAGACAACGACCCAAAGCACACAGCCAAGAAAATCAAGGCCTGGTTCAAGAGGCAAAAAATCAAGGTGTTGCAGTGGCCTAGTCAGTCTCCTGACCTTAACCCAATTGAAAACTTGTGGAAGGAGCTCAAGATTAAAGTCCACATGAGACACCCAAAGAACCTAGATAACTTGGAGAAGATCTGCATGGAGGAGTGGGCCAAGATAACTCCAGAGACCTGTGCCGGCCTGATCAGGTCTTATAAAAGACGATTATTAGCTGTAATTGCAAACAAAGGTTATTCCACAAAATATTAAACCTAGGGGTTGAATAATAATTGACCCACACTTTTATGTTTAAAATTTATAAAAATTTAACTGAGCAACAAAACATTTTGGTTTGTAAGATTTATGCATCTGTTAATAAATCCTGCTCTTGTTTGAAGTTTGAAGGCTCTAACTTATTTGCATCTTATTAAACCTGCTAAATCTGCAGGGGGTTGAATACTACTTGTAGGCACTGTGTGTATGTATATATATATATATATATATATATATATATATATATATATATATATATATATATATATATATATATATATATATATATATATAGTCATTGAGACACACACACATATATATATATATTTACTTCAATGTTAGTAGTGTGTGGGTGCAACATTTGGGCGCTCTAGCTATTAAATGTAAGGGTTAAATGGCGGAAAAAATTGGCGTGGGCTCCCGCGCAATTTTCTCCGCCAGAGTAGTAAAGCCAGTGACTGAGGGCAGATATTAATAGCCTGGAAAGGGTCCACGGTTTTTGCCCCTGGAAGATGCGCCTATTCTGGCATTTGGCCACTCTCTTCCCGTGTAGCGGTTGGATATGGGGTAATGAAGGGTTAATGTCACCTTGCTATTGTAAGGTGACATTAAGCCAGATTAATAATGGAGAGGCGTCAATTATGACACCTATCCATTATTAATCCAATAGCATGAAATGGTTAAAAAAACACACATTATTAAAAATTATTTTAATGAAATAAACAGTTTGTTTTAATATTTTATTGCTCTCTCAATCCACCTGAAGACCCTCGCTCTGTAACAAAGGAAAAATAATAAACCAACAATATACTTACCTTCCGATGATCTGTAACGTCCCACGATGTAAATTCATCTGAAGGGGTTAAAATATTTTACAGGCAGGAGCTCTGCTATAATGCAGCTGTGCTCGTGCCTGTAAAACCCCGGGGAATGAAGGTAATGTAGGTCAATGACCTATAGTTACCTTCATTCGCGGTGATGCGCCCTCTGCTGGTTGTCCTCATATGAACTCGAGCGTGGGAACTTTCCTGGAAATATATAATATAATAAACCTATACTAGCTATTGAACCCGTTCTACGCCCGGGTGGCTAGCATCTATATTGGTATATGGTCTCCATCCTGGTATGTGCTGCTCCATCCTGCGTCCCCATCCTGTCATGAGCTGCTCCATCCTGCGTCCCCATCCTGACATGTGCTGCACCCATCCTGTACCCCCATTCTGACATGTGCTGCTCCCATCCTGCACCCCCATTCTGACATGTGCTGCTCCATCCTGCGTCCCCATCCTGTCATGTGCTGCACCCATCCTGCGCCCCCATCCTGCGATATGTTGCACCCATCTTGCGCCCCCATTCTGTCATGTGTTGCACCCATCCTGCGCCCCCATTCTGTAATGTGCATCTTCCATCCTGCGCCCACATTGTGACATGTGCTGCTCCCATCCTGCGCCTCCATTCTGACATGTTCTGCACCCATCTTGCGCCCCCATTCTGTCATGTGCTGCTCCCATCCTGTGCCCCCGCTCTTTCATGTGCTGCTCCCATCCTGTGCCCCCATCCGGTCATGTGCTGCTCCCATCCTGTGCCCCCGTTCTGTCATGTGCTGCTCCCATCCTGTGCCCCCGCTCTTTCATGTGCTGCTCCCATCTTGCACCCCAATTCTGTCATGTGCTGCTACCATCCTGCGCCCGTTCTGTCATGTGCTGCTGCCATCCTGCGCCCCCGTTCTGTCATGTGCTGCTGCCATCGTGCGCCCCCATTCTGTCATGTGCTGCTCCCATCCTGCGCCCATTCTGTCATGTGCTGCTCCCATCCTGCGCCCCCGTTCTGTCATGTGCTGCTCCCATCCTGCGCCCCTTCTGTCATGTGCTGCTGCCATCCTGCGCCCCCGTTCTGTCATGTGCTGCTCCCATCCTGCACCCGTTTTGTCATGTGCTGCTGCCATCGTTCGCCCGTTCTGTCATGTGCTGTTCCCATCCTGCGCCCCCGTTCTGTCATGTGCTGCTCCCATCCAGTGCCCCCGTTCTTTCATGTGCTGCTCCCATCCTGCGCCCCTGTTCTGTCATGTACTGCTCCCATCCTGCGCCCCTGTTCTGTCATGTGCTGCTGCCATCCTGCGCCCCTGTTCTGTCATGTGATGCTCCCATCTTGCGCCCCCATTCTGTCATGTGCTGCTCCCATCCTGCGCCCCTGTTCTGACATGTGCTGCTCCCATCCTGCGCCCCTGTTCTGTCATGTGCTGCTCCCATCCTGCGCCCGTTCTGTTATGTGCTGCTGCCATCCTGCGCCCCCGTTCTGTCATGTGCTGCTCCCATCCTGCGCCCCCGTTCTGTCATGTGCTGCTGCAATCCTGCGCCCCCGTTCTGTCATGTGCTGCTGCAATCCTGCGCCCCCGTTCTGTCATGTGCTGCTCCCATCCTGCGCCACCATTGTATTATATGCCCCCCATAAGATGCTCCATTATATATGCCCCGTATGCTACTGCTATATATATATATATATATATACGTCGCTGGGCGCCGAGTGCTGTGGGGTCAGGTGCCGGAGTCACCGCTAGCTCAGGCCCCCAGCACTTGCTATACTCACCTGTCTGTCCCGTTCCAGTGCTGCGCGCCGCCATCTTCCGGCTCCTCTGGTTGTCACTGTTCAGTCAGAGGGCGGCGCCGGCGCGCATTAAGCGCGTCTTCGCGCCCTCTGAACTGGGAACGTCACAGCAGAGGACCCGGGAGACGGAGCCGCACGCAGCGCTGGAACGGGGGACAGGTGAATATACTTACCCTCCTGGCGGTCCCTGACTCTCCGGTGGAGATCGCGGTGTGCGTTCAGTGTTTACGCATACCGCGATCTCCTGGGAGCGTCACTCTGTGAGGCCCAGACTGCGCCGGCGCTTGCGCAGTCTATAAATGCTTCGGACAGAGTGACGCTCCCAGCGTTATATTATAGATATACCTATACCTATTCTATGTGTACACATTTATTCTACATATTCTATTGTAAGCTGTCAGTGTGATTTTACTGTACACCACACTGAATTGCCGGCTTTTCTCTCTTCACACCGCTGCGTATTTCTCGCAAGTCACACTGCTGGTCCATGTGTAATCCATATTTTTCTGGCCCCCATAGACTTTCATTGGCGGATTTTTTGCGCAATACGGTGACAAACGCAGCATGCTGCGATTTTCTACGGCCGTAGAAGACCGTATAATACGGATCAGTAAAATACGGCTGATAGGGGCAGGGGCATAGAGAAGCATTGTACCGTATGCAATCCGTATTTTCAGCACCTCTCTTACGTCCGTAAAACTCGCTAGTGTGAGGCCGGCCTGATTGAGAGCTTTGATGAACTACTTCATCAATCCAAGTTTTATGTGTAAGGGAGGAAAGACAATGTCCTTCCTATCCACTAGAGGATCATGGATGACATTCTTATCGCCAGATGCCAAACTCTGTCGCTGAGGCCATTCAGTTTTCACCCAATGCTCTGCTGTAGCTCTACTGTCCCAGTAGCACAGAAAATAAGGGTGTTGTTATAACAAATGGGAATTATGCATGTTCAAAGAAAACAAAGATATTCTCACGTTTATTGGGAGACTGAATGAAAACTAAATTTACCTTAGTGAACCGTATAAACCGGCACTTTACATACACTACTTATATTTATCATGGAATTCTTGAAAATGGGCTATATGCCTGTAGCGCAAAAACGTGATGTGATAAAGAAATTATAAGATCAGATTTGAATTCAGCACCCTCAAATTAGTCTAAAACTGTTCATAAAGTCCATGCTAGAATTATTATTTTTTTTTGTAGACCAGTGTTATTTGAACAGTGAAAGAAACTCCTTTTGAATTCAGTAGATAATGGCAAAATTTGATCCATACGAACCAATGATAGTGATGAAAAATACTGCAGTAAATAATAGAGAATGTACTCATCCAATAAAGTGATACAAGCATACCGACGCTTTTTCCCAAGGAGGATAGACCAGGGTTCATCAGGGGACAATAAAGTGCGTGTGAGTGTAATGTACTGTAATGAGCAACGTCCCATAATGACTGCATAATATGAAAGGCTCTCTTTTTGTATACTTCCGCAAAGGTGTAGCAGAAGTTATCGTCCTTGTAAAAATGGAACGTAAATGCGCTCCACGCGGTCTGCGGACCCTTACGTATCATCACCAGAAGTGATGTAATTGTAGGCGATGCCAAAGTGATGCCGCAGAAGTTGTAATATTCATTGTGGCGGGATGCAAGATGCGTTCCACGGCCGCTCAGGTGATCATCACGTCATCAGATATGATTCGGTCTAAGCGTCCGAGGATAGCACATCTCAAAAAATGACAGACACGAGGTATATCAAGAAAAAATTCTATGTAGTGACGTGCAAGGGAGGAGGGTCCAATGTTCTATTCACTATTATATTTTATAGCTAGGTAAAAATAAAATAATCAAGGGTTCGAATTTGGAATTTTAATTAATGATGTGTATATGTATATATTTTTTTCCTTATTCTATTTATTTTTTATTTCAGTGAGCAAGACCCAAGTGGATTATTATTACTTCCAGAAGCTGAGGTTTCTCCTGATTTTGACATCAGTCAAGTGCTGTCTGTCATGGAGACATTTTTGGTGATGGCAGTGAGAGAGGTAACTTCTTAGTTTCTAGTTTTATACTTTGGGTCTTATGAATATGAAAGCAGATGGTACAGTATATTTTTGGTTGTAGTTGAGAGAAAGGGACAATATTTGCAGTGTTTCTGGCTAACGTTTCTCAATTGTCAGGATTTTTAGAGATGACTGAATTGTTTACAATTTTTTTTTCTATTTGCAGAGTAAGACATTAGTTTTGCATGATACCCAGGGAGAATGTGGCTCAAATTTGCATTCCTTGTTCTGGACGATCCAGGGTAGTCTTTTGTCATGGTGTTTTTGCCAGCTAAAAGGAGAAGATCCTATGTCCAAGCTAAAGGCCAGAGAATTGTTTGTCAAATGTAAGTTGGATCTATTTAGAAAGTTTCAATACTATTTGCAATTTCGGATGACCATTATCTATTTTCTTTTTGTTTAAAAATAACACTATGTAAAAACCATATTGTAATGTTTAGTAACAAGCCACTGAGCCATTCCGGTTCAATCACATTTTAAAACATCATTGCAGATTAAGTAGCTGTAAGGAGATCCTGCAGTTGCAGGAGTGTGAAGCTGGCCATCTCCCAGCTGGGACCCTCTAGGTGTTTTATATAAAAAAAAAAAAAAAAAAAAAAAAACGCAGCATTTTTAGGCTATGTGCACATGTCAGGATTTCTTGCAGAAATTTCCTTAACAAAACCGGACATTTTCTGCAAGAAATCCGCATGCTTTTTTTTTTCGCGTTTTTATTTTGTGTTTTTGACGTGTTTTTTTTCCGGAGCTTCCCAATGCATTAAATAGCTGCAAAAGCGCGAAAAATCCGCAAAATTGATAAACATGCTGCGTTTTTTCTACAGCAATGCATTTTTTCGCGGAAAAAACGCATCATGTGCACAAAAATTGCAGAATGCATTAAAAATGATGGGATGCTTATGTATGCATTTTTAAAGAGTTTTTTCTGCGGAAAACGGATGAAAAAAACGCAAAAAATCCTGAACGTGTGCACATAGCCTAAATCGCTACACACACAGCACTGTGTGCACGTTATAGGAAGCAGAAACATTACTTTTATCGATCACCCATGACAGCACCAAGAGAGAGGGTGCAGCTGCCTTCCAAGGACAGGAAACCTACAGGCATAAAACGTCAGCTCCTCTTCCATGCATTAGTTGGTTTCCTGTCCTTCACGAGTGAACCTCTTGCAGGCATACCTGAAGATCAGAAGAACGGATGACTTGTTTTTCCAGGCCCAGCTTGTCTGTTCAAGCAGCGGGGTCTCTGGAAGCACTATAGTTGGTCAGGGAGACTAACACTTGTGTGCTGGTACAAGTGAGCAGTATCCTGGGTGGGAATACCTGGCTCTGGCGTGGCTCTTTGGGCACTGGCACTCACCGGAGAAGACGACAGTGGCACGTGCAGTGTTCCAGTGACGCCGCCCGGCGTGTTTGGAATTGACATGGGAAGAAAGGCAGGGCATGCCCAGGTAGCACAGCCAGGGCATGCTTGGATGCCACAGCTGGGTTGCACCCCCATGATGCGCTACGTGATTGAACTGCTAACCCGGAACTTCCGAGGAGTACCGGAGCTTGGTGGTGCAAGCAAAGGCGCTGCTCCAGCATTTTAGCGGCGATCAGAGCATGGATCAGCACTTCCTTGCCTGTTGTCCGGTTCAGGAGAATCGATGCACCCGAGTAGCAGCAGCCTAAGCAGCAGCAACAGCTCATTGGGAGGCCTCAGCAGAACGGCATAGACTCCATAGCTGTAATGGTGGCGGCCATGTTGGTGAGAGATGGAATTCTGCAGGCAATGGCAAATTCAGTCAGGGGGTCTCCAGCAGAGTGGATGAGTCTTCAGCATCTCACGATGGTCTTTTGGCTGCGATGTGTCCCCTATAATCTGGTACTATTAAATTACCTCACAATGGTAAGTGATCTTTGGGAAAGTTTATTCAGTGATGTAACCTTTCCCGTTTTTTTTTTTTTTTTGTGATTTTGTTACCAGGGAAAGAAATGTGTACAGCAAAATCTAAGTACAAGGAGTGTGCACTTTGTAGAAATCTATTGCTTGACTCCTACCCAAAAAGACTTGTATAGAGCAGACCGTAGTGGAGGAAACCCCTAGCTTTGCCACCAACTCAAGATCAATCATTAGGGTGAAAGTTAGAAGTCCCTTAAGTACCTTTTCCAGGAAGATGTCCATAAAGGGAAGAAGAATAAAATGGCTAGGTCTAATGGTTTGGATGTCTGATGTTTCAGATTAGGATGACGACTCCTCCGAATCCTCCTCATCAACCGCCTCCTCTTCAGACAATAACACAGGTCATCTCTGTTTCCCTATAGAACAGATGGACAAACTTATAAAGGCAGTTCGTACCATGATGGAGATAGAAGAGTCTGAGCCTGAAAGATGGATTCAGGACATTGTTTGAAGGCCAAGACCAAAAGAGGAATAGGTCGTTTCCTTTAAACTAAAAGATCCGTGCCTTGAAACAGAGGGAATGGGAAAAAAACAGTCTCCTTGCCCATGTCGTTTAACAGGAGATATCCCTTTGATGAGCCTTAGTGGTCAAACTGGGACAAAGCCCCAAAACTGGATGCGGCCATTGCAAAGTCTTCTAGAAGAACATCTCACCCCCTTTGAAGACATGGGGAATTTAAAAGACCCCTCAACAAGAAAGCGAATACCTTCCTTAAAGGTACAAGGAAGACAGCGGACACGGAAGGTAGTGGTTTCATGTTCGTAACCTCCTACCAGGATTCAAAAAACCAAGCCAATGACTTCCAGCCTTGGTTGGAGGTTGGCCTTTGTACTTCCAGCCTGGGAAGAAATATTAAGGAGTAATTGGATTTTTTGCCTGATAGAATCCGGGTAACTCCATCTCTGTCTTCAATAGCAGAACAACAGGCCTTAGAGGAAGAAGTCTCAGACCTGGTGCAGGAAGCTGTCCTATTTGATGTTTTCCTTGTTGGAAAAATAGAAAGAGTTTTACTCCCCTCTCTTTCTAATTAAGAAACCAGACTGCTCCTTTAGGACAATAATAAATTATTCAATTACTTTCAAGACAGAATCTGTAAAATCTGCAATAAAATTACTCTTCCCGGATTGCTTCATGACAGTTTTAGATCTAGAGGAATCTTGCTACCATGTGCCCATTCATGTAGAACACCCAAAGTACCTCAGACTTGCGGTAGGCATTGGGTGAGTAGTCAGTCACTTCCAGTTTAGAGCCCTCCCATTTGGCCTCGCAATTACTCCTCATGTCTTCTCCAAAGTGGTGGAAGAGGTCCTGGTCCACCTCCGTGAAAAGAATGTATTGACTGTCCCGTATTTGGATGATTTTCTAGCAGTAGGCAATTCGGTCTGGCATTGCACTTCTCGGCTAGAAGGAGTAATGTCCACTTTAGAATGCTTAAGCTAGCTATTGAACCTTAAAAAAATTGAGGTTAGAGCCCCCTAAAAGTGCAGTAATTTGTATGTCTTCTGCTGGACTAAGGTGCATGATTGTAATCTCCCAGGCGGTGAAATAGAAAACTTCCAACGCCGGTGTTAAGGGCCCTGAAGTTCCCCACCATGTCTCTTAGAAGTGCTATGTCCCTTCTAGTTTCTCTGACGCCTTGCATCCAGCTAGTCCTGTGGGCCCAATTCTATACTAGAGCCTTACAACGGGATGTGTTAAACACCATTTCCCTTAGAGGACACCTGGAAGGATGGATGACGCTATTCCAGTAATCAATGCAGTCCCTCCCTTGGTGGTTGGATATCACTCTGTCCAGGGGGCTCATCTAGAAAGCATAGTAATCAAAGGGATTTGGTCAGGGGACGAGAGTTTTTTTTGTTTGTTTTTCATCCTATCAAACTTGAAGGAATTGCTTGCAGTTTAATTGGCAGTAAGAAGACTCACTGTGTTCCTTCAGGGTCATCATATCAGGATCCTCTCTGACAATCGGTTTGCAGTGGCCTACATAATACACCAGGAGGAACCCGATCCAGACCCTTTTAATGGAGGTGACAGATCGCTTATTCCAACTAGCAGAAAGTCAACTCCTGCCTTTGACGGCTCTCCTCATTAAAGGAAAAGCGACCATTAGAGTGGACTTTTTAAGCTGCAGTGAACTAAGACCAGGAGAGTCGGTGTTTGATCAGTCTATCTAAAGCCAGGTAGTGTAGATGTTGGGCTGTCTGGACAAAGACCTTTGCCACCAGGTTGAATAGGAAGGTTAAAAATGTCTCTTCTCTGAATCCCAGACCAGGTTCTCGGGGTAGATGGCTTTTTAGTTCCATAGAAGTTCAACCTCGTGTACGCTTTTGCTCCAATAGCCCTGATCCCACAGGTGGTAAGGAAGATCAGAGAAGACAAGACAAGGATTATATTATTCGCACACTTTTGGCCCAGAAGACCGTGGTTCTTATGGTTGAGGTAAATGTTGTTCACCGACCCGTGGGTCCTCTTACGAGGTTTCGAATCTCCTCTCTCAGGGACCAATTCATCATCCACTAGTAACCAACCTTCATTTGACGGCGAAGCATTTCAGTGTTAATCTTATATCCACCCTTCTTCGAAGTTCAAAGTAGGAAGGTGTCCACAACCAGAATTTATGCCAGAACATGGACAACATTTCTAACAGCCTTGGGATCAAGGATTGAGGATGGTGCTCCAGTGGGTTGTGTTCTGGAATTTTCTGTGGAAATGCCTTGAACTAGGCCTATCCACCAACACCCTCAAAGTCTAGGTGTCATCTTTGGGGGCCCTGCATAACTGTGATCTAGCACGGAATTATAGGGTATCTACCCGTATATACTCGAGAATAAGCCGACCCGAGTATAAGCCGACCCCCCCCCCCTAATTTTGCAACAAAAAACTGGGAAAACTTATTGACTCGAGTATAAGCCTAGGGTGGAAAATGCAGCAGCTACCGGTAAATGTCAAAAATAAAAAGATACCAATAAAAGTAAAATTAATTGAGACATCAGTAGGTTAAGTGTTTTTGAATATCCATATTGAATCAGGAGCCCCATATAATGCTCCATACTGTTTATTATGGCCTCATAAGATGCTCCATACAAAATAGGCCCCATATAATGCTCCATACTGTTCATTATGGCCCCATAAGATGCTCCATACAAAATAGGCCCCATATAATGCTCCATACAGTTCACTATGGCCCCATAAGATTCTCCATATACAAATATGCCCCATATAATGCTCCATGCAGTTCTTTATGGCCCCATAAGATGCCCCACATAATGCTCCATTCAGTTCTTTATGGCCTTATAGATGCCCCATGTAATGATCCATGCAGTTCTTTATGGCCCCATAAATGCCCCATATAATGCTCCATGCAGTTCTTTATGGCCCATAGATGCTCCATGCAGTTCTTTATGGCCCCATGTAATGCCCCACATAATTCTCCATGCAGTTATGTCCCCATAGATGCTCCATATAATGCTCCATGCAGTTATGGCTCCATATAATGCTCCAAGCAGTTCTTTATTGCCCCATATAATGCCCCATATAATGCTCCATGCAGTTATGGCCCCATAGATGCCCCATATAATGCTCCATGCAGTTATGGCCCCATAGATGCCCCATATAATGCTCCATACAGTTATTGCTCCATATAATGCTCCATGCAGTTATTGCCCCATATAATGCTCCATGCAGTTATGGCCCCATAGATGCCCCATATAATACTCCATGCAGTTCTTTATAGCCCCATAGATGCCCCATATAATGCTCCATGCAGTTCTTTATGGCCCCATAGATGATCCATATAGCATTGTGCCACATGTAATAATGCTGCTGCACTAAAAAAAAAAAAAAAAGACACTCACCTCTCGTCGCTACTCCTCAGCGTCCCGTCTCTCCGCACTGACTGTTCAGGCAGAGGGCGGTGCGCACACTAACACGTCATCGCGCCCTCTGACCTGAACAGTCACTGCAGAGGACGCAGAAGACGAGGCGGCGGTGGAACGCGGAAAGGTGAATATGACATACTCACCTGCTCCTGTTGCGGTCCCTGCATGTCCCACGTCTTCGGGAGCGGCAGCTTCTTCCTGTAGTGAGCGGTCACGTAGCACCGCTCATTACAGTAATGAATATGCAGCTCCACCCCTATGGGAGTGGAGTCCATATTCATAACTTTAATGTGCAGTACCAGTGACAGCTGAACAGGGGAAGAAGCTGCCGTGCCCGAAGACCGTGGGACATGCGGGGACCGCGTCAGGAGCGCCGGGAGCAGGTATTTCACAGGTGTCGCTCCCCCTCACCCGCCTTCCATGACTCGAGTATAAGCCGAGAAAGGCACTTTCAGCCCATTTTTTTGGGCTGAAAATCTCGGCTTATACTCGAGTATATACGGTAGATTGATTATGGCTTCATCTAGATCCAGGCCCATATTAAAAGAAAGAGTAGTGACCTGGTATTTAAACCTAATCTTAGCATTTATGACAGAGTTACCATTCGAGCCCGTTAATTTAGCACCTGTAAAAGTTCCAGCCCTTTTGGTAGCCTTAACATCTGCCCGAAGGGTCAGTGGCATTCAGGCACTTTCCAGACTTCCACCATTCATTCAGTTTCTGAAAGACAGGGTAGTTTTGAAGCCTGATCCATCCTTTCTACCTACCTAAAGTAGCATCTCCGTTTCATAGATTACAGGAAATAGTTCTTCCTCCTTTATGTTCTAGCACTAAGAATCAGAAGGTAGAAAAGCTTCAAACGCTAGATGTTAGAAGGTCTGCTGAAGTACCTGTCTGTTACTCACTCCTGGAAGGAGGTTAGTTCTTTGTGTTCCTCCAGGGGCTTAAAGCTTCAAAATGCACAATAGCTAAGCGGTTTAAGGAGGCCATTTCTTTAGCTTATTCTGCTAGTGGCAAGGTCTGAAAGCTCACTCTACAAGGGCCGCGGCAACCTCCTAGGCGGAGAGATCGGACATCTCAATCGAGCAGATCTGTAAGGCAGAAACCTGGTCTTTTCCTTCCACTTTATATTAGCATCATAATCTGGATATGGGTTCCTCTTCTGACCTCACCTTTGGAAAAAGGGTGCTCCAGGCTGTGGTCCCTCCTAAAATCTTACTTGTAATTCTCTCGTGGTGCGGTCATGGGTGATCGATAAATTCTTAGTTACTTACCGGTAACGGGATTTTTTGGAACCCATGACAGCACCCTTATATATAATAAATTTTTTTTTTTAAAAAGGGACTTTGTTAGCCCAGAATCACTATTCAAACCAATTACAGGCACTCAGTGCGTCATGGTGGAGCCAATCATTTAAATACACCTAACCTTCTGCTTGGTTTCCGTCTATCTCCACCCTTTTCTAGCTCTATGAAGCCAGAGCTGTGAATCAAAGAGGGTGGGGGTGCAAGTGGGAAACTGGAGAGGAAAAGTTCGGCACTTCCCATCCGGTAAAATAAAATCCTTAATTCACATCGCAAATTGTCTCTTCAGAGAGGAAGAGGACTAGAACTATTGAGCCACCTATTGGAAGCAGAAATCCTAACAGTCAATGTCAATCCTTTAACGAGTCTTGTCACCTGACTTAGGATGAAAACCAATCCAGAATCTCAATTTGCAGTTCCAGAGGAGCATTGCGGCTTTAAGTCTCCTCATCTCGACATGCTTAACATGTCACTTTCTGTAAGGACAAACGATACTTCTTGAATCCAAATTCAAAGTACATTAAATCAAGTGGATCAATACAAAAAGTTTTAAAACTGGCATGTTTCTGGTGCAATAACTGCCCTCAATCATGGTATGAAGAACAGTGCTATGGGAATATTGTTTTAAATCTGTGGGGACAAATCATATAGATATACATATTTGACCAATGAGGGACTGCTACATACATATTAAGATATAATCAGAAAATTACCTATTCAGATCAGGTTTTTGTGTTAAAATTTTTTTTTTTTACTATGCGCATGTCAAACTTACCTAATCATTAAATAGTGGCTGCAAAGCTGAAATAAAACTGCACTTTTTATTTTTCCTCTTGGTTGTGGAGGTATTAGCTTGTAAAGTGCATGTTATAATGTATGTTAAGCCCAACTGGGCATTTCCAGATTTTTCCCTGAGCCTGTACTCTTCCCCTTCATGACGCGGTCATCAGCATACAATAGCTTGGAGCAGGTTACCTCTGTGTGAGGCATGTAATGACAGTCTGCTCTCCTCACGGATCTCACTGCAGACCTGTATGTCATCACAAACTGCAGAAGTAGAGTGTCATAATACCTTTCATCTCACAGCAGTCGTTGTGATGGGAGTTGAATACAGCAAAGCTTGACAGGACTGTGAGAGGAGAGCAGCAGACGTCTTCGTAGTGAGACAAAGCTCAGCTCTGCTGTGCTGCCCTCACCCACACTAATTGCCGTAAAATGACAGGTGTATATAGTGACTTATTTCTGCTCTGATCCCGGCACATTGATCTCCTCACTAAGTAGCTGTGTGTGACTACAGACTGCCACTAAGTGTCACACTGAGACACCTTTTATAAGCTATTGTTTTAGCTTATTCTTCTTTCCCCCATGTGTTGCTGCCTGCTTATGATTGAGCATTGTCCGGTAGCATACTCCCCTCCTTTTAAAAGTAATTATTTGGCAATTTCTTTTTATTTTTCCCATATCACACTGTATTAAAAATTAGAACTCTTGCAATTTTCACACTGGTCACTGGGACTCTAACTTCTCTAAGTATTTATGCTGAAAACTGTTCCTGGAAGGACGGGAAATAAGAATCTGAAAAAGAGCTGATGGCCAGTGTGAAAATGGCAAGATTACGAATTTAAAAAAAAAATGTAGATAGTCCTATTAAAATGCATATCCAAAATGTAAAAAAGCACACACAAAAGCAATGGGTCATTTTTTGCTTATAGTGAACAGCTTTACGTCATGGTTATGCTACAGTTCGTGTGACGTTGAATAACATATCAGTCTACCTTGACCTAAATTTGTCAAATGGATTCCAAGAAGATTCTTTTTTGGTATACTTTTACCCTATACCAAAATATGGAGAAATGGTGCATGTATTAAAAATTAAAAATGTATACAACAAAAAAAGAAAAATCCCCCCCCCCAGTTTCCTGCAGTCTGAATAATAAAATTCAATGTATTCATCAGCCACATGTGACAACATTCCAAAATACTGTATATATGACTCGAATTCTCTTTGCAAGGCAAAAAAAAAAAGCCCTATATTTTATTATACTCCCCTATGAGGCGGTGTGGACCGATGGGCGTTGCTGGTCTTCATCCTGTGCCTCCTCTCTTCTTGTGATGCTGTCCTCCTTCTCTGCTTCGTGTAGATGACACGTCCTACGTCATATACACAGTGTTCCCCTTTGTGCTTCTGCGCAGGTGCACTTCTCTTTGCCAGAGCAAAGTACATTTGCCGAACAGTACTTTTCTCTGCTCTCGGTAATGCAGAGAGAAGTGCCCCCCCACACTGGAGAGTGAAGGGGAACAATGGATGACGTAGGACGTGTCATCCAGACAAAGCAGAGGAGGACTCCATCGCAAGAAGGGAGGAGTCATTGGACCTAGATTAGCCACGCCTGTCGGACAGGACTGATCACGATAACCCATATAGGCTAATACACCACTAAATTTTTTTCTAAGAAGGAGTGCTGTCTTCATAAAGCAGTATTGGAGTCTTTCTAAATTGATTTTTTTTGCTCTCAGTTTATTCTGATAGTTTTATGTGTTTTTTAGATGTTGATCTTTTCTTAACAAACACCAAAACTATACTGGAACCCTTACTGAACGAGTGCAGTGGGAAGATGATCATTGAAAAGCTGAACAATTCTGTGTTTGCCATGTCAACACGCCAGCTCGTGAGTAAAAGGCACATAGGGCGAAGTATTTCACCTTTTTAATGTTTTACTCCCTAACACCATTTTTGATTTTGACAGATGACATACATGTTGGAGTTTTGCGCTCTTGATATTCCACACTGTTTACTACTTCAGAGTTTCAGCAATTTAACCAAGTTAATGAAGAAGCTTTGTGGTGATCCTGGTGAAAGTGCCAATAAGGTAGGTGCTGTGGGCATAAGGCAGCAGGTTTTCGCAGAGGATTCCATTTTCTACAATTCTGCACAGATTTTAACAGAGCTTAACTCTCAGATTTGCATGTAACGCATGCAAATTTTGTTCTACATTTTTTTTCGGGAATTTTCCAGAGCATAAAAAGAAATACATTTTATTGAAAAGATCAAAATCCATTTTCAAATAGAATTTAATTCCTGAAATGCTTCCCTTTTCTAGATCAGGCATGCCCGTGTAGCCTGATCATTGTTTTGTAGCCTGCTTCTATCCAGATAGTACGTCCACTTGCAGACTTCTGCTCCTTTGGCCGAGTATTTGCAGATGATATCTGTACTTGAATGCAGAGAAGCCATATATCCTAGGTAGACAGCGGCGTTCTCATAGCCGGCTGTAAGAGCGGCACCCTTCACTAGAGTTAAGCGAATATGTTTGGAATTGGTTGCGAATCTGAATGTGCTATCTTTGTGCCCCATTGGTACCCTATATTTTTTATCATAGTAAAAACCCCTTTAATTTTCATTGGATATGTAAACATTGTACATTCTTATGTATTTAATAATGTTTTTATTTTAATCCTGGAGCACTTCAGGAGTATAGTGTTCTTTTTATCATGAATAGATTGAAATGGAAAGTTGGAATCAAGTGCAACAACCGGTGGTCATCCAGACCTGGAACATGGAATCGCCTCACAACTATGAAAACAATTGTCGTGATACAACAGTCTTCCTATGCCCTGGGGCAACTTACTTTGAGGTGGAATTCGATGACAAGTGTGAAACTGAAAAGAGGTAATTCTCGTATAGTATTATCTTATATAACAGATAACTGCTTTTCCCAATTTCTAAATCCGTGTGCAAATGAGTGGTTTGAAAAAATGTATGGACATTTAATTAAACTTACCATACGCCTCCACTAGTTTGGATAGGAAAATGAAAATGTACATTCATCAACTCTTCAAGCTATAATAATTTATTTATGAGCAATCAATTTTAATTATCAATAATTGATTTGTGCTTTTTACACACGGAATTGATTGCTTCATTGTGGATACTAGCCGTAACAAATGAGTTTTATATGTATGTGCAGATATGACTACTTGGAGTTTACAGATGCCAGAGGCGGCAAAGTTCGTTATGATCACAAAGTTGGTACTGACAAGTGGCCAAAGGTAAGTAATAAATGCTAAGCAATATGTTTTTTGTTATTTCAACAACATTTTAAAATAATACATGCATTTTTTTTTACTGCAAAGTCCTTTTAACCCCCATCACAATCTTTGACGCATAGGTACGTCAAAGGTTGTGTCCCTGCGTTTGATGCAGGCTCCGTTTCTGAGCCTGCATCTTTCCCTGTACTTGATGGCTGATTTAATCAGCCACCAAGTGCCTCTAACAGCCATGGGTGGATCCGAGATTCACCCCTGGCTGTTAACCAGTGAAATGCCACTGCCAATCATTGAAGGCATCATTTAAAGGAGTTTTCCCACAGAAAAAAAGGTTGATTGTAACCCATAGATCTTGGAATAATAACTTCCACAATTGGATGTGTTTAAAAAAAATAAAATAAAATGTTCCTGTGCTTTTGTTCTTGGGGAAAACCCCATTAACACTCGCTGGCTGGAAGCGCATCGCGAATCCCGTCCATCGGTTTCCCTGCTATGTGATTGCGAGGCGCTGATGGATAGTCATAACGGCCGGGTCTGCAGAAGACCCTCGTGCCTGTCATTGTGAATTATAGAAGAAAATTATTTTTGCTTTACACATACTTTAGCACGGCTATGTATAGCACAGAACAAAATGAATTTATCAAGAAAAGGACAAATCACAAGAAGCACAATAACTTGGGCTGGAAGCATTCCCTTATGGTAAGTCTGTGACAATTACGCATACACAGAGCGGGAATACAGTATATAATGAATAGTAACAACAATAATTCAATCATCTAGTAGTACTGTGGCCAGTAAGTGCCATAGATAAAGTGCTAGTGTAAAAAAAGACAATTTTTTAATCTCCCTTATTCCCTAGTTCCTTTTGGCATTGAACAATTCATAGGGGATAGCCTATACAAGCCCGGAGTCACACTAAATGTATAAAAGATCGGTCCGAGTCTCCTTGCCGAGAGTTGCACGAGTGTTCTTTGTATGGTCATCCGTGTGTAATGCGATTATCTCTCAGCCATTTATCTGTATGACATCTGTATGGCTTTCCAATTCTCACTGATTTTCCGTATGTACCATCACATTAAATTAACTGGCTCAATGGTTTGAAATGAATAAAAACCTAATCAAGAAAGCCATACATTGGCTCTACAAGAAGTTAACTCCTCAAATCTTTCAAATAGAAGCTCTGCTGGTGTCGTGTTTTTCCTGGTTTGTGAAAAACGTGTGACGGGGTAACCTTAAACGCAACTGAGCAGGTTCTTTTACATTGGGTCTTGTCTCAACGTTTTGGGGAGCCTTACCCAGTGATTGTTGAGGCGTGTTCCTGGCTTTTTTATAGGTTGCCAGGACTATCTGCATTCCAAGCTTCCTGTTCTTGGGTGATGCAGTTTCCTGGCTTCAGGAAAATGTATGCGTATTTGTCACACGCTATACGGATGGTCTGTGTGGCGATGGAGTTTTTCCTCCTACCCATAGGCTTGAATTGCCGAGTCTCAGATGATTTTACACGCACGCTGAATACGCCTGAGAACAATACACTGACCTGGATTGCCCCATAGGGTAACACTGGGCCGAGTGCTATGCGATGTTTTCTCGCATAGCTCTTGGCCACATTGTACGGTAGTGTGACTCCCACCTTAAGAGTTCTTACGCGTTTATTTCACAACGTGCTCAATAGTTCCAATGTAATAAGACTAACGCAAGCGAAAGCAGTATGTGATAAAGTGCAAATGCAAGGGGAAATGGTTAATAATCTTATTCACAGATCCCCTTCATGTAGATAATTTATTGGTGATATTCTGTGAGCTCTTAGCACTACCCAGCCATACTAGTCAAAGTAAGTTTTGATAAAATGTAGAAAAGTTGCTCAAACAATTTTACCCATTTGTGTAGAAGGAAAGCTCACCTGTCACCAATATCTCTTTTACGAGTGGTATCAATGGTGTAAATCGGTAAATGGCGTATTGAGAAAAAAAACATTTTTTTGGCAACCTCAACATTGCAATAAAATGCTTTGTATCGACCCTGAAATGGTATGCATAAAAACATCAGCTCAAGTTGCAAAAAATAAACCACCACCCAGACCCAGATCCTGGAAAATGGAGATGCTACTGGTCTTAAAAAATGGCGACATAAGCGAAAAATAGGTAAATAATGACAAATTTTGGATTTTTTTCCACCTCTTTAATAATAATAATAATAATAATAATAATAATAATAATAATAAAGCCTATCCATGTTTGGTAATTGTGTACTTGTACTGGCCTAGCATTTAGTGAACATGGTAAATAAAACAAATTGTGGAATGACACTTTTTTGCAGTTTTAAGCACTTGAAAAATAAAAAAGAATAAAAGTTAATGCTCTGGGAAGAAGTGGAATAAAAAACAAAAGAGCAAGGTCATGAAGGAGTAAATCTAAGGGGCCACATTTTTGATCTTGCCTTTAAGGCCGTACTGTTGAAATATAACAATGAGGAGCTGGCAGTGTGTGGCGATAGGCACCATCAGAACGCCCTTCCTCTTCAGCACCCCTATTTATGTCCTGCACCAGGTGACTGCACAGGACTCCCTCTTTCCCCACTCACTGTTTTGCGGATGTTTAGTGCATACTATAATACTTGTTAGTACAATGAGAACATCGCATTGAAGCTATTATTTCCATCCTTCTGTTATAATGACAGGTTTTCTAGAAGGCTGGATTATAAGAATTTTCAGGCATAGTCTAAATATTTATACAGAGTATTGTATACTATAGCAATGTATTGTAATTTTTTTTTCTTTCAGAAAGTAACTTTCAAGGCTGGTCCACAACTTCAATTTTTGTTCTTTTCGGACAGTAGCAACAATGAATGGGGTTTTAAGTTTACAGTGACTGCATTCGGCCTGCCAGATATTGCCCTGTCTTGGAGTTCAGATTTACAGATACTTGTTGCACGCTTAATGGGCCGTCTTGCCTCCCGGTCTATGGCGATGAAGTCCTCATGTGGTAAGAAATTCCTGTTCCTAAGGTCACTTTAACAGTCATAGTTTGTGTTAATATCTATAAGCCAAAACCAATTATGAAACCAACAGAGAAAAAGCATGGTGGAAAGATCTATGCCTTTTCCAAATTTTGGCCATGTTTCTGGCTGTAGCTTGTGCTAAGTCATTAACTGAAATAGTTTGTGTAAAAGCAGCCTTCTTATGTCTGTCTACAACTTTTGTGTGTTATACATATACATTTTAATTATGCTAACTAGAAAAATGCATTTGTTCGAATATAGAAAGAGTTGGTCATCATTTTTTTTTTTTTTTGCTGTAAAATATCATTATTTTCTCAAGTAACAGTTGCCCTGACACAAAGTAAATTAATTATTCTTCAGCTTTCCTTCATGGCAAAAATTTGTGTTTCTATATTATGTGTGTATATGTACATAGTACACCCACTTTTGAAAAGTGAGGTTTTTATCAATATCTCACTGAACACAAGAATAACTTCCAAAAATTTCAGAAGACTGAGTTCCACTAATTAATATTTAATATAACTCATTACAAAAGCTTTAGTTTTATTCAAATTCGTTAGTGGAATAATGAATACACCCCACATCCAAAACAACTACATCTAGTATTTCGTATGACTTCCATGATGTGTAAGAACACCACCAAGTCTTATAAGCATGGAATGAACTAGTTGGTCGGATATTGCAACATCTATCTTAATCCATTCTTCAAGAACAACCTCTTTTAGAGCCTGGATGCTGGATGGAGAGTGAAGATCATCTTGTCTCGTCAGAACTCTCCATAGGTGTTCAGTTGGGTCCAGTTCAGGAGACATACTTGGCCACTGACTCACTTTCACCCTGTTCTTGAGAAATACATCAGATGTGTGTTTTGGATCATTGTTTTGTTGGATAAGTTCACGTGTGCCAAGTGCACGGAGTGATGGTAGCATCTTCTCTTTCAATATAATGCAGTACATAAATGAAATGTACCTTCCCAATACCAGCTGCACTCATGCTGCCACCACCATGTTTCATTGTAGGCTCCATGCATTTTTCTAAAGTCATTTTTTTAAGTGAATAGTGCCAACAGTGAAGTGAACCATGCAGTGCCCTTATGTGGGGCTGCAGGAGTGCTGCTGGCATCGGGGAGTTTCTATGAAACATCAGTCTTGTAAAAATTTTGGAAATTGTTTTTGTATTCATTGAGAGATTGATTAAAATCATACATTTCACAAGGGGCATACTCATTTATGCTGAACATTATATACACAGTGGCATGTAAAAGTTTAAGCACCAATGGTCAAAATTGATGTTATTGTGAGCAGTTAAGCACATTGAAGATTAAATGATCTTTAAAAGGCCTAAAGTTAAAGATGACACATTTCCTTCGTATTTTAGAGAACAAATGTATTTTTTAATCTTTTACATTTTAAAAATTACAAAAGGGAAAATGGGCCTATAAAAAAGTTTAATGGTTATTACCCAGAAACACCCCCTTTTGCAAGTATCACAGCTTGCAAGTGCTTTTTGTAGCCAGCCAAGAGTCTTTCAATTCTTGTTTTGAGGGATTTTCATCCATTCTTCCAGTTCTGTGAGATTCCTGGGTCATCTTGCATGCGCTGATATTTTGTGGTCTAGCCACTAATTTTCAGTGATGTTCAGATCAGGGGACAGTGAGGGCCATTGCAAAAGCTTCAGCTTGTACCTTTTGATGTAGTCTATTGTGAAGTGTGTTTAGGATCATTATCCATTTGTAGAAGCCATCATCTTTTCAACTTCAGCTTTTTTGACAGATGGTATTATGTTTGCATCAATTTGATGAAATTTAATTGAATCCTTTCTTCTCTCTACTCGTGAAATATTCCTGTGCCATTGGCTGCAACACAATTCCAAAGTATAATTGATCCACCCCCATGTTTAATGGTTGGCAAGGTGTTCTATTCCTGAAATTCTGTGCCCTTTTTTCCCACACATCTTTGATCATTGTGGCCAAATACTTTTATTTTAACCTCATTGGTCCACAGGAATTATTGTCATAATGCATCAGGCTTGTTTAGATGTTCCTTTGCATACTTCTGACATTGAATTTTATGCTGAGGATGCAGGAGAGGTTTTCGTCTGATAACTCTCCCATGAAGGCCATATTTGTGCAGGTGTCTCTGAAAAATAGAACCATGTACCGCAACTCCAGAGTCTGCCAAATCTGTCTGATGGTCTTTTGCAGTCAAGCAGAGGTCATAATTTGCCTCTAGCAATCCTACGAGCAGCTCACTGAAATTTTGGTTGGTCTTCCAGACCTTATCTTGACCTACCCCTCTTCCTGTTAACTGCCATTTCTTAATTACATTTCGAATTAAGGAAAGGGCAACTTGAAAATACTTTGGTATCTTCTTATAGCCTTCTCCTTTGTGGGCCTCCATTTTCATTTTCAGAGTGCTAGGCAGTTGCTGAGAAGAATCCATCGCTTCAAACCACATATCCAAGCCCTTTCCACTTCCTGTCGACTTCAACTCAAAAATATTTCACAAATCCGTTCATTCCTCAACCATGAATCTGCAAAAACCTTAGTCCATGCCCTCCTCATCTCTCGCCTTGACTACTGCAACCTCCTGCTCTGTGGCCTCCCCTCTAACACTCTCGCACCCCTCCAATCTATTCTAAACTCTGCTGTCCGTCTAATCCACCTGTCCCCCCGCTATTACCCGGTCTCTCCCCTCTGTCAATCCCTTCACTGGCTCCCCATTGCCCAGAATCAACTACAAAACCCTAACCATGACGTACAAAGCCATCCACAACCTGTCTCCTCCATACATCTGTGACCTCGTCTCCCGGTACTTACTTACACGCAACCTCCGATCCTCACAAGATCTCCTTCTCTACTCCCCTCTTATCTCCTCTTCCCACAATCGTATACAAGATTTCTCTCGCGTATCACCCCTACTCTGGAACCCTCTACCACAACACATCAGACTCTCACCTACCATCGAAACCTTCAAAAAGAACCTGAAGACCCATCTCTTCCGTCAAGCCTACAACCTGCACTAACCACCGATCGACCAAACCGCTGCATGACCAGCTCTATCCTCACCTACTGTATTCTCACCCATCCCTTGTAGATTGTGAGCCTTCGCGGGCAGGGTCCTCACTCCTCCTGTACCAGTTATGACTTGTATTGTTTAACATTATTGTACTTGTTTTTATTATGTATACCCCTCCTCACATGTAAAGCGCCATGGAATAAATGGCGCTATAACAATAAATAATAATAATAATAATCGCTGCTGTTTTATGGGAGGCTGGGTTTTTATAAAGCTGGGAAATTTGCAAACAATGATAGTGAACAAGCCATAACCCTAACAGGCTAATTAACCCCTTAATCCCATATGACGTACTATCCCGTCGAGGTGACCTGGGACTTAATTCCCAGTGACTGGATAGTACGTCATATGCGATCGGCTGCGCTCACGCGGGGAGCGCGGCCGGGTGTCAGCTGACTATCTCAGCTGACATCCCGCACTATATGCCAGGAGCGGTCACGGTCCGCCCCTGGCACATTAACCCCCGGAACACTACGATCAAACATGATCGCAGCTATTCGGCGGTACATGGGAGCATCGCGCGGGGAGGGGGCTCCCTGTGTGCTTCCCTGAGACCCTCGGTACAAGGCGATGTGCTCACCTTGTACCGAGCGTCTCCTTCCTGCAGGCCGTGGATCCAAAATGGCCGCGGGGCTACATCCGGGTCCTGCAGGGAGGTGGCTTACCAGCGCCTGCTCAGAGCAAGCGCTGGTAAGCCTGCAGCCCTGCATGTCAGATCGCTCAAAAAAAAAAAAAAAGAAATTCATGAATAGCTGGTTTTTGGTCATTCTGCCTCACAAATATCGGAATAAAAAGCGATCAAAAAATGTCACGTGCCCAAAAATGTTACCAATAAAAGCGTCAACTCGTCCCGCAAAAAAGAACTCGTATGACTCTGTGTACCAAAATATGGAAAAATTATAGCTCTCAAAATGTGGAGATGCAAAAACTATTTTTTGCAATAAAAAGCGTCTTTTAGTCTGTGACGGCAGTCAATCATAAAAATCCGCTAAAAAAACGCTATAAATAGTAAATTAAACCCCCCTTCATCACCCCCTTAGTTAGGGAAAAATAATAAAATTCTAAAAATGTATTTCAATTTTCCTGTTAGGATTAGGGGTAGGGTTAGGATTAGGGTTAGGGCTAGATTTAGGGTTAGTGCAAGGGTTAGGGCTAGGGTTGGGGCTAGGGTTAGGGTTTCAGTTAGAATTGGGAGTTTCCACTGTTTAGGCACATCAGGAGCTCTCCAAACGCGACATGGCGTCCGATCTCAATTCCAGACAATTCTGCGTTGAAAAAGTAAAACAGTGCTCCTTCCCTTCCTGCTCTCCCATGCGCCCAAACAGGGGTTTACCCAAACATATGGGGTATCGGCGTACTCAGGACAAATTGGACAACAACTTTTGGGGTCCAATTTCTCTTGTTAACCTTGGGAAAATAAAAATTTGGAGGGCTAAAAAAAACATTTTTGTGGGAAAAAAATTATTTTTTATTTTCACGGCTCTGCGTTATAAACTGTAGTGAAACACTTGGGGGTTCAAAGTTCTCACAAAACATCTAGATAAGTTCCTTGGGGATCTAGTTTCCGATATGGGGTCACTTGTGGGGGGTTTCTACTGTTTAGTTACATCAGGGGCTCTGCAAATGCAAAGGGACGCCTGCAGACCAATCCATCGAAGTCTGCATTCCAAATTGCGCTCCTACCCTTCTGAGCTCTGTCATGCACCCAAACGGTGGTTCCCCCCCACATATGGGATATCAGCGTACTCCAGACAAATTGGACAACAACTATTGGTGTCCAATTTCTCCTGTTACCCTTGGGAAAATACAAAACTGGGGGCTAAAAAATAATTTTTGTGGGAAATAAAATAATTTTTATTTTCACGGCTCTGTTATAAACTGTATTGAAACACTTGGGGGTTCAAAGCTCTCACCACACATCTAGATAAGTTTCTTAGGGGGTCTACTTTCCAAAATGGTGTCACTTTTGGGGGGGTTCAATGTTTAGGCACATCAGGGCTCTCCAAACGCTGCATGGCGTCCCATCTCAATTCAAGTCAATTTTGCATTGAAAAGTCAAATGGCGCTCCTTCCCTTCTGAGCTCTGCCATGCGCCCAAACAGTGGTTTACCCCCACATTTGGGGTATCGGCGTACTCAGGACAAATTGTACAACTTTTGGGGTCCATTTTCTCCTGTTACCCGTGGTAAAATAAAACAAATTGGAGCTGAAGTAAATTTTGTGTGAAAAAAAGTTAAATGTTCATTTTTATTTAAACATTCCAAAAATTCCTGTGAAACACCTGAAGGGTTAATAAACTTCTTGAATGTGGTTTTGAGCACCTTGAGGGGTGCAGTTTATAGAATGGTGTCACACTTGGTTATGTTCTATCATATAGACCCCTCAAATGACTTCAAATGTGATGTGGTCCCTAAAAAAAATGGTGTTGTAAAAATGAGAAATTGCTGGTCAACTTTTAACCCTTATAAATCCCTAACAAAAAAAAAAATTAGTTCCAAAATTGTGCTGATGTAAAGTAGACATGTGTGAAATGTTACTTATTAAGTATTTTGTGTGACATATCTCTGTGATTTAAGGGCATAAAAATTCAAAGCTGGAAAATTGCACAATTTTCCACATTTTCACCAAATTTCCGTTTTTTTCCCCACAAGTAAACGCAGGTAATATCAAAAATTTTTTACCACTATCATGAAATACAGTGTGTCAGAATCATCAGGATCCGTGCAAGCGTTCCAGAGTTATAACCTCATAAAGTGACAGTGGTCAGAATTGTAAAAATTGGCCTGGTCATTAACGTGCAAACCACCCGTAGGGGTTAATGCCTGAAACCTTGGTCAAAATATTCTTACCACACACATCTCCAAGGTTGTCCAAACTTTGGCATCTGACCATTTACCTTTTTGTAATTTTTATCCCCTTAACGACCGCTGATACGCCTTTTAGCGGCGGCAGATAAGGGTACTTATTGCTCAGCGCCACCTTTTACGGCGCTGAGCAATAAGGTTTTGCGCCCCCCAGTGTCGGAGAATCTCCGGGGTTTCGGCTACCGTCCCCACTGTTGCGATCGCTGTTATTCACAGTATAACAGCAACTGCAAAAAAAAAAGTCAAATTTCCCATTTATTTCCCTCTCCTCTGATATGATCTAGCACATTAGATGAGAGAGAGATTGGGGTCCACTGAGTTCCACCCCCCCCTCCCCCCCCCCGGTACCTCAGGCACCATCAGTGTCTTCTAATGGGATGGTAAATCAAACCTCCCTTTATCACCCCCTTACTTAGGTAAAAGTCATAAATTTAAAAAAAGTGTTTATTTCCATTGGGGCTAGGGTAGGGGTTGGGGCTAGGATTGTGGTATTTGGGTTAGGGTTGTGGGGTTAAGGTTAAGGGTATGTTAGGGATTTGGTTAGGGCTGGAATTAGAATGAGGGGGTTTCCACTGTTTAGATACATCAGGAGGTCTCCAGATGTGACATGGCACTCACCATTGATTCCAGCCAATTTTGCGTTCAAAAAGTAAAACCGTGCTCCCTCCCTTCTGAGCCCTGTCATGCGCCCAAACAGTGGCTCTACCCCACATAAGAGGAATCGGCGTACTCAGGAGAAATTGCACAGCAAATTTTGTGGTCCATTTTCTCCTGATACCCTTGTGAAAATAAAAAAATGTTGGTCTCAAAATACAATTTTTGTTAAACAGTAAAATGTTAATTTTTTTCCTTTCACATTGCTTTAGTTCTCGTGAAGCTCCTGAAGGGTTAATAAACTTCAAATGTGAGGTGGTCCCTAAAAAAATTGTTTTTGAAATTTTGCTGGAAAAATGAGAAATCGCTGGTCAAATTTTAACCCTTATAACATCCTAACAAAAAAAAATTTGTTTCCAAAATTGTGCTGATGTAAAGATAACATGTGGGAAATGTTATTTATTAACTATTTTGTGTGGCACGACTGATTAAGGCCATGTTCACACTTTGCGGCGTCCCTCTGCGGGTTCTCCCGCAGTGGATTTGATAAATCTGCAGGGCAAAACCGCTGCGGTTTTCCCTGCAGATTTATCGCGGTTTGTTCCGCGGTTTCCGCTGCGGGTTTCCACCTATACTATTGATGCTGCATATGCAGCAATATGCAGCATTAAAAATAATAAAAATTGGTTATACTCACCCTCTGATGTCCGGATCTCCTCGACGCTGCACCCGGCGGTCCGGTTCCAAAGATGCTATGCGAGAAGGACCTTCGTGACGTCACGGTCATGTGACCGTGACGTCACCGCAGGTCCTGGTCGCACAGCAACTCTGACCGGACGGCCGCGTGCAGCGCTGAGAGGTGAGTATAACATGATTTTTTATTCTTTTTTTTACCCCAAATATGGTTCCCAGGGCCTGGAGGAGAGTCTCCTCTCCTCCACCCCGGGTAGGAACCGCACATTAGCCGCTTACTTCCCGCAACGTGGGCACAGCCCCATGCGGGAAGTAAGTGGTTCAATGCATTCCTATGGGTGCAGAATCGCAGCGATTCTGCACAAAGAAGTGACATGCTGCGGGTTTTAAACCGCTGCGTTTCTGCGCGGTTTTTCCCGCAGCATGTGCACAGTGGTTTGCAGTTTCCATAGGGTTTACATGTAAATGGAAACGCTATGGAATCTGCTGCGGACCTGCAGCATCAAAATCGCGGCGGTTCCGCGGTAAAAACCGCAAAGTGTGAACCCAGCCTTAAGGGCACAAAAATGTAAAGTTTGAAAATTGCAAAATTTTCAAAATTTTTGCCAAATTTCAGTTTATTTCATAAATAAGCGCAAGTCATATCGAAGAAATTTTGCCACTAACATGAAGTATGATATGTTACAAAAACAATCTTCGAATCACTGGGATCCGTTATAACCTCATAATGTGACAGTGGTCAGAATTGTAAAAATTGGCCCGGTCATTAAGTACCAAACTGGCTGCGTCACTAAGGGGTTAAAATTTAAAAAATATACTTTATTTTGCCTAAAATACAAAGAAAACGTGTCATCTTTAACTTTAGGCCTTTTAGAGGTAATTTCATCTTCAACTTGCTTAAATGTTCACAGTAACAATAATTTATGATCAGGGGTGCCCAAACGCACAAGCCGCTGTATGTATATGCGTGCATGTGTGTGTGTATGTATGTACTTATATATATGTGTGTATATATATATATATATATATATATATATATATATATATATATATATATATATATATATATATATATATATATATATATATATATATATATATATGTGTGTGTAATATATATATATAATGTATTGCTCAGTATAAGTGAGTAAATATATATTTTTAATTGCATATATTTCCTTTATAGAATTGGGACCTGTTGCAGATTTGCCATCTGCAAAGATAACTTCAGTTGTTAGCTCTCCATTGTGGAAATCTGTATTTAGTAATCAGGTGTACATGGAAACAAAAGCAAACCTCCAAGAGCAAGGATGTTTTGAGGTATCGTACTTAATATTATTATTTTTGTCTAATAATTCCTTGTGTATTATGACTAAGTGATGCCTCCATTTAGTGACAATGTTTTCTGCTCCATATTATGCTGCAATGACAGAAATGTGTTATTACTGCTGCTCTAAAATACAGTGGGGCAAAAAAGTATTTTGTCAGTCAGCAATAGTGCAAGTTCCACCACTTAAAAAGATGAGAGGCGTCTGTAATTTACATCATAGGTAGACCTCAACTATGGGAGACAAACTGAGAAAAAAAAATCCAGAAAATCACATTGTCTGTTTTTTTTATCATTTTATTTGCATATTATGGTGGAAAATAAGTATTTGGTCAGAAACAAACAATCAAGATTTCTGGCTCTCACAGACCTGTAACTTCTTCTTTAGGAGTCTCCACTTTCCTCCACTCATTACCTGTAGTAATGACACCTGTTTAAACTTGTTATCAGTATAAAAAGACACCTGTGCACACCCTCAAACAGTCTGACTCCAAACTCCACTATGGTGAAGACCAAAGAGCTGTCAAAGGACTCCAGAAACAAAATTGTAGCCCTGCACCAGGCTGGGAAGACTGAATCTGCAATAGCCAACCAGCTTGGAGTGAAGAAATCAACAGTGGGAGCAATAATTAGAAAATGGAAGACATACAAGACCACTGATAATCTCCCTCGATCTGGGGCTCCACGCAAAATCCCACCCCGTGGGGTCAGAATGATCACAAGAACGGTGAGCAAAAATCCCAGAACCACGCGGGGGGACCTAGTGAATGAACTGCAGAGAGCTGGGACCAATGTAACAAGGCCTACCATAAGTAACTCACTACGCACCATGGACTCAGATCCTGCAGTGCCAGACGTGTCCCACTGCTTAAGCCAGTACATGTCCGGGCCCGTCTGAAGTTTGCTAGAGAGCATTTGGATGATCCAGAGGAGTTTTGGGAGAATGTCCTATGGTCTGATGAAACCAAACTGGAACTGTTTGGTAGAAACACAACTTGTCGTGTTTGGAGGAAAAAGAATACCGAGTTGCATCCATCAAACACCATACCTACTGTAAAGCATGGTGGTGGAAACATCATGCTTTGGGGCTGTTTCTCTGCAAAGGGGCCAGGACGACTGATCCGGGTACATGAAAGAATGAATGGGGCCATGTATCGTGAGATTTTGAGTGCAAACCTCCTTCCATCAGCAAGGGCATTGAAGATGAAACGTGGCTGGGTCTTTCAACATGACAATGATCCAAAGCACACCACCAGGGCAACGAAGGAGTGGCTTCGTAAGAAGCATTTCAAGGTCCTGGAGTGGCCTAGCCAGTCTCCAGATCTCAACCCTATAGAAAACCTTTGGAGGGAGTTGAAAGTCCGTGTTGCCAAGCGAAAAGCCAAAAACATCACTGCTCTAGAGGAGATCTGCATGGAGGAATGGGCCAACATACCAACAACAGTGTGTGGCAACCTTGTGAAGACTTACAGAAAACGTTTGACCTCTGTCATTGCCAACAAAGGATATATTACAAAGTATTGAGATGAAATTTTGTTTCTGACCAAATACTTATTTTCCACCATAATATGCAAATAAAATGATAAAAAAACAAAGTGATTTTCTGGATTTTTTTTTCTCAGTTTGTCTCCCATAGTTGAGGTCTACCTATGATGTAAATTACAGACGCCTCTCATCTTTTTAAGTGGTGGAACTTGCACTATTGCTGACTGACTAAATACTTTTTTGCCCCACTGTATGTGGCTGACAGCCAGAAACCTAACCTGTTTCTACTAGATTGAAGAAGCTTTAGGGTATGTGCAGACGATCAGGAACTGGTAGCGCTTAGGATGCAGCGCATGTTCACTGTGTCCGAAGTGCTGCCGGTTATTGAACCCAGATGAATCCGGATGTGTCCACTGAACTGTGCGGATTCACCGCGTCCAATACATTGTATGGGTACAATTTCTGGAAAGACATGCCTCATTGTCCATCTCCGCAGGTGAGCAGTGGGCATCTCTGAACCTAAAGTGGGCATCTCTGAACCCAAAGTGGGCATGGGATGTCTTGAAATGGTGTGGCTATGTTTTAATTAGTTAGCTTCACAGAAGGGAAAAAGTAAATGCCTCTCAGAAGTTCTGTGGTTTATGCCCCGTTGGTTGAACAGACAATTTCCATCATAATTACTGGGCTCATAACTTTGTAACAGAGGGGCACAGAAAAAAAAGCAATTAGACAAGGTACTCAATTTAAAGGGAACATGTCATGCCTTTTTTAGCAAGTAAACTGTCCCCAGTGCGTTTAGTGATGCAGTGTTCATCACGAACACTTTTTTTTTTAAATTAAAATCTACTAATCATGTGCAAAAAGAACTTCATATAGTTATGTCATTCCTGCTCTTTTAGTCATAGGGGTATACTTCATTTTATTCAGTCATGGTTGTTGCTGCCCACACAATTTGAGTGATGTTTCCGAGGTTGCGCCAACGTCATTCAAATCTGGTTTGAAAAATCCCGTGATTGCACAGTTGTGCCACGTTTGCGCAGTGTTAATCGGGGAGCAGCGCATGCGGCTCTACGATGCACTGTGTAAGCAAAGTATTTTTCAAAGCGGATTTGAGTGACGTCGTCGTAAACCCCTGGGAACATCATTCAAAATGTGTGGGTCACTAAGGCTAAGTTCACACTGGCGTTTGCCTGGTCTGCGTATGGCTGCGTACTTCCTCCCTTAAGCTCCTCCTACTTCCGCATGCATCCTCCTGCGTACCTATCTTTAACCCCTTTCTGACCTCGGACGGGATAGTATGTCTGAGGTCAGAACCCCCGCTTTGATGCGGGCTCCGGCAGTGAGCCTGCATCCAAGCTGGGACATATCAGCTGTTTTGAACGCAATTTGAAATAGCGATTCACCCGCCGCTATTAACTAGTTAAATGCTGCTGTCAAACGCAGACAGCGGCATTTAACCGGCACTTCCGGCCATCAGGCCGGAAATAAGCGCATCGCTGACCCCCGTCACATGATCGGGGGTCAGCGATGCTTCTGCATAGTATAACCATAGAGGTCCTTGAGACCTCTATGGTTACTGATGCCGGTTTACTGTGAGCGCCACCCTGTGGTCGGCGCTCATAGCAAGCCTGAATTTCAGCGACATAGCAGCGATCTGATGATCGCTGCTATGTAGCTGAGCCGATCGAGTTGTGCCAGCTTCTAGCCTCCCATGGAAGCTATTGAAGCATGGCAAAAGTTAAAAAAAATAAATAAATAAAATAACAAGTTTAAAAAAATGTGAACAAAATAAAAAATTATGAAAGTTTAAATCACCCCCCCTTTTGCCCCATTCAAAATAATACAATAAAAAAAAAATCAAACTTACACATATTTGGTATCGCCGCGTTCAGAATCGCCCGATCTATCAATAAAAAAAGCATTAACCTGATTGCTAAACAGCGTAGGGAGAAAAAAATGTGAAACTCCAGAATTGTTTTTTTTTGTTGCTGCAACATTGCATTAAAATGCAATAACGGGCGATCAAAAGATCATATCTACATAAAAGTGCTATCAATAAAAATATCAGCTTGGAACGCAAAAAATAAGTCGTCGCCTGACCCCAGATAACGAAAAATGGAGACGCTACGGGTATCGGAAAATGGCGCAATTTTTTTTTTTTTTAGCAAAGTTTGGAATTTTTTTTCACCACTTAGACAAAAGAGAACCTAGACCTGTTAGGTGTCTATGAACTTGTAATGACCTGGAGAATCATAATATCAGGTCAGATTTAGCATTTAGTGAACCTAGCAAAAAAGCCAAACAAAAAACAAGTGTGGGATTGCACTTTTTTTTGCAATTTCACCACACTTGGAATTTTTTTCCCATTTTCTAGTACACGACATGGTAAAACCAATGATGTCGTTCAAAAGTACAACTCGACCCGCAAAAAATAAGCCCTCACATGACCATATTGATGGAAAAATAAAAAAGTTATGGTTCTGGGAAGGAGAAGAGCGAAATACGAACACAAAAAATCCCAAGGTCATGAACACACTGACATGCTTTGTATGCGGATGTTTCCGCATGCAGCATTTTCACGTGCCCGCCGACTGCACCGAAACGCAACTTTTTGCGTTCCTGTGTGGTCGGTGGGCACATCAAAACGCCGCATTCCTCCGCATACAATGCATGTCCCTGTGTGCCCAATGTTAAAGATAAGTACGTAAGTGGAACTTAAGGGAGGAAGTACGCAGCCATACGCAGACCAACCAAACGCCAGTGTGAACCCGGTCTAACAACGCACTGGGGACAGTTTACATGCTAAACAAGGACACAACAGGTTCCCTTTAAATGGAAAAAATCTAATGACTGGTTCTATAATTGTTTGGATAGTCTTGAAATCCTGTGCAGCTAGCTGACTTGAAGTTAAGTTACACAGACACATGAAGTTTTAATCATGGTGTAATCACTGTAACGGCTCTTTCAGCCGCCCTTGGTGGTGCTGGAGAGTGATTACGGCAGCAATCAATATACTGGTAGCATCACTATTATCGCACCTTCGCACTTTCAGTGACAGCCTGCCTGCAGTGTGTGCAGAGCGAGCAGTCACTCAAAGGAGACCATGGTCATGAGTAAGACTGCCTAGTGCAGACGAAATGCGTCGACTGGGTCATGTAAATTTTTCTTTTGTATGCACTATATTTTCTTTTGAAAAAGAAAAGGAAAATCCTGTCCTGTTGAGCCGGACTCCGATGTTTTCTATTTTCCATATACAGATATATACCGTAATTGATATACAGTATAAATTCATAGAATTTAAAGAGGGTGTACTTTGTTTTTCCCGTGACTGTATAGGTTGTTTTGAGAGTGTATATTTTCTGCTATTTCTGCTATTCATTAGAGTGTCCAGAGTCTACTTGTTTTTAGCCTTTGCTTGAGTGGCTGTTACTAATAAGAGAAATCAAGTTTCTCACTATTTGTATGAGAAATTCAGCTCCTTATACACTGTGTGCAGAATTATTAGGCAAGTTGTATTTTAGAGGATTATTTTTATTATTGATCAACAACTATGTTCTCAATCAACCCAAAAGACTCATACATATCAAAGCTTTATAGAGTGTTTTTTTTTTAGTTTTGGCTATCTTAGGAGGATATCTGTTTGTGCAGGTAACTATTACTGTGCAGAATTATTAGGCAACTTACCGTAATAAAAACCAAATATATTCCCATCTCACTTATTTATTTTCACCAGGTAAACTAATATAACTGCACAAAATTTAGAAATAAGCATTTCTCACATGCAAAAACAAACCCCCCAAAATTAGTGACCAATATAGCCACCTTTCTTTATGACACTCAGCAGCCTTCCATCCAAAGATTCTGTCAGTTGCTGATCTGTTTACGACCAACATTGCGTGAAGCAGCCACCACAGCCTCCAGACACTGTTCCGAGAGGTGGACTGTTTTCCCTCCCTGTAGATCTAACATTTTATGAGGGACCACAGGTTCTCTATGGGGTTCAGATCAGGTGAACAAGGGGTCCATGTCATTATTTTTTCTTCTTTGAGACCTTTACTGGCCAGCCACGCTGTGGAGTAGTTGGAGGCCTGTGATGGAGCATTGTCCTGCATGAAATCATGTTTTTCTTGAATTATACCGACTTCTTCCTGTACCACTGCTTGAAGAAGATGTTTTCCAGAAACTGGCAGTAGGTCTGGGAGTTGAGCTTCACTCCATCCTCAACCCGAAAAGGTCCCACAAGTTCATCTTTGATGATACCAGCCCATACCAGTACCCCATCTCCACCTTGCTGGCGTCTGAGTCGGAGTGGCGCTCTCTGCTCTTTACTGATCCAGCCTCTGGCCCATCCATCTGGTTCATCAAGAGTCACTCTCATTTAATCAGTCCATAAAACCTTTGAAAAGTCAGTCTCAGGCTATGTGCACACGTTGCGGATTCTCTGCGGATCCGCAGCGTTTTTTGCAGTGCAGAAACGCTGCAGATCCGCAATTGATTTACAGTACAATGTAAATCAATGAGAAAAAAAAATGCTGTCCACACTTTGCGGAAAATCCGCTTCGGAAACGCTGCGGTTTAAAAGAAGTAGCATGTCACTACTTTTTTGTGAATCTGCAGCGTTTTTGTACCCATTCCATTATAGAAAACCGCAGGGGTAAAAAACGCAGCAAATCCGCAAGAAAAACGCACAAAAAACACGACAAATCCGCAAGTGCGTTTTCTGCCAAGAGAGGCAGAATCCGCACCAGAAATTCCTAAGCCTAATCCGCAACATGTGCACATAACCTTAAGATATTTCTTGGCCCAGTCTTGACGTTTTATCTTATGTTTCTTGTTCAAAGGTGGCCGTTTTTCAGCCTTCCTTACCTTGGCCATGTCCCTGAGTATCGCACACCTTGTGCTTTTTGTTACTCCAGTAACGTTGCAGCTCTGAAATATGGCAAAACTGATGGCAAATGGCATCTTGGCAGCTTCACGCTTGATTTTCCTCAATTCATGGGTTATTTTGCGCCTTTTTTGCCCAACACGCTTCTTGCGACCCTGTTGGCTATTTGCCATAAAATGCTTGATTGTTCGGTGATCACGCTTCAAAAGTTTGGCAATTTCAAGACTGCTGCATCCCTCTGCAAGACATCTCACAATTTTGGACTTTTCAGAGCTTATCAAATCTCTCGTCTGACCCATTTTGCCAAAGGAAAGGAAGTTGCCTAATAATTAAGCACACCTTATGTAGGGTTTTGATGTCATTAGACAAGACCCCTCCTCATTACAGAGATGCACATCACCTGATTTACTTAATTGGTAGTTGGCTCTCAAGCCTGAACAGCTTGGAGTAGGACAACATGTATAAAAAGTATCATGTGATCAAAATACAACTTGCCTAATAATTCTGCACACAGTATACTGTGGTGGGGCCACATGTTAGCAAGGTCATTGCAGCTCATCCCTTACATGCCCGACTTAGATATACCTGCTAGAAATAAAAGATCTGGTGGGAAGAGCCATGTCACAGGCTGACCCACCGCTGCAATTTTTACATTCATGTCCACTTGTGGCAGATACTGAATAGAAATACAACAATCTCTGTAAGCACAAATAGCAAAACAATATTTACTATGTACAAAAATAGTTGTCAAATAGAGCAAAAATGCAACCATAGTGTTGAGTTGGAATCCAATATTATGTAAATGCTCTTTTACATTATTATTTTATTTCCAGACTAAGAACTCTCATGCAGATGACTGTCGTAACTTTCTCCTTGACTTTGCAAACTCAGATCCTACCCAGGATTTCTGTGGCCCTAATTCTGAACTTTTCAAAGGCCTGGTACAAGCCATTAAGAAACAACTGGCAAAGAATGATTTAGTAGCTGGTTCTGCGGTTGATCAAGCTGTGAACTGCACCTTTGCTGCACTAGTATATCTTACGCCACAGTTGTATGGAAAACTGCAAAGATATGGTAAGTACGTTGGTTGTATTAACATACAAAGATGGATAACCTTGGCCATACACATTTAGATGTATAATAGCCGTTTCCAGCGGCCACATAATGGGTATGGCGGTACCACCCGATTCTTCTCAGGGGATAGATGTTGGGCTACCAGAGGAGTCTAGCAACGATTTACTTCCCTTACTGGGAATGCATGCTGATTCAATTGTACCCATGTACGGGAGGAAGGGATGGGGTTCTGGGGCTGTGTGTAGCTTTTTTTAGCATTTTCTTTATGAAGAATTTAAAATACAGCATTACTGTATGGAAATGTTCTGAGATGAGTCCATCTTTACATGAGCAGTGAAGCAAGGTGTATGACCCCGGCTTCATCTGTGTGCTAAGCATGGATTGGAACTCAGGAGTCTCCTACGAGCATTTACATAGAAGTATCTGCTAAAATGGACCATTTTGAAAGGGTCATTTTAAAGAGAATCTGTCACCCCTCTGGATGAATTTAAGCGATTACTATGGGCATACAGGTACCAGAATGGGATAACCAGTCTTACCTGTATGCCTCATAGCTGCGGTGTAGATGTTGAGAAAAGCAGTTTTAGGGTTATATGTAAATGATTTCTTAAAGGCTCCTAGGGTGCGGTGCCTGGAAGAAATCCCTTCCTGTCTTCATTATAATGGCCCCCCTCTCCCATATATGTCACACTGACCTATGACGTGCAGTTGCGTCGCTGTAATCCCACACTGCGCCATTCACTTGCGCAGTTATGTGACCCCTTTTTACTCAAATGTTTTTTATTAAATATAAGGGTATGTGCACACGTCAGGATTTCTTTCAGAAATTTTCCTGACAAAAACCGGACATTTCTGCCAGAAATCCGCATGCGTTTTTACCGCGATTTTGACGCTTTTTTGACGCGTTTTTTGTGCGTTTTTTCCCAAATGCATAGAATTGCGGGAAAAACGCAGAAAATCCGCAAAAATAATGAACATGCTCATTTTTTTACCGCGATGCGTTTTTTTCCGCGAAAAATCCATGTGCACATAACATGCAGAATGCATTCTAAATTATAGAATGCATAATGTATGCGTTTTTAATGAGTTTTTATAGCGTTTTTACCGCGAAAAAACCTGAACGTGTGCACATAGCCTAAGAGTACAATAAAACATTTCACATTAAGGTATACATTTCAATTTTTCCCACTCTTAACCCTCCCTTACCCATCCCGCCCCCCTCCTTCCCTTTTAGACAGCTTACGCCTTCCTCTTAACATATCCTGTAGTATTATATACGTTATCCATATACAATCACTTTTATTTGTACACGAGTACTCCATAAATATATAGGCGAACCCTCCTCAGGCCTAACTTCTCTTAGCCTCCCCTAGCCTAGATCCAGCCAGGGCATCCACAATTTATCAAACAGGCCCATCTTCCCTCTTTTCTGATATACACCCTTTTCCAGGGTAATGACCTGCTTCACATATTTAAGATATTCTCCCCTCGAGGGAGGTTCCTCTTTGATCCAATTTTTGGCTATGACCTTTCGAGCCATGTATAGTAGTCTAGCGATTGCTATTTTCAGCTTGTTATCCACAGTTATCTCTTCCACGTACCCCAGCACTCACACCAAAGTTTCTCTTGGAATTACACATCTGTATGCCCCTTCTATCCAGCATACAACCACCAACCAAAAAGCAGTCAATCTCGAACACGACCATAACATATGAAACATTCCAGCACTATCATTCCTACATCTAGGGCATTCCGAGTCAGATCTCAGCCCAGCTCTATACAGGACATCCGGGGATCTATACACTCTGTACAATATAAAGCTGGGAGAGCCTATACGGCTCATTCAGTGATCGCTTCGGTATCCATTCTAATACAGACTCCCACGTTTCATCCTCTAAACCAGGGGTCCCCAACTCCAGTCCTCAAGGCCCACCAACAGGTCATGTTTTCAGGATTTCCTTTGCATTGCACAGGTGATGCAATTATTACCTGGGCAAGACTAAGGAAATCCTGAAAACATGACATGTTGGTGGGCCTTGAGGACTGGAGTTGGGGACCCCTGCTCTAAACGACCCAGCTCTCTTTCCCATTTAGCCCTCGCACCAATCAGATATTCTAATAGGTGAGTGTGAAGCAGATCCTTATATAAAGATGAAATAGCACCCCTCGTTGTATCCACTCCACAGATGTAGTCTAATACTAAGTCGTTTTGAATTTGGAAACAATCCCCCTCATTCTGGGCCACAAACGCATGCCGTACTTATACATATTGGAACCCCCTAGATGCCTTAAGACCATATTCCGACTGTAGCTGGGAAAAAGATTTCAACTCCCGTCGCTCTAAAATCTGGCAGGCATACCGGATCCCCCTGGCTAGCCATTCTGGTATTTGTCCCATCGCCAAAAACTCCGGTAGATTATTATTAAACCACAGCGGAGAAAACGTGGTCAGACAAGCAACCCCGCAAATTTGTTTAACTCTCCCCCATACTTTATATATCAGAAATAATGTTGGGTATTTCTTCCCCAGTATCCCTAGGGATCCATCTTCCAGACACTGTACCGCCGGACTTCTCTTCACCACCCTTTCTATCAAAAGTTGTGCTATATTGGTGGACGACTCATGTTCCCAGCCCTTTAAATGCTGACATTGGGCCGCCAAGAAATATATTTCAGGGTTAGGTAAAGCCAAGCCTCCCGTGTCCTTAGGGCGTTGAAGCGTCTCCTATCTAATTTGCGGGTGTTGCCTTCCCCACACCAGGCCTCTAAATAAAGGGTTAATCAATTTGAATTTTACACGTGGTATCCAGATAGGTGAGTTATCGAGAACATACAGTATCTTAGACATCAGAATCATCTTAATGAGATTAATTCGGCCTACAACAGATAAATGCAACTTAAGGTACCTTCACACTGAGCAACTTTTGAACGATAACGATAGCGATCCGTGACGTTGCAGCGTCCTGGATAGCGATCTCGTTGTGTTTGACACGCAGCAGCGATCAGGATCCTGCTGTGACATCGCTGGTCGGAGCTAGAAGGCCAGAACTTTATTTCGTCGCTGGATCACCCGCTGTCATCGCTGGGCTGAAAATATCGGCTTATACTCGAGTATATACGGTATTCCAATTTATTTTAAGCCCCGACAAAGCACCAAATCCCTCGATGAGCCGAATTGCATTACTCAATGAATCATGTGGATCACTCAAGAACAGCAGTATATCATCCGCATAAAGCGCTATCTTTTCCTCTATCAATCCATACTTAAACCCAGCGACCTTAGCGGACTGTCGAATCTTGGCGGCCAGTGGCTCCACGGCTAAAGCAAACAAGAGGGGAGAGCGTGCACTCGTCCCTCTATGTAGCCTTATCATGTGAGAAAGCTCCCCATTCACTCTCACCCTAGCTGATGGTTGCGCATACAATAGCTGAACCGAGGACACTAATTGTTGATTGAAGCCAAAGAATTGCAATACCTGCCACAAGTATCCCCATTCCACACTGTCACATGCCTTATGGGCATCTAAAGAAGCAATAACTCTATGCCCACCATTATCAGCCCCCAATTGTAAATTAAAAAAAGCCTTCTAAGATTGACTGCCGTGGACCTGCCTGGCATAAAGCCCGATTGATCTGGATGAATCAATCCAGAAATAACAACTGATAATCGGGCCGCCAACACCCCAGCCAGAAGTTTAACATCCGTTGTGAGCAAAGAAATCTGGCGATATTATTCAGGCAGTCGTAAATCTTTATCTTCCTTCGGGATTACAACTATTATGGCCTCCCTCATAGAGGCTGGGAGAATCCCCCCATTCCTAGCCTCCTCCAAAACTACTCGTAATCTGGGTATAGCAACACCTCCTCCACTTCCTTATAAATTTCAGCTGGCAATCCATCTGCTCCTGGGGTTTTACCTCTTGCCATGGCTCTTAAAACTCGACTTAGTTCTTCGTCCGTGATAGGTCCCTCCAAACTTTCCCTATCCTCCTCACTCAGTCTAGGTAGGACAATACCTTCTAGAAATGCCACGTTGTCAGTCCCCGATGGGTCCACACCAGAGGAGTATAGATCCGCGTAGAAGTCCGTAAAGACCCTTAAGGTCTCAGAGGTCTCCGACACTTTTATACCGTTAACAGGCTCTAGTGAATGTACGAATGGTGTACCCCTCTGGGCCGACGACACCAGCGAGAGCATATGTCCCACTACCTCCCCTTCCTGGTAAAAGGCTAGTCGTTGGAACTCTCTCTTCCTCCCTGCCCTCTCCAGAAGAAGTTTATCCATGTTATTTTGGGCTTCTCTTAACAGTTTCCCAGCCTGAGGGGTACCCAGTGTGGCCATCTCATCTTCAGCAATTCTCAGCCTTTCCCTTGAGGCATTCTCCGCCTGTTTTGATCGCCGCTTACATCTACTGATGTCCCTGAACAGCAAACCTCTCAAATATGCGTTCATCGTCTCCAATATAGTGGGTATGTCCGAGCTGCCCTCGTTAATCTCAAAAAACTCCTCCACCTCCCACTGTATGCCCTCCAAACTCTTATTCAGCCAGTTAGGGTGAAATTTCCACTCTCCCCTATGCCATGCTTGTGTCCCCATTGGCCATAACTCCACCTCTATCGGATTATGATCAGAGATCGCCCGTGGCAAGTATCTCACTTCTCCCACCATAGAATCAAACATATTGTTTCCGAGCGCCATATCTATTCTGGATAAAGTATCATGAGCCGGTGAATAGCAAGAGTATCCCCTCTCCCCCACGTGCCGCACTCTCCACAAATCAGTCATACCGATCTCTCGAATATATGTTCCGAACGGCGTAATATGGCTTTCCGACCTGTTTTGAGTATTTTTGTTTTTATCCCAGAAATCATCACATATATTGTTAAGGTCTCCAATAATTAAAAGCGGCATCGGATCTCCCTGTCCAATCAATTCTAACACTTCTCTAAGTTTTTTACTTGAATAAGGAGGAGGAATGTACATAGCCACCACACACATCAAAATACCAAGCATTCTGCATTTCACTACCACATACTGTCCATTCACATCAGCATACACCTTCATCTCTTCATAGCGCACCCCTGTTGGGACCAACACCGACACCCCCCTCGAGTATGTAGAGAAGGTGGAGTGATACGTTTTTTGCAACCACAGCCTGCGTAAGACGTCCACCCTCTGATGAACCAACTGTGTCTCCAGCAGACATATCAGTGAGGCCCTCTGGTCTCGTGCGTATTGTAGCACCGCCGCTCATCTAGTTTTGTCAGCTAGGCCTCTAACGTTCCAACTCAGTATTTTAATACGGTCCCCTATCATGATACAGAACATTCATCAAGAAAATCCTACTCCTTAACCTGAGCTGTATAACCCCTCTCCCCCACCCCAACCTCCCCCAAGATAAAGCATTTTCCTCTCATCGAGAGTGGGGCTCCTTGGCCCATTTGAAGCACTCTCACCTAAGTAACCTCCTCTAACTGGCTCCCACGACCCTTAGAACCACAGCTCTTTACATTAATTATTAACAGTACAGAACAAACCGTGAAGTAAAGAGAGTAGAAAAAACAAAACAAACATTGTTTGTAGTACACCCTATTAACAATCCCCACCCCACCCCTCATTTTCCAGCACAACTCTAACTGGCATAATAGTTAAGCCCAGTCATATTCCACTCCTCCAAAAGTGAGAGACACAGATATTAAATGGGTACAAATAGCAACCCAGTTCTCTTATCCCAAACATCTTGGTAACAATAAAGGCTCACGCCTCCACTGAAAGTCAGTCTCCCGCCGCTTGTAGTTTCTTGGCATTGATGTCGATCCATTGTGTAGCGTCCTCTGGTGTCGTGAAGAAATGAGCCTTATTAAAGGCAACCACTCTCAACCTCACAGGAAAAAACATGGCGTATTGCACCCCCAGTTCTCTCAGTCGCCTTTTGATGCCAGTAAATTGCATTCTCTGTTTCTGGACCACAGCAGAGTAATCCGGGTAGATGGCAATCCTCTGTCCGTCAACAGTGAGATCCTCCATTTCTCTGGCCTTCCTGAGAATAATATCTCTGTCTCTGTAGTTTAATATCTTAGCCAGCATGGTACGAGGGTTGGCTCCAGTGCGAGGGGGCTGCGGCGGAACTCTGTGCGCTCTTTCCACAGCAAAGACTCTTGTCAGAATCTCAGTTCCAACCTTCTCCTTCAACCAGCTTTCAATAAACTCTGTAGGATTTCTCCCCTCTGTTTTTTCTGGCAGACCCACTATCCTGATGTTATTTCTTCTGGATCTGTTTTCTAGATCCTCATTTTTTGCCGCCAATTCCGATATCTGTTGGGCAAACTTTCTCTCTGCTTTTTGTAGTTGAACCACATGATCCTCCGCAGTACTCCTCCCCTCCTCCACCTCCCCCTTGCGTTTACCCATTTTCTGTATGGCAGCCTTTATCTGTATAATTTCCCCTAAATCATTCAGGGACTGGTTACAAGAGGATAAAAGAATAAAGACATCCTTTATAGTCGGCTCCCCTCTCAATTCCACTTCCTTCTCAGCCCCTCCTGCTGCAGCCATGCTACTTTCTTCTTCCCCCTTCTGTGCTCCCCTCGCTCCATCATCAGTTTTCTCCTCCTCTCCTTCAGATCTCTCCTCCATAGCCTCTTGTGCCTCTTCCCCACCAACCACCTGGGCAAACCTTTGAAGTTTTGTTGCAGCTTCCATGCGCTTCTGACAGGCAGCATTCTCCTTCTCGGCTTCTGCTCTAGCCTCAGCGCCATCTTGGGGCCCTCCAGTCTCTCCTGCCCCCGCATCTCTCTGCCTCCTCCGCGTCATTGTGAGCCTCTCCCGGTGTCTCCACAGCTCTCCTTCACGCTCTGGTGATTCAGCTTCCAGATAAGGCTAGATTTATGGCAGCCAGCAATGTCTGTTCAGGATAATTATGCTTGTGGCCGCGGGAGCTCTTTCCTCAGCGTCCTCTCACATGGCCGTCCAGGGCACGCCCCCCACAGTTATATGAACTTTATCCGTCCTTCTATGGGCAGAGTCTTCATCGAACTTTTACACAGGTGAGTAACTTTCACCAGTGCCTGCGTAGAAGATCGATGAAGACTCTGCTCATAGGACGGATAAGGTTTGAGTGGACCGTGCATGCGCAGGATTACAGCACCGCAACTGCACGTCACAGGTCAATGTGACGTACATGGGAGAGGGGTGTCATTATAACGAAGAGAGGAGGCATGGATTTCTTACAGGCACCGCACACCCCAGAGCCTGGAACAAATCTTTTACCTATAACATTAAAACTTACTTTCTGAACATCTACATCACAACTATGAGGCTTAAAGGTAAAACTGGTTATCCCAATCTGTTACCTGTATGCCCATAGAAATAGCTTAGATTTATCCCGGGGAGGATAGATTCGCTTTAAGAACGCCAAGATCTTCACAATAGAGGGATTTTCTGGTGTCTAGAGCCCTATAATATAGTGACAGCCTATCTTTAATATAAATCAGTATATATGCAATTGTTCTTTTTCATTGTATGTGTTTTATATATCCATAGCATTTGCTAATTATTATTTGTACTTTATACGTATGTTTCGTGTCTTGTTAACCTTAAAGGGAGTCTGTAACTAACCGTGGTGTAACAAGGGTCCGATGGGCCCTGATGCAAGATTTGGATGATTATTCATATTGTTTTAACAAAATATGTGAAATCTTTGCTTGCAGTCCAACTGGGCTTTTCTTCAGAGTCTCCTTTTGGGGATGCTCTTTCATCCCTTTCTTCAAAAACTTTTCTAATCACAGCTTAATGGCGTCTTTGACTCCTAGAATGCTAAATCAGCTGCCAAGCTGTGATTGACAGAGTCTGGAAAGAAGTGAAAACGCGTGCCTCTATAGATGACACTGAAGAAACGCCCAGTCTGCATGCGATTTCTCATACTGCTCTCCAAAAGCAACAAATGTAAATATCTCCGCTATGGAGCGACACAATGCAAAACTGAAACGAGACCGTATCAGAAGAGCCCCGGGATCCTTAATTATTATGCGCAAGTGACAGGTGCCATGTAAAGACGTATGTTGGTACTTTTAAGGTGCCATTCACTGCTTTGATTGTCCGAATACTGCTTAATGCTATTCTCAAGGTAATGTTTTTGAAGGTATTTCATGTTAATGTACTTATTTTCAATAAATAATTTATTAAACTTGTCAGTTTTACTAATACACAGCACAACTGATGTTCCAGAGACGCTAGTAGATCACCATTGGGCTCTATGGCAATCTCTTCTAGAAATCAGAATTTATTGCTGCTTTGTGTACTACAGTATATGGTAATTTCTTATTTCTCCTTCGCCTCATTGGGGGACACAGGACTGTGGGGGACACAGGACTGTGGGGTGTATGCTTCTGCCGCCAGGAGGCTGACACTAAGTAAACTTGAAAAAAAGTTAGCTCCTCCTCCATCGTATACACCCTGACACTGGCTACCAGAGACTCCAGTTTATGCTTAGTGTCTCAAGGAGGCACATCTCTGGGTCCTGGATTTTTGGACCCGACTTTCAACGTTTTGGATTGAGGGGGCGACGGACCTTTTTGAGGGTCCGATCTCCCCAAACCATCAACGGGCAAGCACGTGCGATATTCTCCACGTATCCTTCCCCGCTACGTGGGATTTTTCACTGGACTTGGCCCTGACCACCCTGAGGTATCTAGACCCCAGGCTGTACAGGTGCACCTAGACGTCCGTGTGTTCCCCCCTGATTTCTACACCCCTGCGTGGGGTGTTAGCCGGGGTGGAGGACGGTCCCTCTCCTTATCCTGGGGATAATGGAGTTTGGGTTCCTGCACCGTCTTTTATTTCCACCCCTCGCTGAGTGTGGTGTGACTAAGGGGGGCTCCTGGCACCGGGTTAGGTTACCTGTTGCGGCATCTCCGGGTGAGGCAGGCGTCCTGTTTGTGTGCTGGGCGGCGGCGCTGCGGTTTGTTCCGGCGCCGCAGCGTCTTCCGGAGCGACGCCGCGGCGTTGGAGGCGGAGATCGGCGCCGCTGTTCCTCCAGAGGCTTCGGCCCTGCCTGGCTTCCTGCAGGCGTGGGGCTGCTTCCTGGGGGCCGCGCTGCGGGACTCCACCCCTTCCGGCGCGTCACGTCCGGTTCCGGCTTCTCCTTTCACTGAGGGGGAAAATTGAGGCCCCGGCTTCGGGCCTACTCTAGGCTGCAGCTTAGTTTGGCGGTCCCTCCCCCCTATAGCCTGCTGGACATATAAGGCAGCACATTTGGGCTCCGTATCGTGCTGTCAGGATCCATCTCTGTATTCGTGGGGACACAGGACTGGGGGTAAGTGCTTCTCCCCCATCTGGCTGAAGCATTCTTTTTTTCCCAGTCTCTGGCCCTGGGTATAGCATTACGGATCGTTATGTCTAGAAGGGTTAAGACTCACACGGTTCTTTTTACCAGTTGTGTATCTTGTAGTGCCCTTTTTCCGCACGCCCAAAGTAATCGCCTCTGTGAGGCCTGTGACTCTGAACGCGTCCAGGAGCCCCCCTTCCTGCCAGTTCTCCAGTAGTCTCTCCGGCTCCGGTCCCTCAAGCAGATGCTGGGGTAGCTCCACCGGAATGGGTCACGTCCTTGCCACAATCCATGGCGTCCCTTAATGAAGCGATCAAATCTCTGCAGACCCCGGCGGTCGGGACCGGTAATCCACCTGTCTCAGAGAGGGCCTCGGGGTCTCTGGAGTCTTCGGCCTGCAGGGGCCGCGCTCTCACTCGACAGACGCATGGAAAGCGGATTCGCAAAGCGTCGCCCAGGCACTCAGGTGCTTCCGCATCCTGGAGTTCCGTATCTCGCTCTCCTTCCCCTGCAGAAAGCGGGGAAGTTGAGACTGACTACGAGTCGGAAGGGTCTCTTAATTTTGATAAACCTGGGTTTCAGGAGTCAGTAGACAGCCTAATTGAAGCTGTCAATCAGTCTTTGGGGATAGAAGACGAGCTCGCCTCTTCCTCTGATCATAAGGTCTCATTTAAGCGGACTAAACGGGCCCATAGGGTCTTTTCCTCTCATCCTGAGTTCGAGGACCTGATTCGACGCAATCGGGACCACCCGGACAAACGCTTTTCAGGGCAAAGAGCTCTGAAGGCTAGGTATCCCTTTGCTTCGGAACTTTGTAGTGATTGGGCAGAAAATCCTTCTGTAGATCCTCCAGTGTCCCGTTTAGCCTCTAACACATTGCTATCTCTCCCTAATGGCTCATCGATTAAGGATCCTACGGATCGTCTTATAGAGAGCTTGGCTCGTTCCGTCTTTGAGGCCTCAAGCTCAGCACTTTTTCCTTCCTTTGCAGCAACTTGGGTTGCCAGGGCTATGATATCTTGGTCAGACTCGTTATCTAAGGCTCTCCAAGAAGGTAATGTGTCAGCGGATTTGGCTGAAATGTCGTCTCAGGTAGCTATGGCTGGTTGCTATCTGATTAACGCATCTCTGGATGCGGCAGATGGTGCTTCTTCGGCTGCGTCTAATGCTATTGCCATCAGAAGGGCCCTTTGGTTAAGGTCCTGGCGGGCTGATTCTACTTCTAAAAAATCTCTTACATCCCTGCCGTATCAGGGTGGTCGTTTGTTCGGAGAAAAGCTGGATCAGCTCATTTCTGACTCCACAGGAGGGAAATGCAAGATTCTTCCTCAGCAGAAGGCTAGACAGCCTTTTCGGCGCCAATTTCAGGCCCGTTTTAGAACCTTTCGCTATGTCAGATGGGCCCCAGCATCAGGCTCTCCTGCGCAGGGTCGGCCCAATCAGGACCGAGACGGTCGGATCTCTTATACGGCCAGCCAAGGGGGAAGAATGCGTCCCCAGTCTTCTAGATCCAGAGGATCTAGGACTCAAAGATTTTCGGCCAAGTGACTGGAGGCCTCCTCCGGGTGTCTCCAAAAAAGTAGGCGGACGTCTATTTTTTTTTCGCCAGGTCTGGCTTCAGGGAATTCACGACCAGTGGGTGGCAGAGCTCGTATCTTCAGGTTACAAGATAGAGCTGGTCCGTCTTCCTCCTCCCCGGTTCTTCCCATCCCCTCTTCCCAGGTGCAAATCTCTCCGTCAAAGCTTGTTCAATTCCATAGAGTCTCTCCGTATCAGCGGTGTCATTTCTCCTGTTCCAAAGGAAGAAAGGTTTCAGGGCTTTTATTCCAATCTTTTTGTAGTGCCCAAAAAGGACGGAGCAGTGAGGCCTATCCTAGATCTCAAACTCTTAAACAGGTTTGTCCGCGTTCGACACTTTCGGATGGAGTCTCTGTGGTCGGTCATCGCCTCTCTGGAAAAGGGAGAATTTTTGGCCTCAGTAGACATTCAGGATGCTTATCTTCATATTCCCATCTTTCCGCCTCATCAAAGATTTCTCCGGTTTGCCGTAAACAATCTACACTTCCAGTTCACGGCATTACCTTTCGTACTGGCCTCCGCTCCCAGGGTGTTCACAAAAGTCATGTCGACTGTGGTGTCCATTCTGCACTCCCGAGGTATAGTCGTCTTGCCATACCTAGACGATCTGCTAATCAAGGGACCGACATTTCAATCTTGCAGGGAAAATGTCGGCATCACTCTGGACACCCTTTCCCGTCTAGGTTGGTTGGTAAATTTAAGGAAGTCATCCCTACAGCCGTCTCGGAAAATCTCTTTTTTAGGCATGATTTTCGACACCTCTCAAGCCCTATCTATCCTTCCCCAGGACAAGGTCCTAGCCCTTCGGCGGGAAGTGAGGAATCTTCTACAACCATACCCTCATACGATTCGGTCCGGGATGAGGGTGTTAGGAAAGATGGTTGCAACCATAGAGGCGGTTCCGTTTGTACAGCTTCATCTTCGACCCCTCCAACGAGCAATCCTATCAGTGTGGAACAGAAATCCTCTCTCTCTCAACCGCAGATTTCGGTTGTCTTTTCAGATCAGGCAGGCTCTCTTGGTGGCTAAACAGCTCATCTCTACTCAGGGGGAGCCCTTTCCCCCAACCAATTGGCTAGTGGTCACAACAGATGCCAGTCTCCTGGGTTGGGGAGCAGTGTTCTTCCATCACACAGCTCAGGGACGCTGATCTTCTCGGGAATCAGATCTCCCCATCAATATCTTAGAGATTCGAGCAGTTCGGCTAGCCTTGTTACGTTTTCACCATCTTCAGGCGGGTCCCCCTGTCCGAATTCAATCGGACAACGCCACAGCGGTAGCTTACATAATTCACCAGGGGGGCACCCGCAGCAAGGCAGCCATGCAGGAGGTAAAACAGATTCTACTCTGGGCGGAGAGAAATCACTCTGTGATCTCAGCGGTCCACATTCCGGGCGAAGAAAACTGGGCGGCAGATTTCCTAAGCCGTCAGGGTCTAGCCTCCGGGGAATGGTCTCTCCATCCCGAGGTTTTTTTTGCAGATATCCCATCTTTGGGGAACTCCAGACGTGGATCTAATGGCGTCCAAGGTGAATGCCAAGGTGCCCAGTTTTGTGTCTCGGTACCGAGATCCCCAGGCTATCGCCGTGGATGCGCTGGTACGGTCTTGGAACCAATTTCATCTCTCTTATCTGTTCCCTCCTCTGGCACTGCTCCCGAGGGTAATCAAGAAGATCAAATCGGAGAGAGTGCCGGCTATCCTGATCGCCCCGGATTGGCCTCGACGAACCTGGTATGCAGACCTGGTACAACTTCTCGCCGGGGTTCCATGGCGGCTCCCCGATCGGCCGGATCTTTTATCTCAAGGGCCGATCTACCACCAGAACTCAGGGGTCCTACGTTTGACGGCCTGGCCGTTGAATCTTGGGTTTTAACTCAGGCAGGGTTTTCTCAAAAAGTAGCTGATACCATGATCAGTGCACGTAAGCCCGTCTCGGCCAGGATTTACTATCACACTTGGAAGGTTTTCCTTTCCTGGTGTAGAGTGCGCGGGCTGCCTCCTCTGCGTTTTTCCATTCCTAGCATTCTAGCCTTCCTTCAAGCAGGCCTTGATTCTGGGCTTGCTCCAAGTACCCTTAAAAGGCAGATTTCGGCTTTATCAGTCCTTTTTCAGCGCAAGATTGCTACTAATCGTCAGGTCAGGATTTTTTTCCAGGGAGTCGCTCATAAGGTCCCTCCTTATAAGACGCCTTTGGAAGCTTGGGACCTTAATCTGGTCTTAAGGGCTTTACAGAACGCTCCTTTTGAGCCTCTGCAAGATGTTTCTTTGATGTTTCTTTCCTGGAAAGTTGTATTTTTAGTGGCTTTAACATCCATTAGACGGGTATCGGAGCTGGCAGCTCTTTCTTGTCGTCCCCCTTTTCTGCAATTTCATCAGGACAAGGTAGTTCTCAGACCGGCACCGTCCTTTTTGCCAAAGGTTGTTTCATCTTTTCACATCAATGAAGATATTGTTCTGCCCTCTTTTTGTCCGGCAACTACACACCGTATAGAAAAAGCTCTCCATACGTTGGATCTGGTGAGGGCTCTGAGGAGGTATATTTCCCGTACGGCTCCTTTTCGCCAGACAGATGCTCTATTTGTCCTTCCGCAGGGTCGCAGGAGGGGATGCGCTGCTTCAAAATCTACCCTGGCCAGGTGGATAAGGGCGACCATTCTGGAGGCTTATCGCACCATGGGCATGACGGTTCCGGCCGGAATCAAGGCTCATTCAACAAGAGCGGTGGGGGCTTCCTGGGCCGTTCGGCACCAGGCCTCAGCAGAACAGGTTTGCAAAGCTGCGACCTGGTCTAGTCTGCATACGTTTGTTAAACATTATAATGTCCACTCCCAGACCTCTGCAGATGCAAGTCTGGGTAGAAGGATTCTTCAAGCAGCAGTGGCACATTTATAGGACTACCATTGTCTGGATGTCTTTTACTGGTGAGTTATCTTTCCCACCCAGGGACTGCTTTAGGACATCCCACAGTCCTGTGTCCCCCAATGAGGCGAAGGAGAAATAGGGATTTTTGTGTTACTCACCGTAAAATCCTTTTCTCCGAGACGCTCATTGGGGGACACAGCTCCCTCCCTGGTAGCCTTTTGGCGGCTTTGGTTTTATCTGATTACATTAGTCAGTAGGATCTTTTCTAGACATAAGTTTTCTGTACATATGCTGTTATATTATTTTTTTGTGTTTTGTTCTCCTACTGCTTTTTGCATCAAACTGGAGTCTCTGGTAGCCAGTGTCAGGGTGTATACGATGGAGGAGGAGCTAACTTTTTTTCAAGTTTACTTAGTGTCAGCCTCCTGGCGGCAGAAGCATACACCCCACAGTCCTGTGTCCCCCAATGAGCGTCTCGGAGAAAAGGATTTTACGGTGAGTAACACAAAAATCCCTATTTCTCCTTCGCCTCATTGGGGGACACAGACAGTGGGTGTATGCTGCTGCCACTACGAGGCTGACACTAAGTGATACAAAGAAAGTGATCTCCTCCCCTGCAGTATACACCCTCCTGCTGGCTCTCAGCTAATCAGTTCTTGCTTAGTGCGGACAGGTCTGCTATTGAGACCCACAACTCTTTATTATTTTATCTTTACATTTTTGATTAAACTTTTTACAACGAAGGGGCGACTGATCCTTTCAAGGTTCCGATCTCCCCGAACCATCAACAGGGGAGCACAGAGAGTGTCGCCTCTCCGTATCCTCTCCTGCGACGTGCCACGCCTGAGCTGATTCTTAGGGGTGACAGGTCCCTTCAAGGGCACCGATCTCTCCACACCATCAACAGACGAGCACATGGAGTGTCGCCTCCACATATCCTCTTCCCCAGCCATGGCTATTGCCGGACAACTGGCCCTGTCCACCCGGGGGCTGAACTCCGTGGCTGCACAGAGGCACCCTCTCTTCAGCGTCCGAGCAGCCCCCACTGTCACACCACTGTTAAAGCATATGGTACAAGGAGGCGGACGGTCTCTCGCCACCTCCCTAACAAAGGGACGGTGGATTGAGGTTTACCCCTTCATCCCTGCACCATCCACGCAGGGTGGACCTGCAGCAGAACAATAGCGTGCGTGCGCTTTCCTCGGCGCTGAAACCCAGTCATCGCGGCGGCTCCATGCTGAGACGCGCACCGATAGTGAGTGGATCCAGTCAGCGATGGGATATTCACATGTTGACAGGCAGCCTCAGCCATGGCTTCCCTGCGGCCCACCTCCCTGAGGTAACTCTCCGGTCGGCTGCAAAAATTTAGCCCCCGGCTTTGGCCGATGTGTAGGCCGCATCCCGGAAGACGCGCCCGCACGATGGCACGCTAAGGCGGCTCCGCCCACTTTTTCTGGCGCTTCTCACCTGGCACGGGAACGCTCGCTTCTCTCGACCAACCGCCAACGCCTCTCTATTCTACCCCTGGTATTGCTCCCTCCGGCTGCAGAAATTTAGGCCTCGGCTTGGGCCTATTCATGGAAGTCACAGGGGCTATGGTTCTGCATTGAAGGGGCACATGCAGCAGGGTAAGAAAGTACTGCTCTTCCCCCTGTGCTTAAAGGCACATGACCAGTATTTCCTGGTCTTAAAGGCACACGACCAGTAATCTGTAGTCTTAAAGGCACATGACCAGCATTCCCTGGTCTTAAAGCCACAAGACCAGTATTCCCTGGTCTTAAAGGCACATGACCAGCATTCCCTTGTCTTAAAGGCACTTGACCAGCATTCCCTTTTTTTAATGGCACAGAACCAGTATCCCCTAGTCTTAAAGGCTCATGACAAATATTCCCTGTCTTAAAGGCACATGACCAGTCCGAAACCGGTCTCCCTAAATGAGCTCAGGTTCCCTCCGCCGCCCACCCCAGCTTATCCCAGAGTACCTAGTTCCCTGAGTGGGCTTTGTCACTGCCGCAACCCACGGCTTCTCTGACCAAGAGATTGAATCCCTCCGTGAACCCTCTGTGGCTCGGAGTGCTCGCAGGACCGATATAGATGGTCCCTCTCCTTCATGCGAGCCGTCGGCTAGCAGGGGCCGCAAGTTTTCTAGAAACGTACAGGCGTCTAGAAACGTACACGCGCCTAGAAAACGAAAGTTTAATTTCCTGATCCCTCACCAATGATTTGCTGAGAACAAGTCTCTGAATATGGATCGGATATTGCCTTGGTTCTGGACTCACCAGAACTTCAGAAAAGAATGGATTTGCCTATTTATATCATCAACCAATCTCTGTAGATTGGCGAGGACCTCGGTTCGGCTTTAGCTCACACAGTGTCCCTCATGAGGAGAGCATTTGCCATTCACCCGGACAGGGAGCGTCCGGTTAAGTGATTCACTGGACAGAAGCCTCTGCAAGCGCGGTATCCTTTTTCGGCCAATATGCAAACACGTGGGGTGTCCCCTCCACGTATACCCCTCTAGGATGTGGGATGCCATGCCAGGTCTGATTCTTAGGGGCAACAGATCCTTTTAAAGGGCACCGATCTCCCAACACATCAATAGACGAGCCCACGGAGTGTCGCCTCCATGTATCCTCTTCTGCAGCCAGGCCTAACACCAGACAATTAGCCCTGTCCACCCGGTGACCTGAACTCTGTGGATGTACAGAGGCACCCTTTTTGGCGTCCGAACATCCCCCTTTGCATCACCACTATTAAGCAGATGATGCAAGAAGGCAGACGATCCGTCTCCACTTACCTGTTAAGAGGATGGTAGATTGAGGGTTCATCATTTTAACTCAGCACCGTCAAAAGAAAGCGGCGATTTGCAAGAGACGGCTTTTCTTGGCCTTCCAGATGCAGCCGCGCATTCTACCACTTGCCAGATTAACAGGGTAGAATCTCCTGTGGTATACCTTCCAGTATCCCTGCCCGATGGGTCATCAATTAAATAATACAACGGACTGTCAGATAGCAAATCTGGTTCGTTCCGTCTTGCGGCCTCGGGTTCAGCGCTCTACCCTTCTTTAGCCGCCGCATGGGTTGCTACAGCAATGGTCTCCTGGTCGGAGACCTTAACTTCCTTGATTCACAACAGTAACCTTTTCCCGAAGACAGTACCGCTGGTCAATCAAATTTCTTGAGTGGGAGACTAGCTGCTTCACGCCTCTCGGAGGCGGCTACTTGCGCGGCGCTGTCAGCAGCAAATACCATTACACTCAGAAGGACTTTATAGCTCAGAGAATGTAAGCGTACTCTGCGTTCAAAAAGCCTCTGACATCACTCCCTTACTAGGGTGATCAGTTATTCGGTGAGAAGTTGGGAGCGTTCCCCACACAGGAACAAAGGATCGCATGTTACCTATAGACCCAACCAGCAGTGGATGAGTTGACCAGGACGGTCTAGATCTAAGGGATCTTGGTTCCAAAAAGGGGACCGAAAAGTAAGACCGATCCTGGACGTCAAACTTCTACCAAGCTTGACAAGGTCCCCCTTCTTCGGATGGAGTTCCTCTGCTCAGCCACTACTTCAACGGAGAAAGGTGTTGTTTCTGGCATCCACCGACATTCGGGATGCTTACCTTCACATTTCGATTTTTTTTTTTTTCCCCTTCTTCAAAAATTCTTTCGCTTTTCCATTCGCTAACAGCATTTTCAAATCACGACCTTGTCCTTCAGCCTTGCTACCGCACCCAGAGTATTTGCAGGGGTTATGGCGGCTGTCATGTTTCTCTTGCACCCTAGACGCATGGTCGTCCTGCCCTATCTGGTCGACTTTTTAGCCGCTCTTCCAGGACTGCACTGAGTCGTCTATACCTCTTGCAATACCCTTTCTCACCGGGGCTGGCAGCTACAGTAAACTTAGACAAGCTTTTCCTCATTTCAGCCCAGCAGATTCCTTTTTGAGGATGATCCTGGACACTTCCAGAAGGTTGGTAATTCTCCCTTGAGACAAGGCCATGGCCCTTCAACAGGGAGCTTGCGCACTTGCTCACTCATCCCTTCGATTTGCTAGGAGGGTTTAGAGGGAAAATGGTGACAACAATGAAAGCGGTTTCCTTCGCTCCTCTCGTTTTCTGCAGGTCAAACAGGCTTTCAGAGGGTAGTCTCTGAGCTCCTTCCTCATCCAGGGGCGATACTTTCTCCCGGTTTAATGGTTATTAGTGACTTCCGATGCCAGTCCTCTTCTCCTGATCATTATACTGGGGATCCGAACGGTACAGCTAATTCTACAGCAGGTCCACTGCCTTCTGGTGGGTCACCCCATCCCAATTCAATCGGACAATGCAAGGGCTGTGCCATACGTCAATCATCTAGCAGGTCCCAATGGTCAGGCTTCATGTTTGAGGTACCTCACATTCTCTGATGGGCCGAGATCTATCATTCAGGTGATCTCGGCACTACACATCCCAGGAGTAGAACTCTGGACGGCAGATGCCGTCAGGGTCCCGCCTCAAGTGAGTGGGAACTTCACCCGGAAGTCTTCCATCAGATCTGCCTTTTCTGGAGCACTTCAGATGTAGGTCAGATGGTGTCCAGACTGAACGCCAATGTACTCTAGTTCATGGTTCGGCCTCGAGATCCAAAAGGCATTGCAGTGCATGCTCTGGTTCTTCCATGGTACCAGTTTCCATAACGCCTCTTCTACTACTTCCGAGAGCCTTTCGGAAGCAGGAAGGGCCCCAGTGATCCTGGGAGATCCGCACTGACCACGTCAGAATTTTTTAGTTTGCGGAACTAGTATTTTTCCATCTTATTGCAACAAAACTGCAAATATGGACTTCCTCGCAGGGAGTCTTCACATGTGGTTCTTCCCTATCGCATACCGTTAGATCTTTGGGACCTTAATGGTCCTGGGAGTCTTACAGTAGACTCCTTTTGATCCAGACAGACTTTACTATCAGGGAAGGTCACCCTTTTTTCTCTGCAATCTCGTCATCCTGACGACTCTTTGGAGCTAGCTGCTCTGTTCTTTCAGACTTTTTTTCCCTTATTACCTTCAAGGCAAGGTTGTCCTCAGGCCATCCCCGTCCCTTGTTACCAAGGTGGTATTGTATTCCCACTGTTACGAGAACATCGTTCATCCCTCATCTCCTTCGGCACCAGTCCACAAAAAGGAATAGGATCCCCATATTCTGGGCGAAGTTAGTGCTCTGAGTAGGTATGTCTCGAGGACTGCGTCCTTCTGAAGGTTGGACGCTTTATTTGGGATTCCTGACGGTAAGAAGGCTTCCCGACGGTTAAAGGAAGGGTCTAGCCGTTTCATCGGCCATGTTAGCCTGGTGGATTTGTTACACCATCCAGAAGTCCTTCCGTGTTAGATGTCAGCCTACCTCCCTGTCTATCGAGGTTTCTTGGGTTCTAGGCACCAGGTGTCGGCAAAGCACGCCTGCAAGCTTTCGGGTTGGTCCAGTCCGCATGCATTCTTGAAGCACTATCATTCCCAGATTTCCACAGGTGTGAGTCTGGGCAGGCGGACTCTGCAGGCCGCGGTGGCGCACTTGTACAGTCATGGCCAAAAGTATTGACACCCCTGCGATTCTGTCAGATAATACTCATTTTGTTCCTGAAAATGATTGTAAACACAAATTATTTGGTATTATTGTCTTCATTTAATTTGTCCTAAATGAATAAAAAACACAAAAAGAATTGTCCTAAAGCCAAAGTGGATATAATTCCACAGCAAATATAAAAAAAGGGGGTGGACAAAAGTATTGGCACTGTTCGAAAAATCATGTGATGCTTCTCTAATTTGTATAATTAACAGCACCTGTAACTTACCTGTGGCACCTAACAGGTGTTGGCAATAACTAAATCACACTTGCAGCTAGTTGACATGGATTAAAGTTGACTCAACCTCTGTCCTGTGTCCTTGTGTGTACCACATTGAGCATGGAGAAAAGAAAGACCAAAGAACTGTCTGAGGACTTGAGAAACCAAATTGTGAGGAAGCATGAGCAATCTCAAGGCTACAAGTCCATCTTCAAAGACCTGAATGTTCCTGTGTCTACCGTGCGCAGTGTCATCAAGAAGTTTAAAGCCCATGGCACTGTGGCCCCTAGATGTGAACGGAAAAGAAAAATTGACAAGAGATTTCAACGCAAGATTGTGCGGATGTTGGATAAAGAACCTCGACTAACATCCAAACAAGTTCAAGCTGCCCTGCAGTCCGAGGGTATAACAGTGTCAACCCGTACTATCCGTCGGCGTCTGAATGAAAAGGGACTGTATGGTAGGAGACCCAGGAAGACCCCACTTCTTACCCCGAGACATAAAAAAGCCAGGCTGGAGTTTGCCAAAACTTACCTGAAAAAGCCTAAAACGTTTTGGAAGAATGTTCTCTGGTCAGATGAGACAAAAGTAGAGCTTTTTGGGCAAAGGCATCAACATAGAGTTTACAGGAGAAAAAAGAGGCATTCAAAGAAAAGAACACGGTCCCTATAGTCAAACATGGCGGAGGTTCCCTGATGTTTTGAGGTTGCTTTGCTGCCTCTGGCACTGAACTGCTTGACCGTGTGCATGGCATTATGAAGTCTGAAGACTACCAACAAATTTTGCAGCATAATGTAGGGCCCAGTGTGAGAAAGCTGGATCTCCCTCAGAGGTCATGGGTCTTCCAGCAGGACAATGACCCAAAACACACTTCAAAAAGCACTAGAAAATGGTTTGAAAGAAAGCACTAGAGACGTCTAAGGTGGCCAGCAATGAGTCCAGACCTGAATCCCATAGAACACCTGTGGAGAGATCTAAAAATGGCAGTTTGGAGAAGGCACCCTTCAAATATCAGGGACCTGGAGCAGTTTGCCAAAGAAGAATGGTCTAAAATTCCAGCAGAGCATTGTAAGAAACTCATTGATGGTTACCTTAAGCGGTTGGTCGCAGTTATTTTGGTTAAAGGTTGTGCAACCAAGTATTAGGCTGAGGGTGCCAATACTTTTGTCTGGCCCATTTTTGGAGTTTTGTGTGAAATGATCAATGTTTTGCTTCATTCTCTTTTGTGTTTTTTCATTTAAGACAAATTAAATGAAGATAATACCAAATAATTTGTTTGCAATCATTTTCAGGAAGAAAATGAGTATTATCTGACAGAATTGCAGGGGTGTCAATACTTTTGGCCATGACTGTAAGTAGCGGTTACACAGGGCCTGATCTGATGTTGTCCCCACCCAGGGACTGCTTTGGGACATCCCACGGTCTATGTCCCCCAATGAGGCGATGGAGAAATAAAGATTTTTGTGTACTCACCGTAAAATCCTTTTCTCTGAGCCATTCATTGGGGGGACACAGCTCCCACCCTGTTATTAGCTTGTGCTTGTTTTATAATTTGACATGCTATACTCTCATGTATAATATAATGTGACATGCTATATGCTCATATGTTATTGATCTCCTACTGCTTTGCACCGAACTGGTTAGCGAAGAGCCAGCAGGAGGGTGTATAATGCAGGGGAGGAGCTAAATTCTTTGTATCACTTAGTGTCAGTCTTCTAGTGGCAGCAGCACACACCCCACAGTCTGTGTCCCCCAATGAATGGCTCGGAGAAAAGGATTTTGTGGTGAGTATACAAAAATCCCTATATTTTATTGAAAATAGACTGCGGTAAAAAAAAAATCCGAGCAATTGTTTTGCAAGTGAAATAAGCAGTTTGCCACAATGTTTGTTTTGACAGTCACACAATTGGCAGCAGACCCTAATAATCCTTAAAACAAATTATTAAATATGAAACTCCAGAGCTCAGTCGCTGTCCATGGAAGCCACTTGCCAAACGTTTTATACAGAGTAAAACATTTAGTAGAATGAGAATCTTTAGTCGCTGTCCTTGGCATTCCTTCTGTCCCGATGCAAAGTGCGATGGTAAATGCAGGATATTCATCCACCTTTGACTTGTATTCTGTTTTTGAATTTGAGAACCCATCGTGTATTCACCTATGATATAAAGTAGAATGAGAACTTTACTTAACCCCTTTCTGACCTCAGACGGGATAGTACGTCCGAGGTCAGATCCCCTGCTTTGATGTGGGCTCCGGCTTTGAGCCCACGTAAAAGCCGCGACGTGTCAGCTGTTTTGAACAGCTGACATGTGCCCGCAATAGCGGCGAGTGGAATCGCGGTCCACACGCCGCTGTTAACTAGTTAAATGCCGCTGTCAATCGCTGACAGCGCCATTTAACTACCGCTTCCAGCCGCGTGGCTGGAAATGCGCGCATCGCCGACCCCGTCACATGATCGGGGGTCAGCAAAGCGTCAGGATATTAACCATAGAGGTCCTTGAGACCTCTATATTTACTGATGCCTGTTTGCTGTGAGCGCCACCCTGTGGTCGGCGCTCATAGCAAGCCTGTAATTAAGCTACATAGGAGCGATCATCAGATCGCTACTATCTAGCAGAGCCGATCAGGCTATGCCAGCTTCTAGCCTCCCATGAAGGCTATTGAAGCATGAAAAAAGTAAAAAAAAAAAAAAAAATAATGAAATAAATAAAAAAAAATATATAAAAGTTTAAATCAACCCCCTTTCGCTCCATTCAAAATAAAACAATAAAAATAAAATCAAATATACACATATTTTCGGACACTCGATGGTTCATTGGTATCCTCTACTGAGGAAATTCTTCGATGTTTTTGTAATTAGTTACTATAAGTCATTGTACAAATCGGGTAGTGGTCTTGGGGTCCCTGAATGTGCAGACTATTTATCAGATATAACATTCCCCTCACTGAGCCCAACCCAGCAAGCTTTTATGGAGGCAGAGTTTACTCTGGAGGAAGTGGAACATGCTATAATGGACATGGCCACCGGGAAGGCCCCTGGACCTGACGGGTTTCCCGTTGAGTTCTATAAAAAATATCGGGACCACCTGGCACCACTTTTATTGAAGGTGCTTCAGAATATATGGGAGGGAGAAATTATGCCTGAAATATTTTATGATGCAAATATCATTGTACTTAAAAATGAGGGAAAGGACCCCTTGGAGTGTGGATCATATCGCCCCATATCATTGGTAAACGTAGATTATAAAATCTTAACTAAAATATTGGCTACTAGACTAAATGCGATCATATTAGACCTTATACACCCAGATCAAACTGGCTTTATGCCCGGGAAAAGTACCTCCATTAATATTAGGCGGGTATCTCTGATTCCTTTACCTTGCATAGGGGAACCCGTCAGGGATGTCCTTTGTCCCCGGCTCCCTTTGCCCTCGCGATAGAAGTCTTGGCAATACGCATAAGGTCCTCCATGGATATTAAAGGAATAAATATTGCGGATCGTGTGGATACCATCTGTCTTTATGCTGATGATATGATCATATTTATGAATAAAATAGAAGAAACACTACCACGAGTAATAACGACTATTGATAATTTTAGTAAACTCTCTGGTCTCTATATAAATTGGGATAAGTCTACTCTGATGCCTCTGTCTCATGCGCCGATGCCCTGTCTCAAAAATCTCTCGTCACTACCTGTAGTCTCCAGTTTCAAATATCTAGGAATTCATATGTCTCAATATAGTCAGCTGGACCTACGACTTAATATTTATCCACTATTAGACCTGGTCAAATCTAAATTTATAACCTGGAGCAAACTCCCTCTCTCCGTTGCAGGTCGCATTAATTTAATTAAAATGATATTGCTCCCCAAATTTAATTATTGTCTCCAACATAGTGCTGTGCCAATACCCAAGTCTTTCTTTGCAAACTTAAACTCCCTAACCACGTCCTTTATATGGGGGAAGACCAGACCCAAACTCAAACGATCTACTCTACAGAGACCGAAAAAGGGGGGTGGGGCAGCCTTACCAGACTTTTATCTATACTATCTTGCCGGGCAGGCTAGGGCGATAAGCAAGTGGATGCCTAGCAACTCCCTACCTAATTCAGAAAGTCATTTAATCCATTCTGCCCGGATTGACTGTCCATTGGGTTTTTTGGAAATGGAGAAAGTCAGTGCTCCCCGTTTGCTGCCATTGCTTCGACAAGCGAGATTAATATGGAGACAAATTAAAAAAGTTATAAAATTTGCAGATATAATAGCCGAAATGCCACTGTGGCATAATAGTTATTTCCCAGAATTACTTAATCACCCATCTACTGAGTTCTGGATCTCATATGGTGTTCTCTCGGTGGGCAATATATATGACCAGGAGGTTTTTGTATCCTTTGAACAATTACGGGATACCTACAATATCCCAAGATCTCAATTCTTCCGTTATTTACAGCTAAGGTCAGCTTTCCAGTCACATATGCGAAATATGGGTGCAAGTCGAGCAATTTCATCTCTACCCCTTATAGGCATTCTCAAATCACAGGGTCCTCAGGGACTCATTTCCTCTTTATACACATATCTATTATCCGTGGGAGATGGGCTCACTATTAACTCCTTAAAAAAGAAATGGGAGGGACTCCTTCCCGATACACTGGGAGAGGAGTGGGAAGATATTCTAGAATCTCCAACTAAAGTTTCTCCCTCAGTTAATAACAGGATGACCCAGCTATATATTATATATCAGACTTATTTGACCCCAACACGACTTTTTAAAATGGGTCGCCTCCATACGTCAGACTGCCTACGATGCTACACACGTGATGCGGATTTTATCCATATGATATGGAGGTGCCCAGTAATTTTTCACTATTGGAAAGAGGTCACGACATTGTTAACATCTTTATTGTCAATCCCTGTCCCACTTGAACCATTGACTTGCTTATTCGGGGTGTGGGATACAGAGTCATGGGATCACCATACTGGGATCTTCCTTCGAGAAACGCTCTTCTTAGCACGAAAGGTACTGGCATTAAGGTGGATGGGGAGCTCCTCCCCGTCTCTCGGAGCTTGGATTGACCTAGTGAACTCTGTTATCCCATATGAAAGAACACTGTACCATAATAGAGGATGCCCAGGTAAATTCGAAAAAATTTGGGGTAGATGGAACTCATCTCATCATACTCTGTAGTCTGCGCTGATTAGATATATACACGGGAGGGAGGGCATGTGATTTTGGGACATCGTTGCGGAGCAAATTTAAATCTGTTTTTCTTTTGGTGACTTACTACTAATGGTTAAAGTTGTTTAAGTTGTATAGTAGGTATTTTGTAGGTACTAGTGATTCAACATGCACAGTTTATTACTTCTGTGAACTTTGGATATGATGTTCTGTAATCATTTGTATCTGATGGTATACTTAATAATGATAAATGTAATGTGTGCATTGTTTGTTTACTCTGGAATTAATAAACGAATTTAAAAAAAAATATACACATATTTGGTATCGCCACGTTTCGAATCGTCCGATCTATCAATAAAATAAAAAGGATTAACCTGATCGTTAAACGGCGTAGCGAGAAAGAAATTTGAAACGACAAAATTACGTTTTTTGGTCACTGCAACATTGCATTAAAATGCGATAACGGGCGATCAACAGATGGTATCACTAAAAACATCAGCTCAGCACGCAAAAAATAAGCCCTCACCCAACCTGAGATCACGAAAAATGGAGACGCTACAGGTATCGGAAAATGGCGCAATTGTTTTTTTTGTTTTTTTAACCAAAGTTTGGAATTTTTTTTCACCACTTAGATAAAAAAAAAAATAACCTAGCCATGTTAGGTGTCTATGAACTTGTAATGACCTGGAGAATCATAATGGGAGGTCAGTTTTAGCATTTAGTGAACCTAGCAAAAAAGACAAACAAAAAACAAGCATGGGATTGCACTTTTTTTTTGCAATTTCACCGCACTTGGAATTTTTTTTCCCATTTTCTAGTACACGACATGGTGAAACCAATGATGTCGTTCAAAAGTACAACTCGTCCTGCAAAAAATAAGCCCTCACATGGCCATATTGACAGAAAAATAAAAAAGTTATGGCTCTGGGAAGAAGTGGAGTGAAAAACGAACACGGATGAACAGAAAATCCCAAGGTTATGAAGGGGTTAATGTGCTAATAAAATGTCTCAGTATAGTAATAGTGAACGTGGAGAGAGACTCAACTCCTTTTCATTGTAAATGTGCGGTTGGCTCCAACCTTCCAAGACTATGAGTCTGTAGCTACATTGAGACTCTTGCCGCGACAGCGTACATACATCAAAAGTTCCGCACCACCATATAATGAAAGTGGATGGGGCCACGTTGGGATTTGTGACAAGTCACCAAAGGTCCAACTTTCTTGTTTGCTGGCAGTAGTACCATCCTGGTCACAGTGTGGCTCCATTCACTGCCAATATTCTGGAATGTAGCAGCTACACACAGCGAACTTTGGCTTTTCGACCCTTGTCGAAGCCAAAGTCACCATGGACCCAGACTAAATGTTACTCGCTTAAATTTCTAAAGCCAGACAAGTCTTGTGAGGAATTCATCACTGGGTCTACTTCTATTTAAAACGGTTGATGCCTGATAAAAGTATGTTTGTGTCCTCTGTAAAATAATTTCATATTTTTTCCATTTCTTATAGTTCTCAGTAGTGGCAGTCTTGGTCTAAGTGAAGAATTTGCCCAGGTGTATGCTCTGGCAGATGGGATTAGAATATGGATGGTAGGAATCTGTTCTTCTTCATGTAATCTGTACTTACTTTATGACTCCATCACTGTTATTATTTGGCATTTTAATTGTATTTCTTTTCATAACATGTACAGCTAGAAATGAAGCAGAAATCTCTGCATATCGGTGGAAGTGACAAACTTGTTGTTGATGGAGCAGAGATTAACCCAGACACCTTAGGTAAGACTCTTACTGAACGATCTGTAATAGATTATTATGTGCGCACAGGCTGCCATTGTTTACGCAGGACGATGTGCTGCCAAGTAGGATGACCTTTTGTGCAGCACTAAAGATAATTTCATCCCTCGAACCAATATTTTGCTCATTCGTCTTGTGAACAGCAGCCTGTTTAGCCTTTGATTATCATGAAAAGTGTTCCTAATAATCTTAGTGTAAAAGGACCTTAGCAGAAGTTGTCCCATAGAACCTACCAACTATCTAAAAGATAGGTGATAAATGTGTGGCCAATAGGGGTCCCACAGCTGGACCTTGTTTGCGAGCAAAAGTTCCATGTATTCCCCTCCTCCACCTTTTCATTGTTTATATGACTTTTGAAGATAGCAAAGCTCGAGGTTTAGCTACCTTTGTGCATATCCTGAATGATGAATGGAGTAACAACGTACAAGCGCTGCGGTCACATTAATAATCTAATCAATGGAGTTGCTGATATCCCCCCCAATCTAATGTTGGCCAAAACAATGTCTTTTGTGAACCCCTTTAAGGTCCCCAGTACTGGATTTACTGAGAATATTTTGTCTCCGAATAATAATTTCTCACTTTGTTGCATCACCCGAGATGTCCTTGCTATAAATAAAATCTACACTCCGTGCACTCAGTCTACCTGGGCAAATAGTGGCTACATTGTGTGTAGTAGGCCCTTAGTCAGTGTGCTTGCACAGCTTTGGCAACATTACTTTCTTAACAATCATTAGTTATTTTTCCATTATTTTTATACTGTATTAAACCCACTTAACCTTGAGAGATTGTCATTAATCTGATTTCAACTTATTGAATATGTCTGTATGTAATATATGCTTTCTTACAGCAAAACAGTGCATTGAGAAGTGTCTACTACTCTTGAGATTTCTGCCTACATCAAGGCCACCATTAGACAGCTTGATTTCGGCAGATGAAGATTTGCTATTAAATAGTCAGCGAAAAGGGTCAATTGTAGAGGCAGACTTTCAAGCTTCAAGTGCCTCACCCATTAATGCCTCTCCCGAATCCGTTCATCCTGGTCTGATTTCGAAGTTTCAAGTGCCTGAGCAAGACTCTCAGAAAAAACAAGAATCCGAAATAAAATCTGAAGACCATAAAAATGAGACTCCAGTTGGTACTCAGATCAAAACAACTGAAAAGCCTGAGGACTCTGCTTCTCCTCCCCCTACCCCAACTCGTAAGGCTCCATTTAATCGGGCAAGGCTACGGCTCCTCTCATTTCGCTCCATAGAAGAAACAAAGGTCTTGCCATCTGTAAAAGAAAAGTATCCCATTGTGAAGAACATCTTAGATTTTGTGAAGGATCCAACAATTTCCCATGAAAGGTAAAGTCTGAAAATGTTCCTTCACATTTGTTATTTTTAGACCTTGAGGCTTTTAGCAGAAGGTATTATGAAGAATGCCAGCATAAAATGATCAAAGCAGATCACTCATCCGTAGAAACGACTTCTAATTATCCTTTTATGAGGAAAGAATTTTTAATATGGAAGCACCTACAATACTGAAAAGTGAAGCTAATGTAGGTGTTTGAGACCACAGGGAGGAGAGATAAGAATAATTAGGAAGTTGAAAGTCGTTCTCAAAACAAAAGCTTTGTTAGAAGCCATTGCCCTTAAAATGTCTTAAGGTACCGTCACACATAGCGACGCTGCAGCGATACCGACAACGATCCGGATCGCTGCAGCGTCGCTGTTTGGTCGCTGGAGAGCTGTCACACAGACAGCTCTCCAGCGACCAACGATCCCGAGGTCCCCGGTAACCAGGGTAAACATCGGGTAACTAAGCGCAGGGCCGCGCTTAGTAACCCGATGTTTACCCTGGTTACCATCCTAAAAAGTAAAAAAACAAACGCTACATACTTACCTACAGCCGTCTGTCCTCGGCGCTCTGCTTCTCTGGTCTGGCTGTGAGCGCCGGGCAGCCAGAAAGCAGAGCGGTGACGTCACCGCTCTGCTTTCCGGCTGACCGACGCTCACTGCCAGAGCAGGAGGAGTGCAGAGCACAGCGCTGGAGGACAGACGGCTGTAGGTAAGTATGTAGTGTTTGTTTTTTTACTTTTAGGATGGTAACCAGGGTAAACATCGGGTTACTAAGCGCGGCCCTGCGCTTAGTTACCCGATGTTTACCCTGGTTACCAGCGAAGACATCGCTGAATCGGTGTCACACACGCCGATTCAGCGATGTCTACGGGGAGTCCAGCGACGAAATAAAGTTCTGGACTTTCTTCCCCGACCAGCGATCTCCCAGCAGGGGCCTGATCGCTGCTGCCTGTCACACTGGACGATATCGCTAGCGAGGACGCTGCAACGTCACGGATCGCTAGCGATATCGTCTAGTGTGACAGTACCTTTAAGTTTGTAAGGCTCTTTTCACACTGCCTTATTTGCTTCCAGTAAATGTATATCCAGGGAAGGGCTATAACATGTTTAATTGAAGCCTTCAGTAAAAATCTGGAAACCTCAGTGTAAACTGCCTGAACGATTACTAAATTGGCTTTCATTGGGTGAATGTTGGGCCTCTGGCTGCCCGTAAAGAGGACCTGCACAAAGTCGAATGTTTTTGCTCTTATGTTCTATCTGCTTTCATGTATATAATTTTTTTTCCCCTTAATCTGCCATACGGTTTCGGAGATGTGGTGTTTGCTTTTTGTTTTTTTTTTGTTTCTTTTTTTAGCACTAATTTTCATGGCATTTTCCGAGGGTGTGTCTCTGACAGTGTAATTTTGCAGAGTAGCCTATAAATATGTCCCTATAATCTTGTAAGCCCCATGCACTTGGTAAAGTTCATAAAAATTTGCACCATATGAAAATCTCCCACATCTCTGAAACCATATGGCAGATTTAAAATGATGACAAACCGATTATTCAGAAGCCCCAGGAGTAAAATGGTAGCAAAAATTGTCCATTTTTGACCTGTGTCGGCAGCTTTCCCATTAACCCCTCTGTGACCTTGGACGTACTATCCCGTCGAGGTGCCCTGGGCCTATCTGACCCTTGACGGGATAGTACGTCCTGCCCTTTAATGCGATACCGCGACTTAAGTCGCGGTGATCGCATTAAAATTCCGACGCCATCTCACCTGGGGGGAGATGGCCTCGGCATCCAGGGCATTGTCGCCGCCCACCCGCCCTCTCGATCGCTGTGATTGGCTGTTCAATTCTGAACAGCCAATCACAGCCATTCTCATTGTTTCAGCCAATCGGAGCGGCTGAAACAATGAGGTCACAGGCTAGGATCGAGTACCGATGTACTCGATCCTAGGTCCGGTGCCTGGCAACGCCAGGCACCGGCAAGAACAGCCCGGATTGGCGCGATCGCCGATCGCATCGATCGCGCCAATCGCAGGGCACCGCGCGGTATTACCGCGCTGTGCCCTGCCGGAACCTGCGTGGATCGGTGCTCTAATAGCACCGATCCTAGGATAGGACACAGTGCAGGCCCAGCAGGGCCTGCAGGAGCCGATTGGCGCGATCGATGTCATCGTCGATCGCGCCAATCACAGGGCGCAGCGGCGATCACTCTGTGACCGCTCTGTGCCCTGCAGGTGACCTGGCTGTGACCTGCCTAGGATGGCGCGAACAGATCCGATCCTAGGCAGGTCACAGCCAGGTCACCAGGAAAGCTCTGATTGGTGGGATCGATGTTATGGTCGATCCCACCAATGACAGGTCACAGCAGCAGCATGACCGCTCTGTGACCTGTCTGTGTCACCTGCCTGACCTGTGTATGACCGCTCTGCAGGGTCCTCATTCTAGCTGAGGATTCCTACAGAGCGGTCATACTGCTGGATCTCCCTGCTGGATTTTGTGCCTGGATCTCCCTGCCGTGCTGGGTATTGTGGTGCCACAGCAGCCTGTAGCACCACAATCCCTGCTAAAGAAAGAAGACAACTAAACGTAAGTTTTATCCCTGATCCCTGCCCAATCCCCGTTCATCCACCCCAATCCCCGTTCATCCACCCCAATCCCCGTTCATCCACCCCAATCCCCCCTTCCCCCTCTTTTTACCCCCTCCACCCCCATTTGTGCCGCCTCCGTGCGCACATTTAGTAGCCGCCGAGCGTTGATTGGTGACGCAGTTCACCGATCAACGCTCGCGCTCGCTTTTTTTCCCTCGCCCCCGTTGCGCCAACTCCGTACACACATTCCGCAGCCGCCAAAGTTTGATAAGTGACGCAGTTCACTTATCAGAGTTTGTGCCTGCCGTTTTCCTTTTTTTTTTTTCACCCCCCTTTTGCGCCACCTGACTACAACCGTACGTTTTGATCACTGATCCCTGCCCAATCCCCACTTCCACCCCCATCTCCCTTCCCCCTCTTTTTACCCCCCTTTGCACCTCCTTCCGTGCGCCCATTTAACAGCCGCCGAACGTTGATTGGTGACGTAGTTCACCGATCAACGCTCGCGCTCGCTTTTTTCCCTCACCCCCGTTGCGCCAACTCCGTACACACATTCCGCAGCCGCCGAAGTTTGATAAGTGACGCAGTTCACTTATCAGAGTTTGTGCCTGCCGTTTTCCCTTTTTTTTTTTTACCCCCCTTTTGCGCCACCTGACTACAACCGTACGTTTTGATCACTGATCCCTGCCCAATCCCCACTTCCACCCCCATCTCCCTTCCCCCTCTTTTTACCCCCCTTTGCACCTCCTTCCGTGCGCCCATTTAACAGCCGCCGAACGTTGATTGGTGACGCAGTTCACCGATCAACGCTCGCGCTCGCTTTTTTTCCCTCACCCCCGTTGCGCCAACTCCGTACACACATTCCGCAGCCGCCAAAGTTTGATAAGTGACGCAGTTCACTTATCAGAGTTTGTGCCTGCCGTTTTCCTTTTTTTTTTTTCACCCCCCTTTTGCGCCACCTGACTACAACCGTACGTTTTGATCACTGATCCTTGCCCAATCCCCACTTCCACCCCCATCTCCCTTCCCCCTCTTTTTACCCCCCTTTGCACCTCCTTCCGTGCGCCCATTTAACAGCCGCCGAACGTTGATTGGTGACGTAGTTCACCGATCAACGCTCGCGCTCGCTTTTTTCCCTCACCCCCGTTGCGCCAACTCCGTACACACATTCCGCAGCCGCCGAAGTTTGATAAGTGACGCAGTTCACTTATCAGAGTTTGTGCCTGCCGTTTTCCCTTTTTTTTTTTTTCACCCCCCTTTTGCGCCACCTGACTACAACCGTACGTTTTGATCACTGATCCCTGCCCAATCCCCACTTCCACCCCCATCTCCCTTCCCCCTCTTTTTACCCCCCTTTGCACCTCCTTCCGTGCGCCCATTTAACAGCCGCCGAACGTTGATTGGTGACGTAGTTCACCGATCAACGCTCGCGCTCGCTTTTTTCCCTCACCCCCGTTGCGCCAACTCCGTACACACATTCCGCAGCCGCCGAAGTTTGATAAGTGACGCAGTTCACTTATCAGAGTTTGTGCCTGCCGTTTTCCCTTTTTTTTTTTTCACCCCCCTTTTGCGCCACCTGACTACAACCGTACGTTTTGATCACTGATCCCTGCCCAATCCCCACTTCCACCCCCATCTCCCTTCCCCCTCTTTTTACCCCCCTTTGCACCTCCTTCCGTGCGCCCATTTAACAGCCGCCGAACGTTGATTGGTGACGCAGTTCACCGATCAACGCTCGCGCTCGCTTTTTTTCCCTCACCCCCGTTGCGCCAACTCCGTACACACATTCCGCAGCCGCCAAAGTTTGATAAGTGACGCAGTTCACTTATCAGAGTTTGTGCCTGCCGTTTTCCTTTTTTTTTTTTCACCCCCCTTTTGCGCCACCTGACTACAACCGTACGTTTTGATCACTGATCCCTGCCCAATCCCCACTTCCACCCCCATCTCCCTTCCCCCTCTTTTTACCCCCCTTTGCACCTCCTTCCGTGCGCCCATTTAACAGCCGCCGAACGTTGATTGGTGACGTAGTTCACCGATCAACGCTCGCGCTCGCTTTTTTCCCTCACCCCCGTTGCGCCAACTCCGTACACACATTCCGCAGCCGCCGAAGTTTGATAAGTGACGCAGTTCACTTATCAGAGTTTGTGCCTGCCGTTTTCCCTTTTTTTTTTTTTCACCCCCCTTTTGCGCCACCTGACTACAACCGTACGTTTTGATCACTGATCCCTGCCCAATCCCCACTTCCACCCCCATCTCCCTTCCCCCTCTTTTTACCCCCCTTTGCACCTCCTTCCGTGCGCCCATTTAACAGCCGCCGAACGTTGATTGGTGACGCAGTTCACCGATCAACGCTCGCGCTCGCTTTTTTTCCCTCACCCCCGTTGCGCCAACTCCGTACACACATTCCGCAGCCGCCAAAGTTTGATAAGTGACGCAGTTCACTTATCAGAGTTTGTGCCTGCCGTTTTCCTTTTTTTTTTTTCACCCCCCTTTTGCGCCACCTGACTACAACCGTACGTTTTGATCACTGATCCCTGCCCAATCCCCACTTCCACCCCCATCTCCCTTCCCCCTCTTTTTACCCCCCTTTGCACCTCCTTCCGTGCGCCCATTTAACAGCCGCCGAGCGTTGATTGGTGACGCAGTTCACCGATCAACTCTCGCGCTCGCTTTTTTCCCTTCAGCCTTTTTGCGCAACCTCCGTACACACATCCCGCAGCCGCCAAACTTTGATAAGTGACGCAGTTCTCTTATCAGAGTTTGTGCCTGCCTTTTTTTTTTTTTTTACAGGTTTTTCTTCTCCTTTTAGCATTTTCTTTTCAGATAAGTTTGCACAAATCACTATCCCCCCACACATACACATACAGTTATCAATAAAGTGCACCCAATCACCATATTCACACAAAAATGTCCCGCTCGTCCCGTTCGTCCCAACAGCGCTATTCATTGGAGGAGGCATATGCTTTCCTTGCCTCCGACACTGATAGCGAGGGAGAGGATCCCACTTTTCTTCACTTTTCTGATTCTTCATCCTCTTCCTCCTCCTCCTCCTCTTCCTCCTCCTCCTCCTCTTCCTCCTCGGGTCCTGCGGAACCACCACGCAGACGCCCCAGGACAGAAGATGAGGCAGCCCCCACCACTCCTGAACCAGCGCTCCCCACTGCGGAACCCACATGGACCTCGCCCCCCGAAAATTACGAGCCACTGATTCCTGATTTTGTGGCAGAATCAGGAATCAAGTTTGACACCACGGGCCTCACAGAAACAGACTTTTTCAAAGTCTTTTTCTCTGAGGATTTTATTAACCTCATGGTGGAGCAAACTAATTTGTATGCTCGTCAATTTTTGGAGCAAAACCCCGGTACATCATTTTCCAACTGGTCTCCTGTAGACGCAGTTGAAATGATGCAGTTTTGGGGCCTGGTCCTCCACATGGGGATCGTGAAGAAGCCAGAAATGCGGCAATATTGGAGTGTAGATGTTTTATATAACACTCCAGTATTCCGAATGGCCATGGTTCGGAGACGTTTTGAGGCCATCCATAAATTCCTGCATTATTCCGATAATGCACAGTGTCCCGCACGAGATGACCCCAACTTTGACCGTCTGTTCAAAGTTCGGCCGGTCATCGAACACTTCAACAAAAAGTTTTCTGAAGTGTACGTGCCCAAAAGGGACATCTGCGTGGATGAGTCCTTGGTCCATTTTAAGGGGCGGCTCGGATTCCGTCAATACCTGCCCAACAAAAGGGCCAGGTACGGAATCAAACTCTACAAGCTGTGTGAGAGTGCCTCAGGGTACATCCACAGGTTTAGAGTGTATGAAGGGAAGGACAGCAGGATTGAACCCCCTGAGTGTCCTCCTGTCCTGGGAGTGAGTGGGAAGATCGTGTGGGATTTGGTGCACCCACTGCTGGATAAAGGTTATCACCTCTATACTGATAACTTTTATACCAGCATCCCACTCTACAAATCCCTCTCTGCGCGAGGTACCGCAGCCTGCGGTACTGTGCGCAAAAATCAGAGAGGCCTCCCAAAGATGCTACTTCGGCAGATGCTCAGAAAAGGTGAGAGCAAGGCCCAATGTAGCGACCACCTGCTGGTGGTCAAGTACAAGGACAAGAGGGATGTCCTTCTCTTGACCACCATACATGGTGATGGCAGAGCCCTCAGCACTGTACGGGGTACCTCTACACAGGTCTGCAAACCGGACTGTGTACTGGGCTACAACAAAAGCATGGGGGGGGTTGATCTCTCTGATCAACTCCTCCAACCATACAGTGCTTTGAGAAAGGCCAAGGTGTGGTACAAAAAGTTGGCCGTCCACATCGTACAAATGGCAATGCTCAACGCTTTCCTGCTGTTACGATGTGCACGCCACACCGATACGTCGTACCTTCAGTTCCAGGAGGTAGTGGTTAAGGCCCTGATATTTGGTACTCCGGAAGGAGAGGGCCCCAGTACTTCCGGAACTGAAGGTGCTCGTATCGTACCAGGCCAGCATTTTCCGGGGGTGGTCCCGCCAACCGGCAGAAAAGGTAAGCCGCAAAAAAGGTGCCGAGTGTGTTACAAAAGGGGAATACGCAAGGACACCATTTATCAATGCGACACCTGCCCCGAAAAACCTGGCCTGTGTATGAAGGATTGCTTCAGATTGTACCACTCCTCCATGCACTACTAATTTACTTTACAAGAAAGCGTACATTAGTTCCAAAAAGGGGGCACATCTAGATAAGTTCCTTGGGGGGGGTCTAGGTTCCAAAATGATGTCACTTGTGGGTTTTTTTTACTGTTTAGGCACATCAGGGGCTCTGCAAACGGAACATGACGACCGCAGACAATTTCTGCATTCCAAAACGTCACAACTTCCCTTTCGAGCCCCAACGTGTGCCTAAACAGTTTTTTCCCACATATGGCGTACCAGCGTAATCAGGACAATTTGGACAACAACTTTTGATGTCCAATTTCTCCTGTTACCTTTGGGAAAATTAAAAATTGGGGACTAAAATATCATTTTTGTGGGAAAAAATAGGATTTTTTATTTTCACGCCTGGGCATTATAAACTTTAGTGAAGCACGTGGGGGTTCAAATTTCTCACCACACAACTAGATAAGTTCCTTAGGGGGTACAGTTTCCAAAATGGGGTCACTTGTGGGGGGTTTCTACTGTTTAGTCACATCAGGGGCTCTGCAAATGGAACATGATGCCAGCAGAACATTCCATCAAAGTCTGCATTCCAAAACGTCACTACTTCCCTTTCGAGCCCCAACGTGTGCCCAAACAGTAGTTCCTCCCCACATATGGGGTATCAGCGTACTCAGGACAAATTGGACAACAACTTTGGGGGTCCAATTTCTCCTGGTACCCTTGGGAAAATTAAAAATTGGGGACTAAAATATCATTTTTGTGGGAAAAAATAGGATTTTTTATTTTCACACCTGGGCATTATAAAGTTTAGTGAAGCACGTGGGGGTTCAAAATTCTCACCACACAACTAGATAAGTTCCTTAGGGGGTACAGTTTCCAAAATGGGGTCACTTGTGGGGGGTTTCTACTGTTTAGTCACATCAGGGGCTCTGCAAATGGAACATGATGCCAGCAGAACATTCCATCAAAGTCTGCATTCCAAAACGTCACTACTTCCCTTTCGAGCCCCAACGTGTGCCCAAACAGTAGTTCCTCCCCACATATGGGGTATCAGCGTACTCAGGACAAATTGGACAACAACTTTTGGGGTCCAATTTCTCCTGGTACCCTTGGGAAAATTAAAAATTGGGGACTAAAATATCATTTTTGTAGGAAAAAATAGGATTTTTTATTTTCACGCCTGGGCATTATATACTTTAGTGAAGCACGTGGGGGTTCAAAATTCTCACCACACAACTAGATAAGTTCCTTAGAGGGTCTAGTTTCCAAAATGGGGTCACTTGTGGGGGGTTTCCACTGTTTAGGCACATCATGGGCTCTCCAAACGCGACATGGCGTCCGATCTCAATTCCAGCCAAAGTTAGCTTGAAAAAGTCAAACGGCGCTCCTTTCCTTCTGAGCCCTGCCATGCGCCCAAACAGTGGTTCCCCCCAAATATGGGGTATCAGCGTACTCAGGACAAATTGGACAACAACTTTTGGGGTCCAATTTCTCCTTTTACCCTTGAGAAAATAAAAAATTGGGGACTAAACGATCATGTTTGTGGAAAAAAATAGGAATTTTTTTTTTCACGCCAGGGCGTTATAAACTTTCGTGAAGCACTTGGGGGATAAAAGTGCTCATGACACATCTAGATAAGTTCCTTAGGGGGTCTAGTTTCCAAAATGGGGTCACTTGTGGGGGGTTTCCACTGTTTAGGCACATCAGGGGGTCGCCAAACGCGACATGGCGTCCGATCTCAATTCCAGCCAAAGTTAGCTTGAAAAAGTCAAACGGCGCTCCTTTCCTTCTGAGCCCTGCCATGCGCCCAAACAGTGGTCCCCCCCCACATATGGGGTATCAGCGTACTCAGGACAAATTGGACAACAACTTTTGGGGTCCAATTTCTCCTTTTACCCTTGAGAAAATAAAAAATTGGGGACTAAACGATCATGTTTGTGGAAAAAAATAGGAATTTTTTTTTTCACGCCAGGGCGTTATAAACTTTCGTGAAGCACTTGGGGGATAAAAGTGCTCATGACACATCTAGATAAGTTCCTTAGGGGGTCTAGTTTCCAAAATGGGGTCACTTGTGGGGGGTTTCCACTGTTTAGGCACATCAGGGGGTCGCCAAACGCGACATGGCGTCCGATCTCAATTCCAGCCAAAGTTAGCTTGAAAAAGTCAAACGGCGCTCCTTTCCTTCTGAGCCCTGCCATGCGCCCAAACAGTGGTCCCCCCCACATATGGGGTATCAGCGTACTCAGGACAAATTGGACAACAACTTTTGGGGTCCAATTTCTCCTTTTACCCTTGAGAAAATAAAAAATTGGGGACTAAACGATCATGTTTGTGGAAAAAATAGGAATTTTTTTTTTCACGCCCGGGCGTTATAAACTTTCGTGAAGCACTTGGGGGATAAAAGTGCTCATGACACATCTAGATAAGTTCCTTAGGGGGTCTAGTTTCCAAAATGGGGTCATTTGTGGGGGGTTTCCACTGTTTAGGCACATCAGGGGGTCGCCAAACGCGACATGGCGTCCGATCTCAATTCCAGCCAAATTTAGCTTGAAAAAGTCAAACGGCGCTCCTTTCCTTCTGAGCCCTGCCATGCGCCCAAACAGTGGTCCCCCCCCACATATGGGGTATCAGCGTACTCAGGACAAATTGGACAACAACTTTTGGGGTCCAATTTCTCCTTTTACCCTTGAGAAAATAAAAAATTGGGGACTAAACGATCATGTTTGTGGAAAAAATAGGATTTTTTTTTTTCACGCCCGGGCGTTATAAACTTTCGTGAAGCACTTGGGGGATAAAAGTGCTCATGACACATCTAGATAAGTTCCTTAGGGGGTCTAGTTTCCAAAATGGGGTCATTTGTGGGGGGTTTCCACTGTTTAGGCACATCAGGGGGTCGCCAAACGCGACATGGCGTCCGATCTCAATTCCAGCCAAATTTAGCTTGAAAAAGTCAAACGGCGCTCCTTTCCTTCTGAGCCCTGCCATGCGCCCACACAGTGGTCCCCCCCCACATATGGGGTATCAGCGTACTCAGGACAAATTGGACAACAACTTTTGGGGTCCAATTTCTCCTTTTACCCTTGAGAAAATAAAAAATTGGGGACTAAACGATCATGTTTGTGGAAAAAATAGGAATTTTTTTTTTCACGCCCGGGCGTTATAAACTTTCGTGAAGCACTTGGGGGATAAAAGTGCTCATGACACATCTAGATAAGTTCCTTAGGGGGTCTAGTTTCCAAAATGGGGTCATTTGTGGGGGGTTTCCACTGTTTAGGCACATCAGGGGGTCGCCAAACGCGACATGGCGTCCGATCTCAATTCCAGCCAAATTTAGCTTGAAAAAGTCAAACGGCGCTCCTTTCCTTCTGAGCCCTGCCATGCGCCCAAACAGTGGTCCCCCCCCACATATGGGGTATCAGCGTACTCAGGACAAATTGGACAACAACTTTTGGGGTCCAATTTCTCCTTTTACCCTTGAGAAAATAAAAAATTGGGGACTAAACGATCATGTTTGTGGAAAAAATAGGATTTTTTTTTTTCACGCCCGGGCGTTATAAACTTTCGTGAAGCACTTGGGGGATAAAAGTGCTCATGACACATCTAGATAAGTTCCTTAGGGGGTCTAGTTTCCAAAATGGGGTCATTTGTGGGGGGTTTCCACTGTTTAGGCACATCAGGGGGTCGCCAAACGCGACATGGCGTCCGATCTCAATTCCAGCCAAAGTTAGCTTGAAAAAGTCAAACGGCGCTCCTTTCCTTCTGAGCCCTGCCATGCGCCCACACAGTGGTCCCCCCCCACATATGGGGTATCAGCGTACTCAGGACAAATTGGACAACAACTTTTGGGGTCCAATTTCTCCTTTTACCCTTGAGAAAATAAAAAATTGGGGACTAAACGATCATGTTTGTGGAAAAAATAGGAATTTTTTTTTTCACGCCCGGGCGTTATAAACTTTTGTGAATAACTTGGGGGATAAAAGTGCTCATGACACATCTAGATAAGTTCCTTAGGGGGTCTAGTTTCCAAAATAGGGTCACTTGTGGGGGGTTTCCACTGTTTAGGCACATCAGGGGGTCGCCAAACGCGACATGGCGTCCGATCTCAATTCCAGCCAAATTTAGCTTGAAAAAGTCAAACGGCGCTCCTTTCCTTCTGAGCCCTGCCATGCGCCCAAAAAGTGGTTCCCCCTCACATGTGGGGTATCAGCGTACTCAGGATAAATTGGACAACAACTTTTGAGGTCCATTTTCTCTTTTTACCCTTGGGAAATTAAAAAGATTATTGCTGAAAGATCATTTTTGTGACTAAAAAGTAAAATGTTAATTTTTTCCTTCCATGTTGCTTCTGCTGCTGTGAATCACCTGAAGGGTTAATAAACTTCTTGAATGTGGTTTTGAGCACCTTGAGGGGTGCAGTTTTTAGAATGGTGTCGCTTTTGGGTATTTTCTGCCATATAGACCCTTCAAAATGACTTCAAATGTGAGGTGGTCCCTAAAAAAAATGGTTTTGTAAATTTGGTTGTAAAAATGAGAAATTGCTGGTCAAATTTTAACCCTTATAACTTCCTTGAAAAAAAAAAGTTTGTTTCAAAAATTGTGCTGATGTAAAGTAGACATGTGGGAAATGTTATTTATTAACTATATTGTGTCACATAACTCTCTGGTTTAACAGAATAAAAATTCAAAGTTGGAAAATTGTGAAATTTTCAAAATTTTCGCCAAATTTCCGTTTTTTTCACAAATAAACGCAAGTTATATCGAAGAAATTTTAGCACTATCATGAAGTACAATATGTTACAAGAAAACAATCTCAGAATCGCTAAGATCCGTTGAAGCGTTTCGGAGTTATAACCTCATAAAGGGACAGTGGTCAGAATTGTAAAAATTGGCCTGGTCATTAACGTGCAAACCACCCTTGGGGGTAAAGGGGTTAAACAGACCCTACAGAGGTTGTGTGAATGCATCCTGAAAGATCTAATTCATTCATTTTGCTTCCTTTCACCAGTGTCCTGCAGGTCCTCTCCCTCAGAAGAGCTCAGGCTGAAAGCATTCTCAAGGTGCTGAAAATAATCCAGGAGTGTCTAGAAACTCTGGGACAACCTCATTTCTTTCAGCCCCCCTGTGTGCTCTTTTTGTTGGAGCTGCTTGCTTGCCAGAATGACTTCACCAAGTAAGTAGAGCACTGTGTTACGTGATGCCTAACCAGGTTTCTGTGAAATCTGTGCCAACTATATGATTGTAGTGGGACATAGTTCTGGTAAAGATAGCCTACTGTTAAAAAGAAGGCAATGAGCATACATTTTGCTGCAGATTGAAAAAAAATGCTACAAAGGGCTGCAAAACTGACCTTGTTTCCTCTTGACTTTGAAGCTATTTTGGTCACCTGGAAGGCTGCGGAGCTGAACTTCATAGAGAAGTCCGGGAGTCGTACTACAGACTTGTCATTCTTTTAGTGAATGCTGTAAAGGGGTTTAACAGCCTTAATGACAGGTACATTTCATCCTTGATTTTGTGATTCGTGTGTTATTTACCAGTAAAAACTTACAGATGGTTTCTATTATAAGTAAAATGATGATCTTTCATTGTTCTGATCTGGTGTCCATGTTAGCCATTTCTAACAGAAGCAAGAAGAAAAAATGTTATTTGTAATTAAATTTTCAAGCCACAGATTGTGACAGACCAGGTCCTGCATCAATAAACGAGATTTTATCTTTTGTGAATCGTTTAGGTAACAGTATATGTTAGATGGATGTCAGGCACAATCACAAACTTAGGTAGAACTAGCCTTGCAGATAATGTATCTGTCGGCACCTCCTCTAAATGACAATGAAAAGTTGGGCATGTTGAAATTTAACATGCCTGATCCATTTTTCCCAAGGGAAATAAACCAGCGCTAAAGGTGTGAAGTTATGTACAGTTGTGGCCAAAAGTATTGACACCCCTGCAATTCTGTCAGATAATACTCAGTTTCTTCCTGAAAATGATTGCAAACACAAATTATTTGGTATTATTATCTTCATTTAATTTGTCTTAAATGATAAAACACAAAAAGAATTGTCCTAAAGCCAAATTGGATATAATTCCACACCAAACATAAAAAAGGGGGTGGACAAAAGTATTGGCACTGTTCGAAAAATCATGTGATGCTTCTCTAATTTGTGTAATTAACAGCACTTGTAACTTACCTGTGGCACCTAACAGGTGTTGGCAATAACTAAATCACACTTGCAGCCAGTTGACATGGATTAAAGTTGACTCAACCTCTGTCCTGTGTCCTTGTGTGTACCACATTGAGCATGGAGAAAAGAAAGAAGACCAAAGAACTGCCTGAGGACTTGAGAAACCACATTGTGAGGAAGCATGAGCAATCTCAAGGCTACAAGTCCATCTCCAAAGACCTCAATGTTCCTGTGTCTACCGTGCGCAGTGTCATCAAGAAGTTTAAAGCCCATGGCACTGTGGCTAACCTCCCTAGATGTGGACGGAAAAGAAAAATTGACAAGAGATTTCAACGCAAGATTGTGCGGATGTTGGATAAAGAACCTCGACTAACATCCAAACAAGTTCAAGCTGCCCTGCAGTCCGAGGGTACAACAGTGTCAACCCGTACTATCCATCAGTGTCTGAATGAAAAGGGACTGTATGGTAGGAGACCCAGGAAGACCCCACTTCTTACCCTGAGACATAAAAAAAGCCAGGCTGGAGTTTGCCAAAACTTACCCGAAAAAGCCTAAAACTTTTTGGAAGACAAAAGTTTAGCTTTTTGGGCAAAGGCATCAACATAGAGTTTACAGGAGAAAAAAAGAGGCATTCAAAGAAAAGAACACGGTCCCTACAGTCAAACATGGCAGAGGTTCCCTGATATTTTGGGGTTGCTTTGCTGGCTCTGGCACTGGACTGCTTGACCGTGTGCATGGCATTATGAAGTCTGAAGACTACCAACATATTTTGCAGCATAATGTAGGGCCCAGTGTGAGAAAGCTGGGTCTCCCTCAGAGGTCATGGCTCTTCCAGCAGGACAATGACCCAAAACACACTTCAAAAAGCACTAGAAAATGGTTTGAGAGAAAGCACAGGAGACTTCTAAGGTGGCCAGCAATGAGTCCAGACCTGAATCCCATAGAACACCTGTGGAGAGATCTAAAAATGGCAGTTTGGAGAAGGCACCCTTCAAATATCAGGGATCTGGAGCAGTTTGCCAAAGAAGAATGGTCTAAAATTCTAGCAGAGCATTGTAAGAAACTCATTGATGGTTACCGTAAGCGGTTGGTCGCAGTTATTTTGGCTAAAGGTTGTGCAACCAAGTATTAGGCTGAGGGTGCCAATACTTTTTGTCTTGCTCTTTTTTGGAGTTTTGTGTGAAATGATTTTTAGGTAGCATTGCTTTTTATGTTGTCTTTCTGAGACCTTTTCATTTTGCATCTGTAAATATATATCTATTACACATACATATTGTAGAATACCCGATGCGTTAATATAGGCCACGCAGTATGTAACACAGCCCACGTAGTATATAGCACAGCCCACATAGTATCTAACTCTGGCCACGTAGTATATAGCACGCAGTATAGAACACAGCCACGTAGTATATAACGCAGCCCACGCAGTATATAACGCAGCCCACGCAGTATATAACACTGGCCACGAAAAATATAGCACAGCACACGCAGTATAGAACACAGCCCACATAGTATCTAAAACTGGCCAGGTAGTATATAGCAGCCACGCGGTATCTAACACAGCCCACGTAGTATTTAGCAGTGTGGGCACCATATCCCTGTTAAAAAAAAATAATTAAAATAAAAAATAGTTATATACTCACCCAGCGGGATCCAGCGTAGATCCAGCAAACCTCTGGCGATGCGCGCGGTTGCCGCCCTCTTGCAATCCCAGGATGCATTGCGAAATTACCCAGATCACTTAGCGGTCTCGCGAGACCGCTAAGTCTTCTGGGTAATTTCGCAATGCATCACTGGGACCGGAAGCTGGCGGGAGCGCATCGTTGGACTACGGAAGGTGAGAATAGCTTGTTTGGTTTTTTTTTATTATTTTTAACATGAGATCTTTTTACTATTGATGTTGCATAGGCAGCATCAATAGTAAAAACTTGGTCACACAGGGTTAATAGCGGCGGTAACAGAGTGAGTTACCCGTGGCATAACGCGGTCCTTTACCGCTGGCATTAACCCTGTGTGAGCGGGGACTGGAGGGGAGTATGGAACGGGCGCTGACTGTGGGGAGTATGGAGCGGGCGCCGGGCACTGACTGCAGGGGAGTAGGGAGGGATTAATCGGACTGCGGGGAGTATGGAGCGGGCACTGACTGCGGGGGGTATGGAGCGGGCGCCGGGCACTGACTGCGGGGAGTATGGAGCGGGCGCCGGGCACTGACTGCGGGGAGTATGGAGCGGGCACTGACTGCGGGGAGTATGCAGCGGGCACTGACTGCAGGGAGCATGGAGCGGGCGCCGGGCACTGACTGCAGGGGAGTAGGGAGGGACTAATCGGACTGTGGCCGTCGCTGATGGGTCGCGGCAGCCATGACTGGCAGCTGGCGAGACCAATCAGCGACTTGGATTCTATGACAGACAGAGGCCGTGACCAATGAATATCCGTGACAGAAAGAAGGACAGACAGAAAGACGGAAGTGACCCATATACAGTTATATTATATATATATATATATATATATATATATATATACATACATATATATATATATATATATATATATATATATATATATATATATATATATATATATGTATGTGTATATATAGATAGGTTTTTTTTAGCTGTGAGGAATAGTTTTTGTGAATTTTATATCATTCGCACATCAGTCTCATGAATTTTATATCTGGATATCTGGCATTCCACAGGTTATCCATTTGTATCTGTTAAGTGACAGTAGCTTCTTTTATTGGTTAAAACTGATATACATGCCAATGTTCTGTTAAACTGTGATTTTATTTTTCATTTTTTTTGCTTAGATCACTTCTTCCAGCTTTATCGTGTGTGCAGACTACACTCCTACACATGTTAGACATGAGCTGGGAACCCCAAGATCTGTCGTTCTTTCAAAGTATTGATCTTCCAGAACTACTTCTGTCGATGTCTCAGGAGAACATAAGCACCCATGACAGTGTAGTGAGGTGAGAAATCTATTTTCAACCCTTATTGAAACAATTGTGCTCTTGTTGTTAAAGGGAAGGTGTCACCAGTTTTCTTGTATTTTGTTTTTTTTGTGAAATTAAGCTTAAAATAGTAATTAAAATGTATTAATGCAATGTTTGCACTGTTTGCAAATATTTCTATATTAAAAATATATATTTTTCTACAAATATACATATTTACCACTAGGGGGAGCATTTTCCGTTTTAGACCTCAAGCAGCTATAGTAAGATTTACCAGCAGCAAAATTGGAGCAGTAACTGCTGACATCACCATTTCCCTCCCCTTTTGGGTGGTCTAATATCCCTGGGGCAGAATGAAGAGCAGCATCACAGGGCAGCGCCATTTTGTGTGTGACTGCCCTGTGACCTGCTATCACCAGCAGTTACTGCATCAGAGGCACAGCTTGTTTACAGAGGAGCAGAACACAGTGGACTCAGCAGCATTTTTTGTGAATAACATTCTTGCTATCCCCCTTCCCCCACCTTAATCCCTGTCCTGTCAGCTGCCCTGCTCTCTCTCCAGGTGTCACCTCCCTCTCTGCAGGCTGTGAGTGCAGCTTACTGGAGATCACAGGGACTGTGTGTGAGGGGGAGGCAGAGATACAGCAGGAGAAGCACACAGGGCAGCGTTTGAGGAGCAGAGGATGTGTGCCTGCTTGGAGTACAGAGGATCAGTGAGGGCTTCTTCTGTCCTGCGATAGAGAGTAAAGGTACCTTCACACTGAGCAACTTAACAACGATATCGCTAGCGATATGTGACGTTGCAGCGTCCTGGATAGCAATATTGTTGTGTTTGACACGCAGCAGCGATCTGGATCCTGCTGTGACATCGTTGGTCGGAGCAGAAAGTCCAGAACTTTATTTCGTCGCTGGATCTCCCGCAGACATCGCTGAATCGGCGTGTGTGACACCGATTCAGCGATGTCTTCACTGGTAACCAGGGTAAACATCGGGTTACTAAGCGCAGGGCCGCGCTTAGTAACCCGATGTTTACCCTGGTTACCATTGTAAATGTAAAAAAAAAAAAAGTACATACTTACATTCCGGTGTCTGTCCCCCGGCCTCAGCTTCCCGCACTGACTGTGAGCGCCGGCCGGCTGTAAAGCACAGCGGTGACGTCACCGCTCTGCTTTATGGCCGGCGCTCACAGTCAGTGCGGGAAGCTGAGGCCGGGGGACAGACACAGGAATGTAAGTATGTACTGTTTGTTTTTTTTTTTTACATTTACAATGGTAACCAGGGTAAACAACGGGTTACTAAGCGCGGCCCTGCGCTTAGTAACCCGATGTTTACCCTGCTTACCAGGGGACTTCGGCATCGTTGGTCGCTGGAGAGCTGTCTGTGTGACAGCTCTCCAGCGACCACACAGCGACGAAACAGCGACGCTGCAGCGATCGGCATCGTTGCCTATATCGCTGCAGCGTCGCTTAATGTGACGGTACCTTAAGTGGAGCTCCGCAGATAGCACAGGGCTATAATAAAATGGCAGCTAGTCACACCTACAGCAGTGAGTTGTGCAGCCCACAGAGGCATGCCCAGCTCACTGCTAATGCTGCTGCAATGTTACAGATAGGGTCAGCGCCGGTCTATTATCTCCTATGTCCATGGGGTGCCGTAATCTGACACTGATAGTGCCCTGCTACTGCTGCAAAACCAAGATGTCAGCCTCCAGTGCATTCTTTAAACTCATCTAACACATGAAATCTGTTTCACATGCATTTCAAACTTGCTTATAGCAGCATGTTATGCTACATTACAGTGATTTATTAATGACCTACAAACGCGGTACCTTCCCTTTAACATCTAAATCCAAGCAGTAGAATTAATGCATTTTGTGAACTTTCCTCTAAATACTAGCCACAGTTTTATTTAAATTTTTTTGTCCATAATTCAATAGTACAAACGAATATAAGGAACTTCGTAATATTTTCTTATTAGAGGAATATGTTTTTCCCCCCCACATATTAGTGACTTATCTCTTGCACTACACAATCACTTTCAAAAACTGCTCAAATCGTTCAACAGATCTGTTTTCAGTGAGGATCACATTACATTTTCTGCTATAATCATTGATGACAAAAGAAGATGTGAAAAATCTATTCTGGGTTCATATTAACAAAAAAAAAAAACCTGCTAGAAAATGGAGAATCTAAGTTTTATATAATGGCATAATGTCAAGAAGTAGTGTTATTTTATGTACATGCATGCTTATTCTAAGAAATTCACATTTTTATGTGTAATGTATCTGTGCTCTTTGCCCAAGAAGAGTGTTTCTCCTACGCCTCATTGGGGGACACACGACCATGGGTGTTATGCTGCTGCCACTAGGAGGACACTTAAGTTAATACATAAAGAATAGCTCCTCCCCTGCAGTATACACCCTCCTGCTGGCTCCAAGTGATCCAGTTCTTGCTTAGTGTCTGTAGGAGGCACTTGGGTCTGCTTTCAGACCCCACCGTTTTTATTTTTATTCTATTTTTCCCTTAACGGAGCGAATGAGGGCGACGGATCCTTTCTAGGTTCCGATCTCCCCTGAACCATCAACAGGCGAGAACGCATAGCATCCCTCCCCGTACCCTTTCCTGCACTGTTGGATGCCAGCCCTGAGCTCACCTTACGGGCGATGGTTCCTTTGCGTTCCGATCTCCCCCCTCTATAGCAGGCGACCACATGGAGTAACCCTCCATTTACCTCTCCTGGAGCCAGGTGCATAGCCGGACATGATGTTTATGGCGTCCGTGCAGCCCCCCCCACTGCATCACCACTGTTATAGCGGATGATGGAAGGCGACAGATGCTCTCCACCCCCTCCCTGACTATGGCGACGGTGGATTGAGCACCGGCCCACCGCATCTACCGTGAGTACACCTTCGGGGCCGAGGCACTTGGGGGGGTCCTGGTCCCTGGGATTAAGGAGGTCCGCATATACCTTAAAGCCCGGGTGAGTGGGTCATGTCTGTCCGCACAAATAGCGGCACTGCAGGCTGCAACCACAAGCTTAAAAATTAGCCCCCGACTTCTCTCTCGTCCAGGCCGGAACATTGGCTCCGCCCACCGGCGGTTACCGCCGCCCACTCTCTTTGGCACTTCTCGTTCTTCGAGAAGCGCCTTCTGTTCCTGATCTCGGCGGCCATCTTTGGACACCCACAGGGCTGATGCTGCAGCGCTGCTCCAGCGTTTTGAATCACAGCTTCAGGGATTAATGATTTCTGTGGACAAATTGCGGACCTCCCTCGGGGACTCAAGACACAGGAATGGGTAAGCTGCAGAAACATAGCTTAACCCTTCGCCTGCTAGTAAGTGCTCTCCTCAAGGCTGCACTATGTCTCAATCAAAGCCTAACAAAAAGTCTGGGAAAACCCACACTGTGTTTTTTGCTGCTTGTACCACTTGTAAGGTATCTCTTCCCCGGGGTCACAATACTGCGTTATGCTCAGCTTGTGAACCGGTGTCTGCTCAGGAACCACCTGTTACTGATACCGAACCCAGTGAGCCTAGTCCCCCTGAGTGGGCTACCTCCCTTACCCGGTCTAAGGCATCCCTGGCCAAAGCATTAGACTCGTTCCAAGACCCTTCCTCTAACCAGGGCACCTTTACGGATAACGCTTCCGATGATCAGAACCCCTTGTACACTAGGGGTCGTACCTTACCAAGGAGCTCTCGCTCTTCCTGGAAAAGGACTCATGCCTTGTCCCCAGTCCATCACCGGGAATCGGGTTCTGAGCGTTCCATTTCTCGCTCCCCCTCCTTTGGGGCTATTAGAGAATCTGGCTCAGAGGACGATTCTGACACGTACCTAGATCAGGAATTTCAACACGATCAGGAGACTCTCGACTCTCTCATTGAGTCAGTAAACAAGGCCCTGAAGCTAGATGAGGAACCTTTATCTAAAATGGATCATGCTGTGTCTTTTAAGAGGACCAAGCGGGCTCACAGAGTGTTCGCCAATCATCCCGAATTTAAGGAAATCGTTGAATCTCATAGACTCCATCCAGATAAACGCTTCACAGGGCAAAAGCCCATAAAGTCAAAATATCCCTTTGCTCTAAGAAAATATTGGTCACAGTCTCCTCTGGTAGATCCTCCAGTATCGCGCCTAGCTACTAAATCTATTTTATCCTCTTCGGAGGGCGCCTCGATGAAAGACCCACACCGATCGTCAGATCGACAATATGGCTCGTTCAGCTTTTGAAGCCTCAGCAGCCGCACTCTTTTTCCATCTTTTGCTGCTACGTGGGTGGCTAAGGCTATGACCCATTGGGCTGAGGTCTTGTCTTCAGCTGTTCTGGATACCAATCTTCCCCCCGAGGTAGCAGACCTTGCTACTCAGATAGCCAGAGCTGGGGATTTTCTAGTGACCGTGTCTCTGGATGCCACTCACTGCGCTTCTCAAGCAGCAGCAAGCGCCATCACCATTCGGAGGTCCTTATTGCTCAGGGACTGGCGTGCGGATTCTGCTTCTAAAGTCATTGACTTCTTTACCATATCAGAGCGGTCGCCTTTTTGGCAAAAAACTCGATCAATTAATTTCCTACGCCACTGGAGGAAAGAGTAACTTTCTCCCACAACAGAAACTCTTTCGATACCAGCAACAGCAGGCTCGGTCCTGATTTTTCTTTTTTTTTTTTCCAACTCAAATTGGTCCTCTACTTCCACATCTTCCGGACCCGGCCGGGCACAACGTAGGGGTAGAGGTCCCCAAACCTCTTACAAACCTTCCCCTTCATGGAGCGGCAGACATAGGCAGTCAGGATCCAGGGGATCCAGACCGGGCAGATCTCCCACACGAGGACACCCTCAAAATAGGCAGCCGCCTGCTTTCCTTCTCCGACGCGTGGCTCTCAGTCGTTCAAGACGAATGGGTCTGTGACCTAGTGTCCTCCGGATACAAGATAGAGTTGTTCTTCTCTTCCACCAAATCGTTTTTTCCTGTCTTCGCCTCCCAGGGCAAAGGCATCAGTTTTTTCAAGCCATAAGCCCTCTAAAAGAAGACGGGGTTATTATCCCGGTCCCTCAAAGTGAAAGGTTTCAAGGTTTTTATTCAAACCTGTTCATTGTTCCAAAGAAGGGCGGTACAGTACGGCCCATACTGGACCTAAAACTGCTGAACAAGTTCGTCAGGGTACGACTGTTCCGAATGGAATCGCTTCGTTCTGTCATCGCCTCCATGGAAAAAGGCGAGTTCCTGGCATCTATAGACATCCAGGATGCGTACCTCCACATCCCAATTTTCCCTTCTCACCAGAGGTTCCTTCGCTTCGCAGTTCAGGAACAACACTTCCAATTCGTTGCTTTGCCTTTCGGCCTCGCCACCGCTCCCAGGGTATTTACCAACGTCATGGCGGCTGCCGTGGGTATCCTTCACACCCGAGGCGTGGTGGTGCTACCGTATCTAGACGATATCCTCATCAAAGGCCCCTCTTTCCGCGCCTGCAAGGAGGCTGTGAACATCATAATAGCTTCTCTTTCTTGCCTGGGTTGGAAGATAAACTTCAAAAAAACTTTCCCAGTACCAGCTCAGCGAATTTCCTTTCTAGGAATTATACTGGACTCGTCCCAGGGGTTGGCGCTTCTTCCCCCCGGAAAAGATCTCAGCCTTACAGCGAGAAGCTCTCTCAACCTCGCACTCACTCTCTGCGCTTCAGTATGAGAGTCCTCGGCAGGATGGTAGCAGCCTTGGAGGCGGTTCCATTTGCCCAATTACACCTCCGTCCCTTACAGCATGCCCTCCTGGCTGTTTGGGACAGGAGCCTGTTCTCCCTCGACCGTCGGTTCTTCCTTCCCCAGCGAGTCAGACAGTTTCTTAGGTGGTGGACATTACAGTACTCGCTGAATCAAGGGAAGTCTTTTCTTCCAGTACATTGGCTAGTTGTGACAACAGATGCCAGTCTGCTAGGCTGGGGAGCGGTGTTCTTACATCACACTGCTCAGGGCCGCTGGTCACTTCAGGAATCACGCCTTCCGATCAATATCTTAGAAATTCGGGCAATCAGGTTAGCTCTTCTCCAATTCCATCCCTTCCTGGCGAGTCGTCCCATCAGGATTCAGTCCGACAATGCCACTGCAGTAGCATACATCAACCAACAAGGGGGAACCTGCAGCATGGCAGCCATGAATGAGGTAGGCTATATTCTCCGTTGGGCTGAGGAAAACCGCTCAATGATTTCTGCGGTTCACGTCCCGGGAGTGGACAATTGGGAGGCAGATTTCCTCAGTCGTCAAGGCCTCGACTCCGGGGAGTGGTCTCTCCATCCGGAGATCTTCCACCAGATCTGCTGTCGTTGGGGAACTCCGGATGTGGATCTGATGGACTCACGGCTAAATTCCAAGGTTCCCGACTTCATAGCTCGGTTCCACGATCCAGCAGCCATCGGGGCAGATTCACTCGTACTCCCGTGGCATCATTTTCGGCTTCCATACATATTTCTCCCGCTCCCCTTACTACAGAGAGTCATGAAGAAGATCAGAGCGGAGGGAGTACCGGTAATCCTGATTGCGCCAGATTGGCCACGCCGGACGTGGTACGCGGAACAAGTTCAACTAGTCGCTGATGTTCCCTGGCGATTACCGAATCGTGCAGACCTGCTATCACAGGGCCCCGTTTACCACCAGAACTCCGAGGCCCTGTGTTTGATGGCATGGCCATTGAGTCCGGGTTCTAACCCAGGCAGGTTTCTCTCCGAAAGTCATCTCTACCATGATCAGCGCTAGAAAGCCTACGTCTATGCGCATTTATCATCGCACTTGGAAAACCCTCTTTTCCTGGTGCAACGACCGGGGACGTTCTCCTCTTGAATTTTCCATTCCTTCCATCCTCAAATTTTTACAAACGGGTTTGGACTTAGGTCTCACCCTTAGTTCTCTCAAGGGGCAGATTTCAGCCCTGTCCGTTCTGTTCCAACGCAGGATTGCCAACAGATTACAAGTGAAGACCTTCATTCAGGGAGTCTCCCATAGGGTGCCGTTGGACCCATGGGACCTTAATCTGGTCCTCAGAGCCTTGCAAGAAGCTCCTTTCGAACCTCTACTGGAGGTTTCCTTGTCCTTTCTTTCATGGAAGGTTGCCTTCCTGGTTGCGGTCACTTTCATTAGACGAGTCTCAGAGCTGGCGGCTTTGTCTTGTCAAGTCCCGTTCCTGAATTTTCATCAGGATAAGGTGGTTTTGAGCACATCCCTGTCCTTTTTGCCAAAAGTTGTCTCATCCTTTCATCTCAATCAGGAGATTGTCTTACCGTCTCTGTCCGGCACCAGTACATCGCATCAAGAATGCTCTCCACACACTTGATTTAGTGAGAGCTCTCAAGAGATACGTCTCGCGGACAGCGTCCTTCCGCAGGTCGGTTGCCCTGTTTGTGCTCCCGGAAGGGCCAAGGAAGGAGTTTCCCGCTTCCAACGCCACAATGGCCAAATGGATTCGTTCAGCTATTCAGGAGTCCTACCGAGTCAGAGGTCATCCTGTCCCAGCAGGGATTAAGGCCCATTCCACTTGGTCAGTGGGTGCGTCTTGGGCCTTTTGGCACCAAGCTTCGGCAGCACAAGTTTGCAGAGCTGCAACCTGGTCCAGTCTGCATACGTTTACAAAACATTACCATATTCATTCTCAGGCCTCGGCAGATGCGACCGTTGGCAGACGAATTTTGCAGGCGGCTGTGCTGCATCTGTAACCTGTGGGTACAAGGAGCAATTACAGTTGATTGTTTCCCCACCCATTGACTGCTTTAGGATGTCCCATGGTCCTGTGTCCCCCAATGAGGCGTAGGAGAAACAGATTTTTGTGTACTCACTGTAAAATCCTTTTCTCCGAGCCAATCATTGGGGGACACAGCACCTACCCTGTTAGCCTAACTGCTTTGGTTCTCTGTGTTGGTTTGGTTTCAACATAGTTCATCCTGCTTAAATGTTAAGCTCCTACTGCGTTGTTACCGAACTGGTTCACTTAGAGCCAGCAGGAGGGTGTATACTGCAGGGGAGGAGCTATTCTTTCTGTATTACTTAGTGTCCTCCTAGTGGCAGCAGCATACACCCATGGTCTTGTCTTCCCCAATGATTGGCTCGGAGAAAAGGATTTTACGGTGAGTACACAAAAATCCCTGTTTTAGAAGTGTGACTTGTATTTTCATAGTAGACTTTATGAGCAGAGCAGTTCAGAATCGGTGTATTCCCCTGACATTGCCTTGAATTATACAAGTGCCTGTGATTTTTGTTTTTGAAACTTTTTATTTAAATGTCCATTTCATGTTTTAGCCACTGGGAGGAGGAAGATGAGAGGGCAGATTACAGACAGAATCTCTTGTGGTTGGAAGAATGCAAAGATGGAATGTTTGAATTTTGGTATGAAAAGATAAGTCAAGCCGAACCCGAAGTGAGAAGAAAGGTAATCGTTTTTTTTTGCTGCTTCATACTTCAATAAAGTTACATTTGATATTATTTTTATTACATATTTAAGCAGTATATTATCAGATTTTTCATTGACAGTCTCTTCACTATTAGCAAATTTATTTTTATGTTTTAGTTATCGTGATCATTTTTTTTTTTTAAATTCGTTTATTAATTTCAGAATAGACAAACATTGCACATATTACATTTATCATTATTAAACATACCATCAGATACAAATGATTACAAACCTCATCGCATCCAAAGTTCAGAGGCAATAGACTGTGCATGTTGAATCACTAGTACCTACAAAATACCTACTATACAACTTAAACAACTTTAACCTTTAGTAATAAGTCGCCAAAAGAAAACAGATTCAAGTTTGCTCTCCAACGATGTCCCCAAACCCCATGCCCTCCCCCCCCGTGCATATATCTAATCCGCGCAGACTACAGAGTATGATGAGATGAGTTCCATCTACCCCAAATTTTTTCGAATTTACCTGGGCATCCTCTATTATGGTACAGTGTTCTTTCATATGGGATAACCGAGTTCACCAGGTCAATCCAAGCTCTGAGAGACGGGGAGGAGCTACCCATCCACCTTAATGCCAGTACCTTTCGTGCTAAGAAGAGCACTTCTCAAAGGAAGATCCCAGTATGGTGATCCCAGGTCTCTGTATCCCACACCCCAAATAGGCAAGTCAATGGTTCAAGTGGGACAGGGATTAACAATAAAGACGTTAACAATGTCGTGACTTCTTTCCAATAGTGAAGGATTACCGGGCACCTCCATATCATGTGGGTAAAATCCGCATCATGTGCGTGACACCGTAAGCAGTTTGACGTCTGAAGGCGGCCCATTTTAAAAAGTCGTGTCGGAGTCAGATAAGTCTGATATATAATATATAGCTGGGTCATCCTATTGTTAACTGAGGGAGAAACTTTAGTTGGAGATTCCAAAATATCTTCCCACTCCTCTCCCAGTGTATCGGGAAGGAGTCCCTCCCATTTCTTTTTTAAGGAGTTAATAGTGAGCCCATCTCCCACGGATAATAGATATGTGTGTAAAGAGGAAATGAGCCCCTGAGGACCCTGTGATTTGAGAATGCCTATAAGGGGTAAAGATGAAATTGCTCGACTTGCACCTGCATTTCGCATATGTGACTGGAAAGCTGACCTCAGCTGTAAATAACGGAAGAATTGAGATCTTGGGATATTGCAGGTATCCCGCAATTGCTCAAAGGACACAAAAACATCCTGGTTATACAAATTACCTACCGAGAGAACACTACATGAGATCCAGAACTCGGTAGATGGGTGGTTTAGTAATTCTGGAAAATAACTATTATACCACAGTGGCATTTCGGCTATTATATCTGTATATTTAATAACTTTTTTAATTTGTCTCCATATTAATCTCGCTTGTCGAAGCAATGGCAGCAAACGGGGAGCACTGACTTTCTCCATTTCCAAAAAACCCAGTGGACAGTCAATCCGGGCAGAATGGATTATATGGCTTTCTGAATTAGGTAGGGAGTTGCTAGGCATCCATTTGCTTATCGCCCTAGCCTGCCCGGCAAGATAATATAGATAAAAGTCTGGTAAGGCTGCCCCTCCCCCCCTTGTCGGTCTCTGTAGAGTAGATAGCTTGAGTTTGGGTCTGGTCTTCCCCCATATAAAGGACGTGGTCAGGGAGTTTAAGTTTGCAAAGAAAGATTTGGGTATTGGCACAGCACTATGTTGGAGACAATAATTAAATTTGGGGAGCAATATCATCTTAACTAAATTAATGCGACCTGCAACGGAGAGAGGGAGTTTGCTCCAAGTTATGAATTTAGATTTGGCCAGGTCCAATAGTGGATAAATATTAAGTCGTAGGTCCAGCTGACTATATTGAGACATATGTATTCCTAGATATTTGAAATTGGAGACTACAGGTAGTGACGAGAGATTTTCGAGACGGGGCATCGGCGCATGAGACAGAGGCATCAGAGCAGACTTATCCCAATTTATATAGAGACCAGAGAATTTGCTAAAATTATCTATAGTCGTTATTACTCGTGGTAGTGTTTCTTCTGTTTTATCCATAAATATGATCATATCATCAGCATATAGACCGATGGCATCCACACGATCCGCAATACTTATTTCTTTGATATCCGTGGAAGACCTTATGCGTATTGCCAAGGCTTCTATCGCGAGGGCAAAGAGGGCCGGGGACAGAGGACATCCCTGACGGGTTCCCCTATGTAAAGTAAAGGAATCAGAGATAGAATTATTCACAATTACCCGTGCCCTAGGATTCCTATATAGTGTATCTATCCCTCTAATAAATTTATCTCCAAAACCGTATTTCTGCAGACATGCGGAAAGAAAAGGCCATTCAAGGGAGTCAAACGCTTTAGCTGTGTCTAGGGATGCCAGAGCCCAGTTATTATCCAATTCTAGGGAGCTATATTGAATCACTGATTGGACCCGCCGAATATTAATAGAGGTACTTTTCCCGGGCATAAAGCCTGTTTGATCTGGGTGTATAAGATCTAATATGATTGTATTTAAAGACACAAAAGAGAATAGTAAAACCAAAAACACTCAGTTTGAAAAAATGTTGCAGTAATCCGCAAGTGCTAGTAAAAGATGTAAAAAACAGGGTATTTGGTTGATACGTTTTTTGCAAAAAATGTATACTAAGCTGCTCTACTAATCTTCACGGTATACCCTTATCAGAGCAGTCCTAACTAATGTATGCAATCCCTATCTGATGTATTTAAAAACCTGATCATCTGTATATAACCTGTGTGAACAGGGTTCAGAGAGGAAAAATCCATGTGTGCATACAGGGTAGAACAGCTTTTGTGCAGATAGCCCAAGAGTCTAGTGGCCAATATTTTAGTGAAGATTTTATAATCTACGTTCACCAATGATATGGGGCGATATGATCCACATTCCAAGGGGTCTTTTCCCTCCTTCTTAAGTACAATGATATTTGCATCATAAAATGTTTCAGGCATAATTTCTCCCTCCCATATATTCTGAAGCACCTTCAATAAGAGTGGTGCCAGGTGGTCCCGATATTTTTTATAGAACTCAACGGGAAACCCGTCAGGTCCAGGGGCCTTCCCGGTGGCCATATCCATTATAGCCTGTTCCACCTCCTCCAGAGTAAACTCGGCTTCCATAAAAGCTTGCTGGGTTGGGCTCAGTAAGGGGAATGCCATGTCTGATAGATAGTCTGTACATTCAGGGACCCCAAGACCACTACCCGATTTGTACAGTGACTTATAGTAATTACAAAAACTTTGAAGAATTTCCTCGGTGGAGGATACCAACGAACCATCGAGTGTCCGAATCTGTAGTACCGTGTTGGAGGTGTTATGCTGACGTACCAAAAAAGCTAGGAGTTTACTGGCCTGATTCCCCATTTCAAAATAAGACTGACGGGTAAAAAATAATTTACGTTTTGATTTAGTGTCTATATTTTGGGTGTATAATCTTTGGGAAGTGAGCCACTCCACCCTGTTGCCGTTAGTTTGATTGGCCACATAGGCGGCTTCCGAGTCCTTCAGCCGTCGCTCAATCTCGTCATCCTCCCCCGCCGTCACCCTCTTTATATAGGAGATTGTAGAGGACAGACATCCCCTCAAATATGCCTTTAGAGTGTCCCAGAACAGATTGAGATTCGAGGGGTCTGGGTGAGTAGAGACAAAGCAGTTTAACTGATCAACCGTTCTATCACTAGCATCTATTAGTTTCAGCCAGAAGGGATTCAATTTCCAAGGTATATTATTATTTGACTGACCGTATTTAAGTTTGAGAACAACTGGGCTGTGATCTGATATCCCCCTGTTACCATGTTCGACACTATTCACCCATAGCGCTAGGTCACTAGATCCAAATATGTAATCTATACGGGATAGAGACTGTCTAGTTGAAGAATGACAAGTATATTCCTTTATCTCAGGGTGACATGTTCTCCATAGGTCTAACCATCCGCTACCGTTCATAAATGATGCCAATTGAGAGGGAGATTGAGAAAGGGGCCCCCTTGACATCTCGCCGTCTAGTCTCAGTCTGTCTTTAAGATTATCCATGACTAAATTAAAGTCTCCCATACAGATAACACTAGCATTAGGATAATTTAGGGAGAAACCCAGTGCCATGCGGAGAACCGATATGCCAGCCGGGGGTGAGTTATAAACACATAATATCACATATTCCCGCATATTAATAAAGGCATGAACAAAAACAAAGCAACCTTCGGGATCGCGTCGTGACTCTCTAGCCTCCCACCTGACATTCCTATGTACCAACAGGGAGACCCCTCTGGAGTAACTGGTGTGAAATGCGTGAAGGGACCACTGCACCCACGGCTTTTGCGTACACTTAGCTGTGTCTCTGGTCAAATGCGTCTCCACAAGTGCTACAATATGTGGATGATACCTTTTAATTTGTGAAAATACCTTAATTTTCTTTCGAGGAGTCTTAATACCCCGGATGTTCCACGTCATACATACAATCTCAGATCCCATATCTACGTTCGGGAAAAGGCATAATATACACCACTGCCTGGGCGGGAATCAGGAACATCATACAGAGCATAAGGTTATCACTGGCGACTAATAAACATAACAAACAATTAAAACTGGTGTAAAATACCAAACCAAACAACATTTGAACAGTGGAGGGGTGTAATCCTACACTCCTATAGTTGAGTAGAATAGGGGATACCCTCACTGGAATCAGCGTCCGGTATAGTTGACAAACTCAGCACCCACATAGAGAGCTCTAGATTGTGTTGCCATCAGATAGAAAGAGCTACTCAAGAGTCCGGGGTACTAGGCCCCTTATATGACCGTAACCATTCGACCGCCTCCGCCGGGTCAGTAAAGAACAGGGAGGAGCCTTCATGAACAATACGGAGTCGAGCTGGATAAAGCATGGAGTAAATGATGTTTTTATCCCTGAGCTGCTTTTTGACTTCCATAAATCGAACTCGCTGCTTTTGAAGTTCATCGTGATCATTTTTAAAATGTTTATAATTTATGTTCAATTTCTCGGAAAATAAGTCAGCTTGACCAGATGATTTTGGGAGTATCGGTCAGCAATTTGCTGTATATTGGGGACTTCCAACTTTCCACAACAGATGTTGATAGAGGAAATGAGGATCACGCAATTTAAATGTAAATGCCCTATGCTTTAGATTTTACTTTTTTTTTTTTTAGGGAAGATAAACTGCTGACAGGTGTTTGGCAGTGACTTTCTTCCCTCTGCCCCTGTAAAACACATGAACAAACCAAGTGTTCAAGTATGGAGATGTTGGAACAGATCACCGTAGGTTGTACGAATTGACAGCATGTGTATGGCTGGTTTCACCGAAGTGAGCAGAATAGCATAGAGGCTGTCACATAGTGATGCAGAATGCTTTCCCTATCCTGATGATGAAGCATTTGTCGCACACAAACTACTTTGCTGAAAGCCAGTAGACAGATGCCAATTCAAATTTAGTCTCAAATATTTTTCCAGTAGGAGACACATTCAATTAGCTTGGCCCGAGAGCTTTGATGGCAAACTTTGGGGGCTACCTTGATGAGCAATGGGGCTATGTAATTTTATATTTTGTCCACTTTCAGGAAATTGGCCCCCTAGCTCCGTAAAGTACCTAAACTAACACATTCAGCAGGCACACATTCTCCATGGGCATGCAGGTGTTTGGAATGTAAACCAATTGACACCTTTATATCTTCTAACTGTGGCAACATTCACAATAAATTATAGTATTAATAAATATGCAAATGAAGTTTTAAGTGCTCTGGGTGTGACAGCGCACTTAAGGAGCCACTGCCTTGAGAGCTTGTTTCCCCAATTGGAAGCATACTCTTACGCTTGATTGATGGTTCACGGTGTTATTTCTTTGCCTGGTGCCTAAGGGCAGACAGACTGTGAGCAATCAGATAAGCTAAAGGGGCTGCTGGGCAGGGAAACAAGCTGTAGAGGCTCCTTAAGTGTTAAGTAATTAACCTTCGTCAGGCTGCATAATTTTACAATTTTTAACAGGCTGCAGGGGTACAATTGTACCTTCATATATATTTTATTGAAATTTGGCCAATATATTCTGAACCAAAACTGCAGAGATGTCACGAAATTTCAGCCCTCTACGGCTTTTCGAAAAAAAAGTTATTGCAATTTTAAAACGGAATAGTTACAATTGTACCTACTCAGCCAAACGAAGGTTAATTTCTTGAGTATGCAGCAGTAGATGGAAGATGTAGAGGTTTCTGGATTTACATTTTAAAGACCTGCATGCACAGGTACAGTATATACAGTGTAGATGGGAAAGGGTTTTTGTTGTTATCTGACGACAGCAGGAGATAGACGCTGAGACAGATACATAGTAACATAGTTAGTAAGGCCGAAAAAAAAGACATTTGTCCATCCAGTTCAGCCTATATTCCATCATAATAAATCCCCAGATCTACGTCCTTCTACAGAACCTAATAATTGTATGATACAATATTGTTCTGCTCCAGGAAGACATCCAGGCCTCTCTTGAACCCCTCGACTGAGTTCGCCATCACCACCTCCTCAGGCAAGCAATTCCAGATTCTCACTGCCCTAACAGTAAAGAATCCTCTTCTATGTTGGTGGAAAAACCTTCTCTCCTCCAGACGCAAAGAATGCCCCCTTGTGCCCGTCACCTTCCTTGGTATAAACAGATCCTCAGCGAGATATTTGTATTGTATTGTATTGTACAGAGTTGAATGATGTCTTTTATTACCCTGTCTGGTGGTGTTTACTTATAGAGAAGGTTTTATCACCTTGTGATTGGCATTGCCTGGACTACACTGGTCCGGCTCCGCCCCCTCCCCTGTGATAAGCAGCTCACTGTTTGTAGCCATTGTATATATAGAGCCTGGGGTTGAATCGGGGCAGCTTTCCCAGCACTGCTGCATTGTTAGATCTAAAATCTCAGTGTCAGAATTGCTGCACCCAGTAAAATGATACATGTTTGGAATAGGGGGTCTTTTTTCCTACATTGTGCTGCTCTCAGATGAGGTAGCAAAAGCATGCTGACAGATTCACTTTGAAGATCTGTCAGGTCCGATAATGGCAGGTTAATGGCATTATCGGACATGACGGGTTCCCTTTAATTCACTAGTAAATTCTGACTGCAGTGAAGACAGAATTTTATCTCACTGGGGTATCAGAAATGTGCCCCAACCTCATACCTACACCTATCCTGGGCACTGGCAGCTCCTCATAGTATAGGGGAGAGGTTTCTTGTCCCAGCACAAGATCAGTCCTGCATGTGAAGGGGGCTGGTAATTGCAGATTAGGGCACCTCTTCTTTTAATGTAAATACATTTGAAATATGATTTCCAGCTGAACACCACTCTTTTAATCTACTGTTTCAGTGATGCATGTGGTATATATGACCTCGACTTACTTTTATTGTTATAGATGCACTTGTTTATCGCGAGATACTGTGACCTGTTGAATGTTGAGATATCCTGTGATGGATGTGATAAAATTGCACCATGGCACCGGTACCGATGTTTGCAGTGTAATGATATGGATCTATGCAAAACCTGCTACCTTGGTAAGGCTTTGACTTCCAAAAACCACATAGTAACTTTGAAGAACACTTAGTATGATTAAGTTGCTGTGATCACCATCTTTGGTGTGTTACTGAAGATTTAATATTGAAATATGAACTTATTCCAGGTGGTGTAAAGCCTGAGGGCCACGAGGATCATCATGAAATGGTTAATATGGAATATGCATGTGATCATTGCCAAGGACTTATTATCGGTCCTAGAATCAACTGTGATGTCTGCGATGACTTTGATCTCTGCTACGGATGTTATGCTGCCATAAGGTACTCCGCAGGGGAATGTGGTTTTTATATTACGGTTAACATGTGTTATGGGACTTTGAGAGTTATTCATCATATAAGGAAAAGTGAGAAGATTTAATTACTAGAATAGCTTTCAGGGCCATTTATTTTTTATTTCTATGGCTGAAAGCCATGGAGAACTAGTCTTGGCTCAATAAACAGTTTTTCTGCTGTCGCTCACAATTGGCAAAATAGGACATATGTATAATATGTGCCAGATGCATCCATCAGGTCTGTAGGCGCCGCAGGTCTGTGGGCGCAGTGTCATTGGCGGTGTTCACCTCCTGATCCGAAAGTGATTATTGCTGGTCAGGTCCCGTAGAGGGACAGCTGTTTTGGTATTCTTGCTCCTTACCAATGCAGAAAAGTGTATTTGTTTGCCCAGTGAGAGGCCTTAGCCGTGGCTTAAGAAGGTACTGGAGTACTTGTGGCGACTACCAGTTTTTCCTAGGCTATAAGAAATACAAATTGCTTCCCTCAAGGAGGAAGAACGCAGTCTTATAGGATAGATGTAAAGTAAGAAATTTTGGCGATTAAAATTGAGAAACTGAAAATGTGGAAAAGTGGAGGTGCCAGTGGGATAATTGAAGACCCTATTACCTGTGACCATAAAGACTCTTCTGTATTTGTATATGATTTAGCAAATATTGTAACCATAACGGTGTTTCTTCACTTTTTCTGTCATTAGCCATTTGCGTAGGCACACTGTCACGATCTATCCAACTGTCACTAATAAAATCAGTGACCGCCAGCGGCTAATCCAGCCTTACATACACAACTACTCGTGGCTACTCTTCACTGCGCTGGCTCTCTACTCGTCAGACCTGGCTAGTGACGAAGAAAAGGAGGGCGACAAGCTTGAGTCCTCTGTCATTTCCAGCGCCCGGATTTTGCAAGCTAATTGCACGGATTTAGTTGCAAGTTGTCTTATGAAAGCACAGAAAGGAAAGGGTGAGATTTTTCAGGCTTTAAGTGAAAAGTTCTTAATTTTTTTTGTCCTGTTATCACTTATATCTTAAACACATAATATGGCCGCAGTGTAGAGCCAGACCTGCTGTCAGTCAGTGACTGACCGCTGCTGCCCCATCTCCTTGACTGAATACCGAATGCTGGCGGGGAGAATAAAGATCATTTTCTCTCTGCAGCATTTGGTTGTGTGCAGGATCATAACGCTGATTAACCACATATCTACAGGTTAACAGCGATATTCCTTGTGACAGGTTCCCTTTAAAGGTGTTTTCCAGTTAAAATAAGGTATCACCTATCTGCATGATATGTGATAACTTGCTGATTGGTGTATGTCCCACTGCTGAGCCGAATATTGGGGAATGTATTTTTATTCTTGGCAGAGAACGTTTATCCTGGTTACAACATGGCTCAGCAGGTCTGGATCCCCACCTCCACTCCATTCATTTTCTATGGGGCTGTCAGAGCTCAGCAGCCCCATAGGGAATGAATGAAAGAATGGGTATAAAGGTGCCCCTTTCTGTTGATATTAACTAGACAGCATCTTTAAATGGTTGTGAGATCAGAACTTTATGCAGGTCACTCCAACACCCTGATCTGAAGACGAATTTATGTACAAAAGCGGTACAGTCTCACTGAAACAGAAAAGGGCCTCCCTCCAAACAGTTGTCACAAAGCTGGAAGGATACACATACAGGATAACATAAAACATAGCAAGAAAAACTAATAAACCTGCTACCATTTAGCCCTCCAAATTAATGAGCTATGTATAACCTTTGCCCCCTCTGATTCAGTTTTCTGCCTAGGCACAGTGTACACAAAAGTGGTGTGAGCGGGGTTATGCATGGCTCAAATTCAGAGAACTAATAGATCTGCAGGAGATAAACCTGGTGGTTTATCAAAACTTCAGCAAGCAGCCCAGTAAGTGACACATTACTGGAATCAGGGTTTCTGTCCCTACATCATGCTTCTCTCAGATGGGGTAGAAAAGTATATGAAGGCCTTAAGTGCTGAGGATTATGTTTTAATGCATATCATTAAGTTTTCCATCCCTTAGTGGATTAGTGAACTATGCATTAAAGGGGAGTTCCACCTCTGCACAACCCCTTCTTAACCCCACATAAAATGAAAACAACCATGTTATCTCCTAGACTGTTGCCGGTTCTGTGATTATCGATGCTCTCAATGTTTTGTTATGTGTGCATTGTTGCCTATCTGCTTCAGCACTTTTTTATTTTATTTTTTTTAAAGTAATACATTTATTATTGTGAATGTTTATTTTTGCGTTTCTGTAGGAGTCAAAGTATCTTCATTACTCTCCATGTGGACTAGCACTGAACAGGAGCTGCCTTGTATTAAGTCTGCCAGTGATGAGGTTACGGAGGGCAGCAGTGGTAGTCCGGAGAATAAGGCTACCGAGGCTCAAGATACCACAGTAAGACAGCCAAAAAAGGTATTTCTGGTTATATGGCAAAATTATTTCTTCACTAATAAAAATAAGAATGGTAATTGTTTTTTTTTTTTTGCTTCCTTTATGTAGGGCAAAGGGGATATAGACACAAATATACCTATCCTCAACAAGGCGCGCAGTATAGGGGGACTTCAAGAAAAGGACCTGACCTCAAAACAATCCAGCAATGATGAGGATGCCGGGCACACGAAGGAGCAATATCTTTGTAAGTGACTTTATCATAGCCATTTCCTGCCTTTCTGCATAGGTACAATTTATTCTTTCACTTCAATATTCTTCCCCTTCGGTGTAGTTCCTGGAGACTTGTCCAAGAAGACCATCATTGATAAGGCTGTAATCCTCAGCCCAGACCAGGTCTTTGCAGAGTGCTCTCAAGAACGTATTTTGGGGCTGATAGCTGCTATGTTGCCTCCTTTGAAATCGGTAAGACTTTTGTAAGCCTTTTTTTGTAAAAAAAAAAAATACATAAAAAATGTTGGCAAATTATTATTTTTTCAATAATAAGAGTGTAGAAGATTAGATTAATGTATGATAACATTCCTTACAATGGAATTGGTAGAGCATCTGATTGTATTCCAGTCTTTCTGATCTCTTTATGAACTATTCTTACTTAGGGATTTCCATTTTCTCCTCTAGGATGCAGTGGGCTCCATAGTGAACCTCCAACAAGTGTTGCCACTGATGTTCCAGGTTGTTATATCCAATGCTGGCCATTTAAACGAGTCCTACCATCTAACCTTGGGCCTCCTGGGACAGCTAATCCTGAGGCTAAACCCTTGTGAGGTGGATAATGCAGTGAAGAAGGTTCTGTCTTTGATGCACAGTCTACTTTCTTCTGATGATGGAGGTTCTGTTCCAGATGGCTGGATAACAACTCGGCTGCTTTTCAGCCTAGGAGCTATGTGCCTGGACAGGTTTGTTTAAAACATTTCTTAATATACAATAGCAGACATTTTTCCCAATTTTTCTCTGATGAATTGAGCAGCCCTATTAACTGCACATTGCAGCTCCTGCTGTTGGCTAGGAGTTATATGGGTATGTTCACACACATTTGTTGATGCGGTTTTCTGCATAAAAACTGCCATGGAAATTACATATCTTTTTTTTTTTTTCTTTTTTTTTGGGCGCTACTGCATTTTTATCTCAATGGAGAAAAACTGCTATAAAATGGCTGAATTGACATACATAATTTTTTTTAAAAAAAATTCATTCACCACAAGTCATAAAATGCCAGGAAAAGAAGCTCATCTTGTGAATGAGATTTGTAAAATCTCCAGTCATTTGGATGTTACTGTAAAGCGCTTTCTTTTTTTACATAGAAAAATTCTGTCTATGAACTATAGGCCTATGAGGCACTTTCTGAAGTCACTGCAATAGCGCTGATGTTCTGTGAGATTATGTATTGCATGTCCACACTGTCATTGAAAGGGAAGCTTGTCAACTGAATGCTGTCCAAACCGTGAGCTGCATGGGTCGGAGCCGGGTATACTTTAAAGATCCGACTGGGGACCATAGGCTGTAACAAAGCTAGTATGGCTTTGCCCCCTGGCTGCTTTTTTTTCAAGCGATCTCCAGTTGATTGACAGGCCTCTTGATATTGGAGAATCTGGACGCGGCAACGCCAGACTAGTCTCTTCTTTGGCTATCGTTCCCAATAGAAACATTGGTATATATTTTCTCTGAAAGCAGTTTGGACAGCGTGAATCAGGTGACTGGTTTCCTTTAAATAGGTGCCATGTATAACAATACCCTTAAAGGTGTGGATGCATGCAGCTTTCAGCCATGATATTAGTTGATCCATAGAAGTTAGAAACAATCATATTGCAGCACAAATCCTTCTTTAATTGCTTGTGTTGACAAAATTAGTTTGCACAAGTATTAATTCCAGTGTGTTTTATACTTTCTAAGTATTTTTTTGTTTTGCTTTTTTTCAGCAAAGTTGGAATTGATTGGGCATGCACAATGTCTGATATCCTGAGAGAGTTAAACAACTCTTCAAAATGGCACAAAGTGATGACGGCTTTCACAGATCACTGTATGCAAGAGCTGCCCCATAAGCTAAAAAATACAAATATCTTTACATTATTAGTCTTGGTTGGATTTCCAGAGGTAAGACATCACTCGGAAGTGTTGCTTTTATTGTTCTGTAGGATCTTACATTGTTATACTAATCAGTAACTATACCCATGTGGGAGTTATTATTATTGAAGGGAACCCGTCAGGTCCTCCATGCCTTCCAACCCAGCAGTATTCACCTATGTAGAACTGCATTCCCTCCCAAACCTGCCCTGTATAATGTTAGTGAGTGAAAGCAGGGTATAATATATCCATTTATAATGTCCCCATTTGCTATGCTAATGAGGGATTTGACTAATTGATGGGGCATTGGTGTCTCCAGACTAGTCAGCCCTTTTTTCAGGTTATCACACCCCTGTAGGTGTGATAACTTAATGTGCAGGAGCAGTGACACTGCTGGAATGAGAGGCGCGCATGCGCTAGATTTGATGCCTGTGCAAATTATGTTAGCAGCCATTACATAACACACTGGTAAAGACTTTTTAATTTAAAATAAGCTCTTGGGGGCAGATTCTCATGCAGATCAGTGTCCTACCCAAATAAACGACTTAGGAGGGTTAATCCTAGTGACAGATTCCCTTTAACTAGTGAGAAAAAGTTTCATCACATAATTGTACTTTTCCTAAACCAAATGAGCCTTTGTACTGAAGGGGTGTTGACATCTGCTTTTCCTATACACACAGCATCGCATGTCTCTGAAGCGGTTTGCTTTTATGCATACGCTTGGTTTCCTACATCTGTATACCCTTTTCACTACAGGTACTATGTATGGGAACACGAGCTGTATATATAGACAATGCCAAAGAGCCTCATGATGTGATTATGTTAAAGCACTTTACAGAGAAAAATAGAGCTGTGATTGTCGACATCAAAACAAGAAAGCGCAAAACTGGTAAGTATCATAAACACAATGGTTCTATAGTAAAGACATCTCAATAATTAAAGGGGTGTTCCTCCCTTGTGCATATTTTTAGTGGATGTGGGAGCCACTAATGGGAACTGCATCTAGAGAACAGAACCAAGTCACACTCCAGTCAGTGGAGTGGGGGTCGAAATTTCCACAAATAAAATACATGGGAGTTCTCCTTCACCACATTGGGTGATACAGGACCGTGGGTGTATGCTGCTGCCACTAGGAGGCTGACTCTAAGTGAATACAAAAAAGGGTTAGCTCCTCTTCTGCAGTATACACCACCCACTGGCTCCGGATAGAACCAGTTCATGCTTGGTGTCTGTCTAAGTGGGGTCTGCTATTCAGACCATACTTTTTTTATTTTTTACATTTTTTTAAACCTTTTTTCCATGAGGAAGACTGGGGAGACGGACCCTTTCAAGGGGCCAATCTCCCCCAATCAACAACAGGCGAGTATCGCCTCCCCGTATCCTCTCCTGCGACGTGGGATGCCAGGCTTGAGCTATTTTAGAGGCGACTGATCCCTTCAGGGCGCCGATCTTCCCGCACCAGCAACAGACGGGAACATGGAGTGTCACCTCCATGTACCCCTTTCTGAGCTAGGCCACAGCCGGACACAGCCCTGTGAAATCCTAGGGGAGCGAACCCTTAAGATACAGAGGCCCCCCCATGGTGTCCATGCTGCTCCCACTGCACCACCACTGATGCAACAGCGGTGCTGCAGGGAGCTGGAAGGTCCCTCTCCACCTCAAAGGGTCAGTGGATTTGAGGGTTCCTGTCGCAGTCCTAACCTGCATGCAGAGTGACAGCATGTCTCTACCTTAAACCTCAAGCCCACTAAAACAGTGTTTTTTACTTCATGCACATCCTGTCAGGGAGACATACTACTCCACTCTGTCAGGCTTGCGATCCTAAATGGGCTCAGGAGCCCTCCACCGTGACTGACCCCACGATGACTAGTCCCCCTGAGGGGGCTTTGTCACTATCGCTATCTATGGCTTCTTTAACTAAGGTTATAGAGTCCCTTCAGTATCCTTCCAGGAGCAGGACCACTAATCCATCTGTCTCAGAGAATTCCCCTACATCAGGGAAATCATCGGCCTGCAGGGGCCGTCCTCACTTAAGACAGACAGGCATCTAAGAAACGGGTACATAGCTCATCCCCAGGCCCTCTGGCGATTCGGCGTCTGTTTGCTCTGCTTCTCGCTCTCCCTCTCCAGGGTCGTACAGTGAACATGAGTCTGAATCTGAGTCGGATTGGCCCCTTGACTTAGAGTCCCCAGGTTATGAGGCTACCGTGGCTAGTCTCATTGAGGCCTTCAACCAGTCACTGCAGGTCGACAAAGAGTCTACTTCTTCTCACGCGGATAACGCAGTGTCTTCTAAAATGACTAAACGTCCTCATAGTATGTTTGCCATTCACCCTGAGTTCCAGGACATAGTCTGGCAACATAGGGAACGCCCAGACTAATGCTTTGCAGGTCAGAGATCTTTGGAGACCAGATATCCCTTCTCACCCGACCTCCGCAAACAATGGACGGAATCACCTCCAGTGGAGCTTTCCTTATCACATTTATTCTCCAAGACTCTTCTGTCCCTACCGGCTGGATCTTCCATTAAAGATGCCACAGATCGCCTGATTGACAGCCTCGCTCATTCAGTTTTCGAAGCGTCTGGCTCGGCACTTTTTCCCTCCTTAGCAGCGACCTGGTTAGCCAAAGCCGTGGCTTACTGGGTAGATTCCCTGCATAAGGCCATACAGAAGAGTGATCTTCCCCCTGAGATAGCGGAGTTGGCCTATCAAATTTCTTTGGCCGGGGACTTTTTAGTAAATGCTTCCCTAGACGCAGCTAATTGCTCTGCACTTACAGCTTCAAACACAGTAGCTATTAGAAGGGCACTATGCCTGAGGAACTGGCGATCGGACTCTACAGCTAAAAAGTCCTTAACATCCCTTCCCTATCTCAGCGGTCAGTTAGTTGGGAACAGCCTGGACCAACTGATTTCAGACGCTACAGGTGGGAAGAGTAAATTCCTCCCCCAGCAGAGAATTAGGCACCCTATCCGCCGTCTGCTCCAGACACATTTTCAGTCCTTTTGCAATAATTACGGGTGGTCCTCGATGGCTAGTTCCCCCGGTCGGGGCGCCCTGCTCACAGGGACAAGAGTCCTCAGTCCTCATGCAAACTCAACTACTCGTGGAAGGGTCACCCCAAGCAGTCCAGATCTAGGTGATCCAAACCCCTCAAATCCTCGACTAAATGACTCGCAACATTGCACGGATGACACCAGCAGAGTAGGCGGCCACCTACTCCTGTTTCGCCATGTCTGGCTCGCAGTCGTTCACGACGAGTGGGTCAGAGATCGTGTCCTTCGGGTACAAAATAGAATTTTCTCCCCCCATCAACCCGATTCTTTGCTTCCCGTCCCCCCGAAGCGGGAATGCAGGCTCGGGCCTTTTACCAAGCCATCGATTCACTCCGCTGAGACGGGGTCATTGCACCGGTCCCAGACAACAAAAGGTTCCAAGGGTTCTATTCAAATCTGTTCACGGTACTAAAGAAGGTTGGCACAGTCAGACCGATCCTGGACTTAAAGGTTCTAAACAAATTCGTCAGTGTCCCTACCGATATCAGCCTCCTCAGCTGGGGAGCAGTTTTTCGTCATCACTGGCCAGGGGAGTTGGTCTCCTCAGGAGTCGCGTCTTCCCATCAAAGTCCTGGAGAGCCGAGAGAATTGGCAGTCCCTGCGTCAGTTTCATCATCTCCTAGCAGGCCGCCCCATCCGTATCCAGTCAGACAATGCCACAGCTGTGGCCTATATCAATCATCAGGGGGCACTTGCAGCAAAGCTGCAATGCGTGAAGTGGAGCACATCCTTCGCTGGTCCGTAAGGAACCACTCGGTCATATCGGCCATTCACATTCCAGGAGTGGAAAATTGGGCCGCGGATTTCCTCAGCCGTCAAGACCTGGCCTCGGGAGAGTGGTCTCTCCTTCAGGAAATGTTCCAGCAGATCTGCCTTCCATGGGGGACTCCGGACGTAGACCTGATGGCTTCTTGGTTCAATGCCAAGGTACCCGAGTTTGTGGCCCGATCCCGGGATCCGAGAGCCATCAGGTTGGACGCTATGGTCCTTCCCTGGAGTCGCTTCCGTCTTCCATATCTGTCCCCTCCTGTTTCCCTTGCTTCCGAAGGTCATCAGTAAGATCAAGGCGAAGAGGTTACCGGTGATTCGGATTGCTCCGGACTGGCCACGTCGAGCGTGGTACGTGGAACTCGCTCAACTGGTTGCAGACGTCCCTTGGCAATTGCCAGATCGCTCGGATCTGCTTTCTCAGGATCCGATTTACCACCAGAACTCAGGGGCCCTGTGTTTGACGGCTTTGCCGTTGAATCCTGGGTTCTGACCCAAGTGGGTTTTTCCCACAAAGTAGTTTCCACCATGATCAGTGCTCGAAAGCCGGTGTTGGTGCGTATTTATCATCGGATCTGGTCGTTCTCCGCTCATTTTCAACATTCACACCCTTTTGGAATTTCTTCAGTCCGGTCTGGACTTGGGCCTAGCGCCGAGCGCCCTCAAACGGCGGGTCTCGGCCTTGTCCGTCCTGTTCCAGCGTAAGATCGCTTCCAAACCCCAGGTGAGAACGTTATTTCAGGGAGTCTCCCACGTGGTACCTCCCTAGAGCACCTCTAGACGTGTGGAACCTTAATTTGGTCCTAGGTGTCCTGCAAGAGTCTCCCTTCGAACCGTTGCAGGACATCTCCCTATCTCTCCTTTCATGGAAGGTTGCCTTCCTTGTCGCGATTGCTTCAATCTGAAGAGTCTCGGAGTTGGCTGCGCTTTCCTGTCGAACTCCCTTTCTGGTTTTTCACCATGACAAGGTGGTCCTCAAACCATCCCCGTCCTTCCTTCCTGAGGTGGTGTCTTCTTTTCACCTTAACGAGGATATTGTGCTTCCCTTATTTTTGTCCTGCTCCGGTTCACCGCATGGAGAAGGCTTTTCACTCCTTGGATCTTGTGAGGGCTCTTAAAAAGTTAGTATCTAGGACAGCATCTTTTCGCCAGACAGATGCCCTGTTCGTGCTCCCGGTGGGACACCGGAAGGGATTGGCCGCTTCTAAGTTGGCAATAGCCAGATGGATTAGGTCGGCTATTCAAGAAGCTTACCGGGCCGGAGGCAAGAAGATTCCAGCAGAGATCAAGGCACACTCCACTTGGTCGGTAGGTGCTTCGTGGGCCATTCGGCATTAAGCGTCTGCAGAGCAGGTCTGCAAAGCGGCGACCTGGTCTAGCGTGCACACTTTCTCAAAGCATTATAATGTCCATACTCAGGCATAAGCAGACATCTTGCAGGCAGCGGTAGCGCATTTTTAGACAGCAGGTGCCTTGAGTTTGCTCTGTTATTTCCCACCCAGGGACTGCTTTGGGACATCCCACGGTCCTGTGTCCCCCAATGTGGCGAAGGAGAAATAAGGATTTATGTATACTCACCGTAAAATCCTTTTCTCCGAGCCACTCATTGGGGAACACGGCACCCACCCTTTTGGCCTCTTGCCTATGATGAGTGTTGTAGTTTTGACATGTTTTTCCTACTGTAAATTTTTGATAATCTCCTACTGCTTGGTCACTGAACTGGTTCTATCTGGAGCCTGTGGGTGGTGTATACTGCAGAGGAGGAGCTAACCCTTTTTTGTATTCACTTAGTGTCAGCCTCCTAGTGGCAGCAGCATACTCCCACGGTCCTGTGTCTCCCAATGAGTGGCTCGGAGAAAAGGATTTTATGGGGAGTACACAAAAATCCCTATTTCCAACCACTTCTTCACTGTCACTCATCAGTGGCCCGTTTTCTAGACAGCTGTTGCTGTTATTCGTGGGACCCACATCTATTTTACATTTGACACTTGGATAGGCCATAAATGCACGACATGTTAATATTTTTCTAATGAGGGAATATTAGATTAGATCATCTTGTATTGTCTCATATCCAGATCTGATCATGGTATATTTGCTTATTGCTTTATATGTAGTTTCTCAATATGTAGAGTTGCCTTCTTGGCTCCCCACAAATGTGGTATAGCAGATTTGTCTACACGTCTTTATAATTTCTGAATATCCCTCAATCCAGTGAAGGATTATCAGCTGATACATAACAGTGACATCGATGGACGGCTTTCTTATAATAATCTGAAGAAATATCTGCAACACTTTGCTTCCATTTCCCGCAATCTCCTGCAGTCCATCTTGGACAACAGCTGTGCAGAAGCTGTGGAAGCGACTTGGGTCCTGTCACTGACTCTAAAGGGATTATATAAAACACTTAAGGTAACGCTGATCTATCCTATTCAAGTTATTTATAATGATTGTAATTTCCAATATATCAGACGCAAAGTAGCATGAAGCGGTATGTGTATAAAGAAAGAGGCACTGAGAAATGAGAGCTAGTTTGGCGCTATGAGCAAGTTGTTTTCTCATTTTAATAAATCACCCCTAAGTGTCAATAGCTACAAAGGTGTATTGACAATCTAACTGTATATTTTTGTAATCCACTTGTACTTAAAGGGGTTGTCTGGCCTTGGAATACAAGTCTGCAGTCATTCTCTGTGTCTGCAGACTTGTGAATCCTCACATTGCGTCATTGTCTGCTGCTGGTGGCAAGTCTGTAACCACAAGTATGTGATTACAATACATTTGGTCATGTGCTGACTAGACGTGCGCGGCCTTGCTCAATGCAAGGGTATTGAGAAAGGCCGGACACTTCTAGTCGGAATGTGGCTAGAAGTGTATGGATCGCGTACTTGTGGTCACATGATTGCCGGCTCCAGTGGCCAGTATTGGAGAATCCTCACAGCGTGCAGTGCAGTGTTCGGGATGTGAGGATTCAAAAGTCTGCCCTTATAAAGTGACTGCAGACTTGTACCCTAAGGCCGGACAACTTCTTTATATTTACCATAGAGTTAATAGTTGAAAGTGTATTCCCATCTCCAAGATCGTATCCCAATATGTAGTAAGTGCAGTAATAGCAAATACCTCCAATTGGAAATGTAGTATTGGTCTTCTGATTTGCTAGGTCGCTTACACCATGTGCAGGCATCGCAGTAGTTTAAGTATCCATGGTTATCACCACTTATATAGTGACCGTTAGCAGTTAGTGGTCTTCAACATGGTTAGCTAAGCTCCTACAATGCCCTGTACGTGGGTTAAGTGACAAAGGGAATCAGAAAAACTATGCTGCATTTCTAATTGGAGGTATTTGTTGATATTATTATTACTACACCTACTACATACTATCACAAGTGGCCTTAAACAACCCGTAGCCCAAAGAAGCGAACCATGAACAATAAAAACACTAGACTTTGTTTAAGAACATTAAAATGTTTAAGACAAAAAGAGATAAAGAAACAAGTGTCCAGTAGGGAATGCCCCCGGAAGAAGCTAGGGTGAAACGCGCGTTGGGGCGGCAGGGCCGGGTCTCTCGGTCGGCTTTGGCTCCAATACTGGTCTCTTGGTCTCTTTCTTGCTGCACATCAGGTAATATCATTTATTTATGACATTATTAGTCTGGAACTCCTTTTGATAATCTACTGAGAAATTTACACTGTGGATATATGGAACTTTCACTTCATCCCTTATATGGTGTCAATGCAGTATGACCTATACGGAGTTTCTTATATTGACAGCAACTGGTGCTGGGGTCATTATTTTTGCCTCAAAGAATCTATTTTGAAATTGTGTATTATACCTTCTACTTTAGGATTACCGTAATCAATATTGATCTTATATGGGGATTCATTATATTGGTGCTGTTAATTTACTACTCTTGGTATGTGACTTTGAGGGCCCTCCTACTGGACACTTTTGTTTCTTTATTTCTTTTTGTCTTTTAATGATCTTAACCCTTTAACCCCCAGAGCTTTTTTCGGATTTTCGTTTTCGTTTTTCTTTCCCCTCCTTCCCAGAGGCATAACTTTTTTATTTTTCCATCAGTATGACCATGTGAGGGCTTATTTTTTGCGGGATAAGTTGTACATTTGAACAACACCATTGGTTTTACCATGTCGTGTACTAGAAAACGGGAAACAAAATTCAAAGTGCAATCCCACACTTGTTTTTTGTTTGGCTTTTTTGCTAGGTTCACTACATGCTTAAACTGACCTGCCATTATGATTCTATGGGTCATTGCGAGTTCATAGACACCAAACATGCCTAGGTCCTTTTTTATCTCAGTGGTGAAAAAAAACTCCAAACTTTGCTAAAAAAAAACAACAAAAAAATTGCACAATTTTCCGATACCCATAGCGTCTCCAGTTTTGTGATCTGGTTTTGGGTGAGGGCTTATTTTTTTTTTGCGTGCCGAGCTGACGTTTTTAATACCATTTTGGTGCAGATGCGTTCTTTTTTTCATCTCCCATTCCACATTGTTAATGTACCCACATATTTTAGCAACTCATCTTAATATATGCAACAAGGACTAGAGTCTAAACATGCTAAAAAAAAATCAAAGTTTATTTATTACATGAAGCTACAGTCAAAAAGTTATATAATACATAATTACAGATACGAATGGGTACAAATGTGATTTGATCCCTAGGTGAAAAGTAGGTCGGGGGATAGGTCAGGACATAATAATCTAAATAGCTACAACGAAGAATGATGTTTCCACTTCATGTGGTATCATAGGAAACATATGGAAAACTGGTGCCCTTATTCAATATAGCCCTATACTGGGGAAATGAGTCTGACAGGCTGTATTTAGATTATGTCCTGACCTATTCCCCGGCCTATTTTTTATCTAGGGATCAAATCAGTTTTAAACCCATTCATATCTGTAATGCAGCAGCTACCGGTAAATGTCAAAAGTAAAAATAGATACCAATAAAAGTAAAATTAATTGAGACATCAGTAGGCTAAGTGTTTTTGAATATGCATATTGAATCAGGAGCCCCATATAATGCTCCATACAGTTTATGATGGGCCCCATAAGATGCTCCATATTAAAATATGCCCCATATAATACTGCATAAAGGTTAATAATGGCCCCATAAGATGCTCCATAGACACTTTTGCCCAATATAATGCTGCACAAATTCTGATTATAGCCCAATAAGATGCTCCATTAAGATATTTGCCCCATATAGTGCTGCACAAATGTTATGGCCCCATAAGATGCTCCATACAGACACTTGCCCCATATAGTGCTGCACAAACCTTGATTATGGCCATATAAGATGCTCCATACAGACACTTGCCCCATATACCGTAATGCTCCACAAACGTTAATTATGGCCCCACACAGACACTTGCCCCATATAGTGCTGCGCAAACCTTATCGCCCCATATAGTGCTGCACAAACGTTATGGCCCCTTATAGTCCTCACAAACGTTATGGCCCCATATAGTGCTGCACAAACGTTATGGCCCCATATAGTGCTGCACAAATGTTATGGCCCCATATAGTGCTGCACAAATGTTATGGCCCCTTATAGTGCTGCACAAACGTTATGGCCCCATATAGTGCTGCACAAACGTTATGGCCCCATATAGTGCTGCACAAATGTTATGGCCCCATACAGTGCTGCACAAATGTTATGGCCCCATATAGTGCTGCACAAATGTTATGGCCCCATATAGTGCTGCACAAATGTTATGGCTCCATAGATGCTCCATACAGACACTTTCCCCATTTGCTGCGATAAAAATAAATAAATCACATACTCACCTCTCCGTCGCTCAGGCCCCCGGCACTTTCAATAGGTACCTGCTCCTTGTTCCGGTGCGGCTCCGTCTTCTGCACTGACGTTCAGCAGAGGGCGTGCAGTAACCACGTTACCGCGCCCTCTGACCTGAGCGTCACTGCTGAAGACAGAGCGATGCCCGGAACGAGGAAAGGTGACTATCGCGCAGCGCTCCCCCACCCCGTTATACTTACCTGCTTCTGGCGCGGTGCAGTCCCTGGCTTCCCCGACGCCGCAGCTTCATCCTGTACTGAGCGGTCACCGTTACGGCTCATTACAGTAATGAGTAATGAGCGGTACCATGTGACCGCTCAGTACAGGAAAAATCTGCTGCTGCCGGCGCCGGGGAAGCCAGGGACCTGCAGGGACCGCGCCAGGAGTAGGTGAGTATAATTTCACAGCCCCCGCTCCCCCCTCCCCTGCCGACCCCTGCGTATGACTCGAGTATAAGCCGAGGGGGGGGACTTTCAGCCCAAAAAAGTGGGCTGAAAATCTCGGCTTATACTCGAGTATATACGGTATGTAGTTTATTTATGAAGATTTCAGAATAATGCAATGAATACACAGGATTCGGCCGACCGGGCGTGACCAATTAGCGAAGCGTGGTTCAAATCCCGCGCCAATTTGCGGCCAGACTGCGCCTGTCGCTGATTGTTCGCAGCCGGGCACGTAGTATATAGCACAGCCACGTAGTATATAGCACAGCCCACGTAGTATATAGCACAGCCCACGCAGCATAGAGCTCAGCCCACGCAGTATAGAGCTCAGCCCACGCAGTATATTGCACAGCCCACATACTATATAGCACAGGCCACGTAGTATATACCACAGCCCACGTAGTATATACCACAGGCCACGCAGTATATAACACAGGCCACACAGTATATAGCACAGCCCACGTAGTATATAGCACAGCGAGGTAGTATATAGCACAGCGCACGTAGTATATAGCAATGTGGGCACCATAGTTATATACTCACCTTCTGGCGGCCCCCGGATCCAGCCCAGGCCTTTAGCGATGCTCGTCGCGACGCTCCGTTCCCAGTAATGCCTTGTGGCAATAACCCGTGATGATGTAGTGGTCTCGCGAGACTGCTACGTCATCAAAGCTCGTTGTCGCAATGCATTCTTGGGACCGGAGCGTCGCGAGGAGCGGGAAAGGCTGGCTCGGACGACGGAAGATGAGAATATGATTTTTTTATTATTATTTTTAACATTATATGTATTTACTATTGATGCTGCGCTATGTGGGCGCTGACTGGAGGGGAGTATGGAGGGGGCACTGACTGGAGGGGATTAGGGACTGTGCCTGTCACTGATTGGTCGCGGCCAGCCAGTCGCGACCAATCAGCAATGCGGGATTTCCGTTACAGACAAACAGACGGAAGTGGACCTTAGACAATTATATAGATAGATTATATCACTTTTTGACTGTAACTTCATGTTGTAATAAATAAACTTTGATATTTTTTAGCATGTTTAGACTCTAGTCGTCCTTGTTATATATGGTTTACATACTGTGGTTTTCTTCATGTAAGAAAAATGGATTTGATGTTAGGACACCCAAATGTAGGCCTAATCTGTGATTTTATTCTTTGAAAATGTAAGATCTGTTAGTATGATTTTGTAATTGTTTTGAAGACTTATTGTATTAGTCCCATGGATATCGTAATGCTATTTTCATTGTTGTTTTCCTATGCAAGTCTGACTTGTTTCATATGTGTATTATTCTAGTCTCTGACTTGTTGACTCATAGTAATTTCATGTTGCAGAATCATGATTTTGAAGAAATTCAGTCTGCATTTATCCAGTCGGGACTGTTAAGGTTATTGGTGAGGAAATGTAGCAAAGGAACTGGTTTCAGTAAAACTTGGCTTCTCCGTGATCTGGAGGTATGACTTGTTTCATATATACATGAAATACTTCTACATTGTTGATTTTGATATGCATTTGCTCCATATAACTTCTTTACTGTAACAACTGTAAAACTGTATGAACTACTTCTTAATTTCTTTCAGAAAAACCAGATTACAAACTTGGGAAACCCTAATTTATAGATCTACAAGTCCTACTATGCAATTTTGATAATGATTGTCCTGATAAACAATTGTGCTTAAGTTTGACATGGGTAACAAGTTTCGACTTCCGATGGACATTATGGCCTAACTATAGAATTACAATTTCTTTGTGTTCGCTAAAAGAAGCTAAAAAAAACCCCAAACATTCATTCAGTGATCTGACATCGGGATAAGAAGTTAGATTTATTCTTTGAAGATGTCCTCATGTCACTGCTCAACTAAGATTGGCTACAGCTAGAAAACTGTAACTGTTGGCAGGAGAAGGATGTTTACATTGAGTATATCACTCCTCTTTCGAGCACTTGCTTACTATGCACATAGCACATCATTGCCCAGTGTAGCCAAAGGGTTTAGTCACTCCAGATTTAAAACAAAACAACCAGAATATATAAAAGAACTCCCATGAAATTTTTCATCCTCTAAATATATTGCAGGCATCATAGTGTATATAGCACTGTGTACTTACAATTGCTCATTTGCCTTTCTACAGAGAGAATTCTTCTCTTTCCTCTACTCTATGTAGAAACAGTAAGTATCTTTTCCCTGCATTTATCATTCCCCTATTCAGCTCCTGGCCCAGCTTTCCCCTCCTTCTCCTGCCAGGGACTTTTGCAGTGACTTATGTCTCATGCAGGGATAATGATTTCCTGTCTCTACATAGTTTAGGTAGTCTATTTTTAATCATGTGACGTCATAGAATGGAAAAGTGAAGAATTAGCTGGGTAGGAAGGCAAAGTGAGTAAATGTAAGTACAGAGTGCTATGCAGTGACATGTAACAGATTGGGCACCCCTGGCTAAAATTACAGTTTTCCAGGACGTTCCTCCTGACAGCACCACCAAGAGGTTGTCCTTCTTATCCTTTATAGCAGCGGTTCTCAACCTGGGGGTCGCGACCCCGAGGGGGGTCGAACGACCAAAACACAGGGGTCGCCACCTCTCTCACCTCCCCATCCACCTTCCCCCGTATGCAGGCTCGGACTGGGGCACCGGGACACCGGAGAATCCCCCAGCCCCTGCCTCCTTCATTTGTCCCTGCCCTGCATGCGGCGGTGCACAGTTTATTATTATAGCCGGCGGTCGGCGCACATGCTGTACTGAAGAATGTGAAGTGCTGTGCAAGCAGCCGCGCGGCAGCTGCTCGCTCCTTCACATCTGAAATGATCACACACACTCATCTCGCACTGGCCTGCGACGGCGACGCCGAGTCTGTGCTCAGAGGCTCTTGATAAGAGCGGCCCGTGCGCAGCGTGGTGCGAGTGCCGACCTCACTGACTTCAGCCAGCACACAGCACAGTCCGAGGAAACAGCTGACTGTGTGACTCAGAGTCAGAGAGGAGAAGACAGGGAGGGACACACGCACCCGCACGACGCACTGTCTGCACTGAGTCTGCACTGTTCATCATCACCGACCTGTTTATTGTTACTTTGCCCGCCCTCGACTCCGCCTCTTCATCAATAAAACTCTGTGGTCTGACTGGAGTCTGGACTAAGGGTGTATTCTAATGCTGATTGGCTGACAGATGCAGGCAGGAGCAGCCAATCAGCATTAGTTTTCTTTGTGTGACCTCACAGGTCACAGCACACCTCAATGAGCTGTGCTGTGATTGGTCATCTGTCCTCCTGCCCAAGCAGCACACCACAGGTCAGGCACACAGGCGCGCGCATTGTCTGCAATACTATGATTGGAGGCTGCCTGGAGCTGAGGGACGTCACATTTTTTTGGATGATCGCAGCCAGTCAGTAAGGTGTAAGTAAAATATGCCTGCAGGCAGCCTGCAGCATAGTTTGAGACACTGAGACAGTTATGGGAGGCCCCCCTGCAATCTGAAGGTGACACAACAAGGTGGGGGTCCCCCATAGAAAATTTCTAATTTCCTGTGGTCCCCCCCCCCCCTTCCCCACTGTCTCCTAATTTACTGTGGATCACCTCTCCCACCATTTCACCTCTGGGGAAGGGGGCCCTCATGAAATTAGATGAAACAGTGGGGAAGGGCCCGGGGGCCCTCAGGAAATTAGGTGACGCTGTGGAGAAAGGGGCACACAGAAAATTAGGTGACACAGTGGGGAAGGCGCCCTCAGATATTTGACCCCTTCACAACATCCGCCTTACATGTATGGCGCATGTTAAATGCCATGCCACTGTCAATCTCTGACAGCCGCATTAAACATGTGGCGCCGACATGTGTGTGCATCAGACTGTTCTATTTAAACCCATGGTATGCCATGGTGAAATGTTATTTATTGGAATTCGTAATAAATATTTCTCAACATATACCGTATATACTCGAGTATAAGCCGACCCGAGTATAAGCTGTGCCATATACAATGCTCTGCACCGTTGCCCCAGATAGATACTCCACATAAAGCTGTGCCATATATACAGTGCTCTGCACCGTTGCCCCATAGCTGTGCCATATAGTGCTCTGCACTGTTGCCCCATAGCTGTGCCATACAGTGCTCTGCACTGTTGCCCCATAGCTCTGCCATATAGTGCTCTGCACCATTGCCCCACAGCTGTGCCATATAGTGCTCTGCACCGTTGCCCCATAGCTCTGCCATATAGCGCTCTGCACCATTGCCCCATAGATGCTCCACATAAATCTGTGCTGCTGCAATAAAAAAATAAAAAAACATACTTACCTCTCTTGCTTGCAGCTCCTCGGCGCCATCTTCCCGGCGTCTCTCTGCACTGACTGATCAGGCAGAGGGCGGCGCGCACACTATATGCGTCATCGCGCCCTCTGACCTGCACAGTCAGTGCGGAGAGACGCCGGGAAGATGGAGCGGCGCCCGGCGTGTGGAACGAGGGAAGGTAAATATGACATACTTACCTGCTCCCGCCGTCCCGCTCCTTCCCCCGGACAGCTGTATCGAGTATATACGGTAATTGTTTTTGTGATTATTTATTATGTTTGATTTGTAGCAATGAGAATACAATACATAATGCATATCAGATATTTACATTCCGAATCATAACTAATAAAATTACAGTTTTAAAGTAGCCACCAAAATTATTTTTTGGGTTGGGGGTCACCGCAACATGAGCAACCGTATTGCGGGGTCACGGCATTAGAAAGGTTGAGAACCACTGCTTTATAGGGACAGGAACACAGAAGAGGTTAAATAGCCCCTTCCCACCACCCTTCAGTGTTTTTCCTGTCCTTATCAGGGACAGACTGTTATGATCTGGTGGCCTAGGAGCAGCATGAGACGTACTCTGGAGAAGGTGGTCCCTGTACTGACTGCAAACCCTGAACCTAGCAGCGCAACTAGAAGTAGCTGTGGGGGGTACCTAACACTCCCTAGACCCCTCGACACAGCCTAAGATCTAACTTCCCCTAAAGACAGAAACAGGAAACCTATCTTGCCTCAGAGAAAATCCCCAAAGAATAGATAGCCCCCCACAAATATTGACTGTGAGAGGAGAGAGAAATAACATACGCAGATATGAAATCAGATTTTAGCATAGGAGGCCATACTAGCTAAAAAGAAAGAATAGAACAGAGTACTATGCGGTCAGTATTAAAACACTAGAAAATATCCACCACAGAAAATACAAATCACCACATCTGACTAAAGACATGGAGGGTATATCTGCATCTCCAGAGACACAGCTAGGCTGCAAAAAATACTTCACAGACAAAGCTGGACAAGACAAAAACATGAAAATGCACAGAACTATAAGGTCCACAGCAGGTGGACAGCAAAAACAAAGCCAGGACTTATCTTTGTAGAAAAGCACAGCAAACTGGAGAGACCAGAAGGGATGTGACTCCTCCAAAAACAATGGACAACTGGCAGGGACTAAAGAGTCCTGCAAAGCTATATACCCCAGTCCGTCCTGCAATTAGTAGATACACCTGTCCAATCCTGCAGTCCAGACACAACTGCATTACCCTCTACAACCACCGGAGGGAGCCCAAAAGCTGAATTCACAACAACAGACGCAGAAGGAAGCCCAGAGGTGCCAAGATTAAGATACCTGCGTGACTACTGTATCAGAGTCCGCTGGAGTAGGAGGCTCCCGGGAACAGCCTCATCCCTCCTTAGGGGGCTTTTGGTGGAGGCTCGGTCCGGCGGGCATACTCCACAGCATCGCTGATACCGGAGGAGGTCCATCAGCGTCTGGTCGAGCTGTGCGCTTCCAGCATCTGCTGCATCCCTCCCCAGGGGGGACCCTGGGCAGTGGCTGCTGTTTCGGCTTCCCAGGCTGCTGGCGTCTCGGGCCTGGGCCTCTGGCATGACGCGTCAGCCGGAGGCGCGCCGGTGACGAGATCCGGGGGGATGAGCCTTGGTTTCCCGGGCCGGGGAAGTGAATACCAGCTGGTGCCTTCCTCCTGGACTTTTCACCGCGGCGCGTCACCAGGAGGCGCGCCGGTGACTATATCTGGGGGCGTGACCACAGGCTCCCGGGACCAGTCCAGGAATTCCAGCGCTCCTGATCGAGGATCCATCATTCCGAGATTGTTGTCAGAGCCTTCATATCACTCTGGACACCCTCACCAGTTTTGTCTGGATAGTCAACACGGTGAAATCATCACCAATTCCTATCCAGCGCTTGGTATTTTTAGGATGACGTTCAATGCCACTCGCTCCAGGGTTCTCCTTTCAGAGGAGAAGATCTCCTGTTATGAACTGGTGGCCTAGGAGCAGCGTGAGATGTACTCTGGAGAAGGTGGTACCTGTACTGACCGCAGACCCTGAACTAGCACTGCAACTAGAAGTAGCCGTGGGAAGTACCTAACACTCCCTAGACCCCTCGACACAGCCTAAGAACTAACTTCCCCTAAAGATAGAAACGGGAAAACTATCTTGCCTCAGAGAAAATCCCCAAAGGATAGACAGCCCCCCACAAATATTGACTGTGAGAGGAGAGGAAAATGACATACGCAGACTGAAATCAGGATTTAGCAAAGGAGGCCATTATAGCTAAAAAGAAAGAATAGGACAGAGTACTATGCGGTCAGTATTAAAACACTAGAAAATATCCACCACAGAAAATACAAATCTCCACATCTGACTAAAGACATGGAGGGTATATCTGCATCTCCAGAGACACAGCTTGGCTGCAAAAAATCCTTCACAGACAAAGCTGGACAAGACAAAACATGAAAATGCACTGAACTATAAGGTCCACAGCATGTGGACAGCAAAAACAAAGCCAGAACTTATCTTTGTTGAAATGAACAGCAAAACAGGAGAGACCAGGTATGGATGTGAATCCTCCAAAAACAATAGACAACTGGCACTGACTAAAGGATCAAGCAAGACTATATAGCCCAGTCCAAATTGCAATTAAGTGGACACACCTGATAAATGCTGCGATCCAAAGACAGCAGCACTACCACTCATAACCACCGGAGGGAGCCCAAGAGCAGAATTCACAACAATCTCCGCTTTCCATCTGGGGATTCATTCCCTAAAATAACCCTCACCACATTCTCTTCAGTTCTGCATGAAAGGGCTGAGAAAGATGAAAGCCAACATGGAAATCGTACCCTTTGTTCAATTCCATACCCGTCCTCTCCAGCTGGCCATTCTTTTAGCTTCGAACAAGTGGATATTGTTCTTGGACCATCCTATTCTACTACCATCCCAAGTGAGGCAGTCCTTGGCATGGTGGATTCTCTCCCTCTCCATTCGACTTGGGGAGATCATTCCTTCCCCTCCATTGGCAAGTCATCACGACTGATGCCAGTCTCTTTTGGATGGTGTTACAGAACCCCCAGCACCAAGAATATGTTATTCTATATATATATTATGTGTAATAGGTTCCATGTGAAATGCATCAGTCCACAGGCTGCATCCCTGGGCAGAGAGGACAAGATATCCCCCTTCTGTCCTCCCCCACCTTTGTAATTTCCCCAGTAAATACCAGCAGGCTCTGGCCCCCTGCAGCTATTGTAATGTATGCCTGGCCTGTTTTTTCTATTGGCCTGCCCTGTGTCTCTGTGTTATACATTCTGTGTGCTGTAAATAAAGTGTGTTCTTTTAGACTGGAAATACCTGGAGTAGCAGTCAGCTTTTATATGCTGCCATGTAATCAAGAAATCCTAGCCAGCGTCCTTCATTCAGAATCCAGCAAAAGCAGAATGGACCTCCTGAAACACGGGGGGTGCTAAAGAGGTACTACAACACAGTAGACCCCGTTACAGATGGGGAGCTGTTTTTCTCCATCACACACTTAATTGTCACTGGAACTTTCAGGAAGCTTCCCTTCCCATCAATTTACTGGAGATCAGAGCCAGCTACCTCTCCCTTCTCCACTGGCAGGATCTTCTAGCAGGCCATCCAGTTCGCTTTCAATTTAACAAGGCCACGGCCGTGGCATACATAAACCACCAGGGCGGGAAACACAGCAGGTCTGTTATATCGAAGGTCTCACAGATTCTAATTTGGGCCGAGCGACGCCTAAATCTTTAGAGTCTCTCCTCGGACTAGTAGTCACTCAACCCCGCTGTGTTCGACCAGTTGTGCTAGAGGAGGGGCACTCCCGACGTCTTTCTAATGGCATCTCGGGCGAATCACATGGTGCCCCGCTTCGTAGCCAGGTCTCTCGACAACCTTGTCGTCTGTTACGATGCCCTGGCCATTCCATGGTCTCATTTTTAGCTCCCTTACAGCTTTTCTCCTCTCCCACTGATCCTGTGGCTCGTCGGGAAGATCAAGGCGGAGGGAGTCCCAGTAAGAGTTAGTCAATCTGCTCGCAGACGTACTCTGGAAACTTCCAGACCGTCCAGACCTAATCTTTCACAGGGTCCCATCTTCCACCAGAATTCTCGGTCTCTGAAGTTAATGGAATGGCTGTTGAGGCCGCAGTTCCTTGGGAGGCAGGTTTTTCATCCCTGGTCATCCCTGGTTTCTAATGAACAACACAAGAAATGACTTACCCTCACGCATTTATCATCGGACCTGGAAGGCCTTTTTTTTTTTTTTGGTGTGATGACAACCACCTAGCCCCCATGTTCTTTTCCCTTCCGTTCAGTCTGGTCTTGATTCCAGTTTGTTTCTCAGTACACTCAAGGGTCAGATATCCACGCTCTCTATTCTTTTTTTCAGTGGAATTTGGCTTCCTGTCTCCAGGGAGTGGCTTGCTTGGCGACACAGTATCATCCTTCTGTAAAGCTGTGAGACCTTAGCTTACTGTATATACTTCAGCACATTTTTTTTCTTCTTTTTTTGTGCTGAAAATGTTCCCCTCGACTTATACATGAGTCATGGTCCAGAAAGCCAGCGGGAGAGGGGGAGCTATAGCACAGTGACAGCTGCAGCGGCCGACTTCCAGAAGACATTAATACTCTCCTTCTTTCACTACATCTTCGTCACTGCATCTCTGACCCGGCACCGGCAGCTCTTTCCTGTTCCTGTGCTCAGCGGTCAGGTGGTACCACTCAAGATCATGAATATGGACGCGACTCCACTGCCATAGGCGTGGAGCGCATAGTCATGACCTTAATGAGCGGTACCACGTGACTGCTCAGCACAGGAAGAACTACCGCGCCGGGATAATGGAGATGCAGGGACATTCAGCGACGGCGCGAGAAGGGTGAGTATGACGGGGAGGACAGGGGAGCTAAGCATACAAGAATGGGACGGGGAGCCAAGCATGCAAGAATGGGACCGAGGGAGCCGAGCATACAAGGGTGGGACCAGGGGAGCCGAGCTTTGCATTCAAGGATGGGATCGGGGGAGCCGAGCCATGCATACAGGATGGGACCGGGAGAGCCGTTCCATGCATACAAGGATGGGACCTGGGGAGCCGAGCCATGCATACAAAGATGGGAGCCATGCATACAACAGGGGAAGCCATGCAGAGCATGACTGGGGGAATTACGCATAGCGGGATAGGGATGAAGGGACATTACATACCCGGCTTATACTCGAGTAAATACGGTAGTTTTAACCGTCGTTCATGATTCCCCCTCCGAAAATTTTCAAGCATCACGTCTTCCCTCCTTGCCTGGAAGTTTACCCTTTTGGAAGCCAACATTTCCAGCAGAAGCGTCTCCGAGTTGGCAGCTCTCTTCTGCTGCTCTCCATTTCTTGTCCTCTACCAAGACAAGGTGGTCCTTAGGCCGGTACTTTGCTTCTTTCCCAAGGTTGTGTCCAGATCAATGAAGACATTTTCCTGCCTTCTTTCTGCCCATCTCCTGTTCATCCCCTGGAAAGATCTCTTCAGGAGGTGGATCTTGTCAGAGCTCTACAATGCTATCTCTCAATGAGGAGGCCTGCGGCCTCCTGGGCTGTTCGCCCCAGGCCTCTGAAAGCCAGATTTGCAAAGCTGCTCCCTGGTCATCTCTTCACACTTTCACAAGGTTCCACAGAATACATACCTACGCTTCAGCTGATGCCGGTCTAGGTATAAAGGTGCTGCAGGTGGAGGTCGCCTGACCTGATTTCACCAAAATATTCTGTTTCATCCCTGTGAACGTGTTACCCACAGAAGGTATAAAAAAAAGGTTTTTTGTTACTCTCCATAAAATCTTCTGGAGCCTTTTTTGGGGGGGACACAGCTCCCTCCCTGGTTTTGTTGCCTATATTGGGCATATAGGACTCCATTTGGCTTGTATATAGTTAGTTTGTTGCTTCTACTGCTTTTTCACAAGCTGACAAGTTTTGTGCTAGTCGCTAGGTGTATACTGCTGTGGAGGAGCTGATTCTTTTTTGCCTAGTGTGTCTCCTAGTGACATCAGCATACACCCATGGCTCTGAAAAGTCCAAAATTGTGAGATGTCTTGCAGAGGGATGCAGCAGTCTTGAAATTGCCAAACGTTTGAAGCGTGATCACCGCACCAATTTTATTACTGCACAAGTCCAACACCAGCCTCCATGATTCTTCTTCAAGCTGAACAGGACTGTGACTGCAGTAGTCACATATCTTGACAACCTGATCAAAATGCAAAGCTGGTCTCTGTGTATCCTGTCTGACTGTATGAACATTGGCCATTGACTCACTTTGTTGAACTTTTTAGCTGAAAAGGTAAACGCTATGTCTGGCGCCAAACCGCCAGAGCTCATCACCTCACCTCAAGAACACCATCCCCACAGTGAAGCATGGTGGTGGCAGCATCATGCTGTGGGGATGTTTTTTCAGTAGCTGGGACAGGGGAAATGGTTTGAGATGAGGGGAAGAGAGCTGGTGTGAAATATAGGAATATTCTTCAGCAAAAGCTGTTTGTCAGTGATTTGAGATTGGGACGGAGGCTCCCCTTCCAACAAGACAATTACCCAAAGCATACTGCTAAAGCAACATTCGAGTGGTTTAAGAGGAAACGTGTAAGGGTAAGTTCACACAGGGTGCTTTTTGCTTTTTTCTGCAGCAAAACCTGATCTTCTTGGCAGGAAAGAAGCTGCTTCAAAAACGTTTAGGTGCGTTTTTGGTGCATTTTTTGTTGCGTATTTGATAGTTTTTTTTTTTCTCTTTGTCCATGCTAATGTCCTTGGATTTTCAGCAGCAAATAATGATACCTGCGTTTTTGTTGCATTTTTGCTGCGTTTTTTTCCTACACCCATTCAAGTCAATGGGTGAAAAAATGCAGCAAAAACGCTGGAAGAAGTGACATGCTCTATGTCCAAAAAACGCAGCAAAGCACAAAATACTGATCACACAAAAAAACAGTGTGTCTGCATGAGATTTCTGAAATCTCCTAGGTTTTGCTGGTATTGTAAAAAGCAGCTGAAAATTAGCATAAAAAAGCATCAAAAAAACGCAGCAAAAATGCCATGTGTGAACTTACCCTAAGGGTACCGTCACACATAACGATATCATTGCTTTTTGTGACGAGGCAACGATATCGTTAATGAAATCGTTATGTGTGACAGCGACCAACGATCAGGCCCCTGCTGGGAGATCGTTGGTCGCTGGGGAAAGTCCAGCACTTTATTTTGTCGCTGCATCTCCCGCTGACATCGCTGAATCGACGTGTGTGACGCCGATTCAGCGATGTCGTCACTGGTAACCAGGGTAAACATCGGGTTACTGAGCGCAGGGCCACGCTTAGTAACCCGATGTTTACCTTGGTTACCGTTGTAAATGTAAAAAAACAAACACTACATACTTACATTCCCGGTGTCTGGTCAGGTCCCTCGCCTTAGCTTCCCGCACTGACTGGTGAGCGCCGGCCAGCTGTAAAGCACGCTGTGCAGCTGTGACGTCACCGCTGTACTTTACGGCCGGCGCTCAGTCAGTGCTGGAAGCTGAAGGCGAGGGACCTGACCAGACACCGGGAATATAAGTATGTAGTGTTTGTTTTTTTACATTTACAACGGTAAGCAGGGTAAACATCGGGTTACTAAGCGCGGCCCTGCGCTTTGTAACCCGATGTTTACCCTGGTTACCCGGAGACTTCAGGATCGTTGGTCGCTGGAGAGCTGTCTGTGTGACAGCTCTCCAGCGACCAAACAGCGACGCTGCAGCTATCGATATTGTTGTCAGTATCGCTGCAGCGTCGCTTAGTGTGACGGTACCTTAAATGTTTTGGAATTGCCTAGTCAAAGCCCAGACCTTAGCTTAGTTAAATTAAGAATCTGTGGTCAGACTTGAAGATTGCTGTTTATCAAAGGAAGCCATCTAACTTGAAGGAGCTGGAGCAGTTTTGCCTTGAGGAATGGGCAAAAATCCCAGTGACAAGATGTCGAAAGCTCAGAGAGACTTATCCATAGTGAATTGCAGCTGTAATTGCCACAAAAGGTGGCTCTTCAACGTACTGACTTTAGGGAGGTGAACAGTTATGCACAATGAGAATCGGTTATTTTGTTCTATTTGTTTGATTCACAATAAAAACAAAATGTTCACAGTTGTAGGCAAGCTCTTTACATGAATTGATGTAAACCCTCAAACCAGTGAAATTCAAGATTGTGAGGTAGCACAACACGAAAAATGCCAAAGGGGTAAATCATTGTATGCTCACCTCCAGTGCCATTCCAGCAGTGTCGCCACTGGCTCTCCCTGGGCTCACATAACATTGATACGTCACGTGGTCCCTGTGGCCTATCAGGACTGACTTCACTCTCCTCTTGAACAAATCAAGACATCCAAAGGAAGCCACTGCTCCCACTTCTTTTGGATGGCTATTCCGTCCATAGGAGAGGAGAGTGAAGCCAGCCCTGATTGGCCACAGGGATGGTGTGAGAGCTAGTGCCTACACCGATGGAACAGTCCCCGCACCATAGGGGAGTATAGGTGTTATTATTTTACTGGGTGGAAACATTGGGATTGAGAATGGCTTGTCTGAAAAGTGGATAACCCCTTTAACAGATTTCTTTTCTAAAATACAATTAGCATATTTATAGGATAGTCAGCACATCAATATAATCCAGTTTTGGAAAACTGAACCATACACTCACTGTCCTGCTGTCAGTGTATGGTTTTATTTTTCATTCTATTCTTACAGAATGAAAATAAAGCATAATTACCAGTATCATATGTGTTTGCTTCTCTTGTCAGCTGTCCTAATGTGTCTGTTTTTGTCAATAATTGTTCTTAATTTAACAATATTCACCTCTTTTTTTTTATTTTTTTTTTATAAACCTTTGTGTTTGTGCCATTCCTCTGTTGTTCCTCCTGTTCATTACTGATTGGTCGTTTCAGGCGATGTGTAGATGGAACAACAGAAACTGCACAATGAGGAGTTGTAAGATAAATGCTGCATCATTTCTTTTTTTTATGAATGGCTAACTTATTTTCCTTAGTGGATATGTCAGGGGTGATAATATGTTCTCTTTAATTGCCCATTGTACATGGATCGTCATGGTCAGCAGGATTTTTCTTCTTAGACTTTCAAGCTAGCCTAGTGGATGGGTTGTTAAACCTTTCTATTTGTGCTTGTACAGATTCTGTCTATAATGCTGTATTCATCCAAGAAAGAAACAAATCCTGTGCCCAACCTTGATCATTCAGATTCTGACAAACCGCCCCAAGACAAAGATTTGGAGTCACCCTCTGTTAATACAATGCAGAAGAAAATTAATCCATTGGAAGACCTTGATGAGGCTACAGTGATCTGTTTTCAGGTAAAATCATGCAAGCCAGTTAAATGTATGAAGTGTTCTTTTGCAGTCTAATAATGGAGTGGGAACAGAAGCTCTTACTGGATGCTTTCCACATAATTCCACTTTTTTTCCTTGTATAGCCACTTTCTAGTTTGGCTGGGTTGTCATAATGATGGTGTGATCTCTCCCAAAAGCATAATTAAGAAAGTGCTATGCCAACCTAGACTTCCTTTTTTGGATGTCCTCTGCTCTGCCATAGTCAGCTGCCCAGCAATATGAGAGTAAAAAAACTTTGGCTATAATAATATATTAAATAGGAATTAGGGACCACTTCCTTTCTTTTCAATCAAAACTTTGATTTTTAGAACATTATGCCTTAAAAATTAGCCAACAATATGAGGCTCTGTTGAGAGAAAAATGAATGTCGGTGGGACTGACCTGACTTTTTTTTCACCCTTCTGACCAGTTAAAAAATTGCTCACAAGATTTTTTTCTTGGGGCATGTCTTTAGCCTACTCTGCAAAATTACCATCTGAGCCAGGCCCCCTGGTAAAGACCTTCAAAATCAGCACTAAATAGATATGGTATATATGTATGGTGGATTAAAATAAAATGAAAACGAGAATACTCAAGGGAGCAAAGGTAATAAAGTAAAAGCAAAACATGGCCATCTGGACCTGATGACAGATGCCAGCAGTGGAAAACAATTGCACAAGTGTTAATCAGTTTTTGTTTTATGTACTAGTTTCTCCATAAGTCAGCTGTCTAAAAGACGGCGTGGGATCATATAACAAAAATGTAATGTTTTATCATTCTTGCTCTCTATGGCTTTCTGAAGCAATTTAACCGTATGTACCACCCTCAGGTACTTCACGAGACTCAAAACATACCATTACATATCCTTCGTGCCATATATGAGATGGAAATGAAGAATATAGACTCCTTCCTTGAAAAAATGCACAAAAGGTAATATTTTTGTTTTTCATGTGGCTATCTGCTGCTGTTCATGATTTTACTACCCTTTATTTTGTCAAAGGATCTTTTTGTTGTTGTAATTTTGGTGTGTAATCTGCCAGCAAACATAATGTTATAAAAAAGCCCGAGTTTATTCTAATGAAACAATTCACTTTGTCTATTTCTCAAAGGTTCGATGGAAAATCTGTTGTGGTTGATGAAAAAGTCAAAAAGTTGGCCCAAAAATGGCAGCCCTATAAGTCTGACAAAACAGAGGAGCCGCTCTCACTTGTGATGGACACCGATATTATTATTCCGCCATGCATTGTATGTATATTGGTTTGACTTATATTGTATATATGACATATGTCCTAACCTTAGAAATCTGCATCTATTGTTTTTTACCAGTTTTAGAGGAAATCATCTTTGTTTTAACCACTTCCTGCTGCACAATTGTATTTTTCCCCTGACTCTTTGAAGAGCCATAACTTTTTCATTCTTCTGTTGAAATGGCCACATGAGGGCTTGTTTTTTTTTTTGTTTTGTTTTTTTTTTGCAGGACAAGTTGTAGTTTTGATTGACCATGCAATGACAGTGCAATCAAATGGTTTAAAAAAAAACCTGTCAATGGTTTTTTGTTTTGCTTTTATAGTGTAAACTGGAAACTTCAATCTTCATATCAGTACAACTACTGCAATACCAAACACGCATTTTATTTATTAATTTTTTTTAGTTTTAGTCACACAAGAAATTGGATTGTCTCACCATAGATCCATATGAGGGCTTGTGTTTTTGCAGCAAATTCACTTCTTCATTCCATTTTGGAGTTTACATAATGGATTGATTGCTTTTTTTATGGATTTTTTTTTTTAAGAGATGACCAAAAAATGGCCATTCTCGTGTTTATATATTATACTCAGCATATATTTTATTTCTGCGTTAAAAAATAAATAAATTATATTTTGTTAGATCAGACTTTGGTGGATGTGGCGATTTGAAATGTTTATTTTTATTTATGCCTTCAATTTTGAAAGGGGAGACGCCGAATAAATTTTTTTGTTTGAAATATTTTTTAAACCTTTTTTTCTTAAAGTGAACCTGTCACCCCCCAAAATCGAAGATGAGCTAAGCCCACCAGCATCAGAGGCTTATCTACAGCATTCTGGAATGCTGTAGATAAACCCCCGATGTATCCTGAAAGATGAGAAAAAGATGTTAGATTATACTCCCCCAGGGGCGGTCCCGCTGCGGTCCTGGTACGATGGGCGTCGCGGTCCGGTCCAGCGCCTCCCATCTTCTTACGATGACGTCCTCTTCTTGTATTCACGCTGCGGCTTCGGAGCAGGTGTACTTTGTACTGCAGTGTGCAGGCGCTGGGCTTCTCTGACCTTTCACGGCGCCTGCGCACTGCAGTACTTTGCTCTGCCCTCAACATGGCAGACAAAGTACGCCTGCGTCAGAGCCGCGGCGTGCATACAAGAAGAGGACGTCATAGTAAGAAGATGGGAGGCCCCGGACCGCGACGCCCATCGGACCGCCCGCCCAGGTGAGTATAATCTAACCTCTTTTTCTCATCTTTCAGGATACATCGGGGGGTTATCTACAGCAGGGGTCCCCAACTCCAGTCCTCAAGGCCCACCAACATGTCATGTTTTCAGGATTTCCTTAGTCTTGCCCAGGTAATAATTGCATCACCTGTGCAATGCAAAGGAAATCCTGAAAATATGACCTGTTGGTGGGCCTTGAGGACTGGAGTTGGGGACCCCTGATCTACAGTATTACAGAATGTAATAAGTAGATAAGCCCCTGATGCCGGTGGGCTTAGCTCATCTTCGATTTTGGGTGTGACAGGTTCCCTTTAAACCATCAGTTGTCTGATGACTTGTTCAATATGCTGCAATAGCTCATCTTTGCAGTATATAGCTTAAGATGGACTCCTATGAAGTCCAGCCTGTGGGACTGTGGTGAAGTACGAACATAACCATGGAGGCTACAAATCTGCACCCTATAATCGCTTCTCCTGTCGGAGGCAAAGAAAATAAGGGGTTAACAATTGCTTCTGAGCCCACCCAATAGATCGGCACCGAGCATGTATTGTAAATCTACATCTCTCATTGAAAATGGGCTTAAACCGAAATTTGTGCACACTCCGTTCATCATTGCACACAATGCACACAGTACATGTGAAATGGGGCTTCTCTAACTCAAGAAAGGCTCGTGCTTTTTTTTTTTTTTTTGTAAATGAATCTAAGCAATTACATTTTTTCCATGGAGAAACAATGTATAAAAAGCTTTGCTTCCTACTCCTGCAATTTTAAAGCACCTACACATTTCTGAACTGAAAAACAAAACCGCTCTTGTCAAGCTTGAAACTCTCTATCTTGCAGCCAACACCTACGCAGTGTGAAAAAGCCAAAGAGGAGTCCAACCCTGTCACTCAAAAACTTATCGTAACCAGTGAAAGTGAACTTCAGCTCAATTACGCCAAGCAACGGCGCGCCAAGAGCTCTGTCCTTCTCCGCAAGGAGCTTGACTCGCGCAGCAAAATAGCAGTGCGGGATTACTTGTACCAGGTGAATGAGGCTACAGTTGTTATATATGCCCGCCATGTCCTGGCATCCTTGCTGGCAGAATGGCCTGATGGTGTGCCACTCATTGAAGACATTCTGGAGCTAAGTGGAGCGGCACATATCACCTACATCCTAAACATGTTAATGCACCTAGAAGAGAAGCAACTATGGGAGAAGGTAATGCAATTTTTCAGAGCTTGAGGCGCTTGTTTGGCATATATACAATTGCAATGATTTCTGCTGTACATAAGCCAAGTTAATCAATAAGGTTATTTTAGGGTTTGTTTGTTTTTTTTACTTTATCCTATACCTCAGCATTTGACTTATTTCTCTTAGGACCGAATTGTACTGTTCCTCTAGCTGGAAATATATGGTTAAATTGATAATCGAACATTATCTGTCTCTTTTGACAGTAGATAACCAGTGTCAATGCACATTCTGACCTTACAGAGAGTGTCCCATGGTCTAATGGCCTGTCCCCTGGCAAGTAGAATGTCAAAGACAGGGAGTAGCGGGCACCACACAGAATAGTTGGGGATCAACCAAATGCATATATATATAGTAGTAAAGTCCAAACAAGAAAAGAAATGCACACAACTGGGATCAACCTCGAAAAATACACAATATTTATTATTTTCAATACAAAAACACAACAAGGCAGGCCATATTATGTTAAAAACATTTAAAACCAAAAATAATGGCTGATAGGTCACACATCCCCCCAGGTAAATAAAGAAGTGTGTTAACAAAGCACTTTGTAATAGCTAGTTGGTCCGGACAAAAGATATATAGAATGGGACGCTCAAACCCCTGCCTGTCTGCTGCCAGTTATACGAGAGTTCCCTCCAATACAATGCTCATGTCCTAAATATGGGGACAATAGTATAGGCATATTTACCAGACATGCTGCGCAGGAATTGGGTCCAAGAAAATATTAGAGAGAGACATCCCAAAGAAGCCACAAGTTACTTGTCAATGCTAATAGTCCGGACACCTAATAAACCTAGGCGGTCAGATGGAGATACAGCGACCGATAATCAAGTGCCAACCATGGGGGGGAAAGAGACCAAGGCCCCACGCGTATCGACACTATCAAAGTGTCTTCATCAGGGGAAGTATATTTCTACATCTGATGTGCAGCCTCAGTCATTAGTTTTTGCAAAGATGTACAAATCCTGTCCATGTTAATTGCAGCCTATGTATTTTGTGTACATCAGGGGTGTCAAACTGCATTCCTCGAGGGCTGCAAACAGGTCATGTTTTCAGGATTTCCTTGCATTGCACAGGTGATAATTTAATCACCTACACACATAATGATTGCAGCACCTTGTGCAATGCTAAGGAAATCTTGAAAACACATGGTTTGAGGCCCTCGAGGAATGCAGTTTGACACCCCTGCTGTACATTACCACTAGTGATGAGCGACCACTAAAATGCTTAGGTGCTCGTTGCTCGGGTCGAGCAAATTGGAATACTCGGGTACTCAACCCGAGCAACGAGCCCAATGTAAGTGTATGGGAAACCTGAGTATTTTTAGCGCGATCCCCCCGGGGGTCCTTTTAAGGTTTAAAAACGTCTGAAAATGATGGAAACACTGCTCAAATGACATGGGAACATCATGAGGATCGCCCCTGCAAGAATTTCTGACTCAAAGGTCACAGCTGTCAGCAGTGTTGTCAGAGTTTCACACCATTTTTACTGGTGCACCAAAAAACATACAAAAACTAAACCAAAATAGATTTTGCTGGGAAATATGTTAAGGTACAGACTTTCCAGGGTAATGACTTGTATATAAGGCAAAATAATTAACCCCAGACCAAAATGTTCCTCCACCACTAGGGCCATGTTCACGCGTAGCGTTTTTTATGCTTTTTTCAACGTTAACATTGCTTTCAACCAATACAAATGCATTCACTGGGAAATGTGATTTGTAACATTTAACACCCCTAGCTGGCCATGTGGTGTGTGACACATAACGAGACACATCTTGTTTCATTTATGAAGGAGCGACTCTTAAAGTCACAAAGCCTATTTTTAGAGGGGCATCAGGCGGCATTAATATTCTTAAAGGACCATTATTAAACAGTGGGTCTCCTATGCTGTTATTGCCTATGAACTGAGTGGCTGGGTTGCCAACAATTACAACACACCCCAATACCCCTTTCACAAGAGGTACAGGAGGGCTTCCTGAAAAAATGTTGCATTGAATGCAAGGCCTGCCCTGCTATCGAGTCATATGCACCCCAATAAGCCTTTGAACCCAGGTACTGGATGGCCACAAGAAAACCCACTTCACATTATTCAGTTGGTCCTGCCATACTGTTTTCTTATGTATTAAGTGCAAGACCTACCCTGCTACCAAGTCATATGCACCCCAATAAGCCTTTGAACCCAGGTACTGGATGGTCACAGGAAAACCCACTTCACATTCTTCAGATGGTCCTGCCATACTGTTTTCTTATGTATTAACTGCAAGGCCTGCCCTGCTACCAAGTCATATGCACCCCAATAAGCCTTTGAACCCAGGTACTGGATGGACACAGGAAAACCCACTTCACATTCTTCAGATGGTCCTGCCATACTGTTTTCTTATGTATTAACTGCAAGGCCTGCCCTGCTACCAAGTCATATGCACCCCATTAAGCCTTTGAACCCAGGTACTGGATGGACACAGGAAAACCCACTTCACGTTCTTCAGTTGGTCCTGCCATACTGTTTCCTTATGCATTGAATGCAAGGGCTGCCTTGACCCAAATTTACAAGCACCCCAATTCCCCCTTGGAAGAAACATGGAGGAGAGCCTCATAAAAAACTGTAACATTACAAAGGAGCGGGTCTCCTAGACTCGTAATGCCCATACACTAAGTGCATGGGCAGACAAACATTTCCTCCTGGGGGATACATTTTTTAAAAATATATAATGGGGATCATAGACACCCTTGCCAAAATATTGACTGCCTGTAGCAGCATGGAATACGTGAACCCTGGTGATCTAGTGGTGGAAAATGATGAGAGGCGGAGGAAGGCCTCATTAAAACCTTGGCCCAATTTAAAGGAGCGGGTCTCCTAGACTTGTAATACCCATACACTAAGCGTTAAGCCTGGTGATCTAGTGGTAGAGAATGAGGAGACATTGCTGAAGGCGTCATGAAAAAATAGACACAATGTAAAGGGGAGTGTCTCCTAGAATTGTAATGCCCATACAGGCAGTGCATGGGCTGACAAACATCTCCACAAGGGGGATAGATTTTTTAAAAATATACTATAGGCATCATAGACACCCTTGCCAAAAACTGGACTGCCTGTAGCGGCACAGAAGACGTTAAGCCTGGTGATCTAGTGGTGGAGAATGAGGAGACATAAAGATAAATCATACTGAAAAAAAAAAATAAAAAGAATGTGAATCCACTGATGAAAGTAAATAACAAAAGGGAGAGGCGAACACAGGTTCATATACTGTATATGGTGCCACATTGTGTCCAACAAGATGTTTGTCCCTAGCAACAGCTCAGAGACAGGGATATAAATATATATATATACCGTATATACTCGTGTATAAGCTGACCCGAGTATAAGCCGACTCCCCTAATTTTGCCACAAAAAACTGCGAAAACTTAATGACTCGAGTATAAGCCTAGGGTGGGAAATGCAGCAGCTACCGGTAAATTTCAAAAGTAAAAATAGATACCAATAAAAGTAAAATTAATTGAGACATCAGTATGTTAAGTGTTTTTGAATATCCATATTTAATCCGGAGCCCCATATAATGCTCCATACAGTTCATGATGGGCCCATAAGATGCTCCATACAAAATACGCCCCATATAATGCTCCATAAAGTTTATGATGGGCCCCATAAGATCCTCCATATTAAAATATGCCCCATATAATCCTGCATAAAGATTAATAATGGCCCCATAAGATGCTCCATAGAGATATTTGCGCAATATAATGCTGCACAAATGTTGATTATGGCCCCATAAGATGCTCCATAGAGATATTTGCCCCATATAGTGCTGCACAAACGTTATGGCCCCATAAGATGCTCCATAAAGATAGTTGCCACATATAGTGCTGCACAAACATTGATTATGACCCCATAAGATGCTCCATAAAGATATTTGCCCCATATACAGGTCCTTCTCAAAAAATTAGCATATAGTGTTAAATTTCATTATTTACCATAATGTAATGATTACAATTAAACTTTCATATATTATAGATTCATTATCCACCAACTGAAATTTGTCAGGTCTTTTATTGTTTTAATACTGATGATTTTGGCATACAACTCCTGATAACCCAAAAAACCTGTCTCAATAAATTAGCATATTTCACCCATCCAATCAAATAAAAGTGTTTTTTAATAACAAACAAAAAAACCAACAAATAATAATGTTCAGTTATGCACTCAATACTTGGTCGGGAATCCTTTGGCAGAAATGACTGCTTCAATCCGGCGTGGCATGGAGGCAATCAGCCTGTGACACTGCTGAGATGTTATGGAGGCCCAGGATGCTTCAATAGCGGCCTTAAGCTCATCCAGAGTGTTGGGTCTTGCGTCTCTCAACTTTCTCTTCACAATATCCCACAGATTCTCTATGGGGTTCAGGTCAGGAGAGTTGGCAGGCCAATTGAGCACAGTAATACCATGGTCAGTAAACCATTTACCGGTGGTTTTGGCACTGTGAGCAGGTGCCAGGTCGTGCTGAAAAATGAAATCTTCATCTCCATAAAGCATTTCAGCCGATGGAAGCATGAAGTGCTCCAAAATCTCCTGATAGCTAGCTGCATTGACCCTGCCCTTGATGAAACACAGTGGACCAACACCAGCAGCTGACATGGCACCCCACACCATCACTGACTGTGGGTACTTGACACTGGACTTCAGGCATTTTGGCATTTCGTTCTCCCCAGTCTTCCTCCAGACTCTGGCACCTTGATTTCCGAATGACATGCAAAATTTGCTTTCATCAGAAAAAAGTACTTGGGACCACTTAGCAACAGTCCAGTGCTGCTTCTCTGTAGCTCAAAAGTGGCTTTACCTGGGGAATGCGGCACCTGTAGCCCATTTCCTGCACACGCCTGTGCACGGTGGCTCTGGATGTTTCCACACCAGACTCAGTCCACTGCTTCCTCAGGTTCCCCAAGGTCTGGAATCGGTCCTTCTCCACAATCTTCCTCAGGGTCCGGTCTCCTCTTCTCGTTGTACAGCGTTTTCCGCCACATTGTTTCCTTCCAACAGACTTACCATTGAGGTGCCTTGATACAGCACTCTGGGAACAGCCTATTTGTTGAGAAATTTCTTTCTGGGTCTTACCCTCTTGCTTGAGGGTGTCAATGATGGCCTTCTTGACATCTGTCAGGTCGCTAGTCTTACCCATGATGGGGGTTTTGAGTAATGAACCAGGCAGGGAGTTTATAAAAGCCTCAGGTATCTTTTGCATGTGTTTAGAGTTAATTAGTTGATTCAGAAGATTAGGGTAATAGGTCGTTTAGAGAACCTTTTCTTGATATGCTAATTTATTGAGACAGGTTTTTTGGGTTATCAGGAGTTGTATGCCAAAATCATCAGTATTAAAACAATAAAAGACCTGACAAATTTCAGTTGGTGGATAATGAATCTATAATATATGAAAGTTTAATTGTAATCATTACATTATGGTAAATAATGAAATTTAACACTATATGCTAATTTTTTGAGAAGGACCTGTACTCCTGCACAAACGTTGATTATGGCCCCATAAGATGCTCCATACAGACACTTGCCCCATTTGCTGTTGCTGCGATAAAAAAAAAAATCACATACTCTCCTCTCGTCGCTCAGGCCCCCGACACTTTAAATATTCACCTTTCCACTTTCCAGCCGCCGCTCCGTGCAGAGATATTAAAACTGGAATATATAAGAAGAAATGGAAAAAATATACATACATCTCATTTTGATGACAGTTCCCCCTGGGGGAGTTTATTTTGGTTTCTAATTGGTAACGGGCATCAGAAAAACACCCTTGCACAAAAATTGAGTGACTTTTGCATCACGGAATGCGTTCACCCTGGTGTTGTACTGGTTGTGGAGGAGGAGGAGGAGGATAACACCGAACAGACAAAATCAGGAAGCTGATACCCATGTGGTTGGGGAGAGGTGCATGACAATACTCCTCCACAAAAGAGACAATGTATTTGAGGTTATGTTTCGTTGTTTTCCACTTGGTAGTGTACAGAAGTCTTTCCCAATGCAGCCCTTGTTCATTTTTATAAGAGTCAGCCTGTCAGTATTTTCAGTTGACAGGTGGATGCGCTTATGTTATAATTCCACCAGCGGCACTAAAAACCTGCTCTGACAAACGCTAGCAGCAAGGCAGGCCAGGACCTCAAAGGCGTAGAGAGCGAGTTCATGCCACGTGTCCAGCTTGGATACCCAATAATTAAAAGGCACAGAGGAATCCCGGAGGACGTTTGTCTGATCAGCAAGGTACTCCCTCAGCATCTTCCCAAACATTGCGCTTTTTGTGACAGCACCCCTTGCCTCTCTGCCGGGAAAATGGGAGCGTCTGAGTAAACTGTCCCAGAACTTTAATATTGTTCCCCTGCCTGAGGTGAATTGTACTTCTGTCTCTCTCGCTTGGACTCCTTAGTTGTACAACAAACTCTTGACGTCTGCTGCCAGCGTTCTCACATGGGAATTTTCTAAGTAATTCCACTACAAGGGCCCTCTGGTACTGCAACATTTCAGTACACCTCTCTGCCTCTGGCAGAAGAGATTGAAAGTTCTCCTTGTAGCGTGGGTCTAGAAGTATCACCAACCAGTAATGATTGTCACCAAAAAAATGTTATAATGCGAGGGTCCCCTGAAACGCAGCGCAACATAAAGTCAGCCATGCGTGCCAGACTGCTAACAGGCAAAACTTCCGTGTCCTCAACAACAGGACGACTGATCATGCTGTCCTCCTCCTCCACCCTGTCCTTAGGCCATCCCCGCTGAACAGACCTATGCAATGTAGAGTTCCAATGCGTGGGGACATCACACACTAGTTGGTGAGCCGGGAGCTGCAAACGCTGCTGAAGCATGGCAGGGGCAGCTGAAACTGTAGCTGACTTCCTAAAATGGGCAGACAGATGGCGTACTTTCACTAGCAGATCCGGCAGCTCCAGGTAGCTTTTCAGAAAACGTTGAACCACGAGGTTAAGCACATGGGCCAGGCAAGGTACATGTGTGAGATCACCTTGCCTTAGAGCCATTGTCACACACGACCATGCCTGGCTTGTAGGTTCAGCGGTGTCATCCAAATATGACTGCTCTTTCAGTGCTGTCCACAACTCTTCTGCATTGTGCAGTTTGTCACCTATGCAGATTAGCTTCAGCACAGCCTGTTGCCGCTTGGCTGAGGCAGTGCTTCTGACTTATGTGTTGAACTTAGAGATGGAGACTGAAGAGGAGGTGGTGCAGGAGCTGTAGACTGTGGAAGCAACTCTGATTGACGTAGGGCCCGCAATCCTCGGCGTGGGGAGGATGTGTTCCATCCCAAGGTCCGACTGGGTCCCAGCTTCCACTTTAACCCAGTGTGCCGTCAGTGAGATGTACTGTCCCTGCCCACAAGCACTTGTACACGTGTCCGTGGTTAGGTGGACTTTACCAGTAACAGCATTGTTGAGGGCATGGGTAATGTTGTGGGACATATGCTGATGTACACCAGGAGAAATAGTGGCGACTGGGGACCGAGTACCTTGGGACGGCCGCCGCCATCAGGTTGTGGAAAGCTTCCCTCTCAATGAGGCAACATTTCGAGCACAAGCAGAAGAGAAATGTTACAATTTAGGACTGTGGCCTGTGGGACATTGGATGGGTATTTTCGCTTGCGTTCCAATGACTGGGGTATAGACTACTGAAGGCTGTGCTGGGACAAGGATGTGGTCGGGCTTGATGATGGTGTTGCTTGACTGTGGGCAACAACAGGTTCAGGGCCCGAGGCATCTTCACATGCACGGTGGACTGGGGATTGGCTTCTACGCAAAACAGTGGAAGAAGCAGTGGTGTCACCTGCAGACAGTGTTCCTGGAGCCTGGGGTTTGGCTCTTGTAACACTTTCCCACCATCGCCTTCATGTGACCGTGGCTGGTCAAAGCTTTGGGCATCGCCACATGCGATCTCATCTGGCCCCACTTCAAGTTGACTGGCCGAGAGTCCGGAATCTTGAAATGGAAAACTGAACAGCTCTTCAGAGTGTCCAAGTGTGTGATCAGTTGTTTCAGAGCATTCTGCATGGTGGGAGGAAGGAGGATCAGGGTGAGGAATATCCGGTCCACACTCACGGCTACTCAGACTTGGCCGTGTGGAAGACTTGGTGGTGGTGGCGGCAGCTAAGTGACTGGAAGCATTATCCCCTATCCAACCAACAACCGTTTCACACTGCACTGGCTTCAATAGTGGTGTGCTGCGATCCCCTAGAAACTGGGATAGGAAGGTCGAATGAGAAGAAGTGGGTCTTTGTTGTGGCCCACTTTCAGCTTGGACACGGCCTCGTCCTTTGCATGCACCATCAGCATCACGTCCACTTCCCTTGCCCCTTGCCTTGCCCATTTTAAATGGACTACTGAACTATTTCAAAAGCTCAACACAAATGTATTTATTTGGAGCAAAATTATATCTAATCGATATGCCTTCAAAGCTACAATTTTTCCACCACAGATACAACAGGCTGCAGCCACAGATATCAGACTGTATAATTATTTTTTCTGTTGTATGTGAAATTTTGAAAAAAAAGAAGAGTAGAACAAGGCTAGCACACAGAACTATGATACGTATGCCTGTGAAAATACGATTTTTCCACCACAGATACAACAGGCTTCAGCCTGACATTACAGACTTAACCAATCATCATCCCCCAATAAGGATGGGAGATTCAGAGGCACTAGCCCAAAAATTAACCAGACAATATAAAATTTAATAATTTATTGTATAGACAAAATAAAAAATAAACAAAGGGAAAATCACATGAAACATCCGAGGACAGTAGAAAAAACACACACATAGGCATGAATACACACATGTACTCGTATGCAAGAAGCACCTATCTAATCAAGTACTAAATATGCATGAGATGCAGGCAGACTAATCTATATATAGAAGCCAAAAAACCTCCAAATGGAAACTGCTCAATGTCAGGATCCTATAGGTAAAGTGACAATGCAAGTGCAAAAACAACTATAAATAACTGCCTAAATCAGGTAAATCATATGATAGCGTGCTACTTACATGTGTGCTAATGCCTCGTGTATACTGCCTCGATCCTGACATTGAGCAGTTTCCATTTGGAGGTTTTTTATACAATAAATTATTAAATTTTATATTGTCTGGTTAATTTTTGGGCTAGTGCCTCTGAATCTCCCATCCTTATTGGGGGATGATGATTGGTTACATTTGGTGAGAGGTGGTGCCTCACATATTGGATTTTGGTATGTATATGACATTACAGACTGTATACATTTTGGGGGGTTTTGTGAATTTTTGAAAAAAATTAAAAAGAGTAGAAAAACGTTGGCACACAAAACTATGGTACGTATGCCTGCAAAACTACGATTTTTCCACCACAAATACACCAGGCCGCAGCCACAGATAAGACTGTGTAAAATATTTTTTGCTTTTTGGTGATTTTTTTTGAAAAAAAAAGTGTAACAAGGCTAGCAGAAGAACTATGCAACTTATGCCTGTGAAGCTACGATTTTCCCACCACAGATACACCAGGCTGCAGCCACAGATAAGACTGTATAAAATATTTTTTGTGTTTTGGTGAATTTTTGAGAAAAAAAAACAAGGCTAGCACACAGAACTGTGATACGTATGCCTGGAAAATAAGATTTTTCCACCACAGATACACTAGGCAACAGATAACAGACTGTATAATTTTTTTTTCTCTTGTATGTGAAATTTGGCAAAAAATTAAAAATGAGTACAACAAGGATAGCAGACAGAACTACAGTGCTGTGCAAATTAATTGGGACAAAGCAAAAAAATAAAATGTTATAATGCACTGTTACATACTAATTCTGAAAATTACTTTTTTCCACTGGCTAGCTGACCAAGCTTTATTTATTATATATTAAAACTGGTTTTAATCGCTGACTGGTGAAGAACTTAAGATTTTGATTAAAAAATGATTTGTCCCAATTACACAGCACTGTATGAAACTTATGCCTGCGAAGCTACTATTTTTCCACCACAGATACACCAGTCGTCAGCCTCAGATAACAGACTGATCTAAATGTGGCCTTGATTTTTTGGGGCACAACTAAATTGTGTCAACAAGTTTGCTATGACACACACAAAAAATATTTTTTGGAGCACTCACATCTGGTGCCTGGGACAAAAAAAAATGGTAGATTTGCACATTCTTCGATTACAACAACCTGGCTGTAGTAGGCAGCGTGACCAAGCAAATAAATGTTGAAATAAGGGGGCTATGGATTGCTTTTGAATAAAAGGAGCAGGTATAAGGTCAAGAGAAAAGAAAAAACCAACAAAAACTGCAGCTATGTATATATTACTTAAGCAGCAGCAGACAGTAATGGAGCCTTTATATGTATGCAGTGAGATCTATGTACCCACATACAGTGCCTGCAGGCCTTGCACTGATGTGGATACGCGTATATAGACTCCCCTGCCTACCTAGCGCTGCAATCTTTGGACCCCCGAATTAGCCCTAAAAAGGTCTGTTGGTTTCTCAGGAGTTGTGAACCGAACAGTTGCAGACCTATACTACCTCTTAAAAGTATGATTCTGACCCTATCTCAGCAGCAGCTCTCCTTACACTAGCGGAGTCCAGAGCGGAATGCGGCGAGCAGGGCGGCGCCTGGTCTCTTACAGACCTGATGACGCTGTGCGGCCATCCAGTCACTGTAATACCACAACAAAGATGGCTGCGGCGTTACAGTGCATGGCTGACAATCCCTGCACTGTCATTGGCGCTATAAAACAATTGCAGGGCGGAGACCCGAACTCCCGACAAATAATCCCGGAAATACTCAGTGCTCACCGAGTACACCTAGCATAGTGATACTCGAGCGAGTAGTGGCGAGCACGTTCGCTCATCACTAATTACCACAGATATAATTCAGAATCTATAGACTGGAAGGGATTAAATCTGCACAAAATGACTAATCAAACTGAGCACCCAAGTACAGTGACTCGGTCGCTGTTCGGGGAGTCTGAGCAGTTCAGTGTATCTTTCCTGTTTTTCGTCTCTTTGACTCGTGTAATTCCAAAGCTCAATCAGGGAAGAGCAGAGCAGAGATGGATGGATAAGTAGGTGAGAAGTTGTATTGAAACTGACAACCATGATAAGGGTGCACCAGGCCTTTGTTTGAACAGTCTTTTTGTGATACTTTCAAACACAATATTATGTCCTTGCTTTCCTTCAGAGCTTTTCGTAGAATTATTATATTAACTTTTTTCCAAGAAGATTCTACTCGAACACCCTTTTTATCCTTCAGAGAATTGTGTTCTATGTTACCATTGAAACTCATGTTTAGGCTTTAACAATACTGTTCAAGCAGCGGGTAGGTGTTAAAAGCTTTACAGCAGAACAGCGTGCAGAACTTAAATGGTTCTCACATTTTTCTGAAGGAGTTTTTTCACCACCTGCATAACGCCTGACTTTTCTAATAAGTTATGTAACTGATTTGTAAAAGAAGACAGTCTTATATAATTAACATGGAAAAATGAAGAAAAGGACAGCTAAACAGTGCCCACCCAATGATGGCTAACCACATCTAATAGCTAGTGTTTGCGCCGTCTTCTTGTTTTATTTTTTAAGCCTTGCCAGGAATAGGGGCCCACAGTTATGTATGTTATGTCCATGACAAAGTAACATTATGCAAATCGCCTCTAGAACTGGAACTCTAGTGCCACCTATTGCATGTAGCAATCCTAAAAGTCAACATCAACCCTTTACAGGGCTTTGCCATTTGAATTGCATATGCGTGTTTCAGAGTATTTGCCCCTCACCAGCGCAAAGCAGAAGATTGAATTTGCCTGAGGGAGGGGCCTCAGACAAAAGGTGTCTAAGAGGGAATGTTTCTCCTTGTAGAGAGTGGCAAAATGGTGTAAAGAGACTTCTAGGCTATGCAATGCTCAATATGGCCTTCTAAGATTGTTACAACCAATAGGTGGCTTTTGAGTTCCCTTTCCTTTCTGAACACTCCTCCTCTTGGCACACTCCACATGGAAAAATGTTCATCTTAAGATTACACTAAAATCTGTTTATTCTGATTGTGCCTCCACTCACTTGTTTCTTCTGATACAGATGTCCCTTCTTCCTTGTCACTCATGTAGCATTAGTTAATACCTGATACCGCAAAGGCAAAGTTCCTGTTACAGAGCCTGCTCAATGAGGGCGCCTGTCAAAGCTGAAGGAAATGTGAATAATAATAACATGTGCACCAAATTGACCAGATAATCGTTGTATAATGATTCAGTGAACATTTTTCTTTGACCTCCATGTAGCCGATAACCATCACATCCTGATGTATGATGGTACAGAGCTGACGTAGGCGCTGCTCATCTCCTGTAGAAGAGGTCTGTCACAGATGATTTTAGCAGAAAGTTCCTTGTCCTGTCTCTACCACTGATTAATGTGTCGTGCCCGCCCATCTTTTTAGGAGGAGTTCTTCAGCAATCACCGTATGCTATCTACTGTGCAGAATATAACACACCTTAGCTGCTGCAGGCCCTCTTTTATTGCTGCTTCATATCAATCTATCATGCAGCTAGAAAGCTATTTGTTAGCAGTTGAGATGACTACTATGAGGAATTACGGACTTGTTACATCCTTATTTTCACAGCACATTCGAGATGAGCAATAAAGTTTGCAGGACCCTGGTCCACAGTACATGTCGGTACTCTGTCATCCAGATTGGGGTCCAGCAAAATTCCTTCACTGGAGCTCCAATCCTGGTATCCTGTTTTTTTTTTTAGTTTTTTTTTTTTTTGGGGGGGGGGGGTTAACTATTTTCAAGGCCCCTTCAATTACATGTCACGTGAGGCCTAAGGTACCTTCACACTGAGCAACTTTACAACGAGAACGACAACGATCCGTGACGTTGCAGCGTCCTGGATAGCGATCTCGTTGTGTTTGACACGCAGCAGCGATCAGGATCCTGCTGTGACATCGCTGGTCGTTGCTGAAAGTCCGGAACTTTATTTGGTCGTCAGGTTGGCGTGATTCGTCATGTTTGACAGCAAAAGCAACGGTGCCTGCAATGTTTCTTCATGGAGCGAACAACCAGCGAGAACGATAAATACGTCACTGGATCGCTCCTGCATCGTTCTGCGTTGCCGGTGTTTGACGTCTCCTAACGACCTAAACAGCGACGCTGCAGCGATCGGCATCGTTGTCTATATCGCTGCAGCGTCGCTAAATGTGACGGTACCTTTAGAGACCTGGATTGCAAGTTGATCATAGCTCACACAGTCCACACTAGATACACAACTCACTGCCACCAACCTACTGAGGTCTGGCTCACTTAGTATCCTGCATGTGCACACAGCTCTCTGGCATTTGAAGGGTTAGTCTTAAAGGCTGGGGATTGTTGACAGCATATTAGAACTAAAGCTGTTATATTTCCCTACAAGTCAGTCCTTGGATCAGGTTTCCAGAGTTGACTGTCTATTTATTAGCTAAATGACAAATCACATACCCCACATGCCTAAAAATAATGGCCGCTGCCGTAACGGATTCCAGATGGAGGCATAAGTGACTCCGTCTGCCTCATCATAATAAATGGCTCCGTCGGGGAATCCTGATTTTTGAGTATTTAGACAAAAGCCTTAATACTGTGCTCAGCTAAGGCTACTTTCACACTTGCGTCATTTTAGATCCGTCGCAATGCATCGTTTTTGGGGAAAAAACGCATTTTGCAAATGTGCCCGCAAGATGCGTTTTTTTCCCATAGACTTGTATTGCCGACGGATCTCGACGTATGGCCATACGTCACATCCTTCGTGCACTGGATGCGTCGTGTTTTGGCGAACCGTCACGAAAAACGTTCAATGTAAAGGTTTCTTTCGTACGTTGGATCCGCCATTTCCTACCGCGCATGCGCGGCCGGAACTCCGCCCCCTCTTCCCCAGGACATAGACTGGGCAGCGGATGCGTTGAAAAACTGCATCTGCTGCCCACGTTGTGCCAAATTTGCACAACGTCCGTCGGTACGTCACACCGACGCTTTGCGATAGCTGCGTACCGACGCAAGTGTGAAAGAAGTCTTAGAGTGTTGGGTAAATGTCAGCCGAGTCTAACCTGCATGCGTGGCTGCAGCTGCATTCTTATAATTTCTAGTTGTGGATGCATTATCCTACATACTATAAAATGTTGAGCTTTCGAATACCTTGTGTGGTTTTTTTGTTTTTGCTACTTTCTGACACTTTTCTAATACTGAGCGCTTAATCTGGATGTACAGCGTTAACACACTCCCCTGGGAACTGTATGGACTTTAGGCTGATACATTGTGACACTGTGAGGACAAGATAGATGTTTGTGCTGCTCATGTATTTAAGGGATTAGCGAGACAAAGTTCAATTATAGTAAATCCTCAATTGTGAGTCGTGTTAAGTCTTTTGGCTGAAAACAAGAATGTTACCATTTACAGACGGCACATCAAGATGGAGAAATAGGAGACTCTCAAAGTTGCAGAATTTAGATCAAACCAGAAACCCCTTTCATTTTCTTTATTGGCACTTTTATAGCACCTCCATATAATGGTGAAATGTGTCAGTAGAGCAGTCTAATAAGAAAGCCCAGGTTGCTAAGCATGGAATTTTTTTTTTTTTTACTTTTTATTTTTATTTTCCTGTAGATCTTGCGGAAGGTGCTAGGGGGCTGCAGTGAAAGTATGCTTGGCACGGTAGCGCTAACAGCGTGTCAGTTCATGGAGGAGCCTGGAACTGCAGTGCAAGTCCAAGAATCCAAACACCCCTACAACAATAATACAATTTTTGAGGTATGATGATGCAATATCTGCTTTTCTCAATCAAGAATAATATACAGTATAAAAAGTGTGAGTGTGTGGTATACTGCTTCCACCTTGTGATCGTCTGACCTCTATATAGGAGAGTCTTTTCGATGTGTACCCTGTCAACCTGTTTTTCTCCTAATGCAAGCAAATTTCTCTTATTGGTCTGAAGGACAAAGTTCACATCCCTGGTGCAATTTATCTATCAATCAAATTTGACCCATTGTGTAATACAGAAGAAGGTTGTGACGAATTGCTCATTTCAAGCTGCTTTGACTTCAAACAAGACCTGCACAGATTCAGTGGACCACCCAAAAAGTGGGCCGACTTCGAACTTCCTGGTGAGTATACATTTTATGCTTTGGTCACATGAAGAAGTGTGACACTTTGCAATGTAAACGTTGCTGTTTTTTTCTCTTTTAATTGATTTTAATTGAAGAGCAACCGTCCTTATAATTTTTATTTCAGAAATCAGTAATACTGGTCAAAATAAGCAACATTGTACTATATTTTATCAGAGAAATCTGCTTCTTTCTCCACCTGGACTGATTAGTCATTCTCAAAATTCTCAATTCCCAAATGTCATCTGTATTCAGTGAAGAAAGATTATTACATATCTTTGCATCGTATCAGTAGCATCTGTCACCTCCTGTGTAGAGAGGGGGACTGCCTCTAGCTCTTTCCTCCTCCTGTATAGCATCTGATCAGTAGCACCTCTCATCTCCTATGTCAGTAATGTAAAATCTGTCTTCACTGAATACAGATTTTACCCGGAAATTGAGTTTTGATAATGATGGATCAGTCCTGGCAGAGAAAGAAGCAGATTTTTCTGATAAGGGTATACTACAAAGGTTATTTTTATGTGACTTATTGATTTATGAAATAAAAATTGTAATGATGGCTTCTCTTTAAGTTTATAATCCTCAGACGTAAATGGGAAAGAACAGTTGTGACGTGATCTTTTATACTGCTGACTATATTGTATGAACGTTTATATTTGCAGAACATAATTTATAGAACAGTAATCATTTTTCTTTGAGGTTGAATATCCTGACCTTTTCCTTACATTTCTTATTTGTAGGCGACACGTTGTTTTACCGATTTACATCTGACATGAGCTGCACGGAATGGGGATACAAGTTCACAGTGGCTGCAGGACATAGAGGACGATTTCACACAGGTCAGCGTAAATCATTTTTTCTTGTTTCGGCTTTTTATGTCTGTCTTTTTAGACAAAACCTATAATCAGATGATTGAATCCACTTTACTCTTCAACCCACCTTTATCAATGCTCCTCTCATAAGAAGTCTAATCACTTGTGGTCTGTGGGTTATGAAAATGGACGTTGCCTAATGTTTTACAATTTGCACCCCAAAAAATATTCACCACAATTTTAGTGCAATTTTTTGCCTTAAATTACAGTCTTACAGTTGGACAGATTTATCAAATGGCATGAGGTGCTTTGAAAAACTGGCGCATGTTAAGGCTATCTAGTCTAAATTTACACTGTTTAAGAATTGTACTGTTTTGCTAAATATGGCCTGTAACACATAATACATCTGTCGACATCCTAAGTAAGGATCACATGAAGCATAGATTAATCACAAAAATATATAGCATACCATAGGACGTCCCTCCAATAAGACACATTGCAGGTTTCTATTTTTTTTACATTCCACGTTTAGACAGCAGAAAATAAAATACCATATTTCCTATGAATTCAAATATTCCTAGGGGTGTAAAAATATAGGAGGTTAACATCGCTAATTTTAATTCAACATATGTTTGTTAGTGTTTTTCTGCACTGTATGAAATCTATACATATACCTTTACAGCATGCACATTATGCATGCTCTCTATCGATCACACACATACCACACTGCTGCATGCCCAGAACATGCACAATCAGCTCTGCTATAGCTACGAACGCGGCTCTGCGGCTGCCGCCGCTCACCTCTAAGCAACCTGCACATTGTGTGTACACTACCATGAAGTTCCTTCCAGACATGTGACTGATCAGCTAGTCAGTCCTGCAACATCCTTGCAGCTTTAGGCTATAATAATAATAATCTTTATTTTTATATAGCGCTAACATATTCCGCAGCGCTTTACAGTTTTGCACACATTATCATCACTGTCCTCGATGGGGCTCACAATCTAAGTTCTCTATCAGTATGTCTTTGGAATGTGGGAGGAAACCGGAGAATAGCAGCTGTCATCGACACCTATCTCTAGGCTTAGTAGTGAAAAGGTGTCAGCCAGACACCCTCATTACTAAGCCAAGTAAACGCACATACGCACGCACATACACGCATACGTGCGCACACATATACACGCACACATATATACACACGCACACATATATACACATACACAAACATATACACATATACACACACATACACACACACACACACACACACTATATACACACACACACACACACATATACACACACACTGTCACAAGCCTATGTAGGAGCGTTAACAGAACAAATGTACATAGGCTGTAACCTGACAGAAATTGATAATTTTAAAGGAAAAAATGGGAAAAAAATTGCGTGGGCTCCCGCGTAATTTTAATAACCAGCAGATGGAAAGCTGAGGGCTGAAAATATTCTAGGAAGGAGCCAATAGCCATAAAAGTTCCCAGGCTACTAATAGCTCACAGCTATTTGCTTAGACTTTACTGGCAAGTAAAAAAATGACATAGGGTCCGCCTATAAAAATCTAACCAGCAAAGGCTAGGCAGACAGCTGCTGGCTGATATTAATAGCCTAGGAAGGGGCCATGCATATTAGCCCCTCCCAAACTAAAAACTTCAGCGCTCAGCTGCCCCAGAAAAGGTGCATCTATAAGATGCGCCAAATCTGGCACTTAGCCTCGTTCTTCCCACTTGCCCTGTAGGGATGGCAAGCGGGGTTCATATTTGTGGGGTTGATGTCACTCTTGTATTGTCAGGTAACATCAAGTCCACAGGTTAGTTTTTGGAGGGGTGTCTATAAGACGCCTATCCATTAGTAACCCCATAGTGATCTATATAATTGTCTAAGGGTCACTTCCGTCTTTCTGTCCTTCTGTCTTTCTGTCTGTCACGGATATTCATTGGTCGCGGCCTCTGTCATGGAATCCAAGTCGCAGATTGGTCTCGCCAGCTACCTGTCATGGCTGCCGCGACCCATCAGTGACGGCCAGAGTCCGATTAGTCCCTCCCTACTCCCCTGCAGTCGACGCCCGCTCCATACTCCCCGCAGTCACCGCTCACACAGGATTAATGCCAGCGGTAACGGACCGCGTTATGCCGCGGGTAACTCACTCCGTTACTGCCGCTATTCACCCTGTGTGACCAAGTTTTTGCTATTGAAGCTGCCTATGCAGCGTCAATAGTAAAAACATCTAATGTTAAAAATAATTTTAAAAAATAACAAATCATTATATACTCACATTTCGCGACGCTCCGGTGACCTCCAGCAGGTTCCGGTACCAAGAATGGTATGGGAGAAGGACCTGCCGTGACGTCACGGTCATGTGACCGCGACGTCGTCACAGGCCCGCACGAGAAGAACCTGCCATGACGTCACGGTCATGTGACCGCGACGTCATCACAGGTCCTGCGCGAGAATGACCTGCCATGACGTCACGGTCATGTGACCGAACTACAAGGGGCCCTCCGAAGGTGGGTATATGTTTATTTTTTATCCTGTGACATGCGTGGCTGGGCAATATACTATGTGGCTTGGCAATATACTACGTGACTGGCCAATATACTACGTGGCTGGGCAATATACTACGTGGCTCTGTGCTGTATACTACGTCGCTGTGCAATATACTACGTGGCTCTGGGCTGTATGCTACGTCACTGGGCAATATACTACGTGGCTGGGCAATATACTACGTGGCTGGGCAATATTCTACGTGGCTGGGCAATATACTATGTGGACATGCATATTCTAGAATACCCGATGCGTTCGAATCGGGCCACGATCTAGTATTGTATAAAAAACACACCCAGAATAAAGTCCTTTATTTGAATTATTGACACAGACTCCTTTAATAATCTCAATTAAACCATACTCACTGAACGCCAAAGCCAACGTCTCCTGCAACAAAAATAAAATGGTAAACCACAATATTCCTCACCTGTCCATCGAAAAGATAATTCATAATGTCCCACAACAATCCTGATCACTTTGAAAGCAGTCATATCAGTAACTGCACTCAAAGACAGCCGGCGATACACTGACGGGAAGTAATCGCTCCTGCAGTGCATCACTGAGCTGCCGTGCGAGTTCACCGGAGTTCATCAGCTGATCACCTCCAGTGATCTCCCTTACGGCACCACTGCTGCGTGTAAAAGTTGTGTGCACACGTTGCGGATTCGTGTGGATTTTTCCGACCGTTTTTGCAAAATCCGCAGGTAAAACACACTGCGTTTTACCCACGGATTTCCTGCGGTTTTTGTGTGGATTGCACCTGCGGTTTTACACCTGCGGAGGAGTAGGTGTAAACCGCTGTGGAATCCGCACAAAGAATTGACATGCTGTGGAAAATACAACGCAGCGTTTCCGCTCAGTAGTTTCCGCAGCATGTGCACTGCGGATTTGGTTTTCCATAGGTTTACATGGTACTGTAAACCGCATGGAAAACGGCTGCGAATCCACAGCGGCCAATCCGCTGCGGATCCGCAGCCAAATCCGCAACATGTGCACATAGCCTCAGTGAGCGCATCAGAGCTGATGAACTCTGGTGAACTCTCACTGCAGCTCATTGATACAGTGTGGGAGCGATTACCTCCTGTCAGTGTATCGCTGGCGGCCGGATGTGACTGTTCTACACACGAGATCGCCGTGAGACGCTCGGCATTACATGGACTATGGGGGACAGATGTGTATATGGTGGTTTATTATTTTACATTTTTTCTAGGAGAAGAGGGCATCAGGGATTTGGTGTTAGGTGAGTATGATGTTTTTTTATTTTTCTTTGAATATGTATGTAATTTTACTTTTTTTTTTTTTTTTAAACTGTAAGCACAGGCGCCGGCAGATGACTCTCTCATTAGCGGCACCTGCTGTCATTGTTATCAGTGCCAGCAGCCATCCCCGATGGGAGCGATAGTCTCATCGGTCCATGCCTGCAGGTCACTGTCACAGCTGCGGGGGCACACTGACATCTGACAGTGTTACCCCACAGTGCCGTGACCAACAATACCGGCGGTAGCGTTACCACGGGTAACAGTCACAGCTGCTGTTCACGATGACAGCATGACCCCGCAGCACTCTGACTGGCGGCCTTACTGGCGGTAGCGTTACCACTGATGAGAACCACCGCGCCGGTGTTTCCCACGCTGTCAGACAGATGACAGCATGGGAAGCTCCATAGCTCCAAGACTGTAGAAAAGCGCAAAACTAAAACTCAGCAAATCCGCAAACATTTTTACACCTGCTTTTTTGCTGCGGATATGACTCTCAGTTGAAGTCAGTGGGTGCAGAAACGCAAAAAGAATTGACATGCTGCAGAAAAAAACGCACTGCAATTACTTGAGGAAAATTACTGATCATGTACACAGGATTGTCGTTGAATAAGCTTGCATAAGGTTTCCATATCGTTTTTGGCCTATTTCCGCATAGAAAAAATGCAGTGAAAACGCATCAGAAATGCACTGTGTTCACATAGCCTTAGTGATTTGCAGGTTGTGGTAGCTTCCTCTGCTGCACTGATCAGACAGATCAGTATTGGGTTGGAGCGAGAGCTGCGCTGCTGGATAGTTCTCTCGGTGATCAGGAAGGATGCAGTGCCAGTGTTCTCTTCAATCATGAGAAGCTGCATCCAGGCTGTGAGACACACACTTACTTAGCAAACATTTGTTCTTGCTAAAAAAGTGCATCTTGTAATCCAAAAATATAGTATATGACACACAGAGAAAACTGAGAAGTGGAGGGACGCAACTTGTTAAGATGGTCAGTAGCACTCCCAAGTATTAAAGGGAACCTGTCACCCCGTTTTTTGAGATTGAGCTATAAATACTGTTAAATAGGGCCTGCGCTGTGCGTTACTATAGTGTATGTAGTGTACCCTGATTCCCCATGTATGCTGAGAAATACATTACCAAAGTCGCCGTTTTCGCCTGTCAATCAGGCTGGTCTGGTCAGGTGGGCGTGTTCACAGCGCTCTTTTCTTCCCCAGCTTTCCGTTGGTGGCGTAGTGGTGTGCGCATGTCCAGAGTTCCGACTTCCCTGCACCCACGTGAAGACACAGCGCGCGATCTGCGCTGTAATCCCTTGCATCGGTGGGGGCGGCCATCTTCCTGGGGCCGCGCGTGCGCAGATGGAGTGCTCTGCTGCACGGGGCTTCAGGAAAATGGCCGCGGGATGCCGCGCGTGCGCATTAGAGATCGCGGCGGCCATTTTCCCAAAGCCGAGTTTGTCGGAACTCTGGACATGCGCACACCACTACGCCACCAACGGAAAGCTGGGGAAGAAAAGAGCGCTGTGAACACGCCCACCTGACCAGACCAGCCTGATTGACAGGCGAAAACGGCAGGCCCTATTTAACAGTATTTATAGATCAATCTCAAAAAACGGGGTGACAGGTTCCCTTTAAAGTGTACAATATATTGTTAGCATACATGAGAAACCAAGTACAGACAAGCAAACATCAATAGTGTTCACATATATTAATGACCTCAATTGGTATATTAAATATATGATTTAATATACATGTAATAAATGTCGCACTCTTGAAATAGTACCAAGGATCTTTAACTCTTAAGTGGATGAAGACCAGGTAAGTATATCGTAACAAGGGTCTTGAACCCTTAGGGGAATGAAGACCAGGTAAGTATAAGGCATACGTGTACAGTGACTACATAAAAAGTGACTGTCAGAGCATATTTTCTTACCATTTAAACTGCATTGCACGTGCCGGAGTCCTTTATACAGCCAGACACCATGTGTCGTGTATGTCCTGGGCTAATACAGGTTTGCATTTTGTCTTTTAGGATTTGAAATTTTAAAACAAATGTTGTCTGACCAAAGAGTTATCCCTCATATCCCTCTGTCCAGTGTATGGCAATGGCAGGTAGATGTGGCATGCCGGCAGACTGGCCACCAGAGATTAAAGGCAATCCATTTATTACTAAAGATGTTGCAGCTTAGTAATGTCAGGTGAGAAGACTAATACATAATTTCAGTTTCTTTAAAAGCATCAATTCCACTTTTATATTATTTACACATTATGTTCTAGGATTATCTTTCTTATTTACCACCACTTTTACTTCTGTGTGTCAGTAGCTTATAACCTGGGGGAATTGAGGACTAAAGCCAACTAGGATCTGCCCTGATGGGGCTTCTGTACTTTATGCAAATGATTAACTTCCTCTGTGCTGCGCTTTTGTAGAGATTGTGACCTGAGACTGTTGAAGCCATTATGGACAGTTTTCACATCTATGGAAAATGTAGCTGGTCAATATGGCACTAGCTCTGGAGTTCTTCTTCCCCTGCACAGAGCACTCACTGAACTTTTCTTCCTTGCAGAGAATTGTGCAAATGTAAGTATATTCTAAAGAAGTCGTAGTTTCTGTACATGGTGACTAAATGCAGCTTAGCGTAACCGTCTTTCTATTTATTTGTTTTCCCAAAAATCAGTAGTACACGTGAAAATGAGAAGCTTTGTAATATATCTGATAAGACAAATCTGCTTCTTTCTACTCCTGGACTGATGGTTTATTGTTAAATGTCTCAATCCACAGGTAAAATCTGTCATCCGGGAATATATAGTTTCCCATTACTGACATAGGAGATGACAGTTAGTGCTCATAAAATTCTATGGAGAACTGTAACTGTCATTTCAGGAGAATTTTCACCAGCGTGCCTGTTTTTTGCCTGTATCTCCTCCCATTACAGTGTTTCCTTTTTTTTAATGTGTACTATTGATTTGTGAAATATTTAAATTTTGGTTACTCTTAAAACAAGTTTACATAATAAGACGGAGTTACTTCAAACAAAACAATCTATAGCATACCAATATTGAGGGTAAACTGTACTTGTCTCCTGACGCTAATTGGCATTTGGGAGAAGTGTTGTTGGCCACTTTCATCCAAAAAGCATCGCTAGTGTTGTCAACAATGCTGTTTCCCTGGGAGCTCTTCTAGATCAGAGGTGTCAAACTGCATTCCTCGAGGGCCGCAAACAGGTCATGTTTTCAGGATTTCCTTGTATTGCACAAGGTGCTGGAATCATTCTGTGCAGGTGATTAAATTATCACCTGTGCAATACAAGGAAATCCTGAAAACACGACCTGTTTGCGGCCCTCGAGGAATTCAGTTTGACACCTCTGTTCTAGATGATCCTTCCAAATGTCATTTTCGCTAAATACTCGGAGTTCGGACCCAACCATCCAAAACTCTGGTACTGAGAACACTTTTCCCATTTGTTTAAACAATGCCATTCATTGCAGGATTCCGCTTTAATGATGATACCAGGCACAATGGTTGTCACTAGTGAATTAGTTTTTCAGCTATTGATTGTAGATTGCGGGTAACTTGGTAGAACATGCTGACGGGTATAACTGCCTTGGATCTCCATACAATGTAGGATGAGTAGAGGTTTCCGATTACAAGGCAGGAATTATTTTATGTTTCCACATATCTTTAATGTACATAAAGTTTTTGGTAGCTATATAATAACAATTTGTTTTGTCACTGCAGGACTTCGGTTGCTTACAGGATTATCTAATTAGTTTAACCACAGATGATCAAATCACCTATTACACCGAACAGGTATGTCTGTTGGCGTTTTTCTATGTATTGATCGCTTGGAGGCTACACACGTTTTGTTTGAATGGCAGAACATTCTGAAACTCCCTTCACTACTTAATATTTCTCTGTAATAGGCTTAAAAATTAATCCAGATTAGTTGACATTGTTTTAATATGGCGTCTACTTTTGTGGAGCCAGCGCTAGGTGACCACACGTGGCATGAACTTAAATGCCCCTTTTTCAGGTGTCCCCACCGTATTAGTGTTAGTCAACAGTAATCTATTCTCTTTGCTCCATGGTCTTGTCTTCATAATCGTGCTGCTCCTTCTGTGTCAGGTCAGGGCAAGGCATGTGTGAGACCCCCAGCAAAAGCTAAACACTTGCTATGTAACACAGTGTCATGCAAAGCAGAAAATAAAAACTGCACGTTTCTGTATAGCTGGACATTTGGCTCCCAATCTGTTTTCACCCTTTAGCCAAAGAAAAAGGTAGAGCGGCTATCTGTATGTAAATCTAAAACTCGCCTTGTATTATCTGCGTGGATTCTTTCCTCTGCTCTGTTCAAAACTGGGATCGCTGAGGATTCCAGTGCTCTGACCCCCAGCGATCAGTAAGGGATAACGTACTATTTTGGGACTGACAAGGGACTAGTAGTGTTTAAATCAGTACTAAAAACTCCTTTAATTAAATTATATAAGAAAGATTTAAAACTAAAAACGGTATACTGCATCATAGGAGAAAAATGAAATTGAACTAAACTGTGCCACCATACTTTCCTCAATATTAAGAAAACGAATCCCTGTAATGGTCTTTTAATTATTTGTATTTGCAGGCACTGAAAAACATTGCTGCTATAAGCTTTGCGATCAACTACCCAAACAAATCAACCAGTGTATGGACGGAATGAGAATACGGCAGGGTACCCTGTGAAATCACCACTCGATACTTATGAAGATCACCACATAGGAAATGCGTACTGGACACAGTACATCAATACATGCACCTAACTATTAACATTTGCACTTAATACACAATGATTCTTTCAGCACCACTATGTGCAGCACTAGGTCTTAAATGCTATAGGATTTTATTTTTTTTTTCTGCGCAATATGGGAAAACATGATGATTATATAGAAAGATAATGGCCATTGGTATGAAACCATTGGAAATCAAGTTAAAAGCAGAGAGAATCGGCCGGATTGTCTATAATAACTTCTCATAGGAAAGCAGATATCTGATGGGTTTCTTTGGGCCACATTATATTTTGCACTAGTTTTCCTAATTATCCCTATCTCTGTGTCCACTCTTATATTCTGTTCATCGGACTTCTTTTGTACCTGGTTCATGTTAATTTAATGGCAAGTGATTAAGATTTTCAATGAATGATTTCAGATAATACAGGTCTGCCTTGTTTTGCTGTTTTAAAAAAGGGATAATGAACATTTTCTGTGTTTTCTACAGAACGTTATGTCTATAGGAACTGCTGCATGCCAATACCTAGAATACTGTTAATTCTACTTTAATGTAACAAGGGGAATATGGTACTCACTACATTGCCGGCAGCAGATCGCTTATTAAAAGCAATGGCATAATTCACACAGAGAATTGCGATACTTTGGGGAAGATCTGTTTGTAGTCTTCAGTACTTTGGTCTGTTAGTGAGCATGCATCGCTGCTGAATGCAGGCTCCACTAATGATCGTTATGGTGTCATTCGCCACTATCTCACGTTCTCATGTTCAGAAAAGCGGCACTTAGTGTCACTCGAAAATAAATACTTGAATTTCTCATTACACGGCATCTTATTTATTTTTCTTTATATATTTCTGGTGATCTAAAGTTTTAACCACTGGGTTTCAGGTGACCCAGAGCAGTTCAAGATAACGGAAGTATGGAAAGGATTCCATAGAATTTTAGATAGTTTAAGCTTCCTTGTGCCATGTCAATAATATAACTTGATAACAGAAGGCAAAGAGGATCGTCCATCCCCCTGTGAAAAAGGGCGTTTTATATATGCTTGTTAGCTAGTAGGTTTTTCAAGCGTTCTTCATTCTCCTATCCCATACGTAATTTTATCAGCTTAACATACAGTTTATGTAGTAAGGAATATTCAATGCATGACCATTTTCTAGCAGTGCAGACTTACTTTCACATTGTCCACAAAACAGGTGCTTTTCCTATAAATTTAAACAATGGAAACCTAAAATATCAGAGATGTCTGGGATATATGGCTTAAATTTAAAAGTAAAAATAAGACGAATGGGGCAAAGATATATCAGCCTTGCATGAATTCCTATGCTTTCTTCCCGATGGAACTAGCACAGGCCATTCTAGTTGTCTGCATCGGAAGGCGATGTCACCATTCTTCTGGCTACTCGAGGCGGGTGACCAAAATGGTGCATTATCTGAGAACTATCCGATAGCACGCAGTCTTAGTTATCTGGCACTGCAGCCAAAGAATCCTGTGTCAGAAGAACGGTGTCATGATCACTTCCGGTGTTAGCACAGACCACCGGAGAGTCCTGATCTGGTCCTAGCGGGTGATTGTAGGTGAGTATACCAGATTTTGACGTTTCCCACCACCACCAATGCCCCTGGAAACATTGTTAGTTATACCCACAATGGCACTATGGCTTGTTCTCAGGCTTAGCTTTATATTGTGTTCTATTGCCTAGTCTTAACGTATACTCAGTTTACATGATGTAGGCACTTAAATCCATACATAATCAATAGGTAGGTGATTATTTGCTGTTTTTTTAACCTATAATTGTGTTTATCGGTGCATAACACCATATTATTTTTTTTGCCTGTACTGCAACACGCTTTTATTGAACCACATTTCTACTGTTTTCTTCCTGATTTGTCTATAAACTGTACATTTAATTTGCTTAGAAATATTTTACTAAGATAAATCTGTTTTGCATCTTGGAGACTACAAATGGGCTCTGTAGTTGGTATTGCTGGATTGTACCAGAAGTGGCCAGTGCATGGCGTCCTGTCTGTAGCAGAGGAGCATGATTTGCACTTCCCAGGTAGTAGTAATGTATCTTCTGTCCTCCCCTTATATTTCATTATTTTGAGTCATTCACACTGTGGCTCACAGAACATATTGCAAAATAAGAGGACTGTTCAACAATGCTTAAGAAAACATCAATTGTTCTGATGTGGCTAGCACCATTTACGAAGACATTGCTCGCTTAATGGTATGCTAACAAAATGTGCCTAAGATATACAGTTTAATATGTAGACACAAATACACACTGTATTTGAGATTTGTTTCTGAAATTCTCTTGTTTTACAAACCAATTTTATTATGTTTTTTTTTTCTTTTTTAAGGGTTTGAGAGATTTTTATTTGGTTGTAAAGAAATATACTATATTATAAATTTCTCATGTAAAAAGTTATACATATGATCTCAATATACTGGGAATATATTGTAAAAAAAAAACTATATCACTAATAAAATATAGTGAATGCAACCGTTTGATATTTTGTTGTGAATTTAGCACATTATAGGTCATCCTACCCTGGAGGTCCATCTAAAGTAGATATTGTATCTCAAAGTTACGTATAATGTGGAAGGTTATCTGCAATGGCCCGTCCAATCCACGTTTCATTTTCTTACAGAAAACTGTTATTCAAAGTGTTTTTATTCCATTTTGTGACCTAATGATCCATTTAGAGAGACATGTTAACTGGCTTATTTACTAGGACGATGAATACTGATGGGAACAAAATGCCCATTAATATGATCCCCATGCAACATCTTGTCAGTAGAATATCCCGTGGTTACCAACTGCCTATTAATAGTGATTTTTTTTTTCCTCCCATACCAGCCAGGGCTGTGGAGTCAGTCAGTGTCCATATTGTCAGACTCTGTATAAAACAGTCCGACTCCTAAAATATATAATACGATGGGTACAGTAGTACAATGCAGGATGTGCTGTAATTGAAATGTCCTATAAATGTCTGTTAATGATCTTGGCTTTTAGTGGAGATGAATCTGTGCTGCACTTTATGTAAATGCTCAGTAGTGAGGCAGTGCTGTGGAGTCGGAGTCAGGGAAATTGAGGAGTTGGAGGTTTGGCTTACTCCACAGCCCTGCTACCAGCATAAGTGATCTAATCACCCAAAGAACGAGCAGGTGATCACAGGCATGATGACACACTTGTTTACATGCACTTTAATTGATCTACTCCACTGAGCTTTGAAATGACACCCATCCTGGTTTTTTTTCTGGATCACTTTGCTATGGATCACGCATGCAAGTGTAATGCATGTAGTTACATATTCATAATGTTCATCATCATCTGGCATCTTCATACGTTTTCAGCCCCACTCCTGCACCATGTAACAACTTTTGTCAGATGCTGGATTGCTGTGTTCTGGAAGTCACTTTTGTCAATACACGTCTACAAGAGTCTCGTTCTGAACCCCAATAGACTTGCATTGAGAAAATTTTAAAAAGTGACCTCAGCTTCACACAGAAAACACTGTGTGATTTGGCAAATCACAACTGCAGTAAAGTAGTGTTGGAGGGGAGCAGAATACTGTTACTGGTGAGTATGAAACTACACGTATTATACTAACATACTTGATACCTAAGAAGGGGATAAAAAAAATAGGACTCTGAAGTGGTGCTTTAAAATGGCTGTTGCTTCTTTGTAAGTACACAGTTTACTTATATAATAGTGCTTAATAAGCATATATTTAGAGGTTCTCAATTTACCCAATTACTCAGTTTTGATCAAACATCTACCGTATGCTCAAAATTGAGAAATACACTACTCAAAAAAAGTCGGGAATATTTGGCTTTCAGGCAAAATTTCAGGATGATCCTGAAAAACCTTTGGTGGTGGTAGAGTGTGGACTGGGCAGGTGTGTCTAGTCAATACAGAACTGCCCTACACTTTGTGAATTGACAAGCTCCTACTACTTGAATAACATCATTAATCCAGTCATTATTCCTCTGCATGAGCAACACCATCTCACTCTGCCCCCCGCGATACACTGACAGGAGGTAATCGCTGTCGCCGTGAGAGTTCACTTATGGCACCACTGGGTGGGAAAGTTCTCACCCAGCGGTAGTGCTGTAAGTGAGAGCACCGGAGCTGATGGACTCCGGTGAACTTTCACGGCAGCATAGTGATACACAGCCGGAGCGATCACCTTCTGTCCGTGTATGACCGGTTAGAGCGGTCACATCTCCCGATGTAACTGTTCTACGCGTGAGATTGCTGTGGGACACTCTGTATTAAATGGACTACATTGGACAGGATAGTAAATATTGGTTTATTTTTTTTTTTTTTGATTGTTTGCAGGAGATGAAGGCGTCGGGGATTAGACGTTCAGTAAATATGGTAAATTTAGATTTAATAAATTTAATAAAGGAGTGTGTGTGTGATTATTTTTTAAAAAAAGACGTTATTCTGGCTGTGTCTTTATTTACCATATAACTATATGATTAGTAATGGATAGGTGTCTTATAGACGCCTCTCCATTACTAACCTGTGGGCTTAATGTCACCTGACAATTCAAAGGTGACATCAACCCCACAAATATGAACCCCACTTGCCACCGCTAGAGGACAAGTGGGAAGAGCGAGGCTAAGTGCCAGTATTGGCGCATCTGTAAGATGTGCCATTTCTGGGAGTGGCTGAGAGCTGATGATTTTAGCCTGGGGGGTGCCAATATGCATGTCCCGTTCCCAGTCTATTATCCGCCCGCAGCTGTCTTCTTAACCTTTGTTTGTTTGTCAAGTTTTTTTTTATGGTGTTCCCCTGTAAACTAGCCAGTAAAGGATAAGCAAACAGCTGTGAGCTGATATTAATTGCATGGGAACCCTTGGCTCCTTCGCAGAATATTAACATCAGCCGTCTTCTTTCCCTCTCCTGGTTATGAAAATTATGTGGGAGCCCACGCAATTTGAAAAAAAAAAACTTTCATTTCACGCAGATTTCTGAGGGTATGTTCCCAACAGTCAGCAAATGCTGCTCATCCAACCCACAGCGTCCAGATGTTACATCTTAGTGGATGGGAATTCAAGAAATCCCATCTCCACTATGCGTGCACCGACACCCGCGGATTACCAGCGGAGAAGGACATGTGGTGTGTCTTTCCAGACCGCAGCTTGTCTATCTTGTGGAGACGCTCCTTCTCGGCAAGATAAATATCACACGTCCAATGTATTGGGTCACGGTGATTTCGCACAGTTCAATGAATATATGCGGAATCACCTGCGTTCAAAAACCGGCAGCGCTTTGGACGCAGCGGACATGTGCTGCGTTCAAAGCACTGCCAATTAATTACTGACCGTGGGGACATAGCCTCACAGTTGCTGTTTTTTTTTACAGCATATGTAGGTTAATACTGCTACATAGGCTGGTGACTGAGTGTGTGTGTGTGTTTCTTTAGGCTTCTTTCACACTTCCGTCGCTCAGGGTGCGTCCTAATGCAGTGAAGTGACGTATCGACGGATGTTGTGAAAATAGTGGAAAACGTGTGCACCGCATCCAGTGTTATGACGGATGCGTCGAATGAGTTCCTGCCTGCATTTTCAGGTATAAAAAAATCCTTCCGGAGTACATCGCTGGATTCCTGTGTTTGATGGTCAGCGACGGATACTGCGCCTATAGGCTTCCATTATAGCCAACGACAGACAGCGCAGGACCCGTCGCTGAGCGATTTTCCAACGTGCAGAAAAACGTTCTGAACGTTTTCTCTGCACAACGGACCGCTATTTTCCAATGGATCCAGTGCACGACGGATGAAAGGAATGGCCATCCATCACAATCTGTCGCAAATACAAGTCTATGGGAAAAACAGGATATTGCAGAAAAATTTGCAGGATCTTGTTTTTTTCAAAACTCGACGGATTTCGACGGGAGGAAAAAGACGTGTGAAAGAGGCCTTAATATTAACCCCTTCCCAACCTTTGACGCAGCATATGCGTCATGAAAACCTCTGCCAATCCAAACTGTGACGCAGCATATGCGTCATGGTCGGATCACGCTCCTGCAGGTCGGGTGAAAGGGTTAACTGTAATTTCAACATCACCCCCCGGGCTATGATCGCTCTGATTGGCTGTTGAAAGTGACGTTTCACTTTCAATCAGAGCGATAGTAATATTTCGCCAATGATAATTGGTGAAATATTACATTCCAGCCATGGCCGATGCTGCAATAGCATCAGCCATGGCTGGAGACCGCAATCTTCCCACGCCACCGATCTCCCCTCCATCCTCCTGTCCGCTCCCCCATCCTCCTGTCCGCTCCCGCTGTGCTCCGATCCCACCCCCTCATACTTACCGAGCCTCCCGGTGTCCGTCTGTCTTCTCCATGGGCGCCGCCATCTTCCAAAATGGCGGGCGCATGCGCAGTGCGCCCGCCAAATCGTCCGGCCGGCAGATTCGTTCCAGGTACATTTTGATCACAGTGATCAAAATAAAAAAAATAGTAAATGAACCCCATCCCCCCCCCCTTTTATCACCCTCATAGGTGGGGACAATAATAAAATAAAGAAAATATATATTTTTTTTCACTAGGGCTAGGACTAGAATTAGGGTTAGAATTAGGCTATGTGCACACGGTGCGGATCCGCAGCGGATTGGCCGCTGCGGATTCGTAGCAGTTTTCCATCAGGTTTACAGTACCATGTAAACCTATGGAAAACTAAATCCGCTGTGCCCATGGTGCGGAAAATACCGCGCGTAAAAGCTGTGTTGTATTTTCCGCAGCATGTCAATTCTTTGTGTGGATTCCGCAGCGTTTTACACCTGTTCCTCAATAGGAATCTGCAGCTGAAATCTGCACAAAAAACACTGGAAATCTGCGGTAAATCCGCAGGTAAAACGCAGTGCCTTTTTACCTGCGGATTTTTCAAAAATGCTGCGGAAAAATCTCACACGAATCCGCAATGTGGGCACATAGCCTTAGGGTTAGGGTTGGAATTAGGGCTAGGGTTGGAAATAGGGTTAAGATTAGGCTTGTGGTTAGGTGTTATGATCTGGTGGCCTTGGAGCAGCATGAGACGCACTCTGGAGAAGGTGGCACCTGTACTGACCGCAAACCCTGAACTAGCAGCGCAACTAGAAGCAGCCGTGGGGGGTACCTAACGCTCCCTAGACCCCTCGACACAGCCTAAGAATTAACTACCCCTAAAGACAGAAACAGGAAACCTATCTTGCCTCAGAGAAAATCCCCAAAGGATAGAGAGCCCCCCACAAATATTGACTGTGAGAGGAGAGAGAAATAACGTACGCAAACATAAAATCAGGATTTAGCATAGGAGGCCATACTAGCTAAAAAGAATGGATAGAACAGAGTACTATGCGGTCAGTATAAAAACACTAGAAAATATCCACCACAGAAAATACAAAACACCACATCTGACTAAAGACATGGAGGGTATATCTGCATCTCCAGAGACACAGCTAGGCTGCAAAAAATCCTTTACAACAAAGCTGGACAAGACAAAACATGAAAAATGCACAGAACTATAAGGTCCACAGCAGGTGGACAGCAAAAACAAAGCCAGGACTTATCTTTGAAGAAAAGCACAGCGAACAGGAGAGACCAGAAGGGATGTGAATCCTCCATAAACAATGGACAACTGGCACTGACTAAAGGATCAAGCAAGGCTATATAGCCCAGCCCAAATTGCAAAAAATAGATACACCTGATAAATGCTGTGATCCAACTACCGCAGCACTACCACTCATAACCACCGGAGGGAGCCCAAGAGCAGAATTCACAACAGGGTTATGGTTAGGGGTGTGTTGGGATTAGGGTTAGGGGTGCGTTTGGGTTAGTGTTGGGATTAGGGTTATGGCTAGAGTTGGGATTAGGGTTAGGGGTGTGTTGGGGTTAGTGTTCGAGTTAGAATTGAGGGGTTTCCACTGTTTAGGCACATCAGGGGTCTCCAAACGCAACATGGCGCCTCCATTGATTCCAGCCAATCTTGCATTCAAAAATTCAAATGGTGCTCCCTCCCTTCCGAGCCCCGACGAGCACCCAAACAGTGGTTTACCCCCACATATGGGGTATCAGCGTACTCGAGACAAACTGGGCAACAAATATTGGGGTCCAATTTCTCCTGTTACCCTTGTGAAAATTAAAAAAATGCTTGCTAAAACATCATTTTTGAGGAAAGAAAAATGATTTTTTTATTTTCACAGCTCTGCGTTGTAAACTTCTGTGAAGCACTTGGGGGTTCAAAGTGCTCACCACACATCTAGATAAGTTCCTTGGGGGTCTAGTTTCTAAAATGGGGTCACTTGTGGGGGGTTTCTACTGTTTAGGCACATCAGGGGCTCTGCAAACGTAACATGATGCCCACAGACCATTCAATCAGTGTGCATTCCAAACGTCACTACTTCCCTTCCAAGTCCCGACGTCTGCCCAAACAGTGGTTCCCCCCCCCCCCACACATTTGGGGTATCAGTGTACTCAGGACAAACTGGACAACAAATTTTTTATTTTCACGGCTCTGCGTTATAAACTTCTGTGAAGCACTTGGGGGTTTAAAGTGGTCACCACACATCTAGATTAGTTCCATGCGAGCTCTAGTTTCCAAAATGGGGTCACATGTGGGGGAGCTCCAATGTTTAGGCTCTCCAAACGCGACATGGTGTCCACTAACGATTGGAGCTAATTTTTCATTCAAAAAGTCAAATGGCGCTCGTTCCCTTCCGAGCCCTGCCCTGTGTCCAAACAGTGGTTTACCCCCACATGTGAGGTATCAGTGTACTCAGGAAAAATTGCCCAACACATTTTAGGATCCATTTTATCCTGTTGCCCATGTGAAAATGAAAAAAAAGGCTAAAAAAAAAGTACTTTTTCATTTTTACGGATCAATTTGTGAAGCACCTGGGGGTTCAACGTGCTCACTATGTATCTAGATAAGCTCCTTGGGGGGTCTAGTTTCCAAAATGGGGTCACTTGTGGGGGAGCTCCAATGTTTAGGCACACAGGGGCTCTCCAAACGCGACATGGTGTCCGCTAAAGAGACGAGACAATTTTTCATTGAAAAAGTCAAATGGCGCTCCTTCCCTTCCGAGCCCTGTCGTGCGCCCAAACAGTGGTTCCCCCCACATATGGGGTATCGGCGTACTCAGGACAAATTGCACAATAACTTTTGGTGTCCAGTTTCTCTTTTTACCCTTGGGAAAATAAAAAAAAGTTGCTAAATATCGTTTTTGTGACTAAAAAGTTAAATGTTGATTTTTTTTTTTTTCCTTCCATGTTGCTTCTGCTGCTGAGAAGCACCTGAAGGGTTAATAAACTTCTTGAATGTGGTTTTGAGTACCTTGAGGGGTGCAGTTTTTAGAATGGTGTCACTTTTGGGTATTTTCAGCCATATAGACCCCTCAAACTGACTTCAAATGTGAGGTGGTCCCTAAAAAATGGTTTTGTAAATTTCGTTGTAAAAATGAGAAATTGCTGGTCAAATTTTAACCCTTATAACTTCCTAGCAAAAAAAAAAAATGTTTCCAAAATTGTGCTGATGTAAAGTAGACATGTGAGTAATGTTATTTCTCTATCGCCTCATTGGGGGACACAGGAACCATGGGGTGTATGCTGCTGCCACTAGGAGGCTGACACTATGCGAATAAAAAAGTTAGCTCCTCTTCTGCAGTATACACCCTACCGACAGGAAGTAGGATATTCAGTTTAGCTTAGTGTCAGTAGGAGGTGGACATGGGTCTTTCATTAGACCCCATATCTACCTCAGTGTGCGTCGTTCCTTTTCAGGTACCACGGAGGGATACAGTGTGAACAGTCACACCTGTACTCCCACAAAGAGACTGAGTACAGCGTGTACTGCCACCCCGTATCCTCATACGTCTAGTCGGCAGGACCCCAGCCCCTAACACAGAAGCGTGTTCAGGTGATTCGGACCCGGGTCTGCCTCCGTCTCCCACCCACTCGCTCACCAGTGCCTGTCGGTTCGAGGAGACGCGGAGGTCCCACTATGCTGGATTATCGGACATCCGATCTTGGATGGGGAGGTACTCTCTCTATCTCCCCCCCAGGTACAGAGATAAGATCACAGAAAGAAAAAAAAATCCTTTATTTTAATAGTGGGCCCCATAATTCAGGTTACCTTTGCAGCAGTTTTAGGGCTCTCCTCAACACTTCCCCCGTGCTCCGGGGGTCATCTGATGTAATCTAGGTCCCGGCCTCTTCCAGGCCTAGCTGCAGAGTGGGGCATCAGGGGTCTTTTTGCCTTTAATTTTGGGGGTATTTGGGGCTGCAGGCATTGTTTTGCAGCGTTTTTCAATCCTCTGCGCCGCTCCCCCATCCTCCAGCGGTCACCAGCTCTAATTTAGGTCCCGGCTTCACTCGGGCCTAGCTGCAGGGCTGGCTCCGCCCCTCTTCCTGCTTTTCAGGTGGGCTTTTTTTCCCATCTATCTTGGCTCCTTCCTGCTGGGACTTAGCTCCGCCCCGTCACTTGGCTCCGCCCCTGGTCCGGTGACTTAGCTCCACCCCCTTTTTCCTGTCTCAGCAAGCTTTTCAGCATGTGTCCCTGCAGTGTGTGCTTTTTCACTCCTGGACCTGGACACCCTCTTGTGACTGCCATTTTTCCTATTGGTGTATCCAGATTGTACCTTTTACCTGTGGAGCCTCATCTTCCTGGCACAGCAGCCCTACAGTCTGGAGCTGAATACAGGACAACTGCACGTACTGTGAGTAGCTGCTCTGCAGCCCAACACTCTACTCGGCTCTTCTGTCCCCTAATGTTCTGGCATCAGTTAATGGGTCTGCTCATCATGAACCCACCGTCCAGGAGTTCCTACCCCGGGTGAGATCGAGGCCCCTATCCCTGGGTGGGCTTTCCTTCTGTCTGTGGCGGACCTCACCAGGATGTCACAACCCTGGTGTCCGTGCTTGACAGATTGTCCCTCCCAGCCCCCCGCAGTTGCCAGTGGGTCACAGGATTCTCCGTCCGGCCTTTTCAACACAGGCCACAAGAGATCCAGACAGTGAAATTGTAAGTCCTTTTCCCGCTCTATCTCGCCCTCCGGTCTGGCACGGTGAGATCAGACGGGCGTCCTCGGTCATGTTTTCAGAGGAAGATTCAGACTTGGTTTCACTACAGTTAAGTAAAAGGGCAGCACACTGCAGCGCCAAAACATGCAAACTTGAAAACACGAAATTTGAACTGCATTACTGCACTAGAAATATGAAAAATGAGAGCTTTTAGCGCATAAAAATGGCCATATTTGTGTACCTCGTAGCCACTTTACGGCATCTATCTTATACGAGGTCCTACGCTTGACCTACCTCACTGAGAATAAACGTCTCCATCTGAATGGGTACATGTGAAACCTCTTCTTGGACTCAAATTCTCACTCTCTGTGGAGGGGTATTAGACCTACTATAATTAAAACACCTGTGGCTAGGAGGCGGGAGTGCACGATCAGAAGGCTAGAGAATACATTTCAAAAACCTGACCTGCACATCCAAACATAGACTGAGTGTGAACAGGTGCTGAACCCAGAGTCGCCAACTCGTATATAGTTAAGTAAAAAGGGCAGCACACTGCAGCGCCAAAACATGCAAGCTTGAAAACACGAAATTTGAACTGCATTACTGCACTAGAAATATGAAAAATGAGAGCTTTTAGCGCATAAAAATGGCCATATTTATGTGTACCTCGTAGCCACTTTACGGCATCTCTCTTATACGAGGTCCTACGCTTGACCTACCTCACTGAGAATAAACGTCTCCATCTGAATGGGTACATGTGAAACCTCTTCTTGGACTCAAAGTGTGCTGCCCTTTTTACTTAACTATACGAGTTGGCGACTCTGGGTTCAGCACCTGTTCACACTCAGTCTATGTTTGGATGTGCAGGTCAGGTTTTTGAAATGTATTCTCTAGCCTTCTGATCGTGCACTCCCGCCTCCTAGCCACAGGTGTTTTAATTATAGTAGGTCTAATACCCCTCCACAGAGAGTGAGAATTTGAGTCCAAGAAGAGGTTTCACATGTACCCATTCAGATGGAGACGTTTATTCTCAGTGAGGTAGGTCAAGCGTAGGACCTCGTATAAGAGAGATGCCGTAAAGTGGCTACGAGGTACACATAAATATGGCCATTTTTATGCGCTAAAAGCTCTCATTTTTCATATTTCTAGTGCAGTAATGCAGTTCAAATTTCGTGTTTTCAAGTTTGCATGTTTTGGCGCTGCAGTGTGCTGCCCTTTTTACTTAACTATATACGAGTTGGCGACTCTGGGTTCAGCACCTGTTCACACTCAGTCTATGTTTGGATGTGCAGGTCAGGTTTTTGAATTGGTTTCACTACAGGCCTCTAGCATGAGTGATAGGGTACAAAGCCTTATTGTTGCAGTCAACCAGACCTTAGGCATCATGGATACCTCTACGGAACCCACAGAATAGGCGGTTTCGTTTAGACGGTCAAAACCAACTTCCAAGGTCTTTGCCCCACACACTGAATTTGTTGTGGTACTTGCCAGGGGAAAGGTGAACCATACCAGATGCTTTCAGACAGGGAAGCGTCTCGACATCCTATATCCCTTCTCTCCTGAGCTCATCGCTAACTGGACAGATTCCTCGGCAGCGGTCTCGTCAGTCCCCAGACTGTCCTCATGGATTCCAAGGATACAATTGGAGAATCGCTGGAAAAATCAGCCTTTGAAGTGGCTGCTTCTGCTTTGTGCCTCGGCCATTGCCTCTACCTGGGTCTCAAGGACCACAGCTAGATGGACCAAACAGCCTTGTAAGGGCACCCCGGCTGGAGCTCTTCTGGAGGAGCTGGCCGACCTGACGGACCAGATTTCCTATGCAGGGAAATATCTCCCTAGATGCGCGTCTTGCACAGCTCAGGCGTCCAGCAATATGGTGACCATCTGGCGGAATATTTGGCTCAAGACATGGCAGGTGGACTTGTCTTCAAAGAAGTCCCTTACCAGCCTCCCTTTCCAGGGGGCCTGTCTTTGACTACATGCTGGTACAAATTATTAAGGACGCCACGGGAGGCATGAGTTCCCTCCAAGCCTCGCCGGCCTCCCCTGATATGGCAGTTCAGCTCCCTTTTTGTCCTTTTGCTGTTTCATGGCGTCGGAAGATTCCTCTGGCTAGCACAGACCGCGGTCTCGCCTGGCTAGAGAAAAGGCTTCCTTCAAGCCTACCCCTTCCTGGCATTCCCGCAACTCCTATGGTAGGTCCACCAGGCCCAGACCTGGCAGATCTTCCTTGGCATACCTCGTGCTAAGGGCCTTCCATCCGATTCTAATGGTCTCTCAGCTGGTGGCTGTCATCCCCTCTCATTCCCCAGGTCCGGTCCTTCCTTCTCACCCATGGCAGGTGGTGACGACTGTCAACAGCCTTCCCGGCTGGGGCGCGGTTTCCCGCCATCCGTCAGTGAAAGGGGGCGTTGGTCGGAGCAAGATTCTCCTCTGCCGATCAACATCCTTGAGATAGGGGCCATTCTTCTGTCCTTGAGTCACTGGAAAAGGGTTCTCAGAGGTCTGCCAGTCAGAATCCAGACGTCTAATGCCACGGCTGTGGCATATGTCAATCACCAGGGAGGGAATCAGTCTCTTGGAAATGACGGAGGTATCCAAGATCCTCTTCTGGGCAGACGCGACGGTCCCAGCACTATCCGCAGTGCATATTCCTGGCGTGGACAACTAGGCCGCGGTGTTTTTCTCTGCCACGAGGGCCTTTCGGCAGGAGAGTGGTCCCTGCATCAGGAGGTTTTCCTTCAAATTTGCCTTTGATGGGGATCTCCGGATGCGGATCTCTTGGCATCCCAACTGCTTAGAAAGGTTTCACCGTTTGTTTCCAGGTCCGCGATTCTCATGTAGTGGAGACTGGTGCTTTGGCCATTCCTGGGTCGCAATTTGTATTTCCCTATCTGTTTCCTCCCCTTCCCTTCTTCCCAGGCTGTTGAAGATCATTGCGGAGGGGGTGCCGGTCATTCTGATCGCACCAGATTTGCCCAGAAGATTCTGGTTCACTGAGATCGTCAATCTCCTCGTGGACTTCCACTGGAGGCCCCAGACAGGCCAGATCTTCTGTCCCAAGGACCGATCTGCCACCAGAGTTCTCGGTTGCTCAATTTAACATCTTGGCTGTTGAAACCTTCCATTTGGCCTTTTCTCAAGGCGGGACTTGATGCTGGCCTTGCCCTTAGTTCTCTAAAAGGTCAGGTAGCAACGCTTTCCATTCTCTTTCTGAAGTCCCTTTTCAGAAGTCCTTAGCTTCCTGTTCTCAGGTCAGATATTTAGATCTGAGAGACCTCGGTGGTTGATACCTCTTAATTGCTAACTGAAAAGATGGTAGCAAATTGCAAACCTTCGAGACTTCTCAGGCCTCTTCATCAGGTATAGACTATTCAATACCAAATATTTGTCTATCTACTGGCTATCACGGTACAAGGATATATATCCGTCCCGTTCTCAGGTCAGAACTTTTCTTCAAGGAGTGGTGCATGCAGCTCTCTTGTACCGGACTCTCGTGGATCCCTGGGACCTCAATCTTGTTCTGGAGGCTCAGTGGGGTTCCCCCCTTGAACCTTCCCATGAGGCCTCACTGTCTTTTCTATCCTGCAAGCTGGCGTTTCTGGTGGCCATCACCTCCAATAGGCGCGTCTCGGAGTTGGTGGCTCTCTCCTGTCGCCCCGTTTCTTGGTTCTTCACCAAGATAAGGTAGTTTCACGGCCTTCGTCGCCTTTTCTTCCCAGGGTGGTGTCCTCCTTTTTACCTCAATAAGATCGTCCTTCCCACCTTTTGTTCTGCTCCGACTTATTCTCTGGAGCGTTCGCTGAACAGGCCAGACCTGGTCAGGGCAGTGAGGATCTATTTGTCTTCCAGCCTCCAAGGTTATGATTGTTCTCTGGATCAAACCTGCTATTCTGGAGGCTTACCAGGTCAAGAACAGAGTGACTCCTCCTGGGATTGACTCACTCTGCCCCGGGCAGTGGGCGCCTCCTGGGCGGTACACCATGGGGCATCCGCCCTACAACTTTGCGAGGTAACCTGGTGTTCCATTCACTCATTTGCCAAATGTTATAAGCTCCATACCTACGCTTCGGCAGTTGCCAGCCTAGGCGGAAGGATCTTGCAGGCGGCAGTGGTGAGTTCTCCGACCTGAATGGAGTATTTCTGCTGTTCCCTCCCCCAGGGACTGCTTTGGGACGTCCCATGGTTCCTGTGTCCCCCAATGAGGCGATAGAGAAAACAGGATTTTTAGTTGCTTACCGTAAAATCTGTTTCTCCTTCGCCACATTGGGGGACACAGGACCATGGGTGTTATGCTGCTGTCACTAGGAGGCTGACACTAAGCTGAGACAAAAAAAGGTTAGCTCCTCCCCTGCAGTATACACCCTCATGCTGGCTTCCAGAGACCCAGTTCAAGCTTAGTGTCCGTAGGAGGCACACTGAATTTAATTCTCTCCTAGGCGCCGGCTCTCTGCGGCTGCACGCTGGGCCAAAGCCGCAAATTTAGCCCCCGGCTTCGACCTAGCACAGGCCGCATCCCGATAGGCTCCACCCCCATTTTTCGCATCATCCTGTGGCGCCGCCCCCCGGTCCTGGCGCTTCTCGCTCTCTGCGAGATTTCCTCTCCTCAACTCCCGGCGGCCATCTTGGTTCCTTCTTTGCACGCTGCAGCTCTCCCATCCGCAGCTTCCTCTGCGTGCAGCGCTCTGAACGCCGACTGTCATCCCTGCAGCACCACCGCCGGCTCTCTCCCTCTCTCTGCGGGCCACAGGACCACGGGTAAGGAGACCACGTCAGGTTCTCCCCTGCAGCGCCGCCCTCGCTTCTATAGTTTATAGACCCTGAGGTCTATCTTACATTAGGGTACATCATGTCCCAGTCAAAGACTAAAAAGTCCTCAAAGGTGCATTCTACGTTTTTTTTCTGCGTGTACCACCTGCCAGGCTCCACTTCCTTGGCCTCAAAGTTCTCTCCTCTGCTCAGCCTGCTATGCCCCAAGTGCCCAGGAGCCCGCCACCGACCCCAATTTATCTAGTCCCCCTGCGTGGGTCGCTTCACTGTCACAGTCCATGGATTTTTTAGCCAATGCTATCAAATCCATTCAGAACCCCCCTGGGGAGCGGGGCAATCCTTTTCATGGGTTAAGAGATCCCTCCGTAACAGGGGAATCGTCGGCCAGCAGGGGCCGCTCTCTCCTAAAGAGGCACGGTCATCCAGAAAACAGATCCGCACTACCTCTCATGAGCACTCACCACGCCAGTCAGCCTCGGGCAGCTCCACCTCTCGCTCACCATCTTTAGGGGCTCGTAGCGTTCACGACTCTGAATATGTGTCTGACGCATCCTTAGACCCGGATGCTCCGGAGTTTAGATCCACAGTTGACTCCCTCATTAAGGCAGTCAATCACGCACTTAAAGTGGACGATGACCCTAATTCTGCTCCGGACCATTCAGTCTCCTTTACCAGAACCAAACGTTCCCATAAGACGTTCGCCTCTCACCCAGACTTCCTGGATATAGTCAGACGACACAGGGAGCGTCCGGATAAGCGTTTCACGGGCAAAAAGACCCTGGAGTCGAAGTATCCCTTTTCCGCAGATCTCGTTAAAGACTGGACGGAATCCCCAATAGTAGATCCTCCGGTTTCGCGCCTAGCTTCCAAAACTCTCTTATCCATTCTGGATGGCGCTTCAATTAAGAATCCCACAGAACGCCAGCTAGACTCCCTAGCTCGCTCAGTGTACGAAGCCTCAGGTTCTTCCCTATCTCCCTCCTTCGCCGCGGCTTGGGTTGCCAAGGCAATGGTTTCCTGGGCAGATGCCCTAGCAAAATCTGTTCAGGGACAGGATCTCCCGTCCGAGGTGGCGGACCTTGCCAAACAGATTGCCATGGCTGGTGATTACGTGATGTACGCATCCCTCGATGCAGCGGACTGTGCAGCAATGGCGTTTTCTAACGCCATCACCATCAGAAGAACTATCTGTCTCAGAGAGTGGCGCGCAGATTCCTCTTCTAAAAAGTCTCTGATCTCCCTCCCTTTTCATAGCGGGCTTCTTTTTGGAGAAAAGCTAGACCAGCTTATTTCCGACGCTACAGGCGAAAAGAGCATGTTCCTTCCCCAACATAGACCCAAAGCTGCCTTTCAGCGCCAGCAATATTTTCGCTTTCAGCCCTTTCGTGGCAGTCCATCCTGGTCCAATTCTGCCGCCTCTTCCAGATTGGACCGATCCGCTCGCTCAGACAGAGACGTTCGTCCCTCTTTCAGGCCGAACCAGTCCTGGTGAGGAAAGCCCAGGCAGCCCAGAACCAGAGGGACCAGGCCTGCCAGATTCCCTTTGCAATGACTTGGAAACTCTTCCAGTCGACACCTCCAAAGTAGGCGGACGTCTGCTTCTTTTTCAGCAAGCCTGGCTCTCCGTCGTCCACGACGAATGGGTCAGGGATCTGGTGTTGTCTGGCTACAAAATAAATTCTCTGCCTCCTGTCCAGCACGGTTTTTTCCCTCTCGTCTCCCGAGTTCGGGTGCTCAGTCACGCGCCCTTCATTGCGCCATTCATTCCCTCCGCCAAAGCGGGGTCATTGTTCCGGTTCCGGAACACGAGAGGTTCAGAGGCTTCTACTCAAACCTCTTCGTCGTGCCAAAAAAGGACGGGAAGGTGCGCCCCATTTTGAATCTGAAGCTCCTGAACAAGTGCGTAAAAGTACGACACTTCAGGATGGAATCGCTTCGGTCGGTCATCTCAATGGAGAGAGGGGAATACCTGGCATCAATAGACATCAAAGATGCCTATCTTCATATTCCGATATTCCCGCCACATCAAAGGTTCCTCCGTTTTGCGATCCTAGAGGACCATTTGCAATTCACGGCCTTACCCTTCGGTCTTGCCACGGCGCCCAGGGTATTCACAAAAGTCATGGCGGCCGTCATGGCCATTCTTCACTGTCGAGGAGTGGTCGTGTTGCCTTACTTAGACGACCTCCTCATAAAAGTTCCGTCTTATCAGGCCTGCGAGGCAAGCGTCCGCATTACCTTGGATTCTCTTTCGCGCCTGGGCTGGTTGATCAACTCGGACAAGTCCTCTCCCGTTCCTTCCCGACGGATTTCCTTCCTGGGAATGATCCTGGACACCTCAAGGGGTTTGGTCTTGCTTCCTCGGCCCAAGGCCCAAGAGCTTCAGCGTGGAGCTCGGATGCTCTGCCATCCTCGCCCGCGACCCATTCAGTTCGCCATGAAGATCCTAGGCAAAATGGTAGCCTCAATAGAAGCGGTCCCCTTCGCTCAACTCCATCTTCGCCCATTACAACAGGCTCTGCTGGACAACTGGGACAGGAGTCCCTTGTCCCTCGATCGTCCATGCCCTTTGTCCCCGCGGATCAGACAATCCCTCATATGGTGGACCCTGGGTCCAGCTCTCCTCCAGGGGAAGTCTTTTCTCCCGATTCACTGGCTAGTGGTAACTACCGATGCCAGTCTCCTCGGCTGGGGAGCGGTGTTTCTACACCACTCTGCCCAGGGGCGTTGGACAATTCGGGAGTCGAGGCTCCCTATAAACATCCTGGAGATTCGTGCGATCAGACTCACCCTGAGACGCTTTCACTCCCTGCTCGCGGGTCACCCAATTCGAGTCCAATCGGACAATGTCACAGTGGTGGCATATATAAACCATCAAGGGGGTATCCGCAGCAGGGCGACGATGCAGGAAGTCTACCACATTCTTCGTTGGGCCGAAGCCAACCACTCCACCATTTCCGCGGTGCACATTCCGGGCGTCGAAAACTGGGCGGCGGACTTTCTCAGCCATCAGGGCCTTGCCTCGGGGGAGTGGGAACTCCATCCAGAGGTTTTTCGGCAAATCTGCCTTCGCTGGGGGACCCCGGACGTGGATCTGATGGCGTCCAGATTGAACGCCAAGGTTCACAATTTCATTGCACGTTCTCGGGATCCCCAGGCTATCGGAGTGGACGTGCTGATATCCCCGTGGCATCATTTCCAACTCCCGTACGTGTTTCCTCCGCTTCCCTTACTGCCGAAGGTGATCCGGAAAATCAAGACGGAGGGGGTTCCGGTCATTCTGGTCGCCCCAGATTGGCCACGTCGCGCTTGGTAGGCGGAGCTCGTTCAGCTCGTAGCCGACGTCCCCTGGCGGCTACCAGACCGCCCAGATCTGCTTCGCCAAGGGTCGATCTGCCACCAGAGCTCAGGGGCCCTACGTTTAACGGCGTGGCTGTTGAAACCTGGATTGTAACTCGAGCTGGTTCCTCTCAGCAGGTCATTCCCACCATGATAAGCGCTCGCAAGGCGTCTTCTGCTTCCATCTATCACCGCACCTGGAAAACCACCTTCTCGTGGTGCAGGCTCCGAGGTCGCCCTCCGCTTGTTTTCTCAATCCCTTGCATTTTGGATTTCCTTCAGTCCGGCTTGGATTCCGGCTTGGCGCTGAGTTCCCTCAAGGGTCAGATCTCAGCATTATCCGTGTTATTCCAACGTAGGATCGCTGCCAACCTACAAGTCAAGACCTTCATTCAGGGGGTTTCCCATGTGGTACCCCCCTACAGAATGACATTAGAAACCTGGGATCTCAACTTGGTTCTGGGGGTTTTTCAGGAACCTCCTTTTGAGCCTCTTCAGGACATTCCGCTAACTGTCCTCTCCTGGAAGGTTGCCTTCCTTGTAGCTGTGTCCTCTATCAGACAGGTATCAGAATTGGCCGCTCTATCCTGCCGGGCTCCTTTTCTTGCCTTCCACCAGGACAAAGTAGTCCTACGCCCGTCTCCAGCCTTTCTCCCTAGGGTGGTCTGAACTTTTCACCTTAGCGAGGACATCATTCTTCCCTCTTTCTGCCCGCAGCCAAAACACGGGGTCGAAAAAGCCCTTCATACCCTGGACGTGGTACGGGCCCTTAGGAGGTACATTTCCAGAACGGCTCATTTCAGAAAATTGGATTCCCTTTTCGTTCTCCCGGAGGGTCACAGAAAGGGTTTGGCTGCGTCTAAAGCCACGTTAGCCAGATGGATTCGATCTGCTATCCAGGAATCCTATCGGGTCAGGGGCAGTCCTATCCCGGCGGGGATTAGAGCACACTCCACTTGGTCGATGGGTGCTTCCTGGGCCATCCGGCACCAGGCAACGGCGGAGCAGGTTTGCAAGGCCGCAACGTGGTCCAGCCTGCATACTTTCACAAAGCACTACGGCTACGTTCACATTAGCGTTCCGCTAATGTGCGTCGCTGTTGCGTCGGCGACGCAGCGGCGACGCGCCCCTATGTTTAACATAGGGGACGCGTGCGTTTTTTGGGTGGCGTTTTTCGACACGTGCGTCGTTTCCGACGCTAGCGTCGAACGCAAGAAGATGCAACAAGTTGCATTTTTCGTGCGTCCGATTTTTGTCAAAAAACGACGCACGCGTCGCAAAACGCAGCGTTTTTGCGCGCGTTTTTTGTGCGTTGCGTCGCCGACGCACCGGCGCGCAACGCTAATGTGAACGTAGCCTACAATGTCCACATTCATTCCTCTGCGGACGCAGCCCTTGGCAGACGTATTCTGCAAGCGGCCATCGCGCATTTGTAGTCAGATGGTTCACGGAGTTATTTGGTTGTATTGTTCCCCTCCCAGGGACTGCTTTGGGACGTTCCATGGTCCTGTGTCCCCCAATGTGGCGAAGGAGAAATGGGGATTTTTGTGTGTACTCACCGTAAAATCCTTTTCTCCGAGCCACTCATTGGGGGACACAGCACCCACCCTATTACCCTGTTCGGCTCTTTACCTTTTTCGTTTTTTTGACTTTCTTTAACATGTTATACTCTGTTACATGATTTATTATTATTCTCCTGCTTTTGCATTGAACTGGGTCTCTGGAAGCCAGCATGAGGGTGTATACTGCAGGGGAGGAGCTAACCTTTTTTTGTCTCAGCTTAGTGTCAGCCTCCTAGTGACAGCGGCATAACACCCATGGTCCTGTGTCCCCCAATGAGTGGCTCGGAGAAAAGGATTTTACGGTGAGTACACACAAAAATCCCTATTTCTCGGAGCCTTCATTGGGGACACCGCACCCTCCCAAGTTGAACAGTTCTGTTTTATTGTGTTATATTGTCACAGTTTGACTTTCTATCTTTAATATGTTGCTTCTCCTACTGCTTTCTCACTAACTGAATATCCTACTTCCTGTCGGTACGGTGTATACTGCGGAGGAGCAGCTAACTTTTTTATTTGCATAGTGTCTGCCTCCTAGTGGCAGCAGCATGCATCCCATGGTTCCTGTGTCCCCCCAATGAAGGCTCCAAGAAACAGATTTTACGGTAAGCAACCAAAAATCCTGTTTTATTAACTTTGTGCCACATAACTCTCTCGTTTAACAGAATAAAAATTCAAAATTTGAAAATTGCGAAATTTTCAAAATTTTAGCCAAATTTCCATTTTTTTACAAATAAACGCAAAAATTATCGACATAAATTTACCACTAACATGAAGCCCAATATGTCACGATAAAACATTCTCAGAACCGCTAGGATCCGTTGAAGCATTCCTAAGTTATTACCTCATAAAGAGACACTGGTCAGAATAGCAAAAAATGGCCAGGTCTAAGGTCAAAATAAGCTGGGTCATGAAGGGGTTAATGAGGGTATCTGGCTGAAGAGGTTGAACAAGGAAATTACATCACAATTCGTTTTTTTGTACTAATATATTTAGCTCTATGGATTTACAAAAATGCATGCAAAACCACATAAAAAAACACACACGTGGATTTTCCACTGTTTTTCTGCCAAGCGATGCAGAAATTTCTGCAAGCAAATCCACAACGTGCGCGCATAGCCTTAGTATTTTCAATCGAAAAAGATAATTACATCTTAGAACATAACAAGGTATTTCTTAAACTCTGTTTGAAAGCAGAACAGAGCCATACCATTAAAGTAAACTAAAAAAATGCAAAGATGTGACCAGCACAGAGAACGTAGTCATGCTGTTTTTGTGGATGAAATGTCACTGCTGTCTACTAGGGTTGAGCGAAACGGGTCGAACATTTTCAAAAGTCGCCGACTTTTGGCTAAGTCGGGGTTTCATGAAACCCGATCCGACCCCTGTGCGGGGTCGGCCATGCGGTACGCGACTTTCGCGCCAAAGTCGCGTTTCAATGACGCGAAAAGCGCCATTTCTCAGCCAATGAAGGTAAACGCAGAGTGTGGGCAGCGTGATGACATAGGTCCTGGTCCCCACCATCTTAGAGAAGGGCATTGCAGTGATTGGCTTGCTGTCTGCGACGTCACAGGGGCTATAAAGAGGCGTTCCCGCCGACCGCCATCTTACTGCTGCTGATCTGAGCTTAGGGAGAGGTTGCTGCCGCTTTGTCAGAAGCAGGGATAGCGTTAGGCAGGGTCCATTAACCACAAAACCGCTTGTGCTGCAGCGATTTGCACTGTCCAACACCACCCTCGGTGTGCAGGGACAGTGGAAGTTTTTTTTTTTTTTTTTTTCCCCTCAGCGCTGTAGCTCATTGGGCTGCCCTAGAAGGCTCCCTGATAGCTGCATTGCTGTGTGTACGCCGCTGTGCAAACCAACTGCTTTTTTCAAAGCACAAATCCTCTTGTTCCTTCCTTTCTGCACAGCTATCTTTTTTGTTTGTCCACACTTTTTATTTCATTTGTGCATCAGTCCACTCCTTATTGCTGCCTGCCATACCTGGCTGAGATTACTGCAGGCAGGGAGATAGTAGCTGCCTGCCATACCTGGCTGAGATTACTGCAGGCAGGGAGATAGTAATTGTAGGACATTCCCTGTTTTTTTTTTTTTTTTTTTTTTTTGGTGGGAGATTAAGATTGGCAATTTGGCATTTCTGCTAGAGTGCCATCCCTGTGTGTGCCATCTCTCTCACATAGTGGGCCATAGAAAGCCTTTTCATTTTTCTGTATTTTTTTTTGTGGGGTGTATAAATTCTCCCTGATAAAAATACAGTGGGAGATTAATATTGGCCTTTGGGCTTGTGTGCCAGTCCTGAGTGTGCCATCTCTCTCACAAATAGTGGGCCATAGAAAGCCTATTTTATTTTTTTTTGGGTTTTATAAATTCTCCCTGAAAAAAAGGGAGATTAATATTGGCCTCTGGGCTTGTGTGCCAGTCCTGAGCGTGCCATCTGTGCCAGCCCTGAGCGTGCCATCTCTCTCACAAATAGTGGGCCATAGAAAGCCTATTTATTTTTTTTTTTGGTTTTATAAATTCTCCCTGAAAAAAAGGGAGATTAATATTGGCCTCTGGGCTTGTGTGCCAGTCCTGAGCGTGCCATCTGTGCCAGCCCTGAGCGTGCCATCTCTCTCACAAATAGTGGGCCATAGAAAGCCTATTTAATTTTTTTTTTGTTTTATAAATTTTCCCTGAAAAAAGGGAGATTAATATTGGCCTCTGGGCTTGTGTGCCAGTTGTGAGCGTGCCATCTGTGCCAGTCCTGAGCGTGCCATCTCTCTCACAAATAGTGGGCCATAGAAAGCCTATTTAATTTTTTTTTTGGTTTTATAAATTTTCCCTGAAAAAAGGGAGATTAATATTGGCCTCTGGGCTTGTGTGCCAGTTGTGAGCGTGCCATCTGTGCCAGTCCTGAGCGTGCCATCTCTCTCACAAATAGTGGGCCATAGAAAGCCTATTTAAATATTTTTTTGGTTTTATAAATTCTCCCAGAAAAAAAGGGAGATTAATATTGGCCTCTGGGCTTCTGTGCCAGTCCTGAGCGTGCCATCTGTGCCAGTCCTGAGCGTCCCATCTCTCTCACAAATAGTGGGCCATAGAAAGCCTATTTTTTTTTTTTTTGGGGTTTTAGAAATTCTCCCTGGAAAAAAAAAGGGAGATTAATATTGCCCTTTGGGCTTGTGTGCCAGTACTAAGCGTTCCATCTCTCTCTCTCTCTCAGTCAGTGGGCCATAGAACGCCTATTTTTGGTTTTATTTGTTTTCTAAATTCTCCCTGAAAAAATCATTTTATTTTATTTGGTTTCTAAATTCTTCCTGATAAAATCATATTTTTTTTATTATTTTTTTTTCTAAAGTCTCCCTGAAAAAAAAAAAAAAAAACAGTGGGAGATTAATATTGGCCTTTCTGCTTGTGTGCCAGTCTTGACTCCTGGGTGCGTCATCTCTCAGTCAGTGGGCCATAGAACGCCTATTTTTGGTTTTATTTGTTTTCTAAATTCTCCCTGAAAAAATCATTTTATTTTATTTGGTTTCTAAATTCTTCCTGATAAAATCATATTTTTTTTATTATTTTTTTTTCTAAAGTCTCCCTGAAAAAAAAAAAAAAAAAACAACCAAAAAAAACAGTGGGAGATTAATATTGGCCTTTCTGCTTGTGTGCCAGTCTTGACTCCTGGGTGTGCCATCTATCTCTCTCTCTCTCTCTCTCTCTCTCTCTCTCTCTCTCTCTCTCTCTCTCTCCAATTGTGGTCCATAGAAAGCCTATATTTTTTTTCCTTGATTTGGGTTCTAAAATCTACCAGAGAAAATAACTACATCAATCATTGGTAGAAAAATATTGGCCTCTGGGTTTGTGTGCCACTCCTGACTCCTGTGTGCGTCATCTCTCAGTCAGTGGGCCATAGAACGCCTATTTTTGTTTTTATTTGTTTTATAAATTCTCCCTGAAAAAATCATTTTATTTTATTTGGTTTCTAAATTCTTCCTGATAAAATCATATTTTTTTTATTATTTTTTTTTCTAAAGTCTCCCTGAAAAAAAAAAAAAAAAAAACAAACAAAAAAAACAGTGGGAGATTAATATTGGCCTTTCTGCTTGTGTGCCAGTCTTGACTCCTGGGTGTGCCATCTCTCTCTCTCTCTCCAATTGTGGTCCATAGAAAGCCTATATTTTTTTTCCTTGATTTGGGTTCCAAAATCTACCAGAGAAAATAACTACATCAATCATTGGTAGAAAAATATTGGCCTCTGGGCTTGTGTGCCACTCCTGACTCCTGTGTGCGTCATCTCTCAGTCAGTGGGCCATAGAACGCCTATTTTTGTTTTTATTTGTTTTATAAATTCTCCCTGGAAAAATCATTTTATTTTATTTGGTTTCTAAATTCTTCCTGATAAAATCATATTTTTTTTATTATTTTTTTTTCTAAAGTCTCCCTGAAAAAAAAAAAAAAAAAACAAACAAAAAAAACAGTGGGAGATTAATATTGGCCTTTCTGCTTGTGTGCCAGTCTTGACTCCTGGGTGTGCCATCTCTCTCTCTCTCTCTCTCTCTCTCCAATTGTGGTCCATAGAAAGCCTATATTTTTTTTCCTTGATTTGGGTTCCAAAATCTACCAGAGAAAATAACTACATCAATCATTGGTAGAAAAATATTGGCCTCTGGGCTTGTGTGCCACTCCTGACTCCTGTGTGCGTCATCTCTCAGTCAGTGGGCCATAGAACGCCTATTTTTGTTTTTATTTGTTTTATAAATTCTCCCTGGAAAAATCATTTTATTTTATTTGGTTTCTAAATTCTTCCTGATAAAATCATATTTTTTTTATTATTTTTTTTTCTAAAGTCTCCCTGAAAAAAAAAAAAAACAAAAAAAAAAAACAAAACCCCCCAAAAAATGGGAGATTAATATTGGCCTTTCTGCTTGTGTGCCAGTCTTGACTCCTGGGTGTGCCATCTCTCTCTCTCTCTCTCTCTCTCTCCAATTGTGGTCCATAGAAAGCCTACATTTTTTTTCCTTGATTTGGGTTCCAAAATCTACCAGAGAAAATAACTCCATCAATCATTGGTAGAAAAATATTGGCCTCTGGGCTTGTGTGCCACTCCTGATTCCTGTGTGCGTCATCTCTCACTCAGTGGCCCATAGAAAGCATATAGTTTGTTACATTTGTTTTCTAAATTCTCCCTGCAAAAATCTATTTATTTTTTTTTGGGGGGTTTCTAAAGTGTTCCTGAAAAAAATAAAAAAAAATAAAAAATAATAGTGTGACATTAATATTAACATTTGTGCTTCAGTGACAGTCCTGCGTGTGGGGCATCTCTCTAATTTGCAGCCACCAAAAAAAGAGTGTGTAACATTGGGCCTGATTTTCGCTGTGGTCTCACCAACCTGTAAAGGGGTAGCTAAATCATACTGAAGTTATAGCTCACCGTGTAAGTTGTGTGACTGCAACAAATAACGTTAGTTTGGTTACGTTTTTAAAACAATGAGGAAGTCTAGTGGAAGAGGTCGTGGCCGGGGGCGTTCATTGTCAGCTGGTAATGAGGGTAGTGGTAGTGGTGGAGCATCAGGTGGTCGTGGGGAAAAAAATATTGCACCTAAGTCTGGAGCTGTGGAGCCAGGTTCGTCGTCCGGCTACACAAGGCCTCGAACGCTCCCTTTTCTGGGATTAGGAAAACCGCTTTTAAAGCCGGAGCAGCAAGAGCAAGTTTTGGCTTATCTTGCTGACTCAGCCTCTAGCTCTTTTGCCTCATCTCGTGAAACTGGTAAAAGTAAAAGCAGCGCGTCGTTAGTGGATGTTCACGGTCAGGGACAAGTCACTTCCTTGTCCTCTTCAGCAAAAACAACAACAGAGAAGTATGCAGCAGGCGACACAACGGGTTACTCCATGGAGCTCTTTACACATACCGTCCCTGGCTTAGAAAGTGAAGCAGTTAACAGTCCATGCCCATTACAAATTGAATCTGACATGGAGTGCACTGACGCACAGCCACAGCCAGACTACTATGCTGGTCCTTTGACTCAGACCACAACATTGCCCTCGCAGGGTGCTGATCAAGAATCAGACCCTGATGAGACTATGTTGCCCCATCACGAACGCTATACCACCGAACGACACGGTGACACAGACGAAGTTGCGCAGGAGGTACAAGAAGAGTTATTAGATGACCCAGTTCTTGACCCCGATTGGCAGCCATTGGGGGAACAGGGTGCAGGCGGCAGCAGTTCTGAAGCAGAGGAGGAGGAGGGGCCGCAGCAGGCATCAACATCGCCACAGGTTCCATCTGCCGGGCCCGTATCTTGCCCAAAACGCGTGGCAAAGCCAAAACCTGGTGGAGGACAGCGTGGCCATCCGGTTAAAGCTCAGTCTGCAATGCCTGAAAAGGTATCCGATGCTAGAAAGAGTGCAGTCTGGCATTTTTTTAAACAACATCCAATTGATCAGCGCAAAGTCATCTGTCAAAAATGTTCTACTTCCTTAAGCAGAGGTCAGAATCTGAAAAGTCTCAATACTAGTTGCATGCATAGACATTTAACCACCATGCATTTGAAAGCTTGGACTAACTACCAAACGTCCCTTAAGGTTGTTGCACCCTCGGCCAATGAAGCTAGTCATCAACGCAACATCCCTTCCGGCAGTGTAGGACCACCATTTAGCGCACCACCTGCTGTATCTGTGCAGGTATCTTTGCCAGGCCAAAGCAGTCAGGGTCAGGGAATCACCAGTTTCGTAGTAGGAAACACTGCATCTAGGGCACCGGCGGCAACAATACCATCTCCCACCGTCTCTCAGTCTGCCATGTCCACCGGCACCCCCGCTAGTTCCACGATCTCCAGCTCTCCAGTCCAGCTCACCCTACATGAGACTATGGTTAGAAAAAGGAAATACTTAGCCTCGCATCCGCGTACACAGGGTTTGAACGCCCACATAGCTAGACTAATCTCGTTAGAGATGATGCCCTACCGGTTAGTTGAAAGCGAAGCTTTCAAAGACCTGATGGACTACGCTGTACCACGCTACGAGCTACCCAGTCGACACTTTTTTTCCAGAAAAGCCATCCCAGCCCTCCACCAGCATGTTAAAGAGCGCATCGTCCATGCACTCAGGCAATCTGTGAGCACAAAGGTGCACCTGACAACAGATGCATGGACCAGTAGGCATGGCCAGGGACGTTACGTGTCCATCACGGCACACTGGGTAAATGTGGTGGATTCAGGGTCCACAGGGGACAGCAAGTTTGGGACAGTTCTGCCTAGCCCACGGTCTAGTAAACAGTTGTCTGTAGCCGTTCGCACCCCCTCCTCCTCCTCCTCCTCCTCGTCCTCCTGCAGAAGCAAGAGCTCGTCCACAGACCGCAGTCGCACAAACACTCCATCCGCACCTGCCACTGTTGCACACCAGGTCTCCCATTATGGGGCAGCTACTGGCATACGTCAGCAGGCTGTATTGGCTATGAAGTGTTTGGGCGACAATAGACACACCGCGGAAGTTCTGTCCGAGTTCTTGCAGCAAGAAACGCAGTCGTGGCTGGGCACTGTAGATCTTGAGGCAGGCAAGGTAGTGAGTGATAACGGAAGGAATTTCATGGCTGCCATCTCCCTTTCCCAACTGAAACACATTCCTTGCCTGGCTCACACCTTAAACCTGGTGGTGCAGTGCTTCCTGAAAAGTTATCCGGGGTTATCCGACCTGCTCCTCAAAGTGCGTGGACTTTGCGCACATATCCGCCGTTCGCCTGTACACTCCAGCCGTATGCAGACCTATCAGCGTTCTTTGAACCTTCCCCAGCATCGCCTAATCATAGACGTTGCAACAAGGTGGAACTCAACACTGCACATGCTTCAGAGACTGTGCGAACAGAGGCGGGCTGTTATGTTTTTGTGGGAGGATACACATACACGGGCAGGCAGTAGGATGGCAGACATGGAGTTGTCAGGTGTGCAGTGGTCGAAGATTCAAGACATGTGTCAAGTCCTTCAGTGTTTTGAGGAATGCACACGGCTGGTTAGTGCAGACAACGCCATAATAAGCATGAGCATCCCCCTAATGCGTCTGCTGATGCAAAGTTTGACGCACATAAAGGATCAGGCGTCTGCACCAGAGGAAGAGGAAAGCCTTGATGACAGTCAGCGATTGTCTGGTCAGGGCAGTGTACATGACGAGGTACCGGGCGAAGAGGAGGTGGAGGATGAGGAGGATGATGGGGATGAGTATATTTTTAATGAGGAAGCTTTCCCGGGGGCACGGGAAATTGGTGGCGTGGCAAGGCCGGGTTCTGGTTTTTTGAGGGACACAAGTGACGTAGATTTGCCTGCAACTGCCCCTCAACCAAGCACAACCGCAGATTTGACAACGGGAACTTTGGCCCACATGGCGGATTATGCCTTGCGTATCCTCAAAAGGGACACACGCATTACAAAAATGATGAACGATGACGATTACTGGTTGGCCTGCCTCCTTGATCCTCGCTATAAAGGCAAATTGCAAAATATTATGCCACATGAGAACTTGGAACTAATATTAGCAACAAAACAATCAACTCTTGTTGACCGTTTGCTTCTGGCATTCCCTGCACACAGCGCCCGTGATCGTTCTCACACGAGCTCCAGGGGCCAGCAGACCAGAGGTGTTAGAGGGGCAGAAATCAGAAGTGGCGTTGGCCAGAGGGGTTTTCTGACCAGGTTGTGGAGTGATTTTTCTATGACCGCAGACAGGACAGGTACTGCAGCATCAATTCAAAGTGACAGGAGACAACATTTGTCCAGTATGGTTACAAACTATTTTTCATCCCTTATCGACGTTCTCCCTCAACCGTCATTCCCATTTGATTACTGGGCATCCAAATTAGACACCTGGCCAGAATTGGCAGAATATGCATTGCAGGAGCTTGCTTGCCCGGCAGCTAGTGTCCTATCAGAAAGAGTATTCAGTGCTGCAGGTTCAATACTAACAGAAAAAAGGACTCGTCTGGCTACCCAAAATGTAGATGATCTAACCTTCATTAAAATGAACCACAACTGGATTTCAAAATCTTTTGCCCCACCCTGCCCGGCTGACACCTAGCTTTCCTATGAAAAGGTCTTGCCTGTGGACTATTCTGAATGACTTTTCCAATCTCGTAATTTTCTTCACCTGATTGTCCAGCATACGACATGTTTCCACCTCACGAAATGGCCAAACTCCCCACACGGGGCCGTGCTATCGCCACTTTGCGCTTGGACCCTTGAGAGTGCTGTTTGTCTGAAGAGGTGGGTGTGGCCGCTTTTGGTCGACGGCACTGCCACTGGGTCCCTCATAGTACAATAAAGTGTCTCTGGCGGTGGTGGTGCGCACCCAACGTCAGACACACCGTTGTAATATGAGGGGCCCTGTGCCTGTACCGCCGGCCTCAAGACAGTTCCCCCCCCCCAGCTCAAACAGTGCTCTACCACTAGCAAAATTATCTCTCACAGCTTCACCAATGTGTAGTCTAGGCGCTGACATCCTTCAATGCCTGGCACTGACAATACCATTGTTTTGACATTTTTGTTATGTTAGGCCTTCGAAGCCTGTCTGCGGTCCCTTCTTTCTACAACTACTACACTGACCAGGCCACTGCTGCCCATGTACCCCTGGAACCAATTTAAAGTGCCTACAGCCAGCCCAATTTTGTTATGTTAGGCCTTCGAAGCCTGTCTGCGGTCACTCCTTCCACTAGACTTCCACTGACCAGACCACTGCTGCCCGTGTACCCCTGCAACCAATTTAAAAGTGCCTACAGCCAGCCCAAGTTTGTTATGTTAGGCCTTGGAAGCCTGTCTGCGGTCACTCCTTCCACTAGACTTCCACTGACCAGACCACTGCTGCCCGTGTACCCCTGGAACCAATTTAAAAGTGCCTACAGCCAGCCCAAGTTTGTTATGTTAGGCCTTCGAAGCCTGTCTGCGGTCACTCCTTCCACTAGACTTCCACAGACCAGACCACTGCTGCCCGTGTACCCCTGGAACCAATTTAAAAGTGCCTACAGCCAGCCCAAGTTTGTTATGTTAGGCCTTGGAAGCCTGTCTGCGGTCACTCCTTCCACTAGACTTCCACTGACCAGACCACTGCTGCCCGTGTACCCCTGGAACCAATTTAAAAGTGCCTACAGCCAGCCCAAGTTTGTTATGTTAGGCCTTCGAAGCCTGTCTGCGGTCACTCCTTCCACTAGACTTCCACTGACCATACACTGCTGCCCATGTACCCCTGGAACAAATTTAAAAGTGCCTACAGCCAGCCCAAGTTTGTTATGTTAGGCCTTCGAAGCCTGTCTGCGTCCCGTTCTTTCAACTACAACTACACTGACCAGGCCACTGATGGCCGTGTTCCCCTGGAACCAATTTTAACTTGCCTACAGCCAGCCCAATGTTAGGCCTTTGATGCCTGTCTGCCGTCACTCCTTCCACTAGGCCTCCACTGACCTGTCTATTGCTGCCCGTGTACCCCTTGAACCAACATCATTAAATATTTAAAAAATTAATTTGATTATAAAAAAATAAGATCGTGTTGAGATCTCAAATGCAGACATTTTAACAATCAAAACAAACACACAACAAATATCTGGAACTGTACTACAAAGGTCCAACAGCTACAATTTCTTTCTCCTGCAAGAAGTTAACTGAAAGTTTTTTGGAGTTGTTAACACAGATATGGCATCCACCGAGTGTTGTCCTGTCGCGTCTCCTTTAAATTATTTCCAATAAGATGTTAAACTATTAATTTAATAAAATCAATAATTAAAAAAATAATTGAGTAAGTCAAAAGCACATTGCAAATAAACATTAATTACAAATCAAGAAGCATGGCGCGTCCGAGGGTGAGTAGATACCGAATAAGAATATAATCACCCTCGGACGCGCAATGCTTATTTACAACAGCCTTCCTTCCTAAGAATCAGCCCTTTCGTGGTGTAGAGAGAGGTTGTGTTACACTCCAAGGTGTTCCCCGGGTTGCCTTTCATGAGCTTCGATCTTCCGGCTCTCGTTTAGTAGTTGGTGGAAAAGTACACAGCATTAGGCCTACAAAATGGGTATGGGGTGGAGAGAGATGGTGTGTTACACTCCAAGGTGTTCCCCAGGTTGCCTTTCCTGAGCTTCGATCTTCATGCTCTCGTTTAGTAGGTGTCGGAAAGTAGGCTGCATTAGGCCTACAAATTGGGTATGGGGTGGAGAGAGATGGTGTGTTACACTCCAAGGTGTTCCCCAGGTTTCCTTGCCATTGCTTCGGTCTTCCGACTCTCGTTTAGTAGTTGTAGAAAAGTACACAGCATTAGGCCTAAAAAATGGGTATGGGGTGGAGAGAGATGGTGTGTTACACTCCAAGGTGTTCCCCAGGTTGCCTTTCCTGAGCTTCGATCTTCATGCTCTCGTTTAGTAGGTGTCGGAAAGTAGGCTGCATTAGGCCTACAAATTGGGTATGGGGTGGAGAGAGATGGTGTGTTACACTCCAAGGTGTTCCCCAGGTTTCCTTGCCATTGCTTCGGTCTTCCGACTCTCGTTTAGTAGTTGTAGAAAAGTACACAGCATTAGGCCTACAAAATGGGTATGGGGTGGAGAGAGATGGTGTGTTACACTCCAAGGTGTTCCCCAGGTTGCCTTTCCTGAGCTTCTATCTTCAGGCTCTCATTAAATTGTGGTTAAATGGAACAACTGCATTTGGCGTACTAGTTGGTTTGGGGCCTACTATCGGTGTCTGCCACTCCTTGCTGTTCTCCTGGTTTCCTGTCCTGAAATACCATTTTCAGCCTCTCGTTAAGTAGTTGTTAATGTTAGACTGCATTTGGCCTACTAGTTGGGTTGGGGCCTACTATCGGTGTCTGCCACTCCTTGCTGTTCTCCTCCACTGAACAAAGCTGTGCCGCCTGTTTACTACGGTTGCCAATTTTGAACTGCATTTCGACTACTTACTGATTTGGCCCTACTCTCTGTGTCAGCCTCTCATTCCAGTTGTCCTCCACTGCAATGCCCCCTGGTTATTCCTGTGTTACCAATTTTGAACTGCATTTAGCCCACTTTCTTCTTTGGGCCTATATCTGTGTTTCCACTTCATCGTGCCCATTGCCCAGCCAGTGATAGATGAGTCTGCTGGTACATTGACCCATAACGCAACATTCCCCGTGCACGCTACACAACAACATTGTGACCCTGCTGAAAGTCAGGTTGCTCTTCCCGCATACCATACCACCTTACACGGGGACAAAGAGGAAGGTGCAGATGAAAGTGCAGGTTCCTTCATCAGGTGGGGGGAGGAATACTAGTTGGCGACGTCACTGGCACAGGGCCTCTCATAGTACGCAAAAGTGTTGCTGCCGGTGGGAGGCGCCCCCGCCGTGCAAACACACCGCTGTACTTTGAGGGGCCCTGTGCCAGTGCCAATGCCAACGAGTGGGCCCCCCCTGCTTGCTCAGGTTCACAGCACTTGCAAAGTTGAAATACTTACCTCTCCCTGCTCCACTGCCGTGACGTGGTCCAGATTTCCTGGGCCCACTAATTACTTGAACCAGCCCTACCCCCCACAACTTTAGCCAAATGACCCCCAATTTCAAATGCCTTCCAATTATTAGAAGGTAAATTACGCTTGACAAGCTTCATTAAGAAGAATGGATGGTTTTGACATTAAAATGGGCACTCTAGGTGTTTTCCTGGCCCCCACTCACTGCCGACTATGCTGCCCCATTGACTTGCATTGGGTTTCGTGTTTCGGTCGATCCCGACTTTACGTCATAATCGGCCGATTTCACTCGACCCGACTTTGGACATAGTCGGGTTTCGCAAAACCCGGCTCGACTCTAAAAAGGTCAAGGTCGCTCAACTCTACTGTCTACACATGTTGGATGTTGCGGTCATGTCATGTGCTGTGATTATAGATGTAATATCACTGTTATCTTGTCACTCAAGTATGGAAGACCAGAAAAGAATTTTTAGTTCAGCACTGCACCTCATTGGTTAGCTTTGCTGCTCTGGGGTTGTGAGTTGACCAAGAACAAACAAATCTTGCATAATTTGAGATATTGAGGAATTTAACCCCTTTCTGCCATTGGACGCACTGTGCAAAGTGTCACATCAGCGATCTGACACTACATAGTGATGTCCCACCCTGGGACAATGTTTAAAAAGTATAAAAAAAAAAAAATACACTGTGTAAAAATATTTTTTTTTAATTCCTAAATAAAGAAAAAAAATATTGTTCCAATAAATTTATGTAAAGAAAAAAATAAAATAAAAGTACACATTTAGTATCGTCGCGTCCGTAACAACCCGACCTATAACGCTGCCCACTAGTTAACCCCTTCAGTGAACACCGTAAAAAAAGAATAAAAAACGAGGCAAAAAACAATGCTTTATCATCATACTGCCGAACAAAAAGTGGAATAACACGCGATCAAAAAGACAGATAAAAATAAACATGATACCGCTGAAAATGTCATCTTGTCCCGTAAGAAACGAGCCGCTATACAGCGTCCTCAGCAGAAAAAAAGTTATAGCCCTCAGAATAAAGCGATGCAAAAATAATTCTTTTTTTATATAAAAGTTTTTATTGCATAAAAGCGCCAAAACATAAAAAAAGATATAAATTAGGTATCGCTGTAATCGTACTAACCCGAAGAATAAAACCGCTTTACCAATTTTACCAAACGCGGAAAGGTATAAACGCCACCCCCAAAAGAAATTCATGAATTGCTGTTTTTTGGTTCATTCTGCCTAACAAAAATCGGAATAAAAAGCGATCAAAAAATGTCATGTGCCCGAAAATGGTACCAATAAAAACGTCAACTCGTCCCGCAAAAAAAACAAGACCTCACATGACTCTGTGGACCAAAATATGCAAAATATGGAAAAATTATAGCTCTCAAAATGTGACTTCAAAACTATTTTTTGCAATAAAAAGCATCTTTTAGTGTCTGACAGCCGCCACACATGAAAACCCGCTATAATAGTAAATTAAAAACCCCTTTATCACTGCCTTACTTAGGGAAAAATAATAAAATAAAAGAATGTATTTCCATTTTACCGTTAGGGTTGGGGTTAGAGTTTGGATTACGTTTACGGTTACATTAGGGGTGTGTCAGGGTTAGGGGTGTGGTTAGGGTTATGGTTAGGGGTGTGTTGGGGTTAGGCATGTGTTGGGATTAGGGTTATGGGTGTGGTTAAGGTTGGGATTAGGGTTAGGGGTGTGTTATAATAAACTTTAGTGAAACACTTGGGGGTTCAAAGTTCTCACCACACATCTAGATAGGTTCCTTGGGGGTCTAGTTTCCAATATGGGGTCACTTGTGGGGGGTTTCTACTGTTTAGGTACATCAAACAGTAGTTTTCTCCCACATATGGGGTATCGCCGTACTCAGGACTAATTGGACAACAACTTTTGGTGGCCAATTTTTACCCTTGGGAAAATGCAAAACTGGGGGCTAAAAAAATCATTTTTGTGGAAAAAAAAGATTTTTTATTTTCAATGCTCTGTGTTATAGACTTTAGTGAAACACTTGGGGGTTCAAAGTTCTCACAACACTTCTAGATAAGTTCCTTGGGTGGGGTCTAGTTTCCAATATGGGGTCACTTGGGAGTTTCCACTGTTAAGGCACATCAGGGGCTCTCCAAACGCGACATGGTGTCTGTTCTCAATTCCAGCCAATTCTACATTGAAAAAGTCAAACGGTGCTCCTTCCCTTCCGAGCTCTGCCATGCGCCCAAACAGTGGTTTACCCCCACATATGGGGTAACTTTTGGGGTTCAATTTCTCCTATTACCCTTGGTAAAAATAAAACAAATTGGATCTGAAGTAATTTTTTTGTGAAAAAAAGTTAAATGTTCATTTTTTTTATTTTTTTTTAAACATTCCAAAAATTCCTGTGAAGCACCTGAAGAGTTAATAAACTTCTTAAATGTGGTTTTGAGCACCTTGAGGGGTGCAGTTTTTAAAGTGGTGTCACTTTTTGGTATTTTCTATCATATAGACCCCTCAAAGTGACTTCAAATGTAATGTAAATATGGTGTAAAAATGAGAAATCGCTGGTCAAATTTTAACCCTTAACTCCCTAGCAAAAAAAAAATTTGTTTCCAAAATTGTGCTGATGTAAAGTAGAAAAGTAGACATGTAGGAAATGTTACTTAAGCATTTTGTGCAACATATCTCTGTGATTTAAGGGCATTAAAATTCAGTTTGAAAATTGCGAAATTTTCAAAATTTTCTCAAAATTACCGTTTTTTTCACAAATAAACGCAAGTAGTATCAAATAAATTTTACCACTATCATGAAGAACAATATGTCACGAGAACGCAATGTCAGAATTCCAGAGTTATAACCTCATAAAGGGACAGTGGTCAGAATTGTAAAAATTGGCCCGGTCATTAACATGCAAACCACCCTTGGAGGTTAAGGGGTTAAAAACAATGTTGCAAAACTGATTATACAGTAATGAAAGAAGACCTGTCACAAGTGGTGATTTTGTGCTCTTATTCTTATTGCTCTTCTGAGTATTCTGGAATTTTTTTTGTTTTTGAATCCACCATACAGTCCAGAGATGAGGGTAATTTTTAGTTCAAAAGAAACAAAGTGAGTAACCTCCACGCCTGGTGCAGTAGTGTGTTATTCAGAACCTCATATTTCTCTTCATCTATGTAGCCAATGAAATAAAAAAAAACACACAAACACTTCTGAGTTATATTCAATGTATTCTCAATTTCCTAATTTCCATTAAATCAATGCAGAAATCACATCAAGATGCATTAGTACCATATTCACGTTCTGTAAAGAACATGAATCCTTCCTATTACTTTAAATCCACCAGACCTTGCGAAGATGCTGCGCGTTAGAGGTGAAAGGAAGAGTGAGTGTTGCACTGGTTTTTCCTTAGTTCCCATTTTTGAGGCTGGAATGAAACGTGTCACACTGATTTTTGCTTTTTACTTAGTTCACATTTTGAAGGTACGTCCCCACAATCAGTATTTGTTCAGGCTTTCGTGCAACGGAATTTCATCATGATTCCCGCACATCAACTCACTTGCGTTATTGCCTCTTTTGTTTTTTGTCTCTGTGCAAAGATATAGAAAGATGGATAGATATGCGGGAGATGGATATCTGTGAGATATATAATTAGTGTCTTGTGTGTGTCGTTTAATGTACTTGTATTAACCTAATAAATAACTACGTGGGGTCCCCCCTATTTTTGATATCCAGCCCAGGTACAGCAGACAGCTGGGAACTGATATCATCCTGGGAAGATGCATGGATATTGGCCCCTTTCCAACCTAAAAATACCAGCCCACAGCTGCCCCGGAATTGGCACATCCAGTAGATTTCTCTGGCTTAAGAAAGGATTTGTTTTATCCGAAACGTTGCCACGCCACGGCAATAAAGTCCTCTTTTTTTACATCTTTGTGCGGTTTCTCTTTTTGCTTAATAAATATATATATATATATATATATATATATATATATAATTGTCTAAGGGGTACTTCCGTCTTTCTGTCCTCAACTTCCGTAACGCAAATCCCGCGTCGCTAATTGGTCTCGGCAGCTGCCTGTCATGGCTGCCGCGACCAATCAGCGATGGGCACAGTCCGATTAGTCCCTCCATTACAGTCACAGTGCCCGCCGCCCGCTCTATACACCCCGGACCGCAGTCCGTGTCCCCGGCGCTCTGCTCCATACTCCCCGCAGTCCGTGTCCCCGGCGCTCCGCTCCATACTCCCCGCAGTCAGTGCCCGCTCCATACTCCCCTCCAGTAACCGCTCACACAGGGTTAATGCCAGCGGTAAAGGACCGCGTTATGCCGCCGGTAACGCACTCCGTATCCGCTGCTATTAACCCTGTGTGACCAAGTTTTTACTATTGATGCTGCATAGGCAGCATCAATAGTAAAAAGATGTAATGTTAAAAATAATAAAACAAAAAACCTGCTATGCTCACCCTCCGTTGTCCGCTGAGCTGCTCGCGGCTGCCGCCATCTTCCGTTCCCAGAGATGCATTGCGAACATACCCAGAAGACTTAGCGGTCTCGCGAGACCGCTAAGTCATCTGGGTAATTTCGCAATGCATCTTGGGAACGGAAGATGGCGGCCGCATCACACAGCTTCGCTGGATCCCATGGGTGAGTATATAACTTACTTTTTATTTTAATTACTTTTTTTTTTAACAGGGATATGGTGCCCACACTGCTAAATACTGCGTGGGCAGTGTTATATACCTACGTGACTGGGCAATATACTACGTAGCTCTGTGCTGAATACTATGTGGCTGGGCAATATACTTTGTGGCTGGGCAATATGCTATGTGGCTGGGCAATATGCTATGTGGCTGGGCAATATGCTATGTGGCTGGGCAATATGCTATGTGGCTGGGCAATATACTATGTGGCTGGGCAATATACGTGACTCTGTGCTGAATACTACATCGCTGGTCAATATACTACGTGACTGGGCAATATACTACGTGGACATGCATATTCTTGAATATTCGATGCGTTAGAATCGGGCCACCATCTAGTGTGTAATTATATATATATATATATATAGAGAGAGAGAGAGACATAGATATATATATATATATATAGAGAGAGAGATATATAGATATGGATGAGATAAAGAACCTGCTCAATGCACTGTGCAGCAGACTAATGTGACTGGATGGAACCAAGCACTTCTATAAAACCGTCACAAATCCAGTTTATCAAACACAGCCATACTCCTTACAAGGTATATACACACAAAATACACAGAAGAATGTCTTCACTTACAATCAGCAGCTGGAATATTCAGGGTCTCAATGCCTCCACCTTTGGATCTAAAACAAAGGACCCTGATTTTATACAAAGACTGAAAAATATAGACATTCAGATCCTCCTGGAAACATGGACCAGAGCCGAAAATGAATCCCTGGTGCCTATTGGATACAAAGAATTCTCGGTCTATGCCCAGAAAAATAAAAACATCAAACAGGGCCGGGGCTCAGGAGGAGTATTGATCTGGTATAAAGAGGAGCTCCACCAGTACATCAAACCAGTGAAGAAAGGGCGCAGCCACATATGGATCAGAATCAGCAACTCCATCCTCACCTGTCAGTCTGATGTCTACCTCTGTGCCACCTATATACCACTGCCAGAGTCCCCCTACTTCAATCCAGACTGCTTCGAGATCTTACAAAGAGAAGCCGCCCATTATCAGACCCTGGGCAAAGTTCTCATGTTTGGAGACCTCAATGCAAGAACAGGGAGAGAGAGAGACTTCCTGACCACAGATGGAAACATCTACATACTTGGAGCAGAGAATGACGGCCAAGACCCTGTACACACTGAGAGAAACAGCTATGACAGTACAGTCAACAAAAGTGGCAGAAAGCTCCTGAACGTATGTAGAAGTTTAGTACTTCGTATCCTTAATGGACGAAGCAAGGGTGACTCCTTAGGAAGGTATACACTAAACTCCCTTGTAGGGAGGAGTGTAGTAGATTACGCCATTACAGATCTGAACCTGGCAGACGTCAGCGCCTTCATAGTCACCCCACAAACGCACCTGTCAGACCACAGCCAACTTTTTCTATACATGAAATCTACAGATAAACCATCCACTCAGAAGCCACAGCAGAGCTGCCTCTTCACCCGCCCTCCATCCTATAAATAGTCCAAAATGTCGGCACTAAAGTATAAAGAAGCTTCCAGCAGACCTGAAATACAGCGGATGCTCCACCACTTCTACAACCTCGAGTACAAGCCAAACCCAGAGGGAGTGAACCAAGCCGCAAAGAACCTCAACAATATATTCTACGCAATGGCCAGACTGTCCAACCTTAAAAAAGTAGACTACAAGAGACCAAAAGAAACAGGTCAATGGCTGGTTTGACAGAGAATGTAAAGCTGTACAGAAGACCCTGAGAACAGCCTCCAACAAGAAACACAGAGACCCCAACCACCTGGGTCTTAGGGAAGCCTATGACTCCATACAAAGGCAGTACAAAACCATCCTCAGGAGGAAGAAGCAGAGTTACATCTCTACCAAGCTTAACCAACTCCAAGACGCCCTCCAAGACAACTCCTTCTGGGAACTATGGAACCACATGGGCACCAAAGACAAGAAAAACAACACCCATATCCAAAATAGCAACCTCTGGCTCCAATACTTCAGAGACCTCTATAAAGACATCCCAAAGGAAGAACTAAGCCAAGAACAGGAAAACATAATGGTGAAACTAAAAGCAATGGAGGAAAAAATCAAAAACTTCCAAAACCCGGTGGATACACCTATAACACTACAGGAAGTAGCCGAGAGACTATCCTCCATAAGATGTAGAAAAGCCGGTGGCCTGGATGGAATCCTATCAGAAATGCTGAAGTACAGCCCACCAGAAATACAGGCTGCAATGGTTAAACTCTTCAATATTGTGCTGAGTGCCGGCTACTACTACGGCGACAGGGTCTGTTCCGCAGGACTGGCGCATAGCAAATGTGGTGCCAATATTCAAAAAGGGCTCTAAAAGTGAACCTGGAAATTATAGGCCAGTAAGTCTAACCTCTATTGTTGGTAAAATATTTGAAGGGTTTCTGAGGGATGTTATTCTGGATTATCTCAATGAGAATAACTGTTTAACTCCATATCAGCATGGGTTTATGAGAAATCGCTCCTGTCAAACCAATCTAATCAGTTTTTATGAAGAGGTAAGCTATAGGCTGGACCACGGTGAGTCATTGGACGTGGTATATCTCGATTTTTCCAAAGCGTTTGATACCGTGCCGCACAAGAGGTTGGTACACAAAATGAGAATGCTTGGTCTGGGGGAAAATGTGTGTAAATGGGTTAGTAACTGGCTTAGTGATAGAAAGCAGAGGGTGGTTATAAATGGTATAGTCTCTAACTGGGTCGCTGTGACCAGTGGGGTACCGCAGGGGTCAGTATTGGGACCTGTTCTCTTCAACATATTCTTTAATGATCTGGTAGAAGGTTTACACAGTAAAATATCGATATTTGCAGATGATACAAAACTATGTAAAGCAGTTAATACAAGAGAAGATAGTATTCTGCTACAGATGGATCTGGATAAGTTGGAAACTTGGGCTGAAAGGTGGCAGATGAGGTTTAACAATGATAAATGTAAGGTTATACACATGGGAAGAGGGAATCAATATCACCATTACACACTGAACGGGAAACCACTGGGTAAATCTGACAGGGAGAAGGACTTGGGGATCCTAGTTAATGATAAACTTACCTGGAGCAGCCAGTGCCAGGCAGCAGCTGCCAAGGCAAACAGGATCATGGGGTGCATTAAAAGAGGTCTGGATACACATGATGAGAGCATTATACTGCCTCTGTACAAATCCCTAGTTAGACCGCACATGGAGTACTGTGTCCAGTTTTGGGCACCGGTGCTCAGGAAGGATATAATGGAACTAGAGAGAGTACAAAGGAGGGCAACAAAATTAATAAAGGGGATGGGAGAACTACAATACCCAGATAGATTAGCGAAATTAGGATTATTTAGTCTAGAAAAAAGACGACTGAGGGGTGATCTAATAACCATGTATAAGTATATAAGGGGACAATACAAATATCTCGCTGAGGATCTGTTTATACCAAGGAAGGTGACGGGCACAAGGGGGCATTCTTTGCGTCTGGAGGAGAGAAAGTTTTTCCACCAACATAGAAGAGGATTCTTTACTGTTAGGGCAGTGAGAATCTGGAATTCCTTGCCTGAGGAGGTGGTGATGGCGAACTCAGTCGAGGGGTTCAAGAGAGGCATGGATGTCTTCCTGGAGCAGAACAATATTGTATCATACAATTAGGTTCTGTAGAAGGACGTAGATCTGGGGATTTATTATGATGGAATATAGGCTGAACTGGATGGACAAATGTCTTTTTTTGGCCTTACTAACTATGTTACTATGTTACTATGTTACGTCACCTGCTTTTGTGCTCACCAACTCTCTAGGTCTGCTCAGGTGCACTTATACGTCCATCATATTGTCTTTGTCTGTAAAATGGGAAAGGTTTGTTCTCAGGGTCAGCCAAATATTTTAGCGTAGCTAGCTAGTCAGAGGGCTTCCAGGGATAATACTCCTGTATCTGTCTTTGTCATGATCTGTACTTTTTTCCCTGTCCTGTATTTTGTATAATATGTCATGATGTGATGCGACTTCTCTTTCGTTGTATTTACTGTACATTTTGCAATGTCATGGGGTGTATGTAACTAACCTGTCTCCTTCCCCCAATACTTGCAGCCCTGAGCTCTAATGTAATTAAGCTTTGTCCACACCACTAGGGAAGGAATAGCCATTCTTCCTCACAGCAGGTGGCTAGTCAAATGCACACAATGAATAGACTAAGTGGAGCCACCAGTCTAGAATCTTCTGGTGGACCCAACCATTGAATAGAAGGTGTGACCCCCCTTTATGGGCGGATCCCAGGAGCTCAGACAATCCATTCTTATTTTGAGATCAGATGTGAGTTGATCCTTGAAGGAGAAGGAGTGGGGATTCTTAGCTGAGGCAAGACCCCATGTCCATCTGGGACTGCGGAAGCGAACGGGGCGAGACTTGAGCTGAGGACATATCTCGTCGTTCGTGAGATTGTTTTGGGATCCCTTGGACTAATTGTGGACTATTGCTTTGTTACCTGGCACAAGGATTATCGGGAGGTGCCCCGAACCTGTTACGTTGGACTAATTGTGGACTCTGTAGATCTACCTGCATGTGTTGTTCCAGCGTTCTTGATAATAAATCTGTTGAATTATCCCTCGGCCTGTTGTCCCTTCTTGCTCTGCCGTACACCCCGTCACCAACTGGTGGGAGCGGTGGGATCAGAGCAGAAGGAATGGAGGACAATGGCCCAACATCGGGAACCAACACCGCAGAGTACAAGAACTGGACTTTGGGGAGCCTACAATCAAAGGCCCGTGAAGTAGGAGTCCGTTTTAAGGGACTCTCCAAGGAGCAGCTTATTGAGGCTTTGGAAGGAGTTCGCCTGCAAGATGACGCTGAGGAAGGACCCTCACAGCAAATGGAGGAAAGACTGCAGCCGGAGGTAAATACCCAAAAAAGTCAGTGGGTTGTGTGGTACGAGGAGGAGTTGGCATTGCTGGGAGAAGAGGCCACCATGGACGATAAGAGGGAGGCCATTCACAGAGCTCAGGAGAGGGAGGCCATTCACAGAGCCTAGGAGAGGGAGGCCATTCACAGAGCCGAGGAGAGGGAGAGGGAGGCCATTCACAGAGCCGAGGAGAGGGAGAGGGAGGTCATTCACAGAGCCGAGGACAGAGCTCAGGAGATGGCATTGCTGGAGAGGCAGATCGCTTTGGAAGCAGCTAGAAGCTCCAGACAGACTGTAACCCCAGCACCCACCATGAGGGAACTCCCCAGAGTGTCCCGCAAAGACTTCAAGCCCTTTAATGAGGCTGCAGGTGACATTGAGGGCTTCTTCCAGGACTTTGAGCATCAGTGTCGATTAATGGAAGTCCCGGAAAGGGAGCGAGTCCGACATCTGGTGGGGCTCTTAGAGGGTGGAGCTGCCGCAGCCTATAGAGCTATGGACCCTCAGGGGAACTGTGAGTATGCGGAGATTAAACGGACTATTCTAGAACATTATGCTGTTACCCCAGACACTTACAGGACTCAGTTCCGTACTTTAGCCTGTGATGAGGAAGTGTCTTTCAAGATGTATGCCCACAGACTCAAACAAATGTCATCGCTGGCTGGAGGCAGAGGAGGCCTTAACCTGGGAGACCTTCCTCCAGGTTATCCTAAAAGAGCAGTTTTACTTCAAGTGCCCTGCTGAGATCCGGGAATGGGTGTGTGAGAGGAGACCAGCCACTGTGGAGGAAGCTGCAGCTCTAGCTGATGAGGCTCTCACCATCAAGCCTCAGTGGAGGATTCTGTTGGAGGATGGAGAGAGGCCTACCAGCTCCGCAACACCGGTGGCCCCCTGTTCTTCTGTCCCCATTGTTCCCCGTTCCTCTAAGCCACCACCTCATGCTGATACCCGTGTAAATGTGCCTCCAGTTGCTTCTGCGTTTTCTGGAATACGACGAGGAGAGGAAGTAGCAGAGCGCAGGTGTTATGGTTGTGGGCATCTGGGGCATCTGCAGGCCTCATGCCCAGCCAGCTCATGGAGAAGTCGTCCTCAAACCCCTACAGCACCTTCAGGTGGGAGCCGGCCTCCAGGTTCCCTTACCCCTCGCCCAAGAGGACGCCTTGGATGGAGTGAGACCCAGCACAGATGCTATCGATGTGGACAGCCGGGGCATCTGCAAGCCTCCTGCCCAGCTGTTCAAATGAGGATTGATCCTGTACCCAGTCATATTATTAATTATGTACAGCCAAGTGCCATGGAGGACGACGTGTCACCACTACGTGAGGACTGGCCTAGTGCCTCACCCACCTATGTTGCACCACTAGGAGTTTATGGTGTGCGACCCGCAGCTATGACGACTTCTGCTCATCGAGGTAAGAACTTGCAGGAGGTCGTGCTGGATGGACAGAGACTTATTGGATTTTGTGACTCAGGGGCTTTCCTCACACTGGCTGATCCCCGAGTGGTTCGGCCTGAGGCAATCCATCGAGGACCTGGGATTGTCATTGAACTGGCTGGTGGACAATGGAGGACTATTCCCACAGCCACTGTGGATCTGAACTTTGGTTTTGGGGTCAGGCGATGTGTGGTTGGGGTGATGGGTGGTCTGCCTGCAGATGTTCTCCTGGGCAATGATGTGGGAGAGCTACGATGCCAATTCGTGGCTGCATGAAACCACATGTAAGTTACGCTCTGCCTGTGTGTACTTAACCAGCGACCTGTAGAGGTCCCTGGTACGTACACAAATTGGGAGGGGAAGGGATTGTCATGATCTGTACTTTTTTCCCTGTCCTGTATTTTGTATAATATGTCATGATGTGATGCGACTTCTCTTTCGTTGTATTTACTGTACATTTTGCAATGTCATGGGGTGTATGTAACTAACCTGTCTCCTTCCCCCAATACTTGCAGCCCTGAGCTCTAATGTAATTAAGCTTTGTCCACACCACTAGGGAAGGAATAGCCATTCTTCCTCACAGCAGGTGGCTAGTCAAATGCACACAATGAATAGACTAAGTGGAGCCACCAGTCTAGAATCTTCTGGTGGACCCAACCATTGAATAGAAGGTGTGACCCCCCTTTATGGGCGGATCCCAGGAGCTCAGACAATCCATTCTTATTTTGAGATCAGATGTGAGTTGATCCTTGAAGGAGAAGGAGTGGGGATTCTTAGCTGAGGCAAGACCCCATGTCCATCTGGGACTGCGGAAGCGAACGGGGCGAGACTTGAGCTGAGGACATATCTCGTCGTTCGTGAGATTGTTTTGGGATCCCTTGGACTAATTGTGGACTATTGCTTTGTTACCTGGCACAAGGATTATCGGGAGGTGCCCCGAACCTGTTACGTTGGACTAATTGTGGACTCTGTAGATCTACCTGCATGTGTTGTTCCAGCGTTCTTGATAATAAATCTGTTGAATTATCCCTCGGCCTGTTGTCCCTTCTTGCTCTGCCGTACACCCCGTCACCAACTGGTGGGAGCGGTGGGATCAGAGCAGAAGGAATGGAGGACAATGGCCCAACATCGGGAACCAACACCGCAGAGTACAAGAACTGGACTTTGGGGAGCCTACAATCAAAGGCCCGTGAAGTAGGAGTCCGTTTTAAGGGACTCTCCAAGGAGCAGCTTATTGAGGCTTTGGAAGGAGTTCGCCTGCAAGATGACGCTGAGGAAGGACCCTCACAGCAAATGGAGGAAAGACTGCAGCCGGAGGTAAATACCCAAAAAAGTCAGTGGGTTGTGTGGTACGAGGAGGAGTTGGCATTGCTGGGAGAAGAGGCCACCATGGACGATAAGAGGGAGGCCATTCACAGAGCTCAGGAGAGGGAGGCCATTCACAGAGCCTAGGAGAGGGAGGCCATTCACAGAGCCGAGGAGAGGGAGAGGGAGGCCATTCACAGAGCCGAGGAGAGGGAGAGGGAGGTCATTCACAGAGCCGAGGACAGAGCTCAGGAGATGGCATTGCTGGAGAGGCAGATCGCTTTGGAAGCAGCTAGAAGCTCCAGACAGACTGTAACCCCAGCACCCACCATGAGGGAACTCCCCAGAGTGTCCCGCAAAGACTTCAAGCCCTTTAATGAGGCTGCAGGTGACATTGAGGGCTTCTTCCAGGACTTTGAGCATCAGTGTCGATTAATGGAAGTCCCGGAAAGGGAGCGAGTCCGACATCTGGTGGGGCTCTTAGAGGGTGGAGCTGCCGCAGCCTATAGAGCTATGGACCCTCAGGGGAACTGTGAGTATGCGGAGATTAAACGGACTATTCTAGAACATTATGCTGTTACCCCAGACACTTACAGGACTCAGTTCCGTACTTTAGCCTGTGATGAGGAAGTGTCTTTCAAGATGTATGCCCACAGACTCAAACAAATGTCATCGCTGGCTGGAGGCAGAGGAGGCCTTAACCTGGGAGACCTTCCTCCAGGTTATCCTAAAAGAGCAGTTTTACTTCAAGTGCCCTGCTGAGATCCGGGAATGGGTGTGTGAGAGGAGACCAGCCACTGTGGAGGAAGCTGCAGCTCTAGCTGATGAGGCTCTCACCATCAAGCCTCAGTGGAGGATTCTGTTGGAGGATGGAGAGAGGCCTACCAGCTCCGCAACACCGGTGGCCCCCTGTTCTTCTGTCCCCATTGTTCCCCGTTCCTCTAAGCCACCACCTCATGCTGATACCCGTGTAAATGTGCCTCCAGTTGCTTCTGCGTTTTCTGGAATACGACGAGGAGAGGAAGTAGCAGAGCGCAGGTGTTATGGTTGTGGGCATCTGGGGCATCTGCAGGCCTCATGCCCAGCCAGCTCATGGAGAAGTCGTCCTCAAACCCCTACAGCACCTTCAGGTGGGAGCCGGCCTCCAGGTTCCCTTACCCCTCGCCCAAGAGGACGCCTTGGATGGAGTGAGACCCAGCACAGATGCTATCGATGTGGACAGCCGGGGCATCTGCAAGCCTCCTGCCCAGCTGTTCAAATGAGGATTGATCCTGTACCCAGTCGTATTATTAATTATGTACAGCCAAGTGCCATGGAGGACGACGTGTCACCACTACGTGAGGACTGGCCTAGTGCCTCACCCACCTATGTTGCACCACTAGGAGTTTATGGTGTGCGACCCGCAGCTATGACGACTTCTGCTCATCGAGGTAAGAACTTGCAGGAGGTCGTGCTGGATGGACAGAGACTTATTGGATTTTGTGACTCAGGGGCTTTCCTCACACTGGCTGATCCCCGAGTGGTTCGGCCTGAGGCAATCCATCGAGGACCTGGGATTGTCATTGAACTGGCTGGTGGACAATGGAGGACTATTCCCACAGCCACTGTGGATCTGAACTTTGGTTTTGGGGTCAGGCGATGTGTGGTTGGGGTGATGGGTGGTCTGCCTGCAGATGTTCTCCTGGGCAATGATGTGGGAGAGCTACGATGCCAATTCGTGGCTGCATGAAACCACATGTAAGTTACGCTCTGCCTGTGTGTACTTAACCAGCGACCTGTAGAGGTCCCTGGTACGTACACAAATTGGGAGGGGAAGGGATTGTCATGATCTGTACTTTTTTCCCTGTCCTGTATTTTGTATAATATGTCATGATGTGATGCGACTTCTCTTTCGTTGTATTTACTGTACATTTTGCAATGTCATGGGGTGTATGTAACTAACCTGTCTCCTTCCCCCAATACTTGCAGCCCTGAGCTCTAATGTAATTAAGCTTTGTCCACACCACTAGGGAAGGAATAGCCATTCTTCCTCACAGCAGGTGGCTAGTCAAATGCACACAATGAATAGACTAAGTGGAGCCACCAGTCTAGAATCTTCTGGTGGACCCAACCATTGAATAGAAGGTGTGACCCCCCTTTATGGGCGGATCCCAGGAGCTCAGACAATCCATTCTTATTTTGAGATCAGATGTGAGTTGATCCTTGAAGGAGAAGGAGTGGGGATTCTTAGCTGAGGCAAGACCCCATGTCCATCTGGGACTGCGGAAGCGAACGGGGCGAGACTTGAGCTGAGGACATATCTCGTCGTTCGTGAGATTGTTTTGGGATCCCTTGGACTAATTGTGGACTATTGCTTTGTTACCTGGCACAAGGATTATCGGGAGGTGCCCCGAACCTGTTACGTTGGACTAATTGTGGACTCTGTAGATCTACCTGCATGTGTTGTTCCAGCGTTCTTGATAATAAATCTGTTGAATTATCCCTCGGCCTGTTGTCCCTTCTTGCTCTGCCGTACACCCCGTCACCAACTGGTGGGAGCGGTGGGATCAGAGCAGAAGGAATGGAGGACAATGGCCCAACATCGGGAACCAACACCGCAGAGTACAAGAACTGGACTTTGGGGAGCCTACAATCAAAGGCCCGTGAAGTAGGAGTCCGTTTTAAGGGACTCTCCAAGGAGCAGCTTATTGAGGCTTTGGAAGGAGTTCGCCTGCAAGATGACGCTGAGGAAGGACCCTCACAGCAAATGGAGGAAAGACTGCAGCCGGAGGTAAATACCCAAAAAAGTCAGTGGGTTGTGTGGTACGAGGAGGAGTTGGCATTGCTGGGAGAAGAGGCCACCATGGACGATAAGAGGGAGGCCATTCACAGAGCTCAGGAGAGGGAGGCCATTCACAGAGCCTAGGAGAGGGAGGCCATTCACAGAGCCGAGGAGAGGGAGAGGGAGGCCATTCACAGAGCCGAGGAGAGGGAGAGGGAGGTCATTCACAGAGCCGAGGACAGAGCTCAGGAGATGGCATTGCTGGAGAGGCAGATCGCTTTGGAAGCAGCTAGAAGCTCCAGACAGACTGTAACCCCAGCACCCACCATGAGGGAACTCCCCAGAGTGTCCCGCAAAGACTTCAAGCCCTTTAATGAGGCTGCAGGTGACATTGAGGGCTTCTTCCAGGACTTTGAGCATCAGTGTCGATTAATGGAAGTCCCGGAAAGGGAGCGAGTCCGACATCTGTTGGGGCTCTTAGAGGGTGGAGCTGCCGCAGCCTATAGAGCTATGGACCCTCAGGGGAACTGTGAGTATGCGGAGATTAAACGGACTATTCTAGAACATTATGCTGTTACCCCAGACACTTACAGGACTCAGTTCCATACTTTAGCCTGTGATGAGGAAGTGTCTTTCAAGATGTATGCCCACAGACTCAAACAAATGTCATCGCTGGCTGGAGGCAGAGGAGGCCTTAACCTGGGAGACCTTCCTCCAGGTTATCCTAAAAGAGCAGTTTTACTTCAAGTGCCCTGCTGAGATCCGGGAATGGGTGTGTGAGAGGAGACCAGCCACTGTGGAGGAAGCTGCAGCTCTAGCTGATGAGGCTCTCACCATCAAGCCTCAGTGGAGGATTCTGTTGGAGGATGGAGAGAGGCCTACCAGCTCCGCAACACCGGTGGCCCCCTGTTCTTCTGTCCCCATTGTTCCCCGTTCCTCTAAGCCACCACCTCATGCTGATACCCGTGTAAATGTGCCTCCAGTTGCTTCTGCGTTTTCTGGAATACGACGAGGAGAGGAAGTAGCAGAGCGCAGGTGTTATGGTTGTGGGCATCTGGGGCATCTGCAGGCCTCATGCCCAGCCAGCTCATGGAGAAGTCGTCCTCAAACCCCTACAGCACCTTCAGGTGGGAGCCGGCCTCCAGGTTCCCTTACCCCTCGCCCAAGAGGACGCCTTGGATGGAGTGAGACCCAGCACAGATGCTATCGATGTGGACAGCCGGGGCATCTGCAAGCCTCCTGCCCAGCTGTTCAAATGAGGATTGATCCTGTACCCAGTCGTATTATTAATTATGTACAGCCAAGTGCCATGGAGGACGACGTGTCACCACTACGTGAGGACTGGCCTAGTGCCTCACCCACCTATGTTGCACCACTAGGAGTTTATGGTGTGCGACCCGCAGCTATGACGACTTCTGCTCATCGAGGTAAGCACTTGCAGGAGGTCGTGCTGGATGGACAGAGACTTATTGGATTTTGTGACTCAGGGGCTTTCCTCACACTGGCTGATCCCCGAGTGGTTCGGCCTGAGGCAATCCATCGAGGACCTGGGATTGTCATTGAACTGGCTGGTGGACAATGGAGGACTATTCCCACAGCCACTGTGGATCTGAACTTTGGTTTTGGGGTCAGGCGATGTGTGGTTGGGGTGATGGGTGGTCTGCCTGCAGATGTTCTCCTGGGCAATGATGTGGGAGAGCTACGATGCCAATTCGTGGCTGCATGAAACCACATGTAAGTTACGCTCTGCCTGTGTGTACTTAACCAGCGACCTGTAGAGGTCCCTGGTACGTACACAAATTGGGAGGGGAAGGGATTGTCATGATCTGTACTTTTTTCCCTGTCCTGTATTTTGTATAATATGTCATGATGTGATGCGACTTCTCTTTCGTTGTATTTACTGTACATTTTGCAATGTCATGGGGTGTATGTAACTAACCTGTCTCCTTCCCCCAATACTTGCAGCCCTGAGCTCTAATGTAATTAAGCTTTGTCCACACCACTAGGGAAGGAATAGCCAATCTTCCTCACAGCAGGTGGCTAGTCAAATGCACACAATGAATAGACTAAGTGGAGCCACCAGTCTAGAATCTTCTGGTGGACCCAACCATTGAATAGAAGGTGTGACCCCCCTTTATGGGCGGATCCCAGGAGCTCAGACAATCCATTCTTATTTTGAGATCAGATGTGAGTTGATCCTTGAAGGAGAAGGAGTGGGGATTCTTAGCTGAGGCAAGACCCCATGTCCATCTGGGACTGCGGAAGTGAACGGGGCGAGACTTGAGCTGAGGACATATCTCGTCGTTCGTGAGATTGTTTTGGGATCCCTTGGACTAATTGTGGACTATTGCTTTGTTACCTGGCACAAGGATTATCGGGAGGTGCCCCGAACCTGTTACGTTGGACTAATTGTGGACTCTGTAGATCTACCTGCATGTGTTGTTCCAGCGTTCTTGATAATAAATCTGTTGAATCATCCCTCGGCCTGTTGTCCCTTCTTGCTCTGCCGTACACCCCGTCACAGTCTTACCCTACCTGATGTGGTTGGTTCTCTGGTGGTGGGGGTGACTAGATGACCGGTTGGGGGTGACATGACCTGCTGGTCTACAGCTCCTTCCCAAAAGGATTACTGTCAGCTTACTCCCAAAAGTTAATGTCCCCACTACCCACTAACCACAATCCTGTGCCAGCTTCTTATGTCACTACATGTGATCTTGTCTGGACAGGATTTAGTGTAATTCACTTAGGTTGGGTTGCAGCACAGATCATACAAGTATTTCTCCAGTCTGGGTTTGTCTGACTGCAATGTTTACAAGTCCATCTGTCTTGTCTTCGTCTCTGGTTATACAAAGGTATGACCGTAGCAGTAATGTGTCGGTCATAGTCGGACTTTTGAGCATCAAAACATTCATAATACACCTTACTTCCGTCCTGCTGCACTCTCTCAGACGCCATTTATTTACATGCTATTTTCCTCCTTTGTCTGTGCCTTTTTGAACATCCAAACATCCATCCACTCACTTGCATTTTTGCTTGTTTCAATATTGGTCTCACATCTTTCACTGCTTCCTTTTTCCATCTGTATAGCGGTTCTGAATCCCATTGGGGTCCCTGACTGCACACAGAACAAGTTGCCCATGGCTTCAACTTATTCCTCAGACAGCTCACCTTTATTCTGCAAATGCCCTTTTTAGTGTGCCTTACCATCTACGGGTGGCCACACGTAGCAAGTCAGAGCGAGTGTCAAGATTTAGCGGGAAGGCTTTTACTGCCTCTCACCCGGTAGACCTAAAGGATGTAACGGGAAGGCTAAAACTGCCTCTCACCCGTTAGATCAGCTGGCTAGAAAAGGAAGGCCCAGGTGTGTTAGGCCTCTAACCCTCCAGCTCAGCTCCATGGAGCGGGAAGGCTTTTTTTCTGCCTCTCACCCCCAACAAAACCAGCTGACTGTAGCAAGAAGGCCCAGATGTGTTAGGCCTCTCACCTACTACATCAGCAATGCAGTTGGCTACCTCCTCCGTTGATCCTCAATTTGCTATATCAATCACTCAACTTGAAGCAGGTGAATCTTTTACCAATCTTTTCAATCACTTACAAGTTTCCTCTAAAATAGGCACAATTCTTTCACTTTCAAATTCCAACTTGAACTTACAATATTTCTTTCTACTTCAATACATACAGTACTGTTGCTTTAAACACAAATCTCTCAGCGCGTACTGAACCAAGGACAGAATATGCACAGCTCCATATTCTTCAGCGCAGCTCCATGTCCCCCCCTTTCTCTGGCCCGCAGCACAAGGAGGAGAAATCACAAACAATTCGCGCAGGGGTTCGCCCCTCCCATCAGCTATGAACACAGATAAGAGCTTGTTGTCTTACACACACACAGAAACAGAATGCAGCAGTTTTCAGACTTAATCTCTACAAAACGTTCATTCTCTCGGAATTAAAAACAGTTTCTCTATACAGGCAGATCACTGCATAACTTGAATAAGCTGATTCTGACCGCGTCCGGCCAAAACACATATAGAAACCTATCCAATGTCAAACCATATACAGTGGGGCAAAAAAGTATTTAGTCAGTCAGCAATAGTGCAAGTTCCACCACTTAAAAAGATGAGAGGCGTCTGTAATTTACATCATAGGTAGACCTCAACTATGGGAGACAAACTGAGAAAAAAAAACAGAAAATCACATTGTCTGTTTTTTTAACATTTTATTTGCATATTATGGTGGAAAATAAGTATTTGGTCAGAAACAAACAATCAAGATTTCTGGCTCTCACAGACCTGTAACTTCTTCTTTAAGAGTCTCCTCTTTCCTCCACTCATTACCTGTAGTAATGGCACCTGTTTAAACTTGTTATCAGTATAAAAAGACACCTGCGCACACCCTCAAACAGTCTGACTCCAAACTCCACTATGGTGAAGACCAAAGAGCTGTCAAAGGACACCAGAAACAAAATTGTAGCCCTGTACCAGGCTGGGAAGACTGAATCTGCAATAGCCAACCAGCTTGGAGTGAAGAAATCAACAGTGGGAGCAATAATTAGAAAATGGAAGACATACAAGACCACTGATAATCTCCCTTGATCTGGGGCTCCACGCAAAATCCCACCCCGTGGGGTCAGAATAATCACAAGAACGGTGAGCAAAAATCCCAGAACCACGCGGGGGGACCTAGTGAATGAACTGCAGAGAGCTGGGACCAATGTAACAAGGCCTACCATAAGTAACACACTACGCCACGATGGACTCAGATCCTGCAGTGCCAGACGTGTCCCACTGCTTAGGCCAGTACATGTCCGGGCCCGTCTGAAGTTTGCTAGAGAGCATTTGGATGATCCAGAGGAGTTCTGGGAGAATGTCCTATGGTCTGATGAAACCAAACTGGAACTGTTTGGTAGAAACACAACTTGTCGTGTTTGGAGGAAAAAGAATACTGAGTTGCATCCATCAAACACCATACCTACTGTAAAGCATGGTGGTGGAAACATCATGCTTTGGGGCTGTTTCTCTGCAAAGGGGCCAGGACGACTGATCCGGGTACATGAAAGAATGAATGGGGCCATGTATCGTGAGATTTTGAGTGCAAACCTCCTTCCATCAGCAAGGGCATTGAAGATGAAACGTGGCTGGGTCTTTCAACATGACAATGATCCAAAGCACACCGCCAGGGCAACGAAGGAGTGGCTTCGTAAGAAGCATTTCAAGGTCCTGGAGTGGCCTAGCCAGTCTCCAGATCTCAACCCTATAGAAAACCTTTGGAGGGAGTTGAAAGTCCATGTTCCCAAGCGAAAAGCCAAAAACATCACTGCTCTAGAGGAGATCTGCATGGAGGAATCGGCCAACATACCAACAACAGTGTGTGGCAACCTTGTGAAGACTTACAGAAAACGTTTGACCTCTGTCATTGCCAACAAAGGATATATTACAAAGTATTGAGATGAAATTTTGTTTCTGACCAAATACTTATTTTCCACCATAATATGCAAATAAAATTTTAAAAAAACAGACAATGTGATTTTCTGGATTTTTTTTTCTCAGTTTGTCTCCCATAGTTGAGGTCTACCTATGATGTAAATTACAGACGCCTCTCATCTTTTTAAGTGGTGGAACTTGCACTATTGCTGACTGACTAAATACTTTTTTGCCCCACTGTATAACACGGGTTTCACTGAATCCCAGATGTAAATTAAATGTACATTAAAAATATCCACAACTCATTCATCCTGGATAATTAACAACAGTTAGATAAGTAATGATACTTATGTGATCACTCATACATACATGCTCATTCAGGGATTGTTGTTTCTTTTACTTTCACTTTTCAGTTGATTTTTACAAGAAGAAAATCCCTTCTCTCAATCACTCCACCTAATTCAGCTCAAACTGTGTTGAATAAGGTCTTCTGTCACATACAGAGGACCACACCTAACGGAACCCCTCATCAATCAGGGATTTATGTTTATTCCTTATACTCATTTACTCACCTCTCATCTCATTCAGAGTTCTCATAGACATACATACATACAAGGTTCACACAGCCTGCCTATTTTGCACTTTGGAATTAACACAACTCTATATAACAAAAACTGCAGCAGTGTCCACTGACACTCTGAAAGCACTTTAAGGCCAAACAACAAAAACCACGGCCCTAATACAAAATACAGCTTCATATAATGTACTGCCAATCCAAAATGACCAAAATAACACACTGCACAGAGTCTATCCCAGCTCTGTATTACACACACTAAACAAATACACAACCAATTAGGATACTGACAAATAATACAGATAACAATTATCACCATTATCACTCTATTATTCAAATCTCATACGGACATAAACAGACAAGACACAAAACTCACTGGTGATGTGGATTCTTTGAACCATGTTCGCAGCCTTTTACCCAGAGGTATGGAGAGATCCAGATGAGAGATTGCAAGTGCAAAACAGATTGTAAGAATAATATTTCTCACCTTGCTGCAGCTGGTGTTTTGCATGTCCAATTTCTCAGAAAGCTCCCCCATGCGGATTCCGAATAGGCTGGATACACGGCCCCGGTCGGGCGCCAAAACTGTTGTAGCTGTTTTCATTCTGACCCAAATGTCAGCTGACAGATCACCAGTGAGACCAAATTGTGGAGTTACGCCCGTCATTTTACAAGCGCGCTTGGAGACAAAAAGACACCTCACACATATCCTGTGAGCAAGTCACTTTTATCTGAAGTAATAGAGCAAGAGGCAATATTTTATACCATTTACAACCTTAATGCAATTCATGTAGCCCCCACCATCACCCAGGGTCATACTGACCTTTATTCTCTAACGTACCCAGAGCATGTTGTGACTGACTATTGGGAACATACATGATAAGGAGTGGAAAGGAGACTGGCAGACTATGACAACAACAGATTCTAGAAATTCTAACAATTAAAGGCAAAAGGCACTTAAAGGCAAACTATTAACCCTTCTATATCAACCTTCTATGCCATCCAAAGGAAACTACCATCTGAAGCCACCAGTGAGGGTCTTGCTAAAAATCTTCGACTCCATCATCGCCCCAATCCTCCTGTATGGCAGCGAAGTCTGGGGTCCTCACACCTACCCAGACTGGTCAAGGTGGGATTCCAGTCCAACAGAAATATTCCACCTGGAATTCTGCAAGCACCTCCAGGTCCATCGGAGCACCTCCAACAGTGCTTGTCAGGCCGAGCTGGGCAGATTCCCTCTACACCTAACAGTTCTAAAGAGGGCGCTGTCATTCTGGGCTCACCTGCATAGGAGCAATCCAAGCTCCCATCACCATAAAGCCCTGATACATGTAGGTGAAACAGAAAAACCAGAACCCTTGGAACAGCCCAGCCAAACCCAACCGGACCAGAACACCAATCACAACAACCTGACAAAAGCCGGAATCAGGAAGATGGCAGACGAAGGCCAGGAGAGGTATGTCGGTGACTGGAAGAATATCATCAGCTCACAGAAACTGATCATGTACCGGAGTCTACAGAGAGACTACATTTCAAAAACCTGACCGGCACATCCAAACATAGACTAAGTGTGAACAGGTGCTGAACCTAGAGTCGCCAACTCGTATATAGTTAAGTAAATAAGGCAGCACACTGCAGCGCTAGAACATACAAACTTGAAATACGAAATTTGAACTGCATTACTGCACTAGAAATATGAAAAATGAGAGCGTTTAGCGCATAAAAATGGCCAATTTTATGTGTACCTGGTAGCCACTTTACGGCATCTCTCCTATACAGAGAGACTACAGACTGGCCCCATATCTGGAGAAACTCCCGGACCCCAGAGATCGCAAGATCCTGAGCCAATTAGACTCAGTACCCACAGTCTGGCCATCGAATGTGGCCGACACAGGCAGAACTACAAGCCCAGGGAGGAAAGACTGTGCCAACACTGTGATCAGGAGGCCATAGAGGACGAAACCCACTTCCTGCTACACTACAAATACTCAGCAGTGAGGGACACTCACTTCAGGAGACTCTCACATCTCTTCCCGGACTTCATCACTAGAGTTGAGCGACCTTGACCTTTTTAGAGTCGAGCCGGGTTTTGCGAAACCCGACTATGTCCAAAGTCGGGTCGAGTGAAATCGGCCGATTATGACGTAAAGTCGGGATCGACCGAAACACGAAACCCAATGCAAGTCAATGGGGCAGCATAGTCGGCAGTGAGTGGGGGCCAGGAAAACACCTAGAGTGCCCATTTTAATGTCAAAACCATCCATTCTTCTTAATGAAGCTTGTCAAGCGTAATTTACCTTATAATAATTGGAAGGCATTTGAAATTGGGGGTCATTTGGCTAAAGTTGTGGGGGGTAGGGCTGGTTCAAGTAATTAGTGGGCCCAGGAAATCTGGACCACGTCACGGCAGTGGAGCAGGGAGAGGTAAGTATTTCAACTTTGCAAGTGCTGTGAACCTGAGCAAGCAGGGGGGGCCCACTCGTTGGCATTGGCACTGGCACAGGGCCCCTCAAAGTACAGCGGTGTGTTTGCACGGCGGGGGCGCCTCCCACCGGCAGCAACACTTTTGCGTACTATGAGAGGCCCTGTGCCAGTGACGTCGCCAACTAGTATTCCTCCCCCCACCTGATGAAGGAACCTGCACTTTCATCTGCACCTTCCTCTTTGTCCCCGTGTAAGGTGGTATGGTATGCGGGAAGAGCAACCTGACTTTCAGCAGGGTCACAATGTTGTTGTGTAGCGTGCACGGGGAATGTTGCGTTATGGGTCAATGTACCAGCAGACTCATCTATCACTGGCTGGGCAATGGGCACGATGAAGTGGAAACACAGATATAGGCCCAAAGAAGAAAGTGGGCTAAATGCAGTTCAAAATTGGTAACACAGGAATAACCAGGGGGCATTGCAGTGGAGGACAACTGGAATGAGAGGCTGACACAGAGAGTAGGGCCAAATCAGTAAGTAGTCGAAATGCAGTTCAAAATTGGCAACCGTAGTAAACAGGCGGCACAGCTTTGTTCAGTGGAGGAGAACAGCAAGGAGTGGCAGACACCGATAGTAGGCCCCAACCCAACTAGTAGGCCAAATGCAGTTTAACATTAACAACTACTTAACGAGAGGCTGAAAATGGAATTTCAGGACAGGAAACCAGGAGAACAGCAAGGAGCGGCAGACACCGATAGTAGGCCCCAAACCAACTAGTACGCCAAATGCAGTTGTTCCATTTAACCACAATTTAATGAGAGCCTGAAGATAGAAGCTCAGGAAAGGCAACCTGGTGAAAACCTTGGAGTGTAACACAACCTGTCTCTACACCCCATACCAAATTTGTAGGCCTAATGCAGCGTAGTTTCCACCAACTACTAAACGAGAGCCGGAAGATCGAAGCTCATGAAAGGCAACCCGGGGAACACCTTGGAGTGTAACACAACCTCTCTCTACACCACGAAAGGGCTGATTCTTAGGAAGGAAGGCTGTTGTAAATAAGCATTGCGCGTCCGAGGGTGATTACAGGTCCTTCTCAAAAAATTAGCATATAGTGTTAAATTTCATTATTTACCATAATGTAATGATTACAATTAAACTTTCATATATTATAGATTCATTATCCACCAACTGAAATTTGTCAGGTCTTTTATTGTTTTAATACTGATGATTTTGGCATACAACTCCTGATAACCCAAAAAACCTGTCTCAATAAATTAGCATATCAAGAAAAGGTTCTCTAAACGACCTATTACCCTAATCTTCTGAATCAACTAATTAACTCTAAACACATGCAAAAGATACCTGAGGCTTTTATAAACTCCCTGCCTGGTTCATTACTCAAAACCCCCATCATGGGTAAGACTAGCGACCTGACAGATGTCAAGAAGGCCATCATTGACACCCTCAAGCAAGAGGGTAAGACCCAGAAAGAAATTTCTCAACAAATAGGCTGTTCCCAGAGTGCTGTATCAAGGCACCTCAATGGTAAGTCTGTTGGAAGGAAACAATGTGGCAGAAAACGCTGTACAACGAGAAGAGGAGACCGGACCCTGAGGAAGATTGTGGAGAAGGACCGATTCCAGACCTTGGGGAACCTGAGGAAGCAGTGGACTGAGTCTGGTGTGGAAACATCCAGAGCCACCGTGCACAGGCGTGTGCAGGAAATGGGCTACAGGTGCCGCATTCCCCAGGTAAAGCCACTTTTGAACCATAAACAGCGGCAGAGGCGCCTGACCTGGGCTACAGAGAAGCAGCACTGGACTGTTGCTAAGTGGTCCCAAGTACTTTTTTCTGATGAAAGCAAATTTTGCATGTCATTCGGAAATCAAGGTGCCAGAGTCTGGAGGAAGACTGGGGAGAAGGAAATGCCAAAATGCCTGAAGTCCAGTGTCAAGTACCCACAGTCAGTGATGGTGTGGGGTGCCATGTCAGCTGCTGGTGTTGGTCCACAGTGTTTCATCAAGGGCAGGGTCAATGCAGCTAGCTATCAGGAGATTTTGGAGCACTTCATGCTTCCATCGGCTGAAATGCTTTATGGAGATGAAGATTTCATTTTTCAGCACGACCTGGCACCTGCTCACAGTGCCAAAACCACTGGTAAATGGTTTACTGACCATGGTATTACTGTGCTCAATTGGCCTGCCAACTCTCCTGACCTGAACCCCATAGAGAATCTGTGGGATATTGTGAAGAGAAAGTTGAGAGACGCAAGACCCAACACTCTGGATGAGCTTAAGGCCGCTATTGAAGCATCCTGGGCCTCCATAACATCTCAGCAGTGTCACAGGCTGATTGCCTCCATGCCACGCCGCATTGAAGCAGTCATTTCTGCCAAAGGATTCCCGACCAAGTATTGAGTGCATAACTGAACATTATTATTTGTTGGTTTTTTTGTTTGTTATTAAAAAACACTTTTATTTGATTGGATGGGTGAAATATGCTAATTTATTGAGACAGGTTTTTTGGGTTATCAGGAGTTGTATGCCAAAATCATCAGTATTAAAACAATAAAAGACCTGACAAATTTCAGTTGATGGATAATGAATCTATAATATATGAAAGTTTAATTGTAATCATTACGTTATGGTAAATAATGAAATTTAACACTATATGCTAATTTTTTGAGAAGGACCTGTATATTCTTATTCGGTATCTACTCACCCTCGGACGCGCCATGCTTCTTGATTTGTAATTAATGTTTATTTGCAATGTGCTTTTGACTTACTCAATTATTTTTTTAATTATTGATTTTATTAAATTAATAGTTTAACATCTTATTGGAAATAATTTAAAGGAGACGCGACAGGACAACACTCGGTGGATGCCATATCTGTGTTAACAACTCCAAAAAACTTTCAGTTAACTTCTTGCAGGAGAAAGAAATTGTAGCTGTTGGACCTTTGTAGTACAGTTCCAGATATTTGTTGTGTGTTTGTTTTGATTGTTAAAATGTCTGCATTTGAGATCTCAACACGATCTTATTTTTTATAATCAAATTAATTTTTTAAATATTTTATTAGGTTGGTTCAAGGGGTACACGGGCCGCAGTAGACAGGTCAGTGGAGGCCTAGTGGAAGGAGGGACCGCAGATGCGCCACTGTTTCACCCATACACAATTAGTAGGCCTAATGCAGCGTAGTTTCCAACAGCTACTAAACGAGAGCCGGAAGATCGAAGCTCAGGAAAGGCAACCTGGGGAACACCTTGGAGTGTAACACACCATCTCTCTCCACCCCATACCCATTTTGTAGGCCTAATTCAGCGTACTTTTCTACAACTACTAAACGAGAGCATGAAGATCGAAGCTCAGGAAAGGCAACCTGGTGAAAACCTTGGAGTGTAACACAACCTGTCTCTACACCCCATACCAAATTTGTAGGCCTAATGCAGCGTAGTTTCCACCAACTACTAAACGAGAGCCGGAAGATCGAAGCTCATGAAAGGCAACCCGGGGAACACCTTGGAGTGTAACACAACCTCTCTCTACACCACGAAAGGGCTGATTCTTAGGAAGGAAGGCTGTTGTAAATAAGCATTGCGCGTCCGAGGGTGATTATATTCTTATTCGGTATCTACTCACCCTCGGACGCGCCATGCTTCTTGATTTGTAATTAATGTTTATTTGCAATGTGCTTTTGACTTACTCAATTATTTTTTTAATTATTGATTTTATTAAATTAATAGTTTAACATCTTATTGGAAATAATTTAAACGAGACGCGACAGGACAACACTCGGTGGATGCCATATCTGTGTTAACAACTCCAAAAAACTTTCAGTTAACTTCTTGCAGGAGAAAGAAATTGTAGCTGTTGGACCTTTGTAGTACAGTTCCAGATATTTGTTGTGTGTTTGTTTTGATTGTTAAAATGTCTGCATTTGAGATCTCAACACGATCTTATTTTTTATAATCAAATTAATTTTTTAAATATTTTATTAGGTTGGTTCAAGGGGTACACGGGCCGCAGTAGACAGGTCAGTGGAGGCCTAGTGGAAGGAGGGACCGCAGATGCGCCACTGTTTCACCCATACACAATTAGTAGGCCTAATGCAGCGTAGTTTCCAACAGCTACTAAACGAGAGCCGGAAGATCGAAGCTCAGGAAAGGCAACCTGGGGAACACCTTGGAGTGTAACACAACCTCTCTCTACACCACGGAAGGGCTGATTCTTAGGAAGGAAGGCTGTTGTAAATAAGCATTGCGCGTCCGAGGGTGATTATATTCTTATTCGGTATCTACTCACCCTCGGACGCGCCATGCTTCTTGATTTGTAATTAATGTTTATTTGCAATGTGCTTTTGACTTACTCAATTATTTTTTTAATTATTGATTTTATTAAATTAATAGTTTAACATCTTATTGGAAATAATTTAAAGGAGACGCGACAGGACAACACTCGGTGGATGCCATATCTGTGTTAACAACTCCAAAAAACTTTCAGTTAACTTCTTGCAGGAGAAAGAAATTGTAGCTGTTGGACCTTTGTAGTACAGTTCCAGATATTTGTTGTGTGTTTGTTTTGATTGTTAAAATGTCTGCATTTGAGATCTCAACACGATCTTATTTTTTATAATCAAATTAATTTTTTTTATATTTAATGATGTTGGTTCAAGGGGTACACGGGCAGCAATAGACAGGTCAGTGGAGGCCTAGTGGAAGGAGTGACGGCAGACAGGCATCAAAGGCCTAACATTGGGCTGGCTGTAGGCAAGTTAAAATTGGTTCCAGGGGAACACGGCCATCAGTGGCCTGGTCAGTGTAGTTGTAGTTGAAAGAACGGGACGCAGACAGGCTTCGAAGGCCTAACATAATAACATAGGGCTGGCTGTAGGCAAGTTAAAATTGGTTCCAGGGGAACACGGCCATCAGTGGCCTGGTCAGTGTAGTTGTAGTTGAAAGAACGGGACGCAGACAGGCTTCGAAGGCCTAACATAACAAACTTGGGCTGGCTGTAGGCACTTTTAAATTTGTTCCAGGGGTACATGGGCAGCAGTGTATGGTCAGTGGAAGTCTAGTGGAAGGAGTGACCGCAGACAGGCTTCCAAGGCCTAACATAACAAACTTGGGCTGGCTGTAGGCACTTTTAAATTGGTTCCAGGGGTACACGGGCAGCAGTGGTCTGGTCAGTGGAAGTCTAGTGGAAGGAGTGACCGCAGACAGGCTTCCAAGGCCTAACATAACAAACTTGGGTTGGCTGTAGGCACTTTTAAATTGGTTCCAGGGGTACACGGGCAGCAGTGGTCTGGTCTGTGGAAGTCTAGTGGAAGGAGTGACCGCAGACAGGCTTCGAAGGCCTAACATAACAAACTTGGGCTGGCTGTAGGCACTTTTAAATTGGTTCCAGGGGTACACGGGCAGCAGTGGTCTGGTCAGTGGAAGTCTAGTGGAAGGAGTGACCGCAGACAGGCTTCCAAGGCCTAACATAACAAACTTGGGCTGGCTGTAGGCACTTTTAAATTGGTTCCAGGGGTACACGGGCAGCAGTGGTCTGGTCAGTGGAAGTCTAGTGGAAGGAGTGACCGCAGACAGGTTTCGAAGGCCTAACATAACAAACTTGGGCTGGCTGTAGGCACTTTTAAATTGGTTGCAGGGGTACACGGGCAGCAGTGGTCTGGTCAGTGGAAGTCTAGTGGAAGGAGTGACCGCAGACAGGCTTCGAAGGCCTAACATAACAAAATTGGGCTGGCTGTAGGCACTTTTAAATTGGTTCCAGGGGTACATGGGCAGCAGTGTATGGTCAGTGGAAGTCTAGTGGAAGGAGTGACGGCAGACAGTCTTCGAAGGCCTAACATAACAAAATTGGGCTGACTGTAGGCACTTTTAAATTGGTTCCAGGGTAACACGGCCAGCAGTGGCCTGGTCAGTGTAGTAGTTGTAGAAAGAAGGGACCGCAGACAGGCTTCGAAGGCCTAACATAACAAAAATGTCAAAACAATGGTATTGTCAGTGCCAGGCATTGAAGGATGTCAGCGCCTAGACTACACATTGGTGAAGCTGTGAGAGATAATTTTGCTAGTGGTAGAGCACTGTTTGAGCTGGGGGGGGGAACTGTCTTGTGGCCGGCGGTACAGGCACAGGGCCCCTCATATTACAACGGTGTGTCTGACGTTGGGTGCGCACCACCACCGCCAGAGACACTTTATTGTACTATGAGGGACCCAGTGGCAGTGCCGTCGACCAAAAGCGGCCACACCCACCTCTTCAGACAAACAGCACTCTCAAGGGTCCAAGCGCAAAGTGGCGATAGCACGGCCCCGTGTGGGGAGTTTGGCCATTTCGTGAGGTGGAAACATGTCGTATGCTGGACAATCAGGTGAAGAAAATTACGAGATTGGAAAAGTCATTCAGAATAGTCCACAGGCAAGACCTTTTCATAGGAAAGCTAGGTGTCAGCCGGGCAGGGTGGGGCAAAAGATTTTGAAATCCAGTTGTGGTTCATTTTAATGAAGGTTAGATCATCTACATTTTGGGTAGCCAGATGAGTCCTTTTTTCTGTTAGTATTGAACCTGCAGCACTGAATACTCTTTCTGATAGGACACTAGCTGCCGGGCAAGCAAGCTCCTGCAATGCATATTCTGCCAATTCTGGCCAGGTGTCTAATTTGGATGCCCAGTAATCAAATGGGAATGACGGTTGAGGGAGAACGTCGATAAGGGATGAAAAATAGTTTGTAACCATACTGGACAAATGTTGTCTCCTGTCACTTTGAATTGATGCTGCAGTACCTGTCCTGTCTGCGGTCATAGAAAAATCACTCCACAACCTGGTCAGAAAACCCCTCTGGCCAACGCCACTTCTGATTTCTGCCCCTCTAACACCTCTGGTCTGCTGGCCCCTGGAGCTCGTGTGAGAACGATCACGGGCGCTGTGTGCAGGGAATGCCAGAAGCAAACGGTCAACAAGAGTTGATTGTTTTGTTGCTAATATTAGTTCCAAGTTCTCATGTGGCATAATATTTTGCAATTTGCCTTTATAGCGAGGATCAAGGAGGCAGGCCAACCAGTAATCGTCATCGTTCATCATTTTTGTAATGCGTGTGTCCCTTTTGAGGATACGCAAGGCATAATCCGCCATGTGGGCCAAAGTTCCCGTTGTCAAATCTGCGGTTGTGCTTGGTTGAGGGGCAGTTGCAGGCAAATCTACGTCACTTGTGTCCCTCAAAAAACCAGAACCCGGCCTTGCCACGCCACCAATTTCCCGTGCCCCCGGGAAAGCTTCCTCATTAAAAATATACTCATCCCCATCATCCTCCTCATCCTCCACCTCCTCTTCGCCCGGTACCTCGTCATGTACACTGCCCTGACCAGACAATCGCTGACTGTCATCAAGGCTTTCCTCTTCCTCTGGTGCAGACGCCTGATCCTTTATGTGCGTCAAACTTTGCATCAGCAGACGCATTAGGGGGATGCTCATGCTTATTATGGCGTTGTCTGCACTAACCAGCCGTGTGCATTCCTCAAAACACTGAAGGACTTGACACATGTCTTGAATCTTCGACCACTGCACACCTGACAACTCCATGTCTGCCATCCTACTGCCTGCCCGTGTATGTGTATCCTCCCACAAAAACATAACAGCCCGCCTCTGTTCGCACAGTCTCTGAAGCATGTGCAGTGTTGAGTTCCACCTTGTTGCAACGTCTATGATTAGGCGATGCTGGGGAAGGTTCAAAGAACGCTGATAGGTCTGCATACGGCTGGAGTGTACAGGCGAACGGCGGATATGTGCGCAAAGTCCACGCACTTTGAGGAGCAGGTCGGATAACCCCGGATAACTTTTCAGGAAGCACTGCACCACCAGGTTTAAGGTGTGAGCCAGGCAAGGAATGTGTTTCAGTTGGGAAAGGGAGATGGCAGCCATGAAATTCCTTCCGTTATCACTCACTACCTTGCCTGCCTCAAGATCTACAGTGCCCAGCCACGACTGCGTTTCTTGCTGCAAGAACTCGGACAGAACTTCCGCGGTGTGTCTATTGTCGCCCAAACACTTCATAGCCAATACAGCCTGCTGACGTTTGCCAGTAGCTGCCCCATAATGGGAGACCTGGTGTGCAACAGTGGCAGGTGCGGATGGAGTGTTTGTGCGACTGCGGTCTGTGGACGAGCTCTTGCTTCTGCAGGAGGACGAGGAGGAGGAGGAGGGGGTGCGAACGGCTACAGACAACTGTTTACTAGACCGTGGGCTAGGCAGAACTGTCCCAAACTTGCTGTCCCCTGTGGACCCTGAATCCACCACATTTACCCAGTGTGCCGTGATGGACACGTAACGTCCCTGGCCATGCCTACTGGTCCATGCATCTGTTGTCAGGTGCACCTTTGTGCTCACAGATTGCCTGAGTGCATGGACGATGCGCTCTTTAACATGCTGGTGGAGGGCTGGGATGGCATTTCTGGAAAAAAAGTGTCGACTGGGTAGCTCGTAGCGTGGTACAGCGTAGTCCATCAGGTCTTTGAAAGCTTCGCTTTCAACTAACCGGTAGGGCATCATCTCTAACGAGATTAGTCTAGCTATGTGGGCGTTCAAACCCTGTGTACGCGGATGCGAGGCTAAGTATTTCCTTTTTCTAACCATAGTCTCATGTAGGGTGAGCTGGACTGGAGAGCTGGAGATCGTGGAACTAGCGGGGGTGCCGGTGGACATGGCAGACTGAGAGACGGTGGGAGATGGTATTGTTGCCGCCGGTGCCCTAGATGCAGTGTTTCCTACTACGAAACTGGTGATTCCCTGACCCTGACTGCTTTGGCCTGGCAAAGATACCTGCACAGATACAGCAGGTGGTGCGCTAAATGGTGGTCCTACACTGCCGGAAGGGATGTTGCGTTGATGACTAGCTTCATTGGCCGAGGGTGCAACAACCTTAAGGGACGTTTGGTAGTTAGTCCAAGCTTTCAAATGCATGGTGGTTAAATGTCTATGCATGCAACTAGTATTGAGACTTTTCAGATTCTGACCTCTGCTTAAGGAAGTAGAACATTTTTGACAGATGACTTTGCGCTGATCAATTGGATGTTGTTTAAAAAAATGCCAGACTGCACTCTTTCTAGCATCGGATACCTTTTCAGGCATTGCAGACTGAGCTTTAACCGGATGGCCACGCTGTCCTCCACCAGGTTTTGGCTTTGCCACGCGTTTTGGGCAAGATACGGGCCCGGCAGATGGAACCTGTGGCGATGTTGATGCCTGCTGCGGCCCCTCCTCCTCCTCTGCTTCAGAACTGCTGCCGCCTGCACCCTGTTCCCCCAATGGCTGCCAATCGGGGTCAAGAACTGGGTCATCTAATAACTCTTCTTGTACCTCCTGCGCAACTTCGTCTGTGTCACCGTGTCGTTTGGTGGTATAGCGTTCGTGATGGGGCAACATAGTCTCATCAGGGTCTGATTCTTGATCAGCACCCTGCGAGGGCAATGTTGTGGTCTGAGTCAAAGGACCAGCATAGTAGTCTGGCTGTGGCTGTGCGTCAGTGCACTCCATGTCAGATTCAACTTGTAATGGGCATGGACTGTTAACTGCTTCACTTTCTAAGCCAGGGACGGTATGTGTAAAGAGCTCCATGGAGTAACCCGTTGTGTCGCCTGCTGCATTCTTCTCTGTTGTTGTTTTTGCTGAAGAGGACAAGGAAGTGACTTGTCCCTGACCGTGAACATCCACTAACGACGCGCTGCTTTTACTTTTACCAGTTTCACGAGAGGAGGCAAAAGAGCTAGAGGCTGAGTCAGCAAGATAAGCCAAAACTTGCTCTTGCTGCTCCGGCTTTAAAAGCGGTTTTCCTAATCCCAGAAAAGGGAGCGTTCGAGGCCTTGTGTAGCCGGACGACGAACCTGGCTCCACAGCTCCAGACTTAGGTGCAATATTTTTTTCCCCACGACCACCTGATGCTCCACCACTACCACTACCCTCATTACCAGCTGACAATGAACGCCCCCGGCCACGACCTCTTCCACTAGACTTCCTCATTGTTTTAAAAACGTAACCAAACTAACGTTATTTGTTGCAGTCACACAACTTACACGGTGAGCTATAACTTCAGTATGATTTAGCTACCCCTTTACAGGTTGGTGAGACCACAGCGAAAATCAGGCCCAATGTTACACACTCTGTTTTTGGTGGCTGCAAATTAGAGAGATGCCCCACACGCAGGACTGTCACTGAAGCACAAATGTTAATATTAATGTCACACTATTATTTTTTTTTTATTTTTATTTTTTTCAGGAACACTTTAGAAACCCCCCAAAAAAAAAAAAAAATAGATTTTTGCAGGGAGAATTTAGAAAACAAATGTAACAAACTATATGCTTTCTATGGGCCACTGAGTGAGAGATGACGCACACAGGAATCAGGAGTGGCACACAAGCCCAGAGGCCAATATTTTTCTACCAATGATTGATGGAGTTTTCTCTGGTAGATTTTGGAACCCAAATCAAGGAAAAAAAATATAGGCTTTCTATGGACCACAATTGGAGAGAGAGAGAGAGAGAGAGAGAGAGAGATGGCACACCCAGGAGTCAAGACTGGCACACAAGCAGAAAGGCCAATATTAATCTCCCATTTTTTGGGGGGGTTTGTTTTTTTTTTTTTTTTTTTTTTTTTCAGGGAGACTTTAGAAAAAAAAATAATAAAAAAAATATGATTTTATCAGGAAGAATTTAGAAACCAAATAAAATAAAATGATTTTTTCAGGGAGAATTTATAAAACAAATAAAAACAAAAATAGGCGTTCTATGGCCCACTGACTGAGAGATGACGCACACAGGAGTCAGGAGTGGCACACAAGCCCAGAGGCCAATATTTTTCTACCAATGATTGATGTAGTTATTTTCTCTGGTAGATTTTGGAACCCAAATCAAGGAAAAAAAATATAGGCTTTCTATGGACCACAATTGGAGAGAGAGAGAGAGAGAGAGAGAGAGATGGCACACCCAGGAGTCAAGACTGGCACACAAGCAGAAAGGCCAATATTAATCTCCCACTGTTTTTTTTGGTTGTTTTTTTTTTTTTTTTTTCAGGGAGACTTTAGAAAAAAAAATAATAAAAAAAATATGATTTTATCAGGAAGAATTTAGAAACCAAATAAAATAAAATGATTTTTTCAGGAAGAATTTATAAAACAAATAAAACCAAAAATAGGCGTTCTATGGCCCACTGACTGAGAGATGACGCACACAGGAGTCAAGACTGGCACACAAGCAGAAAGGCCAATATTAATCTCCCACTGTTTTTTTTTTTTTTTGTTTTTTTTTCAGGGAGACTTTAGAAAAAAAATAATAAAAAAAATATGATTTTATCAGGAAGAATTTAGAAACCAAATAAAATAAAATGATTTTTTCAGGGAGAATTTATAAAACTAATAAAACAAAAAATAGGCGTTCTATGGCCCACTGAGTGAGAGATGACGCACACAGGAGTCAAGACTGGCACACAAGCAGAAAGGCCAATATTAATCCCCCACTGTTTTTTTTGTTTGTTTTTTTTTTTGTTTTGTTTTTTTCAGGGAGACTTTAGAAAAAAAAATAATAAAAAAAATATGATTTTATCAGGAAGAATTTAGAAACCAAATAAAATAAAATGATTTTTTCAGGGAGAATTTAGAAAACAAATAAAACCAAAAATAGGCGTTCTATGGCCCACTGACTGAGAGAGAGAGAGAGAGAGATGGCACGCTTAGTACTGGCACACAAGCCCAAAGGGCAATATTAATCTCCCTTTTTTTTTCAGGGAGAATTTCTAAAACCCCCCCAAAAAAAAAAATAGGCTTTCTATGGCCCACTATTTGTGAGAGAGATGGGACGCTCAGGACTGGCACAGATGGCACGCTCAGGACTGGCACAGAAGCCCAGAGGCCAATATTAATCTCCCTTTTTTTCTGGGAGAATTTATAAAACCAAAAAAATATTTAAATAGGCTTTCTATGGCCCACTATTTGTGAGAGAGATGGCACGCTCACAACTGGCACACAAGCCCAGAGGCCAATATTAATCTCCCTTTTTTCAGGGAAAATTTATAAAACCAAAAAAAAAATTAAATAGGCTTTCTATGGCCCACTATTTGTGAGAGAGATGGCACGCTCAGGACTGGCACAGATGGCACGCTCACAACTGGCACACAAGCCCAGAGGCCAATATTAATCTCCCTTTTTTCAGGGAAAATTTATAAAACCAAAAAAAAAATTAAATAGGCTTTCTATGGCCCACTATTTGTGAGAGAGATGGCACGCTCAGGACTGGCACAGATGGCACGCTCACAACTGGCACACAACCCCAGAGGCCAATATTAATCTCCCTTTTTTTCAGGGAGAATTTATAAAACCAAAAAAAAAAATTAAATAGGCTTTCTATGGCCCACTATTTGTGAGAGAGATGGCACGCTCAGGGCTGGCACAGATGGCACGCTCACAACTGGCACACAAGCCCAGAGGCCAATATTAATCTCCCTTTTTTCAGGGAAAATTTATAAAACCAAAAAAAAAATTAAATAGGCTTTCTATGGCCCACTATTTGTGAGAGAGATGGCACGCTCAGGACTGGCACAGATGGCACGCTCACAACTGGCACACAAGCCCAGAGGCCAATATTAATCTCCCTTTTTTTTAGGGAGAATTTATAAAACCAAAAAAAAAATTAAATAGGCTTTCTATGGCCCACTATTTGTGAGAGAGATGGCACGCTCAGGGCTGGCACAGATGGCACGCTCAGGACTGGCACACAAGCCCAGAGGCCAATATTAATCTCCCTTTTTTTCAGGGAGAATTTATAAAACCCAAAAAAAAATAAAATAGGCTTTCTATGGCCCACTATTTGTGAGAGAGATGGCACACTCAGGACTGGCACACAAGCCCAAAGGCTAATATTAATCTCCCACTGTATTTTTATCAGGGAGAATTTATACACCCCACAAAAAAAAATACAGAAAAATGAAAAGGCTTTCTATGGCCCACTATGTGAGAGAGATGGCACACACAGGGATGGCACTCTAGCAGAAATGCCAAATTGCCAATCTTAATCTCCCACCAAAAAAAAAAAAAAACAGGGAATGTCCTACAATTACTATCTCCCTGCCTGCAGTAATCTCAGCCAGGTATGGCAGGCAGCAATAAGGAGTGGACTGATGCACAAATCAAATAAAAAGTGTGGACAAACAAAAAAGATAGCTGTGCAGAAAGGAAGGAACAAGAGGATTTGTGCTTTGAAAAAAGCAGTTGGTTTGCACAGCGGCGTACACACAGCAATGCAGCTATCAGGGAGCCTTCTAGGGCAGCCCAATGAGCTACAGCGCTGAGGGGGAAAAAAAAAAAAAAACTTCCACTGTCCCTGCACACCGAGGGTGGTGTTGGACAGTGCAAATCGCTGCAGCACAAGCGGTTTTGTGGTTAATGGACCCTGCCTAACGCTATCCCTGCTTCTGACAAAGCGGCAGCAACCTCTCCCTAAGCTCAGATCAGCAGCAGTAAGATGGCGGTCGGCGGGAACGCCTCTTTATAGCCCCTGTGACGTCGCAGACAGCAAGCCAATCACTGCAATGCCCTTCTCAAAGATGGTGGGGACCAGGACCTATGTCATCACGCTGCCCACACTCTGCGTTTACCTTCATTGGCTGAGAAATGGCGCTTTTCGCGTCATTGAAACGCGACTTTGGCGCGAAAGTCGCGTACCGCATGGCCGACCCCGCACAGGGGTCGGATCGGGTTTCATGAAACCCCGACTTAGCCAAAAGTCGGCGACTTTTGAAAATGTTCGACCCGTTTCGCTCAACCCTATTCATCACCATGAAGGAGGAAGAGAAAACATATATCCTGCTGGGAGAAGAAGAGAGAGCAGTGGAGATAGCGCGGTATGTGAGCGAATGTCATAGACTGCGAGAAAGAGAACTATGATGCAATGGACTATAGCCCCCACAATGGATCTGCCCCCATCCACCTTCCCTATGCCATGGACTATAGCCCCCACCCTGGATCTGCCCCATCCACCTCCCCTATGCCATGGACTATAGCCCCTACCCTGGATCTGCCCCCATCCACCTTCCCTACAGCTCCTACCCAACATCCCCACAATCCCTATCCCTATTGCCTTTATACACTTGCTTTGGCAAAACTGATGTGTATTTGGTCCTGCCAATAAAGCTTCTTTGAATCTTGAATCTATATATACACACAGACCAAAAGTTTGGACACACCTCATTTAAAGATTTTTCTGTATTTTCATGACTATGAAAATTGTACATTCACACTGAAAGCATCAAAACTATGAATTAACACATATGGAATTATATACTTAACAAAAAAGTGTGAAACAACTGAAATTATGTCTCATATTTTAGCTTCTTCAAAGTAGCCACCTTTTGCTTTGATGACTGCTTTGCACACTCTTGGCATTCTCTTGATGAGCTTCAAGAGATAGTCATCGGGAATGGTCTTCCAACAATCTTGAAGGAGTTCCCAGAGATGCTTAGCACTTGTTGGCCCTTTTGCCTTCACTCTGCGGTCCAGCTCACCCCAAACCATCTCGATTGGGTTCAGGTATGGTGACTGTGGAGGCCAGGTCATCTGGCGTAGCACCCCATCACTCTCCTTCTTGGTCAAATAGCCATTACACAGCCTGGAGGTGTGTTTGGGGTCATTGTACTGTTGAAAAATAAATGATGGTCCAACTAAATGCAAACCAGATGGAATAGCATGCTGCTGAAAGATGCTGTGGTAGCAATGCTGGTTCAGTATGCCTTCAATTTTGAATAAATCCCCAACAGTGTCACCAGCAAAGCACCCCCACACCATCACACCTCCTCCTCCATGCTTCACGGTGGGAACTAGGCATGTAGAGTCCATCTGTTCACCTTTTCTGCGTCACACAAAGACATGGTGGTTGGAACCAAAGATCTCAAATTTGGACTCATCATACTAAAGCACAGATTTCCACTGGTCTAATGTCCATTCCTTGTGTTCTTTAGCCCAAACAAGTCTCTTCTGCTTGTTGCCTGTCCTTAGCAGTGGTTTCCCAGCAGCTATTTTACCATGAAGGCCTGCTGCACAAAGTCTCCTATTAACAGTTGTTGTAGAGATGTGTCTGCTGCTAGAACTCTGTGTGGCATTGACCTGGTCTCTAATCTGAGCTGCTGTTAACCTGCAATTTCTGAGGCTGGTGACTCGGATAAACTTATCCTCAGAAGCAGAGGTGACTCTTGGTCTTCCTTTCCTGGGGCGGTCCTCATGTGAGCCAGTTTCTTTGTAGCGCTTGATGGTTTTTGCAACTGCACTTGGGGACACTTTCAAAGTTTTCCCAATTTTTTGGACTGACTGACCTTCATTTGTTAAAGTAATGATGGCCACTCGTTTTTCTTTACTTAGCTGCTTTTTGCTTGCCATAATACAAATTCTAACCGTATTCAGTAGGACTACCAGCTGTGTATCCACCAGACTTCTGCTCAACACAACTGATGGTCCTAACCCCATTTATAAAGCAAGAAATCCCACTTATTAAACCTGACAGGGCACACCTGTGAAGTGAAAACCATTTCCGGTGACTACCTCTTGAAGCTCATCAAGAGAATGCCAAGAGTGTGCAAAGCAGTCATCAAAGCAAAAGGTGGCTACTTTGAAGAACCTAGAATATAAGACATATTTTCAGTTGTTTCACACTTTTTTGTTAAGAATATAATTCCACATGTGTTAATTCATAGCTTTGATGCCTTCAGTGTGAATTTATAATTTTCATAGTCATGAAAATACAGAAAAATTTTTAAATGAGAAGGTGAGTCAAAACTTTTGGTCTGTATATATATATATATATATATATATATATATATATATATATATATATATATATATATATATTCGCAATGGATGCTTACCCATATTTCTGTCAAAATGAAAGGTCCGGCAGTCCTGACTCATTTGCATCGACCATTTAGGAAAATCAGAAAAATAGCATTTGCATAATAATTTTGAACGTGGTGTAGTTGGCTCAATACACTTGATTTTCTATGTACAAAGGCAACATCTCATCATTCACTTATAAAACGACCCAGTTTATTATTTTGTAAATTTTCCATTGAGGAAAATTAATAATGTAATTAATAATGTAATATTTCATGTAGCTGATCAGTTTACCCCCAGAGTGGGTTGCTGATTACAAGTATGATGCACATCATGTTTTGGCACAAACGATAACAGAAGTCTGGCACACTTTACTTGATAAATATTCCTGACCGTGTGAGTGGGAGAATACTGTAACTGCAACATACTGTAACTCATAGTATTGTGGCCCGTATTCTCCACCTTGCAATTCTTCATTCTCGTTTTTTGTTCCCCTTTTCCAAGAGCTGTGACTTTATTTTTCCACCAATATGGACATGTGAGGGCTTGTTTTTGCATGGCGAATTGTACTTTTGAACGACACCATTGATTTTTACCATTTAGTGCACTGAAAAATGGGAAAAAATCCAAGTGCGGTGAAAGTGCAGTTCCACAATTGTTTTTTGGATTTTTTTATTTACCATATTCACGAAATGCTAAAACTGACCTGCAAATATGATTTTGTAAGTCACTGCGAGTACACAGACACCAAACATGTATAGGTTCTTTTTCATTTATGTGGTGAGAAAAAAATCCCGTAATTTGTAAGAAAAAAGTTTTGATTATGTCGTCATTTTCCGAGATCTGTAGTACCTCCAGTTTTAATGATCTGGCACCGGGTGATGTTGCTTTTTTTTTTTGTTTTTTTTTTGCGCCTTGAGCTGATTTTCTTTACTGATACCATTTTGGGGTAGATATGTTTTAATCACAATTAAAATTAAATAGATATATGCACAAAGTGCATATATCGGTATGCGCTGAAGAAATAGCGGTAACAGTAGGGACAAATAATCTATTAGAAACAAAGTCCCCCGATTGCAAAAGGGGGGTAAGGAGCTGGTAATATTCTGACAACCAAATCCACGCTGATATATTAGCACTATGTGTGATTCACAGAGGAAAAAATGAATGAATGAATAGCAGCGCTTAGAAGTACTCCCTACCTCCGTCGCTGATGGTAAAATATAAACGTTCCTCCTGCGAAACAGATGTCCGTGTGGTGAAGATGCTGTAAGCGGGTGGCTGCCCCGGCCGGCGGCGAGCCCCCTCCAACTGAACTCCGGGTGGAGACGGGATCCTGCAGAACCGACGCCGCGCGTGGTAGCGGCGGTAAGAACAAACGGTGCGCAGGACCTGGGTGACGTAGTATGTCACGTGCCCGAATCCCCCGGTGAGTAAGTGAATACAGGGTGCAGCTAGGACCAAACTACCGACGCGTTTCGGAGACGCCTGTCTTACCGCCGCTACCACGCGCGGCGTCGGTTCTGCAGGATCCCGTCTCCACCCGGAGTTCAGTTGGAGGGGGCTCGCCGCCGGCCGGGGCAGCCACCCGCTTACAGCATCTTCACCACACGGACATCTGTTTCGCAGGAGGAACGTTTATATTTTACCATCAGCGACGGAGGTAGGGAGTACTTCTAAGCGCTGCTATTCATTCATTCATTTTTTCCTCTGTGAATCACACATAGTGCTAATATATCAGCGTGGATTTGGTTGTCAGAATATTACCAGCTCCTTACCCCCCTTTTGCAATCGGGGGACTTTGTTTCTAATAGATTATTTGTCCCTACTGTTACCGCTATTTCTTCAGCGCATACCGATATATGCACTTTGTGCATATATCTATTTAATTTTAATTGTGTTTATTTTTTGACAAATCTTTGGTGGAGATCTGTTGGTATTGCAGCAGGAGTTGTTGTATAGCGTGGGACACTTTGCGCCACCATTTTTATATATTTTATATAATGTTTTAATCACCTGCTATTGCATTTTATTGCAGTTATGAAGTGGCCAAAAAAAAACTTTCTGGCGTTTCGATTTTTTTTCTCATTACGTTGTTTACCGATTAGATTAATTTATTTTTATTTTGATTGGACGTTTCTGAACGCAGCGATGCCAAGTGGGGGCAAAAGGGGTTTGACCTGAACTTTTGTTTTTTTTATATATTTTTAAAAACTTTTTTTCTCCTTTAATAGCCTTCTTGGGAGACTTGAAGCTGTGGTCATCCATTTACCCATGCTACACTTAGCAGTGTTTCATTGGAGATTTACAATGACCGGTATGGGGGTCTTCTGCAAACCCCCAGCTGTCATGGCAACCCTGTGACTTGATCGGAGAGTGCCAATGGGCATGTCTTGTGACATGCTTCTGGCTAGCGTGTGTTAAATGCCGCTGTCACAGCTCGAAAGCGGCATTTCACTTGTTAACAGCTGTGGCTGTTGGGTACATGGCAGCTGATCAGTTCAGCTGTCATCTGCAGGGAAAGATGCAGGCTCAGCTCCAGAGCCCACATCAAAGGTTGGGATATGGCAGATGATTGTCTTTTGCTGTCAAACTCCCCTGTCACCTGCACAACCACACCTTATGATCTTCTCGTCTTATAAGAAATAAAGGACTTGTTCTTCAAGGATTGGGTGAGTGCTGCAATTTCTTCTTCCCTTCTGTACTGGAATATATGCATGTGTTGTGGCTATCAAACAGCCGCAAGAGATGCAGCCGCAGGGACTTCAACATATTTTTCGAGCACTCCAAAGACACTCGTATAGCACCCGAGCATGCTCAGATAACTTATCCAAGCACGTTCGCTCATCACTGAAATTTACACTTTAAACCACAGGTCTTATTTAAAGAGAATCAGTGAGCATCCCTCCAAATTGCTTACATAGTCAGGTAGCTCTTGTAAACATAAGGTAATTTCTACCTTTCTTTGTAAAAAAAAAAAAAAAAACTTTGGGCCAAGACAAGGCCATGCACCCAGTGCTGTTTGACTGACAGCTCACTGGCTGTAACGTGAAGTGCTAGTAAAGGCAACCTTGCAGCAGTGGGAGACCTAAGGCAGTGACTCAGGAAGCCCTCAGCCACGCCCAAAGCACTTGTGATTTGATTTGCATACTGATTAACCCCTTCATGACCCAGCCTATTTTGACCTTAATGACCTGGCCGTTTTTTGCAATTCTGACCAGTGTCCCTTTATGAGGTAATAACTCAGGAACGCTTCAACGGATCCTAGCGGTTCTGAGATTGTTTTTTCGTGACATATTGGGCTTCATGTTAGTGGTAAATTTAGGTCAATAAATTCTGCGTTTATTTGTGATAAAAACGGAAATTTGGCGAAAATTTTGAAAATTTCGCAATTTTCACATTTTGAATTTTTATTCTGTTAAACCAGAGAGTTATGTGACACAAAATAGTTAATAAATAACATTTCCCACATGTCTACTTTACACCAGCACAATTTTGGAAACAAAATTTTTTTTTGCTAGGAAGTTATAAGAGTTAAAATTTGACCAGCGATTTCTCATTTTTACAACGAAATTTACAAAACCATTTTTTTTAGGGACCACCTCACATTTGAAGTCAGTTTGAGGGGTCTATATGGCTGAAAATACCCAAAAGTGACACCATTCTAAAAAATGCACCCCTCAAGGTGCTCAAAACCACATTCAAGAAGTTTTTTAACCCTTCAGGTGCTTCACAGCAGCAGAAGCAACATGGAAGGAAAAAATGAACATTTAACTTTTTAGTCACAAAAATTATCTTTTAGCAACATTTTTTTTATTTTCCCAATGGTACAAGGAGAAACTGAACCACGAAAGTTGTTGTCCAATTTGTCCTGAGTACGCTGATACCTCATATGTGGGGGTAAACCACTGTTTGGGCGCACGGCAGGGCTTGGAAGGGAAGGAGCGCCATTTGACTTTTTGAATGAAAAATTGGCTCCACTCTTTAGCGGACACCATGTCACGTTTGGAGAGCCCCCGTGTGCCTAAAAATTGGAGCTCCCCCACACGTGACCCCATTTTGGAAACTAGACGCCCGAAGGAACTTATCTAGATGCATAGTGAGAACTTTGAACCCCCGGGGGCTTCACAAATTGATCCGTAAAAATGAAAAAGTACTTTTTTTTCACAAAAAAATTCTTTTAGCCTCAATTTTTTTCATTTTCACATGGGCAACAGGATAAAATGGATCCTAAAATTTGTTGGGCAATTTCTCATGAGTACACCGATACCTCACATGTGGGGGTAAACCACTGTTTGGGCACATGGTAAGGTTCGGAAGGGAAGGAGCGCCATTTGACTTTTTGAATGAAAAATTATCTCCATCGTTAGCGGACACCATGTCGTGTTTGGAGAGCCCCCGTGTGCCTAAACATTGGAGCTCCCCCACAAATGACCCCATTTTGGAAACTAGACCCCCCAAGGAACTTATCTAGATGCATATTGAGCACTTTAAACCCTCAGGTGCTTCACAAATTGATCTGTAAAAATGAAAAAGTACTTTTTTTTCACAAAAAAATTCTTTTCGCCTCAGTTTTTCATTTTCACATGGGCAATAGGATAAAATGAATCCTAAAATTTGTTGGGCAATTTCTCCCGAGTACGCCGATACCTCATATGTGGGGGTAAACCACTGTTTGGGCACACGGCAGGGCTCGGAAGGGAAGGCGCGCCATTTGACTTTTTGAATGGAAAATTAGCTCCAATTGTTAGCGGACACCATGTCGCGTTTAGAGAGCCCCTGTGTGCCTATGCATTGGAGCTCCCCCACAAGTGACCCCATTTTGGAAACTAGACCCCCCAAGGAACTTATCTAGATGCATATTGAGCACTTTAAACCCCCAGGTGCTTCACAGAAGTTTATAATGCAGAGCCATGAAAATAAAAAATAATTTTTCTTTCCTCAAAAATGATTTTTAGCCTGGAATTTCCTATTTTGCCAAGGGTAATAGGAGAAATTGGACCGCAAATGTTGTTGTCCAGTTTGTCCTGAGTACGCTGATACCCCATATGTGGGGGTAAACCACTGTTTGGGCGCACGGCAGGGCTCGGAAGGGAAGGCACGCCAATTGGCTTTTTAAATGGAAAATTAGCTCCAATCATTAGCGGACACCATGTCACGTTTGGAGAGCCCCTGTGTGCCTAAACATTGGAGATCCCCCACATATGACCCCATTTTGGAAACTAGACCCCCAAAGGAACTAATCTAGATGTGTGGTGAGGACTTTGAACTTCCAAGTGCTTCACAGAAGTTTATAACCCAGAGCCATGAAAATAAAATAAAAATTTTATTTTCTCTAAAATGATTTTTTAGCCTGCAATTTATTATTTTCCCAAGGGTAACAGGAGAAATTTGACCCCAAAAGTTGTTGTACAGTTTCTCCTGAGTACGCTGATACCCCATATGTGGGGGTAAACCACAGTTTGGGCACATGTCGGGGCTCGGAAGTCAAGTAGTGACATTTTGAAATGCAGACTTTGATGGAATGCTCTGCGGGCGTTACGTTGCGTTTGCAGAGCCCCTGATGTGGCTAAACAGTAGAAACCCCCCACAAGTGACCCCATTTTAGAAACTAGACCCCGAAAGGAACTTATCTAGATGTGAGGTGAGCACTTTGAACCCCCAAGTGCTTCACAGAAGTTTATAACACAGAGCAGTGAAAATAATAAATACGTTTTCTTTCCTCAAAAATAATTTTTTAGCCCAGAATTTTTTATTTTCCCAAGGGTTACAGGAGAAATTGAACCCCAAAAGTTGTTGTCCAGTTTCTCCTGAGTACGCTGATACCCCATATGTGGGGGTAAACCACTGTTTGGGCACACGTCGGGGCTCAGAAGGGAAGTAGTGACTTTTGAAATGCAGACTTTGATGGAATGGTCTGCGGGCGTCACGTTGCGTTTGCAGAGCCCCTGGTGTGCCTAAACAGTAGCAACCCCCCACAAGTGACCCCATTTTGGAAACTAGACCCCCCAAGGAACTTATCTAGATATGTGGTGAGCACTTTGAACCCCCAAGTGCTTCACAGACGTTTACAACGCAGAGCCGTGAAAATAAAAAATCATTTTTCTTTCCTCAAAAATGATGTTTTAGCAAGCAATTTTTTATTTTCTCAAGGGTAACAGGAGAAATTGGACCCCAGTAATTGTTGCCCAGTTTGTTCTGAGTACGCTGATACCCCATATGTGGGGGTAAACCACTGTTTGGGCACATGTCGGGGCTCGGAAGTCAAGTAGTGACGTTTTGAAATGCAGACTTTGATGGAATGGTCTGCGGGCGTCACGTTGCGTTTGCAGAGCCCCTGGTGTGCCTAAACAGTAGAAACCCCCCACAAGTGACCCCATTTTGGAAACTAGACCCCCCAAGGAACTTATCTAGATATGTGGTGAGCACTTTGAACCCCCAAGTGCTTCACAGACGTTTACAACGCAGAGCCGTGAAAATAAAAAATCATTTTTCTTTCCTCAAAAATGATGTTTTAGCAAGCAATTTTTTATTTTCTCAAGGGTAACAGGAGAAATTGGACCCCAGTAATTGTTGCCCAGTTTGTCCTGAGTACGCTGATACCCCATATGTGGGGGTAAACCACTGTTTGGGCACATGTCGGGGCTCGGAAGTCAAGTAGTGACGTTTTGAAATGCAGACTTTGATGGAATGGTCTGCGGGCGTCACGTTGCGTTTGCAGAGCCCCTGGTGTGCCTAAACAGTAGAAACCCCCCACAAGTGACCCCATTTTGGAAACTAGACCCCCCAAGGAACTTATCTAGATATGTGGTGAGCACTTTGAACCCCCAAGTGCTTCACAGACGTTTACAACGCAGAGCCGTGAAAATAAAAAATCATTTTTCTTTCCTCAAAAATGATGTTTTAGCAAGCAATTTTTTATTTTCTCAAGGGTAACAGGAGAAATTGGACCCCAGTAATTGTTGCCCAGTTTGTCCTGAGTACACTGATACCCCATATGTGGGGGTAAACCACTGTTTGGGCACACGTCGGGGCTCGGAAGGGAAGGAGCACCATTTGACTTTTTGAATAAAAGATTGGCTGGAATCAATGGTGGCGCCATGTTGCGTTTGAAGACCCCCTGATGTGCCTAAACAGTGGAAACCCCTCAATTCTAACGCCAACACACCCCTAACCCTTATCCCAACTGTAGCCGTAACCCTAACCACAACCCTAACCCCAACACACCCCTAACCCTAACCACAACCCTAATTCCAACCCAACCCTAACCCTAAGGCTATGTACCCACGTTGCGGATTCGTGTGAGATTTTTCCGCACCATTTTTGAAAAATGCGCGGGTAAAAGGCACTGCGTTTTACCTGCGGATTTACTGCGGATTTCACCTGCGGATTCCTATTGAGGAATAGGTGTAAAACGCTGCGGAATCCGCACAAAGAATTGACATGCTGCGGAAAATACAACGCAGCGTTTCCGTGCGGTATTTTCCGCACCATGGGCACAGCGGATTTGGTTTTCCATAGGTTTACATGGTACTGTAAACCTGATGGAACACTGCTGCGGATCCGCAGCGGCCAATCCGCTGGGGACCCGCAGCCATATCCGCACCGTGTGCACATAGCCTAATTCTAAAGGTATGTGCACACGCTTCGGAAAACGCTGCGGATCCGCAGCAGTTTCCCATGAGTTTACATTTCAATGTAAACCTATGGGAAACAAAAATCGCTGTACACATGCTGCGGAAAAACTGCACGGAAACGCAGCGGTTTACATTCCGCAGCATGTCACTTCTTTCTGCGGATTCCACAGCGGTTTTACAACTGCTCCAATAGAAAATCGCAGTTGTAAAACCGCAGTGAAATGCGCAGAAAAACCGCGGTAAATCTGCCATAAATCCGCAGCGGTTTAGCACTGCGGATTTATCAAATCCGCTGCGGAAAAATCCGCAGAGGACCAGAATACGTGTGCACATACCGAAACCCTAACCCTACCCCTAACCCTACCCCTAACCCTACCCCTAACCCTAACCCTACCCCTACCCCTAACCCTACCCCTACCCCTAACCCTACCCCTAACCCTACCCCTACCCCTAACCCTACCCCTAACCCTAACCCTAGTTCTAACTCCAACCTTAGTGAAAAAAAAAAAAAATTCTTTATTTTATTATTGTCCCTATCTATGGGGGACAAATGGGGGGGTGGGGTCATTTACTGTTTTTTTATTTTGACCACTGTGATAGATTATATCACAGTGATCAAAATTCACATTGGAACGAATCTGCCGGCCGGCAGATTCGGCGGGCGCACTGCGCATGCGCCCGCCATTTTGGAACATGGCGGCGCCCGGGAAAGAAGACGGACGGACCCCGCCAGAATCGGTAAGTATAAGGGGGGGAGATCAGGGCACAGGGGGGGGAGATCAGGGCACGGGGGGGCGTCGGAGCACGGGGGGGAGGGATCGGAGCATGGGGGAGAGTGATCGGTGTGCGGGCGGGTGGATCGGTGTGCAGGGGGGGTGGATCGGTGTGCAGGGGGGGTGGATCGGAGCACGGGGGGGATCGGAGTGCGGGGGGGGTTTGATTGGAGCACGGGGGGGTGTGATTGGAGCACGGGGGGAGCGGACAGGAGGACGGGGGAGCGGAGCACAGGACGGAGGGGAGCGGGCCACAGATCGGGGGGCTGGGGGGGCGATCGGAGGAGTGGGGTGGGGGCACATTAGTATTTCCAGCCATGGCCGATGATATTTCAGCATCGGCCATGGCTGGATTGTAATATTTCACCATTTTTTTAGGTGAAATATTACAAATCGCTCTGATTGGCAGTTTCACTTTCAACAGCCAATCAGAGCGATCGTAGCCACGAGGGGGTGAAGCCACCCCCCCTGGGCTAAACTACCACTCCCCCTGTCCCTGCAGATCGGGTGAAATGGGAGTTAACCCTTTCACCCGATCTGCAGGGACGCGATCTTTCTGTGACACAGCATATGCGTCACAGGTCGGATTGGCACCGACTTTCATGACGCATACGCTGTGTCACAGGTCGGGAAGGGGTTAACATTCTGATCAGACTGTATGAAGCCCACTGCCCCTTCACGGCAAACCTCGTAGTGGGTCCTATCGCCCTAACGGAGTGGAGCCGTGCAGCGCCTACCGCCACAGCGGCCATGCACCAGCAGGGCGGACGGCCTGTTGCTCCACAGCACCCATGCTGCAAGACTGAGTCCCCAAGACTCCAGACCGCGCCGCCCCACCAGCACAAAGCCACAGCAGCAATGGCCGCCACACAGCACCAACACCAAAAAGAAAGGAGCACTTAAACTCACCTTCCTTCAGCTCTTCAGTGAGAGCCAAAATGGGCTAGACCCCTTACTTTGCAGTCTTAAACTGAAAACCTCATGTTCAGTATATAAATTTCTGCCTAGCGGCTTTAGATCAACGTATGATTTTGGGATGTGCGGTTCATGCTTTTTTTTTTTTTTTCCTTTTTGCAAAGCATGTTCTAGTCTTCTTCTTGGACCAGCACTCCTCCCATTTGGCACAGGTGATTTTAATTAGCAGGAGACTGCAAAGTAAGGGGTCTAGCCCATTTTGGCTATCACTGAAGAGCTGGAGGAAGGTGAGTTTCAATGCTCCTATCATTTTGGTGCTGGTGCTTTGTGGCGGCCATTGTTGCTGTGGCTTTTTGCTGGTGGGGCGGCGCGGTCTGGAGTCATGGGGGCTCAGTCTTGCAGCATAGGTGCTGTGGGGCAACAGGCCGTCCGCCCTGCTGGTGTGTGGCCGCTGTACTCACAGAAAAAATCCCCCAAAAAGAAAAATATCCTAAAAATTATCCTTTATTAATGTATATTAAAACCATAAATGTGCACTTGACAACACCATCACCAATAAATGCAAGCGTACTACAGGAGAGGCCGGGTTGGTGCCAAGCCCTACGCTTTCTCAGTGCTCCCTACCTGCCTGCGGAGGTTGGCACCCTATTTTCCTGCGCCGTGGCGCCCCCGCTCCTCGTCGACTAGCCCTGCTATCCCTATAGTGCCCTAATAGGGTCAGGAGAGAAAATCTCACTTATACAATAATTAGATATGGATAGCTTGAGAGGACATGAATATGTCAGTAAAATATCTAACTGGATCTAAGGGTCTCAACTGACTTGGTAGTCTGTGTCCCTTGCTTCTTCTATATATACATAAAAAATTATTATTAAGCCAGAATATAACAACAGGTAGGGATGTTACAAAGAGACTAAAGATACATATATGATCTTGGTCTAGCTATATATGTATTACGGTCACCAAGTGCTGTTGTGACAATAGGGAAAATGTATTTGCTGTAGTGTCAAGCATATCCCATACAGCCATCAAGGAATCAAGCTGCAGCTTTAATTAAACAATCAATGCAAGATAGCCACATACCGTCCCCACATAATTGTTTGTTGTGACCCACGTGCTGACCAGATCAATAAACCACTTTCTATCTCATACAGAAGTTAATTTGCATATCCCTTTTCTACTCAACGCGTTTCTCCCCTTCTAATGAAAAGGGGTTCATCAGGAGTACAACCAGATAGCAAAGGGTTACTTAGCTTGCATAAGATAACAGCATATCAGCATGGTAGACAGCTGCACCACCGGGCCGGTCCCCTTATCTTAGTAGCGCCTGCACGCAAGTGCTAGATCTCGTGTATTATATAGGCTTCCAATTACCGCCACACACATAACACCTGAGGACCTGGAACGCTTATCCCATTTCCGGCGCTTCTATATTAATGGCCCATTGGCCTGTATGTTCAAGACACACTAGCGTCATCAAGAGGCGCGCCGTCGCCACACCAGGACAACAATGCGCAGGCGCCGATTAATCCAAAATCGCGCATGCGCCCATTAGCATGCGCCTTACCGCCACCGAAGATTTGAAACGCTGTATGTTCAAGACGCACTGGCGTCCTCAAGAGGCGCATCACCGCCACACAAGGACGATAATGCGCAGGCGCCGATCCGTCCAAGATCGCGCATGGGCACCTTGGTATGCGCTGTACCGCCACAGATCAGGGTGATAGTGCGCACGTGCCGACCAGTCCCGAGTCGCGCCTGCGCCCCTCAGTATAAAGGATGCCAGCCGGTTCCATTAGCGCACGCGCTATAGTGCAGGAGAAATCTCATACTCCTGCATGATTTCAAAATGCGATACTGCGCAGGATTTGAAAGATCTATTTCACGAGTTGACTGGTTGTTATAGGGACAATATAAAGTCCTGGTGGGAGGTCCAATCAATCACTGGAGAATTACATTAGAACCAAGATTGTACCCAAAGGGCTGAGACTTAGTATCATACCAGCACGTAGAGCCAGAACACCCGAATTGCTGCAGAAGTGGAAAAACGAATTGGTTGAGAGTTCAATAAGGTTTATGCAGATTCTTCTACAAGAAGAGAGAAACACATTTGATAGATCCAGTAAAAAACTTACTGAACTAATAGACAACATTGTTAAACACAAGGGTGATCCAGATTTCAGTAGAAGAGAATCAACACTTCAGACTAATATTGAGAAATTTCAGGCTGATATTAAGGATAGGAAACACAAACAATTTAACCGTGATAGTTGGGATTTCAAAGAAAATAGAGCATTTGGGTTTCTGTCCGAGGAACATCTAGCCCAGATAGGTGAAGCCCCAAGTCTCTCATCATCTGAAGCTGAAACATCGGATAGTGAAAGAGGGGAGCATAGTAAGAACACGGGGGGTAATTTCACCAGTCCGGCCTTTAAACCCCATAGGGAGAAATGGGGGAGATCTGGAAAAAAGAGGTACACAAGGGGTGGAAACAACTATTACACTTTTTCAGGTCACAATGCCGGTCCGGGAAATCCAGCTGGTCCATCATCCTCTTCTTCCTCATCCTCCTCGTCTTCTTTTTTAGAGAGAGGAACTATGCCATACTATCTAAGAGAGCGACTGGGGGCTCCTCGGTAGAGAAATATAGGGAGAATCGAATAATAAATCTTTCTTCTTATTGTCTCTCAAATGTTGTCAGCAGTTCTTGAAAGGGGTCTTGGTTTTGTACCAACTAATAGATTTAATGAGTTTGAATGGGTGAAAGACATGAATCTTTTTGCCCGTGAATTAAAGTGGAGAAATTTTTTTAAAAATCACGATCAGGCTGAATGTCTCACCCTGGGTATCGATCTATCTGAGCTCTCGGATGTGAGGATTCTCACAAATATGTTGGAAGAGAGTTCTAGACCAATGGGAGCTGGACCATTTACGAAATTGAAACCAAACCGCACGAGAATGCCCCCTATGTCTATAAATACTAGCATTGATATATTCATGCAGTTAGTATTAACTGACTTTAAACAATTGAGCATGAAGAAAAGAAAGACTATGTCTAATTTGTCTCCTGACGAGAGGAAGGCCCTGGATTCATTATCAGAGAGGACGGAACTGGTGTTTAAACCATCTGATAAAGGTGGAAACCTGGTTTTTCTTGATTGTGACAAATATAGGGAGATGTGTCTTAGGATTCTGAGAGATGATACCACGTATGGTCTATTGCGGAAAGACCCTACTGCGGCGTTTAATTTGGAACTGGGACACATTTTGGATGAGGCATATGGAGCCGGGTTGATCTCCGATGGTGAGAGGAGGTTTATGATGCAAAAAACACCTACCATACCGGTTTTTTATGCCCTTCCAAAGGTGCATAAGGGCCTGACACCGCTAAAGGGCCGGCCAATAGTTTCTGGAAATGATTCCATCACACAAAATTTTGGTATTTATATTGATAAGGTCTTGAGAGAATTCGTGACAGCTCTACCGTCCTACATACGAGACACATCTGACCTACTGTTGAAAATCGAGGGGATATCTGTTAGTGGTGATACATTGCTGGCGTCAATAGACGTGGAAGCATTGTACAGCAGTATCCCACATGAGGCCGGTTTAAAAGCTGTAGATTTTTTTCTGAGGTCAAGGGGTATTCAATTCACTGAACACAACCAATTCATCAACCGCCTCCTATCTTTCATCTTGACTCACAATTATTTTTTGTTTGAGGGGAGGTTCTTCCACCAGCTCAGGGGCACCGCTATGGGGAGTCCATGTGCCCCTACATATGCAAATTTGCTCCTGGGCTGGTGGGAGGATACTATTGTGTTTAGTGAGGAAAAGTTGGCACTATGGGGTTCCCAGATATTATTCTGGGGACGCTTTATAGATGATGTCCTGATCTTATGGACGGGTGATGTTGCCTCTTTTAATGCTTTTGTTCTTGACCTCAATGTGAATAATGTAGGCCTTGCCTTTACATCTGAAATTAATAAAGATAAAATTAATTTTTTGGATGTCACAATCAGTAAGGACAGTGATGGCCATCTTGCAACTACGGTATACAGGAAACCTACCTCAACTAACAACTTACTCAACTGGGGCAGTCATGACCCCTATGGCCTTAAAAAAGGGATACCAAAGGGGCAGTACATGAGAGTGAGGAGGAATTGCTCCTCTGATGCGTCCTTCTATGCTGAATCACGTGAACTAAGAGACAGATTTTTGGATAAAGGATACCCTAAAAATATTCTTCAGAACACGTTCAAACAGGTGGAGGCAACCCTTAGGTCTAGTTTATTTCAACCAAGGGATAGAAGTGATTCGGAGGCCCTGGTTAGACTTATCGGGGGTTTTGATGACTGCTCTCAGGAAGTGAGAAATATTATCAACAAATACTGGGGTATATTACTTGCCGATACGGATATCAGGGAGTATCTATCAGAAACACCTATGATTACATACAGGAAAGGGAGATCTATAAAGGATCAACTCGTGCATAGCACCTTTATTCCCGCCATAAAAAAAGGTACATGGCTAGAAAGAAGACAAGTGGGTACATTTCGCTGTGGTGGATGCTCGTTTTGTGGCTATTTGGCCACTGAGAAGTATTTTTCAAGTGCTAGTACAGGACAGAATTTTGAAAGTAGACACTTTGCCAATTGCAAAACCAGCGGGGTGATCTACTTGTTCAGGTGCACGCGTCCAGTAAACTACGTTGGGAAAACGAGGAGAGAGCTCCGTAGGAGAATTGGTGATCACGTGGGTGATATAAAACATGCGAGGGACACACCAATTTCTCGACATGTACGATCTGTACATGAGGGTGATTTGAAATCTTTTTCCTTCTGTGCTGTGGAGGTAGTGACCCCCTCTATACGAGGAGGTGATTGGGACCGCAGAATCTTGCAAAAGGAACTGAAATGGATCCATAGACTGGACACGGTTTCCCCGAGGGGGCTAAACGAGCAAATTAATTTTGGCTGCTACCTATGACTCTGTACATGTAGAGGTTGAGAGATATTGAAAGATATGTGGTAACTGAAAAACCTGTCATATCGACCCGAATAGGTCATTTATTCATTATCGGTCCAAATCTTGGACAATTAACTTGTTATTACCTGTCAAATCTGTGACAGATGTTATTTCTGTCTTGAAAAGTGTATTAAGGACTGATTTATGCTTCAAAAGGCTGTAAATAGATAATTAGCGGATCTATTCGTTTGCATGAGATCGCGGACTGTCAAATGTTATTTATATTTTTCTTTAATTTTTGTAATATTTTCTCCATTGATTTTTATCACTTAAATTTAAGGTGGTTGCTGATATGGAATCGATGTAGGCATTGAAATGAGGCTATAGTGCCCTTTTTTATCAGATGTATATCTATTACATGCCTTATCTGTTACCGCTGCCCTTTTTTCATATAGGTACATACATCGGGATGTACCATTTATAAGTAAATATGTGACAGCGCTTGCGCACACGTTATCGTCCTTTTATATGACACGTGTGCACATTATACTATATTATAGAACCTGGAGAACTGGAGCCCCCATATTTAGGTGCGCAGGCGCTACCGTAACTGACCTGCGCAATATCGCATTTTGAAATCATGCAGGAGTATGAGATTTCTCCTGCGCTATAGCGCGTGCGCTAATGGAACCGGCTGGCATCCTTTATACTGAGGGGCGCAGGCGCGACTCGGGACTGGTCGGCACCTGCGCACTATCGCCCTGATCTGTGGCGGTACGGCGCATACCAAGGTGCCCATGCGCGATCTTGGACGGATCGGCGCCTGCGCATTATCGTCCTTGTGTGGCGGTGATGCGCCTCTTAATGACGCCAGTGCGTCTTGAACATACAGCGTTTCAAATCTTCGGTGGCGGTAAGGCGCATACTAATGGGCGCATGCGCGATTTTGGATTAATCGGCGCCTGCGCATTGTTGTCCTGGTGTGGCGACGGCGCGCCTCTTGATGACGCTAGTGCGTCTTGAACATACAGGCCAATTGGCCATTAATATAGAAGCGCCGGAAATGGGATAAGCGTTCCAGGTCCTCAGGTGTTATGTGTGCGGCGGTAATTGGAAGCCTATATAATACACGAGATCTAGCACTTGCGTGCAGGCGCTACTAAGATAAGGGGACCGGCCCGGTGGTGCAGCTGTCTACCATGCTGATATGCTGTTATCTTATGCAAGCTAAGTAACCCTTTGTTATCTGGATGTACTCCTGATGAACCCCTTTTCATTAGAAGGGGAGAAACGCGTTGAGTAGAAAAGGGATATGCATATTAACTTCTGTATGAGATAGAAAGTGGTTTATTGATCTGGTCAGCACGTGGGTCACAACAAACAATTATGTGGGGACGGTATGTGGCTATCTTGCATTGATTGTTTAATTAAAGCTGCAGCTTGATTCCTTGATGGCTGTATGGGATATGCTTGACACTACAGCAAATACATTTTCCCTATTGTCACAACAGCACTTGGTGACCATAATACATATATAGCTAGACCAAGACCATATATGTATCTTTAGTCTCTTTGTAACATCCCTACCTGTTGTTATATTCTGGCTTAATAATAATTTTTTATGTATATATAGAAGAAGCAAGGGACACAGACTACCAAGTCAGTTGAGACCCTTAGATCCAGTTAGATATTTTACTGACATATTCATGTCCTCTCAAGCTATCCATATCTAATTATTGTATAAGTGAGATTTTCTCTCCTGACCCTATTAGGGCACTATAGGGTACTATTAGGGCACAATTGGTGCAGAATCCAACCACAATTGGTGCAGAATCCAACCAGAGGAGCAGCACTTTTAGACCTAATACTATCTAATAGACCTGACAGAATAACAAATCTGCAGGTGGTTGGGCATTTAGGAAATAGCGACCACAATATTGTGCAGTTTCACCTGTCTTTCACTAGGGGGACTTGTCAGGGAGTCACAAAAACATTGAACTTTAGGAAGGCAAAGTTTGAACAGCTTAGAGATGCCCTTAATCTGGTAGACTGGGACAATATCCTCAGAAATGAGAATACAGATAATAAATGGGAAATGTTTAAGAACATCCTAAATAGGCAGTGTAAGCGGTTTATACCTTGTGGGAATAAAAGGACTAGAAATAGGAAAAACCCAATGTGGCTAAACAAAGAAGTAAGACAGGCAATTAACAGTAAAAAGAAAGCATTTGCACTACTAAAGCAGGATGGCACCATTGAAGCTCTAAAAAACTATAGGGAGAAAAATACTTTATCTAAAAAACTAATTAAAGCTGCCAAAAAGGAAACAGAGAAGCACATTGCTAAGGAGAGTAAAACTAATCCCAAACTGTTCTTCAACTATATCAATAGTAAAAGAATAAAAACTGAAAATGTAGGCCCCTTAAAAAATAGTGAGGAAAGAATGGTTGTAGATGACGAGGAAAAAGCTAACATATTAAACACCTTCTTCTCCACGGTATTCACGGTGGAAAATGAAATGCTAGGTGAAATCCCAAGAAACAATGAAAACCCTATATTAAGGGTCACCAATCTAACCCAAGAAGAGGTGCGAAACCGGCTAAATAAGATTAAAATAGATAAATCTCTGGGTCCGGATGGCATACACCCACGAGTACTAAGAGAACTAAGTAATGTAATAGATAAACCATTATTTCTTATTTTTAGTGACTCTATAGCGACAGGGTCTGTTCCGCAGGACTGGCGCATAGCAAATGTGGTGCCAATATTCAAAAAGGGCTCTAAAAGTGAACCTGGAAATTATAGGCCAGTAAGTCTAACCTCTATTGTTGGTAAAATATTTGAAGGGTTTCTGAGGGATGTTATTCTGGATTATCTCAATGAGAATAACTGTTTAACTCCATATCAGCATGGGTTTATGAGAAATCGCTCCTGTCAAACCAATCTAATCAGTTTTTATGAAGAGGTAAGCTATAGACTGGACCACGGTGAGTCATTGGACGTGGTATATCTCGATTTTTCCAAAGCGTTTGATACCGTGCCGCACAAGAGGTTGGTACACAAAATGAGAATGCTTGGTCTGGGGGAAAATGTGTGTAAATGGGTTAGTAACTGGCTTAGTGATAGAAAGCAGAGGGTGGTTATAAATGGTATAGTCTCTAACTGGGTCGCTGTGACCAGTGGGGTACCGCAGGGGTCAGTATTGGGACCTGTTCTCTTCAACATATTCATTAATGATCTGGTAGAAGGTTTACACAGTAAAATATCGATATTTGCAGATGATACAAAACTATGTAAAGCAGTTAATACAAGAGAAGATAGTATTCTGCTACAGATGGATCTGGATAAGTTGGAAACTTGGGCTGAAAGGTGGCAGATGAGGTTTAACAATGATAAATGTAAGGTTATACACATGGGAAGAGGGAATCAATATCACCATTACACACTGAACGGGAAACCACTGGGTAAATCTGACAGGGAGAAGGACTTGGGGATCCTAGTTAATGATAAACTTACCTGGAGCAGCCAGTGCCAGGCAGCAGCTGCCAAGGCAAACAGGATCATGGGGTGCATTAAAAGAGGTCTGGATACACATGATGAGAGCATTATACTGCCTCTGTACAAATCCCTAGTTAGACCGCACATGGAGTACTGTGTCCAGTTTTGGGCACCGGTGCTCAGGAAGGATATAATGGAACTAGAGAGAGTACAAAGGAGGGCAACAAAATTAATAAAGGGGATGGGAGAACTACAATACCCAGATAGATTAGCGAAATTAGGATTATTTAGTCTAGAAAAAAGACGACTGAGGGGCGATCTAATAACCATGTATAAGTATATAAGGGGACAATACAAATATCTCGCTGAGGATCTGTTTATACCAAGGAAGGTGACGGGCACAAGGGGGCATTCTTTGCGTCTGGAGGAGAGAAGGTTTTTCCACCAACATAGAAGAGGATTCTTTACTGTTAGGGCAGTGAGAATCTGGAATTGCTTGCCTGAGGAGGTGGTGATGGCGAACTCAGTCGAGGGGTTCAAGAGAGGCCTGGATGTCTTCCTGGAGCAGAACAATATTGTATCATACAATTATTAGGTTCTGTAGAAGGACGTAGATCTGGGTACTTATTATGATGGAATATAGGCTGAACTGGATGGACAAATGTCTTTTTTCGGCCTTACTAACTATGTTACTATGTTACTATGTTACTATAGGGATAGCAGGGCTAGTCGACGAGGAGCGGGGGCGCCACGGCGCAGGAAAATAGGGTGCCAACCTCCGCAGGCAGGTAGGGAGCACTGAGAAAGCGTAGGGCTTGGCACCAACCCGGCCTCTCCTGTAGTACGCTTGCATTTATTGGTGATGGTGTTGTCAAGTGCACATTTATGGTTTTAATATATATTAATAAAGGATAATTTTTAGGATATTTTTCTTTTTGGGGGATTTTTTCTGTGAGTCTAGTTTAATTTACCCCAAGTATATACTTTTTGACTGTGAGATATTTGTGTGGCCGCTGTGGCGGTGGGCGCCGCATGGCTCCGCTCCGTTAGGACGATAGGACCCACTACGAGTTTTGCCGTGAAGTGGCAGTGGGCTTCATACAGTCTGATCAGAATGTTAAACTGAAAACCTCATGTTCAGTATATAAATTTCTGCCTAGCGGCTTTAGATCAACGTATGATTTTGGGATGTGCGGTTCATGCTTTTTTTTTTTCCTTTTTTTTTTTTTCCTTTTTGCAGTGAAAATGAAACCAGTTATGTTACAAGAAGAACGCAATAATTCCAATGTGCAGGATATTTACGCAATGCTATTTAGACACTATTATTCTATTATTACCACTAAATAACTGCCATTGTCAGGATGTTTTTGTCCTAATACCCCAACTTAAAGGGCGTCACTGTCATTACTGGGCTCGTCACTGTCATCACTTGCTAGGCAATGCACAATGTCATACAGGCCCTAACGAGAGTCAGCGATTCTACCCGCTATGCCGCAAGTTCCAGGTTGGTGAGTTACTCGGCCCACTACTCACACTGGCCTTCATCCCCTTAAGCACGGCCCCGACCCTCACTTGGTACCATACGTCAACACTGGAAGCGATGGCTCACACAAACTTCCCTCTGCTGCTCTAGTGTCTCTTAGGTCTGGTCTCTCGTGTCTTCACTCAGTTCTGGGGTCTTCATTGGGATCTGGTTTTCGTGGGTCTTCACTCAGGGCAGGTCTCTTGACTCCTTTACCAGGTTCTGATCTCTCTCCACTCCTTTACTTGGATCTAGTCTCATAATGGCAGATATAAGCTAGCTTGCTGTAGTGCACATCCATCATGCTACAGGTTCAGGCGCCAACTCCCCCTTTCACTGCCATCCTTGGCCTTTTATAATTATTAACTGCACCACAGCTATCTCCTGACTTGGTGTCTTCTCCAATCTCTTCCATGAGGGAACACACACTTCACTCTTCAGTTCCTACTAATGCAATTCTTTCTGCTTTCATTTTCTCTCATCTTTGACCAGCAGATGGCGGTGTTTGCTTACAGCCACTCTGTTAGGCGTGAACTGTGTGTCTTCTCACTTGTCTATCTCCGTAAAATTGCAGCCCCAGCCTCCTGTGACGTCCTGTTTGAGACTCCTCTCAAATGAAACAACAGGAAGTGAAGTTAAAAAGCACAATAAGCTATTAACATGATACAGAGAAGTGAAGCGAAATGTTACAGAAAGTGTGATATTAAAACATTTAGAGATTAGGTAGGAAAAAGCATAGGGTGTTTTATAATAAAGATAATTACAAAAGGAGGTAGGGTAGATAGATATTCAAAAAGGACGTTAACGATATCTTTGCTTTTTGTGACGTAGCAACGATATCGTTAAGGAAATCGTTATGTGTGACAGCGACCAACGATCAGGCCCCTGCTGGGAGATCGTTGGTCGCTGAAGAAAGTCCAGAACTTTATTTCATTGCTGGACTTCCCGCTGACATCGCTGGATCGGCGTGTGTGACGCCGATCCAGCGATGTCTTCACTGGTAACCAGGGTAAACATCGGGTTACTAAGCGCAGGGCCGCGCTTAGTAACCCGATGTTTACCCTGGTTACCAGCGTAAACGTTAAAAAAACAAACACTACATACTTACCTTCAGCTGTCTGTCCCCGGCACTGTGCTTCTCTGCACTCCTCCTGCATCCTGTGTCAGCGCCGGCCAGCCGGAAAGCAGAGCGGTGACGTCACCGCTCTGCTTTCCGGCTGACCGGCGCTGACAGTGCAGAGGAAAGCAGAGCGCCGGAGGACAGACAGCTGAAGGTAAGTATGTAGTGTTTGTTTTTTTTAACATTTACGCTGGTAACCAGGGTAAACATCGGGTTACTAAGCGCGGCCCTGCGCTTAGTAACCCTATGTTTACCCTGGTTACCGGGGACCTCGGGATCGTTGGTCGCTGGAGAGCTGTCTGTGTGACAGCTCTCCAGCGACCAAACAGCGACGCTGCAGCGATCGACATCGTTGTCGGTATCGCAGCGTCGCTTAGTGTGACGGTACCTTAAGGGTTTGGACACACTTTGCACCTCAGTAGACACTTTAAGAAAGTGTCTAGAAAAGAGTGTAAAAATATGCCAAATTTTGAGTTAAAACATAACTGTAAGGAAAGTCTTAAAATGGACAAGACTCTTTATCCAGCATGAGTCACTGAGGTAAATATGGTGTATTTTAAAAAGAATCCGACAGCCCCAAATTACATTCTAAACAAACTACATTTCCTTATAGGGGACTTGGCCCCTACAAAAAAAAACAACAACTTTCTTTTAGTTTATTTACAGCTTGCTCCATTGTCCAATAAAATATAGATTTTTTCACATATGTATGGCCAATGTGCCTCACTGCACTATTCCACGTCACCCATTTTTTAAGCATATCTTACATTTACTTTCTTCTGATTCGCTTGGAATGCCAGTGCTGACTAAGTACATTCATGCCAGTGAGTGCCCACTCTTTTGCTTCCTGATGATGTAGGCTACACCCAGAAGTATGGGTTCGGTGACCGGAGAGAGTTCTGTGCGTGAGAGCGCACTCTTATTAATGGTCTTTCATTCAGAAGTGCCAGCGCAGTCAATCAGAAGAAAAGAATGTAAAAAATAATGGGGCACGGAGGGGTGCAATGATGCACCGAAGGAGCTCTGCTATGTCAAGGGTGCACCGAACACACTATTTTGCAAATGCAGCTTTATTTTATTTTTTCATTTATTTTGTTCCAGATAACAGAACACGTTGCAAACATAGGAATGATTTTTTTTTAGTCCCCTATAAGGATATATAGTTTTTTTTAAAATGCAGTTTGGAACGAACGGTTTAAACTAGAAAGTCTTACAGGGAGTCTTTCTTTTACACAAGATTAGTAATTCTTCCCTTTCATTTCCTGCTCTTAAAAACCAGTACGGTCGTAAAAGGCCCTATGTGAATCCTATTAGGTTGTCCATAATATGGTAATTTTTTCTTAATATCTGACCATCTATGTTAATGATTTTATCACTATTCTAATCTGGGCTATGGAGTGGATAAGCTAAACTTTTATCTCTTCAGCTTCAACTCCTTTTATAAATGGCTGAAACGTGTATTATAATTAATAATAAGTTTATTGTAGTAAAATGGTAACCTCATATAATATTTGTTTTTTTTTATTTTGAAGCCAGAGTCAGTATGTCTTCACACACTACCCAAAACTGACTTTGAACCCATTGCTCTAACTAAAACGACAGGCGAGGCCAATCAATGGTCACTAATGGAAGCTTCACTCGTATGTTGTTTGGCTGAAACTGACATCCGATAGAAGTGAGAGTGGCTGTGGCTCTCTGACTGCCCCCAAATGTCAGTTAGGTCCAAAGGAGTGAAAGTGAAACTGCCCATTAGCAGCCATTGATTGGCTACAGGACCACAAGACATAACAACGCACGGGCCGCAGAAGACCACGATGTTGCTCGCACGACACCAGAGGGGATTACAGGTTGGTTTTATTGTAGTAGTGGGAATATAGCAATTGAGAAGGGTTGTAAGAGCATTGGGCAACCCCATTAGCAACATTCCAACATGTAATGTATGTTTAGAACTCTTTACATGCAGGTGTTTAGAGTGGGTTAAAGGGCTATCTCTAAGAGCAACAATTGGGGCTAGCAGGTTTTAACTGGTTCTGGAGAGTGGCATGAAAGTAATTCTAAGGCCATGTTCACACAGTGCGTTTTTTACCGCGGAACCGCGGCGGTTTTGCCGCTGCGGTTCCGCAGCTGTTTTCCATGCAGGGTACAGTACACTGTACCCTATGGAAAACAGGACACACTGTGCACATGGTCCGGAAATTGTAAAAAAAAAGCCGCGCTGAATAGCTCCCGGAAAAAAGAAGGAGCATGTCAATTCTTCTTCCTGAACCGCAGCGGTTCTGCACCCATAGACCTCCATTGTGAGGTCAAAATCGCAGTAAAACACGCAGATCAAAAATATATCTGCGTGTTTTACTGCGGTTTGATGTGCAGAACCGCTGCTGCAGGAAGTTCGGGGAAGCGGGCGGAAGTGCGTGGGCGGAAGTCCGTGGGCGGCGTGTGTGGTCCCGACTGTATCACGAAGAGACTGTCACTATGGAGGCATACCGTCGCATGGGGATCGATGTCGGGCGTCTGATTGATTTGGTAAGTCTGTGTGTCCGTCCCCATGCGACGATATGCCTCTATTGTGCTAAGTCGCCGTATCGGACTACTACTCCCATCCGGTATTTAGGATGGGAGAGTTGTCCCTGTGTCCGGCGACTTAGCACAATACTAAAGTTCACACCAAACACAAACACACAATACACAAACATGACACACAGTACAGTACATACAACACATAACATAGAGTATATACTCACCATACACCACACTTGTAGGCGAAGCCCTCGATCCTCAATGAAAAAATCCCAAAATAATAAAGCAAATCCATACTCCCTGTCCGCAGAATCCATAACCGAGTGTCCCACGCCGATCTCCTGCTCTCCGGTGATACACTGCCAGGAGCGAAGCTCCTAGCAGTGTATCGCGTACTGTCCCGGAGCTCAATGGCGCCGGCGTCTCGGTTAACGGCAGTACAGCTGCGTTGAACTTTCCCACGCAGCACTGCCGTTAAGCGAGAGTACCGGGGTCAATGACCGCCGGTAAACTCGCTCGCGCATGCGCAGTGACACACCGACAGGAACTATGGCTCCTGTCAGTGTGTTGCTGCAGCCGTGGAGAGCAGACACATCTCTGGATGTGTCTGTTCTCCATGGAAGATCTTCGTGGGACCCTCGATGGATTTCTGCGGACAGGGCCAGGGAGTATGAATTTGTTTTTTTGTTTTGCCTTTTTTTCAGGTCGAGGGTCTTCAGGATGGATTGAGCGTGCAATAAAAGAATTGTCAAAAAGTGGGTGTCTTTATTTCATTAAAATATTTTTTCTAGTGTTTGTGTTTTTTTTTTTAACCCTTTCATTGGCTTAATAATGGATAGGCGTCTCATTGACGCCTCTCCATTATTAACCGGGCTTAATGCCACCTTACAATACCAAGGTGGCATTAACCCCTCATTACCCCATATCCCACCGCTACACGGGAGTGGGAAGAGAGGGGCTAAGTGCCGGAATTAGCGCATCTTTTTGATGCGCCTTTTCCGGGGCGGCTGCGGGCTTATATTTGTAGCCAGGGGGGGGCAAATATCCATGGCCCCTTTCCTAGGCTATGAATATAAGCCCACGGCTGTCTGCGTAGCCTTTCTGGCCTAAAAATATAGGGGGACCCCAACACGTTTTTTTTCGGGGCCCCCTATATTTTAGTGCCAGAAAGGCTACGCAGACAGCCGTGGGCTTATATTCATAGCCTGGGAACAGCCATGGGTATTTTAACCCCTTCCCGGGCGTCAAATATTGGCCCACAGCTGTCTGCTTAGCCTTTCTGGCCTAAAAATATAGGGGGACCCCAACACGTTTTTTTTTCCGGGTCACCCTATATTTTAGTGCCAGAAAGGCTACGCAGACAGCTGTGGGTTAATATTCATAGCCTGGGAACAGCCATGGGTATTTTAACCCCTTCCCGGGCGTCAAATATTGGCCCACAGCTGTCTGCTTAGCCTTTCTGGCCTAAAAATATAGGGGGACCCCAACACATTTTTTTTTTTAGGGGGGTCCACATATATTATAGTAAACCTTATTAGGATTAATAATTGATCGGCGTCTTATTGACGCCTCGCCATTACTAACCGTGCTTAATGCCACCTTACAATAGCTTTAGGGGTAGGGTTAGGATCCCTGTAGGGTTAGGGTTAGGGTTAGGATCCCTTTAGGGTTAGGGTTAGGGTTAGGATCCCTTTAGGGTTAGGGTTAGGGTTAGGATCCCTGTAGGGTTAGGGTTAGGGTTAGGATCCCTTTAGGGTTAGGGTTAGGGTTAGGATCCCTGTAGGGTTAGGGTTAGGATCCCTTTAGGGTTAGGGTTAGGATCCCTTTAGGGTTAGGGTTAGGATCCCTGTAGGGTTAGGGTTAGGGTTAGGATCCCTTTAGGGTTAGGGTTAGGATCCCTGTAGGGTTAGGGTTAGGATCCCTGTAGGGTTAGGGTTAGGATCCCTGTAGGGTTAGGGTTAGGATCCCTGTAGGGTTAGGGTTAGTATCCCTGTAGGGTTAGGGTTAGGGTTAGGATCCCTTTAGGGTTAGGGTTAGGGTTAGGATCCCTGTAGGGTTAGGGTTAGGGTTAGGATCCCTTTAGGGTTAGGGTTAGGGTTAGGATCCCTTTAGGGTTAGGGTTAGGGTTAGGATCCCTGTAGGGTTAGGGTTAGGGTTAGGATCCCTTTAGGGTTAGGGTTAGGATCCCTGTAGGGTTAGGGTTAGGATCCCTGTAGGGTTAGGGTTAGGATCCCGTTAGGGTTAGGGTTAGGATCCCTGTAGGGTTAGGGTTAGTATCCCTGTAGGGTTAGGGTTAGGGTTAGGGTTAGGGTTAGGATCCCTTTAGGGTTAGGGTTAGGGTTAGGATCCCTGTAGGGTTAGGGTTAGGGTTAGGATCCCTTTAGGGTTAGGGTTAGGATCCCTGTAGGGTTAGGGTTAGGATCCCTGTAGGGTTAGGATCCCTTTTGTGGTTGTGTTATGTTTAGGATCCCTTTTGGGGTAGAGTGCTTAGGGTTATGAGCCCTAACCCTACCCTAACTATTTCACTTTATAGTGTGTTTTTTAATGAATGTTGTTGATTGTCGCACGAACCACTCAGGATTGACGGCGACAGAACTAGTGGTAAAACAACTGCACACAAGCGTTTTTATTGGTGTTTGTGTTTTCAGTTTGTGCTTGTGTTCAGTTATTAGGGGTTACTTTGAAATATTTCCAGCAATTGTGTAACATTACTTGGTCGCGCTATAGATTATGAGATGACACTATTGTATTTATTGTAGGTTCGGGATTATCCGGCCTTGTGGGACCCAGCCGATGAATCCTACAAGGATAAATATTTCCGGGAACTAGCCTGGACCAAAATTGTACGAGACCTTATCCCAGATTGGGACAAGTATCCAGGGAGTACACAGCAGCAAATTGGTAATTTTAATTAAATTTATTTAGTAAACCTTGAGTATATTAAAAATATAATTTGTTTAGATCTCACAAAAAATGTTGTTGTATTTTGTAACCTTTTTTTGGTAGATAACGATGTGAGGAAACGGTGGCGCTCAATCAGAGACCGTTTCACGAAGTTCCTGAACGAATGTTCTAAGAGTGGCTCTTCGCCGAGCAAAAGTAAATTTCCATTTAGCGAAGAGCTGCAGTTTCTTGTGTCCAGTAGGACATTGAGAAAGTAAGTTAAAATCCACTCCACATGATTATTTAAATATAATATGTTGTGCGAAAAATTGATGTTTTTTTTTTCTCCAACAGGACGGAAGGAAACATGTCGGTAGCTGATTTGGAGGACAGCGACAAAGAGGATGGAGCAGGCAGTTCCTCTGGAGTGGGAGGGACCATCTCTACCTCCACTCCCACAGCTTCTGCTGAATCAGCATCCACTTCAGCAGCTGCTGCATCAACATCTAGTTCAGCAGCTGCTGAAGCATCTGATTCCGCAGAAGCTGTGAGAGTGGAGAAGAGAGCTGTCTATCCGGTGGCAGCAGAGAAAAAAAAAAAAAAAACAAAGAAAAACCAAGATGACCAAACTGTCCAAATCGCTTGCGACACGTTAGATCTATTAAAAAAATCTAGTTCTGATGACCACTGCGACTCCTTTGCACTAACTGTGGCAAGAAAAACACGCTCCCTGCCACCGGATAGACAATCTCTTTTCATGTCCATGGTCCAGATGTCCCTCACTGCTCTGGAGGACCCTGCTCCGATATCTCCATACAATGAAGTTCTGATGGGGGTGTTGGGACTTTTCAGGCCCCGACACCGAACACCGGAAACACAAGCTACCAGACCCCAGTATTTGGCCCACAGCCAAGTTACTTCTGGAGATAGAGGAAGTTCGCAGCATATGGGGGGAGCACCATATCAATCAGAGGGATCAAATTTCCTCTATTCTCCAGAATATACTTTTCTGAATTGAACATGGGCAAAAATTTTCAGTGGCACCGAGTTTTTTTTGGTTTGTTTTTTAGCTCCAGTTGCCGGTTGGCTTTGAAAGGGGCTTTTTTTTTTGTTTTTTCTAATTGAAAAATCTTTTGTAAATATTGCAAAGAATTTGTGTTCTTTTAAATATATTATATTTCAAACATACTATTCTCTTCTTTATTACAATGCGGTCAAGGCCGCTATCCTGGGTTTATGGGCTATCAATTAGTGGTTTATGTGTTGATGTGTTAACAATTGTATACGTCATACTGCTATTATTTTCATAAAACACCAAAATTTTTGTAGCCAAAAAAAACAAAAAAAAAATAATTACACCCAAATAGATTTTTTATTGATATTACAATCAATTATTTAACACAGTTTTTTTGGTAACATGAAACAAAAAATTTTTTTTTAAAACTTTTGTGTTGGTTGCTGGCGTTTCTCATTCTTCGGGATGTTGTCAAAACTGTTATCAGCGATGTCGGCAACATTTCTGGGGGGGTCAGTGTAGATGCATCCTTCTCTGCTGGTCAGGCTGCTCAACACCAGCACAGGAGTATCGCCAGTGCACGGCACCTTCAGGACTCATAAAGTAGTCAGTGAAGGATTCTCTCACACGCACACCAGAGTTGGACGGCCTACCCAGACCCCCGTTGTCAACTGGATTAAATACTGGCTGCTGGTACTCCACATCAACGTCAGTGTTGTATTCACGAGCATAGTTGTGGAGTACACAGCAAGCCTTTATCACAGCATCAACGGTGTCTGTGTCCAACTGAATGGCAGTGTGAAAGATCCTCCACTGACTAGTCATGATCCTAAAGGTGCATTCCACATATCTGCGTGCACGACTCAGCCGATAATTAAAAATCCTCCGTCGGGCATCCAGTCCCCTTCGTGGGTATGGGCGCAGCAGGGTTGTCGTTAAGGGAAACGCCTCATCCGATACCATCACGAACGGCACTGGATGTGTGGAACCCGGCAAAGGTCGTGGGGCTGGGAGCGTGCCGCCATCTCGAAGAATTTGCATCCCAATCTGTGACGTTCGCAACACCCGAGAATCCCCAGTACTACCATAGGCACCAACGTCAATGGCAACAAATTTGTAATGGGCATCAGCCACCGCCATCAGGACCACTGAAAAATACTTCTTATAATTAAAGAAGCGTGATCCTGATCGTGGTGGCTGCTGAACCCGAACATGTTTACCATCGACTGCACCTATGCAGTTTGGGAAATTGGCCACAGACTGAAAGCCTGCTGCAACCTGCAGCCAAGTCTCCTCGGTTGGGGAAGGCATCACCATGGGCTGCAACTTCTGCCAGATGACGGTACATGTACACCTCACAATGTTAGAGATGGTAGATTTACCAACTCTAAATTGGAGGTGCAGGGATGTATAGCTCTCTCCTGTGGCCAAAAATCTGAAAAGAAACAAAAAAGAAAATTAGAAATGTCACACAAAAAGGTAATTACAACATGTCACAAGTTAAGGCCGCTATTATATGCGTCCAGCACCATTCAATAATGCTGGCATTAACACCCAGCACAACACAAAGGGTGTAAAAAACATTAATAAAAGGCCTGATGGGACTTGTGCACACACGCATGCGAGATATGACCAAATGTTGCATGGTAATCCCCGGACCTGCTGCATGCACTCCGTTGTGGAGCGTGCGGCTCCATGTATTGGTATGTGGGTGCAGACTCCGCTCCAGAGTGCAGGCGGCAGAGCCGGGGTTTACCATGCAACACTCGCCCGTATCTCACGTGTGTGTGTGTATGTGTGCCCCCTGTCCAAAAAGAGGACTGGGTGGGTTTAATCACACATACTGGACACACACACAAGTAAAATACAGACCTAACAACATTCCCCCAAAAAATTGTTACTTACCGCAAGGTGATGAGCAGCCTTTCTTCAGCAGAGATGGACTTCCTCATTACCGTGTCTTGCAGTGTTAAATGGGGTGCCAGGATGGTAAGCAGTCTGTCAAAGGCAATAATTGGTAACCGACAAAACGATATAAATTTTTCAGGATATCTGAAAATTGCAAAAGAACAACAAAAAAGGGTTACTTCACAAGTATTGCTAGCCAAAAAAGGTAAATTAGTCATTCTATATATTTCTACTTACCTCCTCAAATCATTGTACAGCACATGAAAGTGCCCCTTCTCAGTTCGGTCTTCTACAAGCGGGTGCACCCACAATCGTTTCTGCACACGTCTTCTCTGCCGCCGCTAAATAGAAAAATAAAAAAATATTTCGTAAACACAACAATTAGAAAAATATATCAAACATGCAAGGAAAACAATGTCGATTATGTAAGGATACGTGTCCACATTCAGGAAGGCCCACCCCATTCTAGTACGCAATGATGCCAGATGTGTTCATTGTACAAATCCAGCATCATCACACCCGACGTATAGGGTCCTCTTTTATTCATTGCGGAGCCGCAGTTTCACAACAAGGAACACAGACATGCTGTGATCATAAAAGACGCGCAGCATGTCCGGAGTCGCAGGGCTGACGGATGACACACAGTGGACACGTGATTTCATGACATCACCTCCAGTATGCTGACATGTGGACGCTGCATGTTTGGCGCTGCGGCCACACGCAGCGCCAAACATACAACGTTTCCAGAATGTGGACAAGTACCCATAACCCAATATATAAAACAAACAGACATCTGCTTACCTGACATGCATGTCGATTCAAAATTAGAAGCATCAACCCCAGGATCGCAATCCGGTGTGGCGTGCGGAGCTGGATCCGTGGGCTGTCATCTGGACGACGCTCTGCACGTCCACTCATTTTGATGTGTAAGTTCCAAAATGGAGGATGGAAGAAGAAAAGGGTTGGACAAGGAAATGACATCATTTTTTTTTTTTTTCTTCCCCCCACTGCAGTAAACTTTATTTCTGTCAAACACAGACAATCTGCAGACAAAACTGCATCAAAAAACGCACTAAAAAACGCACCAAAAAACGCACCAAAAACGCACCAAAAACGCACCAAAAAACGCACCTGCGTTTTCTGCAGAGACCTGCGGTTTCAGTCAGGAAAAAAAAAGGATGGAAATCCTGAACGTGTGAACATACCCTAACAGGCTGGGGGCTCATCGTCATCCTCACCCCCACCTCCAATAATGCATTTGCAGAGTGACAATGGTCTACTTTGGTAGCCTACCGAGGGCTGTCATCTTTGTGCTCCTATGAAGCTTAATGCCCCCTTACACATTAGACTAATGTTGGCTAACTTGGCTGCCAATATAGACAGGTTTAGCTGACTGATTTCTTTAGACTCCTGGAGATAAGCCGCCAGCAGAGATGTCCTTTCTCGTAGAGTACACAGGGTGGCTCAGCCGAGCAAGTTCTGTGTATGGGAGAGTCAGCAAAGTACTGTTAAGCCGACTGCAATCTAATGTGTGGCTAGCTTTAGGCTTTATTCACACAACTGTGAAAAAATGGTATTGTTTCATCTGTATTTTGGATTAGTCATTGTTTTGTCCGGGTGTCCGTCTTTACCAGCAGTGTCATCAGTGTTTGGTCTGGGTGTCCATCTTTACAAGCAGGGTGATCAGTGTTTGGTTCCGGGTGTCAGTCTTTACCAGCAGTGTCATCAGTGTTTGGGTCAGGTGACCGTCTTGACCAGCAGTGTCATCAGTGTTTGGGCCAGGTGACAGTCTTTACCAGCAGTGTCGTCAGTGTTTGTTCCGGGTGTCCGTCTGTACAAGCAGTGTCATCGGTGTTTGGTCCGGGTGTCCGTCTTTACCAGCAGTGTCATCAGTGTTTGGTCTGGTTGTCCGTCTTTACCAGCAGTGTCGTCAGTGTTTGGTCCGGGTGTCCGTCTTTACCAGCAGTGTCATCAGTGTTTGGGCCGGGTGACCGTCTTGACCAGCAGTGTCATCAGTGTTTGGGCTAGGTGACCATCTTTACCAACAGTGTCATCAGTGTTTGGTCCGGGTGTCAGTCTTGACCAGCAGTGTCATCAGTGTTTGTTCCGGGTGTCCGTCTTTACAAGCAGTGTCATCAGTGTTTGGTCCGGGTGTCCATCTTTACCAGCAGTGTCATCAGTGTTTGGTCCGGGTGTCCGTCTTTACCACCAGCAGTGTCATCAGTGTTTGTTCCGGGTGTCCGTCTTTACAAGCAGTGTCATCAGTGTTTGGTCCGGGTGTCCATCTTTACCAGCAGTGTCATCAGTGTTTGGTCCGGGTGTCCGTCTTTACCAGCAGCGTCATCAGTCTTTGGTCCGGGTGTCCGTCTTGACCAGCAGTGTCATCAGTGTTTGGTCCGGGTGTCCATCTTTACCAGCAGCATCATCAGTCTTTGGTCCGGGTGTCCGCCTTTACCAGCAGTATTATCAGTGTTTGGTCCAGGTCACCGTCTTTACCAGCAGTGTCATCAGTGTTTTTTTCAGATATGTAAATATGTAAGAAAAAAAATATATTTTATCTGTTTACACACCAGGCTGTGCATTTAACATACAGTTTATGATCATAGACTTGGGGATACTTTGTTTAATTAGGAGCTAATTGGTTTAAAAACATTGGGAAAAACTGCACTTGGGATTACATACAATAGGAGATGTATCTGGAAGTTACATACACGTTTTAATGCTGTCAGTGCCCTTTCCTGTTCATTCATAAGCTGACAGTTTTGTATACATGAATATTCGTCTTCTAAAATACCTTATGAAATCCAGTACAGTGTGTTACAGCAGTGTCACAGAACACGGAGCATTACATATAGTCATGAGTCATTTCCTGCCTTTCCGCTAAGAGTGACAGGCCAGGCAGCGTGCAGAAGTTCAGACAAGGCGCATAAACTGGGCACATTTACTTTTAGTAGCAAAGTTAAATCAAATATGAGACTGTCCTCAAAGTAATGCTGGGCTGCTTCCAAATTGCTGGTTTGCAACTGCTGTCACAGGAAGATACTTAACAGGTACTAACTGCTATCCTACGTTATTTCATTTGAAGCACTGACTTGCAGGCTTCTGGCGGATCCATCTGTGTTTAACTTCAGCTGTTAAATATCCATGGCCTGAATGGGAAAGAATTGTCACAGCTGTCGTAATGTGACAAAATAAGGGGATTTAGGGAGTTTGCTGATAATGAGACGAGCATTACTTTTAGCAAACTCCCGATTTTCCCTGTACTTTCTTGAGGCGAATACAGTGAAATCTTATTGAAACAGAAAATATAGTTATTTCTTCAAGCTTCTAAAAATGCTGCTGTGAGATGGGGATAAGTATAGTGTAGCTTACTGTTTTAGTCAGTTGGGGCCTGGGCACCCGTGCAGCTCATACCAGGGCTGGCTAGCCCAGGGCACTTCGTGCCCCGTAACGTTCTTTAGGAAGGATTAGGCCTGGCAAAGATATCCGGGGGCCAGAACTAGCGAGAGGAAGAACACATCACTAGCAGAATCAGCAGTGCAGTATTAGTGGGACTGCAGCTACTGAACAGAAGAAGGCTGAGCCATTTGGGAGAAAGTGCACCAGGATGTGGCAGATTTTTGCATGGGCCGCCATTCTCAGAACCGGGGTGAAACGGCAGGGAATGCACCCACGAAAGGCAGAAATACTGGACATTAAGGACACTGTGGAACCGCATTGTACAGACAGCCCCGAGTGCAGGCTAAGCGACAGGCAAGGGACAGAGACACTGATGCCGTTGCTGTAACAATGTGTGCCCTGGATGGCAAGTTGCTGAGTAAAGATGTTGGTGAGACCGAACTGTGACTCTTTATTCTTGGAATCCTCTGCAGAGGTAAGTGACCCATACTGGGAAGGCCCTGATGGCGTAGAGAAGCAGCACCGAGGTACTTTAAGGGAAGGAGTCCAGGGAGTGATATAAATAAATAATAATAATATAGCACCATCAATTCCATGGTGCTGTACATATGAAAAGGGGTTACATACAGGGTTATAGATATCGTTAACAGTAAGGACAGGGCGCCCCAAATCGGCTTTAACTAATGTGTCCCGTAAATTTTTGGGGCGTTTGATACACATGAGTGGTGGATTCCTGAATAATTCAATGTTGGGGTAAGCTTTATTGAGAAGGGGCCAATATCTCCGAATGAGGTTATGAACCCTGAGCATATATGGGGGATGATTATGGACAAATGGCAGTCTCTGGATCTTGTTGGTCCTGACTGTGCTAGTGTCGGCTTCCACTAAAGCCCTATTCGATTCTGTCTCAAGTAGTTGTGCTGGATAATCACGAGTAATTAATTTATTAGCCATCTCATGGAATCTGGTTTCCCTCATTGTGGGGTCCGATACGATTTTAGTAACCCTTTTGAATTGGGATCTGGGCAGACTGTTCTTTGTAGCCTTAAGGTACCGTCACACTCAGCAACTTTTGATCGATAACGATAGCGATCTGTGACGTTGCAGCGTCCTGGATAGCGATCTCATTGTGTTTGACACGCAGCAGCGATCTGGATCCTGCTGTGACATTGCTGGTTGGAGGAAGAAGGCCAGAACTTTATTTCGTCGCTGGATCACCCGCTGTCATCGCTGGATCGGCGTGTGTGACGCCGATCCAGCGATGTGTTCACTGGTAACTAGGGTAAATATCGGGTTACTAAGTGCAGGGCCGCGCTTAGTAACCCGATATTTACCCTGGTTACCATTGTAAATGTAAAAAAAAAAAAACAGTATATACTTACATTCCGATGTCTGTCACGTCCCCCGCCTTCAGCTTCCCGCACTGACTGTGAGCGCCGCCGCTGTGCTCTGCTTTACGGCCAGCCGGCGCTCACAGTCAGCCAGCCATTCGTTTCTCCTAATGCACATACCCTTAGATCCACATTATAAAACCAAATTTTGCCAGATGCTTCCTGCCCTGGAAAGGGATCCGCAAATGCTGGAGTATCGAAACACGCCTTTACACAACCTTAAGAGAGTCTGCATCACAGCTTTAGACTTCCAACCTCCGGCACATCAATTTGTCAACGCCAAAACAGCAGCAGCAGTGGTGGAAGTGGAAGAAGCAATTTCTGTGAGTCCTTTGACACTTTTTTTTTAGACCAACTCGTGCACCAGCACAACAGAGTCCAAGTATGTAAAACTGAATAAAAATACCATCAGGGAGGGTTTGGACCCTTTCATAATTTGGTCTTCCAAAATAGATGAGTGTCCTGAGCTCGCCTCACATACCTTGGAGGTTTTATCGTGCCTGTCAGCCAGCGTTCTCTCAGAACGTGTCTTCAGTGCTGCCGGTGGTGTCCTGATGGATAAGCGCAGCCGGCTGTCCAATGCAAGTAATATAGTAACATAGTTAGTAAGGCCGAAAAAAGACATTTGTCCATCCAGTTCAGCCTATATTCCATAATAATAAATCCCCAGATCTACGTCCTTCTACAGAACCTAATTGTATGATACAATATTGTTCTGCTCCAGGAAGACATCCAGGCCTCTCTTGAACCCCTCGACTGAGTTCGCCATCATAATCAGATTTTTTAAGGCCCATTGCTAAGTTTGGTTTGAGCCCCATCTAATCAATAACTGTAGAGAATCTGTATAGTTTCATGAAACGAAAAGGTGATGTCAGAAGTGGGATTTGAACCCACGCCTCCAAGAGAGACTGCAACCTGAACGCAGCGCCTTAGACCGCTCGGCCATCCTGACTTTAAGTGTAACCTGCCTAACTTTCATCAAGATGAACAAGTCATGGATCTCCAAGGACTTTTGCACCTTAATCGAACACTGTACAGACTAGGTGATATTGCATTTTTTACTGTGATGCATTAATGTCATGTAACTGTGATATCTTTAGTGTGGCTTCTGTGCCTGCTGTGGCTGCTGCTGCTGGTGTTAAGACAAATTTGAGGAAATGTGAACAGTCATGGTTTGTCTACATCTGCTGGCATAGCTGTAGTGGAAGACATCTCGGTACCAATTATACTATTTCTATTCTGGTGACAGTTATTCAACTTCAGTGGTGTCAGGGCCTCATTTTTTTTAAATGTGAACACACCTGGCTGGGTGTCCATCTGTTGGATTGGGTGTAGTGGAAGACCTATCGGTCCCTATTATACTATTTCTACTGTGGTGAAATTATCACTTTTCTGATGTATGACAGTAATTTTTGGAAATGTGAACACTGCTGGTTGGGTGTCTATCTGCTGGATTGGGTGTAGTGGAAGACCTGTCGGTCTCTATTAGACTATTTCTACTGTGGTGAAATTGATGCCACTTCTGTGGTGTAAGGCCCTCATTTGTTTAAATATGAATACTCCTGGTTTGGTGTCCATCTGTTTGATTGGGTGTAGTGGAAGACCTGTCGGTCCCTATTATACTATTTCTACTGTGGTGAAATTGATGCCACTTTTGTGGTGGCTGCCAGTAATTTTTAGAAATGTGAACACTCCTAGTTGGGTGTCCATCTGCTAGATTGGGTGTAGTGGAAAACCTGTTGGCCCCTATTATTCAGTTTCTACTGTGGTGAAATTGATACCATTTCTGTGGTGTAAGGCCCTCATTTGTTTAAATGTGAACAATCCTAGTTGGGTGTCCATCTATTGGATTGGGTGTAGTGGAAGACCTGTCATTCCCTATTACAGTATACTATTTCTACTGTAGTGAAATGGATGCCACTTCTGTGGTGTAAGGTCCTCATTTGTTTAAATGTGAACACTCCTGGTTGGGTGTCCATCTGCTGGATTGGGTGTAGTGAAAGACCTGTCGGTCCTTATTATACTATTTCTACTCTCATGAAATTGATGCCACTTCCAAGGTGTAAGGTCCTCTATCAGGAAATATGAAGAATTTCTTATTGTTCCAATCACACACAGAGCTCTGCAGCATCTCCTTGGTGGCAAAATACATGCTCCAGCAGCAATACCCCTTGCAGCTTCCCCTCTTTAACAGCTGCATGCACCCTCAGTCTGCCTGTGTAATTCTATACCACTCCTTCCCCCTCCCTCCAGCTACACACCCTGGTGTAATGTGAGCTGCTGGCAAGCTAAAACCAGCCATTATTTAAAAGCACATGGCTCCTTTGTGTATTTCAGATCTAATATAGTAATGCCGGTTTAGCATAGAGGCAGGAAACTTATACATTTGGAATCTACATCCCTTAAGATATTCACCACATTTCTTTGCGACATCCTGTCTTACTAGGAACTGAGTAAAGGGTATATGCCTCACCGTAATACCTAGAGATACCATGTTTAGACTTAAAATTAAAGCTAATTGCGTAATAAGAAAAATAATAGTTCTGCCGTTACCCTGCAAACCTCACAGCCTGAGTTATGGCCCTCAAGCTTTTTCATAACTTTCAAAAGGGGAGTGCATGCCATTGCTCTGCCCACTCAGTGAGGTTATGGGACAGAGGGTATAAGACAATGAAGCCCAATTAGGAAGTTGTCTTTCTGCCTGGGGAATCAGCCAGGAGTGGCTGTGCATTTTGACCTGATGATTTGGGATGTTTCCCCTCCCCCTACTCCACATGGCGTGCCACTGACTGAAATATGCAAGTTCATCTTTTAATCCATTTTTATTTTGTATTTGCCTGTATATACTGTAATTGTCTCGTTTGTAATATCTTTTTATATTTTTGAAAACACTGCCTATCTTTCTGGAGTAAAACTATAAAAAATTACTAGTTCTGTTTTCCTTGCTCTATAAACTTATTTCCATGTCCTACTCTACTGTTGGGTTGGCTCCTGACCCGATATTAATAATATCAGAACTAGGAGCTTGTGGCATCAAAATGTGTCCTGGGGTATTTGTGGAGACTCTGACAGTGATGGACGAAGGTTATTATGTGTGTATTACCTGCCTGAGACTGGGGACATACATACCGCCCTTCCTGCACAGTGCCCAATAGCCAGTACACAGCAAGGCAGCCCTTCTTGCGACTACTTATCCTAGGTGTAGTTCCCTGACTGACCTGAGGGTAAGGGGGCACCAGAGCTGCAAGTTCCAAAACAGGAACTGAAGGTGGGATCGTGAAGTAGGATCCCTGACACCCTCATTTGTTTAAATGTGAACACTCCTGGTTGGGTGTCCATCTGCTGGATTGGGTGTAGCGAGAGACCTGCCGGTCCCTATTATACTACTTCTGCTGTGGTAAAATTGGTGCCACTTTTGTCATGGCTGCCAGTAATTTTGGGAAATGTGAACACTCATAGTTTTGTGTCCATGTGCTGGATTGGGTGTAGTGGACAATTATACTATTTCTACTGTGGTGAAATTGATACCACTTTGATGGTGTTTGCCAATAATTTTTGGAAATGTGAACACTCCTGGTTGGTTCTCCTTCATGCGTGTTGCCTGTAGCAGAAGGCCTCCGAGACCATCAGGCCTCCACTTGCTTGGACTCAACTACCCTTGTTACTATTCTTAAATTTCTCTGACAATGGTAGTCTACAAAACTGATATTTGTGCCACCTGAGTGTGGCTCAGCATGAAAGCATGTAGAGGTGTTGCATGTAGTATCAGGGTTCCCAGCAAAGAAGGCCTCCACTGATCCCTCACCCACCTTGTATTACTGTGACGTTCAATAGAAAGCTGTAAATGCTGTTCCAGACCCCGATACCTCATGCCTGGCTGCGGGGGTGAACCTAGCCTCTCTGCTGCCTGAGGCGAACTTCAAAATGGCGCCTCCCCAAACACAAGTATGTCAGCACCATCACACACACATCCAAGAACCACACAGAAGAATCCAGAGCAAGGATCATTAATGGCAATGGAAGACCTGGCACAAACATACAGATACACAGTGATGGATGGCAGAGCTGTGGTTCTGTAGGCAGACAGTCCTGCATCCTTAGAGCACAGGAGGCAGCACTGACTGCTAACCTATTACCTCTGGCACACACCTACAAAACTCTGGGCAGCTCCAATGTGGCTGATGCCTGGCACTGACCAGTCAAACATGTCCACCATGCGCCACCGTCCACACACCACATGCAACAACCTGCAGTCTGAGCATCAACAAGCTGCCACTGCACTAGCCTGGTAAAATGGCGTGCCTTCCCCAACAGACCACGCCTTCTTCTCCCAAAACGCTTAGTCAATCACAAGCGCCGCACACGGGGCTGTCTGGAGCCAATAGCAGGGGTCTCCCAATGGGGTTTACCAAGGGATGTGGGAGTGGGAAGAGGGACAAGCTCCACCAAACAACTGTTGCTCAGGAGGAGCACGGCTGGAATGACTGTATGTACCGAGGAGCTGCAATGGAACTGATGTGTAAGTTATGGCCAATCAGTCGTGCAGGAGAGGCATATGTGAAAGAGACAATGCATCCTGCACCAGGAACGTACATAGAAATCATAGGGCCCCATAGCAGAAATTCTAATTTGGCTCCCTCCTTCAAAAAAAATAATATTTGGCTGGGTCACATAATATCTCACATGCTCCTCTGGGAAATATGCACATTTTCTCTTCAGAGAGGAAGAGGACTAGAACTCTAGTGCCACCTATTGGAAGTAACAATCCTACCCGAAACACAGTACAAATTGAGATTCTGGTTTGGCTTTTATCCTAAGGGTATGTGCACACGTTGCGGATTCTCTGCGGATCTGTAGCGTTTTTTGAGGTGCAGAAACGCTGCAGATCCGCAATTGATTTACAGTACAATGTAAATCAATGAGAAAAAAAAAATGCTGTGCACACTTTGCAGAAAATCCGCTGCGGTTTAAAAGAAGTAGCATGTCACTTCTTTTTTGTGAATCTGCAGCTTTTTTGTACCCATTCCATTATAGAAAACCGCAGGGGTGAAAAACGCAGCAAATCCGCAAGAAAACCGCAGCAAAAACGCACACAAAACGCTGCGGAACTGCACAAAAAACGTGACAAATCCGCAGCTGCGTTTTCTGCCAGGAGAGGCAGAATCTGCACCAGAAATTCCTAAGCCTAATCCGCAACGTGTTCACATAGCCTAAGTCATGTGACAAGGCTCGTTAAAGGGTCGACATTGACTGTTAGGATTGCTACTTCCAATAGGTGGCACTAGAGTTCTAGTCCTCTTCCTCTCTGAAGAGACAATTTGCTTATTTCCCAGAGGAGCATTGCGGCTTTAAGTCTCCTCGTCTCGACATGCTTAACATGTCACTCTCCGCAAAGAGAAATGATACTTCTTGAATCCTGGTCAGACGCCTCTCACTCAGCCAAACCAGATCTCCATTTTGCACTGATGAGGGGCAGTACCCCGAAACACAGTGTCTGCAAATTGAGATTCTGGTTTGGCTTTTATCCTAAGTCATGTGACAAGGCTCGTTAAAGGGTCGACACTGGCTGTTAGGTTGCTACTTCTAATAGGTGGCACTAGCGTTCTAGTCCTCTTCCTCTCTGAAGAGACAATTTGCATATTTCCCAGAGGAGCATTGCGGCTTTAAGTTTCCTCATCTTGACATGCTTAACATGTTACTCTCCGCAAGGAGAAATTATACTTCTTGAATCCCTGCCATTACAAAGTAATTTTCCTCCTATTGAAGCCCCTAGATTCCTCTTTCATTCTTTCATTGCCCCCATAAAGTGTGATGCCAACACAAGTATCCCAAAAACACTGTGATCCCCCCACAGTCAATTGTTCCACGGGACCCGCCACACACACAGCATGATGACCCTAATGTGTTCCCCACCAACTACTTCGGCACAAAATAATTCCCAACTGTGACCCCCACACAGCCCTCCATGTAGTATAATGGACCCACATACAGTATAATGGCCCCCAACACAGCCATCAAATTGCCCTCCGTAAAGTATAAAGGTTTCCTCATAGCCCTCATTATTAAACCACAGACAAAATTCAAAAAGCAACCCCTATATACAGCACAGCACCCCCATATACAGTACCCCCATATACAGCACAGCACTGCCATATACAGCACAGCATCCCCATATACAGCATAGCACCCCCATATACAGTACCCCCATATACAGCACAGCACTGCTATATACATCACAGCACCGCCATATACAGCACCCCCATATACAGCACAGCAATACAATATACAGTACAGCACCCCACATACACAGCATAGCACCCCCATATACAGCACAGCACCCCATATACAGCACAGCACCCCATATACAGCACAGCACCCCCACATACAGCACAGCATCCCTATATATAATACAGCACAGCACCCCCATATACAGTACCCATATATACAGTGGGGCAAAAAAGTATTTAGTCAGTCAGCAATAGTGCAAGTTCCACCACTTAAAAAGATGAGAGGCGTCTGTAATTTACATCATAGGTAGACCTCAACTATGGGAGACAAACTGAGAAAAAAAAATCCAGAAAATCACATTGTCTGTTTTTTTATCATTTTTTTGTATATTATGGTGGAAAATAAGTATTTGGTCAGAAACAAACAATCAAGATTTCTGGCTCTCACAGACCTGCAACTTCTTCTTTAAGAGTCTCCTCTTTCCTCCACTCATTACCTGTAGTAATGGCACCTGTTTAAACTTGTTATCAGTATAAAAAGACACCTGTGCACACCCTCAAACAGTCTGACTCCAAACTCAACTATGGTGAAGACCAAAGAGCTGTCAAAGGACACCAGAAACAAAATTGTAGCCCTGCACCAGGCTGGGAAGACTGAATCTGCAATAGCCAACCAGCTTGGAGTGAAGAAATCAACAGTGGGAGCAATAATTAGAAAATGGAAGACATACAAGACCACTGATAATCTCCCTCGATCTGGGGCTCCACGCAAAATCCCACCCCATGGGGTCAGAATGATCACAAGAACGGTGAGCAAAAATCCCAGAACCACGCGGGGGGACCTAGTGAATGAACTGCAGAGAGCTGGGACCAATGTAACAAGGCCTACCATAAGTAACACACTACGCCACCATGGACTCAGATCCTGCAGTGCCAGACGTGTCCCACTGCTTAAGCCAGTACATGTCCGGGCCCGTCTGAAGTTTGCTAGAGAGCATTTGGATGATCCAGAGGAGTTTTGGGAGAATGTCCTATGGTCTGATGAAACCAAACTGGAACTGTTTGGTAGAAACACAACTTGTCGTGTTTGGAGGAAAAAGAATACTGAGTTGCATCCATCAAACACCATACCTACTGTAAAGCATGGTGGTGGAAACATCATGCTTTGGGGCTGTTTCTCTGCAAAGGGGCCAGGGCGACTGATCCGGGTACATGAAAGAATGAATGGGGCCATGTATCGTGAGATTTTGAGTGCAAACCTCCTTCCATCAGCAAGGGCATTGAAGATGAAACGTGGCTGGGTCTTTCAACATGACAATGATCCAAAGCATACTGCCAGGGCAACGAAGGAGTGGCTTCATAAGAAGCATTTCAAGGTCCTGGAGTGGCCTAGTCAGTCTCCAGATCTCAACCCTATAGAAAACCTTTGGAGGGAGTTGAAAGTCCGTGTTGCCAAGCGAAAAGCCAAAAACATCACTGCTCTAGAGGAGATCTGCATGGAGGAATGGGCCAACATACCAACAACAGTGTGTGGCAACCTTGTGAAGACTTACAGAAAACGTTTGACCTCTGTCATTGCCAACAAAGGATATATTACAAAGTATTGAGATGAAATTTTGTTTCTGACCAAATACTTATTTTCCACCATAATATGCAAATAAATTGTTAAAAAAACAGACAATGTGATTTTCTGGATTTTTTTTTCTCAGTTTGTCTCCCATAGTTGAGGTCTACCTATGATGTAAATTACAGACGTCTCTCATCTTTTTAAGTGGTGGAACTTGCACTATTGCTGACTGACTAAATACTTTTTTGCCCCACTGTACAATACAGCACAGCACCCCCCCATATACAGCACCCCTATATACAATACAGCACAGGACCCCCATATATAGCACAGGACCCCCCATATACAGCACAGCTCCCCTCATATACAGCACAGCATCCCCCACAAACAGCATAGCACCCCCATATACACCACAGCACACCCCATATACAGCACCTGGAGTCTGATGAACACAGACACAGTCACTTAATGCAGAGAGGTAGAATGACTCACGGATGGACCAATCAATCATACTCCCTGGATGGAGGGGGCGGATGCAGATGAGGCAGAGTCAATTGCTGCTGAAAGTGAAAGTGCAACCAGGCAGCCTCCTCCCTCCCAAGTCGCCACCACAGCTTGCTCTTCTGACTCACTGACAGCACACAGGAATGCAAGCAGGAGCAGAGCACCAAGTTATCTGACTGCAGGGGGTGGTGCCGCGGTGCTGCCTTCACGGACTTAACTGCCGCCTGAGGCAAAGTGCTCATCTGGCCTCATTATTGGTGCGCCCCTGCCTGGCTGATTGCTGCAGTGCCATACAGCAATTTGTACTATGAGTGAATTGAGGCCACTTTCCTATTGTCTGTCCCTCATTTGATGTGGTTTGGCCGCAATTGGGGCCATTAAAAGGTGTGCATGTGTTTATTTTTGCCTCCCATTGACTGTAATGGCATTCGGTAATGTTTGGCGAATATTTGGTTTCAAACCGACTGGTTCTTAATTATAGTTCAGAGTGTACACTCTGAACTATGATTAACCCCTTTCTGCCATTAGACGTACTATTCCATCCATGTGACCCGGGCCCTAATTCCCATGGACGGAATAGTACGTCTAACGCGATCAGCGACCGATCGCGGCCGGGTGTCAGCTATGTGCCAGGAGTTGTAACGGACCGCTCCCGGCACATTAACCTCCGGAACACAGCAATCAAACATGATCGCAGCGTTCCGGCGTGCTTCCCTGAGACCTTTGAAGCAACTTGATGTGATCGCATTGCTCCGAGCATCTCCTTCATCCTCCTCCCTGCAGGCCCCGGATCCAAGATGGCTGCGGGGCTCCTTCCGGGTCCTGCAGGGAGGTGGCTTGCAAGCGCCTGCTCAGAGCAGTCGCCAGCAAGCCTCCTGCAGTGCCTGTCAGATCGCTGATCTGACACAGTGCATTGCAAAGTATCAGATCAGCAATCTGACACTATAATATGATGTCCCACACTGGGATAAAGTAAAAAAAAAAAATAATTACATGTGTAAAAAAAAAAAAAAACCTAAATAAATAATAATAAAAAAAATATTGTTCCAATAAATACATTTAGATTTCTTTCTTCTACATCACCTTGAGCAAGGCCTATTACCCGAAAGCCAGTGTGGTTTCCGTGCTAAACGTGGAACAGTAGATATGGTCTTTGCAGCACATCAACTTCAGGAAAAGTGCCAGGAGCAACACAGTGACCTTTATGTAACTTTTGTCGATTTGACACAGGCTTTCGTCAGTAGAGACGGCCTGTGGAAGATCATAGCAAAATTCGTCTGCCCGTGCATGTTCATCTCAATCGTCCGGCAGTTCCATGATGACATGATGGTGAAGGTTCTGAACGATGGAGACGAATCTGAGGCTTTCCCAGTAACAAACGGCATAAAACAAGGCTGTGTGCTTGCTTCCAACCCTGTTCAGTATGCTATTCTCTGCAATGTTAAGTGATGCCTTTAACAACTGTAAAGATGGAATCCAGGTTAGGTACAGGACTGATGGCAAGCTATTCAACCCCCAAACACCTGAAGATGGTTACGAAAGTGCATGAGACTGTTATCTGTGAATTATTATTTGCTGATGACTGTGCACTTAAGTTGAAAGTAAAATATGGTGCCTATTTTAGAGGAAATTTGTGAAAAAATTTTTGGCTATCAGTGTGATTGAAAGATTGGTAAAAAGATTCACCTGCTTCAAGTTGAGTGATTGATATATAGCAAATTGAGGATCAACGGAGGAGGAGGATCAACTGCACTGCTGATGTAGTAGGTGAGAGGCCTAACACATCTGGGCCTTCTTGCTACAGTCAGCTGTTTTTTTGTTATGGGTCAGAGGTGGTTTAGCCTTCCCATTCCATGGAGCTGAGCTGGAGGGTTAGAGGCCTAACACATCTGGGCCTTCCTTTTCTAGCCAGCTGATCTAACGGGTGAGAGGTGGTTTAGCCTTCCCGTTACATCCTTTAGGTCTACCGGCTGAGGGGTGGTTTAGCCTTCCCACTAAATCTCGACACTTGCTCTGACTTGTCACCTGTGGCCGCCCGTAGAAGGTAAGGCACACTAAAAAGGGCATTTGCAGAATAAAGGTGAGTTGTCTGAAGAATAAGTTGAAGCCATGGGCAACTTGTTCTGTGTGCAGTCAGGGCCCCAATGGGATCCAGAACCGCTATGCAGATTGTAAAAGGAAGCAGTGAAAGATGTGGGACCAATATTGAAAAAGGCAAAAATGCCAGAGTATGGATGTTTGGATGTACAAAAAAGGCACAGACAAGGGAGGGAAATAGCAAGTGAATAAATGGTGTCTGAGAGAGTGCAGCAGTATGGAAGTAAGGTGTATTATGAATGTTTTGATGCTCAAAAGTCCGACTATGACCGACACATTACTGCTACCGTCATACCTTTGTATAACCAGAAACCCAGACAAGACAGATGGACTTGTAAACACTGTGGTCAGACAAACCCAGACTGGAGAAATACTTGTATGATCTATGCTGCAACCCGACCTAAGTGAATTACACTAAATCCTGCCCAGACAAGATCACATGTAGTGACATAAGAAGCTGACACAGGATTGTGGTTAGTGGGTAGTGGGGACATTGACTTTTTGGGAGTAAGCTGACAGTAATCCTTTTGGGAAGGAGCTGTAGAACAGCATGTCATGTCACCCCCAACCGGTCATCCAGTCACCCCCACCACCAGACTCACTACCAGAGAACCAACCACATCAGGTAGGGTAAGACAGATACAGGAGTATTATCCCTGGAGGCCCTCTGACTAGCTAGCTACGCTAAAACAATTGTCTGACCCTGAGAACCAACCTTTCCCATTTTACAGACAAATAAAGACAATATGACGGACGTATAAGTGCACCTGGGCAGACCTAGAGTTGGTGAGCACAAAACAGGTGACGTACTAGGACGCAAATTAAGACTTTTACAGATGTGACAAAAGGTGAGAGTGTAGAGATGTACTTTGGACGGTTACAGCTAAAATGGGCAGACATGGGGTACAGTCCAGTAAACCCACTTGATGTTAAAATATTGGTAAATGCATTCATTGACGGTATGACCAAAGGCTTATGAGACGCAGTACAGACAGCCAGACCAGAATGGAGAAATGTAGAGCCAAAAGACCTCCTGAAGGTTGCTAAAGGAGTTGAACAAACTAGGACAATAAGACGACGTGTCATATATGCTGGAGCACAAGGAAATCAGTGGAGACATAGTAAGGGACCTAAGGACTTAGAAAGAGTGAAGTATTGGAACTGTGGAGAAAATGGGCACTACATCAAACACTGTAAAAAAACCCTAAGATTAAGCAGACCAATCTTCCACCTCCTTCACCTTCAGACTAGGAAACTGACAACCCAGTGACAAATGTGTGCCCTGTTCTTGTCCCCTCCGGACCTGGTCCTGCCTTAATCAGGGCGGGCGTCAGCACCCGGCGTACCCAGGCAAGTGCCGGGGGCCTGGCGAGACAGGGGGGCCCTTTCAGGGCCGGCGTTAGGGGAAGGCAGCTGCCAGTGCCTAGGGCCCCTGCTCCCCCAGGGGCCCTCAGCTAGCGGCACATCACGCAGCTGCTATGGGGCCCCTGTGAGGCAGGGGGGCACGCCTGTCGCAAGCACCAACTCCCCCGCAGACGCCGGTAAAGTTCAAAGCAAATGATGGAGGAGAGAGCGTCACCTGACGCTCCCTCTCCCATCATTCCCCGCTCTGCCTCTGACACTGCTGCTGCGGGTGCTCGATGACGTCATCATGCACCTGCTGTGTGTCAGGCAGTGCAGCGGCAGCTGCCGAGACTGGAGCAGGGAGGGAGCGGTGCGGCGCGGGAACGTTGAGAGGTGAGGAGTGTTTTTTTTTTTTGTAACTAACAGTGAGTACTGGACTATGGGGCCATTCTTGGGGGGAGGGGAACTGTGCTGCATACTACATGTCTGTGCTATATACTACACCGCTGTTCTATATACTACATGGCTGTTCTATAAACTATGTGGGCTGTTATATACTACGTGGGCTGTGTTATACGGTTAAGTCCATATATATTTGGACATAGACAACATTTTTCTAATTTTGGTTATAGATATTACCACAATGAATTTTAAACAAAAGAATTCAGATGCAGTTGAAGTCCAGACTTTCAGCTTTTATTTGAGGGTTATCACATTAAAATTGGATGAAGGGTTTAGGAGTTTCAGCTCCTTAACATGTGCCATCCTGTTTTTAAAGGGACCAAAAGTAATTGGACAATTGACTCCAAGGCTATTTCATGGACAGGTGTGGGCAATCCCTTCGTTATGTCATCCTCAATTAAGCAGATAAAAGGCCTGGAGTTGATTTGAGGTGTGGTGCTTGCATTTGGAAGGTTTTGCTGTGAAGTAAAATGAATGAGGTCAAAGGAGCTCTCCATGCAAGTGAAACAAGCCATCCTTCTCCATGCAGGTGAAACAAGCCATCCTTTTCTGCAAAAACAGAAAAAACCCAACCGAGAAATTGCTACAATATTAGGAGTGGCAAAATCTACAGTTTGGTACATCCTGAGAAAGAAAGAAAGCACTGGTGAACTCATCAATGCAAAAAGACCTGGGTGCCCACGGAAGACAACAGTGGTGGATGATCGCAGAATAATCTCCATGGTGAAGAGAGACCCCTTCACAACAGCCAACCAAGTGAACAACACTCTCCAGGAGGTCGGCGTATCAATATCCAAATCTACCATAAAGAGAAGACTGCATGAAAGTAAATACAGAGGGTTCACTGCATGGTGCAAGCCACTCATAAGCATCAAGAATAAAAAGGCTAGACTGGACTATGCTAAAAAACATCTAAAAAAGCCAGCACAGTTCTGGATGAACATTCTTTGGACAGATGAAATCAAGATCAACCTCTACCAGAATGATGAAAAGAGAAAAGTATGGCGAAGGCGTGGTACAGCTCATGATCCAAAGCATACCACATCATCTGTAAAACACGGCGGACGCAGTGTGATGGCTTGGGCATGCATACCAGTGGTACTGGGTCACTAGTGTTTATTGATGATGTGACACAGGACAGAAGCAGCCAAATGAATTCTGAGGTATTCAGAGCCACACTGTGTGCTCAGATCCAGCCAAATGCAGCCAAACTGATTGGTCGTCGTTTCATACTACAGATGGACAATGACCCAAAACATAAAGCCAAAGCTACCCTGGAGTTTATTAAAGCAAAGAAGTGGAATATTCTTGAATGGCCAAGTCAGTCACCTGATCTCAATGCAATTGAGCATGCATTTCACTTGTTAAAGACTAAATTTCAGACAGAAAGGCCCACAAACAAACAGCAACTGAAAACCACCGCAGTGAAGGCCTGGCAGAGCATCAAAAAGGAGGAAACACAGCGTCTGGTGATGTCCATGAGTTCAAGACTTCAGGCAATCATTGCCAACAAAGGGTTTTCAACCAAGTACTAGAAATGAACATTTTATTTAAAATTATTGAATCTGTCCAATCACTTTTGGTCCCTTTAAAAACAGGGTGGCACATGTTAAGGAGCTGAAACTCCTAAACCTTTCATCAAATTTTAATGTGGATACCCCCAAATGAAAGCTGAAGTTAAAGTTTATTGTGGTAATGTATATAACCAAAATTGAAAAATGTTGTCTCTGTCCAAATATATATGGACTTAACTGTATACTGCGTGGGCAGTGTTATATACTGCATGGGCAGTGTTATATACTGCGTGGGCAGTGTTATATACTGCGTGGACAGTGTTATATATGTTAAGTCCTTCTCAGTCCCTGGCTTACTAGAGGTAGGGATCCTGAGTAAATGACACGCAAACAAGGTATTGTGTGATCATATACAGGGGAAGCCCAGGAGCACATCTCTCTCTCTGGGCTTTGCCCTTCCTTTATATAGAAAAGAATTATTCTTTTACAGACATGCGCACAAGCGCTCATATTTCACTATCTCTTACATAAACAATCTATACCAGTCTTTATCAGTAGAAAGTTACATCATCTGGAAGGTGAATGAAAGGCTGCTATTGAAAGAAGGAATGCACACATGATTACTTCCATAAAAGGAAATGTCAAGTCAGCAGAAATGTATCTTGTTGTAAGCGAGATTTCTCAGGAAGAAGACAAGATGGATTCCTTTAGTTCAGTCTGATCTCCACAATTCCCCCCTTTGACATTTTCTTTTATTTATTTTATTACCACAGGGCCAAAGACAAAGCCTTTATTTGGTATTACACATGTACATGCTTGTATTCAATAAGAGAATCAAATCTAGTATTAATTCTTCCGTTTAACTCTCGCAACCTTTTCTTTGTTTTGCAATAAGTACAGATATTACAAAGGGATAGCAAAATAAGCGCAATAATCAGTATTAGCAAAGGATAACATAAGAGAAGAAGGAAAAAAAAACTTTATACTCTTGCATCTATTACACAAAGTTTATCTGTGCATACTGAGATACTCTTGAGCACAATCTGGAATAGTACGTATATGACTACAATAATCATAACTATATGTATTATGCTCTGCATAATCCCAGCAACCCACCCACCGATTCCTCTGAACCAGTTGGCTGGGTTAAGAAAAGAAAAGGTATCTGACCACCAGCTATCCTTATTCTGGTCATTGTCTTTGTCATACTGATCTCTGAGTCGTTGTACGTCCTTTAATTTAAATGTCATACTCATAGTACTATTCGGGTCTATATAATGACAGCAGGTGGGTCCGATGATTTGACACATACCCCCTTGTGAGGCAGTTAGGTAATCCAATACCAGGGTATGTTGGTTAGTGACTATTATAAGCTGATTCTGTACAGCTATACTAGTGTTTAGTATATCCAATATATCCCAGATCTGATCATCTAGATAATCCGTGGCTCTAACTAATTTATCCCACATCTGTGTTAACATAGGATAAATAAAAATGGTACTAGCAATTTTGTTAGGAATTCCCATTTGTACTATATGTGGCCTCCCCGAGGGACGTGGTGAGTTATCTGCAGCTCTTTTATACAGTGTGTGCTTGGGCACGGCTTGCATATTCACTTGTTTATTTGAAATTATGAATGTAGCCGGGGTTAGGCGTCCTAATGTACAAGTACCCTTTATACCTACGGGAAGCCATTTATATGCTCCTTCTCCGCATATCCAAAATGTACCTTCAGGCAGATCCCATAGAGCTGTGTGCTGCAATACCAATCTGTGAGCCAAGTCCACAAATCTAGATACATTCTGAAGCATACACCAAGAGGGTTTTTGTCCCAAGGGGCTACAGTACCCGGCTGCGGGATTCCCACATACAGGCATTCCTTTGATATACTCATCGGATTTATTACAAACCAGGTTCCCCAGCTTACTTGTACAACTGTTTGCATCACCTTGGGGGAACAATTTAGAATGTTTCCATTTTCTATTATGTATGTATCTTTCCAATACTACAGGTTTGAAAGCATCAGAGGGGGGGACGGTTGTACTGAAACTAAGCTGTAGATTTTCTGTGGGGACCTGTCCTAAATTAGTTAATCCAGTCTTATTTCTAGGTACCCATTTTCCTCCCCTAAATGCTAAATATTGTAGATGTGTGTTACTCCCTGAGAGATTACCCTGCCACCAAGGAAATTCTACCCATCCCACAATTGGTATGGCGATTGTAGTATTCCACAGCCTAGCATTACCAATTTGGTTGTTGGCCAGGTTGTCTGAACAATTAGGCCAAGCGAATATTTCTTCTGCTAATACGGGAACTGCTAGAAAAGGTATACTTGTGGCTGATACCGGCGAATGGGTACAGATCCAACAATCTGTCAGGGTTTGTGTATTGTTTAACAAGTCATGCACTAATTTTCTATGATGTTGTACGAATCTATTGTTCAAAGGGGCTAGAGAATTCAGTCTATCCCACGCCTCCGTTGAGGTTATCATTATTAACATCAATATCATGAGTTTATACTGCTTTTCTTGCAATGGCTTGCATGTATCCATGATGCCTTTCCTTCAAGCTTGACTGATGTAGGTGTTGTCAACAGGACTTGGAAGGGTCCGTCAAACCTTGGTTCTAGAGCCTTTCTGGTGTGTCTTTTTACATAGACTTGATCACCTGGTTCCAACTTGTGACTTCCTTCTGTGTTGTCAGGATCTGGAAGGGAAGCAAAAACTTGTGCATGCACCTTAGTTAATTGTTTCTGAAGATTTTGCACATAAGAAGTCAATGACTCAATATTTAACACAAGTTGCTGTGGAAAATAACATCCTAAATTGGCAGTCCTGCCAAACAAAATTTCATATGGAGACAGTTTAGTCTTACCCCTTGGGGTATTGCGTATTGAGTAAAGGGCCAGTGGAAGGCATTCTGTCCAAGGCTTTCCTGTTTCAGCCATGGCTTTCTGTATTTTTAATTTTAAAGTTCCATTCATGCGTTCCACCTTACCAGAACTTTGAGGATGGTACGGAGTGTGTAACTGACTTTCAACACCCAACATTTTCAGTACATTTTGAAATATTTCTCCAGTGAAATGAGTACCCCTATCTGACTCGATCACTTCAGGGAGACCGTAACGGGGTATCAGTTCGGCAACTAGCTTTACAGCAGTGTTTTTAGCTGAAGCCTTCCGAACTGGATAGGCCTCTGGCCACCCCGAGAACATGTCCACACATACCAACACATACTCATACCCATTACTTTTTGGCAGCTGGATAAAGTCTATTTGTAATCGCTGAAACGGGTAGAGAGGTCGGACGTGGTGCTTCATAGGGGTCTTTGTTGTCTGTCCGGGATTATGTGCCAGGCATATAGCGCATGCAGCACAATAGTCTCTTGCATAGTTGCCAAAACCTGGAGCCAACCAGACTTGCTTTGCCAGTAGTGTCATTGCATTTGCAGACACATGAGTAGGGTGGTGCAGTCCACCAACTACAATCGGATACCAGGCTCTAGGTAGACATATTAGTCCATCTTTCTTCCAAATTCCCGCTTGTTCTTCTGCCCCTTCCTTTTTCCACCTGTCCCTCTCCTCTTCTCCTGCATCTTCCTGTGCTTGTCTCAGTCTATCTTCAGTATTTTCTGTGGGGTTTACAGTATGAACCTGTTGTAAGGGTTTGACAGCTGCTGCTTTGGCTGCTTTATCAGCCCTATCATTTCCCCTAGATTCCCTAGTGTCGAGTCTCACATGTGCAGCTACCTTGATTACTGCTACTTCTTTTGTTTCTTGTGCAGCCTCTAAGATCTGTTTGATCAGAGAAGCATGTTTTACAGGTTGTCCTGACGCTGTCATGTAACCTCTAGCTCTCCAGATTACTCCAAAATCAAACACAATACCATGTGCATACCTAGAATCAGTGTATATATTAGCTGTCTGGTTCTCAGCTATTTTAAGAGCTTCAATCAATGCTGTTAGTTCTGCTTCTTGTGCAGACTGTTTCGGTGGAAGTGGTTCTGCTTTGAGAGTTTCAGATTCTGACACAACTGCATACCCTGTATGGAAGTTACCTGTGTCATCTGCAAACCTACTACCATCTATAAACAGCTCTAAATCTGGATTTTGAAGTGGTGTTTCGGATACATTGGGTAAGCCTACCGTTTCTTGTAAAATGAGCTCTGTACAATCATGTGTGTCTGTAGGGAAAAAATTTGCGTGTGGATCAGTGTCCTTATTCCCCCCTTCAGACTCGAGAGGTAGCAGTGTAGCTATATTGAGAGTCTGAAGCCTAGCAAATGTGATAGTAGAGGGGAGCAACAAAGAACACTGTAGCCGCAAATGTCTGGCCATGGAAATGTGTTTTGGTTGGACCTGGTTTAATATCCCATAAACATCATGTGTAGTTTGAACTGTGAGTGGATACTCTAGGACAATTTCTGATGCTTTGTCCAACAATAGTGAGACAGCAACAACTACACGTACACAGGTTGGCGCTGCTCTAGCTACGGGATCTAACCTTGCTGAAAGATATGCAATTGGTCTTTGTTTCCCTGCATGCTTCTGGGTAAGAACTCCTGTAGCATGGGAATCAACTTCTGCAGCCATAAGCTGAAACGGTTTGGTGTAGTCTGGTAGCCCTAACGCTGGAGCTGAAACAAGGGCATCTTTTAATTGTTGGAACGAAATCTGACCTTCTTTTGTCAACAAATAAGGTTCACTTTTTACACAGTCATACAGTGGTTGCATTAGTTGACTGGCATGTATAATCCATTGTCTACAATGAGACACTATTCCTAAAAATGCTCGTAGCTGTTTATGATTTCTAGGCTCATTCATCTGTCTTATTGCTTCAGTTCTTTGTGGTGTAAGATGCTTTTTACCTTGAGAAATGCAATGACCTAGAAAGACCACTTTGGTCTGACAAACTTGTAGCTTTTGTCTATTCACTTTACACCCTTCTTTTTCTAAAAAACATAGTAAACTCACAGTGGACCTTTCTGCAGTTTCTAGATCTGGGCAGCAAAGTAGTAGGTCATCCACATACTGCAAAATTACTACCTGTGGTTCGGGTTCAAACCTCTGAAGGACTGTTTGTAGGGCATTTGAATAAAGAGTAGGGGAGTGTATCATTCCCTGTGGAAGGCGTGTCCACGCCAACTGTTTGCCCTTAAATGTAAATGCAAACAAATGCCACCTATCTTGGTGTAAAGGAACCGAGAAAAATGCATTTGAAAGATCTATTACAGTAAATACTTGAGAACTGGCTGGTATCTGTGATAGTAACGTATGAGGATTGGGTACAACTGGGGTGATTGGATCTAGAACTTTGTTTATTTCTCTTAAATCATGTACCATACGATATTTGGGCATAGAACTCTTATCAAGAGTTCTCTTTTTGACTGGATACAGAGGAGTGTTAGCAGGTGATTGTATCTCTACCAAAACCCCTTTCTCTCTATATCCCTCTATCTGTTTTGTAATCGCTAGTTCCTGCTGGGCACTCACAGGGTATTGTCTGAGCTGTGGGAGAACAGTTCCTGGTTGCACAGATAGTTTTACAGGAGAGATATGCAATAGTCCCACATCGGTGTCACCCTGTGCCCACAGTGTTTCTGGGACCATTGAGAGGTCTAGATCTGTGGTGTACTCTTTTTCTTCAGCATAATCCTCAAAAGCCTGAATTCTAACATATTGTTCTAATGTTTCTGCATCATCAGGGATAGTCAGTATAACTGTGCCATCTTCCCTAAAATTGATGTTAGCTTCTAATTTCTTTAGGACATCAGTTCCTAACAAACATGTTGGGGCACCTCTGGCATACAAAAATCTGGATGCAAAACATTTAGGTCCTAATGAGACCTCTAGGGGCACAGTATATGGCAGTGTTCGAATTACCCCATCATAACCCTCAGCAAAAGTTGTTTGTTCTGAAATATCTTCCGGATTCGGAAGAAAATCTTGATTCAAAATTGAGGAAGTTGCACCTGTATCTATCAAAAATGGAATCTCTCTCCCCCCCACATTCACCTGTATCATAGGTCTTCTAGCTGGTAGGGAAGTTTGTAACACATCGAGTCAATCTGAATCTGGTATGGGACCATCTATGATGGTAGATTTCTGCTGGTTGTCCGTTTGGGGAGGGTTATTTCTGGGAACAAATTTGCCTGACTTTATATCTGCCAACTTCTTCCTGCACTCTCTTTGGAAATGACCTGGCTTTTTACAGTAGTGGCAAGGAAAGTTGTGTCTCACTCTTCCTCCTGTATTAGCTTGTGCTATTCTAACAGGCTTACGATTCTCTCTCATATCCATGACTATTCCTAAACATCGTTGTTTCACAATATTTGGTTGTTCAATTGTTCTCCAATCTGGAGTAGAGGATTTAAATTTTTCTCTGATTTTCGGATCTAGCCCCTCTATTAATTGTTTTGTAAAAAGTCTCCTTACTGAAGCATCAGTCAAATCCAATCCTTCATCCCTAAAGCTATTTTCTAATTCTTGACTATATTCTTCAATACTTTGCCCAAATTTCTGCATAATCACACCCGTAGATCCCCTTTCCCTCTGTTTTTCTCTCATGAAAATTATTAATGCCTCTGTGAACTGGGTACCTGATGCTTCTGTCTGTAAGGCACCCCCTTCTGCCACTGGTCTATTGGGCTGTAGGTGTGTCAATAATTCCTGAAAAAGTCCGGGGGACATTTTCATTCTACATAATTCTTCCCCGTCCGCCCAGACCCCAGCATGAGTCTGCATGATTTGTTGTATGTATTGTGCAAATCGGATGGGATATTGAGTGGGATCAGGCGCATTATGCAGGAGGGACATACCTTCAGCAGGGGACCAAGGAAAATACTGTCGGGTCTGGTGATATCTAGTTCCCATTACCCCGTCAGCACCAGGTTCCCTAAAGGGTCTTGGTACTACCCTAACAGGGGCAAGTACAGCGCCATGTCTAGGTGTACCACAGACTAGGCAATCATTTCTCCAATCTGGATTTTGTTGTCCACAGTGTGAACATACCCATCCTCCTACCCCACCAAGATTGGGATACAAGGCTGGAAATTGTTTTCCTCCTTCTGCTCCTCCAGATGGTACAAATGATTGGGCTTTTGGATCTAGGTAAGGTGGTGGGATTATGTCACAACTTTTTCCCTTCCCCATAATCCATTTGGAAGTGTCTGGATCATACTTCCAATTCTCCTCTTTAGCTGTTTTTGAGACCTCTATCATACAGTGTATGATTTCTTCCCACCCATTGTCTTTGATAATTCCACCTCGTTCTTTACTCAGTTTTTCCCATTCTGTACTGAACATAAGTGCTTCTGAAATTCCCAATTTTCTCTTACCCTTCTAATCTGACTTCTGACTGTCTTCCCACATCTTTCCTGTATGATATCTGCTGCTTCCACTTGTCCTAAGACGGTTTTTGTCTGTTTATTTCCCATTTTTCTTTTTTTTCTTTTTCTTTCAATATTAGCTATTTCTACCCCAGGTGACGTTTGGACAATCACTTATCCTAGGTGATGTCTCGTTGCCTTCTCTCCTAGGGAGCTAAAATATTGAAGGGCTGATCTGCTCCATTCTTTCTAATGTGCAGAATGTACTTAAGTGCTATTATGCACGCAAACAGACCCAGCAACACCATACAGATCACAAAACTTTCTGTGTCAGTTAGCATACTTGTCCCAGGCTCATGGACCCGCGTCCTGGGCTCATTCTATCAAACCTTATCCAGAAATGAAGGAGGTTAAGCACTTAAATGAGAGTCAAGCATGGGCGGAGGTCTCCCCGAAAGGACGCAACCACATGACCCAGTTAGGCTGACTTCCGTGTATAAGGCTTATACCCCAACTATTTCGGCTTATTTTTCTACGCACTTTTGCTCTTCTTTCACAACATACCACAACCTTCACACTGTTCACACACTGCCAGGGACAGGACTCATAAATCTATACAATATAGTAACCCGAGTTTTATAGGTATCTACTCACTACTAGACTAACCCAGCGTGACACGGCTCATAGAGATCTTTCGGATAATACAAGGCAAATAAAAGAGAACTAATAATGTCTCTTACCTGGCCAGGTTTTTCAGTTCATTTGCCGTCCATTATCCCAGATCTCCATTGTCCGTATCTGCAGGTGAATCTCGAGCAAATACTCTCCTCTCGGGTCCCTGTTCGGTGCGCCAAAGAAATGTTAAGTCCTTCTCAGTCCCTGGCTTACTAGAGGTAGGGATCCTGAGTAAATGACACGCAAACAAGGTATTGTGTGATCATATACAGGGGAAGCCCAGGAGCACATCTCTCTCTCTGGGCTTTGCCCTTCCTTTATATAGAAAAGAATTATTCTTTTACAGACATGCGCACAAGCGCTCATATTTCACTATCTCTTACATAAACAATCTATACCAGTCTTTATCAGTAGAAAGTTACATCATCTGGAAGGTGAATGAAAGGCTGCTATTGAAAGAAGGAATGCACACATGATTACTTCCATAAAAGGAAATGTCAAGTCAGCAGAAATGTATCTTGTTGTAAGCGAGATTTCTCAGGAAGAAGACAAGATGGATTCCTTTAGTTCAGTCTGATCTCCACATATACTATGTGGGCCGTGTTATATACTATGTGGGCAGTGTTATATACTGCGTGGGCAGTGTTATATACTACGTGGGCCGTGTTATATACTACGTGGGTCGTGTTATATACTACGTGGGCCGTGTTATATACTATGTGGGCTGTTATATGCTATGTGGGCTGTGTTATTTACTACATGGCTGTTCTATATACTACGTGGGCCGTGTTATATACTACGTGGGCTGTTATATTCTACGTGTGCTGTGCTATATACTACATGGCTGTTCTATAAACTACGTGGGCCGTGTTATATACTATGTGGCTGTGCTATATACTATATGGGCTGTTATATGCTACGTGGGCTGTGCTATATACTACGTGGCTGCGTTATATGCTATGTGGGCTGTTATATACTGCATGGCTGTGTTATATGCTACGTGGCTGTGCTATATACTACGTGGGCTGTGTTATATACTACATGGCTGTGTTTATATGTGATCATGAATCATGGTATGTGTTAGCGGGGGGGCCCACTGAGACTCTTTCGCCCGGGGCCCTCAAAAACCTGGAGTCGGCCCTGCCCAGAAACTATAGAAAACGATAGGGGTAAATACTTCACAGGAGAAATAGTCATGCAGGCCCTGGGAGTACAGCAAGCATTTCATACACCATATAGACCACAAAGTAGTGGGAAAGTGGAGAGACTAAACGGGACACTTAAACTGAAAAATCAAAGGCCATGGTAGACACAGGAAAGAGCTGGGTAGAGTGCTTGCCTCTTGCACTCTTGTCAGTCAGACATACTCTAAATAGAAAGACAGGCTTGTCTCCTTTTGAAGTCCTGTTTGGTAGTGCGCCAAAGACTGGTCTGTACTTCCCACAGGTGCTATTAATGCAACACGGTGCTATGACAGCCCAGGTCCAGGCCTTGAAGAAAAGACTTAATGTGGTGCATAAACATGTGTTCTCATCCATTCCAGATCCTAATGAAAGTGCAGATGTGCATCAGCTGAATCAGGGTGGTTGGGTGGTTATACGCAGACACGTGAGAAGGAGCCTGGACCCACGATTTGACGGCCCCTTCCAAGTCCAGCTGACCACTTCCACCTCAGTAAAACTTGAGGGAAAGCCCACCTGGATCCACGCCAGTCACTGCAAGAAGGTCCTGTTACCAGCAGAATGACTGTTCTCCTAATCACCTTGCTGGCAGTGACAGGATTACTGCACTCTACAAAGACACAGGATAAACTTTTAAATGCCGACTGGGACAACAAGTTTAGTTGACATCATGCTCTTCTTATAAAGGACATGGAAGGACAGAAACCAAAAGACTGTTGGATCTGCACACACAGCCCAGTATCTGCAAGGACTATGCCATACTTAGCCTTACCTCTGGAACCATGGCAGGTACTAACCCCATACTGCATACACAATGAGACTTGGACTCAATCTAGGTTTTGGGGAAAAGATGTGCCCCGTGATATATCTGCCTTTTAGCCGTTGGCTATAATCGGATGTACCGCTAATCCCTGGTTTCAGTTTAATATAACGCGGCCTAAGGTACAAATGTGCTGGCGGGAGTATGATTTAGACGTCGGAAATGTGGTCGCCAGGAGGAGGACTGAAATCCCTTATTCGGACCCCATTCCCAATGATGGACTATGGTTCAGTCTTCAACACACTGGAGCAAATACCTGTGGTGGGGACAATTATTGTTTCCATATATATATACTCATGATCAAACACAAGTTAACAGATGGTGTACCAAGATGGTTTTGAAGGCTGTAAAGCAGCTATGAGTAAAACACTAAGGAAAGAAAGGGGTAAATGTACATATGGTATAAGCAGAAAACAAATGAATAATACTTGGCGTGCCCATAACCTATGTTGGGACTTTTGAGTTTATACCAATTTATACAGACCCCTGGTCACATTTGTGTTGTCCCAGGAGTATTCTTAGTGTGCGGACATCGTACATACAGGTGGGTGAGCCCAGACATAAGAGGGGTTTGCACTCTTGCCAAACTAACACCAGCCACCTTAATAGTTCCACATAGTAAAATATACACAGCAGCGGTCCCAAATCACACCTTGTACAGAAGGGCTGCAGACAATAAGCCCCGCTCAAACGGTAGACCGCATCTAGTAGAAATAAAATATTCAGTAGTATGCTAATATACCCCTTCATAACACAAATGTGGGATAAATTAGTGGCGGCTATTGACTACCTGGACAATCAGATTTTCCAGATTCTTGAGGTTCTTAATGAAACTAATACAATGCAGAGACAATTAATCATAGTTACTAACCAACATACTATAGTACTAGATTATCTGACAGCAAAAGAAGGAGGAATGTGTCAAATAATTGGTCCCACCTGCTGCAATTATATTGACCAGGGGCGGACACAGACGATTTGGGGCCCCTGTGCAAGAAATGTGTTTGGGCCCCTCTCCTTTTATGGCTACCAATGTACAGATATACAGTATACATGTATTACATAGTATCCTCTCATGTATATTGCCGCCCCTTTTTACACAGTGCCCTCTCTTGTTATATAACGCACAGTCCCTTATTACAGTGCCTTCTCTTGCTATAAAGAACACCAGTCCCTTATTACACAGTGCCCTCTCTTGTTATGTGTAACACCAACTCTTATTACACAGTGCCTTCTCGTTATATACAGTACTGTTATTTACAGTGCCCTGGTCTTTATTTCATATCATCCTCTTTTGTTAGATATAAACTGAAATGATTGCTGATGGAGCATGATAGTTTTTTTTTCTGTTGGAGAAGGCTAACAACAGGGGACACTACATAATAAAGGACAGCAACATACATAGCTAAAAAGGATGCTACGTAATAAGGGACGGTGTTATACATTAGTAAAGAGGAAATTATGCAATTAAGGACTAAGGAATGCATAAAAAGAATGTACCCTATATAATAAGAGAAGATATAACAAGATTGTACACTATATAATAAGGGACTGTGCTACACATGATAAGGCTGCATTCCTGTATCCATGTGAAGTGTTAGTGTGCCGCCCAATTTTTTTTTCTTGGACAGCACACAGACCCACAGAGTATGTCTTATTCTGCTCCTCAAAATCGGACCAGAAATAGACATGCTCTGAGCCTCACAGATCTCATTCTCGGATACGTGACTTTCATGGATATGCGAATGCATCGATGAAACTCTGAAACATATACTGCCCAAAAAGAATTTAGCAGCACACGGACTTTGCACACGAATGTAAGAATGTGACCTAAGGGAGGATGTTTTACAAATAACAGAATTATCGAAGTTACACAGTATAAAGAATAAATAATTCCATCCAGTGACAGCTGACGTCTCTTCTGATCAGAGTAGATTTCTGATGTTTCTTCTCCATCTGGTCAGACCTTCTTGTCGACATCTCCCATCCACAACCCATCTTGTCACACTGATCACTGCAACCCTGAAAATAACAAGGTCACATACATTGTATACATACATTTGTCTCCCGCATACTGCACCCTGGACTACAAATTTGTACCACACCATTAACATACACTGCTCAAAAAAATTAAGGGAACACATAAACAAGAGAATACAACTCCAAGTAAATCAAACTTCTGTGAAATCAAACTGTCCACTTAGGGAGCAACACTGATTGACAATCAATTTCACATGCTGTTGTGCAAATGGAATAGACAACAGATGGAAATTATTGGCAATTATCAAGACACCCTCAATAAAGGAGTGGTTCTGCAGGTGGGAACCACAGACCACATCTCAGTACCAATGCTTTCTGGCTGATGTTTTGGTCACTTTTGAATGTTGGTTGTGCTTTCACACTTGCGGTAGCATGAGATGGACTCTATAACCCACACAAGTGGCTCAGGTAGTGCAGCTCATCCAGGATGGCACATCAATGCGAGTTGTGTAAAGGTTTGCTGTGTCTGTCAGCGTAGTGTCCAGAGGCTGGAGGCGCTACCAGGAGACAGGCCAGTACACCAGGAGATGTGGAGGGGGCCGTAGGAGGGCAACAACCCAGCAGCAGGACCGCTACCTCAGCCTTTCTGCAAGGAGGAACAGGAGGAGCACTGCCAGAGCCCTGCAAAATGACCTCCAGCAGGCCACAAATGTGCATGTGTCTGCACAAACTGTTAGAAATCGACTCCATGAGAATGATCTGAAAGCCCGACGTCCACAGATGCAGGTTGTGCTCACAGCCCAACACTGTGCAGGACGCTTGGCATTTGCCACAGAACACCAGGATTGGCAAATTCACCACTGGCGCCCTGTGCTCTTCACAGATGAAAGTAGGTTCACACTGAGCACATGTGACAGACGTGACAGAGTCTGGAGACGCCATGGAGAGCGATCTGCTGCCTGCAACATCCTTCAGCATGACTGGTTTGGCAATGGGTGAGTAATGGTGTGGGGGCATTTCTTTGGAGGACCGCACAGCCCTCCATGGGCTCACCAGAGGTAGCCTGACTGCCATTAGGTACCGAGATGAGATCCTCAGACCCCTTGTGAGACCATATGCTGGTGCGGTTGGCCCTGGGTTCCTCCTAATGCAGGACAATGCCAGACCTCATGTGGCTGGAGTGTCAGTAGTTCCTGCAAGATGAAGGCATTGAAGCTATGGACTGGCCCGCCAATTCCCCAGACCTGAATCCGATTGAACACATCTGGGACATCATGTCTTGCACCATCCACCAACGTCACGTTGCACCACAGACTGTCCAGGAGTTGGCGGATGCTTTAGTTCAGGTCAGGTGGGAGGAGATCCCTCAGGCTCAGGAGAACATCCGCCGCCTCATCTGGAGCATACCCAGGCATTATAGGGAGGTCATACAGGCATGTGGAGGCCACACACACTACTGAGCATCATTTCCTTGTCTTGAGGCTTTTCCACTGAAGTTGGATCAGCCTGTAACTTCATTTTCCACTTTGATTTTAAGCATCATTCCAACTCCAGACCTCCGTGGGATATTAGTTGTGATTTACGTTGATAATTTTTAGGTTTTAACTTCTTCTCAACACATTCCACTATGTAATGAATAAAGATTTACAACTGGAATATTTCATTCAGTGATATCTAGGATGTGGGATTTTAGTGTTCCCTTTATATTTTTTGAGCAGTGTATATTAGCCACAAACTATTCAACATATAAACTTATTAGCCAGCACTCTGCCCCACATTTACTATAATCTCCGCCACCCAATAAATATAAATTGAAGACTATGTGCATATATTGCGTTTTTGTTGCTTTTTCCTCACACAGATTTGTTGTGGAAAATAACAGTACAGGAAAAGTGAATGAGATCCCTCAAGTCTCATGCACACGCTGCTTATTATGATAGCATGTGCTGCATTCTGGTTTCCTTCCTGGGATAGCATGTGCCGCATCCTGGCTTCCTTCCTGGGATAGCATGTGCCGCATCCTGGCTTCCTTCCTGGGATAGCATGTGTCGCATTCTGGTTTCCTTCCTGGGAACCATGTGCCGCATCTTGGTTTCCTTCCTGGTATGGCATGTGCCGCATCCTGGATTCCTTCCTTGCACAGAATGTGCCCCATGAGTGTTTCCTTCCTGGCATAGAATGTGGCGCATCCTGGTTTTCTTCCTGAGATAATGTGTCTCATCCTGGTTACCTTCCTGGGATAGAAATGAGCTGCATCCTAGTTTCCTTCCACACATATAATGTGCCCCATCCTGGTCCCTTTCTTGGCATAATGTGCCATATCCTGATCCAGTTCCTTGGATAATTTGTCCTGTTCTTCTGCAACACATGAAAAAAACTATTCTTCTCACCTTCCTCCGCTCCCACACCACGCAACGTACTCTTCTGTAGCTGACGCAGGAGCTGCCAGCTGACTTCGGCATCCCCACTATGGCGCATGACATCACTGCCATGTGACCCCAGTCATGGGCACACCGAGGTCAGCTGCTGACCTCTGATTGATGCAGCGCAGGGAGCCGACAGATCCCCTGCGGTGCAATATCTTTCAGCTGAATGTGCGGTCGCGGATGCACATCCAGCTGAAAAATTTGTTAGTGCCGGAGGGCCTCCCTTCATCTTTGGGCCCGATGCGGCTGCAGCGGCAATTTGTCCGCCTCTGGGATAACCTCAATATTTACCTTTACACAAACTGTCTACAGTATTTCCATACATAAATTAGGGGGCTTTAGACATTGTGGGGAGACTTTTTGAGACTAGCATTAGGCAAAAGGGACATGCAGTGGTTGCCTTTATCAATCAGCCAGTATATACCTCTATATTTAATACACAAGTGGAATATACTCATAAAATACACATCTGTGTACTATACTGTTTGTGTGCGCACATTATACAGAATTATACTGTATATATTAAGTGCAGCAATACAAAATACAGAACAGGAGGAAGGCTGGGGTCAGGGGCCACTTTGCTTGGAGATATTGCATCAGTAATGGCAGGAGGCATCTGGGGTCAGTGATTACAAGCAGTGAATTAGTGCCTGTGATGCAGCTCCCTGCTATCTGATCGGTGCAGGATCAGGTTTCTCAGCCATTCACTGCACCGACCAGGAAGCACCGAGCACACAGTCACTAAGTCACTGCTGTCATCATGGACACGCTGCCTCCTGACACTGCTGCTCTGCAGATACTAACCAGTCCCGGCCATCCCTCACCTTGTGCTCCAAGAGATGAGGCCTTGAGGTCTGTAGCAGCTGCAGGAGACAGCTCTGCACAGGATGGATGCTGGAGCAGCAGGCATGTGACAACAAGCAGAGAGGGCCCAGAGGAGGAGCTTCACGGACCAGCTCAGCGTGTGTGCACAAGGGACGCTATGGAAGTTTGCAATCAAACTATACTAAATTAGTAAACTTCCATAGCGTCCCTTGCAGGGGCCACTTGCAGGGGCGTGGCTAGGCAGTAAATAATGCACTTACTGCCTAGCCACGCCCCTGCAAGTGGAACTGAAAGCAATGCTGCGATTCTCCTGACCTGCATCATAGAGCCAGCAGCAGCATCAAGAGGAGAGGAAGCACCCCCTACAGCGTCTGCTGCAGATTGCAGGGCCCTTTCTAACGGCAAATGACTCAGGTACCGGCCCCCTTCCTCTCCACTTACTGGAGATGCTGCCGCTGCCTCTATGACATAACAAAACATTTCAGCAGCTGATCGGGCCCCCTCTCCTTCGGGGCCCCTGTGCAGCTGCACAGGCTGAACCGGCGGTATGTCCGCCCCTGATATTGACCCTGCTGGCAATCTCCAGGTAAGGGCCAGTATAGATAAAATAGGTGAACTTAGAGACCAATGGTTAAACCAACACAGTGCAAACAGAGACTCCTGGTGGGGGAACACATTCTCCTTTTTAAATCCAGCAAATTGGTTTAATGGCCTAGCAGGATGGATTTCTGGCATTATACAGACTTGTATGCAAATTTTGTTGCTTTGCTTATTGTTTTATGTAGCCGTAAAAGCGCTAATATATGTATTACCTAAGCTATTGAATAATGTATGTGTAGGAAAAAATCTAAGGCTGAACCTTCTGTAGTGTATCATAGGCCCCGTATAGCCACTGCTGACGGGGGAGGTGAGTGTCCACACTGAGGGTGGATGGGTGAAGCAGGTAGGAAGTCCCCTTGTGGGTACTAGACCCATGAGACAGTAGCTCCTTTGTGGACATCAGCTGACCCCGTGGCAAAGGTTATACCATTTACAAAAGGGGGAAATTGATATAGAAGGGTTAATAGTTTGCCTTTAAGTGCCATTTGCCTTTAATTGCTATAATTTCTAGAATCTGTTAATGCAGTAGTCTGTTGGTCTCCTCTTCAAGGAGACTTTACTTCTTATCATGTATGCTTTCAATAGTCAGCCACAGCATGTTCTGGATGCGTGGTAAATAAAGTATGACCCTGGGTGATGGTCGAGGCTACATGAGTTACATTGAAATGTATTTGTTGTAAATGGTATAAAACATTGCCTTGCTTTTTGATATATCAGATAAAAGTGAATTTGCTCACAGAACAACGTGTGCAATTCTTTTGTCTCCAAGCGCTTGTAAATGATGGGCGTAACCTCCTGATTTGGCCTCACTGGTGATCTGGCATGTCTGACATTGGGTCAGAACGCAAACAGCTACAACAACACCAATGAATGGGAAGAGCTTGCCTCGATCGTCCAGGTTGGCATGATCATCTCAGGAGCACGTGCAGCTGAAGATAGGAAAATCTTTGATGAAAAAAGAAAGCGTGCTGTCCGCAAGGCACAAGTAGAATCTGGTGTACTGACTACATCTGATCCTTATGTAAAATATGTGGGCAAACCTTCAGGGCCCAGATTGGACTCATCAGCCACCTCCGGACCCATAACTACTAATTCTCTTCTAACCCTGATGTCACGGTCATCTTCGACTACGAAGGACAAACATCACATTTCTTTATGTAAATAAATGTAAAAAAAACCATAATAAAAGTACACATATTTAGTATCGCCGCGTCCGTAACGACCCGACCTATAAAACTGTCCCACTAGTTAACCCCTTCAGTGAACACCGTTAAAAAAAAAAAATGCTTTATCATACCGCGGAACACAAAGTGGAATAACACGCGATCAAAAAGACAGATATAAATAAACATTGTACCGCCGAAAACGTCATCTTGTCCCGCAAAAAACGAGCCACCATACAGCGTCATCAGTGAAAAAATTAAAAAGTTATAGCCCTGAGAATAAAGCAATGCAAAAATAATTATTTTTTCTATAAAATAGTTTTTATTATATAAAAGCGCCAAAACATAAAAAAAAAATATAAATGAAGTATCGTTGTAATCGTACTGACCCAAAGAATAAAACTGCTTTATCAATTTTACTGAACACGGAACGGTATAAACGCCCCCCCAAAAGAAATTCATGAATAGCTGGTTTTTGTTCGTTCTGCCTAGCAAAAATCGGAATAAAAAATGTCATTCACCTCATCCCCAACTGCCACAAAAGGCTTCAAGCTGTCATTGATGTTAGAGGGGGCAATACACGGTACTAAGAAATTAGGTATGTGAACTTTTGATTAGGCTTATTTGGATGTTTTGGGTTGTCATTATGATTTAAAAAGATAAGCCACAGTATTTTGACAATAAATGGCTGCACCCAACCACTAACCATGAGTGGAGAAAAAGATTTGGTGTTATCATTCATATTCTCTGAAATAAAGCCAAGAAAGCAAAAATTCTGCTGGGGTATGTAAACTTTTGAGCACAACTGTATACATTTCAGAGTTGGCAACAGTGGTGCAGTGTAATTTATATATGTACAGATTCTCTTTTTCGTAGTGAGGGGCAAATTGGGTCGTATGGGGAGAAATTTACTTTAACCCCTTCATGACCTTGGGATTTTCCGTTTTTCCGTGTTCGTTTTTCGCTCCCCTCCTTCCCAGAGCCATAACTTTTTATTTTTCCATCAATATAGCCATGTGAGGGCTTAGTTTTTGTGAAACAAGTTGCACTTTTGAACGACATCATTGGTTTTAGCATGTCGTGAACTAGAAAACGGGAAAAAAATTCCAAGTGCGGTGAAATTGCAAAAAAAGTGCAATCCATGGGAGGCTAGAAGCTGGCACAACTCGATCGCCTCTGCTACGTAGGAGCGATCATCAGATCGCTGCTATGCAGCAGAAATGCAGGTGTGCTATGAGCGCCGACCACAGGGTGGCGCTCACAGCTAACCGGGATCAGTAACCATAGAGGTCTCAAGGACCTCTATGGTTACTATGCAGAAGCATCGCTGACCCCCGATCATGTGACGGGGGTCAGCGATGCGCTCATTTCCGTCTGGATGGCCGGAAGCGCCAGTTAAATGCCGCTGTCAGCATTTGACAGCAGCATTTAACTAGTTAATAGCGGAGAGTGAATCGCGATTTCACCCACCGCAATTGCGGGCACATGTCAGCTGTTCAAAACAGCTGACATGTCCCTGCTTTGATGCGGGCTCACCGCCGGAGCCGCATCAAAGCGGGGGTTCTGACCTCGGACGTACTATTCCGTTCGAGGTCAGAAAGGGGTTAAGGCTTGGGCGGCTCAGAGGCGTAGCTAGGGTTTCGGTTCAGGAGGAGAGGTGCGAAACTTCTCAGTGGGCCCCTAACCAGTTAACCTTGATTACAACGCGGTGACGCACCATAATAATGGAGGAGGACCTCAGCAGATGATGGCGCTGTTACCGAAAATATTTTCTATATAAAGACCAACATGGATATTACCGCCATTTAGTCAGTGGTAGATACCAATCCTGCAGAACATATAAGAGATCACAGCACAGTTACAGATAATGTCTTACCTCTGACGCTCTTTCTGATGGAATCGTTCACTTTTCCCGTCTTTTGCATCTGGCCTAGGTTAACATGACAACTTCTTCCAGCCACGACTCGGCTGCATAGAATACAACAAAGACACATTTCACTTCTCATATTCCAGCCCCATCATCATCTATTCCCAACCTGCACAAACTCCTGATCCTGCTGATATCGCAATACTGAGCCGCTGCTGCCGTATGCGTCCCTTTTACTGCACCTACTGTGTGGTTCGCTGTGCCTTCTAAATTCTAAAGCAACCCTCTAGAATATAGTAATACCGGGTGCAAGTGCCCTAGAAAACCGTGCCCATATTTTGCCCCCTAGAAAGTAATATTGCCCTCTGTATGCCCCTTTGACAGTCACAGTAACCTGAGTTCCCCTATAACATTATAAATGCCCACTTTACATTTAATAATGTCTCCCCCTGTACAGCTCCCCTATACACAGTATGATGCTCTCCTATACACAGTATAATGACCCCTCACTGTATAGTACCACCCAAACAGTATACTGACCCCTTAGTAGCCCCAAACTGTTTGATGGCTCCAACACTGTATGATGGCCCCTTCACTATAATCTCCACACTGTATGATGGCCCCCTAGATAGCCTCCATGTAGTATAAAGCTCCAGATAGTCTTCAATATAATATAAAGCACTCCCCATAGGCCTCCATATAGTAGAATGCACTCCCTATAGGCATACTCTATATTGTGTAATGCACCTCCATAGGCAGACTCTATAGCATAAGGCAGCCCCCAAAGGCAGACTCTATAGCATAAGGCAGCACCCATAGGCAGACTCTATAGCATAAGGAAGCCCCATAGGCGGGCTCTGTAGCATAAGGCAGGCCTCATCGGCAGACTCTGTAATATAAGGCAGCCCCCATATGCAGACTCTAAAGCACAAGGCAGCCCCTCATAGGCAGACTCTATAGCATAATGCAGCCCCCATAGGCAGACTCTAAAGCACAAGGCAGCCCCTCATAGGCAGACTCTATAGCATAATGCAGCCCCCATAGGCAGACTCTAAAGCACAAGGCAGCCCCTCATAGGCAGACTCTATAGCATAATGCAGCCCCCCATAGGCAGACTCTATAGTACAAGGCAGCCCCCATAGGCAGACTCTATAGTACAAGGCAGCCCCCATAGGTAGACTCTGTAGTATAAGGCAGCCCCCATAGGCAGACTCTGCAGTATAAGGCAGCCCCCCATAGGCAGGCAGACTCTGTAGTATAAGACAGCCCCCATAGACAGACTCTATAGCAGAGGGCAGCCCCCATAGACAGACTCTATAGCACAAGGCAGCCCCCAAAGGTAGACTCTGTAGTATAAGGCAGCCCACATAGGCAGACTCTGTAGTATAAGGCAGCCCCCCATAGGGAGACTCTGTAGTATAAGGCAGCCCCCCATGCGTATAATGTAGTACAAGGCAGCCCCCCATAGGCAGGCAGACTCTGTGGTATAAGGCAGCCCCCATAGGCAGACTCTATAGCAGAGGGCAGCCCCCATAGACAGACTCTATAGCACAAGGCAGCCCCCAAAGGTAGACTCTGTAGTATAAGGCAGCCCCCATAGGCAGACTCTGTAGTATAAGGCAGTCCCCAATAGGCAGGCAGACTCTGTAGTATAAGGCAGCCCCCATAGGCAGACTATATAGCAGAGGGCAGCCCCCATAGACAGACTCTATAGCACAAAGCAGCCCCGTATCGGCACGATGTGCATGCCAATACAGTTACAGTAGCGTAGCTGCAGGTGGGCCCCCTCAGAGCGTGGGGGCCGGGGCGATGGCCCCTTCTGCCCCCCTGGTAGCTACACTACTACTTGAGCCCCTGAAAATTTAAGACCCTAGAAAAGACTGCAACTGCCAAATGTTCGTATAAGAAACAAGGAATCATTTACCTCAAATATGTGCATAACACTTACTCTTTATTTTTTGTACAGTAGATTAAGATGATACCTGCTGATTATGGAAGAAGTGAGATCATGGTCGCTTCACTATTTAAGGAGAATATTTTTATACACTAGAGGACATTCCCACAGAATCCATAGTTGGCTGTTCTCACTTCTCATGCAAGCTTGACAATAGAGTCCTTCAAAAACTAAGAGCTCATGTACACTGGCCATACTTCCTATAATTAAAGCCTTGTTTCCAAGACACTGATATTTCAAGCAGTCTGGCAGATCACTTAATAATGGCTAAACATGGAATGAATGTGAAGACATGCTATCAGAAATGTTCTTTTCAAATATTTTCAAGTAGATCAATTTGGCACATTATCAGAAATGGAATAATTAAAGTTTCCCTAAAAAGACATTTTTTTACTTACATTTAGTTCGGAATGTTGAAAGGCATTATCATCAGAATACAGACAACTGAAAGGAAAAGTTATCATAGGGATCATCTTTGAAAGTGAAAAAAGTTGCTGGTGGGACCAACATATATTTTAGGAATGTGACGTTTAAAGTAGAGAGGTGGCTGTGCTTGTTTGCCTCAGTGTCCACAAGCCTAAAAGGCAATATTTCCAGGGCAAGCAAGTATGGAAATGTGGTTGTTTAGTGTTTGGGCCTGTGGGTAGGTGACAGGTACTACTGTTTACATTCCAAGGCCTTGGGTAGGGACAACTGAACGGAGCTCTGGGACAAAGAATTGGACATGTTTGCTGATGGAGCTTGTGAATGTGCAACAACTGGTGCAGAGTACGAGGCATCCATGCCTGCATCATGGACAGGAGCAGTAGCATAGCCCCGCACTCTGAGGAGGCCCACCCGGAGCTACACTATGTAACTGTAACTGTATCGGCGAGCACATTGCGCCAATACAGTTACATTCTGCGGCAGAGCAGGGAGAATCGATTTCCCTGATCTGCCACCCAGCCGCTATGGGGCACCTGAGCAGGCAGGGGGGCCCGGTGCCAGCAGTGGGCCCCCTGCTCATCATCGCAGGGTCAACTCATCGGCTGGATGCCAATACAGCTAACCGCATTGATGAGAGAAGGAGAGTTACGCTCCCTCTCCGATCATTACCCTGTCAGCATCTGACATCACCAATGCTGACACTGACAGTGGGTCATGATGACGTCAGTACTTGTGGTTCGGAGATGAGTGGGTTCTCAGAGCACCACGGGAACAAGGAGGAGAGGTAAGTATTGGATTTATTTTTTTTGTTGGGGTGCATTATACTGTACAGGCAGCCTATGGGGGTGCATTATACTGTACTGGCTGCCTAATGGGGGTGCATTATACTGTACTGGCTGCATATGGGGTGCATTATACTGTACTGTACTGGCTGCTTATGCGGGTGCATTATACTATAGAGGCTGCCTATGGGGGTGCATTATACTGTACTGGCTGCTTAATGGGTGTGCATTATACTGTACTGGCTGCCTACGAGGGTGCATTATACTCTACTGGCTTCCTAATGTGGATGCATTATACTGTACTGGCTTCCTAATGTGGGTGCATTATACTGTACTGGCTTCCTAATGTGGGTGCATTATACTGTACTGGTTGCCTAATGGGGGTGCATTATACTGTACTAGCTGCCTATGGGGGTACATTATACTGTACTGGCTGCCTATGGGGGTGCATTATACTGTACTGGCTGTCTAAGGGGGTGCATTATACTGTACTGGCTGCCTATGGGGGTGCATTATACTGTACTTGCTACCTATGGGGTGCACTATACTATATAGACTGCCTATGGGGGTGCATTATACTATACAGACTGCCTATGGGGGTGCATTATACTATACTGGCTGCCTATGGGGGTGCATTATACTATACTGACTGCCTATGCAGGTGCATTATACTGTAGAGGCTGCCTATGGGGGTGCATTCTACAATACAGGCTGCCTATGGGGGTGCATTATACTATAGAGGCTGCCTATGAGGTGCATTATACTGTACTGGCTGCCTAATGGGGGTGCATTATACCGTAATGGCTGCCTAATGGGGGTGCATTATACTGTACTGGCTGCCTATGCGGGTGCATTATACTGTAGAGGCTGCCTATGGGGGTGCATTCTACAATACAGGCTGCCTATGGAGGTGCATTATACTATAGAGGCTGCCTATGATGTGCATTATACTGTACTGGCTGCCTAATGGGGTGCATTATACTGTACTGGCTGCCTATGCAGGTGCATTATACTGTAGAGGCTGCCTATGGGGGTGCATTCTACAATACAGGCTGCCTATGGGGGTGCATTATACTATAGAGGCTGCCTATGGGGTGCATTATACTGTACTGGCTGCCTAATGGGGGTGCATTATACTGTACTGGCTGCCTAATGGGGGTGCATTATACTGTACTGGCTGCCTATGCGGGTGCATTATACTGTAGAGGCTGCCTATGGGGGTGCATTCTACAATACAGGCTGCCTATGGGGGTGCATTATACTATAGAGGCTGCCTATGATGTGCATTATACTGTACTGGCTGCCTAATGGGGGTGCATTATACTGTACTGGCTGCCTATAGGGGTGCATTATACTGTACTGGATGACTCTGGGGGTACATTATACTGTACTGGCTGCCTATTGGGGTGCATTATACTATACTGCCTGCCTATGTGGGTGCATTATACTGTACTGGCAGCCTATGGGGGTGCATTATACTGTATTTGCTACCTATAGGGGTGCATTAAACTATACATACTGCCTATGGGGGTGCATTATACTATACTGGCTGCCTATGGGGGTGCATTATACTGTACTTGCTACCTATGGGGGTGCATTATACTATACAAAAAGAACCTAGCACTCAACTTGATGCTCAAAGTGAAAGATTTATTGTAGTATCAAATAAACATTTCGGTCCACCACACGGACCTTCATCAGTAACTACATGTGAAAAATAATAATGCAAATAAACAACAAAACCAAAAAATAAATAAAGTATATACATAACATGAAGAGACTTAAAAAAATGGCATCGATATCATAAATGCAGGTCTATAGATAGAACGACAAATTTGCCAGAGAGAGCCATATTGAGCATCGAGGCACTATCGTGTTCCATACCCCGCAGTAAAAAACAAGAAAAGAGAAAATATAAGAAAACGTGTGACACGTACCGTACTGAACTTAAGTAGGGTCAAAGAGACCAAGGTGTCTGGGCACACGTGTAAAGCAGCATCTAGAGGGTCACAGTAGATAGTATGAAAATAGTGCCCCTATGGTGGAGTGTAAAGGGAATATGACTTACGGCGTACCTTATACCAGAGCTCCGTAGGGGAATCTATGTAGGACCAACTACTAGGGACAAAAGGAGGGATTAGGAAGATGAACCTCCCATAGGACTATGTGAAAGATGCCATGCTCCGCTGGAGAAAAAAGTTACCTGTTCCGGGTGAATAGAGCTGTGCCATAAGCTAGACGCGGTGTCCACCGCTGGTCTAGTCGGATGAACGAAAGACCGCTGTTTAAAGGCAGAAGGAGGGGCTCATAAACCAATAGAAAAGCGTGCGGCGAAACCGGAAGTATGTCACGCTGCCATGACAACGCGGCAGCGCTGGCAAGCAGCGGCGTGTGTGTGCCGCGTTACAGGTCCGGCGGAAATGATGAATATGGTGTTACAGCTCAGCAGAACAATGTCACAGTGAAGGAGGTTCCACCTAATGCAAGTGGATGAGTAAATCTCAGAGATGGGGGGAGGCGGTGCCTAAAGGAGAACCAGTGACGGGTGGAGGATCTCCTTAGTGTTTGCGCTGGGTTCAGCCGAAAAATGAGGGGCAGAGTGAAGAACGTAGACATAGTCCAGTGCGCTAGATGAGTGGCGTGAGCGGACCTCAATACAGACGATTCTGATAATAAAGGAAAAAGAGAAACAGTTAATAACCTGACATATAAGTACATACAGATAAATATGCATATATATGTACGCGCATTATAGCCATGATTGGCGCGAGTATAGATCCAGGGAGTAAAACACCTAGGATGGTGGTATGGCAGAAATTGTACACCCCAGGTGGTATAGAGGGGGGAGACACCTAAAAGGGGTATCTACCCAACTATACATATATGAAATATAGGTGTACCAAAAGAAAAAACACTGTCCTACAAAAATGATGCCAAATCGTACTCTCTATTAAGGCCCAATGGATGAAGGGTCTCCAGTGTATGGATCCAAAAGGCCTCCCTACGTTTTAGACGGGCCACACGGTCGCCACCCCGTCTGTTAGGGGGGATGTGCTCAAGGACTTGGAACTGTAGTTGTGAAACACTGTGGCCTTGATTACTGAAATGTGACGGGATGGGTAATAAAAGATTCTTGCACCGGACCGTGGATTTGTGCTTTGAGATGCGATCACGTATAGATTGCGTGGTTTCTCCCACGTAGAGAAGTCCGCAGGGGCATTTGATTAGATATATGAGCCATGATGAGGCACACGTGAAGTACCCTGGGATACGGAATGTTTTGCCAGAGCGAGGATGGTGAAAGGAGGAGCCCTTAAGGACATTGTGGCACTGCGCACAGTTGAGGCATGGGAAAGTCCCTGTACGGGGATTTTGTAAAAATTGTTGGCGAGGTGATGTTTTACAGGACCCCACGTCCGCCCTCACCAGAGAGTCTTTGAGGTTCAACGGGCGTTTGAAGCTAGGGAGAAATGGATTTTGAAACTCGGGAACCTGAGGATAAGCTTTTGATAGTAGATGCCAGTTTTGATGGATAGACCTGTGCAGGATATACGCGAATGGATGATAAGTGTGTATAAACGGAATTCTATTGGTGGCTCTGTTTAGTCGTGGGGGAGAAGGTGAGGCAGCCTGTTGTAGTACTGATGATGGGTAGCCCCGTTGGGAAAATTTTGTGGTCATTTCTTGAAGACGAAGAGGCCGTAGCTCTCCGTCTGATACAATTTTGGACACCGGCTGAAATTGAGACTTGGGTACCGATTTCTTTGTAGCGGGAGGGTGGAAGCTTGTAAAATGTAACAGGCAGTTCCGATCGGTTCTTTTAGTGTACAAATCAGTGGAAATGGAGCCGTCTGACTGAAGAATGACCATTGTGTCCAGGAAATTTATCCGTGTGTCATCGTGGGACATTGTAAACGAAATGCCCGGCCAGGCTGTATTGAGCCAACCGAAAAAAGAAGCGAGGGCCTCCAACGTGCCCCCCCATATGCAGAAAACATCATCGATATAGCGTTTCCATACGATCACGTTATTGCTGAATAGAGGGTGAGAATATATATGGCTCTCCTCGAAGTCGGCCATATAGCAATTAGCATATGGGGGCGCTACGTTGGAGCCCATCGCGGTACCACGGATCTGCAAGTAGAAGTCATCCTGGAACATAAAAAAATTTCGGGTTAGGATAATAGTTAGTAATTCAACGCATAGATTGATTTGATCGGGCAAAAAATTGGACTTAGTGAGAAGCTTATGGACAGAGTTGATACCCTCTATGTGAGGGATGGACGTATACAGGTCTTTAACATCCATGGTGACTAAAATTGACCCTGGAGGAATGGATCCCAGGTCTTTGAGGATATTAAGGAAAGATCCTGTGTCTAAGATGTAAGATTTAGATAACCGTATAAGAGGAGTTAGGATTTTTTCAAGGTATACTGCCAGTGGGGAGAGAATGGAGTCGGTAGAGGCGACTATCGGTCTTCCCGGTGTTTTTTCCAGGTTCTTGTGAATTTTTGGGATGGTGTAGAATACAGGGGTAATTGGATGTGGATTAGTAAGAAAGTCACATGTTTTGGCGTCAAGCACCCCTAACCCGGTATATTTAAGAAGGGTATCTGAGATAAGTTGCCGAGTGACGGGCGTGGGGTCTCGTGGCAGCTTAGTATAGATGGTGGGATTATCCAATTGTCGTCTAATCTCAAGGAGGTAATCCGACTTATTCATGATGACCAGGGCGCCCCCTTTATCTGCTGGTTTGATGATCAGGTTTTTGTCGTTTTGTAGGCCATGTAAGGCCTGACGCTCTGTATTAGAGAGATTGGAGGTAAAATGCAGTCTACCTCTTCTAATGTCCTCACGTAATGACTTAAATGAATCTTGTACAAAGCCTATAAAGGACTCCATGGCATGCGAACCGTGTGGGGGCCTAAAGTGTTTATGTTCCAGGACGATTTCTACTTGCAGATCCGTGGTACCGCGATGGGCTCCAACGTAGCGCCCCCATATGCTAATTGCTATATGGCCGACTTCGAGGAGAGCCATATATATTCTCACCCTCTATTCAGCAATAACGTGATCGTATGGAAACGCTATATCGACGATGTTTTCTGCATATGGGGGGGCACGTTGGAGGCCCTCGCTTCTTTTTTCGGTTGGCTCAATACAGCCTGGCCGGGCATTTCGTTTACAATGTCCCACGATGACACACGGATAAATTTCCTGGACACAATGGTCATTCTTCAGTCAGACGGCTCCATTTCCACTGATTTGTACACTAAAAGCACCGATCGGAACAGCCTGTTACATTTTACAAGCTTCCACCCTCCCGCTACAAAGAAATCGGTACCCAAGTCTCAATTTCAGCGGGTGTCCAAAATTGTATCAGACGGAGAGCTACGGCCTCTTCGTCTTCAAGAAATGACCACTAAATTTTCCCAATGGGGCTACCCATCATCAGTACTACAACAGGCTGCCTCACCTTCTCCCCCACGACTAAACAGAGCCACCAATAGAATTCCGTTTATACACACTTATCATCCATTCGCGTATATCCTGCACAGGTCTATCCGTCAAAACTGGCATCTACTATCAAAAGCTTATCCTCAGGTTCCCGAGTTTCAAAATCCATTTCTCCCTAGCTTCAAACGCCCGTTGAACCTCAAAGACTCTCTGGTGAGGGCGGACGTGGGGTCCTGTAAAACATCACCTCGCCAACAATTTTTACAAAATCCCCGTACAGGGACTTTCCCATGCCTCAACTGTGCGCAGTGCCACAATGTCCTTAAGGGCTCCTCCTTTCACCATCCTCGCTCTGGCAATACATTCCGTATCCCAGGGTACTTCACGTGTGCCTCATCATGGGTCATATATCTAATCAAATGCCCCTGCGGACTTCTCTATGTGGCAGAAACCACGCAATCTATACGTGATCGCATCTCAAAGCACAAATCCACGGTCCGGTGCAAGAATCTTTTATTACTCATCCCGTCACATTTCAGTAATCAAGGCCACAGTGTTTCACAACTACAGTTCCAAGTCATTGAGCACATCCCCCCTAACAGACGGGGTGGCGACCGTGTGGCCCGTCTAAAACGTAGGGAGGCCTTTTGGATCCATACACTGGAGACCCTTCATCCATTGGGCCTTAATAGAGAGTACGATTTGGCATCATTTTTGTAGGACAGTGTTTTTTCTTTTGGTACACCTATATTTCATATATGTATAGTTGGGTAGATACCACTTTTAGGTGTCTCCCCCCTCTATACCACCTGGGGTGTACAATTTCTGCCATACCACCATCCTAGGTGTTTTACTCCCTGGATCTATACTCGCGCCAATCATGGCTATAATGCGCGTACATATATATGCATATTTATCTGTATGTACTTATATGTCAGGTTATTAACTGTTTCTCTTTTTCCTTTATTATCAGAATCGTCTGTATTGAGGTCCGCTCACGCCACTCATCTAGCGCACTGGACTATGTCTACGTTCTTCACTCTGCCCCTCATTTTTTGGCTGAACCCAGCGCAGACACTAAGGAGATCCTCCACCCGTCACTGGTTCTCCTTTAGGCACCGCCTCCCCCCGTCTCTGAGATTTACTCATCCACTTGCATTAGGTGGAACCTCCTTCACTGTGACATTGTTCTGCTGAGCTGTAACACCATGTTCGTCATTTCCGCCGGACCTGTAACGCGGCACACGCCGCTGCTTGCCAGCGCTGCCGCGTTGTCATGGCAGCGTGACGTACTTCCGGTTTCGCCGCACGCTTTTCTATTGGTTTATGAGCCCCTCCTTCTGCCTTTAAACAGCGGTCTTTCCTTCATCCGACTAGACCAGCGGTGGACACCGCGTCTAGCTTATGGCACAGCTCTATTCACCCGGAACAGGTAACTTTTTTCTCCAGCGGAGCATGGTGTCTTTCACATAGTCCTATGGGAGGTTCACCTTCCTAATCCCTCCTTTTGTCCCTAGTAGTTGGTCCTACATAGATTCCCCTACAGAGCTCTGGTATAAGGTACGCCGTAAGTCATATTCCCTTTACACTCCACCATAGGGGCACTATTTTCATACTATCTACTGTGACCCTCTAGACGCTGCTTTACACGTGTGCCCAGACACCTTGGTCTCTTTGACCCTACTTAAGTTCAGTACGGTACGTGTCACACGTTTTCTTATATTTTCTCTTTTCTTGTTTTTTACTCCGGGGTATGGAACACGATAGTGCCTCGATACTCAATATGGCTCTCTCTGGCAAATTTGTCGTTCTATCTATAGACCTGCATTTATGATATCGATGCCGTTTTTTTAAGTCTCTTCATGTTATGTATATACTTTATTTATTTTTTGGTTTTGTTGTTTATTTGCATTATTATTTTTCACATGTAGTTACTGATGAAGGTCCGTGTGGTGGACCGAAACGTTTATTTGGTACTACAATAAATCTTTCACTTTGAGCATCAAGTTGAGTGCTAGGTTCTTTTTGTATATTACACTAAGGTGTGGGAACCTACCTTAGCACCATCTTTACAGTAGTGCACACGGTTTTATCCACTACATTATACTATACTGGCTGCCTATAGGGGTGCATTATACTATAAAGGCTGCCTATGGGGGTGCATTATACTGTACTTGCTACCTATGGGGGTGCATTATACTATACAGACTGCCTATGGGGGTGCATTCTACAATACAGGTTGCCTATGGGGGTGCATTATACTATAGAGGCTGCCTATGGTGTGCATTATACTGTACTGGCTGCCTAATGGGGGTGCATTATACTGTACTGGCTGCCTATGGGGGTGCATTATACTGTACTGGCTGCCTATGGGGGTGCATTATACTGTACTGGCTGCCTAATGTGGGTGCATTATACTGTACTGGCTGCCTAATGGGGGTGCATTATACTGTACTGGATGCCTCTGGGGGTTATTATACTGTACTGGCTGCCTATGGGGGTGCATTATACTATACTGCCTGCCTATGTGGGTGCATTATACTGTACTGGCTGCCTATGGGGGTGCATTATACTGTATTTGCTACCTATAGGGGTGCATTAAACTATACAGACTGCCTATGGGGGTGCATTATACTAAACTGGCTGCCTATGGGGGTGCATTATACTGTACTTGCTACCTATGGGGGTGCATTATACTATACAGACTGCCTATGCAGGTGCATTATACTATAAAGGCTGCCTATGGGGGTGCATTATACTGTACTTGCTACCTATGGGGGTGCATTATACTATACAGACTGCCTATGGGGGTGCATTATACTATACTGGCTGCCTATGGGGGTGCATTATACTATAAAGGCTGCCTATGAGGGTGCATTATACTATACAGGCTGCCTATGGGGGTGCATTATACTATACTGGCTGCCTATGGGGGTGCATTATATTATACTGGCTGCCTAATGGGGGTGCATTATACTGTACTGGCTGCCTAATGTGGGTGCATTATACTGTACTGGCTGCCTAATGGGGGTGCATTATACTGTACTGGATGCCTCTGGGGGGTATTATACTGTACTGGCTGCCTATGGGGGTGCATTATACTATACTGCCTGCCTATGTGGGTGCATTATACTGTACTGGCTGCCTATGGGGGTGCATTATACTGTATTTGCTACCTATAGGGGTGCATTAAACTATACAGACTGCCTATGGGGGTGCATTATACTATACTGGCTGCCTATGGGGGTGCATTATACTGTACTTGCTACCTATGGGGGTGCATTATACTATACAGACTGCCTATGCAGGTGCATTATACTATAAAGGCTGCCTATGGGGGTGCATTATACTGTACTTGCTACCTATGGGGGTGCATTATACTATACAGACTGCCTATGGGGGTGCATTATACTATACTGGCTGCCTATGGGGGTGCATTATACTATAAAGGCTGCCTATGAGGGTGCATTATACTATACAGGCTGCCTATGGGGGTGCATTATACTATACTGGCTGCCTATGGGGGTGCATTATATTATACTGGCTGCCTATGGGGGTACATTATACTATACTGGGTGCCTATGGGAAGTGCATTATACTATATAGGCCTATAGGTGTGCATTATACTATACAGGCCTATGGGGAGTGCATTATATTATACAGGCCTATGGAGAGTACATTATACTATACAGTATGGAGGCCTATAGGGAATGTATTACATTATATTGAGGACTATCTGGCACATTATACTATGTAGGGTGGCATCAGACAGTGTGGGGATAACAGTGAAGGGGCCATCACACAGTGTTGGGGCCATCAAGCAGTTTGGGGGCTACTAGGGGTTCTGTATATTGCGTGTGGGGTACATTACAGTGAGGAGGCATCATGTTATGTATAAGAGTGCATCATACTCTGTATAGGGGAGCTGTACAGGGGAGAGACTCAGGACATTATTCAATGTAAAGTGGGCACTTATTGTTATAGGGGAACTCAGGTTACTGTGACTATCAAAATGTGGGCTCTGTTTTCTAGGGTACTTGTGTCCTGCATTGCTATATTCTAAAGGGGTGCTTTAGAATTTAGAGGGCACAGAGAACCACACAGCAGGTGCAGTATATAGCAGCAGTATTGTGGTACCAGTAGGATGAGGAGTTTGTGCGGGTTGGGAATAGATGGTGACGTGCTGAAAATATGAGAAGCGAAATATGTCTTTGTTGTAATCTCTGCAGACGAGTCCTGGGTGGAAGAAGTTGTGTCAGTCTGGGCCAGATGGAAAAGACCAGAAAAGTAAACAACTCCATCAGAAGGAACGTCCGCGGTAAGTCACCATCTGTAACTGTATTTTGATCTGTTATATATTCTGCAGGGTTGGTATCTACCACTGACCATATGGCAGTAATATCAATGTTGGTCTTTGTATAGAGATTATTTTCAGCAACAGTGCTCTCATCTGCTGAAGTTCTCCTCCACTATTAGGGAAGTAGTGACTTTTGAAATGCAGACTTTGATGGAATGGTCTGCGGGCGTCACGTTGCGTTTGCAGAGCCCCTGGTGTGCCTAAACAGTAGAAACCCCCCACAAGTGACCCCATTTTGGAAACTAGATCCCCCAAGGAACTTATCTAGATATGTGGTGAGCACTTTGAACCCCCAAGTGCTTCACAGACGTTTACAACGCAGAACCGTGAAAATAAAAAATAATTTTTCTTTCCTCAAAAATTATGTTTTAGCAAGCAATTTTTTATTTTCACAAGGATAACAGGAGAAATTGGACCCCAATAATTGTTGTGCAGTTTGTCCTGAGTATGCTGGTACCCCATATGTGGGGGTAAACCACTGTTTGGGCACACGTCGGAGCTCGGAAGTGAGGGAGCACCATTTGACTTTTTGAATACAAGATTAGCTGGAATCAATGGTGGCGCCATGTTGCGTTTGGAGACCACTGATGTGCCTAAACAGTGGAAACCCCTCAATTCTACCTCCAACACTAACCCAAAACACACCCCTAACCCTAATCCCAACTGTAGCCATAACCCTAATCACAACCCTAACCTCAACCCTAATTCCAACCCCAACCCTAAGGCTATGTGCCCACGTTGCGGATTCGTGTGAGATTTTTCAGCACCATTTTTGAAAATCCGTGGGTAAAAGGCACTGCGTTTTACCTGTGGATTTACCACGGATTTCCAGTGTTTTTTTGTGCGGATTTCACCTGCGGATTCCCATTGAGGAACAGGTGTAAAACGCTGCGGAATCTGCACAAAGAATTGACATGCTGCGGAAAATACAACGCAGCGTTTCCGCGCGGTATTTTCCGCACCATGGGCACAGCGGATTTGGTTTTCCATATGTTTACTTGGTACTGTAAACCTGATGGAACACTGCTGCGAATCCGCAGCGGCCAATCCGCTGCGGATCCACAGCCAAATCCGCACAGTGTGCACATAGACTAATTCTAAAGGTATGTGCACACGCTGCACAAAACGCTGCGGATCCGCAGCAGTTTCCCATGAGTTTACAGTTCAATGTAAACCTATGGGAAACAAAAATTGCTGTACACATGCTGCGGAAAAACTGCACGGAAACGCAGGGGTTTACATTCCGCAGCATGTCACTTCTTTCTGCGGATTCCGCAGTGGTTTTACAACTGCTCCAATAGTAAAATGCAGTTGTAAAACCGCAGCGAAATGCACAGAAAAACCGTGGTAAATCCGCGATAAATCCGCAGTGGTTTAGCACTGCGGATTTATCAAATCCGCTGCGGAAAAATCCGCAGAGGACCAGAATACGTGTGCACATACCGAAACCCTAACCCTAACCCTAGTTCTTACCCCAACCTTAGTGGAAGAAGAAAAAAAAATGTCTTTATTTTATTATTGTCCCTACCTATGGGGGTGACAAGGGGGGGGGGGTCATTTAGTATTTTTTTATTTTGATCACTGTGATACGTTTTATCACAGTGATCAAAATGCACTTGAAACAAATCTGCCGGCCGACAGATTCGGCGGGCGCACTGCGCATGCGCCCGCCATTTTGGAAGATGGCGGCGCCCATGGAGAAGACGGACGGACCCCGGGAGGCTCGGTAAGTATGATGGGGTGGGGGGAGCATTGGGAGGTGGATCGGAGCGCGGGGGGGTGGATCGGAGCACGGGGGGTGGATCGGAGCATGGGGGTGGTGGATTGGAGCACGGGGGTGGATTGGAGCACCGGGGGGTGGATCAGAGTGCAGGGGGGGTGGATTGGAGCTCTGGGGTGGGATTGGAGCACGGGGGTGAGCGGACAAGAGCACGGGGGGAGCGGACAGGAGGACGGAGGGGATCGGAGCTGTGTACGGGACTGATCGGAGGACTGGGGGGGGATCGGTGGCGGTGGGGGGGGCAGGCCAGTGTTTCCAGCCATGGCCGATGATATTGCAGCATCGGCCATGGCTGGATTGTAATATTTCACCAGTTTAAACAGCCAATCAGAGCGATCGTAGCCACGGGGGGGTGAAGCCACCCCCCCTGGGCTGTACTACCACTCCCCCTGTCCCTGCAGATCGGGTGAAATTGGAGTTAGCCCTTTCACCCGATCTGCAGGGATCATTCTGTAACACAGCATATGCGTCACAGGTCGGATTGGCACCGACTTTCATGACGCATACGCTGTGTCACAGGTCGGGAAGGGGTTAAGTACCTGTAGCTGCCGCTGTTAACAGGCATATCGGCGGTTGTTAAGAGGTTAAGGGTACTAAATACTAATGAAATGTATGTAAACTTTTGACTTTGCATCAAGTAATAAAAATGCCTTAAAACATTATCTCTCTCCTTATTCTGGCATTTGGCAAATATTAATAATTATGGTAATCCTTATTGACTTAAAACGGGAAAGGTTTATTCTGATTTCATGTCAGATATTGAGAAAAACATGCATATGTGTCTTTTATATAGTGTATGTAAACTTCTGGCTTCAACTGTATATGCTCCAGCCCCAGTGTCTCCTACGTGATGTATATGCAGCAGTCCCATATGAACAGTGTTTTCCCACTGTGAGGAGTCATGCAGTGTAATTTCCATCTATGTTTGTAACATCTTACTGCTGTGAGTTACTTACAAAACTTATCACAAAGTGTCAACTGCTCTCCAGACCAATGCAAATCTGGAAAAGTAGCAAGTAGCAACATCCTCCCAACCACATAACATCATAGCCGCACAAAAGAGGAGCATGTCCAGTCGTCATATTAGGGATGAGTTCATTAATTATTTGACCAAATATAGCAGGATCATTTTCAATTTGATAATTTAGTAAGGCCCTCAAATTATGTTATAAATATCCAAATGGTCCTTGGCACAAAACAGGTAGGTTCCCCACCCCTGGTCTAGCACAAGCTGCTTTAGTATTCTCTAGCAGGATAGAAAGGAATGACGTACCATTCTTTGGTCACTTGACCACTAAGACTTCAGGTGACGGGAGCAAAACATCATGAGATGTGCTTGTGCTGATGCCCAGTAGCAGACCTCAGTAGTTAAGTGGTCAAAGAATGTGATGTTACTGTTCCCTGGCTAAATAGAGACCACCAGAGTGAATTGTGCTGGAGCCATTGAGTCATTATACAGTGCCTTCTGGAGAGCCTCCAAAACACAGTGCCAGCTGAAGAGTACTTATGATGCAGTGCCTATTGGCACATATGCAACAGATACAGACTTATTTAATTATTAAACACAGTCTTGACCAAAAAATTTTTGACAAACAATGCTCAAATACACACTACCACTTCAATCAAGTGTAGGATAGACGATACATGCAGATATTAAAACATAATAGATTTGATTAAATATAATTTAAAATAGATGTGATTAAATACCAAATCAAGCTACTAGAGCCACACAAAAAGGAACACACTGAAGAGAAAACCTATGGACAATGCCAAAAAATATATTGAATTACAGGTATGATTTGAAAAAATTATTATTACCAAAAAATCATGAAACACATGTACGCACCCTCTAATTAAATGAATAATTAGCCTAACATAACGAATCTATGAAGGGTAAATGATCATAAAATAATGCGCCCTCTATACAGTTAGATGCTAAATGATACGGCAGCTAGCAAAGTGCTAAAAAAAGTGCCTAGTGCATTGTGCAAAAAGAAAGCAGCATGTATGTACACAGAAGGTGCTAAAGATAATACCAATCAACAACGAGAACACACTTGTTGATCGGGACCTTTCACATTTACTCACATTCTGGTATGATGATATTTTTCTTATAGTCCTCTATTTAGTGGTCATATCTGCGGTCATAGCAACATTTAGCATGTATGCTTAAGATTCATTGACTAGTACCTGCAGATTGTAGTATCACTTTTATCATTTTTTTCGGCATACATGTGCTGTTTATTTTTTGCACAATGCACTAAGCACTCTGTATAAGCACTTGCCAGTTTATTTATCATTAGTTTGCTTATTGCTTGTGACCCATAATATTAAGGGCGTATTACCCCATGATTACTGATTTTTAGAGATCTGCTGTGTCAGGCTAATTATTTTTTCAGATGGGCGCACATGTGTTTTCATGAATTTTTGGAACCTCTTTATGAATTATATTTTAACATGTGATTGGTATTATCCTTAGCACCTTCTGTGTACATACATGCTGCTTTCTTTTTGCACAATGCACTAGGCACTTTTTTTAACACTTTGCTAGCTGCCATATCATTTAGCATCTAACTGTATAGAGGGCACATTATTTTTTGATCATTTACCCTTCATAGATTCGTTATGTTAGGCTAATTATTCATTTAATTAGAGGTGCGTACGTGTGTTTCATGATTTTTTGGTAATAATAATTTTTTCAAATCATACCTGTAATTCAATATATTTTTTGGCATTGTCCATAGGTTTTCTCTTCATTGTGTTCCTTTTTGTGTGGCTCTAGTAGCTTGCTTTGGTATTTTATGACATCTATTTTAAATTATATTTAATAAAATCTATTCTGTTTTAATATCGCATGTATCATCTTTTCTACACTTGATTGAAGTGGTAGTGTGTATTTGAGACTTATTTAATTGTAAAGTGGTGCGGAATATGGTGGCGCTATATAAATAAAAATTATTATTATTATTATTGTGTGCAGAAGGAGTTTACACTTTTCTGTCAGTAAATTGCGATGTTGTTACTGTTATATGCTTTGCTGAATGTAATGCATATACTTGTTGAACTGTGGTTTCACTTTCTTTCTGGTAAAAGGTCCTTCAGACTTCCTGTTACGCTGTATTAAGAAGCTGATGCATGTACCTCATGTTCTGTTTAGATAAAAGTTGAATTACCTCATATAGTCTACTCACAAGTTTGACAGCTACTTTTCTGCAAAACAGACTTTTTTCAAGAAAACTGAAAAAAAAACATACAAACTGTGGCAAGGTAAGAAACCAAGTGTGAATTTAAGAGTTTTTGGTTGCAAAGTTTTTGTGTTTATTCCAAAAGAAAAATGCTCCAAACCAGAGCCATTGAAGGAATATTTGTCAGATATAGTGACAGTTGCAAAGGATACAGAATCCTAGATCCCAAGACAGACAGAATCAAAGTGAGTAACATTCATTAAAGATCTAAATGATGACATAATCACATCACTGGAGACGACAAATGAGAGAAACGGCAGTGATGTAATTGCAGGAACATCTGATGAGAAAGAAGTGGAAATCGATGAAAATCAAAAAACTGAAAGTCAAGAGATACATCTCCATACAGACACATAACCAAGACGCTCAATAAGAGAAAACAAGGGAAGACCACCCCAACATCTTTCATGCAAGGCAAGTACAAATAAAATTTATGAACCTACATCTTGGGAGGCCTTATCTCAACTTTCAGAAGAAGAGGCCAACAAATGGATAAAGGCTACAGAAACAGAAATACAATCCATGCATGATTCAAAGACATGGACACTGACAGAACTACCAAAAGGAAAAAAAAGGAAAAAAGGCTATAGGATGTAAATGGGTTTTTAAAGTGAAATACCAAGCTAAAGGCTATTCTCAGAAATATGAAGAAGACTATGATGAGACATTTGCTCCAGTTGTCAAACACACCACAATCAGAACTTTGTTTGCAGTTGTAGCAGCAAAACAAATGCAGTTGAAACATCTGGATATAAAGGCAGCATTTCTGAATGGAGACTTAACAGAAGACATTTGCATGGAACAACCCCCAGGATTCAAGGATAAAAGGAAATGAAACATGGTTTGAAAGCTATGGAAAAGTATATATGGCTTAAAACAAGCCGCTAAAGCATGGAGTGATAAACTCACAGAAGTAATCATAAATGAACATTTTCAAAGAAGCAAAGCGGATCATTGTCTATGTTTAACCCCTTCCCGACCTGTGACGCCACGTAGGCGTCATGAAAGTCAGTGCCAATCCGACCTGTGACGCCTGTGTGGTGTCATGGCAGGATCGCGTTCCTGCAGATCGGGTGAAAGGGTTAACTAAAATTTCCCCTGACTTGCAGGGACAGGGGGAGTGGTACTTCAGCCCAGGGAGGGGTGGTTTTGTCCCCACATGGCAACGATCGCTCTGATTGGCTGTTTCACTTTCAACAGCCAATCAGAGCAATTTGTAATATTTCACCTATGAAATTTGGTGAAATATTACAATCCAGCCATGGTCGATGCTTCAATATCATCGGCCATGGCTGGAGACTGTGATCTGCCCCTGCCACGACTGACTGCGGCGACCTGCCACGGCTGTTAGTCTTTCCTCCCCTCCGTGCTGTCCTCCGCTGCCCTCCTCTCTCCTCCGCCTGCCCCCCGCTGTCCGATCCCACCTCCCATACTTACCGAGTCCCAGTGTCCATTCGTTTTCAGCGATGGGCGCTGTCATCTTCCAAAATGGCGGGCGCATGCGCAGATTCATTCCAGGCACATTTTGATCATTGTGATAGAACCTATCACAGTGATCAAAATTAAAAAAAATAGTAAATAAAGCCCCCCCATATCACCCACATAGGTAGGGAAAATAATGAAATAAAGAAAATATATTTAATTTTATTTTTCCACTAGGATTAGGGTTAGGGTTAGGGTTGTAATTAGGGTTAGAATTAGGGTTAGGGTTGCAATTAGGGTTAGTGTTAGAATTAGGGTTAGGGTTGCATTTAGGGTTAGGGTTGCAATTAGGATTAGAATTAGGTTTAGGGTTATAATTCGGGTTAGGGTTAGAATTAGGCTAAGTGCACACGGTGCGGATTGACCGCTGCGGATTCGTGGGAGTTTTCCATCACGTTTACAGTACCATGTAAACCTATGGAAAACCAAATCCGCTGTGTCCATGGTGCGGAAAATACCATGCGGAAAAGCTACATTGTATTTTTCACAGCATGTCAATTCTTTGTGCGGATTCCGCAGTGTTTTACACCTGTTCCTCAATAGGAATCAGCAGGTGAAATCCGCACAAAAAACACTGGAAATCCATGGTAAATCTGCAAGTAAAACACCGTGCGTTTTACCTGCGGATTTTTCAAAAACGGTGTGGAAAAATCCACACACGAATCCACAAAGTGGGCACATAGCCTTACAGTTGGAACTAGAGTTAGGGTTGGAATTAGGGTTAAGATTGTGGTTAGGGGTGTGTTGGGGTTAGAATTAGGCTTGTGGTTAGGGTTATGGTTAGGGTTGGGATTAGGGTTGGGGGTGTGTTTGGGTTAGGTTTGTGGTTAGGGTTGGGATTAGGGTTAAGGGTGTGTTGGGATTAGGGTTAGGGGTGTTTTGGGGTTAGAAAGTGTTGGAGTTAGAATTGAGGGGTTTCCACTGTTTAGGCATATCAGGGGGTCTTCAATCGCGACTTGAGGCCACCATTGATTCCAGCCAATCTTACATTCAAAAAGTCAAATGGTGCTCCCTCCCTTCCGAGCCCCGATGTGCGTCCAAACAGTGGTTTACCCAAGCATATGGGGCATAAGCATACTCAGGAAAAATTGTACAACAACTTTGGGGGTCTAATTTCTCCTGTTACACTTGGAAAAATAAAAAATGGGGGCTAAAAACTTATTTTTGTGGGAAAAAAATGATTTTTTATTTTCATGGCTCTGCGTTATAAAATTCTGTGAAGCACTTGGGGGTTCAAAGTGCTCACCACACATCTAGATAAGTTCCTTGGGGGTCTAGTTTCCAATATGGGTCACTTGTGGGGAGGTTTCTACTGTTTAGGCACATCAGTGGCTCTGCGAACGTAACATGACATCCGCATGACGTAACCATTCCATCAAAGTCTGCATTTCAAAACGTCACAACTTCCCTTCCGAGCTCTGCCATGCACCCAAACAGTGGTTCCCCCAACAAATGGGGTATCAGCCTACTCAGAACAATCTGCACAACAACTTTTGGGGTCCAATTTCTCCTGTTACCCTTGTGAAAATAAAAAATTGCGGGCTAAAAAATAATTTTTGAGGAAAGAAAAATTATTTTGTATTTTCATGGCTCTGCGTTATAAACTTCTGTGAAGCACTTGGGGGTTCAAAGTGCTCACCACACCTCTAGATAAGTTCCTTGAGGGGTCTAGTTTCCAAAATGGTGTCACTTGCGGGGGAGCTCCAATGTTTAGGCACACAGGGGCTCTCCAAATGCGACATGGTTTCCGCTAACGATTGGAGAAAATTTTTCATTCAAAAAGTCAAATGGCGCTCCTTCCCTTCCGAGACTTGCCGTGTGCCCAAACAGTGGTTTACCCCCACATGTGAGGTATCGCTGTACTCAGGAGAAATTGCCCAACAAATTTTAAGATCCATTTTATCCTGTAACCCATGTGAAAATGAAAAAATTGAGGCTGAAAAAAATGTTTTTGTGAAAAAAAAGTACTTTTTCATTTTTACGGATCAATTTGTGAAGCACCTGGGGGCTGAAAGTGCTCACAATGCATCTAGATAAGTTCCTTGGGGGGTCTAGTTTCCAAAATGGGGTCACTTGTGGGGGAGCTCCAATGTTTAGGCACACATGGGGTCTCCAAACACGACATGGTGTCCGCTAGCGATTGTAGCTAATTTTTCATTCTAAAAGTCAAATGGCGCTCCTTCCTTTCTGAGCCTTGCCGTGTGCCCAAACAGTGGTTTACCCCCACATATGAGGTATTCATGTACTCAGGAGAAATTGCCCAACAAATTTTAATATACATTTTATCCTGTTACCCATGTGAAAATGAAAAAATTGAGGCTGAAAAAATGTTTTTGTGAAAAAAAAGTACTTTTTCATTTTTACGGATCAATTTGTGAAGCACCTGGGGGCTGAAAGTGCTCACAATGCATCTAGATAAGTTCCTTGGGGGGTCTAGTTTCGAAAATGGGGTCACTTGTGGGGGAGCTCCAATCTTTAGGCACACAGGGGCTCTCCAAATGCGACATGGTGTCTGCTAACAATTGGAGCCAATTTTTCATTGAAAAAGTCAAATGGCGCTCCTTCCCTTCCAAGCCCTGTCGTGCGCCCAAATAGTGATTCCCCCTACATTGTACAACAACTTTCAGGGTCCAGTTTCTCCTTTTACTCTTGGCAAAATTAAAAAATTGTTGCTAAAAGTTCATTTTTTTGACAAAAAGTTAAATGTTCATTTTTTCCTTCCATGTTGCTTCTGCTGCTGTGAAACACCTGAAGGGTTTTTTAAACTTCTTGAATGTGCTTTTGAGCACCTTGAGGGGTGCAGTTTTTAGAATGGTGTCAGTTTTGGGTATTTTCAGCCATATAGACCCCCTCAAACTGACTTCAAATGTGAGGTGAACAAAGAACAAAAAACAAAGCACTACCGTAAAGCCCGCACACTACACCAATTTTAACAATATATCAAATTTTATTGGGTACATCAACACAGCAAAAAAGCACATAAAACATAAGTAAAAACAAGACAGCACCCCACTCATGGACCCCCTATAGTTAATACATCCATATAATGCATAGTAAGTGGGAAAATAACAGTCAATATACAATAGTACAAGCATAAATAGATAATAATAATAATAATATATCCCACTATACATATATCAGAAGATGCAAATACACCTATAATAACAAATAGGAAGGATCCCCTATAGCAGTCATAAAGTATACGGTCAGTCAAATGGCCAGTATAAATCCAGATGGGACAGAAAGGAATAGAAGACCATCCCACATCTAGAATAGCCCAGGCTTAAATAGTAGATACATATAGCGCCATGGCCCATAGAAGAGCAAATAACAAGGCTGGCACAGATGGATCGATGTGAATCACGGCCCCATCATATGTGCAGAGAAAACAGCCCAAAGCCCAATATCCGAGCCATAATAGCAACCAAGACTCGACCAGGGTGGAAAGGAGGATACCAAACGAAGGGGGCCCCAGATAGAAGTAGGAGCGGGGTGCGACCCAACGCGTATCGCCGTAACCCGTACGGCTTCGTCAGGGGAAGGTGTGTGTAGATAGACACAGGGCAGATAAATACCTGCCAGCTGATAAGCACAACGAGCGCCGGTGTGGAACACAGGTTTCAGGGAGGAACGCTGATGCAGGACCGGAAATGAACTGAGTGAAGCAGTGCCGAACTGCGCATGGGCACAGATACAGAGAGCAACAGCGCCTGCATGTGAAACAGAGGCATAAATGACCAGAGTACCTAGAAATGCAGGACCGGACTGATGCAGGGCCGGAAGTAAACTGAATGCAGCAGCGCCGAACTGCGCCTGGGCACAGATACAGAAAGCAACAGCGCCTGCGTGGGAAACAGAGGCATAGATGACCGGAGCGCCCAGTAAGAAACTACGCATGACCCATATAGCTACAGGGCAGTGGGTGTAGAGAATAACCCTGAGCCCATCAGCGCAGGCTATGTAAGAGGATCCCAAGTGCCTGCATGAGTACATGGGGATATATATAACGGGCCAGATGGAAACAGCAGCGAGTGTAGTACAAACCCATAGAGCAAACCCATCTAGCTAGATCAGAGTAGGATCACAGAGCAACAGCGAATATTAAAGCTCGGAATAAAAAATATGTATAATCGCCGCCTATGGATGTACGAAAACGAATGAAGAAAGAAAAAAGACAAGAAGTAAATTGTGGTGTCAAGACCACACATAATGTGATAATCAACTTAATAACCGGAAAATATACTGACAAATGAACAATTGACATGTAGACAAGACAAGGCGCCACTATAAACAACAAAATATATACATAAAAATATACATAAATAGACACATATATAACTAGACACATATGAATACCAAGACAGTAAACAAAACAATGTGACCCACATAAAACATATAGACACATACAACGAGAAACACTGACACCAGATACTGTAAGGTAAGCGCATTATACCGTTTATTAATGTATGGTATATAATAAAAGGTATATACATATACCAGGCTGAATATACATAAGGATCACACAATCTGGCTGAGATAAAAAGAAAAAAAAAACAAAAAGAAAAAAGAAGGTCTGAAACACACAAGTGCGTATACAGTTAGGGCCAGAAATATTTGGACAGTGACACAAGTTTTGTTATTTTAGCTGTTTACAAAAACATGTTCAGAAATACAATTATATATATAATATGGGCTGAAAGTGCACACTCCCAGCTGCAATATGATAGTTTCCACATCCAAATCGGAGAAAGGGTTTAGGAATCATAGCTCTGTAATGCATAGCGTCCTCTTTTTCAAGGGACCAAAATTAATTGGACAATGGACTCTAAGGGCTGCAATTAACTCTGAAGGCGTCTCCCTCGTTAACCTGTAATCAATGAAGTAGTTAAAAGATCAGGGGTGGATTCCAGGTGTGTGGTTTTGCATTTGGAAGCTGTTGGTGTGAGCAGACAACATGCGGTCAAAGGAACTCTCAATTGAGGTGAAGCAGAACATCCTGAGGCTGAAAAAAAAGAAAACATCCATCAGAGAGATAGCAGACATGCTTGGAGTAGCAAAATCAACAGTTGGGTACATTCTGAGAAAAAAGGAATTGACTGGTGAGCTTGGGAACTCAAAAAGGCCTGGGCGTCCACGGATGACAACAGTGGTGGATGATCGCCGCATACTTAATTTGGTGAAGAAGAACCCGTTCACAACATCAACTGAAGTCCAGAACACTCTCAGTGAAGTAGGTGTATCTGTCTCTAAGTCAACAGTAAAGAGAAGACTCCATGACAGTAAATACAAAGGGTTCACATCTAGATGCAAACCATCCATCAATACCAAAAATAGACAGGCCAGAGTTAAATTTGCAGAAAAACACCTCAAGAAGCCAGCTCAGTTCTGGAAAAGTATTCTATGGACAGATGAGACAAAGATCAACCTGTACCAGAATGATGGGAAGAAAAAAGTTTGGAGAAGAAAGGGAACGGCACATGATCCAAGGCACACCACATCCTCTGTAAAACATGGTGGAGGCAACGTGATGGCATGGGCATGCATGGCTTTCAATGGCACTGGGTCACTTGTGTTTATTGATGACATAAGAGCAGACAAGAGTAGCCGGATGAATTCTGAAGTGTACCGGGATATACTTTCAGCCCAGATTCAGCCAAATGCTGCAAAGTTGATTGGACGGCGCTTCATAGTACAGATGGACAATGACCCCAAGCATACAGACAAAGCTACCCAGAAGTTCATGAGTGCCAAAAAGTGGAACATTCTGCAATGGCCAAGTCAATCTCCAGATCTAAACCCAATTGAGCATGCATTTCAGTTGCTCAAATCCAGACTTAAGACGGAAAGACCCACAAACAAGCAAGACCTGAAGGCTGCGGCTGTAAAGGCCTGGCAAAGCATTAAGAAGGAGGAAACCCAGCGTTTGGTGATGTCCATGGGTTCCAGACTTAAGGCAGTGATTGCCTCCAAAGGATTTGCAACAAAATATTGAAAATAAAAATATTTTGTTTGGGTTATGTTTATTTGTCCAATTACTTTTGACCTCCTAAAATGTGGAGTGTTTGTAAAGAAATGTGTACAATTCCTACATTTTCTATCAGATATTTTTGTTCAACCCTTCAAATTAAACGTTACAATCTGCACTTGAATTCTGTTGTAGAGGTTTCATTTCAAATCCAATGTGGTGGCATGCAGAGCCCAACTCGCGAAAATTGTGTCACTGTCCAAATATTTCTGGCCCTAACTGTATATATATATATATATATATATATATATATATATATATATATAGCAGCAGGGCCAAAAGGGTCCAAAAGTCTTGGCAAAAAAACCCCCTAAAAACTATGGAAGATCCATAACCCTAAATACCCAAAGGAGGCATGGAGATAAAAATCCCCAAAGGAAAAACCCAAAGGGACAAAGGATAGGGTTGGAAATGTGCCCAAGGCAGAAGAATTAGTACGTTGTCAGAGAAGACCGCCCCACATACAGTCCATATGAAAATACGACAATAGTCCACATAAATAGGTACAGGCATGTATAAGGGTCCAGAGAGCGCAGGATAGAAGATCCAAAAGGCAGTAGTACATAACACATCCATAATATTCATAATCAATTCCAAGGTATGTCCAAAGGATGCCTGAAGTACGTCCAATATCCAACCCAGTGGTGTAGGGATTTGGTAGCCATATGGACAATATACGCCAAAAAATAGGAGAGGGACATGCGGCACCTAGGGAGAAGGAGGGTAAAAATAGAGTAATTAATTAATTGACTAGCCCATGACCTAAAGAACAGATCCACAGAGGAATAAGGAGCTATTCCCCAAAAATAGGTAAATAAAAGCTCCTCATTGAGACCCGCGGGAGAAGTGGAGTTGAGGTTGAAGATCCAGCGGGATTCTGACCGTAAAAGCAATTTCTTTGGGCAACCCCCCTTGTTAGACAGTTGTATTTTCTCCAAACCAACCACCCGTGTGTTGTAAGTTTTACCGGAGTGATGGGTGAGATAGTGGGATGCCACCGAAGTGAGAGGTTTACCCTTTGCTTGATCCAGAGAGGCCAGATTAATAGTTGAGAAATGCTTTTGTATCCGTCTTACCAGATGGCATGGGCATATTAAGGCATAGATGACACAACTGCTTTTGCAATTAATATAGTTCTTCAAAGCATATCTGGTTCCATCCCTGGGATTGACAAAGAAATCTCTGTTAGCATGCATGTAGGGGCAAACATTGCAACAACCACATGCAAAGGAACCCTTTAAAACCACGCCCCGCTGTAATTTCTTAGTCTGTCTGGTGTAATGGCTCCAGGTGAGAAGGTCCCTGAAATTGGGAACCCTTCTTGCCGTGAGCAGTGGCGTCTCACTGACAATTTTGGATGTCTGGAGATCCGTCGTCAGAATATCCCAGTGTCTACGAAGGATACCTCTTATATGTGACCACTGGGAATTCAAGGTGGTAATAAAACGAGGCCTAGAGTTGGCAGTTTTCATCCTAGCAGTAAGTAAAGATACCTGGGTGTGGGACCTAGCACGCTCATAGGCCGTCGAAATACACTGCCGTGGATAGTTCCTATCCTTTAGCCGTGATGTAAGTTCCCGTGCCTCCGTGTGGAAATCGTTGTCTTCCGTGCAGTTCCGTCTCACACGTAAGAATTGCCCGGTAGGCACCCCCCTCTAAGTGTGTGCTGGATGGAAACTTCGATATTCTAAGAGGGAATTCGTGGCTGTAGGCTTTTGAAACAAGCTGGTAACAAGCGATCCATTATCCTTGGTAATCCGAAGGTCCAAAAACGTCACTTATGAAGGGGACGTTGCATACGTCAGAATGATATTGTGTGTGTTCCGATTCAATGCTTCAACAAAATCCCGGCATTCTGACGCTGTACCTGTCCAAACAAAGAATAGATCATCAATGTAGCGCCGCCAATAGCGTACATGGGTGTTAAAGGCTGCCATAGGATAAACCATAGTGGCCTCCCACCATCCCAAAAACAGATTCGCGAGGGCCGGGGCACAGCGCGCCCCCATGGCCACCCCCGATATCTGCAAAAAGAACGTCCTATCAAACACAAAATAATTGTGATTTCAGATAAAATCCAAAATGTCAACTACAAAAGAGTCGTGCATTCTGTCAGAGTCGAAAACCAGATCAAGAAAATACAAAATTGCCGCAGTCCCATCTCCGTGGCCGATATTTGAATACAGGGACTCTACGTCACATGTCACAAGCAAGGCCTCTGATGGTATGTCCATATCCAAACATGTGCGGATGAAATGCGAAGAGTCCTGTATAAAAGAGGGCAACTTTTTAACCAATGGCTGTAGAAAATAATCTACATAAATTGATGCCTTTTCGCACAAGCTCCCAATACTGGCCACAATGGGCCGACCAGGGGGTTGAACCAAGTTTTTGTGTACCTTGGGAAGCATGTAAAAGGTAGACACAATAGGACACTCCACCCACAAAAATCTGAATTCCTGTTCCCGAATTATGCCCAGGTCCTTGGCTCTATCCAAAAGCCTCCTATATTTCACAGAAAACAAACCTGTGGGGTCTGACGGGAACTTCCTGTAGAAATTAGTGTTCTGTAACTGGCGATTAGCCTCCTCCAAATACAATTCCTGTGACCAAAGCACCACATTGCCCCCTTTGTCAGCCTCCTTAATGATGAACGACTGGTTATTTCTAAGGCCCACAATAGCCCTCCTCTCCATAGCATTAGGATTGTTAGGTAGGGGAGACCGGGAAGAAAGCGAAAGAACATCCTTCTTAACCAACTCAAAGAAGACCCTAGCTGATGGTACCAGAGAAAATGGAGGGGCCGTGGTAGATTTGATCCTGTGGGGGAAACGATCCTTACGTGTCACATCAGAATTCTCCTGTAGCAAATCCAACAAATCCCGTAAAACCTGCTGGTCAGCCTGGTCCACATTATCGATCAATTGCGGTTTGTTATGTAGGACCTGGAGGACCAAAGATCTACAAAAAAGATAGAGATCCTTAATAAGAACAAATTTATCAACAGGCTGGAAGGGAGAGAAGGTCAACCCTCCTTGGAGTACCGAGATTTCAATGGGCGAAAGCTGATAATCAGATAAATTTATAATATTTAGAGTATCACTTTGTACCTGATTGTCGGGCGTGAGCTGTGTCGGACCATCCAAAGCCATTACTTGCGGAACCTCCTGCGCTGATTGTGGAATGCTGGTCTGTATGTCTTGCTTCGTGTCACTCTCATTGATGTATTGTCGCCGCTTCTTACCTCTTCGGGTCCGGTGTCTAGGTCGCTTTCGACCGAAGACAAAAAATCGCTCCCAGATGTACGAGTGTCCTCAGTGCGCGGTAAAGTACCACGCACTTTACCGTTACCGGTACTTTACCGCGCACTGAGGACACTCGTACATCTGGGAGCGATTTTTTGTCTTCGGTCGAAGACAACGATTTCCACACGGAGGCACGGGAACTTACATCACGGCTAAAGGATAGGAACTATCCACGGCGGTGTATTTCGGCGGCCTATGAGCATGCTAGGTCCCACACCCAGGTGTCTTTACTTACTGCTAGGACGAAAACTGCCAACTCTAGACCTCGTTTTATTACCACCTTCAATTCCCAGTGGTCACATATAAGAGGTATCCTTTGTAGATACTGGGATATTCTAACGACGGATCTCCAGACATCCAAAATTGTCAGTGAGACGCCACTGCTCACGGCAAGAAGGGTTCCCAATTTCAGGGACCTTCTCACCAGGAGCCATTACACCAGACAGACTAAGAAATTACAGCAGGGCGTGGTTTTAAAGGGTTCCTTTGCATGTGGTTGTTGCAATGTTTGCCCCTACATGCATGCTAACAGAGATTTCTTTGTCAATCCCAGGGATGGAACCAGATATGCTTTGAAGAACTATATTAATTGCAAAAGCAGTTGTGTCATCTATGCCTTAATATGCCCATGCCATCTGGTATATGTGGGACAGACGTCCCAGGAGCTTCGAAGACGGATACAAAAGCATTTCTCACCTATTAATCTGGCCTCTCTGGATCAAGCAAAGGGTAAACCTCTCACTTCGGTGGCATCCCACTATCTCACCCATCACTCCAGTAAAACTTACAACACACGGGTGGTTGAGTTGGAGAAAATACAACTGTCTAACAGGGGGGGTTGCCCAAGGAAATTGCTTTTACGGTCAGAATCCCGCTGGATCTTCAACCTCAACTCCACTTCTCCCGCGGGTCTCAATGAGGAGCTTTTATTTACCGTTTTTTGGGGGGAATAGCTCCTTATTCCTCTGTGGATCTGTTCTTTAGGTCATGGGCTAGTCAATTAATTAATTACTCTATTTTTGCCCTCCTTCTCCCTAGGTGCCACATGTCCCTCTCCTATTTTTTGGCGTATATTGTCCATATGGCTACCAAATCCCTACACCACTGGGTTGAATATTGGATGTACTTCAGGCATCCTTTGGACATACCTTGGAATTGATTATGAATATTATCGATGTGTTATGTACTACTGCCTTTTGGATCTTCTATCCTGCGCTCTCTGGACCCTTATACATGCCTGTACCTATTTATGTGGACTATTGTCGTATTTTCCTATGGACTGTATGTGGGGCGGTCTTCTCTGACAACGTACTAATTCTTCTGCCTTGGGCACATTTCCAACCCTATCCTTTGTCCCTTTGGGTTTTTCCTTTGGGGATTTTTATTTCCACGCCTCCTTTGGGTATTTAGGATTATGGATCTTCCATAGTTTTTATGGTTTCTTTTGCCAAGACTTTTGGATCATTTTGGCCCTGCTGCTATATATATATATATATATATATATATATATATATATATATATGTCCAAAGACATACTGACAGGGAATTTAGATTGTGAGCCCCAACGGGGACAGCAATGATAATGTGTGTAAAGCGCTGCGGAATATGTTAGCGCTATATAAAAATAAAAAATAAAGATTATATGTCTCTATGTAAAGTCTTGTCTAAAGTCCACTTTAAGGGAGGATATTAGCGAAGGAAATGAGGATGTCGAGTCCATATGGGTCGAAATTCATGGAGGGAAAAATGGTAACAAAATTCTCATTGGGGTCTGTTACAAACAGGAAAGAGAAGGAGATCCAGCTCAATGACACTGTACATATTATTTTACCATCATATTTTTGGATTTATTCAATGATTATGGTAATGTTATTTCATTTTTCATTTTGTATATAGTTTTTGTATCTTATGCTATTTCTGTTTTCTCTGCTTTTTTGTTTAACTTAAACATTTGTTTTTGTGCTTCTATCAAGCTTGTCTTGCTTCCATTATCATGTGTGTCTATTTTTGCTTGATTAGACAATTCCACCAATTGCAGCACCGGAGCGATAACCGGATACTAGTATAAAAGTATAGACATGTCTTGTACCAGGTATCATGATTAAGGGTGCTTAGTCACCGGAAACGCGTTGACCTTGGTTTTATAATATTTTTTTGTATGCTGATGTTTTGTCCTTTCACTATATTTTAAGTGAAATAAATTATGGATTTTTCACTATTTCGTTGAGCTGGATCTCCTTCTCTTTCCTGTTCATCTACGCCCTGACAAAGTGGTTCCGTGCTCCGAGCTCTTGGGAATGTCGGTATGGTGAGCTGGATTTAGTTTTTTTCTGTTACAAACCCCCAAATATAACAGAAACCATGGAAAGTCTACTTTTAAAGCAGATAGATGAAGCTGCAACCCATAATGAGGTCCTGGTTATGGGGGACTTTAACTACCCGGATATTAACTGGGAAACAGAAACCTGTGAAACCCATAAAGGCAACAGGTTTCTGCTAATAACCAAGAAAAATTATCTTTCACAATTGGTGCAGAATCCAACCAGAGGAGCAGCACTTTTAGACCTAATACTATCTAATAGACCTGACAGAATAACAAATCTGCAGGTGGTCGGGCATCTAGGAAATAGCGACCACAATATTGTACAGTTTCACCTGTCTTTCACTAGGGGGACTTGTCAGGGAGTCACAAAAACACTGAACTTTAGGAAGGCAAAGTTTGACCAGCTTAGAGATGCCCTTAATCTGGTAGACTGGGACAATATACTCAGAAATAAGAATACAGATAATAAATGGGAAATGTTTAAGAACATCCTAAATAGGCAGTGTAAGCGGTTTATACCTTGTGGGAATAAAAGGACTAGAAATAGGAAAAACCCAATGTGGCTAAACAAAGAAGTAAGACAGGCAATTAACAGTAAAAAGAAAGCATTTGCACTACTAAAGCAGGATGGCACCATTGAAGCTCTAAAAAACTATAGGGAGAAAAATACTTTATCTAAAAAACTAATTAAAGCTGCCAAAAAGGAAACAGAGAAGCACATTGCTAAGGAGAGTAAAACTAATCCCAAACTGTTCTTCAACTATATCAATAGTAAAAGAATAAAAACTGAAAATGTAGGCCCCTTAAAAAATAGTGAGGAAAGAATGGTTGTAGATGACGAGGAAAAAGCGAACATATTAAACACCTTCTTCTCCACGGTATTCACGGTGGAAAATGAAATGCTAGGTGAAATCCCAAGAAACAATGAAAACCCTATATTAAGGGTCACCAATCTAACCCAAGAAGAGGTGCGAAACCGGCTAAATAAGATTAAAATAGATAAATCTCCGGGTCCGGATGGCATACACCCACGAGTACTAAGAGAACTAAGTAATGTAATAGATAAACCATTATTTCTTATTTTTAGGGACTCTATAGCGACAGGGTCTGTTCCGCAGGACTGGCGCATAGCAAATGTGGTGCCAATATTCAAAAAGGGCTCTAAAAGTGAACCTGGAAATTATAGGCCAGTAAGTCTAACCTCTATTGTTGGTAAAATATTTGAAGGGTTTCTGAGGGATGTTATTCTGGATTATCTCAATGAGAATAACTGTTTAACTCCATATCAGCATGGGTTTATGAGAAATCGCTCCTGTCAAACCAATCTAATCAGTTTTTATGAAGAGGTAAGCTATAGGCTGGACCACGGTGAGTCATTGGACGTGGTATATCTCGATTTTTCCAAAGCGTTTGATACCGTGCCGCACAAGAGGTTGGTACACAAAATGAGAATGCTTGGTCTGGGGGAAAATGTGTGTAAATGGGTTAGTAACTGGCTTAGTGATAGAAAGCAGAGGGTGGTTATAAATGGTATAGTCTCTAACTGGGTCGCTGTGACCAGTGGGGTACCGCAGGGGTCAGTATTGGGACCTGTTCTCTTCAACATATTCATTAATGATCTGGTAGAAGGTTTACACAGTAAAATATCGATATTTGCAGATGATACAAAACTATGTAAAGCAGTTAATACAAGAGAAGATAGTATTCTGCTACAGATGGATCTGGATAAGTTGGAAACTTGGGCTGAAAGGTGGCAGATGAGGTTTAACAATGATAAATGTAAGGTTATACACATGGGAAGAAGGAATCAATATCACCATTACACACTGAATGGGAAACCACTGGGTAAATCTGACAGGGAGAAGGACTTGGGGATCCTAGTTAATGATAAACTTACCTGGAGCAGCCAGTGCCAGGCAGCAGCTGCCAAGGCAAACAGGATCATGGGGTGCATTAAAAGAGGTCTGGATACACATGATGAGAGCATTATACTGCCTCTGTACAAATCCCTAGTTAGACCGCACATGGAATACTGTGTCCAGTTTTGGGCACCGGTGCTCAGGAAGGATATAATGGAACTAGAGAGAGTACAAAGGAGGGCAACAAAATTAATAAAGGGGATGGGAGAACTACAATACCCAGATAGATTAGCGAAATTAGGATTATTTAGTCTAGAAAAAAGACGACTGAGGGGCGATCTAATAACCATGTATAAGTATATAAGGGGACAATACAAATATCTCGCTGAGGATCTGTTTATACCAAGGAAGGTGACGGGCATTCTTTGCGTCTGGAGGAGAGAAGGTTTTTCCACCAACATAGAAGAGGATTCTTTACTGTTAGGGCAGTGAGAATCTGGAATTGCTTGCCTGAGGAGGTGGTGATGGTGAACTCAGTCGAGGGGTTCAAGAGAGGCCTGGATGTCTTCCTGGAGCAGAACAATATTGTATCACTTGTGTGTTTCAGACCTTCTTTTTTCTTTTTGTTCCTTTTTTTCTTTTTATCTTAGCCAGATTGTGTGATCCTTATGTATATTCAGCCTGGTATATGTATATACCTTTTATTATATACCATACATTAATAAACGGTATAACGCGCTTACCTTACAGATTCTGGTGTCAGTGTTTCTCGTTGTACGTGTCTATATGTTTTATGTGGGTCACATTGTTTTGTTTACTGTCTTGGTATTCATATGTGTCTAGTTATATATGTGTCTATTTATGTATATTTTTATGTATATATTTTGTTGTTTATTGTGGTGCCTTGTCTTGTCTACATGTCAATTGTTCATTTGTCAGTATATTTTCCGGTTATTAAGTTGATTATCACATTATGTGTGGTCTTGACACCACAATTTACTTCTTGTCTTTTTTCTTTCTTCATTCGTTTTCGTACATCCATAGGCGGCGATTATACATATTTTTTATTCCGAGCTTTAATATTCGCTGTTGCACTGTGATCCTACTCTGATCTAGCTAGATGGGTTTGCTCTATGGGTTTGTACTACACTCGCTGCTGTTTCCATCTGGCCTGTTATATATATCCCCACGTACTCATGCAGGCGCTTGGGATCCTCTTACATAGCCTGCGCCGATGGGCTCAGGGTTATTCTCTACACCCACTGCCCTGTAGCTATATGGGTCATGCGCAGTTTCTTACTGGGCGCTCCGGTCATCTATGCCTCTGTTTCCCACGCAGGCGCTGTTGCTTTCCGTATCTGTGCCCATGCGCAGTTCGGCGCTGTTGCATTCAGTTTACTTCCGGCCCTGCATCAGTCCGGTCCTGCATTACTAGGTACTCTGGTCATTTATAACTCTGTTTCCCACGCAGGCGCTGTTGCTCTCTGTATCTGTGCCCATGCGCAATTCGGCGCTGCTTCACTCAGTTCATTTCCGGTCCTGCATCAGCGTTCCTCCCTGAAACCTGTGTTCCACACCGGCGCTCGTTGTGCCTATCAGCTGGCAGGTATTTATCTGCCCTGTGTCCATCTACACACACCTTCCCCTGACGAAGCCGTACGGGTTACGGCGATACGCGTTGGCTCGCACCCCGCTCCTACTTCTATCTGGGGCCCCCTTCGGTTGGTATCCTCCTTTCCACCCTGGTCGAGTCTTGGTTGCTATTATGGCTTGGATATCGGGCTTTGGGCTATTTTCTCTGCACATATGATGGGGCCGTGATTCACATCGATCCATCTGTGGCAGCCTTGTTATTTGCTCTTCTATGGGCCATGGCGCTATATGTATCTACTATTTAAGCCTGGGCTATTCTAGATGTGGGATGGTCTTCTATTCCTTTCTGTCCCATCTGGATTTATACTGGCCATTTAACTGACCGTATACTTTATGACTGCTATAGGGGATCCTTCCTATTTGTTATTATAGGTGTATTTGCATCTTCTGATATATGTATAGTGGGATATATTATTATTATTATTATCTATTTATGCTTGTACTATTGTATATTGACTGTTATTTTCCCACTTACTATGCATTATATGGATGTATTATCTATAGGGGGTCCATGAGTGGGGTGCTGTCTTGTTTTTACTTATGTTTTATGTGCTTTTTTTGCTGTGTTGATGTACCCAATAAAATTTGATATATTGTTATAATTGGTGTAGTGTGCGGGCTTTACGGTAGTGCTTTGTTTTTTGTTCTTTGTTCATGTTGCTTTATGCTACCGGCCCTTTTGCACCTCCCCTCTATATTTAGATTATAGCTTTGCGCCTTGTCCCATTTTCTTCAATTGTGAGGTGGTCCCTAAAAATAATGGTTTTGTAAATTTTGTTGTAAAAATGAGAAATCGCTGATCAAATTTTAACCCTTATAACTTCCTAGCAAAAAAAAATGTTGTTTCCAAAATTGTGCTGATGTAAAGTAGGCATGTGTGTAATGTTATTTATTAACTATTATGTGTCACATAACTCTCTGGTTTAACAGAATAAAAATTCAAAATTTGAAAATTGCGAAATTTTTGCCAAATTTCCTTTTTTTCACAAATAAACACAAAAATTATAGACCTAAACTTACCACTAACATGAAGCTCAATATTTCCCGAAAAAACATTCTCAGAATCGCTAGGATCCGTTGAAGCGTTCTTGAGTTATTACTTCATAAAGGGACAATGGTCAGAATTGCAAAAAATGGCCAGGTCATTAAGGTCAAAATAGGCTGGGTCATGAAGTGGATAAAGAGACTGACAGATAGATGGATCTATGTCCTGATATATGTGGATGATATTTTAGTTTGTTTTGAAAAAGAAAGGGATAAAGCTGAGATAGTGAAAACTTTGTATCAATACTTGGAGATCAAAAATTTGGGAAATGTGAAACAGTACCTAGGAATACAGATAGAAAGAGAAGAAGATGGGAGTTTTCTTCTTAATCAAAATCACATGATTAAAGACATAATCGAAACATTTGGATTGAAAGTTGCAAAACCAGTAAAGTCTCCAATGGAAACCAACTATTTAAAGGAAATAAATAGTGAACAGAAACTGTTACCGAATAATGAACAATACAGAAAGGTAATGGGAAAATTATTATATCTTGCGACTGTTACAAGGCCAGACATTGCAGCAGTGGGAATTTTGAGCAGGAAGGTGACAAAGCCAAACAAAGTGGATTGGAATGCAGTGAAGAGAGTAATTCGTTATTTGAAAGGGACTAGCAGTGTTAAACTGAAGCTATCTGCAAGTGGGAAATGCATTTTAACCGGTTACATTGATGCAGACTAGACTGGAGATCCAATTGACAGGAAATCTAGCAGAGGCTATCTTTTCTTGCTCTCGGGTGGACCAATTAGTTGGACTAGTAAGAAACAATCTATAGTAACACTGTCGTCGACAGAAGCAGAATATGTCGCCGCAGCACATGCAAGTCAAGAAGTTCTATGGTTTAGACAACTGCTAACAGACTTAGGACAACAATTGGGACCAACAAAGATGAATTAGGACAATCAAGGATGTCTAGTTCTTGCTCAGATGGAAAGAGTTAATCCAAGAACTAAACACAATGATGTGAAGTTTCCCTTCTTGGGACATCACCAGGAACAATGAATCCTAAATTTAGAGTACGGCCCAACTGAAGATATGACAGCAGATATTTTCACAAAGGCATTGAATGCTGAAAGACACCAGAAACCGATGAAGAAATTAGGTTTAACTGAATAAGTCCTTACTGTTGAGAAAGGGTGTTGGCAGATATGCAACAGATACAGACTTATTTGTGTGCAGGAGGAGTTTACACTTTTCTGACAGTAAATGGCGATGTTGTTACTGTTATATGCTTAGTTGAAAGTAATACATATAATTGTTGTACTTTGGTTTCACTTTCTCTGTGGTAAAAGGTCCTTCAGACTTCCTGCTCTGCTGTATTAAGAAGCTGATGATGTACCTCATGTTCTGTGTAGATAAAAGTTGAATTACCCCATATAATCTACTCTCGCAAGTTTCTTCTGCGACCAAACTATGCAATAGTGCTTCCAGACAAGCATGTCAAATGCAAACTTTTAACTTTCAATAAAAAGTTGTTTGTGTCACTGAAAACTCTGTTATTGTGTTTTTCTTTTAAAATAAAAGATGTTAATGTTAGAGCTGTTTTTCTCTAAACTAAGACCTCAGTATTCAGGTAAATTGCCATGTTGGAACATTGAGATAATTACCGTATATAGTCATGTATAAGTCGATCCGAGTATAAGCCGATACACCTAGTTTTGCCTTGAAAAACTGGGAAAACGTATTGCATTGTCGCCTAATCCCTATTCTGGTATGCATGGGTCCTCATCTCCATCCTTGTATGCAATGCATGACTCCTTATTCCCATCCTTGTATGCATGGCTCCTTATTCCCATCCCTGTCTGCATGGCTCCTTATTCCCATCCTTGCATGCATGGCTCCTTATTACCATCCTTGTATGCATGGCTTCTTATTCCCATCCTTGTATGCTTGGCTCCTTATTCCCATCCTTGTCTGCATGGCTCCTTATTTCCTTCCTTGTATGCATGTATCCTTATTCCCATCCTTGTATACATGGCTCCTTATCCCCATCCTTGAATGCATGGCTCCTTATCCCCATTCTTGTATGAATGGCCCCCATGAGAAAAGCATAAGAAAACAAGAACATCCTACTTACCTTCCCTGCGCTCTCTCGCAGCATCTAGTTCTGGTGTCAGCAGCTCCTGCGGCCGGGCGATCATGTGTCATTGCTCATTAAGATAATGAATATTCACCTCTCCACTCCCATAGGTGTGGACTGGAATGAATATTAATTCCCGTAATGAGCGGGGATACATGATTGCCCGTCTGCAGGAGCTGCTGGCACCGGAACAAGATGCTGTGAGGGTGCACAGGAAGGTAAGTAGAATGTTTTTTTTTTATACTGGAAGCCGGCGGCTGCGGATGTATCTGGGAATGCTATAAGAGAAATGAAAATTCTTTGCCGGTGCAGTGAATATTCATTTATTTTTATCAGTGGGCACAGACTTTAGCCGCAGCCGCCGGCTCCTGCCTCCTGTGACCCACCGCTCCCCCTCCCCTGCTGTAAACTGGGACAATGACTCGTGTATAAGCTGAGGGGGGCATTTTCAGCACAAAAAACTGTGCTGAAAAACTCGGCTTATGCACAAGTATATATGGTAAGTGGGTTTTAGGTTGCAATTTGGGCACTCTGTCTCTAAAAGGTTCTTCATCACTGGTCAAAGGTATTGGATGGATTAATACCTCCTTTTAGGGTGATCTAGAAAAAAGTTGCTATTACCATCCTTGGTGGACTCGGTTGGTGGGTAGGTCAATGCCTGCGTCCCTGGTGAAGTTAATACCTGGTGTCCAGCTAGGGGTGTACATAGAGTTCATGTGGCCCCTCATCAAAAGTCCTACTTGAGCCCTTTCTCTGCACTCCCACAAAAATATTTTCAGCAGGGTCACAGTGCAACCACAGAAGCTCATACCTCAAATCTATTAAAGACAGCGAGAGAGGGATAAGAGTTGCTGCACATACACATTAATTGTGCCACTTCTGAAAACTCATTGCATTCTAACCCACAATGATATTTTTAATGGCACCCCTACAGTATGATGCAACCCCAAAATGCCTCCCCAGGGTGAATTTCCCCAAACAAATTGCTCTTACAGCCCTCCCCACAGGTGCAGCATGATGACCTTACAGTGCCCCAGTAAAGAATGATTTTGTCACAGTACCCCCATACAGTATGATGTTCACAAAGTGATTCCAATGGAGTATAATACCCCAATAGGCAACAAACAAAATATATAATACTCTCCACTGCCCACCAACAAAGTATAATGGCCTCTACAGCCCCCAACACAGTATGATGGTCACCACAGCCCTTCTACACACACACACACAGGGGCGGACACTGACAGATTGAGGTCCCTGTGCAAGAAATGTGTCTGGGCCACTCTCTTTTTATGGCAACAAAGATATATATCTATATATATATATAAATAAACAGCCACACACACACATACATGTACAGTATATATATATTACAATATTACATAGTCTCCTTTATTATGTATATTGCCATCCCTTATTACACAGTGCCCTCTCTTGTTATGTACAGCACCATCCCTTACACATCGGATTATATAGAGCCCTTTCTTTATTACATACAGTCTTGTCTTGTTAGATGTATAATGCAATGATGGCTGAAGGAGCATGGGAAAGCTTCTTTTTTAATGGAGGAGCTGATGGACTGGTTGTCTGGTCACCAGCTGCTCCATCAGCAGTCATTTTATATCTAACAAGAGAGGGGACTATTTCATAAAAGAGGAAGCTGTGAATAACAAAAATAACAAGAATACACTATGTAATAGACAGCACAGTACATAACAGCAGAGGAAGCTATATAATAAGGGATGGCATGATATATAACTAGAGAGGGATGGTACGTAATATTAGGGACAGTGATATACATTATAGTAGAGGAAACTATGTAGCTAAGGACTGTGCTATACAGGTCCTTCTCAAAAAATTAGCATATAGTGTTAAATTTCATTATTTACCATAATGTAATTATTACAATTAAACTTTCATATATTATAGATTCATTATCCACCAACTGAAATTTGTCAGGTCTTTTATTGTTTTAATACTGATGATTTTGGCATACAACTCCTGATAACCCAAAAATCCTGTCTCAATAAATTAGCATATCAAGAAAAGGTTCTCTAAACGACCTATTACCCTAATCTTCTGAATCAACTAATTAACTCTAAATACATGCAAAAGATACCTGAGGCTTTTATAAACTCCCTGCCTGGTTCATTACTCAAAACCCCCATCATGGGTAAGACTAGCGACCTGACAGATGTCAAGAAGGCCATCATTGACACCCTCAAGCAAGAGGGTAAGACCCAGAAAGAAATTTCTCAACAAATAGGCTGTTCCCAGAGTGCTGTATCAAGGCACCTCAATGGTAAGTCTGTTGGAAGGAAACAATGTGGCAGAAAACGCTGTACAACGAGAAGAGGAGACCGGACCCTGAGGAAGATTGTGGAGAAGGACCGATTCCAGACCTTGGGGAACCTGAGGAAGCAGTGGACTGAGTCTGGTGTGGAAACATCCAGAGCCACCGTGCACAGGCGTGTGCAGGAAATGGGCTACAGGTGCCACATTCCCCAGGTAAAGCCACTTTTGAGCTACAGAGAAGCAGCACTGGACTGTTGCTAAGTGGTCCCAAGTACTTTTTTCTGATGAAAGCAAATTTTGCATGTCATTCGGAAATCAAGGTGCCAGAGTCTGGAGGAAGACTGGGGAGAAGGAAATGCCAAAATGCCTGAAGTCCAGTGTCAAGTACCCACAGTCAGTGATGGTGTGGGGTGCCATGTCAGCTGCTGGTGTTGGTCCACTGTGTTTCATCAAGGGCAGGGTCAATACAGCTAGCTATCAGGAGATTTTGGAGCACTTCATGCTTCCATCGGCTGAAATGCTTTATGGAGATGAAGATTTCATTTTTCAGCACGACCTGGCACCTGCTCACAGTGCCAAAACCACTGGTAAATGGTTTACTGACCATGGTATTACTGTGCTCAATTGGCCTGCCAACTCTCCTGACCTGAACCCCATAGAGAATCTGTGGGATATTGTGAAGAGAAAGTTGAGAGACGCAAGACCCAACACTCTGGATGAGCTTAAGGCCGCTATTGAAGCATCCTGGGCCTCCATAACATCTCAGCAGTGTCACAGGCTGATTGCCTCCATGCCACGCCGCATTGAAGCAGTCATTTCTGCCAAAGGATTCCCGACCAAGTATTGAGTGCATAACTGAACATTATTATTTGTTGGTTTTTTTGTTTGTTATTAAAAAACACTTTTATTTGATTGGATGGGTGAAATATGCTAATTTATTGAGACAGGTTTTTTGGGTTATCAGGAGTTGTATGCCAAAATCATCAGTATTAAAACAATAAAAGACCTGACAAATTTCAGTTGGTGGATAATGAATCTATAATATATGAAAGTTTAATTGTAATCATTACATTATGGTAAATAATTAAATTTAACACTATATACTAATTTTTTGAGAAGGACCTGTACATAATAAGTGAGTATACTATATACTAAGGAACTGTGCTATACATAATAAGGCTACAAACCTGTATCTGTGTGTAGTGTCGGTGTGCTGCCTGCTTTTACAGATGCATTGAGCATGTCCTATTCTGATCCTCAAAATGGACCTATAAAACTCTGAATCCGTGTGCCATCTGATAAAAAAACCTGGAAGCACGCAGATACTCTCCTTTGTTCCTTTGCCTTCTTCGCTGTCTCTACAAACTGTTCTGTTTTCGTTCCTTCTAGGAGCTGCAGCACCTCTTGTGGATGCACGGCCCCCTCTTTCTCTATCAGACGCTCACCGTCTGCTTCCTCTCTGTTCTGTCCCTCTGACAGACTGTCTAACTCCTCCAGACCAGAATATATACAGTGGGGCAAAAAAGTATTTAGTCAGTCAGCAATAGTGCAAGTTCCACCACTTAAAAAGATGAGAGGCGTCTGTAATTTACATCATAGGTAGACCTCAACTATGGGAGACAAACTGAGGAAAAAAAATCCAGAAAATCACATTGTCTGTTTTTTTAACATTTTATTTGCATATTATGGTGGAAAATAAGTATTTGGTCAGAAACAAAATTTCATCTCAATACTTTGTAATATATCCTTTGTTGGCAATGACAGAGGTCAAACGTTTTCTGTAAGTTTTCACAAGGTTGCCACACACTGTTGTTGGTATGTTGGCCCATTCCTCCATGCAGATCTCCTCTAGAGCAGTGATGTTTTTGGCTTTTCGCTTGGCAACACAGACTTTAAACTCCCTCCAAAGGTTTTCTATTGGGTTGAGATCTGGAGACTGGCTAGGCCACTCCAGGACCTTGAAATGCTTCTTACAAAGCCACTCCTTCGCTGCCCTGGCGGTGTGCTTTGGATCATTGTCATGTTGAAAGACCCAGCCACGTTTCATCTTCAATGCCCTTGCTGATGGAACGAAGTTTGCACTCAAAATCTCACGATACATGGCCCCATTCATTCTTTCATGTACCCGGATCAGTCGTCCTAGCCCCTTTGCAGAGAAACAGCCCCAAAGCATGATGTTTCCACCACCATGCTTTACAGTAGGTATGGTGTTTGATGGATGCAACTCAGTATTCTTTTTCCTCCAAACACGACAAGTTGTGTTTCTACCAAACAGTTCCAGTTTGGTTTCATCAGACCATAGGACATTCTCCAAAAACTCCTCTGGATCATCCAAATGCTCTCTAGCAAACTTCAGACGGGCCCGGACATGTACTGGCTTAAGCAGTGTGACACGTCTGGCACTGCAGGATCTGAGTCCATGGTGGCATAGTGTGTTACTTATGGTAGGCCTTGTTACATTGGTCCCAGCTCTCTGCAGTTCATTCACTAGGTCCCCCCGCGTGGTTCTGGGATTTTTGCTCACCGTTCTTGTGATCATTCTGACCCCCCGGGGTGGGATTTTGCGTGGAGCCCCAGATCGAGGGAGATTATCAGTAGTCTTGTATGTCTTCCATTTTCTAATTATTGCTCCCACTGTTGATTTCTTCACTCCAAGCTGGTAGGCTATTGCAGATTCAGTCTTCCCAGCCTGGTGCAGGGCTACAATTTTGTTTCTGGTGTCCTTTGACAGCTCTTTGGTCTTCACCATAGTGGAGTTTGGAGTCAGACTGTTTGAGGGTGTGCACAGGTGTCTTTTTATACTGATAACAAGTTTAAACAAGTGCCATTACTACAGGTAATGAGTGGAGGAAAGAGGAGACTCTTAAAGAAGAAGTTACAGGTCTGTGAGAGCCAGAAATCTTGATTGTTTGTTTCTGACCAAATACTTATTTTCCACCATAATATGCAAATAAAATGTTAAAAAAACAGACAATGTGATTTTCTGGATTTTGTTTTTCTCAGTTTGTCTCCCATAGTTGAGGTCTACCTATGATGTAAGTTACAGACGCCTCTCATCTTTTTAAGTGGTGGAACTTGCACTATTGCTGACTGACTAAATACTTTTTTGCCCCACTGTATCAATATCTAGGGAAGCTCTCCTGATACCGGGTTAAGAGCTCCCCCTTCTGGCCTGGAGTCAGAACTGTGTTGCATTTATGTGAATACCTGATAAAAGGGATCTTTCCTCACTTTCAAGCATGACATCACTCTCCCCGTGTGGAAAGCAATGCCACTGTAACAACCAGGAACCTGGGGTGTTACATTTGTTCATCCCCTAAGGCTTATACGGTGTTGCATGTCTCTTACATCACCTAAATAAAAAAACACAAATGGTAGAAAACTCATTCATATAGCTGTAGCACAATGCACTATTTTTTCCATATTTCACAATTATGTACACAATAATTGCAGATGCATGTATTAATTATTATTATTATTTATTATTATAGCGCCATTTATTCCATGGCGCTTTACATGTGAGGAGGGGTACACATAATAAAACAAGTACAATAATCTTGAACAATACAAGTCACAACTGGTACAGGAGGAGAGAGGACCCTGCCCGCGAGGGCTCACAATCTACGAGGGATGGGTGAGGATACAGTAGGTGAGGGTAGAGCTGGTCGTGCAGCGGTTTGGTCAATCGGTGGTTACTGCAGGTTGTAGGCTTGTCGGAAGAGGTAGGTCTTCAGGTTCTTTTTGAAGGTTTCGATGGTAGGCGAGAGTCTGATATGTTGTGGTAGAGAGTTCCAGAGTAGGGGGGATGCACAAGAGAAATCTTGTATGCGATTGTGGGAAGAGGAGATAAGAGGGGAGTAGAGTAGGAGATCTTGTGAGGATCGGAGGTTGCGTGTAGGTAAGTATCGGGAGACGAGGTCACAGATGTATGGAGGAGACAGGTTGTGGATGGCTTTGTACTTCATGGTTAGGGTTTTGTACTGGAGTCTCTGGGTGATGGGGAGCCAGTGCAGGGATTGACAGAGGGGAGAGGCTGGGGAATAGCGGGGGGACAGGTAGATTAGTCGGGCAGCAGAGTTTAGAATAGATTGGAGGGGTGCGAGAGTGTTCGAGGGGAGGCCACAGAGCAGGAGGTTATTAGACAACATACTTCTATGGACTGTAATATACCAGCAATAAAGTGTTGGGATTCCTCACATTCTACATGACAGTTCCCAGTGGATTTGTTATGGATGGTGTCATTTCCATTTATCATTTTTATCCCCTAATACAAAACAGACCTAACTTGAGATAGAATCACAGAGATAGGAAGGAAAGAGTTACCATTTCCATCCTCAATTGTGTTTTTTTTTCCACAGGATGTTTGAAAATTACTTATTCAAATATCTGTCTGCAGAGGTAACATCTAGCTGTGGGGGAGTGAGACATAACGAGGGACATCCAGACAGCATCAGTGCTGGTTTCTTCTATAATCTGCATGTCAAGCAATGATCAATGTTTGCTTATAAAAGGAAAACACACCAAAATGCAACAGTCCCAAAATAACTGGGACCCTTACACATGTATTTAAAGATTGGAAACACAGCAATCCCCGGATAGTTAGTGTTTATTTTGAATTGCTTCCAGTCCCCACAAGAAGTGGTTTGAAACACAGGAGATCTTTCATCAGCCTTTTCATGTCCTAACCATTTTGTTTTGTTTTTATTATTATTGTTAGTTTATTCTATAACAAAGCTTTTCCAGTGATAACTATTTTTAAGCCAAAATTATTGCCCACTTTTCCTGTGTTGTTGGCAGTTCTTATGTTGTGATCAGGCAATAAACAGATTTAAGAAAAGCAGGTTTCCAAAAGAGTTTACAAATCCAGAACAAAGATTAGAACAAGTAACGTAATAGGATTAAATTAGTCAAGTTTGGTACAAACATCACTACACATCATCACAAGCACTAACCACCCTGCAGAGAACTTCTGAGCCATTTTTTGCCTATTGAAACTAGTTGTCATAAACAGCTAATACGTGCCGGTGTAACAGGCCAGATTAACCCCCCTGCCCAGAATATACCCGGGGTTAAAGTAGCCTAGGCCAGATTATACCCCGGGTATATTCTGGCCTAGCCCAAACTATACCCCGGGGTATAAATTGGACTAGTCCAGATTATACCCCTCCAGGTCAGAATATACCCCAGCTGCTGTAGATCAGATTTTTCAGCTTTTTGAGAACCATTGAGTGATATAATCAATAATGGAGCCCCAGGCAGCAAACGGGGCCCCAGGCAGCGCACAGGGCCCAAGGCAGCACACAAGGCCCCAGGCAGCGCACAGGGCCCCAGGCAGCGCACAGGGCCCCAGGCAGCACACGGAGCTCCAGGCAGCACATGGGGCCCCATACAGCACACAGGGCCCCAGGCAGCGCACAGGACCCCAGGCAGCCCACAGGGGCCCTAGGTAGCCCGCAGGGCCCCAGGCAGTGCACAGGGGCCCCAGATAGCACACAGGGCCCCAGGCAGCGCACAGGGCCCCAGGCAGCACATAGGGGCCCCAGGCAGCACACAGGGGCCCCAGGCAGCGCACAGGGCCTCAGGCAGCTCAGAGAGGCCCCAGGCAGTGCACGGGGCCCCAGGCAGTGCACAGGGCCCCAGGCAGCACACAGGGGCCCCAGGCAGTGCACAGGACCCCAGGCAGCACACAGGGGCCCCAGGCAGCGCACAGGGCTTCAGGCAGCACAGAGAGGCCCCAGGCAGTGCACGGGGCCCCAGGCAGCACACAGGGGCCCCAGGCAGTGCACAGGGCCCCAGGCAGCACACAGGGGCCCCAGGCAGTGCACAAGGGCCCCAAGCAGCGCACAGGGCCTCAGGCAGCACACAGGTGCCCCAGGCAGTGCACAAGGGCCCCAAGCAGCGCACGAGGCCCCAGGCAGCACACAGGGGCCCCAGGCAGAGCACATGGGCCCCAGGCAGCACACAGGGCCCCAGGCAGCACAGAGAGGCCCCAGTCAGACCTCGGCGGAGCTTAACTGGCGGGTGCGGCAGTGGCCGGGGCTTCACTAAGAGCGTACACAGCCGTGCGCAAAAGTGAAACTTGCCTAAGATGTCTAGGGCCCCTGTGCGATGTGCGATGTCTGGGGCCCCTGTGCGATGTCTGGGGCCTCGTTCTTGAGTACATCACTCAGTGGTTCTCATAAGCATGAAAAATATGATCTACAGCAGCAGGGGTATATTTTGGCCCGGAGGACTATAATCTGGCCTAGGTATAACATACCCATGGTGTATACTCCTCTAGGGCAGAATATTAGTGCGTTTTTGCTGCTGTAGTGATACAGTATATATAGATGCACATACACAAACCATATACCATTTCATGTGGCTTTTGTCAGATTTTCATGCAGTTTGCAGCAGATTTCCCTCTTCCACATGACACGGAGAAATCTGCTGTGCTTCTTCAAAAAAGAATCCACATCGTTGGGATGCGGATTTTGATGCAGATTGACTGCTGATTTTTTCCCTGTTGAAAATCAGCAGCAAATCTAGTGCAAGGGAACGGGTGGACTAGACTTATAGCATGTGTTGGAGGCATTACATTGAACTGACAGTAGATGGTGCAGTTCCATCAGTGCATAGTTAATGTTATGTGTTGTAACTAGTGTTGAGCATTCCGATACCGCAAGTATCGGGTATCGGCCGATACTTGCGGTATCGGAATTCCGATACCGAGATCCGATATTTTTGTGATATCGGGTATCGGTATCGGAAGTGTAAAATAAAGAATTAAAATAAAAAATATTGTTATATTCACCTCTCCGGCGGCCCCTGGACATCAGCGGGAGGATCCGGCGTCCGGCACGGCTTCTTTCTTCAAAATGCGCGCCTTCAGGACCTGTGGAATGACGTCCCGGCTTCTGATTGGTCGCGTGCCGCCCATGTGACCGCCACGCGACCAATCAGAAGCCGCGACGTCATTCCTCAGCTAAAGTCCTAGAATGAGCGCCTTCTAGGACCTGAGGAATGACGTCGCGGCTTCTGATTGGTCGCGTGGCGGTCACATGGGCGGCACGCGACCAATCAGAAGCCGGGACGTCATTCCACAGGTCCTGAAGGCGCGCATTTTGAAGAAAGAAGCCGTGCCGGACGCCGGATCCTCCCGCTGATGTCCAGGGGCCGCCGGAGAGGTGAATATAACAATATTTTTTATTTTAATTCTTTATTTTACACTTTAATATGGATCCCAGGGCCTGAAGGAGAGTTTCCTCTCCTTCAGACCCTGGGATCCATGAGGATACATTCCGATACTTGATGTCCCATTGACTTGTATTGGTATCGGATATCGGTATCGGCGATATCCGATATTTTTCGGGTATCGGCCGATACTATCCGATACCGATACTTTCAAGTATCGGACGGTATCGCTCAACACTAGTTGTAACTTGTTATGTATGTTCCTCCCTGCTCTCTATGATATGCACCTTAAGTTCTCCAGTGTGAGTTCCTATTCTATCCTGATAAGGTATATAAAGTGAACTTGGAACACCTCCAACAAAAAAAAAGTTTTCCAATTTTGACAACAATGGAAGACCAACTATATGATCAGCTTTTGAGATTCTACACTGCAACAGAACAAAAGTACCCCCAGTGGATCTACGATCTACCTCCAGAGAAACGTTCAAATGCCAAGTCTCAGTTTAGACAAACATCTAAGCCATATTGAGCAAAGAAAGGGATAATTTACTATGGAAAAAAGAGGTTCTCACTAAAAGCCAACTGCCAAATATCCTGAAGGCCTCTCACGACAACCCAACTTCTGGTGGCCATTTTGGCAGAGATAAAACATTTGCCAAAATTTCTGACCGTTATTACTGGAAGGGAATGAAGAATGATGTTCACCAACATGTCAAAGCCTTTCAAAAATGTTTTGTCACATGTCCCAAAATCAGCAAAGAAGCTCCACCACTCAACAGTATACCAGTACCTGGAAAAGTATGGAGCTTAGTTGGGATTGATATGATCGGTCCTCTTCAGGAAACATCAAACGGCAACAAATATATAGTTGCTGTCACTGATTATTTCTCAAAGTGGACTGAAGCTACAGCTGTTCCAGACAAGAGTGCCATGTCAGTAGCAACATTTTTGTACAACATTATTTGCTGCTTAAGCTGTATGGATACTCTGCTTAGCACCCAGGGAAGAGAGTTTGTGAACTCGATCATCGACAACCTGATGGATCATTTTAAAATTGATCACCGCATTTCATCTGCCTACCACCTACAAACAAATGGCCAGCGGGAACGTGACAAACGAACACTCAAAGAATCTCTTTGCAAGCTTGTCAATGACCAAGGAACCAACTGGGACCAGTTCATCCCTGGTGTTTTGTTTGCCTATCACACATCTGTGCATGCCTCAACCAAGCGCACTCCATTTGAGGCTAAGCTTCCTATTGACCTTAATCCATCAGCAAATGACACTGTGGACTTGTCATGTCTCTTTCAGATGATGCCAACTCTGATGTGCTAAATACACTCACAACCATTCATAAGAGGATCCTCTCAACTGTAAGTACCAACATCCATTCTGCTCAGGAACACCAAAAGTGTGCCTTTGATCGCCGAAACAAAAGCAACAAAGAAATCACTGCTGGCATCATTGTTTATATCAAGAATCAATGTCGTATTCATTGCATGGGTTCAAAGATGGCACCACGCTGGGTTGCACCCTACTTAGTTGTGGAATCCTTAACCAAGGGACGAGTAAAACTTAAGAACAATAAGACTGGCAAGATAGTAAGCGACATCTTCCATGCCAGCAACCTTAAGATTTACCAGGATGAAGAGACTTCTCTACCACCCAGTCCCCTGATGACTGTCCCAGTGACTTTGCCACACAGAAACACCAGCAAACCAAGACCTTCAACCCACTACCAAATTCAGGAAGGAAGTATCTTACCACCACTCTTGACCTTGCGTTTAATAGGGTTGTGTACTTTGGAGGCACAAGAGATCTTGGACAACCACGGCGTACATATAAAACCAAAGGTGATGGGAACTGCTATTTTCGGACCATCAGCTGTTTCCTTACAGGAACAGAGGACAACTACTCCCTTCTCAGAGCTAAAGTCATCCACCACATGAAAACTGACAGGGCTACTGCATAGCTCCCAACCGTCCCTCATTGTGCGGGACTGTCCCAGTTTTGAGCCTTTTCCCCACTGTCCAGCATGGGACGCTCTGTTTCCCGCAGATAGCAGAAGAAAAAGCCGACATACCCCCTTGTGTAAAGCCACGCCCCTTACCCTTCCATACCTATGCAGTGCAGTACGTATCAGCCGGTCATCCCTGCATCATAGAGCCGCCTTACACCACATATTGGCTGCCTGCTTTGTGCGCACAGGACCTGTGATGAGGTCACAGGAGGGGACGAGCAGGGGTCACATGATTGGGACCTCCGTGGATTGCAGGACTCGGCTGTGCTGATTGCCAACTTGCCACATGGTGCTGCTGGATGAGGTAAGTAATGCCTTGTGTGGGGTCAGGAGGTGTACAGTGTGGATGTAGCAGAGCCATATGTGTACAAGGTGTCTGGAGCTGAGCCATGTGTGTTTGAGGTATATGGAGCGGAGCCATGTGTGTATGAGGTGTATGGAGCGGAGCCGTGTGTGTACGAGGTGTATGGAGCGGAGCCGTGTGTGTGCGAGGTGTATGGAGCGGAGCTGAATGTGTATGAGGTGTATGGAGCGGAGCTGTGTGTGTATGAGGTGTATGGAGCAGAGCCGTGTGTACGAGGTGTATGGAGCGGAGCCGTGTGTACGAGGTGTATGGAGCAGAGCCGTGTGTTTGTACGAGGTGTACGGAGCAGAGCTGAATGTGTATGAGGTGTATGGAGCGGAGCCGTGTGTATGAGGTGTATGGAGCGGAGCCGTGTGTGTACGAGGTGTATGGAGCGGAGCCGTGTGTGTGCGAGGTGTATGGAGCAGAGATGAATGTGTGCGAAGTGTATGGAGCGGAGCCGTGTGTGTGCGAGGTGTATGGAGCGGAGCTGAATGTGTGCGAGGTGTATGGAGCGGAGCCGTGTGTGTGCGAGGTGTATGGAGCAGAGCCGTGTGTGTACGAGGTGTACGGAGTGGAGCTGAATGTGTATGAGGTGTATGGAGCGGAGCCGTGTGTGTATGAGGTGTATGGAGCGGAGCCAATATACAGTATGGAGCATCATGTGTGGTCATTATACAGTATGGAGCATCATGTGGGGCCATTCTACAGTATGGAACATCATGTGCGGTCATTATACAGTATGGAGCATCATGTGGGGTCATTATACAGTATGGAGCATCATGTGCAGTCATTATACAGTATGGAGCATCATGTGCGGTCATTATACAGTATGGAGCATCATAAGCGGTCATTGTACAGTATGGAGCATCATGTGCGGTCATTATACAGTATGGAGCATCATGTGGGGCCATTATACAGTATGGAGCACCATGTGTGGTCATTATGCAGTATGGAGCATCGTGTGTGACCATTATACAGTATGGAGCATCATGTGTGGCCATTATACAGTATGGAGCATCACGTGTGGCCATTCTACAGTATGGAGCATCATGTGTGGCCATTATACAGTATGGAGCATCATGTGTGGCCATTATACAGTATGGAGCATCATGTGTGGCCATTATACATTATGGAGCATTGTGGGGCCATTATGCAGTATGGAGCATCATGTGGGGCCATTATACAGTATGGAGCATCATGTGTGGCCATTATACAGTATGAAGCATCATGTGTGGCCATTATACAGTATGGAGCATCATGTGTGGCCATTATACAGTATGGAGCATCATGTGTGGCCATTATACAGTATGGAGCATCATGTGTGGCCATTATACAGTATGGAGGATCATGTGTGGCCATTATACAGTATGGAGCATCATTTGTGGCCATTATACAGTATGGAGCATCATGTGTGGCCATTATATAGTATTGAGCATCATGTGTGGCCATTAGTGTTGAGCGATACCTTCCGATATCGGAAAGTATCGGTATCGGATTGGATCGGCCGATATTCAAAAAATATCGGATATCGCCGATACCGATACCCGATCTCAATGCAAGTCAATGGGACCAAAATATCGGAATTAAAATAAACCTTTTCTTTCCTTGTAGGTTCATTCTACATGAAGGAAAACAACTAAGAATAATGCAGGATGTATTTGGGGAGGTGGCGGAGACATTAAAGGCATAGAGGTTTAGCCCAATCAAATAGAATAGCAGGAATTTTTTTTTTTTTTAAAGACGTTCGGAGTGACAAAGATATTGACAATGTAAATTTTTTTTTATTTTGTCAGATATTGATGTTTCACTATTCCACGCCCTTCCCCTTCTTTTTTTTTTTACTTTTCCCACACTTTCATCTTCATCATCATCAGCATCTTTGACATCAACTTCTTCTTCACCTTATTCATCTTCTTCTTCATCTTCTACATTTTTTTTTATTACATTCTTCATATTCATTTTATTCAACTATAGTAGTGTAGCAGAGCTAGGTTTCGTCAAACTCAATCTGACAGGTGCCCCGCCCCTATCAAAGTGTATCAAAGTGTGTAACCCCTCCCCTCCTCCTGTCAGCCAGCTGTCCCTGAGGCTGGCTGATTTCCCCTTTTGATATCGTTTGATATACTTTAATTTGTTGCAGTTTGATATTGTTATCACAGTATTTTGATACAGTGATTATTATACCAGTATTTCTTTTTATATTTTATTCAGTGTACACATATAGTGAATAGGGCTGGTGTTTCTGTATGCAATCCTACATCCTGTTATGTGAAAAGTATTCTCATTTTACATCTTATAAACTACAGCCAGAGTTTTCACATGTTATTCAACATCATTAACACACCCAGCTGTTTATTTTATATCCTATTGCTAAAATGTTTCTCTACTGAACACTAACTAAATGGTGAACATTACCTAAATGTTTAGGTTAACTGCGGTTCAGAGGTTTATAACACCTAGGTCAATTGTTGTTGTATTTGCTATCTGCATGTCATTTGCCCAGGCATTGTGTATTATTTATGTTTTATAACGCCGAATGTTTGATATTTGCTTTCTCTTTTTTGTGTCCTGAAGATGGCATCTGAGAAGTTATTTGTACCTCTACTGATCATTAACAGTAAATTGTAAGCTGTGTTTATTCACAGTGTAGCAGATTTTCTCCTTGTGGCTGCCTTATATACACAAACAGAAAAGTTACTGGACAACTTATTTCTGTATATATATATATATATATATATATATATATATATATATATATATATATATATATATAATATGCACCAATGTTACATGTAAAAAACCAAAGACACGATATTGTAAAAATGTAAAAAAATTTATTTCTCACAATAAAGCAACATCTCAAAGACATTTCAATACTATAAAAAATTCTTACAGAATATAAAAAGTAAAAAACATTAAATAGTACAATGAACAATTACACTTCTTACAAAATAATTAATATAGCGTTACAAGACGAGTACAGCATTTATCTAGTACATTCTTTACATCGTGAGCCACATGGTTTGTAGCATCGGTAGAGACCTTTTTTTAGGTAGCAAAGTTCCACGTGTGGTACCTAATGACGGGGAATGTAAAGATTGAATTGTACGGGGTGCCGCCGCTAACTTCAGCGGTGTAGATACAGAGCGTGTCTCACTGTTGGTAATTTTTAATTCATCTAAAAGCTTCCTAGTAGCGGGGTTACCCACAACTGTAGACGGCATATTTAGCTCGGCCATAGCCTGCATAAATGAATCCCAACCCGGCGGTAAATTTCTACTGTTCAGAGCATGGCTCTGCGTTGTACTACGTACCAAATCCAGTAAGTTAGACCCTGGTATTACGGATCCTTTGAAAATAAATTCAGTTTTATTATTCCATGCTGTGACATTTTTATTCTGCAGCAGCCTGTTTAGTAAAAATTCAGCATTCTTTTTATATCTTTGGTTTATATGGCTGACAATTTCAGCGATCTCATGATTTTTATCAGAGTCGGTATTTGGCAATTGCTGCTGACCAGGATCAGGAGGGCTAACGAGATTTAAAGCCGTTACTTCTTTTGAGCTGTGTCGCGTATGTACCAAGTAGCGTTGTAGCACAGAGCTATACATTTTAATTTTCACATCATCGGGAATGTCACGACGCTGTAAAATGTCGCTAATTTCACCATCAAGGCGGCGAATAACACTGTCGCGTATGTTATCTGTAGTACCGGGTCTTAGTTTGTCTAGCTCCTGTTTGGGTACTAGATACATTTTCGCTGCATGCTCCATTATCTCCCGGCGAACAGGCTTGTTATTATTGGAATTGCAAAAGCTAAAAGAGGGCCGATAAACCCGCCGGTCTGTTTTAGTAGTCGCTTCTTTTTCTTTGTGGGCTGAGATCTGTCGCTCAGTGTTCTTATAGCTTTATGCCACTTCTTTAATATACCTTTTTGGCGCTCTTTCAGCGGAATCCTGCCTTTTAAGATATTTAAAGCAATCTCGCCTATGGCTGTAATTAAATCATTGCTTGCATCGCGCAAAATAGACTTTCTGACAGCGGGGGTTGCTTTCACTAGGCTTTTTAAGAGAGCCCAGTTACGCCGGAGCCTCTCAGACATCTTTACAGCACAACGCCCACAGCGTAGAATGTCTGATACCGGGTAAAATTCACTTTTTAGAAGTGTTTTTCTTCTGAACATAGACAGCGGGCAACGCGGGTGGAAACAACCCAGTCCTTAAACGCAGATCCTCAGGAGTATTAGCTCTCAAATCTACAAGCAAATACCCGTAAGGCTCCCGCGTGGCATCCTCAAAAGCTTCTAGGAAAAAACGTGTTTTTCCGGGATACATCTGACGAGCTAGAGTTAAAATTTGTAATTTATCTCGGGGGTTATTAAAAAGCACCATGTACTTTGTGTTTAAATTTATCGTACGGCTTTTCTTACCCTGACAAAATATGTTTTGCACCAGGTAGAAAATGCTGAGATTTCTGTGGTGCACATACTTGGTAAAGGCTTTTTCTATCTCACAATTCTCACTAGCACTCTCCATGAGATCATCAACAATCGCCAAATTCACCTTCTCCGGGGGGAATAATTCGTCATCTACGAATGTATTCGGCAGACCCTCCACAAATCTGGCGTGGGGAAAAGAGAGAGAGATTTCATCATATAGTTTTTGCCAACACGAATAAAACCATACAATATTATCAGGTTTCTGAGAAAAATTAGCTTCAATATTATATAGCAGCTGTTTTACAAAATAGCTCTTTCCAGAATTAGACGGGCCTGCTAGAATGCACGAGAACGGGTGTTGCAGCCGCGTATCCATCACAATACTCGACTAATACCCAAAAGGTATTGTTGTGAAATCGTCTAATAGTCGCCGCTTTGTATAAACGCACTTTTGTGTTTTGCGTAATGGTCTTGTTTCAATATCCCAATACTTTTTATTTCTCACAATGGACGCCTGCTGTACGACAATACGTTTCTGAGTTTCTGCGGCAGAATTGCGCGGGTAGTCCAGAACTAGATCTTTCAGACTGTTGAAATTAATAGATTGAGAGTTACCAACATTTAGTGTTATCCCCTTAACTTTTAAGACAGTTTTACCGGTGTTGAGTTTGTAGCCGTAAGTTTTGGGGCCCGCGGAAACAAATTCTGTGATGTGTGTACCATCTGGTATTTCACTGGTCAGCTCCCCCAGGTAATCGCCTAAAGGCGGTTGCCACTCACCATCTCTCTGTACAAAAATAACTGAGTCTGTGTCGTGATAAAGGCACCTCTCCTGCAGCCGGTCCAGCAGCGAATAGAGCTCTAACCGAGCATACGCTGTTGTAAAACACGCTATAAAAATGTTTGTGTTTTTGTTGAGTGTGTGGTGGCCTTTTGCATATTTCCAGTTAATGGTTGCGGTGTCATCATCAAGGAAATGTACCATCGAAATGTCATAGTAAGGCAGGAACAAATACTTAAAAAGCTCATCTGGATCCCTAACAATGCTGGTACATGATAGATTAGATCTCTGAGCAAACTTTCCCCATAAAGAATTTAAGAAAAGCTTGGAGATCTGCCGCTTAGCAGGATTGACAGCTATATTTTCAGGCCGTAATTGGACACCTTCTTTTTCAAGAAAAGAGTCAATGTACTGCCGTTTCTTGGCGTCATCAGTGCACCAGCTAGGATAACCAGAGGCTTCCTGCTTATCCCTAAGATGTAATTTAATGTAAGGCGCAAACAGATCATCAGTGGTTTTAGGAAAATGCCATATTTCATAGATGTGAGCGATCCGATACCCTTTTTCTATAGCCATCTCGAGCTCTATAGTGCACCAGGTGCCTGTCAGCGCCCGTTCTTCATCACTGTGGGCACAAATATCTGCCTGGGAATTTGCAGCGCATGTGTAGCAAAGGGGAAACATTAATTTTTTGTTGAGTTTTACCGGTAGAACTGGAAAAAATAAATCTCTCGGCGGGTAGACCTTGACTCTAGCAATGCCAAAGTATTTTTTAATGAATCCAAAATTGTCGTAGATGATGTCTGGATGACCTACAGGGTATGTTTTAGTTTTGTTTACAAAGGGGTACAGACTGGTGAAATCGTAGTAGTGTAAAGGCTCCCCTTCTTCCAAATGATGATAGAGCTTAATGGCGTTAGTTCGCCCGCCATAAAGCGCATCACGGGGGTCTAAAGGAACGGGGAATTCCATCTGGCGAAGAAATGTTTGAAGGTTAGAATCATTTTCAACCATTTCATTCCACTCATGTTCCCACATCAGTCTTACTGTGTACCCGCAACACTGTAAGTAACGCTTTTTAGCTAAAAAGGTGTAATATAACTGACCGTAGGACGTACTCGTGACCTTATTCGTGTCATTTTCATTATAGCACACGGGACAACCGTGATAAAAACACCCCTGAAATTCAAAGGCTATGTGCTGGCCGCTAACATAGGCATAACCATCTAGAAAATACTTCCCGACCTGTTTTTCACCGCCTCTCAAAGCGTGCTGTATGTCGATGTTCTCAGAGTGGGCTACATACATGAGCCACTGTGTAGCGGGTGTCGAGTAGCGCTTTTTTGCCTTGTGATAATTATCACCAGGTAAAATGGCGATTGTCTTTTTTGGAAGAAATTTAAACCGATACATTGTCATACACACCGAGGCCAGGGTGATGAGCTGAAAAGGATCAACACATCTGCTCACTACAATCCTTTGCTTTTGACGCTTACAGTATTTTTTAACATTTTTCTGCGTCATCTGCATAATACGCTCTCTATAGATCTCGCAGGCGTGTCTCAAAATTTCAACATCTTGTTTGCAATAAGATTTTAGCTCGGTCTTGAAGTCAAAAGTTGTATTTACCTGTGTCTCATACCACTCCAGGAACTCTACCTTCTCGCCAGGTGACATGTACTCCACCCCATAATATTTTACATCAGGTATGGGACCTACATACACTAAGTTTACACTAAATATACCGCTACTGTATAAATATGACTATAAATATGTCTATGTTAAACAAAACACATGTAGTAAGTAAGCGCTGCATGCGCTATTTAGGGCGTATTAACAGTTATTAACTACTGTATTACATAAATTATGTTATAATAGTTGTCCGCGGATAAGTCTTTCTATATTAATTATGTACCACAGAATATGGTTTATGCAGTAAAACTATATTATACAACGATACTAAATATACAGCTATCCTCCAGTATAACACTAACTTATTAATCAAATAAAACCCTTAATTATGGTTTAGAGATGCATAGCTAAATATAATTAAGCATTTGCGAATAATAAGACAACTGGCATATATACTTACATTTAGAATAGCTCTGCTTTTTTAGTCTAGTCGGACTTCTGGTGGATGTCTGATGTACTTAGTGGTCCAACCAGCTGTATTTATCCTGAGTGTCAGAAATCAGCTCACCTGTTAACACCCAGAAACACACCCAGTTACGCCCCATCACACGCCTTCTGCTAACACCCAGAACACAACCATACATGCAATTAATGCATGCATTAACTCACGCATGATATAGCCGGATTAAAACAGGAATTTTTATACAGCTGAATTTCTGAAAGAAGCAGGCTTTTGATTAACGAGCCACAATCATTTTAATCAATCATGACGTCTAAATCGTATGATGCCATATTAGAAAAACAATATTTTACAAGCCAGGCACCCGGATCATTCTCGGGTATTGACAAATTATTTAGATCTGCAAAAGCGCGCGGGATAAAGAAATCTGATGTGGTTACTTGGTTGAATAAGCAAGACACCTACACGCTACACAAGCCTGCTAGAAAACGCTTTTTGACAAATAAAATTTACGTCTCGGCCATTGATGCGCAGTGGCAGGCGGATCTCGTAAGTTTAATTGACTATTCAAGGGAAAATGATAATGTCAAATACATCCTGACGGTGATTGATGTTCTATCGAGATACGCATGGTGCGTGGCCTTGACAAACAAGACAGGCGCTAGTGTCGCCAGATCGTTCGAATTAATATTTCACAATGATAAGCGCATACCGAAGAAACTGCAGACGGATCGCGGCAAAGAATTTATAAATTCATCACTCAAGCAACTATGTAATACGCACAATATTCATCACTTTTTTACAAACAATGATGTAAAAGCCGCTATGGTCGAGCGTTTTAATCGCACATTAAAAACCCGTATGTGGCGCTATCTTACGCATCATAATACCTTTAGGTATATTGATATTTTACCGGATTTGCTGTATAGCTACAACCATACGTACCACTCAACGATCCGCTGTAGTCCCGCGTCTGTGTCAGAGAGAAACGTGATGCAAATCTGGCGCAATATTTACAGTTCTACTATTACTAATAAACCGATTAAACCGTCTTTAACAGTTGGCTCTCATGTGAGAATATCGCGCTATAAATCGACCTTCTGTAAGGGCTATGAGAAGACGTACAGCGATGAGATTTTTTTAATCACCGGCGTCTCCAATAAATTTCATAAACCCCTTTATAAAATCAGTGATTTAGCCGGGGAGCCTGTAGAGGGGTCATTTTATAAGGAAGAGCTGCAAAAAATACCTATGGATGAGGATCGTGTCTACAGAGTAGAAAAAATTTTGAGAAAAAAACGTGTCAGGGGTGTGAATCACTGCTTTGTCAAATGGCTGAGCTACCCCGAAAAATTCAATAGTTGGATCCCGGCCTCGGAGTTGACAAATATATAACCATGGAAGCGGGCTCATTTTTCGTGACATTACCCAGTAATTCGTCAATTAAAATCTACCCTGAAAACACAATATCTGAGTACAATACCAAGTTAGCGCGGGCCGTTCATCTTTCGGCAGATTATGAGGTGGCGTTAACGGAAATACAGTACCCCCATACGTGGAACACGTTTGATGCTTTTGAAGGGAGCTTCTACGCGGCTAAACACGGCGAACCTTTAGTACAGTATCACATAAAATCAGGATTTTACTCGTCCATTCCTAAGCTAGTTGGCGCGGTCAATGCCCGAATAGAAGCGCTGTATTTATCTACGCCGGCCTACAGAATACGGTATGATGAGCTGCGCCGCGAGGTGATCCTGACTGACCCATCCCCTATACAGTTTGCTCTGGGTACTAAGTTAAAATTTATTTTCGGACTGCAGACCGTCGATGACTCCCCCGTTGCTTTAATGCCGTGGAATCGCCGCTTTTACCCCGATTCAAAAGCTGGTTTTTATTCGCTTTTTGTATACACTGATATAATTCAACATCAACTTGTAGGTGACAGTTACGTTCAACTGCTACGAACCGTAGAAGTTAGCGGCGATGATAATGATATTGTCACGGTGCGCTACTCACGGCCCGATTACATACCGCTGTGCAAGCAACACTTTGACTCCATAAACATTACAGTCATGTCGGACCAGGGCACGCCGGTTAAATTCAGATACGGCAAGTGTATAGTGCGATTACATTTTAGACCTCGCCAGCATTGACACGATAAAATGCTGTCTCAAAGGGTGTATGGAGATCCTGCTGTTTATGCCCGCTACTATACTGCCCAGTCGGGGCACGGACTAGAGGGGTTCCGCGGGAGCGAGTACATGTATGGCTCTGGACTGGCAGGACTATTTAAAGGCTTATTTCGTCGCGCCGTGCCGCTTTTCAGAAAAGGCTTAGAATTAGTAAAACCACACGTTCGGACGGCTGCCCGGAACATCGCTGCAGATGCCGTGACATCAGCATCGACGGCCCTTATGAAAAGGATAAATACACCAACCCAGCAAGACGGCTCTGGGATAATCTATGTCGCTAAAAAAGCCCAAAAAAGAAAGCGGCGCGTTTGCCCTCCTTTACCGCCGATGCTCATGAATAAAACTACATCCAAGAGACGGCCCCGTCAGAAACGAGTAAGACGCTCTGCGGACGACATCTTCTAATCAGTTACCATGGCTTTCCTGCATGACGCTTCTGTAGAGTGCGCAAAATCTGAACTGGATATTTTTGCCGTACCACCGACTCAAACAAGTATCGAGAAATCTCTATTTGTAGAAGTACAGCCGGTTGCTGCTCTGTCAGACAATGGACCGTTGGAGTTTTACATATCTGGTAGCGGTGATTATTATCATGATCTGAACAACACGCTGCTGTACATAAGCTGTCGCATCGTGAAGCAGGATAATACGGCCATCGTCGATGGTGCGCGTGTGGCGCTCATAAACTACCCTCTAGCCACTCTTTTTAACCAGGTCGATATTACTCTGGGAGACCGACTTATCTCACAATCGGACAATCTCTACAGCTATAGAGCGTACATAGAGACCCTTTTAAATTACAGTTCACAGACGCTGGCATCACAATTTACAGCCGGTTTGTTCTATAAAGACACTGCGGGGCATCATAATGACAGGCGCCTGGATGGTGCAAATGCGGGATTTATCAAAAGAGCCAGTGCCGCCTCTCACTCAAAACCCATCGACCTTTTGGGACCCATTTTTGGGGATATATTTAACCAGCCAAAGTTAATATTGAACGGCCTTGACCTTAAGGTTAAGCTGTCAAGAAATAAGGATACTTTCTGCCTCATGTCCGCAGAAGCCGAGCCGCTGAAGGTACAAATCTCGCAGGCGGCTCTCTATGTGAAAAGAGTGCAGGTATCACCGGCTGTCCGAATCGGCCACAGCCAGGCCCTCCTAGCCGCTACAGCCAAGTACGCTGTTGACCGAACATGCCTGAAAGTGTACAGCATCGCCGCAGGGACACGGATCACGAACCACGAGAACCTCTTCCTAGGACAGATACCAAAAATTGTTATATTGGGGTTTGTAGATAATGAGGGCTTCAGCGGTTCTTATACAAAAAACCCACTGGACTTTCACCACTACCACGTCAACCACGCGGCATTATATCTGGATGGTCAGCAGATACCCGCGAGGCCTTATAATCCTAATTTTAATGCTGATTTAGCCATCAGAGAATATATGGCGCTTGCCCATATATCGGGCAAGCAAAAGGCTGATTGTGCCATGGCGATAGATCGTGAAGAATTTATGGCTGGCTTCACGCTATTTGCTTTTGATTTATCGCCTGATCAAGAGCCTGGAGGCCATTTCTCGCTCATTAAAACAGGTAATCTGCATGCTGAAGTCCGCTTTGCCATAGCGACACCCCACACGATAAATATGATTGTCTTTGCAGTCAACCACACCATTCTGGAAATTAATAACAGGCGAGAGATCTTGTACGATTTTAATTAAGCAACGATGGACAGTCTGCAGCTTACAGTTGTAGCGCGGTCCGATAATTATACAGACCGCATATTCGCCGGTGTGTTTCCGTGTGATTTGCTTCCGGAAGAAAGAGTGACTCAGAGACCCGCGGCATATATTGTGAATACAGACCTGGCGAATCAAGCTGGTCGCCACTGGATATTAATCGTACTCTGCGACGATAAGACGGGCATATTTTTTGACAGTTACGGCTTCCGTGCGGATAATATTATCTTTCCACGCGCTTTTGTGACATTCCTGAACAAGAATTGTTATTCTTATTGTTATCAGAGCGCACAAATTCAAGATTTGTATAGCCGTGTATGCGGTCATTATTGCATATATGTATTATACCATTTAGCGTGAGGCTTTCCATTTAAGAAGGTTTTACAGCACTTCACGTCTGACTTGCAGAATAATGATCGAACCGTATCAGGTTTTGTGACATCAAGATTTTCAGACGCAGTCCTTTGTTCATCGTGTCGTTATCAGATTCCGCAAAGATGCATTTGTCAGCATTATGCTGTTAGTTAACTTAAAGTGTGTTTCCTTTTTTCTGTTTGTGTAAAGTGAGTGCGGTTAGCTTAAAATGTATTCTTTATTTCCAATTAGTTCTGACAATAAAACATTTTAATGAACATAACACGCTGTATGTAGTCGTGCAGATCCTAGGATATAATTATATACCATAACACCTCCAAGCAGCTGACCCGCAGATAACACCGCTGACCCACAGATAACATCTACAGGCACAAATGTGTTATAAAACAAAGTTCTGCTTCACAAAGATCAGCAAACAGCATGAATTTGTACAAAAATATGACCCTCAGAAAACACAGATGACCCTCAGATAACACCTACATGCACAAAGATCACCAAAACAGCATTGCTTTGTACAAAAAAATATGACCCTCAGATAACACAGCTGACCCCAATTTAGTTAATGCGCAGTAGAGGTACAAATAACTTCTCAGATGCCATCTTCAGGACACAAAAAAGAGAAAGCAAATATCAAACATTCGGCGTTATAAAAACCAATGCCTGGGCAAATGACATGCAGATAGCAAATACAACAACAATTGACCTAGGTGTTATAAACCTCTGACCCACAGCAGATTCTCTGTTTGTGAAAATAAACATTTAGTTAATGTTCACCATAATGTTCAGTAGGATCACAAATAAACAGCTTGGTGTGTTTTAAGTTCTCCACTATATGAATACACTGTGAATAAAACACAGCTTACAGAATCAAACTCGGGGCTACGTATAAAATCTAATATAAAACAAATGAGAAAGGTGTTATAAACCATGTGTAAAATAAATACACGACTAGGATATAATTATAAACATGTGTTATTCCACAAAAATACGGGAATAATATCAAAATGCAACAAATTAAAGTATATTAAACGATATCAAAAGGGGAAATCAGCCAGCCTCAGGGACAGCTGGCTGACAGGAGGAGGGGAGGGGTTACACACTTTGATACACTTTGATAGGGGCGGGGCACCTGTCAGATTGAGTTTGACGAAACCTAGCTCTGCTACACTACTAACTATTATTATTCTTCCTATTCTACATATTCATTTTATTCAACTATTATTATTCTTCCTATTCTACTTCTTCATCATATTCTCATTTGTGACAGGCATTCCCGTAGTTGTTATCTATAAAAGTTTGAAGATTACACCTTCCGTTCTGCCTGTCACAAAAGAGTTACATTTGTCTGCGTTCAGTTTGGCCTGCAGCATCAGGCTTTATCCAGGGGCACCACGAGGAGGAATGGACTCACCCCCATACACTGCTTAGTCTTCTTCTGCATATAATTTAGATAATATCTTTTGCTCTGATATTAAGTGTTATGCTTAATGTTCTTCTGCTCTTTGTTCTGCAGCCTCTTGTTCTTCTGCTTCTCGGTTTTCCATGTCGTCGTCTCCAGGGTCGTCGTCTCCAGGGTCGTCGTCTCCGCTGTCGTCGTCTCCGCCGTAGTCGTCTCCGCCGTCGTCGTCGTCATCGGGGTGGTCTTCAGGGTCGTCATCTCCAGGGTCGTCGTCATCTCACTGGTTGTCGTCTCTGGTGTCGTCGTCATCTTAGGGGTGGTCTTCCGGGTCGTCGTCTTTAGGGTCTTCAACTTGGAAATGTAGCAGAAGGTACAAGAAGGCTGAGAAAATGCCAAGAACCAGCTGATGGAACTGGAACTCGGATGGCTACCCGAAGGTTCAAGAGCCTATGGAACTACCGAGAACCAGCTGACGTTACTGGAACCCGGTTACTAAGCAGGAGGTACCCGTGCTAAAAAGCACTACCAAGGACCGCCTGACGTTGGCGGAACTTGGATACCCAGAAGGAGGCACCTAAGCCAAAGGCTCTGCCCGGAACCAGCTGACATTACTGGAACCAGGATGGGGAGCAGAAGGTACAAGAGAAAAAGACACTGCCGAGAACCAGCTGACGGTACTGGAACCCGGATGGGTAGCCGAAGGTCCAAGAGCCAATGGAACTACCGAGGACCAGCTGACGTTACTGGAACCCGGTTACTAAGCAGGAGGTACCCGTGCCTGAAAGCACTGCCAAGGACCACCTGACGTTGGTGGAACTTGGATACCCAGAAGGAGGCACCTAAGCCAAAGGCTCTGTCCGGAACCAGATGATGGTACTGGAACCAGGATGGGGAGCAGAAGGTACAAGAGCAAAAGACACTGCCGAGAACCAGCTGACGGTGCTGGAACCAGGATGTGGACCAGAAGGTCCACAGAAGAGGAGAGAACAGCTAGGCCGCGAGGCAGCCGCAGTTACCGAACCCCAACAGTCCTACAGGGGGAGCTTGGCCTACTGGCACTACAGAACCAGCCTTGACTGCCAATTCACGCAGCCCACATAGGAATCTCCTAAACTGGAGGCACCCTGGAGTTGGCTAACCCGACCGCAACACGACGGGGCAACGCATAGGCATCTCAGTGAGCTTGACACTACCTGGAAACAGCTGATGGTGCTGGAACCAGGCTGGGCACGAGGGAGTACCCGTGACAAAAACACTGCCGAGAACCAGCTGGCTGTGCTGGAACACGGATGCGTTGCCCAAGTGTGCAAGAGCCAATGGCACCGAGGACCAGCTGACAGTGCTGGAACCCGGTTACTAAGCTGTAGGTGCCCGCGCTTAAAAGCATTACCAAGGACCGCCTGGCGTTGGCGGAACTCGGATACCCAGGAGGAGGCACCTAAGCCAAAGGCTCTGCCCGGAACCAGCTGACGGTGCTGGAACCAGGATGTGGACCAGAAGGTCCACAGGGTAGGAGAGAACAGCTAGGCCGCGAGGCAGCCGCAGTTACCGAACCCCAACAGTCCTACAGGGGGAGCTTGGCCTACTGGCACTACAGAACCAGCCTTGAATGCCAATTCACGCAGCCCACATAGGAAGCTCCTAAACTGGAGGCACCCTGGAGTTGGCTAACCCGACCGCAACACGACGGGGCAACGCATAGGCATCTCAGTGAGCTTAACACTACCCGGAAACAGCTGACGGTGCTGGAACCAGACTGGGCACGAGGGAGTACCCGTGACAAAAACACTGCCGAGAACCAGCTGGCGGTGCTGGAACACGGATGCGTTGCCCAAGTGTGCAAGAGCCAATGGCACCGAGGACCAGCTGACGGTGCTGGAACCCGGTTACTAAGCTGTAGGTGCCCGCGCTTAAAAGCACTACCAAGGACCGCCTGGCGTTGGCGGAACTCGGATACCCAGAAGGAGTCACCTAAGCCAAAGGCTCTGCCCGGAACCAGCTGACGGTGCTGGAACCAGGATGTGGACCAGAAGGTCCACAGGAGAGGAGAGAACAGCTAGGCTGCGAGGCAGCCGCAGTTACCGAACCCCAACAGTCCTACAGGGGGAGCTTGGCCTACTGGCACTACAGAACCAGCCTTGACTGCCAATTCACGCAGCCCACATAGGAAGCTCCTAAACTGGAGGCACCCTGGAGTTGGCTAACCCGACCGCAACACGACGGGGCAATGCATAGGCGTTTCAGTGAGCTTGACACTACCCGGAAACAGCTGACGGTGCTGGCACCAGGCTGGGCACGAGGGAGTACCCATGACAAAAACACTGCCGAGAACCAGCTGGCTGTGCTGGAACACGGATGCATTGCCTATTCAAGATTGTCTTCCTAGAGCCCCAACTAGCGGTGTTGGAGCAAAGGGTAAGCAGGGGGAGCATAGTGTAGGCCGAAGCCTGCACTGGAGGCAGCTTTGTGTCTGCGTTGCGTTTGCAGGACACGTTGCCGGCTACACAGCAGGGGAACAGCTGGCGTTGCTGAACCCCACTGACACATTGGCTGGTGTTTTTCTCTGTGCAGCTAGCACTTCCGGGCAATAACTGGCGGTGATAGAGCCCAGGGTCAGCAATTTCAAAGTTAACCTTTAACCCACCCTCAGGTGTTACAATGTAGAAGAGCCACACCTTGTGCAGCAGTAATGCTCCACAAGTGAAAGGTTGCTCTTTAAATTTTGCTCATTGCACACGCAGAATGAAAGACGTACACAATTTTGCCCATTGTACAGTAGAACTGTATTGGAGGCGTGACTTGTCTTTTTAAGGAGACGCAGCACAGGTGTTCAAAAATAACGCCTTGGTGCTGGGCGCAGCCTCTTGAGCGTTGTTATTTGCTGTACAGGAGTCTGCGCTCTTGTTATCCCTTGGCCATGCGCTGTGAGCGCTGCCTGTCTTCTGACCTCATTTCATGTTGGCCAGTGCGGTGATCGATGGCCATGAATCCCAGACCCACAGTGTCTTTTCATAAAGTCACACTGCAGGGCTGGGATTCATGGCCTTGCGCAGTAAATATGTTTGCCGCTCACACATGTCCTTACACCTGCTTCAGACTGGGCGGCCTCAGCTGATCCCTTATCGCATGCCACGGCCATGAGGCCGCACAGTCTGAAGAAGGCGGAAGGAGATGAGTGAAGACAGGCGAACATATGCACTGCATATGCCCATCAATCACACCCTCGCAGTCAAAATATATGAGACAACGAGGGGCGTTGTGTCGGGAAGGGCGGACGCACAAGCACAAGCAGCCAACCAATGATGTCAGAAGACGGGCAGCGCTACCAAGGGGTGTGCTGCGCATCCTTAACAAGGAAAGTCACACCTCTGGGACAGTGTAATGGTCTCCAATGAGACACATTTTGTAGGTGTTGAGTTCCACGTGGGCAAGGAGAAAAAGTCAGCCACCTTGTACAAATGCAGCATTACTGCAGTACAAGGTGGCTGTAATACATAGAAACACCTGGGGGGGGCAGGGTCCCTTTAATTTCAGTTCTGGTGCCTGCGTGGCGTTTGCAGGACACGTTGCCGGCTACACAGCAGGGGAACAGCTGGCGGTACTGAACCCGACTGACACATTGGCTGGTGTTTTTCTCTGTGCAGCTAGCACGTCCGGGCAAAAACTGGTGGTGTTAGAGCCCAGGGTCAGCAGGAGGAGGAGAGGAGCAGAGTGTAGGCCAAAGCCTGCACTGGTGGCAGCTTTTGGTCTTTTGTGCCAGCGTGACTTGTGCTGGACACGTTGCCGACTACACAGCTGGCGGTGCTGAACCCCACTGACACATTGGCTGGTGTTTTTCTCTGTGCAGCTAGCACTTCCGGGCAAAAACTGGCGGTGTTAGAGCCCAGGGTCAGCAGGAGGAGGAGAGGAGCAGAGTGTAGGCCGAAGCCTAATTGAACCAATTTCAAAGATAACCTTTAACCCACCCTCAGGTGTTACAATGTAGAAGAGCCACACCTTATGCAGCAGTAATGCTCCACAAGTGAAAGGTTGCTCTTTAAATTGTGCTCATTGCACACGCTGAATGAAAGACGTACACAACTTTTGCCCATTGTACAGTAAAACTGTATTGGAGGCGTGACTTGTCTTTTTAAGGAGACGCAGCACAGGTGTCCAAAAACAACGCCTTGGTGCTGGGCGCAGCCTCCTGAGCGTTATTTGCTGTACAGGAGTCTGCGCTCTTGTTATCCCTTGGCCATGCGCTGTGAGCGCTGCCTGTCTTATGACCTCATTTAATGTTGGCCGGTGCGGTTATCGATGGCCATGAATCCCAGACCCCCAGTGTGTTTTCAAAAATACACACTGCGGGGCTGGGATTCATGCCCTTGTGCAGTAAATATGTTCGCCGCTCACAAATGTCCTTACACCTGCTTCAGACTGGGCGGCCTCAGCTGATCCCTTATCGCATGCCTCATGGCCGCACAGTCTGAAGAAGGCGGAAGGAGATGAGTGAAGACAGGCAAAGATATGCACTGCTCGTGCCCATCAATCACACCCTCGCAGTCAAAATATATGAGACAACGAGGGGTGTTGTGTCGGGCAGGGCGGACGCACAGGCACAGGCAGCCAACCAATGATGTCAGAAGACAGCCAGCGTTACCAAGGGGGGTGCTGCGTGTCATTTAAAAAGGAGAATCACACCTCAGGGGCAGTGAAATGGTCTCTAATGAGACACATTTTGTACGTGTTGAGTTCCACGTGGGCAAGGAGAAAAAGTCAGCCACCTTGTACAAATGCAGCATTACTGCTGTACAAGGTGGCTGTTATACATAGAAACACCTGGGGGGGGCAGGGTCCCTTTAATTTCAGTTCAGGTGCCTGCGTGGCGTTTGAAGGACACATTGCCAGCTACACAGCAGGGGGAAAGCTGGCGGTGCTGAACCCCACTAACACATTGGCTGGTGTTTTTCCTCTGTGCAGCTAGCACGTCCGGGCAAAAACTGGCAGTGTTAGAGCCCAGGGTCAGCAGGAGGAGGAGAGGAGCAGAGTGTAGGCCAAAGCCTGCACTGGTGGCAGCTTTTGATCTGTTATGCCAGCGTGGCTTGTGCTGGACACGTTGCCGGCTACACAGCAGGGAACCAGCTGGCGTTGCTGAACCCCACTGACACATTGGCTGGTGTTTTTCTCTGTGCAGCTAGCACGTCCGGGCCCCAACTGGCGGTGTTAGAGCCCAGGGTCAGCAGGAGGAGGAGAGGAGCAGAGTGTAGGCCGAAGCCGAATTGAACCAATTTCAAAGGTAACCTTTAACCCTCCCTCAGGTGTTACAAAGTAGAAGAGCCACACCTTGTGCAGCAGTAATGCTCCACAAGTGAAAGGTTGCTCTTTAAATTTTGCTCATTGCACACGCAGAATGAAAGACGTACACAATTTTGCCCATTGTACAGTAGAACTGTATTGGAGGCGCGACTTGTCTTTTTAAGGAGATGCAGCACAGGTGTCCAAAAATAACGCCTTGGTGCTGGGCGCAGCCTCCTGAGCATTGTTATTTGCTGTACAGGAGTCTGCGCTCTTGTTAGCCCTTGGCCATGCGCTGTGAGCGCTGACTGTCTTCTCACCTCATTTCATGTTGGCCGGTGCAGTTAGCGATGGCCATGAATCCCTGACCCGCAGTGTCTTTTCATAAAGTCACACTGCAGGGCTGTGATTCATGGCCTTGCGCAGTAAATATGTTTGCCGCTCACTCATGTCCTTACACCTGCTTCAGACTGGGCGGCCTCAGCTGTTTCCTTATCGCATGCCTCATGGCCGCACAGTCTGAAGAAGGCGGAAGGAGATGAGTGAAGACAGGCGAAGATATGCACTGCTCGTGCCCATCAATCACACCCTCGCAGTCAAAATATATGAGACAATGAGGGGCGTTGTGTCGGGCAGGGCGGACGCACAGGCACAGGCAGCCAACCAATGATGTCAGAAGACGGCCAGCGTTACCAAGGGGGGTGCTGCGTGTCATTTAAAAAGGAGAATCACACCTCAGGGGGAGTGAAATGGTCTCTATTGAGACACATTTTGTACGTGTTGAGTTCCACGTGGGCAAGGAGAAAAAGTCAGCCACCTTGTACAAATGCAGCATTACTGCTGTACAAGGTGACTGTTATACATAGAAACACCTGGGGGGGGGCAGGGTCCCTTTAATTTCAGTTCAGGTGCCTGCGTGGCGTTTGCAGGACACGTTGCCGGCTACACAGCAGGGGGACAGCTGGCGGTGCTGAACCCCACTAACACATTGGCTGGTGTTTTTCTCGGTGCATCTAGCACATCCGGGCCCCAACTGGCGGTGTTAGAGCCCAGGGTCAGCAGGAGGAGGAGAGGAGCAGAGTGTAGGCCGAAGCCTACACTGGTGGCAGCTTTTGGTCTGTTGTGCCAGCGTGGCTTGTGCTGGACACGATGCCGGCTACACAGCAGGGGAACAGCTGGCGGTGCTGAACCCCACTAACACATTGGCTGGTGTTTTTCTCTGTGCAGCTAGCACATCCGGGCCCCAACTGGCGGTGTTAGAGCCCAGGGTCAGCAGGAGGAGTAGAGGAGCAGAGTGTAGGCCAAAGCCTGCACTGGTGGCAGCTTTTGATCTGTTGTGCCAGTGTGGCTTGTGCTGGACACGATGCCGGCTACACAGCAGGGGAACAGCTGGCGTTGCTGAACCCCACTAACACATTGGCTGGTGTTTTTCTCTGTGCAGCTACCACGTCCGGGCCCCAACTGGTGGTGTTAGAGCCCAGGGTCAGCAGGAGGAGGAGAGGAGCAGAGTGTAGGCCGAAGCCTAATTGAACCAATTTCAAAGGTAACCTTTAACCCACCCTCAGGTGTTAAAATGTAGAAGAGCCACACCTTGTGCATCAGTAATGCTACCCAAGTGAAAGGTTGCTCTTTAAATTTTGCTCATTTCACACGCAGAATGAAAGACGTACACAATTTTGCCCATTGTACAGTAAAACTGTATTGGAGGCGCGACTTGTCTTTTTAAGGAGACGCAGCACAGGTGTCCAAAAATAACGCCTTGGTGCTGGGCGCAGCCTCCTGAGCGTTGTTATTTGCTGTACAGGAGTCTGTGCTCTTGTTAGCCCTTGGCCATGCCCAGTTAGCGCTGCCCGTCTTATGACCTCATTTCATGTTGGCTGGTGCGGTTAACGATGGCCATGAATCCCAGACCCACAGTGTCTTTTCATAAAGTCACAGTGCGGGTCTGGGATTCGTGGCCTTGCGCAGTAAATATCTTCGCCGCTCACATATGTCCTTACACCTGCTTCAGACTGGGCGGCCTCAGCTGATCCCTTATCGCATGCCACGGCCATGAGGCCGCACAGTCTGAAGAAGGCGGAAGGAGGGGAGTGAAGACAGGCCAAGATATGCCCTGCTCGTGCCCATCAATCACACCCTCGCAGTCAAAATAGATCAGACAACGAGGGGCGTTGTGTCGGGCAGGGCGGACGCACAGGCACAGGCAGCCAACCAATGATGTCAGAAGACGGGCAGCGCTACCAAGGGGGGTGCTGCGTGTCATTAAAAAGGAAAGTCACACCTCAGGGACACTGTAATGGTCTCTAATGAGACACATTTTGTACGTGTTGAGTTCCACGTGGGCAAGGAGAAAAAGTCAGCCACCTTGTACAAATGCAGCAGTACTGCTGTACAAGGTGGCTGTTATACATATAAACACCTGGGGGGGGGGCAGGTTCTCTTTAATTTCAGTTCAGGTACCTGCATGGCATTTGCAGGACACGTTGTCGGCTACACAGCAGGGGAACAGCTGGCGGTGCTGAACCCCACTGACACATTGGCTGGTGTTTTTCTCTGTGCAACTTGCACGTCCGGGCAAAAACTGGCGGTGTTAGAGCCCAGGGTCAACAGGAGGAGGAGAGGAGCAGAATGTAGGCCGAAGCCTGCACTGGTGGCAGCTTTTGTTCTGTTGTGCCAGCGTGGCTTGTGCTAAACAAGTTGCCGACTACACAGCAGGGGAACAGCTGGCGGTGCTGAACCCCACTGACACATCAGCGAGTGTTTTTTCTGTGTAGACAACACTTCCAGGTGACAACTGACAGTGTTGAAACCCAGGGAATCAAAGAGGAGCAGAGTGTAGGCCGAAGCCTGCACTGGTGGCAGCTTTTGGTCTGTTGTGCCAGCGTGGCTTGTGCTGGACACGTTGCCGGCTACACAACAGGGGAACAGCTGGCGGTACTGAACCCCACTGACACAATGGCGGGTGTTTTTCTCTGTGCAGCCAGCACTTCCGGGCCCCAACTGGCGTAGTTAGAGCCCAGGGTCTGCAGGAGGAGCAGAGTGTAGGCCGAAGCCTAGTAGAACCAATTTCAAAGGTAACCTTTAACCCCCCTCAGGTGTTGCAAAGTACAATAGCCACACCTTGTGCAGCACTAATGCTGCACAAGTCAGAGGTTGCTCTATGAATTTTGCTCATTGCACACGCAGAATGAAAGACGTACACAATTTTGCCCATTTTACAGTAAGACTGTATTGGAGGCGTGACTTGTGTTTTTAAGGAGACGCAGCACAGGTGCACAGAAATAACGCCTTGGTGCTGGGCGCAGCCTCCTGAGCGTTGTTATTTGCTGTACAGGAGTACATTTCATGTCGACCGGTGCGGTTAGCGATGGCCATGAATCCCAGACCCGCAGTGTCTTTTAATAAAGTCACACTGCAGAGCTGGGATTCGTGGCCTTGTGCAGTAAATATGTTCGCCGCTCACTCATGTCCTTACACCTGCTTCAGACTGGGCGGCCTCCGCTGATCCCTTATCGCATGCCACGGCCATGAGGCCGCACAGTCTGAAGAAGGCGGAAGGAGATGAGTTAAGACAGGCGAAGATATGCACTGCACATGCCCATCAATCACACCCTCGCAGTCAAAATAGATCAGACAACGAGGGGCGTTGTGTCGGGCAGGGCGGACGCACAGGCACAGTCAGCCAACCAATGATGTCAGAAGATGGGCAGCGCTACCAAGGGGGGTGCTGCGTGTCATTAAAAAGGAAAGTCACACCTCAGGGACATTGTAATGGTCTGTAATGAGACACATTTTGTACGTGTTAAATTCAACGTGGGCAAGGAGAAAAAGTCAGCCACCTTGTACAAATGCAGCAGTACTGCTGTACAAGGTGGCTGTTATACATAGAAACACCTGAGAGGGGCAGGTTCCCTTTAATTTCAGCTCAGGTACCTGCATGGCGTTTGCAGGACATGTTGCCAGCTACACAGCAGGGGAACAGCTGGCGGTGCTGAACCCCACTGACACATTGGCTGGTGTTTTTCTCTGTGCAGCTAGCACGTCCGGGCAAAAACTGGCGGTGTTAGAGCCCAGGGTCAGCAGGAGGAGGAGAGGAGCAGAGTGTAGGCCGAAGCCTGCACTGGTGGCAGCTTTTGGTCTGTTGTGCCAGCGTGGCTTGTGCTGGACACGTTGCCGACTACACAGCAGGGGAACAGCTGGCGGTGCTGAACCCCACTGCTAGTGTTTTTTCTGTGTAGACAACACTTCCAGGTGGCAACTGACAGTGTTGAAACCCAGGGAATCAAAGAGGAGCAGAGTGTAGGCCGAAGCCTGCAGTGGAGCAAGCTCAAAGGGAACCTTTAACCCCCCCCCCCCAGGCATTTGTTGCTGAAAGAGCCATCTTGTACAGCAGTAATACTGCAAATGGAAAATGGTGGCTCCTAAAATTATGCTCCTTGCAAACGCTGAAGTACACACTCATATAATGTGTCCCCTCACACCGTTAAACCGTCCCAGAGGTGGGACTTTCCTTTGTAATGTGACACAGCACAGTCGTCATTCCAACCCCCTTGGTGCCGTGCGCCACCTCCTCAACGTTGTTTGGTTCTGTCACGGAGCCCGCGCTGTAATGTTATCCCTTGGCCATGCACAGTTAGCGGTGCCCGTCTTCTGACATCATTTAGGTGTCAGGCTGCCAGTGCCTGTGCGTCAAAGCTGCCCGAGATCCAACCTCGCAGTGTCATCTAATGTAATCCCACTGCGGGCCTGGGATCCATGGGCATGCGCAGTGCATATCATCGCCTCTCACTCCCCTCCTTCCTGCTTCTTCAGACTGTGCGGCGTCACGGCCGTGGCATGCTATTAGGGATCAGCTGACGCCGCCTAGTCTGAAGAAGCGTGAAGAAGGGGAGTGAGAGGCTAGTATATGCACTGCGCATGGCCATGGATACCAGGCCCACTGTGGGATCACATTAGACGACACTGCGAGGTGGGATTTCGGGCAGCGTGGACGCACAGGCGCAGCCAGGACGACAACAAATGATGTCAGAGGACGGGCAGCGCAAACTGTGCATGGCTAAGGGATAACATAACAGCGCAGGGTCCATGACAGAATCAAACAACGCTAAGAAGGCAGCGCACGGAGCCAAGGGGGTAGGAATGACGGCTGTGCTGCGTCACATTACAAAGGAAAGTCCCACCTCCGGGACGGTTTGACGGTGTGAGGGGACACATTACATGAGTGTGTAGTTCAGCGTTTCCAAGGAGCATAATTTCAAGAGCGACCTTTTCCTTGTGCAGTATTAGTGCTGCACAAGGTGGCTCTTTCAGTAACAAACGCCTAGGGGGGGGACAGGTTCCCTTACATTTTTGTTGTGCCAGCGTGGCGGTCGCATGACACGTTGCCGGATACACAGCTGGGGACGTTACTGAACCCCAACAACAGAGAAGCAACTGTTGACTGTGCAGACAGCACTTCCAGGCACCAACTGGCGGTGTTAGAGCCCAGGGACAGCAGGAGGAGCAGATTGGAGGTATTGCCGCACACACAGCTGGGGATCAGCTGACGTTACGGAACCCCAATAACAGAGGAGCGACTGTTGACTGTGCAGACAGCACTTCCAGGCACCAACTGGCGGTGTTAGAGCCCAGGGACAGCAGGAGGAGCAGAGGAACAGAGTGTAGGCCGAAGCCTGATTGGAGCAAGTTGAAGGGGAACCTTTAACCCCCCACAAGACGTTTGTAGCTGAAAGAGCCATCTTATGCAGCACTAAGGATGCAAAAGGAAAAGGTTGCTCTTTTAATTATGCTCCTTGCAAACACAGAAGTAAACACTAAAAATGTGTCCCCTTATACCGTAAAACCGTCCCGGAGGTGGGAATTTCCTTCGTAATGGGACGCAGCACAGCTGTCATTCCTATCCCCTTGGTGCCGTGCGCTGCCTCCTCAGCATTGTTTTAAGCTGTCACGGAGCCTGCGCTGTTCTGTTATCCCTTGGCCATGCCCAATTTGCGCTGCCTGTCTTCTGACATAATTTGGTGTCAGGCTGTCAGTGCCTGTGCGTCCACGCTGCTCCAGATCGCACCTCGCAGTGTCATCTAATGTAATCCCACTGCGGGCCTTGGATCCATGGGCATGCACAGTGTGACGCCCAGGAGACCGGGATACCCAGCACCGGACCAATGGAGTCTGTCTCTTGAGGGGGATGTCACGGGTGGCTTGACCCGGTGCTGTGGCCTCAGGCAATGCACAGTGTAAGGGGTATCATGAGGGGACAGGCACTTACTTGATCAGCAGCAGGTTCTCCCAGCGGTGACGATCTCGATCCTGGATAGATGGCTATTGTCCAAATGAAAGACTGAGGCACTGAAACGTTTAACCAGTTTACTTTAACATAAAAGGATTTACAACCAGTCCTGTCACCGGAGTCTGTATGGGAACTCTGAGTTACTTTGACCCTGCCGGGGTCTTCGCCTCTTATTGTGCGCAATTTCTGTGTGGCCCTGCTGCTGTATGTGAACTGGCTGCCGGCCCAATCTGTCCCCTCCGGGTCCTGGTTCGACGGGCAACCCGAGTCCTTTTATCGGTTTACCCCCTCTGGGAGTACCGCTGAACTCTGTGTCTGTTGCTGCATCTGACCCTAGTGAAGCTGATATCACCTCACGTTTTTCCGGTTGCTGTATTATATATAATGAATACAGCCACGGATCCGGTATCCGTCTTTGCGCCTGTTCTGGGTAGTGATTAATGCTACCCGGTTCTCACAATGTCCTTTTTCTCTATCCCTCTTCTCCTCAGGCCGGTGATTTAGGCCTGGTAACAGTCACAGGGCTGTTAGAGATTTAACTGTATGACCTCTCACTATCAGCTCCTTGGCCCAACTGCCATTTCTTCTCTCAGACCAGAATGGATCAAGGGGAGTCTCTGGAGCTCCCCCTTCTGGCCGGAGGTGGTAGTGCAGTCTTGCTATTTTAGTATTTGTACTTAGTGTCAGTAACTATTTTTGTGGCAAATACCCCTAGGGGTGCCACATTCCCCCTTAGTTAAGAACAGTACTCCGGGACTGTGGGACAATAACATTTTGAAATAACAATTAATATGTACAGAGTCTTAAAAATGAAAAGTTACAAAAACCACTCAAGGAAACAAAAATAGAGTTCTGTAAAAAGTCACTTCAAATAGCGTCCATTAATACAGTTCTATCCTTGAAGGTATTAGGAACGGCACTGTACTTAGTGTCCAGGAATTTAGTTCCATTTTTCCAACGGAGTTATCAATAGAAAGTCTAAAGAAAGTTCAAAAAGAGCAAAAAGCAAAGTTCAAAAAGCAGTCTTTCCGGAGCTTTGATTTAGTGCCTCCGGGCTGATAAAAAGTTCAAGAATATGCAATAAGTTCATGCAGACAAGTCTCTGTAGGCACTGGGCTTAAACGTTGCAGACTGATAGCAATGACTATACTACATTTTCTGTTTAACTATATACGGCATAACATATATACAATTCACATTATGAGCTTTATAGTTGGTAATCTGCATACCTGGCCGGTAATTGACCCTGGGTACTACGCTGTGATCTACGTAATAGCGGTGTCTCTTCATGTGGTGTACTACTGTCTACTGCGGATGTAGTATCTGCCCGCTCTGCTAAAGATAATTCCACGACTATGGAGTTGGCAAGTCCACCGTGAATGGGATTACTCTGACCAGGAATCTGTTCTTCCTGGCCTGGAACCTCCTGTAGTACGGGGTCAGCCTCTTCCTGTCTTGGGACTTCTGGTATTGGGTTCGGTGTTGGGTAAAAGGCCACCATGGGAACCACTACTGCACCATGGTATGTTAGTAGGGTTTTGGGAAAGTCTCCTATACAGGTGTGATACACTTCCTCTTCTTTTTCCTTTACTGGTTGAACCTGTATGGGTTGAATAACTTCTGGTTCTGGCTGGACAACGTCTGGCTCTTTCAATGCTTCCGGACATAATTTAAGATTGTCTCTTGACACTAGTACAGATGTTAAGCCTCCGTTTTTGCTAATGAGACACATTTTAGGATTATCCACTCTTGTTGGTAAAACTGTGTAGGGTACGGCTTCCCACTGATTGTCCAGTTTATTGGTTCGACGATTTCTCTTGAGCACTTGGTCACCCGGTCTTAATGGGGTCGCTAGAGCATTCTGGTTGAAAGTTCGCTCTTGTCTTTCTCTAGTTTGCTGAAGGCTTCTTTCCACACTCTCTTGCACTTGGCGATACTGCTTTTGCCGTATGATATCCCAATTGGAGTCTTGAACTTCTGCGTCTGGTTTCAGAATTCCCATTTCTAGATCGATTGGTAATTGGCCGGGTCTTGCACGCATAAGGTAAGCTGGGGTGCAGTTGGTGGAGCTCACCGGGACATGATTATACAGATCCACCAAGTCAGGCAATTTCTCTGGCCATTGATTCCTTTCTGTCTCAGGTAAAGTCTTTAGTAGGTCTATTACAATATGGTTCATCTTCTCGCATAAGCCGTTTGTTTGTGGATGATAGGCCGTCGTCCGGATCTTTTTGCAACCATACATATTACAAAATTCTCTGAAGATCTCTGATTCAAAGGCTGTACCTTGGTCGGTGAGAACCTGTTCCGGATATCCATGGGGTCTACAAAAGTACGTTTGGAACGCTTTGGCTGCTGTTTTTGCTGTCAGATCTTTTACGGGTACTACTACCAAGAAACGTGAATAATGGTCCACGATGGTCAAGGCATAGACATAGCCGGACCGGCTTCGTGTCAACTTCACGTGGTCCATGGCTACAAGTTCAAGTGGTTGTTTGGTGATTATGGGCTGCAGTGGTGCTCTTTGGTTCTTTTGATCGTTTCTTCTGAGGTTACACGGGCCACAATTTCTGCACCACTGTTCGATTGATTTTCTCATCCCGACCCAATAAAATCTTTCTCTTAGGAGTACTTCTAACTTTTTCCAACCGAAGTGACCAGCACCATTATGGTAAGCTTCGAGGACCATCTTCACATCTTGTTTAGGCACAATAATCTGCCAAACCAATTCATGTGTTTTCGGATTGGTGTATCTTCTACAGAGCTTCCCTTGATACAGGAACATTTTGCCTCTCTCTTTCCAGAGTTGATGCGTCTCTTCTGGGGCATCCTCATAGGGATATGCACTTTGCTCAGTCAACAGTTCCTTCACCAACTTCACAGCCGGATTGCTGTCTTGGGTGTCAGCCCATCTATGGTGTGCTAACGGATTAAAATTCACCTCTTGTTGTTTCTGATAGGTACTTGACTGATGATGTTTTGCCTTGGGACGATGGAAGGCTGGTAGTTCAATTTCTTCAAGCTCCCCCGTTTCCTCTTCTACATCTCTCAAGTGTGGCATCCGGGATAGGGCATCGGCATTTCCATTCTTGCGACCTGCTCGATACTTGATTATGAAGTTGTAATTAGATAACCGGGCTATCCATCGCTGTTCTAACGCACCTAATTTGGCTGTGTCCAGGTGGGTCAACGGATTGTTGTCAGTATAGACAATAAATTCTGCAGCGGCCAGATAGTGTTTGAAACGCTCCGTCACAGCCCAAACTACTGCCAGTAGTTCCAATTTGAAGGAGCTGTAATTTTCTGAATTTCTTTCAGTAGGCCGGAGCTTTCTACTTGCAAAGGCGATGACTTTCTCCCGACCTTCTTGCTTTTGTGACAGCACCGCTCCTAGTCCCACATTACTGGCATCGGTGTAGAGGATGAAAGGTTTATGGTAATCTGGGTATGCCAGAACCTCTTCTCCGGTTAGTGCCTTCTTTAGTTGTTCAAAGGAGTCTTCCCTTTCGTCGTTCCACTGAAAAGGAGGGTTTCGGTTTGAAGGTTTCTTCGTCTGCCCTACCAAGGTGTCTTGCAAGGGTGCTGCCAACTTGGTAAATCCTTTTATAAATCTGCGATAGTAACCCACCAATCCCAGGAATTGTCTCACTTCTTTTGCGCTGGTAGGTCTTGGCCAATCCCTTATGGCGCTTATTTTCTCGGGATCTGGTGCTACTCCCTCCGAACTCACGATGTGTCCCAGGTACTGTACCTTTGGCTTGAGAAGGTGACATTTGGATGGCTTGACTTTCATGCCATACCTGGATAAGGCTTCGAACACTTCTGCCAGGTCTATTAATTGTTGTTCGTAAGTCTTTGAGTAGACGATCACATCATCTAGGTACAGGAGGACGGTCTCGAAGTTCTTGTGCCCGAGGCAGCATTCCATCAGCCGCTGGAAGGTACCGGATGCGTTGCAGAGTCCGAACGGCATGCGATTAAATTCACATAGACCCATTGGTGTGGTGAATGCCGTCTTTTCCTTATCTCTCTCAGCCACAGGGACTTGCCAATACCCGCTTGTTAAGTCTAAGGTGGAAAAATAATTAGCAGATTTCAAAGCAGTTAAGGACTCTTCTATCCTAGGCAAGGGGTAGGCGTCCTTATGGGTGATGTTATTAATCTTCCGGTAGTCTACGCACATTCTCATGGTTCCGTCCTTTTTTTTGACAATCACTAGAGGGGCCGCCCAGGGGCTACAGCTGTCTCTTATTACCCCGGCCTGTTTCATTTCCCTCAGCATATCTTTTGCACATTGATAGTGAGCGGGCGGTATGGGTCTATATCTTTCTTTTATTGGGGGATGGTCACCTGTGGGGATTGTGTGTTCTACCCCTTCTATCCGTCCGAAGTCCAATGGGTGTTTACTGAAGACTTGTTCATATTCCGTCACTAGCCTATACACCCCTTGTTTTTGATGGGTAGGTGTTGAATTTATGCCCACGTGTAGCTGTTGGCACCAATCCTCCATTTCTCCATCTGAGCCATTGCCTTCCACCTGACAGGTTGGTTCTAAGGGCTCAATGGTTGTGATGACATTGTTGTCAACAGTATATAGCTTTGCCATTGTAGCATACCTTGGCAAAGTGACCTCTTCCTCTCCACAGTTCAAAAGTCGTACCGGCACTCGTCCCCGGTGTACCTCGACTATCCCTCGTGCTGTGAGTATAGTGGGCCTGCTGTCGGTGTACACTGGTTCTATTAAGGCTTGATAATCTCGTCCCTTAGTACCAATGGCTGCTCTACACCATACCAGCATTTCTGTTTTTGGTGGGATTACAATAGACGTTGGATCACTTACCCTCACACTGCCGATTTCTCCACCTGCAACTTCTACCTGTTGCCTTAACATCAATACTTTTATTTCCCTCCAGAGAACTCTCTGCTGGCAGGATTGGGCAGTTTCAGCAATTTGCTGTAAGACAGAAATGACTTCGGAAAAGCAGTTCTCTAACACATTCATTCCTATCAATACAGTTGGTTCACAGTTCCGCCGGTCAACATCAACAACAATTATACCCTGTTTCTTCAGTTCTACTTTACCAATCTTTATGGTCATCTCCCTGAATCCTAGTTTCGGTACCAACTTACCATTACTGGCCCATATATCTAGTTCAACATCAGAGGGCCCTTTATCAATATCTGCATCAGCCCAGTACCTCTTATAAAGGATATACGGTATAGATGAAATCTGGGAACCTGTGTCCAGCAAAGCGTTGAGGGGAATTCCGTCCAGCACGATAGGGATAATGGGTTGTCCTCCGATGTACCTGTCGTGCCAGGGTGTTGGGCCTTGAAAGTTCATTCCTGCGAAGCGGCCCGCATTCCCAGGGGATTCCCGTTTAAATCACAATCTCGTGCAAAGTGGCCCGGCTGCTGGCAACGGCGGCAAATGGGCTGTCCATCCGGTTGGTAGCGGTCGCGGGGTCGTCCTCTCCATGTCGGGTATCTCCGGGGTCTCATCCATGGAACATCCTCTCTACAGTTTGCCAACTCCATCTTGTGTCCTCTCATCTCCTGCATGGTTTTAGCCATTGAAGCAACAACATCAGCTAAAGAGTCAAGCTTTTGTTGAAGAGCCTCATTAGTACTGGGCCCCAGGGGCTTAGCAATGGCCCCAGACATAGCTGATGTCACTGGCACTCCCTGTTGTTGAGGTGCCTCTGCCATGGGTTGCGCAGGATCCTGATCCCGAGGTGCCTCTGCCAGCTGGAGACGTATAGCGCTCTCCTTTAATTGGGCAAATGTCAATTCAGGGTTCTTAAAAACAAGCATGCTCACATGCCCCCGGTGAGAAGGGGTGTAGAGTCCCTCAATAAATTGATCTCTTAGCAGTTTATCCGCTCCGGTGTTAAAAATGGGTTCAGCCAGTGTAAGTGATTTAAGGGCTTCCTGCAGGTTTAAGGCAAAGTCTCTCACGCCCTCATTAGCTTTTTGTTTGCAACTAAAGAATCGTATTTTAGCTTTGCTGCTGGCCGTGGTTTCAAATGTAGCTTTTAATCCAGCAAATATGCGTTCAACAGTGCCTTTTAGATCAGCTGCCCATGCTGTGACTTCTCGCTTAGCATGGCCATTTAACTGCATCATCAGGAGACTAACACGCTGAACTTCACCCACAGGGAACATGTCAAAATGGGCCAGCATCTTTTCTCTGAAATCGTCAAGGGTATTAGGCTCACCTTCATACATTGGAAGCCATGGGCCACCCGGGGTATATGGCATCAGCACCGGCATGATGGGTGCCACTCCTTGCACCGCTGCGCTGCCGGACTCTCTATTGACACTCTGTCTTTCAGCTGCATTAGCGTTGCCGAGTGCTGCGGCGTCTCCGTGCTGCGACATACTGTGCCCCCATAGTTAATCCGGACCCTTCCGGTCCTCCGCTTCCGTCGGGATAGTGTAGATTCGTTCCGCTGTGCAGCAGGATCGATTTTCCCCTTGCTCTGATGTCAGAGCGCTCAGCTTGGTGCCGCCCACAATGACATGCCCCCTGCTGCTCCCACCCACCGCGCTCTGTAATGGCGGATTCTGAAGTTTTTCAGTTAGACTGGGGCTCAGGTGATGGCGTAGCTCAATTAACAGTCTCGTGCCTAACGGTTATGAAGTGATTACCTCAGGGGATGGCGGCCATCTTTACTCCATTATAACCAATGGGGAAAAGTCACTTTCAATAGTTTTCAATGGGGAATGGATTTTTCTTTAATAAAGTCAATTTTCAAGATTTTTCATCCCAGTTTTCACAGTTTTGGGCTCCAATCACGGCACACAATACCCGGTATACGGGCTGGCTAGATCCTGTTCGTGACGCCAATTGTGACGCCCAGGAGACCGGGATACCCAGCACCGGACCAATGGAGTCTGTCTCTTGAGGGGGATGTCACGGGTGGCTTGACCCGGTGCTGTGGCCTCAGGCAATGCACAGTGTAAGGGGTATCATGAGGGGACAGGCACTTACTTGATCAGCAGCAGGTTCTCCCAGCGGTGACGATCTCGATCCTGGATAGATGGCTATTGTCCAAATGAAAGACTGAGGCACTGAAACGTTTAACCAGTTTACTTTAACATAAAAGGATTTACAACCAGTCCTGTCACCGGAGTCTGTATGGGAACTCTGAGTTACTTTGACCCTGCCGGGGTCTTCGCCTCTTATTGTGCGCAATTTCTGTGTGGCCCTGCTGCTGTATGTGAACTGGCTGCCGGCCCAATCTGTCCCCTCCGGGTCCTGGTTCGACGGGCAACCCGAGTCCTTTTATCGGTTTACCCCCTCTGGGAGTACCGCTGAACTCTGTGTCTGTTGCTGCATCTGACCCTAGTGAAGCTGATATCACCTCACGTTTTTCCGGTTGCTGTATTATATATAATGAATACAGCCACGGATCCGGTATCCGTCTTTGCGCCTGTTCTGGGTAGTGATTAATGCTACCCGGTTCTCACAATGTCCTTTTTCTCTATCCCTCTTCTCCTCAGGCCGGTGATTTAGGCCTGGTAACAGTCACAGGGCTGTTAGAGATTCAACTGTATGACCTCTCACTATCAGCTCCTTAGCCCAACTGCCATTTCTTCTCTCAGACCAGAATGGATCAAGGGGAGTCTCTGGAGCTCCCCCTTCTGGCCGGAGGTGGTAGTGCAGTCTTGCTATTTTAGTATTTGTACTTACTGTCAGTAACTATTTTTGTGGCAAATACCCCTAGGGGTGCCACATTCAGTGCATATCCTCGACTCTCACTCCCCTCCTTCCCTCTTCTTCAGACTGTGCGGCGTCACGGCCGTGTCATGCTATTAGGGATCAGCTGACGGCGCACAGTCTAAAGAAGGCGGAGGGAGATGAGCGAGAGCCCGAGGGGAAGATATGCACTGCGCATGCCCATGGATCCCAGGCTTGCAGTGTGATTCAATCAGAAGACACTGCGAGGCGGGTTCTCGGGCAGCTCGGGCGCACAGGCGCAGCCAGCCTGACACCAAATTATGTCAGAAGACAGGCAGCGCAAATTGGGCATGGCCAAGGGATAACAGAACAGCGCAGGCTCCGTGACAGCTTAAAACAACGCTGAGGAGGCAGCGCATGGCACCAAGGGGGTAGGAATGATGGCTGTGCTGCGTCACATTATGAAGGAAAGTCCCAGCTCCGGGACGGTATAACGGTATCAGTGAACACATTTTATAAGTGTTAAGTTCTGCGTGTGCAAGGAGCTAAACTAAAAGAGCGACCTTTTCCTTGTGCAACATTACTGCTGCACAAGATGGCTCTTTCAGTAACAAACGCCGGGGGGGGGGGGGGACAGGTTCCCTTACATTTAGGTTGTTGTGCCAGCGTGGCGGTCGCAGGACACATTGCCGGCTACACAGCTGGGGATCAGCTGACGTTACTGAAACCCAATAACACTGGGTCGTATGTTTTGACTGTGCAGCCTGCACTTCTGAGCCGCAACTGGCGGTGTTGGAGCCCAGGAATAGCAAATCAGGTGGTAGAAAGATGAACACATCAGGAGACCTGGATGACACCCAATTACTTAATCAGGCAGAGGAGTGGCAAATTCCTGCGAGATCCAGGCCTGGTTCATTTTCAGGAAAGTAAGCCGGTCAACGTTATCGGAGGATAGTCGCATGCGACGGTCTGTTAGTACACCACCTGCGGCACTAAAGACACGTTCCGATAAGACACTAGCTGCAGGGCAAGCCAGCACCTCCAATGCATACTGGCTTAGCTCTGGCCATGTATCCAGCTTAGAGACCCAAAACTTGAACGGGGAAGAGCCATCTGGGAGTACAGTAAGAGGGCAAGCCATGTAGTCTGTCACCATCTGACGGAACCGTTGCCTCCTGCTGACTGGAGCCGCCGGTGATGGTGTAGACATTTGGGGTGGGCACACAAAAGTTTGCCACAGTTGTGCCATACTGGTCTTGCCTTGGGCAGAGGCACTGCTTCTGCTCCCTCTTTGTGCAGAGCCTCCCCCACTGCCTCGACGCACTGAGCTGCTTTGTAAAGCACTAGCAGCACTCCTCTCAGTTGGACTGGAGAAGATGATGGAATTCACCAGTGTGTCGTGGTACTCCTGCATTTTACGCTCCCGGATCAACGCTGGGATGAGGTTTTGGACGTTGTCCCGGTAGCGAGGATCGAGGAGGGTGAACACCCAATAATCAGTCATGTTGAGAATGTGGTCGATGCGGTGGTCGTTTCTCAGGCACTGCAGCATGAAATCAACCATGTGCTGCACACTGCCAACTGCCCCAGAAACGCTGTCCCCTGCTTGAGACATAATCTCTGCCCGCTCGTCATCACCTCACCCTTGCTGTACACACTGACCACTGGACAACTGTCTCACTCCCTCCTCTGGACGGAGCTCTTCCTCCTCCATTGACTCCTCCTCATCCTCCTCACAAAGTGGCCCCTGCGTACCCCTTTGTGAGGAACCACGTGGCGCTGACTCTCCAGAAGCTGATGGAAAAGGTGACTCCTCATCCTCCACCACTTCCACAACATCATCCCTTAACGCTTGCAAAGTTTGTTGAAGCAGGCAGATAAGGGGGACAGTCATGCTGACTAGTGCATCATCTGCACTTGCCATCCGCATGGAATAATCAAAAGGACGCAAAATCTGGCAGACATCCTTCATAGTGGCCCACTCTGTGGTTGTGATGTCTGATCGGCGCTGACTGCGACTTTTTTGCGCCTGATGCAGCTGGTACTCCATTACTGCTTGCTGCTGCTCACACAACCGCTCCAACATATGTAACGTGGAATTCCACCTGGTAGGTAGGTCACATATGATGCGGTGTTCCGGAAGGCGGAATCGGCGCTGCAGAGTAGCAATGCGGGATCTTGCCAAGCTGGAAAGCCGCAAGTGAGCACACTCTAGGCGGACCTTGTGCAGCAGTGCATCAAGATCCGGATAGTCCCTCAGAAAACTCTGCACAACCAAATTGAGCACATGTGCCAGACATGGGATGTGAGTGAGGTTGCCAATGGCCTAAGCTGCCACCAGATTTCGGCCATTGTCACACACTACCATGCCTGGCTGGAGATTCGCTGGCACTAACCACACATCGCTCTCCTGCTTGATGGCATTCCAGAGGTCCTGCGCTGTGTGGCTTCGATTCCCCAAAGAAACTAGTTTCAAGACGGCCTGTTGACATTTGGCCACGGCTGTGCTCATGTCGGTCGTAACAGGTAAATGTTCACGGGTCCATGTGGAGGTGGACTGTGACGGCTCCTGCAGCGATGATTCTGAGGAACTTGGGTATGAGGAGGAGTCAATGCGTACAGACTGGATTCCTGCAATCCTTGGAGTGGGCAGGACACGTCCTGCGCCACTCGCACGATCTGTACCTGGCTCAACAACATTAACCCAATGGGCAGTGAGGGAAATATATCGCCCCTGTCCATGTTGACTGGTCGACGCATCGGTGGTGAGGTGGACCTTGCTACTGACGGCGTTCAGTAGCGCGTGTTTTATGTGTCCCTCCACATGCTTGTGCAGGGCAGGGACAGCTTGCCTGCTGAAGTAAAAGCGGCTGGGCACCTTGTACTGTGGGACTGCCAATGCCATCAAGTCACGGAAGCTGTCAGTCTCCACCAGCCTGAATGAGAGCATTTCCAGGGACAGAAGTTTGGCAATGCCTGCATTCAGAGCCTGTGCTCGGGGGTGGTTGGCCCAGAATGCCTGCCTTTTCTCCCATGCCTGTACTACCGATGGCTGTAGAGTAGACTGGGAGTATGAGGATGACTGGGAATGTGGTGCTGTGGGTGGAATTACACTAGGTCTCTGGACAACAGTGCCAGAGGTTCTTCCATGGCGATCCTGGGAGGAAGCCAAACCAGCTGTGCGTGAGCTGGAGGAAGAGGCAACACGAGCTGAAGAGGTGGTAGCTGCCGCTGTTGGTTGGCCTAGGTCTTCAGTGTGTTTTTGTAACTCCACCGCGTGCCTGGTCCGCACATGTTTCCACATATTTGTGGTATTGAGGTTGCTGACACTTTTACCTCTTTTGACTTTCTGATGACACAGCTTGCATTTGACAAAACAAATGTCATCTGCAACTGTGTCAAAAAAGGACCAGGCACTGCAAGTCTTGGGAGCGCCCTTTTTGGCTTTTGAAAGAGACAGGCTCCTAACGGGTGCCGAAGTGGAGGCTACAGGCTCCGCAGTCTTCCCCCTCCCTCTCCCTCTTTGGCCCTTAAGGGGAATCTCTTCCTCAGAGCTGCTCCCACCACCTTCCTGTTCCTCACGCCATGGTGGGTCAACGACCTCATCATCTCCACTACCCTCTGCCACCAACTGCTCCTCCTGGGTAGTCTCGGCAGCACAGTACTCACCAGAAAGCGGCACCTGAGTTTCATCATCAGATGCGTACTGCGCTGTGGTCACCGCAGGCACTGGCCCACCCGCCTCTTCAGAGTCAGAGAGACAAAGCTGTTGGGCATCACTGCACACTGCCTCTTCTTCCATTTCTCCAATGCTGCTTGGCTGGCCCCCTGTTTCCAAGCCAAGAGATTCAGAGAACAGAAGTAGAGACGGCTCCTGTCCTGGGCTCTCTGACTGCCTGGCCAATTTGGCAGGTGGTGAAGAGACAGATGGCTGCTCTCCAGTGGTCTGTGCCTGAGAGGATGTGGCACTAATTGAAGTCGATGCCGATGCTTTAGCTGCCATCCATCCGACAACGGCTTCAATTTGATCTTCATGCAGCAGCGGTGCACGGCGCTCTCCGACAAAGCTGCGCATGAAGGACTGTTCCCTGCTGAAACTGAGTGATGATGAGTCACCGGTGCACGCAGCAGGCACAGAATCAGCACGTCCTCTCCCTGCTCCTCTCCCTGCTCTGTGCTCACGCCCACGTGCCTTACTCCCTGCCCTCTTCATCTTGGTTGACAGATAAAGATAAGCAGAAAAGTACTAAGGCCTTAGTGTGCTTATTCCTGAAATGCTCCTCTTAACAGGTGTAAGAAACACTAATGTTGTAAAGTGTGGACTAGACTTTATTATTGATAAAATGTGGCCTACACAAGTGTTAAGTGGTGTTTGGTGAACTTTACTTTTTTTTTTTCTGCAGATCGAGCTACAGAGCGACTTTAACTCACACAGGGACCGTGCAGACAGCCTTAAACGGCGCTGCAAGGCCCAAAAACACTCCTCTAGGTTATCCTATGTAGTGTTTTTCCACTATTTAGCTGGAGACAGGTGGAAAGACACTAATAGGAAATTTAAAAAAAAAATTTCAACAGGCTGCACTATTTCAAAAAAAGGACAAGTTATTTAACGGTATGAGGCAGTAACGCACCCTGAGCTGAATACAACCGGCTGTGGCTGCACACAGACTACAGGGCGAGCTGCGCTCACACGGAGACCGTGCAGACAGCCGTAAACGGCGCTGCAAGGCCCAAAAACCCCACTCTAGGTTATCCTATGTAGTGTTTTTCCACTATTTAGCTGGAGACGGGTGGAAAGACACTAATAGGAAATTTTTGGAAAAATTTACAGCAGGCTGCACTATTTGAAAAAAAGGAAAAGTTTTTTCACGGTATGAGACAGTGACGCACCCTGAGCTGAATACAACCGGCTGTGGCTGCACACAGACTACAGGGCGAGCTGCGCTCACACGGAGACCATGCAGACAGCCGTAAACGGCGCTGCAAGGCCCAAAAACCCCCCTCTAGGTTGTCCTATGTAGTGTTTTTCCACAATTTAGCTGGAGACGGGTGGAAAAACACTAATAGGAAATTTTAGAAAAAATGTGCAGCAGGCTGCACTATGAGCAAAAAAGGACAATGGATAGAACTGTATGAGGCAGTGTGAACCCCCCCCCTGAGCTGAATACAACCGGGTATATGGCTGCACACAGACTACAGAATGAGCTGCACACACACACACTGAGAGAGACCTTGCAGAACGCTGTTAAAACAGCGCTGCAAGGCAAGAGCAAGGTGAACACACAGCGTTTGCTAAATTAGCCTTGGAAAAGCAAAATAAAGCAATTAGCTATCTCAACTGGCCCTCAGTTAGAACACAGCGTCCTGTCCCTAACTGAAATCACAGCAGAGTGAGCGCAAAATGGCGGCAGCGTTTTTTATAGTGCATGGTGACATCAGTTCAGCAGCCAATCACAGCCTTGCCAGTAGTTACATGCCCACCATGCTAAACAGGATGTGCCCACACTTCCATTCATTCCTCATTGGTTGCTGCGTGCAGTTTGAATTCTGGGAACTTCCGATTCCGGTATCCGATACGCGGGAAGTATCGGAATTCGGTATCGGAATTCCGATACCGCAAATATCGGCCGATACCCGATACTTGCGGTATCGGAATGCTCAACAATAGTGGCCATTATACAGTATGGCCATATTTTTTTGCTTATAAGTATTGTATATGAAACAGTGTGATCAGCAGTGCTAAATGGGTGTAGTTGGGACATGGATATGGGTGTGACTAATTATGAATGGGTGTGTTCAGAGGCGTGGCCTAAAATTTGCCATGGCGCGCGTTGCGCACCGCAAACTTTATCTTTCTTTCCCATCTTCAAAACTTGGGAGGTATGCTACTGTAATCAAATATGTGAATGAATATGTGAACACCTCTGGCATCTCTCGTGATGGAGTCTGGGCAAATGATGCTGAAATCATGGCCACAGCAAATCTGTTGAGTTGTGACATCGTCATCCACACCAAAGTTGGTGACACCATGGATTGGTTGACCTATCCCGCAAGCTTCAACCTGCAGTCAACAACAGAACATGCACTTTATCAGTGTTTACTAATAATTTTAATGTTGTTATGAGTGATTACCTTTGAACGTTTATATTGTAGTGTCCTGTCACCAGCCATGTGTACGATTATCAGCCGAAAGCCTCTCTGGAACCAATAATCGCCCCATGTAAAAGTACCTTTACAAGTTGAAGTTTCAGAATGTTATAACTTTTATTATATCCTGAACGGTTTTTTTATGAACAGTCAAGGTTTTCAGGTTGAAGTAAAAAAAAGTCTGTGTGTTTAGAGTTTTAACCCGTTTCTGTCATTGGACGTACTATTCCGTCCATGTGGGGTGGGCCTTAATTCCCATGGATGGAATAGTACGTCCAGCGCGATCGGCCGCGCTCAAGGGGGGAAGGGCGCGGCCGATCGCGGCCGGGTGTCAGCTGCCTATCGCAGCTGACATCCGGCACTATGTGCCAGGAGCGGTCAAACATGATCGCGGTGTGCCGGTGGTACAGGGAAGCATCGCGCAGGGAGGGGGCTCCCTGCGGGCTTCCCTGAGACCCCCGCAGCAACGTGATGTGATCGCGTTGCTGCGAGGGTCTCTCACCTTCCTCCCTGCAGCAAGGCCCGGATCCAAAATGGTCGCGGCATCCGGGTCCTGCAGGGAGGGAGGTGGCTTACCAAGTGCCTGCTCAGAGCAGGCGCTTGGTAAGCCTGCAGCGCTGCAAGTCAGATCGCTGATCTGACGGAGTGCTGTGCAAACTGTCAGATCAGCGATCTGTGATGTCCCCCCCCCCCCCGGGACAAAGTAAAAAAGTAAAAAAAAAAATTTCCACATGTGTAAAAAAAAAATAATAATAATTCCTAAATAAAGAAAAAAAAATATTATTCCCATAAATACATTTCTTTATCTAAATAAAAAAAACCAAAACAATAAAAGTACACATACAGTATTTAGTATCGCCGCGTCCGTAACGACCCAACCTATAAAACTGTTCCACTAGTTAACCTCTTCAGTAAACACCGTAAGGAAAAAAAGAACGAGGCAAAAAACAACGCTTTATTATCATACCCGCCGAACAAAAAGTGGAATAACACGCGATCAAAAAGACAGATATAAATAACCATGGTACCGCTGAAAACGTCATCTTGTCCCGCAAAAAACGACATCATCAGCAAAAAATAAAAAAGTTATAGTCCTCAGAATAAAGCGATGCAAAAATAATTATTTTTTCTATAAAATAGTTTTTAGCGTATAAAAGCGCCAAAACATTAAAAAAATTATATAAATGAGGCATCGCTGTAATCATACTGACCCGAAGAATAAAACTGCTTTATCAATTTTACCAAACGCGGAACGGTATAAACACCTCCCCCAAAAGAAATTCATGAATAGCTGGTTTTTGGTCATTCTGCCTCACAAAAATCGGAATAAAAAGCGATCAAAAAATGTAACGTGCCCAAAAATGTTACCAATAAAAACGTCAACTCGTCCCGCAAAAAACAAGACCTCACATGACTCTGTGGACTCAAATATGGAAAAATTATAGCTCTCAAAATGTGGTAACGCAAAAAAATATTTTTTGCAATAAAAAGCGTCTTTCAGTGTGTGACGGCTGCCAATCATGAAAATCTGCTAAAAAACCCGCTATAAAAGTAAATCAAACCCCCCTTCATCACCCCCTTAGTTAGGCAAAAATAAAAAAATTTAAAAAATGTATTTATTTCCATTTTCCCATTAGGGCTAGGGTTAGGGTTAGGGCTAGGGGTAGGGTTAGGGCTAGGGCTAGGGTTAGGGCTAGGGTTAGGGTTGGGGCTAGAGTTAAGGCTACAGTTAGGGTCGGGGCTAAAGTTAGGGTTAGGGTTTGGATTACATTTATGGTTGGGAGTAGGGTTGGGATTAGGGTTAGGGGTGTGTCTGGGTTAGAGGTGTGGTTAGGGTTACCATTGGGAATAGGGTTAGGGGTGTGTTTGGATTAGGGTTTCAGTTATAATTGGGGGGTTTCCACTGTTTAGGCACATCAGGGGCTCTCCAAACGGGACATGGCGTCCGATCTCAATGCCAGCCAATTCTGCATTGAAAAAGAAAAAAAGTGCTCCTTCCCTTCCGAGCTCTCTCGTGTGCCCAAACAGCGGTTTACCCCAACATATGGGGTATCAGCATACTCAGGACAAATTGGACAACAAATTTTGGGGTCCAATTTCTCCTGTTACCCTTGGGAAAATATAAAACTGGGGCTAAAAATAATTTTTGTGGGAAAAAAAGAGATTTTTTATTTTCACGGCTCTGCGTTATAAACTGTACTTGAACATTTGGGGGCTCAAAGTTCTCACAACAAATCTAGATAAGTTCCTTGGGGGGTCTAGTTTCCAATATGGGGTCACTTGTGGGGGGTTTCTACTGTTTAGGTACATTAGGGGCTCTGCAAACGCAATGTGACGCCTGCAGACCATTCCATCTAAGTCTGCATTCCAAATGTCGCTCCTTCCCTTCCGAGCTCTGCCATGTGCTCAAACATGTAGGGTATCAGCGTACTCAGGACAAATTGACAACAATATGTAGGGTCCAATTTCTCCTGTTACCCTTGGAAAAATACAAAACTGGGGGCTAAAAAATAATTTTTGTGGAAATTTTTTTTTTTATTTGCACGGCTCTGAGTTATAAACTGTAGTGAAACACTTGGGGGTTCAAAGCTCTCACAACACATCTAGATGAGTTCCTTAGGGTATCTACTTTCCAAAATGGTGTCACTTGTGGGGGGTTTCTACTGTTTACGTACATTAGAGGCTCTGCAAACGCAATGTGACGCCTGCAGACCATTCCTGTTATGGACCTGGTGGTTAAGAGCACCCGGAACGACCTGATGGTTAAACTCACACAATACGAGCTCTGGGAAGTGGGAACTCTGCTGACCGCAACCCCTAATCCTGTCACACAACTAGAAATAGCCGTGGAGCGTACCTAACACAACCTAGACGCCTCTTCACAGCCTAAGAGCTAACTAGCCCTAAAGATAGAAAACAAAGCCTACCTTGCCTCAGAGAAATTCCCCAAAGGAAAAGGCAGCCCCCCACATATATTGACTGTGAGTTAAGATGAAAGTCACAAACACAGAGATGAAACAGGTTTCAGCAAAGGGAGGCCAGACTTACTAAACAGACTGAGGATAGAAAAGGTATCTTTGCGGTCAGCACAAAAAAACTACAAAAAAACACGCAGAGTGTGCAAAAAGACCTCCGCACCGACTCACGGTCCGGAGGTGCCACTCTGCATCCCAGAGCTTCCAGCTAGCAAGACAAAATCATGATAGCCAACTGGAAAAGGAAACAATGAACATATAATTAGCTAGCAGGGACTTAGCTTCTGCTGGAGTAGACAGGTCACCAGAAAGATCCAAGTGCGAACTGAACCAGTACAAGAACATTGACAGCTGGCATGGAGTAACGATCTGAGTGGAGTTAAATAGAACAGCCAGTCAAAGAATAAGCTACGCCACCTGTGGAAGGAACCTCAGAAGCAGCAGCTCCACTCACAGCCACCAGAGGGAGTCCATGGACAGAACTCGCCGAAGTACCATTCATGACCACAGGAGGGAGTTCGAAAACAGAATTCACAACAGTACCCCCCCTTGAGGAGGGGTCACCGAGCCCTCACCAGAGCCCCCAGGCCGATCAGGATGAGCCAAATGAAAGGCACAAACTAGATCGGCAGCATGAACATCAGAGGCAAAACCCCAGGAATTATCTTCCTGACCATAACCCTTCCACTTGACCAGGTACTGGAGTTTCCGTCTCGAAATACGAGAATCCAAAATCTTCTCCACCACATACTCCATCTCCCCCTCGACCAACACCGGGGCAGGAGGATCAACGGAGGGAACCATAGGCGCCACGTATCTCCGCAATAACGACCTATGGAACACATTATGGATGGCAAAAAAAGCTGGAAGGTCCAAATGAAATGACACAGGATTAAGAACTTCAGAAATCTTATATGGCCCAATGAAACGAGGCTTAAACTTAGGAGAGGAAACCTTCAAAGGAACATGACGAGATGACAACCAAACCAAATCCCCAACACGAAGTTGGGGACCAACACAGCGCCGGCGGTTAGCGAAACGTTGAGCCTTCTCCTGGGACAATGTCAAATTGTCCACCACATGAGTCCAAATCTGCTGCAAGTCGTCCACCACGGTATCCACACCAGGACAGTCCGAAGGCTCAACCTGCCCTGAAGAGAAACGAGGATGGAAACCAGAATTACAGAAAAAAGGCGAAACCAAAGTAGCCGAGCTGGCCTGATTATTAAGGGCGAACTCAGCCAAAAGGCAAGAAGGACACCCAATCATCCTGATCAGCAGAAACAAAGCATCTCAGATATGTCTCCAAAGTCTGATTAGTTCGTTCGGTTTGGCCATTTGTCTGAGGATGGAAAGAAAAAGACAAATCAATGCCCATCTTAGCACAAAAGGACTGCCAAAACCTCGAAACAAACTGAGAACCTCTGTCCGAGACGATGTTCTCCGGAATGCCATGCAAACGAACCACATGCTGGAAAAACAATGGCACCAAATCAGAGGAGGAAGGCAATTTAGACAAGGGTACCAAATGGACCATCTTAGAGAAGCGATCACAAACCACCCAAATGGCCGACATCCTTTGAGAGACAGGTAGATCTGAAATAAAATCCATGGAAATATGCGTCCAGGGCCTCTTCGGGACCGGCAAGGGCAAAAGCAACCCACTGGCACGAGAACAGCAGAGCTTAGCCCGAGCACAAATCCCACAGGACTGCACAAAAGAACGCACATCCCGTGACAAAGAAGGCCACCAAAAGGATCTAGCCACCAAATCTCTGGTACCAAAGATTCCAGGATGACCCGCCAACACCGAACAATGAACCTCAGAGATAACTCTACTAGTCCATCTATCAGGGACAAACAGTTTCTCCGCTGGACAACGGTCAGGTCTATCAGCCTGAAACTTCTGCAGCACACGCCGCAAATCATGGGAGATGGCAGACAAAATTACCCCCTCTTTGAGAATACCCGCCGGCTCAGGAACACCCGGAGAGTCAGGCACAAAACTCCTTGACAGGGCATCAGCCTTCACATTCTTAGAGCCCGGAAGGTACGAAACCACAAAATCAAAACGGGATTCAACCATTTGGCAGACTCGAGATAAGTCAAATTCTTGTGATCCGTCAAGACCAGCACGCGATGCTTGGCTCCTTCAAGCCAATGTTGCCACTCCTCGAATGCCCACTTCATGGCCAACAACTCTCGATTGCCAACATCATAATTGCGCTCAGCAGGCGAGAATTTTCTAGAAAAGAAGGCACATGGTTTCATCACCGAGCCATCAGAACTTCTTTGCGACAAAACAGCCCCTGCTCCAATCTCAGAAGCATCAACCTCGACCCGAAACGGGAGCGAAACACAGGGGCAGAAGAAAAACGACGCTTCAACTTCTGAAAAGCCTCTACAGCCGCCGAGGACTGTTGTGAATTCTGTGGCTGAATTCACTCCTGTGGTCACAAGTGGTACTGCAGCTTCTGAGCTTCCTCCCTCAGGTGTTCTGGTGAGCTCGTTAACTGCTTCATTACTTAACTCCGCCTGATGCTGCTATCCTTGCTCCTTGTCAATGTTTCAGTGTTGGATCTGAGCTTCTCCTGATTGTTCCTGTGACCTGCTGCTCTGTATAGCTAAGTGCTTTTTGCTTTTTTGTTGCTTTTTTTCTGTCCAGCTTGTCTTTTGTTTTGCTGGAAGCTCTGAGACGCAAAGGGTGTACCGCCGTGCCGTTAGTTCGGCACGGTGGTTTTTTTTTGCCCCCTTTGCGTGGTTTTGCTTTAGGGTTTTTTGTAGACTGCAAAGTTCGCTTTACTGTCCTCGCTCTGTCCTAGAATATCGGGCCCCACTTTGCTGAATCTATTTCATCCCTACGTTTTGTCTTTTCATCTTACTCACAGTCATTATATGTGGGGGGCTGCCTTTTCCTTTGGGGAATTTCTCTGGGGCAAGTCAGGCCTATTTTTCTATCTTCAGGCTAGCTAGTTTCTTAGGCTGTGCCTAGTTGCCTAGGTAGTTGTTAGGCGCAATCCACAGCCGCTTTTAGTTGTGTTTAGGATAGGATCAGGTGTGCAGTCTACAGAGTTTCCACGTCTCAGAGCTCGTTCTTGTATTTTTGGGTATTTGTCAGATCACTGTGTGCGCTCTGATCGCTAAGCACACTGTGTTTCTGGATTGCCTTCATAACACCTGTCATTAGCAAACATAACAGAGGACCAATTGACCAAATCAGCACCTTTCTTGGTCAAATCAGTCAATGGTTTAACAACACTAGAAAAATTAGCGATGAAGCGACGGTAAAAATTAGCAAAGCCCAGGAACTTCTGCAGGCTCTTCACAGATGTCGGCTGAGTCCAATCATAAATGGCCTGAACTTTAACAGGGTCCATCTCGATAGTAGAAGGGGAAAAAATGAAACCCAAAAATGAAACCTTCTGAACCCCAAAGAGACATTTCGACCCCTTCACAAACAAGGAATTCGCACGGAGGACCTGGAACACCATTCTGATCTGCTTCACATTAGACTCCCAATCATCCGAAAAGACCAAAATATCATCCAAATATACAATCATGAATCTATCCAGGTACTCTCGGAAGATGTCATGCATAAAGGACTGAAACACAGATGGAGCATTAGAAAGCCCGAATGGCATAACCAGGTACTCAAAATGGCCCTCGGGCGTATTAAATGCTGTTTTCCATTCATCGCCCTGTTTAATTCGCACAAGATTATACGCCCCTCGAAGATCTATCTTGGTGAACCAACTAGCCCCCTTAATCCGAGCAAACAAATCAGACAGCAGCGGCAAAGGGTACTGAAATTTGACTGTGATCTTATTAAGAAGGCGGTAATCAATACAAGGTGTCAAAGAGCCATCCTTCTTGGCCACAAAAAAGAACCCTGCTCCCAACGGTTATGACGACGGGCGAATATGACCTTTCTCCAAGGATTCCTTTATATAACTCCGCATAGCGGCGTGCTCTGGCACAGATAAATTAAACAGTCGGCCCTTAGGAAACTTACTACTAGGAATCAAATTAATAGCACAATCGCAATCCCTATGAGGAGGTAAGGCACCAGATTTGGGCTCTTCAAATACATCCCGGTAATCTGACAAAAACTCAGGGACTTCAGAAGGAGTGGAAGGCAAAATTGACAGCAATGGAACATCACCATGTAACCCCTGACAACCCCAGCCGGACACAGATATAGATTTCCAATCCAATACTGGATTATGGACCTGTAGCCATGGCAACCCCAAAATGACCACATCATGCAGATTATGCAACACCAAAAAGCGAATATCCTCCTGATGTGCAGGAGCCATGCACATGGTCAATTGAGTCCAGTATTGAGGCTTATTCTTGGCCAAAGGCGTAGCATCAATTCCTCTCAATGGAATAGGATACTGCAAGGGCTCCAAGAAAAAACCACAGCGCCTGGCAAACTCCAAGTCCATTAAATTCAGGGCAGCGCCTGAATCCACAAATGCCATAAAAGAATAGGATGACAGAGAGCAAATCAGAGTAACGGACAAAAGAAATTTAGACTGTACCGTACCAATGGTGGCAGACCTAGCGAACCGCTTAGTGCGCTTAGGACAATCGGAGATAGCATGAGTGGAATCACCACAGTAAAAACACAGCCCATTCTGACGTCTGTGTTCTTGCCGATCCGCTCTGGTCAAAGTCCTATCACATTGCATAGGCTCAGGCCTATGCTCAGAGAATACCGCCAAATGGTGCACAGCTTTGCGCTCACGCAAGCGCCGATCGATCTGAATGGCCAAGGACATAGACTCATTCAGACCAGCAGGTGTGGGAAATCCCACCATGACATCCTTAAGGGCTTCAGAAAGACCCTTTCTGAAAATTGCCGCCAGGGCACACTCATTCCACTGAGTAAGCGCAGACCACTTTCTAAACTTCTGACAGTACACCTCCGCTTCATCCTGACCCTGACACAAAGCCAGCAAGATTTTCTCTGCCTGATCCACTGAATTTGGTTCATCATAAAGCAATCCAAGCGCCAGAAAAAACGCATTAACATCACGCAATGCAGGATCTCCTGGCGCAAGGGAAAATGCCCAGTCTTGAGGGTCACCACGCAACAAAGAAACAATAATTTTTACTTGTTGAACGGGGTCACCAGAGGAGCGGGGTTTCAAAGCTAGAAACAGTTTACAATTATTTTTGAAATTCAGGAATTTAGATCTATCCCCAGAAAACAAATCAGGAACTGGAATTCTAGGCTCTAACATCGGATTCTGAACCACAAAATCTTGAATGTTTTGTACCCTTGCCGTGAGATGATCCACACAAGAGGACAGACCCTGAATGTCCATATCTACACCTGTGTTCTGAACCACCCAGAGGTTAAGGGGAAAAGAAAGACAAAAAACACTGCAGAGAAAAAAAAAATGGTCTCAGTCAGAACTTCTCTTATCCCCCTATTGAGATGCATTAATACTTTGGGCCAGCTGTACTGTTATGGACCTGGTGGTTAAGAGCACCCGGAACGACCTGATGGTTAAACTCACACAAGACGAGCTCTGGGAAGTGGGAACTCTGCTGACCGCAACCCCTAATCCTGTCACACACACTAGAAATAGCCGTGGAGCGTACCTAACACGACCTACACGCCTCTTCACAGCCTAAGAGCTAACTAGCCCTAAAGATAGAAAATAAAGCCTACCTTGCCTCAGAGAAATTCCCCAAAGGAAAAGTCAGCCCCCCACATATATTGACTGTGAGTTAAGATGAAAGTCACAAACACAGAGATGAAACAGGTTTCAGCAAAGGGAGGCCAGACTTACTAAACAGACTGAGGATAGAAAAGGTATCTTTGCGGTCAGCACAAAAAACTACAAAAAGACCACGCAGAGTGTGCAAAATGACCTACGCACCGACTCACGGTGCGAAGGTGCCACTCTGCATCCCAGAGCTTCCAGCTAGCAAGACAAAATCATGATAGCCAACTGGACAAGGAAACAATGAACATATAATTAGCTAGCAGGGACTTAGCTTCTGCTGGAGTAGACAGGTCACCAGAAAGATCCAAGAGCGAACTGAACCAGTACAAGAACATTGACAGCTGGCATGGAGTAACGATCTGAGTGGAGTTAAATAGAACAGCCAGCCAAAGGATAAACTATGCCACCTGTGGAAGGAACCTCAGAAGCAGCAGCTCCACTCACAGCCACCAGAGGGAGTCCATGGACAGAACTCGCCGAAGTACCATTCATGACCACAGGAGGGAGTTAGAAAACAGAATTCACAACACATTCCATCTAAGTCTGCATTCCAAATGGCGCTCCTTCCCTTCCGAGCCCTCCCATGCGCCCAAACGGTGGTTCCCCCCATATATGGGGTATCAGCGTACTCAGGACAAATTGGACAACAACTTTTGGCGTCCAATTTCTCCTGTTACCCTTGGGAAAATACAAAACTGGGGGCTAAAAAATTATTTTTTTGGAAAAAATTTTTGTTTTATTTTTACGGCTCTGCATTATAAACGTCTGTGAAGCCCTTGGTGGGTCAAAGTGCTCACCACACATCTAGATAAGTTCCTTAGGGTGTCTACTTTCCAAAATGGTGTCACTTGTGGGGGGTTTCAATGTTTAGGCACATCAGTGGCTCTCCAAATGCAACATGGCGTCCCATCTCAACTCCTGTCAATTTTGCCTTGAAAAGTCAAACGGCGCTCCTTCCCTTCCGAGCTCTCCCATGCGCCCAAACGGTGGTTTACCCCCACATATTGGGTATCAGCGTACTCAGGACAAATTGTACAACAACTTTTGGGGTCCAATTTCTTGTCTTACCCTTGGGAAAATAAAAAATTGGGGGCAAAAATATAATTTTTGTGAAAAAATATGATTTTTTATTTTTACGGTTCTGCATTATAAACTTCTGTGAAGCACTTGGTGGGTCAAAGTGCTCACCACACCTCTAGATAATTTCCTTAGGGGGTCTACTTTCCAAAATGGTGTCACTTTTGGGGGGGTTTCAATGTTTAGGCACGTCAGTGGCTCTCCAAACGCAACATGGCGTCCCATCTCAATTCCTGTCAATTTTGCATTGAAAAGTGAAACGGCGCTCCTTCCCTTCCAAGCTCTCCCATGCGCCCAAACAGTGGTTTACCCCCACATATGGGGTATCAGCGTACTCAGGACAAATTGTACAACAACTTTTGGCATCCAATTTCTTCTTTTACCTTTGAGAAAATAAAAAATTGGGGGCGAAAAGATAATTTTTGTGAAAAAATATGATTTTTTATTTTTACGGTTCTGCATTATAAACTTCTGTGAAGCACTTGGTGGGTCAAAGTGGTCACCACACATCTAGATAAGCTCCTTAGGGTGTCTACTTTCCAAAATGGTGTCACTTTTGGGGGGTTTCAATGTTTAGGCACATCAGTGGCTCTCCAAACATAACATGGCGTCCCATCTCAATTCCAGTCAATTTTGCATTGAAAAGTCAAATGGTGCTCCTTCGCTTCCGAGCTCTGTCATGCGCCCAAACAGTGGTTTACCCCCACATATGGGGTATCGGCGTACTCAGGACAAATTGTGCAACAACTTTTGTGGTCCATCTTCTCCTGTTACCCTTGGTAAAATAAAACAAATTGGAGCTGAAGTAAATTTTTTGTGAAAAAAAGTTAAATGTTCATTTTTAGTTAAACATTCCAAAAATTCCTGTGAAACACCTGAAGGGTTAATAAACTTCTTGAATGTGGTTTTGAGCACCTTGAGGGGTGCAGTTTTTAGAATGGTGTCACACTTGGGTATTTTCTATCATATAGACCCTCAAAATGACTTCAAATGAGATGTGGTCCCTAAATAAAATGGTATTGGAAAAATGAGAAATCGCTGGTCAAGTTTTAACCCTTATAACTCCCTAACAAAAAAAAATTTGGTTCCAAAATTGTGCTGATGTAAAGTAGACATGTGGGAAATGTTACTTATTAAGTATTTTGTGTGAAATCTCTGTGATTTAATTGCATAAAAATTCAAAGTTGGAAAATTGCAAAATTTTCAAAATTTTCGCCAAATTTCCATTTTTTTCACAAATAAACGCAGGTAATATCAAATAAATTTTACCACTATCATGAAGTACAATATGTCATGAGAAAACAATGTCAGAATCACTGGGATCTGTTGAAGCGTTCCAGAGTTATAACCTCAAAGGGACAGTGGTCAGAATTGTAAAAATTGGTCTGGTCATTAACGTGCAAACCACCCTTGGGGGTAAAGGGGTTAAACACTAAAATGTTGAAAAATTATGTAATTCTTGAGTAGATCACTCAATGGTGCTCATAAATGTGAAAAATCTGATCTTTAATATGCTTTAATCTTTAATATACTCAAGAACGGGGCCGCAGACATCACACAGGGGGTCCCAAACAATGCAGATGGGATCCCAGACAGCACACAGGGGCAGAGACAGTGCACAGCGGCCCTGCCTGGGGCCCCTGTGCGCTGCCTGGGGCCCCTGTGCGCTGCCTGGGGCCCCTGTGCACTCACTGGAGTCCATGTGCTGCCAGGGGCCCTGTGCTCTGCCTTGAGCCCCATGTGCTGCCTGGGGACCCTGTGTGCTGCCTGAGACCTCGTGCGCTGCCTGGGGCCCCTGTGTGCTGCCTGGGGCCCCTGTGCACTGCTTGGGGCCCCGTGTGCTGCTAGGGGCCCCTGTGTGCTGCCTGGGGCCCCATGTGCTGCCTGGAGCCCTGTGGGCAGCCTGGGGCCCCTGTGCTCTGCCTGGGGCCCCGTACACTTCGTGGGGCTCCTGTGTGCTGCCGGGGGCCCCTGTGGGCTGCCTGGGGCCCAATGCACTGCCTGGGGCCACGTGCGCTGCCTGGGGCCCCTGTGCGCTGTCTGGGCCCCCGTGCTCTGCCTGGGGCCCCTGTGTGCTGCCTGGGACCTTGTGTGTTGCCTGGGGCCCCGTGCGCTGCCTGGGGCCCTGTGCGCTGCCTGGGGCCCCTGTGTGCTGCCTGGGACCTTGTGTGCTGCATGGGTCCCTGTGCTCTGCTTGGGGCCCCTGTGTGCTGCCTGGGACCTTGTGTGTTGCCTGGAGCCCTGTGGGCTGCATGGGGCCCTGTGGGCTGCCTAAGGCCCCTGTGGGCTGCCTGGGGTCCTGTGCGCTGCCTAGGGCCCCTGTGCTCTGCCTGGGGCTCCATGCACTGCCTGTGGACCCTGTGCGCTGCCTGGGGCCCCATGCGCTTCATGGGGCCCCTTTGTGCTTCCTGGGGCCCCTGTGTGCTGACTGGAGCCCTGTGTGCTGCCTGGGGCCCCGTTATTAAGAATGTCACTCAATGGTTCTCAAAAGCCTGAAAAAACTGATCTACAGTAGCTGGGGTATATTCTGACTTGGAGGGGTATAAACTGGACTAGTCCAATTTGTACCCCGGGGTATAGTTTGGGCTAGGCCAGAATATACCCGGGGTATAATCTGGCCCAGAGGGGTATAAACTGGACTAGTCCAATTTATACCCCGGGGTATAGTTTGGGCTAGGCCAGAATATACCCGGGGTATAATCTGGCCTAGGCCACTTTAACCCCGGGTATATTCTGGGCAGGGGGTAAATCTAGCCTGTTACACCGATTTCATTTTTAGAGTTTCCTCCTAACAGTAAGGTAGAGGAACCCTTCTCATGGATTTGAAGTCCAGAAAGAAGGAGACTGTACATTTAGCTCTCTCCATTGTAGTATATGCTATACACTGAAACAGTTGAGTTTTTTCCTTATTCCATAGACTACAATAAATAAAGGAGCTGTAACGTTTATGCAAAAGTTAGCAACAAGATCAGCAAACTAATTGAGATCATTAGTAGATACAAAATGTTGTCAGTATAATTTTATTTGATACTACATCAAGCAGGGCCGGATTTAAGAGGTGGGTGGCCCAGGGCTCATTTTGGAGGGTGGCCCATTTTTCAAGGTGTTGCAATATGTAGTGCAAAAGCACAAAATGAAACGAACGCAAATTTATTTACAAAAAACATTTACGCAGAGTAATTCAGGTAAAATCATTCATTTTTTACAATCTAGGCACTTTCCTTGATTCTCGTGCTGCAAAATCACTAACGATGTCACTAAAGTCCAATTCATGCAGTAGATCTGACTCGATGCTCATGATAGCCAAATTTACAAGTCGTTCCTGCTTCATGGGTGTCCTTAATCGGTTTTCAACTAATTTGAGTTTTAAGAAGGAACACTTACCACTGCAGTTTGTTACCATCAAATTATTATTTGGGTCCTTTAACTTACCGTAATACTTTGTTGTGCCACCTTTTGCTGCGATTACAGCTGCAAGTCGCTTGGGGTCTGTCTCTATCAGTTTTGTACATCGAGAGACTGAAATTCTTGCCCATTCATCCTTGGCAAACAGCTCGAGCTCAGGGAGGTTTGATGGAGATTGTTTGTGAACAGCAGTATTCAGCTCTTTCCACAGATTCTCAATTGGATTGAGGTCTGGACTTTGACTTGGCCATTCTAACACCTGGATATGTTTATGTGTAAACCATTCCATTGTAGATTTTGCTTTATATTTGGGATCATTGTCTTGTTGGAAGACAAATCTCCGTCCCAGTCTCAGGTCTTATGCAGACTCCAACAGGTTTTCTTCAAGAATGGTCCTGTATTTGGCTCCATCCATCTTCCCATCAATTTTAACCATCTTCCCTGTCCCTGCTGAAAAAAGCAGGCCCAAACCATGATGTTGCCACCACCATGTTTGACAGTGGGGATGGTGTGTTCAGGGTGATGAGCTGTGTTGCCTTTACGCCAAACATATCGTTTGACAATGTTGCCAAAAAGTTTGGTTTTGGTTTCATCTGACCAGAGAACCTTCTTCCACATATTTGGTGTGTCTCCCAGGTGGCTTGTTGCAAACTTTAAATGACACTTTTTATGGATAGCTTTGAGAAATGGCTTTCTTCTTGCCACTCTTCCATAAAGGCCAGATTTGTGCAGTGTACAACTGATTGTTGTCCTATGGACAGACTGTTCCACCTCAGCTGTAGATCTCTGCAGTTCATCCACAGTGATCATGGGCCTCTTGGCTGCATCTCTGATCAGTCTTCTCCTTGTTTGAGATGAAAGTTTAGAGGGACGGTTGGGTCTTGGTAGATTTGTAGTGGTTGGATACTCCTTCCATTTCAATATGATCGCTTGCACAGTGCTCCTTGGAATGTTTAAAGTTTTGGAAATCATTTTGTATCCAAATCTGGCTTTAAACTTCACCACAACGGTATCACGGACCTGCCTATTGTGTTCCTTGGTCTTCATGATGTGTTCTGTGCTTCAAAAAGAACCCTGAGACTATCACAGAGCAGGTGCATTTATATGGAGACTTGATGACACACAGGTGGATTATATTTATCATCATTAGGCATTTAGGACAACATTGGATCATTCAGAGATCCACAATGAACTTCTGGAATGAGTTTGCTGCTCTGAAAGTAAAGGGGCCGAATAATATTGAACGCCCCACTTTTCAGTTTTTGAATTTCCACAAAAATTTAAAATAACCAATAAATTTCGTTCAACTTCACAATTGTGTTCCACTTGTTGTTGATTGTTCACCAAAAATGTACATTTGGTATCTTTATGTTTGAAGCATGATATGTGAGAAAAGGTTGAAAGTTCCGGGAGTTGGAAGTTTCGCCCCCAGCAGTTCGCCCCCAGCATTTCGCCCCCAGCAGTTCGCCCCCAGCAGTTCGCCCCCAGGTACACTTCGCCCCCGAACATTTCGCCCCCAGCATTTCGCCCCCAGGATGTTTCGCCCCCGCACATTTCGCCCCCGCACATTTCGCCCCCAGCAGTTCGCCCCCGGATGTTTCACCCCCGGATGTTTTGCCCCCAGCAGTTCGCCCCCGGATGTTTCGCCCCCAGCAGTTCGCCCCCGGATGTTTCGCCCCCGGATGTTTCGCCCCCGGATGTTTCGCCCCCAGCAGTTCGCCCCCGCACATTTCGCCCCCAGCAGTTCGCCCCCGGATGTTTCGCCCCCGGATGTTTCGCCCCCGGATGTTTCGCCCCCGGATGTTTCGCCCCGGTATGTTTCGCCCCCAGTAGTTCGCCCCTGGATGTTTCAACTCCAGATGCTTCATCCCCAAGCAGTTCGCCCCCGGATGTTTCCCCCCAGCAGTTCGCCCCCAGATGTTTCGCCCCCAGCAGTTCGCCCCCGGATGTTTCGCCCCCGGATGTTTCGCCCCCAGTAGTTCGCCCCTGGATGTTTCAACTCCAGATGCTTCATCCCCAAGCAGTTCGCCCCCAGATGTTTCCCCCCAGCAGTTCGCCCCCCGGATGTTTTGCCTCCAGCAGTTCGCCCCCAGATGTTTCGCCCCCAGCAGTTCGCCCACGGATGTTTCACCCCCAGATGTTTTGCCCCCAGCAGTTCATCCCTGGATGTTTTGCCTCTAGCAATTTGCTCCTGGATCTTTCGCATCCGGGAAAGACCTGCCTGAATTGAACATTGGCAGGTTTGCTTATCACTAATAATACACCATATGAGTCTAAGATATATAATTCTGATCAAATTAGTTTTTTTATTTTAAAACTTTGTTTTCTAGATGAGTCATTTTACAAACAGACAGGAAAATAGTAGGATTTCTTTGGTTACTAAGGAGGTCGTGCCCCCTTGGTAGCAGAACGGATCCTGGCTCCCTATGATACATTCAGGGCTGCTTGTTCACAGCCCTATGCAAAGCTCCCTTTCACCCTCCGCTCATGTGCTCTTTCCTGGACAAGAGGAGGGCTCCCCCTGCCTGTGTAAAGCCGTTGCAGGTCGGAACACATAGGGGGGGCTTTGCAGAGGGCTGTAAACCAGCAGCCCTTTATACATCATAGGGAATATATTGTTAGTTGCATGCTCCTGTGCAGCCACACCCTCTAGAATCCATCCACAAGTACTGCTACTAAGGAGAAACAACCTCCTTAGCAACCACTGAAATCCTGCAGCACATGGAGCTTTAACTTGGATGAGACTTTTCACACAGAAGTGAAGCTGCTGGAAGGTCTCCTTTGGAAATGAATATCATGGGCACAGGTACTATAACATAACATATTTTTTGTAGAGTTATGCTTTAACTGTATGTATCAAAACTGTTTAAACAAGAAACATAAAAAGGTATAGGGGGGAAGGATTAGAGAAAAAGAGAAAATACAAATTACAGGTTATAATGCTTGAATTATTTTACAGCTAAGAACACTGCTCTCAAAACATACAATATGTGACCATGAACTAAAATTCAAAGCTGTAAGCAATGCCTCTCAGATAATCCATCAAGCTTCTATTATTGAAATCTTGCACGATACGTTTAACCCTTGCTGAAATTGCAGCATACTTTTTGTTTCTTGCAGCAATGGGATTTCCTGCTATTATCTGAATAATTTCAAAACTATGGAGCTCTTGCTGATGTTTCAGACAGTTAATGAACCGGTATATATTTTGGAAAAGAGTACCACATGTTTCTCGAAAGCTACGGTGCCATCCTTCGACATCATTATTTGTTCGCTGTTGATCATTCAATGTTCGCTCATACACATTCCAGAATTGAATTGGAAACAAAGGTGCTTGACGTCCTCTGCGATTCATTCGACCGATATAGCTGTCTTCAAAATAGTTAGCAATAGGTATTGCTTCTTGTGGAAAGTCAGGATCTTCCACCAACTCTTCAAATGATTGCACAACATTCTGTGGTGGTAGAAAGGCCAGGGCAGGTATCATGCGTATCCAACAGGCAAATTCATGGTCACCTTGGTATTGCATCTTGAGTCCTTCATTTTGAACTTTACGCCAAACCGACTGTGATAAGTGGAAAAAGCAACCAGTCTTCACAAGGTTGGGGAACTCACTTTCAAATGCCTGTATTGCAGCTAGTTCAAAATCCAACATCAGGTTGTCTGGCTGCAGTCCAGGCTGCAAATTCTTCAGCTCTTGCAGCAACCTCTGGTATGTAGAACGGCTCTTGTCTGTCAGCAAGGTGTACACTAGCGGAACAACAAGGCCGCTGTGGACTACATGGATTGTGTAAAGTTGCTTAAACAAGGCTGGTGTAGTGAAAAACATGCCATCAGCAAACCACTCTTTACTTTGTGCCAGTAGATGGAGATTGTCTCTTGTTCCAAACATCAACATACGGCTGTGTCCATTTCCTAATTTAAAATGAAAGTATTAGTAGAGGAAATAACAGAAAAAGTGTAACAAGCAGCAGACAGAGAATTTTGGGATAAATTCACAAAAAAAAATATCCTAATCAGAAGCCTCTGTTCATATCTCACATTAAAAACTCACATTTTGCTCCAGATTTTCGGATTTCATAATAAAAAAACTGAAGCAAAATCTAGTGTGAAGGGGCCAACCAATAGTTTTTTACAACATATATTGTCCCAGTGGAAAATGATATATTTTTGTTTAAAATTAAAATTACTTCCAAACTTGAAATAGGTCACATTTTTAGGGTACCTTTAGACCCTTCAACTAGACGGCCGTTCAGCATGGCCGATCGCCGCCATGCTGAACAGCTGTCTAGTTGACAGCCGCATCCAGATGCGGCGTGCGGCTAGACGTCTGAATGAACGACTGGGAGGGCCGCCCGCCTGAATGAGGTGTTCCATTCAAGCGGATGGGCGCGCTAGTCATCGGGTGGGCAGGGTGGACGTTTGTGACTATGCTGTCTCATTGAGAGGATTGTGCAGGATGCAAAAAACGCCAGTAAAATCACCAGTGTGCTTTTGGCCTAAGGCATAACTGAATGGTCCATTAGGCTGGGGTCATATGCAGCATTAATGTGTAAATCCCATCCACATGCTGATGAAAAAATTTTGTTTACAAAAAAAAAAACATGCAGTGCAGCATGTCAATGTATGCTGCCATTATACAAAGAAAATTCCAGCCATTTAGATAAGAGGCTGAAATCCTGCACTAAAACCTGCACCTAAATCCATAGAGTTAAGTGAAGATTTTGATACAGAATTAGGGTACCACAATAGTGGCCACAATTGCAGGCACAAATAGATTCCTGTGGGATCTGCAGTTGCTACCGCAATTACAGCCGCTGCGGAGATGCCGCTCCGCAATCCCCTTCCATCAGTGGGCACGAGGCCTCAGGCTTTATCCAGACAAGCTGGATTTACAGGCGTATTCCGTGCTGTGTTTCCTGAAAGAAACCCGCCCTTTCATGTCTATGGTGCGGGTTACGGGCAGATTCCGGCTAGGGCCAGAAAACGCCCCACCGGAAAATAGCTTTAAAGCTATTTTCCGGCGGATCCCGTGCTTAACTTGCCCATTCAAGGGAATGGGCAAGAGGGAAAACTCCTGAAAAATGCCTGCAAACCACTGGAAAAACGCTCGGTTTAGGCAATAGCAAGGCATGGCCACGCCCATAGCAGAGCTTGGCCACGTCCCCTATTTGCAGAAGCGTTTTGCCAAAGCACTTAAAAAGTGCTTGCAAGCAGCAGGCAAAATGCCTCTGCAAATCATGGCGTATCTCTCACCTGAGCTCCGGAGTTCAGCCCGACTTGTCCACGGATCTGCAGGACTGAACTACGAGAGCCGAGGAATCAGCCGGCGATGGCAGTTCAGCCCGTGCATGCCCCAGACAGGCGAGGCTGAACTCCGGGGCAGCATCCAGGACAAGTATGGCCAGTACAATGCTGCATATTTGGAATTAGTGCTGGCCGATCCGATCACTGAAGATCGTAATTTATTACGATTTTCAGGCTGATCGTTATTTTAAATTACGATCCGATTTGTAGCCAGATCATGATGATGATCAGAATTAGAAATCGGAATCCTCCGTAATCTGAAAACACTGTCCGGGCATACATGCCCGAACAGTGTGCGTATATTGATCGGCCAACACTAGTTAGAATCAGTAGGCCTCACTACATTATATTACCCTCAAAGTTTCCCTTGAAGGCAAAAATCACATAGTATTTTATATCAGCACCTTACAGTCTAGCATTTTTCACATTTGTGCAAAATAAACTTTGCAATAATTATGCATAATGGAATTGTTTTAATACAATGTTAAATGGTTAAGTAGCTTACCAGAGTCATGCAGAAGGAACTGCTGCTGGACACCATCAATACTGATCTCCTGGAACTCCAGGGGGATAACAAGTTGATCAAGGGTTTGAGGTAACCTTGGGATATTGCCAAGTTGCCTTGCTAATCATATTGTCCTCTTCAGTGATGCTTTCCTTGGGAGAAGTGCTGCAACATTAGAATGGGCTCCTGAAACGACGTCTGTGAGAATCTGTTGTGGTGTCTCCTGTGTTGTCCTTGCCCTGGTGACTGCCTCATTAACAAGTCGGATTGCTTCAGGTCTTGCAGCTTGTGTTGCGTGACTGTGAAGATTGACTACTTTCACAACTTCGCCAGATTCTTCATTGGTCCAAACACGTCCCTTGCAAGTCGACCGTTTTTCACATACCCAGATGGAATGGACATCATCAGCGGTTCGTTTGGAAAATAAGTAAATGTGATTCTCATGGACCAACTTCCTCCTTCCACGTTTGGACAGAACTGAATTCATAGTTGTAGAAAGTGAATTGCTGTGGAAGCTGACTGATTTTTTGTGGCAGTACACTTCTCTCTTTGTGGAGATTTCAGACACTGCTATATTCTGATGTACAGGTGGAATAAAAGCTAGTCTAATGTAACTTGCAGGACATGTGACCTGCTACTTGTTACATCTGCAACAAAACTTGCAACAAAGCAGGTCAGTGCTGGGTCAGGTAATAGTTCAAAATTGTATAGATTTTAGGCCTCTTGCACACTGTAATTTTAGAGTGGTTTCACACTTGTGTTTGTGGCCACCAGAGGTCAATCCGCTCTGGATCTGACATCCAGCTGACCCCAGGGCAATGCTGGCGGAATGCTGGCATTCCGCTCGCATTGCCCATAGAAGTGAACGGCTCGGTTCCGCGATCTGCTGCCGCCCGTTTGCTTTCATAATGCCGCATTCCGCTATCAGTGTCAGAATAAAAAGAAGAGCTTTTTCTTCTTTTCGTTCCACTGCAGGTTAGCGGAATGCGGCATCACAGAAGCGAACGGGCGGCCTGTAGTGCATATGTAGCGGAAGTGTAAAAGCACCCTTATGCTGCCACTGTTTTAGAACTCCAAAGCACGTGCTTTACTGGCATTTTTTAGAGCGCTTTTGTGAGCGCTCTCGGTAATGACCCATAAGATACAGGCTATTGATGAATGCTAAGTGCTCAAAAATAGCTCCTGTAATAAAATAAAAAGAGCTGGCCGAAACAACACCTCGCTTTTCCAGCCATTGACTTATTTACTATATAACTGTCTAAGGGTCACTTTCGTCTTTCTGTCTGTAACGTTTTATTCGTATATTCATTTGTCGCGGCGTCTGTCTGTCTGTCAAGTCACTGATTGGTCATGGCAAAATGCCCACGACCATTGCCACGACCAATCAGCGACGGTCACAGGCTGCCAGAAAAATGGCCGCTGCTTCACTGCCCTGCACTCACCGCTGACCGCTCACACAGGGTTAATGCCAGCATTAATGGATTGCGGTGTACCGCACTCCGTTAATGCTGCTATTAACCCTGTGTGACCAACTTTTCACTATTGATCGTGCCGATGCAGCATCAATAGTGAAAAGATGTAATGTTAAAAATAAAAAAAAATTAAAAAAAGTTATTCTCACCCCCTCCGATGTCGCGCTGTCCTCCGCGCCTCTCTCCACTGCACGCCGTGCCTTCCGGTCCGAACGATGCTATGCGTCCAGGACCTGCGATGATGTCACGGTCATGTGACCGCAACATCATCGCAGGTCCTATGCTCAGACCGGAAGCCACTGCCAGCACTGCAGAGAGGCGCGAGGACTTCAGGGCCCGTGGCTGAGGTGAGTATATCTTTATTATTTTTTTTTAACACGAATATAGTGCCCACATTCCTAGACTACGTGGGCAGTGCAATATACTATGTGACAAGTGCAATATACTATGTCGGCTGGCCAATATACTACATGTGCTGTGCAATTTACTACGTGGACTGTGCAATTTACATGCACTGTCCAAAATACTACTTCGGCTGTCCAATATACTACATGGCCTGTGCAACATACCACGTGGCTGCGCCTTCTAGAATACCCAATACGTTAGAATCGGGCCACCATCTAGTATATTCAAAATTGGCAATCTTCTTAGCGATTTTCCAGTGCTTAGCACTTGGGAAAGTGGCTACTGTGAAAGAGGTCTTAGGGCTAAAACACAAGGCCAAAATTCCCTGCCTAATTTGGGGCCAAAACATCTGGGGGGCAAACTGCTGGGGGTGAAACATCCAGGGGCGAAACATCCGGGGCCGAACTGCTGGGGGCGAAACATCCGGGGGCGAAACATCCGGGGGCGAACTGCTGGGGGCGAAACATCCGGGGGCGAACTGCTGGGGGTGAAACATCCGGGGGCGAACTGCTGGGGGCGAAACATCCGGGGGCGAACTGCTGGGGGCGAAACATCCGGGGGCGAACTGCTGGGGGCGAAACATCCGGGGCGAACTGCTGGGGGTGAAACATCCGGGGGCGAACTGCTGGGGGCGAAACATCCGAGGGCGAACTGCTGGGTGCCAAACATCCGGGGGCGAACTGCTGGGGGCGAAACATCCGGGGGCGAAACATCCGGGGGCGAACTGCTGGGGGTGAAATGTGCGGGGGCGAACTGCTGGGGGCGAAACATCCGGGGGCGAAACATCCGGGGGCGAACTGCTGGGGGCGAAATGTGCAGGGGCGAACTGCTGGGGGCGAAACATCCGGGGGCGAAACATCCGGGGGCGAAACATCCGGGAGCGAACTGCTGGGGGCGAAATGTGCAGGGGCGAAATGTGCGGGGGCGAAACATCCTGGGGGCGAAATGCTGGGGACGAAATGTTCGGGGGCGAAGTGTACCTGGGGGCGAACTACTGGGGGCGAACTGCTGGGGGCGAAATGCTGGGGGCGAACTGCTGGGGGCGAAACTTCCTAAAACCGAAAGTTCCAGGGGGCCGAATACTTTCGCAAGGCACTGTACATACAGCATACACAGGCACACTGTAATGCAGGATATAGTGTGGACCTGTATATACAGTATGGTACTGTGTAGGACAGGAGCTGCAAGAAAGGTACACAGATAGACAGACACACACAGACAGAGATCATAGAGATCATACTCACCTACATCGACACTGAAGACTGAACCACTTCACCTCTGGATCTTCAGTGACTGAAGATCCAGAGTGAAGTCCTGCCATGCTCCGCAGTGGAGAAACCTCTTCTCGCACCGACATCGTGGCTCTGCCTCCTTCCTCGAAGTTAGCTGAACAAACTCTCATCTGCTCTAATCCGAGGGAGCGATCATATAGCTGAATAGGTAGCACCTAGAAGCTTCTGTTGGGATCGGACAAGGCTGCCGCATGGCATAAGCTAAGCATTAGGTACAGGGAGGATACTAAAGAAGTCTGGCTAGGCTAGCCAGGGCAGTGGATGCTGATGCAGGTCAAGTGCCATGATTCTGCCGCTCTGCGCCAGCCACTGAGATGTAGGACCGTAACCAGGTCCCTACACTTTCGATAGTTTCTCTTTTGTTAAATGTTCATTATCATTAGAAACAGTTCACAACAAAGAGATATCTATCCCTATATTGGTGGGAGGCCCCCGCTTGGTGGGTGGCCCAGGGCCCGGGCCCCTTGGGCACCCCCCTTAATCCGGGCCTGACGTCAAGAGTATTTCGTATTATTATGTGCTAGAGTGTTATGAAAGGCAATTCAGTACTACAATGGACATAGCGGTCAGAGCACATACAGTGATCTGACAATAACCCAAAATCATAGAACGAGCTCTGAGACGTGGGAACTCTGCAGACCGCAATCCCTAATCCTCTCCAAACAACACTAGAGGCAGCCGTGGATTGCGCCTAACACTGCCTATGCAACTCGGCACAGCCTGAGAAACTAACTAGCCTGAAGATAGAAAATAAGCCTACCTTGCCTCAGAGAAATACCGCAAAGGAAAAGGCAGCCCCCCACATATAATGACTGTGAGTTAAGATGAAAAGACAAACGTAGAGATGAAATAGATTCAGCAAAGTGAGGCCCGACTATCTTAACAGATCGAGGATAGAAAAGGTAACTTTGCGGTCTACACAAAACCCTAAAGAAAACCACGCAAAGGGGGCAAAAAGACCCTCCGTACCGAACTAACGGCACGGAGGTACACCCTTTGCGTCCCAGAGCTTCCAGCAAAAAATTAGACAAGCTGGACAGGAAAAATAGCAAACAAATAGCAAAGAAGAACTTAGCTATGCAGAGCAGCAGGCCACAGGAATGATCCAGGGAAAAGCAAGTCCAACACTGGAACATTGACAGGAAGCCAGGATCAAAGCATTAGGTGGAGTTAAGTAGAGAAGCACCTAACGACCTCACCAGATCACCTGAGGGAGGAAACTCAGAAGCCGCAGTACCACTTCCCTCCACCAACAGAAGCTCACAGAGAGAATCAGCCGAAGTACCACTTGTGACCACAGGAGGGAGCTCTGCCACAGAATTCACAACAGTACCCCCCCTTGAGGAGGGGTCACCGAACCCTCACCAGAGCCCCCAGGCCGACCAGGATGAGCCACATGAAAAGCACGAACAAGATCGGGAGCATGGACATCAGAGGCAAAAATCCAGGAATTATCTTCCTGAGCATAACCCTTCCATTTAACCAGATACTGGAGTTTCCGTCTAGAAACACGAGAATCCAAAATCTTCTCCACAATATACTCCAATTCCCCCTCCACCAAAACCGGGGCAGGAGGATCAACAGATGGAACCATAGGTGCCACGTATCTCCGCAACAATGACCTATGGAATACGTTATGTATGGAAAAAGAATCTGGAAGGGTCAGACGAAAAGACACAGGATTAAGAACCTCAGAAATCTTATACGGACCAATGAAACGAGGTTTAAACTTAGGAGAGGAAACCTTCATAGGAATATGACGAGAAGATAACCAAACCAGATCCCCAACACGAAGTCGGGGACCCACACGGCGTCTGCGATTAGCGAAACGTTGAGCCTTCTCCTGGGACAAGGTCAAATTGTCCACTACATGAGTCCAAATCTGCTGCAACCTGTCCACCACAGTATCCACACCAGGACAGTCCGAAGACTCAACCTGTCCTGAAGAGAAACGAGGATGGAACCCAGAATTGCAGAAAATTGGCGAAACCAAGGTAGCCGAGCTGGCCCGATTATTAAGGGCGAACTCAGCCAAAGGCAAAAAGGACACCCAGTCATCCTGATCGGCAGAAACAAAGCATCTCAGATATGTTTCCAAGGTCTGATTGGTTCGTTCAGTCTGGCCATTAGTCTGAGGATGGAAAGCCGAGGAAAAAGACAAGTCAATGCCCATCCTACCACAAAAGGCTCGCCAAAACCTTGAAACAAACTGGGAACCTCTGTCAGAAACGATATTCTCTGGAATGCCATGTAAACGAACCACATGCTGGAAGAACAATGGCACCAAATCAGAGGAGGAAGGCAATTTAGACAAGGGTACCAGATGGACCATCGTAGAAAAGCGATCACAGACCACCCAAATGACTGACATCTTTTGAGAAACGGGAAGATCAGAAATAAAATCCATAGAGATATGTGTCCAAGGCCTCTTCGGGACCGGCAAGGGCAAAAGCAACCCACTGGCACGAGAACAGCAGGGCTTAGCCCAAGCACAAATCCCACAGGACTGCACAAAAACACGCACATCCCGCGACAGAGACAGTCACCAAAAGGATCTAGCCACCAACTCTCTGGTACCAAAGATTCCAGGATGACCAGCCAACACCGAACAATGAACCTCAGAGATAACTTTATTGGTCCACCTATCAGGGACAAACAGTCTCTCCGCTGGACAACGATCAGGTTTATTAGCCTGAAAATTTTGCAGCACCCGCCGCAAATCAGGGGAGATGGCAGACACAATTACTCCTTCCTTGAGGATACCCGCCGGCTCAGACAAACCCGGAGAGTCGGGCACAAAACTCCTAGACAGAGCATCCGCCTTCACATTTTTAGAGCCCGGAAGGTACGAAATCACAAAGTTAAAAAAAGCAAAAAACAGCGACCAACGAGCCTGTCTAGGATTCAACCGCTTAGCAGACTCAAGATAAGTCAAGTTCTTATGATCAGTCAATACCACCACGCGATGCTTAGCTCCTTCAAGCCAATGACACCACTCCTTCAAGCCAATGACGCCACTCATCGAATGCCCACTTCATGGCCAGCAACTCTCGGTTGCCCACATCATAATTTCGCTCAGCAGGCGAAAACTTCCTGGAAAAAAAAGCGCAAGGTTTCATCACTGAGCAATCAGAACCTCTCTGCGACAAAACAGCCCCTGCTCCAATCTCAGAAGCATCAACCTCGACCTGGAACGGAAGAGAAACATCTGGTTGACACAACACAGGGGCAGAAGAAAAACGACGCTTCAAGTCTTGAAAAGCTTCCACAGCAGCAGAAGACCAATTGACCAAATCAGCACCCTTCTTGGTCAAATCGGTCAATGGTTTGGCAATACTAGAAAAATTGCAGATGAAGCGACGATAAAAATTAGCAAAGCCCAGGAACTTTTGCAGACTTTTCAGAGATGTCGGCTGAGTCCAATCATGGATGGCTTGGACCTTAGCAGGATCCATCTCGATAGTAGAAGGGGAAAAGATGAACCCCAAAAATGAAACCTTCTGCACACCAAAGAGACACTTTGATCCCTTCACAAACAAAGAATTAGCACGCAGGACCTGAAAAACTGTTCTGACCTGCTTCACATGAGACTCCCAATCATCCGAGAAGATCAAAATGTCATCCAAGTACACAATCAGGAATTTATCCAGGTACTCTCGGAAGATGTCATGAATAAAGGACTGAAACACTGATGGAGCATTGGCAAGTCCGAATGGCATCACTAGATACTCAAAATGACCCTCGGGCGTATTAAATGCAGTTTTCCATTCATCTCCTCGCCTGATTCGCACCAGATTATACGCACCACGAAGATCTATCTTGGTGAACCAACTAGCCCCCTTAATCCGAGCAAACAAATCAGATATCAATGGCAAGGGGTACTGAAATATAACCGTGATCTTATTTAGAAGGCGGTAATCTATACAAGGTCTCAGCGAACCATCCTTCTTGGCTACAAAAAAGAACCCTGCTCCTAATGGTGACAATGACGGGCGAATATGCCCCTTCTCAAGGGATTCCTTCACATAACTGCGCATAGCGGCGTGCTCAGGCACGGATAAATTAAACAGTCGACCTTTTGGGAATTTACTACCAGGAATCAAATTGATAGCACAATCACAATCCCTATGCGGAGGTAGGGCATCGGACTTGGGCTCATCAAATACATCCCGGTAATCAGACAAGAACTCTGGAACCTCAGAAGGGGTGGATGACGAAATTGACAGAAATTGAACATCACCATGTACCCCCTGACAACCCCAGCTGGACACCGACATGGATTTCCAATCTAAAACTGGATTATGGGTTTGTAGCCATGGCAACCCCAACACGACCACATCATGCAGATTATGCAACACCAGAAAGCGAATAACCTCCTGATGTGCAGGAGCCATGCACATGGTCAGCTGGGTCCAGTATTGAGGCTTATTCTTGGCCAAAGGCGTGGCATCAATTCCTCTCAATGGAATAGGACACTGCAAGGGCTCTAAGAGAAACCCACAACGCTTAGCATACTCCAAGTCCATCAAATTCAGGGCAGCGCCTGAATCCACAAATGCCATGACAGAATACGATGACAAAGAGCAGATCAAGGTAACGGACAGAAGAAATTTTGACTGTACCGTACCAATGGTGGCAGACCTAGCGAACCGCTTAGTGCGCTTAGGACAATCAGAGATAGCATGAGTGGAATCGCCACAGTAGAAACACAGCCCATTCAGACGTCTGTGTTCTTGCCGTTTAACTCTGGTCAAAGTCCTATCGCAATGCATAGGCTCAGGTTTAAGCTCAGGTAATACCGCCAAATGGTGCACAGATTTACGCTCACGCAAGCGTCGACCGATCTGAATGGCCAAAGACATAGACTCATTCAAACCAGCAGGCATAGGAAATCCCACCATGACATCCTTAAGGGCTTCAGAGAGACCCTTCCTGAACATAGCTGCCAGCGCAGATTCATTCCATTGATTGAGCACGGACCACTTTCTAAATTTCTGACAATATACCTCTATCTCATCCTGACCCTGACAAAGAGCCAGCAAATTTTTCTCTGCCTGATCCACTGAATTAGGTTCATCGTACAGCAATCCAAGCGCCAGGAAAAACGCATCGATATTACTCAATGCAGGATCTCCTGGCGCAAGAGAAAATGCCCAGTCCTGAGGGTCGCCGCGCAAAAAAGAAATAACAATCAAAACCTGTTGAACTGGATCACCAGAGGAGCGAGGTTTCAAGGCCAGAAATAATTTACAATTATTTTTGAAACTCAGAAACTTAGTTCTATCTCCAAAAAACAAATCAGGAATAGGAATTCTTGGTTCCAACATAGCTTTCTGATCAATAGTGTCTTGAATCTTTTGTACTCTTGCCGAGAGCTGATCCACAAATGAAGACAGACTTCTAATGTCCATCGCTACACCTGTGTACTGAACCACCCAAATGTCTAGGGGGAAAAAAGGCAAAACACAGTGCAAAGAAAAAAAAATGGTCTCAGAACTTCTTTTTTCCCTCTATTGAGAATCATTAGTACTTTTGGCTTCCTGTACTGTTATGAAAGGCAATTCAGTTCTACAATGGACATAGCGGTCAGAGCACATACAGTGATCTGACAATAACCCAAAATCATAGAACGAGCTCTGAGACGTGGGAACTCTGCAGACCGCAATCCCTAATCCTCTCCAAACAACACTAGAGGCAGCCGTGGATTGCGCCTAACACTGCCTATGCAACTCGGCACAGCCTGAGAAACTAACTAGCCTGAAGATAGAAAATAAGCCTACCTTGCCTCAGAGAAATACCCCAAAGGAAAAGGCAGCCCCCCACATATAATGACTGTGAGTTAAGATGAAAAGACAAACGTATAGATGAAATAGATTCAGCAAAGTGAGGCCCGACTATCTTAACAGATCGAGGATAGAAAAGGTAACTTTGCGGTCTACACAAAACCCTAAAGAAAACCACGCAAAGGGGGCAAAAAGACCCTCCGTACCGAACTAACGGCACGGAGGTACACCCTTTGCGTCCCAGAGCTTCCAGCAAAAAATTAGACAAGCTGGACAGAAAAAATAGCAAACAAATAGCAAAGAAGAACTTAGCTATGCAGAGCAGCAGGCCACAGGAATGATCCAGGGAAAAGCAAGTCCAACACTGGAACATTGACAGGAAGCCAGGATCAAAGCATTAGGTGGAGTTAAGTAGAGAAGCACCTAACGACCTCACCAGATCACCTGAGGGAGGAAACTCAGAAGCCGCAGTACCACTTCCCTCCACCAACAGAAGCTCACAGAGAGAATCAGCCAAAGTACCACTTGTGACCACAGGAGGGAGCTCTGCCACAGAATTCACAACACTAGAGGTTGTAAACCCTTCAACACCGTGGGATTTTGGGGTTTTGAGGCTTAATATTTTACTGTGTTTTAGTTGATACCAACACATCCATCGGTCCTCCTGATTCATCTATACTGGCATTTATGGATGAAGAGTATGTAATGTGGCGGTAGCAGTCTCTTAAACCACAGGACGTTAAGTGAAGGTGCAGGTCCTGGCTGGATGTGTGTGAGTCACCCGTCAGGGCAGTGGGGATACTCGGTACCGGGTCCGGTTGCAATTAAGCAGGTGGTCACAGTGGCAGCGACCCGGTCCATGGCAATGGGCACCCAAGTAAAAGGGACGGTCTTTAACCTTTTTACCCCCAAGGGTGGTTTGCACGTTAATGACCGGGCCAATTTTTACAATTCTGACCACTGTCCCTTTATGAGGTTATAACTCTGGAACGCTTGCTGTTGTGAATTCTGTTATCGAACTCCCTCCTGTGGTCATGAATGGTACTTCGGCGAGTTCTGTCCATGGACTCCCTCTGGTGGCTGTGAGTGGAGCTGCTGCTTCTGAGGTTCCTTCCACAGGTGACTTAGTTTATTCTTTGGCTGGCTGCTCTATTTAACTCCACTCAGATCGTTACTCCATGCCAGCTGTCAATGTTCTTGTACTGGTTCAGTTCGCTCTTGGATCTTTCTGGTGACCTGTTTACTCCAGCAGAAGCTAAGTCCCTGCTAGTTAATTATTTGTTCATTGTTTTCTTGTCCAGCTTGCTATCATGATTTTGCCTTGCTAGCTGGAACCTCTGGGATGCAGAGTGGCACCTCCGCACCGTGAGTCGGTGCGGAGGTCTTTTTGCACACTCTGCGTGGTCTTTTTGTAGTTTTTTGTGCTGACCGCAAAGATACCTTTTCTATCCTCAGTCTGTTTAGTAAGTCTGGCCTCCCTTTGCTGAAACCTGTTTCATCTCTGTGTTTGTGACTTTCATCTTAACTCACAGTCAATATATGTGGGGGGCTGCCTTTTCCTTTGGGGAATTTCTCTGAGGCAAGGTAGGCTTTATTTTCTATCTCTAGGGCTAGTTAGCTCTTAGGCTGTGAAGAGGCATCTAGGTAGCATTAGGTACGCTCCACGGCTATTTCTAGTGTGTGTGATAGGATTAGGGGTTGCGGTCAGCAGAGCTCCCACTTCCCAGAGATTGTTCTGTGAAGTTTAACCATCAGGGCGTTCCGGGTGCTCCTAACCACCAGGTCCATAACAGCTTGCATGGACCCTGGTGATTCTGACACTGACATTGTTTTCTTGTGACTTATTGTACTTCATGTTAGTGGTAACATTTCTTTGATATTACTTTCGTTTATTTGTGAAAAAAATGGAAATTTGGTGAAAATGTTGAAAATTTCGCAATTTTCTAACTTTGAATTTTCATGCCCTTAAATCACAGAGACATGTCACACAAAATACTTAATAAGTAACATTTCCCACATGTCTACTTTACATCAGCACAATTTTGGAACCAAAATTTTTTTGTTAGAAAGTTATAAGGGTTAAAAGTTGACTAGCAATTTCTCATTTTTACAACACCATTTTTTTAGGGACCACATTAAATTTGAAGTCATTTTGAGGGGTCTATATGACAGAAAATACCCAAGTGTGCCACCATTCTAAAAACTGCACCCCTCAAGGTGCTCAAAACTACATTCAAGAAGTTTATTAACCCTTCAGGTGTTTCACAGGAATTTTTGGAATGTTTTAAAAAATGAACATTTAACTTTTTTTCACAAAAAATTTACTTCAGATCCAAGTAGTTTTATTTTTACCAAGGGTAACAGGAGAAATTGGACCACAAAAGTTGTTGTACAATTTGTCCTGAGTACGCCGATACCCCATATGTGGGGGTAAACCACTGTTTGGGTGCATGGTACAGCTCGGAAGCGAAGGAGCGCCATTTGACTTTTCAATGCAAAATTGGCTGGAATTGAGATTACGCCATGTAGCGTTTGGAGAGCCCCAGATGTGCCTAAACAGTGGAAACACCCCAAAAGTGACACCATTTTGGAAAGTAGACTCACTAAGGAACTTATCTAGATGTATGGTGAGCACTTTGAACCCCAAAGTGCTTCACAGAAGTTTATAATGAAGAGCCGTAAAAATAAAAAATCTTATTTTTTTCGCAAAAATTATTTTTCACCCCCAATTTTTTATTTTCACAAGGGTAACAGGAGAAATTGGACCCCAAACGTTACTGTGAAATTTTGAAACCAAATTTTTTTTTGTTAGGGAGTTATAAGGGTTAAAAGTTGACCAGCAATTTCTCATTTTTACACCATTTTTTTTTTAGGGACCACATCACATTTGAAGTCACGTTGAGGGGTCTATATGATAGAAAATACTAAAATGTGACACCATTCTAATAACTGCACCCCTCAAGGTGCTCAAAACCACATTTAAGAAGTTTATTAACTCTTCAGGTGCTTCACAGGAATTTTTGGAATGTTTAAAGGGACACTGTCACCTGAATTTGGAGGGAACAATCTTCAGCCATGGAGGCGGGGTTTTGGGGTTTTTGATTCACCCTTTCCTTACCCGCTGACTGCATGCTGGCTGCAATATTGGATTGAAGTTCATTCTCTGTCCTCCATAGTACACGCCTGCGCAAGGCAAGATTGCCTTGTGCAGGCATGTACTACGGAGGACACAGCATGAACTTCAATCCAATATTGCAGCCAGCATGCAGCCAGCGGGTGAGGAAAGGGTGAATCAAAAAACCCCAAACCCCGCCTCCATGGCTGAAGATTGTTCCCTCCAAATTCAGGTGACAGTGTCCCTTTAAAAAAAAAATTAACATTTAACTTTTTCACAAAAAATTTATTCAGATCCAATTTGTTTTATTTTACCAAGGGTAATAGGAGAAATTGGACCCCAAAAGTTGTTGAACAATTTGTCCTGACTATGCTGATATCCCATATGTGCGAGTAAACAACGGTTTGGGCGCATGGTAGAGCTCAGAAGGGAAGGAGCACCGTTTGACTTTTTTAACGTAGAATTGGCAGGAATTGAGATTAGACGCCATGTCGCGTTTGGAGAGCCCTTGATGTGCCTAAACAGTGGAATCCCCCCCCACAAGTTACCCCATATTGGAAACTAGGCCCATAAGGAACTTATCTAGAAGTGTTGTGAGAACTTTGAACCCCCAAGTGTTTCACTAAAGTCTATAACGCAGAGCCGTGAAAATAAAAAATCTTTTTTTTTCCACAAAAATGATTTTTTAGCCCCCAGTTTTATATTTTCCCAAGGGTAACATGAGAAATTGGACCCCAAAAGTTGTTGTCCATTTCGTCCTAAGTACGCTGATACCCCATATGTGGGAGGAAACTACTGTTTAGGCACACATCGGGGCTCGGAAGGGAAGAAGTGGAGTTTTGCAATGCAGACTCTGATGGAATGGCCTGCGGGCGTCACATTGCGTTTGCAGAGCCCCTATGCACCTTAACAGTAGAAACCCCCCACAAGTGACACCATATTGGAAGATAGACCCCCCAAGGAACTTATATAGAAGTGTTGTGAGAACTTTGAACCCCCAAGTGTTTCACTAAAGTTTATTATAACGCAAATCTGTGAAAATAAAAAATCATCTTTTCCCACAAAAATGATTTTTTTAGCCCCCAGTTTTGTATTTTCCCAAGGGTAACAGGAGAAATTGGACTGCAAAAGTTGTGTGGGGGTAAACCACTGTTTGGGCGCATGGCAGAGCTCAGAAGGGAAGGAGCGCCATTTGAGTTTTCAATTGAGATAGACTTTGATGGAATGTTCTGCGGGTGTTATGTTGCATTTGCAGAGCCACTGATGTACCTAAACAGTAGAAACCCCCCACAAGTGACCCCATATTGGAAACTAGACCCCCCCAAGGAACTTATCTAGATGTGTTGTGAGAACTTGGAACCCCCAAGTGTTTCACTAAAGTTTATAATGCAGAGCCGTGAAAATAAAAATTCTTTTTTTTATTCCACAAAAATGATTTTTTTAGCCCCCAGTTTTGTATTTTCCCAAGGGTAACAGGAAAAATTGGCCACCAAATGTTGTTGTCCAATTTGTCCTGAGTATGCTGATAACCATATGTGGGAGAAAACTATTGTTTGGGTGCATTCCCCAAGAAACTTATCTAGATCTGTTGTGAGAACTTTGAACCCCCAAGTGTTTCACTAAAGTTTATAATGCAGAGCCGTGAAAAAAAAAATCTTTTTTTCCACAAAAAATGATTTTTTAGCCCCGAGTTTTGTATTTTCCCAAGGGTAACAGGAGAAATTGGACCCCAAAACTTGTTGTCCAATTTGTCCTGAGTACGCTGATACCCCATATGTGGGGGTAAACCACTGTATTGGGCGCACGGCAGAGCTCGGAAGGGAAGGAGCACCGTTTTTCTTTTTCAACCCAGAATTGTATGGACTGAGATCGGACGTCATGTTGCGTTTGCAGAACCCCTGATGTGCCTAAACAGTGGAAGCCTTCCAATTCTAACTCCAACCATAACCCAAACACACCGCTAACCCTAATGCCAACACTAACCATACCCCTAACCCCAACACACCCCTAACCCTAATCCCAACCTTAACCATACCCCTAACCCTGACACACCCCTAAACCAACCGTAAATGTAATCCAAACCCTAGCCCCAATTCTAGCCCCAACCCCAACTCTAGCCCCAACCTTAACTTTAGCCCCAACCCTAATTTTAGCCCCAACCCTAACCCTAACTTTAGCCCCAACTCTAACCCTAACTTTAGCCCCAACCCTAACCCTAACCCTAATGGGAAAATGGAATTAAATACATTTTTTTAATTTTATTATTTTTCCCTAACTAATGCAGTGATAAAGGGGGGTTTGATTTACTATATATAGCTGGTTTTTATAGCGGGTTTATATGTTTAGCAGCTGTCACACACTAAAAGACGCTTTTTATTGCGAAAAAATATTTTTTGCGTTACCACATTCTGAGAGCTATAATTTTTCCATATTTTGGTCCACAGAGTCATGTGAGGTCTTGTTGTTTTGCGGGATGAGTTGATGTTTTTATTGGTACTATTTTCAGGCACATGACATTTTTTGATCGCTTTTCATTCCAATTTTTGTTAGGCAGAATGAACAAAAAACAGGAATTCATGAATTTCTTTTGTGGGGGCGTTTATACAGTTCCACGTTTGGTAGTAGTTCGGGTCAGTACGATTACAGCGATACCTCATTTATATTTTTTTTATGTTTTGGTGCTTTTAAACAATAAAAACTATTTTATAGAAAAAATAATTATTTTTGCATCGCTTTATTCTGAGGGCTACAACTTTTTTATTTTTTGCTGATGACGCTGTATGGCAGCTCATTTTTTGGAGGACAAGATGACGTTTTCGGCGGTACCATGTATATTTATATGCGTCTTTTTGATCCCATGTTATTCCACTTTTTGTTCGGCGGTATGATAATAAAGCATTGTTTTTTGCCTCGTTTTTTTTTTACGGTGTTCGCTGAAGGGTTTAACTAGTTGGATAGTTTTATAGGTCGGGTCATTATGGATGCGGCGATACGTAATATGTGTACTTTTATTGTTTTTTTTATTTACATAAAGAAATGCATTTATTGGAACAATATATATATTTTTTAATTTATTTAGGATTTATTTTTTTACACATGTAAATATTTTTTTTTTAGTTTTTTACTTTATCCCAGGGTGGGACATCATGCTATAGTGTCAGATCGCTGATCTGACACTGCACAGTACTGTATGAGATCAACGATCTGACAGGCAGTGCAGGAGGCTTGCCGGCGCCTGCTCTCAGCAGGCGCTTGCAAGCCACCTCCCTGCACCCGGAAGGCCCCCCCGTGGCCATCTTGAATCTGGGGCCTGCAGGGTGGAGGACGGAGATGCTCGGAACAACACGATCACATCGCATTGTTTCGAGGGTCTCAGGGAAGCATGCAGGGAGCCCCCTCCCTGCACGATGCTTCCCTATGCCGTTGGAACGCTGTGATCATGTTTGATCCCAGTGTTCTGGGGGGTAATGTGCCAGGAGCTGTCCGTGACCGGATATCAGCTGTGATAATCAGCTGACACCCGGCCGCGATCACGGGGGAGTGCGGCTGATCGGTGATGACGAACTATCCCGCCGGTGGTCATAGGGGCTCAGACCACCTCAATGGGATAGTACGTCTAATGTCAGAAGGGTGTTAAAGGGGTTGTGGAAATAATAAAAGTTCATGACGCTACCTGTGGTTTTCAGTCAGAGGTAACCGACGCTGCTTAAAGGGTCCTCTGGAGGCTATGGTGCTGCAGAAAAGATGTTGTCGCTTCCCACAGGTGAAGTGGGGTCCCCAGGGCACCTGGTGTGCTTGGCAGGGATGCTGACTGCCAGCTAATAAATGGAGGACACAGGGTTGCAGTCTTTACCTGGTTTACTGATGTTAAACAGCCTCAGTCCAGGGTACTGGCAACAGGTGTAGATGGAGTCCAGATAGCCTGAAGACAAGTGGAAATCCCTTTGACAGGTCAGTTCGGGAGCCTTCCACTATGCACTGGTCTGTAGTCCCTTGCTGCCTGTAGTTGTCTTACAAGGTTCTCTTTTACTCACTGTCCTGGGACAGTACCTGCATGGTAGGCAACTTGAGCCGTCTCTTTGGGGTCTCTGTCCATGGTGACTCCGGGCTCTAATTACTGCTGTACATCAGGTATTATGTGGGCAAGTCCCTTTTAGTTTCCTGCCCTCCGGTTCTGCCGTGGGACCTGTAGTTCGCCATGACCTCGGGCTCCCGGTGCCCGGTTTCTGCGTTCAGCTTAGAGAGGCCCAGTCGCAGGCCTCCTCTAGCTCCTAAGTCTTTCTGTGCTCCTTCACTGTCTGCTAGCAACTGTCAACTGTCTGCACCAGACTAACTGACTCCTCCTCCAGACCAGGATGTAAATAGGGAAGTTCCCCTTAAACCGGGTTTAGAGCCCCCCCTTCTGGCCTGGAGTCAGAAAATATTGCATATAAGATTACCTGCCAAAGGGATCCCTCCTGTCTCCAGGCATTGCACTGACCTCCCCGATAGGAAGGCAAGCACCACTGTGGTACCCGAACTCCTGAGGTGCCACATGTGGACTTGTGCCATGGGGTGCTATGCCCTTGCAGGCCAAATGCATCTGGTGGCTTTGGTTTGCCAGGACCAGATGTTTGACAGTTCAATGAGGGAGACCGCCAGTCAAAAATAAACCTTTTAGTAAAGGGTAACTTGGTAGTGATTATATACAGTAAACAACTTAATGAACGCTTCCTTCACAATACTTAGCATTTTACACACAGTTTAAATTTTTTCCTCTTTACTCGCTTGTCCTCTATCTTCACGTTCCTCTCAACTTCACCACAAACCCAGCTCAGTACTACAGTCCAGATAACAAGAGTCCTTGAAAAAACACGTTAGGGAAGATAAAGTACGCCTGTGCAGGAGCCGCAGCAGGAAGCAAAGAAGAGGACTTCATCGTATGAAGATGGGAGGCGCTGGCAGGGCCGGCTCCAGGTTTTCGAGGGCCCCGGGCGAAAGAGTCTCAGTGGGCCCCCCCCCTTTAACACATACCCCGATTTATGATGCACAGATACGGCAGAGAAATGTATAGTACAATGCCAGATTTCACTTCTTACATGAGTGACAGCTATTGTAGATTCTGCAGTGTATATATACAGGAGGAAAGGTGCTGTGCAGTGTATATATACAGGAGAGGTGCTTTTCTGTTTTGAGTTTTTCTATGAAACAAAGACTTTTCTACATAAACAACGTTGTTTGGTTTTGCGGCCCCAACAGATCTGTGCTACAAAGTAACAGGCGGCTCGGGCATTAATGAGGGACCTGATGCTGAATCCTTTCCACAAACCCTAATGACCCAATTAGTGCCCTGTCATTAGAAGCTCATTAAACGCCTCCCTGTCCTGAGCAGTCATGTACAGTATGGGGGGATCCTGCAGCCCACCCCCTGACTGCTCCATACCATATACTGCCCTCTGTCGCGCTCACTATTATCCTGTGCATTTCTCTGTCATCGTTACCCCATGTTACCCTTGTCACCCCCCACTACAGAGTAGCAGGGCAGCCAATGTCACCCCCTCCCGGACCCTAATGGCAGCAGGAAATGTCTGCTCCTCTATTGGGTTGGAACCTGATTTAATCAAGGAATAATGTGGATTTGTTGCCGGTGGCTGCAGGGGAAGGGTTAAGTGATGCCATGTCCTTGGTGGGAGCAGTGGCAGCTGCTGGGACCTGGACAGACACAACCAATGTTGCTGTGACTGCACAGTGTGATGTGGAGGAAAGAAGCTGAGACTCCGGAGCAGAAATCACCCACATGCCAGCACTGGGCAGAGTCCCTCCAGTCACCAGCCTGGGGCCACGGGGCCCCAACATACAGCCCACAGCTCAGTTTTATCCATGGCAGCAGCTCCCCTTCCTCCTGGCATCTGGTTAACCCCATTTATGCGGGTCGGATTGTTATCTTTAAGGTTCAGCAATAACCTTCATACAGATGGGAAGGGGTTAAGCTTCTTCCTACCCCACTGGTGCAGGTTTGGTGCAGCATGCATGTATTCTGGGAGAGCTGGGTGGCTGCAGGTTGCAGGCTGCACCCCACCAGCTGCTCCTCCAGACATCACCAACATTTTTAGGCAGCGGAGACAGACAGCAGCAGACTGAGCCACAATTGCAACCACTGCTGGATACCTTTGCACTCACTCAGTCGCTAGTAGGACGGAGCTCCTCGGAATCTGCCTGATAAACTTCAGCACTGTCTGCAGCCACCCAGGGGGGAGAGCAGAGAACGTGCTCTCTCCGCCCACAATGTCACACTGGCTGCCTTCTGTTAACCCCTATGTGTGCCTGCCTGGCTGCACTGACTGAGTGAGAAGATGCTTGTGTCAGAGCTGGCACATAGGGGTTAACAGAACGCAGCCAGTGTGACTTTGTGGGGGGAGAGAGCATGTTATCTCCTGCTCTGCTCTCCCAGCTGTATCTATGACAGCATGAGTGGGCCCCCCCTCTCCCCAGGGCCCCGGCATTTGCCCGCTGTGTCGGGTGCTGACGCCGGCCCTGGGTGCTGGACCCGGACCGCGACACCCATCGGACCAGACCGCATCGGGACCGCCCCTGAGTGAGTATAATCTAACTTGTTTTTCTTATCTTTCAGGTTACATCGGGGGCTTATCTACAGCATTACAGAATGCTGTAGATAAGCCCCTGATGCAGGTGGCCTTAGCTTATAGGCAAATTTTGGGATGACAGATTCCCTTTAAGTAGGTGATCCCAGCCCAACTATTTTGTGGATGGTGCCTGCTCATATTCATTTTTTTTTATCTTCGCTGTCACTAACGCTCTGGAACTACTGCCACTCTCTTGGGCACTCTCTTTGTCTCAAGTACTCTATGTCATCTTGGCCCATTACTTCTTGGGGTTATAAACTCTGGACCATCCTGCTAGGTGTCCTCTCCCTGGATCTGTCAACTCTGCCTTTCTGTCACTTCTCTTCTACTTTCTGCTAGGATTTCATCTGTCCTGGTCTCCTCTCACATTATGCAAACATCAGACCTTACATTTGTTTTCTACACACACTGTGGCTTATCTCATGTCCTGACAGGAAACTGTTTCTGTCCCTTCACTCTGGACTTGTCTCAACTGTTAACCCTAAGGGTATGTGCATGTGAGCAGGCTGGAAGATGCAGTGACCGACAGGAGGCAGATCAAGGGTTAACAGGTTTTAATAAAACAAAGTCTTACTCATCGCATGGAAATAGGGAAAATGTGATGCAACATGTGGGCAGAATAGGGAAAACATGAGGTAAAATGCGGGCAGAATAGGGAATACAGGAATTTGTTTGGGGAGAAATCAACGCAGGTAAACAAAGAAAGTCGTTCTTAATAAAGCCACTTATCCATCGGGCATCCTCCTGACAGGAACGGTTTCGGAGGAAATAATGGCGTCAACAGCCGTTGGTGCGATGTGGTTCACGTGTGGTGTTAAAGAAGGCGATGATGCATTCCTGGCTGGCAACGTTGAGTCTTTGAAAGGTTCTGTGGAGTTCTCAATAAGGAGACTCCGGTGGCCGGCGATGTATAGGCCACAGTCCTGTCAAAATTAAGCAAAGCTCGACGAGTACGCACCGGGGATTCAGGAAGTGGTACACGGTCTCGGTCTCAGTCTATGTTAGGCAGCACCTGCGCAGCACTGGCCGTTAAAGAACGATTGGCACCTTGGTGTCTGGGAGCCAACCTGCACACGGTGGGCTTCTCGTCAGAGTCCCTGTGGTAGATTTCCCTCACGGCTGGGCGCGTCTCTGCAGCTAACGGTCCCTGAAGCAGGAGCTCTCCTTCTCCTCAGATGCGCGCTCTGCCTTCCCACCAACAACTCCTGTACCCACGCGCTGCGCTCACCCTGGTAACCCTTAGCCACACCCCCTGTCAGCCCGTGCACAGATCGATCCAGCTCCCTAAACTTTCCCCTGGACAGCAGAGGAGACAGCCACGACAGTTCTGGACCCGGCACAAGAAAGGCACCCCCAGCCTCATGTCTATTCTTACATGCGCACGTTGCAATTCAGCGCCGATTTTCAACTACGGTTTCTGCCAAGAGATGAAGAATCCGTGCAGAATATTGCACATTGCAGATTTGCTTTTGCAAAATTCTGCGAGGATTCTTCCTCTTTTGGCAGAAAACACAGTTGAAAATCCGCGCAGAATTTCAAAGTTTTTATGCAGATTTGATGTGGATTTTCATGAGGTTTTCTCTGCTGATTTGTCTGCAGATTTGCAAGCTAAATAAATATATATTATTTAACACAAAAAAAAGAATTGTGATGTAATTTCCTTGTCCATCCTCTTCTATTTCATTCTCCATTGAAGACCATATATATATATATATATATATATATATATATATATACAGGTCCTTCTCAAAAAATTAGCATATAGTGTTAAATTTCATTATTTACCATAATGTAATGATTACAATTAAACTTTCATATATTATAGATTCATTATCCACCAACTGAAATTTGTCAGGTCTTTTATTGTTTTAATACTGATGATTTTGGCATACAACTCCTGATAACCCAAAAAACCTGTCTCAATAAATTAGCATATTTCACCCATCCAATCAAATAAAAGTGTTTTTTAATAACAAACAAAAAAACCATCAAATAATAATGTTCAGTTATGCACTCAATACTTGGTCGGGAATCCTTTGGCAGAAATGACTGCTTCAATGCGGCGTGGCATGGAGGCAATCAGCCTGTGACACTGCTGAGATGTTATGGAGGCCCAGGATGCTTCAATAGCGGCCTTAAGCTCAACCAGAGTGTTGGGTCTTGCGTCTCTCAACTTTCTCTTCACAATATCCCACAGATTCTCTATGGGGTTCAGGTCAGGAGAGTTGGCAGGCCAATTGAGCACAGTAATACCATGGTCAGTAAACCATTTACCAGTGGTTTTGGCGCTGTGAGCAGGTGCCAGGTCGTGCTGAAAAAATGAAATCTTCATCACCATAAAGCATTGACCCTGCCCTTGATGAAACACAGTGGACCAACACCAGCAGCTGACATGGCACCCCACACCATCACTGACTGTGGGTACTTGACACTGGACTTCAGGCATTTTGGCATTTCCTTCTCCCCAGTCTTCCTCCAGACTCTGGCACCTTGATTTCCGAATGACATGCAAAATTTGCTTTCATCAGAAAAAAGTACTTGGGACCACTTAGCAACAGTCCAGTGCTGCTTCTCTGTAGCCCAGGTCAGGCGCTTCTGCCGCTGTTTATGGTTCAAAAGTGGCTTTACCTGGGGAATGCGGCACCTGTAGCCCATTTCCTGCACACGCCTGTGCACGGTGGCTCTGGATGTTTCCACACCAGACTCAGTCCACTGCTTCCTCAGGTTCCCCAAGGTCTGGAATCGGTCCTTCTCCACAATCTTCCTCAGGGTCCGGTCTCCTCTTCTCGTTGTACAGCGTTTTCTGCCACATTGTTTCCTTCCAACAGACTTACCATTGAGGTGCCTTGATACAGCACTCTGGGAACAGCCTATTTGTTGGGAAATTTCTTTCTGGGTCTTACCCTCTTGCTTGAGGGTGTCAATGATGGCCTTCTTGACATCTGTCAGGTCGCTAGTCTTACCCATGATGGGGGTTTTGAGTAATGAACCCGGCAGGGAGTTTATATAAGCCTCAGGTATCTTTTGCATGTGTTTAGAGTTAATTAGTTGATTCAGAAGATTAGGGTAATAGGTCGTTTAGAGAACCTTTTCTTGATATGCTAATTTATTGAGACAGGTTTTTTGGGTTATCAGGAGTTGTATGCCAAAATCATCAGTATTAAAACAATAAAAGACCTGACAAATTTCAGTTGGTGGATAATGAATCTATAATATATGAAAGTTTAATTGTAATCATTACATTATGGTAAATAATGAAATTTAACACTATATGCTAATTTTTTGAGAAGGACCTGTATATATACAGTGCTTGCAAAAGTATTTGGCTCCCTGGAACTTTTCAACCTTTTCCCACATATCATGCTTCAAACATAAAGATACCGCTCTACCCGGCCTCCGGCAATGCACTGATAGGAGATAATCTCTCCCGCAGTGTATCACTGAGAGTTCACTGGAGTTTATGCTCTGACTTATGGCACAGCTACGTGAGAATTTTCTCACGCAGTGGTGCTGCAAGTGGGAAGCGGAGCTAATCAGCTGATGAACTCCGGTGAACTGTCACGGCAGCGCAGTGATACACTACGGGAGTTATAGTCTTCTGTCAGTGTATCGCCGGGGGCCGGGTTGAGCAGTCACATCTCCCGATGTGACTGTTCTACACGTAAGATCGTCATGGGACACTCATTAATAAATGAACTACGGTGGAAAGGTGAGTATATGTTGGTTTATTATTTTATTTTTTTGCAGGAGATGCGGACATTAGGCATTAGGTGTTTTGTGTGTATAAATGGTTTTTTTTTTGTTTTACAATTGAACACAGTCATCGCATGTTGGGACTACTGTCCCATCACCGGCACATTCTGTCACTGTTATAAGTGACAGCAGACATTACCAGATGGGAGTAGTAGTCCTATCAGATGATGCCTGGCTACACACAGACACCCACACACAGCCGCAGATACCCACACAGATACCCCCACAGACACCCGCACACAAGTCACGGGGATGCTTCAGCAAGGCTGGAATTGGGCAGGTTAATCTTTGCGAAGGACATATGAATCAAGCCGCATACAAGGTTATCCTGGAAAAAAAGTTGATTCCTTCTGCTCAGGCAATGTTCCCCAACTCTGAGGACTGGTTTTTCCAGCAGGACAATGCGCCATGCCACACAGCTAGGTCAATCAAGGTATTGATGAAGGACCACCACATCAAATTCTTGTCACGGTCAGCCCAATCTCCAGATCTGAACCCCATTGAAAACCTCTAGAATGTAATCAAGAGGAAGATGGATAGTCACAAGCTATCAAACAAAGAAGAACTGCTTAAATTTCTGTACCAGGATTGGCATAAGGTGACCCAAAAGCAGTGTGAAAGACTAGTAGATAGCATGCCAAGACGTATGAAAGCTGTGATTAAAAATCATGGTTATTCCACAAAATATTGATTTCTGAGCTCTTCCCGAGTTAAAACATTAGTATTGTTGTTTCTAAATGATTATGAACTTGTTTCTTTTTTTGCATTATTTGAGGTCTGCAAGCAATTAATTTTTTTTGTTATTTTGACCATTTCTCATTTTCAGAAAATAAATACAAAAATGTATTGCTTGGAACTTTGGAGACATGTTGTCAGTAGTTTATAGAATAAAAGAACAATTTACATTTTACTTAAAAATATACCTATAAAGAGAAAAATCAGACAAACTGAAAATTTTGCAGTGGTTTCTTAATTTTTGCCAGAGCTGTATGTATATTTTTTACTGCATATAAGATTCTTTTAGAACTAGTTATGGTCTGATAATGGAAACATTTTCTCTTAATCATTTGCAAAACTTAATAGCCCAATAGTTTTAACCACCGCAATAAAAGGAACCAACTTAGTAAAGCCTGATGATAAATTAGAGACTGTCTATGGCAGTTGAGGCAAGACTTGGGTTTTCTGCGGCAGATCTGTATGTAGGAAACAACTGTAGTGTCTTATTGACAAATTTACCTTTAGGGATGGTGCTGACTAAAATTACACATCCTGGATTGGCTGCTTTCCTAGTTATACAATCATTGGTGATTGCCTACGGTCAGAGACCCAGGCTGCTTAGGAGGGGCATGTCTAATATTTAAAATGTAGTTTTACCTTATACAACACTGGTAATTATTCAGAGTGAAGTAGAGGAAAAGTCAGTGTCATCATCTTACCTATCTACTTATTCTTGTCAACTTCCTTTGCATTTCTCAGCAAGAACAAGGAAACAAATAGTTTGATTAACTTCACTTGTGGCATCTTAAGGTACCTTCACACACAACGATATTGTTAACGATATCGTTGCTATTTGTGACGTAGCAACGATATCGTTAATGAAATCGTTATGTGTGACAGCGACCAACGATCAGGCCCCTGCTGGGAGATCGTTGGTCGCTGAATAAAGTCCAGAACTTTATTTCGTCGCTGGATCTCCCGCGGACATCGCTGGATCGGCGTGTGTGACACCGATCCAGCGATGTCTTCACTGGTAACCAGGGTAAACATCGGGTAACTAAGCGCAGGGCCGCGCTTAGTAACCCGATGTTTACCCTGGTTACCATGCTAAAAGTAAAAAAAAACAAACAGTACATACTTACCTACAGCCGTCTGTCCTCCAGCGCTGTGCTCTGCTCTCCTCCTGTACTGTCTGTGAGCCGGAAAGCAGAGCGGTGACGTCACCGCTCTGCTTTCCGGCTCCCAGACAGTACAGGAGGAGAGCAGAGAAGCAGAGCGCAGCGCTGGAGGACAGACGGCTGTAGGTAAGTATGTAGTGTTTGTTTTTTTTTACTTTTAGCATGGTAACCAGGGTAAACATCGGGTTACTAAGCGCGGCCCTGCGCTTAGTTACCCGATGTTTACCCTGGTTACCGGCATCGTTGGTTGCTGGAGAGCGGTCTGTGTGACAGCTCTCCAGCGACCAAACAGCGACGCTGCAGCGATCCGGATCGTTGTCGGTATCGCTGCAGCGTCGCTTAATGTGAAGGGGCCTTTACACACAAAGAGGTGTCAAAGTCTCTAACAAGATTTTTTTTTAATGGTTACATTATTCAATTCGGTGTAAAATCTTAAAATATCCCACAGGTTTTAGATGTGTAGGGCAGGTGAGGAGGAAAGAAGTTAGGTGGTAATCCATCCCACTTGTTGGTGCCTAACATATGTCCCAGATATTATTATCATCATTATTATTATTCATTTATTACTAGAGCGCCATTTGTTCAATGGCGCTTTACATGTAAAAAAGGGGTATACATAAAAAAAAAACAAGTAAAGTAATCTTAAACAATACAAATCACGACTGGCACAGGGGGAGAGAGGACACTGCCCGTGAGGGCTCACAATCTACAAGGGTTGGGTGAGTATACAGTAGGTGAGGGTAGAACTGGTCATGCAGTGGCTTGGTTGATCGGTGGTTACTGCAGGTTGTAGGCTTGTCAGAAGAGATGGGTCTTCAGGTTCTTTTTGAAAGTTTCCATTTTAGGCGAGAGTCTGATATGTTGTGGTAGAGAGTTCCAGAGTAGGGGTGATGCGCGGGAGAAAGCTTGTATGCGATTGTTTGAAGAGGAGATAAGAGAGGAGTAGAGAAGGAAATCTTGTGAGGATCAAAGGTTGCGTGTAGGTAAGTTCCGGGAGACAAGGTCAGAGATGTATGGAGGAGATAGGTTGTGGATGGTTTTGCATGCCATGGTTAGGGTTTTGAACTGGAGTCTTTGTGTAATGGTGAGCTAGTGCAGGGATTGACAGAGGGGGGGGGGGCTTAGTCGAGCAGCAGAGTTTAGACTAGATTGGAGAGGTGTGAGAGTGTTTGCGGGGAGGCCACAAAGCAGGAGGTTGCAGTAGTCAAGGTGGGAGATGATGAGTGCATGGACTAGGGTTTTTGCAGATTCTTGGTTGAGGAATGTATGAATCCATGAACTATTTTTGAGTTGAAGTCATCAGGAAGTGGAAAAGGCTTGGATATGTGTTTTAAAAGAGAAGTCAGTGTTGAGGATTACTCCGAGGCAGCGAGCATGCAGGACTGGGGAGAGTGGGCAGTCATTTACTTTAATGGAAAGGTCCGCTGGGGGGGGTCAAGTGGGGTGGGGGAAAGATGATGAATTCTGTTTTGTCCATATTAAGTTTTAGAAATCTAGGGGAGAAGAAGGATGAAATAGCAGTCAGAGATTGTGGGATTCTGGTTAGTAGGGAGGTGATATCTGTTCCAGAGATGTAGATCTGTGTGTCATCAGCATAGAGGTGATACTGAAAGCCGTGAGATTCTATGAGCTGTCCGAGGCTGAAGGTATAAATGGAGAAGAGCAGGGGCCCTAGGACTGAACCTTGCAGGACTCTGACAGATACGGGGTGAGGTGAGGAGGTGGTATGCGAGTGGGAGATGCTGAATGTCTGGTCTATTAGGTATTACAAGATCCAAGATAGGGCCAAGTCTGTGATGTCAAGAGATGAGAGAGTCTGTAGTGAAAGGGAATGGTCCACTGTGTCAAAGAGGACAGGTCGAGGAGGAGGAGGACAAAGTAGTGTCGCTTGGCCTTGATGGTTAATAGGTCATTTGTGACCTTAGTTAGGGCAGTTTCAGTGCAGTGGTGTGGTTGGATTGCTAGATTGCAAGCGGTTGAAGAGGGAGCAAGAATAGAGGTGGGCGGATAGTTCAAGAGGGATGTGTTGTTCCAGTAGTTTTGAGGCATAGGTGAGAAGTGACATAGGGTGATAGCTAGATACAGAGGATGGGTCAAGAGAGGGCTTTTTGAGGATAGGTGTGATTGAGGCATGTTTAACACTAGAGGAGAAAACACCAGTTGTTAGTCATAAATTGAAGAGATGGATTAGGGTTGGGATGAAGACTGTGGTGAGGTTAGGGATGAAGTGGGATGGGATCGGGTCAAGTTCACAGGTGGAGAGATGTGATCTTGAGAGTAGAGTGTTCTGTAATGATGGAGAAGTTGATTTTGGAGGAAGGGGGCTGGACAGTTTGGAGGAAGGCTCTGGGGGTTGTCGACCAATCTTCTGCTTGAAAAATGAGGCAACGCCTTCAGTTGAGATGAGTGGAGAGGGAGGAGGTGCTGGGAGACAGAGGAGAGAATTGAAAGTGTTGAATCGCTGTTTAGGGTTGTGAGACAGGGAGGATGTGAAAGATGAGAAGTAAGTTTGTTTTGCTGCAGCGAGTATGGCCTTGAAAGTAGAGAGGTACTGTTTGAATGCAATGAATTGCTCGTTGGAGTGGGATCTTTTCCCATCTCTGCTCCGCAAACCTGGAAGCCCGACTCAGTTCTTTGGTCAGGCTGGTGTTTCAGGGCTGTCTGTTGATTTTGCGAGCTTTGGTATGTGTGAGAGGGGAAACAAATTCCAGAGCTACAGTTATTGTGGGGTTATATAGAGCAGCAGTGGCATCCACATTGTGTAGGGAACTTATGTCTGTAAGAGGGAGGAGGAATTCAGACAGTGAGTGTAGATTGAGGTGTTTAAGATTTCTGCAAGGGTGTGCAAGTTGGTGAGGTGGGGCTGGTGGATCTAGAGAGGAGAGGGAAGAGAATGTAAGTAGGTTGTGGTCAGAAAGAGGTAGGGGTGAGTTAGAGAGGTTAGATAGGGAGCAGAGGCGGGTGAAGATGAGGTCCAGTGTGTGGCCATCTTTGTGAGTGGCTGCAGAAGACTATTGATTGACGCCGAATGAGGAAGTGAGAAATAGAAGTTTAGTGGCAGCTGAGAGGGAAATGTCAATGGGGATGTTGAAGTCGCCCCAAGATGATAGTGTGGATGTCAGCGGAAAGGAAATGAAGTAGCCAGGTGGTGAAGTGGTCGAAGAAGGTGGTTGCTGGCCCTGGAGGGGGGTAAATGACAGCCAGTTGGAGGTTGGAGAGAGAGTAGATGTGCACAGAGTGCACCTCAAATGAAGGGAGGGTAACAGAGGGTGGCAGTGGGATTGGAGTAAAGGAGCAATTATCTTACAGGAGAAAACCAACTCTGCCATGCTTGCTGCTGAGGCAGCCGGATGTGGGAAAGGTGGAATCCACCTTACAAAAGTGCAGCAGGAGAGGCTGTGTAAGAGGGGGTGAGCCAGGTTGCGGTGATGGTGAGGAAGGAAAGTTTGTGAGTAATGAAGAGATCATGGATGTAGGAAAGTTTGTTGCAGTCAGAGCGAGCGATCCATAGAGCTTCTGTTAGTAGGACTGGGGAAGTGGGGGCTGGGTGAATGGTTTTAAGGTTAGAGAGGTTATGGAAAGTTGTGATAGAGCATGGATGGGAGGTAGAAATGACTGTGGGGATGTGATGAGGAGCAGAGAGTGTTAGCAGGTGAGAGCAGGAGAGGGCATAAGCGGACTGTCTGTGTTTGGAGTCAGAGGATCATATGTTGAGGAACAGTTCTGAGGCGAAGATGAGATGGTTGGGGAGGATGGAGGGAGAGATGAACAATTCCTTACTGGGTGTAGGGATTAGGGGGTTAGTAGAAAGTGAAGGATTATAGGGGTGAGAGCAGAAACAAACTGAAACATTGTTTACAGTAACTGCATCCAGTTCACTTCAGTTCCCTTCTGGTATTGAAAGTGCCCTCCTAAAGCTTCACTACTAGCCCCTATCAGCAAAAAATCATTAGCAAGAAATATTGCTAGTCTGTTAAAGGGAATCTGTAACCCCCAAAATCGAAGATGAGCTAAGTCCACCAGCATCAGGGGCTTATCTACAGCATTCTGGAATGCTGTAGATAAGCCCCCGATGTATCCTGAAAGATGAGAAAAAGAGGTTATATTATAGTCACCCAGGGGCGGTCCCGCTGCGGTCCTTGTTATGATATGGTGATCTAGGAGCAACATGGAACGAGCTCTGAAGGAAGTGGTAACTGTACTGACCGCAGTCCCTAAGCTCAACACAACACTAGATGTAGCCGTGGAATGCTCCTAAGAGCTAACTACCCCTAAAGAAAGAAGCAGGAAAACTATCTTGCCTCAGAGAAAATCCCCAAAGGATAGATTAGCCCCCCACAAATAATGACTGTGAGTGGAGAGGGAAAAGACATACACAGAATGAAACCAGGATGAGCACAGGAGGCCAGTCTAGCTAAATAGATAGGACAGGATGGAATACTGTGCGGACAGTATAAAACACTACAAAAATCCACGCAGAGTTTACAAAAAATCTCCACACCTGACTAAAGGTGTGGAGGGCAAATCTGCCTCCCAGAGCTTCCAGCAAGACAGAATTAATTCACACTGATAAGCTGGACAAACATAGAAAGCACAGAATGGATAAGTCCACAATCTATGGACAGAAAAGAGCAAGCAAAAACTTAGCTTAGCTGAACTGGTCAGGATAACAGGGAACTCCAAAGAGATGTGAATCCAACCAGGAACCATTTACAAGTGGCACTGGCTGAAGAAAGAGCCAGACCTAAATAGCCGAGCAGAAGAGACGATAAGTGGAGGCAGCTGATGACAGCTAACTCCAAGGAGCAGCCATACCACTAGAAACCACAAGAGGGAGCCCAAGAGCAGAACTCACAAAAGTGCCACTTACAACCACCGGAGGGAGCCCAAGAGCGGAATTCACAACAGTACCCCCCCCCCCTTGAGGAGGGGTCACCGAACCCTCACCAGAGCCCCCAGGCCGATCAGGACGAGCCAAGTGAAAAGCACGAACCAAATCGGTGGCATGGACATCGGAGGCAACAACCCAAGAATTATCCTCCTGGCCATAACCCTTGCACTTGACAAGATACTGAAGCCTCCGCCTCGAAAAACGAGAATCCAAAATCTTCTCAACCTCATATTCCAACTCTCCCTCAACCAACACCGGGGCAGGAGGGTCAACCGAGGGAACAACGGGCACCACATATCTCCGCAACAAAGATCTATGGAAAACATGAATGGCAAAAGAGGCAGGAAGAGCCAAACGAAAAGACACCGGATTAATAATTTCAGAAATTTTATAAGGACCAATAAACCGAGGCTTAAACTTAGGAGAAGAAACCTTCATAGGAACATGACGAGAAGACAACCAAACCAAATCCCCCACACGAAGCCGGGGACCAACACACCGACGGCAGTTAGCAAAACGTTGAGCCCTTTCCTGAGACAACGTCAAATTGTCCACCACAGGAGTCCAAATCTGCTGCAGCCTGTCCACCACAGAATTAACACCAGGACAATCAGAAGGCTCAACCTGCCCAGAAGAAAAACGAGGATGAAAACCAAACTTACAAAAGAAAGGTGAAACCAAAGTAGCCGAACTAGCCCGATTATTAAGGGCAAACTCGGCCAACGGCAAGAAAGACACCCAATCATCCTGATCAGCAGACACAAAGCATCTCAAATAGGTCTCCAAGGTCTGATTAGTTCGCTCAGTTTGGCCATTAGTCTGAGGATGAAAAGCTGAAGAAAAAGACAAATCAATGCACATCCTAGCACAAAAGGCCCGCCAAAATCTAGAGACAAACTGAGAACCTCTGTCAGACACAATATTCTCCGGAATGCCATGCAAACGAACCACATGCTGAAAAAATAATGGAACCAGATCTGAGGAGGAAGGCAACTTAGGCAAAGGTACCAGATGGACCATTTTAGAGAACCGGTCACAAACAACCCAGATAACAGACATCTTCTGGGAAACAGGAAGATCCGAAATAAAATCCATGGAAATATGCGTCCAGGGCCTCTCAGGGACCGGCAAAGGCAAAAACAACCCACTAGCGCGGGAACAGCAAGGCTTGGCCTGGGCGCAAGTCCCACAGGACTGCACAAAAGCACGCACATCGCACGACAAGGAAGGCCACCAAAAGGACCTAGCAACCAAATCTCTGGTACCAAAAATCCCAGGATGACCAGCCAACACTGAACAATGAACCTCAGAAATTACCTTACTTGTCCATCTATCAGGAACAAACAGCTTCCCCACTGGACAGCGGTCAGGCCTATCAGCCTGAAATTCCTGAAGCACCCTCCGCAAATCAGGGGAGATAGCAGAAAAAAATCACCCCCTCCTTAAGAATGCCAACCGGCTCAAGGACTCCAGGAGAATCAGGCGAAAAACTCCTAGAGAGGGCATCAGCCTTAACATTCTTAGATCCCGGAAGATACGAGACCACAAAATCAAAACGGGAGAAAAACAGGGACCATCGAGCCTGTCTAGGATTCAGCCGCTTGGCCGACTCGAGGTAAATCAGATTCTTATGATCGGTCAGGACCACAACACGGTGTTTAGCTCCCTCAAACCAATGTCGCCACTCCTCAAACGCCCACTTCATAGCCAACAACTCCCGATTGCCGACATCATAATTGCGTTCCGCAGGCGAAAACTTTCTGGAAAAAAAAGCACACGGTTTCATCAAAGAACCATCAGACTCCCTCTGAGACAAAACGGCCCCTGCCCCAATCTCAGAAGCGTCGACCTCAACCTGAATAGGAAGAGAAACATCCGGTTGACGCAACACAGGGGCAGAAGTAAATTGGCGTTTAAGCTCCTGAAAGGCCTCAACAGCCTCAGAAGACCAATTCGTCACATCAGCGCCTTTCTTCGTCAAATCAGTAAGGGGCTTAACCACACTGGAAAAGTTGGCCATGAAACGGCGATAGAAATTAGCAAAGCCCAAAAATTTTTGAAGACCCTTCACAGATGTGGGTTGGATCCAGTCATGAATATCTTGGACCTTAACAGGATCCATTTCTATAGACGAGGGAGAAAAAATAAAACCCAAAAAAGAGACCTTCTGAACTCCGAATAGGCACTTAGACCCCTTCACAAATAAAGCATTATCACGAAGGATCTGGAACACCATCCTGACCTGCTTCACATGAGACTCCCAATCATCGGAAAAAATCAAAATATCATCCAAATATACGACCATGAATTTATCAAGATAATTACGGAAAATATCATTGTTAAAAATGGTTATTTCTCAAAAATATCTAATCAAGACTTAACCAGGTGCGTTGTTCTTAAAAGAAAAATGTCATGATATTCTGATGAGAAGTATAGTGGTTTATTGAATTATCCACCATTGCAGCAAAAACATAAAAATAGATGAAATAGTTACGAACAGAGTGTCCATGTGTAGATATCAGCGCTTGTCTTGTTACTCATCTTTCCCAAGGTCCTGAATGATAAAACAGTCTGTCTGTGTGAAGTTTGAAGGTCATCATGGCTTCCGTTATCAGCTGTTGTTCCTTCCTTGTTGGACGTCCATGGAGAATGAAATGTAGGAAGGGAGGTGACCGTCACACGTGACAAAATGCCCCCACACCCTCCTAAGAGACGTTTATATATGTCCAACACAGATCACGTGTTCTCTGTATATGGTGTTAACTTATACTCTGAGCTACATACACAGAAATAGCTGTTAATAGTGTCAGCAATAAGCAATGTGCTCAGTACAGAATAAGAATAAGAATTAATATTTAACAATCATGCATGAAAGACTGGAACACAGATGGAGCATTAGAGAGCCCAAATGGCATCACAAGGTATTCTGTTGTGAATTCTGTGGCAGAGCTCCCTCCTGTGGTCACAAGTGGTACTTCGGCTGATTCTGTCTGTGAGCTTCCGTTGGTGGAGGAGAGTGGTACTGCGGCTTCTGAGTTTCCTTCCTCAGGTGATGTGGTGAAGTCGTTAGGTGCTGCTCTATTTAACTCCACCTGGTGCTCTGATCCTGGCCTCCAGTCAATGTTCTAGTATTGGACTTGCTTCCTCCTGGATCCTTCCTGTGGCCTGCTGCTCTGCATAGCTAAGTTTCGCTTGTGTTATTTTTGTTTGCTGCTTTTTATGTCCAGCTTGCTTATTTGGTTTTTCTTGCTTGCTGGAAGCTCTGGGACGCAGAGGGTGTACCTCCGTGCCGTTAGTCGGTACGGAGGGTCTTTTTGCCCCTTTTGCGTGGTTGTTTGTAGGGTTTTGTGTTGACCGCAAAGTTACCTTTCCTATCCTCGCTCTGTTCAGAAAGTCGGGCCTCACTTTGCTAAATCTATTTCATATCTACGTTTGTCTTTTCATCTTAACTCACAGTCATTGTGTGTGGGGGGCTGCCTTTTCCTTTGGGGTATTTCTCTGAGGCAAGGTAGGCTTATTTTCTATCTTCAGGCTAGCTAGTTTCTCAGGCTGTGCCGAGTTGCATATGGAGCGCTAGGCGCAATCCACGGCTGCCTCTAGTGTGGTTGGAGAGGATTAGGGATTGCGGTCAGCAGAGTTCCCACGTCTCAGAGCTCGTTCTATGTTTTTGGGTTATTGTCAGATCACTGTATGTGCTCTGACTTCTATGTCCATTGTGGTACTGAATTACCTAATCATAACAGTACTGGAGGCCCAAAGTACTAATGATTCCCAATAGAGGGAAAAAAGAAGTTCTGAGACCATTTTTTTTTCTTTGCACTGTGTTTTGCCTTTTTTTTCCCCTACACATTTGGGTGGTTCAGGACACAGGTGTGGACATGGACATTCAGGGTCTGTGCTCTGCAATGGATAATCTCGTTATAAATGTACAAAAGATTCAAGATTTTGTGGTTCAGAATCCTATGTTAGAACCAAGAATTCCTATTCCTGATTTGTTTTATGGTGATAGAACCAAGTTTGTGAATTTCAAAAATAATTGCAAACTGTTTCTGGCCTTGAAACCTCGCTCCTCTGGTGACCCAGTTCAACAAGTTAGAATTATTATTTCTTTTTTGCGTGGCGACCCTCAAGACTGGGCATTTTCCCTTGCGCCAGGAGATCCTGCATTAAGTAATATTGATGCGTTTTTCCTGGCGCTCGGATTGCTGTACGATGAACCTAATTCGGTGGATCAGGCAGAGAAAAATTTGCTGGCTCTGTGTCAGGGTCAGGATGAGATTGAGATTTACTGTCAGAAATTTAGAAGGTGGTCCGTGCTCACTCAATGGAATGAAGGTGCACTCGCAGCTATTTTCAGAAAGGGTCTCTCTGAAGCCCTTAAGGATGTCATGGTGGGATTTCCTATGCCTGCTGGTCTAAATGAGTCTATGTCTTTGGCCATTCAGATCGGTCGACGCTTGCGTGAGCGTAAATCTGTGCACCATTTGGCGGTATTATCTGAGCATAAACCTGAGCCTATGCAGTGCGATAGGACTTTGACCAGAGTTGAACGGCAAGAACACAGACGTCAGAATGGGCTGTGTTTCTACTGTGGTGATTCCACTCATGCTATCTCTGATTGTCCTAAACGCACTAAGCGGTTCGCTAGGTCTGCCACCATTGGTACAGTACAGTCAAAATTTATTTTGTCTGTTACTTTGATCTGCTCTTTGTCATCTTATTCTGTCATGGCATTTGTGGATTCAGGCGCTGCTCTGAATTTGATGGACTTGGAGTATGCCAGGCGTTGTGGGTTTTTCTTGGAGCCCTTGCAGTGTCCTATTCCATTGAGAGGAATTGATGCTACGCCTTTGGCCAAGAATAAGCCTCAGTACTGGACCCAGCTGACCATGTGCATGGCTCCTGCACATCAGGAGGATATTCGCTTTCTGGTGTTGCATAATCTGCATGATGTGGTCGTGTTGGGGTTGCCATGGCTATAGGTCCATAATCCAGTATTAGATTGGAAATCCATGTCTGTGTCCAGCTGGGGTTGTCAGGGGGTACATGGTGATGTCCCATTCCTGTCTATTTCATCATCCACCCCTTCTGAGGTCCCAGAGTTCTTGTCTGATTACCGGGATGTATTTGATGAGCCCAAGTCCAATGCCCTACCTCCGCATAGGGATTGTGATTGTGCTATCGATTTGATTCCTGGTAGTAAATTTCCAAAAGGTCGACTGTTTAATTTATCTGTACCTGAGCACGCCGCTATGCGGAGTTACGTGAAGGAGTCCTTGGAGAAGGGGCATATTCGCCCGTCATCGTCGCCATTGGGAGCGGGGTTCTTTTTTGTGGCCAAGAAGGATGGTTCGCTGAGACCTTGTATAGATTACCGCCTTCTAAATAAGATCACGGTCAAATTTCAGTACCCCTTGCCGCTGTTATCTGATTTGTTTGCTCGGATTAAGGGGGCTAGTTGGTTCACCAAGATAGATCTTCGTGGTGCATATAATCTTGTGCGTATTAAGCGAGGCGATGAATGGAAAACTGCATTTAATACGCCCGAGGGCCATTTTGAATACCTAGTTATGCCATTCGGACTTGCCAATGCTCCATCAGTCTTTCAGTCCTTTATGCATGACATCTTCCGAGAGTACCTGGATAAATTCCTGATTGTGTACTTGGATGATATTTTGGTCTTCTCGGATGATTGGGAGTCTCATGTGAAGCAGGTCAGAATGGTGTTCCAGGTCCTGCGTGCTAATTCTTTGTTTGTGAAGGGATCAAAGTGTCTCTTTGGTGTTCAGAAGGTTTCATTTTTGGGGTTCATTTTTTCCCCTTCTACTATCGAGATGGATCCTGTTAAGGTCCAGGCCATCCATGATTGGACTCAGCCGACATCTCTGAAGAGTCTGCAAAAGTTCCTGGGCTTTGCTAATTTTTATCGTCGCTTCATCTGCAATTTTTCTAGTATTGCTAAACCATTGACCGATTTGACCAAGAAGGGTGCTGATGTGGTCAATTGGTCTTCTGCTGCTGTGGAAGCTTTTCAAGAGTTGAAGCGTCGTTTTTCTTCTGCCCCTGTGTTATGTCAGCCAGATGTTTCGCTTCCGTTCCAGGTCGAGGTTGATGCTTCTGAAATTGGAGCGGGGGCTGTTTTGTCGCAGAGAAGTTCTGATTGCTCGGTGATGAAACCATGCGCCTTCTTTTCCAGGAAGTTTTCGCCTGCTGAGCGAAATTATGATGTTGGCAATCGAGAGTTGCTGGCCATGAAGTGGGCATTCGAGGAGTGGCGTCATTGGCTTGAAGGAGCTAAGCATCGCGTGGTGGTCTTGACTGATCATAAGAACTTGACTTATCTCGAGTCTGCCAAACGGTTGAATCCTAGACAGGCTCGCTGGTCGCTGTTTTTCTCCCGTTTTGACTTTGTGGTTTCGTACCTTCCGGGCTCTAAAAATGTGAAGGCGGATGCCCTGTCTAGGAGTTTTGTGCCCGACTCTCCGGGTTTATCTGAGCCGGCGGGTATTCTCAAAGAGGGAGTAATTGTGTCTGCCATCTCCCATGATTTGCGGCGGGTGCTGCAAAAATTTCAGGCTAATAAACTTGATCGTTGCCCAGCGGAGAAACTGTTTGTCCCTGATAGGTGGACGAATAGAGTTATCTCTGAGGTTCATTGTTCGGTGTTGGCTGGTCATCCTGGAATCTTTGGTACCAGAGAGTTAGTGGCTAGATCCTTTTGGTGGCCATCTCTGTCACGGGATGTGCGTTCTTTTGTGCAGTCCTGTGGGATTTGTGCTCGGGCTAAGCCCTGCTGTTCTCGTGCCAGTGGGTTGCTTTTGCCCTTGCCGGTCCCGAAGAGGCCTTGGACACATATCTCTATGGATTTTATTTCAGATCTTCCCGTCTCTCAAAAAATGTCAGTTATTTGGGTGGTTTGTGATCGCTTCTCTAAGATGGTCCATTTGGTACCCTTGTCTAAATTACCTTCCTCCTCTGATTTGGTGCCATTGTTCTTCCAGCATGTGGTTCGTTTACATGGCATTCCGGAGAATATCGTTTCTGACAGAGGTTCCCAGTTTGTTTCGAGGTTTTGGCGAGCCTTTTGTGCTAGGATGGGCATTGACTTGTCTTTTTCCTCGGCTTTCCATCCTCAGACTAATGGCCAGACCGAACGAACCAATCAGACCTTGGAAACATATCTGAGATGCTTTGTTTCTGCTCATCAGGATGACTGGGTGTCCTTTTTGCCTTTGGCTGAGTTCGCCCTTAATAATCGGGCCAGCTCGGCTACCTTGGTTTCGCCGTTTTTCTGCAACTCTGGGTTCCATCCTCGTTTCTCTTCAGGGCAGGTTGAGTCTTCGGACTGTCCTGGTGTGGATACTGTGGTGGACATTTTGCAGCAGATCTGGACTCATGTAGTGGACAATTTGACCTTGTCCCAGGAGAAGGCTCAACGTTTTGCTAATCGCAGACGCTGTGTGGGTCCCTGACTTCGTGTTGGGGTTTTGGTTTGGTTGTCATCTCGTCATATTCCTATGAAGGTTTCCTCTCCTAAATTTAAGCCTCGTTTCATTGGTCCATATAGGATTTCTAAGGTTCCATCTGTTGATCCTCCTGCCCCGGTTTTGGTGGAGGGGGAGTTGGAGTATATTGTGGAGAAGATTTTGGTTTCTCGTGTTTCAAGGCAGATACTCCAGTATCTGGTTAAGTGGAAGGGTTATGCTCAGGAAGATAATTCCTGGGTCTTTGCCTCTGATGTCCATGCTCCCGATCTTGTTCGTGCCTTTCATATGGCTCATCCTGGTCGTCCTGGGGCTCTGGTGAGGGTTGGGTGACCCCTCCTCAAGGAGGGGTACTGTTGTGAATTCTGTGGCAGAGCTCCCTCCTGTGGTCACAAGTGGTACTTCGGCTGATTCTGTCTGTGAGCTTCCGTTGGTGGAGGAGAGTGGTACTGCGGCTTCTGAGTTTCCTTCCTCAGGTGATGTGGTGAAGTCGTTAGGTGCTGCTCTATTTAACTCCACCTGGTGCTCTGATCCTGGCCTCCAGTCAATGTTCTAGTATTGGACTTGCTTCCTCCTGGATCCTTCCTGTGGCCTGCTGCTCTGCATAGCTAAGTTTCGCTTGTGTTATTTTTGTTTGCTGCTTTTTATGTCCAGCTTGCTTATTTGGTATTTCTTGCTTGCTGGAAGCTCTGGGACGCAGAGGGTGTACCTCCGTGCCGTTAGTCGGTACGGAGGGTCTTTTTGCCCCCTTTGCGTGGTTGTTTGTAGGGTTTTGTGTTGACCGCAAAGTTACCTTTCCTATCCTCGCTCTGTTCAGAAAGTCGGGCCTCACTTTGCTAAATCTATTTCATCTCTACGTTTGTCTTTTCATCTTAACTCACAGTCATTGTGTGTGGGGGGCTGCCTTTACCTTTGGGGTATTTCTCTGAGGCAAGGTAGGCTTATTTTCTATCTTCAGGCTAGCTAGTTTCTCAGGCTGTGCCGAGTTGCATAGGGAGCGTTAGGCGCAATCCACGGCTGCCTCTAGTGTGGTTGGAGAGGATTAGGGATTGCGGTCAGCAGAGTTCCCACGTCTCAGAGCTCGTTCTATGTTTTTGGGTTATTGTCAGATCACTGTATGTGCTCTGACTTCTATGTCCATTGTGGTACTGAATTACCTAATCATAACAGTATTCAAAATGGCCTTCGGGCGTATTAAATGCAGTTTTCCATTCGTCACCCTGTTTAATACGAACAAGATTATATGCCCCTCGGAGGTCAATCTTAGTAAACCAACTAGTCCCCTTAATCTGAGCAAACAAATCAGTAAGCAAAGGCAAGGGGTATTGGAATTTGACCGTGATCTTATTAAGAAGACGATAATCAATACAGGGTCTCAAGGAGCCATCCTTCTTAGCAACAAAAAAGAAACCCGCTCCCAATGGTGACGAAGAGGGCCGAATATGCCCTTTCTCCAAAGATTCCTTAACATAGCTCCGCATGGCGGCATGCTCTGGCACAGACAGATTGAAAAGTCGGCCCTTAGGGAACTTACAACCAGGAATCAAGTTAATAGCACAATCACAGTCCCTATGTGGAGGAAGGGAACTGGACTTGGGCTCATCAAATACATCCTGGAAATCCGACAAAAACTCAGGGACCTCAGAAGAGGGGGAAGAGGAAATTGACATAAAAGGAACGTCACTATGTACTCCTCAACAGCCCCAACTAGTCACCGACATAGTTTTCCAATCCAGCACTGGATTATGTTCCTGTAACCATGGAAATCCCAGTACAACAACATCATGCAGGTTATGCAACACCAGAAAACGGCAATCTTCCTGATGTGCAGGAGCCATGTACATAGTCATCTGTGTCCAGTACTGAGGTTTATCCTTGGCCAAGGGTGTAGCATCAATGCCCCTGAAAGGAATAGGGCTCTGCAAAGGCTGCAAGGAAAAACCACAGCGCCTGGCGAATTCTAAGTCCATTAAGTTCAGGGCAGCGCCTGAATCCACAAATGCCATGACAGAAAAGGACGACAATGAGCAAATCAGGGTCACAGATAAGAGAAATTTAGGCTGTACAGTACTAATGGTAACAGACCTAGCGACTCTCTTAGTACGCTTAGGGCAATCAGAGATAACATGAGCAGAATCACCACAGTAAAAACACAGCCTATTCTGACGTCTGAATTCCTGCCGTTCTATTCTAGTCAAAATCCTATCACATTGCATAGGTTCAGGACTTTGCTCAGAGGATACTGCCATATGGTGCACAGCTTTGCGCTCGCGCAGACGCCGATCAATCTGAATGGCTAGAGACATAGACTCGCTCAAACCGGCAGGCGTAGGAAAGCCCACCATAACATCTTTAAGGGTTTCAGAAAGACCTTTTCTGAAAATAGCAGCCAGAGCCTCTTCATTCCATTTAGTGAGCACAGACCATTTTCTAAATTTCTGGCAGTATAACTCTGCCGCTTCCTGACCTTGACACAAGGCCAACAGGGTTTTTTCTGCATGATCCACAGAATTAGGATCGTCATACAATAATCCGAGTGCTTGAAAAAATGCATCTACATTCAATAATGCCGGATCCCCTGTTTCAAGAGAAAAAGCCCAGTCTTGAGGGTCACCACGCAGCAAGGATATGATGATTTTTACTTGCTGAATGGGATCACCAGAAGAACGGGGTTTCAAAGCAAAAAACAATTTGCAGTTATTTTTAAAGTTCAAAAACTTGGATCTGTCCCCAAAAAACAAATCAGGAGTAGGAATTCTGGGCTCTAAAGCCGGAGTCTGGACAACATAGTCCTGGATACTCTGTACTCTTGCAGCAAGTTGATCCACACGAGAAAACAAACCCTGAACATCCATGCCAAATCATATATCCTGAACCACCCAGATATCAAGGGAAAAAAAAAAAGACAAACCAGAGCACAGAAAAAAAAAATGGTTCAGAACTTTCTTTTCCTTCTTTTGAGATGCATTTAATTCATTTTTGGCCACTTGTAATGTTATGATACGGTGGTCTAGGAGCAACATGGAACGAGCTCTGAAGGAAGTGGTAACTGTACTGCAGTACAGTAACTGCATCCAGTTCACTTCAGTTCCCTTCTGGTATTGAAAGTGCCCTCCTAAAGCTTCACTACTAGCCCCTATCAGCAAAAAATCATTAGCAAGAAATATTGCTAGTCTGTTAAAGGGAATCTGTAACCCCCAAAATCGAAGATGAGCTAAGTCCACCAGCATCAGGGGCTTATCTACAGCATTCTGGAATGCTGTAGATAAGCCCCCGATGTATCCTGAAAGATGAGAAAAAGAGGTTATATTATAGTCACCCAGGGGCGGTCCCGCTGCGGTCCTTGTTATGATATGGTGATCTAGGAGCAACATGGAACGAGCTCTGAAGGAAGTGGTAACTGTACTGACCGCAGTCCCTAAGCTCAACACAACACTAGAAGTAGCCGTGGAATGCTCCTAACTCTCCCTAGGCATCTCGTCACAGCCTAAGAGCTAACTACCCTTATAGAAAGAAGCAGGAAAACTATCTTGCCTCAGAGAAAATCTCCAAAGGATAGATTAGCCCCCCACAAATAATGACTGTGAGTGGAGAGGGAAAAGACATACACAGAATGAAACCAGGATGAGCACAGGAGGCCAGTCTAGCTAAAGGACAGGATGGAATACTGTGCGGTCAGTATAAAACACTACAAAAATCCACGCAGAGTTTACAAAAAATCTCCACACCTGACTAAAGGTGTGGAGGGCAAATCTGCCTCCCAGAGCTTCCAGCAAGACAGAATTAATTCACACTGATAAGCTGGACAAACATAGAAAGCACAGAATGGATAAGTCCACAATCTATGGACAGAAAAGAGCAAGCAAAAACTTAGCTTAGCTGAACTGGTCAGGAGAGCCAGACCTAAATAGCCGAGCAGAAGAGACGATAAGTGGAGGCAGCTGATGACAGCTAACTCCAAGGAGCAGCCATACCACTAGAAACCACAAGAGGGAGCCCAAGAGCAGAACTCACAAAAGTGCCACTTACAACCACCGGAGGGAGCCCAAGAGCGGAATTCACAACAGGTCCTGTCTGATGTGCGTCGCGATCTGGGGCCTCCCATCTTCTTACAATGACGTCCTCTTCTTGTATTCACGCTGCAGCTCCAGCGCAGGCGTACTTTGTCTGCCCTCTTGAGGGCAGAGCAAAGTACTGGAGTGCACAGGCGCCGGGAAAGGTCAGAGAGGCCCGGGCCTTGCACACTGCAGTACTTTGCTCTGCCCTCAACAGGTCAGACAAAATACACCTGCGCCGAAGCTGCAGCATAAAGACAAGAAGAGGACATCATCCTATGAAGATAGGAGGCCCCGGATCGGACCACGACACCCATCGGATCGGACAACCCACCCAGGTGAATATAATCTAACCTCTTTATCTCATCTTTCAGGATACATCGGGTCCAACACACCAGTGGTGCCCAACCAGAGGCCTGAGAGGTAAGGGCGTCCAGTGCATCCACTTCTACCTCTAAAGCAGGAAACAGCTTTTGTCAAAGACACATATTGGACTGCAAATTGTAACTCTTCTGTCTGTATCTGCTCCTGCTCACAGTTTCTGAGAGTCTTTAAGCTTTTAACTTGAAGATGCAAAATTCTTCAATTGTGGAATTAGATGTAACTCATGTGTTTACTGTGTCAACCCACATTAATAGAGATCCCACACTAACATGATTAGTTGGTGCTAAAGATATATACTGGGACTAGTTTGTCTACCTGCATTAACCCTTTTCTGTCCTCGGTCGGAAAAGTACATCTGAGGACAGAGCCCCTGCTTTGATGCAGCGACTCTGACAGCGGCATTTAACTAACGCTTCCGGCCATCGGACTGGAAATGCGCGCATTGCTGACCCCCGTCTCATGATCGGGGTCAGCGATACATCAGTATGACAACCAGAGGTCTCCTGAAGACCTCTATGGTTGTTGATGCCAGATTGCTGTGAGCGGCACCCTCTGGTCGGCGCTCATAGCAATGCTGTAATTCAGCTGCATAGGAATGATCAGGCTATGCCAGCTTCTAGCCTCCCATGGAGGCTATTGAAGCATGGCAAAAGTAAAAAAAAAGTTTTAAAAAATATGAAAGAAAAAGTAAAATTCAAATCACTCCCCTTTCACCCCATTCAAAATAAAACAATAAAAAATCAAACATACACATATTTTGTATCGCCGCGTTCAGAATCGCCCGATCTATCAATAAAAAAGGATCAACCTGATAGCTAAACGGCGCAGTGAGAAAAAAATTCAAAACGCCAGAATTAAGTTTTTTGGTTGCCACGACATTGCAATAAAATGCAATAATAGGCGATCAAATTAACATATCTGCACCAAAACGGTATCATTAAACATGTTGACTCGGCGTTGGTGCTGAACCTAGAGTCACCAACTCGTATACAGTCAAATAAATAAGGCAGCACACTGCGGCGCTAAAACATGCAAACATGAAACATGAAAATTGAACTGCATTACTGCATTAGAAATATGAAAAAATGAGAGCGTTTAGTGCAAATATTGGCCGATTCATGTGTACCTGGTAGCTGTATACGACTGTATACGAGTTGGTGACTCTAGGTTCAGCACCTGTTCACAATTATTCTATGTTTGGATGTGACGGTCAGTATTTTGAAATTTGTATTCATTAGCCTTCTGACTGAGCACTCCACCTTTTAGCCACAGGTGTTTTAATCGCAGCAGGACCATTACCTCTCCACAGAGAGTGAGAGATTATAGTCTAAGAAGAGGATTCACAGTAGGTTCCCATTCAGATGAAGACGCTTATTCTCAGTAAAAACAAGGAATGTCTAGGTCCGGGTATACGAGAGATGCCTTTATGTGGCTACCAGGTACACATGAATTGGCCAATTTATGCGCTAAACGCTCTCATTTTTTCATATTTCTAATGCAGTAAAGCAGTTCAATTTTCATGTTTCAAGTTCGCAATGTGCTGCCTTATTTATGAGCTCATAATGACCTGGATAATCAGAATGGCAGATCAGTTTTAGCATTTAGTAAATCTAGCAAAAAAGCCAAACAAAAAACTAGTGTGGGTTTGGACTTTTATTTGCAATTTGCAATTTCACCGCACTTTGAATTTTTTTCCCGTTTTATATTACACGACATGGTAAAACCAATGGTGTTGGTGTCGTTCAAAAGTACAACTCATCCCACAAAAAACAAGCCCTCATATGGCCATTTTGAAAGAAAAATAAAAAGTTATGGCTCTGGGAAGAAGGGGAGCGAAAAATGAAAACACAAAACCGAAAAAAGCTGGGGTCATTAAGGGGTTAACAACTTAACAGAGATTTTACCCTTAAACATAACAAATCATACTTGATATATATAAATAATCATGTTTTATAGCTGATCATGTCGACACATGCTAAGGGCATAGCTAATGCGGAGTCTATACAGTAGCATACAATAATAGAAACAATCCCATATTTACTGTATTTCCTATGGCTTCACCTAACAGTACACTGGAGGTCGGACAAGACAGTATGCCCATGACACATTAAGCCAGTTCTTACCACTGGTGCAATCTCCTGATCAAGAAGTCAGGGATCAGGATATCTTCTGTTAGAAGGACACAGTCTAGGTCCATCAGAACCAGGTTGTTCAACTGATGTATCTGTTTGCTAATATGCATCAGGTTTAGTGCAGCGGCTTATAAAACATCTGGTCCATCATTTCATATTTACTACAATTGCTGGTGTTTCAGCTACTTGTTGTAGCAGGGTTGCTGTTGTAGGCAGGGGAGCATTGACTCTACATGGAGCAGAGAAAGATCTCCTGGTTAGAATTGCGGTCAGCAGACATCTGCTTAACGAAAACTTCAACTACGCAGGGACACAACTCCAAAACGGTAATACTCCAATTATGACTACCATTTGTAGGCTGAAAAAGATTAATCAATTTTGACTTTATAGCAAGAGTTTAAAATCATGCTTATTCAATTGTCAGCCCTTTTCGTGATGATACTGATACTCCTGTTAGCATACAAGAAATCAAACATAACCTGGCGGCAGGTTGGGGTTTACAGCTCTTACTACATGTGAGTTTCAATTAGGTATATGCACTTACCATTTATTTGCACCATTTGCACGATTGCACTTTTTGTTAAAGGGACACTGTCACCTGAATTTGGAGGGAACAATCTTCAGCCATGGAGGCGGGGTTTTGGGGTTTTTGATTCACCCTTTCCTTACCCGCTGGCTGCATGCTGGCTGCAATTTTGGATTGAAGTTCATTCTTTGTCCTCCATAGTACACGCCTGCACAATACAAAATACGCCGCATATAATGCTCCATAAAGTTTGTGATGGGCCCTATAAGATGTTCCATATTAAAATATGCCCCATATAAAATGCTGCACAAAGGTTAATAATGGCCCCATAAGATGCTCAATAGAAAATGTGCCCTATATAATGCTGCATAAAAGGTTAATAAGGGCTTCATAAGATGCTCCATAGAGACATTTGCCCCATATAATGCTGCACAAATGTTGATTATGGCCCCATAATATGCCCCATAGAAATGTTTGCCCCATATGCTGTTGCTGCGATTAAAAAAGAAAATAACAGTCCCCAACACTTGCAATATTCACCTGTCCTCGTTCCACCGCCCGGAGCCGCTGTGTCTTCCGCATCCTCTGCACTGAAGTTCAGGCAGAGGGGGCGCACTAATCACGACATCGCGCTTTCTGACCTGAGCATCACAGCAGAGGACGTGGAAGACAGAGCGGCGCCTAGCGGTGGAACGAGGTGGAACTATGTTTTGGCATAGGTGGTTTTCCTTTTTGGATGCTGCCCTTCCCGTGGTTGTTCCTTCCCAGTGAAAGACCTGGCTATTTATTGCTTGCGTTGAGAAACACGTGATGGTGTCTCCGCGGCTTTTCTGCATGCATTTGCATATTTCCCATAAGGGATGGGAGCAGTGTTCTGGATCACTGCGTTGAGAAACACGTGATGGTGTCTCCGCGGTGTTGGATGTTTTGATCTCCCCGAGGTCATTCATCCTTTATGTTTATAGTCCTTTTACTAGGCACTGCTCCTAATAGCCAGTTTCCTACTCCACACTGATAAGGGGCAAATACCCCGAAACAGCTGTCTGTGGATGGATCCCATGTTTTGGCATAGGTGGTTTTCCTTTTTGGATGCTGCCCTTGCCGTGGTTGTTCCTTCCCGGTGAAAGACCTGGCTATTTATTGCTTGCGTTGAGAAACACGCGATGGTGTCTCCGCGGCTTTTCTGCGAGCTTCAAGAGGTAGTCACCGGGAATGCTCTTCCAACAATCTTGAAGTAGTTCCCAGAGATGCTTAGCACTTGTTGGCCCTTTTGCCTTCACTCTGCAGTCCAGCTCACCCCAAACCATCTCGATTGGGTTCAGGTCTGGTGATTGTGGAGGCCAGGTCAGCTGGTGTAGCACCCTATCACTCTCCTTCTTGGTCAAATAGCCATTACACAGCCTGGAGGTGTGTTTGGTATCATTGTCCTGTTGAAAAATAAATGATGGTCCAACTAAACGCAAACCGGATGGAATAGCATGCCGCTGCAAGATGCTGTGGTAGCCATGCTGGTTCAGCATGCCTTTAATTTTGAATAAATCCCCAACAGTGTCACCAGCAAAGCACCCCCAGACCATCACACCTTCTCCTTCATGCTTCAGGGTGGAAACCAGACATGTAGAGTCCATCCGTTCACCTTTTCTGTGAGGCACAAAGACATGGTGGTTGGAACCAAAGATCTCAAATTTGGACTCATCATACTAAAGCACAGATTTCCACTGGTCTAATGTCCATTCCTTGTGTTCTTTAGCCCAAACAAGTCTCTTCTGCTTGTTGTCTGTCCTTAGCAGTGGTTTCCCAGCAGCTATTTTACCATGAAGGCCTGCTGCATAAAGTCTCCTCTTAACAGTTGTTGTAGAGATGTGCCTGCTGCTAGAACTCTGTGTGGCATTGACCTGGTCTCTAATCTGAGCTGCTGTTAACCTGCGATTTCTGAGGCTGGTGATAAACTTATTCTCTGAAGCTGAGGTGACTCTTGGTCTTCCTTTCCTGGGGCGGTCCTCATGTGAGCCAGTTTCTTTGTAGTGCTTGATGGTTTTTGCCACTGCACTTGGGGACACTTTCAAAGTTTTCCCAATTTTTCGGACTGACTGACCTTCATTTCTTAAAATAACAATGGCCACTCGTTTTTCTTTACTTAGCTGCTTTTTTCTTGCCATAATACAAATTCTAACAGTCTATTCAGGAGGACTATCAGCTGTGTATCCACCAGACTTCTGCAAAACACAACTGATGGTCCCAACACCATTTATAATACAAGAAATCCCACTTATTAAACCTGACAGGGCACACCTGTGAAGTGAAAACCATTCCCGGTGACTACCTCTTGAAGCTCATCAAGAGAATGCCAAGAGTGTGCAAAGCAGTCATCAAAGCAAAAGGTGGCTACTTTGAAGAACCTAGAATATAAGACATATTTTCAGTTGTTTCATACTTTTTTTGTTAAGTATATAATTCCACATGTGTTAATTAATAGTTTTGATACCTTCAGTGTGAAAGTACAATTTTCATAGTCATGAAAATACAGAAAAATCTTTAAATGAGAAGGTGTGTCCAAAATTTTGGTCTGTACTGTATACGGTAAATGTTTTTAGCAGTTTCACACTGGCTGTCAGCCTTGTCCTCTGCCTGTGACTGGAATAACTCCATGTTCCCCCCACACATCCACATACTATGTATTAGTACATGTGATGCCACCATGTAGCACCACAGACTGTCCAAGAGCCCACTGATGCCCTGATCCAAGTCTTAGAACTCCAATGAAACTATCCAACTTCTCAACAGAAGAATTTCCAGAAATTGTCAGAAGTGTAGGCAAGCTTGTGGGGGAAACACACACTACTGAGTCACGTTATAAGTTGCAATGATGAAATTCACTCATATTGGATCCGGTTATGATGTCAATTTTTAGCTTTGATATTCAAGGGTATTTGAAAATCCAGATCTCAATTGGTTGATGATTTTGGTGTCCATTGACTGTGTAAATGCCACTTTGTTCTCATTGAATTGCTTCAATTTTAAATAGGAAAGGGTTCTTTACAGTTAGAGCAATTCAGACTGTGGAATGCCCTAACGCAAGAAGTCATAGTGATAATGTATAACTGGTCAAGGAAAGTTGAAGTGAAAGTAACTATCTATGTAACTATGTAGAAACTAAGTAACTATCTATATAACTATGTAGAAACTATGTAAAAAAAAAGATTATCAACTTACGTCTTTCTTTCTTCAAGATCTGAAGTGTTATTTATGTGTTTTCTTCATTTTCTGAGCAGTGTTTGACTAATGGCTTTTGTTCTATGTGATACTATGTGATATTTATTTGAGAACCACAGACAACAATCTAAATATAAGTGTAATATCTATATCTGGGTGTGTGCTAATATTGCTTGTACTGTGCTTCCTCTTTGTAACGGCAGCTGAAAACAGAACATGTAAAAGTTGGTAGGACCTAGTGAAATGTAATAGAATTGATAAAAAGTTTCAATTATTTAACTTTTGCAATGAAATACAGTAGCATCTAAAATCAATCTTTCTCAGCAATGGAATATTGAAGTCCCATCCAAATACATTTGTCTATTTTGCAGGACACGAAGAGTCAACAGTAAATAATATCTGTAATTTAATCTAAGCATTGTTCTTAAAATATTCCATAGGAAATAAGAGAATTATATGTTGTACCACTGTGTGTAACCCATCACGCCCACAGCTACAGCTGTAACAGACTGCCCTCTAGAATCTGATTACCACATTGCATCACAAATCTTCGCTCAAATAGAAAATGATTACACTCATGTCATGGCTTGCATTGATGGCTACCCATTGTCATGCTGGATTACCTTAACCCCTTAACCCCCAAGGGTGGTTTGCATATTAATGACAGGGACAATTTTTACAATTCTGACCACTGTCACTTTATGAGGTTATAACTCTAGAATGCTTGCATGGATCTTGGTGATTCTGACATTGTTTTCTCGTGACATATTGTACTTCATGATAGTGGTAAAATTTCTTTGATATTACCTGCGTTTATTTGTGAAAAAATGAAATTTGGTGAAAATTTTGAAAATTTTGCAATTTTCCAAATTTTAATTTTCATGGCCTTAAATCACAGAGATATGTCACACAAAATACTTAATAATTAACATTTTCCACATGTCTACTTTACATTAGCACAATTTTGAAACCAACATTTTTTTTGTTACGGAGTTATAAGGGTTAAAAGTTGACCGGCAATTTCTCAATTTTACAACACCATTTTTTTTTAGGGACCACATTACATTTTAAGTCACTTTGAGGGGTCTATATGATAGAAAATACCCAAATGTGACACCATTCTAAAAGCTGCACCCCTCAAGGTGCTCAAATTCACATTGAAGAAGTTTATTAACTCTTCAGGTGTTTTACAGGAATTTTTTTTTTTAAATTTACATTTAACTTTTTTCACAAAAAATTTAATTCAGATCCAATTTGTTTTATTTTACTAAGGATAACAGGAGAAATTGGACCCCAAGAGTTGTTGTACAATTTGTCCAGAGTATGCAGATACCCCATATGTGGGGGAAAGGGGGACACCAATATTTGGGCGCATGGCAGAGCTCGGAAGGGAAGGAGCGCCGTTTGACTTTCCAATGCAAAATTGGCTGGAATTGAGATAGGATGCCATGTCGCATTTGGAGAGCCCCTGATGTGCCTAAACAGTAGAAACCCCCCAAATGGGACACCATTTTGGAAAGTAGACCTCCTGAGGAACTTATCTAGATGTGTGGTGAGCACTTTGACCCACCAAGTGCTTCACAGAAGTTTATAATGTAGAGCCCTAAAAATAAAAAATCATATTTTTTCACAAAAATTATATTTTTGCCCCCAATTTTTTATTTTCCCAAGGGTAAAAGAAGAAATTGGACCCCAAAAGTTGTTGTGCAATTTGTCTTGAGTACACTGATACCCGATATGTGGGGGTAAAACACTGTTTGGGCGCATGGCAGAGCTCGGAAGGGAAGGAGCAACGTTTGACTTTTCAATGCAAAATTGACTGGAATTGAGATAGGACACCATGTCACGTTTGGAGAGCCCCTGATGTGCCTAAAGTAGAACCCCCCCACATGTGACACCATTTTGGAAAGTAGACCCCCTAAGGAACTTATCTAGATGTGTTGTGAGAATTTTGAACCCCCAGGTGTTTCACTACAGTTTATAACGCAGAGCCGTGAAAATAAAAAATCTTTTCTTTTTCCACAAAAATGGTTTTTTAGCCCCCAGCTTTGTATTTTCCCTAGGGTAGCAGGAGAAATTGGACACCAAAAGTTGTTGTCCAATTTGTCCTGAGTACAGTGATACCCCATATGTGTGGCGGGACCACCGTTTTGTGTATGGCAGAGCTCGGAAGGGAAGGAGCGCTGTTTGGAATGCAGACTTAGATGGAATGGTCTGCGGGCGTCACGTTGAGTGTGCAGAACCCCTGATATACCTAAACAGTAGAAACCCCCCACAAGTGACCCCATATTGGAAACTAGACCCCCAAGGAACTTATCTAGATGTGCTGCAAGAACTTTGAACCCCCAAGTGTTTCACTACAGTTTACAACGTAGAGCTGTGAAAATAAAAAATCTTTTTTACCCACAAAAATGATTTTTTAGCCCCCAAATTTTTATTTTCCCAAGGGTATCAGGGGAAATTGGACCCCAAAGGTTGTTGTCTGATTTGTCCTGAGTGCTCTGATACCCCATATGCTGGGGTAAACCCCTGTTTGGGCGTACGGGAGAGCTCAGACAGGAAGGAGCACTGTTTTACTTTTTCAACACAGAATTGGCTGGAATTGAGATCGGACACCATGTCGCATTTGGAGAGCCCATGATGTGCCTAAACAGTGGAAACCCCACAATTCCAACTCCAACCCTAACCCCAACACACCCCTGACCCTAATCCCAACTCTAACCATAACCCTAACCACAGCCCTATCCTGAACACGCCCCTAACCCCAACATACCCCTAACCCTAATCCCAACCCTAACCCCACCCCTAACTTCAACACATCCCTAACCCTAATCCCAACTATAACCCTAACCACACCCCTAACCCTGACACACCCCTAACCCTAATCCCAAACCTAATCCCAACCGTAAATGTAATCCTAACCCTAATTTTAGCCCCAACCCCAACTTTAGCCTTAACCCTAACTTTAGCCCTAACCCTAACTTTAGCCCTAACCCTAGTGGGAAAATAGAAATAAATACATTTTTTAATTTTATTATTTTTCCCTAACTAAGGCGATGATAAAGGGGATTTGATTTACTGTTTATAGTGGGTTTTTATAGCGGGTTTTTAAGTTTGGCAGCTGTTACACACTAAAAGACGCTTTTTATTGCAAAAAATAGTTTTTGCGTTACCACATTTTGAGAGCTATAATTTTTCCATATTTTGGTCCACAGAGTCATGTGAGGTCTTGTTTTTTGCGGGACGAGTTGACGTTTTTATTGGTACCATTTTTGGGTACATGACATTTTTGATCACTTTTTATTCCGATTTTTGTGAAGCAGAATGAACAAAAACCAGCAATTCATGAATTTCTTTTGGGGGAGCATTTATACCGTTCCACGTTTACTAAAATTGATAAAGCAGTTTTTATTCTTCGGGTCAGTATGATTACAGCGATACCTCATTTATATCTTTTTTATGTTTTGGTGCTTTTATATAATAAAAATTATTTTATAGAAAAAATAATTATTTTTGCATCGCTTTATTCTGAGGGCTATAACTTTTTTATTTTTTCACTGATGACACTCTACTGTTGCTCGTTTTTTGCGGGACAAGATGATGTTTTCAGTGGTACCAAGTTTATTTATATCCATCTTTTTGATCGCGTGTTATTCCACTTTTTGTTCGGCGATATGATAATAAAGCCTTGTTTTTGCCTCTTTTTTTTTTTACGGTGCTCACTGAAGTGGTTAACTAGTGGGACAGTTTTATAGGTCGTGTCGTTACAGACACGGCAATACTAAATATGTGTACTTTTATTGTTTTTTTATTTACATAAAGAAATGTATTTATTGGAACAATATTTTTTTTTCTTTATTTAGGATTTTTTTTTTCTTTTTACATATGATAGTATTTTTTTTTTACTTTTTTACTTTGTCCCAGGGGGGGACATCATTGTATAGTGTCAGATCACTGATCTGACACTTTGCAGAGCATTGTGTCAGATCAACGATCTGACAGGCAGTGCAGGAGGCTTGCCAGTGCCTGTTCTCAGCAGGACCCCCGTGGCCATCTTGGATCCGTGGCCTGCAGGGAGGAGGATAGAGGAGACGCTCGTAACAACGTGAGCATATCACGTTGTTCCGAGGGTCTCAGGGAAGCACGCAGGGAGCCCCCTCCCTGCGTGATGCTTCCCTATGCCACCGGAACGCTGCGATCATGTTTGATCACAGTGTTCTGGGGCTTAAAGTGCCGGGAGCGGTACCTGAAATCAGCTGACACCCGGCCGCGATCAGCCATGCTCCCCCCGCGAGTGCGGCTGATCGCCTATGACGTACTATCCCATCCCTGGGAATTAAGTCCCAGGTCACCTCGACGGGATTGTACGTCAGATGGCAGAAAGGGGTTAAATGAACAAGCAATTTTGACCTTAATAACCAAGCCAATTTTTACAATTCAGACCACTGTCACTTCATGTTGTAATAACTCTGGAACACTTCAACGTATCCCACTGATTCTGAGTCTATTTTTTCATGAACTATTGTACTTCATGATAGTGGTAACATTTCTTCGATATAACTTTTCATTTATGGAAAAAACTGAAATTTGACAAAAATTTTGCCGATTTCAAACTTTTAATTTTTGTGCCCTTAAATCAGAGAGTTATGTCACACAAAATAGTTCATAAATAACATTTCCCAGATGTCTACTTTACATCAGCAAAATTTTGGAAGCATAATTTTTTTTTCTTATGAAGTTATAATGGTTAAAATTGACCAGTGATTTCAAATTTTTCCAACAACATTTACAAAATAATTTTTTTAGGGAACACATCACATTTGAAGTGATTTTGAAGGTCTATGGTATATGACAGAAGATACCCACAAGTGACACTATTCTCAAAGTGCTCAAAACCACATTCAAGAAGTTTATTAACCTTTCAGTTGCTTCACGAGAACTGAAGCAACGTGGAAGGAAAAAATTAACATTTAACTTGTTTCACAAAAAAATTACTTTAGACTCAAACTTTTATTTTCACAAGGGTAGCAAGACAAAACTGACCCCAAAATTTGTCGTGCAATTTTTTCCTGAGTAAGACTATAGCCCATATGTGGGGGAAATCCACTGTTTGAGTGCACGGCAGGGTTTGGAAGTGAAGGAGCACCATTTAACTTTTTGAACTCAAAATTGGCTGTAATCAACACCATGTCGAGTTTGGAGAGCCCCTGATATGCCTAAACAGTGGAAACCCCCCGTAAGTGACCCCATTTTGGAAACTACATCCCTCAAGGATTTTACCCATGGTTATAGTGAGCATTTTGAACCCACAGGTGCGACACAGAATTTGATAACATTAGATTGTCATATTGAATATGTTGATATTAGTGTTGCGTGCAAGTGCTCGCACCTTGAGTTTGCATCAGGTGCTCCGGTATGCACCCAATATTGCAGGTGCTCGAGTCCCTGCTCCACATGCTTTGTGGCTGTTAGACCCCCCAAAAAACATGCAGGGAACCGCAATACTCCGTGCATACCCAAGCACCCAATGCAAACTCGTAGCAAGAAAACTGAGCAAGTAGCACTGAAAACTAGCCATGATATTGTCATCATTTTTTTGCTTTTGAAAATACCCCAATTCTAACAACCCTAACACAACCCTAACCATAACACAACCCTAACCCCAACCCTAACACAACCTTAACCACAGACCTTACCCCCAACCCTTACACCAACCCTAACCTTAACCCCAACCTCAAGTCCAGCCCTAATTTTTTTATTTTATAATTTTTTTCTAACTAAGGGGGTGACAAAGGCGGATTTGATTTACTATTTTTTTTTATTTGGATCACTGTGATTCTGTCTATCACAGTGATCAAAAGGAACCAATAGGAAAAATTCCCTATTGTTGCTGGGTACCGCCAGTAGATCATATCACAAGAGAGAGAAATTAGTTTTTAATCAGACATTTTTTGTGATCGCCGCTATTCAGCGAATAATGGCAATCACATGACAGGGAACCGTAAAAATCAGCACTGATCATGTTCTCCAGGGTCTCAGCTACCCCTGTAGCCGAGACCAAGGAGAGTTTCTGATGTTGGGGGCACTATACCCTTATTTCTAAGTACCCTTAATTGCCGCCATTGAAAAGCGTATCGATGGTCATTAAGGAGTTGGTTAAAACATCACCTTCTCTTCCAATGTATACCACCTTCAAAGGGTTTGTGCCAACTGTGACAGAAGCTGCACTGTTGATTTAGAATCATCAAGGAATTATAGGGTTAAAATAGTTATAGCAGGCAGGGAGTGATTATCTCAGCCCCAGGGGATACTGGGAAAGGTATTATTGTATCGTGCGCTAGCGATGTGCCGTCATTTGAGTGACGGACCTCGAACGCTGCTTGCAGAGTTCGCGGTCTGTTCCTCGCTAGCGCAGATCGGGCATCTGCACTAGCGGGATCGGCAAACGCGATCCCTTTTGGCACATTGCGTTAGCGCAGTCCGTAGCGCTATGCGCTAAGCGGACTGCCCTAACGCAATGTGAACCTAGCCTAAGGATGGAGTAAGGATGTGTGTTAGAGATTGAAATCAGACAACCTGTATAGATGAGTTCTTCCAGAGAAGCGATTGGTGTAATCAGTCAGGACAGCCAGGAGCATCTTTATTACCTTAAGGCTACTTTCACATTAGCGTCGGTACGGGGCCGTCGCGCTGCGTCGGCCCGACGTACCGACGCATACTGTGCAAGCGCTGCACAATGGGGGCAGCGGATGCATTTTTCCAGTGCACCCGCTGCCCCATTGTGAGTTGCGGGGAGGTGGGGGCGGAGTTCCGGCGGCGCATGCGCGGTTGGAAATGGCGGACACAGCGCAGCAAAAAACGTTACATGTAACGTTTTTTGCTGCCGACGGTCCGCCACAACACGACGCAAACGTCGCACGACGGTTGCGACGTGTGTCAATGTGTCGCAATGCGTCGCTAATGTTATTCTATGGGTAAAAAACGCATCCTGCAGACAGCTTTGCAGGATGCGTTTTTTCCTCTAAACGACGCATTGCGACGTATACAAAACGACGCAAGAGGGGCATGAGTCTGCTGCTGTAGCTCTCTCACTTTTATCTTAGGCTATCTAAGATAAAAGTGAGAGAGCTACAGCAGCAGACTCATGCCCCTCCCCCACTCACTGCATGAGGAAGTTCCAGTACTGTTTAGGTTAAGACACTGTGTGAGAAGAGGAGTTATCAGGCTTTGTCAGTACAGACACAGGAATGCTAACTAAGACTGACACATGAGCAGGATAAAGTACTGATGGAATGGTTTGAGGGTTCAGGTAGCACCGCTGCGGCTTCAGGATTCAGATACGGCCGATGCGGCTTCTCTTGGTTCAGGTACCTCCGATGCGGATTCTTAGGTTTCAGGTACCTCCAGATGCGGTTTCAGGTTCAGAACCTTGTCACATAAGGACCAGGGGTTTGGGTTCTGTCTCTGTAAAATGCAAGTGACTAGCACACTTCAAAAGTGTTGTGATGCAAAGTGGGGGTTTTATTTACATACAGTATTCACAAACGTTTCGGTCGTTACTGGACCTTCATCAGTGTACTAATATACTAGTATGCTTAGAGAAGCCCCGAGTAGCAAGGTTAGATTGCATCAATAAAAAGCCTGAAGACATATAGGTTGCGGGGGTAGGCACAAGCCGCAGAGATACAATGGTGTGTCACAAGTGACACTAACTGCTGGATGGAGCAGGAGCCACGCGGAATGTACTGCCAGTATGGGCTGCAAAATAGTGCGCATGAGGTAGACACAAGCTACTGAGATAGGGTAATGTGTCACGGGTTAACTTCACCCTGTGTGAAGGAAGCGAACCCTGTTAAGTCACAGGGCCGCGGTACCGCACACAAGAGCACAAGCAAGGAGTCTCCGTGCTCAGTCCTAAGACTTGGAATCTGAGTCTGTGTAGACTACTTGCGGTCGACACCGCAACTGGGGTGTCAGCGTAACCAAAATAATAACAAAGGAATGCACGAGAGTGCGTGCGATGCCGCACTGGCGGATGCCACTAACCACCCAGGCTTGGGTCAGGAAAGCGCTGTGAAAGCTCACGGCGCCGCACTGGCGGACACAGCAACTAGACGCTGTATTAGTGTGTAACGTGCTGTTGGATAAGTCGGGCGCTAGATAGCAATCATACACCTTCCGCGAACAGTCATCCAATAGGGAGGGTTATTTAAAGAGCGACTGTCACTCACAACACACACACATTTACAAATGTACACTAGCGCATGGCCGTGTGGCCATGCGAGCCTTAAATAGCTGCAGCACGTATAGGACCTTTCAAAGAAGGACCAATGTAATTGCTGCAGTACCTGAGCATGTGACCCTAGATATCCACTGAGAGATCTTGCCCTGGGCATGCTCAGTGTGCAAAGCAAAACTTAGTCCTAGTACCTACAGGACCTTCCGTGAGAAGGACCAATGGAAGTCGTTGCAGTACCTGAGCATGTGACCCTAGATCTCCACTGAGAGATCTTACCCTGGACATGCTCAGTGTGTGCAAAGTAGGACTTAGTCTCAGAAGCATCTGCTTGCCACTGCCCAGCACTGGCTTCAATGGCAGAAGCTGGAAAAGCAGCAGCAACCCTATGCACAGAGTGAGACGGAGCAAGATGCTGGGACCGACGTCTCTGCTGAGCAGACTCCACTGCGGCTGGAGCAGAATGGGAGACCGCAGCAGAGATGGTTTGAGATTCCGCCTGTGCAGAGGCAGGAACTCAACCCCTAACATTACCCCCCCCCCATGGCTCCCCCTCCCTGGACCTCGCCACGCTCGAAGGCAGCAATGAGCTGTGGAGCTGAAATGTGTTCAGCAGGCTCCCATGACCTGTTCTCTGGACCATAATCCACCAAATAGAGTTTTTTGCCATGTACCACCTTGCACCCCAAAATAGCGTTCACCTCGTAATCGTCCATAGACGAACCCGATGTCCCGGCAGATGACTCGGAAAACTGGGACATGTATACGGGTTTCATGAGGGACACATGAAAGGTGTCGGTGATACCCAGGCGTGGAGGAAGGGCCAGACGGTAGACCACAGGGTTAACCTGTTTGAGGACCTTGAAGGGACCCAAGTAGCGAGGTGCAAACTTAGTGGACTCAACACGCAGCCTGATGTTACGGGCGGAGAGCCACACTAAGTCGCCAGGAGCAAAGGTCGGAGTTAGGCGCCGATGAGCATCGGCGGAGGACCTCATTCTCTCCTTGGAGGCCCGAATGGCATCCTGAGTGCGGTCCCAAATGTTCCGTGCCTCCACAGCCCAATCTGCCACCCTGGAGTCGGCGGAAGACACGGGCATGGGCACAGGGACACGCGGATGCTGGCCGTAATTTAGGAGGAATGGAGTCTGACCGGTGGAGTCGGCTACAGCATTGTTAAGCGCAAACTCTGCCCACGGAAGCAAGGATGCCCAGTCATCCTGCCTGGCAGAAACAAAATGTCGTTGTGAGGTTCTCAGTCTCTTTTGCTATATCTGCTGTGATTTTCTGTTTTTGTAACCTGGCTTTTCCGTCGGCCATTTTTGCTTTGTCTTGCTGCAGCTACTTTGCGCTGAGTCAGTATGGAGTTTCTAGCTTCTATGTTTCCGCCCTGTTCTCTGCCTCTTGCCTTCTTAAGCAGCCTCAGCTGTACAATTAGTGCTTCTGAATCATGTCTGCAGTCAGCCTGTGACCTGCTCATGGAAGTCTTGGACTTAGTAATCCAGCCATCTTCTACTGTGGATCTCTGGGACACTTGTGGACACTGGAACTCTGCTGTGTGCTAATCTACATTTACCAAGGAAGTAACAGAGAGACTCTGAACCTGCTTTGTGCTTTATACTGAACTTAAGGTTTACTCTGGTCTGCTGTGTCGCCGCCGTGTCTCCAGCCTCTGTACCTCTGCCTGCAATCATGTAAAACCTGTTTCTCTGTGGCATACTTGTGTGAAGTAATACAAGCAAGTCCTAACTAAATCTGTGTCTCCTGTGTCTTCCTCGCACCCAAGCACAAGACTCTAAATAGACTGTACAAAACATTACAGTCGTAAATATGTGACCAGGGTCTGGTTGGCCCTCTCTACCAACCCATTCATCTCGGGATGATATGCCGAAGAGAGATTCAACTCAATACTGAGTAGACGACAAAGCTCTCTCCAGAATCGAAACGCAAACTGGGGACCCCGGTCACTGACAATTTTGTCTGGCATACCGTGTAGGCGAAAGATATGCTTGATGAACAACACAGCCAGAGCCCTGCAGAAGGTAGCCGTGGAAGAGGCACCAAGTGCACCATTTTGGAAAAATGGTCGGTGATCACCCAGATAATGGTGCAGTTACGAGACTTGGGTAAGCCCACCACAAAATCCATCCCGACCATCTCCCAGGGCCTGTCCGCCACCGGCATGGGGTAAAGCAACCCAGCTGGCCGTTGCCGAGGAGACTTGTTCTTGGCGCAGGAAACACATGCCCGAACATAGTCTGCGACGTCACGAGCCATATGCGGCCACCAGTACGTCCTCGCCAAGAGCTCAGATGTCCTCTTGGCCCCAAAGTGTCCACCCACCATGGACGAGTGAGCCCAAGAGAGAACCTCCAGTTGCAAATTAGATGGAACGAAAGTCTTGCCTGGGGGTACAGACTCTAGCGAAACCGGAGCAACCGTTCTCAGGCTCTCAGAAGGGACAATAAGCTGAGGCTCCTCCTCCTCCACAGATGACACAACGGAGCGAGAGAGAGCATCGGCCCGAATGTTCTTCTCCCCAGAAAGAAAATGGAGGGTGAAATGAAACTGGGAGAAGAACAAGGACCATCTGGCCTGGCGAGAATTTAACCGCTGGGCTGTCTGTAGGTACACCAAATTTTTATGATCTGTGAAGACTTGGAAGGGAAAACGAGCTCCCTCCAAGAGATGTCTCCACTCCGAGAAAGCCAAGTTCATGGCTAGCAACTCCCTGTCCCCGATGGAATAATTCCTCTCTGCTGGTGAGAAGGTCTTAGAAAAGAAGAAGCAAGGATGCTTCTGACCTTGAACATCCTTTTGGAAGAGGACTGCTCCAGCACCAACAGATGAGGCATCCACCTCCATGCTAAATGGCTTATCTACATCGGGGCGATGTAGGATGGGAGCGCCAGCGAAGTGTGACTTTATGGAGTTAAAGGCCTTGGAGACCTCCTCAGACCACAATTTGGGATTTGCCCCCTTCTTGGTGAGGGCAACCAAGGGAGCTACCAAAGTTGAGAAGTGCGGAATGAACTGGCGATAATAATTAATGAACCCCATAAAGCGCTGCACCGCTTTAAGAGAATGGGGTTCCTGCCAGTCCATCACAGCCTGTAGTTTGGCAGGATCCATAGCCAATCCCTGGGCGGAGATGATATAGCCTAGGAATGGTAAAGACTCCTGCTCGAACATACACTTCTCCAACTTGGCGTAGAGGGAGTTTGCCCGTAGGAGGTTGAAGACTTTGCAAACATCTCTCCGGTGGGAGTCAATATCTGGAGAGTAGATGAGAATATCATCCAGATAGACTATGACTGAGGTGGAGAGCATATCCCGGAAGATGTCGTTCACAAAGTCTTGGAAAACGGCTGGGGCATTACAGAGCCCGAAGGGCATCACCAGATATTCATAGTGCCCATCCCTGGTGTTAAAAGCCATCTTCCATTCGTCCCCCTCACGGATGCGAATCAGGTTGTAAGCACCCCGCAGATCTAATTTAGTAAATACCCTTGCTCCCCGAAGCCTATCAAAGAGCCCAGACATCAAGGGCAAAGGATACTTATTCTTAACGGTGATGGCGTTAAGACCCCTGTAGTCTATGCATGGACGCAATTCCCCATTCTTCTGCCCCAGCAGGTGACACTGACTTCCTAATGAATCCTCTTGCCAAATTTTCCTGGATGTACTGTGACATTGCCTTCATCTCCGGGAGAGATAACGGATAAACTCGACCCCGGGGAGGCTCAGCACCAGGCAAGAGATCAATAGGACAGTCATAGGGGCGATGGGGCGGAAGTGTCTCCGCCGCCTTTTTGGAGAACACGTCTGCATAAGACCAATATTGCTTGGGGAGAGAGGATAAATCTGCGGGTACCTCTGTAGTAGCAACCTGAACGCACTCCCTCTGACACATACCCCCACAAGATTCACCCCATCCCAGAATTCTGCCTGAGGACCACTCAATATGAGGAGAATGGTACCGCAGCCAAGGTATTCCCAACAGGACCTCATCAATTCCCTCAGGAATGACGAGCAGAGATATAATCTCCTGATGGGATGGCGACATGGACAGAGTAAAAGGGATGGTCTGGTGTGTTATCTGTGAGGGCAGTGTCGACCCATTCACCACTCGCACCGTTACTGGTTGAGCTAGCATAACCAGGGGTATTGCGTGACGTTGGGCGAAGGCAGAAGACATAAAATTGCCCTCCGCCCCAGAATCCACACAGAGCTCTACAGAGTGAGTGAATGAGCCTATTGTTATTGTCCCCTTAAAGGACAATTTGGAGGCAAACGTCGCCGTGTCTAGTGTACTTCCACCTACTACCACTAGACGCTGACGTTTCGTCGACTGCTGGGAACATCTGGTGGCAAGATGTCCTGACTGCTGGCAAACATGACAAACCTGGAGTGCACAAGCGGTCCGGGACTTAGATCCCGCTCGTGACACTTCCATGGCCTCATGTGACTCAGGAGCCTGGACTGGAGATTCCAAAGGTTTGGCGAAGGGGGGAAACCTTTGCCTACACTGGGCTCGCTCTATCCTCTGCTCTTGAAAACGGAGGTCAATACGAGTGGACACAGCTATTAACTCCTCCAGTATGACGGGAATCTCCCTAGTGGCCAGGGCGTCCTTCATGTGGTCAGCCAGCCCCCTCCAAAATATCGGAATTAGGGCTTTATCCGACCACTCCAGCTCAGATGCTAGGGTGCGGAAGTGGACGGCAAAATGGCTGACCAAGGACGAGCCATGAGTCAATGCCAACAGTTGGAGCGCCATATCATGGGTGACACGAGGTCCTAAAAAGACCTGTTTCAGAGTGCTCAGGAAAAACGAAGCACTCTGTACCACATGATCGCCACGCTCCCACAGCGGCGTAGCCCACTCTAACGCCCTGTCCGACAGGAGAGACACAATTAAAACCCACCTTTGCCCACTCTGTAGGGAAACGAGAGGCCAGAAGCTCGAGATTTATAGAGCACTGACTCACGAAACCCCTACAAGACTTACTATCATAAAATTTTTATGGCAGCAGGAGGCGTGATAGAGTCGGTACAGGGGTGGCAGTGGACAAGGTTGCTGCAGCCACGCTAGCAGCTTGAACAGCAACTGTGGTTACATTCACAGCTGAGGTTGTGCGCTCGAGAGCCGCCAACCTACCCTCCAGCTGCTGGATGTACTGCAAGGATTGCTGTTTGTCCGTCATTATTAGCCAGACCCTGGCGCTAGTGTAATGTTAGGGCTAGCGGAACGCACCAAATAATAAAATAGGTAGAATAAGGTGCGTTCGCAGAGATGGAACCTGCTGCCAAGTAATGACGGACTATATGGCGGTACAATGTGAATACACACGGGTTAACTTCACCCTGTGTGAAGGAAGCGAACACTGTTAAGTCACAGGACCGCAGTATCGCACACAAGAGCACAAGCAAGGAGTCTCCAAGCTCTGTCCTAAGACTTGGGATCTGAGTCTGTGTAGACTACTTGCGGTCGACACCGCAACTGGGGTGTCAGCGTAACCAAAATAATAACAAAGGAATGCACGAGAGTGCATGCGGTGCCGCACTGGCGGACGCCACTAACCACCCAGGCTTAGCTCAGGAAAGCGCTGTGAAAGCTCACGGCGCCGCACTGGCGGACACAGCACCTAGACGCTGTATTAGTGTGTAAAGTGCTGTTGGATAAGTCGGGCACTAGATAGCATACACCTTCCGCTAACAGTCATCCAATAGGGAGGGGTTATTTCACTCACAACACACACACGTTTACAAATGTACACTAGCGCATGGCCATGCGGCCATGCGAGCCTTAAAGGGACACTGTCACCTGAATTTGGAGGGAACAATCTTCAGCCATGGAAGCGGGGTTTTGGGGTTTTTGATTCACCCTTTCCTTACCCGCTGGCTGCATGCTGGCTGCAATATTGGATTGAAGTTCATTCTCTGTCCTCCGTAGTACACGCCTGCGCAAGGCAAGATTGCACCTTGTGCAGGCATGTACTACGGAGGACAGAGAATGAACTTCAATCCAATATTGCAGCCAGCATGCAGCCAGCGGGTAAGGAAAGGGTGAATCAAAAACACAAAAACCCCGCCTCCATGGCTGAAGATTGTTCCCTCCAAATTCAGGTGACAGTGTCCCTTTAAATAGCTGCAGCACGTATAGGACCTTTCAAAGAAGGACCAATGGAATTGCTGCAGTACCTGAGCATGTGACCCTAGATCTCCACTGAGAGATCTTACCCTGGGCATGCTCAGTGTGTGCAAAATAGGACTTCGTCTCAGAAGCGTCTGCTCGCCGCTGCCCAGCACTGGCTTCAATGGCAGAAGCTGGAAAAGCAGCAGCAACCCTATGCACAGAGTGAGACTGAGCAAGTTGCTGGGATCGACGTCTCTGCTGAGCAGACTCCACTGCGGCTGGAGAAGAATGGGAGACCGCAGCAGAGATGGTTCGAGATTCCCCCTGTGCAGAGGCGGGAACACGACACCTAACACCCTGCTGCTTCGCTCCATTTATTCCCCTTGAGTGACAGGTCACTCCCTGCATGTGTGTTTAGAGACAGACCTATCACTCCAGGGCAGCAGAAGGAAGAAGCCTCTGGGAATCTGCCTGTCTGACTAGTATCCCATGTGACTCGATTCTTGGCAGCTCTTAAAGTATGCTTTTCTCTGAGACGCTGCAGTGTTTCATAGTCAAATAGCTTCTGAAATCATACTGTCTGTGTCTAATACATGCTGCCTGTTGATTGGACCATGTGTATCCACTGTCAAGTTTCCTTTAATGAAGAACAGGATTCTCCCAAGGCTCCTTGTTTTCCTTTAGTATAAGGCTTTTCCAGTCATTCCTGATGGTGCAGGAGAGGAGTGTAAACTACATGTTACTTGTAACTTATCAGTGGAAAAAATTGTCCACTGAAAATAGTACCATGTATTGGAGTCTCTTTTCTTAAGTCCGGGATTCAGTATGTTTAGATGACAGCCTTTTTTAATACTATGTTTGCATGAAACAGACATTAGTTTGCCTTGAACTATATTTTGGGAGCACGTAAGTGGGTGTAGATTATTGTGCGGAGCTTGACCTGGTTAGACCATTTGTTTATGGAAATTGTAGAGTAAATCTCCAAGTTTCATCCTGTATAAATATGCAGACCGTAAATGACAGCTGCACCTGGCCTGCCAACTTTTCACTAAAGTAATAGTCTATACGAAAATCAACCACACTCACAAGAAGACCTTGGAAATTTTAATCATGCTGATTTTTTAATGATGGAAAATAAATCACCGTGCTGCTGGGTAGTGCGGACAAAAAGCAACAGGTAATGTTTTGATGTTTAGACCCATCCTGGGTCTTTCTCTAATAGTCGCTAGGGAAGAAGGGGAAATATAATCCAATAAATGTGTTGATGATTATATACAATTAATAGATTGCATAGTACAAAATAAATCAGTCCATAATATGATGAAAAAAATGACATGTCATAGACAATAAACAGCATGTAATGGCATAATCTAGAAATCAAATCAATGGAATTCAGGAAAACAACAAATAAAATAGGGATTAACCCCTTCACCCAAAGCCTGTTTTCACCTAAGTGACAGGGCCAATTTTTACAATTCTGACCACTGTCACTTTATGAGGTCATAACTCTGAAACGCTTCAACGGATCCTGGTGATTCTGACACTGTTTTCTCGTGACATATTGTACTTCATGATAGTGGTAAAACTTCTTCGATATGACTTGCATTTATTTGTGAAAAAAACAAAAATTTGTCGGAAATTATGAAAATTTAGCAATTTTCAAACTCTTAGTTTTTATGCCCTTAAATTAGAGAGTTATATCACATAATATAGTTAATAAACAACATTTCCCACATGTCTGCTTTACATCAGCACAATTTTGGAAACATAATTTTTTTTTGTTAGGACGTTATAAGGGTTAAAAGTTGACCAGCGATTTCTCATTTTTGCAACAAAATTTGCAAAACCATTTTTTTACGGACCACCTCACACTTGAAGTGACTTTGAGGGGTCTATATGACAGAAAATGCCCAAAAGTGACACCATTCTAAAAACTGCACCCCTCAAGGTACTCAAAACCACATTCAAAAAGTTTATTAACCCTTCAGGTGCTTCACAGGAATTTTTTGAATGTTTAAAAAAATTGAACATTTAACTTTTTTTTCACAAAATTTTTACTTCAGGTCCAATTTGTTTCATTTTACCAAGGGTAACAGGAGAAATTGGACCACAAAAGTCGTTGTACAATTTGTCCTGAGTACGCCGATACCCCATATGTGGGGGTAAACCACTGTTTGGGCACATGGCAGAGCTCGGAAGGGAAGGAGCGCTATTTGACTTTTCAATGCAAGATTTGCTGGAATTGAGATCGGAGCCCATGTCACGATTGGAGAGCCCCTGATGTGCCTAAACAGTGGAAACCCCCACAGGTGACACCATTTTGGAAAGTAGACCCCCTAAGGAACTAATCTAGATGTGTGGTGAGCACTTTGAACCTCCAAGTGCTTCACAGAAGTTTATAATGTAGAGCCGTAAAAAAAATTTTTTTATTAATTTTCACAAAAAATGATCTTTTTGCCCCAAATTTTTTATTTTCCCAAGGGTAAAAGGATAAATTGTACCCTAAAAGTTGTTGTGCAATTTGTCCTGAGTATGTCGATACTTCATATATGGGGATAAACCACTGTTTGAGCGCATGGCAGAGCTCGGAAGGGAAGGAGTGCCATTTGACTTTTCAATGCAAAATTGGCTGGAATTGAGATCGGACGCCATGTCGCATTTGGAGAGCCCCTGACGTGCCTTAACAGTGGAAACCCCCCACAAGTGACCCCATTTTGGAAAGAAGACCCCCTAAGGAACTTATCTAGATGTGTGGTGAGCACTTTTAAACCCCAATTGTTTCACTAAAGTTTAGAATGTAGCATTGTGAAAATTAAAAAATCATTTTTTCTTTCCACAAAATGATGTTTTAGCCCGCAATTTTTTTTTCCCCAAGGGTAACAGGAGAAATTGGACCACAAATGTTATTGTCCAATTTGTCCTGAGTACGCTGATACCCCACATGTGGGGGGGAACCACCGTTTGAGTGCATGGCAGAGCTCGGAAGGGAAGGAGCACCGTTTGAAATGCAGACTTAGATGGAATGGACTGCAGGTGTCATGTTGCATTTGCAGAGCCCCTGATGTACCTAAACAGTAGAAACCCACCACAAGTGACCCCATATTGGAAACTAGACCCCCCAAGGAACTTATCTAGATGTGTTGTGAGAGCTTTGAACCAACAAGTGTTTCACTACAGTTTATAACGCAGAGCCGTGAAAATAAAAAATATTTTTTTTTCCACGAAAATGATATTTTATCCCCTATGTTTTTATTTTCCCAAGGGTAACAGGACAAATTGGACCCCAAAAGTTGTTGTCCAACTTGTCCTGAGAACGCTGATACCCCATATGTTGGGGGAACCACTGTTTGGGCACACAGGAGAACTCGGAAGGGAAGGAGCCCTGTTTTACTTTTTCAAAGCAGAATTGGCTGGAATTGAGATCGGACGCCATGTCGCGTTTGGAGAGCCCCTGATGTGCCTAAACAGTGGAAACCCCCAATTATAACTGAAACCCTAACCCCAACCCTAAGGGGGTGATGAAGGGGGGTTTGATTTACTTTTATAGCGTTTTTTTAGCGGATTTTTATGATTGGCAGCCGTCACACACTAAAAGACGTTTTTTATTGCAAAAAATAGTTTTTGCATCACCACATTTTGAGAGCTATAATTTATCCATATTTTGGCCCACAGAGTCATGTGAGATCTTGTTTTTTGCGGGACGAGTTGACGTTTTTATTGGTAACATTTTCGGGCAGATGACATTTTTTGATCGCTTTTTATTCCGATTTTTGGGAGGCGGAATGAACAAAAACCAGCAATTCCTGAATTTCTTTTAGGGGGGGCGTTTATACCGTTCCACGTGTGGTAAAATGGATAAAGCAGTTTTATTCTTCGGGTCAGTACGATTACAGCGATACCTCATTTATGTAATTTTTTTTATGTTTTGGCGCTTTTACACAATAAAAACTATTTTATATAAAAAAATAATTGTTTTTGCATCGCATTATTCTGAGAGCTATAACTTTTTTATTTTTCTGCTGATGATGCTGTATGGCGGCTTTTTTTTGCGGGACAAGATGACGTTTTCAGCGGTACCATGGTTATTTATATCCGTCGTTTTGATCGCGTGTTATTCCACTTTTTGTTCGCCTGTATGATAATAAAGCGTTGTTTTTTGCCTTGTTTTTTTTTTGCGGTGTTCACTGAAGGGGTTAACTAGTGGGATAGTTTTATAGAGCGGGTCGTTACGGACGCGGCGATAACAAATATGTGTACATTTATTGTTTTGTTTTTTTTTTACATTAATAAATGGATTTATTGGGAAATGTTTTTTTTTTTTTTATTTGGGGATTTTTTTTTTATTTTCTTTTACACATTCTATTTTTTTTTTTTTTTTACTTTCTAACATTGTCCCAGGGTGGGACATCACTGTATTAGATCAGATCGTTGATCTGACACTGTGCATAGCACACTGTCAGATCAACGATCTGACAGGCAGCTTAGCTGGCTTCCAGCGCCTGCTCTCAGCAGGCGCCGGCTAGCCAGGTCACTTCATGACCCGGAAGGAGTCCGGCGGCCATCTTGGATCCGGGGACTCCTTCCGGGTCACCGGAGCAACGCGATCTCATTGCGTTGCTCCGGTGGGAGAGCGCAGGGAGCCCCCGTCCCTGCGCGATCCCCCTCTATGCCGCTGTCACTACTGACAGCGGCATCAGAGGGGTTAAATGCCCGCGATCGGCGATAGCGCCGATCGTGGGCATTGCTGCGGGGTGTCAGCTGTCATATACAGCTGACACCCGCACCCGATCACCGCGGCGCTCAGCGCGAGACCGCGGTGATCGGTGCGCCGTACTAGTACTGCTGCTGGCACTAATGCAGTGCCGGCAGCGCAGTACTAGTACGGCGCGTGTCGCGAAGGGGTTAAAAGAGAAGAGGTGAAAAGCATAATGAGGCATAGCACTTGCATAATGAGGGTAGTAGTACTACAGAACTACAGATAATGAGAGATATAGTGACATCTAGCATGTTAGTGTAAAAAACAGATTGTGAGGGAAAGGCCGGTGTCACATGTATTTCTATGCAGCTCCGGTCCCGAGTGCTGGTGACAGTGCCTGTCATTGAGGTGAGAGACTCGCGCTGCAGTTGCAAGTGTGACATCGCCCAAAGACTGTATATCATGGGTATAGAGAAGGAAAGAGTCACACATAGTATAGAGAAAGATTCATGAAGGGCATATAAATTAGAGTGGGCATAAACAGTGGTATAGTATAGAAACATTGAAGCATAGCCAATAAATAGGAGTAGTGGTACATACAGTCATGGCCAAAAGTACCCTTGAAATTGTTCCCGAAAATTATTTTTTTCTCCTAGAAAATTATTGCAATTACATGTTTTCTTATACACATGTTCATTTCCTTTGTGAGTATTGGAACAACACAAAAACAGAGAAAAAAAGGCAAATTAGACATAATTTCACACAAAACCCCAAAAATGGTCCGGACAAAATTTTTGCCACCCTCGACTTAATATTTTGTTGCACACTCTTTGGAATAAATAACTTCCATCAATAGCTTCTTAAAACCCTACATCCATCTACAAGCTTCTTATACCTCTCAACTGGATTTTGGACCAGTCTTCTCTTGCAAACTGCTCCAGGTCTTTCATATTTGAAGGGTGCCTTCTTCCAACAGCAATTTTAAGATCTCTCTTTTGAACAATTTTGGTTCTCAAGTCATCAGACAGTTCTTTTTTTCTCTTTCTGTTTTCCATGCTTAATGTGGCTCACATAGACACACGATACAAAGATTGAGTCGACTTCTCCCCTTTTAATCTGGTTGAAGGTGTGGTTTTCATATTGCCAACACCTGTTACTTGCCACAGGTGAATTTGAACAAGCATCACATGCTTGAAATAAAGTTGTTTACCAACAATTTTGGAAAGGTGTGACGCTGTCACCTAGCACGGACAAGCCACGAGATGGGATAATCAAGGAGTCCGAGGTCAGAAGCCAGAAGGGTGCGTCATAAATAGAAGGAAGAGATAAAGGCATAGTCAGGTAATGTTCCGATGTCAGAATGCCAGGAGATAGTGGATCAGATCAGAATGGGTTAAACAGATGGATGGTAAGAATGAGGTCCAAGGTCAGGCAATGAATGTTGAAAAAACAGAATGCAAGGCACAGACAAACAAGCCACACAATAGCTAAATGTATGTCTGGTAGAGGTCTGTGAGTAAGGCCGGGGACACACACAAGGTATAAAAAAAACGGTCCGTTTTTGACGGACGAGAATCGCACAAATGTTACCAAAACAATGATCCGTGTGCAGTGCGAGGATGCGATTTTCTCGCATTAAATGATCCGTGTGACATCCGTATGGCATCCGTATGGTGAGATTTTCTCACACACTTGCAAAATGAGCAAATAATGGCTGAGCCTTTCCTGTCACCTGCCCAATGCCTGAGAATTTCTCACAAGTCACACTGATGGTCCGTGTGCTGTGCTATTTTTTCTCACCCCCATAGACTTTCATTGGCGATTCTCGGCCGAGAAACGCTGACAATCGCAGCATGCTGCGATTTCACTCGGATCCTGAATACGGCCGAGAAAATATCGGATGATGGGAGCTGCCCCATTGATTAACATTGGGACGAGTGCTATGCGATTTTTTATCGCATTGCACTCGTCCGTATTACGGTCTAGTGTGACCCCGGCCTAACAGAACATTTAAGTAGCCTGGCAATCACATTGGATAATGAACACCTGGAGACAGCCAGTGCCTCCCAATTTCAGATTGGATGGTCAAGCTGTCAACACACTGACAGCTCAGCACACCCCTATACCAAACTGGATAACTGAGCTGTCAATCAAAGTACTGACAGCTTCAGCAATCCCCTATACCAGATTGGATGGTCAAGCTGTCAACACGGTGACAGCTTATCACACCCCTGTACCAGACTGGGTGGCTGAGCTGCCAATCAAAGTACTGACAGCTTCAGCACGCCTATACCAGATTGGACGGTGGAGCTGTCAGTAACTGCATCCTAGACAGACACTGACAGGTGTAATTGTAGTAAGTTGCCAGCAATTTTGTCCTGCCTATTTTTGGAGTTTTGCGTATAATTTTGTCCATTTTTTTCTTTGTTTTCTTGTGTTGTTCCAATGCACACAAAAGAAATAAATTTGTATAGCAAAACAGGTGAAACTGCAATCATTTTCTATGAGAAATACTTCACTTTCTGGAACAACTTTAAGGGTACTAACACTTTCAGCCATGATTGTATAGAATAACCAATTTCATAATATTAAGCATGAGCACTGGCTAAAGATGTTTACCTGTGTCTAGTTAGCGTAGGGGGTAAAGGTGAATTGCGCAGCATGTGCTCAAGGGTCAATGTGAGGCCGAGGGATTGAAAGGCAAGATATATGTCAGCTTAGGGCTGGACTTCTGGTTGCGGCGATCCGGAAGTATGTGTATAGTGTGACATAGTAGGCTGCATTATAGTGGGGCATGGCGTAAGCAGTCATGTGCATTTGCACAGATAGGAGTCACGAAGGAGGTGTAGCTGTAGCCTAGGTGGGTTACGTAATAGTAGGGGCATGGCAGCAATTGCAGTGCATGTAAACACATATGGATGTTAAGTGTGATCGCTGAGGCCAATAGGGAAGAAACGGCAGTGAACAGAATAGAGGGAATAAAAGAAAATAGAATGAGGGGGTAAGAATGAGAAGAAAGGGGGCGGTGAGGAAAGGGGTGGGGGGAAAAGACGGTGCACTTACCAGGGGAGTGAGGATGGATCAGTGTGTCTGAAAGGGTAAATATAAGGTCAGTGATGGACTGCAGTAATAAAGTATGTAATAGGCAGAACAAAATATGCAATGGGCATAGCAAAACGCATGGACAAGTGAACCAATAAAATTCTATGTTCATAAACATATGAACCAATATGATAGATTTACTTTTCCTATACAGATATAGCAATGAGCCAATCAATCTAAATACCTATTTATGAACAGATAAATCAATGAACCAGTAGATCCAATTTTTTATTCAGGCCCTTGGGGGCTAGTGTTTGTAGTGAATGTATCCAGTATGACTCTCTCTTTTAATAATTTACTATGGTTGCCACCATGTCTTGGTCTTAGGACTTGTTCCATAACATGGAATCTTGACAGAAATACTATGTTCTTAGCAGCAGAGAAGTGATGAGGCAAGGGTAACCAAACCTTATTGCAGCTGATGGCTGATTCATGGCTGTCAATTCTATCTCTAATGTGTTGGGTTGTTTCCCTCACAAAGAGAATTCCAAGCGCGCATTTGATTATGTACAGTGGATGGCGAAAGTATTCACCCCTTAGCATTTTTCATCTTGGCATCCCCACAGTGAAACATAATGGTGGCAGCATTATGCTGTGGGGATGTTTTTCAGCAGCAGGGACAAGGAAAATGGTCCGAGGCGAGGGGAAGATGAATTATGTGAAATACAGGGACATTTTTGAGATTTATCCAAAGAGACTTAGAGCGATAATTGTCACAAAAGGAGGCTCTACAAAGTACCGTCTTTAGTTATGCACACTGAAGTTTTCAGTTATTTTGTTCTATTTATTGTTTGCTTCACGATAAAAAGAAAACCAAAAGTTCACAATTGTAGGCATGTTCTATACATAAACTGATGCAAGCCGTCAAAAAAACAGAGAAATTCCAGCTTGTGAGGTAGAAAAATGCTAAAAAATGCTAACGAGCTGAATACTTTTGCAAGCCACTGTATGTAGAGAGTTAGGGGAGCCCTTTCAAATACAAAAAATATTGGCAATGTATTTCAGCCAACATATAGAGTGTGTATTGAAGAGATCATTGGTATATGCATATTCCTTCTCAAGGTGGTTCATATAGCAATTAGCATTCACAGGCACTACATTAAACCCCATTGCGGTCCTGCATATCTGAAGGTAGAAGTCATACCCACCGCAAAAGAAGTTCTCATGAAGGACTATTGACAGAACGGAAGGTTAGCACAAACTTGTCTGGAACCTTGAGACAGGGAGGAATTATTGAATATGTCAGTGACAGCTAAGAGGCCCATATCGTGTTTGATAGATGTAGAAAGGCTGTTGATGTCCAAAGTGACTAATAGGCTGTCGAGGGAGATCCTAGTCATATGTCTGATTGTTTGGAGGCAGGGGCTAGCAGGCACTTTTCAGCCTAGGGGCAATCACGGTGGCTCAGTGGTTAGCACTGCAGCCTTGCAGCGCTAGGGTCCTGGGTTCAAATCCCACCAAGAACAAGGAGTTTGTATGTTCTCCCCGTGTTGTGTGGGATTCCTCTGAGTACTACGGTTTCCTCCCACACTCCAAAGACATACTGATAGGGAATATAGATTGTGAGCCCCATTGGGGACAGTGATGATAATGTCTGTAAAGTGCTGCGGAATAAGATAGTGCTATATAAGCAAAGCATAATTATAAATAAATCCCTTGAGTTGCAGCTGAGATGACAGGCTTTAAAAACAGACTTGTACATAAATATAGAAACAGAATGGAGCTTGCTGCATAGATATGGGAGCAGAACCAAGCTTACTAGAGAGATATGGGAGCAGAACCAAGCTTACTAGAGAGATATATGGGAGTGTTCTTCCTAGAGAGATATGGGAGTAGAACTGAGCTTACTACAGAGATAAGGGAGCAGAATCGAGCTTACTACAGAGAAAGGAGAGCCGAACCAAGCTTACTACAGAGATAAGGGTGCAGAACAGAGATTACTACAGAGCTACTGGAGCAGAGCAGTGCTTACTACAGAGATATGTGAGCAGGACCGAGGTTGTTACAGAAATAAGGGAGCAGAATAGAGCTTACTACAGAGATATGGGAGCAGAACCGAGCTTACTACAGAGATGTGAGAGCAGAAGTGAGCTTCCTACAGAGATAAGGGAGCAGGGCAGAGCTTAATAAGTCTACTACATAGATACAGGATCAGAACCAAGGTTATGGCATATACGTATATGTTACCAGAATCTATGCTACTATATTGATACAGTACTATAACCAAGCTCACTGCTTAGATATGGTACCATAATCGAGCTTACTTAAAAACATACACTTAAAATAACAACTATACATTTATAATTACAATATAACACTGTTGCTAACCAAAAACACACAATGCAAAGACCAAAAGAATACAGCTATACAATGTCCACTACCATCACCACTACACAGCGAATACATAATATGACCAATACCTCTACATTACAAAATACTCACATTTCCAACGCTGTCTCCATCTATTCCCAACCTACAAAACTCCCCACTCTGCGAGCACCTGAGGAGACGAACAGTGACCACAATATTTAAAAAATTGTGCCATTACTATGATTACCCCCCAAAAAATTAGTGTCCCATAAAAAAAAGTATTAATGCTCCTACCATGCAAAGGTCTGTATGCTCCTTTGAAGGATAAAATATGCCATGTGCCCCCTTCCAGCAACAAAAACCCTTGATTTTCCACTTAAAGTTAACAATGTACCCCTCCAAAGAAAAAATAATGAAACCTGAGTGCCCCTATCAAAATGAATGATGTCTCCAATCATAACGAATAATGACCTCTGAGTGCCCACACAGGTCTGTATATGAGAAACAAAATACCCAGTTGCATGCTAGATGCCAAGAGGTTGAACAGACAAGTGCAACAAGTCCCAGAAGGGAAAAGCCAACTCCAAAGTAGATTTACACATAGGAGGATACAGAGTAAATAGGTTAAAAAAATATTTTATTGTGTGAATATTCCTAAAAGGTCACAAAAAGTGAACAGTGTGCATCAAAGACAGACAAACAAATGCCAGCCTACAGAAAAAAATTGGCACATGAGTAATCATAATACGTATAATGGAGCGCCCTACCAGGGCAGTGGGGTACTCTGCACTGGGTCCAGTCTCTCTAAAGGGGATGTCACGGCGGCTGCGACCCGGTCCATGGCTCTGGGGGCCCAATAAAAGGGGAACGATCTTTAAACGGATATTGTAAATGAGTCTGTCATGACGCCACCTGTGGTGTTCGGTCAATAGTAGGACTGACGCTGCTTTAAAGGGGTCCTCTGGGGGATTTTGTTGCAGCAAAGATGGTAACGCTTCCCACAGGTAAAGCGGGGTCCCCAGGGGGTCCTATAGTGTAAGGCGATGATAGTCTATGCCGGGCAATAAGTAAAGGACACAAGTTGTAAAGTCTTTACCTGGTTTACTGTAGTTGGCAGGCCACAGTCCAGGGTACCAGGCACGGATGGTGATGCGGCCCGGCCGGCTCAGAGGCAATGGGAGAATCCCTTTTCCAGTTGATGTCCGTGAACCTTTCCAACTAGCGCCGTTCTATGTGAGGTCCCTGCTGCCTGAAGCTTACTGGCAAAGTCCTCTTTCCCCTATCCTGGGACAGTTACCTGCATGACGGGCAGCTTGAGCCGGTTTATAGGGACTCTATCATGCCCGGGCTCCTCAGGTGCTGCTGTGTCTCAGGTGTGCTGCAGGTAGTTCACTTAAAGTTCTGAGTCCTCCGGTTTTGCCAAGTGTCCTACAGTTCCACTATAGCCTCGGGCTCCCGGTACCCGGTACTGCGCTTCGGATCTAAGGGTGACCGGTCACAGTTCCCCTCTGAGCCCTGTTCCTCTCCTCTGCTCCCTTCCTCTGAAGCTTCACCACATACAACCCTTCAGCTCTTTCTCCTTCCAGAGGCTGCAGCTCCCACGTGGCTGCTGGGCCTCTCTGTCTGCTCTCTCAGACTTCCTTCTCCTTCTGTGTCTCTCCCAGACTGGATAACTCCTCCTCCAGACCAGGACATATATCCATATTTGGGGGAAGCTCCCCTAAATCCTGGTCCTGAGCTCCCCCTCCTGGTCTGGATTTGGAATATGTTGCATGTGAGTGCCTTACCTGATAAAGGGAATTCCATTGCCTCTGAGCATGATATTACCCTCCCCGAAAGGAAGGCAACATCACTGCAATAACCGGCTACCTGGGGTGTTGCATGTAACAGCTGTGCTTAAGGTAGGCATGCCCTAATAACATCCCACATATCTAATGATAAATAAAGCCAAGTGGCAATGCATGCAAGATTGGGACGGTGTAACGCTCGCGCCGGGACTGGTTGGCGCGGGCGCCTGGGGGTGTGGCCCCACTGGACCACAGACCGAACTACCCTGGAAGGGGTGTAACTAAGTAGCTTCCTAGGTGTTCGCTGGAGCCTCTGATGGTGAGGTCAGACTTGTGCAATAGGAAGCTACCAGGTACCACTCCAGGGTGGAGTCGGACTGTGGATGCTGATCCCACCGGGGACAAGACACGGGCAGGCAGGCATGGCTGTTACACTGGCTGACAGACAGGTATGGCCGAGGCCCAGACGGGCGGACTGGCTTGACGGAGATACAGGCAGGCAGACAGGCGCGGCTGGCACTCAGGCAGACACGACTGGCACTGGCAGACAGGACTGATAGTCTGTTAGGAACTGGTTTTCAGATCGATGTATGGAAACAGGTAAGAACCTGTTCAGACTGGAGAAAATAAAGAAACAGGTAGAGACCAGTATGGAAGTTGCAGAGTGAAGATAGAGCAAGAGTAGAAGCAAAGCTGAATCACAGGAGACGGAGTAAGAGTAGGAGGTGGAGCTAAGAGAAGAGAAGGAGAAGGCAGAGCTATGAGCAGAGAAGGAGAAAGCAGAGCCAAGGATGGAGCCGCAGGGGGCGGAGCCAAGAGCAGAGACACTAGAGGCGGAGCCAAGAGCGGACACGCTGGAGGCGGAGCCAAGAGCGGACACGCTGGAGGCGGAGCCAAGAGCGGACACGCTGGAGGCGGAGCCAAGAGCGGACACGCTGGAGGCGGAGCCAAGAGCGGACACGCTGGAGGCGGAGCCAAGAGCGGACACGCTGGAGGCGGAGCCAAGAGCGGACACGCTGGAGGCGGAGCCAAGAGCGGACACGCTGGAGGCGGAGCCAAGAGAGGAGACGCTGGAGGCGGAGCCAAGAGCGGAGACGCTGGAGGCGGAGCCAAGAGCGGAGACGCTGGAGGCGGAGCCAAGAGCGGAGACGCTGGAGGCGGAGCCAAGAGCGGAGACGCTGGAGGCGGAGCCAAGAGCCAGAAGCGCAGGAGGTAACGCCAAAAGCTGAAGACGTAGAACCGCAAGGAGCAGAGCCAGGTAGAACCGCAAGGAGCAGAGCCAGGTAGAACCACAGAGCGAGAGCAAAGACTCAGAGTGCAGAGCAAGGTCAGAGTGCAGAGCTGAGAGCAAAGCCACAGAGTGTAAAGCAAGGTCAGAGTGCAGAGTAAAGTTACAGAGAGCAGAGCTGAGAGAAAAGCTGAGAGACACAGAACCACAGGTTGTGGTAGAACTGAGCAGAGAGAAGCAGAACCACAGACAGTGGCGAACAGAGCAGAAAGATAAGGCGGAGGTACACACAGCAGAGTGGGAAATGACAAAGGAGAAACAGGAACAGACATAGACCAGAGTTCAGACAGGAACAGACACGGATACACAAACAGAACACAGATGAAGGCCTACAGTATTGCAGCCTTCTGAGACAGAAAACAGACACGACCTGGCAGCTCAGTAGCAAATGCTAACTGAGGGGAATAGTTTGCTCAGGCATCCTCCAATGGGTGAGGATGCCTTAAGTATCAGAGGCCTCAAGGCTATTGGCCAGAAGCACCTTAGGGAGGTGCACACAGTCTCAATAAGAATCCGGAGTGGCTGGCGCCGCCCCCCTATGCACACAGCCAGGAAGTGTACACAGAGCAAGCCACCATGAAGCACATGGCATGGAACCGGCAGCAGACAGATCTCACAGCATGGCACTGGGTGAGTGAGTTGATGTAACAGGCAGGTGGGGAATGGAAGGCCATGCAGTGATGCCGGCAGGGTTGTTACAGAAGGCATCGCTTACCAACCATAAAGAGAACTAAGGCTGGCAGAGAGCAGAATGGCAGGACCCCAAGGGGTATGTTTCACTAGAGGAGTGAGAATTTTCTCCAGAAAGATCGAAAGTGGGTATAAAATGAAGTCCGTGAAGTCTACAATGGGTCGGTCCTGGATGTTAGTAACAGATTTATGGATTTTGAGTAGCTTATAAAAAAAACTAGAGTGATTGGATGAGGGCTAATGACAGTAGCGTATCCAGGGGGGGGGCAGCCGGGGCATATGCCCCGGGCGCAGCCAACAGGGGGGCGCCAGCGGGCCACCTGATCATGCGGCGGTCCAAGGAGGCTCGGGTGGGACTGCACGTGTCCCGCAGCAGAGTTCCTCCACCACAGAGAGTCGCACACCACAGCTATTCCTGCCGCAGCTCTGTGCGCACAGGACCTGTGATGAGGTCACAGGAGGGGAGGAGTCAGGAGTCACATGATGAAGGGCCTCCGTGTAGTGCAGGACTCTGCTGGTTCTCATGATGCTGGACGAGGGTAAGCGTTTGTGTGGATGTAGCAGAGCCGTGTGTGTGCGCGAGGTGTACAGAGTGGAGCCGTGTGTGTGTGCACGAAGTGTACAGAGCGGAGCCGTGTGTGTGTGCACGAGGTGTACAGAGCGGAGCCGTGTGTGTGTGCACGAAGTGTACAGAGTGGAGCCGTGTGTGTGTGTGCGAGGTATACAGAGCGGAGCCGTGTGTGTGTGCGTGAGGTGTACAGAGCGGAGCCGTGTGTGTGTGCGCGAGCTGTACAGAGCGGAGCCGTGTGTGTGTGCACGAGCTGTACAGAGCGGAGCCGTGTGTGTGTGCACGAGGTGTACAGAGCAGAGCCGTGTGTGTGTGTGCACGAGGTGTACAGAGCGGTGCCGTGTGTGTGTGCGCGAGGTGTACAGAGCGGAGCCGTGTGTGTGTGTGCGAGGTGTACAGAGCGGAGCCGTGTGTGTGTGTGTGTGTGTGCGCGCGCGCGAGGTGTACAGAGCGGAGCCGTGTGTGTGTGTGCGAGGTGTACAGAGCGGAGCCATGTGTGTGCGTGCGAGGTGTACAGAGCGGAGCCGTGTGTGTGTGTGCGCGCGAGGTGTACAGAGCGGAGCCGTGTGTGTGTCTGCGCGAGGTGTACAGAGCGGAGCCGTGTGTGTGTGCGCGAGGTGTACAGAGCGGTGCCGTGTGTGTGTGTGTGTGTGTGTGTGTGTGCGTGCGCGCGAGGTGTACAGAGCAGAGCCGTGTGTGCGAGGTGTACAGAGCGGAGCCGTGTGTGTGTGCGAGGTGTACAGAGCGGAGCCGTGTGTATGTGCGAGGTGTACAGAGCGGAGCCGTGTGTATGTGCGAGGTCTACAGAGCGGAGCCGTGTGTATGTGTACGAGGTGTACAAAGCGGAGCCGTGTGTGTGTACGAGGTGTACAGAGTGGAGCCTTGTGTGTATGAGGTGTACCGAGCGGAGCCTTGTGTGTATGAGGTGTACCGAGCGGAGCCTTGTGTGTATGAGGTGTACCGAGCGGAGCCGTGTGTGTATGAGGTGTACAGAGTGGAGCCGTGTGTGTACGAGGTGTACAGAGCGGAACTGGGTGTGTGCATGAGGTGTATGGAGTGGAGCCGCGTGTGTACGAGGTGTATGGAGTGGAGCTGCGTGTGTACGAGGTGTATGGAGTGGAGCTGCGTGTGTACGAGGTGTATGGAGTGGAGCTGCGTGTGTACGAGGTGTGTGGAGTGGAGCCACGTGTGTACGAGATGTACGGAGCGGAGCCGAGCCGTGTGTGCAAGGTGTACGGAGCTCAGCTGTGTGTGTAGGAGTAACTAGGTGTGGCCATTATACTGTATGCAATATGTGTGTGTGTTTGTGCGTGCATGCGTAGCGCTTCGGGTGAATGTGCAGAGACATAAATGGTTTTGTGTGTACGGGGAGGAGAGGCGAGGGCAATGATGGGGCTGACGGGGAGAGGGCAATAATTGTAATGGAGGGGGAGGAGGAAATTATGGATCTGGTGGAATGGGCAATGATGGAGGTGGAAATTGGAATGGGCAATGATGGTGGTGGGGGGGAGAATGTAATGATGGTGGGGAGGAGGAAATCATGGAGGTGGTGGAAATGGCAAAAATGAGGGGGGGAGAAATGATGGAGGTGGTAGAATGGACAAGGATGGTGGTGATGGAAAGCAAACTGATGATATTGGAGGGGGAGAAAATGATGGAGGTGGTGGAATGGGCAAGTATGGTGATGGCGGCGGAAAGGCCAATGATGATGGTGGTGGAAAGGGCAAAGATCGGGATGGTGGGGGAAGAGAAAATGATGGCTATGGTGGAAAAGACAAAGGAGGAAATGATGGAGGTGGTGGAATGGGAAATTATGGGGTGGTGGGGGAGAAAGCAATGATAGTGGTCGTGGAGAAGGCAAAGATGGAGGTGGTGAAGAGAGCAATGATGGGGTGGGGTGGAGGAAAATAATGGCCATATATGAGGTAACAGTACAGGAGAATGGGGGGCATGTATTTGGAAACTACTGGGGAATTGCGGGCATACATGAGGAAACAGTACTGGGGAATGGGGGGCATATCTGAGGAAACAGTATGGGGGATGGGTGCAGAGAGTATGAGGAGCGAACGGGGGAATGTATGTGGACACAGTATGAGGAGCGATGTGAAAAATGTATGTGGACAGAGTACGGGGAGTGAGGGTGATGGGATAATTGCAGACACAGTATAGGGAGTCAGGTGAGCAGGCATTATAGAAAGTGAGGGGGGAAATATATGAGGAGACAGTTTGGTGAACAGGAGGGATGTGAGAGGAGACAGTATGAGGAGGGAGCGGAATAGTGTGAGGGGACAGTATGGGGGGAGAAAAGTGAGTGGGCACAGAATAGAAACTGAGTAGTGGGTTCGTAGCATGGGGGGACAGTGTGAGGGCACAGCCAGGAGTGGACAGTATACCAAGGAGGGGGAGTGTGATGAGAGAGTACAACAGTATAAATACTGGGCCCTATAGGGGGACACAGTGTGAGAGGACAGTGTGAAGAGGGGGCCGGTATGGAAAGGAGAGGTCAGTGTGAAGAGCATGTACCATAAGAGGGACAGTGTGGGGGTCGTATTTTGTACAGACAATATAGTGAGGGGCAATTATTCGTTCAAGAGCATTATAATGACACTTCTATCTTTAAGGGCGTCATGTGGTGATTTTCTGCAAAAGAGCGGAGAAGATGGAAGTCTGCAGAGACGAGCTGTGGATAAGAAAACTCATCATGGGGTCTGGACAAGATGAAGAAAAGAAGGAGAACGATGCTAGAGACGATGTCATCTATAAGGTACCTCGATGTAAATGTTATTTGTGATACTAACTAATGTTTTTATTTATGTTAGGAGCATTAAAGGGGATGTCCAGGTTTGTAATGAGTCTGCAGTCATTCTTTGTGACTTCAGACTTCTGACTTCTCACAGTGCGCCCTGCACGCTGTCAGGATTCTCTCGTGCTGGTGATTTACATATGTGCGGTCACATGCTGACTAGACGTGTGGCCTCACTCAGTGAAAATGAACTGAGCGAGGCCGGGCACGTCTAGTCGGAATGTGGTCAGAGGTATAGAAATCGCATGCTTGTGCTGACATGACCGTCCACCGGCAAGGGAGAATCCTAGTAGTGTGCAGTGCATGCGTTGTGAGAATTCAGAAGCTGCGATGTCAGGATTCAGCTCTGCAGGTTCCAGTAGTCGTCACATGGACACTTCACTCATATGTGACTTTCATACTTGTGGTCCTGTGACAACGAGCTTCTCTTCTGCTTCTCTCAGTTTTGCACTGAATATTGAGAGCATTAGGGAGAGGAGCTCGTGGGCACATGACTAAGTGTGCAAATCACATATGTCCTGGAGGGGGGGCGCCAAAATGAATTCTTGCCCCGGGTGCCAGAAACCCTAGATACACCTCTGGCTAATGAGAAAGGTAGCATTGTTTTGGTCAATGGTATTAAGGTTTAGATGTCTATTAATAATCAGTTGGTTTTTGTTTCTGATGGTTACAGTAGGATCATGAGAGATTTTTTTTATAAGTAGATAGGCCAGACAATTGTCAAAAAATGTCTTTGAAATATCCATAATGTCCATAATGTCCTTTGTCAGCTGGTTTAGTGACTATATTTTGGTGGTTTTGAGGGAATCAATAACTTGATTTTCAATATTAGAAAGATTTTTGTGTGTAGAGAAAGAGCTCATCTGGTGATGAGTTAGCATACCTTGAATATAACTATGAATGAGGTCATTGCATACCTCTGCCGCATGGTATGTACATGGACTAATGAATGTACTGGGGTTCCGAAGATCCAGTTGGAATATTGACATGTCCGGAACAGAGGTGCCCTCTGTTAGAGGTGTTGTTTTCCCAGGTGACTCATTTTGGAGTCCAAAATGAGTCTTCAGTCTGATGTTTCGGTAAAACAAATATTTGTTTGAATCTCTCGCAATATTCTTGTTTCTCAATAAAAAACATGGGACAAAGATGGCATCTGAGTCCTCAAGGGATTCAGTTTTGTCTGTAGTACTCTGCCAAGGTGATGGAGTACAGATCATAGGATGTCATCTTACATAGTTCATTCACACAATCTCTAGTAAGAAGTTTGTTAGTTGGGGTTCTCAGGAGTTAGTCACTCGTAAGAGGTTGCTGTTAGTTTTGGTAACATCGTAGGCAAAGGTTTCTGATGTTATCTGGAGGCCGGTGCATGCAACCAAGAAAAGTAACATTGTATAGAGATTTGGTGCAAATGATTAAAATTCCAAGGTCTTCTTGTGAGTGCGGTTACTTTCATATATACTATTACTTGGGTTACCCAGTTCAACCAGCGCCTCTTCATTATGCTGAGTGTGCAGTGCACTAAATATCGCTAAGCTTTCCACTAAACACAGTTTATGGTTCCCAGTTATTTTACCATGGAGCACAAACTCCATAACTTTTATGTTTTTGTTTTTTTTTCTTCCTAGCTCGTTGATGTCTTTTTGTAATACACACAATCAAATGTTTGCATTTCTCTTCCTAAAGAGAAGCCTATGAGAAAATGCATGAAAAAACACCACGAGAGCTTAACAACAATCTCATGTCCGATCACCACTCTGTTGCAGGATTTTCTCCAGGAGTATATATAGCCATGCTACAGAATACTAGCAAATCCTGTTCAGACTTAGGCTGGAGTCACAATAGTCTGTAATATGGACGAGTGCTATGCGATAAAAAATCGCATAGAACTCGGACCAATATTAATCTATGGGGCAGCTCCCATCATCCGTTTTTTTCTCGTCCGTATTACGCATGCGAGTGAAATCGCTGCATACTGCGATTGTCCGCGTATCTCAGCTGAGAAACGCCAATGCAAGTCTATGGGTGTGAGAAAAAATAGCACAGCACACGGACCATCAGTGTGACTTGCGAGAAATTCTCAGGCAGATGACAAGAAAGGCTCAGCCATTATTTGCTCATTTTGCAAGTGTGTGAGAAAATCTCACCATACAGATGAGATACTGATGACACACGGATACTTTTTTGAGAAAAAAACGCATCCTGGTATTGCACACGGATGAGATACCGATCACCATACGGAGAACATTTGTGCGATTCTCAGCAGACAAAATCGGACAGATTTTTTATACATTGTGTGTGACTCCAGCCTTATAGTGATATTGGCTCCCACTTGTCCCCTTTGTCTTGTTAACATATAGTTGATAGAGGATTGTTATGTGCAAGCAGCCTACCATATACAGCCTAGGCCTGGACCAGATGGTAGTAAGTGGTAACATGAAGGATTCTGCTCTTTAGGATAGCTCAGTAAACTTCTCCCAACATGAGTTTCAATTTTAATATTAAAGGGACCTTATATTGTTGAAAAATGGGGGTAAACATTTCAGTAAAACTTGTATTTTTTAAATTCCTGGTGTTTGAATAGGACCACCTGGACACATATGTATACAGTGACTGACCGTCTTCCCTGTATGACTATGCAGGCAGAGATAGCTGTCAATCACTCAGTAGGACAGCCCACTGGACTCATGTATACAAACTCCAGGGGTTTTAATGAATAAAATACGAGTTATACTGAATCCTTTCCAACAAATCTATATATTGTATCATTCTGCTCAGCTTCTCCTTCTCTATACCGCGCTGTCCACAGACTCAGACTGCATGTACAATGTGACAGGTTCCCTTTAAGTTCAATCAGCAGAATGCTTAACCTTCTTTCAATCTGTAAATTTCATGTGTCTGAGATGAATAACCACAATATATTTTCCACTTGTTAATATAGCCACGTTGCAGAATATTTACTGGACCAGAACATACGTTTGTGAAAGCATTAGCTATTCTTTACCAAAACTATTGTGTAAATATCCTTTTTCCACAAGTACAGTATATGGAGAGATGACTAAGTGATTATCCACTTAACAGAGTGTGTCACTTATGTCACACCTCCTAGATGTACAAATAAAGGCATGCCATGGAAAAATGCGGATTGTGCATGGTATAAGCAGTGCATGCCTTTCACGCTGTTAATGGGAGTATATTGCATAAATAGTTTTAATATGTTAATCATTTTTAAGAGTACCTGAAAAAAAACTCATAATCATTATTTGATTCAGCCTGGTATTTGTGTAACCTGCATATTTAGCCCTTTTCCTTCATTATGCAGTATTTCTGTAAATGGTTATTGCATCACATGCTCCAGAGTTCAGTGGTGGTGGGATTTACACAATTCCAGCTGATGTTTGGCATGGTGGTCTAAGCCTTGAGTTCAGCTGATCAGCCATACATACCCATGCATTTAGAGCTCTCACCGTACAGTTTTTGTACTGATGTGACTTGCAGAAACAATTTGGACATTTTTAGTGAATATTGCTTCTGCAATCCTGCATCCCCTCTCTGCTAAGTTATAGGGTCTATCCAGGGACATAATGATCACGGTTGCAGAGGGTGCGACTACGACCTGGTCCGTGGAGGAGGGGGCTTGCAGATGCCTACTTCAGTTAAATCTGTGTCCTCGAACACAAATTCAGTTGATATGTTTTGTGATGCAGAGAGCCACCGGCTCCCTGCACCCCAATAACTATACAAGCGTTCGGCCAACTAGAGGCTTGCAGATGACATCACTGCCACACCAACCCCTGCGCGGGCTATGGAGAAAGAAGAGGATGTTGCTCATCAAGGCAGTAGGGACAGTTAAGAGGAAAAGTTTTTTTTTTAAATGTGTTGCAGAAGAGAACCAGGATGTGGACATTAATAAAGGAAGAGGTCAATGTGGAACATTACTACAGAATGGGGGACATTATTACATGATAGGTCCCAGGATAGGGGCTAGGATGGGAGAAATGATTGCAGGATGGTTGACATAATTACTGTATGGGTTCCAGAATGAGGAACATACATTATTAGTTTATGGTTTGAAGTTGGGGATAATAAGTACTATTGGAGGCCAATTGAGGGACATTCTTACTGTATGGGTCCAAGTGGGGGACAATATTACTGTATGGTGGATATTGGAGGATATTATTACTCCACAATAGGGCACATTAATAATATTCCCCGTTGTGCCTCATACATTATTATTAATTTATGTAGCCACAATGTCTGTACATGGTTAGTTAGGTATAATGCGCCAACTATTGCTCATATAGGGTGGTGGAGGACCCATACCTGCACAGGGTCTACTAGGGGATTCATCTGTTCCCCTATGGACCAGTTTGAGCATGTCCACCAAGCCAAATGTTTACAATTTTGACTCATCAGTCCAGAACACCTGCTGCCATTTTTCTGCTTTCAAGCAGTATTCATGTCAACAGTGTGGCTTTTTTTCAGCAATTTTTCCATGAGGTTAATAAAAAATGAATACTCACCTTACTGCTCACCTTTCCCTCCACAACTCTATTACCATGTGCAGCTGAAAGACAAGGGAAGATCCAAAATTGCTAGCTATGCAGAAAGGAGACCAAAATTAAATGGTTTGGGATATTTGTATGTGACAGTCTCTACCCTTGTATGGCCTATTTAGACTAGAATGATAAGTGTTATGTTGAATGTAGCAAATATTTAGATTGTTGTAAAGATTATATGCAGTTCTTTGCATGATCTTAAAAATGACCTTTTGGAACCTTTACAGGAAAAAAGCCCTGGCAACATCGTCATTATTATAATAATACTCTTCTTTCCGCTGGTCTGTAGTTTCCAAGCACAAAAGTGCATGCGTTTGAATATAACTCACAATGGAGAAAATCTGGCAGTTACATCTCCTATTGTACAGAAACATTTTATTACAAGTACTTTCGTAGAACTTCCTATCGTTTGACCTTATCAAGACTCAACATAGACTTGGCACTTGTCCGTGCCAAACCCAGATTCAGTAACAGAGCTTCTACAAGTAATATTTTCCTACAAATATAGATCCATATCAAAACAAAAGTAACTGACATGAATGGTTGAATGGTTTTGTTTCTAATGTCCTTGGACAAAACTGCTCAAGGTTCATAAATCCAAATTAGTTTTATTTGACTGTTAGCCTTCTTAATGTTTTCAAAAGTATGGTTTCTTCAAATCGTAGCAAATGTAAAAATCATCACTACTATTCAATCAATGTAATCTAAGTAAAATTGTTGGATTGTTCTTGAAATGGAAAAACTTTAATTTGTGAATTTAAAATTATTTGTAAATATTAATGCATACTGTAGTTTATTTAGAACCACAGCTATTCAGTTGAATTATACCTAATTGAGAAAAGGCTGCAAATCTCCTTTATTTGGTCAATAAAAGCAAAAATCATTGACTTGCAAGGGGTATTTGGCTTTTGTTGTGCCCCCTTAAATAAAGGATACAGATGCCTTTGGTGAATGGATAATCTCTGCTGTCCCTATGTTGGGATACTGAAATGAGTTTGACGGCAAATCCAAAAGGTTCATGTGCTTGGTGGCTACTAGTGTTCTCAAAAGGCAAAAAATTGAATAGAGATAGATGATTTGAATAGACATCAATCTCCTTACACTTGCAGTTAACACAACCTACTAAAAGACCCTTTAACAGTTCTTCAGACACCAGTCTCTGTGATGGCAAACCTCTTCACTCACAGGCATTGGCACACAATTTTACTCTAGTATGGCAATCGTCACAGTAAGAAATTATTCGTTTTCTCTCCCCTGCTCTGACTGAACTTATTATACTTCATCCTTAGGGTAAGTTCACACTGGGTGTTTTTGCTGTGGTTTTTTCTGCAGCTGAAGGGAGGGGGAGACAGGGAGGTAGTCATGGCGGATAGTAATCCTTGGATCACTCCCTGGTCCCTTCCCAGTAAAAGTTCACATTTCTCTGCTGCGTTAGATCTGTGCTGACTCTCTGCGCCATCTGGACTTGCCCGGCATGGGGATGTATTCCTCACAGATGGATCCACAATAAAGGAGACTCACTCCGGCTTAACTTCAATAACAACTTGTTTACTCAACACAGTCCATTAAAGTACAGGCACTTCAGGTTTCACATACAACCTTCTCTTCTGTCCCTGTTCTGTTCTTTCCTTCTCTATGCTCAGCCCCGGGTCGAACCGAATAATCCAGTCCGGCAGAATCTATTCCATCTGGAATTCTTGCCTCACATGGGTGAGTCCTACACCGCTTCGCCTCGGTTCTAAGAACTGCCACCCAGGCAAAGATCTGCCACATCTCGCTTGTGCTGCCCGACTGAACCAACTTCTCTCTCTATGGGGACAGATTCCTTCAGTTGCGTCCGCAACGTTCCCATATGCCTTTCCTCCTAGAGGAATTCTTTAGCTAGCTGTACTGTGCTGGACCCCTTACTTAATGTTGTGGGGCACAGCGACTCCTGGCTAGGCAGGCCCTGACTCACTTAAACCAGGAAGCTGCACTACTCTTATGCTACTGTGCCCCTCCTATGCTAACTGTTTCCTAAGATGCTCCCCACTAGTGGCCAACTAGGGACACTACTTCCCTAACACTAAACTTGGCCCGGGGCTTACTTTCCCTAACAACAGCAATTGTGTGCAATTGTGCAAAACATGTAACAGTGCCATGAAACATATATAGAGCAAGATACGGCAGGTATAGCAATGCTCTTGTACACGGTGGTAATACACTTTATGTGTAGCAGTACCACTATGTACGAACAAATTAATAATATACATTTGCATTCTTAAAGGGGTTGGGGAGAAAAGGGAACATTATGCATTACACATCCCCTACACAGCAAAACCTGATTTCTTGGCAGGAAAGAAGCTGCTGCAAAAACGCATGTTTTGGTGCACTTTTGGTGTGTTTTTTTATGCGTTTTTGGGGCTATCTTGTGTCTCTTTGTGCATGCTAATAAAGTTGAGTGCCCACAGAGAAAAAAACTTCCTGTAGAACCGTACCTCTAGATCGTTTGAAAAGCTGGTAGTTCATGTGCCACTACTGTAAAATCACCCTGACAGATTAGATTAGAACAGATAGAATAGATATATACACATATATAGGGTTGAGCGAAACGGGTCGTTCATTTTCAAAAGTCGCCGACTTTTGGCAAAGTCGGGTTTCATGAAACCCGATCCGACCCCTGTGCGGGGTTGGCCATGCGGTACGCGACTTTCGCGCCAAAGTCGCGTTTCAATGACGCGAAAAGCGCCATTTCTCAGCCAATGAAGGTAAACGCAGAGTGTGGGCAGCGTGATGACATAGGTCCTGGTCCCCACCATCTTAGAGAAGGGCATTGCAGTGATTGGCTTGCTGTCTGCGGCGTCACAGGGGCTATAAAGGGGCGTTCCCGCCGACCGCCATGTTACTGCTGCTGATCTGAGCTTAGGGAGAGGTTGCTGCCGCTTCGTCAGAAGCAGGGATAGCGTTAGGCAGGGTCCATTAACCACCAAACCGCTTGTGCTGTAGCGATTTCCACTGCCCAACACCACCTTCGGTGTGCAGGGACAGTGGAAGCTACATTTTTTTTTTTTCCCTCAGCGCTGTAGCTCATTGGGCTGCCCTAGAAGGCTCCCTGATAGCTGCATTGCTGTGTGTACGCCGCTGTGCAAACCAACTGCTTTTTTCAAAGCACAAATCCTCTTGTTCCTTCCTTTCTGCACAGCTATCTTTTTGGTTTCTACACACTTTTTATTTAATTTGTGCATCATTCCACTCCTTATTGCTGCCTGCCATACCTGGCTGAGATTACTGCAGGGAGATAGTAATTGAAGGACACTCCCTGGTTTTTTTTTTTTTTTTGTGGGAGATTAAGATTGACATTTCTGCTAGAGTGCCATCCCTGTCTGTGTCATCTCTCACTCAGTGGGCCATAGAAAGCCTATTTATTTTTTTGCTTGATTTGGGTTATAAAATCTACCTGAAAAAATCACTACATCAATCAGTGGGAGAAAAATATTGGCCTCAGGGCTTGTGTGCCACTCTTGACTCCTGTGTGCATCATCACTCACTCAGTGGGCCATAGAAAGCCTATTTATTTTTTTGCTTGATTTTGGTTCTAAAATCTACCTGAAAAAATCACTACATCAATCAGTGGGAGAAAAATATTGGCCTTTCTGCTTGTGTGCCAGTCTTGACTCCTGGGTGTGCCATCTCTCTCTCTCTCTCTCCAATTGTGGGCCATAGAAAGCCTATTATTTTTTTAGCTTGATTTGGGTTCCAAAATCTACCTGAAAAAATCACTACATCAATCAGTGGGAGATAAATATTGGCCTCTGGGCTTGTGTGCCACTCCTGACTCCTGTGTGCGTCATCTCTCAGTCAGTGGGCCATAGAAAGCCTTTTTTTGTTTTATTTCTTTTCTAAATTCTCCCTGAAAAAATCATTTTATTTTCTTTGGTTTCTAAATTCTTCCTGAAAAAATCATTTTATTCTATTTTTTTTTTCCTAAAGTCTCCCTGAAAAAAAAACAAAAAAAAAACAAATCAGTGGGAGATTAATATTGCCCTTTCTGCTTGTGTGCCAGTCTTGACTCCTGGGTGTGCCATCTCTCTCTCTCTCTCCAATTGTGGGCCATAGAAAGCCTATTATTTTTTTAGCTTGATTTGGGTTCCAAAATCTACCTGAAAAAATCACTACATCAATCAGTGGGAGATAAATATTGGCCTCTGGGCTTGTGTGCCACTCCTGACTCCTGTGTGCGTCATCTCTCACTCAGTGGGCCATAGAATGCCTTTTTTTGTTTTATTTCTTTTCTAAATTCTCCCTGAAAAAATCATTTTATTTTCTTTGGTTTCTAAATTCTTCCTGAAAAAATCATTTTATTCTATTTTTTTTTTTCCTAAAGTCTCCCTGAAAAAACAAACAAAAAAACAAATCAGTGGGAGATTAATATTGCCCTTTCTGCTTGTGTGCCAGTCTTGACTCCTGGGTGTGCCATCTCTCTCTCCAATTGTGGGCCATAGAAAGCCTATTATTTTTTTAGCTTGATTTGGGTTCCAAAATCTACCTGAAAAAATCACTACATCAATCAGTGGGAGATAAATATTGGCCTCTGGGCTTGTGTGCCACTCCTGACTCCTGTGTGCGTCATCTCTCACTCAGTGGGCCATAGAAAGCCTTTTTTTGTTTTATTTCTTTTCTAAATTCTCCCTGAAAAAATCATTTTATTTTCTTTGGTTTCTAAATTCTTCCTGAAAAAATCATTTTATTCTATTTTTTTTTTCCTAAAGTCTCCCTGAAAAAAAACAAAAAAAAAAAACAAATCAGTGGGAGATTAATATTGCCCTTTCTGCTTGTGTGCCAGTCTTGACTCCTGGGTGTGCCATCTCTCTCTCTCTCTCCAATTGTGGGCCATAGAAAGCCTATTATTTTTTTAGCTTGATTTGGGTTCCAAAATCTACCTGAAAAAATCACTACATCAATCATTGGGAGATAAATATTGGCCTCTGGGCTTGTGTGCCACTCCTGACTCCTGTGTGCGTCATCTCTCACTCAGTGGGCCATAGAAAGCCTTTTTTTGTTTTATTTCTTTTCTAAATTCTCCCTGAAAAAATCATTTTATTTTACTTGGTTTCTAAATTCTTCCTGAAAAAATCATTTTATTCTATTTTTTTTTCCTAAAGTCTCCCTGAAAAAAAAAACAAAAAAACAAATCAGTGGGAGATTAATATTGCCCTTTCTGCTTGTGTGCCAGTCTTGACTCCTGGGTGTGCCATCTCTCTCTCCAATTGTGGGCCATAGAAAGCCTATTATTTTTTTAGCTTGATTTGGGTTCCAAAATCTACTTGAAAAAATCACTACATCAATCAGTGGGAGATAAATATTGGCCTCTGGGCTTGTGTGCCACTCCTGACTCCTGTGTGCGTCATCTCTCACTCAGTGGGCCATAGAAAGCCTTTTTTTGTTTTATTTCTTTTCTAAATTCTCCCTGAAAAAATCATTTTATTTTCTTTGGTTTCTAAATTCTTCCTGAAAAAATCATTTTATTCTATTTTTTTTTTCCTAAAGTCTCCCTGAAAAAAACAAAAAAAAAAAACAAATCAGTGGGAGATTAATATTGCCCTTTCTGCTTGTGTGCCAGTCTTGACTCCTGGGTGTGCCATCTCTCTCTCTCTCTCTCTCTCCAATTGTGGGCCATAGAAAGCCTATTATTTTTTTAGCTTGATTTGGGTTCCAAAATCTACCTGAAAAAATCACTACATCAATCAGTGGGAGATAAATATTGGCCTCTGGGCTTGTGTGCCACTCCTGACTCCTGTGTGCGTCATCTCTCACTCAGTGGGCCATAGAAAGCCTTTTTTTGTTTTATTTGTTTTCTAAATTCTCCCTGAAAAAATCATTTTATTTTATTTGGTTTCTAAATTCTTCCTGAAAAAATCATTTTATTCTATTTTTTTTTCCTAAAGTCTCCCTGAAAAAAAAAACAAAAAAACAAATCAGTGGGAGATTAATATTGCCCTTTCTGCTTGTGTGCCAGTCTTGACTCCTGGGTGTGCCATCTCTCTCTCTCTCTCCAATTGTGGGCCATAGAAAGCCTATTATTTTTTTTAGCTTGATTTGGGTTCCAAAATCTACCTGAAAAAATCACTACATCAATCAGTGGGAGATAAATATTGGCCTCTGGGCTTGTGTGCCACTCCTGACTCCTGTGTGCATCATCTCTCACTCAGTGGGCCATAGAAAGCCTTTTTTTGTTTTATTTGTTTTCTAAATTCTCCCTGAAAAAATCATTTTATTTTATTTGGTTTCTAAATTCTTCCTGAAAAAATCATTTTATTCTATTTTTTTTTTTCCTAAAGTCTCCCTTAAAAAAAAAAAAAATCAAATCAGTGGGAGATTAATATTGCCCTTTCTGCTTGTGTGCCAGTCTTGACTCCTGGGTGTGCCATCTCTCTCTCTCTCTCCAATTGTGGGCCATAGAAAGCCTATTATTTTTTTAGCTTGATTTGGGTTCCAAAATCTACCTGAAAAAATCACTACATCAATCAGTGGGAGATAAATATTGGCCTCTGGGCTTGTGTGCCACTCCTGACTCCTGTGTGCGTCATCTCTCACTCAGTGGGCCATAGAAAGCCTTTTTTTGTTTTATTTGTTTTCTAAATTCTCCCTGAAAAAATCATTTTATTTTATTTGGTTTCTAAATTCTTCCTGAAAAAATCATTTTATTCTATTTTTTTTTTTCCTAAAGTCTCCCTGAAAAAAAAAACAAAAAAAAACAAATCAGTGGGAGATTAATATTGCCCTTTCTGCTTGTGTGACAGTCTTGACTCCTGGGTGTGCCATCTCTCTCTCTCTCTCCAATTGTGGGCCATAGAAAGCCTATTATTTTTTTAACTTGATTTGGGTTCCAAAATCTACCTGAAAAAATCACTACATCAATCAGTGGGAGATAAATATTGGCCTCTGGGCTTGTGTGCCACTCCTGACTCCTGTGTGCGTCATCTCTCACTCAGTGGGCCATAGAAAGCCTTTTTTTGTTTTATTTGTTTTCTAAATTCTCCCTGAAAAAATCATTTTATTTTATTTGGTTTCTAAATTCTTCCTGAAAAAATCATTTTATTCTATTTTTTTTTTCCTAAAGTCTCCCTGAAAAAAAAAACAAAAAAACAAATCAGTGGGAGATTAATATTGCCCTTTCTGCTTGTGTGCCAGTCTTGACTCCTGGGTGTGCCATCTCTCTCTCTCTCTCCAATTGTGGGCCATAGAAAGCCTATTATTTTTTTTAGCTTGATTTGGGTTCCAAAATCTACCTGAAAAAATCACTACATCAATCAGTGGGAGATAAATATTGGCCTCTGGGCTTGTGTGCCACTCCTGACTCCTGTGTGCGTCATCTCTCACTCAGTGGGCCATAGAAAGCCTTTTTTTGTTTTATTTGTTTTCTAAATTCTCCCTGAAAAAATCATTTTATTTTATTTGGTTTCTAAATTCTTCCTGAAAAAATCATTTTATTCTATTTTTTTTTTTTCCTAAAGTCTCCCTTAAAAAAAAAAAAAATCAAATCAGTGGGAGATTAATATTTACATTTGTGCTTCAGTGACAGTCCTGCGTGTGTGGCATCTCTCTCATTTGTTGCCACCAACAACAGAGTGTGTAACATTGTGCCTGATTTTCGTTGTGGTCTCACTCACCTGTAAAGGGGTAGCTAAATCATACTGAAGTTATAGCTCACCGTGTAATTTGTGTGACAGCAACAAATACCGTTAGTTTGTTTACGTTTTTAAAACAATGAGGAAGTATGGTGGAAGAGGTCGTGGCCGGGGGCGTTCATTGTCAGCTGGTAATGAGGGTAGTGGTAGTGGTGGAGCATCAGCTGGTCGTGGGAAAAAAAATATTGCACCTAAGTCTGGAGCTGTGGAGCCAGGTTCGTCGTCTGGCTACACAAGGCCTCGAACGCTCCCTTTTCTGGGAGTAGGAAAACCGCTTTTAAAGCCGGAGCAGCAAGAGCAAGTTTTGGCTTATCTTGCTGACTCAGCCTCTAGCTCTTTTGCCTCCTCTCTTGAAACTGGTAAATGTCAAAGCAGCGCGTCGTTAGTGGATGTTCACGGTCAGGGACAAGTCGCTTCCTTGTCCTCTTCAGCAAAAACAACAACAGAGAAGAATGCAGCAGGCGACACAACGGGTTACTCCATGGAGCTCTTTACACATACCGTCCCTGGCTTAGAAAGTGAAGCAGTTAACAGTCCATGCCCATTACAAGTTGAATCTGACATGGAGTGCACTGATGCACAGCCACAGCCAGACTACTATGCTGGTCCTTTGACTCAGACCACAACATTGCCCTCGCAGGGTGCTGATCAAGAATCAGACCCTGATGAGACTATGTTGCCCCATCACGAACGCTATACCACCGACCGACACGGTGACACAGACGAAGTTGAACACAAGCTACAAGAAGAGGTAATAGATGACCCAGTTCTTGACCCCGATTGGCAGCCATTGGGGGAACAGGGTGCAGGCGGCAGCAGTTCTGAAGCGGAGGAGGAGGGGCCGCAGCAGGCATCAACATCGCAACAGGTTCCATCTGCCGGGCCCGTATCTTGCCCAAAACGCGTGGCAAAGCCAAAACCTGTTGGAGGACAGCGTGGCCATCCGGTTAAAGCTCAGTCTGCAATGCCTGAAAAGGTATCCGATGCTAGAAAGAGTGCAGTCTGGCATTTTTTTAAACAACATCCAATTGATCAGCGCAAAGTCATCTGTCAAAAATGTTCAACTACCTTAAGCAGAGGACAGAATCTGAAAAGTCTCAATACAAGTTGCATGCATAGACATTTAACCACCATGCATTTGCAAGCCTGGACTAACTACCAAACGTCCCTTAAGGTTGTAGCACCCTCGGCCAATGAAGCTAGTCAGCAACGCAACATCCCTTCCGGCAGTGTAGGGCCACCATTTTCCGCACCACCTGCAGTATCTGTGCAGGTTTCTTTGCCAGGCCAAAGCAGTCAGGGTCAGGGAATCACCAGTTTCGTAGTAGGAAACACTGCATCTAGGGCACCGGTGGCAACAATACCATCTCCCACTGTCTCTCAGTCTGCCATGTCCACCGGCACCCCCGCTAGTTCCACGATCTCCAGCTCTCCAGTCCAGCTCACCCTACATGAGACTATGGTTAGAAAAAGGAAGTACTTAGCCTCGCATCCGCGTACACAGGGTTTGAACGCACACATAGCTAGACTAATCTCGTTAGAGATGATGCCCTACCGGTTAGTTGAAAGCGAAGCTTTCAAAGCCCTGATGGACTATGCTGTACCACGCTACGAGCTACCCAGTCGACACTTTTTTTCCAGAAAAGCCATCCCAGCCCTCCACCAGCATGTTAAAGAGCGCATCGTCCATGCACTCAGGCAATCTGTGAGCACAAAGGTGCACCTGACAACAGATGCATGGACCAGTAGGCATGGCCAGGGACGTTACGTGTCCATCACGGCACACTGGGTAAATGTGGTGGATGCAGGGTCCACTGGGGACAGCACGTTTGGGACAGTTCTGCCTAGCCCACGGTCTAGGAAACAATTGGCTGTAGCTGTTCGCACCCCCTCCTCCACCTCTTCGTCCTCCTGCAGAAGCGAGAGCTCGTCCACAGACCGCAGTCGCACAACCACTCCATCCGCAGCTGCCACTGTTGCACACCAGGTCTCCCATTATGGGGCAGCTACTGGCAAACGTCAGCAGGCTGTATTGGCTATGAAGTGTTTGGGCGACAACAGACACACCGCGGAAGTTCTGTCCGAGTTCTTGCAGAAAGAAACGCAGTCGTGGCTGGGCACTGTAGATCTTGAGGCAGGCAAGGTAGTGAGTGATAACGGAAGGAATTTCATGGCTGCCATCTCCCTTTCCCAACTGAAACACATTCCTTGCCTGGCTCACACCTTAAACCTGGTGGTGCAGTGCTTCCTGAAAAGTCATCCGGGGTTATCCGACCTGCTCCTCAAAGTGCGTGGACTTTGCTCACATATCCGCCGTTCGCCCGTACACTGCAGCCGTATGCAGACCTATCAGCGTTCTTTGAACCTTCCCCAGCATCGCCTAATCATAGACGTTGCAACAAGGTGGAACTCAACACTGCACATGCTTCAGAGACTGTGTGAACAGAGGCGGGCTGTTATGTTTTTGTGGGAGGATACACATACACGGGCAGGCAGTAGGATGGCAGACATGGAGTTGTCAGGTGTGCAGTGGTCGAAGATTCAAGACATGTGCCAAGTCCTTCAGTGTTTTGAGGAATGCACACGGCTGGTTAGTGCAGACAACGCCATAATAAGCATGAGCATCCCCCTAATGCGTCTGCTGATGCAAAGTTTGACGCACATAAAGGATCAGGCGTCTGCAGCTGAGGAAGAGGAAAGCCTTGATGACAGTCAGCCATTGTCTGGCCAGGGCAGTGTACAGGACGAGGTAGCGGGCGAAGAGGAAGAGGAGGATGAGGAGGATGATGGGGATGATTATATTTTTAATGAGGAAGCTTTTCCGGGGCCACTGGAAATTGGTGGCGCGGCAAGGCCGGGTTCTGGTTTTTTGAGGGACACAAGTGACGTGGATTTGCCTGAAACTGCCCCTCAACCAAGCACAACCGCAGATTTGAGAACTGGAACTTTGGCCCACATGGCGGATTATGCCTTACGTATCCTCAAAAGGGACACACGCATAACTAAAATGATGAATGATGACGATTACTGGTTGGCCTGCCTCCTTGATCCTCGCTATAAAGGCAAATTGCAAAATATAATGCCACATGAGAACTTGGAACTAATATTAGCAACCAAACAATCAACTCTTGTTGACCGTTTGCTTCTGGCATTCCCTGCACACAGCGCCCGTGATCGTTCTCACACGAGCTGCAGGGGCCAGCAGACCAGAGGAGTTAGAGGGGCAGAAATCAGAAGTGGCGTTGGCCAGAGGGGTTTTCTGACCAGGTTGTGGAGTGATTTTGCTATGACCGCAGACAGGACAGGTACTGCAGCATCAATTCAAAGTGACAGGAGACAACATTTGTCCAGTATGGTTACAAACTATTTTTCATCCCTTATCGATGTTCTCCCTCAACCGTCATTCCCATTTGATTACTGGGCATCAAAATTAGGCACCTGGCAAGAATTGGCAGAATATGCATTGCAGGAGCTTGCTTGCCCGGCAGCTAGTGTCCTATCAGAAAGAGTATTCAGTGCTGCAGGTTCAATACTAACAGAAAAAAGGACTCGTCTGGCTACCCAAAATGTAGATGATCTAACCTTCATTAAAATGAACCACAACTGGATTTCGAAATCTTTTGCCCCACCTTGCCCGGCTGACACCTAGCTTTCCTATGAAAAGGTCTTGCCTGTGGACTATTCTGAATGCCTTTTCCAATCTCGTAATTTTCTGCACCTGATTGTCCAGCATACGACATGTTTACACCTCACTAAATGGCCAAACTCCCCACACGGGGCCGTGGTATCGACACTTGGCGACAGCACCCGTGAGAGTGCAGTTTGTCTGAAGAGGTGGGTGAGCCCGCTTTTGGTCGACGGCACTGCCACTGGGTCCCTCCTAGTACAATAAAGTGTCTCTGGCGGTGGTGGTGCGCACCCAACGTCAGACACACCGTTGTAATATGAGGGGCCCTGGGCCTGTACCGCCGGCCACAAGACAGTTTCCCCCCACCCCAGCTCAAACAGTGCTCTACCACTTGCAAAATTATCTCACAGCTCCACCAATGTTTAGTCTATGCGCTGACATCCTTCAATACCTGCCACTGACAATACCATTGTATTGACATTTTTGTTATGTTAGGCCTTCGATGCCTGTCTGTGGTCACTCCTTCCACTAGGCCTCCACTGACCACACCACTGCTGCCCGTGTACCCCTGTAACCAATTTAAAATTGCCTACAGCCATGTGTTATTATTTTAGGCCTTCGATGCCTGTCTGCGGTCACTCCTTCCACTAGGCCTCCACTGATCACACCACTGCTGCCCGTGTACCCCTGGAACCAATTTAAAATTGCCTACAGCCATGTGTTATTATTTTAGGCCTTCGATGCCTGTCTGCAGTCACTCCTTCCACTAGGCCTCCACTGACCACACCACTGCTGCCCGTGTACCCCTGTAACCAATTTAAAATTGCCTACAGCCATGTGTTATTATTTTAGGCCTTCGATGCCTGTCTGCGGTCACTCCTTCCACTAGGCCTCCACTGATCACACCACTGCTGCCCGTGTACCCCTGGAACCAATTTAAAATTGCCTACAGCCATGTGTTATTATTTTAGGCCTTCGATGCCTGTCTGCAGTCACTCCTTCCACTAGGCCTCCACTGACCACACCACTGCTGCCCGTGTACCCCTGGAACCAATTTAAAATTGCCTACAGCCATGTGTTATTATTTTAGGCCTTCGATGCCTGTCTGCGGTCACTCCTTCCACTAGGCCTCCACTGACCACACCACTGCTGCCCGTGTACCCCTGGAACCAATTTAAAATTGCCTACAGCCATGTGTTATTATTTTAGGCCTTCGATGCCTGTCTGCGGTCACTCCTTCCACTAGGCCTCCACTGACCACACCACTGCTGCCCGTGTACCCCTGTAACCAATTTAAAATTGCCTACAGCCATGTGTTATTATTTTAGGCCTTCGATGCCTGTCTGCGGTGACTCCTTCCACGAGGCCTCCACTGACCACACCATTGCTGCCCGTGTACCCCTGGAACCAATTTAAAATTGCCTACAGCCATGTGTTATTATTTTAGGCCTTCGATGCCTGTCTGCGGTCACTCCTTCCACTAGGCCTCCACTGACCACACCACTGCTGCCCGTGTACCCCTGGAACCAATTTAAAATTGCCTACAGCCATGTGTTATTATTTTAGGCCTTCGATGCCTGTCTGCGGTCACTCCTTCCACTAGGCCTCCACTGACCACACCACTGCTGCCCGTGTACCCCTGGAACCAACATCAGAAAATATAAAAATAAGTATTTTGCTTATAAAAAAGAAAATACTGGAGAGATATCAAATGCAGACATTTTAACATTAAAAACAAACACATACAACAAAAATCTGGTACAGTACTAAAAATGGCCACCAGCTACAATAACTTTCTCCTGCAAGTAGTTAACTGAAAGGTTTTTTCAATTTTAAACACAGATATGGCATCCACCGAGTGTTGTCCTGTCGCGTCTTCTTTATATTATTGCCAAGAAGATGCAAAACAATGAAAATAATAAAATCATTATTTACCAAAAAAATAGAGTAAGTCAAAACCACATTGCAAATAAACATTCATTACAAATAAAGAAGCAGGGCGCGTCCGAGGGTGAGTATATACCTAATAAGAATATAATCACCCTCGGACGCGCCCTGCTTCTTTCCGACAGCCTTCCTTCCTAAGAATCAGCCCTTCCGTGGTGTAGAGAGAGGGTTTGTTACACTCCAAGGTGTTCCCCAGGTTGCCTTTCCTGAGCTTCGATCTTCCGGCTCTCGTTTAGTAGTTGTTGGAAACTACGCTGCATTAGGCCTACAAATTGGGTATGGGGTGTAGAGAGATGGTGTGTTACACTCCAAGGTGTTCCCCAGGTTTCCTCTCCATTGCTTCGATCTTCCGGCTCTCGTTTAGTAGTTGTTGGAAACTACGCTGCATTAGGCTTACAAATTGGGTATGGGGTGTAGAGAGATGGTGTGTTACACTCCAAGGTGTTCCCCAGGTTTCCTCTCCATTGCTTCGATCTTCCGGCTCTCGTTTAGTAGTTGTTGGAAACTACGCTGCATTGGGCCTACAAATTGGGTATGGGGTGTAGAGAGATGGTGTGTTCCACTCCAAGGTGTTCTCCAGGTTGCCTTTCCTGAGCTTCGATCTTCCGGCTCTTGTTTAGTAGTTGTTGGAAACTACGCTGCATTAGGCCTACAAATTGGGTATGGGGTGTAGAGAGATGGTGTGTTCCACTGTAGAGAGATGGTGTGTTCCACTCCAAGGTGTTCCCCAGGTTTCCTCGCCAATGCTTCGATCATCATGCTCTCGTTTAGTAGTTGTTGGAAACTACGCTGCATTAGGCCTACAAATTGGGTATGGGGTGTAGAGAGATGGTGTGTTACACTCCAAGGTGTTCCCCAGGTTTCCTCTCCATTGCTTCGATCTTCCGGCTCTCGTTTAGTAGTTGTTGGAAACTACGCTGCATTAGGCCTACAAATTGGGTATGGGGTGTAGAGAGATGGTGTGTTACACTCCAAGGTGTTCCCCAGGTTTCCTCTCCATTGCTTCGATCTTCCGGCTCTCGTTTAGTAGTTGTTGGAAACTACGCTGCATTAGGCCTACAAATTGGGTATGGGGTGTAGAGAGATGGTGTGTTACACTCCAAGGTGTTCCCCAGGTTTCCTCTCCATTGCTTCGATCTTCCGGCTCTCGTTTAGTAGTTGTTGGAAACTACGCTGCATTAGGCCTACAAATTGGGTATGGGGTGTAGAGAGATGGTGTGTTCCACTCCAAGGTGTTCCCCAGGTTTCCTCTCCATTGCTTCGATCTTCCGGCTCTCGTTTAGTAGTTGTTGGAAACTACGCTGCATTAGGCCTACAAATTGGGTATGGGGTGTAGAGAGATGGTGTGTTCCACTGTAGAGAGATGGTGTGTTCCACTCCAAGGTGTTCCCCAGGTTTCCTCGCCAATGCTTCGATCATCATGCTCTCGTTTAGTAGTTGTTGGAAACTACGCTGCATTAGACCTACAAATTGGGTATGGGGTGTAGAGAGATGGTGTGTTCCACTCCAAGGTGTTCTCCAGGTTGCCTTTCCTGAACTTCTATCTTCAGGCTCTCATTAAATTGTGGTTAAACGGAACAACTGCATTTGGCGTACTAGTTGGTTTGGGGCCTACTATCGGTGTCTGCCGCTCCTTGCTGTTCTCCTGGTTTCCTGTCCTGAAATTCCGTTTTCAGGCGCTCGTTAAGTAGTTGTTAATGTTAGACTGCATTTGGCCTACTAGTTGGGTTGGGGCCTACTATCGGTGTCTGCCACTCCTTGCTGTTCTCCTCCACTGAACAAAGCTGTGCCGCCTGTTTACTACTGTTGCCAATTTTGAACTGCATTTCGACTACTTACTGATTTGGGCCTACTCTCTGTGTCAGCCTCTCATTCCAGTTGTCCTCCACTGCAATGCCCCCTGATTAGTCCTGTGTTACCAATTTTGAACTGCATTTAGCCCACTTTATTCTTTGGGCCTGTATCTGTGTTTCCTCCTCATCCTGCCCATTGCCCAGCCAGTGATAGATGAGTCTGCTGGTACATTGACCCATAACGCAACATTTCCCGTGCACGCTACACTGCAAGATTGTGACCCTGCTGAAAGTCAGGTCCCCCTTCCCGCATACCATACCACCTTACACGGGGACAAACAGGAAGGTGCAGATGAAAGTGCAGGTTCCTTCATCAGGTGGGGGGAGGAATACTAGTTGGCGACGTCACTGGCACAGGGCCTCTCATGGTACGCAAAAGTGTTGCTGCCGGTGGGAGGCGCCCCCGCCGTGCAAACACACCGCTGTACTTTGAGGGGCCCTGTGCCAGTGCCAATGCCAACGAGTGGGCCCTCCCTGCTTGCTCAGGTTCACAGCACTTGCAAAGTTGAAATACTTACCTCTCCCTGCTCCACTGCCGTGACGTGGTCCAGATTTCCTGGGCCCACTAATTACTTGAACCAGCCCTACCCACCACAACTTTAGCCAAATGACCCCCAATTTCAAATGCCTTCCAATTATTATAAGGTAAATTACGCTTGACAAGCTTCATTAAGAAGAATGGATGGTTTTGACATTAAAATGGGCACTCTAGGTGTTTTCCTGGCCCCCACTCACTGCCGACTATGCTGCCCCATTGACTTGCATTGGGTTTCGTGTTTCGGTCGATTCCGACTTTACGTCATAATCGGCCGATTTCACTCGACCCGACTTTTGAGATAGTCGGGTTTCGCGAAACCCGGCTCGACTCTAAAAAGGTCAAGGTCGCTCAACTCTACACATATAATACATAGATATATAGATGTCAGTGACACACACATATACATGTATATACACTGCTCAAAAAAATAAAGGGAACACTAAAATTCCACATCCTAGATATCACTGAATGAAATATTCCAGTTGTAAATCTTTATTCATTACACAGTGGAATGTGTTGACAACAATAAAATCCCAAAATCATCAATGTAAATCACAACTAATATCCCACGGAGGTCTGGAGTTGGAATGATGCTCAAAATCAAAGTGGAAAATGAAGTTACAGGCTGATTCAACTTCAGTTGAAATGCCCCAAGAGAAGGAAATGAAGCTCAGTTGTGTGTGTGGCCTCCACGTGCCTATATGACTTCCCTACAAAAACTGGGCATGCTCCTGATGAGGCAGCGGAGGGTCTCCTGAGGGATCTCCTCCAAAACCTGGACTAAAGCATCCACCAACTCCTGGACAGTCTGTGGTGCAACGTGACGTTGGTGGATGGTGCGAAACATGATGTCCCAGATGTGTTCAATCGGATTCAGGTCTGGGGAACGGGCGGGCCAGTCCATAGCTTCAATGCCTTCATCTTGCAGGAAATGCTGACACACTCCAGCCACATGAGGTCTGGCATTGTCCTGCATTAGGAGGAAACCAGGGCCTACCGCACCAACATATGGTCTCACAAGGGGTCTGAGAATCTCGGTACCTAATAGCAGTCAGGCTATCTCTGGTGAGCACATAGAGGGCTGTGCAGCCCTACAAAGAAATGCAACCCCACACCATTACTGACCCACTGCCAAACCGGTCATGCTGATGGATGTTGCAGGCAGCAGATCGCTCTCCACGGCGTCTCCAGACTCTGTCACATGTGCTCAGTGTGAACCTGCTTTCATCTGTGAAGAGCACAGGGCACCAGTGGTGAATTTGCCAATCCTGGTGTTCTGTGGCAAATGCCAAGTGTCCTGCACGGTGTTGGGCTGTGAGGCCCACCCCCATCTGTGGACATCGTGCACTCAGACCATCCTCATGGAGTCGGTTTCTAACCGTTTGTGCAGACACATGCACATTTGTGGCCTGCTGGAGGTCATTTTGCAGGGCTCTGGCAGTGCTCCTTCTGTTCTTCCTTGCAAAAAGACTGAGGTAGTGGTCCTGTTGCAGGGGTTGTTGCCCTCCTACGGCCCCCTCCACATCTCCTGGTGTACTGGCCTGTCTCCTGGTAACACCTTCAGCCTCTGAACACTGCACTGACAGACACAGCAAACCTTCTTGCCACAGCTCACATTGATGTGCCATCCTGGATGAGCTGCACTACCTGACCACTTGTGTGGGTTGTAGAGTCAGCCTCATGCTACCACGAGTGTGAAAGCACAACCAACATTCAAAAGTGACCAAAACATCAGCCAGAAAGCATTGGTACTGAGATGAGGTCTGTGGTCCCCACCTGCAGAACCACTCTTTTATTGAGTGTGTCTTGATAATTGCCAATAATTTACATCTGTTGTCTATTCCATTTGCACAACAGCATGTGAAATTGATTGTCAAACAGTGTTGCTTCCTAAGTGGACAGTTTGATTTCACAGAAGTTTGATTTACTTGGAGTTCTTTGTTTAAGTGTTCTCTTTATTTTTTTGAGCAGTGTATATTAGATAGATAGATAGATAGATAAATAGATAGAAGAAAAGCCGACAATTCATCTGCTGTGTTCTGTAAAATCACAGCAGGAGCCAACAGGATAGAAGACATGGATTACACACAGTAAAAACAAATAGAATAGATACATATACAGATGTCTGTGACAAATACAATTAGTACAGTAACCCAGAAATAAGAAGAAAACAGCCGCACAACTCAAATTTTCCGTGAAATGAAAAACCTTTGTCTTTTATTTCATTTGCACAATGTGGACAACGTTATAGGGGAGAGACGCTAGTAGAAAAAACAAAAGAGGACATCCTTTTTCATTTCACGGAAGATTCGAGTTGTGCGGCTGTTTTCTTCTTATTGTCTCCCATGCAATTTTTCTAACCAGCAGAGGGAAAGTCGATAGCTGGGGGCCGATGTTTATAGCCTGTGAAGTGGGAAATACCCATGGAGCTTCCCAGGCTATTAATATCAGCTCACAGGTATATAATTAGCCTTTTCTGGCTATTAAAATGGGGTACCTGTTGTGAATTCTGTTGTCGGGCTCCCTCCTGTGGTCATGAATGGTACTTCGGCTGGTTCTGTCCATGGACTTCCTCTGGTGGGTGTTTCTGAGTTTCACAGGTGACGAGGTTAATTCGTTAGCTGCTGCTCTATTTAACTCCACTTAGATCTTTGCTCCATGCCACCTGTCAATGTTCCAGTATTGGTCTGTTCACTCCTGGATCGTTCTTGTGACCTGTCTTCCCATCAGAAGCTAAGTTCCAGCTTGTATTTCTTTGGTTTGCTATTTTTCTGTCCAGCTTGCTATTTATTTGTTGTCTTGCTTGCTGGAAGCTCTGGGACGCAGAGGGAGCGCCTGCGCACCGTGAGTCGGTGTGGAGGGTCTTTTTGTAGGTTTTTGTGCTGACCGCAAAGTAACCTTTCCTATCCTCGGTCTGTTCAGTAAGTCGGGCCTCACTTTGCTAAATCTATTTCATCTCTGTGTTTGTATTTTCATCTTTACTCACAGTCATTATATGTGGGGGGCTGCCTTTTCCTTTGGGGAATTTCTCTGAGGCAAGGTAGGCTTTATTTTTCTATCTTCAGGGCTAGCTAGTTTCTTAGGCTGTGCCGAGTTGCATAGGGAGCGTTAGGCGCAATCCATGGCTATTTCTAGTGTGTTTGATAGGTTTAGGGATTGCGGTCAGCAGAGTTCCCACGTCCCAGAGCTCGTCCTATATTATCAGTAACTATCTGGTCATTCCGTGTGCTCTTAACCACCAGGTCCATTATTGTCCTGACCACCATGTCATAACAGGTACCCTAAAAAAAATATCGTAGGGTCCCCCTATAATTAATAACTGGCAAAGGCCATGCAGACAGCTGCAGGCTGATATTAACCCCTTTACCCCCGAGGGTATTTTGCATGTTAATGACCAAGCCAATTTTTACAATTCTAACCACTGTCCCTTTATGAGTTAATAACTCTGAAACGTTTCAATGGATCCCAGTGTTTCTGACATTGTTTTTTTCTGACATATTGTACTTCATGTTAGAGGTAAAATGTCTTTGATATGACTTGCGATTATTTGTGAAAAAAATGGAAATTTGGTGAAAATTTAGAACATTTTCCAACTTTGAATTTTCATGCTCTTAAATCACAGAGATATGTCATAAAAAATGCTTAATAAGTAACATTTCCCACATGACTACTTTACATCAGCACAATTTTAGAACCAAATTTTTTTTTATTAGGAAGTTATAAGGGTTAAAAGTTAAACAGCGATTTCTCATTTTTGCAACGCCATTTTTTTAAGGGACCACCTCACATTTGAAGTCACTTTGAGGGGTCTTTATGATAGAAAATACCCAAAAGTTACACCATTCTAAAAACTGCACCCCTCAAGGTGCTCAAAACCACATTCAAGGTGCTATACAGGAATTTTTGGAATGTTTAAAAAAAAAAAAGAACATTTAACTTTTTTTTCACAAAAAGTTTAATTCAGAACAATTTTTTTTATTTTACCAAGGGTAACAGGAGAAATTGGACCCCAAACACTGTTGTGCCATTTGTCCTGAGTATGCTCATAGCTAATGTGTGCAGGTAACCTACTGTTTGGGTGCATGGCAAAGCTCAGAAGGGAAGGAGCACTGTTTGAATTTTCAATGCAAAATTGTCTGGAATTGAGATAGGACACCATGTCGCGTTTGTAGAGCTCCTGATGTGCCTAAACAGTGGAAACCCCCCACAAGTGACACCATTTTAAAAACTAGACCCCCCCCAAGGAACTAGATGTGTGGTGAGTACTTTGAAGCCCCAAATGCTTCATAGAAGTTTATAACGTAGAGCCGTAAAAATAAAAAAATCATAGTTTTTCCACAAAAATGATCTTTTTGCTCCCCAAAGTTGTGCAATTTGTCCTGCATATGCTGATACCCCATATATGGGGGTAAACCACTGTTTAGGTGCATGACAGAGCTCAGAAGGGAAGGAGCACCGTTTGACTTTTTCAACACAAAATTGGCTGGAATTAAGATCACCCCTGATGTGCCTAAACAGTGGAAACACCTCACAAGTGACACCATATTAAAAACTAGACCCCCCAAAGAACTTATCTAGATGTGTGGTGAGCACTTTGAACCCCCAAGTGCTTCACAGAAAGTTATAATATAGAGACGTAAAAATATAAAATCATAGTTTTTCCACAAAAGTGATCTTTTTGCTCCCATTTTTTTACTTTCCCAAGGGTAACAGGAGAAATTGGACCACAAAAGTTGTTGTGCAATTTGTCCTGAGTATGATGATACCCCATATGTGGGGGTAAACCACTGTTTGGGTGCATAGCAGAGCTCAGAAGGAAAGGAGCGCCATTTTACTTTTTCAACGCCAAATTGGTTGGAATAAAAATTGGACGCCATGTCGCCTTTGGAGAGCCCCTGATGTGCTTAAGCTGTGGAAAATCCCCTCAAGTGACACCACTTTGGAAACTAGACCCCCCAAGGAATTTATCTAGATGTGTGGTGAGCACTTTGAACACCCAAGTGCTTCACAGAAATTTATAACGTAGAGCCGTAAAAATGAAAAAATCATATTTTTTTCACAACAATTATATTTTTTCCCCAATTTTTTATTTTCCCAAGGGTAACAGGAGAAATTGGACCCCAAAGGTTGTTGGGCGAGTGTACTCGTTGCTCAGGTTTTCCGAGCCCACTCGGGTTACCTCAGAGTATTTAGTATTGCTCGGAGATATAGTTTTCATCGCCTCAGTTGCATGATTTACGGCTTCCAGATACGCTGAATACATGTGAGGAATGCCTGTTTGTTAGGGAATTCCCACATGTATTCAGCTTATCTGGAAGCCGTAAATCATGCAACTGAGGCGATGAAAACTATATCTCCAAGCAATAACAAATACTTGGAGGTCACCTGAGCGTGCTCGGGACAACCTGAGCAACGAGGATACTTGCTCATCACTATTGTTGTACAATTTGTCCTGAGTATGCTGATACCCCATATGTGGGAGTAAACTACTGTTTGGGTGCATGGCAGAGCTCAGAAGGGAAAGAACGCCATTTTACTTTTTCAAAGCAAAATTAGCTGGAATTATGATCGGATGCCACATTGCGTTGCAGCGCTCAGAAGGGAAGGAGCGCCAGATTTTACTGTTATGGTTTTGTAAGTGCCATGACCCACTGGGAGAGCACACGAAGGTGACAAAATTTGTTCCACAATTTCTACTGAATGTGGCAATACCCCACGTGTGGCTGTACAGTGCTACTTAGCCATGCAGAGAGACTCGGGAGGAACGGAGCGCTATTTGCCTATTTAAGTGAATGGGTCTGTGCACATGTCAGTGTGTTTCCACGGACCGTGTGTCCATGGGCAAAACATTCTGACATGTCCATTTTTTAAAGTCAGCACGGGCCTAAAACATCCCACACATGTGCATACACATAACACACATGGATGTCATCCATGTGACACGCATCGATGCCGGGGAAGAAGTGTTACAGTAAGCAGTGTTCCCCGGCGCTGAGTGCTGAATACGTCTCTCCTCATTCTTCCTTGCTCTGCTGCCGATCGGCGCAAACAGGGAAGAATGATGAGAGTTACATTTAAGTAATAAAAGAGACAACAGGTGGCGGCTGATGGGAATATTACTCCCATCGCCCTACCCCTGCTGCTGCTAATAACAGTGACAGCAAGAGCGGAAGATGGGAGTATTCATCTGCCGCTCCTGCGCTGTAAATAAATACGGTAATTAAAAAAAACTGTGGGGTTCCCCCTATTTTTGATAACCAGCCAGACAAAACTCACAGCTGGGGCCTGCAATCCTCAGATGTCAGCTTCAGGTTGGATATAAAGAATAGAGGGGTCCCCACTCCATACTTTGTAATTATTTAAAAAATTAATTTAAAAAAATGGCGTGGGGTCCCCCCATTTTTGACAACCAGCCTTGCTAAAGCTCACAGCTTGGGGCTGGTATTCTCAGGCCGGTAAGGGGCCATGGATATTGACCTCCCAGCCTAAAAATAGCAGCATGCAGCTGCCCAGAAAAGGCACATCTATTAGATGCGCCAATTCTGACGCTTTACCCAGCTCTTCCCACTTGCCCTGTAGCGGTGGTAAGTGGAGTAACAGTTGTGTGGGGTTGATGTCACCGGTGACATCAAGCCCTCGGCTTAGAAATGGCGAAGCATCTATAAGACACCTCTCCATTACTAATCCTATAGTTGTAATGTTAAATAAAGACTCAGCCAGAATAAAGTCTTTTCTTTTCTTTTTAAACATCCTTTTATTACTTTTTTGATGAATACAACAGAATAACAAAATAACAATGTGAAATGTATGTACTAATATAGAAAAGTAGTAGAAAATCAATCTTACATCATTATTACAGATATTAAATGACATGGCAATTAACACATCATATTTCCTGGATCCCTTCTATATTGCAGAAGACACAAATGGCTACTCCAGAGCCAAGTAATCCCATCATCTATCTCACCACTGTCAAGAAGGGTTACCTTTCTGTACATACATTCCTGTAAACCTCAGAATAAAGTCTTTTATTTGAGAAAAAAATGACACAGACATCTTTTATTATTCTTAATTAAACCATACTTACTGCAACGCCTAATCCAAGGGAAGCCCTCGATCTCCTGTAATAAAAGTAAAATAAAAACAATATACCCATATCTGTCCGTCATTGTGGCCCATGCCGTAATCCATATCTAGGGGATATATAGTTTTCAACCTGGACGGTGCTAAGATGCGACTATCCTGGCTGAAAACCACTGGTGAATGAGCTGCTTGGGAGCGGAGCTTCAGTGACCAGGGGTGACGTCATACAGGTTACCTCCGGTCACTGTGCTCCTTTCCCAGCCGGACCGAGCTGCAGTGACTTCTGTGAGATCCCTGCTAGCACCGTGAGTCGTGAGAGCTCACTGTGCTAGTGGGGATCTGATCGCAGTTCAGCCCAGGTTTTTATGTTTGGCTGCTGTCACACACTAAAAGACGGTTTTTACTGCAAAAAATAGTTTTTGCATCGCCATATTTTGTGAGCTATAATTTTTTCATATTTCGGCTAACAGTCATGTGGGGTCTCATTTTTTGCGGGTCGAGTTGACGTTTTTATTGGTACCATTTTCGGGCACATGACATTTTTTGATTGCTTTCCATTCTGAGTTTTGGGAGGCAGAATGGACAAAAACTAGCAATTCATGAATTTTTTTTTGGGGTGGGCATTTATATCGTTCCATGTGTGGTAAAATTGATAAGGCAGTTTTATTCTTCGGGTTAGTACGATTACAGCAATAGCTCATTTATATCATTTTTTTTTGTAGCGCTTTTATACAATAAAAACTATTTAATATAAAAATAATTATTTTTGCATCCCTTTATTCTAAGGCCGGCGTCACACTTGGCATAAGACAATACGGAACGTATTATACGTCCGTATTACGCGTTCAATACGCCAAAATGTCCCCGTAATCTACTTCCGTAGTTAATGCGTTGCTTAGGTGTGGTCGCGTATATTGCGCATCTGCTTGTGCGTGTGTATTCGGTATGTGATCCGTATTGCGTTTTTTTCACGCACCATCACAAAATGGACATTTAACGGTTTTCAGGCCTGAAAATCATTTAAACCATCATTAACAACACTATTTAAGCCATCTACAACAGGTAGACCCCTCCCATCTGCCCTATATGTTCTCTAGCATATTTTGGCTGTGTTGCTTTGACCTTACAAACATGTCTGACCACGTGTATTTAAGCACAACTCAGCGGGTGCTGCTTCACTGGGTGTTGACTCGTCGCTTTGGCCAGCCCTATCCGGTCAATGTAGATCCGCGAAGGAGGGGACGAAGATTGTGGGTGCATCCTCTATTGACCCAACGCCAGAGTAAAGGACATTTCCAGAGACTATATTCAGCTTTGAGGGCACATCCTGACAAATTTTTCCTGTATAGTCGCATGTCCATCAGGACTTTTGACATGTTGTTGGAGATCTTACGTCCTAGGCTCACCTATCAGGACACCTGGATGAGAAAAGCCATCTCTGCTGAGGAGCGTCTGCTCCTAACCTTACGGTATGTATTGAACATTCGCACATTTTTTTTTTTTGTGTGTTTGACAATGTGTTGTGTCCTACTATGTTTCAGTTACTTTACTTGGACATGAAGCCACAAGCACATCCAAAAAAATGATGTTAATATTATAGTATAGTAAGAATGTGAAATGAACCTTTTTGGTTTGTAAATAATGTCATAGTAAATTAAATATACACTTGTGCTTCTTCATGTTTTGTTAGTCCTCATGTTAATGTTTTTGATTTGTTTTTCTTGTTTTTCAGCTTCCTGTCCACAGGCTTGTCCTATGCGGGTCTACACCTGGAGTTTCTGATTGGGCGGTCGACAATTTCAGGCATTGTTAGGACAACCTGTTCCCAAATATGGCAGAAACTTCATGAAGTTGTGATGCCTGAGCCAAAACAGGAGGATTGGCTCCAAATCGCCACTGGTTTCAAAAATACTTGTGACTTCCCTAACTGCATTGGAGCTGTGGATGGGAAACATATCAGGGTGCGTAAGCCGCCGAACTCTGGTTCCCAATTCTACAATTATAAGCAGTTTTTCTCTGTAGTTCTGTTAGCAGTTGCTGACAGCAACTACAGGTTTATAATTGTAGACAATGGGGCTAATGGGCGAACTGGAGACTCTAGGGTCTTCAATTCGTCCATAATGGGTCGGCGGCTACGTGACAACCAGTTGAACCTCCCACCACCATAACAACTCCCAGGCTCCAATGCGGAAGCAGTGCCTTTTGTTTTGGTCGGAGATGAGGCATTCCAACTGACGAGGCCTTGGCACAACCTTGACCACCGGCAGAGGGTGTTTAATTTGAGACTTGCCAGGGCACGGAGACTGGTTGAGTGCGCCTTTGGGATTCTTGTAGCCAAATGGCGGGTTCTTCAGTCTGCCATCCAGCTGAGTGAGGCTACAATCAATGAAGTGATCAAAGCCTGTGTAATTCTACATAATTTCACCAGAATACATGATTGTTCATCTCCTAATTTAGAAGATCACCTCATGAACAATGTTAGTAGGCCTACCCCATATGTCCCTCCTCCGCGTCGTCCACTTTCTGGACTTAAAGTTCGTGATGTCTTGACAAATTATTTTTTGAGTCCTCAAGGTGCTACTCCCTGGCAAGACTATGCAATTTTGCATGTGTAATTAGTTAGATATATAAATTTTTGGTTTATCAATTTTGAAACTAGGTCTGTTGTGTTTAATTATTTCACATATGGTTATGAGCATATCATGTGTGTGTGATGTAAGAATGAACAGAGTGCATCCATAGTTTGATTGTTATTAACGAAAATTTTACTTATGTAACTTTTATTTTGGTTTGGTTATTGTTTTTGCATAACAAATCTTTATAAAATAAAGTCCACAGTTTTTTGTGGCCATAAAAATTAGGAACAACATCCACATTCCAGATTGCTAAGTAAGCACAAGCAAACACAAGATTGTGTAGACAATTCAAAGCTAAAAAATAAACTAAAATGGTTAAAATAAAAAAAAAATAAAAAAAAAATAACAAGTCCTGGTAGGTAGGTGCTGGAGAAGAGGATTGTTCTGGGTCAGCATCAGGTGGCCTTTGTAGGCCCAATTGTCCAGCACCCTGTGTGGATGTTGTAGTTGCCTGAGGGACATTAGGCCTGCTATGATGCTGGGCACTTTGAAGAGTGGGGACAGGATTTTGGAGATACCCCTGATGTTGATGGCCATATGGGCGGGAATCATACCCCAACCCAAAATGACCATATTGTCCAAACCCAGGTTGGGACCAGCTTCCAGCACTGGGTGTGGACAAGTGGCCATATTGGGATGGTTGCTGATATCCCGCCATATGGTGCTGAGGTTGCCATTGTGGGTTCGTTGTGGGTTGGGGTTGAGGTGTTGGCTGACGTGGAGGGGGTGCTTCAGATCCTTGTTGAGCATGCATGCCTTGTAATCTCTGAGGCCGCAGAATATTTTCTGGTGACATCTGCCACTGTTCAATCATCTGCAAGAGATTGTATGGGTTACTTGGGGGGGTGCATGCGTCAATAAGGATCTGAAAACACCCTCTCAAACGAAGCCTCAACTCCCGCTCTATGGACCGTAAGTACTAGGCAAGGCTACGTGTAAATCCCTCCTCCCCATCATCCTCTCGAACCCGTGCCAAATAGTTCATGACCCCAGCATCCATGTTTCTCCTGCTTTGGAGAAGCTCTCTCCTGCGTCGTGCACGCTGGGGTCTGACTGCAGCCTGTGGGGATCGCTCCAGGGCAACAGTTGGGCTGCTGCTATTTCCAGGGTCATCCTGGCTAGGTGGTGGTGCTGCTGCTGCTGATGATGCTGCAGATGAGAACTGTGGGGCCTCTTGGTTTTGTTCTGCTGCAGCTGGAGCTGGCTGGCCAGATGAGGAGGATCCTGGAGGGATAGAGCCTGAGGGAGCAGCAGATGGACCAGCCACCTCTTCACCTTCACCAACTGGGTCAATGACCAGTTCAGAGTCAGACCCTGTCTCCCTGTCAGTGAGGTTAGACTGAGTTCTGAAAAAGAAAAATTTATTTAGTTTCAATTTTATTTGGAATCATTTCTCCAAATTAAAAAATTACAAAAGTTTGTGATGTTTTTACTTACGGCCTGAGGTCCATGCTGGGGTTCAGAAAGGTTAGGCGGTCGAAATAGATGTATTTACATTTTTTAGGAGGTGCCCCGGCTCCACTTCTCTCCCGCTGCTGCCTCTCCCTCCTATATTGGTCACGGATACTCCGCCACCTTGTTGTAACATCACCCACTGAAACAACAAAAATTAAACACATTGCTTAGCCCATTATGCAGAGTGCTCACACAAGGTGTAATTGACTACACAGATTTAAGTGTAGCATAGAAATAGGCATTTGTGGATTACATTTAGTATTAAATTTGAAACAAACACACAATTATGAAGCAAGGCCACAAGGACAGAGTCCGCTAACCTCTATCCCAGAAAGCACAATTACTGGGAAACAGTGTTAGTAAGGGACACCTGTTAAAAACATTACTGAAATCCGTTTATCATGGCCTACACCATGTATATACTGGTGTGCTTTTGATTTCTTTCAGGACTAATTTATAAATTATTGTTTAGAAATTCAAAGTAGTAAGGGCCTGTTGTTTAACAAGAACATTACATTTCAAACATGGGTGTACTTACTTATTTGTCGCTGTGCCGCACGTGGCTGCTGGTCATAATGTGGGAAGAGCGACCCACACACGCTCCTCCATGCTGCCTGTTTTAGGGCCCTGTTAGCATAGTTGGGGTCTCTTTGGTCCCAGATTTCAGGCCTCTCTTGGACCAAAATGATCAGCATGTCTACATTAATTATGTTTGCCATGCTGAATCTCACTCCGTGGAGGCGTGCAGCAGACTTCCGGGTTCACTGTCTGGCTTTTTCAGCTAATTAGCATGTCTCACCTGCCTGATTGAGGCCTTTGGACATTTCAGGACATCAGCCAGTGAGTTGCGTATTTCTCGCAAGTCACACGCATGGTCCGTATGCATTCTGTATTATACGCTCTCCCATAGACTTGCATTGGTGTATTTTTTGCGCAATACGCTGACAAATGCAGCATGCTGCGATTTTGTTCGGCCGTAGAATGCCGCATATTACGGATCCGTAATATACGGCTGATAGGACTAGACCCATTGAGAATCATTGTGCCGTATGTTATGCGAGTTTTACGGACGTAGTTTCTGCGCTCTTACGTACGTAAAACTCGCAAGTGTGACGCCGGCCTAAGAGCTATAAGTTTTTTATTTTTCCACTGCTGGAGCTGTATGTGGGCTTGTTTTTTGCGCGACAAGATGATGTTTTCAGTGGTACCATGATTATTTATATCTGTCTTTTTGAAAGTGTGTTATTCTCCTTTTTGTTTGGCGGTATGATGATAAAGCATTGTTTTTTTGCCTTGTTTTTTTTTGGGGGGGTGTTCAATAAAGGAGTTAACTAGTGGGACACCAAACATGTGTACTTTTATTTATTTTATTATTATTATTATTATTATTTTAATATTTGTACAATTATTAAAACTTTTTTTTACTTTATTCTGACTTTTGCACTTTGTCCCACTATGGGATAATCATTTTTTGCAGGCTGATTGCTTCTATAGCATGCAGATGAAATAGCATCTGCATGCTATAGAAGCTGTCAGCGCTGCACTCAGTGCACTGAGACTTCTTGATCATGCACTGCGCATGACCTGGAAGTTTCTTAGCTCTGGTAACCTGGATGTCATCATGACAGCATCGGTTTACCAAAGCAGCGATCGGGACCCCGAGTCACGCTGCGGAGTCTCCGATGCAAAGGCAGCGGGGCTGTCAGCCCCTGCGCCAGCTTCTGAAATGCTGTGATCATGTTTGATTGCAATATTTTGGGGGTTAAAGTGCCGGGAGCCAGCTGTCAGAATCAGCTGACACTCGGCGGTGATCGGCCGCGATCCCCTCGAGATCGTGGTCGATCGCTGAGACATACTATTCTGTTCATGGTCAAATTGGCCCAGGTCACATGGATGGAATAGTACGTCTGATGTCAGAAAGGGGTGAATAGCCTAGGAAGTGGCACTGGATACCTCAGTGAGATCCCCGCTAGCATCATGAGAAAGTCGCACGGTGCGGAGGCGAGTTTACTGCAGTGAAATTCTTCCGGTGAACTCGCCTCTGCACCATACGACTTTCTCACGGTGCTAGTGAGGATCTCACCAAGGTCACCACAGTTCAGCTCGGCTGGGAACGGAGCCTCAGTGACGCCACCGCTAGTCACTGAGGCTGCGCTCACAGCAGTTCATTCACCAATGGTTCTCAGCCTGGACGGTCGCATCTTGTCATCATCCAGGTTGAAAACTAATTATCCCCCAGATATGGATTATGGCATAGGACAGAAGAACGGAGAGGTAAAGGATATTGTTGCTTTTAATTTTTGGTTTATTATAGGAGATTGAGTGCTTCGGTGGAATTAGGCAAGTTTGTGTTGTAAGTATGGTTTAATTGAGATTATTAAAGGAGTCTGTGTCATATTTTCAATTAAAGGACTTTATTCTGGGTGTCTGTGTTTTCTTACATTGTGACTATGGGATAAATAATGGGGGCGTCTTGCTAACCTCGGGGCTTGATGTCACCTGACAAAGATGACATCAACCCTCCCAACTATCACCCCACTTGCCACCGCTACAGTGCTGGGAAGAGCCGGGCAAAGTTCCAGAATTGGCGCATCCAATAGATGTACCTTTTCTGGGCAGTTGCGGACTGCTACTTTTAGGCTTAGGGAGGAAATATCAATGGCCCCTTACCACCCTGAGAATACCAGCCCCCAGCTGTCTGCTTTAGCAAGGCTGGTTGTCACAAATGGGGGGGTACCCCACACCATTTTTAAAAAGATTTATTTAAATAATGTAAAAAAACAGCGGTGGGACCCCTCTAATCTTGATAATCAGCCTTGCTGAAGCTGACAGCTGAGGGTTGCAGCCCCCAGCTGTGAGTTTTGCCTGGCTTGTTATTAAAAATAGGGGGGAAGCCATGCAGGTTTCTTAATTATTTATTTACAGCACAGGAGCAGCTGATGAATACTCCCTTCAGTTGCTACTGCTCTCACTGTTATTAGCAGCAGCAAGTGTCGGATGATGGGAGCTGCAATCCTATCAGCTGACACCAGTGACCGGAGGGAAACTTTATACCTCCGATCACAGCTGAGTGCTCCCGCTGTCTTTTGACAGCGTGGGAACAGCAGCTCTTTGACAGGTGGGGATGGTTTCTCCGCCGATCAGAAGCGGTGTTTGCCGCGCTGTCATTCATGTGACAACGTGTCAAACACTATATTGTCAGGCCTCCCATTCAAGTGAATGGGGTTCGTGTCCACTCTGCTGGCTGTATGGACGCATCATGCAGCCTGCCATCTAGCGGTAGCAGAGCCAAGTGTGAGGTCACATCTGGCTGTCCTTGACTTTTCTGCAGCAGATACGCTGCAAAAAAAAGTCAACCTGCGTATTTGCAGCATTTTTCACCATTCATTCAAGTAAATGAGTGAAAAATGCTGCAAACATGCTGAAAGAAGTGACATGCTCTATGTAAAAAAAAAAAACGCTGTACAGCACAAAATCCAGATGACAAAAACAAAATGTGTAGGCATGAGATTTCTGAAATCTCATAGGCTTTGCTGGTACTGTAAAAAGCAGCTGAAAATTAGCATAAAAAACGCAGCAAAAAAGTGCAGCGAAAACGCCCATCGTGAACCTACCCTTATGGTAGATGCCCATGAATAGACCTCTCTGCTCCCTTCGGTGATGGATATCCTCAAACTTTCTAGGATGGAAAATACTCAGGTGGTCTGGTCTTCCTTACTTAAGACATTCATTGGGATCGTAGTACAAGTTGAAGTTTCATGCTTTGTTTCTCATTGGCCTTTTTTTTTCTAACCCAATGTAGCACTCCATATACAGTAGCATGTAAAAATGTGGACCACCCTAGTCACAATTACTGTTATTGTTAGCAGCTAAGCAAGTTGAAGATGAAATGATCTCTAAAAGGCCCAAAGTTAAAGATGACACATTTCCTTTTTTATTTTAGGCAAAAAAATATAACTTTTCATCTTGCAATATATCATCTTTATGTCATCTTATTGTCTTGTAATATATCTTTTCATCACTGTAAAACCTTCTGCTTGTGCCTTTTGAGGTAGTCTATTGTGGATTTTGACGTGTGTTTAGGATTACTATCCATTTGTTGAAACCATCTTGTGTTCAACTTCAGCTTTTTTACAGATTTTTTTTTACAGATGGTGCTATGCTTGCATCAAGAATTTGTTGGATTTCATTGAATCCATTCTTCTCTCTACCCATGAAATGTTCCCCGTGCCATTGGCTGCAACATAACCCCAAAGCATGATTGTGAAGGGGGTACAGGGCTGGTGTGCTGTGGGCTGGAACTTTTCTTTGGCCTGAAACCTCTCTTCAAAACAGGAGTCTGACTAATGTGTATTGTGCTGTGGAGGCTGTTCTTTACTTACTTGCAGTTTGGGAGTCCTTGTTACCACCCTGCCCATGGGACTGGATCTGGCTACAGACAAGACAGGAGACCTTGGGTCTGGTTTAACAGGTTCAGATTTACTGTGCAATTCAGATTGAGACAGAGTCCCTTTTTTATGATGTTCCCATTGTCATGTGTCCACCTCAACCTTCACTATTAGTACCAGGGACCTTATAACAGGCAGTACAGCTTTCTCACAGGGTAAACAGAGATATGACGCTCAATACCTCTTTTGTGCCCAAGACTGCTCTGGCATCCTCACGAACCTTCAGATGCAGCTGCACCAGGGCCCGGAGGTGGAGGGGTCCCCTGCAGAGCGACTAATAATGAGGGTAATCAGGCCTTTTCCTCAGGCCACAAGGCTCCGGGGGGCACATTGCCAGATTGCCCTCATGTATGGCAGGCAGGGAGCGATCTACCCACAGAAGAAAATGGCAGCAGAGCGGAACTGCAGGAATCTGTCCTCTACTTCCTGCCTGGCAGTTTTCTGTCTGACAGAGGTGCTGTGCACTCAGCATTCAGCGTGTGCCCGTGTCAGAGAGAAAGCTGCCAGCGATGATGTTGCTGCAGGAGAACGTGCGGAGAGGTGAGTGGCGGTGCGTGTCTTTTTTAACAGTTCATTGGGGGTTGTGGAGAGGGCAATGATGGAGGTGGTGGAGAGGGCAATGATGGAGGTGGTGTGGTGAGAGGGCAATGATGGCAATGGTGGAGAGGGCAATAATGGAGGTGGTGGAGAGTTTAATGATGTGGGTGTTGGGGAGAGGGCAATGATGGGATATGTGGGGGGAGAGGGCAATGATGGGGGTGTTGGAGAGGGCAATGGAGATAGTGGAGAGGGCAATGATGGAGGTGGTGGGGGAGAGGGAAATGATGGAGGTGGTGGGGAGAGGGCAATGATGGAGGTGGTGGAGAGGGCACTGATGGAGGTGGTGAAGAGGGTAATGATGGAGATGGTAGAGAGGACAATGTTGGAGGTGGTGGGAGAGAGGGCAATGATGGAGGTGACAGATAGGGCAATGGTGGGGGTGTTAGGGGGAGAAGGCAATGGTGGTGGTGGTGGAGCGGGCAATGATGGGGGGTGGTGGAGAGGGCAATGATGGAGGTGGTGGAGAGGGTAATGATGGGGGTAGATGGGGGAGAGGGCAATGATGGAGATGGTGGAGAGGGCAATGATGGTGGCAGTGGGGGAGAGGACAATGATGGGGTCGGGGGAGGGCAATAAAGAGGGTAGTGGGGGAGAGGAAAATGATGGAGGTGGGGGAGAGGTCAATGATGGAGGTGGTAAAGAGGGTAATGATGGAGAGGTGGAGAGTGCTTTAACCCCTTTCTGCCAGCTGACGGAATAGTACGTCAGCTGGCAGATCCCCTGATTTGAGGTTGGCTCCGGCGGTGAGCCCACCTCAAAGCCGCGACATGTCAGCTGTTTTGTACAGCTGACATGTGCGCGCAATGAGCGCGAGTGGAATCGCGATCCGCCCGCGCCCATTAACTAGTTAAATGCCGCCGTCAAGCGCTGACAGCGGCATTTAACTAGCGCTCCCGGCCGCGCGGCCGGGGTTGCTCGCATTGCTGACCCCCGTCACATGATCTGGGGTCAGCAGTGCATTGCCATAACAACCAGAGGTCTCCTTGAGACATCTATGGTTGTTGATGGCTGATTGCTTTGAGCGCCACCCTGTGGTCGGCGTTCAAAGCAACCCTGTATTTATGCTACATAGAGGTGATCTGTACTTCACCTCTATGTAGCAGAGGTGATCGAGTTGTGCATGCTTCTAGCCTCCTATGGAGGCTATTGAAGCATGCCAAAAAAAAAAAAAGTGATTAAAAATATAAAAAAAATAAAAAATATATAACAGTTCAAATCACCCCTCTTTCGCCCCAATCAAAATAAAACAATTAAAAAAAATCAAACATACACATATTTGGTATCGCCACGTTCAGAATCGCCTGATCTATCAATAAAAACAAAGGATTAACCTGACTGCTAAATGGCGTAGCGAGAAAAAAATCAAAACGCCAAAATTACATTTTTTGGTCGCCGCGACATTGCATTAAAATGCAATAACGGGCGATCAAAAGAACATATCTACACCAAAACGGTATAATTAAAAACGCCAGCTCGGCACGCAAAAAATAAGCCCTCAACTGACCCCAGATCATGAAAATTGGAGACGCTACGGGTACGGAAAATCGCGCAATTTTTTTTTTTTAAGCAAACTTTGGAATTTTTTTTCACCACTTAGATAAAAAATAACCTAGACATGTTAGGTATCTATGAACTTGTAATGACCTGGAGAATCATAATGGCAGGTTAGTTTTAGCATTTGGTGAACCTAGCAAAAAAGCCAAACAAGAAACAAGTGTGAGATTGCACTTTTTTTGCAATTTCATCACACTTGGAATTTTTTTCCCGTTTTCTGTTACATGGCATGGTAAAACCAATGATATCGTTCAAAAGTACATCTCGTCCCGCAAAAAATAAGCCCTCACATGGCCATATTGATGGAAAAATAAAAAAGTTATGGCTCTGGGAAGGAGGGGAGCAAAAAACGAAAATGAAAAAGCGGAAAAAGCTCCAGGGGTGAAGGGGTTAATGGAGGTGGTGGAGATGGCAATAATGGGGGTGGTGGAGAGGACAATGATGGGATGTGGAGGATTGGTATTGGAATAAGGGGGACTTATAATGGACTTCTGAAAAGGGTTGAGGGGAAGAGGACATTAAATATGGATGTAAAATTATTTGGGTAGTGGAGGAGGGTGCTAAGCCCCTGATAGTGTCCTCCTCCATCTCACAATTCATTGTGATGCTGTCAGGTGTTTAAAATTTATTGAGGAGTGGAAGAGGTGAGGGTAAGGTGTATAGAACCCTTTATCTCCCAGATGGGAGAGGGGATTAAGTGTTAGAGACAGAGGCAGGAAGTGACAGTTCAGTTAATGCCAGGGCAGGAGTGCATATGTATCAGGAATAGTGGGCTGCAAGGGACGAAATGAGATCAATATTCAAGACAGCAGATTGCCATAAATACTTTCCGTGTGATTCCGTAAAATGGCCAAGGCAAACTCGAGCTGGACGTTGGGGGCCAGGAGCACACTCAGCTTGCGAAGCTAGATGAAAGGATGGACTCAGACTACATGGGGCGGAAGATATCGCAAAACAGAAATGCTGCTAGAGGTGAGGAAGATCCCCAAGAGCTAGGAAAGCCAGAAAGGGGGATATGCCACCTATCCAAGAACCAGGACTAAAGTTGTATCTGGTACCTGTGGGAAAGATGACAACCCGTTGGGCCTTATCCTTTAAACCTCATTGTAAATATTGTACAGACTGCCATTCTCTAAGCAAAAGTTTGGATTTTATTAACCCACGTGTCTCTTGGACTGTTTGCTGCCCTGGTTACAGAAGAGGGAGTCCTGGACTCAGAGACCAGGACTGAGACACACCTTGTCTGTAGGATGCCAGAGCAAGTGGGGACCAAAGCTCGCCCACGACTACCTCGCTTGGGCATTGTACACTATCAAGGACTTATACTGAATGGAGGGACACAGGACAGGGAGTAAGGCTATGTGCACATGTTCCGGATTTGAAGGAGAGAATTCTGCTGCATATCATAATGATTTGGCAGGAAGAATGCTGTGTAAAACACATTTATTTTATTGCAACATTTTTGACATGCTTTTATTATGTATTTTCCCCGACTCACTATTATGGGTGAAAAACGCAGCAAAAATTGACATCATGCAGATTTTAATCTGCTGCATATCTGCAAGGAAAAAATATGCAACTTGTGCATGAGACTTCAGGGATATCATTCACTTTTCTTGTACTTTAAAACCTTGCAAATTTTTCATGTGCACTTAGCCTTTCAGTGAATTGGAAACAGTCAAAGACTGAATAATTTATATTATTGGGTGATGGAGATTATAGTTAATGGAGGGAACAGCGCTGCTTATCACTTTATATTTTTAATGGTGAGCTACAATCTGTATACAGAGGGGAGACACAAGTATGTATACAATATATGTGACCTTGTTATTTTCAGGGCTGCGATGATCATCGTGACAAGATGAGTCATGCTTGGAAGAAGTTGACATGGAGGTCTGACCAAATGGAGACGAAGGAGCAGAAAACGGCTTTAATTAGATGAGACATCAGCAGTAAGTGCCTGGATGTAAATATTGTTCTGTATCTGCACTCTGTGACTTGGAGTAATGATATTATATGTAAAATCCATTATTCTACATTCTCACATTTGTGTGAAATGTCCTTGTGCTTCCAGATGCTCGTAGAGTTTTATAGATCCACTCATAATCCTTGAAAATCAGAGATCTGAGAATGAGATCCGTGAGGGTCAGAGAATGTTTTGTTCTGATCCGATTTTGAGGATCAGAATAGGACATACTCAAAGCGTCTGTAAGGGCAGTCTCACACGTCCAGATATTTCCGGTACCGGAAAAATTGGTACCGGAATTATCCGTGTCCGTGTGCCGATGCGTTTCTGTGGCACTGTGCCCACTGGGTACCACACGCACCGTGCCGGAGACAGCGCTAAAGTTTAGTGCTGTCCCCGGCATCGTGCTGAAGCCCCATTCATATCTTCCCTGAAGCAGCGTTTGCTGTAGAGAAGATATGAATATTAGTGTGTAAAATCAATATCCAGGATCCCTCGCAGCGTCCAGCATCCACTACTCCATCCATCTGGACCATCCAGGGTTGCTCGATACTCATCAGTAAACAAGACTGTTTGAAAATTAGTCCACAGCAAGCCTTGAAGGATCATACACCTTGAGGTTTGAGGGACTCCAGAGGCACCAGCAGCTTTAAATAACTGTTTGCTACTTTGTAATGGTATTTTGGCAGCTGCTCTCTTAATCCAATGAATGTGTCTGGCAGAAACCTTCCTCATTATGCCTTTATCTGCTTGTCTGTGCTCTATTTCAGTCACATATCTCTTCACAGTATGATGATCACTCTTAACTTTTCGTGAAATATCTAATGTTTTCATACTTTGTCCAAGGCATTGCACTATTTAATGCTTTTCAGCAGCAGAGAGATCCTTTTTATTTCCCATATTGGTTGAAACCTGCGGCCTGCTTAATAATGTGGAACATCATTTTTATGTAGTTTTCCTTTAATTAGAATCAAATGGAAAACTAATTATCACATGTGTTTAAGATTGATTTCAGTGACCCATTGAGCGCTGAGACACAATACCATCCATGAGATTATTTGAAAAAGAAAACAATTAAATCTTTATGACACTTAAATCCAATTTGCATAATAATTTGGAACATGGTGTATATAGTGTACTCACTTAATATGTATAGCACAGTCCCTTACTATATAGTGTACATAGTGTACTCACTTATTATGTATACTGCCATCCTTAGTTACTTAGTTTCCTCTTTTTTATGTAGTTTCCTTTTTTATTATGTATGATACCATCCCTTATTACATACCATCCTCTCTAGTTATATATAACTAGATGGCAGCCCGATTCTAAAGAATCGGGAGTCTAGAATCCATATATACTTGAAATTCGGCAGGAGCTTGAAGAGCAACGTCACTGGGCCCGCCTCCACGCAGTAGAAACTTGCTGTGAGGTAAAAATTCAAAAATCACACCAAAATGGCGGGCGGAGTGTGTCACAGTACGGCACGTTTCTGATTAGTCGCTCGCAGCAGGCGGCAACCAATCAGACACTGGACACTGTTGACGTCACTTATCTCCGGACATTAGCTCCGGACATTAGCTCCGGACATTAGCTCCGGACAAAGCCACGGCAGTTGGCACAAATTGCAGGAAGTAGTATTCTAGGCAATTATATATAAGATACCTTCCCTTATTAAATAGCTTATTCTGATGTTATGTACAGTGCTGTCTCTTACATAGTGTATTCTTGTTATTTTTGTTATTCACACCTCCCTCTTTTATTACATAGTCAGCTCCCTTGTTAGAATATAAAAAGACTGCTGATGGAGCAGCCAGTGATCACACGACCGATATATCAGCTCCTCCATTAGAAAAGACGCTTTCCTATGCGCCATCAGCAATCATTGCTTTATATATTTAACAAGAGAGGACAATATATTAAAAACAGAGGGCGCTATAAATAATACGATATGTAAGGGATGGTGCTGTACAAAACAAGAAAGGGCACTGTGTAATAACAGATGGCAATGCACATAGTAAAGGAGACTATGCAAGATACATACATGCATGTATCTGTATATGTATATATATACAGCATATATATATACATATTTATACAGTATATATGTAGCTTTGTCACCAGAAACAGAGGGGGGACCAGACACATTTCTTGGGAGACTTGGCACTAATAGAACCTTTTCGCTTCTGCTGCATCCACTGACTTAGAACCTGCTAACATTGTAGAGTCTAGTCTTCTTCTGAACTTATACACGTGACTCTGAACTAAACTCCAAACTTTACTGACTAGAAGCAAGAAATGCTTCACTTATTAACTGATCAAATCCCTCCCAACTAATGGGCTAATCCCTTGTGCTAACTGTAGGAATCCGTGTATGATGTAATGGTTGTAATAGTTCTGCTAGTGGACAGACCACCTTTCATTCCCAGGGATGACCTTGAGCAAAGCCGCCAGGAGAACTGAGACGCAATTGGCCATAAGGATAAAATGCAACACATGCAAGAGAGGCTATCTTCTGATGACTCTTTCATGAATGCCATATTTGTGCAAGTGACTCTGAGCAGTAGAATAGTGTACCCCAACTTCAGAGTCTGCTAAATCTTTCTGAACGTCTTTTGCAGTCAAGTGGAGGTTCTGATTTGCTTCTCTAGCAATCCTATGAGCAGCTTTCACTGCAATTTTTACTTGGTTTTCCAGACCTTATCTTGACCTTAACTGTTTCTGCTAACTCCAATTTCTTAATTACATTTCAAACTGAGGAAAGGGTAACTTGAAAACACTTTGCTATCTTCTTATAGCCTTCTCCTTCTTTGTAGGCTTCTAGATTGCTGTTTAGAAGATCCCATCATGGGCGGACATACCGCCTGATCAACCTGTGCAACCGCGTGGGAGGGGGCCCCCGACGAGCATACAAAGCAATGATTGTGAATGACAGCCGGCGGGAGTATTACTGCTAACAGGAGAAGCAGGGGGGCTCGTTCTGCTGCACGCATGTTATATGACAGTTAAACGGGCCCCCCTCCTCACCTGCTAGCATATATTATGCTGCTGTCCAGCCGACTGTCACTGCTGTGGTCTGCGGTGAGGAGACGGGTAGCAGACGCTGGACCAGGAAGAGAGAAGGGAGGGGGAGGGCCTCTCAATCACAGTGAGTCACTGAAGCTTGCTCAGGACCTGTGATAAGGTCCCAGGAGGGGAGGAGTCAGGAGTCACATGATCAGGGGCCTCCATGTATTGCAGGACTCTGCTTTGCTGTCATGGTGCTAGAGCACATAAAAGCTTATGTGTGGAGTCAGGAGTTGTTTACAGTGTGGATATAGCAGAGCCGTGTGTGTGTATGAGGTGTACAGAGCGGAGCTCTGTGTGTATGAGGTGTACAGAGCGGAGCCGTGTGTGTATGAGGTGTATGGAGCAGAGCCGTGTGTGTATGAGGTGTACGGAGCGGAGCTGTGTATGCAAGGTGCAACTATGTGTGGCCATTATATTGTACGCAGTATCATGTGTGGCCATTATACAGTATGTAGTATCATGTATGTAGCAGTAACTATGTGTGGCCCTTATATTGTACGCAGTATCATGTGTGGCCATTATACCGTATGTAGTATCATGTGGGGCCATCATACAGTTTAGAGCATCATGTGTGGCCATTATACAGTATGGAGCATAATGTGTGGCCATTATACAGTTTGGAGCATAATGTGTGGCCATTATACAGTATGGAGCACTATGTGGCCATTATACAGTATGTAGCATCATGTGTTGCCATTATACAGTTTGGAGCATAATGTGTGGCCATTATACAGTATGTAGTATCATGTGTGGCCATTATACAGTATGGAGCATAATGTGTGGCCATTATACAGTTTGGAGCATCATGTGTGGCCATTATACAGTATGGAGCACTATGTGGCCATTATACAGTATGTAGCATCATTTGTGGCCATTATACAGTATGGAGCATCATGTGTGGCCATTATACAGTTTGAAACATCATGTGTGGCCATTGTACAGTATGTAGCATCATGTGTGGCCATTATACAGTATGGAGCACTATGTGGCCATTATACAGTATGAAGCATCATGTGTTGCCATTATGCAGTTTGGAGCATAATGTGTGGCCATTATACAGTATGCAGCATCATGTGTGGCCATTATACAGTTTGGAGCATCATGTGTGGCCATTATACAGTATGGAGCACTATGTGGCCATTATACAGTATGTAGCATCATGTGGCGCCATAATACAGTATGTAGCATAATGTGTGGCCATTATACAGTATGGAGCATCATCTGTGGCCATTATACAGTATGGAGCATAATGTGTGGCCATTATACAGTATGTAGCATCATGTGTGGCCATTACACAGTTTGGAACATCATGTGTGGCCATTATACAGTATGGAGCACTATGTGGCCATTATACAGTATGTAGCATCATTGATGGCCATTATACAGTATGGAGCATCATGTGTGGCCATTATACAGTTTGAAACATCATGTGTGGCCATTATACAGTATGTAGCATCATGTGTGGCCATTATACAGTATGGAGCACTATGTGGCCATTATACAGTATGTAGCATCATGTGTTGCCATTATACAGTTTGGAGCATAATGTGTGGCCATTATACAGTATGTAGCATCATGTGTGGCCATTATACAGTTGGAGCATCATGTGTGGCCATTATACAGTATGGAGCACTATGTGGCCATTTTACAGTATGTAGCATCATGTGGGGCCATCATACAGTATGTAGCATAATGTGTGGCCATTATACAGTATGGAGCATCATGTGTGGCCATTATACAGTATGTAGCATCATGTGTGGCCATTATACAGTTTGGAGCATCATGTGTGTCCATTATACAGTATGTAGCATCATGTGTGGCCATTATAGAGTGTGGAGCATCATGTGTGGCCTTTATACAGTATGGAGCATCATGTGTGGCCATTATAGAGTATGGAGCATCGTGTGTGGCCATTATACAGTATGTAGCATCATGTGTGGCCATTATACAGTATGGAGCACTATGTGGCCATTATACAGTATGTAGCATCATGTGGGGCCATCATACAGTATGTAGCATAATGTGTGGCCATTATACAGTATGGAGCATCATGTGTGGCCATTATACAGTATGTAGCATCATGTGTGGCCATTATACAGTTTGGAGCATCATGTGTGTCCATTATACAGTATGTAGCATCATGTGTGGCCATTATAGAGTGTGGAGCATCATGTGTGGCCATTATACAGTATGGAGCATCATGTGTGGCCATTATAGAGTATGGAGCATCGTGTGTGGCCATTATACAGTATGTAGCATCATGTGGGGCCATCATACAGTATGTAGTATAATGTGTGGCCATTCTACAGTATGTAGCATCATGTGTGGCCATTCTACAGTATGGAGCATCATGTGGGGCCATTATATAGTATGGAGCATCATGTGTGGCCATCATACAGTATGTAGCATCATATGTGGCCATCATACAGTATGTAGCATCATATGTGGCCATCATACAGTATGTAGCATCATGTGTGGCCATTATACATTATGTAGCATCATGTGTGGCCATTATACAGTGTGGAGCATAATGTGTGGCCATTATACAGTATGTAGCATCATGTGTGGCCATTATACAGTTTGGAACATCATGTGTGGCCATTATACAGTATGGAGCACTATGTGGCCATTATACAGTATGTAGCATCATTTATGGCCATTATACAGTATGGAGCATCATGTGTGGCCATTATACAGTATGTAACATCATGTGTGGTCATTATACAGTATGGAGCACTATGTGGCCATTAACCCCTTTACCCCCAAGGGTGGTTTGCACGTTAATGACCGGGCCAATTTTTACAATTCTGACCACTGTCCTTTTATGAGGTTATAACTCTGGAACGCTTCAACGGATCCCAGTGATTCTGAGATTGTTTTCTTGTAACATATTGTACTTCATGATAGTGGTAAAATTTCTTCGATATAACTTGCGTTTATTTGTGAAAAAAACGGAAATTTGGCGAAAATTTTGAAAATTTCGCAATTTTCCAACTTTGAATTTTTATTCTGTTAAACCAGAGAGTTAAGTGACACAATATAGTTAATAAATAACATTACCCACATGTCTACTTTACATCAGCACAATTTTGGAAACAAAATTTTTTTTTTCTAGGAAGTTACAAGGGTTAAAATTTGACCAGCAATTTCTCATTTTTACAAAAAAATTTACAAAACCATTTTTTTTAGGGACCACCTCACATTTGAAGTCATTTTGAGGGGTCTATATGGCAGAAAATACCCAAAAGTGACACCATTCTAAAAACTGCACCCCTCAAGCTGCTCAATACCACATTCAAGAAGTTTATTAACCCTTCAGGTATTTCACAGCAGCAGAAGCAACATGGAAGGAAAAAATTAACATTTTACTTTTTAGTCACAAAAATGTTCTTTCAGCAATAATTTTTTTAATTTCCTAAGGGTAAAAAGAGAAAATGGACCTCAAGAGTTGTTGTCCAATTTGTCCTGAGTACGCTGATACCCCATATGTGGGGGGGAACCACTGTTTGGGCGCATGGCAGGGCTCAGAAGGAAAGGAGCGCCGCTTGACATTTTCAAGCTAAAATTGGCTGGAATTGAGATCGGACGCCATGTCGCGTTTGGACAGCCCCTGATGTGCCTAAACAGTGGAAACCCCCCACAAGTGACCCCATTTTGGAAACTAGACCCCCTAAGGAACTTATCTAGTTGTGTCGTGAGCACTTTTATCCCCCAAGTGCTTCACGAAAGTTTATAACGCCCGGGCGTGAAAATAAAAAATCCTATTTTTTCCACAAACATGATGGTTTAGTCCCCAATTTTTTATTTTCTCAAAGGTAAAAGGAGAAATTGGACCCCAAAAGTTGTTGTCCAATTTGTCCTGAGTACGCTGATACCCCATATGTGGGGGGAACCACTGTTTGGGCGCATGGCAGGGCTCAGAAGGAAAGGAGCGCCGCTTGATATTTTCAAGCTAAAATTGGCTGGAATTGAGATCGGACGCCATGTCGCGTTTGGACAGCCCCTGATGTGCCTAAACAGTGGAAACCCCCCACAAGTGACCCCATTTTGGAAACTAGACCCCCTAAGGAACTTATCTAGTTGTGTGTTGAGCACTTTTATCCCCCAAGTGCTTCACGAAAGTTTATAACGCCCGGGCGTGAAAATAAAAAATCCTATTTTTTCCACAAACATGATGGTTTAGTCCCCAATTTTTTTTTCTCAAAGGTAAAAGGAGAAATTGGACCCCAAAAGTTGTTGTCCAATTTGTCCTGAGTACGCTGATACCCCATATGTGGGGGGAACCACTGTTTGGGCGCATGGCAGGGCTCAGAAGGAAAGGAGCGCCGCTTGACATTTTCAAGCTAAAATTGGCTGGAATTGAGATCGGACGCCATGTCGCGTTTGGACAGCCCCTGATGTGCCTAAACAGTGGAAACCCCCCACAAGTGACCCCATTTTGGAAACTAGACCCCCTAAGGAACTTATCTAGTTGTGTCGTGAGCACTTTTATCCCCCAAGTGCTTCACGAAAGTTTATAACGCCCGGGCGTGAAAATAAAAAATCCTATTTTTTCCACAAACATGATGGTTTAGTCCCCAATTTTTTATTTTCTCAAAGGTAAAAGGAGAAATTGGACCCCAAAAGTTGTTGTCCAATTTGTCCTGAGTACGCTGATACCCCATATGTGGGGGGGAACCACTGTTTGGGCGCATGGCAGGGCTCAGAAGGAAAGGAGCACCGTTTGACATTTTCAAGCTAAAATTGTCTGGAATTGAGATCGCACGCCATGTCGCGTTTGGACAGCCCCTGATGTGCCTAAACAGTGGAAACCCCCCACAAGTGACCCCATTTTGGAAACTAGACCCCCTAAGGAACTTATCTAGGTGTGTGGTGAGCACTTTTATCCCCCAAGTGCTTCACGAAAGTTTATAACGCCCGGGCGTGAAAATAAAAAATCCTATTTTTTCCACAAACATGATGGTTTAGTCCCCAATTTTTTATTTTCTCAAAGGTAAAAGGAGAAATTGGACCCCAAAAGTTGTTGTCCAATTTGTCCTGAGTACGCTGATACCCCATATGTGGGGGGGAACCACTGTTTGGGCGCATGGCAGGGCTCAGAAGGAAAGGAGCGCCGCTTGATATTTTCAAGCTAAAATTGGCTGGAATTGAGATCGGACGCCATGTCGCGTTTGGACAGCCCCTGATGTGCCTAAACAGTGGAAACCCCCCACAAGTGACCCCATTTTGGAAACTAGACCCCCTAAGGAACTTATCTAGTTGTGTCGTGAGCACTTTTATCCCCCAAGTGCTTCACGAAAGTTTATAACGCCCGGGCGTGAAAATAAAAAATCCTATTTTTTCCACAAACATGATGGTTTAGTCCCCAATTTTTTTTTTCTCAAAGGTAAAAGGAGAAATTGGACCCCAAAAGTTGTTGTCCAATTTGTCCTGAGTACGCTGATACCCCATATGTGGGGGGAACCACTGTTTGGGCGCATGGCAGGGCTCAGAAGGAAAGGAGCGCCGCTTGACATTTTCAAGCTAAAATTGGCTGGAATTGAGATCGGACGCCATGTCGCGTTTGGACAGCCCCTGATGTGCCTAAACAGTGGAAACCCCCCACAAGTGACCCCATTTTGGAAACTAGACCCCCTAAGGAACTTATCTAGTTGTGTCGTGAGCACTTTTATCCCCCAAGTGCTTCACGAAAGTTTATAACGCCCGGGCGTGAAAATAAAAAATCCTATTTTTTCCACAAACATGATGGTTTAGTCCCCAATTTTTTATTTTCTCAAAGGTAAAAGGAGAAATTGGACCCCAAAAGTTGTTGTCCAATTTGTCCTGAGTACGCTGATACCCCATATGTGGGGGGGAACCACTGTTTGGGCGCATGGCAGGGCTCAGAAGGAAAGGAGCACCGTTTGACATTTTCAAGCTAAAATTGTCTGGAATTGAGATCGCACGCCATGTCGCCTTTGGACAGCCCCTGATGTGCCTAAACAGTGGAAACCCCCCACAAGTGACCCCATTTTGGAAACTAGACCCCCTAAGGAACTTATCTAGGTGTGTGGTGAGCACTTTTATCCCCCAAGTGCTTCACGAAAGTTTATAACGCCCGGGCGTGAAAATAAAAAATCCTATTTTTTCCACAAACATGATGGTTTAGTCCCCAATTTTTTATTTTCTCAAAGGTAAAAGGAGAAATTGGACCCCAAAAGTTGTTGTCCAATTTGTCCTGAGTACGCTGATACCCCATATGTGGGGGGGAACCACTGTTTGGGCGCATGGCAGGGCTCAGAAGGAAAGGAGCGCCGTTTGACATTTTCAAGCTAAAATTGGCTGGAATTGAGATCGGACGCTATGTCGCGTTTGGACAGCCCCTGATGTGCCTAAACAGTGGAAACCCCCCACAAGTGACCCCATTTTGGAAACTAGACCCCCTAAGGAACTTATCTAGTTGTGTCGTGAGCACTTTTATCCCCCAAGTGCTTCACGAAAGTTTATAACGCCCGGGCGTGAAAATAAAAAATCCTATTTTTTCCACAAACATGATGGTTTAGTCCCCAATTTTTTATTTTCTCAAAGGTAAAAGGAGAAATTGGACCCCAAAAGTTGTTGTCCAATTTGTCCTGAGTACGCTGATACCCCATATGTGGGGGGGAACCACTGTTTGGGCGCATGGCAGGGCTCAGAAGGAAAGGAGCACCGTTTGACATTTTCAAGCTAAAATTGGCTGGAATTGAGATCGGACGCCATGTCGCGTTTGGACAGCCCCTGATGTGCCTAAACAGTGGAAACCCCCCACAAGTGACCCCATTTTGGAAACTAGACCCCCTAAGGAACTTATCTAGTTGTGTGTTGAGCACTTTTATCCCCCAAGTGCTTCACTAAAGTCTATGATGCCCGGTGTGAAAATAAAAAATTCTATTTTTTCCCCCACAAAAATGATCTTTCAGCCCCCAATTTTTTATTTTCCCAAGGGTAACAGGAGAAATTGGACCCCAAAAGTTGTTGTTGAATTTGTCCTGAGTACGCTGGTACCCCATATGTGGGAGAAAACTACTGTTTGGGCACACTTCGGGGCTCGGAAGGGAAGTAGTGACGTTTTGGAATGCAGACTTTGATGGAATTGTCTGCAGGCATCATGTGCCATTTGGTGAGCCCCTGATGTGCCTAAACAGTAGAATCTCCCCACAAGTGACCCCATTTTGGAAACTTGACCCCCTAAGGAACTTATCTAGGTGTGTCGTGAGAATTTTGAACCTCCAAGTGCTTCACTAAAGTCTATGATGCCCGGTGTGAAAATAAAAAATTCTATTTTTTCCCCCACAAAAATGATCTTTCAGCCCCCAATTTTTTATTTTCCCAAGGGTAACAGGAGAAATTGGACCCCAAAAGTTGTTGTCCAATTTGTTCTGAGTACGCTAGTACCCCATATGTGGGAAAATACTGTTTGGGCACTTCGGGACTCAGAAGGGAAGCAGTGACGATTTGGAATGCAGACTTTGATGGACTAGTTCTGAGGGCGTCATGTTCCGTTTGCAGAGCCCCTGATGTGCCTAAATAGTAAAAAAAAACCACAAGTGACATCATTTTGGAACCTAGACCCCCAAGATCTTACTTAGATGTGCCCCCTCTTTGGAACTAATCTACTGGTTCCTGTTAAGTAAATTAGTAGTGCATGGAGGTGTGGTACAATTTGAAGCAGTCCTTCATACACAGGCCAGGTTTGTCGGGGCAGGTGTCGCATTGATAGATGGTGTCCTTGCGTACTCCTCTTTTGTAGCACACTCGGCACCTTTTTTGCGGCTTACTTTTTCTATCAGTTGGCGGGACCACCCCCGGAAAATGCTGACCTGGTATGATACGAGCACCCTCACTTCCGGAAGTACTGGGGCCCGCTCCTTCCCTCGTGCCAAATATCAGGGCCTCAACCACTACCTCCTGGAACTGAAGGAACGACGTATCAGTGTGTCGTGCACATCGTGACAGCAGGAAAGCGTTGAGCATTGCCATTTGTACGATGTACACGGACAGCTTTTTGTACCACACCTTGGCCTTCCTCAAAGCACTGTACGGTTGGAGGAGTTGATCGGAGAGATCAACGCCCCCCATGTTTTTGTTGTACCCCAGTACACAGTCCGGTTTGCAGACCTGTGTTGAGGTACCCCGTACACTGCTGAGGGCACTGCCATCACCGTGTATGGTGGTCAAGAGAAGGACATCCCTCTTGTCCTTGTACTTGACCACCAGCAGGTGGTCGCTACATTGGGCTTTGCTCTCACCTTTTCTGAGCATCTGCCCAAGTAGCGTCTTCGGGAGGCCTCTCTGAATTTTGTGGACAGTACCGCAGGCTGCGGTACCTCGCGCAGAGAGGGATTTGTAGAGTGGGATGCTGGTATAAAAGTTATCAGTATAGAGGTGATAACCTTTATCCAGCAGTGGGTGCACCAAATCCCACACAATTTTCCCACTCACTCCCAGGATGGAAGGACACTCAGGCGGTTCAATCCTGCTGTCCTTCCCTTCGTACACTCTAAAGCTGTAGGTGTACCCTGAGGTACTCTCACACAGCTTGTAGAGTTTGATTCCGTACCTGGCCCTTTTGCTGGGCAGGTATTGACGGAATCTGAGCTGCCCCTTAAAATGAACCAAGGACTCATCCACACAGATGTCCCTTTTGGGCACGCACACTTCAGCAAACTTTTTGCTGAAGTGTTCGATGACCGGCGAACTTTGTACAGACGGTCAAAATTGGGGTCATCTCGTGCGGGACACCGTGCATTATCGTTGTAATGCAAAAACTTATGGATGGCCTCAAAACGCGTCCGAACCATGACCATTCGGAACACTGGAGTGTTATATAAAATATCTACACTCCAATATTGCCGAATTTCTGGCTTCTTCACGATCCCCATATGGAGGACCAGGCCCCAAAACTGCATCATTTCAACTGCGTCCACAGGAGACCAGTTAGAAAATGATGAACGGGGGTTTTGCTCCAAAAATTGCCGAGCATACAAATTAGTTTGCTCCACCATGAGGTTAACGAAAGCCTCAGAGAAAAAGACTTTGAAAAAGTCTATTTCTGTGAGGCCGGTGGTGTCAAACTTGATTCCTGATTCTGCCACAAAATCAGGAATCAGTGGCTCGTAATTTTCGGGGGGCGAGGTCCATATGGGGTCCGAAGAGGGTCGCGCTGGTTCATTTTCAGGAGTGGGCGCTGCCTGATCTTCTCTCCTGGGGCGTCTGCGTGGCGGTTCCGCAGGACCCAAGGAGGAAGATGAGGAGGAGGAAGAGGATGAAGAATCTGAAGAGTAAAGGAATGTGGGATCCTCTCCCTCGCGATCAGTGTCGGAGGCAAGGAAAGCATATGCCTCCTCCAATGAATAGCGCTGCTGGGACGAACGGGACATTTTTTGTGTGATTATGGTGCTTGGGTGTAATATTTATTGATAACTGTGTACGTGTGGGGGGGGGATAGTGTTTGGTGCAAACTATTCTGAAAGGAAAAAGCTAAAGGGAAAAAAAATACCTGTAAAAGGAAAAGTCTAAAACAGCAGGCCCTAGCTCTGATAAGTGAACTGCGTCACTTATCAAAGTTTGGCGGCTGCTGGGTGTGTGAACGGGGATGTGTAAAAAAAAAAAAAAGAAATGAAAGGCACGGGTTCAGACGCAGCGGCGGGGTGCGTGGATGGGGATGTGGAAAAAAAAAAAAAGAAATGAAAGGCACGGGTTCAGACGCAGCGGCGGGGTGCGTGGACGGGGATGTGGGAAAAAAAAAAAAAGAAATGAAAGGCACGGGTTCAGACGCAGCGGTGGGGTGCGTGGACGGGGATGTGGGAAAAAAAAAAAAGAAATGAAAGGCACGGGTTCAGACGCAGCGGCGGAGTGCGTGGACGGGGATGTGGAAAAAAAAAAAAAGAAATGAAAGGCACGGGTTCAGACGCAGCGGCGGGGTGAGTGGACGGGGATGTGGGAAAAAAAAAAAGAAATGAAAGGCAGGAGTTCAGACGCAGCGGCGGGGTGCGTGGACGGGGATGTGGGAAAAAAGAAAAGAAATGAAAGGCACGGGTTCAGACGCAGCGGCGGGGTGCGTGGACGGGGATGTGGGAAAAAAAAAAGAAATGAAAGGCACTGGTTCAGACGCAGCGGCGGAGTGCGTGGACGGGGATGTGGGAAAAAGAAAAAAGAAATGAAAGGCACGGGTTCAGACGCAGCGGCGGGGTGCGTGGACGGGGATGTGGGAAAAAAAAAAAGAAATGAAAGGCACGGGTTCAGACGCAGCGGCGGGGTGCGTGGACGGGGATGTGGGAAAAAAAAAAAAGAAATGAAAGGCACGGGTTCAGACGCAGCGGCGGAGTGCGTGGACGGGGATGTGGGAAAAAAAAAAAGAAATGAAAGGCACGGGTTCAGACGCAGCGGCGGGGTGCGTGGACGGGGATGTGGGAAAAAAAAAAAAGAAATGAAAGGCACGGGTTCAGACGCAGCGGCGGGGTGCGTGGATGGGGATGTGGGAAAAAAAAAAAGAAATGAAAGGCACGGGTTCAGACGCAGCGGCGGGGTGCGTGGACGGGGATATGGGAAAGAAAAAAGAAATGAAAGGCACGGGTTCAGACACAGCGGCGGGGTGCGTGGACGGGGATATGGGAAAGAAAAGCGAGCACGAGTGTTGATCGGTGAACTGCGTCACCAATCAACGCTCGGCGGCTGCTATATTTGGGCACGGACGGACGCGGCGCAAAGTGGGGGTGGAGGGGGAAGGGGAAGGGGGGGAGGGGTAAGGGGGGGGTGAAGTAAGATCGGGCCGAGATCGGGGATGAACACTTACGGTTGTAGTCTCTCTTCTTTCTTCTGTCTTCTTTCTTCTGTCTTCTTTCTTTAGCAAGAATTGTGGTGTCACAGGCTACTGTGGCACCACAAGTCTCAGCACAGGAGGGGATCTGTCAGCGTGACCGCTCTTCAGGAATCCTCACCAAGTGTGAGGATTCCTGAAGAGCAGTCAGACAGGTCAGGGACAGGTGAGACAGGTCACAGAGCGGTCACACCGCTGCTGTGACCTGTCATTGGTGGGATCGAATGATCACATCGATCCCACCAATCAGAGGTGGCCCTGGTGACGCCGGTGTCGCTAGGCACCAGCCTATGATCGGAGCTCACAGCTCCGATCATAGGCAGGTCACCGGCAGGTCACCAGCAAGTGACCGGCAGGTGACCGGCAGGTCACCGGCAGGTCACCATCAGGGCACAGCGCGGGCACATCGCTGCTGTGCCCTGATTGGCAGAGCTGCAGGAGGTGGTGGGGGAGGTGGCAGGCAGATGAGGCTGGATTTCCAAGCAGGGCACAGCGCGGTAACACCGCCGCTGTGCCCTGCGATCGGCACGATCGACGGCGATCGATGTGATCGTCGATCGCGCCGATCCGGCGGGACTGTTCCTGATTGGCGCGATCGACGATCACATCGATCGCGCCAATCACAGCTGCAGGATCCGGAGCCTTCCTCAGCTGCCCTGCGGCTCCGGATCAGGCACTTTCAGGCAGGGCACAGCACGGTAACACCACCGCTATGCCCTGCGATTGGCGCGATCGATGTGATCGTCGATCGCGCCAATCCGGGGGTTTTGGCCGGTGCCTGGGTTGCCAGGCACCGGCCCCAGGATCGAGTACATCGGTACTCGATCCTAGCCTGGAACCTCACTGTTTCAGCCAAGCTGATTGGCTGAAACAATGAGAAAGGCTGTGATTGGCTGTTCAGAATTGAACAGCCAATCACAGCGATCGGGAGGCGGGGGAGGGGACGCCATACCCCAGGATGCCGAGGCCATCTTCCCTGAGGTAAGATGGCGTCGGAATTTTAATGTGATCACCGCGACTAGTCGCAGTGTCGCATTAAAGGGCATGACGTACTATCCCGTCCCTGGTCATGGGGGCCCACCCCACCTGGACGGGATAGTATGTCTGATGTCAGAAAGGGGTTAAACAGTATGTAGCATCATGTGTTGCCATTATACAGTTTGGAGCATAATGTGTGGCCATTATACAGTATGTAGCATCATGTGTGGCCATTATACAGTTTGGAGCATCATGTGTGGCCATTATACAGTATGGAGCATCATGTGTGGCCATTCTACAGTATGGAGCATCATGTGGGGCCATTATATAGTATGGAGCATCATGTGTGGCCATCATACAGTATGTAGCATCATATGTGGCCATCATACCGTATGTAGCATCATATGTGGCCATCATACAGTATGTAGCATCATGTGTGGCCATTATACATTATGTAGCATCATGTGTGGCCATTATACAGTATGGAGCATAATGTGTGGCCATTATACAGTATGTAGCATCATGTGTGGCCATTATACAGTTTGGAACATCATGTGTGGCCATTATACAGTATGGAGCACTATGTGGCCATTATACAGTATGTAGCATCATTTATGGCCATTATACAGTATGGAGCATCATGTGTGGCTATTATACAGTTTGAAACATCATGTGTGGCCATTATACAGTATGTAGCATCATGTGTTGCCATTATACAGTTTGGAGCATAATGTGCGGCCATTATACAGTATGTAGCATCATGTGTGGCCATTATACAGTATGTAGGATCATGTGTGCCCATTATACAGTATGGACCACTATGTGGCTATTATACAGTATGTAGCATCATGTGGGGCCATCATACAGTATGTAGCATAATGTGTGGCCATTATACAGTATGGAGCATCATGTGTGGCCATTATACAGTTTGTAGCATCATGTGTGGCTATTATACAGTTTGGAGCATCATGTGTGTCCATTGTACAGTATGTAGCATCATGTGTGGCCATTATAGAGTGTGGAGCATCATGTGTGGCCATTATACAGTATGTAGCATCATGTGTGGCCATTATACAGTATGGAGCACTATGTGGCCATTATACAGTATGTAGCATCATGTGGGGCCATCATACAGTATGTAGCATAATGTGTGGCCATTATACAGTATGGAGCATCATGTGTGGCCATTATACAGTATGTAGCATCATGTGTGGCCATTATACAGTTTGGAGCATCATGTGTGTCCATTATACAGTATGTAGCATCATGTGTGGCCATTATAGAGTGTGGAGCATCATGTGTGGCCATTATACAGTATGGAGCATCATGTGTGGCCATTATACAGTATGGAGCATCATGTGGGGCTATTATGCAGTATGGAGCACTGTGTGGCCATTAAACAGTATGGAGCATCATGTGTGGCCATTATACAGTATGGAGCACTGTGTGGCCATATTTTTTTGTTTATAATTATTGTTTATGAAACAGTGTGATCAGCAATGCTAAATGGCTGTGGTTGGGATGTGGATATGGGTGTGACTAGTTGTGAAATGGGTGTGGTAAGAGGCGTGGCTTAAAATTTGCCCTCTTCAAAAGTTGGGAGGTATGGTTTAACTGTGCCCCTACTTGAATGTGTTTGAAGAAAAGGTGTGTGTAAATGGGTGTGGCTTAAAAAATGGGTTTCCTACACACAAACACAGAACCTGTTGTTAAAAATTTGAATCCCACACCTGCCTGCTCTGCTTGTGACTCACTGTTGCTGTGCACTGGCAGTAGTTCGTGCACTCTTCCAGAGCCCAGGGAAGGAGGCGGTAAGATTTCTTGTACAGGGGCCGTCTGCAGTCTGTGTCTGCCCCTGGATCTCATGTTTGCTGTTTTTCGGCATAACGTTATAGAAGGCTGGGTTTTTATGAAGCTGGTAAATTTGCATCGCTTGCCCTTTCTTAACGATGATAGTGAATACTAGGGTTGAGCGACGTTGACTTTTTTAGAGGCGAGTCGGGTTTCGCAAAACCCGACTATCTCAAAAGTCGGGTCGAGTGAAATCGGCCGATTATGTCGTAAAGTCGGGATCGACTGAAACACGAAACCCAATGCAAGTCAATGGGGCAGCATAGTCGGCAGTGAGTGGGGGCCAGGAAAACACCTAAAGTGCCCATTTTAATGGCAAAAACATCCATTCTTCTTAATGAAGCTTGTCAATCTTAATTTCCTTACAATAATAGTTAGGCATTGGAAATGGGGGGTCATTTGGCTAAAGTTGTTGGGGGTAGGGCTGGTTCAAGTATTTTGTGGGCCCAGGACATCTGGACCACGTCACGGCAGTGGAGCAGGGTGAGGTAAGTATTTAAACTTTGCAAGTGCTGTGATCCTGAGCAAGCAGGGGGGGCCCACTCGTTGGCATTGGCACTAGCACAGGGCCCCTCAAAGTACGGCGGTGTGTTTGCACGGCAGGGGCGCCTCCCACCGGCAGCGACACTTTTGCGTACTATGAGGGGCCTTGTGCCAGTGACGTCGCCAACGAGTATGCCCCCCCCCCACCTGATGATGGAACTTGCACTTTCATCTTCACCTTCCTCTTTGTCCCCTTGTAAGGTGGTATAGTATGTGGGAAGGGGAACCTGAATTTCAGCAGGGTCAGATTCTGGCTGTGTAGCGTGCAAGTGGAATGTAGTGGTCTGGGGCAATGTACCAGCAGACTCATCTATCACTGGCTGGGCAATGGGCAGGATGAGGAGGAAACACAGATATAGGCCCAAAGAATAAAGTGGGCTAAATGCAGTTCAAAATTGGTAACAGGACTAACCAGGGGGCATTGCTTTGTTCAGTGGAGGACAACTGTAATGAGAGGCTGACACAGTGAGTAGGCCCAAATCAGTAAGTAGGCTAAATGCAGTTCAAAATTGGAAACAGAAGTAAACAGGCGGCACTGGTTTGTTCAGTGGAGAACAGCAAGGAGCGGCAGACACCGTTAGTAGGGCCAACCAAACAAGTAGGCCCACTGCAGTTTTAAATTAAAAAACTCTTCAACGAGAGCCTGAAAATTGAAGCTCAGGAAATGCTACCAGGAGAACACCTTGGAGCGGCAGACACCGTTAGTAGGCCCTACCGAAGTAGTAGCCCCAATGCAGTTTTCAAATTCCTATAGGCTGAAAACCAGACAATTGACGCTCAGCTTTTTTCAGAGGAGGACAGCTGTATTGAGTGGCGCAGACAGACACAGGTAGTAGGCCTTAAACAAAAAATTTGGCTCAATGCAGTTTAAAAAAGGTTACAGGGGTACACAGGCAGCATTGGTGTGGTCAGCGAAGGACAATTTGAATTAGGGACTGCACACAGACTTAGTAGGCTGTCTCCTGTGGACCATGCATCCACCACATTAACCCAGTGCGCCGTAATGGACACGTAACCCTCCGTGGACATGCCTACTGGTCCATGCATCTGTTGTCAGGTGCACCTTTCTACTCTTAGATTGCCTGAGTGCATGGACAATGCGGACTTTTACATGCTGGTGGAGGGCTGGGATGGCTTTTCTCGCAAAAGAAGTGTCGATTGGGTAGCTCGTACCATGGTACAGCGTAGTTCATCTGGGCTTTATAAATATAAAATAAAGAAAAAAAGTAGGCTCTATGCACTTTCAACTAGGTTCCAGGGGTACACGGCCAGCATTGGTCTGGTCAGTGGAGGACAATTTCAATTATGGACCGCAGACAGACTTAGTACGCCTACAATTAAAAAAGTATGCTCTATGCAATTTAAAATAGGTTCCAGGGGTACACGGCCAGCATTGGTCTGGTCAGTGGAGGACTATTGGAAGGAGGGACCGCAGACAGGCTTAGTAGGCCTAACATAAGAAAAGTAGGCTGTAGGCACTTTAAAATAGGTTCCAGGGGTACACGGGCAGCAGTGGTGTGGTCAGTGAAGGACAATTTCTATTATGGACCGCAGACAGACTTAGTACGCCTACAATTAAAAAAAGGATGCTCTATGCAATTTAAAATAGGTTCCAGGGGTACACGGCCAGCATTGGTCTGGTCAGTGGAGGACTATTGGAAGGAGGGACCGCAGACAGGCTTAGTAGGCCTAACATAAGAAAAGTAGGCTGTAGGCACTTTAAAATAGGTTCCAGGGGTACACGGGCAGCAGTGGTGTGGTCAGTGAAGGACAATTTCTATTATGGACCGCAGACAGACTTAGTAGGCCTAACATAACAAAAGTAGGCTCTATGCACTTGGAATTATCTTGCAGGGGTGCACAGGCAGCATTGGTGTTGTCAGCGGAGGCCGATTGTAAGGAGTGTCTGACAGTTAGTACTCCCAAAAAATAAATAGATGTTAATGTCTCGCAATACAACAAAACCAAAAAACAAAAGGGTGGCATACTTAGGTACAGGGGTGGGCTCCTCTGCTGAGTTTCAGACCTAGTAATTTGGCGCTAAGTATTTACTGGTGTAAATATAGGACACTGCCCCTGACTATTTTAAGTAGCATCATACATGTCAACACATTAGTATTGTCAGTGCCAGGCATTGAAGGATGTCAACGCATAGACTAAACATTGGTAGAGCTGTGAGAGATAATTTTGCAAATCGTAGAGCACTGTTTGAGCTGGGGGGGGAACTGTCTTGTGGCCGGTGGTACAGGCCCAGGGCCCCTCATGTTACAACAGTGTGTCTGACGTTGGTTGCGCGCCACCACCGCCAGAGACACTTTATTGTACTATGAGGGACCCAGTGGCAGTGCCGTCGACCAAAAGCGTGCACACCCACCTCTTCAGACAAACGGCACTCTCACGGGTGCTTGCGCCAAGTGGCGAGACCACGGCCCCGTGGGGGGAGTTTGCCCATTTAGGGAGGTGTAAACATGTCGTATGCTGGACAAACAGCTGCTGCAAATTACAAGATTGGAAAACTCAGTCAGACCAGTCCACAAGCAAGACCTTTTCATAGGAAAGCTAGGTGTCTGCCGGGAAAGGTGGGGCAAAATAATTCGAAATCCAGGAGTGGTTCATTTTAATGAAGGTTAGATCATCAACATTTTGGGTAGCCAGACGAGTCCTTTTTTCGGTTAATATTGAACCAGCAGCACTGAATACTCTTTCTGACAGCACACTAGCTGCTGGGCAAGCAAGCTCCTGCAATGCATATTCTGCCAATTCTGGCCAGGTGTCTAATTTGGATGCCCAGTAATCAAATGGGTATGACGGTTGAGGGAGAACATCAATAAGGGATGAAAAATAGTTCGTAACCATACTGGACAAATGTTGTCTCCTGTCACTTTGAATTGATGCTGCAGTACCTGTCCTGTGTGCGGTCATAGCAAAATCACTCCACAACCTGGTCAGAAAACCCCTCTGTCCAACGCCACTTCTGATTTGTGCACCTCTAACACCTCTGGTCTGCTGCCCCCTGCAGCTCGTGTGAGAACCATCACCGGCGCTGTGTGCTGGGAATGCCTGAATCAAACAGTCAACAAGAGTTGATTGTTTGGTTGCTAATATTTGTTCCAGGTTCTCATGTGGCATAATATTTTGCAATTTGCCTTTATAGCGAGGATCAAGGAGGCAGGCCAACCAGTAATCGTCATCGGTCATCATTTTAATAATGCGTGGGTCCCTTTTGAGGATACGTAAGGCATAATCCGCCATGTGGGCCAAAGTTCCAGTTGTCAAATCTGCGGTTGTGCTGGGTTAAGGGGCAGTTACAGGGAAATCTACGTCACTTGTGTCCCTCAAAAAACCAGAACCCGGCCTTGCCACGCCACCAATTTCCATTAGCCCCGGAGAAGCTTCCTCATTAAAAAAATACTCATCCCCATCATCCTCCTCGTCCTCCTCCTCCTGTTCGCCCGCTACCTCGTCCTGTACACTGCCCTGACCAGACAATGGCTGACTGTCATCAAGGCTTTCCTCTTCCTCTGCTGCAGACGCCTGCTCCTTTATGTGCGTCAAACTTTGCATCAGCAGACGCATTAGGGGGATGCTCATGCTTATTATGGCATTGTCTGCACTAACCAGCCATGTGCATTCCTCAAAACACTGAAGGACTTGACACATGTCTTGTACCTTCGACCACTGCACACCTGACAACTCCATGTCTGCCATCCAACTGCCTGCCCGTGTATGTGTATCCTCCCACAAATACATAACAGCACGCCTCTGTTCGCACAGTCTCTGAAGCATGTGCAGTGTTGAGTTCCACCTTGTTGCAACGTCGATGATTAGGCGATGCTGGGGAAGGTTCAAAGACCGCTGATAGTTCTGCATACGGCTGGAGTGTACGGGCGAACGGCGGATATGCGAGCAAAGTCTGTGCACTTTGAGGAGCAGGTCGGATAACCCCGGATAACTTTTCAGGAAGCACTGCACCACCAGATTTAAGGTGTGAGCCAGGCAAGGAATGTGTTTCAGTTGGGAAAGGGCTATGGCAGCCATGAAATTCCTTCCGTTATCACTCACAACCTTGCCTGCCTCAAGATGTACAGTGCCCAGCCATGACTGCGTTTCTTTCTGCAAGAACTCGGACAGAACTTCCGCGGTGTGTCTGTTGTCGCCCAAACACTTCATTGCCAATACAGCATGCTGACGCTTGCCAGTAGCTGCCCCATAATGGGACACCTGGTGTGCAACAGTGGCAGCTGCAGATGGAGTGGTTGTGCGACTGCGGTCTGTGGACGAGCTCTCGCTTCTGCAGGAGGACGAGGAGGAGGAGGAGGAGGAGGGGGGGCGAACGGCTACAGCCAACTGTTTCCTAGACCGTGGGCTAGGCAGAACTGTCCCAATATTGCTGTCCCCTGTGGACCCTGCATCCACCACATTAACCCAGTGAGCCGTGATGGACACGTAACGTCCCTGGCCATGCCTACTGGTCCATGCATCTGTTGTCAGGTGCACCTTTGTACTCACAGATTGCCTGAGTGCATGGACGATGCGCTCTTTAACATGCTGGTGGAGGGCTGGGATGGCTTTTCTCGAAAAGAAGTGTCGACTGGGTAGCTCGTAGCGTGGTACAGCGTAGTCCATCAGGGCTTTGAAAGCTTTGCTTTCAACTAACCGGTAGGGCCTCATCTCTATTGAGATTAGTCTAGCAATGTGGGCGTTCAAACTCTGTGTACGTGGATGCGAGGATGAGTACTTCCTTTTTCTAACGAGAGTCTCATGTAGGGTGAGCTGGACTGGAGAGCTGGAGATCGTGGAACTAGTGGGGGTGCCGGTGGACATGGCAGACTGAGAGACGGTTGGAGACGGTATTCTTGCCGGTGCCCTACATGCAGTGTTTCCTACTACGAAACTGGTGATTCCCTGACCCTGACTGCTTTGGCCTGGCAACGAAACCTGCACAGATACTGCAGGTGGTGCGGGAAATGGTGGGCTTACAGTGACGGAAGGGATGTAGCGTTGCTGACTAGCTTCATTGGCCGAGGGTGCTACAACCTTAAGGGACGTTTGGTAGTTAGTCCAGGCTTGCAAATGCATGGTGGTTAAATGTCTATGCATGCAACTTGTATTTAGACTTTTCAGATTCTGACCTCTGCTTAAGGTAGTTGAACATTTTTGACAGATGACTTTGCGCTGATCATTTGGATGTTGTTTAAAAAAATGCCAGACTGCACTCTTTCTACCATCGGATACCTTTTCAGGCATTGCAGACTGAGCTTCTTTAACCGGATGGCCACGCTGTCCTCCAACTGGTTTTGGCTTTGCCACGCGTTTTGGGCCAGATACGGGCCTGGCAGATGGAACCTGTTGCGATGTTGATGCCTGCTGCGGCCCCTCCTCCTCCGCTTCAGACCTACTGCCGCCTGCACCCTGTTCCCCCAATGGCTGCCAATCGGGGTCAACAACTGGGTCATCTATGATCTCCTCTTCTATCTCATGTGCAACTTCGTCTGTGTCACCGTGTAAGCCGGTGGTATAGCGTTCGTGACGGGGCACCATAGTCTCATCAGGGTCTGATTCTGGATCAGTACACTGCGAGGGTAATGTTGTGGTCTGAGTCAAAGGAACAGCATAGTAATCTGGCTGTGGCTGTGCATCTGTGCACTCCATGTCCGATTCAACTTGTAATGTGCATGGCCTGTTAACTGTTTCACTTTCTAACCCAGGAACGGTACAGTTAGGGCCAGAAATATTTGGACAGTGACACAATTTTTGCGAGTTGGGCTCTGCATGCCACCACATTGGATTTGAAATGAAACCTCTACAACAGAATTCAAGTGCAGATTGTAACGTTTAATTTGAAGGGTTGAACAAAAATATCTGATAGAAAATGTAGGAATTGTACACATTTCTTTACAAACACTCCACATTTTAGGAGGTCAAAAGTAATTGGACAAATAAACATAACCCAAACAAAATATTTTTATTTTCAATATTTTGTTGCAAATCCTTTGGAGGCAATCACTGCATTAAGTCTGGAACCCATGGACATCACCAAACGCTGGGTTTCCTCCTTCTTAATGCTTTGCCAGGCCTTTACAGCCGCAGCCTTCAGGTCTTGCTTGTTTGTGGGTCTTTCCGTCTTAAGTCTGGATTTGAGCAAGTGAAATGCATGCTCAATTGGGTTTAGATCTGGAGATTGACTTGGCCATTGCAGAATGTTCCACTTTTTGGCACTCATGAACTCCTGGGTAGCTTTGGATGTATGCTTGGGGTCATTGTCCATCTGTACTATAAAGCGCCGTCCAATCAACTTTGCAGCATTTGGCTGAATCTGGGCTGAAAGTATATCCCGGTACACTTCAGAATTCATCCGGCTACTCTTGTCTGCTCTTATGTCATCAATAAACACAAGTGACCCAGTGCCATTGAAAGCCATGCATGCCCATGCCATCACGTTGCCTCCACCATGTTTTACAGAGGATGTGGTGTGCCTTGGATCATGTGCCGTTCCCTTTCTTCTCCAAACTTTTTTCTTCCCATCATTCTGGTACAGTTTGATCTTTGTCTCATCTGTCCATAGAATACTTTTCCAGAACTGAGCTGGCTTCTTGAGGTGTTTTTCTGCAAATTTAACTCTGGCCTGTCTATTTTTGGTATTGATGAATGGTTTGCATCTAGATGTGAACCCTTTGTATTTACTGTCATGGAGTCTTCTCTTTACTGTTGACTTAGAGACAGATACACCTACTTCACTGAGAGTGTTCTGGACTTCAGTTGATGTTGTGAATGGGTTCTTCTTCACAAAATTAAGTATGCGGCGATCATCCACCACTGTTGTCATCCGTGGACGCCCAGGCCTTTTTGAGTTCCCAAGCTCACCAGTCAATTCCTTTTTTCTCAGAATGTACCCAACTGTTGATTTTGCTACTCCAAGCATGTCTGCTATCTCTCTGATGGATTTTTTCTTTTTTTTCAGCCTCAGGATGTTCTGCTTCACCTCAATTGAGAGTTCCTTTGACCGCATGTTGTCTGCTCACAGCAACAGCTTCCAAATGCAAAACCACACACCTGGAATCCACCTCTGACCTTTTAACTATTTAATTGATTACAGGTTAACGAGGGAGACGCCTTCAGAGTTAATTGCAGCCCTTAGAGTCCATTGTCCAATTACTTTTGGTCCCTTGAAAAAGAGGACGCTATGCATTACAGAGCTATGATTCCTAAACCCTTTCTCCGATTTGGATGTGGAAACTATCATATTGCAGCTGGGAGTGTGCACTTTCAGCCCATATTATATATATAATTGTATTTCTGAACATGTTTTTGTAAACAGCTAAAATAACAAAACTTGTGTCACTGTCCAAACATTTCTGGCCCTAACTGTATGTGTAAAGAGCTCCATGGAGTAACCCGTTGTGTCGCCTGACGCATCCTTCTCTGTTGTTGTTTTTGCTGAAGAGGACAAGGAAGCGACTTGTCCCTGACCGTGAACATCCACTAACGAGGCGCTGCTTTTACATTTACCAGTTTCAGAAGAGGAGGCAAAAGAGCTAGAGGCTGAGTCAGCAAGGAAAGCCAAAACTTGCTCTTGCTGCTCCGTAAAGCCAGAGCAGCAAGAGCAAGTTTTAGGAAAAGCGGTTTTCCTACTCCCAGAAAAGGGAGCGTTCGAGGCCTTGTGTAGCCAGACAACGAACCTGGCTCCACAACTCGAGACTTAGGTGCTATATTGCTTTTCCCACGACCACCTGATGCTCCACCACCACTACCATCATTACCAGCTGGCAATGACCGCCCACGGCCACGACCTCTTCCACCAGACTTCCTCATTGTTTGCAAAACGTAACCAAAGTAACGGTATTTGTTACTGTAAAACAACTTACAAGGTGAACTCTAACTTCTGTAGGATTTAGATATCCCTTTATAGGTGGGTGAGACTGCAAGGAAAATCAGGCACAATGTTACACACTAGGTTTTCTGTGGCACAAAATGAGAGAGATGCCACACACGCAGGACTGTCGCTCAAGCACAAATGCCAATATTAATCTCCCACAAATTTTTTTTTTCAGGGAGAATTTAAAAAAATAAAAATAAAACAGTATTATAGACACTAGGCTTTCTGTGCCCCACAATTTGAGAGAGATGGCACACACAACTGGCACTCAAGAGCACAAATGCCAATATTAATCTCCCACTATTTTTTTTTTAAGGGAGAATTAAAAAACAAACAAAAAAACAGTGTTATAGACACTAGGCTTTCTGTGCCCCACAATTTGAGAGAGATGGCACACACGACTGGCACTCAAGCACAAATGCCAATATTAATCTCCCACTATTTATTTTTTTTCAGGGAGAATTAAAAAAAAATAAAATAAAACAGTATTAGACACTAGGCTTTCTGTGCCCCACAATTTGAGAGAGATGGCACACACGACTGGCACTCAAGCACAAATGCCAATATTAATCTCCCACTATTTATTTTTTTTCAGGGAGAATTAAAAAAAAAATAATAAAACAGTATTAGACACTAGGCTTTCTGTGCCCCCAAATTTGAGAGAGATGGCAGTCTTGTGGACTGGCACTCAAGCACAAATGCCAATATTAATCTCCCACTATTTTTTTTTTAAGGAGAATTAAAAAACAAAAAAAAACAGTATTATAGACACTAGGCTTTCTGTGCCCCACAATTTGAGAGAGATGGCACACACGACTGGCACTCAAGCACAAATGCCAATATTAATCTCCCACTATTTTTTTTTTAAGGGAGAATTAAAAAAAACAAAAAACAGTATTATAGACACTAGGCTTTCTGTGCCCCACAATTTGAGAGAGATGGCACACACGACTGGCACTCAAGCACAAATGCCAATATTAATCTCCCACTATTTATTTTTTTTCAGGGAGAATTAAAAAAAAAATAATAAAACAGTATTAGACACTAGGCTTTCTGTGCCCCCAAATTTGAGAGAGATGGCACACATGACTGGCACTCAAGCACAAATGCCAATATTAATCTCCCACTATTTTTTTTTTTAAGGGAGAATTTAAAAAAACAAAAAAAAAACAGTATTATAGACACTAGACTTTATGTGCCCCACAATTTGAGAGAGATGGCACACACGACTGGCACTCAAGCACAAATGCCAATATTAATCTCCCACTATTTTTTTTTTTCAGGGAGAATTAAAAAAAAAAAAAAACAGTATTAGACACTAGGCTTTCTGTGCACCAAAATTTGAGAGAGATGGCACACACAGGACTGGCACTCAAGCAGAAATGGCAATCTTAATCTCCCACTATTTTTTTTTTTATTTCTGGGAGAATTGGTAAGAAATCAGGCCCACTGTTAGACTGTATGTTTTCTGTGCCAGAAAATGAGACACAGATGCCACACACAGGACTGCCACTGATGCAGATTTGCCAATTTTAATCTGCACCCTTTTTTTTTTATTCAGGGAGACTAGTGAATAAATCTGGGCCACTGTATTAGAGTATATTTTCTGTGGCAGAAAGTGGCTTGAACAGATGTAACGAAAAAAAAAAAAAGGGACTGTCCTACAATTACTATCTCCCTGCAGTAATCTCAGCAAGGTATGGCAGGCAGCAATAACAAGGAGTGGACTGCTGCACAAATTAAATCAAAAGTGTGGACATACAAACAAGATAGCTGTGCAGAAAGGAAGGAACAACAGGATTTGTGCGTTGAAAAAAGCAGTTGGTTTGCACAGCAGCGTACACACAGCAATGCAGCTATCAGGGAGCCTTCTAGGGCAGCCCAATGAGCTACAGCGCTGAGGGAAAAAAAATGTTGCTTCCACTGTCCCTGCAAACAAAAGGTGGTGTTGGACAGTGGAAATCGCTACAGCACAAGCGGTTTGGGGGTTAATGTACCCTGCCTAACGCTATCCCTGCTTCTGACGAAGCAGCAGCAACCTCTCCCTATGCTCAGATCAGCAGCAGTAAGATGGTGGTCGGCGGGGATTGAGACCTATGTCATCACGCTGCCCACACTCTGCGTCCACCTTCATTGGCTGAGAAATGGCGCTTTTCGCGTCATTGAAACGCGACTTTGGCGTGAAAGTCGCGTACCGCATGGTCGACTCCACACAGGGATCGGGTCGGGTTTCATGAAACCCGACTTTGCCAAAAGTTGGCGACTTATGAAAATGAACGATCCGTTTCGCTCAACCCTAGTGAATACCAATAACCCTAATAGGCTAATTAATGTCTGAAACCTTGGTCAAAATTATTTGAGTACAAAAATCTCCAAGGGTGTCAAAACTTGTGCATCGGCTCATTTTCCTTTTTCTAATTTTTAAAATGTAAAAGATCACAATATATTTTTTTGCCTACAATGCAAAAGAAAGTGTCATCTTTAACTTTAACTTCTAGAGATAATTTAATCTTGAACTTGCTTAAGGGTATGTGCACACGTCAGGATTTCTTGCAGAAATTTTCCTGACAAAAACCGGACATTTCTGCCAGAAATCCGCATGCGTTTTTTTCGCCTTTTTTCATGTGTTTTTGACGCGTTTTTGACGCGTTTTGGGTGCGTTTTTTGTGCGTTTTTTTCCCAAATGCATAGAATAGCGGGAAAAATGCAGAAAATCCACAAAATTAATGAACATGCTGCTTTTTTTACCACAATACGTTTTTTTCGTGGAAAAAAACGCATCATGTGCACAAAACATGCAGAATGCATTCTAAATGATAGGATGCATAATGTATGCGTTTTTTTTCAATGAGTTTTTATAGCGTTTTTAGCGCGAAAAAATGCAAAAAAAGCGAAAAAACCTGAATGTGTGCACATAGCCTAACTGTTCACAGTAACAGTACATTTGACCAAGGGTGCCAATACTTTTAAATGCTACTGTATTGTGTTTGCTACTGACCCCTCCTTCTAGCTATCTGTGATGCAGACACTTTCCACTGGAAAGCGCAGCTCTATTTCTGAAAGACTGTCTGCACTGTTCTTCTGGAGGGAAATATGAACCTTTTTATTAAATATTTCATATTACCAGGGGTAAGGGCATATAATCTAATGCTGACCCCATGATGTTCTTTGTAAAGTAGCAATTACGTTTATCAACTTAGACATTTAACCTGATATCAGTGGCCTTCTCGTCTCACAGTCGACCTGGGACAGTTCAATCAAATACTCTTATTTACATTCATGCACATGATGCACATCTGTCTCTCCTAGGTCAAAGTGCCACTCATTATACAGCCAAATTAAGCAATGCAATTTACAATCCTTCTATATTATTTCAAAACACTCTTTTTCGGTGATTACTTTGTTTCTCCGTTCATACTGCACCCACACACACAAATGATACACCAGTTGAAAGGTAAGCTTGCCCCCTTCAGCAAGAAAATAGCCAAACAAACCACACATCCACAATGTAATCACAACATACATTTTAAACATTAATTTTCATAAAACTGCAGTAAGGAAAAATGACCTGCAGGTGGCACCACACTACCCGAAAGCACAATACCACAAGGCAGAAACAAATCCTAACATTTGCCTTGGGGGCTTTCCAGCTTGCCAAACTCCGTGCCCAGCCGATTTCAGGCCGGTACATATAAACTATTTACTACATATGTGGAAGTAGAATAAAAGTAAAACTTTACCTGTTTAAGACTTCAGCTTTAAAACTGAATATATAAATAAATGCAGCCTAAAAGGACTGGACAGGTTCTGAACTATCAGATTTTGCGCATTATTGGACAGTCATTGAAAAGTCTATCTTCCTTCTAAGGCTTATTGGTGACCTGGAGTTACCTCTGGTTCCAAGTAAAAAACTGCAGCATTGACATAACTCAGACTGTACATTGTTTCCCGATGGGAGAGATTGGTGGAAACAACCTTGCAAAAATTAAAAAAAAAATCCAACCATAGGGAAAAAAAGGTAAAATAATCTGCAGATATTACTTTTTTTTTAAAGGGATATTCCCAATTATTATATAATGGTGTAAATATGCTCAGTTATGGGGTCAATTCTCATTTATCATTTTTACTGTCAAAATGGCACTGCTGTACAGGGAGCTGCTCCGTTCACATACATAGGGCTGTGTTGCACTTCCCTACACTGCAGATAGATGGCAGTGCTGCTGTGGAGGGAAAAAAAATGCTGCTGCCCTTGTTCTTTTGCAAGGTCCTGACAATCAGACCCGTTCTGATCAGTAAGTAAAATACCATTATGTTTAATGTTGGGGGATCTCCTTTAGGCTGGAGTCACACACAACGCATAAAAAATCGGTCCGTTTTACACGAACGAGAATCGCAGAAATGTTCTCTAAACAGTGATCCATATGTCATTCGTGTGCAGTGCGAGCATGTGACATCCGTGTGACATCCGTATGGTGATATTTTCTCGCCGTCTTGCAAAATGAACATATAATGGATCCATGGGTTCAAATATTCGTGAAAATATATACAGTCTATATATATATATGAATGAATGAACAGCATTGGTAACAATCCTGAAAGCATGTCTGACTCCTGGATCGTTGCTGAGAAAAAAGGTGTCACACTTTTACTCCACTTTCAGGACCAACAGTAAAACAATCAAAATCGACAAGAAACTGGACTTTACAGGGAAAAAAATGCACAGCCTGCCTAAAATTACAAGCAGGGTCATCCATACACCCTTGAAGGCACTAACTGAAGTGCCTCGTTCAAATATTGTGAACAAAATGTAGTTGAGGTTCTCCTACATTCATAAAAGCTCTGCACACAGTGCAAAGCCTGCCAAAAATTACAAGCAGGGCCATTCATACACCTTTGAAGGCAGCAACTGTAGCACTTCATACATATATTGTGAATGAAGTTTAGTTGTGGTACCTCTACACTCATAAAAGCTCTGCATACAGTACAAAGCCGGCCACAAATTACAAGCAGTCATCCATACACCCTTGAAAGCGCCAACTGTAGTGCCTCAATCAAATATTATAAACAATGTGTAGTTGTGGTACTACTACACTCATAAAAGTTCTGGACATAGTGCAAAGCCAGAAAAAAATTTAAGGACTAATGGCAGTCATCCATACACTCTCGAAGGCACCAACTGAAGTACCTCATAAAAGAATTAAGAAAGTGCAGTAGTTGTACTTCTACACTCATAAAGATTTTGCACACAGTGCAAAGGCAGAAAAAAATTATAAAGAGGATCATCCAGTCATCCATAGACCTTTGAAGGCAACTGGTGGGCCTCATTCAAATATTTTGAAAGTGTAGTTGATGTACTCCTACACTCATAAAGGATTTGCACAAAGTGCAAGGACAGGAGAAAATGATAAGGAGGCTAACACAGTAATGCTCTTCAGTTGTCCACTACTTCTCCTTAGTCGGGGGGCTGGGAGCAGCAACTACCTGTTTTCCAGAGCCCAATTACCAGGTGGCTGGGTTGCAAGCAACCCAGCTTCGGGTAGTGCCGAAGCCCCCAACATGTAAAAATGGGCGACAACCCTCTGTGTCACCTGCACCATCGCCTGCTCCCGAATAGGAGGTGAGGTACCTCAAGGACAGTCTAATCTCCCAGGGGTGGTAGTCCCGTCTTGAGCCACCTCGAGATGTTTCTCCCAGGCCCATTAATTTTGCAAGAAGGGTTAATCCGGCTCCCTTCCGTCTCGGATCACACCCACCACATACCAGCGATGGTGCACCTCCATTTTGAGGAGCGTGTCCCTGGTTTCAGCCGTCAGTTCTTGCAGCCTTCGAGGCAAGTGTTCCATCTCTACTGCCCGCTGGTTGAATAAGTTGTGATGACGGGTCTCAAACTCTTCTATGGACCCCCATCTTCGCTGCTGATCGTACTTAACAACCTCCCCCTGGATGCTAACTCTTGGTATCTTGCGGCTAGTGAGCCTGTTAGCATGTCTCCAGCACCAGTCCTGACTCGCCACCTTCTCTCTTCACAGCTATCTAGGTCGGGCAGTTTGCTCACCAGTTGCTGGATCTTGGCAAGAACCCTAGCGGTGAAGGCTGCCATCTAGGTTAGGGCCTTGGTGGGTCTGGGAAAGTGTATGGTTTTGAATCACAGGCTCCTGCCACCTCCAGCTTGGTCTGGCTCAAATATTCCTCTGGTTGCTCACTTGTGAGTCTCGCAGTATTCTGCCATTTTTGTCGCCTTGTCACAAAATAAGCACGTTACACTGTATGGATTACGAATTCAATCCAGAAAAATTTTTGAACGCTTTTTTCAGTGTTATATACCACCGAAATGTAACACAAAGCATGTAATACCCTATACATGAGTAATTGAATCCAGAAAAAAAATTTGCACGCTTTTTTGGAGTGTTATGTACCATCGAAATGTAACACAAAGCATGTAATACCCTATACATGAGTAATTGAATCCAGAAAAAAATTTGAACGCTTTTTTTCAGTGTTATATACCACCGAAATGTAACACAAAGCACGTAATACCCTATACATGAGTAATTGAATCCAGAAAAATTTTTGAACACTTTTTTGGAGTGTTATGTACCATAGATATGTATCACAAAGCACGTAATATTCTATGAATGTCTAATTGATCCAGAAAAATTTGGAACCCTTTTTTCTAGTGTTATACACCGCCGTAATGTAAAACATAGCACATAATACTCTATGGATTACAATATAGTCAATTTTTTCACCCCCCCATAAAAGAATGTGGTTACGTGCAACACCTGTATATTTAGCAAAGGACTAGAAAGCCCTAAGCCCTGCCTAGAGACTTTATTCTGTCACTCTCTTACTCTTGCAACTGTCCCTAGGCTAAATGCAGAATGTATCTAACACAAACAGCAAAGCACAAGATTAGCCTTTAGAAGGACTGTTAGTATTATGGTTCAGCATCAACACCAGTATTAACACTACTGTACGGGACTCTGATTAGTTAAAACTGTGCACACACAGGCCTGGATAACTACTCTCTCCCTCCAATCATAACTATCCCTGAGCCATGCTGTGGCGTCAGTGAGCTGAGCTTTGCGGCGCTTGTCCTTTTATAACCTCCGATGAGGTAATGCAGACAGCCAATCACAGTAATGCCCCTACAAAAATGGCTATGGCATTATAGTGACAGGCAATCCCCGCATGCTTATTGGCTGTGTAACAGGTGCCAAACATGCAGGGTGGGGATTCGAGCTTCAAATCCGAGCACCAGCCAATGCTGTGTACAGTAATTTGTTAGGAAATTTGGACTACTCGTAGTATATATGTTGGTCTTTTGACAAGAACCCCTGTCCACATTGCTTTTTCGGACACAATAGAGGCAGGGCTTCTCTCTTGGAATTCTGCTTCATATAAGAGTCTTCACATTTGGCAATCATATACATGTTACATGTTCTGCCATTTGTTGGAGTAGCTGCTGCAGAAATAAAGTATGGCCTCATGTATTGACACTAAGTAGCTGCCATGCACCTATAAATTGGCCCAAAGCTCCCTTCATCATCAAAGATACAGCCTGATAATGACTGTGAGGGTTTATAGAAACATTTGGCCATTAACAAATAAATGGTCAATTTAAACTCAGTTTCCAACAATAAGTTTGAAAGGTGCTGTGACTTTCATGACAAAGGAGCATCGTTCATCATTGCAGTCACATGCAGCGTGGTGATGATCACCATGGAAGACCCTATGTTCAGTGGTTAAATCCTGAAGAAGGAAAGCAACTACTTTCTGCATCAAATACTTTATTGGTCAGAACAATGCCTTAAAACTCCGGAAACATTTGTGAAAAAATATTAAAATAATGAGAGACTGACTGAAATATCTTTTGTTAGTCCCTTATCTTTTCCTTATCCTGTTACTCCCTTTTTCTTGTAGCTAGGTCCCATACTATGGGTAGGAGGCGAAGGACTTTTGTCAAACCTATTTCAATACAGTATTATAGTTAACTGATTATCTGTAAAACACAGGGTCAGTCATCATGGCATTTTCATGAAAACAATGCTATATTTAGAATATATGAGATATTTGTGAGAATGGAACTATTTTAAACTATATTTGCTGTAATTACCAAGTTTCACGAGAACTCAGACTCGCACAAGTGATTTTTTTGGGGAATAACCTTTTAAGGAGTCATGCTTTTTCTTTTCTTATAGAGTTCAAAATCTCTAGTTATCCATGCTTTGAAGTGCCACTGTCCAATATCACAGCCGGGGGGTCAGGCTAAACCCACCATGCTGTTACCTTTTTGTCACAAACAGCACTCTACTGCCTCCTATGATCAGGACAAATATACAATTGACCAACTATTAACGGAAGAGGCCATAAGCTGTTACCACTATGGCCAGTTATTGGAGAACTAACAGTGAGCAATAACAACCCCATGCAAAAATTATGGAATCATCGGCCTTGGAGGATGTTCATTCAGTTGTTTAATTTTGTAGAAAAAAAGCAGATCACAGACATGGCACAAAACTAAAGTCATTTCAAATGGCAACTTTCTGGCTTTAAGAAACAGTAAAAGAAATCAAGAACAAAACATGTGGTAGTCAGTAATGGTTACTTTTTTTAACCAAGCATAGGGGAAAAATTCTGGAATTGTTGCTCCCAATTCCAGACATTGGGAGCAGCGGAAACTCAATAGTGGTCCCTGGACAGGGGGTATAGTGCACTTTGATGTTTTTATACCACAAAGCCATAAGGATGAAGATTTCTTGAAAGGGGACAGCTAAGTTATTAAGTTATTCCTTGTTTTTGGCTCTAATCTTTTGCCATCTTACTAAGGGCACAAGTTGTTTGACAGAGTATACACCATTGCTATAAACTTGGCAAAGAATTTATTTGTTTTCTAGGGTAAGCCAACCACTCTGATTCTCTGTAACCTGGATACACCTGTTTAGTTAAGGTGAGGCAAACAATACTTAACAAGTGACTATACAGAAATGCACAGTTATAAATACCAATAGCTTATATTAAATACATAGGCAAAGAGATAGTCACAGTTCTGATAAGAAAAGAGTAGTTTCAATCAGAATAAAACATTTTAATTTTTATATTACTCTTCCACAAATGATTGGTTAAAGGGTTTGGTCACTTCATCTTTCTTTTAACAAATGTGTTGGAGACTTGGTTTTCTGGCATTGACCAATTCATAAATATTACAGTTTTAGTGCTGATCTCTTTTGTAAAATGCTGCCCGATTGTAAGTGACGCGTTTCTCGCAGACTGCACAGCACTCCTCCTTCCTAAATGCAAAATGAAAGGGCTGTTCTCGTCTATTTACTGGCACATTTCTGAGAGAATTATACTTGTCTGAAATTGTGCAGCCAGGCTCTAATTCGAGCTGTCTGTGGTTTGAGCAGCATGAATCAGCTCACAGGCTCCCTTTAATCAATGTGTTTAACCCTGCTGTATTATCCTGGTCCAGTTGGAAAAAAGTTTGTGAAGCTGCAGATTATTTATTATGAAGATCTGCAAATCGTGGTTAGGTGAACACGCCCCCTGGCGAAGCCTTGGGTGAAACTCGGGTTGGGGCTGGGGGTTCAACACTATACAGCTACCTTATCAAGGTGCATCACTGGATGTAAGTAACATGCCTATTCCTTATACATCTCCCACCTTTTAGTATATACCACCTTATTTAGCACAGTGGAGAGTTTTCAGGCTAAACACATTGGTGATTGTGTATTTGTTATATGAGTCTCATTACCAGTTACAAATACTTATGTATAGTGTTTTCCCCCCTGTTTTTAGAACTTCGCTTTTTTTCATACCTTCATTTTTTATTGTTGTTTTAATATTTTTCAATAAACTGTATATTTTATGAGACTTAGTTGGCACTTTATTCCTATTTGTTGGTATTTTGTTCTATATATGGTGCATCTCTGAATGTGTTTTTTACTTCATCTCCCATTTGGTTGATATAGATTACTTATTATGAAGATCTGCAAATCGTGATTAGGTGAACTTTTTATTGATAGGTGTTGTTTTTATGAGTGTTTTTTTTTATTTTAACTTTTTTTGTATGAAAAAATGATTGTTACATATGTACTGTTCGGGTCAATATGTGTTTTATAACAGTTATCTATGTGGCCAATAGTGTTTTATACAAATCTCCTGCCATATTTTCAGCCAAATAAATGATTTGTAATATCATTGTGGATTATTTATTGTGTCTACTATTGTTTATCGATTTCTCCAGTTCCTGCAGGTCCATGCGCTCGATACAGTACATGTCTGTGAAATTCTGTTTCGCTGTGGTAAATAAGCTCTTATTGTTGCTAAACTGGTTAGTGTTTGCTATGATTTTTTTTATTATTATTATTATTATTATTGTTGTTTATTTATATAGTGTGATTTTATTCCACAATGCTAATTTTACCAGTGAAAGTTGTGAATGTCCATTATTCCTAAAGTTGGAGAAAAATGTGGCGAAGACGTCCATTGAGCAAAGCTGAATTTTAAAAGCTTGCCCACACCTCAGGTTCAGAAGAAGATATCCAACTGGAGAAAGTGTCTAAAGATGACCACATAAGTGGCGGGGAAAGTGATTATGAGAATTCTGATTCTGAAGTTGAATCTGATGAGGTACGATACCCAGACAACTAGTCCAATGCAAGCCTTCTGCCCAGGCAGAAAAATTGTCCTCTGCTAACTTCAGATAATTCGCTAATAACTAGCTGCAATTAGAGAAGATTAAGATAAAGGGATAGAGATTCTTCGAAAATTATACAGTACTGAAGAAAATGTCACTGTGGATGAACAACTTGAACAACTTCCAAGGTAGGTGCCAGTTCAAACAATATATACAGTGACCTGTAAAAGTTTGAGCACCCCCGGTCAAAATTACTGTTATTGTGAACGGTTAAGCAAGTTGAAGATGAAATTATTTCATTTTCTTTGTATTCTAGGCAAAAAGTATATATATATTTATTTTTTTTACATTTCAAAAATTACAAAAAGGAAAATTGGCAATTTATATTTGTGGTATTTCCTGATGAAGAAGTCTCAGTACTTTGAAACGCGTTGAATAAAACCACATTTTATTTAATATACCCGGATCTTCAGTTATTCAGCAGTGCAAAATAAGTCCACATTTTTTTCCCCAATTTCTATTCATCTTCCTCTTGACAATACCCCATTCTATAGGGTTAAGGTCAGGCGAGTTTGCTGGCCAATCAAGCACAGTGATACTATTGTTTTTAAACCAGGTATTGGTACTTTTTGCGGTGTGGGCAGGTGATAAGTCCTGCTAGAGAATGAAATTTCCATCTTCAAAATGATTGTCAGCAGAGGGAAACATGAAGTGCTCTAAAATTTCCTGGTAGACGGCTGCACTGAGTTTGGTCTTGATAAAACACAATGGACCTACACCAGATGACATGGCTCCCCAAACCATCACTGATTGTGGAAACTTCACACTAGACATCAAGCAGCTTGGCTTGTGGCCTCTCCACTCTTCCTCCAGACTCTGGGACCTTGATTTCCAAATGAAATACAAAATTTACTTTGATCTCAAAACAACACCTTGGACCACTGAGTCTGAGCTTCTGGCATTGCCTATTGGTCATGAGTGGCTTGACACAAGGAATGCGACACTTGAAGCCCATGTCCTGGATATGTCTGTGTGTGTTTGCTCTTGAAGCAATGACTCCAGCAGCAGTCCACTCCTTGTGAATCTCCCTCAAATTTTTGAATGGCCTTTTCTTAACAATCCTTTCAAGGCTGTTATCCCGGTTGCTTGTGCACCTTTTTCTACCACACAGTTTCCTTTCATTCCACTTTCCATGAATATGCTTGGATACAGCACTCTGTGAACAGCCAGCTTCTTTAGTAATGACCTTTTGTGGATTACCTTCCTTGTGGAGTGTGTCATTGACTACCTTCTGGACATCTGTCAAGTCGGCAGTCTTCTCCATGATTGTTGAGCCTACTGAAACAGACTAAAGGACATTTTTAAATGCTTAGGAAGCCTTTGCAGGTGTTTTTCGTTAATTATTCAAATTTACTGAGTTAATGACTTTTGGGCTTTCATTGGCTGTAAGCCATAATCATCAAAATTAACGGAAATAAACACTTGAAATAGATCACTCTGTTTGTAATTACTCTACATAATATGAGTTTCAGTTTTTGTATTGAAGAACTGAAACAAATTAACCTTTTGATGATATTCTAATTTTGTGAGAAGCACCTGTATAAATGTTAATATCAGTGCTAATTTTTAACCCCTTCACGACATGCGCCGTACTAGTACAGCGCATGTCATGTCTCCCCCTTTCATGTGGGCTCCGGTGCTGAGCCCACATCAAAGTCGCGACATGTCAGCTGTTTTTTATACAGCTGACATGTGCACGCAATAGCGGCAGGTGGAATCGCTATCCACCTGCCCCTATTAACTAGTTAAATGCTGCTGTCAAACGCTGACAGCGGCATTTAACTACCGCTTCCAGCCATCGGGCCGGAAATGCGTCGGCATAACAACCTGAGGTCTCCTTGAGCAACCCTATGGTCGGTGCTCATAGCAAGCCTGTAATTCAGCTACATAGGAGCGATCTGATGATCGCTGCTATGTAGCAGAGCCAATTAGGGTATGTCAGCTTCTAGCCTCCCATGGAGGCTATTGAAGCATGGCAAAAGTAAAAAAAAAAGTTTGAAAAAATGTGAAAAAAATAAAAAAATATTAAAGTATAAATCACCCCCCTTTCACCCCATTCAAAATAAAACAATAAAAAAAAAATCAAACATACAACATACACATATTTGGTATCGCTGAATTCAGAATCGCCCGATCTATCAATTAAAAAAAGGATTAACCTGATCGCTAAACGGCGTAGCGAGAAAAAAATTCAGAACGCCAGAATTATGTTTTTTTGTCGCCGCGGCATTGCATTAGAATGCAATAACGGGCAATCAAAAGAACGTATCTGCACAAAAGTGGTATCATTAAAAACATCAGCTCGGCATGCAAAAAATAAGCCGTCACCTAGCCCAAGATCCCAAAAAATGGAAACGCTGCAGGTATCGGAATATGGCGCAATTTTTTTTTTTAGCAAAGTTTGGAATTTTTTTTCACCACTTAGATAAAAAATAAACTAGAGATGTTTGGTGTCTATGAACTCGTAATGACGTGGAGAATCACAATGGCTGGTCAGTTTAAGCATTTAGCGAACTTGGCAAAAAAGCCAAACAAAAAACAAGTGTGGGATTGCACTTCTTTTGCAATTTCACCACACTTGGAATTTTTTTCCTGCTTTCTAGCACAAGACATGGTAAAACCAATAATGTCGTTCAAAAGTACAACTCGTCCCTCAAATAATAAGCCCTCACATGGGCATATTGACAGAAAAATTAAAAAAGTTATGGCTCTGGGAAGGAGGGGAGCGAAAAACGAAAGCGCAAAAATGAAAAAGGGCTGCGTCTTGAAGGGGTTAATCTATATTATTATATCTTTTATATTTTTTTAATATAAATTTTTATTGAACATTTTTCATTAACAACCATAAAAAAGCAAACAAAAAACCTACTAATTAGCGTGAATCATGGCATAAAGACAGTATAATTGTTAGAGTTGTTACAGTCACAGCTAGACAAAAATCCAAGGTTATTGATTAAGAATGTCCTCAAAGGTAGGAAAGGTAATCTCAGCCATGTTATATAACTTATATGAGATATCCAAGAGAATTATTAATAATATAAAAATGAACAAGAAAACAACAGTAAGGGGGTGAGAGAGGCAAAGAGAAAGAGGGTGGGGCCTCCACCAGACCGCCTATCACAGCCAAACCAGCGTTCTAGCCAGTCTCCCCTCCAAATAGTAAAAAGGCTCAACCTCAATCAAGTTAAGAATAATCCTCTGGTAATTGTAGTGGGCCTAGGTTATTTTTCAGTATTTCGGTAAGGTACCATTTAGTGGAGGAGAAGCGAGTGATTATCTTCCGTCTTTCATCATTATTACAAAGTTTTACAATAAACTTCCTCCATTTCTTAAGAAATTTGCCCGCTTGAGCCTCCTTATTTGTAAGTGTGCCTCCTTGCTCCACTGCCAAAGAATGATGTAATTGGGCTATCAAATCTGAGAACTGTGGGGTAGATGAATCGAGCAAATGCTTGAGAATCAACTTTTTAGCCAAGATAAGTATAGTGTGTACTATGTTGGTGTTTATGACACTGATAACGTTATTAAATGGGTGATTCATTTTTTGTCCCCAGTCATGTGACTGATTTAACTCACGTGATCACAATCCTATAATGCTGTGTCTATAGCTGATATCAGTGGGTGTGTACTATCCCGATCATGTGACTATCAGTCTCATGATCGGAATCACACTATGACAGTGTTCCCCAACTCCAGTCCTCAAGAGCCACCAACAGGTCAGGTTTTCAGGATTTCCTTTGTATTGCTCAGGTGATAATTGCAGAACCTGCACAGGCAGCAAGTCCATCACCTGGGCAATATTTAAGGAAATCCTAAAAACATGACCTGTTGGTAGCTCTTGAGGCCTGGAGTTGGGGAACACTGCACTATGATGTCAGCCTAGGAATCAGGAAGCGCCTATGCAAATTGGTCACCTGACCGGTTGTCAGGCAAACGGAGTAAACAAAAGGAAGTGTGTGGCATACAGATACCAGACACATGGGGTTTTGACTGTTTTTCTTTGCTATTGGCTACTTTAAATAACTCTCTCTCCAGTGTTATACCACCACTGGATGAAGTATTTCTTGGGGAAACGTATGTATTGGGAGAATGTCATATGGTCTGATGAAACCAAAGTAGAACTGTTTAGTAGATACAAAACTCGTCGTGTTTGGAGGAGACATAATGCTGAGTTGCATCCAAAGAACACCATACCTACTGTGAAGCATGGAGGTGGCAACATCACGCTTTGAGGCTATTTCTCTGCAAAGGGACCAGGACGACTGATCCATGTACATGAAAGAATGAATGGGGCCATGTATCATGAGATTTTGAGTGAAAACCTCCTTCCATCAGGAAGTGCATTGAAGATGAAACACGGATGGGTCTTTCAGCATGATAATGATCCCAAGCACACCACCAGGGCAATGAAGGAGTGGCTTTGTAAGAAGCATATGAAGGTCCTGGAGTGGCCTAGCCAATCTCCAGATCTCAGATTGAAAGTCCATGTTGCCCAGCGACAGGCCCAAAATATCACTGCTCTAGAGGAGATCTCCATAGAGGAATGGGCCAACATACCAACAACATGTGTGCCAACCATGTAAAGACTTACAGAAAAGGTTTGAACTGTGTCATTGCTAACAAAGGATATATAACAAAATATTGAGATTAACTTTTGCTAATGACCAAATACTTATTTTCCACCATAATTTGCAAAATGTTCTCATTTTGACTCTTATAGTTGTGGTCTACCTATGATGTCAATTACAGGCCTATCTCATCTTTTTAAGTGTGAGAACTTGCATAATTAGTGGCTGACTAAATACTTTTTTTCCCCACTGTATATGCACTTTATGTAGACACATGAAATTTCTACTAATTGTGTATTCCTCTTGTGCTTCTAAATGTTCTGATCGTGTTGCTGTAGTCATTACCCTACATAGATACTGTAGTCAAACAATATTTCTGCCATAAAAGGACGAGCATTTTAAAATTCTTGGAGATTAAATGCATATCGATAACAACATTATATCAAGTCAATTGAGTTAGTTGCTGAAAAAATGTTGTATTATCCTATTTCTTTGGGGTTATCAGGGAATCTCAAATTTGGCCAGCAATGAATAGCGATCTATGCAATCAGCACTGGCAGCATTCCTAGTATGTGATGCAATGGAAAGTTGGAATAACTGCCTGTCTGCCAAAACTAATAAAATACTTTAGGAATTGATACGTAATGTTGGAACTAAAATCATGTTGTTTCGATTAAATATGTTTTAAAAATGACCTGCAGTTATATCTAGGTATCTAAAATACCGTGCTTGCAATGATAATGTAAAGTTTGCACGCTTCATGTGTACTTTTGGTAGTACCTATCAAAATTGGCCCAAGAAAGTGCCATGGCTGAGCCAGCAATAGGGTCATGGGCATCCAAGGCTTGTTTATGCACATGAGAAGGAAATGCTACTCCTCCTGGTCTAATCCATGTGAAGATCTGCTGCAGCACAAATTGCTGAAAAGTTGCTTTCGTTGACATTTATTTGTTAGACTTTAAAATACTGAAGTCATTAGAACTAAGTAGTGATACAAATAAATCTAGACAGTGACCGAATAAGGTAATAGAATTCAACATTTTCTTCTATTTTATATTATTTAAACCTTTTCCCTTGATAACAGCTCAGCAAACTCTTAGCATTCCATCAACCAACCTCATGAGGTAACCATCAAGTATGTTTTTTTTTTTTCAATATAAAGTCCTCAGGTAAATCTGATGTTTTCACTTGATTACACAGTCCAACTCATCCCAAAATATTTCTATTTAGTTATGGTGAAGAACATGTCATCCGAAACAGCACTCCATTACCCTCACTTTTTGTCCAGCCATTCCTACGCTGCCTAGAAGTGTGGAGATGTTCTTTGGAAAAACAAAAGAATGTTGTGTTACTGAAGTACATTTGTTGGTTAAGTATATCTATAATTGTGTTAATATTGCCAACACTGTCACCAGCAAAGCACTGTAATGCCATCATACTCCTTCATCTATGCTTCATGGTGGAAACCATATATTCATACATCATCAGGTCACCCTATGTGCAACTACCACAGACACATGTGTTAATTTAAGGCCACGTGCACATGGTCAGTACTTTGCCCAGTATGTGTAAGCCAAAACCAGCAGTGGGTGATAAATGCAGAAGTGGGGACATGTTTCTATTATACTTTTCCTTTAACTGTTCCTTTCCTGGTTTTGGCTTACAAATGCTGAGGTAAAAAACTCACCAAATACTGAACATGTGATTGTGGCCTTAGTTCCCACGATAAGTGGGAATGCAATTCTGTGGGGAGAATCTGCACATTGTACCCACAAGAGAAATTGACATGTTTCGGATTTGAAACCTGCACCGCAAGTCAGTTTATGCTGAATAAAAATGAAGCACAGTGGGCATGAGATCTCTATAAATCCCTTCCACCCTGATGGAGCTAAAAGATAATACGTATATAACACAGCAAAAATACTCAGCATCAAAACTCATCATGTGCTCATTGAATGGGGGCATCATAAACATTGGAGCATCCTGAACCAGTGGGGGCCATCATACACTATAGAGACTACTGTGGGAGCACTTATAAAGTGTGAGGGGTCATTAAATAGTTGGCCGTTTTACAGTTTGGTGGCTAATGCAGGAGTCATTATACAGCGTGGAAGCTAATATGATGCCATTATACATTATCTCTAATCTCATGTCCTTCTGCTTTGATTGATGTGATGCGCCGTCCACATAGCAAACTGCAGTAGGCTCACAGGACCACGCAGGCACACTCTGCTCTGCCCTACTTTGAGCAAAGCACAAAACAGCACTGGGCCCACAAGTGATATAGAACAAAATCTTATGAACAAGTAAAGAGAAAGGGAGACTAGGGCTGCCAGATGTGAGAAAATATTACTGGGCAGCTCATCTACGTCATGTACCAGTTTGGTCCACCCTTAGAGCAATCTCTAGATGGATGGAAATTGAGAAACTATAGTTGGCCCCAATTCACCAGAATTCATACCCTAGGACGACCACATCAAATATTACTGAATTACTTGTACGATGGACTCCTCGCCAGAGACGGACTACACCTCAACAAACCTGGGAAACACACATTCGCCAGAAGACTCGCTACACTCATCAGGAGGGCATTAAACTAGAAGAAGAGGGGACGGGAAGAAAAACATTAGACTCGAACAAAGAAGACCCAGGAAAACATACTCAGAAGGAAGGTAAGAACATTTCTAAAACAATCCACAGCGAGGAGATTGGAACAAAACAAAATCCTCTAAACTGCATGCTCGCAAACGCCAGAAGCCTGACAAACAAGATGGAAGAACTAGAAGCAGAAATATCTACAGGTAACTTTGACATAGTGAGAATAACCGAGACATGGTTAGATGAAAGCTATGACTGGGCAGTTAACTTACAGGGTTACAGTCTGTTTAGAAAGGATCGTAAAAATCGGAGAGGAGGAGGGGTTTGTCTCTATGTAAAGTCTTGTCTAAAGTCCACTTTAAGGGAGGATATTAGCGAAGGGAATGAGGATGTCGAGTCCATATGGGTCGAAATTCATGGAGGGAAAAATGGTAACAAAATTCTCTTAGGGGTCTGTTACAAACCCCCAAATATAACAGAAATCATGGAAAGGCTACTTCTAAAGCAGATAGATGAAGCTGCAACCCATAATGAGGTCCTGTTATGGGGGACTTTAACTACCCGGATATTAACTGGGAAACAGAAACCTGTGAAACCCATAAAGGCAACAGGTTTCTGCTAATAACCAAGAAAAATTATCTTTCACAATTGGTGCAGAATCCACCAGAGGAGCAGCACTTTTAGACCTAATACTATCTAATAGACCTGACAGAATAACAAATCTGCAGGTGGTCGGACATCTAGCAAATAGCGACCACAATATTGTACAGTTTCACCTGTCTTTCACTAGGGGGACTTGTCAGGGAGTCACAAAAACACTGAACTTTAGGAAGGCAAAGTTTGACCAGCTTAGAGATGCCCTTAATCTGGTAGACTGGGACAATATCCTCAGAAATAAGAATACAGATAATAAATGGAAAATGTTTAAAAACATCCTAAATAGGCACTGTAAGCGGTTTATACCTTGTGGGAATAAAAGGACTAGAAATAGGAAAAACCCAATGTGGCTAAACAAAGAAGTAAGACAGGCAATTAACAGTAAATAGAAAGCATTTGCACTACTAAAGCAGGATGGCACCATTGAAGCTCTAAAAAACTATAGGGAGAAAAATACTTTATCTAAAAAACTAATTAAAGCTGCCAAAAAGGAAACAGAGAAGCACATTGCTAACGAGAGTAAAACTAATCCCAAACTGTTCTTCAACTATATCAATAGTAAAAGAATAAAAACTGAAAATGTAGGCCCCTTAAAAAATTGTGAGGAAAGTATGGTTGTAGATGACGAGGAAAAAGCTAACATATTAAACACCTTCTTCTCCACAGTATTCACGGTGGAAAATGAAATGCTAGGTGAAATCCAAAGAAACAATGAAAACCCTATATTAAGGGTCACCAATCTAACCCAAGAAGAGGTGCAAAACTGGCTAAATAAGATTAAAATAGATAAATCTCCGGGTCCGGATGGCATACACCCACGAGTACTAAGAGAACTGAGTAATGTAATAGATAAACCATTATTTCTTATTTTTAGGGACTCTATAGCGACGGGGTCTGTTCCGCAGGACTGGCGCAAAGCAAATGTGGTGCCAATATTCAAAAAGGGCTCTAAAAGTGAACCTGGAAATTATAGGCCAGTAAGTCTAACCTCTATTGTTGGTAAAATATTTGAAGGGTTTCTGAAGGATGTTATTCTGGATTATATCAATGAGAATAACTGTTTAACTCCATATCAGCATGGGTTTATGAGAAATCGCTCCTGTCAAACCAATCTAATCAGTTTTTATGAAGAGGTAAGCTATAGGCTGGACCACGGTGAGTCATTGGACGTGGTATATCTCGATTTTTCCAAAGCGTTTGATACCGTGCTGCACAAGAGGTTGGTACACAAAATGAGAATGCTTGGTCTGGGGGAAAATGTGTGTAAATGGGTTAGTAACTGGCTTAGTGATAGAAAGCAGAGGGTGGTTATAAATGGTATAGTCTCTAACTGGGTCGCTGTGACCAGTGGGGTACCGCAGGGGTCGGTATTGGGACCTGTTCTCTTCAACATATTCATTAATGATCTGGTAGAAGGTTTACACAGTAAAATATCGATATTTGCAGATGATACAAAACTATGTAAAGCAGTTAATACAAGAGAAGATAGTATTCTGCTACAGATGGATCTGGATAAGTTGGAAACTTGGGCTGAAAGGTGGCAGATGAGGTTTAACAATGATAAATGTAAGGTTATACACATGGGAAGAAGGAATCAATATCACCATTACACACTGAACGGGAAACCACTGGGTAAATCTGACAGGGAGAAGGACTTGGGGATCCTAGTTAATGATAAACTTACCTGGAGCAGCCAGTGCCAGGCAGCAGCTGCCAAGGCAAACAGGATCATGGGGTGCATTAAAAGAGGTCTGGATACACATGATGAGAGCATTATACTGCCTCTGTACAAATCCCTAGTTAGACTGCACATGGAGTACTGTGTCCAGTTTTGGGCACCGGTGCTCAGGAAGGATATAATGGAACTAGAGAGAGTACAAAGGAGGGCAACAAAATAAAAATAGGGATGGGAGAACTACAATACCCAGATAGATTAGCCAAATTAGGATTATTTAGTCTAGAAAAAAGACGACTGAGGGGCGATCTAATAACCATGTATAAGTATATAAGGGGACAATACAAATATCTTGCTGAGGATCTGTTTATACCAAGGAAGGTGACGGACACAAGGGGGCATTCTTTGCGTCTGGAGGATAGAAGGTTTTTCCACCAACATAGAAGAGGATTCTTTACTGTTAGGGCGGTGAGAATCTGGAATTGCTTGCCTGAGGAGGTGGTGATGGCGAACTCAATCGAGGGGTTCAAGAGAGGCCTGGATGTCTTCCTGGAGCAGAACAATATTGTATCATACAATTATTAGGTTCTGTAGAAGGACGTAGATCTGGGGATTTATTTTGATGGAATATAGGCTGAACTGGATGGACAAATGTCTTTTTTTGGCCTTACTAAATAAACTAGTTTCCCCTGTGCTGGGTCCAATAAGTTTTACCAAAATTACCTGGGATACATGTTCAAAAAAATATCCATTATTGTCATAACACTCCATGATGACCTCTTTTCTATTTAACCTTGTAATTCCTCATAGTTTGAAAAACAACTTCATTAGACCGTGGTTTAACAAGCAACTTTTTTGTTTTGCAGATATTGTCAACTTACACTCTAGGATCTTATTAACTTTTGAGACTCTACAATCCCACTTTAATATCCTAGTAAACTCTTGCTACTGATATATGCTAATTAGACACTATATTAAGGTCTCCCAACATTTTTTTAAACCTAATTTTTACAGAAAAAGGTATACAGGGATAGTTAGGCATGGAATTTGTCATTAAATAAGTGAATGTTGCTGGGTTGGAGGGCATATGGAAACTGACAGGTTAACTCATATGTAAAAGATCACCCATATATGAGTAAATGGGAGAAATTTCTAGAGGAATCCTAGTCCCTGATACCTAGCGGTCTGGAGGAGTGCAGCTAAGACCTCCACATGTCATTTATTAGGAAAATCAATGTAAACTGTTCATGTTTTGGTACCTTACTCCCTCTCTATTGCATACATTTAACCCTAATATTCCGAGTTGCTGCTAGAGAAGCGGTAACACTGAGGGGATTTTTACTGACCTATTCTGGACTTGTACGGGTATTCAAGGTTTCTAGAAATTTGTTAAAGCTCTTATTAACAAGGTAGTGGGTCTTCAAATACCGCTTAATCCTAAGTTTTACTTATTCAATATCTCACCAGTTCAATTCAATTGCAAAACTCATCAACTTGCTTCATATGACCATAGCGGTTAGATGTATAATAGGGTGTAAAGAGAAGCTGACTTAACCCCCTTCAAATAATGAGTTGCACGCACGCATAGAGGACGGGCAACGTATGGAGCATCTCACGGCTCTATTGAATAACACAATTGATCGTTTTGAAGTGGTCTGGACTCTATGGGACATATATTGGGTACAAAGAAATTGCTAACGATCAGGGCTATGTAAAGTAGGCCTGGTATTAGAAGCTAAAATAGATTTACCACCTTCTCTCCCCCTCTCACATGTCAATGTCTTGTCTTGCCATTGTTCAGGTACAATGATACAGGAAATGGGTTCTTCAGTGTTGAGTTCATTTCCTGTTAATAATATACTACTACTACTCAGACTAAGATGTAATGTTAGCTAACACTTTGAATATTCTCTATGTTGTTTTTTCTGTAATTTAATATTTAAAGACTTTAATAAGACTTAATTATAAAAAAAGAAAGAATTATATCGGTTGATTCATCAAACACTTCTGGCCAGAATTCTAGTCTAGAACTATCTGAAATGTTGCAATTTTTTCATGCAACTCACAGCTGCAACTTTTAACATTTTACTCCAGCCCTGGACAGCACCGTGAACAAAATAGAGCATAGACAAAAGAAGGTGTGGCTGAGCGTGACCGTAAAATTCATCACAATTTACACCACCAAAGTGCAAATAACTTGTATAGTAAACACTTTGAAGAAAAAAAATGTCAGTATGGTGTTTTTCGGTCTCCACACTGTTGTGAATTCTGTGGCCAAGCTCCCTCCTGTGGTCGTGAGTGGTACTGCGGCTGGTTCTGTCTATAAGCTTCCTTTGGTGGATGAGAGTGGTACTGCGGCTTCTGAGTTTCCTTCCTCAGGTGATGAGGTTAAGTCGTTAGGTGCTGCTCTATTTAACTCCACCTGGTGCTTTGATCCTGGCCTCCAGTCAATGTTCTAGTATTGGTCTTGCTTCCTCCTGGATCGTTCCTGTGGCATCTCTATCCTGCATAAGCTAAGTTCTGCTTGTGTTATTTTTGTTTGCTATATTTTCTGTCCAGCTTGCTATATTGGTTTTTTCTTGCTTGCTGGAAGCTCTGAGACGCAGAGGGAGCACCTCCATACCGTTAGTCGGTGCGGAGGGTATTTTTGCCCCTCTGCGTGGTTGTTTGTAGGTTTTTGTGTTGACCGCAAAGCTATCTTTCCTATCCTCGGTCTATTCAGTAAGTCGGGCCTCACTTTGCTAAATCTATTTCATCTCTGTGTTTGTATTTCATCTTTACTCACAGTCATTATATGTGGGGGGCTGCCTTTTCCTTTGGGGAATTTCTCTGAGGCAAGGTAGGCTTATATTTCTATCTTCAGGGCTAGTTAGTTTCTCAGGCTGTGCCGAGTTGCATAGGGAGCGTTAGGCGCAATCCACAGCTACCTCTAGTGTGGTGTGTTAGGATTAGGGATTGCGGTCAGCAGAGTTTCCACGTCTCAGAGCTTGTACTATGTTTTTGGTAAATGTCAGGTCACCTTGTGTGCTCTGAACTTCAAGGTCCATTGTGGTTCTGAATTACCTGTTCATAACAGTACTGGAGGCCCAAAGTACTAATGCTTCTCAATAGAGGGAAAAGAGAAGTTCTGAGACCATTTTTTTTTCTTTGCACTGTGTTCTGTCTTTCTTTTCCCCTTTACATCAGGGTGGTTCAGAACACAGGTGTGGACATGGATATTCAGGGTCTGTCCTCTTTGATGGATAATCTCACTATAAGAGTACAGAACATTCAAGATTTAGTGGTTCAGAATCCTATGTTAGAACCTAAAATTCCTATTCCTGAGTTAAATTCTGGAGATAGAGCTAAGTTTTTGAATTTTAAAAATAATTGTAAACTGTTTCTGGCTTTGAAATCCCGCTCCTCTGGTGACCCAGTTCAACAAGTTAAAATCATTATTTGTTTATTACGTGGCGACCCTCAAGACTGGGCATTTTCCCCTGCGCCAGGAGATCCTGCATTATGTAATATTGATGCGTTTTTCTGGCGCTCGGATTGCTGTACGACGAACCTAATTCAGTGGATCAGGCAGAGAAAAATTTGCTGGCTCTGTGTCAGGGTCAGGATGAGATAGAGATTTATTGTCAGAAGTTTAGAAAGTGGTTCGTGCTCACTCAATGGAATGAATGTGCGCTGGCAGCTATTTTCAGAAAGGGTCTCTCTGAAGCCCTTAAGGATGTCATGGTGGGATTTCCTGTGCCTGCTGGTCTGAATGTGTCTATGTCTTTGGCCATTCAGATCGGTCGACGCTTGCGCGAGCGTAAATCTGTGCACCATTTGGCGGTATTATCTGAGCATAAACCTGAGCCTATGCAGTGCGATAGGACTTTGACCAGAGCTGAAAGGCAAGAACACAGACGTCAGAATGGGCTGTGTTTCTACTGTGGTAATTCCACTCATGCTATCTCCGATTGTCCTAAGCGCACTAAGCACACTAACACCACACCTCCCTAGAAATATGCTCTTAAAAAAGCTAGGTCTGCCACCATTGGTACGGTACAGTCAAAATTTCTTTTGTCCGTTACTTTGATCTGCTCTTTGTCATCCTATTCTGTCATGGCATTTGTGGATGCCCTGAATTTGATAAACTTGGAGTATGCTAGGCGCTGTGGGTTTGTCTTAGAGCCCTTGCAGTGTCCTATTCCATTGAGAGGAATTGATGCTACGCCTTTGGCCAAGAATAAGCCTCAGTATTGGACCCAGCTGACCATGTGCATGGCTCCTGCGCACCAGGAGGATATTCGCTTTCTGGTGTTGCATAATCTGCATGATGTGGTCGTGTTGGGGTTGCCATGGCTACAAGTCCATAACCCAGTATTAGATTGGAAATCAATGTCTGTGTCCAGCTGGGGTTGTCAGGGGGTACATGGTGATGTTCCATTTTTGTCTATCTCATCATCCACCCCTTCTGAGGTCCCAGAGTTCTTGTCTGATTACCGGGATGTATTCGATGAGCCCAAGTCCAATGCCCTACCTCCGCATAGGGATTGTGATTGTGCTATCGATTTGATTCCTGGTAGTAAGTTTCCTAAGGGTCGACTGTTTAATTTATCTGTACCTGAGCACGCCGCTATGCGGAGTTACGTGAAGGAGTCTTTGGAGAAGGGTCATATTCGCCCGTCATCGTCGCCATTGGGAGCGGGTTTCTTTTTTGTGGCCAAGAAGGATGGTTCGCTGAGACCTTGTATTGATTACCGCCTTCTAAATAAAATTACGGTCAAATTTCAGTACCCCTTGCCGCTGCTGTCTGATTTGTTTGCTCGGATTAAGGGGGCTAGTTGGTTCACCAAGATAGATCTTCGTGGTGCATATAATCTTGTGCGTATCAAACGGGGCGATGAATGGAAAACAGCATTTAATACGCCCGAAGGCCATTTTGAGTACCTGGTTATGCCATTCGGACTTTCTAATGCTCCATCAGTGTTTCAGTCCTTTATGCATGACATCTTCCGAGAGTACCTGGATAAATTTCTGATTGTATACTTGGATGATATTTTGATCTTCTCGGATGATTGGGAGTCTCATGTGAAGCAGGTCAGAATGGTGTTCCAGGTCCTGCGTGCTAATTCTTTGTTTGTGAAGGGGTCAAAGTGTCTCTTTGGTGTTCAGAAGATTTCATTTTTGGGGTTCATTTTTTCTCCTTCTACTATCGAGATGGACCCTGTTAAAGTTCAGGCCATTTATGATTGGACTCAGCCAACATCTCTGAAGAGTCTGCAGAAGTTCCTGGGCTTTGCTAATTTTTATCGTCGCTTCATCGCTAATTTTTCTAGCATTGCTAAACCGTTGACTGATTTGACCAAGAAGGGTGCTGATGTGGTCAATTGGTCTTCTGCTGCTGTGGAAGCTTTTCAGGAGTTGAAGCGTCGTTTTTCTTCTGCCCCTGTGTTGTGCCAACCAGATGTTTCGCTTCCGTTCCAGGTCGAGGTTGATGCTTCCGAAATTGGAGCAGGGGCTGTTTTGTCGCAGAGAAGTTCTGATTGCTCGGTGATGAAACCATGCGCCTTCTTTTCCAGGATATTTTCGCCTGCTGAGCGTAATTATGATGTTGGCAATCGAGAGTTGCTAGCCATGAAGTGGGCATTCGAGGAGTGGCGTCATTGGCTTGAAGGAGCTAAGCATCGCATGGTGGTCTTGACTGATCACAAGAACTTGACTTATCTCGAGTCTGCCAAACGGTTGAATCCTAGACAGGCTCGTTGGTCGCTGTTTTTGTCCCGTTTTGACTTTGTGGTTTCGTACCTTCCGGGCTCTAAAAATGTGAAGGCGGATGCCCTGTCTAGGAGTTTTGTGCCCGATTCTCCGGGTTTGTCTGAGCCGGCGGGTATTCTCAAAGAGGGAGTAATTGTGTCTGCCATCTCCCCTGATTTGCGGCGGGTGCTGCAAAAATTTCAGGCTAATAGACCTGACCGTTGCCCAGCGGAGAAACTGTTTGTCCCTGATAGGTGGACGAATAAAGTTATCTCTGAGGTTCATTGTTCGGTGTTGGCTGGTCATCCTGGAATCTTTGGTACCAGAGATTTGGTGGCTAGATCCTTTTGGTGGCCGTCTCTGTCGCGGGATGTGCCTTCTTTTGTGCAGTCCTGTGGGATTTGTGCTCGGGCTAAGCCCTGCTGTTCTCGTGCCAGTGGGTTGCTTTTGCCCTTGCCGGTCCTGAAGAGGCCTTGGACACATATCTCTATGGATTTTATTTCGGATCTCCCCGTCTCTCAAAGAATGTCGGTCATTTGGGTGGTTTGTGATCGCTTCTCTAAGATGGTCCATTTGGTGCCCTTGTCTAAATTGCCTTCCTCCTCTGATTTGGTGCCATTGTTTTTTCAGCATGTGGTTCGTTTACATGGCATTCCAGAGAACATCGTTTCTGACAGAGGTTCCCAGTTTGTTTCGAGGTTTTGGCGAGCCTTTTGTGCTAGGATGGGCATTGATTTGTCTTTTTCCTCGGCTTTCCATCCTCAGACAAATGGCCAGACTGAACGAACCAATCAGACCTTGGAAACATATCTGAGATGTTTTGTTTCTGCTGATCAGGATGATTGGGTGTCCTTTTTGCCTTTGGCTGAGTTCGCCCTTAATAATCGGGCCAGCTCGGCTACTTTGGTTTTGCCGTTTTTCTGCAATTCTGGGTTCCTCCCTCGTTTCTCTTCAGAGCAGGTTGAGTCTTCGGACTGTCCTGGTGTGGATACTGTGGTGGATAGGTTGCAGCAGATTTGGACTCATGTAGTGGACAATTTGACTTTGTCCCAGGAGAAGGTTCAACGTTTCGCTAACCGCAGGTGCTGTGTGGGTCCCCTACTTCGTGTTGGGGATTTGGTTTGGTTGTCATCTCGTTATATTCCTATGAAGGTTTCCTCTCCTAAATTTAAGCCTCGTTTCATTGGTCCATATAGGATTTCTGAGGTTCTTAATCCTGTGTCTTTTCGTTTGACTCTTCCGGCTTCTTTTTCCATTCATAACGTGTTCCATAGGTCATTCTTGCGGAGATACGTGGCACCTGTGGTTCCATCTATTGATCCTCCTGCTCCGGTTTTGGTTGAAGGGGAATGGGAGTATATTGTGGAGAAGATTTTGGATTCTCGTGTTTCGAGACGGAAACTCCAGTATCTGGTTAAGTGGAAAGGTTATGGTCAGGAAGATAATTCCTGGGTCTTTGCCTCTGATGTCCATGCTGCCAATCTGGTTCGTGCCCTTCATGTGACTCATCCTGGTCGGCCTGTGGGCTCTGGTGAGGGTTCGGTGACCCCTCCTCAAGGGGGAGGTACTGTTGTGAATTCTGTGGCCAAGCTCCCTCCTGTGGTCGTGAGTGGTACTGCGGCTGGTTCTGTCTATAAGCTTCCTTTGGTGGATGAGAGTGGTACTGCGGCTTCTGAGTTTCCTTCCTCAGGTGATGAGGTTAAGTCGTTAGGTGCTGCTCTATTTAACTCCACCTGGTGCTTTGATCCTGGCCTCCAGTCAATGTTCTAGTATTGGTCTTGCTTCCTCCTGGATCGTTCCTGTGGCATCTCTATCCTGCATAAGCTAAGTTCTGCTTGTGTTATTTTTGTTTGCTATATTTTCTGTCCAGCTTGCTATATTGGTTTTTTCTTGCTTGCTGGAAGCTCTGAGACGCAGAGGGAGCACCTCCATACCGTTAGTCGGTTCGGAGGGTATTTTTGCCCCTCTGCGTGGTTGTTTGTAGGTTTTTGTGTTGACCGCAAAGCTATCTTTCCTATCCTCGGTCTATTCAGTAAGTCGGGCCTCACTTTGCTAAATCTATTTCATCTCTGTGTTTGTATTTCATCTTTACTCACAGTCATTATATGTGGGGGGCTGCCTTTTCCTTTGGGGAATTTCTCTGAGGCAAGGTAGGCTTATTTTTCTATCTTCAGGGCTAGTTAGTTTCTCAGGCTGTGCCGAGTTGCATAGGGAGCGTTAGGCGCAATCCACGGCTACCTCTAGTGTGGTGTGTTAGGATTAGGGATTGCGGTCAGCAGAGTTTCCACGTCTCAGAGCTTGTCCTATGTTTTTGGTAAATGTCAGGTCACCTTGTGTGCTCTGAACTTCAAGGTCCATTGTGGTTCTGAATTACCTGTTCATAACACCACACCTCCCTAGAAATATGCTCTTAAAAAAAAAAACTATCAAGAAATTGTATTTTCGGTAAAACATCAGGTTGCCACACAAAAAAATACAAGCCCTCACACCTCTCCATCTATGGAAAATTAAAAGAATTGTGAGTCTCAAAAAATCTCAAAACAAACCAAATATTTTTATGTCTACAAATTTCAGAATTTTTTTTTACAACTTGAATTAAAAAAAGAAACTATGTAAGATTGGTATCACCATAATACTAATGACTTTGAAAATCATCATGCCCCTAGAAAATCATGTTGTCGGGTAATTTTTACTGAACACTGTAAAAAATAAACAATGTCCGAATTATGTATTTTTCTTATCATTTCATGACACATGGATTTTTCCCTATTTCTGGAACATTGTATGGTAGACTAAATGGTGTAATTTAATACTACAACTCATCTTGCAAAAAGCAAGCACTCATTCAGCTATGTCAGTGGAAAAATAAAAGTTAAGGCTCTTAAAAGAAAAGGAGGAAAAAACTGCAGAGGAACCACAAAAATGGGACATAAAAAGGTTAGAGTAAACATTTTGTTATGTACATATATATTTTTTTCTTCCATAAATAAAAATCACAATTAATTATAAATAATACTTTTGTAATATAAATTATTAGAGAGAAATTACTATTTACCCTCCTTCTCTGATGAATTACTATAGATTCACTTTAAAATGTGTCCTAAGTGAATACAGATTTTCAAGTCACTGAGGGATGAGATGGCAGTTTATATCTATGAATTGGGGGTAGGAAGGAGAAGTAAGGGACATAACAGACATTCTGCTGCAAGTTCACTTGAAACAACAGTTACACTTTAAATTAATTTTCTGTTTTCATAATTACTTAAAATATGAAGGTAATTTAAAAAGAGGCAACATAACACAAGTTTAATAAAGGGAACCTGTGATGTAAAAGAATGCTATTTTCCTGCAGATATGGGGTTAATCTGCAGGGTAATAATGTTCTGACACCATGCAGCCGCCACACTGAAAACCCCACTGCTGGGAGAAAATTTACTTTACTCCCCCTTGTGGCCTCACTTTTAGGCTATGTTCACATGTTGCGTTTTTCCAGTGTTTTTTTTTATTCTTTTTTTTATGCAGATTTTCACCTGCTTTTTATAGTACCGAAGAAACCACAAGGCATGGATTTGAAAAGAAAGGTAATGGGACAAGGGTAGTGAAGTAAAACACCTTTATTAAACAGTGGTTGGCAAAAATTGACACTTTGTGCAGCACAAGTACACAAGTACAATAGTTACATTAAAAGCATATTAAAAACAAAATGTACACAGAGGTAAATTAATACAAAAAAGGGGGACTACTGTAAAGGTAAGATGGTGGTGGATAGCTAATTAAAGTGCATAATCAAAGTAATCCCTTTAGAATAAACCATAGGTATATGCATATAGATGCATATGGATGGCAACATTCATTTATATAATAACTAATTAACGCAGCATACAAACTCATCCCAAATATACAGCTCTAGCAAAAATTAAGAGACCACTACATCAAAACCTTGTCATGGGCAGCCCAATCTCCAGACCTGAACCCCATTAAAAACCTCTGGAATGTAATCAAGAGGAAGATGGATAGTCACAAACCATCAATCAAAGAACTGCTTACATTTTTGCGCCAGAAGCAGTGTGAAAGACTGGTGGAAAGCATGCCAAGACGCATGAAAGCTGTGATTAAAAATCATGGTTATTCCACAAAATATTGATTTCGGAACTCTTCCTGAGTTGAAACATTAGTATTGTTGTTTCTATATGATCAAGAACATGTTTTCTTTGCATTATTTGAGGTGTGAAAGCACTGTTTTTTTTTTTTTAATTTTGACCATTTTCCTTTGTCAGAAAAAAAATACAAAAATTATTGCTTGGAAATTCAGAGACATATTGTCAGAAGTTTACAGAATAAAAGAACAGTTTACATTTTACTCAAAAATATACCTATAAAGAGAAAAATCAGACAAACTGAACATTTTGCACTGGTCTCTTAATTTTTGCCAGAGTTGCAGTCATAAGAGGGGATATAAACCAGTGGTGTATCTAGGGGGGGGGGGGGGGGCGGCAGCCGGGGCATGTGCCTAAAGCGGCGGTCCGCAGTGTCACCCTGGCGGCTGCATTCTGCCACCCCCCGCATTGAGAGTTAGCTGTTCTCTGTGCCAACTGTCAAGCTGACAGCCGGCACAGAGAAGCTGCAGCGCGCCGGCTCCCAGTATTTAATTGTACTGCATCTGAGATGCAAGTACAATTGAAGCTCTGACTGCCGGGTCAGAGCGACGCCAGCAGCATGATCAGGTCATGTGATCACGCTGCTAATGTCACTCGCCCGCGCTGCAGAGCAGAGGCAGAGCAGAGGCACTGAGACACAAATCCGTGGTAAGTGCTCCAGTGGAGCTGAAGACACCAAAGGTGCAGGGGGGGGATTTAATGTGAGTGGGAATGGTGGGATTTATTATTGGATGGGGGATATTTAATATGAGTGGAGATGGGGGATTTATTGTGGGGAAGGGATTTAATGTGAGTGGAGATGGGGGGATTTATTGTGGGGGGGAGATTTAATGTGAGTGGGGATGGTGGAATTTATTATTGGATGGGGGATATTTAATATGAGTGGAGATGGGGATTTATTGTGGGGAAGGGATTTAATGTGAGTGGAGATGGGGGGATTTATTGTGGGGGGGAGATTTAATGTGAGTGGGGATGGTGGAATTTATTATTGGATGGGGGATATTTAATATGAATGGAGATGGGGAGATTTATTGTGGGGAAGGGATTTAATGTGAGTGGAGATGGGGGGATTTATTGTGGGGGGGAGAATTGGAGTGGAGAGATGGGGGATTAAATGTGTGTGGGGGGAGATTTGTCATGGGGATGGGGAGATTTGTCATGGGGATGGGGGTGTTTAATGTGTGGGGTGATATTTGGAGTGGGGATGGGGGATTTAATGTGTGGTGGAGATTTGAGGACTCAAAATGAAGAGCAAAGGAGGAGATGGGGGCATGAATGAGGAAACAATACTAGGGAATTGGGGAAATATATGAGGAAACAGTATAGGTGATGGGTGCAGACAGTTTGGGGAGCAAACGGGGGTATGTATGCAGACACAGTATGAGTAGCGATGTGAAAAACGTATGTGGACAGAGTATGGGGAGTGAGGGTGTTGGGATGTGTGCATGCGTAGCATGGGGGTACAGTGTAAGGACACAGCCAGGAGGGGACAGTATACCAAGGAGGGGGAGTTTGATGAGAGCGTACAGTATAAATACTAGGCCCTATAGGGGGAACACAGTGTGAGAGGACAGTGTGAAAATGGTGGCCGATATGGAAAGGTGAGGTCCGTGTAAAGAGCATGTACCATAAGAGGGACAGTGTGGGGGTCTTATTTTGTGCAGACAATATAGTGAGTGGCAATTTTTCATTCAGGAGCATTATAATGACACTTATATCTTTAAGGGCATCATGTGGAGATTTTCTGCAAAAGAGCGGAGAAGATGGAAGTCTGCAGAGACGATCGGTGGATGAGAAAACTCATCATGGGGTCTGGACAAGATGAAGAAAAGAAGGAGATTGGCTCCAGAGATGACATCATCTATCAGGTACCTGGATGTAAATGTTATTTGTGATACTAGCTAACTCTCATGTTTTTATTTGTTAAAAAGCATTAAAGGGGATGTCCAGGTATGTGATGAGTCTGCAGTCATTCTTTGTGACTGCACACTTCTGACTTCTCACAGTGCGCACTGCACACTGTCAGGATTCTCTGGTGCTGGTGTTTTACATACATGCGTTCACATGCCCACTAGACATGTGTGGCCTCACTCAATGAAAATGAACTCAGCGAGGTCGGGCACGTCTAGTGGGAATGTGGCCAGAGGTATACGAATCACATACTTGTGCTGACATGACCGTCCACCGGCAAGGGAGAATCCTAAAAGTGTGCAGTGCATTAGTTGTGAGAATTCAGAAGCTGCGATGTCAGGATTCAGCTTTGCAGGTTCCAGTAGTCGTCACATGGACACGTCACTCATATGCGACTTTCATACTTATGGTCCTGTGACAACGAGCTTCTCTTTTCCCGCTTCTCTCTGTTTTTCACTGAACATTGAGAGCATTAGGGAGAGGAGCTCGTGGGTACATGACTAAGTGTGTGCAAATCGCATATGTCCTGGGGAGGGGGGGGGGTGCCAAAATGAATTCTTGCCCCGGGTGCCAGAAACCCTAGGTACGCCTCTGATATAAACTGCACAGTGTTAAATAACGAGAAGGAATGTGGATAGAAGGAATGTGGCTAGCAGCAAAGTATTACCTGGTGGTGGTCTGATAGTGGTCCCCGATTCACCCCGATGCGCGTTTCTGAACTAAGACCTACGTCCCCTTGAAAGCAATGGGTGGTGTAAAAAATTGTAAAAATGCTGCAAAAACACAGGTATCAGGTTTTGCTGCTTTTTTATGCCAAAACCTGATGATGTAGAATCAGATTTTCTTTTTTTGCACTCAATTTTATCAGCATGCAGAGGAGACAAATGTACCCTGACAAAAATGCTGTAAAAAAATGGCACCTGCACAGTTCAGTCACTGTTCTGTGCATAGAGCAGCAGCTGTAACCACGCCCCCCGACACTGACAGACAGCTGGCTCTAATGATAAGCCTACTGTCAGTCTGTGGCGGGGGTGTCGTTACAGCCACCGATTTCTATGCACAAAGCAGTGATTGAAACCGTGGTCAGCATGACCCTTAGGGCTCCTACTCACTTGTCTGAGACTCGGATGAGTCTTGCACTGCACCTGGCACAGAGGAGCGGAGCATGAGGCTGCATGTATTCCTATGCGGCCGCACTCTCCGATCTGAATGTCGGCAGCAGCGCCCGGTATTAACATGCAAGACTCATCCAAGTCTCGCGCAAGTGAGTAGGAGCCCTTATGACTGTAAAAGCAAGGTTCTGAGGGGAAGGTAGCAAAGTTAACCCCATATGTGCAGGAGAATAGCACTTTTTTACATGACAGGTTCCCTTTAACATTCAAATGCTCACTATCTATCTAAATTTCATCAATACACTACAAATGTTCAAAGTGATTTCCATTGGTGACACGGTAAATGTCTGGGTGACAGTTCAGTTCTCTGCAGACGCATGCCAGCATATCCTCGTGTATGGACTTCACTGTTTCGGAGATACATCGTCATTCAAGATCCTGTAGCTGGAGAGGGGCAATAGACTTAGTATTTGATATAGTCCCACAGAAAGAAGTCGCTGGGGGGTTACATCTGGCGATTGTGGAGGCCAGGGCCACATTGGTAAATCGACCTGTATATTTTCATACTGGGTAACTGATATGAACATTACTGAAGATGTGATAGATAGCAGTTGGGGTTCAACCTTCACATCCCTTAAAACCACAATGTTATTGGGGCGAGATGCACTAAAGTATAAGTGACTTTTTGGTGTTTGCCCTTTATTCCCTATATAGCTAAGACTTTGCTGAAGAGAATCTCCAGCTTATTTTCCGCAGTACTCTCAGACTGGCGGCAGCAGAGCAGTGTACAGGTAATGTAGTTAGGGGGCTAGCCAGAGCCTTTTAACAGATGGTCAATACATGCGTGAAATTTCTAGAGAACGCAAGGTCAGCAGCTAGCCAAAATCAATACTAGAGAAGAAATACAAGAAACAAATGTCAATACATAGGATACAGTGAGGGAAAGATCACCATACTGTACTACTTTAGGTCAGCAACAAGTACAACAGCAAATATATATCACAAACAGTAGCATAACCTGCAAGGAAAATACCTTTATTGTTAGGCAGTGGGAGAAAGGTTTGACTGAGAATATACATAGTTTGGGCAACACCTGAGATAACGAAAAGAGAAATAGAACATTATAGAATCTTGCAGATATACAGTATATAAACACATAAAACACATTGTCAAATTTAAAAATCAAAAACAAATGTCCAGAATATTTACATGCTTTTTTGATCATTGATGTCATGAGATTAAAGGTAATCTGTCAGTAGGATCAACTCTCCTAAGACGTGTACATGGGCATGTAAGTCATAGAAAGTGAAATAGAATGATACCTTGATATCTGTGATCCAATGTGTCATTCGAAAGAAATTCACATTTTTTATAAAAAATGTAAATGTGCTGTTAAGGCCGGAGTCACACTACAGCGAGATACGGCCGAGTCTCGCAGGTTAAAAACAAGCTCTGGCACCGGCACTCCGGAGCAGAACGTGCGGCTCCATTTATTGCTGTGCGGCTGCACGCTCCACTCTGGAGTGCCAGAGCTTGGTTTTAACCTGCGAGACTCGGCCATATCTCGCTGTGTGTGATTCCAGCCTTATACCTACTTCCAGAGCTTATTTTAAATAAAAAGGGATATTGAGATATGTGTAACAGGAGAGCAGACTGTCAGTCATTACACATCTCACACTGATAACACCCCCTTTCATTTACAATACGCTCTAGAGTAAGATTTTTGGGAGATCTATGTCCGGCCCATAGATCTTACCAACTTATTTACATATTAAGAAAAATGTGGATTTCTCTGGAATTAAACATTGGATCGCAAATATTTATCCCATTATGACCTTGGACATATCCATATGTCCAGCTCAGTAAATATTTAAAACCTTGGACATTATTGATTGCAGCATTTAGAAGGCAGGCAGAGGGAGGGAGCAATGTCATCAAGGGTGCCCGATCATTGTCATAGTGACCCAATGTTGTCATGATGACATCTGGGTCCTGCATTGCTATGCCTTATAGCTACGATCTGAGTGCTGAAAAAACTATATAAATGTGGTATCACTGTAATCCTACTGACCCGAAGAATAAAGTTTCATTATCAATTTTACCACACATGGAACGACATAAAAAAAGTCCTGAATTGCTGTTTTTTGTTCATTCTGCCTGCAAAAAATCAGAATAGAAAGTGATCAGAAAATGCTATGTGCCCAAGAAGAGAAGCACCTGGGGGTTCAAAGTGCTTGCGACATACAGTACAGAACAAAAGTTTGGACACGCCTTCTCCTTTAAAGATTTTTCTGTATTTTCATGAATATGAAATTTGTAAATTCACACTGAAGGCATCAGGTTCTTCAAAGTAGCCAACTTTTGCTTTGATGACTGCTTTGCACACTCTTGGCATTCTCTTGATGAGCTTCAAGAGGTAGTCACCGAAATTGGTTTTCACTTCACAGGTGTGCCCTGTCAGGTTTAATAAGTGTGATTTCTTGCTTTATAAATGGGGTTGGGACCATCATTTGTGTTGTGCAGTCTGGTAGATACACAGCTGATAGTCCTACTGAATAGACTGTTGGAATTTATATTATGGCAAGAAAAAGGCAGCTAAGTAAAGAACAACGAGTGGCCATCATTACTTTAACAAATGAAGGTCAGTCAGTCCGAAAAATTGGGAAATCTTTGAAAGTGTCCCCAATTGCAGTTGCAAAAACAATCAAGCGCTACAAAGAAACTGGCTCACATGAGGATTGCCCCAGGAAAGGAAGACCAAGAGTCACCTCTGCTTCTGAGGATAAGTTTATCCGAGTCACCAGCCTCAGAAATCACAGGTTAACAGCAGCTCAGATTAGAGACCAGGTCAATGCCGCACAGAGTTCTAGCATCAGACACATCTCTACAACAACTGTTAAGAGGAGACTTTGTGCAGCAGGCCTTCATGGTAAAATAGCTGCTAGGAAACCACTGCTAAGGACAGGCAACAAGCAGAAGAGACTTGTTTGGGCTAAAGAACACAAGGAATGGACATTAGACCAGAGGAAATCTGTGCTTTGGTCTGATGAGTCCAAATTTGAGATCTTTGGTTCCAACCACCGTGTCTTTGTGCGATGCAGAAAAGGTGAACGGACGGACTCTACATGCCTGGTTCCCACCATGAAGCATGGAAGAGGAGGTGTGATGGTGTTGGGGTGCTTTGCTGGTGACACTGTTGGAGATTTATTAAAAATTGAAGGCATACTGAACCAGCATGGCTACCACAGCATCTTGCAGCGGCATGCTATTCCATCCGCTTTGCGTTTAGTTGGACCATCATTTATTTTTCAACAGGACAATGACCCCAAACACACCTCCAGGCTGTGTAAGGGCAATTTGACCAAGAAGGAGAGTGATGGGGTGCTACGCCAGATGACCTGGCCTCCACAGTCACCAGACTTGAACCCAATCGAGATGGTTTGGGGTGAGCTGGCCCACAGAGTGAAGGCAAAAGGGCCAACAAGTGCTAAGCATCACTGGGAACTCCTTCAAGATTGTTGGAAGACCATTTCCTGTGACTACCTCTTGAAGCTCATCAAGAGAATGCCAAGAGTGTGCAAAGCAGTCATCAAAGCAAAAGGTGGCTACTTTGAAGAACCTAAAATATAAGACATATTTTCAGTTGTTTCACACTTTTTTGTTAAGCATACAATTCCACATGTGTTAAATCATCGTTTTGAAGCCTTCATTGTAAATTTACAATTTTCATAGTCATGAAAATACAGAAAAATCTTTAAATGAGAAGGTGTGTCCAAACTTTTGGTCTGTACTGTATCTAGATAAGTTCCTTGAGGGGTCTAGTTTACAAAATGGGGTCACTTGTAGGTGGTTTCTACTATTTAGGCACATCAGGGGCTCTCCAAATGTGACATGTGTCCACTCTCGATTCTAGCCAAATTTGAGCTTAAAAAGTCAAACGATGCTCCTTTCCTTCTGAGCCCTGACACGCTTTTTTCCCCACATATGGGGAGTCGCATGCTCAGGAGAAATTGTGCAACCAATTTTGGGGTCCATTTTCTCCTGTTATCCTTGTGAAAATAAATAAATTTTGGTCTAAAATAAAACTTTGGTGAAAAAAAGTTAAATGTTCATTTTTTCCTTCCACATTGTAAAAATTCCTGTGAAGCACCTAGAGGGTTAATTAACTTCTTGAATGTGATTTTGAGCACCTTGGAGGTGCAGTGTTTAGAATGGTGTCAATGTTGGGTATTTTCTGTCTTATAGGCAGCTCAATGTCACTTCAAATGTGAGGTGGTCCCTAAAAAAATAGTTCTGTAAATTTTGTTGGAAAAATGAGAAATCACTGGCCAACTTTTAACCCTACTAACGTCCTAAGAAAAAAAAGTTAGGTTTCAAAAATTGTGCTGATGTATAGGAAACATGTGGGAAATGTTATTTATTGACTATGTTGTTTGATATTACTCTCTGGTTTAAGGGCATGAAACCTAAAAGTTTGAAATGTTCACCAATTTCTGATTTTTTCACAAATAAACGCAAGTTATATTGAACAAATTTTACCACTATCATGAAGTACAACATGTCCCGAAGGGCGTGGTTTGAAGGGGACAGGAGCAGACGTGTTTTTACATAGCTCCTAATATTCCCCTATTTCAGCTACTTAAAGCATATTAAATTGTGGAATACCTGGTTATAAACCTACTAAAACATGCCTGGACTGGGTTATAAGAAGAAAAAAGAAAATTCAACCAAGAAAATCCCTTTATTAAAACGGAGGGACACCTGGAGAAGATCTAATGAAAGCCTGCTCTCATCTGATGTAAAGATGACAAAGCCTTTGCCTCGCAATATGGACCCCAGCAAAAAACCAGAGTCACAGCTTCACAACAGTCATATGGCCTGTAAGACATCCTGCATTCTCTGAGACATCAGCTGATGCTGTCCTGCAAAGAAACCGGAGGAGCGCGGGGGATTCTGAGGCAATGAAGAAGCAGCAGAGAGGAGAAAATGGCGACGCGGCAACAACTCCCGCCCTTTCCGGAGCTCCAGCTGACAGATATCCAAAGATGCACCGAGGGATCGCGATGACTGCTGGAGCTGTGACACAGCGGAAGGAGGAAGCAGGAGAAGACGTGGAAATGATAGAGATCCTCGCTCCTATCGAGACTCCAATGCAAGCTGCCAGACATAAGAAGAGGAGCTGGGGAACCACGGAGTTCTCACAAGGTATGACACAGCAAACAGAAAAAGATGGTGATTCATCATCTTCAGCGCTGCACAGATGAGTTCTCCTCAGCTCTCCGTGTCCAAAGAAGAGATCACAGACATGACGCTGCAACGATGCAGAGGAGAAAGGATGGAGAATCACCGGCATTAACACCACACGGTGGGGGGGATCTCTTCAACTCCCATAGATCAAGGAAGTAATTTGAGACATGATGCACCGATGTTTGTGCCAGGGCCGAAAAGCGCTGAGGGAGGCAGATCATTTAATGCGACAAAGGAAAAGGAAGGAAGTGTTATACAACTGGAGGGCTTGTCAGAAACACACCATGTTGGCTGGTCAGAGATAAAACCCTCTGAAAATCACAGTGTTCAGGGACAGAGAGGGAAAAACACTCTTCCATAATTCAGATATAAAAGAAGAAAGAAAACTCAAAGAGGTGGGATTATCAGACATTCATATGGAGCAGTTAGCAAAATACCGATATTAACCCCTTTACCCCCAAGGGTGGTTTGCACGTTAATGACCAGGCCAATTTTTACAATTCTGACCACTGTCCCTTTATGAGGTTATAACTCCGAAACGCTTCAACGGATCCTGGTGATTCTGACATTGTTTTCTCGTGACATATTGTACTTCATGATAGTGGTAAAATTTCTTTGATAGTACCTGCGTTTATTTGTGAAAAAAACGGAAATTTGGCAAAAATTTTGAAAATTTCGCAATTTTCAAACTTTGAATTTTTATGCAATTAAATCACAGAGATATGTCACACAAAATACTTAATAAGTAACATTTCCCACATGTCTCCTTTACATTAGCATAATTTTTTTTTTTTGTTAGGGAGTTATAAGGGTTAAAAGTTGACCAGCAATTTCTCATTTTTACAACACCATTTTTTTTTTAGGGACCACGTCTCATTTGAAGTCATTTTGAGGGGTCTATATGATAGAAAATGCCCAAGTGTGACACAATTCTAAAAACTGCACCCCTCAAGGTGCTCAAAACCACATTCAAGAAGTTTATTAACCCTTCAGATGTTTAATAGGAATTTTTGGAATGTTTAAATAAAAATGAACATTTAACTTTTTTACACAAAAAATTTACTTCAGCTCCAATTTGTTTTATTTTACCAAGGGTAACAGGAGAAATTGGACCCAAAAAGTTGTTGTCCAATTTGTCCTGAGTACGCTGATACCCCATATGTGGCAGTAAACCACTGTTTGGGCGCATGGGAGAGCTCGGAAGGGAAGGAGCGCTATTTGACTTTTCAATGCAAAATTGACAGGAATTGAGATGGGACGCCATGTTGCGTTTGGAGAGCCACTGATGTGCCTAAACATTGAAACCCCCCACAAGTGACACCATTTTGGAAAGTAGACCCCCTAAGGAACTTATCTAGAGGTGTGGTGAGCACTTTGACCCACCAAGTGCTTCACAGAAGTTTATAATGCAGAACCGTAAAAATAAAAAATCATATTTTTTCACAAAAATTATATTTTTGCCCCCAATTTTTTATTTTTCCAAGGGTAAGAGAAGAAATTGGACCTCAAAAGTTGTTGTCCAATTTGTCCCGAGTACGCTGATACCCCATATGTGGCAGTAAACCACTGTTTGGGCGCATGGGAGAGCTCGGAAGGGAAGGAGCGCCGTTTGACTTTTCAATGCAAAATTGACAGGAATTGAGATGGGACGCCATGTTGCATTTGGAGAGCCACTGATGTGCCTAAACATTGAAACCCCCCACAAGTGACACCATTTTGGAAAGTAGACCCCCTAAGGAACTTATCTGGATGTGTGGTGAGCACTTTGACCCACCAAGGGCTTCACAGAAGTTTATAATGCAGAGCCATAAAAATAAAACAAAATTTTTTTCCCACAAAAATTATTTTTTAGCCCCCAGTTTTGTATTTTCCCTAGGGTAACAGGAGAAATTGGACCCCAAAAGTTGTTGTCCAATTTGTCCTGAGTACGCTGATACCCCATATGTGGGGGGGAACCACCGTTTGGGCGCATGGGAGGGTTCGGAAGGGAAGGAGCGCCATTTGGAATGCAGACTTAGATGGAATGGTCTGCAGGCGTCACATTGCGTTTGCAGAGCCCCTAATGTACCTAAACAGTAGAAACCCCCCACAAGTGACACCATTTTGGAAAGTAGACCCCCTAAGGAACTCATCTTGATGTGTTGTGAGAGCTTTGAACCCCCAAGTATTTCACTACAGTTTATAACGCAGAGCCATGCAAATAAAAAATATTTTTTTTCCACAAAAATTATATTTTAGCCCCCAGTTTTGTATTTTTCCAAGGTTAGCAGGAGAAATTGGACCCTAAATGTTGTTGTCCAATTTGTCCTGAGTACGCTGATACCCGATATGTGGGGGGGAACCACCGTTTGGGCGCATGGGAGGGCTCGGAAGGGAAGGAGCATCATTTGGAATGCAGACTTAGATGGATTGGTCTGCAGGCGTCACATTGCGTTTGCAGAGCCCCTAATGTACCTAAACAGTAGAAACCCCCCACAAGTGACCCCATATTGGAAACTAGACCCCTCAATGAACTTATCTAGATGTGTTGTGAGAACTTTGAACCCCCAAGTGTTTCACTACAGTTTATAACGCAGAGCCGTGAAAATAAAAAATCTTTTTGTTTTCCCACAAAAATTATTTTTTAGCCCCCAGTTTTGTATTTTCCCAAGGGTAACAGGAGAAATTGGTCCACAAAAGTTGTTGTCCAATTTGTCCTGAGTACGCTGATACCCCATATGTTGGGGTAAACCCCTGTTTGGGCACACAGGAGAGCTCGGAAGGGAAGGAGCACTGTTTTACTTTTTCAACGCAGAATTGGCTGGAATTGAGATCGGACGCCATGTCGTGTTTGGAGAGCCCCTGATGTGCCGAAACAGTGGAAACCCCCCAATTATAACTGAAACCCTAATCTAAACACACCCCTAACCCTAATTCCAACGGTAACCCTAACCACACCTCTAACCCTGACACACCCCTAACCCTAATCCCAACCCTATTCCCAACTGTAAATGTAATCTAAACCCTAACCCTAACTTTAGCCCCAACCCTAACTGTAGCCCCAACCCTAACCCTAACCCTAGCCCTAACCCTAGCCCTAACCCTAACCCTAACCCTAGCCCTAACCCTAACCCTAGCCCTAACCCTAGCCCTAACCCTAACCCTAACCCTAGCCCTAACCCTAGCCCTAACCCTAGCCCTAACCCTAGCCCTAGCCCTAACCCTAGCCCTAACCCTAAGCTTTACCCTAGCCCTAACCCTAACCCTAGCCCTAACCCTAACCCTAGCCCTAACCCTAGCCCTAACCCTAGCCCTAGCCCTAACCCTAGCCCTAACCCTAGCCCTAACCCTAACCCTAATCCTAGCCCTAACCCAAGCCCTAATGGGAAAATGGAAATAAATACATTTTTTTTAATTTTTCCCTAACTAAGGGGGTGATGAAGGGGGGTTTGATTTACTTTTATAGCGAGTTTTTTAGCGGATTTTTATGATTGGCAACCGTCACACACTGAAAGACCCTTTTTATTGCAAAAAATATTTTTTGCAATACCACATTTTGAGAGCTATAATTTTTCCATATTTTGGTCCACAGAGTCATGTGAGGTCTTGTTTTTTGCGGGACGAGTTGACGTTTTTATTGAAAACATTTTTGGGCACGTGACATTTTTTTATCGCTTTTTATTCCGATTTTTGTGAGGAAGAATGACCAAAAGCCAGCTATTCATGAATTTCTATTGGGGGAGGCGTTTATACCGTTCCGCGTTTGGTAAAATTGATAAATCAGTTTTATTCTTCGGGTCAGTACGATTACAGCGATACCTCATTTATATCATTTTTTTATGGTTTGGTGCTTTTATACGATAAAAACTATTTTACAGAAAAAATAATTATTTTTGCATCGCTTTATTCTCAGGACTATAACTTTTTTATTTTTTTGCTGATGATGCTGTATGGCGGCTCTTTTTTTGCGGGACAATATGACGCTTTCAGCGGTACCATGGTTATTTATATCTGTCCTTTTGATCGCGTGTTATTCCACTTTTTGTTCGGCGGTATGATAATAAAGCGTTGTTTTTTGCCTCGTTTTTTTTTTTTTTTTCTTACGGTGTTTACTGAAGGGGTTAACTAGTGGGACAGTTTTATAGGTCGGGTCGTTACGGACGCGGCGATACTAAATATGTGTACTTTTATTGGTTTTTTTTTTTATTTAGATGAAGAAATGTATTTATGGGAATAATATTTTTTTTTTTTTTCATTATTTTGGAATATTTTTTTTTATTTTTTTTACACATTTGGAAAATTTTTTTTTTACTTTTTTACTTTGTCCCAGGGGGGGACATCACAGATCAGTGATCTGACAGTTTGCACAGCACTCTGTCAGATCACTGATCTGACATGCAGCGCTGCAGCCTTCACAGTGCCTGCTCTAAGCAGGCTCTGTGAAGCCACCTCCCTCCCTGCAGGACCCGGATCCGCGGCCATCTTGGATCCGGGGCTCGAGCAGGGAGGGAGGTGAGGAGACCCTCGCAGCAACGCGATCACATCGCGTTGCTGCGGGGGGCTCAGGGAAGCCCGCAGGGAGCCCCCTCCCTGCGCGGTGCTTCCCTGCACCGCCGGCACATCGCGATCATCTTTGATCGCGGTGTGCCAGGGGTTAATGTGCCGGGGGCGGTCCGTGACCGCTCCTGGCACATAGTGCCGGATGTCAGCTGCGATAAGCAGCTGACACCCGGCCGCGATCGGCCGCGCTCCCCCCGTGAGCGCGGCCAATCGGCTATGACGTACTATCCCGTCCAGGGTCAGATAAGCCCAGGGCACCTCGACGGGATAGTACGTCTAAGGTCACAGAGGGGTTAAAAAATAAAAATCATCAACCATCACTTAATGTAAAAAATAGTAACACTTCTACTTCTTTACATAATAGCCACAAAAACACAGAGTATGTAAAGGTGAACCCTACACATACAAAACAATTGTATATCCAGGTAATCACAGGAGATGGATCTTTCAAAGAATCATCTAATCTAAAGACAGATGAGGCCAAAATTTTATCTGATGATGGGGGTGTTGATCTGCATCTGATTTCTCTACCTGAAAAAAATTCCCCTTCTAAATCCTTATACAATACTAGAGATTACAATTTAGGGAAAATTAAAGGGAAGTTTCCTAATATAGCTCCTTATTCTGCTAAATCTGTTAAAGAAACAACAAATATCTTCAACACAGACAAATGTGTTTCCTACCAATCAGATGAATCCATTAACTCATCAGGACAGATGGAAAATGGTCATGGGGAGTTTTATAGCGATATAGATTTATCTGATTATAGAGGTGACTTTTTTCAGATGATATGGCCCTAGATAACATCTATTCTTCAGAGTCATATTCTTCCTCAGAACACAAATCTAGTAGTGAAAACTCTGAATTTTATGAAAAATTTAAGCAAAAAACTAAACCAAATCAAATCAAACCAAATCAGAAAAACTACAAGGGCACTCTAACAACAACAACTCATTGATAAACAATATCCAAGCAACAGATGATAATCCAACAGAAAAATTTATGATTAGCATATGTAAAGTTTCAGTGAAAAATACTACTAGTGATGATGACTCAAAAATATCTGAAACCGATTTGGAATCTGAAGACTCTACACTTAAACAATACCAAAGCGTCCGAGAGTTTCATTAACCCCTCTGTGACCTTCGACGTACTATCCCGTCGAGGTGCCCTGGGCCTATCTGACCCTGGACGGGATAATACGTCATAGCGATCGGCAGCGCTCATGGGGGGAGCGCCGCCGATCGCGGCCGGATGTCAGCTGCTTATCGCAGCTGACATCCGGCACTATGTGCCAGGAGCGGTCATGGACCGCCCCCGGCACATTAACCCCGTCACACCGCGATCAAAGATGATCGCGATGTGCCGGCGGTGCAGGGAAGCATCGCGCAGGGAGGGGGCTCCCTGCGGGCTTCCCTGAGCCCCCCGTAGCAACGCGATGTGATCGCGTTGCATGGGTCTTACCTCCCTCCCTGCCTGCTCGAGCCCCCGATCCAAGATGGCCGCGGATCCGGGTCCTGCAGGGAGGGAGGTGGCTTCACAGCGCCTGCTCAGAGCAGGCACTGTGAAGGCCGCACTGCTCTAAGTCAGATCAGTGATCTGACAGAGTGCTGTGCAAACTGTCAGATCACAGATCTGTGATGTCCCCCCCTGGAACAAAGTAAAAAAGTTTAAAAAAAAAATTCCAAATGTGTAAAAAAAAAATTAAAAAAAATATTCCTAAAAAATGAAAAAAAAAAATATTATTCCCATAAATACATTTCTTCATCTAAATAAAAAAAAACAATAAAAGTACACATATTTAGTATCGCCGCGTCCATAACGACCTGACCTATAAAACTGGCCCACTAGTTAACCCCTTCAGTAAACACCGTAAGAAAAAAAAAAAAAAACAAGGCGAAAAACAACGCTTTATTATCATACCGCCAAACAAAAAGTGGAATAACATGTGATCAAAAAGACAGATATAAATAACCATGGTACCGCTGAAAACGTCATCTTGTCCTGCAAAAAACGAACTGCCACACAGCATCATCAGCAAAAAAATAAAAAAGTTATAGTCCTGAGAATAAAGCGATGCAAAAATAATTATTTTTTCTGTAAAATAGTTTTTATCGTATAAAAGCGACAAAACATAAAAAAATGATATAACTGAGGTGTCGCTGTAATCGCACTGACCCGAAGAATAAAACTGCTTTATCAATTTTACCAAACGCGGAACGGTATAAACGCCTCCCCCAAAAGAAATTCATGAATAGCTGGTTTTTGGTCATTCTTCCTCACAAAAATTGGAATAAAAAGCGATCAAAAAATGTCACGTGCCCGAAAATGTTACCAATAAAAACGTCAACTTGTCCTGAAAAAACAAGACCTCACATGACTCTGTGGACCAAAATATGGAAAAATTATAGCTCTCAAAATGTGGTAACGCAAAAAATATTTTTTGCAATAAAAAGCGTCTTTCAGTGTGTGACGGCTGCCAATCATAAAAATCTGCTAAAAAACTCGCTATAAAAGTAAATCAAACCCCCCTTCATCACCCCCTTAGTTAGGGAAAAATAAAAAAAATGTATTTATTTCCATTTTCCCATTAGGGCTAGGGTTAGGGCTAGGGTTAGGGTTAGGGCTAGGGTTAGGATTAGGGCTAGGGTTAAGGTTAGGGCTAGGGTTAGGGCTAGAGTTAGGGCTAGGGTTAGGGCTAGGGTTAGGGCTAGGGTTAGGGCTAGGGTTAGCGTTAGGGCTAGGGTTAGGGCTAGGGTTGGGGCTACAGTTAGGGTTGGGGCTAAAGTTAGGGTTAGGGTTTAGATTACATTTACAGTTGGGAATAGGGCTGGGATTAGGGTTAGGGGTGTGTCAGGGTTAGAGGTGTGGTTAGGGTTACCGTTGGAATTAGGGTTAGGGGTGTGTTTGGATTAGGGTTTCAGTTATAATTGGGGGGTTTCCACTGTTTAGGCACATCAGGGGCTCTCCAAACACGACATGGCGTCCGATCTCAATTCCAGCCAATTCTGCGTTGAAAAAGTAAAACAGTGCTCCTTCCCTTCTGAGCTCTCCCGTGTGTCCAAACAGGGGTTTACCCCAACATATGGGGTATCAGCGTACTCAGGACAAATAGGACAACAACTTTTGGGGTCCAATTTCTCCTGTTACCCTTGGGAAAATACAAAACTGGGGGCTAAAAAATAATTTTTGTGGGAAAACAAAAAGATTTTTTATTTTCACGGCTCTGCGTTATAAACTGTAGTGAAACACTTGGGGGTTCAAAGTTCTCACAACACATCTAGATAAGTTCATTGAGGGGTCTAGTTTCCAATATGGGGTCACTTGTGGGGGGTTTCTACTGTTTAGGTACATTAGGGGCTCTGCAAACGCAATGTGACGCCTGCAGACCAATCCATCTAAGTCTGCATTCCAAATGATGCTCCTTCCCTTCCGAGCCCTCCCATGCGCCCAAACGGTGGTTCCCCCCACATATCGGGTATCAGTGTACTCAGGACAAATTGGACAACAACATTTAGGGTCCAATTTCTCCTGCTACCCTTGGAAAAATACAAAACTGGAGGCTAAAATATAATTTTTGTGGAAAAAAAATATTTTTATTTGCACGGCTCTGCGTTATAAACTGTAGTGAAATACTTGGGGGTTCAAAGCTCTCACAACACATCTAGATGAGTTCCATAGGGGGTCTACTTTCCAAAATGGTGTCACTTGTGGGGGGTTTCTACTGTTTAGGTACATTAGGGGCTTTGCAAACGCAATGTGACGCCTGCAGACCATTCCATCTAAGTCTGCATTCCAAATGGCGCTCCTTCCCTTCCGAGCCCTCCCATGCGCCCAAACGGTGGTTCCCTCCCCACACATGGGGTATCAGCGTAATCAGGACAAATTGGACAATTACTTTTGGGGTCCAATTTCTCCTGTTACCCTAGGAAAAATACAAAACTGGGGGCTAAAAAATAATATTTGTGGGAAAAAAATTTTGTTTTATTTTTATGGCTCTGCATTATAAACTTCTGTGAAGCCCTTGGTGGGTCAAAGTGCTCACCACACATCCAGATAAGTTCCTTAGGGGGTCTACTTTCCAAAATGGTGTCACTTGTGGGGGGTTTCAATGTTTAGGCACATCAGTGGCTCTCCAAATGCATCATGGCGTCCCATCTCAATTCCTGTCAATTTTGGCATGAAAAGTCAAATGGTGCTCCTTCCCTTCCGAGCTCTAGCATGTGCCCAAACAGTGGTTTACCCCCACATATGGGGTATCAGCGTACTCAGGACAAATTGTACAACAACTTTTGAGGTCCAATTTCTTCTCTTACCCTTGGAAAAATAAAAAGTTGGGGGCAAAAATATAATTGTTGTGAAAAAATATGATTTTTTATTTTTACGGTTCTGCATTATAAACTTCTGTGAAGCACTTGGTGGGTCAAAGTGCTCACCACACCTCTAGATAAGTTCCTTAGGGGGTCTACTTTCCAAAATGGTGTCACTTGTGGGGGGTTTCAATGTTTAGGCACATCAGTGGCTCTCCAAACGCAACATGGCGTCCCATCTCAATTCCTGTCAATTTTGCATTGAAAAGTCAAACGGCGCTCCTTCCTTCCGAGCTCTCCCATTCGCCCAAACAGTGGTTTACCCCCACATATGGGGTATCGGCGTACTCAGGACAAATTGTACAACAACTTTTGGGGTCCATTTTCTCCTGTTACCCTTGGTAAAATAAAACAAATTGGAGCTGAAGTAAATTTTTTGTGAAAAAAAGTTAAATGTTCATTTTTATTTAAACATTCCAAAAATTCCTATGAAACACCTGAAGGGTTAATAAACTTCTTGAATGTGGTTTTGAGCACCTTGAGGGGTGCAGTTTTTAGAATGGTGTCACACTTGGGTATTTTCTATCATATAGACCCCTCAAAATGACTTCAAATGAGATGTGGTCCCTAAAAAAAAATGGTGCTGTAAAAATGAGAAATTGCTGGTCAACTTTTAACCCTTATAACTCCCTAACAAAAAAAAATTTGGGTTCCAAAATTATGCTGATGTAAAGTAGACATGTGGGAAATGTTACTTATTAAGTATTTTGTGTGACATATCTCTGTGATTTAATTGCATAAAAATTCAAAGTTGGAAAATTGTGAAATTTTCAAAATTTTCGCCAAATTTCCGTTTTTTTCACAAATAAACGCAGGTACTATCAAAGAAATTTTACCACTATCATGAAGTACAATATGTCACGAGAAAACAATGTCAGAATCACCAGGATCCGTTGAAGCTTTCCAGAGTTATAACCTCATAAATGGACAGTGGTCAGAATTGTAAAAAGTGGCCTGGTCATTGACGTGCAAACCACCCTCGGGGGTAAAGAGGTTAAAGAGCTCTTTAAAGATATGTTATTATCATACATAGCTTTTAACAAACACTCAAATTCTTATGGAGTTTCTGATAACTCCTTCTATAACGCAAAAAAAAAATTTCTTCAGTCAAAAATCAAAGGTCCTCATATCCTAATGAAGACCAAAACCTTGCTACACTCTCTGAGTCATTGAAAAATATCGAAAATGATATCAACTCTTTTAGAAAAAATCTAAACAATCTTGAAGACTTTAAAAAGAAAAATAATGTAAAAATTAGAGGGATTCCAAAATCGGTCCAGAACTCCCAATTAAAAGATTACATCTCCTCATTAATTTCTTATCTACTTCCTAACGCCAAAGAGGAACATTTAATTGAAAAGGCCTTTAGAGTACGCAGACCATCTGCTCTTCCACCTGATGTCAAAACAGATGTCATTGTCTCCTTCTACCCCAATTGGGTTAGAAATGCTTTACTAAATATACTGTACCAAAGGAGCCGAAATTGCTTTCTTCTCCATATAACCACTTGGTCTTTTTCAAAGACCTATCTAAAGAAACATTACAAAAGAGAAAATTATTTCAGTCCACTACCTGTGAACTCCGAAAAGCTGGAATACCTGACAATTGGTCTCGGATCTCAACGCTAAAAATTAAATTTGCATCCAAATTGATCGATATTTCATCTCCGGCGGAGGGAGCTGACTTCCTGATAGGTGCAGGCATAATATCCTCAATGGACTCCCACGGACTCCTCTCTAAGTTCAAATCTGATCTTCGTCCCAAATGAAGAAATACTACAAATAAACAACGCCTTATTGAGCCTAATGACTCTATTATGTGAACGCCCAGAAAGACTTTTCTTCATTTATTCCTCAATTGTAGCCTGTTTTTGAACCATACTTTGCCCCACAAGGTCATAGCAACCCCTAAAGGTGATTCCAGATATCCCAGGACGTATTTATTTTTCCTTTTGAACCATATTTGACTTTTGAGTAAGCGACAGTTGTCCTGGTTCTATTTGAGTAAGCTACAGTATGTTAAAGTATGGAAGTCCTGTATCTTCTTTCCCCTTTCTTTCCCTATTATCCCATGTATCCTATTTTTCCCGCACCCTTTACCCTTACCTTTGTTAAATTTGTAAAACCAATAAAAATTTGTTGGAAAAACATGTCCCGAAAAAAAATCTTAAAATCAGTAGGATCCATTGAAGTTTTCCAGAGTTATTACCTCATAAACTGACACTGATCAGAATTTTAAATATTGGCCTGGTGAAAACAGGCTTAGGCTGGTTTCACACTTGCGTTTCAAGACGCATGCGTTTTTAAAAAAAACGCATGGTGAAAAAACGCATGTAAACGTGTGCAAACGCTGCGTTTTTTTGACGCATGCGTTTTTGCATGTGGTGAAAAAACGCAGCGTTTTGACGCGTTTACATGCATTTTTTCATGCGTTTGCATTTTTTAAACACATGCAGATAAATGTGTGACAGCTGCCAATCATCAAAATAAAGTAAAAAACCCACTATAAACAGAAAGAGCTAGGGTTAGGGTTAGGGGTAGGGTTAGGGGTAGGGTTAGGGGTAGGGATCCTAACCCTAACCCTAACCCTAAAGGGATCCTAACCCTAACCCTAACCCTACCCCTAACCCTAACCCTACCCCTAACCCTACCCTTAAAGGGATTAGGGTAGGGTTAGGGGTAGGGTTAGGGGTAGGGTTAGGGGTAGGGTTAGGGGTAGGAGTAGGGTTAGGGTTAGGGGTAGGATCCCTTTATCAATTTTATGGTGTGGGGTGGTTTATCAGTGTTTTTTTTTGTTTTTTTTTAAACGCATGCGTTTTTAACGCATGCAAACATGTGGTTAAAACGCATGCGTTTATATAAACAGCAATGCATTTTTTGCGGCAAAAAAACGCCGCTAAAAATACTACATGTTGCATTTCTGCAACACAACGCATGCAGAAAAAAACGCATGCGTTGCAAAAACGAGTCAAAACGCATACAAAAAAGCATGCATTTTTAATGTTAAATATAGGGGAAAAAACGCATGCCTTTTTTTGCATTTTTTACCGCAAAAACGCAAAAAAAAACAAACGCAAATGTGAAACCACCCTTAGGGGGTAAAGGAAGTAAGAAGGTCCGGCGCCAGGTCTTTTTGGACCCCGTGCGAAAGAGTGTCAGTGGGCCCCTTTAACACATACCACAATTCATGATGCACAGATATGGCAGAGAAATATAGGTATAGTACAATGCTAAATATTTCACTTACTTCTTACATTACATGAATGATATCTATTGTAAATTATACAATTGCTCAGAATCCAGACAGTATAGTCCTCCATACAGCATTATGGGCACCATATAGCGCTCCATACAGAATAATGAGCCCCATATATTGCTCCATACAGAATAATGAGCCCCATATATTGCTCCATGCAGAATCTAAAAGACCCCAAATACTGCTTTATACAGTATAATGAGCCCCATATATTGCTTCATACCGCATAATGGACCACGTATAATGCTCTAGAAACAATAACATAACATATTATGCTCCAAACAGTATAACGAGCACCATATAATGTTCCATACAGTATCATGAGCCCCATATATTGCGCCATATATAATGAGTCCCATATAATGTTCCATACAGTAAATGAGGGGCCCCATATATTGCTCCATACAGAGTGGGCTCCATATAATGTTCCACTGTATGATTGACCCCATATATTGCTCCATATACAGTGGGGCAAAAAAGTATTTAGTCAGTCAGCAATAGTGCAAGTTCCACCACTTAAAAAGATGAGAGGCATCTGTAATTTACATCATAGGTAGACCTCAACTATGGGAGACAAACTGAGAAAAAAAAATCCAGAAAATCACATTGTCTGTTTTTTTAACATTTTATTTGCATATTATGGTGGAAAATAAGTATTTGGTCAGAAACAAACAATCAAGATTTCTGGCTCTCACAGACATGTAACTTCTTCTTTAAGAGTCTCCTCTTTCCTCCACTCAATACCTGTAGTAATGGCACCTGTTTAAACTTGTTATCAGTATAAAAAGACACCTGTGCACACCCTCAAACAGTCTGACTCCAAACTCCACCATGGTGAAGACCAAAGAGCTGTCAAAGGACACCAGAAACAAAATTGTAGCCCTGCACCAGGCTGGGAAGACTGAATCTGCAATAGCCAACCAGCTTGGAGTGAAGAAATCAACAGTGGGACCAATAATTAGAAAATGTAAGACATACAAGACCACTGATAATCTCCCACGATCTGGGGCTCCACGCAAAATCCCACCCCGTGGGGTCAGAATGATCACAAGAACGGTGAGCAAAAATCCCAGAACCACGTGGGGGGACCTAGTGAATGAACTGCAGAGAGCTGGGACCAATGTAACAAGGCCTACCATAAGTAACACACTACGCCACCATGGACTCAGATCCTGCAGTGCCAGACGTGTCCCACTGCTTAAGCCAGTACATGTCCGGGCCCGTCTGAAGTTTGCTAGAGAGCATTTGGATGATCCAGAGGAGTTTTGGGAGAATGTCCTATGGTCTGATGAAACCAAACTGGAACTGTTTGGTAGAAACACAACTTGTCGTGTTTGGAGGAAAAAGAATACTGAGTTGCATCCATCAAACACCATACCTACTGTAAAGCATGGTGGTGGAAACATCATGCTTTGGGGCTGTTTCTCTGCAAAGGGGCCAGGACGACTGATCCGGGTACATGAAAGAATGAATGGGGCCATGTATCGTGAGATTTTGAGTGCAAACCTCCTTCCATCAGCAAGGGCATTGAAGATGAAATGTGGCTGGGTCTTTCAACATGACAATGATCCAAAGCACACCGCCAGGGCAACGAAGGAGTGGCTTCGTAAGAAGCATTTCAAGGTCCTGGAGTGGCCTAGCCAGTCTCCAGATCTCAACCCTATAGAAAACCTCTGGAGGGAGTTGAAAGTCCGTGTTGCCAAGCGAAAAGCCAAACACATCACTGCTCTAGTGGAGATCTGCATGGAGGAATGGGCCAACATACCAAGAACAGTGTGTGGCAACCTTGTGAAGACTTACAGAAAACGTTTGACCTCTGTCATTGCCAACAAAGGATATATTACAAAGTATTGAGATGAAATTTTGTTTCTGACCAAATACTTATTTTCCACCATAATATGCAAATAAAATGTTAAAAAAACAGACAATGTGATTTTCTGGATTTTTTTTTCTCAGTTTGTCTCCCATAGTTGAGGTCTACCTATGATGTAAATTACAGACGCCTCTCATCTTTTTAAGTGGTGGAACTTGCACTATTGCTGACTGACTAAATACTTTTTTGCCCCACTGTATAATGAGCCCCATATATTGCTCCATACAGTATAATGAGTCTCATATAATTCTCCATACAGTATATGATGGGCCCCATACATTGCCCCATACAGAATGGGCCCCATATAATGCTCCATACAGAATAGGCCCCATATAATGCTCCATATGTAATGGGGCTCATATAATGCTCCATATATAATAAGCTGCAATAGGATGTAATGGGCCCCATAAAATACTCTATATACTGTATAATGGGTGTAAGGATTCGGACAGGAATCCGAGAGTGAACCCTCTGGGTCGTGACTCTAGAGCCCCCGGGGTCGAGCGGACCAGATGGAACCACCCCCTATACAGGGAGTGTTAGGAGCAGGACCTCGGGGGAATGGAGACACAACAGCTAGAGCCAAAGGGACGACCCGAGAGAAAGAAAGAGACCACAGAGCTATAGGAATGGCGGGGAACAATAGGAAAACAGGACTTAGCTGAATACGACAGGAACACGAGACGAAGCAGGACACGGCAGGAACTCAGGACTAGGCAGGACACGGCAGGAACACAGGACTTGGCAGGACACGGCAGGAACACGGAACTTGGCAGGACACGGCAGGAACACGGAACTGGGCAGGACACAGCAGGAACACAGGACTTGGCAGGACATGGCAGGAATACAGGACTTGGCAGGACACGGCAGGAACACGAAACTAGGCAGGACACGGCAGGAACACGGAACTGGGCAGGACACGGCAGGAACACAGGACTTGGCAGGACACGGCAGGAACACGGAACTAGGCAGGACACGGCAGGAACACGGAACTGAGACACAGAAAGAACCAAGCAGGGAAGAGATACTAATACTGGGGAGCCTAGGGCATAGGAACGCTGACAGAAGACAGTGCACCTACAAAGCAAAGGTGTCTTACCAGGAAAGACGCCGGGAAGAAATACCCAATGGGCGCCGCCATGTTGGGGCGGAGCCATCGGGTCACGACCTCCCAGAGGGCTCAGCGACAGAGGAGACGCGACCGCGCATGCGCAAAGACACTGGATGCCGTGAGCCAGCGAAAGAAGAGGCAGAGCGGCAAGGGACAGGATCGTGAGTGCGCCGAGGGATGGAAGAAGACCGGTAAGTATGTGCGGACGTGACAATGGGCCCCATATGATGTTCCATATATAGTGGGCCCCATATGATGGTCCACATATAATGGACCCCATATGATCCTCCAGTACATGATTGGCCCATATAATGCTCCATGTAAAGCGCCTTGGAATAAATGGCTCTATAATAGTAAATAATAATAATATATAATTGTGCCCATATATGATGCTCCAGTGTAAGATGGGCCTCATATAATGACGCTCTAATATAATGCTAAATATATAATGCTCCAGTGTATGATGGGCCCATATGATTCTCCATATATAATGCTCCATATGTGATGCTCCAGTATATGATGGTCCCTATATATTGCTGCAAGCATAAAAAAAGAAATGCTCACCTCTCCTTGCTGGCTCCGGACTCTTTAGCGTCACAGACTTCTGGCTCTCTGCACTGTGACTGATTGGGCAGAGGGTGCACAGATGTGACATCATTGCACCCTCTGACTTGAATATCACAGTCAGAAGATGCAGAAGATGTTGCAGCAGTGAAGTGGGGAGAAGTAAGTATCGTGCTTATTGGGGCCCTGAGCAAGCGGGGGGCACACTCCCGGGCTCCGGCACATGCACCAGGCCTCCATAGTGCACTTGTGTTCTCAACCGCGAGTGGGCCCTCCACCTACTAAGGGTCCTGGCACTTGCCCGGGTGCTGAAGTCGGCCCTGGGGTTAAGGTATCATTTTATTCAATTTCTGTGACCTACATACCCATATACACATCTTAGGGTGGTTGATCCTACTGACAGAATTTGTCAGCTGATACATGCTGCCCAAGCTAAATTAAATCATAAATAAATCCACTTTACTCTAAAACCAAGCCAGATGGAGAGTACTCTATAGTCCAGTGGTGTAACGCTTTTCTCTGATCAGCCAACATTTTGCATAGAACAGCATGATGGCTCAGTGGTTAGCACTGTTACTTTGCAGCACTGGGGTCCAGGGTTCAAATCCCACCTAGGAAGTTGGGAGTTTGTATGTCTCCCCATGTTTGTGTGTGTTTGTACCCTGGTTTCCTCCTACACTCCCAATACATACTAATAGGGTGTTTAGATTGTGATTCCCAATGATAATGTCGGTAAAGCTCTATAGAACATGATGGCGCTATATAAGAAAAAGCATAACAATAACAACATTTGCCCATGTAAGGCTTACATACAGCTGCTCGTCAATGGAAACCCATGCTGCAAAGCTCTCGGAGCACAGTTTTTTGCCTGATGTTAATGCCAGAAGATGTTTAGAAATCCGGAGTTATGAAGTCAGCAGAGCGCTGGTAATTTGGACTTTTATGCACCTTTCACTTCAGGACTTACTGACCCCAATCTATAACGTTACATGACGTCTACTTCTTGGCTGCATTTGCTGTGGTTCTTAAACTCTTCCAATGCTCAATCATACCAGTATCAGGCTTGAATTTGGTGATTGCTTTCTTTCTAAAAAACGCTCTATACACCTGTGGCAACGGGGCTGAATGAAAAACATATATTCAATAGTAAACAAGAACAAGTGTGTCCCAGTGCGTCCTGCCATATAGTGTATTACATAACGAAGAGTCAGCCAGGAACAGTTAACTCACGCTGTAAATATAGCTATAAATCTGTTTAATTTGGCCCATAGAGTGCTAATAAAGCGCTGCATTTAAATATTACATAAACCTAGTTATTGAAATACTTTGACCTCTCGTTTTATATTTAGACTGTTTCATTTCTCCATTTACAAAATGAGGGGCCATCCACATCAGTAGAGCGAAACCAGTTTCTTTTCTCAGACACAAATGCCTGCTTTTAACACAGTTTTCCTTGAAATACAAAAAAGAAAAATGTTTCCATGGAAACTGTCATACAAGATTGTAGTTATGTTTAGAAATGTGCGGGTGTTTAAAAAGTTGCTTATGCTAACCTCTTCTTCCGACTATGGTTTGCCAAGACACTTAGGTGCTTGTTAACCCCTTTGGTGTCTGTTACCAAAATTGTCTAGTGGACACAGCAGTGAGTAGTAAAAAACATAAAGTACAGCTATAAATGATGAAGGCACACATTGTGAAAACACACAACCTCACCTCTAACCAGTTGTGCCACATACATATATACAGAATTCATAAAAAAAGAAAAAAGCTAATAATAGTTTCCATGTAAGCAGAAACTTTATACATGTTGAAGAAAAATGCAGAAGTCTGGCCAGTTAGTAATTCATTGTATTGCAGGTCATCACAATATGAATTGGTTTATTTGAGGGTGAAATAAGTACCGTATATAAGCAGGCTGGACACAAGGCTAGTGAAACACAGAAAGGGCCATGCTAGTTTAAAGGAAATCTCTTAGTAGCATGATCAACCCTCTTAAGCTGTCTATATGGACATGTAGATTATCGAAAGATGAATACAATGATACTTTGATGATTAAGATCAGATGTCTCTTACAGAGAAATCCACTCTTCTCTTACTAAGCAAATGAGGCATTGAGATCTATGGGTGGGACATAGGTCTCCCTGAGCGTCTACCTACAGTGGTTATTTTAAATGAAAGGAGTCATTGCCAGTGTGAAACATGTAGATCAGAAGAGCAGACTGTCAGTCATTACACGGTTTACACCTTTTGTACCCAACGCTGTGGAGGAGCTCAAACCTGTGAGGGTCCTATTGAACTATAGTAATTGATGCACACAAATACTAATTCATACTAAAAATTAGAATAATAGTAAAGAAAATTATTATTATTTATGAAATCTTTTGTTAACCTTCTGTCTTGGTCCTGCTGGGCTTTAGCCACTTCCTCTTTGGCCACTGCTCTGTTCTTCAGTCCTCGTCGGGTTTTACAAGTGGCCCAGCATGTTGAAATGACATCAACTTCCCCAGCAAATTAAGACCTGTTTGGACACACCCGTTTTTTTTAGGCATTAATCCAGGACTATGTCCAACAGATGTGTGTTTATGTCCTTGGTTCCCAATATCTCTTTAGACTTCTGTGATCTTTGCACATAACATGCTGATTAACTCATCCATTACTGTAAACATCTTCAACTGTTATTTGAGCCTGCTGCGAACATTCTGAACTGTTATTAGCAGGGGCAGACACAAGACAAAAGAGGGCAGACCAATCTATCTCTGAAATAAGCTACTTGCTGCTTTGGAAGTGAAAGTGGGCCACCTTACTTCTTGAACCCATGTACAGCTGCACATATTACACCAATGGAATGTCCACCCCTGGTTATTAGAGTCTGTTCGCATTAGCTACACCTGTGTGTCTGCATGAGGCGTGCTGTTTTCCTTCATCTGCCCTCCTGGTTTTGTGGCTTCCAGTTTGTCCAGCATTGCCTGTTTACCTAGAGTCCAGCACAGCCAGTTATCCAAGTCCTCAGGACTCAGTACCGTGTACCTCCAAGTCTCCTGTGCCAACAACCTGGCTTTATGTGCCCACACTGACCTGGGGCTTCCTGGATCCACCTCCCCAGTTGAGCCCCTAAATCCCATGAATTTGTGTTTGAAAACTTTTTTTCACTTTGTGTGTACAATGAAATGTGTTACTTTTTCCAAACACACAGCAGCAGGCTCAGACTGACTTAGAAGAAAAAAAGAAAATTCCCCGGTGAGCCCCTGTGCAGGAGTTAACCCTCCACCCTGTTATATGAGCAGTACTTGGCACAATACACTTGATTCTCTATGTACAAAGGCATAAGAAATAATTGTGGCAAGGTATTTTCCATTGAGGCTGAACACACACACTATAATTTTGCAAAGGCAGTACAATCTACATGGTACGGCAGAAATTCTAGTGAACACATGGGAGTTGAGTTTCCCCACAAACTGATCTTGCCACTCATATGGATAACTGACGACACAATGGAGGAAGAGTAAGAAAAATACACAAAGTGGTTGATAAGGATGATGATGACAACGACCATGTTCTTCTTGAGGAAGTGGCCTGACTACCAGAGAGATGAACAAGATGAGAAAGAGGGGGATCCATGCTCATATTGCTAGTTTGCTTTTCACACGTGAACATGTGATGCCACTTCATGTTCTGATGTAGAGCCATAGTTTGTAGTCCATTTGCACTGTGACATTCACTGCCTATTTTCGTACTGCAAAGCATGAACATTACAATTGATCGGTCCTCTGGTAATGTGGAAAAGAGCTCCCACACCCAAGATGCCCACATGTAGAACTCACTACCACCATGACCTTGATAGGGACAACAGCTTTCAGATGCTGTTGAGGCTTTTGCACCAACAGGAGGAAAGCATACATCCACAGAACATCTGTGGTTAGTTCTCCAAGCTTTTTTAAACTGCCTCCCGGCTGACCAAAAATAAGAGAAAAATGGGAAGCTTATGCCATAAAATAACAAAGTTTAGTGAAATATAATATAAAATAAAGCTTAAAATTTATACAGGAACACAAATGCAAAAGGGGCCACTTATATAAGGAGTACACCGCAAGTAGTAAGACAAATGTATAAAAAGAAAATCACCTTAAATAAATAAACTCAGGCTATCTCAGTAGTAAAGATATCAATAAGATGTATCAGTAAGTACATAAGACTGTGAAAAATTCACATAATAGCAGTGTCTTGATAATTTTTTAGGTAGAAAACAAGGAGGGACAAAAAATGGTGTAATTGGGATAGCTGTATATAGAGATTTAACCTGAGACAAGTTCCACTTAATGGAGGATTAGAACCTTGTTAGGGATAATATAAACTGCACATTTATAGGGTCTTACATAAATATCATAATCACCATGTTAAGCAGAGTTCTCCAGTAGTGCCTTGTAGCTAGCTACACTTAAAAATAAAGTACAATGATAGTGCCACATAGGAATGGTAATAAAAGAGGGGCAGATAAGGTAGATTAACTTGGCATACAACTTTAGAGTGACAGAGGGACCCCGACGCGCATTTTGCATTTACCTTCTTCTTGGGGGAGCTTTTACTCATAGACTTAGATTAGATGTGGAAAATACACAGCAAAAAAACGCATGTTATCCGCACCTTAGTATATCAATAAAGTTTTTTCAAAGCAAAAAACAGAAAGTATCAAAAACAAAGTATCTTTAAAGCATCGCACACCAAGCAGAGAAAAACCACAGCATCAAAAACGTGATAAAAACACATGTAAAAAAAATGCACACAGAAACACATTGGAATAAGCTAATTTAACTAATAGGTGCAGAAATTCTGCAATGTCAAAAACGCACTGAAAACACTTAATGGGAATGTAGCCTTTTGGTTACTTATGTTCGTATTATAAACCAAAAAAATAAAAATTTTAAGGGATTTTTCACTATGCAACATTCTAGAGAATAACTTTAAACATTCTGAAAATATTTTTGGGGGGTAGATCTGTAGAAGTAAACTGAACGATAATTAGTTACAGGTAACTGAAAGGCGTTGAAAAGTGAGAAAATGTATATACAGTATTCCATTTGCTGAGTGCATTAAGTTTGTGACCTGCTGTCTGCACTTTATGCTTATTCTTTCATATGCGAGAGACTAGAAGTGAGAAGAGAGATTTTCCGTTTAGTCTTGATAGAATCACAGCCAACATTGACTAGAATTAATTTGAACCTTTGTATCGCAGGAGCCATAAGCTATATATTTAATTAACACTTAAAGACTATGTGAACTAGTTCCAGACACCATGAGCCTGCAAGGCATTTTCATGAGCTGCATTTTACAGAGACCTTTATAGAAAACTCCATGGGAATGATTAAAGATATGTACACTAACATGTAATAGAAAAAGGAAGGAAATATGATTTCATCTCCAAGGCTTTAAGGAAAGTCAGCCAAACAAGGCATGTTTTAACACATTTTAAATAAACTGGAAAATTTTAAGCCATTTGGCAGGATCTGATGCAGCAGAGTTATATGTAAGTCACTGCGTTAAAAACAGAGCCACATAAATTATTAAAGTGAACCTGTCGGCTTGGAAGACCCTAATTACCTGCAGATACTGTATAGGATTAATCTGCAAGTAAACAGATTTTCACTGTTGCCTGACTGCTCTACTGAAAGTGCGGCTACAAAGAGAAAAAGGACTTAACTCTTCCTGAGAGCCGCCGGCTTTCAGTCACGGGGTCATGCATGGAGCAGCTACCTTCACCATGCACTGTCCGGTGAACAGTGGCTGTGAGCCCGGCCCCTTGACTTTGATTGACAGCAGGCTCTACAGCTCATATGTGCAGAGCAAGCTGTGTTGGGCCATGCGTGCAACTGTCAGTCATACAATACCCACCTCTCCTCCTCGTTTCTCCACTGTTCCGCAGCTTCTCTTCTGAAGTGTTGCATGTTGTGAATTTGCTTTTTGGCTCCCTCTAGTGGTTACTAGTTTTTTGACTCTGGTTTTTCTGTCTTTCCTTTTATCCGCACCTGGGTCGTTAGTTAGGGGCGTTGCTTTATAAGCTCCCTGGACACTCAGTTCTATGCCTGGCAACGTAGTTATCAGAGCTAATCTGCTGTGCTCTTGTCTACTGATCCTGGTCCGGTTATTCAGCTAAGTCAATTACTTTGCTTTTTGCTATTTGTTTTTGGTTTTGTATTTTTGTCCAGCTTGTTCCTAATCTGTATCCTGACTTTTGCTGGAAGCTCTAGGGCGCTGGTGTTCTCCCCCCGGACCGTTAGACGGTTCGGGGGTTCTTGAATTTCCAGTGTGGATTTTTGATAGGGTTTTTTGTTGACCATATAAGTTACCTTTCTATATTCTGCTATTAGTTAGCGGGCCTCTCTGTGCTAAACCTGGTTCATTTCTGTGTTTGTCATTTCCTCTTACCTCACCGTTATTATTTGTGGGGGGCTTCTATCCTGCTTTGGGGTCCCTTTCTCTGGAGGCAAGAGAGGTCTTTGTTTTCCTCTACTAGGGGTATTTAGATTCTCCGGCTGGCGCGAGTCATCTAGGATCAACGTAGGTATGACCCCCGGCTACTTCTAGTGTTGGCGTTAGGAGTAGATATATGGTCAACCCAGTTACCACTGCCCTATGAGCTGGATTTTTGTATCTTGCAGACTTCCACGTTCCTCTGAGACCCTCGCCATTGGGGTCATAACAGTTTGCCAGGCCTATATTAAATGTTTAATGCATTGCAAAAGAGGGATTATAAGAAAGAAGATTCTGAGTTTTTTTTTTTTTTCTCCTCTCTCATTTTTTCTTTTTTTTCTTCATCCCCTTTACCTCAGAGTGGCTTATGCTTGCTGCAGACATGAATGTCCAGACCTTGATTACAAGTGTGGACCAGCTGGCTACTCGTGTGCAGGGCATACAAGATTATGTTATCAGAAGTCCTGGGTCAGAACCTAAGATACCGATTCCTGAACTGTTTTCCGGAGACAGGTTTAAGTTTAGGAATTTCAAGAATAATTGTAAATTGTTTTTGTCCCTGAGACCCTGTTCATCTGGAGACTCCGCTCAGCAAGTAAAAATTGTTATTTCGTTCTTACGGGGTGACCCTCAAGATTGGGCTTTTTCGCTGGCGCCAGGAGATCCGGCATTGGCTGATATTGATGCGTTTTTTCTGGCGCTCGGTTTACTTTATGAGGAACCCAATCTTGAGATTCAGGCAGAAAAGGCCCTGCTGGCTATGTCTCAGGGGCAGGACGAGGCTGAAGTGTATTGCCAAAAATTTCGGAAATGGTCCGTGCTGACACATTGGAACGACTGTGCACTGGCCGCTAATTTTAGAAATGGTCTTTCTGATGCCATTAAAGATGTTATGGTGGGTTTTCCCATTCCCACAGGTCTGAATGATGCTATGGCACTGGCTATTCAAATTGACCGGCGATTGCGGGAGCGCAAGACCGCAAATTCCCTCATGGTGTTGTCTGAACAGACACCTAATTCGGTGCAATGTGATAGAAAAACCGCAAATTCCCTCATGGTGTTGTCTGAACAGACACCTGATTTAATGCAATGTGATAGAATCCTGACCAGAAATGAGCGGAAAATTCATAGACGCCGGAATGGCTTGTGCTACTACTGTGGTGATTCTACACATGTTATCTCAGCATGCTCTAAACGTATAGCTAAGGTTGTTGGTCCGGTCACCGCTGGAAATTTGCAACCTAAATTTATTCTGTCTGTAACTTTGATTTGCTCACTGTCGTCTTATCCTGTCATGGCGTTTGTAGATTCAGGTGCTGCCCTGAGTCTTATGGATCTGTCATTTGCTAAGCGCTGTGGTTTTACTCTTGAACCATTAGAAAATCCTATTCCTCTTAGGGGTATTGATGCTACGCCATTGGCAGCAAATAAACCGCAGTATTGGACACAGGTTACCATGTGCATGACTCCTGAACACCGCGAGGTGATACGTTTTCTTGTTTTACATAAAATGCATGATTTGGTTGTTTTAGGGCTGCCATGGTTACAGACCCATAATCCCGTCCTGGACTGGAAGGCTATGTCAGTTTCTAGTTGGGGCTGTCGTGGTATTCATGGGGATATCCTGCCTGTGTCTATTGCTTCTTCTACGCCTTCGGAAGTTCCGGAGTATTTGTCTGATTATCAGGATGTCTTTAGCGAGTCCAGGTCCAGTGCATTGCCTCCTCATAGGGACTGTGACTGTGCTATAGATTTGATTCCAGGCAGTAAATTTCCTAAGGGAAGACTCTTTAATCTGTCGGTACCTGAACATACCGCTATGCGTTCGTATATCAAGGAGTCTTTGGAGAAAGGACATATTCGTCCGTCTTCTTCCCCTCTTGGTGCAGGATTCTTTTTTGTGGCTAAAAAGGACGGATCTTTGAGGCCTTGTATTGATTATCGGCTTTTAAATAAGATCACTGTCAAATTTCAGTATCCTCTGCCGCTGTTGTCTGACTTGTTTGCCCGAATTAAAGGTGCCAAGTGGTTCACCAAGATAGACCTTCGTGGTGCGTACAACCTTGTGCGCATTAAGCAAGGTGATGAATGGAAAACCGCATTCAATACGCCCGAAGGTCATTTTGAGTACTTGGTGATGCCTTTTGGGCTCTCCAATGCGCCTTCAGTTTTTCAGTCCTTTATGCATGACATTTTCCGGAAGTATCTGGATAAATTTTTGATCGTTTATCTGGATGATATTTTGGTTTTTTCTGATGATTGGGACTCGCATGTGGAGCAGGTCAGGTTGGTCTTTAAAATTTTGCGTGAAAATTCTTTGTTTGTCAAAGGCTCAAAGTGTCTCTTTGGTGTACAGAAGGTTCCCTTTTTGGGGTTTATTTTTTCCCCTTCTGCTGTGGAGATGGACCCGGTCAAGGTCCGAGCTATTCTTGATTGGACTCAGCCCTCGTCAGTTAAGAGTCTTCAGAAGTTCTTGGGTTTCGCTAACTTCTACCGTCGTTTTATCGCTAATTTTTCTAGCGTTGTGAAACCTTTGACGGATATGACCAAGAAGGGCTCCGATGTAGCTAACTGGGCTCCTGCTGCCGTGGAGGCTTTCCAGGAGTTGAAACGCCGGTTTACTTCGGCGCCTGTTTTGTGCCAGCCCGATGTCTCACTTCCCTTTCAGGTTGAGGTGGATGCTTCGGAGATTGGAGCAGGGGCCGTTTTGTCGCAGAGAGGCCCTGGTTGCTCTGTTATGAAACCTTGTGCCTTTTTCTCTAGGAAGTTTTCGCCTGCCGAGCGAAATTATGATGTGGGCAATCGGGAGTTGTTGGCCATGAAGTGGGCATTTGAGGAGTGGCGTCATTGGCTCGAGGGTGCTAAGCATCGTGTGGTGGTCTTGACTGATCACAAAAATCTGATGTATCTCGAGTCTGCTAAACGCCTTAATCCGAGACAGGCCCGCTGGTCATTGTTTTTCTCCCGCTTTGATTTTGTTGTCTCGTATTTACCAGGTTCAAAGAATGTGAAGGCCGATGCTCTTTCTAGGAGCTTTGTGCCTGATGCTCCTGGAGTCGCTGATCCTGTTGGTATTCTTAAGGATGGAGTTATCTTATCAGCTATTTCTCCGGATCTGCGACGTGTGTTGCAGAGATTTCAAGCTGATAGGCCTGAGTCTTGTCCACCTGACAGACTGTTTGTTCCGGATAAGTGGACCAGCAGAGTCATTTCCGAGGTTCATTCCTCGGTGTTGGCAGGTCACCCGGGAATTTTTGGCACCAGAGATCTGGTGGCCAGGTCCTTTTGGTGGCCTTCTTTGTCAAGGGATGTGCGGTCATTTGTGCAGTCCTGTGGGACTTGTGCTAGAGCTAAGCCTTGCTGTTCTCGTGCCAGCGGGTTGCTCTTGCCCTTGCCTGTCCCGAAGAGACCTTGGACACATATCTCCATGGATTTCATTTCTGATCTTCCGCTATCTCAGGGCATGTCTGTTATCTGGGTGATATGTGATCGCTTCTCCAAGATGGTCCATTTGGTTCCTTTGCCTAAGCTGCCTTCCTCTTCCGATCTGGTTCCTGTGTTTTTCCAGAACGTGGTTCGTTTGCACGGCATCCCTGAGAATATTGTGTCAGATAGAGGATCCCAGTTCGTTTCCAGGTTCTGGCGATCCTTTTGTAGTAGGATGGGCATTGATTTGTCGTTTTCCTCTGCTTTCCATCCTCAGACTAATGGACAGACGGAGCGAACCAATCAGACTTTGGAGGCTTATTTGAGGTGTTTTGTCTCTGCTGATCAGGACGATTGGGTGACATTCTTGCCGTTGGCTGAGTTTGCCCTTAATAATCGGGCTAGTTCCGCCACCTTGGTTTCGCCTTTTTTCTGCAACACTGGTTTCCATCCTCGCTTTTCTTCAGGTCATGTGGAGTCTTCTGACTGTCCTGGGGTGGATTCTGTGGTGGATAGGTTGCAGCGGATCTGGAATCATGTGGTGGACAACTTGAAGTTGTCACAGGAGAGGGCTCAGCGCTTTGCCAACCGCCGCCGCGGTGTGGGTCCCCGACTACGCGTTGGGGATTTGGTATGGCTTTCTTCCCGCTTTGTTCCTATGAAGGTCTCCTCTCCCAAATTTAAACCTCGTTTTATTGGTCCTTACAAGATATTGGAAATCCTTAATCCTGTATCTTTTCGTCTGGATCTTCCTGTGTCGTTTGCTATTCACAATGTATTTCATAGGTCCTTGTTGCGGCGGTACGTTGTGCCTGTAGTTCCTTCTGCTGAGCCTCCTGCTCCGGTGTTGGTTGAGGGCGAGTTGGAGTACGTGGTGGAGAAGATCTTGGATTCTCGCCTCTCCAGGCGAAGACTTCAGTACCTGGTCAAGTGGAAGGGCTATGGTCAGGAGGATAATTCCTGGGTGGTCGCCTCTGATGTTCATGCGGCCGATTTAGTTCGTGCCTTTCATGCCGCTCATCCTGATCGCCCTGGTGGTCGTGGTGAGGGTTCGGTGACCCCTCACTAAGGGGGGGGTACTGTTGTGAATTTGCTTTTTGGCTCCCTCTAGTGGTTACTAGTTTTTTGACTCTGGTTTTTCTGTCTTTCCTTTTATCCGCACCTGGGTCGTTAGTTAGGGGCGTTGCTTTATAAGCTCCCTGGACACTCAGTTCTATGCCTGGCAACGTAGTTATCAGAGCTAATCTGCTGTGCTCTTGTCTACTGATCCTGGTCCGGTTATTCAGCTAAGTCAATTACTTTGCTTTTTGCTATTTGTTTTTGGTTTTGTATTTTTGTCCAGCTTGTTCCTAATCTGTATCCTGACTTTTGCTGGAAGCTCTAGGGCGCTGGTGTTCTCCCCCCGGACCGTTAGACGGTTCGGGGGTTCTTGAATTTCCAGTGTGGATTTTTGATAGGGTTTTTTGTTGACCATATAAGTTACCTTTCTATATTCTGCTATTAGTTAGCGGGCCTCTCTGTGCTAAACCTGGTTCATTTCTGTGTTTGTCATTTCCTCTTACCTCACCGTTATTATTTGTGGGGGGCTTCTATCCTGCTTTGGGGTCCCTTTCTCTGGAGGCAAGAGAGGTCTTTGTTTTCCTCTACTAGGGGTATTTAGATTCTCCGGCTGGCGCGAGTCATCTAGGATCAACGTAGGTATGACCCCCGGCTACTTCTAGTGTTGGCGTTAGGAGTAGATATATGGTCAACCCAGTTACCACTGCCCTATGAGCTGGATTTTTGTATCTTGCAGACTTCCACGTTCCTCTGAGACCCTCGCCATTGGGGTCATAACAGTTGCACATCTCAGCCGTGTAGTGACGTCATCGCGCTGAGGCATCAGACATTGAGGAAGAATGATAGGAGTGGAATCGTCAGCTGGCACTCTCTCCTCCATCATTACTCTCAACTGTATCGGTTGATACATTTGAACATGTGAAAGAAGAAGCCTGGTGCCAGCGCTGGCACCAGGCCCCCCTAATGGCAGTGTGGCAGTGAATGGAGATCGTGTCTCTCTGCTCTGCTGCAGAGTTCAACTGTATGGACGTCCTGTGCAGCACATGCTGATACAGTTAGAAGTAATACAGGATGGACCCCCCAGAGCACGTGACCCGGGGAGGCCGCATCCTTATCCCCCACCGGTAGCTATGCTATTTCTTGATGACATTGTGGTTGCTAGAATTTATAAGGATCGCCCATCATTTCTTACCGCATTCACATTCTCAAATTTGAGAATGTGCAATAAAATGCTACCTATTGTTTATGGGAGCCTACAGTTTGACAGTGCAGTTATCAGATCATACACAATCAAAACAAATGATATCATGCTCCAGCAAACAGTAGTATTACCGAGCTATTGATTATAGTGAAAAATAACTCTGCAACATGATGCTGCACAGAAGAAATACCAAGTGATGAGCGAATAGTGAAATATTCAAATTCGGAACGAATAATTTCTAATATCCGTGTATTTGTTTCGAATAACGATACCATTTCTGCTGGACCCAACAAACGGATCTGGGGACATGAGAAATAAGCTGAAATGGATGGGAAAGAGCTAAAACTAAATGGGAACAGCATGGAGAAGATGCCTGTATGCCTTTCTGACTCACATATGGTATCTGGGAATAATGTTGTCAGACTATTGTGCAGGTTTTAAGGATTTATAAAAAGACCTACCAAACCTAAACTTTTTTTTTAAGGGAAAAATACCAAGAAACATTATTACCTTCATAATTACATGTATGTAACACAACATAATAAAAAAAAAAAATGATACCTCCCCTTTAGCATATGTTCACACGGAGCATTTTGGCTTTAGTTTTTCCTTTAACATTTGTGAAGGTTCTCACTTCTAAATTTGAGAGGTCCCTCCCTCATTCCAACTAGTTAGCAAGATAGCGAAATACATATTCCCCATCCCTTTACAATATCAGTTCAAACATGACCATTTGAATTTTGGCCTTCGACCGCCACCATCACCATCATGTCCACCCCCATATCATTATGCGGCTCTCGCTTCAAATTTTCACAGGGCCAGCAGGTGCCATGAAACCAGAGTTTGGGAAGGGCCCTCAGGTGGCCCTGTATCATACATTTGGGAGAGCTATCACTCCTTCATTTGGGAGGTCCCTCCCTCATTCCAAATAGTTAGCAAGATAGTGGAATACATATTCCCCATCCCTTTACAACGCCAGTTCAAACATGCTCATTTGAATTTTGTCCTTCACCCGCCATCACCACATCATGTCATTATGCAGCCCTTGCTTAACATTTTCAGACGGCCAGCAGGTGCCATGAAACCTGAGTTTTGTGAGCTCCACAGTTCATTTTGGCCACTGGATCCCAATGGAGCCACTGTCATAGCGGATAAAGCTGCTGTAAGGTGAATATAATACAGGAGTTGGGGGTACTGTATGATCAATGTCAGGAAAATGGATTCTACCAGACACCAAAAGCATTAGAATTAAATTCTGAATACAGTGTATGCAAGCAAGGGTCTGTATTGTGGTCAGTCTGTCAGTCCTGAAACCCATGTCAGGAACATGTACAAGCCTCATTTTGCTTTGTGGCAGCCTCCTCAAAGGAAAGAGACAGGAGTGCCATTGACCAATCTGCACAAGCCTACGCAGTTCTTCTGGAAACTACCCAACCAAGCAGTATGTATCTTTTGCATGGTTTTGAGCAACAATGGAATAATTACAGGATATGTCACAGAGAGTGTTGAGGTCTGTGGAGTGTAATACACAGGTGACAGACAGTGCTACAGCACTCAGGTAAAGGCCTTAGCATGGCAATGACTATTTTCCAATATGTGTAAGGCTGCAGCCAGAATAGGTCTGTGGAGCATATTAACCCAGGCTCTTAGATATGCTTATATCCCACCACCATTTTTTTGTGAGGACCCCAATTTCGAAAATGTAAGGGAAGCGACAGTTTAATAAAGCAGTGTTAGGGCTATTGGAACGCACCAAGTAATAGAGAGATTGATACGAGGTGCGTTCTCAGCCCAGGGTCCACAGTGCAGAGATACCGGCTGCAAAGTAATGGCGGATGGACACTGAGCTCACATGTGGGTTAAACTTCACCCCATGTGAATTGAAAGCGAGCTCTGTTGACTCACAGAGTCGCGCTGTACACATGGAAAAATACCCTAACTAGGGTTGTGCTTGCTCTTCTGTGCTAACTGCACACATGAAGGAACCAGATGCTAAGCCAAGGCTAATTGCCCCCACTGACGCTAGCTGCCTGCCTGAGTGTACAGCCCCAAAGCTAAACAGACTCACACCACATATGAACTGAGTGGTAGAGTATCCACTGGCAACAGCCAAACACAAATGATACTAGCGCATGGTCGTGCTGCCATGCGAACCTTTTATAGTTGTAGCTCTCCCAGACCTTCCTAGTGGTCCAAAAGGAGCGGCTACAGGACCTGAGCATGTGACCCCCGACCTCCAATGAGAGGTCTTCCCTTGGGCATGCTCAGAAGGAGAAAAGCAGGACTTAGTCCCAGGAGCACCTGCTTGCCGCTGAACAGTACTGGTTATAATGGCTGAACCTGGAAGGGCAGCAGTAACCAAATGTGCACTATCTGTCCGAGCCAGTCGCTGGGACTGACGTCTACGCTGAGCTGGTTCCACTGCAGCTGGAGAAGAATGGGAGACCGCAGCAGACATGGTTTGAAATTCCCCCTGTGCAGCGGCAGGAACTCAACACCTAACAAAGTCTCACTTAGGAGCCTGGAAAAGTTATCAATGGTCTTTGTCCAGCACCGGACATGTAAAGTGCTAACGAATATGTATGCCTTATCTAACTAACAATTTGCGAACAGACATACAGTATAGACCAAAAGTTTAGACACACATTCTCATTTAAAGATTTTTCTGTATTTTCATGACTATGAAAATTGTACATTCACACTGAAGGTATCAAAACTATGAATTAACACATGTGGAATTATATACTTAACAAAAAAGTGTGAAACAACTGAAATTATGTCTTATATTCTAGGTTCTTCAAAGTAGCCACCTTTTGCTTTGATGACTGCTTTGCACACTCTTGGCATTCTCTTGATGAGCTTCAAGAGGTAGTCACCGGGAATGGTTTTCACTTCACAGGTGTTCCCTGTCAGGTTTAATAAGTGGGATTTCCTGCCTTATAAATGAGGTTGGGACCATCAGTTGTGTTGTGCAGAAGACTGGTGGATACACAGATGATAGTCCTACTGAATAGACTGTTAGAATTTGTCTTATGGCAAGAAAAAAGCAGCTAAGTAAAGAAAAACAAGTGGCCATCATTACTTTAAGAAATGAAGGTCAGTCAGTCTGAAAAATTGGGAAAACTTTGAAAGTGTCCCCAAGTGCAGTGGCAAAAACCATCAAGCGCTACAAAGAAACTGGCTCACACGAGGACCACCCCAGGAAAGGAAAACCAAGAGTCACATCTGGTTCTGAGGATAAGTTTATCCGAGTCATCAGCCTCAGAAATAGCAGGTTAACAGCAGCTCAGATTAGAGACCAGGTCAATGCCACACAGAGTTCTAGCAGCAGACATATCTCTGCAACAAAGAAGAGACTTTGTTAAGAGGAGACTTTGTGCAGCAGGCCTTCATGGTAAAATAGCTCCTAGGAAACCACTGCTAAGGACAAGCAACAAGCAGAAGAGACTTGTTTGGGCTAAAGAACACAAGGAATGGACATTAGACCAGTGGAAATTTGTGCTTAGGTTTGATGAGTCCAAATTTGAGATCTTTGGTTCCAACCACTGTGTCTTTGTGCGACGCAGACAAGGTGAATGGATGGACTCTACATGCCTGGTTCCCACCGTGAAGCATGGAGGAGGAGGTGTGATGGTGTGGGGCTGCTTTGCTTGTGACACTGTTGGGATTTATTCAAAATTGAAGGCATACTGAACCAGCATGGCTAGCACAGCATCTTGCAGCGGCATGCTATTCCATCCGGTTTGCGTTTAGTTGGACCATCATTTATTTTTCAACAGGACAATGACCCCAAACAAACCTCCAGGCTATGTAAAGGCTATTTGACCAAGAAGGAGAGTGATGGGGTGCTACACCAGATGACCTGGCTTCCACAGTCACCAGACCTGAACCCAATCGAAATGGTTTGGGGAGAGCCGGACCGCATAGTAAAGGCAAAAGGGCCAACAAGTGCGAAGCATCTCTGGGACCTCCTTCAAGATTGTTGGAAGACCATTTCTACCTCTTGAAGCTCATCAAGAGAATGCCAAAAGTGTGCAAAGCAGTCATCAAAGCAAAAGGGGGCTACTTTGAAGAACCTAGAATATAAGACATAATTTCAGTTGTTTCACACTTTTTTGTTAAGTATATAATTCTACATGTGTTAATTCATAGTTTTGATGCCTTCAGTGTTAATGTACAATTTTCATAGTCATGAAAATACAGAAAAATCTTTAAATGAGAAGGTGTGTTCAAACTTTTGGTCTGTACTGTATATGATGACAAGGGACCAATGAACGCTGCACTGGGACAACGAACTGGGCGTGGTTGGTAACTGTTGTGTCTGTGTAACTGCAGGTTGTGGACAGGAAGCATCAGCGCCTCCTTCCTGGACAACAGATTGGGAAGGACATAACACAGGGGAAGGGCCAGTGGTTTCACTGTCAGATGCAGATTTTGTACCCAGGCGTTCCGCTCACCTACTGGGGTGCTGCGTATATGAGCAGTATATGGCGAATACTAACAGAGGTATTATGTCAAATTTCCCTTTATAAAGGGATGTGTGGGTAAGAGTTCCGAAATAGTAGCATATATATTGAGCATGTTTTATTACTCATATTATTATTCTGTGTAAGGCTGAAAACTGGAGAATTGTGCTAGCGGGGATCTCACCGAGATCACCGCAGTTCAGCCCGGCTGGGAACGGAGCCTCAGTGACTGGACGTAACCTCAATGACACCACCACCGGTCTCTGAGGCTGCGTTCCCAGCAGCCAATTCACCAGTGGTTTTCAGCCTGGACTGTTGCATCTTGGTACCGTCCTGGTTGAAAACTGTTTATCCCCCAGACATGGATTACGGTGTGGGACAGAACGATGGACAGGTATGGTATATTGTTTTTTGATTTTACTTTTATTACAGGAGTTCGAGGGCTTAGCTGGAATTAGGCATTTAAATAAAAATGGAAAACTATGTTTAGTCTTATTTCAAATAAAATACTTTATTCTTGCTGTGTCTTTATTTACCATACAACTGTAGGATTAGTAATAGACACTTCTCCATTACTAAGCCATGGACTTGATGTCACCGGACAATACAAAGGTGACATCAACCCCACAAATATGAACCCCACTTGCCACTGCTACAGAGCAAGTGGGAAAAGCCGGGCAAAGAACCAGAATTGGCGCATCTAATAGATGTGCCTTTTCTGAGCAGCTGTGGGCTTCTATTTTTAAGGCTGGGGGGGGCCAATGTCCATGGCCCATTACCAGCCTGAGAATACGAGCCCCCAGCAGTCAGCTTTAGCAAGGTTGGTTGTCAAAAATGGGGGAACCCCATGCCATTTTTTAAATTATTTATTTAAATAATTTAAAAAAACAGCGTTGGGAACCCTCTATTCTTGATAACTAGCCTTGCTGAAGCTGACAGCTGAGGGTTGCAGCCCCCAGCTGTGAGTTTTGTCTGGCTGGTTAGCAAAAATACAGGGGAACCCATGCTGTTTTTTTTTTAATTATTTATTTACAGCACAATAGTGACAGATGAATACTCCCATCCGTCGCTCCTGCGCTCTCTGTTATTACCGGCAGCAAGTGTCGGATGATGGGAGCTGTAGTCCCATCAGCTGACACCAGTGACCGGAGTTAAAGTTTATACCACCGATCACAGCTGAGAGGAAGTGGCAGGGACCCTTGGTTGCTCCCTCTCTCCTTCCCTGTATGTGGTCCCCCACGTGGTACTTTGACAGCAGGTTATACATGGATGTATTACTGTTATTTGTGTGCTGTGTTTGTATTGTCTTAATGTTCTACTATTGTGTATTGTATCATCTGCAGCTTAGAGACAGTAAGAGGTTATAATTAAGGGGGCTGGATCAGCAGCCTCAAAGGAACAGGAAGTCCCTGTCTGCAATTCAGTGCCTGGGCAGGCTTGCCCGCAGCAGGACATGCTCCCCTTATGGGAGCATACCGTGCCCCCTGGAAGGAGCAGAGCTGCCAGTGGACTGTTGGGCAGTAGGTGCAAGGACTATGTGTGTGACTAGCAAGAGCTTTGTTGCTCCTGGAAGTTGACTGGGAGCCAATGCTTTCTCTGCTGAAGCCGTTGCTGTGAATAGGGACAGTGCAGTAATTGTTACCTTTCGTCTCTACCTCACCTTTATTAAACAAATTGCCACTGTTGAGCCCTGAAGAGTATGACGTGTGGTGCCACCGTTCCAGCATGGAGAGCAGCTGTATATCTGAGGTAACCCACTATGACTCGGGGCTGGGACTAGAACTGTCTTTTCCTGTGCAAGGGACTGGTGTGCTCACTGACTGTGACCTAGAGGATTCGCCCATGACTACCACCCCATGCCACCTTGTTACATGTACATGCCAGGACATTCTTGGACGTTAGAGTCAAACATTTCAGTTGATGCACTGGAGGAAATTTCTCACTCTAACACCTGACTCTCATATAGATCCTTACACTTGAACCTGACTTTGACATTAGATTTTGTCACCTGACTTTCACTCGTGCCTTTGAGAAGTGACTCTGACAACTAACATATACAATACACTGAATTAACCATTTGATTTCTACATCTGACTATTATCGCTGCTCAGTTCTCAGCATAAGTATTAGATACAGGATATGAACAAAAGTATTGGAGAACCTACACATTACACCTACAGGACATTTTCTTACATCCCCTTTGAAGCTATCCCACTTTTCGAGGAAGGCTTTCTACAAGATTTTGGAGTGTGTCTATGGGGATTTTTGTTCAAACAACACATATATAATTATCCTCAGGACACATCAGTGATCAGGAATATTTAACAAATTAGCTCACTCTTAGTATTCAGATTACTGGACTTTGTTATTTTCATTCCATTTTCAATGTTCATCAAACTGTAGCATTACTGATACTCTGCTACTTCAAACACCAAGACCCTCTATTACTCAAAGTTGTGTGGGGTGGCGGGGGTCGACACTGTGTGGAGATTTTAACCCATTCATCCAGAAGAGCATTTTTAAGGTCGGACATTGATGTTGGATTAGAAGGCCAGGCTCACAGTCTCTGGTCTAGTTCATTCATTCCAAAGATGTTTGATACATTTATGGTCAGGCGCCTCTGTGGCCAGTCAAGTTCGTATACTCCAAACTCAAGAAACCATTCCTTTGTGGAACTTGCTTTATGTACTGTTGTGAATTCTGTTGTCGGGCTCCCTCCTGTGGTCATGAATGGTACTTCGGCTGGTTCTGTCCATGGACTTCCTCTGGTGGGTGTTTCTGAGTTTCACAGGTGACGAGGTTAATTCGTTAGCTGCTGCTCTATTTAACTCCACTTAGATCTTTGCTTCATGCCACCTATCAATGTTCCAGTATTGGTCTAGTTCACTCCTGGATCGTTCTTGTGACCTGTCTTCCCATCAGAAGCTAAGTTCCAGCTTGTATTTCTTTGGTTTGCTATTTTTCTGTCCAGCTTGCTATTTAATTTGTTGTCTTGCTTGCTGGAAGCTCTGGGACGCAGAGGGAGCGCCTCCGCACCGTGAGTCGGTGCGGAGGGTCTTTTTGCGCCTTCTGCGTGGTCTTTTTGTAGGTTTTTGTGCTGACCGCAAAGTAACCTTTCCTATCCTCGGTCTGTTCAGTAAGTCGGGCCTCACTTTGCTAAATCTATTTCATCTCTGTGTTTGTATTTTCATCTTTACTCACAGGCATTATATGTGGGGGGCTGCCTTTTCCTTGGGGAATTTCTCTGAGGCAAGGTAGGCTTTATTTTTCTATCTTCAGGGCTAGCTAGTTTCTTAGGCTGTGCCGAGTTGCATAGGGAGCGTTAGGCGCAATCCACGGCTATTTCTAGTGTGTTTGATAGGTTTAGGGATTGCGATCAGCAGAGTTCCCACGTCCCAGAGCTCGTCCTTATTATCAGTAACTATCAGGTCTTTCCGTGTGCTCTTAACCACCAGGTCCATTATTGTCCTGACCACCAGGTCATAACAGTACAGGTGGCCCAAAGTACTAATGCATCTCAATAGAGGGATAAGAGAAGTTCTGAGACCATTTTTTTTTCTTTGCAGTGTGTTTTGTCTCTATTTTCCCCTTTACCTCTGGGTGGTTCAGGACACTGGTGTAAACATGGACATTCAAGGTCTGTCCTCTTGGATGGATAATCTCACTACAAGGATACAAAACATTCAAGATTTTGTGGTTCAGAATCCGATGTCAGAGCCTAGGATTCCAATTCCTGATTTGTTTTTTGGTGATAGATCTAAGTTCTTGAATTTCAAAAATAATTGTAAATTGTTTCTTGCCTTGAAACCTCGCTCCTCAGGTGACCCTGTCCAACAAGTAAAGATCATTATTTCTTTGTTACGTGGTGACCCTCAAGACTGGGCATTTTCCCTTACGCCAGGAGATCCGGCATTCCGTGATGTTGATGCGTTTTTCCTGGCGCTTGGATTACTTTATGACGAACCTAATTCAGTGGATCAGGCAGAGAAAATCTTGCTGGCTCTGTGTCAGGGTCAGGATGAAGCAGAGATATATTGTCAGAAGTTTAGAAAGTGGTCTGTGCTCACTCAGTGGAATGAATGTGCCCTGGCAGCAATCTTCAGAAAGGGTCTCTCTGAAGCCCTTAAGGATGTCATGGTGGGGTTTCCCATGCCTGCTGGTCTGAATGAGTCTATGTCCTTGGCCATTCAGATCGATCGACGCTTGCGTGAGCGTAAAGCTGTGCACCATTTGGCGGTACTATCTGAGCATGGGCCTGAGCCTATGCAATGTGATAGGACTTTGACCAGAGCTGAACGGCAAGAACACAGACGTCGGAATGGGCTATGTTTTTACTGTGGTGATTCCACTCATGCTATCTCCGATTGTCCTAAGCGCACTAAGAGGTTTGCTAGGTTTGCCACCATTGGTACGGTACAGTCTAAATTTCTATTGTCTGTTACTCTGATTTGCTCTTTGTCATCTTATTCTGTTATGGCATTTGTGGATTCAGGCGCTGCCCTGAATTTGATGGACTTGGAGTATGCTAGGCGCTGTGGTTTTTTCTTGGAGCCCTTGCAGTATCCTATTCCATTGAGAGGAATTGATGCTACGCCTTTGGCCAAGAATAAGCCTCAGTATTGGACCCAATTGACCATGTGCATGGCTCCTGCACATCAGGAGGCTATCCGCTTTCTGGTGTTGCATAATCTGCATGATGTGGTCGTTTTGGGGTTGCCATGGCTACAGGTTCATAATCCAGTATTGGACTGGAAATCTATGTCTGTGTCCAGCTGGGGTTGCCAGGGGGTACATGGTGATGTTCCATTTTTGTCTATTTCGTCTTCCACTCCTTCTGAAGTTCCAGAGTTTTTGTCGGATTATCGGGATGTATTTGATGAGCCCAAAGCCAGTGCCCTACCTCCTCATAGGGATTGCGATTGTGCAATTAATTTGATTCCTGGTAGTAAGTTTCCTAAGGGTCGATTGTTCAATTTATCTGTGCCAGAACACGCCGCTATGCGGAGTTATATAAAGGAATCCTTGGAGAAAGGCCATATTCGCCCGTCGTCATCACCGTTAGGAGCAGGGTTCTTTTTTGTGGCCAAGAAGGATGGTTCTTTGAGACCTTGTATTGATTACCGCCTTCTTAATAAAATTACAGTCAAATTTCCGTATCCTTTGCCGTTGCTGTCTGATTTGTTTGCTCATATTAAAGGGGCTAGTTGGTTCACCAAGATAGATATTCGAGGGGCGTATAATCTTGTGCGTATTAAACAAGGCGATGAATGGAAAACAGCATTTAATACGCCCGAGGGCCATTTTGAGTACCTGGTTATGCCATTCGGGCATCAGTATTTCAGTCCTTTATGCATGACATCTTCCGAGAGTACCTGGATAAATTCCTGATTGTGTATTTGGATGATATTTTGGTCTTTTCGGATGATTGGGAGTCTCATGTGAAGCAGGTCAGAATGGTGTTCCAGGTCCTTCGTGCGAATTCCTTGTTTGTGAAGGGGTCAAAGTGTCTCTTTGGAGTTCAGAGGGTTTCATTTTTGGGGTTCATTTTTTCCCCTTCTACTATCGAGATGGACCCTGTTAAAGTCCAGGCCATTTACGATTGGACTCAGCCGACATCTGTGAAGAGCCTGCAAAAGTTCCTGGGCTTTGCTAACTTTTATCAGCGCTTCATCGCTAATTTTTCTACTGTTGCTAAACCGTTGACTGATTTGACCAAGAAGGGTGCTGATGTGGTCAATTGGTCTTCTGCGGCTGTAGAGGCTTTTCAGGAGTTGAAGCGTTGTTTTTCTTCTGCCCCTGTGTTGTGCCAGCCAGATGTTTCGCTTCCGTTTCAGGTTGAGGTTGATGCTTCTGAGATTGGAGCAGGGGCTGTTTTGTCGCAAAGAAGTTCTGATGGCTCGGTGATGAAGCCATGTGCTTTCTTTTCTAGAAAGTTTTCGCCTGCTGAGCGTAACTATGATGTTGGTAATCGTGAATTGTTGGCCATGAAGTGGGCATTCGAGGAGTGGCGTCATTGGCTGGAAGGAGCCAAGCATCGCGTGGTGGTCTTGACAGATCACAAGAATTTGACTTATCTTGAGTCTGCCAAACGGTTGAATCCGAGACAGGCTCGATGGTGGTTATTTTTCTCCCGTTTTGATTTTGTAGTTTCGTACCTTCCGGGCTCTAAGAATGTGAAGGCTGATGCCCTGTCAAGGAGTTTTGTGCCTGACTCTCCGGGTGTTCCTGAGCCGGCGGGTATTCTCAAAGAGGGGGTAATTTTGTCTGCCATCTTCCCTGATTTGCGGCGGGTGCTGCAAAAATTTCAGGCTGGTAGACCTGACCGTTGCCCAGCGGAGAAACTGTTTGTCCCTGATAGATGGACTAGTAGAGTTATCTCTGAGATTCATTGTTCAGTGTTGGCTGGGCATCCAGGAATTTTTGGTACCAGAGATTTGGTGGCTAGATCCTTCTGGTGGCCGTCTTTGTCGCGGGATGTGCGTTCTTTTGTGCAGTCCTGTGGGACTTGTGCTCGGGCTAAGCCCTGCTGTTCTCGTGCCAGTGGGTTGCTTTTGCCCTTGCCGGTCCCGAAGAGGCCCTGGACGCATATTTCTATGGATTTTATTTCGGATCTCCCCGTCTCTCAAAAGATGTCGGTCATTTGGGTGGTTTGTGATCGCTTTTCTAAGATGGTCCATTTGGTACCTTTGTCTAAATTGCCTTCCTCCTCTGATTTGGTGCCATTATTTTTCCAGCATGTGGTTCGTTTACATGGTATCCCGGAGAACATCGTTTCTGACAGATGTTCCCAGTTTGTTTCAAGGTTTTGGTGATCCTTTTGTGCTAGGATGGGCATTGATTTGTCTTTTTCCTTGGCTTTCCATCCTCAGACAAATGGCCAAACCGAACGAACTAATCAAACTTTGGAAACATATCTGAGATGCTTTGTTTCTGCTGATCAGGATGATTGGGTGTCCTTTTTGCCGTTGGCTGAGTTCGCCCTTAATAATTGGGCCAGCTCGGCTACTTTGGTTTCGCCGTTTTTCTGCAATTCTGGTTTCCATCCTCGTTTCTCTTCAGGGCAGGTTGAGTCTTCAGACTGTCCTGGTGTGGATACTGTGGTGGATAGGTTGCAGCAGATTTGGACTCATGTGGTGGACAATTTGACATTGTCCCAGGAGAAGGCTCAACATTTCGCTAACCGCCGGCGCTGTGTGGGTCCCAGACTTCGTGTTGGGGATTTGGTTTGGTTGTCGTCTCGTTATGTTCCTATGAAGGTTTCCTGTTGTGAGTTCTGTTTTTGGGCTCCCTCTGGTGGTTACTGATGGTACTGGGTGACTTGTGTTCTCTGCAGTCTCTGGTGTCCACCTGTTCCATCAGGTTATGGGTGTTTCCTATTTAACCTGGCTTTTTTGTCATTTCCTCGCCGGCTATCAATGTAATCAGCGTGTCTGTTTACCTCTGCTCCCTGCGTCTGTGATCTTCTGGACAAGCTAAGTTTTGATTTTCCGGTTCTATGTTTTGTTTTCATTTTGTCTTAGTCCAGCTTGCAGTTATGTGATTCCTTGTTGCTGGTTGCTCTAGTGGGCTGAAATTACTCCTCATGTTCCATGAGTTGGCACATGAGTTCAAGTAATTTCAGGATGGTTTTTTGAAGGGTTTTTCGCTGACCGCGCAGTTCACTTTTGTATCCTCTGCTATCTAGCTTTAGCGGGTCTCATTTTTGCTGATTCTGTTTTCATCTCTACGTTTGTGATTTCCTCTCATTTCACCGTTATTACATGTGGGGGGCTGCTATTTCTGTGGGGTGTATCTCTGGAGGCAAGTGAGGTCTGTGTTTCTTCTTATAGGGGAAGTTAGTCCTTCGGCTGGAGCGAGACGTCTAGGATCATCGTAGGCACGTTCCCCGGCTACTGCTAGTTGTGTGGTTAGGTTCAGGAGCGCGGTCAGCTCAGTTTCCATCACCCTAGAGCTAGTTTTGTTTTTGTGCTTGTCCTTTTGTGATCCCCTGCCATTGGGATCGTGACAGTGTAGCCGGCCATAAAAAATAAAAATTGGTCATCGTTTTGGCTGAAGTAGGAGGAAAAGTAGTCTGAGGTTATTTTTTTTTTTTTCTTTCCTCCTCAGTGTGTGCTGCTTAGCCTTAATTGCAGCTTTTTTGCTTCTTTCCTCCTCTTAATCCTTGAATGGCTCTGACTTTAGCTTTTAATCATGGACGTCCAGAGTTTGGCTTCTAGCCTGAATAATCTTGCTGCTAAGGTTCAAAATATACAAGATTTTGTTGTGCATACGCCTATCTCTGAACCTAGAATTCCTGTCCCAGAGTTTTTTTCTGGAGATAGATCTAGTTTTTTGAATTTTAGGAATAATTGCAAGTTGTTTCTTTCCTTGAAATCTCGCTCCTCTGGAGACCCTGCTCAGCAGGTCAAGATTGTTATATCTTTCCTGCGGGGGGATCCTCAGAATTGGGCATTTGCATTGGCACCAGGGGATCCTGCGTTGCTCAATGTGGATGCGTTTTTTCTGGCATTGGGTTTGCTCTATGAGGAACCTAACCTTGAGATTCAGGCTGAAAAAGCTTTATTAGCTCTCTCTCAGGGGCAAGATGAAGCAGAAATATATTGTCAGAAATTTCGGAAATGGTCGGTGCTTACTCAGTGGAATGAGTGCGCCCTGGCTGCAAAAAAAGCCATTAAAGATGTTATGGTGGGGTTCCCGGCGCCTACAGGTCTGAATGAGTCCATGACTATGGCTATTCAGATTGATCGGCGTTTACGGGAGCGCAAACCTGTGCACCATTTGGCGGTGTCTTCTGAACAGGCACCTGAGATAATGCAATGTGATAGAATTCAGTCCAGAAGTGAACGGCAAAATTATAGGCGGAAAAATGGATTGTGTTTTTATTGTGGTGATTCAGCTCATGTTATATCAGCATGCTCTAAACGCACAAAAAAGGTTGATAAGTCTGTTGCCATTGGTACTTTACAGTCTAAGTTCATTCTATCTGTGACGCTGATTTGTTCATTATCATCCATTTCCGTCGATGCCTATGTGGATTCAGGCGCTGCCCTGAGTCTTATGGATTGGTCATTCGCCAAACGCTGTGGGTTTAGTCTGGAACCTCTGGAAGTTCCTATTCCTTTGAAAGGAATTGATTCTACACCTTTGGCTATGAATAAACCTCAGTACTGGACACAAGTGACCATGCGTATGACTCCCGCTCATCAGGAGGTGATTCGCTTTCTGGTACTGTATAATTTACATGATGTCTTAGTGCTTGGTCTGCCATGGTTACAAACTCATAACCCAGTCCTGGACTGGAAAACAATGTCTGTGTTAAGCTGGGGATGTCAGGGGGTTCATGATGATGCATCTCCGATTTCTATCGCTTCATCTACTCCTTCTGAGGTTCCAGTATTTTTGTCTGATTATCGGGAGCTTTTTGAGGAGCCTAAGCTCAGTTCGCTTCCTCCTCACAGGGATTGCGATTGTGCTATAGATTTGATTCCTGGCAGTAAGTTCCCTAAAGGTCGTTTGTTCAATCTGTCAGTGCCAGAGCATGCTGCTATGCGGAATTATATTAAGGAGTCCTTGGAAAAGGGGCATATCCGTCCATCTTCATCCCCTTTGGGAGCAGGTTTCTTTTTTGTGGCTAAGAAAGATGGTTCCTTGAGGCCTTGCATAGATTATCGTCTTTTGAATAAGATTACAGTCAAATATCAGTATCCTTTGCCATTGTTGACTGATTTGTTTGCTCGCATTAAGGGGGCTAAATGGTTCACTAAGATTGATCTTAGGGGTGCGTATAATCTTGTGCGGATAAGGCAGGGTGATGAGTGGAAAACCGCATTTAATACGCCTGAGGGCCATTTCGAGTATTTGGTGATGCCTTTTGGACTTTCTAATGCTCCTTCTGTCTTCCAGTCTTTTATGCATGATATTTTCCGTGAATATCTGGATAAATTTATTATCGTGTATTTGGATGATGTTTTGTTTTTTTCTGATGACTGGGAGTCTCATTTTCAGCAGGTCAGGAAGGTGTTTCAGGTCCTGCGGGCCAATTCTTTGTTTGTAAAGGGTTCTAAATGTATCTTTGGAGTCCAGAAGATTTCTTTTTTGGGGTATATTTTTTCCCCTTCCACTATTGAGATGGATCCCGTCAAGGTTCAGGCTATTTGTGACTGGACGCAGCCTAAATCTCTTAAGAGTCTACAGAAGTTCTTGGGCTTTGCTAATTTTTATCGTCGCTTCATAACTAATTTTTCTAGTGTGGTTAAGCCTTTGACGGATTTGACTAAAAAGGGTGCTGATGTTACTGATTGGTCTCCTGTGGCTGTGGAGGCCTTTCAGGAACTTAAGCGCCGGTTTTCTTCTGCTCCTGTGTTGCGTCAGCCAGATACGTCGCTTCCTTTTCAGGTTGAGGTTGATGCTTCCGAGATCGGAGCGGGGGCGGTTTTGTCACAGAGAAGTTCCGATGGCTCAGTGATGAAGCCATGTGCGTTCTTTTCTAGAAAATTTTCGCCCGCTGAACGAAATTATGATGTTGGTAATCGGGAGCTTTTGGCCATGAAGTGGGCATTTGAGGAGTGGCGTCATTGGCTTGAGGGTGCTAGACATCGTGTGGTGGTCTTGACTGATCACAAAAATCTGATGTACCTTGAGTCTGCCAAGCGTCTGAATCCTAGACAGGCTCGTTGGTCACTGTTTTTCTCTCGTTTCAATTTTGTGGTTTCATACCTGCCAGGTTCAAAGAATGTGAAGGCGGATGCTTTGTCTAGGAGTTTTGTGCCTGACTCCCCTGGAAATTCTGAGCCTACTGGTATCCTTAGGGATGGAGTGATTTTGTCGGCGGTCTCCCCAGACTTGCGACATGCTTTGCAGGCGTTTCAGGCGGATAAACCTGATCGTTGTCCGCCGGAAAGACTGTTTGTTCCGGATAATTGGCCCAGTAGAGTCATCTCCGAGGTTCATTCTTCTGTGTTGGTAGGTCATCCTGGAATATTTGGTACTAGAGACTTGGTGGCCAGGTCTTTTTGGTGGCCTTCCTTGTCGAGGGATGTGCGTTCTTTCGTGCAGTCTTGTGGAGTTTGCGCTCGGGCTAAGCCTTGCTGTTCTCGGGCCAGTGGATTGTTGTCTCCTTTGCCTATTCCGAAGAGGCCTTGGACGCACATTTCCATGGACTTTATTTCGGATCTCCCTGTCTCTCAAAAAATGTCCGTCATTTGGGTTGTGTGTGACCGCATCTCTAAGATGGTTCATCTGGTACCCTTGCCTAAGTTACCTTCCTCCTCTGAGTTGGTCCCTCTGTTTTTTCAAAACGTGGTCCGTTTGCATGGCATTCCGGAGAACATCGTTTCTGACAGGGGATCCCAGTTTGTGTCTAGATTTTGGCGGACGTTCTGTGCTAAGATGGGCATTGATTTGTCCTTTTCGTCTGCATTTCATCCCCAGACGAATGGCCAGACGGAACGAACGAATCAGACTTTGGAAACTTATTTAAGGTGTTTTGTTTCTGCTGATCAGGATGACTGGGTTTCCTTTTTGCCGCTTGCCGAGTTTGCCCTTAATAATCGGGCTAGTTCTACTACCTTGGTTTCTCCTTTCTTTTGTAATTCGGGGTTTCATCCTCGTTTTTCCTCTGGTCAGGTTGAGCCTTCTGATTGTCCTGGAGTGGACATGGTGGTGGATAGGTTGCATCGGATTTGGAGTCATGTGGTGGACAATTTGAAGTTGTCCCAGGAGAAGGCTCAGCAGTTTGCTAATCGCCGTCGCCGCGTGGGTCCTCGACTTCTTGTTGGGGACTTGGTGTGGTTGTCTTCTCGTTTTGTTCCTATGAAGGTCTCTTCTCCTAAGTTCAAGCCTCGGTTCATCGGTCCCTATAAGATCTTGGAAATTCTTAACCCTGTGTCGTTTCGTTTGGATCTCCCGGCATCGTTTGCTATTCATAATGTGTTCCATCGGTCGTTGTTGCGGAAGTATGAGGTACCTGTCGTTCCTTCTCTTGAGCCTCCTGATCCGGTGCTGGTGGAGGGTGAATTGGAGTATGTTGTTGAGAAGATCTTGGATTCTCGTGTTTCCAGATGGAAACTCCAGTATTTGGTCAAGTGGAAGGGTTATGGTCAGGAGGATAATTCTTGGGTGATTGCCTCTGATGTTCATGCTGCCGATTTGGTCCGTGCTTTTCATAGGGCTCATCCTGGTCGCCCTGGTGGTTCTCGTGAGGGTTCGGTGACCCCTCCTCAGGGGGGGGTACTGTTGTGAGTTCTGTTTTTGGGCTCCCTCTGGTGGTTACTGATGGTACTGGGTGACTTGTGTTCTCTGCAGTCTCTGGTGTCCACCTGTTCCATCAGGTTATGGGTGTTTCCTATTTAACCTGGCTTTTTTGTCATTTCCTCGCCGGCTATCAATGTAATCAGCGTGTCTGTTTACCTCTGCTCCCTGCGTCTGTGATCTTCTGGACAAGCTAAGTTTTGATTTTCCGGTTCTATGTTTTGTTTTCATTTTGTCTTAGTCCAGCTTGCAGTTATGTGATTCCTTGTTGCTGGTTGCTCTAGTGGGCTGAAATTACTCCTCATGTTCCATGAGTTGGCACATGAGTTCAAGTAATTTCAGGATGGATTTTTGAAGGGTTTTTCGCTGACCGCGCAGTTCACTTTTGTATCCTCTGCTATCTAGCTTTAGCGGGCCTCATTTTTGCTGATTCTGTTTTTATCTCTACGTTTGTGATTTCCTCTAATTTCACCGTTATTACATGTGGGGGGCTGCTATTTCTGTGGGGTGTATCTCTGGAGGCAAGTGAGGTCTGTGTTTCTTCTTATAGGGGAAGTTAGTCCTTCGGCTGGAGCGAGACGTCTAGGATCATCGTAGGCACGTTCCCCGGCTACTGCTAGTTGTGTGGTTAGGTTCAGGAGCGCGGTCAGCTCAGTTTCCATCACCCTAGAGCTTGTTTTGTTTTTGTGCTTGTCCTTTTGTGATCCCCTGCCATTGGGATCATGACAGTTTCCTCTCCTAAGTTTAAGCCTCGTTTCATTGGTCCGTATAAGATTTCTGAGGTTATCAATCCTGTGTCATTTCGTTTGGCCCTTCCTGCTTCTTTTGCCATCCATAATGTGTTCCATAGGTCGTTATTGTGGAGATACGTGGCGCCTGTGGTTCCATCCGTTGATCCTCCTGCCCCGGTGTTGGTTGAGGGGGAGTTGGAGTATGTGGTGGAGAAGATTTTGGATTCTCGTGTTTCGAGACGGAAACTCCAGTACCTGGTCAAGTGGAAGGGTTATGGTCAAGAAGATAATTCCTGGGTTTTTGCCTCTGATGTTCATGCTGCCGATCTGGTTCGTGCCTTTCATTTGGCTCATCCTGGTCGGCCTGGGGGCTCTGGTGAGGGTTCGGTGACCCCTCCTCAAGGGGGGGTACTGTTGTGAATTCTGTTGTCGGGCTCCCTCCAGTGGTCATGAATGGTACTTTGGCTGGATATGTCCATAGACTTCCTCTGGTGGGTGTTTCTGAGTTTCACAGGTGACGAGGTTAGGGGCGTGGTTTGCACGGGAGCAGGAGCAGACCTACTTTACAGGAGCTTCTGTAATTTCCCAGATCCAAGCTACTAAAAAGCTACAAAAAGTGGATTATTTGGGTCCTAAAGCTCTATCAACATGCCTGGAACTGACTCCAAGAAGAATGGACCCAGTCCTGTGAAGAGAAAACCTTCTCCAGGACAGAAACATAGCCGTGGCTCTGGAGGAGTGCTGTCCCTGCATGGAGGAAAGCATGGAGGATCTGCACAGCTGAAGCTGACACCCTGTCAGACCCCAGCTAAACCAAGGACTCCTGGAGTAAAGCTGATCTCCGGGGTGCAGACCAGCAAGAAAGCTCCCCTTCCAGCGGTGCTGTCACTGGTGAGTGGCAGCAGAAAGAAACAGGGAGCTGTGGTGGAACTGGGCGCCGGGATGAAGCAAGCAGCAGCTGAGAACAAAGAGATGACTCATCCTTTACAGGCGCCCGGCAAGCTGCAGCTGCCCAGCCAAGCACGGAGGAGCAGCCTAAACCACAGGGCACAGGAGTTTGTGCCGAAGACACTGACAGCTGCCGGGACCCCGAGTGAGACTGCGACTCTGACTGCTGAACAGGGGTCACAGAAAGGAATGCCGCTCTATGCAGAGAAAGCGGTAAAGGGATCGCCCCAGGGGAGTTTCACACTGGAATTACAGGAGGGAGCGCTGCTGCATATGGAAAGGAGCGACAGGTTGCTGAACCAAGGGAACCTGGATAAAGAAGATTGTGCTACTACTACAGGAGTGGATTATAAAACACATGGAATTGAGAATGGAGAGGATCAAGGGACTTCTGTGTGGGTAAGCAATGTGCTGAACTACCCCATTTTAAATGAACAGTCATCTCCTTACAATAGCACTGCAGGGGGCTTAGCTGGGTTTACCAGCATTAAGGGGAAACATGACACTACTGAAGTACAATTACAGCACAGCCCTACTGTTGTAAGCCCCCCCCCTGCCATAACATCTTAGAGCTGCAGAGAGAGAATCCCAAATGAAACACCACTAGGGGAAATATCTAGGAGTCAAAAAATTATAATGGATGATCTTGGGTTTAATTCTGAGTTTTATGAGTCCCTAATTACTTACTTTAATAGAAACGGAGCTACAGGAAGAAAGCAGGAGGGGGAAGGGGAAGAAGTAGAAGATGTAATGACTAATATATCTAACAGCTGTAATGGATCCTTAGAGGGATCAGAGCGTTCAATATCAAACCAGTCATCTGTGAATAGTGAAGGCTTTAATTTCTCTGACTATGAAACGGATAATTATTCCGGATATTCTACATCAAGTGAGGCTCACTGTGAGTCATCTAAATTGCCTAAAAAGCGCAGCTTTACAAACTCTTCCCCTGCTTTATTAACATTGGAAGGGATCCCAGCATCTGATGACTATCCAACTGAGGGTTTTATGGTGTATCTCCTCAAATCATTTTTGACCACTATGAATATTTGTGGTAAAGATGTCATCCCTGATCCTAAACAATCATTTAATTCAAAGGCTTCCCAAGCTTTTATAAAAAAGCTTTTCCAAGAGATAATAAAATCTGTAAACTCTGTCACTGAGTCAATCCCCCCTAGCATAGCTACTGGAACTTCACTTGCTCAAGAATCATTTGCATATAAAAACAAACTTGAAAAAAACGAACAAAACTTATCTCAAGCAACCTCTAAGCCTTCAGAATTATTGGAGGTGATTCAGAAAAAAATGGATCTTCTAAAAGCCAATTTAAACAACTTTGAGGATTTTAGAAGGAAGAATAATGTTAAGATCAGGGGTATACCAGATTCAATTCAGGCTTCCCAGTTGGAGAGTTATGTATCATCAATGATCTCTAACTTATTTCCTAACTCTACCGAAGGCCCTCTGATAGAAAAGGTTGTCAGAATACGCAGACCACCCACGCTTCCCAGGGATTTATCATGTGACGTCATTGTTACTTTTTACCCAAATTGGGTCAGGAACGCGCTCTTAGGTATCTCAAAATATCCGAGATTTCTCTCTTCCCCTTACAAGCAACTTGTTTTTTTATAAGGATTTGTCTAAAGTCACTCTCCAAAACAGGAGAGTTTTTTCGCATACCACAAGAGAACTACTGCGTGCAGGCCTCTCTTACTCCTGGACAAGATCATCAACCCTCCGGGTGAGACTTCCGTCAGGTTTATTTCATGTTGCCTCTCCGGACGAGGGTATTGAATTTTTAAAACGCATTGGAATCAACTCCTCTGAAGCCACATCCAGTTCCCTACCAATAACTTGAAGGGTAACTGTTATGGTTGAACAATCTACAAAGATCTGTTATTTGACTAGCTGTAACAACTTAATTCCACTTTAAAAGTTTTTATTTTTTTCGTTACTTGTTTGTTTCTTGGATCAAAACCGAACTTTCCTCCACTAGGTCTTAGGGGTGCCATGTGCACTCTGGGACTTGGGCAGGCATTATATCACACATTATGCGACCTTTAATCTACTTTTATCTCACAGGCTATAAAAAACGTGTATACTAATATTACTGAGCATCATATAATATTGACTTTTCAGCGACGTTATCTGATATTCCACTTATTGTGTTTATAAGTAGGCATCATATTCATACAGTATAACTCTATACTTAGGATACTTTGAATCCGACATGTATATTGTTGTTTTCTTTTTTAGGTCCAGCTATTAAGCAACATTTTTCTTTACTGTAAATGCTTATTATTATTCTACTTCATCGCACAGGCTACTTTCATTCTGACTTGTATACTTTTGTCTATTCTCTTGGGCCTAGTTATTAAGCAACATTTTTCTTTACTGCTAATGCTTATTTTTACTATACTGCATCGCAAGACTAATTTATTTTCGTCCCTTTGTTAGTGACATATATATGTAGTATATTTAAGCTACCATTTTATGGTCTGTTTTCTAATGCCTGATATTTCATTCCCCATTTCACTTGGGGATTCCTTTCCTTTTCCCTACCCTATGTTTATTTCCTTCCCCTTTCTCTCATTTCTACCTGTTTAAAATTGAAAATACCAATAAAAACGTTTGAAAACAGGTGACGAGTAGTGTTGAGCGATACCGTCCGATACTTGAAAGTATCGGTATCGGATAGTATCGGCCGATACCCGAAAAATATCGGATATCGCCGATACCGATATCCGATACCAATACAAGTCAATGGGACATCAAGTATCGGAATGTATCCTCATGGATCCCAGGGTCTGAAGGAGAGGAAACTCTCCTTCAGGCCCTGGGATCCATATTAAAGTGTAAAATAAAGAATTAAAATAAAAAATATTGTTATATTCACCTCTCCGGTGGCCCCTGGACATCAGCGGGAGGATCCGGCGTCCGGCACGGCTTCTTTCTTCAAAATGCGCGCCTTTAGGACCTGTGGAATGACGTCCCGGCTTCTGATTGGTCGCGTGCCGCCCATGTGACCGCCACGCGACCAATCAGAAGCCGGGACGTCATACCACAGGTCCTAAAGGCGCGCATTTTGAAGAAAGAAGCCGTGCCGGACGCCGGATCCTCCCGCTGATGTCCAGGGGCCGCCGGAGAGGTGAATATAACAATATTTTTCATTTTAATTCTTTATTTTACACTTCCGATACCGATACCCGATATCACAAAAATATCGGATCTCGGTATCGGAATTCCGATACCGCAAGTATCGGCCGATACCCGATACTTGCGGTATCGGAATGCTCAACACTAGTGACGAGGTTAATTCGTTAGCTGCTGCTCTATTTAACTCCACTTAGATCTTTGCTCCATGCCACCTGTCAATGTTCCAGTATTGGTCTAGTTCACTCCTGGATCGTTCTTGTGACCTGTCTTCCCATCAGAAGCTAAGTTCCAGCTTGTATTTCTTTGGTTTGCTATTTTTCTGTCCAGCTTGCTATTTAATTTGTTGTCTTGCTTGCTGGAAGCTCTGGGACGCAGAGGGAGCGCCTCCGCACCGTGAGTCGGTGCGGAGGGTCTTTTTGCGCCCTCTGCGTGGTCTTTTTGTAGGTTTTTGTGCTGACCGCAAAGTAACCTTTCCTATCCTCGGTCTGTTCAGTAAGTCGGGCCTCACTTTGCTAAATCTATTTCATCTCTGTGTTTGTATTTTCATCTTTACTCACAGTCATTATATGTGGGGGGCTGCCTTTTCCTTGGGGAATTTCTCTGAGGCAAGATAGGCTTTATTTTTCTATCTTCAGGGCTAGCTAGTTTCTTAGGCTGTGCCGAGTTGCATAGGGAGCGTTAGGCGCAATCCACGGCTATTTCTAGTGTGTTTGATAGGTTTAGGGATTGCGGTCAGCAGAGTTCCCACGTCCCAGAGCTCGTCCTTATTATCAGTAACTATCAGGTCTTTCCGTGTGCTCTTAACCACCAGGTCCATTATTGTCCTGACCACCAGGTCATAACAATGCACTGTGGCATAGTGATCCTGAAATAGAAAAGTGACTTATTCCAAACATTTTCAACAAAGTTTAAATCATGGAATTGTCCGAAATGTTATGCTAAGTGTTATGATCCGGTGACCTTGGAGCTGCATGAGAACTTTCATTGGAGAAAGTGGCCACTATACTGACCGCAAACCTGAACTTAACACCGCAACTAGAAGTAGCCGTGGAGTGTACCTAACACACCTAGACACCTCGTCACAGCCGGAGGACTAAATACCCCTAAAGATGGAAATCGGAATACTGTCTTGCCTCAGAGAAAATCCCCAAAGGGGATAGACAGCCCCCCACAAATATTGGCGGTGAGTCGGAGAGGAAAAAACATACACAGGCAGAAAAAACAGGATTTAGCACAGGAGGCCACTCTAGCTAGATAGGACAGGATAGGACAGAGTTCTGTGCGGTCAGTATTAAAACCCTTCAAAAAATCCACAGCAGAATATACAAAAAACTTCCTACATCTAACTAAAGATGTAGGAGCGTATATCTGCAACTCCAGTGAAACCACCAGACTGAGAAAACACAGACACAGTCTAATCTGGACAAAGGAAAAACAAACGAACATTACTGAAAATAAGCACACTGCATGTGTGCCACAGGAAAAGAAACAGATACTTATCTTTGCTGAAATGGCAGATAAGCAGGAGAGGCCAGGCAGAGATCCAACATTTCCAGAGAAACATTGACAACTGGCATGGGCTAAAGGATCCTGCACACCTAAATATCCCAGTCAGAATTGTAATTATCCGATTCACCTGGCCAGGACTGCGAGTCAGAGACAACTGCATTCCCACCAACAACCACTGGAGGGAACCCAAGCGCAGAATTCACAACAGCTAAGGCATTAAGAAGTATCATACTGCCAGATAGAAAAGCATGACTTGCCATTACCCAGAACACGGTTGCACTGCTCCAGAAGCCTCACTCAAGACCAATGCTTTACACCACTCAAGCTGATGCTTGGCATTGTGCTTGGTGATGTAAGACTTGCATGCCACTGCTTGGTCATGGAAATCCATGCCATGAATTTCCTGATGCATAGTTTTTAGGCTGATTTTAACAGTAGAGGAGGTTTGGAAATCTGCAGTTACTGAGTCAGCAAAGCTTTGAGTAATTTTATGCACTATGCACCTCAACCCTCAGTGACCTAAACATTTCCACTTTTCAAAAATACCGCTCACAGTTTATTGTTGAACACTTAGGAGGGAAGACATTTCTTGATGCAATGGTGACATCCTACTATAGTACAACACTTGAATTCAGTGAGTTCATTAGAATGATCCAATCAGTAAATTGGACCAATGTATCTAATTCTCATTACGACTCTGACCAGTGAAGAAAATCAGATGTGAGAGGCATGATTTGCACTTATAGCATCTCATTAAAATAAAAAAAAATTTTTGGTATCAAAAGGTATCATAACTACAAGATTATTATTTTGTTTCTGCCACTAATCGCTTTCAATCTTTGTAGCATCTCACACATAGAAATGCATACTTCAAATGTAGTACTGTGTTACTTGGGGTACTATGTTACTTGGGGTACATACTTAAAATGTACTACTATGTTACATGAGGTACATTTGTGTTGTACCACAAGTAACAAAACAAGTAAAAAAATAAGCAGAATTATATGATTCTTTCATGCCTATATAAATTCTAGATGGATTAACTTTTTTAAGAAGTTAGAGCAATTCTCTCTATTTTTCAAATAATTGATATTGCGCAGGCATCCTGAACCCCAGATAAGCTGGCATCCATTGGTAAAGCTGCCGCTGGCCATATATTTCTTCTATGGATAGACATAACATTATTTACATAATCAATATAGCTACGGTATTCTGGCAACTAATAAAATAATTTTCTAGGTGTATCTAACCTTATCGGCCAATAACAAATAATATCAGAGGTATCAGAATCCATTGTCGGTGTTATTTGACAAAGTCAAATGTTAGAGTAAGAGATTTGACTCAAGTTTGCATAAAATTGATGTTTGACTCCGGCATCTTAATACGGATGCAATAGGTAGGCAAACTCTGCCAGCCTCATCCCCTCCCCAAATACCTGAACTATTTAATTAAGAAGAATTCTAGAGCATTAGCTATTGTAGAAACAGGATCTTACTGTACTTGTAGATTTTTTACATTAGGCTCAATAAAAATGGAGAATTAAATATGGAATCAGAAATATAAAAAAAAAACACCTTTTACACATGTGGTCAAAATTGTTGGCACCCCTCGTTTAATGACAGAAAAACCCACAATGGTCACAGAAATAACTTTAATCTGACAAAAGTAACAATAAATAAAATATCTATGGAAATGAACAAATGAAAGTCAGACATTGCTTTTCAACCATGCTTCCACAGAATAAAAAAAAAATAAAACTCATGAAATAGGCCTGGACAGAAATGATGGTACCCTTAACTTAATATTTTGTTGTACAACCTTTTGAGGCAATCACTGCAATCAAACGATTCCTGTAACTGTCAATGAGACTTCTGCACCTCTCGACAGGAATTTTAGACCACTCCTCAAGAGCAAACTGCTCCAGTTGTCTCGTGTTTGAAGTTTGTATTTCCCAGATGGCATGTTTCAGCTCTTTCCAAAGATGCTCAATAGGATTTAGGTCAGGGCTCAGAGAAGGCCACTTCAGAATAGTGCAATGTTTTCCTCTTAGCCATTCTTGGATGTTTTTAGCTGTGTGTTTTGGGTCACTATCCTGTTGCAAGACCCATGACCTGTGACTGAGACCAAGCTTTCTGACACTGGGCACCTATTTCTCTCTAGAATCTCTCGATAGTCTTGAGATTTTATTGTACCCAGCACAGATTCTAGACACCCTGTGCCACATGCAGCAAAGCATCCCCAGAACATAACAGAGCCTCCTCCATGTTTCACAGTAGAGACAGTGTTGTTTTCTTGATATGATTCATTTTTCCGTCTGTGAACATAGAGCTAATGTGCATTGCCAAAAAGTTCCATTTTTGTCTCATCTGTCCATAGGACATTCTCCCAGAAGCTTTGTGGCTTGTCAACATGTAGTTTGGCAAATTCCAATCTGGCTTTTTTATGATTTTTTTCAACAATGGTGTCCTCCTTGGTCGTCTCCCATGAAGTCCACTTTGGCCCACACAAAGGATGGTGCGATCTGACACTGATGTTCCTTGAGCTCGAAGTTCACCTTTAATCTGTTTAGAAGTTTTTCTGGGCACTTTTATTACCATTCGTATTATCCTTCTCTTTGATTTGTCATCAATTTTCCTCCGCAGCCATGTCCTGGGTCTTATAACTTTTACCTTTGACATGTTTGTCTATAATTTTCTTTCTAATCTCCTGAGACAACTCTTTCCTTCGATTCCTCTGGTCCATTTTGAGCGTGATACACATCATGTCACCAAACAGCACAATGAGTATTTGTGAGCCTATATACAGGCCCACTCACTGACTACAAGATTGTAGACACCTGTGATGCCAGTATAAAGTTCTAGCAGGAACGCTAGAGACAGAGCAAGGGTTAACAGGGGAAACCCTCCACGCAGGGAGGTAAAGGGTTAAATAGTGTAAGTGGCAAAACTGAAGTACGACGGTACAAATAACCACAATACGGTAGCAAGGGTTACAGGGAGTCCAAACACTGCAGCTCCTGCTCCGTACTCTATAGCGCCGGCAACGGCGGGTGTGGTGTCCTTACTAATGGGGTTCAGCATACAACAATACCCGGTCTGCTGACAGTGGTCAGTCTCTGGTACCTTCCACTGCCCTAGTCCATATTCTGTGGTGGCTAGCTAACCGTGAGGGCCCCAGTCCTTTATGAGCCCAGTGTGGCACTACTAACATACACTGGCAAGGTTAGGTCACAAGTTTCTGGGCTGATATTCAATAGCACAGTCAGGATATAAATAACGGTCATGCTCCCAGTCTCTTTCAGGTGGCATGCACACGATACTCACAATCCTGAAGCGACTGGCACCTGGCTTTACGGCGGTCACCGGGCACACACTGCCTGTCTCTCTCTCTCTCTGGTCCTTGCTGTCAATGGAGGGTGACATCCGTCGCTGCTCTGTGTAGCGCTGGTGCTCCATGGATGGAGCACTCCTCTCTTTGGCTGCTGCAGCACCCAGCTTGGCTCTGCTGTGCTGGCACGGCTCGGCTCTGCACGACTCTTCTCTGCACAGCTCTGCTCCACAGGCGACGGGGGCTCCTTCTATATGGGCATTGCCACACCGGTACCCTCTGGTAGGGGAAGCAGGGCGTGCTGCTCACCGTTCTGCACGTTGCTCTCTGCGCTGCTTTCCGCCGGCACAAGACTGCCCTGCTTCATGCGCTTTTTCCTCTTATGCTTCCCACACTGCACGCCCTTTTCAAGTTCTCCCCACCCTCTTGGGACAGCAGGAGACTCCGTCTCACTAGAGCTTTCCCCAGGCTGCAGGGGAAACTCTGACTCCTCAAAGCTTTCCCCCGGGAACAGAGGATGCAGCCATTTTAGTTCAAGACCCGGCATGCAGGTACCCGTGGTCCGGCCAACCTCCTTACACTAGCTAGTGGACACACCTTGATTTAACATGTCCCTTTTGTCACATTATTTTCAGGGGTACCAGCATTTCTGTCCAGGCCTTTTTCATGAATTTTATTATTTTTTTAATTCTGTGAAAGCATGGTTGAAAAGCAATATCTGAATTTCATTTGTTCATTTTCATAGATCTTTTATTTATTATTACTTTTGTCAGATTCAAGTTATTTCTGTGACCATTGTGGGTTTTTCTGTCATTAAAGGAGGGGTACCAACAATTTTGACTACGTGTATATATCACGTAAGAGCCATTTTTCTTTCTTTGCTAGGATGCAAAAATAGATTATATTGCCCTCCATCTCCATCCCCTTCAACCCCAAAGTTGTTACTTTTGTTAAGGGAAGAAAATTGCCAGATGACATTAGCAAAATGTGACAGCCATGCCAAACATCTGACATCTCAAATTTGTGAATCACTTTTAGTTTAAAGTGGGGATAAAATAGCAACTGGTAGTAGCTGCAGTCATGCGTGAAATTTTAGATTTTTAGTATATATACACCTTTAAAAAAAACTCATTAGACTAAATTGTCTACTATGCATAGCTGCTAAAAGGGAATCTGTCATTTCGTATGTGACATGTGGGAGTTTCAGGACAGGAAATGCCTGGACTTTTCAAAGAGGAAAGGAACTGAAATTCACACTCATTACTGTTTTTCATAGATCTATAATCATCTAACAGTGACTGTGTAGTATAAGTCTGAATCATAATTTAACAAAGTTGTCATGCAAAAAATAAATGTGAAAGTGCTGATGATTTAAAACTCACAACTCATGAGGCTAATTATGGATGTCACTGACTGAGTACATGCAAATCTTGTAAGATATCACATTAAAATCTCAATTGTATTTAAGGGATATCTACACCTTTGGGGGCAATTTTTATGTTACTTAAATACACGTATTTTTGGCTAAAAATAACTTTTGCAATTTGGCTGTAGAACTAGTTGACTTCTGCATCTTTTATGATTAACAGTACATGGCTACAAAGTGAATTAACAATTAATCTGTCAGTGAGTTCATTATGATGGTAAAGTTTGCAACTGTCATTTTGTTTATTCTGAAATCTTTCAAGCGGATTCATGACTGCATCAAAGTTCAGCATAACTTTGATGTGGTGGTTATAAATCAGATTAGAATCGTTAAGGAGAAAATAGATAAGAGTTAAAAATTATACTGTGAAAAGGAGCTGTCAGATTCACTGTAAGGCCACGTTCACACGCTCAGTATTTAGTCATTTTTGTACCTCAATATTTGTAGGTCAAAACCAGGAGTGGGTGATAAATACAGAAGTGGTGACGTGTTTCTATTATAGTTTTCCTCTGACTGCTCCACTCTCGTGATTTTGTCTTACAAATACCAAGGTAAACAATGACCAAATACTGACCATGTGAACATGACCTTAAAGTGGTTGTCCATGCTGTGGGACTGCAGACTTGTGAATCCTCACACTATGCATGCTGTCAGGATTCTCCTGTGACAGCGCCAAGAGCCTGAGGGCGCTCGGCAGCAAATGTGTGATTTGCATACATGTGGTCATGTGCTGACTTGCGCTGAACAAGAAATCTGATCAATGCCGCACACTTATAGTTGGAATGTGGCCGGAAGTATGCAAATCACATACTTGCAGCCACATGTCCGCCTGCTCCCAGAGCCGACACCTGAGAATCATGACAGTGCGCACTATGCAAGCAGTGAGGATTGAAATGTCTGCAATTACAGAGTGACAGCAAACTTGAGCCCAAAGTCTGGACATTCCCTTTAACTTATTTTAAGACAATCATTCTAAAAAAAAATCACTTAACCAGCAACACTTTATTTTTAGTGTGCTACTGAAAAATGCTGGTAACTTAGACCAGAAAACTTCAGAGAACTTTTCGATATCAGCAGATAATTCTATTATGGTATACCACATTTGTAAAGTCATCAATTGTCATATAACATTTATATCTATCATTCCATGTTGTAATAGTAGTTGATAAAGTGTCCGTTTATTTCACCACAAAAAAAATGCATTGAGATTTCTCCTGTTTTGTCTAAGGCTAAGGTTTATTCATATGCTTTGGCAGGCAATGTAGGAGCAAAATAGCAGATTGCTGAAAGAAATATGAACAAAAGAAATTGATAATGTGAAAAAAAGCAACAGATGGAGTAAGGTCAAAAATAAAGATCCTGACTAATTATGTTACTGGCTGAATACATGCAAATCCTGCCAGAAATAATGTGATCTAATTCCATTCAATTTAGGAAAGCTAAAATTAAATATTCTACCAGTCCAATTAGTTCTGGGGTCTTCAAACTTTTAAGCCGCATGTGAAGTTTCTATGAACTTGTACCATTTATGCATACAACATCTTAAACATTGTGAATGCCTTTACATTTCTAACACAGTAATACAAAGTCATATTTTGAATATGAAATTGATTTTTTTTTCACACTTGTTGCCCATAACAACTGCCCCATGGGCAAAATATCTGAACGATTCTTGGGACGTATTTTCTGGTAGATGAGGAGCAAAGATTGTGACTTGTCAAAGATAACGACCATTATGTACAGTAGGAGATAGTAACTTAGTAAGCAGTGAGCTCTGCAACATTATTTTAAAGAAAATTTAAGGTTTAGTTTAATTTCACTAATAACATTTTCAGCAAAAAAAAATTTTTTTGCATGCATACAAATTTTGAGTATTTGTAAAAATTCATTGAATATTAACAATTCTCCAACATTCTATATTATATGGTGAAAAAAATGTTTTGTGGTGATATAAGCAATGTATATGCCAATTCATAACATGACAATAGTTTTTATGTATTTTATTTTATATATTATTGGACAGAAAAGTATTTCCAAGACAATAATGTCTAGGTAGGGCATAGGTATACATTGGTACATAGAACATAATAGCACAGACAGCAGAACACATGGAGGGTGGAAGCAACTTGTTGCACCGTTCTTGCATCCACATTCTGAGACCAAACAGGTTTATCAAGAGAACACAATTATTTTTTTTTTTCTGTAGCCTTTTTTAATTTTAGAAATGCTGTTTTTTTTTTAGTTAGTAAGGTAACTCGCCATTTTTCGCTTGACAAATATACTGAAAATTGTTATACACTGTTGAAAAATGTACATTTTATTTATAGGGGTAAGTCATGGCATATAACTAGTATATGAAACCTATAACTGAGCAGTGGGTGCAATCACCATCACTTCATTGAACAAGGGTACTGTGGTTACTTTAGATATTTATTTTATACAGAAGTGCTACTAACAAGGTGCTATAAATTGAAGTCTCATATCAAGTGGTCAGATTGGCCAAAATATGACTCTTGTCTTGAACCACTCAAGGTTTGCAGGTTTCAATTGTTTGGCTTCTGAATCCACCTTCAACAAACAAAAATCCATAACTTAGTAAGAAGGTTCCAAATTTCTGACTGTGGAATTCTCCAGTGCTGATCTCTGTTAATGGATTTCTCCAGTGCTGATCTCTGTTAATGGATTTCTCCAGCGCTGATAAGTCAATAGATTTAGTATGTAAGTTCCTGATTATGTTGCTGATTTTAAGCCAAATCTTTTATTATAATACAGTAACGTAAAAAAAGAAAATACTTAGAAATAAAAATAAAAATAAGTCAGGGCTGCACTGATAGTTAATCCTCTACTAGCCATCCTGGTAAAATTCAGTCTAGTAGGTGGTTTTGCCAAACCAGATGTGGATATTGTGTTAATGAGATGCAGATTTAATTTATATTAGACTTTATATACTGTAGTGCTTTAGAATTGAGGAGATAAAAAAATAAGTGAAATGATGAGCCATAGAAACAAATTGCCAAACAATGAGACAAAAGAACGTGGTACATCCAGTAGGTACATGCTTCAGTTCTAAAAGACCAGAGGAACATCCACTTGGGGAGGCAAGAGGATTGTAAATAACACTAAATTAACTTATCACCAGCTATTGAGACAATATGGATATAAATGGTGCAATGATATAACAATGGAAGGATGGACTGGAAATATTTGTAATAAGGTCAGGTATGTGTAAGGTCCATAGATAATAGGTATATGACATCAGTGACCTAGTGTGGGTTACTAGCGCGTGGGGTTAGGCAAGTATTCTGCACCCCTAACCTGTCTCGTATCCCTTCCACAAATCAAACATTTGAAACCCTTAGTCCCCATGAACATGAGCTGTATTTTAATAAAATATTGATTTATTAAAGAAAGGCTATGTTCACATTTCAGTATATTTCATTTGCCTGTCCCATTTAGAGCAAGAAATGGAATTCAAGTGCAAAAGTATACCTTTGCATCATTTGTTCAAACAAAAGGTGAAAGGCCCCATTAATTATGTTCTACATATTTTCAAAACTTGTCAGGCTCACTTATGAAATGAGCCATTTCTTAAAGTGAACCTGTCAGCAGATGGTTGTTCAGTAAGCTATAGCCAGTATCAGGTTGTCCCCGTTATACTGATTAAAATGATACATTGGTTGATGAAATCCATCTTATGGTTGTTGTTTAATCTTTATTTGCAGTTTTCAGTTACTGATATTCTTGTGCTCTGGGACGGCCTGTGTGTGTGTGGGGGGGTCTTCATGTGGTGCTCTGCTTACATATTCATCTGTATGGCTTCTGACAGGTCACTGATCCCTCACTGACCTGCCACCTATTTTGCATACTGTATATCTTATTGTTTGAAAAAAATTACATTCATCATGCAAGTGGTGGCGCCTGCTTGTAGCATGATACGATATACAATATCCATATATTCATTTTACTTAATCATATAAATTTCTTGAGAAAAAAAATTACCTTAACCCCTTAAGCCCCAAGGGTGGTTTGCACGTTAATGACCGGGCCAATTTTTACAATTCTGACCACTGTCCCTTTATGAGGTTATAACTCTGGAACGCTTCAACGGATCTTGGCGATTCTGACAATGTTTTCTTGAGACATATTGTACTTCATGATAGTGGTAAAATTTCTTAGATATAACGTGCGTTTATTTGTGAAAAAATGGAAATTTGGCGAAAATTTTGAAAAATTTGCAATTTTCCAACTTTTTATGCCCTTAAATCACAGAGATATGTCACAAAAAATAATTAATAAGTAACATTTCCCACATGTCTACTTTACATCAGCACAATTTTGGAAAAAAAAAATTTCTTTTGTTTTGAGTTATAAGGGTTAAAAGTTGACCAGCAATTTCTCATTTTTACAACACCAATATTTTTTAGGGACCACATCACATTTGATGTCACTTTGAGGAGTCTATATGATAGAAAATAACCAAGTATGACATCATTCTAAAAACTGCACCCCTCAAGGTGCTCAGAACCACATTCAAGAAGTTTATTAACCCTTCAGGTGTTTTACAGGAATTTTTGGAATGTTTAAAAAAAATGAACATTTAACTTTTTTTCACAAAAAATTTACTTCAGCTCCAATTTGTTTTATTTTAGCAAGGGTAACAGGAAAAAATGGACCCCAAAAGTTGTTGTACAATTTGTTCTGAGTATGCTGACACCCCATATGTGGGCACATGTTTGGGCGCATGGCAGAGCTCGGAAGAGAAGGAGCGCCATTTGACTTTTCAATGCAAAATTGACTGGAATTGAGATAGGATGCCATGTTGCGTTTGGAGAGCCCCTGATGTGCCTAAACATTGAAACCCCCCACAAGTGACACCATTTTGGAAAGTGACACAGAAGTTTATAATGCAGAGCCGTAAAAATAAAAAATCATATTGTTTCACAAATAGGAATTTTCACCCCCATTTTTTTATTTTCCCAAGGGTAAGAGAAGAACTTGGACCCCAAAAGTTCTTGTGCCATTTGTTCTGAGTACGCCGACATCCCATATGTGGGGGTAAACCCAGGGGCGTCCCTATAATGAGGCAACTTGAGCTTGTTGTCTCAGGCGGCTCCACCTGCTGGGTGGCAGTGGGAGCGCTCAGTACAGGAGACTGATACACTGATGCACCTAAACAGTAAAAATCCCCCCCACAAGTGACCCCATATTGGAAACTAGACCCCCAAGGAACTTATCTAGATGTGTTGTGAGAGCTTTGAACCCCCAAATATTTCACCACAGTTTATAACTCAGAGTCGTGAAAATAAAAATTAATTTTTTTCCCACAAAAATGTTTTTTAGCCCCCCAAATTTTTATTTTCCCAAGGGTAACAAAAGAAATTTGACCCAAATAGTTGTTGTCCAATTTGTCCTGAGTATGCTGATACCCCATATGTTGGGGTAAACCCCTGTTTTGGCGCATGGGAGAGCTTGGAAGGAAAGGAGAACTGTTTTACTTTTTCAACTCAGAATTGGCTGGAATTGAGATCGGATGCCATGTCGCGTTTGGAGAGCCCTGATGTGCCTAAACAGTGGAAGCCCCCAATTCTAACTGAAACCCTATCCCAAACACACCCCTAACCTTAATCCCAACCATAACCCTACCCACACCCCTAACCCTGACACACCCCTAACCCTAATCCCAACCATAAATGTAATCCAAACCCTAACACTAACTTTAGCCCCAACCCTAACTTTAGCTCTAACCCTAACTTTAGCCCCAACCCTAACCCTAACTTTAGCCCCAACCCTAACTGTAGCCCTAACCTTAACTTTAGCCCCAACCCTAACCCTAACTTTAGCCCCAGCCCTAACCCTAACTTTAGCCCCAGCCCTAACTTTAGTCCCAACCATAACTGTAGCCCTTACCCTAGCTGTAGCCCTATCCCTAGCCCCAACCCCAACCCCAACCCCAACCCCAACCCTAGCCCTAGCATAACCCTAGCCCTAACCCTAGCCCTAACCCTAGCCCTAACCCTAGCCCTAGCCCTAACCCTAGCCCTAATCCTAGCCCTAACCCTAGCCCCAACCCTAGCCCTAACCATAACCCTAGCCCTAACCCTAGCCCTACCCTGTTATGACAGGCAATTCAGTACCACAATGGACATAGTGGTCAGAGCACATACAGTGATCTGACAATAACTCAAAATCATAGAACGAGCTCTGAGACGTGGGAACTCTGCAGACCGCAATCCCTAATCCTCTCCAAAAAACACTAGAGGCAGCCGTGGATTGCGCCTAACTCTGCCTATGCAACTCGGCACAGCCTGAGAAACTAACTAGCCTGAAGATAGAAAATAAGCCTACCTTGCCTCAGAGAAATACCCCAAAGGAAAAGGCAGCCCCCCACATATAATGACTGTGAGTAAGATGAAAAGACAAACGTAGGGATGAAATAGATTCAGCAAAGTGAGGCCCGACTTTCTTAACAGAGCGAGGATAGGAAAGATAACTTTGCGGTCTACACAAAACCCTAAAGAATACCACGCAAAGGGGGCAAAAAGACCCTCCGTACCGAACTAACGGCACGGAGGTACACCCTTTGCGTCCCAGAGCTACCAGCAAAACAATTAGACAAGCTGGACAGAAAAAATAGCAAACAAATAGCAAAGAGGAACTTAGCTATGCAGAGCAGCAGGCCACAGGAATGATCCAGGGAAAAACAAGTCCAACACTGGAACATTGACAGGAAGCCAGGATCAAAGCATTAGGTGGAGTTAAGTAGAGAAGCACCTAACGACCTCACCAGATCACCTGAGGGAGGAAACTCAGAAGCCGCAGTACCACTTCCCTCCACCAACAGAAGCTCACAGAGAGAATCAGCCGAAGTACCACTTGTGACCACAGGAGGGAGCTCTGCCACAGAATTCACAACAGTACCCCCCCCCCTTGAGGAGGGGTCACCGAACCCTCACCAGAGCCCCCAGGCCGACCAGGATGAGCCACATGAAAGGCACAAACAAGATCGGGAGCATGGACATCAAAGGCAAAAACCCAGGAATTATCTTCCTGAGCATAACCCTTCCATTTAACCAGATACTGGAGTTTCCGTCTAGAAACACGAGAATCCAAAATCTTCTCCACAATATACTCCAATTCCCCCTCCACCAAAACCGGGGCAGGAGGATCAACAGATGGAACCATAGGTGCCACGTATCTCCGCAACAATGACCTATGGAATACGTTATGTATGGAAAAAGAATCTGGAAGGGTCAGACGAAAAGACACAGGATTAAGAACCTCAGAAATCCTATACGGACCAATGAAACGAGGTTTAAACTTAGGAGAGGAAACCTTCATAGGAATATGACGAGAAGATAACCAAACCAGATCCCCAACACGAAGTCGGGGACCCACACGGCATCTGCGATTAGCGAAACGTTGAGCCTTCTCCTGGGACAAGGTCAAATTGTCCACTACATGAGTCCAAATCTGCTGCAACCTGTTCACCACAGTATCCACACCAGGACAGTCCGAAGACTCAACCTGTCCTGAAGAGAAACGAGGATGGAACCCAGAATTGCAGAAAAATGGCGAAACCAAGGTAGCCGAGCTGGCCCGATTATTAAGGGCGAACTCAGCCAAAGGCAAAAAGGACACCCAGTCATCCTGATCGGCAGAAACAAAGCATCTCAGATATGTTTCCAAGGTCTGATTGGTTCGTTCGGTCTGGCCATTAGTCTGAGGATGGAAAGCCGAGGAAAAAGACAAGTCAATGCCCATCCTACCACAAAAGGCTTGCCAAAACCTTGAAACAAACTGGGAACCTCTGTCAGAAACGATATTCTCTGGAATGCCATGTAAACGAACCACATGCTGGAAGAACAATGTCATCAAATCAGAGGAGGAAGGCAATTTAGACAAGGGTACCAGATGGACCATCTTAGAAAAGCGATCACAGACCACCCAAATGACTGACATCTTTTGAGAAACGGGAAGATCAGAAATAAAATCCATAGAGATATGTGTCCAAGGCCTCTTCGGGACCGGCAAGGGCAAAAGCAACCCACTGGCACGAGAACAGCAGGGCTTAGCCCGAGCACAAATCCCACAGGACTGCACAAAAGCACGCACATCCCGAGACAGAGACGGCCACCAAAAGGATCTAGCCACTAACTCTCTGGTACCAAAGATTCCAGGATGACCAGCCAACACCGAACAATGAACCTCAGAGATAACTTTATTGGTCCACCTATCAGGGACAAACAGTCTCTCCGCTGGACAACGATCCGGTTTATTAGCCTGAAATTTTTGCAGCACCCGCCGCAAATCAGGGGAGATGGCAGACACAATTACTCCTTCCTTGAGGATACCCGCCGGCTCAGACAAACCCGGAGAGTCGGGCACAAAACTCCTAGACAGAGCATCTGCCTTCACATTTTTAGAGCCCGGAAGGTACGAAATCACAAAGTCAAAACGGGCAAAAAACAGCGACCAACGAGCCTGTCTAGGATTCAACCGCTTAGCAGACTCAAGATAAGTCAAGTTCTTATGATCAGTCAATACCACCACGCGATGCTTAGCTCCTTCAAGCCAATGACGCCACTCCTCGAATGCCCACTTCATGGCCAGCAACTCTCGGTTGCCCACATCATAATTTCGCTCAGCAGGCGAAAACTTCCTGGAAAAAAAAGCGCATGGTTTCATCACTGAGCAATCAAAAGCCCTCTGCGACAAAACAGCCCCTGCTCCAATCTCAGAAGCATCAACCTCGACCTGGAACGGAAGAGAAACATCTGGTTGACACAACACAGGAGCAGAAGAAAAACGACGCTTCAACTCTTGAAAAGCTTCCACAGCAGCAGAAGACCAATTGACCAAATCAGCACCCTTCTTGGTCAAATCGGTCAATGGTTTGGCAATACTAGAAAAATTGCAGATGAAGCGACGATAAAAATTAGCAAAGCCCAGGAACTTTTGCAGACTTTTCAGAGATGTCAGCTGAGTCCAATCATGGATGGCTTGGACCTTAACAGGATCCATCTCGATAGTAGAAGGGGAAAAGATGAACCCCAAAAATGAAACCTTCTGCACACCAAAGAGACACTTTGATCCCTTCACAAACAAAGAATTAGCACGCAGGACCTGAAAAACTGTTCTGACCTGCTTCACATGAGACTCCCAATCATCCGAGAAGATCAAAATGTCATCCAAGTACACAATCAGGAATTCATCCAGGTACTCTCGGAAGATGTCATGCATAAAGGACTGAAACACTGATGGAGCATTGGCAAGTCCAAATGGCATCACTAGATACTCAAAATGACCCTCGGGCGTATTAAACGCAGATTTCCATTCATCTCCTCGCCTGATTCGCACCAGATTATACGCACCACGAAGATCAATCTTGGTGAACCAACTAGCCCCCTTAATCCGAGCAAACAAAGCAGATAACAATGGCAAGGGGTACTGAAATTTAACCGTGATCTTATTTAGAAGGCGGTAATCTATACAAGGTTTCAGCGAACCATCCTTCTTGGCTACAAAAAAGAACCCTGCCCCTAATGGTGACGATGACGGGCGAATATGCCCCTTCTCCAGGGATTCCTTCACATAACTGCGCATAGCGGCGTGCTCAGGCACGGATAAATTAAACAGTCGACCTTTTGGGAATTTACTACCAGGAATCAAATTGATAGCACAATCACAATCCCTATGCGGAGGTAGGGCATCGGACTTGGGCTCATCAAATACATCCTGGTAATCAGACAAGAACTCTGGAACCTCAGAAGGGGTGGATGACGAAATTGACAGAAATGGAACATCACCATGTACCCCCTGACAACCCCAGCTGGACACCGACATGGATTTCCAATCTAATACTGGATTATGGGCTTGTAGCCATGGCAACCCCAACACGACCACATCATGCAGATTATGCAACACCAGAAAGCGAATATCCTCCTGATGTGCAGGAGCCATGCACATGGTCAGCTGGGTCCAGTATTGAGGCTTATTCTTGGCCAAAGGCGTGGCATCAATTTCTCTCAATGGAATAGGACACTGCAAGGGCTCTAAGAGAAACCCACAACGCTTAGCATACTCCAAGTCCATCAAATTCAGGGCAGCGCCTGAATCCACAAATGCCATGACAGAATACGATGACAAAGAACAGATCAAGGTAACGGACAGAAGAAATTTTGACTGTACAGTACCAATGGTGGCAGACCTAGCGAACCGCTTATTGCGCTTAGGACAATCAGAGATAGCATGAGTGGAATCACCACAGTAGAAACACAGCCCATTCAGACGTCTGTGTTCTTGCCGTTCAACTCTGGTCAAAGTCCTATCGCACTGCATAGGCTCAGGTTTAAGCTCAGGTAATACCGCCAAATGGTGCACAGATTTACGCTCACGCAAGTGAACTCTGCAGACCGCAATCCCTAATCCTCTCCAAAAAACACTAGAGGCAGCCGTGGATTGCGCCTAACTCTGCCTATGCAACTCGGCACAGCCTGAGAAACTAACTAGCCTGAAGATAGAAAATAAGCCTACCTTGCCTCAGAGAAATACCCCAAAGGAAAAGGCAGCCCCCCACATATAATGACTGTAAGTAAGATGAAAAGACAAACGTAGGGATGAAATAGATTCAGCAAAGTGAGGCCCGACTTTCTTAACAGAGCGAGGATAGGAAAGATAACTTTGCGGTCTACACAAAACCCTAAAGAATACCACGCAAAGGGGGCAAAAAGACCCTCCGTATCGAACTAACGGCACGGAGGTACACCCTTTGCGTCCCAGAGCTTCCAGCAAAACAATTAGACAAGCTGGACAGAAAAAATAGCAAACAAATAGCAAAGAAGAACTTAGCTATGCAGAGCAGCAGGCCACAGGAATGATCCAGGGAAAAACAAGTCCAACACTGGAACATCCTTCATAGGATGCTGCCCTTCCCGTGGTTGTTCCTTCCCGGGGAAAGGCCTGGCTATTCACTGCTTGCGTCGAGAAACACGTGATGGTGTCTCCGCAGCTTCTTTACATGCATCTGCATATTTCCCATAAGGGATGGGGGCAGTGTTCTGGAATCACTGCGTTGAGAAACACGTGATGGTGTCTCCGCGGTGTTGGATGTTTTGGTCTCCCCGAGGCCAATCATCTGTGCCTTTATAGCCTTTTTACTAGGCACTGCTCCTAATAGCCAGATTCCTACTCCACACTGATGAGGGGCAAAACCCCGAAACAGCTGTCTGTGGATGGATACCATGCTTGGCATAGGTGGCTTTCCTTCATAGGATGCTGCCCTTCCCGTGGTTGTTCCTTCCCGGGGAAAGGCCTGGCTATTCACTGCTTGCGTCGAGAAACACGTGATGGTGTCTCTGCAGCTTCTTTACATGCATCTGCATATTTCCCATAAGGGATGGGGGCAGTGTTCTGGAATCACTGCGTTGAGAAACACGTGATGGTGTCTCCGCGGTGTTGGATGTTTTGGTCTCCCCGAGGCCAATCATCTGTGCCTTTATAGCCTTTTTACTAGGCACTGCTCCTAATAGCCAGATTCCTACTCCACACTGATGAGGGGCAAAACCCCGAAACAGCTGTCTGTGGATGGATACCATGCTTGGCATAGGTGGCTTTCCTTCATAGGATGCTGCCCTTCCCGTGGTTGTTCCTTCCCGGGGAAAGGCCTGGCTATTCACTGCTTGCGTCGAGAAACACGTGATGGTGTCTCCGCAGCTTCTTTACATGCATCTGCATATTTCCCATAAGGGATGGGGGCAGTGTTCTGGAATCACTGCGTTGAGAAACACGTGATGGTGTCTCCGCGGTGTTGGATGTTTTGGTCTCCCCGAGGCCAATCATCTGTGCCTTTATAACACTGGAACATTGACAGGAAGCCAGGATCAAAGCATTAGGTGGAGTTAAGTATAGAAGCACCTAACGACCTCACCAGATCACCTGAGGGAGGAAACTCAGAAGCCGCAGTACCACTTCCCTCCACCAACAGAAGCTCACAGAGAGAATCAGCCGAAGTACCACTTGTGACCACAGGAGGGAGCTCTGCCACAGAATTCACAACACTACCCCTAGTCCTAACCCTAACCCTAGCCCTAATGAGAAAATGGAAATAAATACATTTTTTAAAAATGTTTTATGTTTCCCTAACTAAGGGGGTGATGAAGGGGGGTTTGATTTACTTTTATAGCGGGTTTTTTAGCGGATTTTCATGATTGCCAGCCGTCACACACTAAATTACGCTTTTTATTGCAAAAAATATTTTTTGCGTTACCACATTTTGAGACCTATAATTTTTCCATATTTTGGTCCACATCGTGTTAGGGCTAGCGGAACGCACCGAGTAAATAGAGATGTTTATTGATATTGGTGCGTTCGCAGCCCGGGGTCCACCGTGCAGGAGTACCTGCTGCTAGCAAACGGCGGAGCTATATGGCGGTATAGACTAACTCAGTTAATTCACTGAGTAGCCGTGAAAGGAAAGCACTGTGCCCTGTTAGACTCCACAGAGGCACAGGCTAACTGCCCAAACAGAGAGCAGTCAGTGGTCACACAAACACACAAAACTCCTCGCCGGAGGAGCCAGCATTCTAGGGGCTTATTTCAGCCGGGTCCCTGAATACACTTAGACTCAATCTCCTCGCCGGAGGAGCCAGCATTCTAGGGGCTTATTTCAGTCGGGTCCCTGAACACACATACATGTGACCACACTGGTGCAAAGCACATAACATAAGACAATACTAGCGCATGGCCGTGCGGTCATGCGCAGTTTATATAGTTGCAGCACAGGAAGCTGCTACTGAAGTTTTTGCCCTTTCAGGACCTTCCAGAAGGACCAATGGAAAGTGCTGCAGTACCTGAGCATGTTTTGCCCTTTCAGGACCTTCCAGAAGGACCAATGGAATGTACTGCAGCACCTGAGCATGTGACCGAACATGTGGCCCTCGACCTCCAATGGGAGACCCTGCCCTGGGCATGCTCAGTGTGAGAAAACAAGGACTTAGTCCCAGAGAGGCTCGCTCACCGCAGATCAGTGCAGGGTACCATAGGAAAGCCAGAAAAGGCAGTAGTGACCCTATGCACCGAATCAGCCCCAGTGAGACGCTGGGAGCGACGTCTCCGCTGAGCAGAGCTCACTGCAGCCGATACCGAATGGGAGACCGCAGCAGACACGGATCGAGATTCCCCCTGTGCAGCAGAGGAAACTCAACTCCTAACACATAGTCATTGTTTTTTGCGGGACGAGTTGACACTTTTATTGGTAACATTTTTGGGCACGTGACATTTTTTGATCGCTTTTTATTCCAATTTTTGTGAGGCAGAATGACCAGAAAACAGCTATTCATGAATTTCTTTTGAGGGGGGCGTTTATACCGTTCCTCCTTTGGTAAAATGGATAAAGCAGTTTTATTTTTCGTGGTGTCAGTACGATTACAGCGATACCTCATTTAGATTTTTTTTTATGTTTTGGCTCTTTTAAACAATAAAAATATTTTTATATTTTATAGAAAAAATAATTATTTTTGCATCGCTTTATTCTGAGGACTATAACTTTTTTATTTTTTGCTGATGATGCTGTATGGCGGCTCTTTTTTTTCTCTTTATTTAGGAATTATTTTTTTTTACACATTTAAAACTTTTTTTTAAAACTTTTTTACTTTGTCCTAGGGGGGACATCACTGTATAGTGACAGATCGCTGATCTGACACTTTGCAGAGCACTGTGTCAGATCAGCGATCTGACGTGCCCTGCTCCTGGCTTACCAGCGCCTGCTCTAAGCAAGCACTTGGTAAGCCACCTCCCTGCAGGACCCGGAAGTAGCCCCGCGGCCATTTTTTGGATCCGTGGCCTGCAGGGAGGAGACGCTCGGTACAAGGTGAGCACATCGCCTTGTACCGATCATCTCAGGGAAGCCCGCAGGGAACCCCCTCCCTGCGCGATGCTTCCCTGTATCGCCGGAACACTGCGATCATGTTTGATCGCAGTGTGCTGGGGGTTAATGTGCTGAGAGCGGTCCGTGACTGCTCCTGGCACATAGTGCTGGATGTCAGCTGCGATAGTCAGCTGACACCCAGCCGCGATCGGCCGCGCTCCCCCGTGAGCACGGCCGATCGCATATGATGTACTATCCCGTCACTGGGAATTAAGTCCCAGGTCACCTTAACGGGATAGTACGTCATATGGGATTAAGGGGTTAATCAAAATGTCGCCAGCGCAGTTGCATAATTTGCAACGTGATAGATGCTACTGTGTAGAAGCTGGTGCTGTTTTGCTAGAAATAATTAAATTGGTTCCATCAGATTTTTTGGTTTTGCAACCGTGATGAAGATCTTGTCCACTATTCCTTCATGCACGGCAAACTTGTGGCATGCAACAACCTCAACAGCCTAATGGAAACTCTGAAAATATATCTTAATCCAGAGGAATTTGTTCAAAGCAAGCCAAAAAGACATTTTGCTGCATAATGGCAATGCGCTACCTTCAATTCCAGTTTGTTATGCAGTCCATATGAAATAAACCTATGGCAACATGAAACAGCTGTTGAGGTGCCTGAGTTTTGACCAAGATTGTGGCCCCTCTGTGGTGATTTAAAGGTGATTGCCCTCTTACTTGGTCTCCAGAGTAGATACGCAAAGTACTGCTGCTTTCTGTGTGAGTGGGATAAACATACAACAGAATATCACTACAATAAAAGAGACTGACCTCTTCAACATTCACTTTAGCCAGGGAATAAAAATGTCCTGCATACTGCACTTGCTGACCCACACAAGAATTTGTTACCATCATTGCGTATCAAGTTGGGCCTAATGAAGAACTTTGTAAAGGCAATGGATAAAAATGCAAAAGCACTCAAGCATCTCACTGATGAATTTCCATGGTTGAGTGAAGCAAAGATAAAGGAAGGATTTTTTATTGGATATCAGATTCATAAGCTTCTTCAAGTTGAGGAATTTCTAGGTTTGTTGCAGGGCAAAGAAAAAACTGCATGGGTAGCATTCGCATTAGTGGTAACTTGTTTTTTGGGAAACTCAAGAGCAGAAAACTGGAAAAAGTTGGTAGAAAACATATAAGGATCTGGGCTGTAACATTTCCTTAAAGATTAATTTACTACTTTAGCATCTAGACTTTTTTCCACCAAGCAATGAGTGACAAACACGGTGATAGATTTCACCAAGATATTGCGTATATGGAGAAAAGATATCAAGGAAAATGAAATCCATCAATGCTTGCAGATTACTGTTGGACAATTCTAAGCAATGATCCGCTGCAGGAGTACAAGAGACAAGCAAAAAAGTTGTCAGTAAATGAAGACCAAATTTTGTAGTGCAATTTCTGTAACTGTTTATAATTCGCAATAGTGTTTAGACATGTTTTAGTTATTTGATTTGTTGCTGAGTTTTCTCTATATAAATGTTACACCCGGTCTGTTTACTGTACCTCCAGGGGGTCTCCGTCAGGACTCTCGCTCTGTGCTGGCTTCACGCTGTCTGGACACGGCCCCCACTGTTGTGAATTCTGCTCTTGGGTTCCCTCCAGTGGTTGTAGCTGGGAATGCAGTTGTCTCCGAGTCAGTCCTGGCTAGGTGTATCTGCTAATTGCTGTTCTGACAGGGATATTTAAGTATGCAGGATTCATTAGCCCTGGCCAGTTGTCAATGTTTCTTTGGAAGTATTGGATCTCTGCCTGGCCTCACCTGTCTAGCTGCCAGTTCAGCAAAGATAAGTGTTTATTTCTTTTTCTGTAGCACACTTGCTGTGTGCTTATTTTAAGTGCTGATCTTTTGTTTCTATTTGCTCCAGCTTTGACTGTGTCAGTTGCTTTTCTCAGTCTGGTTGGATTCTCTGGAGTTGCAGTTATACTCTCCACATCTTTAGTTAGGTGGTGGAGTTTTGTATTTTCTGCTGTGGATATTTTTGTAGTATTTTTATGCTGACCGCTTAGTATCCTGTCCTGTTTTTTTCTATTTAGCTAGAAGTGGCCTCCTTTGCTAAGCCTGTTTTCTGCCTGCGTGTGTCTTTTCCTCTCCAACTCACAGTCTTTATTTGTGGGGGGCTGCCTATCCTTTGGGGGTCTACTCTGAGGCAAGATAGGTTTCCTATTTCCATCTTTAGGGGTATTTAGTTCTCCGGCTGTGTCGAGGTGTCTAGGTTTTGTTGGGTTGCGGGCTTACTTTATTTTGGCCAAAATATTAAACCAATACCTCATATGGTGTATGTATTTATCATATGCATGTATTTTTTGCACTATATCATATCCTTTTCTGCAGGATGTGGCCAGGCCTCTTTATGTTGGCTAGGTTTTTCTGGGGCGTCTTTCACTGTGCGCTGCATTTTATAGTGCTGGGCAGCCCGCCTGTTAATACAAGGGGCGTCATCAATAGGTTGCATACAGACACAGTGCACCGCACCTATCAGTGTGACTGGCGTCCTATGTGAGTTATATCAATGTGCATTTTTTCTGCTAGGCAGCCAACCCCTGCAATATTTGGTTGGGGTGGTTGTTTTTATCAAGTAGTTTGCACCTGTGTCGCTCCTAGCCTTTATCAGTGGAGGCCTGCTGCATCCTGCTAAGTGTGCATTTGTCATCAGACAGGGTTTTGGGAAGGCCGTATCTCATGGTATGTATTTTTTCTGAGTTTTTTCTATGTTAGCTGTTCCCGGTCCGTATAGTTACCACCTACTCCAGAGAAAGTTTTCATGCTGCTCCAAGGCCACCTGATCATAACAGTACAACTGGCCCATAATGAGTTAAATGCATCTCAGAAGAAGGGAGGAAAGGTCTTGAGCCATTTTTTTTATTCAGTCTACTTTGTCTTCTCCTCCCTCTTAATCTCTGGGTGGCTGAAGAGCCTTGTGCTAGCATGAATGTTCAGGAATTAGCTTCTCGTGTAGACCAGCTTGCTGCTAGGGTACAGGGTATTTCTGATTACATTGTTCAGACTCCGGCTTTAGAACCGAAGATACCTACTCCTGATTTGTTTTTTGGTGACAGGTCCAAATTTTTGAGTTTTAAAAACAACTGTAAACTGTTTTTTGCATTGAAACCTCGATCCTCCGGTGATTCCATTCAACAAGTTAAAATCATCATCTCCCTGCTGCGTGGTGATCCACAGGATTGGGCATTTTCCCTGGAATCTGGGGATCCTGCTTTGCTTAATGTAGACTCCTTCTTTCAGGTGTTAGGATTACTGTATGATGAACCTAATTCAGTGGATCAAGCGGAGAAGACCTTGTTGGCCCTGTCTCAGGATCATGAGGCGGCAGAATTGTATTGTCAGAAATTCAGAAAATGGTCGGTGTTGACTAAATGGAATAATGATGCTTTGGCGGCAATTTTCAGAAAGGGTCTTTCTGAATCCGTTAAAGATGTTATGGTGGGGTTTCCCACACCCTCCAATCTGAGTGATTCTATGTCTCTGGCCATTAAGATTGACCGGCGCTTGCGGGAGCGCAGAACTGTGCGCGCTATGGCGTTTTCCTCAGAGCAAATTCCTGAGCCTATGCAGTGTGATAGGATGCTGTCTAAAACAGAACAACAAGGTTTCAGACGTCTCAATAGGATGTGTTATTATTGTGGCGACGCTTCCCATGTCATTTCTGTCTGCCCTAAGCGGACAAAGAGGATCGCCAGTTCATTTACCATCAGTACTTTACAACCTAAATTTCTGTTATCTGTGTCCTTGATCTGTTCATTGTCATCATTTTCTGTCATGGCGTTTGTGGATTCAGGCGCTGCATTGAACTTAATGGACTTTGAGTTTGCTAGGCGTTGTGGTTTTCCCTTGCAGCCTTTGCAGAACCCTATTCCTTTAAGGGGCATTGATGCTACACCCTTGGCTAAAAATAAGCCCCAGTTTTGGACACAGGTTACCATGCGCATGGCGCCAGCCCATCAGGAACATTGACGATTTCTGGTGTTGCATAATTTGCATGATGCTATCGTGCTGGGTTTTCCGTGGTTGCAGGTACATAATCCTGTGTTGGATTGGAAGTCCATGTCTGTGACTAGTTGGGGTTGTCAGGGGATTCATAATGATGTTCCTCTGATGTCTATCGCCCCTTCTTCCTCTTCTGAAATTCCGGAGTTTTTGTCTGATTTTCAGGATTTATTCGGTGAGCCCAAGTCCAGTTTCCTTCCATCGCACAGGGACTGCGATTGTACTATTGACTTGATTCCAGGCTGTAAGTTTCCTAAGGGCCGACTTTTCAACCTGTCTGTACCTGAACATGCCGCCATGCGGAGCTATATTAAGGAGTCTTTGGAGAAAGGTCATATTCGGCCATCTTCTTCACCGTTGGGAGCGGGGTTCTTTTTTGTTGCTAAAAAAGATGGTTCCTTAAGACCCTGTATTGATTATCGCCTCTTGAATAAGATTACGGTCAAGTTTCAATACCCGTTACCTTTGCTTTCTGATCTGTTTGCTAGGATTAAGGGAGCTAGTTGGTTTACTAAGATTGACCTTCGGGGGGCGTATAATTTTGTTCGTATTAAGCAGGGTGATGAATGGAAAACTGCGATTAACACGCCCGAAGGCCATTTTGAATACCTTGTGATGCCATTCGGACTCTCTAATGCTCCATCTGTTTTCCAGTCCTTCATGCATGATATCTTCCGGAATTATCTTGATAAATTCTTGATTGTATATTTGGACGATATTTTGATTTTTTCCGATGATTGGGAGTCTCATGTGCAGCAGGTCAGGATGGTATTTCAGATCCTTCGTGACAATGCTTTGTTTGTGAAAGGGTCTAAGTGTCTTTTTGGGGTGCAGAAGGTCTCCTTTTTGGGCTTTATTTTTTCTCCCTCGTCTATAGAGATGGATCCGGTTAAGGTTCAGGCCATTCATGATTGGATTCAGCCCACATCCGTGAAGAGCCTTCAGAAATTTTTGGGTTTTGCTAATTTTTATCGCCGTTTAATTGCTAATTTTTCCAGCGTGGTTAAACCCTTGACTGATTTGACGAAGAAGGGCGCTGATGTGGCGAATTGGTCCCCTGCGGCTGTCTCTGCCATTCAGGAACTTAAACGTCGTTTTACTTCTGCTCCAGTGTTGCGTCAACTGGATGTTTCCCTTCCGTTTCAGGTTGAGGTTGACGCTTCTGAGATTGGGGCAGGGGCCGTTTTGTCTCAAAGGGATCCTGTTGGTTCCTTAATGAAACCGTGTGCCTTCTTTTCCCGTAAGTTTTCGCCTGCTGAACGCAATTATGATGTCGGCAATCGGGAGTTGTTGGCTATGAAGTGGGCGTTTGAGGAGTGGCGACATTGGCTTGAGGGAGCTAAGCACCGTATTGTGATCTTGACCGATCATAAGAATCTGATTTACCTCGAGTCTGCCAAACGGCTGAATCCTAGACAGGCTCGATGGGCCTTGTTTTTTTCCCGTTTTGATTTTGTGGTCTCGTACCTTCCGGGTTCTAAGAATATTAAGGCTGATGCCCTCTCTAGGAGTTTTTTAACTGATTCTCCTGAGGTCTTAGAACCGGTCGGTATTCTGAAAGAAGGGGTGGTCCTTTCTGCCATTTCCCCTGATTTACGATGGGTTCTTCAGGAGTTTCAGGCTGACAAACCTGACCCCTGTCCTGTGGGGAAACTGTTTGTTCCTGACAGATGGACTAGTAGAGTGATTTCTGAGGTTCACTGTTCCGTGTTGGCTGGTCATCCTGGCATTTTTGGTACCAGAGACTTGGTTGGTAGGTCCTTTTGGTGGCCTTCATTGTCGCGTGATGTGCGTTCTTTTGTGCAGTCCTGTGGGACTTGTGCGCGGGCCAAGCCTTGTTGTTCCCGTGCTAGTGGGTTGCTTTTGCCATTGCCAGTCTCTGAGAGGCCCTGGATGCATATTTCGATGGATTTTATTTCCGATCTTCCGGTCTCCCAGAAGATGTCTGTTATCTGGGTTGTTTGTGACCGGTTCTCTAAGATGGTTCATTTGGTGCCTTTGCCTAAATTGCCTTCCTCTTCTGATTTGGTTCCGTTGTTTTTTCAGCATGTGGGTCGTTTGCATGGTATTCCGGAAAATATTGTGTCCGACAGAGGTTCCCAGTTTGTTTCTAGGTTTTGGCGGGCCTTTTGTGCTAAGCTGGGCATTGATTTGTCTTTTTCTTCTGCATTTCATCCTCAGACAAAAGGCCAGACCGAGCGAACTAATCAGACTTTGGAGACTTATTTGAGATGCTTTGTGTCTGCTGATCAGGATGATTGGGTGGCCTTCTTGTCATTGGCCGAGTTTGCCCTTACATTGAAACGACATGTGGCACGGAGTCCCACATAGTCGGCGTCGTTCAGGACTTGTTGCACCCTATAATTATTGGCCGGGATTTCTGTTTGTTTTGGGATTTGTGGGGGAAAGGTTCTGAGCTCCCTAGCAAGAGTAGGGAACCAGTGAACCCTGGAAGGGTGGTGCCACACCCAGAGTCAGACAGGTTTCCTTTTTGTGTCCTGGCTGGAGATGAGGAGGAAGTGTCCCCTGCATCTGACATTCTGGAGTTAGAGGTATCCGGTGAAAATTTTGGGACTGCCCAACATAGGGACCCCACTCTGAGGGAAGCCTTTAATAATGTCACAGTTATTGACGGGGTGGTACAGGAGCCGGGGGCAGACACAAGATTTCCCCATTTTCTAATGAGCAGGGAGTTGTTGTACCGGGTCACGAAAATAAGGGAGGAGTTGGTAGAGCAGTTGGTAGTGCCGGGTCCATATAGACGGAAGGTGTTGGACATGGCCCATTCACACATCTTGGGTGGACACCTAGGGGTGGAAAAAACGCAGGAACGGGTTGTGCAGAGGTTCTATTGGCCTGGGTGCCACCGGGAAATAGTGAACTATTGCAGGTCCTGCCCTACATGTCAGCTAACTGCTCCCACTCCTCATTTCCGAAACCCCCTTGTGTCACTGCCCATTATTGAGGTGCCATTCGAGAGAATTGCCATGGACTTGGTCGGTCCCTTAGTTAAATCAGCCCGGGGCCATCAGTATATATTAGTCATCCTGGACTATGCCACACGCTATCCTGAGGCAATTCCCTTGAGAAATTCTTCTTCAAAGAGTATAGCTCGCGAGTTGGTCCATGTCTTTTCCCGGACAGGTCTGCCGAAGGAGATCCTGACTGACCAGGGGACACCTTTCATGAGCAAGGTGATGAGGGAACTATGCAAAGCCCTGAAAATCTCCCAGTTGAGGACCTCGGTGTACCATCCCCAGTCAGATGGCCTTGTTGAGAGATTTAACAAGACACTGAAGAGCATGCTGAGAAAAGCTATAGAAAAAGACGGTAGAGACTGGGATTGTCTCTTACCCTATTTGATGTTTTCCATTCGTGAAGTTCCACAGGCCTCCACAGGTTTCTCACCGTTTGAGCTTCTGTATGGCGACATCCACGAGGACTCCTGGATATAGCCAAGGAAACCTGGGAAGCCGAAGTCACGCCCCACAGAAGCGTCATTGAGCATGTGGCCCTGATGCAGCAGAGGATTGCAAAGGTGATGCCTATCGTGAAAGAACACCTTCTCCAAGCACAAGAAGCTCAGGCCAGGGTCTACAACCGGTCTGCAAGAGTGAGGCAATTCAATCCGGGAGACCGAGTTCTTGTGTTAGTTCCGACAGTGGAAAGCAAGTTCTTGGCCAAATGGCAAGGGCCATATGAGGTTGTCGAGAAACTTGGTGAAGTAAACTATAAAATTCACCAACCAGGAAGACGGAAACCATTCCAAGTATACCATGTCAACCTTATCAAGCCGTGGCAAGATAGAGAGCCGACAGTAACTCCATCGTTGTTAAGCAACCCAGAAGATGAGGTTGGAGCGGTTACTATAGCGGAGACGCTATCGGAGTCCCAGAAACAGCAATGCCGGGAGTTACTCCAGAAAAACAGGGACCTGTTTTCCGAGTTGCCTGGGTACACGAAGGTCATAGAGCATGAGGTCCTGACAGAGCCCCATGTGCGCGTGAACGTGAAGCCCTATAGAATTCCTGAGGCCCGTCGAGAAATAGTCTCCAAGGAAGTGGAGCGTATGTTGAAGCTTGGAGTCATTGAGGAATCCAAGAGCGGTTGGTCGAGCCCAATTGTCCTGGTCCCAAAACCTGATGGGGAGTGGAGATTTTGCAACGACTATAGGAAGTTGAATGAGGTCTCTAAGTTCGACGCATATCCCATGCCCCGCGTTGATGAGCTCATCGAAAGGCTTGGGCCCGCCAGGTACATAACCACCTTGGATTTGACGAAGGGGTATTGGCAGATCCCCATGGCACAGGAAGCCAAGGAGAAGACGGCGTTTTCTACACCAGATGGATGCTTCCAGTATGTCCGGATGCCATTTGGCCTACAGGGAGCTCCGGCCACCTTCCAAAGGGCTATGGATAGAGTCCTTGCACCCCACAAGGCATACGCTGCTGCGTACCTAGATGATATCGTCATCTTTAGCCCGGACTGGGAGAGTCATCTGGAGAAAGTTCAAGCGGTGTTTGATGCTATAAGAGAGGCCGGATTTACAATAAACCCGAAGAAGTGTGCATTGGGTAAAGAAGAAGCTAAGTACCTTGGATACATAGTGGGTCATGGAGAAATAAAACCCCAAATCAGTAAAGTGGAGGCAATTCAAACATGGCCAAAACCAGTTTCCAAGAAGCAAGTTAAAGCCTTCCTGGGAATCGTGGGATATTACAGGAGGTTCATCCCAAACTTCGCCACAATGGCGGCGCCTCTGACTGACTTGCTAAAAGGGACAAAATCAGTAATGGTTAAGTGGTCCGAAGAAACAGATTCAGCCTTCCAAGAAATGAAAGAGGCTTTATGTAAGCAACCCGTTCTGATGGCCCCAAACTTCAAGAAAGAGTTTATTCTTCAAACAGATGCCTCAGATGTTGGGGTGGGAGCAGTCCTTTCCCAAGAACTACATGGAGAGGAGCATCCTGTTCTCTATCTGAGTAGGAAGCTGTCCTCGTCTGAAAAGAACTACTCAGTCGTTGAAAAGGAGTGCTTGGCCATAAAATGGGCAGTCGACACATTACGGTACTATTTGCTGGGACGTAAATTTAGACTGATATCCGACCATGCCCCACTTAGGTGGATGAGGGAAACGAAGGGTAGAAATGCTAGGGTCACCCGTTGGTTCTTAGCCCTGCAGGACTTCTGTTTCCATGTGGAACATAGGGCCGGAAAGCTGCACGGTAATGCTGATGCCCTGTCAAGAATCCCTTGTCTAGTGGGAGAAAGTGCCAAGCCCCACGGCTTTAGGCAGAGGGGGAGGTATGTAGCGTGGCTAAAGGATGTCTAATCGATGGGAGATATGTCCCTTATAGATGGCTTGCTACTGTGATGTAACCATAGCTACCTATATGTGTTTCAGGACCTGTGGTGATGTCACAACCACATGTCTGGTCATGTGATGGGTTCTGGGTGTGGTTAGACATATAAAAGAAAGCCTAATGCTTAACACAGGTAGATATGTGTGGAGGTGAAACCCTCCTGAGTGTGTTACGGCTTCAGGACTGAGCCGGATGAACTGGACACTTGTTTTTTCTTTGCCTGAACCAAAGGCTATTTGCTTTCTGTTGTTTTGTCATATGGTTTATGGAGTAATAAACCCAGTGAACTTTAAAGGAACCTGCCTCCTGAGTGTCAGCCGTCGCAGCTGAGTGAGTGGAACCCCTACAATGGTTATTAGATCGCCCCTCAGACGTCTTTTTTCTAGACTAAATAATCCTAATTTTGCTAATCTATCTGGGTATTGTAGTTCTCCCATCCCCTTTATTAATTTTGTTGCCCTCCTTTGTACTCTCTCTAGTTCCATTATATCCTTCCTGAGCACCGGTGCCCAAAACTGGACACAGTACTCCATGTGCGGTCTAACTAGGGATTTGTACAGAGGCAGTATAATGCTCTCATCATGTGTATCCAGACCTCTTTTAATGCACCCCATGATCCTGTTTGCCTTGGCAGCTGCTGCCTGGCACTGGCTGCTCCAGGTAAGTTTATCATTAACTAGGATCCCCAAGTCCTTCTCCCTGTCAGATTTACCCAGTGGTTTCCCGTTCAGTGTGTAATGGTGATATTGATTCCTTCTTCCCATGTGTATAACCTTACATTTATCATTGTTAAACCTCATCTGCCACCTTTCAGCCCAAGTTTCCAACCTATCCAGATCCATCTGTAGCAGAATACTATCTTCTCTTGTATTAACTGCTTTACATAGTTTTGTATCATCTGCAAATATCAATATTTTATTGTGTAAACCTTCTACCAGATCATTAATGAATATGTTGAAGAGAACAGGTCCCAATACCGACCCCTGCGGTACCCCACTGGTCACAGCGACCCAGTTAGAGACTATACCATTTATAACCACCCTCTGCTTTCTATCACTAAGCCAGTTACTAACCCATTTACACACATTTTCCCCCAGGCCAAGCATTCTCATTTTGTGTACCAACCTCTTGTGCGGCACGGTATCAAACGCTTTGGAAAAATCGAGATATACCACGTCCAATGACTCACCGTTGTCCACCCTATAGCTTACCTCTTCATAAAAACTGATTAGATTGGTTTGACAGGAGCGATTTCTCATAAACCCATGCTGATATGGAGTTAAACAGTTATTCTCATTGAGATAATCCAGAATAACATCCCTCAGAAACCCTTCAAATATTTTACCAACAATAGAGGTTAGACTTACTGGCCTATAATTTCCAGGTTCACTTTTAGAGCCCTTTTTGAATATTGGCACCACATTTGCTATGCGCCAGTCCTGCGGAACAGACCCCGTCGCTATAGAGTCCCTAAAAATAAGAAATAATGGTTTATCTATTACATTACTTAGTTCTCTTAGTACTCGTGGGTGTATGCCATCCGGACCCGGAGATTTATCTATTTTGATCTTATTTAGCCGGTTTCGCACCTCTTCTTGGGTTAGATTAGTGACCCTTAATATAGGGTTTTACATTGTTTCTTGGGATTTCACCTAGCATTTCATTTTCCACCGTGAATACCGTGGAGAAGAAGGTGTTTAATATGTTAGCTTTTTCCTCGTCATCTACAACCATTCTTTCCTCACTATTTTTTAAGGGGCCTACATTTTCAGTTTTTATTCTTTTACTATTGATATAGTTGAAGAACAGTTTGGGATTAGTTTTACTCTCCTTAGCAATGTGCTTCTCTGTTTCCTTTTTGGCAGCTTTAATTAGTTTTTTAGATAAAGTATTTTTCTCCCTATAGTTTTTAGAGCTTCAATGGTGCCATCCTGTTTTAGTAGTGCAAATGCTTTCTTTTTACTGTTAATTGCCTGTCTTATTTCTTTGTTTAGCCACATTGGGTTTTTCCTATTTCTAGTCCTTTTATTCCCACAAGGTATAAACCGCTTACACTGCCTATTTAGGATGTTCTTAAACATTTCCCATTTATTATCTGTATTCTTATTTCTGAGGATATTGTCCCAGTCTACCAGATTAAGGGCATCTCTAAGCTGGTCAAACTTTGCCTTCCTAAAGTTCAGTGTTTTTGTGACTCCCTGACAAGTCCCCCTAGTGAAAGACAGGTGAAACTGTACAATATTGTGGTCGCTATTTCCTAGATGCCCGACCACCTGCAGATTTGTTATTCTGTCAGGTCTATTAGATAGTATTAGGTCTAAAAGTGCTGCTCCTCTGGTTGGATTCTGCACCAATTGTGAAAGATAATTTTTCTTGGTTATTAGCAGAAACCTATTGCCTTTATGGGTTTCACAGGTTTCTGTTTCCCAGTTAATATCCGGGTAGTTAAAGTCCCCCATAACCAGGACCTCATTATGGGTTGCAGCTTCATCTATCTGCTTTAGAGGTAGACTCTCCATGATTTCTGTTATATTTGGGGGTTTGTAACAGACCCCAATGAGAATTTTGTTACCATTTTTCCCTCCATGAATTTCGACCCATATGGACTCGACATCCTCATTCCCTTCGCTAATATCCTCTTTTAAAGTGGACTTTAGACAAGACTTTACATAGAGACAAACCCCTCCTCCTCTCCGATTTTTACGATCCTTTCTAAACAGACTGTAACCCTGTAAGTTAACTGCCCAGTCATAGCTTTCATCTAACCATGTCTCGGTTATTCCCACTATGTCAAAGTTACCTGTAGATATTTCTGCTTCTAGTTCTTCCATCTTGTTTGTCAGGCTTCTGGCGTTTGCGAGCATGCAGTTTAGAGGATTTTGTTTTGTTCCAATCTCCTCACTGTGGATTGTTTTAGAAATGTTCTTACCTCCCTTCTGAGTATGTTTTCCTGGGTCTTCTTTGTTCGAGTCTAATGTTTTTCTTCCCGTCCCCTCTTCTTCTAGTTTAACTCCCTCCTGATGAGTGTAGAAAGTCTTCTGGCGAATGTGTGTTTCCCAGGTTTGTTGAGGTGTAGTCCGTCTCTGGCGAGGAGTCCATTGTACAAGTAATTCACACCGTGGTCCAGGAATCCGAATCCTTGTTGTCTGCACCATCGTCTTAGCCAGTTGTTCGCATCAAGGATCCTGTTCCATCTCCTGGTGCCATGCCCGTCTACTGGAAGGATAGAAGAAAAAACTACCTGTGCATCCAGTTCTTTTACTTTCTTCCCCAACTCTTCAAAGTCCTTGCAGATTGTCGGTAGGTCCTTCCTTGCCGTGTCATTGGTGCCAACATGTATGAGAAGAAATGGGTGGACGTCCTTGGAGCTGAAGAGCTTTGGTATCCTATCGGTCACATCCTTGATCATCGCACCTGGAAGGCAGCATACTTCTCTTGCGGTTATGTCCGGTCTGCAGATGGCTGCTTCTGTGCCTCTCAGTAGTGAGTCTCCCACCACCACCACTCTTCGTTGCTTCTTGGCTGTACTTTTTGCTGTCACTTGTTGCTGTGTGCCCTTTACTTTTTTGCTTGCTGGTATTGCTTCATCCTTAGGTGTGCCATCTTCATCCTCTACAAAGATTTGATATCGGTTCTTCAGTTGTGTGGTTGGTGATTTCTCCATGGTCTTCTTGCTTCTTTTGGTCACATGCTTCCACTCATCTGCTTTTGGAGGTTCTCTGACACTTTTTTCACCTTATAACATTATACTCGAGTATATACGGTAAGTTACGGATTAAGTTGCTGCTTTTTAGCTAAATCTATTATTATAATACAATAACATATGAAAAAAGAAAATACATAGAAATAAAGTTAAAAATAAGTCAGGGCTACACTGATAGTTAAACCTCTACTAGCCACCCTGGTAAAATTCTGTATAGTAGGTGGTTTTGCTGAACCTGATGTGGATATTGTGTCAATGAGATGCGATTTTAATTCATATTACAGTTTTTTTTACATACTGTAGTGCTTTAGAATTGAGGAGATAAAAAATAAGTGAAATGACGAACCATAAAAACAAATTACCAAACAATGAGACAAAAGAACGTGGTAAATCCAGTAGGTACATGGTTCAGTTCTAAATGATCAGAGGAACATCCACTAAATTAACTTATCACCAGCTATTGAGCCAAAATGGATATAAACTGTACAATGCTATAACAATAGTGGCCAATTCAGGGAAGGATGGACTGGAGATATTTGTTATAAGGTCAGGTTTGTGTAAGGTCCATAGATAATAGGTATATGACATCAGTGACCTAGTGTGGGCTGCTAGCGCATGGGGCTAGGCAAGTATTCTGCACCCCTAACCTGTCTTGCATCATTTCCACAAATTCAACATTTGAAACCCTTAGTCCCCATGAACATGAGTTGTATTTTAAGAAAATATTGATTCATTAAAGAAAGGCTATGTTCACATTTCTGTATATTCGATTTGCCTGTCACATTTAGAGGACGAAACGGAATTCAAGTTCAAAAGCATACCTTTTCATCATTTGTGCAAACAAAAGCTGAAAGGCCCCATTGATTATGTTCTACATAATTTCAAAACTTGTCAGGTTCAGTTATGAAATGAGCCATCTCTTAATAATGTTGACATCCTGAACTGAAATCTGACTGAAAATTTTGAGTTTTTTTCTGGATCAAAGAATTTTCCCTTTACTGCTACATATCATTAATGCATAAAAGTTTATTTACTTTGAAACATTATTATTTTTTGCAAATATATAGATTATTAGGCCAATTTTGTGTCATTTTTTTCTGAGGAAACTCAGAAACAATTCAAATAAATAAAACATGTCTAAACACTGTTGCGAATTATAACCAGTTACAGAAATTGCACTACATAGTTTCGTCTTCATCTAGTGACAACTTTTTTGCTTGTCTCTTGTACTCCTGCAGCAGATCATCTCTTACAATTGTCCAACAGTAATCTGCACGCATTGATGGGTTTTATTTTCCTTGATATCTTTTCTCCATAGCCAAAATATCTTAGTGAAATCTATCACCGTGCTCATCGCTCATTGCATGGTGGAAAAAAGTCTAGATGCTGAAGTAAAGAAAATGATCTTAAGGACATGTTACAGCCATGTTCGTCCCCCAAAAATAGTTACCACTAATGTAAATGCTACCCATGCAGTCTTACCTACAACAAATGGAGAAAATCCTCAGCTTGAAGAAGCTAATGAATCTGAGGTTCAATAAAGACTCCTTCCTTTATCTTTGCTTCACTCAACCTTGGAAATTTATCAGTGAGATGCTTGAGTGCTTTTGCATTTTTATCCATTGCCTTTACAAAGTTCGTCATTAGGCCCAAATTGATATGCAACGGTGGTAACAAAATCTTATGTGGGTCAAAGAGTGCAGGATGCAGGACATTTTTTCTCCCTTGCTGACGTAAATATCGGAGCGGTCAGTCTCTTTTATTGTACCGATATTCTGTTGTACGACTATCCTACTCACATAGAAAGCTTTGTGTATCCACCCTGGAGACCAAGTAAGAGGGCAAACACTTTTAAGTCATCTCAGAAGAGCCACAAATGTTGGTCATAGTTCAGGCACCTCAACAGCTGTTTCATGTTGTCATAGGTTTATTTCATATGGACTGCACAACTGTTATGACCTGGTGGTCAGGACAATAATGGAACTGGTGGTTAAGAGCAGACGGAATGACCTGATAGTTACTGATAATAAAGGACGAGCTCTGGGACGTGGGAACTCTGCTGACCGCAATCCCTAATCCTATCAAACAAACTAGAAATAGCCGTGGATTGCGCCAAGCGCTCCCTATGCAACTCGGCACAGCCTAAGGAACTAGCTAGCCCTGAAGATAGAAAAATAAAGCCTACCTTGCCTCAGAGAAATTCCCCAAAGGAAAAGGCAGCCCCCCACATATAATGACTGTGAGTAAAGATGAAAATACAAACACAGAGATTAAATAGATTTAGCAAAGTGAGGCCCGACTTACTGAATAGACCGAGGATAGGAAAGGATACTTTGCGGTCAGCACAAAAACCTACAAAAGGACCACGCAGAGGGCGCAAAAAAGACCCTCCGCACCGACTCACGGTGCGGAGGCGCTCCCTCTGCGTCCCAGAGCTTCCAGCAAGCAAGACAACAAAAAAATAGCAAGCTGGACAGAAAAATAGCAAACCAAAGAAATACAAGCTGGAACTTAGCTTCTGCTGGGAAGACAGGTCACAAGAACGATCCAGGAGTGAACTAGACCAATACTGGAACATTGACAGGTGGCATGGAGCAAAGATCTAAGTGGAGTTAAAAAGAGCAGCCCGCTAACGAATTAACCTCGTCACCTGTAGAAGGAAACTCAGAAACAAGCACCAGAGGAAGTCCATGGACAGAACCAGCCGAAGTACCATTCATGACCACAGGAGGGAGCCCGACAACAGAATTCACAACAGTACCACCCCCTTGAGGAGGGATCACCGAACGCTCACCAGAGCCCCCAGGCCGACCAGGATGAGCCAAATGAAAGGCACGAACCAGATCGGTAGCATGAACATCAGAGGCAAAAACCCAGGAATTATCTTCCTGACCATAACCCTTCCACTTGACCAGGTACTGGAGTTTCCGTCTCGAAACACGAGAATCCAAAATCTTCTCCACCACATACTCCAACTCCCCCCCAACCAACACCGGGGCAGGAGGATCAACGGATGGAACCACAGGCGACACGTATCTCCGCAACAACGACCTATGGAACACATTATGGATGGCAAAAGAAGCAGGAAGGGCCAAACGAAATGACACAGGATTGATGACCTCAGAAATCTTATACGGACCAATGAAACGAGGCTTAAACTTAGGAGAGGAAACCTTCATAGGAACATAACGAGATGACAACCAAACCAAATCCCCAACACGAAGTCGGGGACCAACACCGCGCCGGCGGTTAGCGAAACGTTGAGCCTTCTCCTGGGACAATATCAAATTGTCCACCACATGAGTCCAAATCTGCTGCAACCTATCCACCACAGTATCTACACCAGGACAGTCCGAAGACTCAACCTGCCCTGAAGAGAAACGAGGATGGAAACCAGAATTGCAGAAAAACGTCGAAACCAAAGTAGCCGAGCTGGCCCGATTATTAAGGGCGAACTCAGCCAACGGCAAAAAGGACACCCAATCATCCTGATCAGCAGAAACAAAGCATCTCAGATATGTTTGCAAAGTTTGATTAGTTCGTTCGGTTTGGCCATTTGTCTGAGGATGGAAAGCCGAGGAAAAAGACAAATCAATGCCCATCCTTGCACAAAAGGATCGCCAAAACCTCGAAACAAACTGGGAACCTCTGTCAGAAACGATGTTCTCCGGGATACCATGTAAACAAACCACATGCTGGAAAAATAATGGCACCAAATCAGAGGAGGAAGGCAATTTAGACAAAGGTACCAAATGGACCATCTTAGAAAAGCGATCACAAACCACCCAAATGACCGACATCTTTTGAGAGACGGGGAGATCCGAAATAAAATCCATAGAAATATGCGTCCAGGGCCTCTTCGGGACCGGCAAGGGCAAAAGCAACCCACTGGCACGAGAACAGCAGGGCTTAGCCCGAGCACAAGTCCCACAGGACTGCACAAAAGAACGCATATCCCGTGACAAAGACGGCCACCAAAAGGATCTAGCCACCAAATCTCTGGTACAAAAGATTCCAGGATGCCCAGCCAACACTGAACAATGAATCTCAGAGATAACTCTACTAGTCCATCTATCAGGGACAAACAGTTTCTCCGCTGGGCAACGGTCAGGTCTATCAGCCTGAAATTTTTGCAGCACCCGCCGCAAATCAGGGGAGATGGCAGACAAAATTACCCCCTCTTTGAGAATGCCCGCCGGCTCAGGAACACCCGGAGAGTCGGGCACAAAACTCCTTGACAGGGCATCAGCCTTCACATTCTTAGAGCCCGGAAGGTAAGATACCACAAAATCAAAACGGGAGAAAAATAACGACCATCGAGCCTGTCTCAGTTTCAACCGTTTGGCAGACTCAAGATAAGTCAAATTCTTGTGATCTGTCAAGACCACCACGCGATGCTTGGCTCCTTCAAGCCAATGACGCCACTCCTCGAATGCCCATTTCATGGCCAACAACTCACGATTATCAACATCATAGTTATGCTCAGCAGGCGAAAACTTTCTGGAAAAGAAAGCACATGGCTTCATCACCGAGCCATCAGATCTTCTTTGCGACAAAACAGCCCCTGCTCCAATCTCAGAGGCATCAACCTCAACCTGAAACGGGAGCGAAACATCTGGCTGGCACAACACAGGGGCAGAAGAAAAACGACGCTTCAACTCCTGAAAAGCCTCTGCAGCTGCAGAAGACCAATTGACCACATCAACACCCTTCTTGGTCAAATCAGTCAACGGTTTAGCAACAGTAGAAAAATTAGCGATGACGCGCCGATAAAAATTAGCAAAGCCCAGGAACTTTTGCAGACTCTTCACAGATGTCGGCTGAGTCCAATCGTAAATGGCCTGGACTTTAACAGGGTCCATCTCGATAGTAGAAGGGGAAAAAATGAACCCCAAAAATGAAACCTTCTGAACTCCAAAGAGACACTTTGACCCCTTCACAAACAAGGAATTCGCACGAAGGACCTGGAACACCATTCTGACCTGCTTCACATGAGACTCCCAATCATCCGAAAAGACCAAAATATCATCCAAATACAGAATCAGGAATTTATCCAGGTACTCTCGGAAGATGTCATGCATAAAGGACTGAAATACTTATGGAGCATTGGAAAGCCCGAATGGCATAACCAGGTACTCAAAATGGCCCTCGTGCGTATTAAATGCTGTTTTCCATTCATCGCCTTGTTTAATACGCACAAGATTATACGCCCCTCGAAGATCTATCTTGGTGAACCAACTAGCCCCTTTAATACGAGCAAACAAATCAGACAGCAACGGCAAAGGATACTGAAATTTGACTGTAATTTTATTAAGAAGGCGGTAATCAATACAAGGTCTCAAAGAACCATCCTTCTTGGCCACAAAAAAGAACCCTGCTCCTAACGGTGATGACGACGGGCGAATATGGCCTTTCTCCAAGGATTCCTTTATATAACTCCGCATAGCGGCGTGTTCTGGCACAGACAAATTGAACAATCGGCCCTTAGGGAACTTACTACCAGGAATCAAATTAATTGCACAATCGCAATCCCTATGAGGAGGTAGGGCACTAGCTTTGGGCTCATCAAATACATCCCGATAATCCGACAAAAACTCTGGAACTTCAGAGGGAGTGGAAGACGAAATAGACAAAAATGGAACATCACCATGTACCCCCTGGCAACCCCAGCTGGACACAGACATAGATTTCCAGTCCAATACTGGATTATGAACCTGTAGCCATGGCAACCCCAAAACGACCACATCATGCAGATTATGCAACACCAGAAAGCGGATATCCTCCTGATGTGCAGGAGCCATGCACATGGTCAGTTGGGTCCAGTACTGAGGCTTATTCTTGGCCAAAGGCGTAGCTTCAATTCCTCTCAATGGAATAGGATACTGCAAGGGCTCCAAGAAAAAACCACAGCGCCTAGCATACGCCAAGTCCATCAAATTCAGGGCAGCGCCTGAATCCACAAATGCCATAACAGAATAGGATGACAAAGAGCAAATCAGAGTAACGGACAATAGAAATTTAGACTGTACCGTACCAATGGTGGCAGACCTAGCGAACCGCTTAGTGCGCTTAGGACAATCGGAGATAGCATGAGTGGAATCACCACAGTAAAAACATAGCCCATTCCGACGTCTGTGTTCTTGCCGTTCAGCTCTGGTCAAAGTCCTATCACATTGCATAGGCTCAGGCCCATGCTCAGATAGTACCGCCAAATGGTGCACAGCTTTACACTCACGCAAGCGTCGATCGATCTGAATGGCCAAGGACATAGACTCATTCAGACCAGCAGGCATGGGAAATCCCACCATGACATCCTTAAGGGCTTCAGAGAGACCCTTTCTGAAGATTGCTGCCAGGGCACATTCATTCCACTGAGTGATCACAGACCACTTTCTAAACTTCTGACAATATATCTCCGCTTCATCCTGACCCTGACACAGAGCCAGCAAGATTTTCTCTGCCTGATCCACTGAATTAGGTTCGTCATAAAGCAATCCAAGCGCCAGGAAAAACGCATCAACATCACGCAATGCCGGATCTCCTGGCGCAAGGGAAAATGCCCAGTCTTGAGGGTCACCACGTAACAAAGAAATAATGATCTTTACTTGTTGAACAGGGTCACCTGAGGAGCGAGGTTTCAAGGCAAGAAACAATTTACAGTTATTTTTGAAATTCAAGAACTTAGATCTATCACCAAAAAACAAATCAGGAATTGGAATCCTAGGCTCTGACATCGGATTCTGAACCACAAAATCTTGAATGTTTTGTACCCTTGTAGTGAGATTATCCATCCAAGAGGACAGACCTTGAATGTCCATGTTTACACCTGTGTCCTGAACCACCCAGAGGTAAAGGGGAAAAGAGAGACAAAACACACTGCAAAGGAAAAAAAAATGGTCTCAGAACTTCTCTTATCCCTCTATTGAGATGCATTAGTACTTAGGGCCACCTGTACTGTTATGACCTGGTGGTCAGGACAATAATGGAACTGGTGGTTAAGAGCACACGGAATGACCTGATAGTTACTGATAATAAAGGACGAGCTCTGGGACGTGGGAACTCTGCTGACCGCAATCCCTAATCCTATCAAACACACTAGAAATAGCCGTGGATTGCGCCTAGCGCTCCCTATGCAACTCGGCACAGCCTAAGGAACTAGCTAGCCCTGAAGATAGAAAAATAAAACCTACCTTGCCTCAGAGAAATTCCCCAAAGGAAAAGGCAGCCCCCCACATATAATGACTGTGAGTAAAGATGAAAATACAAACACAGAGATTAAATAGATTTAGCAAAGTGAGGCCCGACTTACTGAATAGACCGAGGATAGGAAAGGATACTTTGCGGTCAGCACAAAAACCTACAAAAGGACCACGCAGAGGGCGCAAAAAAGACCCTCCGCACCGACTCACGGTGCGGAGGCGCTCCCTCTGCGTCCCAGAGCTTCCAGCAAGCAAGACAACAAAAAAATAGCAAGCTGGACAGAAAAATAGCAAACCAAAGAAATACAAGCTGGAACTTAGCTTCTGCTGGGAAGACAGGTCACAAGAACGATCCAGGAGTGAACTAGACCAATACTGGAACATTGACAGGTGGCATGGAGCAAAGATCTAAGTGGAGTTAAATAGAGCAGCCCGCTAACGAATGAACCTCGTCACCTGTAGAAGGAAACTCAGAAACACCCACCAGAGGAAGTCCATGGACAGAACCAGCCGAAGTACCATTCATGACCACAGGAGGGAGCCCGACAACAGAATTCACAACACACAACCAACTGGAATTGGACCTAGTGCATTGGCATTATACTGTAAAGTCAATGTCTTCTTCCTTGAAACTGCTTTACTAATGGGGGGCACCAAGCGGAAATAGAAATTGGTGGTGTGATCGGTTGGCTCTCTCCAGATCAGTAGCCTCTTCTCATATATAGCTATTGCAGCATATGTCTGGAGTCCAACACTTGTCTAAATCTACTCTGCAACCTTATCATGGTAGTCAAGTTTTGTCTTTCTAACACAAAAGTTATTTCTCCGCATATGTAGCAAAGACTATCTGCTTTATAATTCCAAGAATGAGGCATATCTGAAAAAAAACCCACATAGAAACATGTCAATATGCTAAGAAACTGCGCTAAGAAATCATAAAACTGAATACCTCACACAGAAAGCTTTTATAAAAGTAGATGATGCAACTGTAATTAGGATTACATCATCAGAGCTGTGTTGGCGTTCTTTGATAGGTCTCCCTAAGATGATAGGATATTGAATGCTCAATAGACTAAGTAGATGATGTACTTAGTTAGCCTAGCTACTAACAATGCAATAATGATGAAAAAATAAAGATGCATTTTTTCAATAAGCCTGCATGAAAGTTGTCATAAGTAATTACAATCTCCTCTGGATCTTGAAAATTAGAGCCAATCAGTAAATTTAACCCCTTAGTGACAGAGCCAATTTGGTACTTAATGACCAAGCCAATTTTTGCAATTCTGACCACTGTCACTTTATGAGGTTATAACTCTGGAACGCTTCAACGGATCCCGCTGATTCTGAGATTGTTTTTTCGTGACATATTGTACTTCATGTTAGTGGTAACATTTCTTCGATATTACTTGCGATTATTTATTAAAAAAATGGAAATATGGCGAAAATTTTGAAAATTTAGCAATTTTCAAAATTTGAATTTTTATTCCCTTACATCAAAGAGATATGTCACACAAAATGGTCAATAAATAACATTTCCCATATGTCTACTTTACATCAGCACAATTTTGGAATAAAATTTATAAGGGTTAAAATTTGACCAGCAATTTTTTATTTTTACAGCAAAATTTACAAAACCATTTTTTTTAGGGACCACCTCACATTTGAAGTCAGTTTGAGGGGTCTATGTGGCAGAAAATGCCCAAAATTGACACCATTCTAAAAACTGCACCCCTCGAGGTGCACAAAACCACATTCAAGAAGTTTATTAACCCTTCAGTTGCTGCACAGGAACTGAAGCAATGTGGAAGGAAAAAATGAACATTTTACTTTTTTTCACAAACATTTTACTTCAGAACCAATTTTTTTTATTTTCACAAGTGTAAAAAAAGAAAATGAACCACATAATTTGTTGTGCAATTTGTCCGGAGAATGCCGATACCCCGTATGTGGGGAAGGACCACTGTTTTGGTGCACAGTAGAGCTCAGAAGGGAAGGAGCGCCATTTGACTTTTTCAACATAGAATTCCCTGGAATTGAGATCGGACACCATGTCGCGTTTGGAGAGCCGCTGATGTGCCTAAACAGTGGAAACCCCCCACAAGTGACACCATTTTGGAAACTAGACCCCCTAAGGAACTTATCTAGGTGTGTGGTCAACACTTTGAACCCCCAAGTGCTTCACACAAGTTTATAACGTAGAGCCGAAAAAATTAAAAATCTTTTTTTTCTTCACAAAAATGATCTTTTCACCCCCAATTTTTTATTTTCCCAAGGGTAGCAAGACAAATTGGACCCCAAAAGTAGTTGTGCAATTTGTCCTGAGTATGTTGATACCCCGTATGTGGGGGTAAATCTCTGTTTGGGTGCACAGTAGAGCTCAGAAGGGAAGGAGCGCCATTTGACTTTTTCAACATAGAATTCTCTGGAATTGAGATCGGACACCATGTCGCGTTTGGAGAGCCACTGATGTGCCTAAACAGTGGAAACCCCCCACAAGTGACACCATTTTGGAAACTAGACCCCCTAAGGAACTTATCTAGGTGTGTGGTCAACACTTTGAACCCCCAAGTGCTTCACACAAGTTTATAACGTAGAGCCTAAAAAATTAAAAATCATTTTTTTTTCACAAAAATGATCTTTTCACCTCCAATTTTTTATTTTCCCAAGAGTAGCAAGACAAATTGGACCCCAAAAGTAGTTGTGCAATTTGTCCTGAGTATGTCGATACCCAATATGTGGGGGTAAACCTCTGTTTGGGCGCACTGCGGAGCTTGGAAGGGAAGGAGCGCCGTTTGACTTTTTAATCTCTTAATTGTGAGAGTGGACGCCATTTTGGGTTTGTAGATGTGCCTAACAGCAGAGACCCCCCACAAGTGACCCCATTTTGGAAACTAGACCCCCTAAGGAACTTATCTAGGCATGTGGTCAACACTTTGAACCCCCAAGTGCTTCACACAAGTTTATAACGTAGAGCCGAAAAAATTAAAAATCATTTTTTTTCACAAAAATGATCTTTTCACCCCCAATTTTTTATTTTCCTAAGGGTAGCAAGAGAATTTGGTTCCCAAAAGTTGTTGTGCAATTTGTCCTGAGTATGTCGATACCCCGTATGTGGGGGTAAACCTCTGTTTGGGCGCACTGCGGAGCTTGGAAGGGAAGGAGCGCCGTTTGACTTTTTAATCTCTTAATTGTGAGAGCGGACGCCATTTTGGGTTTGTAGATGTGCCTAACAGCAGAAACCCCCCACAACTGACCCCGTTTTGGAAACTACACCCCTCAAAGATTTTAATCAGGGGTATATTGAGCAATTTGAACCCACATGTATGACACAGAGTTTGATAACATTAGGTCGTCATATTGAAAAAATTCATTTTTTTCCACGAGAATCTTGTTTTAGACCTGAATGTCCCACTTTTTCAGAAATAACATCAAAAAGTGGACCCCACAATTCGTAACCCACTTTATTATGAGCGCAGCGATATCCCATATGTAGTCAAAAAGTTCTGTTTGGACAAATGGCAGGGCTTGGACAGAAAGGGGCACAATGTGACAAATTTGGCTTTATTTGAAATTGAAGATCCAGGACCCATTCAAAGCTTCTAGAGACATTGAGCAAAAAAGAAAATCCTTCCAGGAATTATTACTCATAGAGGGAGGCATGCTCCTAAATCACAATGGCTGACTATAAAATTGGTCTTGCTAACAAAACAGTTGTCCCGCATTTGCGTATATTGTAGCAGGAAGAATAAACTGTACTGGAATGAAGGGCAAAATGTGTAGGAAAATGCAGCCAACTATGTGGCAAAGCGGAGTTTGTCCCAAAGATGAAAGAACACCATCAGGGCTAGAATGGCAGACACTTTCAGAAACTGGTCGTACAACGTCCTTTTAGCTCCATCAATCCCTATATGAGAGACGAATGTGCCAATAGACGTGGTTCACCATAGCAATCTCCCATCTGCCAAGGTCAGAACCGCTATATGCACAAAACAACCAGTTCTCTATAGAAAGTATTGTCTGGTACCAGAGGTTCGGCAAGAACCATAAAGTAAAGCCCATAGTGTATAAGTACGGAACTTCCTAATTTTTTTAGAAATCCTACAATAAAATGATCATGCCCGTATCATCAACATAAATATAAGTAATATAAATGGAAGCCAAAGTTTTGTGTAGCAAGAGTCATAAAACAGTCAAAGTTAGATAAATGGTCAAAAATGTTTGTGAGTAATCAAGTCCTAGAATTCATTTTCAGATGATTTCACTTTTCAAGATCATTTCTGGGGTCCACATTCTAACGCTTATTGACATGGGTACGTGGACGAGAATTTGTTGGAATAGTAGTTTGGTATGGGATTGATCGAGTCGTAGAATTTTCAGATGACCTGACTTTGCAAGAACATTTGTGGGGTCCACACTCTAGAGCGTACAGATGTGGGTACGTGGATGAGAATTTGTTGGGATAGTAGTTTGGTATGGGATTGATCGAGTCCTAGAATTTTCAGATGACCTGACTTTGCAAGAACATTTGTGGGGTCCATACTCTAGAGCGTACAGATGTGGGTACGTGGATGAGAATTTGTTGGGATAGTAGTTTGGTATGGGATTGATCGAGTCCTAGAATTTTCAGATGACCTGACTTTGCAAGAACATTTGTGGGGTCCATACTCTAGAGCGTACAGACGTGGGTACGTGGATGAGAATTTGTTGGGATAGTAGTTTGGTATGGGATTGATCAAGTTCTGGAATTAATTGTGAAATGGGGTAAATTGGGATCTACTAATTAAAATATTATTTATCAATTGTTCCAAATTGTACTACTGGGGCCACTAAGCAGAAAATAAAAATTATTGAAAAAAAAACAAACTAATAATTGTAGGTGGTGTGGTAGGTCTCAAAACAAGGGGAGATACAAAGGCCTGGTTGGGATGGGCATGTGGGGCAATAGAATCGGGAATCACTCCGTCTGCCATGCTTTCTGCAAACTCGGCACCTTTTTTGAGGATACCTTTGGGTGGGAGTGACAGGGACAGGGTGAGGAAAATGGCGTTCTGAAAGTCTCCGGGAATCCTCAGAGTCGAAGGCTTCCCCCGGTGCCATGGACTCAAATATGAGGCTCTCTACTACTTTTTCCTGAAAGTGCAGGAACGTAAGTGGTCCTTGAGATTTTTTATATAGCACAAAACTGTTATATGTGGCAGTTTGAATTAGATAGATTCCCACCTTTTTATACCACGCCCTGGTCTTCCTCTTGACCAGGTATGGTTGCAGAACCTGGTCTGACAGGTCTACACCACCCATATGTCTGTTATAGTCTGTGACGCAGACAGGTTTTTCTTTGTCCCTGGTGGCACCCCTCTCTCTGACCGTCACAGTGGTGTCCGTATGCAGTGTGGAAAGCATATAGACGTCCTTCCTGTCTTTCCACTTCACTGCAAGAAGTTGGTCGCTTGCAAGTGAGAATGACGCCCCTCTCTCCAAACGTCTGGACACCAACTGTGACGGAAAACCCACTCTGTTTTTCCTCACTGTCCCACAGGCCCCTGTATTTGCAGCATGGAGGGATTTGTATAGGGGGATGCACGCGTAATAGTTGTCGGTATACACGTGGTACCCTTGATTGAGAAAGGGCGTCATTAGCTCCCAGACAATTTTGCCTGGGATACCAATTGTCTGGGAGCAGTTTGGGGGGTTTATTTGGCGGTCCCTACCTTCATAAATTAGGACGGTGGACGTGTACCCTGATGAGCTCTCGCAAGCTTTATATAATTTTACGCCGTATTTGGCTCTCTTGGAGGGAATAAATTGGCGGAATAACAGACGGCCCTTGTAGCTCATCAAGGACTCGTCGACTGCCACATTTTGCTCTGGGGTATAGGAATTTAGAAAGGAAGTTTTTAGGAGGGAAATTAGGGGTCTTAATTTATTTAGCCGATCGTAGTTGGGGTCAGTTCTTGGGAGAGCTTGGGAATTGTCACTGAAGTGGAGGAATCTCATCAGGGCTTCGTAACGGGCTCGGGACATGATGGCTGCAAATACAGGGGTGCAGTGGACAGCTTTTGTTGCCCAGTAAGAGCGGAGAGTGTTTTTTTTTACTATACCCATATTCAGGGTGAGGCCTAAGAATTTTTTTATTTCGGGGACATTTGTGGGGATCCAGGAACGGGAATGAAAGGCAGTGGGTTTTTGGGAAATATATTGCCGGGCATATAGGTTTGTTTGGTGGACGATTAATTGCAGGACTTCGGGGCTAATGAAAATTTCAAAAAAATCAATGGGGGTAAAATTGGCGACATCTACTTTTATTCCAGGGACTGCAGAAAAAGGGGGAATTTGAGGGGAAAATGAGGTGTCATTATACCACAGCGGTGGGGGGACTGCGGTACTTGGTCCTGCCTCTGAAGCTTCAGCAGTGACGACCGACTCCGCTACCACCGGGCTGGGGGATCCCGTGGAGGAAGAGTTGCCATCACTGTCTGAAAGCTGCTCAATTTCAGGGGCAGAATCTGTTTCGCTGCCGGAGCTGCCGGAGCAAAGCAGGCTGTAAGCTTGCTCTGCGCTAAAAGTTCTGTGGGCCATTTTACCTAATTCCTCCCCTAACCCTAACCCTAACCCTAAAAACATTTTTTTTAAAAATTACAATTTTTTTTTTTTTTTATAATCCTCTGCTGATGATGCAGGGATTATGGAGAACGGGGGTTGGTAAATGGGATGCTGGCGGAGACAGATATTATGTTTTGTGAATAACTGACAGGGCAGCACTTGAACTGTAGTCTCTCTCTCTTCTCTCCTAAAACAACTACAAGGAGAGAAGAGAAAGGTACAGCCCAAGTGCTGCCATATTTATTAAATATTAGGGGTTTTGATCACTGTAATTGGACATATTACAGTAATCAAAACCCAGCAGCCAATGAGAAAATTCTCATAGGTTGCTGGGTCTCTGCTGGCAGATCATGGCAGGCGCACTGCGCTTGCGCCCGCCATTTTCTTCCAGCAGAGAAGAAGAAGGGGAGCCAGGAGCCGTGGGCTGAGGACCGGGGACCATGGGCTGAGGACCGGGGACCATGGGCTGGGGACCGGGGCACATCAGCAGGAGGTATGGATGGTGGGGGGCTCGGGGGCTCTATTTCTCTCCCTTCTGATGTGCGATCACATCAGAGGGGAGAGAAATGCAAAGCATTTTTTTTTTTTTTTTTACAAACTATTTGCAGTGATCGCAACCCCGGGGGTCTGTAAAGACCCCCGGGATTGCGATCGCTCCAGGGGTCGGTAAAAACCGACCCCAATACACTGTGGGGGAAGCTAGGTTTCGGTGGGCGCATCTGCACATGCGCCCGCCATTTTGGAGCCCGGACAGGAAGGAGGAGGGTCGGGGACCGGGGGGGGCACCTTCTCCGGTACGTAAGGTACCGTGGGGGGCTCGGGGGACCCTATTTCTCTCCCCTCTAATGTCCGATCACTTTAGAGGGGAGAGAAACACAACGCAAATCGCGTTTTTTTTTGCGATCGCCGGCAAACGGTTAATTACCGGCGATCGCAAATGCGGGGTGGGTAAAAAAAACCCCGAATCATGTTCTCTGGGGTCTCGGCTACCCCCGGCAGCCGAGACCCCGGAGAAAATCCGACTCTGGGGGGCGCTATTCACTTTTTCCACAGCACCGTTAATTAACGGCGCTGTGGTTTAAGTACCCTTAGCGGCCGCCGTTAAAAGGCGTATCGGCGGTCGCTAAGGGGTTAAGTATCATATTTGTTTTCAGCAGCACAAAATTAGTTAGGTTCACCTATCGTCTCTGAACCAATTTCGCTGTAGAACAGTGTACAGGGTGGGCCGTGTATATGGATACACCTAAATAAAATTGAAATGGTTGTTGATATCAACTTCCTGTTTGTGGCACATTAGTATATGGGAGAGGGAAAACTTTTCAAAATGGGTGGTGACCATGGCGGCCATTTTGAAGTCGTCCATTTTTTATCCAACTTTATTTTTTCCAATGGGAAGAGAGTCATGTGACACATAAAACTTATTGAGAATTTCAATGCAAGACACCCTACGGAAGAAAACTGTCACCATTCCCATTTTATTTAGTTGTATCCATATAATGGCCCACCCAAAAAGGTTTGCCTCATCACTGAACATAATGTTCTGTGTAAACTGAGGGTCCTGTTCCAATTTTTGTTTGTCCCATTCTGCAAATTCAGAGCGCCAATCTGGGTCATCCTCATTGAGACGCTGCAGCAGCTGGATTTTGTAAGGGTGCCAGTGTGAGTAGCTAATATCCGCCGATGGGATATTTGACAGATGCCAGATCAGATGAATTTGCAGAATAAGCCAAACAAAAATTGGAACAGGACCCTCAGTTTACACTGAACAATATGTTCAGTGATGAGGCAAACTTTTTTGGGTGAGCCATTGTAGTTAGGTGTATGGATACACCTAAATAAAATGGGAATGGTGACAGTTTTCTTGCGTAGGGTGTCTTGCATTGAATTCTGCAATGACACGGGTACTGCATTCACCAGACATCAACACAATTTCTATCCGCACCTCACTTGTTAACCTCTGCAACATGTCAATGGCTGTACAAAGAGAAGCTTGTAAATAACTCATGAAAGAATAAAGTTACGTTAAAACCAAGCACACCATTTGATGTGTCACATGACTCTCTTCCCGTTGGAACAATAAAGCTGGATCTAAAATGGCCGATTTCAAAATGGCTGCCATGGTCACCACCCATCTTGAAAAGTTTCCCCCCTCCCATATACTAATGTACCACAAACAGGAAGATGATATCAACAACCATTCCCATTTTATTTAGGTGTATCCATATACACGGCCCACCCTGTACACTGTTCTACAGTCTTTTCGTTTGGCCCTTCCTGCTTCTTTTTCCATCCACAATGTTTTCCATAGATCTTTGTTGCGGAGATATGTGAAGCCCGTTGTTCCATCTGTTGATCCTCCTGCCCCGATGTTGGTTGAGGGGGAGTTGGAATATGTGGTTGAGAATATTTTGGATTCTCGTTTTTCAAGGCGGAAGCTTCAGTATCTTGTCAAGTGGAAGGGTTATGGCCAGGAGGATAATTCTTGGGTTGTTGCCTCCGATGTTCATGCCGCCGAGTTGGTTCGTGCTTTTCATTTGGCTCGTCCTGATCGGCCTGGGGGCTCTGGTGAGGGTTCGGTGACCCCTCCTCAAGGGGGGGGTACTGTTGTGAATTCCGTTCTTGGTTGTAAGTAGTATTTTTGTGAGTTCTGCTCTTGGGCTCCTCCTGTGGTCTTTAGTGGTATGGCTGCTTCTTGGATTTAGCTTCTCAGCTGTTTCCTTTGATTGTCTTTTGGGCTCGGCTATATTAGTCTGGCCTTAGCCCTCAATCAATGCCAGTCGTCAATTGTCTCTGCCTGGAGTCAGTGCTCTTTGGATTTTCCTGACACTCTGACCAAGTTCTGCAAAGCTAAGTCCTTCCATGTCCTTTGCAGTTCACTTATTGTGGACTTGTTGTTTTGTACTGTCTTGTTTTTTGCTCATTTGTCCAGTTTATCAGTATGGATCTTTTTAGCTAAACTGGAAGCTCTGGGCAGCAGAGTTTGCCCTCCACACCTTTAGTTAGGTGTGGAGATTTTTGCATTTCTCTGCGGTAGACTTTTTCTAGTTTTTTCTACTGACCGCACAGAGCTCTTTCCTGTACTTTCCTTGTTAGCTAGAAGTGGCCTCCTGTGCTCAATCTTGTTTCATACTACGTATGTCATTTCCTTCTCCTCTCACAGTCTTTACATGTGGGGGGCTGTCTTTCCTTTGGGGATTTTCTCTGAGGCAAGATAGTTTTCCTGCTTCTATCTTTAGGGCTAGTTAGCTCTTAGGCTGTGACGAGTTGCCTAGGGAGCGTTAGGAGCAATCCACGACTGCTTCTAGTTGTGTGTTGAGCTTAGTCTGCGGTCAGTATAGATACCACCTGCTCAGAGCTAGTCTCATGTCGCTCCATAATCACCAGACCATAACAGGTTACTCTCTGTTAAAAAAGCCCTGATGCTGTTGTGTAATGATATCCGTGGGGTATAACCTACACATGATTAAGTGGAAGTTTGATACGCATTTTGCATCTGCGTCATTCTGAGTGCTGGCAATGGAAGCGGTATCCTAACCGCCCCTGGTAGGGGGCGGAGTATCCTACGTAGCCCCTCCTCCAGTGAATGACGAGCAGCAAGCGTATAATGTGGTACGCCCATGCACAAGTGAGGTGCGCGAGTGGCAAGAAGGTCTCGGGGATGCAGGCACGTACCTGTATCTGTACTCCTACGGTCCACTGAGCACATATCCGGTGGGCATGTCTGACCGGGGAAGCTGGACACTACGCAATGCCCAAGCCGGAAGTAAGTAAATGGTTGAGTGCAAGGCGCGTATATAAGTCCATATAGCGCTGCACAACACACGTGCAATGACAGCATCCCACCGATGGCATAGATATACTGGCCAAAATGCTATCCCCTGAAGAGGAGAACGAAACGCGTCGGGAACAGAGGGGGACAGGGTCCACCATTGCATCTTGGAATGGAGGGTACTATTTAGAAGCAACTTCCAGATGGGTGAGATCCTTCTAATTTGCCACACATGTTCAAAACAAGGTTAGTCTGTAAATCCCTATTATTGGTACTAGCAGCTATAAGGCAATAGAGAAATTGAATTTCATTACTAGACTGCACCATTTGGGAAGACTATGTTATGAACACCTAATGACCCTTGTTATGTGTTTCTTGTGCATAAGGAAGGGTTTTATATGCTAATTTGGAATGGACCATAAAAAGGCTGAAGCAGGTTCTATCCTAGACACTGAATAAGTTATGCTGAGATAGCTGTAATATGCGGAGTAGAGCTATTAGGGGTAATACTTTCTACCTATAAGTGCCTATAAGAACAGGCCATTTATTTAGGAACATTACCAATCGCTTGGTGCTTATGAGCGGATTTGACGGTCGGTTTTTCTATATATGAGTGGCATACGTAAAAAGTATCCCACTTGCTGTATGCAGTTGGATATGAAGGTTAAGCTCCTGTATATAAATGGCTAGTGTGGATTGTACCCTATTGATTATATGCACTCCGCTGTCTGTCTATTTATGTTTTGCACTTTGTGGTGAAGAATTTTCGTGATTTTTATGGATATTGATATTAAAAGTTAAATTTTAATCCGAATTGCTGTTAGAATAATATTGGTTGGAATATACCACTGGCTGATAATTGTAGTTTAAACTGGCACATTTTTCATACATTTGCTTAAGTATCTTTTTCTTTTCCTACATATGCTAACTCAGGACACTGGACATGTTTGGCATCGCTGTAATCGTTCGTACTGATGAGCAGATTCATATTCTGAAGTCATATTTTCCACAAAAAGTACACCGTAAAAACAATTCCCAAAAAGCAATGTCAGAATTCCTTTTTTGTTTTTACAATATCTCCTCACTTTGAATTTTTTTTAATGTTTTCCTGTAAACTATGTGTTGATATGAATGGAGTCATTCAAAAGTACAACTTGTCCCCCAGAAAACAAGCCTTCAAATGGCTATGTAGACAGAAAAATAAAAAAGTTGTGTTTGGGAAAAGTGGAGGAACAAAGACGCAAAAAATGAAAATTGACCTTGTTGTTAAGGGGGTTAAATAATGACTTTACAGAGAGCAAGAAAGCAGATGACAATTATTCTCTTACTCCATACACAATGGACGATCTAGTGAACATGTTACACATCACACTTCTCTCATCACGACTTTAGTGTCATCATTATTACATGGGGCTTTCATTGCTGCCATTTTAATAATAATAATCTTTATATAGCGCTAACATATTACGCAGCGCTTTACAGTTTGCACACATTTTCATCGCTGTCCCCGTTGGGGCTCACAGTCTAAATTCTCTATCAGTATGTCTTTGGAATGTGGGAGGAAACCCATGCAAACACGAAGAGAACATACAAACTCTTTGTCCTTAGTGGGGCTTGAACCCAGGACTCCAGCGCTGCAAGGCTGCTGTGCTAACCACTGCGCCACCATACTGCCCATTTTCCAAACATCAGTTAATAAATGGAATAACATGATAACTTCCCCAAATAACACTAATTGGAATAAAGAGGAAAACTACAAAGATAAATATAAAAGTAATATACTGTATCGCCTTATAACATTAGAATGCGCTTTCCCTTTAACCCGTTCCCGACCTGTGACGCCACATAGGCATCATGAAAGTCGGTGCCAATCTGACCTGTGACGCCTATGTGGCGTCATGGAGGGATCACGTCCCAGCAGATTGGGTAAAAGGGTTAACTCCAATTTCACCCGATCTGCAGGGACAGGGGGAGTGGTACTTCAGCCCGGGGGGTTGGCTCTCTCCCACGTGGTTATGATTGCTCTGATTGGCTGTTGAAAGTGAAACAGCCAATCAGAGCAATTTGTAATATTTCACCTATGAAACTTGGTGAAATATTACAATCCAGCCATGGCCGATGCTGTAATACGATCGGCCATGGCTGGAAACCGCGATCTGCCCCCTTCTCCAACTGACAGCGGTGATCTGCCACCGCTGTCAGTCTTTCCTCCCCTCTGTTCTGTCCTCCTCTGCCCTCTGCTGCCTTCCTCTCCCCTCAGTCCTGTCCGGCACCCCCCCGGCTGTCCGATCCCACCCCCCGTACCGCTGGAGTCCCGGGGACCCTCCCGGTGTCTGTCCGGCATCTAAGATTGGTGCTGCCATCTTCCAAAATGGCAGGCGCATGCGCAGTGCGCCCGCCGAATCTGCCGGCTGGCAGATTCATTACAGGTATATTTTGATCACTGTGATAGGTTCTATCACAGTAATCAAAATAAAAAAAATAGTAAATAAAGCCCCCCTTATCACCCCTATAGGTAGGGAAAATAATGAAATAAATAAAATATATTTATTTTTCCACTAGGGTTAGGGTTAGAACTAGGGTTAGGGTTAGGGCTAGGGTTGCAAATAGGGTTAGAATTAGGCTATGTGCACACGGTGTGGATTCGTGGCAGTTTTCCATCACATTTACAGTACCATGTAAACCTATGGAAAACCAAATACGCTGTGCCCATGGTGCGGAAAATAACGCTGCAATGTATTTTCCGCAACATGTCAATTCTTTGTGCGGATCCCGCAGTGTTTTACACCTGTTCCTCAATAGGACGCCACAGGTGAAATCCGCACAAAAAACACTGGAAATCCGCGGTAAATCCGCAAGTAAAATGAAGTGCATTTTACCTGCGGATTTTTCAAAAACGGTGCGGAAAAATCCGCACACGAATCCGCAACGTGAGCACATCGCCTTAGGGTTAGGGCAGGAACTAGAGTTAGGGTTGGAATCAGGGTTAGGGTTGGAATTAGGGTTAAGATTAGGGTTAGGGGTGTGTTGAGGTTAGGGTTAGGCTTGTGGTTAGGGTTGGGATTAAGGTTGGTTGTGTGTTGGGGTTAGGGTTGGGATTAGGGTTAGGGTTGGAATTAGGGTTAAGAGTGTCTTGGGGTTAGGGTTGTGGTTAAGGGTGTGTTGGGGTTAGGGTTGTGATTACAGTTATGGTTAGAGTTGGGATTAGGGTTAGGGGTGTGTTGAGATTAGTGTTGGAGTTAGAATTGAGGGGTTTCCACTGTTTAGGCACATCAGGGGGGTCTCCAATCACGACATGGCGCCACCATTGATTCCAGCCAATCTTGCATTCAAAAAGTCAAATGGTGCTCCCTCCCTTCCGAGCCCCGACGTGTGCCCAAACAGTGGTTTACCCAAACATATGGGGCATAAGCGTACTCAGGAAAAATTGTACAACAATTTTGGGGGTCGAATTTCTCCTGTTACCCTTGGAAAAATAAAATAATGGGGGCTAAAAAAATTATTTTTGGGGGGGAAAAAAAGATTTTTTATTTTCACGGCTCTGCGTTATAAAATTATGTGAAGCACTTGGGGGTTAAAAGTGCTCACCACAAATGGGGAGGGTTTCTACTGTTTAGGTACATCAGGGGCTCTGCAAACGCAACCTGACGCCTGCAGACCATTCCAACAAAGTCTGCATATCAAAAGTCACTACTTCCTTTCCGAGCCCCGACGTGTGCCCAAACAGTGGTTTACCCCCACATATTGGGCATCAGCGTACTCAAGACAAACTGGACAACAACTATTGGGGTTCAGTTTCTCATCTTACCCTTGCAAAAATAAAAATTGCGGGCTAAAAAATCATTTTTTGAGGAGAAAAATGATTTTTTATTTTCACGGCTCTGCGTTATAAACTTTTGTGAAGCACTTGGGGGTTCAAAGTGCCCACCACACATATAGAAAAGTTACTTGGGGGGGTTTAGGTTCCAAAATGGGGTCACTTGTGGGGGGTATCTACTGCTTAGGTACATCAGGGGGTCCTGCCAACGCAACGTGATGCCCGCAGACCATTCCATCAAAGTCTGCATTTCAAAACATCACTACTTCCTTTCCGAGCCCCAACGTGTGCCCAATCAGTGGTTTACCCCACATATTGGGCATCAGCATACACAGGACAAACTGTACAACAAATATTGGGGTTCAGTTTCTCCTGTTTCCCTTGTGAAAATAAAAAATTGCGGGCTAAAAAATAATTTTTGAGGAAAAAAATGATTTGTTTATTTTCACGGCTCTGCCTCATAAACTTGTGTGAAGCACTTGGGGGTTCAAAGTGCTCACCACACATCTAGATAAGTTCCTTGGGGGCTCTAGTTTCCAAAATGGGGTCAATTCTGGGGGGTTTCTACTGTTTAGGCACATCAGGGGTCTGCAAACGTAACATGATGCCCGCAGACCATTCCATCAAAGTCTGCATTCCAAAACATCACTACTTCCCTTCCGAGCTCTGCCATGCACCCAAATAGTGGTTTACCCCCACATATGGGGTATGAGCGTACTCAGGACAAACTGGACAACAACTTTTGGGGTCTAATTTCTCCTGTTACCCTTGTGAAAATATAAAATTGTGGGCTAAAAAATAATTTTTGAAGAAAGAAAAATGATTTTTTATTTTCATGGCTCTGCGTTCTAAACTTCTGTGAAGCACTTGGGGGTTCAAAGTGCTCATCACACATCTAGATGAGTTCCTTGGGGGGTCTAGTTTCCAAAATGGTGTCACTTGTGGGAGAGTTCAAATGTTTAGGCACACAGGGGCTCTCCAAACGCAACATGGTGACCGCTAACGATCGGAGCAAATTTTTCATTCAAAAAGTCAAATGGCGCTCTTTCCCTTCCGAGCCTTGCCGTGTGCACAAACAGTGGTTTACCCCCACATGTGAGGTATCGGTGTACTCAGGAGAAATTGCCAAACACATTTTAAGATCCATTTTATCCTGTAGCCCATGAGAAAATGAAAAAATTGAGGCTAAAGGAATTTTTTTGTGAAAAAAAGTACTTTTTAATTTTTACAGATCAATTTGTGAATCAACTGGGGGTTTAAAGTGCTCACTATGCATCTAGATAAGTTCCTTGGGGATCTAGTTTCCAAAATGGGGTCACTTGTGGGGGAACGCCAATGTTTAGGCACACAGGGGCTCTCCAAACACAACATGGTGTCCGCTAACGATTGGAGCTAATTTTTCATTCAAAAAGTCAAATGGCGCTCCTTCCCTTCTGAGCCTTGCCGTGTGCCCAAACAGTGGTTTACCCCCACATATGAGGCTAAAAGAATTTTTTTGTGAAAAAAAGTACTTTTTCATTTTTATGGATCAATTTGTGAAGCACCTGGGGGTTGAAAGTGCTCACTATGCATCTAGATAAGTTCCTTGGGGGGGTCTAGTTTGCAAAATGGGGTCATTTGTGGGGAAGCTCCAATCTTTAGGCACACAAGGGCTCTCCAAACGCGACATGGTGTCCACTAAAGATTGGAGCCAATTTTTTATTCAAAAAGTCAAATGGTGCTCCTTCCCTTCCGAGCCCTGTCGTGCACCCAAACAGTGATTCCCCCCACATATGGGGTATTGGCGTACTCAGGACAAATTATACAACAACTTTCGGGGTCCAGTTTATCCTTTTACCCTTGGGAAAATAAAAAAAATGTTGCTAAAATTTCATTTTTGTGACTAAAATGTTAAATGTTAATTTTTTCCTTCCATGTTGCTTCTGCTGCTGTGAAGCACCTAAAGGGTTAATAAACTTCTTGAATTTTGTTTTGAGCACCTTGAGGGGTGCAGTTTTAGAATGGTGTCACTTTTGGGTATTTTCAGCCATATAGACCCCTCAAACTGACTTCAAATGTGAGGTGGTTCCTAAAAAAAATGGTTTTGTAAATTTTGTTGTAAAAATGAGAAATCGCTGGTCAAATTTTAACCCTTACAACTTCCTAGCAAAAAAAAAAATTTTGTTTCCAAAATTATGCTGATGTAAAGTATACATGTGGGAAATGTTATTTATTAACTAGTTTGTGTCACATAACTCTCTGGTTTAACAGAATAAAAATTCAAAATTTTCAAAATTGTCGCCAAATTTCCGTTTTTTTCACGCAAAAATTATCGACTTAAATTTACCACTATCATGAAGCTCAATATGTCACGAAAAAACAATCTCAGAATCGCTAGGATCCGTTGAAGCGTTCTTGAGTTATTACCTCTTAAAGGGACACTGGTCAGAATTGCAAAAAATGGCCAGGTCATTAAGGTCAAAATAGGCTGGGTCATGAAGGGGTTAAATTTTGCGTTGCATGCATCATCATGTGCCTCAACCAATAGCATTGCAGGATTTGAACTCAAAGAAAGAAAAAAAGGTCAGTTGGTGCCAGTCTGCGATAGCTCTATTAGAGACAAGACAGGCTCCTTATTGATTCCTAGAAGCCAAACACTTTTTGGATTTGTACCCGGATCGTTACCTGCTGATTGGGAGACAACCGCCACCGGCCGCTCTACAGAGGTGAGAATCATTATGTGATGAATAAACTGCCGATTTATGTCATTCCAGATACTGACAGTTGGGATCTATACTGAAAGCAATCACATATAAAAAAGCAAATGATTTCACCATAAAAGCCCAAATATACAGCTCTGGCAAAAATTAAGAGACCACTGCAAAATTTTCAGTTTGTCTGATTTTTCTCTTTTTTTCTGAAAAGGAGAAATGGTCAAAATTAAAAAATAAAAAACAGTGTTTTCAGACCTCAAATAATGCAAAGAAAACAAGTTCATAATCATTTCGAAACAACAATACTATTGTTTTAACTCAGGGACAGTTCAGAAATCAATATTTTGTGGAATAACCATGATTTTTAATCACAGCTTTCATGCGTCTTGGCATGCTTTCCACCATTCTTTCACACTGCTTCTGGCCCAAAAATGTAAGCAGTTCTTCTTTGTTGCTGGCTTGTGATTATCCATCATCCTCTTGATTACATTCCAGATGTTTTGGTTCATGTCTGGAGATTGGGCTGCCCTTGACACGGTTTTGATGTGGTGGTCTCTTAATTTTTGCCAGAGCTGTAGATAACGGGGTGATTATGGATAAATAGGATAAAACTTGGTGACTTTGAATAAATACCGTATTTTCCGGCGTATAAGACGACCTTTTAACCCATGAAAATCTTCTTAAAAGTTGGGGATTGTCATACGCCGGGTGCAGATCCAATGTGCATATGGTGGGTTGGGGGGAGTGGTCCCGATGACGAAGAGAGGGGGCGTCTCACAGGAAAGTGTGAGTGGAGTATCCCCCTATAACCTCATTGTGGCAGTGTGGGGTTTCTGTGCTGGTGAGCGTCGGCTCCTCTTTGTTCCTCGTGGGTGCTCTGTGCTGTGGGGCAGCGGCAGCGAATCTTCGTGCAGCGTTGGGGCTCCGCCAGCATTTCCTCAAAGCCCGGAGGCACCGGCAGCTCTATTGCTGTGATGTGGTGGCCTCCGGGGAAATGGCCGCTGGGGGCGGCGCATGCTCAGATTCAGATCTCGTCCCGACGCTGCACAAATATACGCCGCCGCCGCCCCGACGCTGCACGAAGATACGTCGTCGCCTCACAGGACTTAGCACCCACGCGGCACAAAGAGGAGCCGCGCTTCCCAGTAGCACAGAGACCCCACGCTGCCACAATGAGGTAATAGGGGGATACTCCACTCACACTTTCCTGTGAGATTCCCCCCTCTTCGTCATCAGGACCACTCCCCTCGCCCAAAAGGCACATTAGTCACCCGCCCTATAAGACGACACATGGCATATAAGATGACCCCTGACTTTTAAGAAGATTTTATATGTTAACTGGAAAAGTTGGGGGGTCGTCTTATATGCCCAGCCATCTTATACGTCGGAAAATACAGTATTTAAAATATGGATAATGATATGTAAATATTAATCTGAAAAACACGAGGCCACATATTTCTCCTAGCCTTTCCCAGATACAATATTTAGAAGTGCATGGTAATTATTAGCCTGTATATAATAGTTATATCATACATGTAGTGGAGATATGAAGAATTTTGTACTGGATCATCAATTACTATACAGGGAGGTAGCGGATATATGCAGCGGTTTATATGGCGGGTCACAGTGCAGTCAGTATAATGTAGATATGTTGGGGAAAAAAGTGTGTCTTATAGTCTGAAAAATACGTTATGTAGCATTAGGGAGTGTGCCATCACCCTGCATGTCAAATAAAACTTTGCACTGTCATTTTATATGCACCACTATTTTTATAGGGGTAATTGGCATACATGTTTTATTGTATGAATTACCTTTCCCATGCCTTATGACTGTGATGTAACACCAATGTTTTACTTGTGCACCTTTGGCCTTACTTAAATAGCTTTTTTTTGATTCGTGATATGATTATCTGTTATGATATATTATGCTATTAAAGTTATAATTTTTCAAGTATTTTGAATTTGGTGGTTAACATGATCCATATTTTTGTAGTTAATTGTTGTTAGGGCGCTCCATAGGCACATACCCATATTAGTCCTGGTTGACAATCCCGGGACTTCGCTGTAGACTATGGTATCTGTATTTGAGATTGTGTTTCTCATAATATAGATATGTGCAGTCTTTTATTACCATAGGACATAAAGTCAATCTGGGTAGACATAGATGACCGATAATACTGTATATATTTTTTTTAAAGCACCACTCCAGCATTTTTTTTATTTACGGCAGGAGTGGTGCTTTTTAAGTAATTCTCCTGGCCCGTCTCATACTCACTTGCCGCCCCTTCATCCTTTTCCAGCGTTGCTCCTGTTGGTCTTCGGTTAAAAGTGACATGCCATCATCTCCAGGGTTTAATGGAGCAGCATAGAGGTCACTTTTCAATATACCCCTATGAGAATCTTGTTCTGGCTCTCATAGATTTGCATTAAGCTCTTGTCACATAACTTCTGACTTGCGGCCGGTCAGAAGTTATGGGCACAAGATGGCCCATGGGATCGGAGTACCAGCAGTATAAGGTGAAGCCACTGGAAGGTGAGTATTCGAACGGGGACAGGTGGCTTACATTTAAAGTGCCACTCAAGCGGTAGAAACAAAAGAAAATGCCGGAGTGGTGCTTTAAGTAGAAAATAGGGTTTGTTTTGTTTACTAGCTACAGCGCCACTTCTGTCAATGGGTCATGTTGGGTATTACAACTCAGCACCAATCAAGTCAATAAAGCTGCAATTCTGCAACCCATGTAATGCAGGCTGTGGTAGTTAGGTTTTGGGTTACACATTAGGTTGGTAGTATTGCTCTTCTAGGGATCCTATAGACAGAGCCATGCTCTGCATATTCAGGTTTTTCCTTTTTCTATATGTTAGCTTCCAGGAAGAAGAGTAGAGATGGCCATGAGGAAGCGGAAGAGAGAACTGATCGCCCAGTATGAAGAGGAGTGGTAAGTAGATGAGGTTACATCACTGCAGTCATCACAATCCATACACTTACACCGGCAAATCCATAGTGACCATTACACATCATCACTACACATATTTATACCATTTACAGCACAAAACTAATTTCAGATCCCCATGAGGAGAACACCCAGCAGGATGTAAGTGAATTATGTGTAGCCATAGTACGGCCATGTGCATGAGGCCTAATACTATATTACAGAGAAAAAAAAGTAAATCACCAGCGTGAAACTTAGATAAAAGTTCAATTTATTTAGACAAATTCATTAAAATCCTTATTTCATAGTGGTACTGCAAATGATGGGGTACATGATACGACCAACGCGTTTCGACCTGCTAAGGTCTTAATCATGGTATGGTATATGTTCAGAGCAACAAAACATATCTAGATAAAATTAAACACAACAGGTGCAGCAATTGGAATCGAACAAAAAAAAAACAAAAAACTGGTGCACTAGTTAAAAGTCCCAACATTGGTACTCATACAATTGACACACAATGATTCATAGAAAAACGCAGTGATAGCATTAAGACACTGTATACAAAGATCCAGATCAAATTAACAATGGAGAAATATGTATTACCACTGAAAGTTATGCAGAGGCGAACAAGAGAGAGGGAAAAAATATATATATTTTAATCGTATTGTAAAATCAAATCTTGCCGTTTATTCTAGGGCATTCTAGTTTATTCTAGTGCTAGGGCAGCACGGTGGCGCAGTGGTAAGCACTGCAGTGCTGGGGTCCTGGGTTCTAATCCCACCCAGGACAACATCTGCAAAGAGTTTGTATGTTCTCTCCGTGTTTGCGTGGGTTTCCTCCGGGCACTCCGGTTTCCTCCCACATTCCAAAGACATACTGATGGGTATTCTAGATTGTGAGCCCCATCGGGGACAGTGATGATAATGTGTGCAAAACTGTAAAGCGCTGCAGAATGTTAGCGCTATATAAAAATAAAGATTATTATTTATTTATTATTATTTATTTGATTGAATGCACGGCCTGCAGACTCCAATATGTTGGCTGTATAATAGGACCTTTCACAAGAATAACCAGATTCTGATGAGCATAATAAGTGGTAGAGAGTATCTATCATCACAATTACTATACAAGTGTAAAATTAAATCTACTGATCTGCCACCTTAGCATGGATATATGGATAACTGCAAAAACCCTACAGATATCTAAGAACCTACCAAGCAGTCACGGAATCCAAAAATAACAACTTTATTAAATAACAATATATAAAACAAATTACATCAGACAATCAGAATCAATGGGGCCAAAAGATGGTATCCAGATAATACCCACATCAAGAAGTTCAAGGTAGGGTATGTCCCTGGTACAAGGCATATACAGGTATATATATAACCAGAGTGTATCAATATACTCAGAAGTGAAGAATGGGGATGTACATATAAGTATCACACAGCACAGTAGCCTCAGAACTCATCCCCCATTCATACGATATGATTAGATCACAAAAAACCTCTGCATAGTACCTTGTAAGTGATGACGCTGACACCCAGGGACCCCCGTCCACCCCGACGCGTGTTTCGGTAGTGTTACCTTACTCAGGGGGCGCCCTTTTAAAAGAAGAATACGCAAACATTTGTCGGATGTGACTAAAGGTACCATCACACTTAGCGACGCTGCAGCGATACCGACAACGATCCGGATCGCTGCAGCGTCGCTGTTTGGTCGCTGGAGAGCTGTCACACAGACCGCTCTCCAGCGACCAACGATGCCGGTAACCAGGGTAAACATCGGGTAACTAAGCGCAGGGCCGCGCTTAGTAACCCGATGTTTACCCTGGTTACCATCCTAAAAGTAAAAAAAACAAACACCACATACTTACCTACCGCTGTCTGTCCTCCAGCGCTGTGCTCTGCACTCCTCCTGTACTGTCTGTGTGAGCACAGCGGCCGGAAAGCAGAGCGGTGACGTCACCGCTCTGCTTTCCGGCTGACCGACGCTCACAGTCAGTACATGAGGAGAGCAGAGCACAGCGCCGGGGACAGACAGCGGTAGGTAAGTATGTGGTGTTTGTTTTTTTTTACTTTTAGGATGGTAACCAGGGTAAACATCGGGTTACTAAGCGCGGCCCTGCGCTTAGTTACCCGATGTTTACCCTGGTTACCAGTGAAGACATCGCTGAATCGGTGTCACACACGCCGATTCAGCGATGTCTGCGGGGAGTCCAGCGACCAAATAAAGTTCTGGACTTTCTTCCCCGACCAGCGACAGCACAGCAGGATCCTGATCGCTGCTGCCTGTCACACTGGACGATATCGCTAGCGAGGACGCTGCAACGTCACGGATCGCTAGCGATATCGTCTAGTGTGACGGTACCTTTACACTAATGCTCATAACATTTCTGCGGTATCTTATCATTGCAGACAATTTCATGCTGGAAAAACTAATATTCTTAGTGTTATGGGCATTGAAAAGGTCTTTAATCCGAGTCGAGGTGGGGAATTCAGATGTAAGGTCTTGAATCGTGAATCCTTCTGGATTTTTAAATTGCAGACTAGAACCCTGTTGGGTCTGAATAAACGGCAAGATTTGATTTTACAATACGATTAAAATATATATTTTTTTTCCCCTGTCTCTTGTTCTCCTCTGCATAAACTTCAGTGGTAATACATATTTCTCTATTGTTAATTTGATCAGTGTCTTAATGCTATCACTGCGTTTTTCTATGAATCATTGTATGTCAATTGTATGAGTACCAATGTTGGGACTTTTAACTAGTGCACCAGTTTTTGTTTTGTTTTTTGTTCGATTCCAATTGCTGCACCTGTTGTGTTTAATTTTTTCCATATATATTTTGTTGCTCTGACCATATACCATACCATGATTAAGACCTTAGCAGGTCAAAACGTGTTGGTCGTATCATGTACCCCATTATTTGCTGTACCACTATGAAATAAGGATTTTAATGGATTTGTCTAAATAAATTGAACTTTTATCCAAGTTTCACACTGGTGATTTACTTCTTTTTTTTTTGTCTGATGTGGACAACGCCTCTGATCCAGGAACCTCCTTGCGTGAATTACATTCTGAGTCAATCAAGACTTTTGTTCCTGAGCAAACTTGCACACAAGGACTTCTGCTTCAAACTGGTGAGCTGAATTTTTTCCCCTTCCCTTTTTTCCTTTGCACACACAATACTATATTACCTACCTCTTCTACCACAGTTCACTGTCTGCCACCCAGGAAGTGGCCAAGAGGAGGAAGACAGAAGATGACATCCCCCAGCCAGAACAGCGGGCAGCTTTCGCCGCACTGCTTGGTAAGACTCATTGCACCTTCCAAGGTTTCCAGATATAAAGTATTAGATTATATGGCATGTATTTTTATATTAATCTATTTTATGTGTATAATGGTAGAGAAACATGTAGGGAAGTGTTCTCCCTAAACCTCCTATATTTATACCTAGTATGATACAGCAGACAGGAGCGGTCACTATGTGGTGAGCAGTGTCATGGCTTTGGTTTCACCTCAATAGTGATGACATATCTTTAGAACAATTCTACAGTATCTGATGAGTGGGTGTCGGGGGCCAAATCTCCACCAATCTGATATTGATGAGCTATCCTGAGTATAATCCATCATTAATGAAGAGCTCTACAACACCAATAATTTAACATCAATAGCATTAAAAAGGTTTTCATTACAAAGTTCATAGTGAAATAATTCTATTTTCTAATTTTTGTAGAAGAAGAATACATCAGATGTTGTCTAGCCAGGGACAGCTGTCTTAAGATTTCGGACAAGGTATTATTGTAGTGAAGGATAAGAAATCATCCAGATTTGAGAAGATCCATCATAGGGAAATAAAGGGCTTATTCTTATGTAATAGTGGCCAGATATTACCAAACATAGGAATATACAGCTATACTGTATATGTTCTGTATTATATATGCCCTCTAACTCTGCTTCTCATCCCTCTAGTATCTCCTCGCCATGGTCGTCACCTACTTCAGGAGAGCAGGACTGCGATCTTCAGAATATGGAACCTTCTTCTTTACAGCTCTGTGAGTCTCTTTTATTATTACGCATTTATGCCTATAAACAACTTTATTTTATTGTAAATCCAAAATATCTTTTCTACCACTCATGTAAATACATGGTAATTGTATTTGTTGCTATTTGTCTGTATTTCTTCTGAAGTGGATTCTAATTTATTTGGATTCATTTTTCCTCCATCCAGGTTTTTAGCCAACCAGTTTGAAGAAGACGTGCCATATCAACAGGAGATCTACCGCTGGGCCCTCAGATGGATGTGGAGCATGAAGAAGGACCTACTTCTACAATTCCGCAATGTTCTTCTCACCAGGATGGAATTTCAGGCTTGGGTGGATCAGGCCACCTGTGATCTGGTTAGCAATATAAACAATAATAATATAAAGCTGATCTGTAAATAGATATCACAATATAAACAGTATACATAAATAAATCCCTTAGACCTGATGGGGTGGCTGTACTTACTTTGAAAAGCCACGTCAAAATGGTAGTGTAATCCTGATATTAGAAAGAGCATTTTATGAGTGTAGCCATAGCTGGACTCATGAAATGTTTGTTTCAATATCAATCAATAACATTTTAATAAGTGATTATAAAGTCATTCTGCCATGGATTTTCAGTCATCACACCAGTATCATCAGGTTTAAAATATATGCAAATTGCATTACGATTAATGGTGATATATTCCCTTTAAACTCTGATTATAATCACTTATTTCATTCTAGATCATGGCATAAAACCCTGACCACTGGGCATGGAAGAGAGACAGGAATATCCATCACAGCTGGGTAATTCGTTGGTTCAGGAGGAATAATGCCCTACCCTGCTCTCTCTGTAACATCGTTCCATGCAAGAAGGAGGAAGATGCGAATATCTAATGCCGGGAAGAGGAGCTGCTGGACCCACAAGAAGATGAACATGGCTGGAAGAGGAACATAGCTGCTGGACCTGGAAGGAGAAGAACATGGCTGGAAAGGAAACTTAGCTGCTGGTCCTACAAGAAGATCAACTAGAAGACGTGACGGATTAAAAACTGGAGACAGGACAGAAGTATTCTTAATAGTCACACACAGAACATGCACATCCCACTGTACACAGACAGACACACACACACACACACACCATATGCTGTACACATAGCCACACTGTATACTTTACACATAATTGTTATTTTTTCACAGTTGTTATATTTTATAGTGGTAACCTCCCTTAGTATGCCCAGAGGAAGGGCAGTACAGCAGCCATGGTTTCCCTACAGGTTTCCACCACTGGGGAATTTTCCTATCCTGAGTGTTGCTGTACGCTCTTTGTGAGTGATGGGAGGTAACCAGCACATATAAAGCATATAATAAACTTCACACTATTTAAACTTTCCATGATGTGTTTGAGTCTTTATTTTATACTTCCATGTGTGGCCAGGACAGCTATCAGATCATTACTGCCCTTACTGTTGTTTGGGGCCCAGTGTGCAGAAGCACAAGAAGGGGGCGACTAGACTCAGTCTGGACCCCCCTTCTTGTGCTTCTGCTCACCGGGCCCAGGGTGTAATAAAGTATTGTGTGCCTGCACCCTGCCATCGGCGGTGCACATCTCGATGTGATGTCATCACGTAAGTGCAGGCAAGTATGGGCGCCCCTCTCCATGACACCAGAAGCGGAGCTGCGCCTGTAGGGCAGCGTATGTGTGGTAACTATGAAAAACATTTTTTTATATAAAATTAATTAAATGGGCTTGGAGGAGCAGTTGATCATGAATTGAAGGTTTGGGAAGGGGGAACATGAATGATGATGCATTGAGATGAGGGGAGCGCACATAATGATGAATTGGGGGAGCAGGACGAGGGATAGCAAATGATGACTTGAGGTAGGGGTGGAGAGAGCAAATAATGATGAATTGAGGCTGGGGGAGAGCAAATGATGATAAATTGAGGGTGGGGACAGTAAATGATAATGAATTGAAGGTGGGGGAGTGCAAATGATAATGAATTGAGGGTGGTGACAAACTATTATGAATTGAGGGTCGGGACAGCAAATGATGAATTGAGGGTGAGGACAGCAAATTATAATGAATTGAGGGTGGGAGAGAACAAATGATGATGAGTTGAAAGTGGGGGAGAGCAAATGATAATGAATTGAGACTGGTGGATGAGGGATAGTAAATGATGATCAATTGAGGGTGGGAGAGAGCAAATTATGCTGCATTGAGGGTGGAAAATACAAAATGATTTGACAGCGGGATGGAAGAGAGAGTGGACATGACATAATGAATTGGGGACAGGTAATTATAATAAATCGGGGGTGTGGGAGGTACAGATTGGTGGGCATTGAGGATGCAGGAGTGTGACTGGTATTGAATTGGGAGAAAGAGTACAGCTGCTAATTAATTTATATATTTATTGTGTGGGGAAACTGGCTATTTATAGTTAGTAGGGGGCGCAGTGGTGGATTACAATTTATATTTGGAATGGTGGTTGGCATAATAACTAATTATATATTAATGGTAGGGGCGCATCTGTATTCAGCTGCGTAATGTAGAAATTGGGGAATGTGGCCTGGAAGCAGTGCTCTAGGTATCTGTGTGTTATTTTATGTAGAGACAAGTCCTGGCTGGAAGAAATGATGGTAGTCTATGCAGAATGAAGAAGAAAAGCGAAAATCAAGGATTTCAACTAGAAACGTCACCGTTGAGTCGTTACCACTACTGGACCACCCCTTTTTAAAGGGAAACTGGCACCACGTTTTTATTGACCCATCTGAAAGTAGCATAATGTAGGGGCAGAGACCCTGATTCCAGTGATATGTCACTTACTAGATTTCTTGCTGTTATTTTGATAAAATCACTGTCTCTTCTGATGGAGCTCTAACAGTTCTCTAAATGCTGAGCTTTGCATAAACCACTGATTGACAGATTTCTGTGTACACTGTTGTGAATTCTGCTCTTGGACTCCCTCCGGTGGTTGTTGATGGTAATGCAGTTATTCCTGAGCAGCAGTCTTGGACAGGTGTTTCTGCTAATTGCAATTCTGACTGGGGTATTTAGCTGTGCAGGACTCATTAGTCCTTGCCAATAGTCAATGTTCCTTTGGAAGTGTTGGTCCTCTGCCAGGCCTCTCCTGCTTGCTGCCAATTCAGCTAAGATAAGTGTGTTCTTCATTTTTTAGACACACTGCTGTGTGTTTATTTTCTGTGCTTATCTTGTTTCTATTTTTGTTCCTGCTAGACTGTGCCTGATGTTTTTCTCAGTCTAGTTGGACTCGCTGGAGTCGCAGATATACTCTCCACATCTTTAGTTAGGTGGTGGAGTTTTTGTATTTTTCTGCTGTGGATATTTTGTAGTGTTTTATGCTGACCGCATAGTATCCTGTACTTTCCTTTCCTATATAGGTAGAAGTGGCCTCCTTTGCTTATCCCTGTTTTCTGTCTGCGTGTGTCTTTTCCTCTCCTACTCACAGTCATTTTTTGTGGGGGGCTACCTATACTTTGGGGATCTACTCTGAGGCAAGAGAGTTTTCCTATTTCCATCTTTAGGAATATTTAGTCCTTAGGCTGTGTCGAGGTGTCTAGGTCTGGTTAGGCACACTGTTGTGAATTCTGTTGTCGAACTCCCTCCTGTGGTCGTGAATGGTACTTCGGTGAGTTCTGTCTATGGGCTCCCTCTGGTGGCTATGAGTGAAGCTGCTGCTTCTGAGGTTCCTTACACAGGTGACGTGCTTTATCCTTTGGTTGACTGCTCTATTTAACTCCTCTCAGATCGTTACTCCATGCCAGCTGTCAATGTTTTTGCATTTGTTCAGTTCGCTCCTGGATCTCTCTGGTGACCTGCCTTCTCCTGCAGAAGTGTTGTGAATTCTGTGGCAGAGCTCCCTCCTGTGGTCACAAGTGGTACTTCGGCTGATTCTCTCTGGGAGCTTCCGTTTGTGGAGGAAACTGGTACTGCTGCTTCTGAGTTTCCTCCCTCAGGTGATCTGGTGAGGTCGTTAGGTGCTTCTCTACTTAACCCCACCTAATGCTTTGATTCATGCTTCCTGTCAATGTTCCAGTGTTGGACTTGTGTTTCTCTGGATCATTCCTGTGGCCTGCTGCTCTGCATAGCTAAGTGCTTCTTTGCTATTTGTTGCTATTTTTTCTGTCCAGCTTGTCTATTTGTTTTGCTGGTAGCTCTGGGACGCAAAGGGTGTACCTCCGTGCCGTTAGTTCGGTACGGAGGGTCTTTTTGCCCCTTTGCGTGGTTTTCTTTAGGGTTTTGTGTAGACCGCAAAGTTATCTTTCCTATCCTCGTTCTGTCTAGAATATCGGGCCTCACTTTGCTGAATCTATTTCATCCCTACGTTTGTCTTTTCATCTTACTCACAGTCATTATATGTGGGGGGCTGCCTTTTCCTTTGGGGTATTTCTCTGAGGCAAGGTAGGCTTATTTTTTCTATCTTCAGGCTAGTTAGTTTCTCAGGCTGTGCCGAGTTGCATAGGTAGCGTTAGGCGCAATCCACGGCTGCCTCTAGTTGTGTTTGGAGAGGATCAGGGATTGCGGTCTGCAGAGTTCCCACGTCTCAGAGCTCGTTCTATTATTTTGGGTTATTGTCAGATCACTGTATGTGCTCTGACCTCCATGTCCATTGTGATACTGAATTGCTTCTCATAACAGTACAGGAAGACAAAAGTACTAATTATTCTCAATAGAGGGAAAAAAGAAGTTCATAGACCATTTTTTTTTCTTGGCTTTGTGTTTTGTCTTTTTTTTCCCCTAGACATTTGGGTGGTTCAGTACACAGGTGTAGCGATGGACATTAGAAGTCTGTCTTCATTTGTGGATCAGCTCTCGGCAAGAGTACAAAAGATTCAAGACACTATTGATCAGAAATCTATGTTAGAACCAAGAATTCCTATTCCTGATTTGTTTTTTGGAGATAGAACTAAGTTTCTGAGTTTCAAAAATAATTGTAAGTTATTTCTGGCCTTGAAACCTTGTTCCTCTGGTGATCCAGTTCAACAGGTTTTGATTATTATTTCTTTTTTGCGCGGCGAACCTCAGGACTGGGTATTTTCTCTTGCGCCAGGAGATCCTGCATTGAGTAATATCAATGCGTTTTTCCTGGCGCTCGGATTGCTGTACGATGAGCCTAATTCAGTGGATCAGGCAGAAAAGAATTTGCTGGCTCTTTGTCAGGGTCAGGATGAGATAGAGGTATATTGCCAGATATTTAGAAAATGGTCAGTGCTCACTCAATGGAATGAATCTGCGCTGGCAGCTATGTTCAGAAAGGGTCTCTCTGAAGCCCTTAAGGATGTCATGGTGGGATTTCCTATGCCTGCTGGTTTGAATGAGTCTATGTCTTTGGCTATTCAGATCGGTCGACGCTTGCGTGAGCGTAAATCTGTGCACCATTTGGCGGTATTACCTGAGCTTAAACCTGAGCCTATGCAGTGCGATAGGACTTTGACCAGAGTTGAACGGCAAGAACACAGACGTCTGAATGGGCTGTGTTTCTACTGTGGTGATTCCACTCATGCCATCTCTGATTGTCCTAAGCGCACTAAGCGGTTCGCTAGGTCTGCCACCATTGGTACGGTACAGTCAAAATTTCTTCTGTCCGTTACCTTGATCTGCTCTTTGTCATCATATTCTGTCATGGCGTTTGTGGATTCAGGCGCTGCTCTGAATTTGATGGACTTGGAATATGCTAAGCGTTGTGGGTTTTTCTTGGAGCCCTTGCAGTGTCCTATTCCATTGAGAGGTATTGATGCTACGCCTTTGGCCAAGAATAAGCCTCAATACTGGACCCAGCTGACCATGTGCATGGCTCCTGCACATCAGGAGGATATTCGCTTTCTGGTGTTGCATAATCTGCATGATGTGGTCGTGTTGGGGTTGCCATGGCTACAAGCCCATAATCCAGTATTGGATTGGAAATCCATGTCGGTGTCCAGCTGGGGTTGTCAGGGGGTACATGGTGATGTTCCATTTTTGTCAATTTCGTCATCCACCCCTTCTGAGGTTCCAGAGTTCTTGTCTGATTACCGGGATGTATTTGATGAGCCCAAGTCCGATGCCCTACCTCCGCATAGGGATTGTGATTGTGCTATCAATTTGATTCCTGGTGGTAAATTCCCAAAAGGTCGACTGTTTAATTTATCCGTGCCTGAGCACACCGCTATGCGCAGTTATGTGAAGGAATCCCTGGAGAAGGGGCATATTCGCCCGTCATCGTCGCCATTAGGAGCAGGGTTCTTTTTTGTAGCCAAAAAGGATGGTTCGCTGAGACCTTGTATAGATTATCGCCTTCTTAATAAGATCACTGTTAAATTTCAGTACCCCTTGCCTTTCTTATCTGATTTGTTTGCTCGGATTAAGGGGGCTAGTTGGTTCACCAAGATTGATCTTCGTGGTGCGTATAATCTGGTGCGAATCAGGCGAGGCGATGAATGGAAAACTGCATTTAATATGCCCGAGGGTCATTTTGAGTATCTAGTGATGCCATTCGGACTTGCCAATGCTCCATCAGTGTTTCAGTCCTTTATGCATGACATCTTCCGAGAGTACCTGGATAAATTCCTGATTGTGTACTTGGATGACATTTTGATCTTCTCGGATGATTGGGAGTCTCATGTGAAACAGGTCAGAACGGTTTTTCAGGTCCTGCGTGCTAACTCTTTGTTTGTGAAGGGATCAAAGTGTCTCTTTGGTGTGCAGAAGGTTTCATTTTTGGGGTTCATCTTTTCCCCTTCTACTATCGAGATGGATCCTGTTAAGGTCCAAGCCATCCATGATTGGACTCAGCCGACATCTCTGAAAAGTCTGCAAAAGTTCCTGGGCTTTGCTAATTTTTATCGTCGCTTCATCTGCAATTTTTCTAGTATTGCCAAACCATTGACCGATTTGACCAAGAAGGGTGCTGATTTGGTCAATTGGTCTTCTGCTGCTGTGGAAGCTTTTCAAGAGTTGAAGCGTCGTTTTTCTTCTGCCCCTGTGTTGTGTCAACCTGATGTTTCTCTTCCGTTCCAGGTCGAGGTTGATGCTTCTGAGATTGGAGCAGGGGCTGTTTTGTCGCAGAGAGGTTCTGATTGTTCCGTGATGAAACCATGCGCTTTTTTTTCCAGGAAGTTTTCGCCTGCTGAGCGGAATTATGATGTGGGCAACCGAGAGTTGCAGGCCATGAAGTGAGCATTCGAGGAGTGGCGTCATTGGCTTGAAGGAGCTAAGCATCACGTGGTGGTATTGACTGATCATAAGAACCTGACTTATCTCGAGTCTGCTAAGCGTTTGAATCCTAGACAGGCTCGTTGGTCGCTGTTTTTCGCCCGTTTTGACTTTGTGATTTCGTACCTTCCGGGCTCTAAAAATGTGAAGGCGGATGCTCTGTCTAGGAGTTTTGTGCCCGACTCTCCGGGTTTATCTGAGCCGGCGGGTATCCTCAAGGAAGGAGTAATTGTGTCTGCCATCACCCCTGATTTGCGGCGGGTGCTGCAAAAATTTCAGGCTAATAAACCTGATCGGAAACAGGAACACATGGGCTACTTGCACAGTGAACAAGTCTGTATGATCATGTTCACACACCACCAAGAAACCTGAAGACACAAAAGAGAATAGTAAAACCAAAAACACTCAGTTTGAAAAAAATGTTGCAGTAATCCGCAAGTGCTAGTAAAAGATGTAAAAAACAGGGTATTTGGTTGATACGTTTTTTGCAAAAAATGTATACTAAGCTGCTCTACCAATCTTCACGGTATACCCTTATCAGAGCAGTCCTAACTAATGTATGCAATCCCTATCTGATGTATTTAAAAACCTGATCATCTGTATATAACCTGTGTGAACAGGGTTCAGAGAGGAAAAATCCATGTGTGCATACAGGGTAGAACAGCTTTTGTGCAGATAGCCCAAGAGGAGTGGTGGAACTCCCCAGTCTTGTAGACACAAGAGAACAATTATGGAAACAGGAACACATGGGCTACTTGCACAGTGAACAAGTCTGTATGATCATGTTCACACACCACCAAGAAACCTGAAGACACAAAAGAGAATAGTAAAACCAAAAACACTCAGTTTGAAAAAAATGTTGCAGTAATCCGCAAGTGCTAGTAAAAGATGTAAAAAACAGGGTATTTGGTTGATACGTTTTTTGCAAAAAATGTATACTAAGCTGCTCTACCAATCTTCACGGTATACCCTTATCAGAGCAGTCCTAACTAATGTATGCAATCCCTATCTGATGTATTTAAAAACCTGATCATCTGTATATAACCTGTGTGAACAGGGTTCAGAGAGGAAAAATCCATGTGTGCATACAGGGTAGAACAGCTTTTGTGCAGATAGCCCAAGAGGAGTGGTGGAACTCCCCAGTCTTGTAGACACAAGAGAACAATTATGGAAACAGGAACACATGGGCTACTTGCACAGTGAACAAGTCTGTATGATCATGTTCACACACCACCAAGAAACCTGAAGACACAAAAGAGAATAGTAAAACCAAAAACACTCAGTTTGAAAAAAATGTTGCAGTAATCCGCAAGTGCTAGTAAAAGATGTAAAAAACAGGGTATTTGGTTGATACGTTTTTTGCAAAAAATGTATACTAAGCTGCTCTACCAATCTTCACGGTATACCCTTATCAGAGCAGTCATAACTAATGTATGCAATCCCTATCTGATGTATTTAAAAACCTGATCATCTGTATATAACCTGTGTGAACAGGGTTCAGAGAGGAAAAATCCATGTGTGCATACAGGGTAGAACAGCTTTTGTGCAGATAGCCCAAGAGGAGTGGTGGAACTCCCCAGTCTTGTAGACACAAGAGAACAATTATGGAAACAGGAACACATGGGCTACTTGCACAGTGAACAAGTCTGTATGATCATGTTCACACACCACCAAGAAACCTGAAGACACAAAAGAGAATAGTAAAACCAAAAACACTCAGTTTGAAAAAAATGTTGCAGTAATCCGCAAGTGCTAGTAAAAGATGTAAAAAACAGGGTATTTGGTTGATACGTTTTTTGCAAAAAATGTATACTAAGCTGCTCTACCAATCTTCACGGTATACCCTTATCAGAGCAGTCCTAACTAATGTATGCAATCCCTATCTGATGTATTTAAAAACCTGATCATCTGTATATAACCTGTGTGAACAGGGTTCAGAGAGGAAAAATCCATGTGTGCATACAGGGTAGAACAGCTTTTGTGCAGATAGCCCAAGAGGAGTGGTGGAACTCCCCAGTCTTGTAGACACAAGAGAACAATTATGGAAACAGGAACACATGGGCTACTTGCACAGTGAACAAGTCTGTATGATCATGTTCACACACCACCAAGAAACCTGAAGACACAAAAGAGAATAGTAAAACCAAAAACACTCAGTTTGAAAAAAATGTTGCAGTAATCCGCAAGTGCTAGTAAAAGATGTAAAAAACAGGGTATTTGGTTGATACGTTTTTTGCAAAAAATGTATACTAAGCTGCTCTACCAATCTTCACGGTATACCCTTATCAGAGCAGTCCTAACTAATGTATGCAATCCCTATCTGATGTATTTAAAAACCTGATCATCTGTATATAACCTGTGTGAACAGGGTTCAGAGAGGAAAAATCCATGTGTGCATACAGGGTAGAACAGCTTTTGTGCAGATAGCCCAAGAGGAGTGGTGGAACTCCCCAGTCTTGTAGACACAAGAGAACAATTATGGAAACAGGAACACATGGGCTACTTGCACAGTGAACAAGTCTGTATGATCATGTTCACACACCACCAAGAAACCTGAAGACACAAAAGAGAATAGTAAAACCAAAAACACTCAGTTTGAAAAAAATGTTGCAGTAATCCGCAAGTGCTAGTAAAAGATGTAAAAAACAGGGTATTTGGTTGATACGTTTTTTGCGAAAAATGTATACTAAGCTGCTCTACCAATCTTCACGGTATACCCTTATCAGAGCAGTCCTAACTAATGTATGCAATCCCTATCTGATGTATTTAAAAACCTGATCATCTGTATATAACCTGTGTGAACAGGGTTCAGAGAGGAAAAATCCATGTGTGCATACAGGGTAGAACAGCTTTTGTGCAGATAGCCCAAGAGGAGTGGTGGAACTCCCCAGTCTTGTAGACACAAGAGAACAATTATGGAAACAGGAACACATGGGCTACTTGCACAGTGAACAAGTCTGTATGATCATGTTCACACACCACCAAGAAACCTGAAGACACAAAAGAGAATAGTAAAACCAAAAACACTCAGTTTGAAAAAAATGTTGCAGTAATCCGCAAGTGCTAGTAAAAGATGTAAAAAACAGGGTATTTGGTTGATACGTTTTTTGCAAAAAATGTATACTAAGCTGCTCTACCAATCTTCACGGTATACCCTTATCAGAGCAGTCCTAACTAATGTATGCAATCCCTATCTGATGTATTTAAAAACCTGATCATCTGTATATAACCTGTGTGAACAGGGTTCAGAGAGGAAAAATCCATGTGTGCATACAGGGTAGAACAGCTTTTGTGCAGATAGCCCAAGAGGAGTGGTGGAACTCCCCAGTCTTGTAGACACAAGAGAACAATTATGGAAACAGGAACACATGGGCTACTTGCACAGTGAACAAGTCTGTATGATCATGTTCACACACCACCAAGAAACATGTTTCAAACTGAGTGTTTTTGGTTTTACTATTCTCTTTTGTGTCTTCAGGTTTCTTGGTGGTGTGTGAACATGATCATACAGACTTGTTCACTGTGCAAGTAGCCCATGTGTTCCTGTTTCCATAATTGTTCTCTTGTGTCTACAAGACTGGGGAGTTCCACCACTCCTCTTGGGCTATCTGCACAAAAGCTGTTCTACCCTGTATGCACACATGGATTTTTCCTCTCTGAACCCTGTTCACACAGGTTATATACAGATGATCAGGTTTTTAAATACATCAGATAGGGATTGCATACATTAGTTAGGACTGCTCTGATAAGGGTATACCGTGAAGATTGGTAGAGCAGCTTAGTATACATTTTTTGCAAAAAACGTATCAACCAAATACCCTGTTTTTTACATCTTTTACTAGCACTTGCGGATTACTGCAACATTTTTTTCAAACTGAGTGTTTTTGGTTTTACTATTCTCTTTTGTGTCTTCAGGTTTCTTGGTGGTGTGTGAACATGATCATACAGACTTGTTCACTGTGCAAGTAGCCCATGTGTTCCTGTTTCCATAATTGTTCTCTTGTGTCTACAAGACTGGGGAGTTCCACCACTCGTCTTGGGCTATCTGCACAAAAGCTGTTCTACCCTGTATGCACACATGGATTTTTCCTCTCTGAACCCTGTTCACACAGGTTATATACAGATGATCAGGTTTTTAAATACATCAGATAGGGATTGCATACATTAGTTAGGACTGCTCTGATAAGGGTATACCGTGAAGATTGGTAGAGCAGCTTAGTATACATTTTTTGCAAAAAACGTATCAACCAAATACCCTGTTTTTTACATCTTTTACTAGCACTTGCGGATTACTGCAACATTTTTTTCAAACTGAGTGTTTTTGGTTTTACTATTCTCTTTTGTGTCTAATAAACCTGATCGTTGTCCAGCGGAGAAACTGTTTGTCCCGGATAGGTGGACAAATAAAGTGATCTCTGAGGCTCATTGTTCGGTGTTGGCTGGTCATCCTGGAATCTTTGGTACCAGAGAGTTAGTGGCTAGATCCTTTTGGTGGCCGTCTCTGTCGCGGGATGTGCGTTCTTTTGTGCAGTCCTGTGGGATTTGTGCTCGGGCTAAGCCCTGCTGTTCTCGTGCCAGTGGGTTGCTTTTGCCCTTGCCGGTCCCGAAGAGACCTTGGACACATATCTCTATGGATTTTATTTCAGATCTTCCCGTCTCTCAAAAGATGTCAGTCATTTGGGTGGTCTGTGATCGCTTTTCTAAGATGGTCCATCTGGTACCCTTGTCCAAGTTGCCTTCCTCCTCTGATTTGGTGCCATTGTTCTTCCAGCATGTGGTTCGTTTGCATGGCATTCCAGAGAATATCGTTTCTGACAGAGGTTCCCAGTTTGTTTCGAGGTTTTGGCGAGCCTTTTGTGGTAGGATGGGCATTGACTTGTCTTTTTCCTCGGCTTTTCATCCTCAGACTAATGGCCAGACCGAACGAACCAATCAGACCTTGGAAACCTATCTGAGATGCTTTGTTTCTGCCGATCAGGATGACTGGGTGTCCTTTTTGCCTTTGGCTGAGTTCGCCCTTAATAATCGGGCCAGCTCGGCTACCTTGGTTTCGCCATTTTTCGGCAATTCTGGGTTCCATCCTCGTTTCTCTTCAGGACAGGTTGAGTCTTCGGACTGTCCTGGTGTGGATACTGTGGTGGACAGGTTGCAGCAGATTTGGACTCATGTAGTGGACAATTTGACCTTGTCCCAGGAGAAGGCTCAACGTTTCGCTAATCGTAGACGCCGTGTGGGTCCCCGACTTCGTGTTGGGGATCTGGTTTGGTTATCTTCTCGTCATATTCCTATGAAGGTTTCCTCTCCGAAGTTTAAACCTCGTTTCATTGGTCCTTATAGGATTTCTGAGGTTATTAATCCTGTGTCTTTTCGTCTGACCCTCCCAGATTCTTTTTTCATACATAACGTCTTCCATAGGTCATTGTTGCGGAGATACGTGGCACCTATGGTTCCATCTGTTGACCCTCCTGCCCCGGTTTTGGTGGAGGGGGAATTGGAGTATATTGTGGAGAAGATTTTGGATTCTCGTGTTTCAAGACGGAAACTCCAGTATCTGGTTAAATGGAAGGGTTATGCTCAGGAGGATAATTCCTGGGTTTTTGCCTCTGATGTCCATGCTCCCGATCTTGTTCGTGCCTTTCATGTGGCTCATCCTGGTTGGCCTGGGGGCTCTGGTGAGGGTTCGGTGACCCCTCCTCAAGGGGGGGGTACTGTTGTGAATTCTGTGGCAGAGCTCCCTCCTGTGGTCACAAGTGGTACTTCGGCTGATTCTCTCTGGGAGCTTCCGTTTGTGGAGGAAACTGGTACTGCGGCTTCTGAGTTTCCTCCCTCAGGTGATCTGGTGAGGTCGTTAGGTGCTTCTCTACTTAACCCCACCTAATGCTTTGATTCATGCTTCCTGTCAATGTTCCAGTGTTGGACTTGTGTTTCTCTGGATCATTCCTGTGGCCTGCTGCTCTGCATAGCTAAGTGCTTCTTTGCTATTTGTTGCTATTTTTTCTGTCCAGCTTGTCTATTTGTTTTGCTGGTAGCTCTGGGACGCAAAGGGTGTACCTCCGTGCCGTTAGTTCGGTACGGAGGGTCTTTTTGCCCCTTTGCGTGGTTTTCTTTAGGGTTTTGTGTAGACCGCAAAGTTCTCTTTCCTATCCTCGTTCTGTCTAGAATATCGGGCCTCACTTTGCTGAATCTATTTCATCCCTACGTTTGTCTTTTCATCTTACTCACAGTCATTATATGTGGGGGGCTGCCTTTTCCTTTGGGGTATTTCTCTGAGGCAAGGTAGGCTTATTTTTTCTATCTTCAGGCTAGTTAGTTTCTCAGGCTGTGCCGAGTTGCATAGGTAGCGTTAGGCGCAATCCACGGCTGCCTCTAGTTGTGTTTGGAGAGGATCAGGGATTGCGGTCTGCAGAGTTCCCACGTCTCAGAGCTCGTTCTATTATTTTGGGTTATTGTCAGATCACTGTATGTGCTCTGACCTCCATGTCCATTGTGATACTGAATTGCTTCTCATAACACAGAAGCTAAGTTCCTTATAGTCTTATTTTGTTCTCTGTTTTCTTGTCCAGCTGGTTTTCTTGATTTTGTCTAGCTAGCTGGAAGCTCTGGGATGCAGAGTGGCCCCTCCGCACCGTGAGTCGGTGCGGAGGCTTTTTTGCACACTCTGCGTGGGCTTTTGTAGGTGTTTGTGCTGATCGCAAAGTTACCTTTCCTATCCTCTGTCTATTTAGTAAGTCTGGCCTCCCTTTGCTGAAACCTGTTTCATTTCTGCGTTTGTGACTTTCATCTTTACTCACAGTCAATATATGTGGGGGGCTTCCTTTACCTTTGGGGAATTTCTCTGAGGCAAGGTAGGCTTTATTTTCTATCTCTAGGGCTAGATAGTTCTTAGGCTGTGACGAGGCGCCTAGGTCTGGTCAGGAGCGCTCCACGGCTATTTCTAGTGTGTGCGATAGGATTAGGGCTTGCGGTCAGCAGAGCTCCCGCATCCCAGAGCTCGTCCTGTATGAGGTTTAATTATCAGGTCATTCCGGGTGCTCCTAACCACCAGGTCATAACAGCACACCCCACGGCTACTTCTAGTGCGGTGATAGGATCAGGGTTTGTGGTCAGTAAAGTTACCACTGCTCCAGCAAAGGTCATTTCATGCTGCTCCAAGGCCACCTGATCATAACAGTACACGGAACTTAGGTTGAATTCTGATAATCGTCAACATTGGGGGCATGGTTATACAGAGTTCATGAATATGGACGATTACATGGAGGCAGGTTTGCTAGACCTGGTAATCTCCTGCTGAAACAACAGTGATTTTATTAAAGTTATAGCAAGCACCCTGTAAGTGACACATCTATAGAATCAGGATCTCTGCCTCTACAACGTGCAACTCTCAAATTAGGTGGCAAAAAACTGTGACAGATTCCCTTTAACTGCTAAGAGCAGATGTTTGCTCTGATGGAATAGGGAAGTCTGCAGCTGATCAGTGGCTGCTGATTGGTTTCAGAAATCGTGTAACATACAGTAACAATATCATGTGATTGCCAAAAGTCACAAAGCCCACATCACTGCACCATTTTGCGTTTACATTTTCCTGTTATATAGTGTATTTTTGGCAGTTAACAAGAGATTGTTAAGTAGTATATTAATCTACCAATGTACAACTTAGGCTATGTTCCCACACATCCAGTACTCTCCCCTGAACATTGTATCAGGGTTTCTGTAGGAATCCCCCAAAAACAGGCTTGTGATGTAAACAATGATGAGACCAATGTAGTCATTTTGGACACTGGCTTCCCTTTGGGAAGTGTTTGTCTTTTTCAAACGTACACAAAAACATGGTCTGCCATGTCTGAGAAAGATGAAAACTTCCAGGACAGAGACCAGAGACCAAAGGGACACTTTCCATCAGAATCCTGGTTTTCAGGGATGTCAGAAACACCGGCACTGTACTCCTCAGAGAACCTTACCTGAGTAAACAGGCAGTGAAAATTAAATATTTAAAAAATAATAAGGTAATGAAACAAAGGGTATTAGAGAAAATGGAATAGCAATTATTTAATGGAATAATAGTTTAAAAAGCAACATATTGAATTATATGACCTTTGGAAATTCTATTTATTTAACATTTTAGAGTTATTATTTGGTAACCTTTGACCAACTGTACGTGCACATTTACATTCAACAAAACACTGAAACTATATCTGTTTAGGAAGTTTTCCAAAGTACCGTAAATAACCCAGTAATTCTTTGTATATTTGTATAATTCATTCTTCAATATTAGTTGCTCTACAATGTACAACACTTGTGTTTGCAAAGACTACACAATTTCCTTCTCAGCACATGTACAGGTATATGCCATGAAGGTACAGATCTACTATATAATTGTCTAAGGGTCACTTTCGTCTTTCTGTCTGTCTTTCTGTCTGTCTGTCACAGAAATTCCAAGTCGCTGATTGGTCACGGCAAAACGGCCACGACCAATCAGCGACGGCCACAGTCCGGCGGTAAAATGGCCGCTCCTTACTACCCGCAGTCAGTGCTCACAAGGGGTTAATGGCAGCGTTAACGGACCTCGTTATGCCGCGGTGTAACGCACTCCTTTAACGCTGATATTAACCCTATGTGACCAACTTTTTACTATTGATGCTGCCTATGCATCGATGTGCTCTGTACTATGTGGCCTGTGTTATATACTGCATGGGCAGTGTTATATACTATTTAGCTGGGCAATATACTACATGGCTGGGCAATATACTACGTGGCAATTTGAACCACGCTTCGCTAATTGGTCGCGGCCGGCCGAATCCTGTGTGTAAATTGCATTATTCTGAAAACTTCATAAATAAACTACATACAGATTCTAGAATACCCGATGTGTTAGAATCGGGCCACCATCTAGTATATATATACACAGGTATAACACAGATAGCAGAAAGGAAACCTAGCTAGTTCACTACCAGATCCACAGATCACATAGAGGTATAATAGAGATCAAAAAGCCCATTACCCTTAAAACCTTCTCATTTCACTACTTAAAAGCTAGATTTAAAAAAATGATTGTTATTATAATTTTTTTTTCTTTTGTGTCGCTATTCTAAAACCCAGAACTTATTTCCTTTTCCATCAATGGAGCTGTGCGGGGGCTTATTTTTATGGTTTTATTTATGTTTAACTGTGTGTGTGTGTGTGACTGTATATAAGAAAGTTATGTGGTTGGTCATAATGTATAAATGGGAAGCAATATGGGTACACATACTGTATATAGGGGTGCAGTGTGTGGGCTCACAGAGTATATAGGGGAGCTGTTTATGGACTCATACTGTATAGAGGAGGCGGTCTGTGGTGTCACCAGTTTAATTCTATTAAGAAAATTAATTTAAAATATTTACCGGTGGTTACGGTAATCAAGATAATCGATTCCACACTATTATATATCATTGTTGCTAAGTAGTAGCAAAAAGAGGTAGGACACTTGGAGATATGCCATCACCCAGCCTTGTGCGGAGCCCTTAACGCCTGACATCATGGCTTTCCACCACAGATTTCTTTAAACCCTTAGCGATATCGGACGTATTAGTACGCCGATGTCAGTATCCCCCGCTTTTATGTGGGCTCCGGCGGTGAGCCCACATCTTTCCGGGGACATGTCAGCTGTTTTGAGGCATCTGTTTCTACGTCTTTATTGAAGTTGGGGCTGGTGAAGACAGGCTGTCCACACAACGCCAACTTCACTGAATCGTGACAGATTTCCTTCCCTTTAAGAGATCAGTCAAGGGTGCCAATCTTCTGGCAAAATTAGGTATAGACCATTGGTAGTACCCAATGATGCTGAGGAATGCTCTTAGTGGCCTCAATTTTGTTAATTTGGAGTTTGATAACCCCACGGCCAATCACGTTCCCCAAATGCCGAACTTCCTTGAAACATAGACAAAGAGAGAAAGATATATGCAAAAACTAAAGGATCACCAAATATTAACAATTTTTAGTAGAGAGCAAAAAATAATTTTTTAAAAAGCATCCAAAAAAATGGACTACAACAATTACCGTATATACTCGAGTATAAGCCGACCCGAGTATAAGCCGACCCCCCTAATTTTGCCACAAAAAACTGGGAAAACTTATTGACTCGAGTATAAGCCTAGGGTGGAAATGCAGCATTTACCGGTGAATTTCAAAAATAAAAATAGATCATTATTTCCCCATAGCTGTGCCATATAGTGCTCTACACCGTTCATTATTTCCCCATAGCTGTGCCCCATATAGTGCTCTGCACCGTTCATTGTGCCCCATAGCTGTGCCATATACGGTGCTCTGCACCGTTCATTGTGCCCCATTGCTGTGCCATATACAGTGCTCTGCACCGTTCATTGTGCCCCATTGCTGTGCCATATACGGTGCTCTGCACCGTTCATTGTGCCCCATTGCTGTGCCATATACGGTGCTCTGCACCGTTCATTGTGCCCCATTGCTGTGCCATATACAGTGCTCTGCACCGTTCATTGTGCCCCATTGCTGTGCCATATACGGTGCTCTGCACCGTTCATTGTGCCCCATTGCTGTGCCATATACGGTGCTCTGCACCGTTCATTGTGCCCCATTGCTGTGCCATATACAGTGCTCTGCACCGTTCATTGTGCCCCATATCTGTGCCCATATACGGTGCTCTGCTCCGTTCATTGTGCCCCATTGCTGTGCCATATACGGTGCTCTGCACCGTTCATTGTGCCCCATATCTGTGCCCATATACGGTGTTCTGCTCCGTTCATTGTGCCCCATTGCTGTGCCATATACGGTGCTCTGCACCGTTCATTGTGCCCCATATCTGTGCCCATATACGGTGCTCTGCACCGTTCATTGTGCCCCATATCTGTGCCCATATACGGTGCTCTGCACCGTTCATTGTGCCCCATTGCTGTGCCATATACGGTGCTCTGCACCGTTCATTGTGCCCCATTGCTGTGCCATATACGGTGCTTTGCACCGTTCATTGTGCCCCATTGCTGTGCCATATACGGTGCTCTGCACCGTTCATTGTGCCCCATAGAAATCTCTGCCGCCGCCGCTGCTGCAATAAAAAAAAAAACCACATACTCACCTCCCTTGATTGCAGCTCCCGGCATCTCGTTCCGGCGCCTCCATCTTCCCGGCGTCTCTGCTCTGACTGATCAGGCAGAGGGCGCCGCGCACACTGTATGCGTCATCGCGCCCTCTGCCTGAACAGTCAGAGCGCAGACGCCGGGAAGATGGAGGCGCCGGCCGGGAAGATGGAGCGGCGCCCGGCGGCTGGAACGAGGACAGGTGAATATGCTATACTTACCTAGTCCTGGCGATCCTCGCGCTGTCCCTCTGCCTGGTCTTCGGTGCCGCAGCTCTTCCTGTCAGCGGTCACCGGCACCGCTGATTAGAGGAATGAATAGGCGGCTCCGCCCCTATGGGAGGTGGAGCCGCTTATTCATATCTCTAATGAGCGGTCCCACGTGACCACTGAAGAGGGGAAGAAGCTGCAGCACAGAAGCCCGTGGGACGGCAGGGACAGCGCGAGGATCGCTGGGACTAGGTAAGTATACCTCAGCGCCCTCACCCCGTCACCCGCCGACCCTGCCACCCACATTGACTCGAGTATAAGCCGAGAGGGGCACTTTCAGCCCAAAAATTTGGGCTGAAAATCTCGGCTTATACTCGAATATATACGGTAATCCACAATATAGAGTGCAATACTCATAGTCCTACTAGCCATAAGGTAACAGTATATTAACAATTTATATAATGATCAATATGATTCAAAATAATTACTCCTTGAAAAATCCTTGTAGTATCCCATGCCAACGTGCAGTAGTTATCAAAACCCCCACTAATATTAGAGAAAGGTCCAAATGGACAAATTGAGCTCTATTGTAACAGATATAATGTATGTATCTTTAGCATAATACAATTTTAAGCAAGTGCTGAGGATTAGAAGTATAGATATCCAAAAAATTCTAGTGCATGAAATAAGCGCACTAAGCTCTATATACATATGCTGTCAGCACAATGACAACTTCAAGCTTCCTCAAGTACTAATGCACATTTTTGGGGGTTTGCTGTCAAATCCACAGTTCTGAGCGAATCCACTACTGGTTGCACCTAGGGCAATTGGTACCAAACATGATAATATCATCCAAATACGCTGACGCATACTTCTGATGGGGCTCTTACACTTTGTACATCAGTCTCTAGAACGTGGTCGGGACCCCATGTTTTTATCCAAAAGGCAAAATGACATAGTGATAGAGACCTTACATCAGTATAAAGGTGGTCTTTTCTTTCGACAACTCTGTCAGAGGCTCCTGCCGGAACCCTTGGTCAGATCGAGCACCTTCCTCAGTCTCTCAATAAAACTTGTCCACCCGGGGCAATGGATAAAGGTCAAATTTGGACTCTTCATTCAATTTTCGGAAGTCAATACAAAATCTTAATGATCCGTCTGGCTTTGGAATCAGTACAATGGGGCTAGCCCACTGACTCCTGGATTCCTCTATATCTCCTTTCTGGAGCATTAGTTTCACCTCAGCTGCGAAGACTTGCATCCAACTCTACAGCACACGGTATAGCTTTATTCGTACCCTTACCTGAAGCTGGGTGACAGTGTCATGTTGGATTACAGATGTACAGCTGGGCAGTTCTGAGAATATGTCCGTATTCTGCTGCACCAATTTCCGAGCCTCCAGGCGCTGCTGTTTAGAGAGAGTAATAATTAGAGAAGATGTGGAGGGCACCACTTATATGATAATGAAGAAGATTTTTAAAGAATGGGGTTCACCCATGGGCAGTATAAGTATATAACTTGCAAAACACAAGAAAAAGAATGCCCATATATATACAGTAGGGAACACCCAAACAAATTAAACACTCAATTTATTATGAAAAAACATGACACTACAAGCACAGCAATTTAAAACAGTTAAAACAGTTCTGAAAATCCACAAAGGCCATGTACAATAATATGGATCATGGACATCCCGTAACTACCAAAAATATGCTCGATGCTGTGTACATGGACTCAACAATAACTGTTAAATACAGGAAAAAATATCAATAAGAGCAGCCCCCATCTATTCACAGTACCATATAAAATATGTGGTGGGAATGGGTATATCTATATACATAATTGTCTAAGGGGTACTTCCGTCTGTCTGTCCTTCTGTCACGGATATTCATTGGTCCTGGCCTCTGTCTATCATGGAAATCCAAGTCGCTGATTGGTCGCCGCAAAACAGCCACGACCAATCAGCGACGGGCACAGTCCGGAAGAAAATGGCTGCACCATATTCCCCGCAGTCAGTGGCCGGTGCCAGCTCCCCACACTCACTGTCCCCGGCGCTCCGCTCCCCGCAGTGTCCCCGGCGCTCCTCTCCCCGCAGTCAGTGGCCGGCGCCCGATCCCCGCAGTCACTGTCCCCGGCGCTCCGCTTCCCGTAGTCAGTGTCCCCGGCGCTCCGCTCCCCGCAGTCAGGGTCCCCGGTGCTCCGCTCCCCGCACTGTGTCCCCGGCGCTCTGCTCCCTGCACGCTCCATACTCAACTCCGGTCACCGCTAACACAGGGTTAATTCCGGTGGTAACGCATTCCGTTACCGCCGCTATTAACCCTGTGTCCCCAACCTTTTACTATTGATGCTGCCTATGCGGCATCAATAGTAAAAGAAAGTAATGTTAAAAATAATTTTAAAAAAAACAAAAAACCTGCTATACTCACCCTCCGTTGTCCGCTGAACCACTCGTGCCTGCCGCCATCTTCCTTTCCCAGCGATGCTTTGCGAAATTACCCATAAGACCTAGCGGTCTCGCGAGACCGCTAAGTCATATGGGCAATTTCGCAAAGCATCCTGGGAATGCAAGATGGCGGCACAGGATCCCAGGAGGCGGAGAGACGGGACGCTGAGGAGCAGCGACGAGAATGGTGAGTATGTTACACTACAAGGGGCCCTCGGATCGTTAGGTGAGTATGTTTATTTTTATTTTTTTTAACCTGTCACATACGTGGCTCGGTAATATAGTACGTCACTGGGCAATATCCTACGTGCCTCTGTGCTGTATACTACAAGGCTGGGCAATATACTACGTCGCTGTGCAATATACTACGTGGCTGGACAATATACTACCTCGCTCTGCAATATACTACGTGGCTCTGTGCTGTATACTACGTGGCTGCGCAATATACTACGTCGCTGTGCAATATACTACATGGCTCTGTGCTGTATACTACGTGGCTGGGCAATATACTATGTGACTCGGCAATATACTACGTGGCTCTGTGCTGTATACTACGTGGCTCTGGGCAATATACTACGTAAATGGGCAATATACTAAGTAACTGGGGCAATATACTACGTGGCTGGGCAATATACTACGTGGACATGCATACTCTAGAATACCCGATGCGTTAGAATCGGGCCACCATCTAGTATATACATATATGTCCTGTACAAAAAAAAAAATCAGCGTACATGGACACAAATAAATATATGCAGGCTTTTTTAGCACACAATAAAGACCATGCTCGGACAAAAAGGGGATAATAGTATCCAAGATGTAAAACAAGGTCTTGAAAGAAAACTTAAATGACACTATCTAATGACCCAACTGTGTGTATCTGGTCCAATGCCCCAGTCCAGTTGCTATACAAAACCTGTTATCCACCTAACAAATGAAGAGACAGAGAAGGAGGCCAGTGCTCAAATCCCATGAATGGGACACCTGGAAGTCCAGCAAAGAGCCATGTGAGCAAGAGGTAGTAGCGGGTGAACCCCACGCGTATCGCCACTAACAATGTGGCTTCTTCAGGGAAGGAAGTTCATGCCATGACATGAACTTCCTCCCCAGATAGTGTCATTTAAGTTTTCTTTCAAGACCATGTTTTACATCTTGGATACTATTATCCCTCCTTTTTGTCCGAGCATGGTCTTTATTGTGTAAAAGCCTGTGTCCATGTACGCTGCTTTTTTTTTGTACAGGACATATATGTATATATATACCCTATCTCACCACATATTTTATATGGTACTGTGAATATATGGGGGCTGCTCTTATTGATATTTTTCCTGTATTTAACATTTATTGTTGAGTCCATGTACACAGCATCGAGCATATTTTTGGTAGTTACGGGATGTCCATGATCCATATTATTGGACATGGCCTTTGTGGATTTTCAGAACTGTTTTAAATGTTTTTAAATTGCTGTGTTTGTAGTGTCATGTTTTTTTCATAATAAATTGAGTGTTTAATTTGTTCGGGTGTTCCCTATATATATATGGGCATTCTTTTTCTTGTGTTTTGCATGTTTAGAGACAGTGTTGCTTATCTCTACCTCTCTCCTGGCCTCATCCTGGGCCGGTGTCGGAGGGTCCACAGACGATATGACCAGAGTCGCATTCGTAATAATACATTCCCGTCTTTCCATGCTTTTACCAGATTAACAAAATACAATTGTTCAGGTTTTTTCTTCCAGGGCTTGTATACTCTATAATTCACTTGCCCAACCTTTTCCCAGACTTTATGTGGCCCTTGCCACTTGGCCATGAGCTTACTTTCTTTGGTGGACACTAAGAATAATACCCAATCCCCATTTTCAAAGGACCTGGCCATGGCCTTTTTATTACATGCTTGGCTCTGCGCTACCTAGGCATCCAAAAGGTGTTACTTTACTATAGGCATTACTGCCGCGATCCGGTCCTGCATAGTTGCCACGTGCTCTATTAAGCTTTTATGAGAGGGGGGTAGGTTCCGGTTCCCACTTCTCTTTGGCTTTGTCCATCAGCCCCCTTGGATGCCTGATGTATAATAGATCAATGGGTGAGAATCTCATTGAAGTCAGCAGTACCTTGGGGATGGCAGACATTAAATAGGGCAGTAACATGTCCCAATCGCTCCCATCCTTGGAGACTGTTTTTTAGCATAGATTTGAGGGTTTTGTTAATTTTTTCAATTAATCCATCAGTCTGTGGATGTGCGCAATTGTTTTATCTGGATCAGCTTACAAAGTTCCTTTGTAACCTTGGACTTAAAAAGAGTCCCCTGATCCGTAAGGATCTCCTTAGTTAGCCCAAGGCGGCAGAACATGGTAAACATCTCCCAGGTGAAAAGTTTAGACAAGATGTGGTGAAACGGAATTTCCTCCGAGTAACGCGTGTAATAATCTACTACTAGGGTTGAGCGACTTTTAGTTTTTTAGGGTCGAGTCGGGTTTCGCGAAACCAGACTATCTCAAAAGTCGAGTCGAGTGAAATCGGCCGATTATGGCGAAAAGTCGGGGATCGACCGAAACACGAAACCCAATGCAAAGTCAATGGGAATTTTGTTTTCTTCTCTCTCTCTCTCTCTCTCCCTGAACGGGAAAGCTGGTGTTACACATTGCAAATCGCTACAGCGCACAAACGACAAGATGGCGATAGGCGTCCACGCCCCTAGGACCTATGTCATTACTTTACCCATGCTCCTTCATTGGCTGACTTTGGCGCGAAAGTCACGTACCGCATGGACGACCCCACACAGGGATCGGGTCGGGTTTCATGAAACCCGACTTTGCCAAAAGTCGGCGACTTTTGAAAATGAACGATCCGTTTCGCTCAACCCTATCTACTACCACCAATATGTGTTGGTGGCCACAGGTGGATTTTAATATTGGCAATACCAAACCCATAGCAAGTTTCTCAAAAGGTACCTCTATAATGGGCAGAGGTACCAATGGACTTCGGAAACTTGCGGTGGGTGTGGTAAGTTGACACACTGGACACGACTCACAAAAACTTTGTACCTCGGCATAAATCCTGGGCCAAGAAAGCCGTTGTAAAATAAATTCTTGCGACTTTTTAACCCCTAGGTGCCCACCAAGCATGTGTGTGTGAGCCATCTCGAGACAGCCAGACGGTAGCTGTCCCACTACTTTGTCTGAGATTTTGTCAACCCTGTATAGTAAATCCTGATTAACTACCATGTGTGTAAAAACCACCTCTACACCCGGTTGCTGAGCCACTCCATTTACAGTGAAGAGCAAAAGTGTAACAATGTTTTCAATTTTTGACTCTCAGGCACCATATTTCATTATCCACTTTTGCTTTGAACTTGAGACTGCCATCATTTTATAGACAATCCTCTTGCATATTTCATACTTAAATTTGACTTGCAACTATTTAGCATATGATTAGTTATACAAATTATTGCCATGTCACTACATTGTTTCTGTTTTGCTCCTAAAGATCTAAATTTAACCCCTTCATGACCGGAGGTATTTTTGTTTTCCGCCCCTCTTCTTCCCAAAGCCATAACTTTTTTATTTTTCGGTCAATATGGACATGTATATGTATATAAATGCGGAACAATTTTTACTTTTGAAAGACACCATTGGTTTTTACATATCATGTACTCGACAACGGGAAAACAATTCCAAGTGCGGTGAAATTGCAAAAAAAAGTGCAATTCCACAGTTTTTTTTAACCATGTTCACTAAATGCTGAAACTGCTCTGCCATTATGATTCTCCAAGTCATTATTGATTCAAAGATATCAAACATGTCTAGGTTCCTTTTTATCTAAGTGGTAAAAAAAATCCAACGTTTGGTAAAAAAAAATAAAAAATGGCGCCATTTTCCGATGCCCATAGTGTTTGGAGTCGAGTTTCCTCTGCTGCACAGGGGGAATCTCGATCCGTGTCTGCTGCGGTCTCCCATGCGGTATCGGCCGCAGTGGGCTCTGCTCAGCGGAGACGTCGCTCCCAGCGTCTCGCTGAGGCTGATTCGGTGCATAGGGTCACTACTGCCTTTTCTGGCTTTCCTATGGTACCCTGCACTGATCTGCGGCGAGCGAGCCTCTCTGGGACTAAGTCCTTGTTTACTCACACTGAGCATGCCCAGGGCAGGGTCTCCCATTGGAGGTCGAGGGCCACATGTTCGCTCACATGCTCAGGTGCTGCAGTACATTCCATTGGTCCTCCTGGAAGGTCCTGAAAGGGCAAAACATGCTCAGGTACTGCAGCACTTTCCATTGGTCCTTCTGGAAGGTCCTGAAAGGGCAAAAACTTCAGTAGCAGCTTCCTGTGCTGCAACTATATAAACTGCGCATGACCGCACGGCCATGCGCTAGTATTGTCTTGAAAATATGTGTGTGTGTAGATGGATGTATGTCGAAGGATGAAAGCTCCTAAATATCCCTCCCTAGTGTTGTTGACTGTTTGCGGATGATGGTAGCTATCTAGCGCCCGACTAGCCATCAGCACAAAACACACATAACAGCGTCTAGTTGCTGTGACCGCCTGTACGGCGGCGTGCGCTTTCCTTACCCAAGCCTGGGTGGTTAGCGGCGTCCGTTTGTGCGGCACCGCACGCACTCTCGTGCCTTTATTTACTATTTCGATAGTTTCCTTACACACCCAGTTGCGGTGTTGTGCCAGCAGTGGTCTAATCGGACTTCAATCCTAGTTGGGGTTGTGTTCGCTGACTTATTGCTCGCGCTCTATGTGCGGTACCGCGGTCCTGTGACGCAACAGGATCGCTTCCTTCACGCAGGGTGAAGTTAACCCTTGTATGTATACTTATAGTACCGCCATATAGTCCGTCTTACTTAGCAGCAGGTATTTTCCTGCACGGTGGATCCCGGGTTGCGAACGCACCAATTCCATCTAATAAACTATATATTTGGTGCGTTCCGCCAACCCTAACAGAATACTAGCGCCAGGATCTGGCTAAGTAATGGCGGATGAACAGCGATTGCAGGGGTACATCCAGCTGCTGGAGGGCCGGTTGGCGTCTCTTGAGCGTGCAACCTCGGCGTTGGATGTTACCGCAATAGCTGTTCAGGCTGCTAGCGTGGCTGCAGCAGCTTTACCCACTGCCACCTCTGTTCCGACCCTATCTTACCTTCCTTTGCCTGAGAGATACTCTGGGGACAGTAAGTCCTGTAGGGGTTTCGTGAGCCAATGTGGTATACACCTCGAGCTCCTGGCTGCACGTTTCCCTACTGAGCGGGCAAAGGTGGGATTCATAATCTCCCTCTTGTCGGACAGAGCGTTGGAGTGGGCTACGCCGCTGTGGGAGCGCAACGATCATGTGGTGCGGAGTGTTCCTTGGTTTCTGGACTCTCTGAAACAGGTCTTTTTAGGACCTCAAGTCACCCATGATACAGCGCTCCAGCTGCTGGCTTTGACTCAGGGTTCAACCATGGTCAGCCATTTTGCTGTTCTCTTCCGGACGATAGCGTCTGAGTTGGAATGGTCAGATAAAACCCTCATTCCCGTATTTTGGAGGGGGCTGGCTGACCATGTGAAAGACGCTTTGGCCACTAGGGAGATTCCCGCCACACTTGAGGAGCTCATAGCCATATCTACTCGCATAGATCTTCGTTTTCACGAGCGAAGGTTGGAGCGAGCCCAGTGTAGGCAGAGGTTTCGGCTGGCTCCCACCTTCGCCAAACCTTTGGAATCTCCAGTCCAGGCGTCCGAGTCACATGAGGCCTTAGAGGTGACACGAGCGGGATCCAAGTCTCAGTCCGCCCGTGCATATAAGGTCCGTCATGTTTACCGGCAGTCAGGACATCTTGCCTCCAAGGGTCCTCAGCGGTCGGGGAAACGTCAGCGTTTAGTGGCAGTTGGAGGAGGTACACTAGACATGGCGACGTTTGCCTCAAAGTTGTCCTTCAAGGGGACAATTACCATAGGCCCATCCACTCTTATGGTCGAGCTATGCGTGGATTCTGGGGCAGAGGGTAATTTTATGTCTTCCTCTTTTGCCCAGCGTCACGCAATACCCTTGGTGATGCTCGCCAAGCCTGTGACCGTTCGAGTGGTAAATGGGTCAACACTACCCTCACAGATTACCCACCAAACCATTCCTTTCACGCTTTCTGTGTCTCCATCACATCAGGAGATAATCTCCCTATTAGTCATTCCTGAGGGAATTGATGAGGTCCTGTTGGGGATACCATGGCTTCGCTACCATTCTCCTCATATTGAGTGGTCCTCTGGGAGAATTTTGGGATGGAGTAAATCCTGCGAGGGTAGATGTCAGAGGGAGTGCGTTCAGGTTGCTACTACACAGGTACCCGCAGATCTTTCCTCTCTCCCCAAGCACTATTGGCCCTATGCAGACGTGTTCTCTAAAAGAGTTGCGGAGACCCTTCCGCCTCACCGCCCCTATGACTGTCCTATTGACCTCTTGCCTGGTGCTGAGCCTCCCCGGGGTCGAGTCTATCCGTTATCTCTCCCGGAGACGGAGGCAATGTCTCAGTACATCCAAGAGAATCTGGCAAGAGGATTCATTAGGAAGTCAGTGTCACCGGCAGGGGCTGGGTTCTTCTTCGTACAGAAGAAGACTGGAGACTTACGTCCATGCATAGACTACAGGGGTCTTAACGCCATCACCGTTAAGAACAAGTACCCATTACCCCTGATATCTGAGCTGTTTGATAGGCTACGGGGAGCGAGGGTATTTACGAAGTTAGATCTGCGGGGTGCCTACAACCTGATTCGCATCCGTGAGGGGGATGAATGGAAGACGGCTTTTAACACCAGGGATGGGCACTATGAATATCTGGTGATGCCCTTTGGGCTCTGTAATGCCCCAGCCATTTTCCAAGACTTTGTGAACGACATCTTCCGGGATATGCTCACCACCTCGGTCGTAGTCTATCTGGATGATATTCTCATCTTCTCTCCAGATATTGACTCCCATCGGAGAGATGTTCGCAAAGTCTTCGACCTCTTACGGGCAAACTCCCTCTACGCCAAGTTGGAGAAGTGTGTGTTTGAGCAGGAGTCCTTGCCTTTCCTTGGTTATATCATCTCTGCCCAGGGTTTGGCTATGGATCCTTCCAAGCTACAGGCTGTAATGGACTGGCAGGAACCCCATTCTCTTAAAGCGGTGCAGCGCTTTATGGGGTTCATTAATTATTATCGCCAGTTCATCCCACACTTCTCAACTTTGGTAGCTCCCTTGGTTGCCCTCACCAAGAAGGGAGCAAATCCCAAGTTGTGGTCAGAGGAGGTCTCCAAAGCCTTTCTCTCGATCAAGTCACACTTCGCTAGCGCTCCCATCCTACATCGCCCCGATGTTGATAAGCCATTTATCTTGGAGGTGGATGCCTCATCCGTTGGTGCTGGAGCAGTCCTTTTCCAAAAGGATGCTCAAGGACGGAAGCATCCTTGCTTCTTCTTCTCCAAGACCTTCACACCAGCGGAGAGGAATTATTCCATTGGGGACAGGGAGTTGCTGGCCATGAAGTTGGCTTTTTCGGAGTGGAGACATCTCTTGGAGGGAGCTCGCTTTCCCTTCCAAGTCTTCACTGACCACAAAAACTTGGTGTATCTGCAAACGGCCCAGCGGCTGAATTCTCGCCAGGCTAGATGGTCCCTGTTCTTCTCCCGGTTCCATTTTACTCTCCATTTCCTCTCCGGGGAGAAGAACGTTCGTGCTGACGCTCTCTCCCGCTCCGTGGTGTCATCGGAGGAGGAGGAGCCTCGGCTTATAGTCCCTTCTGAGAGCCTGAGAACTGTAGCTCCGGTTTCGCTAGAGTCTGTGCCCCCGGGCAAGACTTTCGTACCAGCTAACTTGCGACCGGAGGTTCTCTCTTGGGCTCACTCCTCCAGAGTGGGTGGGCATTTTGGGACCAAGAGGACATCTGAGCTTCTGGCGAGAACATACTGGTGGCCGCATATGGCCCGAGATGTCAAGGACTATATTCAGGCGTGCGTTTCTTGCGCCCAGAATCGGTCTCCTCGGCAACGGCCTGCTGGGTTGCTTTACCCTCTACCGGTGGCAGACAGGTCCTGGGAGATGGTCGGGATGGACTTTGTGGTGGGTCTACCCAAGTCGCGTGGCTGCTCCATTATTTGGGTTGTCACCGACCATTTCTCCAAGATGGTGCATTTGGTGCCGCTTCCTCGGTTACCCTCAGCACGGGCCTTGGCGGTGTTGTTCATTAAACACGTTTTCCGATTGCATGATATGCCTGATAAGATTGTCAGCGATCGGGGTCCCCAGTTCGCATCTCGGTTTTGGAGAGCTCTGCCGTTTACTCAGCATAGAGTTAAACCTCTCCTCTGCATACCATCCCGAGACGAATGGGTTGGTGGAGAGAACCAACCAGACTCTGGTGACATATTTGCGACATTTCGTCTCTGCTAGGCAGGATGACTGGGCATCTTTGCTACCTTGGGCGGAATTTGCCTTGAACAACGCCGTAGCCAATTCCACTGGTCAAACTCCTTTTCTCCTTAATTACGGCCAGCATCCGCGTGTTCCTGTGCCCATGCCCGTGTCATCCACCGATTCTAGGGTGGCTGACTGGGCGGTGGAGGCACGTGACATCTGGGACCGCACACAGGATGCCATCCGGGCCTCCAAGGAGAGAATGAGGGTTTCGGCTGATACACACCGGCGCCCCGCTCCGGTCTTTGCTCCTGGCGACTTAGTGTGGCTCTCTGCCCGTAACATCAGGCTGCGAGTTGAGTCCACTAAGTTTGCTCCTCGCTACATTGGCCCGTTTAAGGTTCTGGAACAGGTCAACCCTGTGGTCTACCGTTTGGCTATTCCTCCACGCCTTGGTATCACCAATACTTTCCACGTTTCCCTCTTAAAGCCCGTTCATTTGTCCCGGTTTTCTGAGTCATCTGCTGGGACATCGGGTTCATCCACGGATGAGTTTGAGGTGAATGCTATTGTGGGGTGCAAGGTGGTACGTGGCAAGAAATTTTATCTGGTGGACTGGAAGGGTCACGGCCCAGAGGATAGAACCTGGGAGCCTGTGGAGCACATTCGGGCTCCGCTGCTTATCGCAGCTTTTGAGCATAGTGAGGCTCAAGGAGGGGGGGGGGGCCCTAGGAGGGGGGGTAATGTTAGGAGTCGAGTTTCCTCTGCTGCACAGGGGGAATCTCGATCCGTGTCTGCTGCGGTCTCCCATTCGGTATCGGCCGCAGTGGGCTCTGCTCAGCGGAGACGTCGCTCCCAGCGTCTCACTGAGGCTGATTCGGTGCATAGGGTCACTACTGCCTTTTCTGGCTTTCCTATGGTACCCTGCACTGATCTGCGGCGAGCGAGCCTCTCTGGGACTAAGTCCTTGTTTACTCACACTGAGCATGCCCAGGGCAGGGTCTCCCATTGGAGGTCGAGGGCCACATGTTCGCTCACATGCTCAGGTGCTGCAGTACATTCCATTGGTCCTCCTGGAAGGTCCTGAAAGGGCAAAACATGCTCAGGTACTGCAGCACTTTCCATTGGTCCTTCTGGAAGGTCCTGAAAGGGCAAAAACTTCAGTAGCAGCTTCCTGTGCTGCAACTATATAAACTGCGCATGACCGCACGGCCATGCGCTAGTATTGTCTTGAAAATATGTGTGTGTGTAGATGGATGTATGTCGAAGGATGAAAGCTCCTAAATATCCCTCCCTAGTGTTGTTGACTGTTTGCGGATGATGGTAGCTATCTAGCGCCCGACTAGCCATCAGCACAAAACACACATAACAGCGTCTAGTTGCTGTGACCGCCTGTACGGCGGCGTGCGCTTTCCTTACCCAAGCCTGGGTGGTTAGCGGCGTCCGTTTGTGCGGCACCGCACGCACTCTCGTGCCTTTATTTACTATTTCAATAGTTTCCTTACACACCCAGTTGCGGTGTTGTGCCAGCAGTGGTCTAATCGGACTTCAATCCTAGTTGGGGTTGTGTTCGCTGACTTATTGCTCGCGCTCTATGTGCGGTACCGCGGTCCTGTGACGCAACAGGATCGCTTCCTTCACGCAGGGTGAAGTTAACCCTTGTATGTATACTTATAGTACCGCCATATAGTCCGTCTTACTTAGCAGCAGGTATTTTCCTGCACGGTGGATCCCGGGTTGCGAACGCACCAATTCCATCTAATAAACTATATATTTGGTGCGTTCCGCCAACCCTAACACATAGCGTCTCAATTTTTTGTGATCATGGCCTGAGTGAGGGCTGATTTTATGGCGCCAAGCGGATGTTTTTATTTATACCACTCTGGTGTAGATACGATCTTTTGATTGCCTGTTATTGCATTCTATTGCAATGTAGCGGTGACCAAATACTGTAAACATAATTATAAAGTTTTTAATTTTTTTCTCATTACGCCGTTTAGCTATCAGGTTAACCCCTTTCTGCCATCCGACGTACCATCTCGTCCATGTGCCCTGGGCCTGTCTGACCATGGACGGGATAGTACGTCATGGGCGATCAGCCACGCTCACAGGGGGGAAGTGCGGCTGATCGTGGCCGGGTGTCAGCTGAATCTCACAGCTGACACCCGGCATCAAGTGCTGGGAGCGGGGTCTGTTATGGCTGGCAATCAGGCAACACAGCGTGCAGTAATCAGCGCACATACAGAGATCTGGCAATAACCAAAAACAATAGGACAAGCTCTGAGACGTGGAATCTCTGTAGACTGCAGTACCTGATCTATCCTCACACAACTATAAGCAGCAGTGGATTGCGCCTAACAACTACCTATGCAACTCGGCACTGCCTGAGGAGCTGACTAGCCTGAAGATAGAAATACAAGCCTGACTTACCTCAGAGAAATACCCCAAAGGAATAGGCAGCCCCCCACATATAATGACTGTTAGCAAGATGAAAAGACAAACGTAGGAATGAAATAGATTCAGCAAAGTGAGGCCCGATTTTCTAGACAGAGCGAGGATAGCAAAGAGAACTATGCAGTCTACAAAAAACCCTAAAACGAAAACCACGCAAAGGGGCAAAAAAACCCACCGTGCCGAACTAACAGCACGGCGGTGCACCCCTTTGCTTCTCAGAGCTTCCAGCAAAAGTTAATAGCAAGCTGGACAGAAAAAACAGAAAACAAACTAGAAGCACTTATCTAGCAGAGCAGCAGGCCCAAGGAAAGATGCAGTAGCTCAGATCCAACACTGGAACATTGACAAGGAGCAAGGAAGACAGACTCAGGTGGAACTAAATAGCAAGGCAGCCAACGAGCTCACCAAAACACCTGAGGGAGGAAGCCCAGAGACTGCAATACCACTTGTGACCACAGAAGTGAACTCAGCCACAGAATTCACAACAGTACCCCCCCCTTGAGGAGGGGTCACCGAACCCTCACCAGAACCCCCAGGCCGACCAGGATGAGCCACATGAAAGGCACGAACAAGATCTGGGGCATGGACATCAGAGGCAAAAACCCAGGAATTATCTTCCTGAGCATAACCCTTCCATTTGACCAGATACTGGAGTTTCCGTCTAGAGACACGAGAATCCAAAATCTTCTCCACAATATACTCCAATTCCCCCTCCACCAAAACAGGGGCAGGAGGCTCCACAGATGGAACCATAGGTGCCACGTATCTCCTCAACAACGACCTATGGAATACATTATGTATGGAAAAGGAGTCTGGGAGGGTCAGACGAAAAGACACCGGATTGAGAATCTCAGAAATCCTATACGGACCAATAAAACGAGGTTTAAATTTAGGAGAGGAAACCTTCATAGGAATATGACGAGAAGATAACCAAACCAGATCCCCAACACGAAGTCGGGGTCCCACACGGCGTCTGCGATTAGCGAAAAGCTGAGCCTTCTCCTGGGACAAGGTCAAATTGTCCACCACCTGAGTCCAGATCTGCTGCAACCTGTCCACCACAGAATCCACACCAGGACAGTCCGAAGACTCAACCTGTCCTGAAGAGAAACGAGGATGGAACCCAGAATTGCAGAAAAATGGAGAGACCAAGGTAGCCGAGCTGGCCCGATTATTAAGGGCGAACTCAGCCAACGGCAAAAATGACACCCAATCATCCTGGTCAGCGGAAACAAAACATCTCAGATATGTTTCCAAGGTCTGATTGGTTCGTTCGGTCTGGCCATTAGTCTGAGGATGGAAGGCCGAGGAGAAAGATAGGTCAATGCCCATCCTACCACAAAAGGCTCGCCAGAACCTCGAGACAAACTGGGAACCTCTGTCAGAAACAATATTCTCAGGAATGCCATGTAAACGAACCACATGCTGGAAGAACAAAGGCACCAAATCAGAGGAGGAAGGCAATTTAACCAAGGGCACCAGATGGACCATTTTAGAAAAGCGATCACAGACCACCCAAATGACCGACATTTTTTGAGAAACGGGAAGGTCAGAAATGAAATCCATCGAAATATGTGTCCAAGGCCTCTTCGGGACCGGCAAGGGCAAAAGCAACCCACTGGCACGTGAACAGCAGGGCTTAGCCCTAGCACAAATTCCACAGGACTGCACAAAAGCACGCACATCCCGTGACAGAGATGGCCACCAGAAGGATCTAGCAACCAACTCCCTGGTACCAAAGATTCCTGGATGACCGGCCAGCACCGAACAATGAAGTTCAGAGATAACTTTACTAGTCCACCTATCAGGGACGAACAGTTTCTCGGCCGGACAACGATCAGGTTTATTAGCCTGAAATTTCTGCAACACTCTCCGCAAATCAGGGGAGATGGCAGACACAATGACTCCTTCCTTGAGGATACTCGCCGGCTCAGATAACCCCGGAGAGTCGGGCACAAAACTCCTAGACAGAGCATCCGCCTTCACATTTTTAGAGCCCGGAAGGTATGAAACCACAAAATCAAAACGAGCAAAAAATAACGACCAACGGGCCTGTCTAGGATTCAAGCGCTTGGCAGACTCAAGATAAGTAAGGTTCTTATGATCAGTCAAAACCACCACGCGATGCTTAGCACCCTCAAGCCAATGACGCCACTCCTCGAATGCCCACTTCATGGCCAGCAACTCTCGGTTGCCCACATCATAATTACGCTCAGCAGCAGAAAATTTCCTGGAAAAGAAAGCACATGGTTTGAACACTGAGCAACCAGAACCTCTCTGTGACAAAACCGCCCCTGCACCAATCTCAGAAGCATCAACCTCGACCTGGAACGGAAGAGAAACATCAGGTTGACACAACACAGGGGCACAGCAAAAACGACGCTTCAACTCCTGAAAAGCTTCCACGGCAGCAGAAGACCAATTAACCAAATCAGCACCCTTCTTGGTCAAATCGGTCAATGGTCTGGCAATGCTAGAAAAATTACAGATGAAGCGACGATAAAAATTAGCAAAGCCCAGGAATTTCTGCAGACTTTTTAGAGATGTCGGCTGAGTCCAATTCTGGATGGCCTGAACCTTAACCGGATCCATCTCGATAGTAGAAGGGGAAAAGATGAACCCCAAAAATGAAACTTTCTGCACACCGAAGAGACACTTTGATCCCTTCACGAACAAGGAATTAGCACGCAGTACCTGGAAAACCATTCTGACTTGCTTCACATGAGACTCCCAATCATCAGAGAAGATCAAAATGTCATCCAAGTAAACAATCAAGAATTTATCCAGATACTCACGGAAAATGTCATGCATAAAAGACTGAAAAACAGATGGAGCATTGGCAAGTCCAAACGGCATCACCAGATACTCAAAATGACCCTCGGGCGTATTAAATGCCGTTTTCCATTCATCTCCTTGCCTGATTCTCACCAGATTATACGCACCACGAAGATCTATCTTGGTGAACCAACTAGCCCCCTTAATCCGAGCAAACAAGTCAGAAATCAATGGCAAGGGATACTGAAACTTAACAGTGATCTTATTAAGAAGGCGGTAATCAATACACGGTCTTAGCGAACCATCCTTCTTGGCTACAAAAAAGAACCCTGCTCCCAATGGTGACGACGATGGGCGAATATGTCCCTTCTCCAGGGACTCCTTCACATAACTGCGCATAGCGGTGTGTTCAGGTACGGACAAATTAAATAAACGACCCTTAGGGAATTTACTACCAGGAATCAAATCGATAGCACAATCACAATTCCTATGCGGAGGTAGGGCATCAGACTTGGACTCTTCAAATACATCCTGAAAGTCCGACAAGAACTCTGGGATGTCAGAAGGAATGGATGACGAAATAGACAAAAATGGAACATCACCATGTACTCCCTGACAACCCCAGCTGGTTACCGACATAGAGTTCCAATCCAATACTGGATTATGGGTTTGTAGCCATGGCAACCCCAACACGACCACATCATGCAAATTATGCAGTACCAGAAAGCGAATAACTTCCTGATGTGCAGGAGCCATGCACATGGTCAGCTGGGCCCAGTACTGAGGCTTATTCTTGGCCAAAGGTGTAGCATCAATTCCTCTCAACGGAATAGGACACCGCAAAGGCTCCAAGAAAAATCCACAACGTTTAGCATAATCCAAATCCATCAGATTCAGGGCAGCGCCTGAATCCACAAACGCCATGACAGAATACGATGACAAAGAGCACATTAAGGTAATGGACAAAAGGAATTTGGACTGTACAGTACCAATAATGGCAGAGCTATCGAACCGCCTAGTGCGTTTAGGACAATTAGAAATAGCATGAGTAGAATCACCACAATAGAAACACAGTCTGTTCAGACGTCTGTGTTCTTGCCGTTCTACTTTAGTCATAGTCCTGTCGCACTGCATAGGCTCAGGTTTACTCTCAGACAATACCGCCAGATGGTGCACAGATTTACGCTCGCGCAAGCGACGACCGATCTGAATGGCCAAGGACATGGACTCATTCAAACCAGCAGGCATAGGAAATCCCACCATTACATCCTTAAGAGCTTCAGAGAGACCCTTTCTGAACAAAGCCGCTAGTGCAGATTCATTCCACAGAGTGAGTACTGACCACTTTCTAAATTTCTGACAATATACTTCTATATCATCCTGACCCTGGCATAAAGCCAGCAGATTTTTCTCAGCCTGATCCACTGAATTAGGCTCATCGTAAAGCAATCCGAGCGCCAGGAAAAACGCATCGACACTACTCAATGCAGGGTCTCCTGGCGCAAGAGAAAACGCCCAGTCCTGTGGGTCGCCGCGCAAAAAAGAAATAATAATCAAAACCTGTTGAATAGGATTACCAGAAGAATGAGGTTTCAAGGCCAAATATAGCTTACAATTATTTCTGAAGCTCAGGAACTTAGTTCTGTCACCAAAAAACAAATCAGGAATCGGAATTCTTGGTTCTAGCATTGATTTCTGATCAATAGTATCTTGAATCTTTTGTACATTTACAACGAGATTATCCATTGAGGAGCACAGAGCCTGAATATCCATGTCCACAGCTGTGTCCTGAAGCACTCTAATGTCTAGGGGAAAAAAAAGACTGAAGACAGAGCTAAGAAAAAAAAATGATGTCAGGATTTCTTTTTTCCCTCTATTGGGAATCATTGGTGTGGCTCCTTGTACTGTTATGGCTGGCAATCAGGCAACACAGCGTGCAATAATCAGCGCACATACAGAGATCTGGCAATAACCAAAAACAATAGGACAAGCTCTGAGACGTGGAATCTCTGTAGACTGCAGTACCTGATCTATCCTCACACAACTATAAGCAGCAGTGGATTGCGCCTAACAACTACCTATGCAACTCGGCACTGCCTGAGGAGCTGACTAGCCTGAAGATAGAAATACAAGCCTGACTTACCTCAGAGAAATACCCCAAAGGAATAGGCAGCCCCCCACATATAATGACTGTTAGCAAGATGAAAAGACAAACGTAGGAATGAAATAGATTCAGCAAAGTGAGGCCCGATATTCTAGACAGAGCGAGGATAGCAAAGAGAACTATGCAGTCTACAAAAAACCCTAAAACGAAAACCACGCAAAGGGGCAAAAAGACCCACCGTGCCGAACTAACAGCACGGCGGTGCACCCCTTTGCTTCTCAGAGCTTCCAGCAAAAGTTAATAGCAAGCTGGACAGAAAAAACAGAAAACAAACTAGAAGCACTTATCTAGCAGAGCAGCAGGCCCAAGGAAAGATGCAGTAGCTCAGATCCAACACTGGAACATTGACAAGGAGCAAGGAAGACAGACTCAGGTGGAGCTAAATAGCAAGGCAGCCAACGAGCTCACCAAAACACCTGAGGGAGGAAGCCCAGAGACTGCAATACCACTTGTGACCACAGAAGTGAACTCAGCCACAGAATTCACAACAGGGGTCCCAATCGCCACCATGGAGACCCGATGTTGTCATGATGACATCCGGGTCTCCAGATCTGAGAGACCTCCTGTCATGCGCAGTGATGACCAGGAAGTCTCTCAGGTCAGTGTTAATAATAGAAGCAGATCTGCATGCTATAGAAGCGATCAGTCTGCACAAAATGAGTGTCCTATATTGGGACAAAGTGTAAAAGTTAGAATGAAATAAAAAACTTTTTTAAATAATTGTAAAAATATTAAAAATAATAATTAAAAAAATCAATATTTATTTGATTACTAAATATTTGAATGAAAAAAAACTAAACAATAAAAGTACACATACTTGGTATCGCCGCATCCGTAACGTAATGACCCGACCTATAAAACTGTTCCACAAGTTAACCCCTTTAGTGAACCCCCTTAACAAAAAAAAAGGCAAAAAATAATGCTTTATCATGATACCACTAAACAAAAAGTAGAATAACACGAGATCAAAAAGACGGATATAAATAAACTTGGTACCGCTGAAAACGTCTTGTCTCGCAAAAAGCGAGCCGCCATACAGCATCATCAGCGAAAACATAAAAAACTTATAGCTGTCAGAATAAAGTGATGCAAAAACAATTATTTTTTCTATAAAATAGCTTTAATTATATAAAAGCACCAAAACATAAAAAAAAATAAATGAGGTATTGCTGTAGTCATACTGACCTAAAGAATAAAACTGCCTTATCAATTTTACCACACATGGAATGGTGTAAACACCCTCCCCCAAAAGAAATTCATGAATTGCTGTTTTTTTGCTCATTCTGTCTCCCAAAAATTGGAATAAAAAGGAATCAAAAAATGTAATGATTCCGAAAATGGTACCAATAAAAACATCAACTCGTCCCGCAAAAAACAAGACCTCGCATGACTCTGTGGGCCAAAATATGGAAAAACTAGAGCTCTCAAAATGTGGTGATGCAAAAACTATTTTTTGCAATAAAAAGCATATTTTAGTGTGTGACAGCTGCTAAACATAAAAACCCGCTATAAATAGTAAATCAAACCCCTTTTTATCACTCCCATAGTTAGGGGAAAATAATAAAATAAAGTATTTATTTCAATTTTCCCATTAGGGTTAGGGCTAAAGTTAGAGTTAAGGTTAGGGCTAAAGTTAGGGTTGGGGCTAAAGTTAAGGTTAGGGTTGGGGCTAAAGTTAAGGTTGGGGCTAAAGTTAGGGTTGGGGCTAGAGTTGGAGTTATGGTTTGGATTAGGGTTGGTATTACGGTTAGGGTTGGGATTAGGGCTAGGGGTGTGTTAGGGTTAGGTTTGTGGTTAGGGTTATGGTTAGGATTAGGGTGTGTTGGGGTTAGGGTTGGAGTTAGAATTGAGGGGTTTCCACTGTTTAGGCACATCAGTGGCTCTCCAAAAGTGACATGGCATCTGATCTCAATTCCAGCGAATTCTGCGTTGAAAAAGTAAAATGGTGCTCCTTCCCTTCTGAGCTCTGCCATGCGCCCAAACAGTAGTTTACCCCCACATATGAGGTATCAGTGTACTCAGGACAAATCGCAACAACTTTTGGGGTTCAATTTCTCCTGTCACCCTTGGAAATAGAAAAAATTGGGGGCGAAAAGATCATTTTTGTGGAAAAAGTATGATTTTTTATTTTCACGGCTCTACGTTATAACCTTCTGTGAAGCCCTTGGGGGTTCAAAGTGCTCACCACACATCTACATAAGTTCCTTAGGTTCCCTTGTGTTGGGAGTTCCACTGTTTAGGTGCATCAGGGGCTCTCCAAACGCGACATGGCGTTTGATCTCAATTCCAGCCAATTTTGCACTGAAATGTCAAACGGTGCTCCTTTCCTTCCGAGCTCTGCCATGCACACAAACAGTGGTTTACCTTCATATATGGGGTATCAGTGTACTCAGGACAAATTGTACAACAACTTTTGGGGTCCAATTTCTCCTGATACCCTTGGTAAAATAAAACAAATTGTGTCTGAAGTTAATTTTTTTGTGAAAAAAAGTTAAATGTTCATTTTTTTAAAACATTCCAAAAATTCCTTTGGAGCACCTGAAGGGTTAATACATTTCTTGAATGTGGTTTTGAGCACCTTGAGGGGGTGTAGATTTTAGAATGATGTCACTTTTGGGTATTTTCGGTCATACAGACCCCTCAAAGTGACTTCAAATGTGATGTGGTCCCTAAAAAAAAAATGGTGTTGTAAAAATGAGAAATCGCTGGTCAACTTTTAACCCTTATAACTTCCTAACAAAAAAAATTTTGGTTCCAAAATTGTGCTAATGTAAAGTTGGGAAATGTTATTTATTAAGTATTTTGTGTCACATCTCAGTGATATAAGGGTATAAAAATTCAAAGTTCTTATAGAATTCCCTTCCCCTCTTCAACCCGTGATCTCTAACATTCTTGTTGCTGCTAGGCAGTGCATCGCTAAATACTGGAGGTCTCCTGATCTCCCCTGTAGAGTTGAACTGGTATCCAAAATTAATCTTCATTTTAGTTATGAAGCAATCATGGCTCATAGTCCCTCCAATAAGGATAGGGTCCTCTCCTGGTGGGATCATCCTGGTGGGTGTCTTCTAGTGCTCTTACGCATTGCTACTAGTCTTATATTTGATTTTTTGACTTATGCTGTAAGTTTATGTTTTTGTAATTGAATTGTTGTGGACATTTCTTATTATGGCTCTGTGTTTTCCCCTTTTACTCCCCTGTGTTCCCTTTTTCCCTTCTCTTCCCTCCCTTTCCCCTGCTGGGGATTTCGACATGTTAATTGCCTTTTTCTTCTCAATAAAAAGTTAATTGTTTAAAAAAAAAAAATTTAAAGTTGGAAAATTGCTAAATTTTCTAAATTTTTGCCAAATTTCCATTTTTTTCACAAATAAATACAAGTCATATCAAAGAAATGTTACTACTATCATAAAGTACAATATGTCACGAGAAAAATATGTCAGAATCACCGGGATCCATGGAAGCGTTCCAGAGTTATAACCTCATAAAGGGACAGTGGTCAGAATTGTAAAAATTGGCCCGGTCATTAACGTGCAAACCACCCTTGGGGGTAAAGGGGTTATTTTTTTTATATTAATAGATCGGGCAATTCGAAAAGCGGCAGTACTAAGTATGTGTATATTTGATTTTTTATTGTTTTATTTTGAATGGGGTGAAAGGGGGGTGATTTCAACGTTTATATTTTTTCAATTTTTTTTATATTTTTAAAAACGTTTTTGTTTTACTTTTTGCATGCTTCAATAGTCTTCACGGGAGACTAGAAGCTGCAGTTTTCTGATTGCCTGTGTGTAACAGAAATGCTCACTTGCTATGAGCGCCGACCACCGGGCGGCGCTCATAGCAATCCGACAATGACAACCATAGAGGTCTGCTGGAGACCTCTGGTTGTCATGCCGACCCATAGGTGACCCGCGATCACGTGACGGGGTCATCAAGGGCGGGATTAGTGACGCGCTTACGGGAAGCGAGAGTTAAATGCCGCTGTCAGAGATTGACAGCAGCATTTAACTAATTAACAGCCGCGGGTGGATCGCGATTCTACCCGCGGCTGTTTCAGGCACATGTCAGCTGTATATATCAGGTGATATGTGCCCGGAATAGTGCGGGCTCAACGCCGGAACCCGCACCAAACAGGCGTACTATTAGTCCTGATGTCGGAGATGGGTTAAATTTTTATTATTTTGTTAGTATTTTGCAGCACAGTGGCTGAGTGGATAACACTGCAGCCTTGCAGCGCTGGGGTCCTGGGTTCAAATCCCACCAAGGACAACATCTGCAAGGAGTTTGTATGTTCTCCCCATGTTTGCGTGAGTTTCCTCCCACATTCCAGAGACATACTGATAGGAAATTTAGATTGTGAGCCCCATAGGGGACAGCAATGATAATGCACCGCCAGTCTACGAGACCAGTTTAGGGGAAACTGGTCTCCTGCTAACCTCAGCTCAGGATACCCTCAGTATGGGCTTGGTTCTGACTGACCCCAGAAGAGGGTTGTAATCCTTTCCCAGACTCCTGGGCTTGCAGGGGATGGAGTGATAGCCACAGTGTGGCAGAGTCCCTTATAAAGTCCTGGGTGGCCGTATAATGTTCGATCAGGCTAACCATCTGGTCCAGGGTGCCTGGGTTCTCTTACCCCACCCAAAGCTGTATAGCTGTTGGCAGAGTTCTCTCAAGCTGGTCGAACACCACCCTCTCTATCATCTGGGAATGAGTCAAGGTCTTAGGCTGGAGCCATCATTTGACTAGCTGCAGTAAAGGTACCGTCACACTGAACGATATCGCTAGCGATCCGTGACGTTGCAGCGTCCTGGATAGCGATATTGTTGAGTTTGACAGGCAGCAGCTATCAGGATCCTGCTGTGCCATCGTTGGTCGGCGCAGAAAGTCCAGAACTTTATTTCGTCACTGGACCTCCCGCAGACATCGCTGAATCGGCGTGTGTGACGCCGATTCAGCAATGTCTTCACTGGTAACCAGGGTAAACATCGGGTTACTAAGCGCAGGGCCGCGCTTAGTAACCCGATGTTTACCCTGGTTACCAGCGTAAATGTAAAAAAAAACAAACACTACATACTTACATTCCGGTGTCTGTCCCCCCGGCGCTGTGCTTTCCTACACTGGCTGCGAGCGCCAGCCAGCCGTAAAGCACAGCGGTGACGTCACCGCTCTGCTTTACGGCTGGCCGGCGCTGGCAGTGCAGGAAAGCACAGCGCCGGGGGACAGACACCGGAATGTAAGTATACAACCTACAAAAAAGCTTTCCGTGGCCGAAACGGAAATAAAACCCCTCAGACCAAAACATCTATGCCGAAAAGAAAGATGCTCTAAAGGAGCAAAACTCAATTTGGGTCCATGTAATAATAATGCTGTGTAGTGATAATATACCACACTGTAATAATACGAAGTCTATATCCAAGGATCCCAAAGAAAGTGAGGAGGGATTGATATAATTAAATAGTATATCTTTATTGAACATATATCATACAATACAACGGGAATACAAAAGTAGGGGGTATAGTAGGTAAAATACAGCTAAAAGATAGTTGGCACCATGAGGATGGCAAAAACACAGTGCCAAAAAGTAGCAAAAGACGTGTCTCAATGGGCACAGCCTAACATAGTATCCAGAAAGAAAGATTGTACAATTGTCTCAAATTAGAATTCTCCCTTTATATAATTAAATCAGTGCAGTCAGCTGGAAATAAAACAGGAGCTGCCATCCTGCCCATAGATAACTATGAAAAATTGTTGGTATGTAATGGTAGTGCCCTGCTGTAAAAAACAAGTACGGTAGTAAAAGTGAACAGGCTATATAGCTAATAGCTGCTGATGTCTGATAAAAGCCTAGTATAATGCAGGGATAACGATAGTAATAAACGGGCAGGAGTTTCAATCTGGAATCCTAGCACAAGGCAACAGATGATGGTATCATACCTTGAGACATGGTGGTCTTGTTAGTGCTGCTGTGTCTGTGAGACGCGCTGGCCTCGACGCGCGTTTCACCGCCTATGGCTTCGTCAGGAATGTAAGTATGTAGTGTGTTTTTTTTTTTACGTTTACGCTGGTAACCAGGGTAAACATCGGGTTACTAAGCGCGGCCCTGCGCTTAGTAACCCAATGTTTACCCTGGTTACCCGGGGACAGGCATCGTTGGTCGCTGGAGAGCTGTCTGTGTGACAGCTCTCCAGCGACCAAACAGTGACGCTGCAGCGATTGGGATCGTTGTCTAGATCGCTGCAGCATCGCTAAATGTGACGGTACCTTAAGTTACACACCTGAGACCTAGCTGGTCAGGCCTCCACAAAGGCCCATTGAAACACTCATAGTGCCTGTACATATGTGTTAACCCCTAGTTGGGCAAGGATGTCACCTTTCAGCTTCCCACTGCCTGGGCATGCTCCCAACTGAGGTCAAAGTAAGCTTTCTGGGTATATCCCATCAGGAATGGGCTACTACTTCAGCCCACTGGGAAGTTGGCAGGCTGTCCCACTCTGCTGTATGTTCTAAGACGGTGAGAAAGGTTTTTACGTCATCCTCTAGACCAGTGTTTCCCAAACTCTAGTCCTCAGGGATCCCAACAGGTCATGTTTTCACGATTTCCTTAGTATTGCACAAGTGATGGAAGTATCAGGAGTTCTCTCACTTGTGCAGCACTATGGAAATCCTGAAAACATGACCTGTTGGGGTCCATGAGGACTGGAGTGTGGGAAATGCTGCTCTAGACTCAGCTTCCTCCACGCTGACCGGACTTTGTCCCGGGCCTCATGACGAACCGAGGTCGGCGGTGGGGGCGTCTCTCGCAGCACCATAATCTGTTGCAGTTGTTTGTCTGCTGGTACAACTTCTGCTGTTGCCGCAGTTGTTGGTGGTGCTGCTCCTCCTGTTGCTGCAGAAACTGCAGCAGCTGCTGCTGGGTCAGGGTTAGCTGCTTCAGCATCTCCTCCATTTTAATGGCAGGCCTGAGCAGTAGTGTTGCAGGCCTAATTACGGACATGCAGCTTGCTTTGGGGTATGCCTCAGTTCACAATGCCTGCATTATCCAACAGATGTAAAGCAGCGGCTTTCATGTCCCTGCAATGAGGCAGTGACCTAAGAAAGTTCAATTTAAATTTAAATTGGTTGCTTTGGACAACTAGAACAGACTGACTGTGAGGCAGTCACGCATTTTCTGCTTTATATATAGACTCACCCAGACCCACCATCAGGGCATTACTGCCCTTTCTGGTATAAAGGGCCTCTCTCCTCACTGGTCTGAGGCCTCCTCCTCAACGGCCCCCAGGGGCAGCATTCGGCAGCTTGCAAATAATTGAACGTGCGTCCTTGGACACAGCACAATCCACTATACCAAGACCAATAATATCACATACAAGGAACAAATCCCGCCACACAGCGTCGGACTGGAGCACCTTGGGCCCACCAGAGAAAATCATTCTTGGGGCCCACTATGTAGCTACATAGAAATAGATACAAGACCACCAATTGTGCGGTAAAAAGCGCTAATATCAGGGTATAATATAAGGTAGTTCACGTCTTAATAATGTAGCAAGGGTTGGGGTAGCCCCCTCACAGATAATAATGTAGTCCCCTGAGAAAATGCAGTTCCACCACAGAATATAATGCAGCCCCCATAGAGTATACTGTAGCCCCCCATAATATAATGTAGTACCCTGAGTATAATGCAGTCCCCCCAGAGAATATAATGTAGCCCCCCAGGGCCGTATTTAGAGTTTCTGCTGCCCTTTTGCAGCAGATCGGGCAGTTTTTCTGCATCTGCTGTGTAACGGATCACTTACAGCAACACTGCATTCGGCCTCATTCACTCCCTATGGGATTTGTGGCACTTGCCGTGATTTGGCAAATGCGGTACCATACCTCCCAACTTTTAAAGAAGGGAAAGAGGTATAAAGTTTGCGGCGTGCGTAGTGCGCCGCGGCAAATTTTAGGCCACACCTCTGACCACACCCATTTCACAACTAGTCACACCCATATCCACATCCCAACCACAGCCATTTAGCACTGCTGATCACATTGTTTTATATACAATAATTATAAACAAAAAGAAATATGGCCACACATAATAGCCACACATGATGCTCAATACTGTATAACGGCCACCACACATGATGCTCCATACTGTATAATGGCCACACACAGTTCTCCATACTGTATAATGGCCACACATGATACTCAATACTGTATAATGGCCACACATGATGCTCCATACTGTATAATGGCCACACACAGTTCTCCATACTGTATAATGGCCACACATGATGCTCAATACTGTATAATGGCCACACATGATGCTCCATAATGTATAATGGCCACACATGATGCTCCATAATGTGTAATGGCCACACAGTGCTCCATACTGCATAATCGCCACACATAGCGCTCCATACTGTATAATGGCCACACTGTACTCCATACTGTATAATGATCCCACATGATGCTCAATACTGTATAATGGCCACAAATGATGCTCCATACTGTATAACGGCCACACATGATGCTCCATACTGTATAACGGCCACACATGATGTTCAATACTGTTTAACGGCCACACATGATGTTCCATACTGTATAATGGCCACACAAGATGCCCCATACTGTATAACGGCCACACATGATGTTCAATACTGTATAACGGCCACACATGATGTTCAATACTGTATAACGGCCACACATGATGTTCCATACTGTATAACGGCCACACATGATGCTCAATACTGTATAATGGCCACACACAGTTCTCCATACTGTATAATGATCCCACATGATGCTCAAGACTGTATAATGACCCCCCCCTCCTGTATGCATGGCAGCTCATATCCCCCCCTCCTGCATGCATGGCTCATGTCATATTCCCCCTCCTGTATGCATGGCTCTGGCTCATATTCCCCCCTCCTGAATGCATGGCTCTGGCTCATATTCCCCCACCCCCCCTGAATGCATGGCTCATATTCCCCCTCCTGTATGCATGGCTCTGGCTCATATTCCCCCCCATTCCCAAATGCATGGCTCATATTCCCCCCTCCTGTATGCATGGCTCTGGCTTATATTCCCCCCCCAAATGCATGGCTCATATTCCCCCCTCCTGAATGCATGGCTCTGGCTCATATTCCCCCCCCCCCCCCCCGCAATGCATGGCTCCTATTCCCCCCTCCTGAATGCATGGCTTCTCTCCACCCCCCGCTCCTGCTCCCATCTTGAATGGCGCGCCAGCCTATGTCCTCCTTCATCCCCCCCGTCCCTCATACTCACCTGACCGGCGTCACCTGTCCCACACACCGCGCCGACATCCCTCTGCCTCTGTCCCGACGCAGCACCTTCTTCCTGCGTGAGCGGTCATGTGATACCGCTCATCAAGGTCATGAATATGCGCATATTCATGACCTTAATGAGCGGTACCACGTGACCGCTCATTCAGGAGGAGTTGCAGACGCCGAGACCAGGTATCACTGGAGCAGGATCAGGTGGGTATCGTCTTCAAGGAGGGTGGGTGGGAGGGAGGCGGGTGAGCGCGGGGGGGGGGGGCCTGGAGCAGTGGGGGCCCTGGAGCATTGGGGGCCCTGTGTCAGTGCCTGGGCCCACCGGAGAATCCTCCGGTTCTCCGGTGGGCCAGTCCGAGCCTGCCACCACACAGTGAACAGACTACATATTATCACCACATAGTGACCGAATAATTCTTCATACAGGGAATCAAAACCTAAGCAACATGACCAGACCATATATTACCACCACAGAGTGACCGAATAATACCAAATACAAGGAACAAATGTGCCACACCATGACCATACAACATATTACCAACACATAGTGACTGAATAATACCACATACAGGGGACAAATACCACCTATTACCACCACATAGTGACTGAATAATACCACATGCAGGGCATAAATACAGTCACACCATGACCATACCACATATTATCACCTCAGAGTGACTGAATAATACCACATACAATTGTGATATACCACCAAACCATGACTAGGTCACATATTACCACCACATAATGACTGAATACTACAATACTGATCATTAATAAAAACCACAATACTAATAACACTAATATTTCCACTGGTGACATTATACACAGGAGCTCTGTATATAGTTTAAGTGTACAGGTAATACAGTGATCACCAGTAACGTTATACATAATAACTATGTAAATAATACACAGTATGTAGTTTCAGTGAACAGGTGTTGCAGTGATGACCAGTGACATTATACACAGGAGCTTTGTATATAGAGTTGGTTTAGAGGTAATACAGTGATCACCAGTGACTTTACAGTATATAGAGCTCCTGTATACAGTATATACAGATGCTTCTCACAAAATTAGAATATCATCAAAAAGTTAATTTATTTCAGTTCTTCAATACAAAAAGTGAAACTCATATATTATATAGAGTCATTACAACCAGAGTGGTCTATTTCAAGTGTTTATTTCTGTTAATGTTTCTGTTAATGTTGATGATTATGGCTTACAGTTAATGAAAACCCAAAAGTCATTATCTCAGTAAATTAGAATACTTTATAACACCAGCTTGAAAAATGATTTTAAAATCTGAAATGTTGGACTACTGAAATGTATGCTTAGTAAATGCACTCAGTCCTTGGTCACGGCTCCTTTTGCATCATTTACTGCATCAATGCGGCGTGGGATGGAGGCGATCAGTCTGTGGCACTACTGAGGTGCTATGGAAGCCCAGGTTGCTTTGATAGCAGCCTTCAGCTCGTCTGCATTGTTGGGTCTGGTGTCTCATTTTCCTCTTGACAGTACCCCATAGACTCTCTGTGGGGTTAAGTTCAGGCGAGTTTGCTGGCCAATCAAGCACAGTGATACTGTTGTGTTTAAACCAGGTGTTGGTATTTTCGGCAGTGTGGACAGGTGCCAAGTCCTGCCGGAGAATGAAATTTCCATCTGCAAAAAGCTTGTCAGCAGAGGGAAGCATGAAGTGCTCTAAAATGTCCTGGTAGATGGCTGCGCTGACTTTGGTCTTTATAAAACATAGTGGACCTACACCAGCAGCAGACATGGCTCCCCAAACAATCACTGATTGTGGAAACTTCACACTAGACCTTAAGCAGCTTGGATTGTGGCCTTTCCACTATTCCTCCAGACTCTGGGACCTTGATTTCCAAATGAAATGCAAAACTTTCATCTGAAAACAACAACTTGGACCACTGAGCAACAGTCCAGTTCTTTTTCTCCTTGGCCCAGGTAAGATGCTTCTGGCGTTGTCTATTGGTCATGAGTGGCTTGACACAAGGAATGCGACACTTGTAGCCCATGTCCTGGATACGTCTGTGTGTGGTGGCTCTTGAAGGAATGACTCCAGCAGCAGTTCACTCCTTGTGAATCTCCCTAAAAATTTCGAATGGCCTTTTCTTAACAATCCTTTCTAAGCTTCGGTTATACTGGTTGCTTGTGCACCTTTTTCTCCCACACTTTTTCCTTCCACTGAACTTTCCATTACTATGCTTGGATACAGCACTCTGAACAGCCAGCTTCTTTAGCAATGACCTTTTGTGGCTTACCCTCCTTGTGGAGTGTGTCAGTGACTGCCTTCTGGACAACTGTCATGTCAGCAGTCTTCCCCATGATTGTGGAGCCTCCTGAAACAGACTAAGGGACCTTTTTAAACACTTAGGAAGCCTTTGCAGGTGTTTTTTGTTAATTCTAATTTACTGAGATAATGACTTTTGGGTTGTCATTGGCTGTAAGCCATAATCATCAACATTAACAGAAATAAACACTTGAAATAGATCACTGTTTCTAATGACTCTATATATGAGTTTCACTTTTTGTATTGAAGAACTGAAATAATTAACTTTTTGATGATATTCTAACTTAGTGTATAACAAGGCAAGGCACGAGCTCCTGTGCCAGGTCCTGAGGTAGGATGGTATGTGGCACTGCCCTGGTTATGATGGCTAGGATCCTATGTGCACTGGCAGCGGTGGCGGTGCGTTATCTCTCCTCAGCGCTGCGTTATCTCTCCTCAGCGCTGCCTTAACCCCTTCCTCGCTGCACCCCTGCAAACACTTCGCAAGTCTGTAGCTGAATAAGAGGAAGTGGAGCTGGGAGAGAGGAGGGGTGCCCATATCTATACATGCTCGAGAAAAGAAAAAAAAAACACCATTTTCCACAGTAGAATGACCGAAGGCTACATCTGCGACATGCTAATGCCGAGCTAGCAGAGGCCAATGGATGGCGGCACACGGCTCTGGCGGGGGCTGGCGCTATTTGGGTGCTGACAGCAGCCAATGGCGAGGCTTTCGGTAGCACAGGATAAGTAAGTTACCACAGAACAGGAACTTTCAGTCAGTGCATTAGCTCCGGAGGAGAGCGCCGAAGCTCAGGCAGTGCAGAGGCGGCTCCCACCAGGTGCACGGCCATAGGACCCCCGGGGTTGTAGCGACCCCCGAGCCCACGCGTGACAGTGCAGCGAGGAGACGCCGGGCCACCATGGACAGCGCGCACGCCAAGCCCGTGTCCGAGGTGCTCCGCCACTTCCACGTGAATGAAAGCTGCGGGCTGAGCACCGAGCAGGTCCGGAGGAGCCGAGAGAAGTACGGAGCCAACGGTGAGTGCCCCCCGGCATCACTCCTCAGGCCCGGGCACGGCTGGGGTTTGGTGGCCACTGCTCAGGGTTGAGGCTACAGGACAGGTAAAGCCTGGTAGGCGTTTCTGGTACTTGTGGTACTACTGCGGATGGGAGCCTGACTGCTGTCACCTCACTCTTGGCTTCCGGTGCATTGCTGCTGCCCCCACACCTGCTGACAAGGGCTGCTGTGTACATCTCTAGGGGGCAGGTGCCAGAAGGTGCCATCTACCTGTGCCTGGCACATGCCACTTCTGCCACCAGACCTGAGAGCGCACCTTGTAGGACTGGTGCTGACACAATCTGATGGCATCGCTGTCACTGGCGCAGAAACCATTAAAAGTGCACTATGAACTGTAGGGTCTTAAGCTAATTTGTGTGGGTTCATAAGGAACACGGCGGTTACAGCTTGTTGCCTTGGAGACCGACCACTGCTGCTAGACAGCAGAACATGCCGATTGCGTCTAAGCTCTTTCCTATTGCGTTTCAGTGTCGTGAAGCTGTTACCTCCTAATCCTGCAAATTGGACAGCAGCAGTGGTCGGTCTCCTAGGCAACAAGCTGTAAACAAAGTGTTTAACATCTGACACATTTTTAGCACACAGTAAATTGCAAAAGTGTTTGTTTTGTTTTTACCCCTTCCAACAATCTCCATAGAAGACTGGAATAACCATCTAATCCTTAGTGGTTTACAGCCCTATATGATTATGTGCCGTAATAAGAGCACCCCTTAATGGCACCCAATATTGTGCCCTTATTCTCCTACGTGTTTCATCCTTGAGTTACTAGTAATCACCAGAGAAGTCAAGGGATAGGGTCAGAGGTCATGAAGGTCACCTCCACTCTGGGCATGGTGCGTCAAACAGGGGTGTTCTGATACCCAAGTTGTGTATTGCCCACACAGTAAGGTGGCTAAAAACTGGATGGAAGTAATGTATCCATGCCTCTGCTCCAATATAAACTATAGGAGAAGGGGTTAACCGCCCCGGGCTGTAGTAGTGTGGCTGTCAGTCTCTGACCTCATTACTATGGGAACCTTTCATCTGCCTCCTTGTGTGCAGTGGGGCATTGGTCCAGCAGAGTCAGAGCAGTACCTGCCAGGAGCATGGAGCGCTGGTGTTAGTCAGCCCCCTGGGCGGGCCAGTCCTTGGGAATCCCTCAGTGACGCAGGTTCTGGGGAGACACCCTGTGCAGGAGACAGACAGAACCACTCTGAAGGACAGCTGTAAACCAGGCAGGTCTATTACTGTATACAAAATCTGGGTTGGGACTCCTCGAAAAATGCATGGAGGTCTTTGTCACCAGCAGGGACCCATCTACGCTGAGCAATGCGAAGGAGAAAAAGTAGAAATCGTAATAATGAGGTTAACACGTTCCAAATGCGGCCATATCTCAGCGCAGAGGCTGGTGTTCTTTTAACTCTGATTTCCTGAGTAAGGTGCTTAGAGGAAACCGTGATCGCCAGAACTGACTGTGTAGAAAAGAGGAAAAAGAAGATATGTAAAACTATGCAAACTAACCAGCTGTGCTTAAGGAGAAAGTTGTTAGACATCAGGATAGATGAAACTGTTCTTTAGGACCCTTGGGTGCAATTGATTGAAGTGTAAAGAACCATCTGCATTCCAGTTGAAGCATGGATCTATCAAATTACCCCCAGATGATTTCTTAATAAATTATATGGCTGTTGATATGGTCATTGGATTACCCCATGCAGTTCTCTTAGATGTCAGTGCATAGGTATGTCCCTTTTTTGTTATGGATTTCCCCCTAAATATTTTCTGTCACCTGTGGTCTTTCTTCGCATAATTTAAAAGTGAGGTACAGGTGACCATATAGATCAGCCCTTTGGTGCTTTACCTTAGGCTATGTGCACACGTTGTGGATTTGGCTGTAGATCTGCACCGGATTGGCCGCTGTGGATTCGCAGCAGTTTTCCATGCGGTGTACAGTACCATGTAAACCTATGGAAAACCAAATCCGCTGTGCACATGCTGCGGAAAATACCACGCGGAAACGCTGCATTGTATTTTCCGCAGAATGTCAATTCTTTGTGCGGATTCCGCAGCGTTTTGCACCTGTTCTTTTATAGGAATCCGCAGGTGAAATACACACAAAAAACGCAGGAAATCTGCTGTAAATCCGCAGGTAAAACACAGTGCATTTTACCTGTGGATTTTTCAAAAACCGTGCGAAAAAATTCACACACGAATCCGCAACATGGGCACATATCCTAAAACTCCCTTCTATATATGTAGTCGCCAGGGAATGCCTTACTATGACCAGGCCAGTGGCTACTACTAATCTGTTAATCAAACCACCATCGCTCAGATCTAACTGGTTGGAGATGTGAATGCGCCACCAAATCCCCACTACTGCATTAAAAGGGGGAGTAGGCCAAAAAGGTTGCCGCAGGTGTGGACCCCTTCAGTGTCAAGTAGCGTCTCTGCATTTTGCATCTTAGCTCGCTGGAGCAAAAGGATAGTATGTAGCGGACTTTGCTTTATGAATCACCATGGTGATTATACTAATTTTACTTGAAAATGGCTTATGTAAATATGTCTATAAGTTATATAAATGAAAATTGGAACAGGTCTCCGACTCCTCATTTTCCCAAACTCCCCAGCACTGGTCACTACGGAACATGTACGTAAAGTGCAGCACAGATTCATCTCAACTGAAAGCCGAGATCAGGAATACAACATACATTTATAGGACATTTCATAACTTTCCCAAATTCTTATGAAAAAAATTACAGCACATCCTGCATTGTACTACAGGACACAATGTATTATATATTGTCAGTGCATTTTATACTGACTCCGACTTCACAGACCTGCATTGAAATGATCATTGAAGTTCTTTGCTTGATTCACTGGTATCCCATGATGACATTAGATTCCTTCAGAGACTCAGTCCTGCTATGTCAGTGTGCTCAGAGCACAACAGTGTGATTATACTACCATGTCTGAACATGGCGGCAGCCTTGTATTGCACTACTCAGGCTGCGATCACCACTTCTGCCGCTGATACCTCACCTCACCCTGGATCTCTGCTCTGTTTGCCCCATCCCATTAGCTCCTGTCACTGCTTCACGCACTAGGTAGTGTGGGCGGTGGCAGGGGGAAACTGGACCTTGCAACTATGCCATAGGCTTTAAAAAAAAAAAAAAATTGTCGTCGATCTCCTTCCACAGCTGTGACCTGGACAGGCCAGGTCAAAGCAGGAGGCAGCCACATTGTAGGAGATGCAGGACCATGGTGTCCCTCATCTGCATGCATGGGCTTCCACAAAAGCCCTCAATAACTCATCAATATAGGATGTCCACATCTTGTGTAATGCTTCCATGCCAGCAAGTCTCGGTGGGTGTATCCCCTTGGGTACTTTGGGCAATGTATAGAACCCCGAGATCTGTGGTGGGGTCCTCAGTTTTAAAAAGGTCAGTGTCTGCTATATCAGTGAACTCAACCGCATGGGTCTAGGTTCTACATTTGTTAGTAGGGTCTTGCTGGAGAACATCATTGTTCTCAGAGTAACAATGTATTTGGTTGCACATTTCAGTATATACATTCCTGTCCAGATCTACCATGTTTATTGTTTTTCACGGATGGAAATAAATTAATTATAAAGCTTCTACTATACATTGCAATGCTAATCACTCATAACACATGGATGGTATCTTGTGCTGAACATGTTTTTCATTCTTGCTGCCAGAAAAAAACTGACATGTTTTAGTGTTTTCCCACGGGTACACATTCCATGAAAAGCAAGAACGTGTGAATAATAAACTGTATTTCTATAGTGCCTCCCCCTCCCGTCTACATAGAATTGTGTCCGTACTAACTGGCATCTCCTGTATTCAGTGAGGATAGACCGAGAGGGTTTTTTACCTCCAGATTTGGATAATGACCAATTTTGGCAGATTGAGAAGCAGATTCCACTGATAAGATTTATTATTATTATTATTTATTTATATAGCACCATTGATTCCATGGTGCTGTACATGAGAAGGGGTTACATACAAGTTACAAATATCACATACAGTAAACAAACTAACAATGACGGACTGATACAGAGGGGCGAGGACCCTGCCCTTGCGGGCTTACATTCTACAGGATTATGGGGAAGGAGACAGTAGGTTGAGGGTTGCAGGAGCTCCGGTGTTGGTGAGGCGGTAGCTTCGTTGGTGATGAGGCAGCAGCGGTGTCAGTGCAGGCTGTAGGCTTTCCTGAAGAGATGAGTTTTCAGGTTCCGTCTGAAGGATCCGACTGTGGTTGATAGTCGGACGTGTTGGGGCAGAGAGTTCCAGAGGATGGGGGATATTCGGGAGAAGTCTTGGAGGCGATTGGATGAGGAGCGAATAAGTGTGGAGGAGAGAAGGAGGTCTTGGGAGGACCGGAGGTCACGTGAGGGAAGATATCGAGAGATTAGTTCAGAGATATATGGAGGAGACAGGTTGTGGATGGCTTTGTAGGTCAGTATTAGCAATTTGAACTGGATATGCTGAGGGAATGGGAGCCAGTGAAGAGATTTGCAGAGGGGGGAAGCGGAGGAGTAGCGAGGAGAGAGATGGATTAGTCGGGCAGCAGAGTTAAGGATGGACTGGAGAGGTGCAAGGGTGTTAGCAGGGAGGCCACAGAAAAGGATGTTGCAGTAGTCAAGGCGGGAAATGATGAGGGCGTGCACAAGCATTTTAGTAGATTGGGGGTTGAGGAAAGGACGGATCCTGGAGATATTTTTGAGCTGGAGGCGACAGGAGGTGGAAAGAGCTTGGATGTGTGGTTTGAAGGACAGGGCAGAGTCGAAGGTTACTCCGAGGCAGCGGACTTCGGGTACAGGGGAAAGCATGATGTCATTGACTGCGATAGATAGGTCAAGTAAGGAAGATTTGTGGGATGGAGGAAAGATGATGAGTTCAGATTTGTCCACATTGAGTTTGAGGAAGCGAGAGGAGAAGGAGGATATGGCTGATAGGCACTCTGGGATTCTGGACAGCAGAGCGGTGACGTCTGGGCCAGAGAGGTAGATCTGAGTGTCGTCAGCATAGAGGTGGTACTGAAAATCCATGGGACTTTATGAGTTGTCCCAAGCCAAGTGTATAGATTGAGAAGAGTAGGGGTCCTAGAACAGAGCCTTGGGGGACTCCAACAGAGAGAGGGTGGGATGAGGAGGTAGTATGGGAGTGGAAAACGCTGAATGTGCGGTTGGAAAGGTACGAGGCGATCCAGGATAGGGCGAGGTCTTTGATGCCAAAGGAGGAGAGGATCTGTAGTAGGAGGCAGTGGTCAACTGTGTCGAAAGCAGAGGACAGGTCTAGAAGGAGGAGTACAGAGTATTGTCCAGTAGCTTTGGCGGTAAGTAGGTCGTTAGTGATTTTGGTCAGGGCAGTCTCAGTTGAGCGATGGGGGCGGAAACCAGATTGTAGATTGTCGTACAACAAGTTAGATGAGAGGTGGGAGGAGAGTTCAGCATGGACGTGCTGCTCCAGGAGTTTGGAAGCAAATGGGAGCAGCGATATTGGGCGATAGCTGGACATAGCAGTTGGATCGAGGGTTGGCTTTTTAAGGATAGGCGTGATTGTGGCATGTTTGAACGCAGAGGGGAAGGTGCCAGAAGTTAGTGATAGGTTGATTTTACAACGTTGCTTATTTTCATGTGTACTATTGATTTATAAAGTAAAAATTAAAACTCTGATCGTAAGGCTCTTTGGAAGAGGGGGTAGTTCTAGCTGGTGGGACCCATTTTGATCTTGAGATTGAAGTGGTGGCTCCTTTCTAATTAAATGGAGTTGTGATGAGCGAGTATACTCGTTGCTCGGGTCGTCTCCCAGTATTTGTGAGTGCTCGGAGATTTCGTTTTTGTTGACGCAGCTGCATGATTTACGGCTTATAAACAGCTTGAATACATGTGGGGATTCCCTAGCAACCAGGCAACCTCCACATGTGCTCAGTCTGGCTAGCAGCCGTAAATCATGCAGCTGCATCAACAAAAACTAAATCTCCGAGCACTCACAAATACTCGGAGACCACCTGAGAAACGAGTATACTCACTAGATGCTGTACTTTGAACACTGAGAACTGCGACGCATTTAAAGGGAAATTGAAACACTTCTTGATGGCTTCCTGTGGCTGTTCTTTGATGAGAGGGGGTTTACAGTGTACAGGACAGACTTTCAATTTGCCAAGCTCTACGCAATGCTCACTGGATGGCAGATCACTTCCAAACAGACTCATGGCAGGAGTTTTCTAAAATGATAGTTAACCTTTTACTAAATCCTAAAATGTAAACCAAAGAAGGATGAAATATACACCTTACTGTATTGTGCAGAATATCTGAGACGGCACTCATATGGCATAGATTATAACCAGGTTGAGCAACTACTTTATATGTCAAACCTATTTGCAGACTCCAAGTATAATGGAATCTGTGTTTATTCATGAAGACCTTTCTTAAACTGTCCTCCTGGCAGGTGTAGTAATTTGTTGAATAATCTAATTGCTCAATTTTAATTTCTATTGCTGTGGGTGGTTTAATTCCTCTGTACATGTGTTCAGATCCTTAAACTAAAGCAACGCTGATTAATTATAAGATGTTTAATGCATGTGCGAGGAAGCGCTACCTATCCTTTTAAAAATGCTATCGGAGCTATAATTGGCATAATTCATAGAAGGTGTTATGTAAGAGTGTTTATAAGACAAGGCTATAGCTTTCCAGTCGTATTTAATCTCAAAAAGTTTCATTTCTCTTTCTATGTTGGTCAAAGAGTTCCTTTAATTCATATATGAATGCTATAGGAATAGAGTGGAGCCAATGCAGCGGAAATGCAAAATGCTGTAGGACGTTTTGGACTAATTTATTGAATTTTCAGAAATACTGGGTGAGATTAATTGCCGTTTTTGACACTAAATTCTTCAAAATGGCACATGAGATTCATGAATGAGAGAACTGTAGCACATGGAGAAGCCGATGGAGAACAACATTTCTCTATTGTGTGAGTCTGTGGAAATTGGATTCCACGCAGATGTCATCCGAATGTCCAGTGTTTTCCACATACCCATAGACTTGAATGGGTAAGTGGCATCTAATTTTGGCGTGAAATCTTAGAATCTGTCTGGGGGGGGGGGGGGGGAAGAAAACGCAGAATGATGTCAGTGGGGAAAAAAAAAAGTCTTCAGCACTGCCCCACTGAAAAACATTGGTCCAAGTACTATGTGATGGTGGGGGGGGAGATGGCACTCGTCTGATTTTACTGTGACAGTCAGCTGTGCGGGTGTAAAGTGACGGCAGGTGGTAGCAGTGGCCGAGAAGATGTGGCGGGGCGTTGATAAAGTGAGACTTGTACCCATGCAGGCAGCCTTTAGCTGATGGTACCGGCTGGCCAGGACCATGAATTCCACAGATTGAGGCTGCCGTCACACTAGCATTATTTGGTCAGTATTTTACATCGGTATTTCTCAGCCAAAACCAGGAGTGGGTGATAAATGCAGAAGTGGTGCACATGTTTCTATTATACTTTTCCTCTAATTGTTCCACTCCTGGATTTGGCTTACAAATACTGAGGTAAAATACTGACCAAATACTGCTAGTGTGACGGCAGCCTAATAAAGGAGACTTCCGTTCAAACGTGGGGACTTTACTGAACTTGATAAGGGTTACGTACAAGCAATAGCAGGTAGTCTTAAGCGCGTCTCCTTCACAATGAAAAGCATTTTCATTCACATGGTTTTCTTCCACTGTAGTCTACTCCAGGGCCGTGAAGCACACTATTTCTCCACAACCCAGCCTCTAGTCCACAGTCCTGATCAGCAAGTTTCTCTCTACTGTACTCGCTCATTGGTTCTCCATCCTATTATGATGGAATCCCTGCATCTATCGCTCGGGACCAGAACTAGTCCCACTTTCTGTCCTCTTAAGTCCATTACCTCCAGCGCTAAAAAGCTCTAGGTTTTTTTGTGGCAAGTCATCCTATTCAAGGAACCCTTTAAAGTGGAAGACTACTTTGTCTCGTGAGTAGTGTTGAGCGATACCGTCCGATACTTGAAAGTATCGGTATCGGATAGTATCGGCCGATACCCGAAAAATATCGGATATCGCCGATACCGATATCCGATACCAATACAAGTCAATGGGACATCAAGTATCGGAATGTATCCTCATGGATCCCAGGGTCTGAAGGAGAGGAAACTCTCCTTCAGGCCCTGGGATCCATATTAAAGTGTAAAATAAAGAATTAAAATAAAAAATATTGTTATATTCACCTCTCCGGCGGCCCCTGGACATCAGCGGGAGGATCCGGCGTCCGGCACGGCTTCTTTCTTCAAAATGCGCGCCTTCAGGACCTGTGGAATGACGTCCCGGCTTCTGATTGGTCGCGTGCCGCCCATGTGACCGCCACGCGACCAATCAGAAGCCGCGACGTCATTCCTCAGGTCCTAGAAGGCGCTCATTCTAGGACTTTAGCTGAGGAATGACGTCGCGGCTTCTGATTGGTCGCGTGGCGGTCACATGGGCGGCACGCGACCAATCAGAAGCCGGGACGTCATTCCACAGGTCCTGAAGGCGCGCATTTTGAAGAAAGAAGCCGTGCCGGACGCCGGATCCTCCCGCTGATGTCCAGGGGCCGCCGGAGAGGTGAATATAACAATATTTTTTATTTTAATTCTTTATTTTACACTTCCGATACCGATACCCGATATCACAAAAATATCGGATCTCGGTATCGGAATTCCGATACCGCAAGTATCGGCCGATACCCGATACTTGCGGTATCGGAATGCTCAACACTACTCGTGAGTAATTCTTTAACCCCTTAATCCCATTGGACGTACTATCCTGTCGAGGTGACCTGGGACTTAATTCCCAGTGACGGGATAGTACGTCCAGCGCGATCAGCCGCGCCCACGGGGGAAGCGCGGCCAATCGCCGCCGGGTGTCAGCTGATTATTACAGCTGACACCCGGCACTATATGCCAGGAGCGGTCACGGACCGCTCCCGGGACGTTAACCGTTGGAACACTGCGATCAAACATGATCGCAGCGTTCTGGCGGCACAGGGAAGCATCGCGCAGGGATAAATAATATTTAGATACATTTCCTTATGTAAATAAAAACAAACAATAAAAGTACACCTATTTAGTATCGCCGCGTCCGTAACGATCCAACCTATAAAACGGTCCCACTAGTTAACCCCTTCAGTGAACACCATAAAAAAAGAGGCAAGAAACAACACTTTATTATCATACCGCCGAACAAAAAGTGGAATAACACGCGATCAAAAAGATGGATATAAATAACCATGGTACCGCTGAAAACATCTTGTCCCACAAATAACGAGCCGCCATACTGCATCATCAGCGAAAAAATAAAAAGTGATAGTCCTCAGAATAAAGCGATGCAAAAATAATTATTTTGTATATAAAATAGTTTTTATTGTATAAAAAGTGCCAAAACATAAAAAAATGATATAAATGAGGTATCGCTGTAATCATACTGATCCGAAGAATAAAACAGCTTTATCAATTTTACCAAACGTGGAATGGTATAAACGCCGCCCCCCCCCCCCCAAAAAAAAAAAAAAAAATTCATGAATAGCTGTTTTTTGGTCATACTGCCACAGAAAAATTGGAATAAAAAGCGATCAAAAGATGACACATGCCCAAAAATGGTACCAATAAAAACGTCAACTCGTCCCGCAAAAAAACAAGACCTCACATGACTCTGTGGACCAAAATATGGAAAAATTATGGCTCTCAAAATGTGGAGACGCAAAAACTATTTCTTGCAATAAAAAGCGTCTTTTAGTGTGTGACAGCTGCCAATCATAAAAGTCCGCTAAAAAACCCGCTATAAAAGCAAATCAAACCCCCCCCCCCCCCTTCATCACCCCCTTATTTAGGGAAAAATAATAAAATTTTAAATGTATTTATTTCCATTTTCCGGTTAGGGTTGGGGCTAAAGTTAGTATTTGGATTACATTTACGGTTGGAATTAGGGTTGGGATTGGGGTTAGGGTGTGGTTAGGGTTAGGGGAGTGTTTGGATTAGGGTTTCAGTTAGAATTCAGGGGTTTCCACTGTTTAGGCACATCAGGGGCTCCCCAAACACGACAAGACTTCCGCTCTCAATTACAGCCAATTCTGCGTTGAAAAAGTAAAACAGTGCTCCTTCCCTTCCGAGCTCTCCCGTGCGCCCAAATAGTGGTTTACCCCAACATATGGGGTATTGGCGTACTCAGGACAAATTGTACAACAACAATTGTACAACCAATTTCTCCTGTTACCCTTGATAAAATAAGACAAATTGGAGCTGAAGTAAATTTGTGAAAAAAAAAAAAAAAAAATGTTCATTTTTTTTTTTTAAACATTCCAAAAATTCCTGTGAAACACCTGAAGGGTTAATAAACTTCTTGAATGTGGTTTTGAGCACCTTGAGGGGTGCAGATTTTAGAATGGTGTCACTCTTGGGTATTTTTTTATCATATAGACCCCTCAAAGTGACATCAAATGAGATATGGTCCCTAAAAAAAAAAATGGTGTTGTAAAAATGAGAAATTGCTGGTCAACTTTTAACCCTTATAACTCCCTAACACAAAAAAAAAATGTGGTTCCAAAATTGTGCTGATGTAAAGTAGACATGTGGGAAATGTTACTTAGTAAGTATTTTGTGTGACATACAGTATCTCTGTGATTTTAAAGGCAATAAAAATTAAAAGTTGGAAAATTGTGAAATTTTCAAAATTTTCCCCAAATTTCCTTTTTTTTTCCCCCACAAATAAACGCAGGTAATATCAAAGAAATTTTACCACTATCATGAAGTACAATATGTCATGAGAAAACAGTGTCCGACTCATCAGGATCCGTTGAAGCGTTCCAGAGTAAGGCTAGGTGCACACGATGCGGATTTTGCTGCGAATCTGCAGCAGTTTCCCACGAGTTTACAGTGCAATGTAAACCTATAGGAAACCGAAAACTCTGTGTCCATGCTGCGGAAAAAATGCGTGGAAACGCATTGGTTTACATTCCGCAGCATGTCAATTCTTTCTGCAGAATCCGCAGCGGTTTTACACCTGCTCCATAATAGAAAACCGCAGTGGAATCCGCACAAAAACCGCAGTAAATCCACAGGAAAAACGCAGTGTTTTTGCCCTGCGGATTTATTAAATCCGCTGCAGAAAAATCCGCAGTGGACCATTCTACGTGTGCACATACCCTTATAACCTCATAAAGGGACAGTGGTCAGAATTGTTAAGATCTCGCTATCCCTGTCCGTACATCTCTTTATGCTGTGGCTCACATCTTGGCAGTGCTGCACACTTGTTACTTCTTCAGACTCTTTTATCTGACTTTCTAACCAGGAAACAGTTCTCTCCCTAACCATTAACCCAACAATTATCATCTTCTGACCCTGCTCTGGACAGAACTTGCCTTGCTCAGGAACATTTTACATTTCACATGACAGGAAAAAAATAAAAAAATCTTTTGAATTTGCATAATGCGATTTGGTGTCTTCAGGGGTAGAAACGTGACAGTACAGTCCACTATTACAAGAGCAGTACTAGGTCAGGGTAAGTAGTGTAAATAATGATGTTTCTATTCTCTTTCGGCAGGCGATAAAACACTAATTAAAGTTACAAACACTTCTTGATGTAATGACCAAACTTTATTTCTTTACATAATACTGGACAGTTCTTTACATCATTCTATGTTACTTTGTTGTCAGATTTCCAAGTCCATTTTGTTCTAGTAATTGATGACGTTCATTGTATATAGGGTAGAATAAACTAAAAATTCTTGCCTTTTTTTAAACCTTGGCTTTTTCTGACAACCCAATCTGACCAAATCTCTTACGAAGTAGGTAGGGTTGTTCTGTAAGTAGTAAAGCAACTCTATTATATTAGGCTACGTTCACACTATTGTTGTGCGCCGCTGCGTCGGCGACACAACGCACGCAAAAATGCACCAAAACGCACGCAAAAACGCTGCGTTTTGCGACGCATGCGTCGTTTTTTGCCAAAATTTGGACGCAAGAAAAATGCAACTTGTTGCGTTTTCTTGGTCCGACGCTTGCGGCAAAAAAGATGCATGCGTCGCACAACGCAACAAACAACATGGGGGACGCATGCATTTTTAAATATAGGGGCGCATGACGCATGCGTCGCCCGACGCAAACCCGACGCAAAGTAGCATAACGCTAGTGTGAACGTAGCCTTACATTGCATATCTATTTTGTATGTGTGCCAGGTAATTCTTTAAAATGTAAACATTTTACTCTAAGCTATTATCAAACACATTGGTGCCTTTATGACTTTTTTTTTTTTTTTTTTTTAGCCTGTATACATTTAAGTAATGTTTCAGTATTTAATTCAGTAAAAATTTTGGCTTGTATTACCTACAGCTGAAATTGAAGGAAGTAAACTGCATGTGTCAGTTTGGCCCAGTTCTATTGCCCCATAATAACGTGTTGAAAACCTGAAGATGGATAATTGTGCCACACTAATTCTGGGGCTCATTTCCATCAGTTCATGTCATTGTCACTCAAATGTCATAAAGTACAAGCCATTTTTTTTCTTGGCTTTAAAGGGAACCTGTCACCCCGTTTTTTGAGATTGAGATATAAATACTGTTAAATAGGGCCTGTGCTGTGCGTTACTATGGTGTATGTAGTGTACCCTGATTCCCCATGTATGCCAAGAAATACATTACCAAAGTCGGCGTTTTCGCCTGTCAATCAGGCTGGTCTGGTCAGGTGGGCGTGTTCACAGCGTTCTTTTCTTCCCCAGGTTTCCGTTGGTGGCGTAGTGGTGTGCGCATGTCCAAGGTCCGGATTCCCTGTGCCCACGTGAAGACACAGCGCGCGATCTGCGCTGTCATTCCTTTCATCGGTGCGGGCGGCCATCTTCCTGGGGCCGCGCGTGCGCAGATGTAGTGCTCTGCTGCACGGGGCTTCAGGAAAATGGCCGCGGGATGCCGCGCGTGCGCAGAAGAGATCGCGGCGGCCATTCTCCCAAAGCCGAGATGCAAACTCGGCTTTGGGAAAATGGCCGCCGCGATCTCTTCTGCGCACGCGCGGCATCCCGCGGCCATTTTCCTGAAGCCCCGTGCAGCAGAGCACTACATCTGCGCACGCGCGGCCCCAGGAAGATGGCCGCCCGCACCGATGAAAGGAATGACAGCGCAGATCGCGCGCTGTGTCTTCACGTGGGCACAGGGAATCCGGACCTTGGACATGCGCACACCACTACGCCACCAACGGAAACCTGGGGAAGAAAAGAACGCTGTGAACACGCCCACCTGACCAGACCAGCCTGATTGACAGGCGAAAACGCCGACTTTGGTAATGTATTTCTCGGCATACATGGGGAATCAGGGTACACTACATACACTATAGTAACGCACAGCGCAGGCCCTATTTAACAGTATTTATATCTCAATCTCAAAAAACGGGGGTGACAGGTTCCCTTTAAAGTTTTCTATAAAAATCTCTGAAGAAAATCACTATACTCAGAACATGCGTTGTTTTCATAAATACAAAAACCCTCCATAGACCTGAAAATGAGCACAAACCAAACGTTCATAATAAAACATTTTAAGTAATATCTGGTCACAAAAAACACAAGAGTTGAAATCTCTTGTTTGCAATAACACTGTCAAGGTAAAGTTGTAGAGGAACTGAACTGGTTAACTTTAGACTAATACATTACTATTAATGCATACAGTTTTGCCCTTTTTCAGTAAATTTGATATTGCTCTCCTTATGCCTTTATACAGAATGGCATTTTTTTTTAGAATATTCTACCAGGTGCATACCAGACAGTTTCTTTGTCCTTTGCCAATCTATTTTTTTTTTTTTTTTTAGACCCTGACGTGTTCATGTGTTCAGTTGGCCCCTGTTTGTGCGCATTCAGTATGAGATGTAAATCCAGGAGCATCTGTACTACTCGTCAATGTATAACTGCAGGCCCACTGCTCCATTTACATCACTAGCTTCTACAGTACGTCATAGGTGTACGGATAGAGGCTCTCCCGATGTATACTGCTGATGGAAGACTGAAATGTATCCTACTGCTTAGGCATTTACTGTAACATGGGTGTATAGATAGATAGCATTATTGTAGTTTTCCAATGGTTAAGGAGAGCCATGTTTGGCACACAGAAAAGAATTTCCCAGAATATATGCCACATATAGGCTCCAAATGTGATGTGAAAGGCACCTAAAACAGCTGACTGGCTCTGGTTGCTACAATTCTGATTATAGTCTACTAATTTTTCTTAATCCTTTTTCAGTGTTTGTTTAACTCAATTGTATCTCACTTAACATGTAATTTGGAAATTTGTTGTATCCTAAGTGCATAGTCTTTTATCTACATTAGACTGAATTTGCCATTTCTCTGCTCATCTGTACCATCTCTCTAATTCCATCTTCCTGTAATGTAATCTTCTGTGTCAATAGTATCAAATACCAATATGGAAATTTGATTCTTCTCCAAGCTACGTATAAGGTCAATAACAATTAGGCTTCTTTTACACTTACTGTGTTTTTTTGCGTCCCGGCTTTGCTGTAATTTTCACGGTCTGCTACAAAAACAGGCCACAAAAAACTTGCGGATCACGGTTTTTCTGGTTTCGAATAGTGGGAAAAAGAAGGGGAAAAGAAAAACAGCGGCCCCATTGATTGATCAAATGGGGCGTGTCTGTAAGGTGTAAAAAATATCAAGCAGGATTGATATTTTTTCACGGGCGTAAATATGGCCCTCACTGTCATACGGCGTATGGCACTCCGACATATTTTTGCGGCCTGTTTTTGCAGCCACATAGTAATCTATTGGGGCCGCAAAAACACAGCAAGTGTAAAATAAGCCTAAGGCCGGCGTCACACTCAGCGTATAAAAATACAGTCCGTAATTTACGGCCGTAATACGCTGAAAAGTACCCAAAATAGTGGTCCGTATCTCCTCCGTAGGAAGGGTGTGTCAGCGTATTTCGCGCATGGCATCCTCCGTATGTAATCCGTATGGCATCCGTACTGCGAGATTTTCTCGCAGGCTTGCAAAACCAACATACGGATATACAAGGGATCCATGTGCTCAAGAAATAATAAATAAATAAATATATATATAAATATATATATATATATATATATATATATATATATATATATATATATATATATATATATATATATATATATATATATATTTTTTTTTTATCCAGCGCGAGATAGCTTAAAAGCCGGCAATTCAATTGCCGGCTTTTGCGATCTCCTTCCTAAATCCGACATGATTTGAGACATGGTTTACATACAGTAAACCATCTCATATCCCCCTTTTTTTTGCATATTCCACACTACTAATGTTAGTAGTGTGTATGTGCAAAATTTGTCCATTCTAGCTATTAAATTAAAGGGTTAAATGGCGGAAAAAATTGGCGTGGGCTCCCACGCAATTTTCTCCGCCAGAGTAGTAAAGCCAGTGACTGAGGGCAGATATTAATAGCCTGGAGAGGGTCCATGGTTATTGGCCCCCCCCTGGCGAAAAACATCTGCCCCCAGCCACCCCAGAAAAGGCACATCTGGAAGAGGCGCCTCTTCTGGCACTTGGCCACTCTCTTCCCATTCCCGTGTAGCGGTGGGATATGGGGTAATGAAGGGTTAATGTCACCTTGCTATTGACACCTATCCATTATTAATGCAATTGTATGAAAGAGTTAAAAAAAACACACACATTATTAAAAAGTCTTTTAATGAAATAAACACACCGTTTGTTGTAATATTTTATTGTACGCTCAATCCACTGGCTGAAGACCCTCGCTCTGTGACAAAGAAAAAATAATAAACCAACAATATACATACCTTCTGAGGATCTGTAACGTCCCACGTTGTAAATCCATCTGAAGGGGTTAATTTTTTTTTTACAGCCAGGAGCTCTGCTAATGCAGCTCTGCTCGTGGCTGTAAAACCCCAGCGAATGAATGGAAACTAGGTCAATGACCTGTAAGTTGCCTTCATTCGCGGTGAGGCGCCCTCTGCTGGATGTCCTTCGAGCGTAGGAAAAAAAATCAGAAAAGTTCCCAGGCTCTAGTTCAAATGAGGACAACCAGCAGAGGGCGCCTCACCGCGAATGAAGGTAACTACATTCTTCATACGATGGCGTCCTTTTTGTCTTCCTGCCGCGGCTCCTGTGCAGGCGTACTTTATTTGCCTCTCTGGCCTTTACAGCATTAGCAATTATGCCTTATTCTTTGGTTCAAGCATAATTTTGATTTTATTCTTTTTTTAAATGTTTCTTGTTCCCCTATAATGCGCGACTTCTATTGATTCCAAGCCCTTGGCTTATTAATAAAACTGTCACCTTTTGCTTCACATTTGTTTGTAACAAATAAAAAACATTGTTTCTAATAGCAGAAGTTGAACAAGCTGCTGCAGGTTCCACTAAAAGCCAGAGAAATGACACACAAGTATTTAAAGCATTTTTGGACAGCTGTTAAATTAATGTAATATCTGCTATCTAATCTGAATTCCATTAACTTGTAGTTCCTTGATATTTCTATTCTGCAGACCAACATGACTATACTGATCAGTAAACTGAAGGTTCTGTTTAAAATGTACGGAATATAATATTATGTAATTTATATTTATATTGCCAAGACTTTACACGTGCTGCGCCGATTCTTTGGAATGCACTACCTAGGTTAATACGATTTATCCCCAATCCCCACAGCTTTAAGCGTACCCTAAAAACTCATTTGTTCAGACTGGCCTACCACCTCAATGCATTAACCTAACGATCCCTGTGTGGCCTATTTATAAAAAAACAAAAAACAATCAGGTTCCTCGCATCATGTTCTCATACACTTTATGCAGTTAATAGCCCTCTGTGTCTGTACTGCTACATACTTAGGCAGGTAACTGGTTCATGCAGCTTTACATGAACACCTGAGCCTTACACTATGGCTGGTCCGAATAACTAAAGCAATTGTTACCATCCACCTCTCGTGTCTCCCCTTTTCCTCATAGTCTGTAAGCTTGCGAGCAGGGCCCTCATTCCTCCTGGTATCTGTTTTGAACTGTATTTCTGTTATGCTGTAATGTCTATTGTCTGTACAAGTCCCCTCTATAATTTGTAAAGCGCTGCGGAATATGTTGGCGCTATATAAATAAAAATTATTATTATTATTATTATTATTATTATTATTATTATTGTTAAAGTTTTACAAATAAATGTTGAAGCAATAAGCAAAATATGCATTTATCTAACATTTCAGGATGGTTCCTCCAAAAATATATATCATTGTAGTAGTCTTTTCCCTTTAGTGACATGTAGAGATGATCGAATCTTTTGACATTTGAATTTGCCAAGTTTGATCAATTTTTCACAAAAATTTTGATTTGCAGTGAATTTACCTCCTATTCAAATACTACAAGGCCTTCAATTGCGCTGAGAAGACACTACCGCGCTGAAGTCTTCTAGTACTGAATTCTTTAAAAATTGTTTAATGCAAACGCAGCATTAGTATTATCAAAGTAACTTTACCATAAAACAGATGGTAACTTGGTAGGGACCAACATTCAACTAATTTTACAAAAACATGTAACATTTAACAGTACAAAAAAATATCTCTTGGCCATTTGTGATCAAACAAACCGTTCTTTGCAGAACACTGATTCAAACTGTTCTGTCACTTTCAGAGGTAACATTATCCTGTTGTAACAAAAATGGTTGATGTGCTGTATATTCCATAACACTGTCCACTTCCTCCGTATTAATACGCTTGCCAGAGGCAAAGGCTGCCAATTGTGGCCTGTGTTTGGTAATACTATTCGAATGACTGGTACCTTGATGGTGTTTCTGCTCCTAGAGGCTCCTACATTTAGCCATGGTATTCTTATTTTACATTTCTATTCTCATAAATACTATAATTACGTTTTGTCTCTATTCAGCACCAATTATTCAATCCTTGCCAAAAAGGAGACCTAACAAGAAATTGTATGTCAGTAGGTATACATACAGAAATCAAAATGTGGCACCAGGTCTCAAAGATGTGGTGTACAAAATAGACACTTACAGTGTATACTCGTGTATAAGCCGAGATTTTCAGCACATTTGTTTTTTTTTTTTTTTTGTGTGCTGAAAACGCCCCCCACCTCAGCTTGTACACAAGTCATGGTCCAGTAAGCCGGAGCGGGAGTGGAGCAAGCGGCAGGAGCCGGCAGCTGTGACATCACTCGCCCTCCTGGCGCCATCGCTGAACGTCCCTGCATCTCCGTTGTCCCAGCGCCGGCAACGCTTCTTGTGGTCACATGGTACCGCTCACTAAGGTAATGTATATGCATGCGTCTCCACTCCCATAGGTGTGGAGGGCATGATCATTACCTTAATGAGCGGTACCACGTGACCGCTCAGCACAGGAAGTGTTGCAGGGACATTCAGCTACGGCGCCAGGAGGGTGAGGATGATGTGGGGGAGCAGAGCCATGCATAGAAGGATGGGACTGGGGGAGCTGAGCCATGCATACAAGATGGAACGGGGGAGACGGACAGGACATGGGGAGCCACACAGAGCAGGACAAGATGGGGGGGCACACATAGCATTACAGGATGGGGGGAGCCACATATAGCAGGACAGGGATTATGGGGCAATGCATACCCGGCTTATACTCGAGTCAATAAGCTTACCCAATTTTCCGTAACAAAATTAGGTGCCTCGGCTTATACTCCGGTCGGCTTATACTTGAGTGTATATACGGTAAGTGTTTGCATTTTTTTTTTTTAACCAAATGAACATAAACAGGATGTTTGACATGAACTGTATGTGAGGTAGACCGTTGCAGTTAAATATATATGGATTTTAGAAAATTTTCATTTTGTAAAGGATTGCATAAGAAATGCAAAAACTCAGTACAGGTGCTGGTGACAAGCAAGTTTGCTGTCTGACACTGTAGATTCCACTTGCAAATATACTTACCGTACTTTTGGATTGATAAGATGCACTTTTTCGCCTAGTTTGGGAGGAAAACTGTGCATTTTATCTGAATGCAGCTTACTTTGGGGGCCGCTGCAGTGGAGAGGTGTCAGAGGCAGGGCTTTGGAGTCTGCGACTGTGTCCATTTTGGTGGAGTCGGTATAAAATGGACAGACTCCAACTCCTAAATTATATAACAAATTGGTACAGTAGTTTAATGCAGTATGTGCTGTAAATGTTTTCATAAGAATCTGGGAAAGTTATGAAATGTCTTATAAATGTATGTTCTGTTCCTGATCTCAGGATCTTGGCTTTTAGTGGAGATGAATCTGTGCTGTACTTTATGTACATGCTCAGTAGTGACCAGTTCTGGGGAGTTGGAGCCTGAGGTTTGGCTTACTGACTCCACAGCCCTGGTCACAGGAGGTAGGGTGATGCTGCAGGCCCTGGGCTGGGAGGAGGGGGTATGAAGCTGCTGTAGGCCTTTTGGTTTTCAGAAAATTTCATCTGAGACCCTGTAGTTTCCATTGCTTTCACTGTGGTGGATTTCGGGAAAATGGCCGCTGGAGGTGGCACATGTGCAGATTGAGATCTCTGCTCCCAAGATCTCAATCTGCACATCCTTCTCCGCCAGTGGCCATTTTCCTGAAATCCACCGCAGTGAAAACAATGGGAAGTACAGAGTCTCCGCCAACATTTTCTAAAAGGGAGTAGGAATTTGGGTTAATTGGATCTGTTTTAATTCCCTGGGACTTGAGGATTTCTCTTTAAATTATTCTCAAACTTAATTCACATTTAAAACCCTGCTGTTCTATTCGTTTCCACTATACACTTGTACTGCTCCGGTCATTTTTGACCGGCCCTATTAAAATGCTGTTTTAGCTACTTAAAATTTTTTTTTTGAATACCTGTTACATTATTATACTGTATGTGAGTATGGTTGGTCATTATATAAAAAAAATAAGAAAAATACGTATACTCAATTTTTATTTATTTTGTGTTTATAAAGGTTACAAGGGTTTATTGAATTCTGCACATAAATTACAAATTTGAGCTTAACTAACTAAAACAACTACTACTGCTACTATAACAACTATAACAACTATAACTAACTACAACTAAAACTAGATGGTGGCCCGATTCTAATGCATCGGATATTCTAGAATATGCATGTCCACATAGTATATTGCCCAGCCACATGTAGTATATTGCCCAGCCACGTAGTATATTGCCCAGCCACGTAGTATATTGCCCAGCCACGTAGTATACAGAGCCACGTAGTATAGAGACTTAAAAAAATAAATAAACATGTACTCACCTTCCGAAGGCCCGTTGAAGTCCTGCTATACTAACAATTCGCCGCCTTTCCCGATCCTCGCGTCGCTCCCGGGAACGCTCCTTTGCAAGCGGCAGCTTCCGGTCCCAGGGCTTGTATGAGCAGGATCTGTGATGACGTCGCGGTCACATGACCGTGACGTCACGGCAGGTCCTTGTCGCACACCAGCCCTGGCACCGGAAGCTGCCGCTTGCAAAGGAGCGGTCCCGGGAGCGACGCGAGGAGTGGGAAAGGCGGCGGATGGTGAGTATAGCAGTTTTTTTTTTTTTTTTTAAATTATTTTTAGCATGACATATTTACTATTGATGCTGCATAGGCAGCATCAATAGTAAATAGTTGGTGACACACAGGGTTAATAGCAGCGGTAATGGAGTGCGTTACACCGCGGCCCGTCACCACTGCCATTAACCCTGTGTGAGCGGTGTGGAGGGGATTATGGAGCGGGCGCCGGGCAGTGAGTGCAGGGGAGTAGGGAGGGACTAATCTGACTGTGCCCGTCGCTGATTGGTCGCGGCAGCCATGACAGGCAGCTGCCGAGACCAATCAGCGAATGAATAACCGTGACAGAAGGACAGACAGACGGAAGTGACCCTTAGACAAATATATATATATATATATTTTAACTGCGTGCAAACATTTTGAAAAAAAAAAATAGTAAAAAAAATAAAAAGTCAGTTTCCCCCCCCCCCCCCCCCCAGAAAATCTTCACATAATTCTATTGTTTACATTCAGGACAACAATAATGCACATGTCTGCCTAGTCCATTATCATGTCTGGCTTTCTATCTTCTCAATTGCTTATTGCATCATCATTGTACATTGTGCTCATAAGTATCACTTGTTTATATTTTTTTGGGGAACATAAACCACTGTTGTCTTGAGTGAAATAAAACATGGAACTATGTACACCTCTTTGGCTGAGAATATCTTGTGGAATCTCAGGCTTGTTTTCACAGAACTGTACTGAAAGCCAATATGTATTATTTTTTTTTTTTTTGCACTTGTACTGTTCCCGGTCAAAAATGACCGAATAGCCTTTTAGCTAATTTTATGGTTTGCATGTGTAAATCTGCACCTAAAGCAACTGTTTACTTCATAAACAATAGTAGTTGCAATAAGTAGTCTCAAAAGAAATTATAACTCATTTGTTTTACTCAAAAAATGGCTGAAATTAGCTAAAAGGCTATTCGGTCATTTTTGACCGGGAAAAGTACAAGTGTCAAAAAAAAATAAAAAATGTGGCGCAAAAACTAAACCAAAAAAAAGGACCCTTAGAAAGAACCCCTCAAATTAGGAAAATAGAAGTAACCACAAGTTTCAGAACCGCATAATGAATTGTTTATAAAATATCAAAGTTCAAAAACGGTCATTTTTGACCGAACAGTACAGCAGGGTTAATAGATTTGCTAATTTCTAGTGATTACTCCAGATAATCCCCTCTCCTCCTCCTCTGTGATCACTGTATACTCACAGCAAAGCTGCATTATGGTGCATTCTACACGTTCCATCTTTGCCTTATGTGTAAGATACTTCTCCCCACAATGAGACAACTATTTCTTCTTATCCCCTGTCACCACTCTGTTATGCGGTGTTTATGTTTAGAGGCTATAAAGTGTGATCTGGCATATTTACACCTCAGGTTGAGAACCTAGGTGGAAATGCAGCAGCTACTGGTAAATTTCAAAAATTAAAAATAGATACCAATAAAAGTAAAATTAATTGAGACATCAGTAGGTTGTGTTTGAATATCCATATTGAATCAAGTGCCCCATATAATTGCTCCATAAAGTTCATGATGGGACCCATAAGATGCTTCATACAAAAATATGCCCCATATAATACTGCACAAAGGTTGATTATGGCCACATAAGATGCTCCATAGAAACATTTGTCCCATATGAGGCTGTATAAAGGTTGATTATGGCCCCATAAGATGCTCCATAGAAACATTTGCCCCATATGCTGCTGCTACGATTATATAAAAAAAAAAAAAAAAAAAAAAAAGACATACTCACCTCTTGTCCTGAGCATGCTGCTGGCACTTGCAATATTCACCTGTCCCCCGTTTCACCGCGCACACTAACTACACAGCCAGAGGATGCAGAAGATGGAGCTGCGCGCAGCGGTGGTGGATCGGGGACAGGTGAATATCACAATGCTCACCCTCCCCGTCATACTCACCCTCCCGGCGCAGTCCCTGCTTCTCCGATGCGATCTCTGATGCCGGCAGCTTGTTCCTGCATTCAGCGTTCACTGTTACCGCTCATTAAAGTAATGAATATGCGCTCCACCCCTATGCCGAAGGGGGCTTTGGCAGCACAAAAAAGTGCTGAAAAATTTTGCTCATACTGGAGTATATACCGTATACTGTTTTTGTGAAATTACAGTACATGGATACCATTGAACTAAAATTTCTCCTTTAGGCCATGTTCCCACATTCAGTGTTTGTGAGCCAGAATAAGGAGAGGGTGAAACTACAGAAGTGTTGCATGTTTCGCTTTTCCTGGGATTGTTCAACTCCAGTATTTTTTCCCTTTCCCGTGACAGCACAGGTACGAGAGATGGTCCCACCCCCAGGAACAGGAAACCTGCAGTGTAGATAAAAGATGGGGGCGGCACCTCTCGCCTCAGTTTGGTTTCCTGTTCCTGCGGGGAACCTGCGGTGCTGCTTGCGGGGGGATCTTCCTCTGCCAGGCCGGTCACTGACCGAGGTCTGCGGTGGGAGCAGCAGCATGCACGCGTTGCCTACAGACTTGGATGAAAGCTGCATCAGCATCCTTCCTCACTGCAGGCTCCACGGCATTCGCTCCTGGCTGGAGGCTGGGTCGGGAGAGAAAATGAAAAGGGGGCGTGCCCATCACGACGCTGGCGCCAAGTGAATGGGAGAACTTCTGGTTTGTAAACCGGAAGGGACGCTACATTCCGAGGGAGCGGTGTGCTGACACTCACTGGGGGGGAGGAAGTTCAGGGACGCACACACCGCTTCCTGCCCACCCATATTTAAACTACAAGGCGGCAAGCAGGCGCTGGCAAAAGCCTCCTACAAGATGGCAGACCCTGTGGAATCAGCGATCCCAGCAGAAAACCCACAGCCTGTCGTGGGAAAGAAAGTTACCTCTAAGCAAAAGAATAAAGTGTGTGCACTCTGTGATAAAAGCCTTCCCAAGATATATGAAAAGCGAATATGCCGCCCATGTGTAGAGAAGACTGTGACTGAAGAGTCATCATCGTTACTCCAGAATATTAAGGCTATTGTTAGGGACGAAGTGCAAAGCACAGTAAAGGAGCAATTGAAACATCATGGGTTGCAGAGCTCCGTAAATCCGCCTTCTACGCCTGCCCAAACTTCTGATATAGAGTCTGAGGGCGAACTGGGAGAACTTCCACCCGGGGAGGACTCAGACCTGCACTCTTCAGATGAAGAGTGTGGTCGCCCGTATGTGTTATCAGAAGATGTGGGGAAGTTGCTAAAATTGGTCAGATCCACCTTGAGGGTTGAGACACCAAAAGAAAAACAAACGATTCAGGACTCCATGTTCAGCAATTTCGAACGGAGGAAGCGGAAAGTTTTTCTGTTTCATGACAATATATTAAATCTAATTAAAAAGGAACGGAAAAAAACAAATAAGAAACCGAATAAGAAGATTTCAGTTCCCCAGGCCCTAAAACGTAAATATCCCTTTGATGAGGAAATTTGTGAAAAGTGGGAAAAGGTGCCTAAGTTGGACGCAGCTATTGCAAGTACCTCCAGGGGCATAGCGCTTCCTTTTGAGGATATGGGTGCCCTAAAACAGGGGTCCCCAACTCCAGTCCTCAAGGCCCACCAACAGGTCATGTTTTCAGGATTTCCTTTGCATTGCACAGGTGATGCAATTATTACCTGGGCAATACTAAGGAAATCCTGAAAACATGACATGTTGGTGGGCCTTGAGGACTGGAGTTGGGGACCCATGCCCTAAAAGACCCCCTAGATGAAAAGGCAGATGCCTTTCCAAAATCTGCCTGGGAAGCTTCGACTTGGGCGTTCAAACCAGGGGCAGCAGCTACTTGCACTGCCCGTGCCATGGTTAGATGGCTAGATGAACTAAACGACCAAATAAAGGACAAGTGTCCAAGAGACAGACTTCTAGAAGTCATCCCTTCATTACAAAATTCAGCGGGGTTCCTGGCAGATGCTGTCATTGATTCAGTACGGTTTGCTGCCCAGGCAAGTGCCCTCTCTAATTCAGGCAGAAGAGCGTTATGGTTAAAAAATTGGAATGCTGACTTTCAGTCAAAAGTGAAGCTCTGTGCTGTACCCTGTGAAGGGCAATATTTATTTGGGAAGGCATTAGATGAAATTTTAGAAAAGGCGGCGGATAAGAAAAAACATTTCCCTCCACCTCCCCTTCTTTAAACGCCGTTGGTATGACAGTCGTCGGTCCTTTCGGGGATCAGGTAAAGCAGGCGAAGGCCATCCAATGGATAGGCCCGCGCGAGGAAAAACCTGGGATGAGAGAAGGGAGAGAGGTTTCCTATTCAATAAACCTCCTCCAAAACCAGACCCTAAACAATGACGCCATGTTCCAGGTAGGAGGAAGGCTACGGTTTTTTGTCCATCAGTGGGTAATCTTACAGCCATCTCAATGGATAATCACCGACCACTATGACACGGACAATATAAAATCAATAAGGTTTATTGAAAGTTAATCTAAAATTATACATCATACCATATGAGGATATCAAAAGACTCAATCAAAGTTCCATATTAAGCAGCGGTAACATATTATCACATCTCACTTAGCATTGTAATTATGTATATATTAGTGCTGGTCCTATATGAGGCTCACAAAAACACCCTTTAAGGTCACCTTTTAATGTATTATGCCCGGATGATGAGAGCTCAAACATAATGGACACCTCGGAGAATATTAAAAAGTGAATCAATGCTTACCCATTCTAAATATACGTATCACTGCAAGGAACGCCCCGACGCGCATTTCGCCGCCCTCGTGCTTTCTCAAGGGGACACTCCCTAAACTAACAAAGCGGTTACCTTGCATTCTCTGTAAACAAACTGAGGAGAGAGGTGCCGCCCCCATCTTTTATCTCCACTGCAGGTTTCCTGTTCCTGGGGGCGGGACCATCTCTCATGTACCGGTGCGGTAATGGATCTGAAAAATCAAATTACCCATAAGTAATTATCATTTTTCAACAGTATGGCAAAATCAGAACGTGTGAACATGGCTTAAGACTTCAAACTGACTTAAGACTTTGACTGACCTTGCTTTAAGAGAATCAGTTGGCCCTCCTGACATTTTCTGGTTTAAGTAAACATTTACATTTCCCATAAAATAACCATTCTGGAGCCCCTGTTCCTTTGCTTTACCATTCCTTTTAGTCTTCTTTGATAGTATGCACACTGGGTGTTATCATTCATCTTGTCAATAAGTTGGACCATCAATTGAACAGTATTGATTTGTGTAAAAATACATCCAACTGAAAGCTATTGGATCACCTAGCTTTCATTTACTCTATTTTAAAAGCTGCACATATGTTTGTTGGCCGAACAGTCTTTGTGCGCCTTACTTGGCGTGTATGTGTGTGGAGAGGTGGGTCAGTGGCTTCCAGATAACCTTAGCTTGACGTACTATTGTGAGACTACGTTCCCACAATGAGATTTTATCGCATTTTTTTTTTTTTTTTTTGTGTGTGCTTTCCATACTTTAAAAAGTCAGGGTCTTACAGTTCTAGTAAAGTGGATGGGATTTCTAGAAATCTCCATGCCCTCCCTCTGTTTTCTCTGCAGAATTTCCCTATAGACATGCATTAGGTGCGGAAATTCCGCAGGTAAAAAACACACATGCGTTCGGCTAAGTTCACATTAGCTTTCGGCTGAACTGCGGAGGGCTGCGTACTTCCTCAGTTACGCTTCGCCCACTTCCGCACGTTTTCCTTTTAGCTCCGCCTACCTCTGCATGCGTCCTGCGTACCCCATCTTTAACATTGGGTACGCAGGACATGCGGATGTATAAGGACGGCATTCAGAGGTCTTCACCGGTATGTTTGATTTTAAACATCTTTTCTTTTTGTTCTCCAGGAAATACGTTGCCACCAGAGCTTTGTCAGCTGCTTTCTCCGCTCTCCCCAGTTTTTCCAATTAGTGTATAATAGTAACATGTATTTTACCAAGTGTATAACCTTACATATATCAATGCTAAAACCAATTTGCCACTATTCGGTCTAAAACTCAAATTTATCCAAATCCATTTGGAAAATACAACATTCCTCTTAAAAAGGAACAAGGCGCTGTACTGACCCATGTGGTAACCTACTAGTAACTATAACCTAATCTAAGTGTTTAATAACAACCCTGTGTTTTGTAAGAGATAATAACCTAAAGACTGTCATTTTTCTTTTAAATCAAATTTCAGTAAGGAATTTATTATTTACTAGCTGAAGAGCCCGGCGTTGCCTGGGCATAGTAAATATCTGTGATTAGTTATAGCACCTCACTTCTCTTATTTTCCCATCACGCATCTCATTTTCCCAATCACATCTTTAATTTTCCCCCTCACATCTCTCATTTTCTCCCTCACACCTCTCATTTTCTCCCTCACTCCTCTCATTCCCCCCTAACACTTGTCATTTCGACCTCACATCTGTCATTTTCCGATCACTCCACTATTTTCCCTCACTCCTCTCATTTTGCACTCACACCTTTTCGTTTTCACCTCACACCTCTCATTTTCACCTCAGTATATACATGTTTGTCATCTCCCTTATATATAGTATACACCTGTATGTCATCTCCTGTATATAGTATATACCTGTCATCTCCCCTGTATATAGTATATATCTGTGTCATCTCCTATATATAGTATATACCTGTATGTCATCTTCTATATATAGCATATACCTGTATGTCATCTCCTCCTGTATATAGTATATACCTGTATGTCATCTCCTTCTATATATAGTATATACCTGTGTCATCTCCCCTGTATATAGTATATATCTGTCATCTCCTCCTGTATATAGTATATACCTGTATGTCATCTTCTATATATAGCATATACCTGTGTCATCTCCTCCTGTATATAGTATATACCTGTATGTCATCTCCTTCTATATATAGTATATACCTGTGTGTCATCTCCCCTGTATATAGTATATATCTGTGTGTCATCTCCTCCTGTATATAGTATATACCTGTATGTCATCTTCTATATATAGCATATACAGTGGGGCAAAAAAGTATTTAGCCAGTCAGCAATAGTGCAAGTTCCACCACTTAAAAAGATGAGAGGCGTCTGTAATTTACATCATAGGTAGACCTCAACTATGGGAGACAAACTGAGAAAAAAAAATCCAGAAAATCACTTTGTTTTTTTATCATTTTATTTGCATATTATGGTGGAAAATAAGTATTTGGTCAGAAACAAACAATCAAGATTTCTGGCTCTCACAGACCTGTAACTTCTTCTTTAAGAGTCTCCTCTTTCCTCCACTCATTACCTGTAGTAATGGCACCTGTTTAAACTTCTTATCAGTATAAAAAGACACCTGTGCACACCCTCAAACAGTCTGACTACAAACTCCACTATGGTGAAGACCAAAGAGCTGTCAAAGGACACCAGAAACAAAATTGTAGCCCTGCACCAGGCTGGGAAGACTGAATCTGCAATAGCCAACCAGCTTGGAGTGAAGAAATCAACAGTGGGAGCAATAATTAGAAAATGGAAGACATACAAGACCACTGATAATCTCCCTCGATCTGGGGCTCCACGCAAAATCCCACCCCGTGGGGTCAGAATGATCACAAGAACGGTGAGCAAAAATCCCAGAACCACGCGGGGGGACCTAGTGAATGAACTGCAGAGAGCTGGGACCAATGTAACAAGGCCTACCATAAGTAACACACTACGCCACCATGGACTCAGATCCTGCAGTGCCAGACGTGTCCCACTGCTTAAGCCAGTACATGTCCGGGCCCGTCTGAAGTTTGCTAGAGAGCATTTGGATGATCCAGAGGAGTTTTGGGAGAATGTCCTATGGTCTGATGAAACCAAACTGGAACTGTTTGGTAGAAACACAACTTGTCGTGTTTGGAGGAAAAAGAATACTGAGTTGCATCCATCAAACACCATACCTACTGTAAAGCATGGTGGTGGAAACATCATGCTTTGGGGCTGTTTCTCTGCAAAGGGGCCAGGACGACTGATCCGGGTACATGAAAGAATGAATGGGGCCATGTATCGTGAGATTTTGAGTGCAAACCTCCTTCCATCAGCAAGGGCATTGAAGATGAAACGTGGCTGGGTCTTTCAACATGACAATGATCCAAAGCACACTGCCAGGGCAATGAAGGAGTGGCTTCGTAAGAAGCATTTCAAGGTCCTGGAGTGGCCTAGCCAGTCTCCAGATCTCAACCCTATAGAAAACCTTTGGAGGGAGTTGAAAGTCCGTGTTGCCAAGCGAAAAGCCATAAACATCACTGCTCTAGAGGAGATCTGCATGGAGGAATGGGCCAACATACCAACAACAGTGTGTGGCAACCTTGTGAAGACTTACAGAAAACGTTTGACCTCTGTCATTGCCAACAAAGGATATATTACAAAGTATTGAGATGAAATTTTGTTTCTGACCAAATACTTATTTTCCACCATAATATGCAAATAAAATGTTAAAAAAACAGACAATGTGATTTTCTGGATTTTTTTTCTCAGTTTGTCTCCCATAGTTGAGGTCTACCTATGATGTAAATTACAGACGCCTCTCATCTTTTTAAGTGGTGGAACTTGCACTATTGCTGACTGACTAAATACTTTTTTGCCCCACTGTACCTGTGTCATCTCCTCCTGTATATAGTATATACCTGTGTCATCTCCTCCTGTATATAGTATATACCTGTGTCATCTCCTCCTGTATATAGTATATACCTGTATGTCATCTCCTCCTGTATATAGTATGTACCTGTGTCATCTCTCCTGTATATAGTATATATCTGTCATCTCCCCTGTATATAGTATATACCTGTGTGATCTCCTGTATTAGACCTCGTTCACACGTTATTTGCTCAGTATTTTTACCTCAGTATTTGTAAGCTAAATTGGCAGCCTGATAAATCCCCAGCCAACAGGAAGCCCTCCCCCTGGCAGTATATATTAGCTCACACATACACATAATAGACAGGTTATGTGACTGACAGCTGCTGTATTTCCTATATGGTACATTTGTTGCTCTTGTAGTTTGTCTGCTTATTAATCAGATTTTTATTTTTGAAGGATAATACCAGACTTGTGTGTGTTTTTAGGGCGAGTTTCGTTTGTCAAGTTGCGTGTGTTGAGTTTTGTGTGGCAACATGCGTGTAGCAACTTTTTGTGTGTCGAGTTGCATGTGACAAGTTAGTGTAGCAAGTTGTTTGCAGCAAGTTTTGCGCATGGCGAGTTTTATATCTGGTGCCTTTTGAGTATGTGCAAGTTTTGTGTGAGGCAACTTTTGCAAGTGTTGCAAATTTTGTGCATGTGGCAATTTTTCCGCGTGTGCAAGTTTTGCGTGTGGCGAGTTTTCCATGAGGTGAGTTTTGCACTTGTGGCGAGTTTTGCGTGAGCCTAGTTTTTTCATGTGGCGAGTTTTGCGCATGGCGAGTTTTGAGCGGCGACTTTTGTGTTTCGACTTTTATGTGGCGAGGTTGGTGTATGTGTGGTGAAATGTGTGCTGAGGGTAATATGTGTTCAAGCACGTGGTAGTGTGTGGCGCATTTTGTGTGTGTGTTCATATCCCCGTGTGTGGTGAGTATCCCATGTCGGGGCCCCACCTTAGCAACTGTACGGTATATACTCTTTTGCGCCATCGCTCTCATTTTTTAAGTCCCCCTTGTTCACATCTGGCAGCTGTCAATTTGCCTCCAACACTTTTCCTTTCACTTTTCCCCATTATGTAGATGGGGGAAAAATAGTTTGGTGAATTGGAAAGTGCGGAGTTAAAATTTCACCTCACAACATAGCCTATGATGCTCTCTGGGTCCAGACGTGTGACTGTGCAAAATTTTGTGGCTGTAGCTGCGACGCCTCCAACACTTTTCCTTTCACTTTTTCCCCATTATGTAGATAGGGGCAAAATTGTTTGGTGAGTTGGAATGCGCGGGGTTAAAATTTGTGGCTGTAGCTGCGACGGTGCAGATGCCAATCCCGGACATACACACACACACACACACACACACACACACACACACACACACACACACACACACACACACACATTCAGCTTTATATAGTAGATTCCTGCTGTATTCGGCTTTAATGGGAATAGATATCATTTTGCATAGGTGTTGAATTAAAAGTATGGCAATCTTGCCTCTTCCGATGTTTCTCTTGAGGTCTACCTGCCATATGTCCTGTTCTGTACAAAATCCAATTTGTTTACAGTGTATTTGTTTGTCTCAGCAAGCTAAAGTACTATGACATGTTATCCTGCATATTTCTATGTCCAGACTCCCAGATAATTTCCATAGACCTTGTTTTATTCTCTATGGTTCCTTATTTTCTTTGCCGATTGCAACCTATGTCACTGTAACTGGTTTGCATGTACTAATTTTCTTATATGCAAAAATAAATTGTATTTGGCTTGAAAACCTACATCTTATTTGTAATGCAAATGAAGCTCTTGTATATTTTATTAACTATTATTCTTTATAGTTACATAGTTGCATAGGTTGAAAAAAGACCTAGGTCCATGAAATTCAACCCTTCTCCACAAATTATACGTTTTGTCACTAATTTAACTACAACCCGCAATGTTGTGTTTCCCCGTCCTTGTATAGACCGTATTTGTTTATCCCATTTGTCTTTAGTGGTAGTGGGGATTTACTAGTGCTCTCCTGTTTTTCCCTATACAAGGTTTATCACCAGGGTCAGGCAGGATTTAGGTATCCTACTCTGCGATAGGTGCAGAGCCTATATTGGGACGCCTAGGGCAGACAGGGTGACTTTAGATCTGCTTAGGTGTCTCCACTACAGTGTGTATGGAATACAAAGTACAACACACAGGGATAAGGGGAAGGGAGCCCAACACTTGAGAAGGGGGAGTGGAGACTCCTAGGCAATTTTTCTGAAGTTTACATTTTTAATTTTTTTTTTTTCTTTTAAGACCACAATATGAACTGCACAAGAGTAGTTTTTAATGAGGCAGGTCACTGAAGGTTCATTTAAGCCCATAAGGATGAATGTAACAGAGCTCCACATAAAGCCCTGCCCACAGGCCCACCCCAAAGGAATCTCATTAGCTGAATACAGCAAATACAGATTAAACAACAACCACAAGATGGATTCCATCAACCCAGGTATCATTTTAATCAGTGGAACGGCGTCAACCTAACAATACCTGTAGTTTACTCAGAGAGAAACACGAACATCCTCCAAACACATAGTGAACTGCTATAGGTCCAAGCCTCAACAGGGAAATGGTAAGGTCACTGGCCACCCCAGCAGCAAACTGGGAGTTATAAACACCCCAATATACAGGTGTGTCAACTAGAGCCGGGGAAGGCTGCCACTGGGTCCTAGAGTCAGAAGGACCAGGAAGAAGTCTGCAACCTGCTGAGACCTTCTGCAGTCAGGTGCAAAGCGGCAATCTGCAGCCTCTGACACATCCGTGACCGTGACTATTAAATTGGTTTTGGAGAAATGGGCCTTCTTATTTGGTGCTTATTTTTATGGTTGTTATACGGGGGCATGGTCGGTGTTCTCTGCAGGCGTCTCTTTAGGCTGCACTACGTTGCCCTGTGAGCCACACCCCCATAGTAAAGACTAAAGGAACAAAATAGGCCCATATCTCTAGAACTATGACCGATTTACAAAGGGCAAAAATAGGTTTAGTTGTGAATAAAAAGAAAGCACAAACGTCTTCTGTGCTGCTCAGAAGGGGCGTGACTGCTGACATCATGCTGATTGACAGCTGGCTCTCCAGTTATGCAGCTCAGCTGTCCCAGCTGTCAATCATCATGACACTGGCAGCCACACCCGGTCAACAGTGCACAGAGGAAGAGAAGCAGCTGCACTGCCAATATGACATCATCGGAAGCTGCAGAATCGCTGGCAGGCAACTACCTGCCTGTACGTTCTTAGACCCATAAGAAAGAAATTAAATAGTCCCGCAAAACCACCTTTAATTAAAAAAGCACTGTAGAGTTCTTGAATTATTTTTTTCTCTCAATGTTTCGTTTCTATGTGGCTGCTTTGACATAAAATGTTTAAATTTTTCATTCTGCTATAGGGTGAATGTTTTGAAAATTGCAAGAAGAGGAAAAATAAACAAAACCCTGACTCATTTCTCTGTTGCACGTATCATCCACCTACAGAATTCACATTGGATAAAATATCTGATTTATAGAGATGTGTAAGGCAGGCTCTGATTTCTGTAGCGAATTTGCTCTTAATTGAAGGGTATGACTAATTTATAATACGCTCGTGGTGCATACAGTGAACTAGTAATCAGTTTTTATTGCTTCATAGCGCATGTATACATAAAATATATCGTTGAGCAATTTTTTTTTATAGAATGATTTCTGTATTGTAGCTAAGATATTTGAATATAGTGTACATGTAGCTAATCCTAAAAGCAGTTTCAATGTGACTATGAAGATAAAATGCTTAATTAAAGGGTGCCTAGGCATCAGTGTGGTCCTGGGTATAGGCGGTTCTACCTTCAACTTACGGACACAGCAGGGCCTTTCCAGTTTTGCACTTCTTCATTGCTGTGTGTGAAAGGGGCTGGCTGTGTGACATCTTTCAGTAGCAAAGGGGTCTAGTTTAGCTATTAAGCTGTGCCAGTCAGCTTGACCCCCTCATCATACAGCACTGAAGATGCCACGCTCTTTGTTCAGCACAATCTTGTAGTGAAGCTAGACAACTAGAGAAAATAGGAGAGCGCTTTCCTACTTCCAGCAGTCCCATAGACGTTGAATGTAGAATGTGCTCTCCACAGGTGGAGTTCTGTAGAGCCTTATTCTCAAGCGAGGTCCCCACAATCACTAAGTTATATGCTATCCCATGGATAAGTCGTAACTTAGTTTTATTTTTACATTATTTAACAATTCAGCTTGTAACAACAGTAAATGGTGTTGCAGCTAAAGAGAAACAAAACTTTTTATCCTCTGGGCATTACAAAGTAATGAAATATTATGATTTACAGTATTGTGGGTAGGTGTTCATTCTTGAAAATTGACAAAATGCAATGTGAATGAACAAAAGAAAAATGTAAAACTAATATTTGGTGTGACTACCCTTTGCCTTCAAAACTGCATCAAAGCATCACTTCTTCTCGGTACACTTGCACACAGTTTCTGAAAGAACTCAGCAGGGAGGTTGTTCCAAACATCTTGGAGAACTAACCACAAGTCTTCTGTGTATGTTGGCTTGCGCAAATCTGTGTCTGTGTTGAGGTCATGGCTCTGTGGGGGCCTTATCACTTCTAGGGCTCCTTGTTCTATATTCTGAAAATAGTTTATAATGACATGGGTTCTTGTTCTCCTATAAAATAAAATTGGATCCAATCGGACATCTCCCAGATGGTATTACATGATTGATTTGCTACAATGCAAATATTTCACATCTTGACTCATCAGTCCAGAAAACCTGCCATTTTTCTGCACCACAGTTCCTGTGTTTTCAGGTATAGTTGAGTCGCTTGCCCTTATTTCCATGTGAAAGGCTTTTTGCCACAATTATTTCATGAAATCACTGCTTGCCAGACATCTCCAAACAGTAAATGGGTGTAGTCTGGTTCCACTGGTTCACTACGGTAACCCATTTTCAATATCTATTTTCTCCCCTATGTAAAATATCTAAAAAATATATATAGATATAGATAGAGAACAAAACCCCATTGACTTTGCATTGAGTTTCGTGTTTCAGTCGATCCCCGACTTTTCGCCATAATCGGCCGATTTCACTCGACTTTTGAGATAGTCTGGTTTCGCGAAACCCGACTCGACCCTAAAAAAGTAGAAGTCGCTCAACCCTAGTTACAACCACTACCAACTAGATAAATGTCACAATATCAATGGTCGTAACAATGGATACCTATGGTCCTGCAATGCCTGCACATGAGCCATGGCGAATCAGAAAAACTATACTACATTTCTAAATGAAGTTATTTGTTAATATTACTATTACACCTACTACATATTGGCATAGGATCTTGGAGGTTTCAGAATACTATTAAAAATCGGTAGTCATGCGACTACTGCACTGAAAGCCCAGCTGTTAGGAGCAAATGAACGTTTGAAAGCCTGAGGCTGCCTGGAAAAAATGAATGTTATTCTTCCCAGCAGCCTCGGGCTTTCAGTCATAGGGGTGCAGTTAAGTACATTGTCACTGCGGGAGCGTGGTTGCAGCCACCGCTAACTGACAGCCGGCTTTGTACTGAGGAGACCGCTGTCAGTGTGGGTACATGGTTACAGCCGCCACTCACTATGTACTGAGCAGTGACCTGAAGCCGCACCTCAATGACTAAAAGCCCAAGGCTGCTGGGAAAAATAACGTCCATTTCCTCCTCATAGTTGGGCCTTTAGTGTGGCGGTCGCACGACTTTAGAACGCTATTAACATGCAGGTTAAGCTCATATCTGCAGGTTAATAGCTTTTTCTGACATGACCGGTTCCCTTTTAAGAAGGGTTGTCAGAGTAGTGAACATGAACAATCCTTTTAAGACTTTCAGGTTGGAGTGGTAACTGAGCTTCAGAAAACAATCATGTGTAACACTAACGTTCTGTTTTCTCCTCATGTTACTATTGATGGATCACTAATCCTTCTGAACCACCGCGCACTTTTATAAATGAACACCTGACTGAACTGGAGGAGGCAGACCCGAAGTAATTAGGAGTCTCCTCATGCATAAGCTGTTAGCCAAATGCATACACAGATTCAACCTTTGATCTTGTGGTGTTGGTTTACCAGCTTCTTTGCAGTCAGATGTAATATGTAGTCCATATGGCTGACTTTCATGGCTTATCAGTGGCTGAGGTATGGATCTGTGATATGTTGCCCATATAGCATGAGCCTAAATATTTACTCAAGCTATACAGTTATGGGCCCAATGTTTTATATGTAACCTGAGGAAAAAATAGTGCCATGCTCCATCATATAGCCATATCATGCAGGCATTTTTCCCCTGCAGAGCAGGATATGCTGCAGTCTAAGTAGGACCTGTCACAAGGCCAGTCTTGCTATTTTATTTCTGCTGCTACTCGATATTCTGCCTTTTTCCTTGTTTAAATCTACCATACAGTTCCAGAGATATGGGTCTGCATATTTTGTGTTAATTTGCATTGTTTTTCCTAAGGCACTGACTCACCGGATTCTCTGCGGGTGTCTCTTTAGACTTCATTATTGCAAAGGGGCGTTAATGCAGTGTAAAGACCATACAAATGATCATTAAATTAAAAGCCCTGTATCCCTGAAACCATATGATGGGTTTAAAAAGAGAAAGGATTAATACTCAGGAGCAGCGTGAATAAAATAGGAGCAAAACTAACAACTTTTGACCTGGTGACAAGTCCTCTTTAAGATCTGTACAGCTCATCTGTGCTTGTTATCAGATTTCTTGTCTTTCTTTCCATAGTGATTCACTGAGGATGCAGTCAGTATTCCTGGTATTTTGCTATAAATCGCTGGCATTTCCCAGGAGCCCTATCTGAATCTTTGTATAAATCAGGTTTATTGAAGCAAATAAACAATACAAACAATAGTACAATGCTGAAACAATTGTTAAACTCAGCGGGTTACAGCCCGTAGATCGTATAAAAAGAGAGTCTCAGCAGATATTAAATGTAGTTGGCCACTGCCAACGATAACACTTTCAAATTAGTAATGATATTCTTCACAGTTGAAACTAATAAGCAGCATCAAAGGCACTCAAGCATTACTAGCTATATTAATCCTTTGTGTTAGTATATAATGTCACTAGATATAAAAAGTAAGTAAAAGTAAAAAGAATTAAAGAAACGGAAAGAGGAGGAAATAAGAAGAAAAGAGAAGAAGAGAAAAAAAAAAAAAAAAAAAAGGGGGGGGGGGGGGAGAGGAGGGGAAAGGAAGGCGGGTGAAGGTAAGAGGGTACACTAGGTGTGAGGAGTGCGACACCCCTCCCGGACCGATCTCAAGCCCCACGTAAAGGAGAGAAGAACATTGGGTCATCAACATTTGCTCTAGGCCACAACAGCAAGTCTGAGGATATGGGTCACTACCGTTACACGAGCGCTCCCAGATCGGCTCCAGATATGAATTAGGACCTGGACAACCATGCACCCAATTCTGGGGTCTCTCTGAATACAATCCATGAAGCCCAAGTGTTAAAAAATTTCATCGAGTTCCCCATGGATTCACTTATCAATTGTTCCATTCTGAAAATGTTGTTAAGCTCCACAACAAAGTCGGAAACCTGAGGGGTAACGATCCTGCTTCCAGTATCTAGGAATTAAATTTCTGGCAGCTGTAAGAAAATGTCTGAGAAGACTCCTCTTAAAACCAGATATCGACATGTCACACAGAGACAAGAGGGCTAGTTCCACTGTGGGTTGTATTTTGCGAAAGGATAATTTGTTATGGAGATCGAAAACCAGCATCCAGAATTTCTTTATGGGTGGACAATCCCACCAGATATGGACATAAGTCCCTTTTTCTGATGAGCACCTCCAACAAGTATCCGGTATCACCGGGAACATGGTGTGAACCTGGCAGGGGCATCTATACCACCTCGACAGAACCTTGTAACTCCTCTCCTGTGATACGGCCGACAGCGAAGTCCTAAAGGTGAACAGCAAAATCTTATCCCTTTCCTCTTGGGATAATGAGATCCCCAAGTCACTCTCCCATCTTGAGAAAAATGTTGGGAAGTCATGTGTTGGAGTTTGACTCTCCTGGAAAAGATTATATAAGAGGGACACCTTACGAGATGGGGGCTCCTCCGCGAGACAGATTTTCTCGAAAGGGGTCAACACCCCCATGGACTTGTTGAGTTTAAATGATGTGCCTATGAAGCTCTTTAGTTGTTCGTAAAAGAACCAAGAGCCCTCAGGAGGTTCCCCCTCATGGTATACTTCGTATAGGGACTTAATACCTGTCTGATTTATGAAGTCAAATATAATGGGTTTTGAAGCTCTGTTTTTGCTCAGGAAATTTTCCCTACGGAGACCTGCGGGGAAGTGAGGATTGTCGTAGATTGGGGTTAGTGGACCCGGGGCTGTAGAAGTTACAGTATTTCTGCCACTCTGTCGAATAAGTAGAAGCATGTTTCTAGTCATGAATGGAAGATTCGACCTCACCCCCCCCCTCCTGTGTTCCACAATACCGTCTGAGGATCCCCGCCAACGAGATCGCCCTCCAAGCCCACCCATTTCTTGTTGTTACTGCTATGATATAGGTCTAATATGCAAGTACCTATTGAGGCACGACTATATACTAGGAAATCTGGTAGGCTAATTCCCCCCCTCCTCTTGGACCTGCTTAATACAAAGTGAGATATTCTTGATCTAGTGTGAGACCAGACCAATCGGATGACCGCTTTCTTGAGTCGTGAGAAAAAGGACGCGGGAAGGTATAATGGGATTGTCTGGAAATAATATAAAAGGCGAGGCAACAAGTCCATTTTAATTACATTAACTCTACCAAACCAGGACAGTTGTAATTTATGCCACTTTTCTAAGTCCAGCTCCGCTTTTTGCAACGCCTTTTTAAAGTTTGCATCGTACAAACCAGATGTTTTGGCTGTTATTCTAATCCCCAGATATGGAAGTGAATCAAAGCGCCAACCAAACGGGAGAGAGGCTCGAAGCCCACTCACCTCAGATGGTGGTAGGGATATATTTAATGCCATGGATTTATGGGAATTAATTTTAAAATTGCTTAGGTGACCGAATTTCGATAATTCTAGTATAATATTGGGTAAGCTAGTTATGGGGGAGGTAACATATAAGAGGATATCATCGGCAAAAAGCGCCAACTTGTGTTCCTCCGATCTTAATTTAACTCCTCTTATGGAGGGGTTATTGCGTATGGCGGTGGCCAGGTATTCCATTGACAGGATATACAGGAGAGGGGAAAGCGGGCACCCCTGCCTCGTACCATTTCGTATCTCGAACATGTCCGAAAGGGTGCCATTCACCTTCACCTGGGCGTTGGGGGAGGTATACAAGGCCTTTATTCTGTGCATCATATTTTCTCCCAGACCAATCCCCGCCAGGGCCCGGAACAAAAACTCCCAGTGCACCCTGTCGAAGGCCTTCTCAGCATCGATCGACAGGATACACATGGGATCGCCCCCCTCCCGTCCCGCCCCGTCTATTAAAGAGATGGTCCTAATGGTATTGTCGCGCGCCTCTCTACCTGGGACAAAACCCACCTGGTCCTGGTTTATCACGTGTGGAAGGAGAGGGCTCAATCTATTTGCAATCATCTTCGCATAAATTTTAATGTCTAAATTTATAAGAGATATCGGACGGTAATTATTACATAACGAGGGGTCTTTATCTGGTTTTGGTATGACCGTGATGTGAGCGGCCAAAGCCTGAGGGGGAAAGGAACCACCCGAGGAGACCGAATTACACACTTCAAGAAAAATCGGGCTCAATAATGAGGAGAATGATTTATAAAAACCAGCTGAGTACCCGTCTGGACCTGGACTTTTCCCTTGTTTCAGACCTTTAATAGTTTCCAATACCTCCTCCAGTGTGAATTCCCCCTCCAAGCCCTGTATCTTGTCCTCCGGTAGAAGGGGTATATTGTTTTGATGTAAATACGTATTGATTTTGTTATGGAGAGCAGATATGGACAGATCTTTGTAATGGCCATCTATGTTGTATAAGTCTTTGTAGTAGTCACTGAAGCTCGAGATGATGTCTCTGGTACTATGTAACTTTTCCCCTTTCCCATTTTTAATGAAGGGGATAAATGTATTTGGGCCTCGTGGGTTAATGTATCTAGCCAAGATCTTACCGCTTTTGTTTCCATGTTGGTAGAAGCGATTTCGGAGCCTTTCCCTTAGGTCGCTTGAATTTTGGTCCAGTAAGGTGAGCAACTTTTGTCTGGTTGTGGACAAGTGTGCGAATGTAACCTCGTTAAGATCTTTTTTGTGTTGTGTTTCTAATTTGTGAATTTGGTCTGAGAGTTTAATTATTTCTGCGACCCTCTCCCTCTTCAGGCGTGCCCCATGTGAAATAAGAACTCCCCGTATCACGCTTTTCAGGGCCTCCCACTTCATGGGAGAAGATGTGGCGTCCCCCCCGTGGTCTGCTACAAAGTTGGATATCGTCTTTTCCACATCGGTTTTGCATTGTGCATCCTGGAGCAAGTTCTCGTTCAGGCGCCACGAAAAGCCCGATTTTGTATTAGAATGGAACAGAATTGAAAAAAATATCGGGGCATGGTCCGACCACAAAATCGAACCTACCTCTGCTTCCACTGGGAGATCCAGCAGGTTGTGTGATATAAAAAGTAGTCAATTCTGCTGTAGGTATTATGCACTTGTGAGAAAAAACTGTAATCCTTTGTACCCGGGTGAAGTACCCTCCATATGTCAACTAGTCTCATGTCGCGCATTTGTTTCCTAATCCGAGCAATGGAAGAAAGCGAGTATGAAGTCTTACCCGAAGAGACGTCTACCACCGGATTCATGGGAATGTTGAAATCGCCCCCCAGTATCACAGGAGAGGAGCCAGCAAATTCCCCGAGTCGCCTCCCACACTCCGCACTGAAGCTCTGCTGACCTTGATTCGGAAAATAAACATTAGCTAAGACCAATTGACGTGTATCACAGGAAATTTTTAAAAACACGTATCTACCATCTGGGTCTATAGAGGAACTCAGCACTTCAGGCACAAAGTTTTTATGAAAAGCTATAGAGACCCCCTTAGATTTGGCATGCGGGTTGGAACTGTGGTACCATTTGGGGTAATATTTTGAAACGCAGGGGGGGATAGCCCCAGTTTTAAAATGCGTCTCCTGGAGCATCAGGACCGAAACCTGCTGTTTATGGCTTGTGTATAGGACCTGTCTCCATAATCTGGATGTGCCGCTATGCAGCATATTTTTATTGATCTGCCCGGAAGGAGTACCCGCATGGAGAGGAAGTATTTAGAAAGGGAAAGAAAAGGAACGGGAGTAGAGAAAAAAAGAGAAATATAGGAAAAAGAAAACATTTCTATAATTGCTCTAAAGCCAGAGCTTTGTAGCTCTAACTACAGTAAGACAAGTTTTGGTAGTATACTACCTGAGAACCCAACCAAGGGGAAGGAAGCCCAAGGAAGAACTATGACCCCCCACCCCCCCACCCAAGAAAATATAAGAAAAATCTGTAGGACACATGTCAAAACATCAAGTTAAATATGTCATATAAAGTAACAAGGCAATTGATTGTCAGTTCATGAACCCAAGTATGAAGTCAAGTCTAAATATAAATCGTGGAAAATGTAAGCACAGGCCTATTTGTGCAGGCAAATCCCCCAAATAGGATGGAGAAAGAGGTAAAGGATAAGAAGAGAGGGTGAGAGAGGTAGGGAAAAAGGGTGGTAAGGGGAGGGAGGAAAGGTGGAAGGGATGTCTAGGAGAGGAGGAAGAGAAGGGTCTGGAGGGAGAGCTCCTCTGTACCTAGAACCCTGAGAACATGAAAATAAAGTGCCAACATAATAAAACCAAGCAGTAAATGCCAGACTAACATAACTGACATAATAAAAAATACAAAAAATACAAAAAAGAGACTATAAAAGCCTTCAAACGAAACCCCCTCCATCAGTAGGCCGAGCTCGCCTTTCTTCACTACCAAACCAGGATGCTAAGTTCTCAAGTCGGATCAGATGGAGCCCGCTTGTTGTCTCGTTTCTTGGTTTGTTGAACCTTGAGCCATTTTGGTGGAGCCTCAGGGAGTGTTGGGCTCACGGGCCACTCAGGAAGATTTACCATAGGAAGTTCGAAGGTGCCCAGGAAAGTAGTTAGGTCACAAAGCCTTCGAAAAGAAGCCGACTTGCCTCCCTTAGAAGCCGTTAATTGGAACGGGAACCCCCATCTATATGGGATGTCTCTTCTCTTTAGTTCGGCCAGTAAAGGTTTTAGAGCTCCTATCTGAATCTTAATGAATATTTTATATGTGTTGATTTGAAAAAAAACAAAAACAAAAAAAAAAAAACAGCAGAAACCTGAGCAGCAGCATAATCACATGTCTAATGTGCATTAAATTATTTGCTGATAGAATTTTTTTTTGTTTCTTGAATAAATTTGTCTCAAAGTGGCGCCGGCCACGATTGTGCAGTAGCATCTTTCGGCAATCGATGGATGGTACTGCGCAGGGGCCATTGTGGTGGAGACAATTTTTTTCTCTAGCAAGATGGTGCCGGTGACGCCGGCAACGTAGCATCTATCAGATCGCCGATAGCTGCTACTGCGCAGTCACGGCCGGTGCCATTTTGAGACCATTTTTTTTTCCTGAATAAATTTTTATCAGTAAATAAGACAATTTAATGCAGATGTATAGATGCGATCATGCTGTATTTCACCTGCCTGCTGAAGGTGAATTTTTTTTTTATTTTTTTTTTTATCAATACTTATAATATTCATTACGTAAACTAGGGGGAAGGTCAGTGAGGGATCAGTGACCTGTCAGAAGCCATTAGTATGAATACTTAATCAGAGCACCACATGAAGACCATCCCCCGCCCCCCCCCCCCCCCCCACAGGCATATCCCGGAGCTGAAACTGAATGAAAATAACGATTAAACAACCACAAGATGGATTTCATCAGCCAAGGTATCATTTTAATTAGTATAACGGCGCCGACCTGGCAAAGCTGAAAAGCATTAGTACGCATGCACCGGTAAACTACGTCCCGGAACACAGCAAAAGACTTCAGCGACATAGTACTTCCGGAGCATGCGCACTAATGCTTTTTGGCTTTGCCTGCAGTTGGTCAAAGCATGCTGCGCACGCACAGAAGGCAATTTGAAGGTGCACGCGTGGGACCTGTATGCGAGCAACGCTATTTACAGAATGGAATGCGTACAGCATACTGATTTGGGCAAGTTGATAGTCAAAAAAACTGATGACAGGTTCCCTTTAAATAGATTTTTTTTTTAGTTTGCAATCCATCTACATGTAAATATACATTTCTTGTACACGTTGCCTTCTAGTCAAAATAACCCTTGATTGTCTTCTTACCACAATGAAATCACAAGAATACTAGAGTATATAAGACAGCCCTCTTAGAGGTGGTGACGGATTAAATGTAATACTTTTTCAAGTTCTCTCTTTGGTCATGTAATGTACAGATGAGTCAAACCTGTTAACTTACATTTCTCCATATTGCTGTGGTGGTGTTCTGTCTTTTATATGTACCAACGGTCCTGCTGTGGTTGTAAATAGTCTAATTCACTTCTTTAAAAAATTGCCAACCTGAGACCTAAATGAAGTATTAATAAATGTATTTCCACTGAATTACAGGAATGTGGTTACATATTATGTAAGTGCAAAATGCAATGCCAGACCACAAGATTGCAGAAGCACGGAGAAATAACCTGGGATAAGCTGTAGTACAGATTCATTGAAATGCACATATGAATACATGTTCACTTTTTTTTTTTTTTTTTAGCTTGGTTACTTGAATGTGGATTATTATTATTTTTTTTTTTTTACTGTTTTTAATTAAAGTTCAAAGTTGAAATAAGGGCATAAAATGGTAAAAAAAAGTTAAAATACCATTGCGCCTATGTTCAGTCCTTGGATGTTTCAGTAGTGCACTCAGTCTGAGTTGGTCAGGCAGGAATTGTCATGTATGCACTTGACATCACCGCTGCAGCCAATCTCTGAACTACAGTGATCTGATGTTTCTGTACATATCTGTATTATGGAGACCTTTCCAGTGACGGCAGTGCCTCCAGGACATGGCAACTCCTCACACGGCATCCAGTAGAGTGTACCACAAATTGGATTCTATATGAATTTGAGTGTAGAAAACACTGCATGTCCAGCATGAAATTGGGTCATACAGACATGCAGTAGCTTAGACTTTTTTGGGCGATAGATTTTCTCTACACCCTACAAGTCATACTGTGACTGGCATAACATTACATTCTGGCCATCCAAATGATAGTGCTGCTTGCATTGTAAAACACACACATATCCGGTGGCCACCCTCTCCCCAAACCATAACAAATCGCGTTGCTTACCACCAACTGCTTGGATGACATGGTCGCTGTTCTCTTGGCATCTAAAAGGTAAGTGCTGCATCAGGGCTAGCTCCAGTCAAAACCGTTACTAGTATAGCGCAACCCCATACATAAGGCTGCTTCATATAAATCCTCACAACTTCTGCTGTGCATAAATATGGATTCCAGGAGAGGTGAGCCAGTACTAGGAAAAAGGCAGATTCTGCCAGAAGGTTCACCAAATGTGTGGGCACCTTGAAGGTATTGTCTAAAAATCTTAAAATGTAAAAACAACCTTGAAATTCACCTCTTACTAAAAGTCTCCCTGTTTTAAAACTATGGCAGCTTTAATTTTATCGTTCACTGCTTGTTGCCTAGGTTAGCAGGCACTACTGCAATTTGGGCAGTCGTAGGCAAGGATCATGAGCTTGCTTACTAAAAAAGCTTGCAAACGTACCTGTGAAGCTTTGCGGTTCGCTGGATACAGAGCCTCATGCCCCTTGCAGCATTGGAGAGTGCACAGTTCAGACCAGCAGCATCGACCATGCTTATGGTCTGAACTGTAATTTTTCAGCAGTGCTTCACCTGGGTAGGGTAGAGGAGAGGGACACACCTGAAGAAAGCAGATTAGACATCCCCTTTAGCAGCATACAGTGCATGTAATGTTGAGATTTGCATTGTCTCAGGCCCTTTGCACCATGTTTGGTATGGGAGATGTTTGACGGTTCAATGGTAGTGCCAGTGTGCTAGGCAGATGCTGTTTTAGTACATCATACAAATATATTTTTTCCTTGCATGAATTGTTTCTATGGTAATTTACGGTCTGTACGGACATGGCTAATCCCTAATATTAAACGCACAAAGCCGTTTTTTTCCAAATAGTTTGTTACCCTAACACAGACAGGAGGTGTCTTCTTACACATACGACTTTGCCAGTGATGCACTGTACAGTCGACTAAACAGAGCACAGTGACCTGGTTTATTACCATCTGTCTTCATCAGTCTTATAATTCATCTGTTTAGTAACCTCATAACAAAGACCACTGCACGTGTTAACTCTTGTACTCTTCTTAAAAGCATTGTATAGTCACTACTTTGTGATCTGAAACTTAAAGGGGCTGTGTATTGTTAGTACAACCCTTTTACACTCTGAGTGTTTTCCCCCGTTAAAATATTAACTATTGAACCCATTCTATGCCCGTGTGGCAAGCATTTTTATTGACACATTTCCGGCGCCATTTTTTTTTCACGACACTGTCTGTGAATTCACATTTACAGTGTCTTCAACAACATGTCGCCGGGGATCGCGGTATGCACACACACAGACTCCAGCGCCATTTTATTGAAGACACTGTACAGGTCCTTCTCAAAAAATTAGCATATGGTGTTAAATGTCATTATTTACCATAATGTAATGATTACAATTAAACTTTCATATATTATAGATTCATTATCCACCAACTGAAATTTGTCAGGTCTTTTATTGTTTTAATACTGATGATTTTGGCATACAACTCCTGATAACCCAAAAAACCTGTCTCAATAAATTAGCATATTTCACCCATCCAATCAAATAAAAGTGTTTTTAAATAACAAACAAAAAAACCATCAAATAATAATGTTCAGTTATGCACTCAATACTTGGTCGGGAATCCTTTGGCAGAAATGACTGCTTCAATGCGGCGTGGCATGGAGGCAATCAGCCTGTGACACTGCTGAGATGTTATGGAGGCCCAGGATGCTTCAATAGCGGCTTTAAGCTCATCCAGAGTGTTGGGTCTTGCGTCTCTCAACTTTCTCTTCACAATATCCCACAGATTCTCTATGGGGTTCAGGTCAGGAGAGTTGGCAGGCCAATTGAGCACAGTAATACCATGGTCAGTAAACCATTTACCAGTGGTTTTGGCACTGTGAGCAGGTGCCAGGTCGTGCTGAAAAAATGAAATCTTCATCACCATAAAGCATTGACCCTGTCCTTGATGAAACACAGTGGACCAACACCAGCAGCTGACATGGCACCCCACACCATCACTGACTGTGGGTACTTGACACTGGACTTCAGGCATTTTGGCATTTCCTTCTCCCCAGTCTTCCTCCAGACTCTGGCACCTTGATTTCCGAATGACATGCAAAATTTGCTTTCATCAGAAAAAAGTACTTGGGACCACTTAGCAACAGTCCAGTGCTGCTTCTCTGTAGCCCAGGTCAGGCGCCTCTGCCGCTGTTTATGGTTCAAAAGTGGCTTTACCTGGGGAATGCGGCACCTGTAGCCCATTTCCTGCACACGCCTGTGCACGGTGACTCTGGATGTTTCCACACCAGACTCAGTCCACTGCTTCCTCAGGTTCCCCAAGGTCTGGAATCGGTCCTTCTCCACAATCTTCCTCAGGGTCCGGTCTCCTCTTCTCGTTGTACAGCGTTTTCTGCCACATTGTTTCCTTCCAACAGACTTACCATTGAGGTGCCTCTGGGAACAGCCTATTTGTTGAGAAATTTCTTTCTGGGTCTTACCCTCTTGCTTGAGGGTGTCAATGATGGCCTTCTTGACATCTGTCAGGTCGCTAGTCTTACCCATGATGGGGGTTTTGAGTAATGAACCAGGCAGGGAGTTTATATAAGCCTCAGGTATCTTTTGCATGTGTTTAGAGTTAATTAGTTGATTCAGAAGATTAGGGTAATAGGTCGTTTAGAGAACCTTTTCTTGATATGCTAATTTATTGAGACAGGTTTTTTGGGTTATCAGGAGTTGTATGCCAAAATCATCAGTATTAAAACAATAAAAGACCTGACAAATTTCAGTTGGTGGATAATGAATCTATAATATATGAAAGTTTAATTGTAATCATTACATTATGGTAAATAATGAAATTTAACACTATATGCTAATTTTTTGAGAAGGACCTGTATATGCAAATTCACACGCACACTCTCTCACTTTCCTTCGTCGTGCATGTGCTATCCAGTCTGAACAGTGACTGGCTGCCAGGAGGTGTGGTATCCACAGTCTTGGTTCTCACCGGCAGCACAGCACTCGCCGGTCTCCTAATCGCCACCGGGAGGTGCAGTATCGACAGTCCCGGTGTCTCACCAGCTCTGATCTCATCACTTCCGCTGCAGCCACTGCCATAGAGCCGACATCGTGGAGATGGCCCAATCACATCAGACAGCGCCGCCCCATCCTCTCCAACAAAATGGCACCATAGCGCATTCTGCGCATGTGCTGTTTCTGGCGCCATAATGCGCAGGCTCCAGTGGCTTCAGACAGGACACATCTCTGGTTATTTTATAGATACCCATACTCCCATGAATGCACCATTCCAGCAGTGTCTGCACTCATATTCCTGGGCTCACGTGAGGTTGTTGGAGCCAATCAGTTCTGGTGTCACTGTCCCCACCTTTGGACATAAAAGAAATCAAAAGGGGATGAGAGGCCAGCCGCAACTCTTGCTGTGGAAACCTCAAAGATTTTAAGTGCCCTGAAATTCATGAAAAAGAAAAACGAACAAACTACAATTCAGATATATATATTTATATATTATGTCATACATCTGGTGTTGTCCATGAGTTCAAGGCTTCAGGCAGTCATTGCCAACAAAGGGTTTTCAACCAAGTACTAAAAATGAACATTTTGTTTAAAATTATTGAATCTGTCCAATTACTTTTAGTCCCTTTTTAAAAACAGGGTGGCACATATTAAGGAGCTGAAACTCCTTAACCCTTCATCCAATTTTAATGTGGATACCCTCAAATAAAAGCTGAAAGTCTGAACTTCAACTTCATCTGAATTGTTTTGTTTAAAATTCATTGTGGTAATGTCTATAACCAAAATTAGAAAAATGTTGTCTCTGTCCAAATATATATGGACCTAACTGTATATGCTGAGCGCTTACACCAGGGTTTCCGTGTAAATCTCTGAAATATGTATTTCAGACTTAATCCCCAGTGTAACATTCCCTATAATGAGGCAGATGCAGGGACTGTGGACGCTGTCTGGCCTATGATCCAGCGGTGTCCGCCTTTTTAGGCGTTCATAAAAGTGCCGTCAGCTACAGTTTTGTGCGCCTCTGAAAAGGACAACGCTTAAGGCCTCTTTCACACTTCCGTCGGTAGTGGGCCGTCGCTAAGCGTCAGGGCAACGTACCGACGGACGTTGTGCAAATTCTGCACAACGTGGGCAGTGGACGCAGTGTTTCAACGCGTCCCGCTGCCCACTGTAAAGTCCCAGGGAGGAGGGGGCGGAGTTCAGGCTGCGCATGTGTGGTAGGAAATGCAGGACACAACATAAGAAAAAACGTTCCCTTGAACGTTTTTTCAATACGACGGTCTGCCAAATACCGACGCATCCAGTGCACGACGTATGGAACGTGTGTCCATACATCGCAATACGTCGGTAATACAAGTCTATGTGCAAAAAAACTGCATCCTGCAGGCAACTTTGCAGGATGCTTTTATTCCACAGAACAACACATTGTGACGGCCCCTAAACGACGGAAGTGTGAAAGAAGCCTTAGAGAGGCCAGTCGAAGTCCAGAGTAGCTCTGCTGCCTCATTATGGTGAATGGATCCATCAGGGGTTTCATCTGAATAGCGTCACTGGGAGATTCAGCCCCAATGGATGTTGCTGAGTGAATTTTTTTTTTTTCTGGATTGATTGAAGCTTTTGTTAGGAACATTTTACAGAACATTTGAGAATTTTATCTGGCACTCTACGCAGAGCACTTACATCGGACATTAGAGACAGATTATGGCTGCAGCTTGCAGCTATTATCTGCCAGGGATACGGTTGGTATAACTGGTGAGTCCACTCTATATATACCTGCTCCCGACTTGCATCGATCATGTATAGTAGATGTTGAGAAGTGTTAGGGTATGTGCACTTGTTGCAGACTTGCCTGTGGAATTTTCTGCGCAGATTCTGCATTTCTTGGCAGAAAACGCAGGTAAAAATCCGCGTGGATTTGATGTGTTTTTGATGTGGATTTTCATACGGATTTGTATGCGTTTTTGTAGGCTAATTAAAGATCTATTTTAACAAAAAAAGAATTATGTCACTTCCTTATCCAACCTCTTCTTTTACATACTCCATTGAAGAATGTTTACACACACACAGATTAGATATATCTATAGATAGATAAATCAATAGATAGATAAATCGATAGATTTATGCATCTGTCTAGAGATATCTATCTATCCATCTATCTACTGTGTAGATATATCTATCTACAGATAGACAGATAATACCAAGCCCAATGTTGTTTTGTAATAAACATAATAAAATGGTACATAAAGAGGTAAATAATGAAAGACACACACACACACACACACACACTCACACTGCGTTAGGCCGGAGTTTCTCGCAAGTGTGACCCCAGGCCTTAAACGCAATATCTGTTTAATTTAAAAAAAAAAAAATGAAATAAAGAAATGGCGTGGGCTCCCATGCAATTTTCTGTGCCAGAGAGGGAAAGCCAGTGACTGGGGACCGATATTTATAGCCTAGGAAGGCGTTGGTACCCATGGATCTTCCCAAGCTATAAATATCAGCTGTATAATTAGCTTTTACTGGCTATTAACATAGGGGAACCCCCCCAAAAATGACGTGGGATCCCCCTATAATTAATAGCCAGGAAAGGCTATGCAGACAGCTGCGAGCTGATATTCATAGCCCAGGAAATGGCCATGGATATTGGCATCCCTCCCCTCCCCCCTCCGGCTACAAATACCAGCTCTCAGCCATCCCAGAAATGGCGCATCTTTAAGATGCACCAATTCGGCACTTGGCCTCTCTCTTCCCACTGCCCTTTAGTGGTGGCAAGTGAGATAATATTTGTGAGGTTGATGTCACCTTTGTATTGTAAGGTGACATCAAGCCGGCTTAGTAATGGAGGTGTCAATAAGACACCTATCCATTACTAATCCTATAGATGTTAAAGCGTTAAATGAACACACAGCCAGAATAAAGTGTAATGAAATAAAACACTAATCACATTTTTCCCATCTTTATTGTATGCCTAATTCCTGTGATGCCCTCGAACTCTTGCAAAAAAAAAAAAGAGTAAGTAAATAAATAAACCAACACAAATACTCCCTGGTCCGATGTAGTCCATTTAATAACGAGTGTCCCACGACGATCTCCCCTATAGAGCAGTTGCAACAGGAGATGTGACTGCTCTACATGGCCTCAAGTGACATACTGACCGGAGACAATAGGTCATGCAGTGTTATCACTGAGCGTTCAATGGAGTTCATGTTCTCACTTTACGGCACTGCTGCTTGAGAATTTTCTCACACAGCGTTGCCGGTGACAGCATGAACTCCAGTGACCTTTGACGGCGGAGTGATCCACTGCGGGAGGATACCTGCTGGCAGTGTATCACTGGAGCCCCTGGAGAGCGGTCATATCTGCCAATTTCACAGCTCTACATGGTCGATATTTGTGGGACACTCGTTATTAAATGGATTATGTCGGAACAGGGAATATACTGTTGGCTTATTATTATTTTTTAAATTTTTTTACAGGTGATCGAGGGCATCAGGGATTAGCTGTATAGTGAGTACTGTGTGTGTGCATATGGGGTGTGTGTGTTTTTTTTTTTTTACACAGTAGCCGGGATGATGGGATTACTACTGTCCCATCATCGGCTGCCTGTCACTGTAGCCAACATAGCAGGATGGGACTCCCACTCTTCCTCCTCCCTATCTGCAGTGTTTCTCGCAGGCAACTCTGCAGCAAAACTGCAGATATTTTTAAACCTGCGGTTTTGCTGTGGATTTGCCTGACTCAATGGTAGTCAATGGGTGCAGAAATGCTGCAGATCCACAAAAAGAATTGACATGCTGCAGAAAATAAAATTCTGCAAATCCGCGCGTATTTTTCCGCAGCATGTGCACACCAATTCTCAATTTCCCATTGACTAACATTGGTAGTGCACTACACTGCGGATTTGATGCAGTTCCGTGCTTCTAAAAACGCTGCGGAAACGCATCAAAATCCGCAATGTTTGCACATAGCCTTAAGTGTAAAAAAAATCTAATCTTTCAAGAACAATTATACCCAAAATGAATTGATTGGTGTGAAGAAGATTCCTAAAGCATATTTTGAACGCAAACCGTAGCGGACATAGGCAGAAGAGGGCCCCTGTGTTAGAACAGCATATGGGCCCTTTGCAGCCCAATAGGTCATTAGAATGCACAATTCCACCTGCTTAGGAGCCAAACCAATGTGAAAACAACCGAATAAGTGCTCTAGACAATCTGTGTAACATTCAGTAGATTTATTCAGGCTGGGTAATCCATAAAGTGCGAATGTGCCAAAAATTACATATCCGTATATCTCCAAGTGAGAAAATATAGTCTTTAATAGGTGGATCTGATTGTACAGTGCAACATTATGGATAATACTCTATAGCAGCGATGGCGAACCTTTTAGAGAGAAAGTGCCCAACTGCAATCCAAAACCCACTTATTGAGCTTTTAGATTTGAAAAACAACTTGTACATTAGCGCACTATTGAGTCTATAGCAAATAGGTTGTAAGCACTGCACTCCAAGCCTAAGATACTAGTCACCGAATGCAGTGGAGGTCTGTTCTTGAGAATGGAGAGGAATTTTAATTACCGTAAATGTAAAATTGCAAATTTTTTTTTATTTTTTATTACAACATCTTTGTAATTCTAACCCTTTGTCATGATGAGGATAACCCTTTAAGCTAGGGATGTCAAATACACATAGGACCAAAGTTAAAAGCTTTGACAGTCAACCTTGATATTTAAAAAAATAAAATAAAAAAATATCTACAATTGAGGAAATTCTTATTAAATAAGACAAACTTTTGGAATTCTAGTGGAATATTTATAATATGTTATGGAAGAGCAGTACAAAGTGTATGGCCCAATGACCTAATTTAAATATGTAATAACTGATAAAAATTTTGAATAAAACGGCTAATAAAGTATGATGCAAACAAAAGTGCTCCCACACACTGTGTGATACCCCCCACAGTGAATTCTTCCAAATGCACTGTATGATGACTCTACGGTACCTCCTCCCTCATTTCCCCCAACAAAGAATGGTGATCATCACAGTATGATTCTTCAACTGTAATCCTCACACAGCTCTTCATACAGTATAATGGGCACAGAAAATCCTCCATACAGTACAATGGGCCCCACATAGTTCTGCATAAAGTGTAATGGGCCCCACATAGTGCTCTATACAGTATCACAGGGCCCTGTATTGACTTCCATACAGTAATGGATGCATACTGTATAATGTGCCCATAGTGCTGAAAACTGTATAATGACCCCACATAGTGCTTCATACTGTATAATGGCCAAATGTATTGCTCCATGCTGTATAATGGCCAAATGTAATGCTCCATACTGTATGAGTAGAAAGTATAATATCTGATAATCCAAATTAGTATTAAACCAAGAAAAACGAAAAAAACTAATCTATCCAATAAACTTTATTAAACAAAATAAGGATAAAAGACTGACACAACACCCAGACCCCTCTATGTGGGGGTGGGTCAATTAAAAAACCTGGCCCAAGAAGATTGTAAAGGGCAAAGGGTGGGAGGGACAACGGGGCCGATGGCAAAAACCCTACACGTCCCTAAAAATATTCCCTACCTGTCTGCGGAGGTTGGCACCCTCTTGGACGCAATATGGCGCCCCTGCTCCTCGTCGACTCACCCTTAAGGCCCTATAAGTCCCTCTACATGTAAAAAAATACTACACCACAAACAACACCTAATACATGGCCTAACCAAACTCGGGACCAAATAAAGAAAAAACACCAGGTAGTGATTCACCAGTAAAGACAAATGGTCTGACCGTACCAGACAGGTAGGGTGCCAACCTCCGCAGACAGGTAGGGAATATTTTTAGGGACGTGTAGGGTTTTTGCTATCGGCCCCGTTGTCCCTCCCACCCTTTGCCCTTTACAATCTTCTTGGGCCAGGTCTTTTAATTGACCCACCCCCACATAGAGGGGTCTGGGTGTTGTGTCAGTCTTTTATCCTTATTTTGTTTAATAAAGTTTATTGAATAGATTAGTTTTTTTTTCGTTTTTCTCCATACTGTGTGAGCCCACATAGTGCTCCATACAGTATATTGGCCACGTATAATAAAAAAAACAACTAATTGCCTCTGCCCGTACCTGGTTTCTTCATATATCACAATCCTACCTGTGGGCACACGCGCCATCTCCTGAGCATTAGCTCCACCGCCACTCTCTCAGCCCATGCATCATTCCCTTCATTACTAGCGACACCACCCTCCCCCTCCTCATCAGGCGAGCAGACTGATGGGAGGGCGCTCATGCAGAGGAGAGTAGCAGCAGTGCTAGTGATGAGGGAGATGGCGAGCGAGCTGAGGAGAGTGTTGATGACGCTAGTGCTGAAGAGATGGAGCGCGTGCCCGCAGGGAGGGCTCTGTGTCACCTCTGGCGCATGTGCCATAGGATCGCCACCGCTGCTCTATAGTGTGATATGAGTAATTACACACTTCCACATATACTATTGCAGAAACCCTTCATAGATAGTGATGAGCGAGTCTACTCGTTGCCTGGGTTTTCCCGAGCACGCTCGGGTGACCTCCGAGTATTGGTGTTCGGAGATTTAGTTTTCATCGCGGCAGCTGAATGATTTACAGCTAGTAGCCAGCCTAAGTACATGTGGAAGTTGCCTGGAGCTAGGGAATCCTCACATGTAATCAAGCAGGCTAGTAGCTGTACATCATTCAGCTGCTGCGATAAAAACTAAATCTCCGAGTACTTACAAATGCTCAGAGGTCACCCGAGCAACGAGTACACTCGCTCATCACTATTCATAGACACACATACAGTTGAAACCAGAAGTTTACATACACTATATAAAAGACACATATATATATTTTTTTTTCTCAATATCTGACATGAAATCAGAATAAACCTTAACTGTTTTAGAGCAAGTGGGATTACCATAATTTATTATTTGCCAAATGCCAGAATGAGAGAATGTTTTAAGGCATTTTTATTACTTACTGCAAAGTCAAATGTTTACATTCACTAAGATTGCTATGCCTTTAAATAATTCTGGACTGCCCATATGATGTCAAGTGTTTGGAAGCATCTAATAGGTTTTTTGGAAATATCGGAGTTGGGGCACACCTGAAACGCACTGCTTCTTTGTGTAGCATCATGGGACAGTCTAAAGAAATTAGCCAAGATATCAGGAAGAGAATTGTGAACTTGCACAAGCCTGGCTCATCCTTGGGTACAATTTCAAGATACCTGAAGGCGCTTTGTTCATCTGTGCAAACCATTATACGCAAGTACAAACAAAACTTTTTGGGCATAATGACCATTGTAACGTTTGGAGGAAAAAAGGGAGAAGCTTGGTAGCCTAAGAACACCATCCCAACTGTGAAACACTGGGTGGCAGCATCTACATGTGGGGTTGTTTTGCTGCGAGAGGGACTGGTACATGTCACAAAATAGATGGCATCATGAGAAAAGAAGATTGTGGCAATACTGATGCAGCATCTCAAGACATCAGCCAGGAAGTTAAAGCTTCGGCCAAAATGGGTCTTACAAATGGACAATAACCCAAAGCATACTGCCAAAAGGGGTAACAAAGTGGCTTAAGGATAAGTCAGTGTTTTGGAGCAGCTTTCACAAAGCCCTGATCTCAATTGTATTGTAAATTTATAGGCAAAGCTGAAAAGGGAGGTGTGAGCACGGCAACTAAAAACCTGAATCAGTTACGCCAGTTTTGTCAGGAGGAATGGGCCCAAATTCCAACCAACTATTGAGAAGCTTGTGGAAGGATATCCCAATGTTTGACCCAAGTCATTCAGTTCAAGGGCAATGGTACCAAATACTAATGAAATGTATGTAAACTTTTGACTTGGCAGTAAGTAATATTCTCTCTCATTATTCTGGCATCTGGCAAATGTTAATAATTATGGTAATCCTAATTGGCTTAAAATGGGAAAGGTTTATTCTGATTTCATGTCAGATATTGAGAAAAACATGCATATGTGTCTTTTTATATAGGGTGTCAACGTCTGGTTTCAACTGTAGCTGGCGCCCATGTAAAGTATCACGTTATACAGAATACTAGAATGAAATAACATGAGATGTTGAAAACCAAGGTTGCTCCTGTATAGGATCCAGCAGAATGTGGTGCTCACCCTAACGCTCATTCCGAATATACATTCAGTGCAGGTGTCGGGCAGCATAAAAACGCTATTATCCTGCAGATTAATAAGTCTTAAGTTTCAGAATGCTTCAGATACAGTTTGCAAGATGCAGGTTTATGTGTAAATTATAATGCAAATAAATTGATATTACTCAAGTTGCTTAGCAACTTGTAGCTTGATCCTGGGTAACGCAAAGGTATCAACGTGCTGCCTTTTATTAAAGTTTATAGCTTTAGTGTGTTCGTGTACAGGATATTGTCAGAATTGGCTTTTTTTTCCCGCTGTTTTACAAGGTAACAAAATGCTAATTTAACATGTTTGCTAACCGGAGGTGCTCCATGTGTATGCTTCAAAGCCATGAGACCTGTTCAAGTCAGTGGCAAAGTAATCCGCCAATGAATCATCTACATCAAGATCTGTCTACATGCATACTGATGGCCTAGGCCAAATGAGGAGTGCTGGTCCAATGAAAACAAAAGAAAGAGGAAGCACTCAATGCAGTAAATCATCTACTATATAATTGTCTAAGGATCACTTCAGTCTGTCTGTCTGTCTTTCCGTCTGTCACGGATATTATTGGTCGCGGCCTCTGTCTGTCATGGAAATCCAAGTCGCTGATTGGTTGTGGCAAAACGCCCACGACCATTGCCACGACCAATCAGCGACGGCCATAGTCTGTCAACGAAATGGCCGCTGCTTTACTGCCCTGCAGTCAGCGCTGAGCGCTCACACAGGGTTAATGCCAGAGTTAACGGACCGCGGTGTAATGCACTCCGTTAACGCTGCTATTAACCCTGTGTGACCAACTTTTTACTATTGATGCTGCGTATGCAGCATCAATAGTACAACGATCTAATGTTACAAAATAATATAATAAAAAAAGTTATTCTCACCCTCCGATGTCGCCTGCTGTCCTCGGCAGTGCAAGCGGCAGGTTCCGGTGCCAAGGATGCTATGCGAGAAGGACCTGCCATGACTTCACGGTCATTTGACGGCGACGTCATCACCGGTCCTGCGCTCATACCAACCCTGGGACCGGAAGCTGCTGCGTGCACCGCACACAGGAGCAAGGACTTCAAGGGGTCTTCGGAAGGTGAGTATATGTTTATTTTTTATTTTAAGACTTTTTTTAACCATGCATTTAGTGCCCACATTGCTTTATACTACGTGGGTTGTATTACATACTGCATGGGCTCTGTTATATACTACATCTCTGTGCTATATACGATGTAGCTGGGCAATATACAATGTGACTGTGCAATATACAACGTGGCTGTGCAATATACTACGTAAGGCTAGGGTCACATTGCGTTAGCGCAACCCGCTAGCGCTAAACTGATTGCACTAACGCAATGTTTTTATCGGGGCCGCGTCCCGGGGTCGCGGTGATGTCCCCGCTCTCGCAGATCCCCGATCTGCGAGAGCGGGGAACGGACCGCGGGCGCGCCTCGGACGTTGCAAGCAGCGTCCGCGGCGCGCCAGGAAACACCGGCGCGTCGCTAGCGCGTGCCGAACATGGCACGCGCTAGTGCTGCGCGTTCCCATTGCCGTGAATGGGCGCGCTAACGGACGCGTTGCACGGCGTTAATTTCGCCGTGCAACGCTGTCCGTTAGCGCGTTCCCATTAACGCAATGGGAACCTAGCCTAACTGTGCAATATACTATGTGGCTGTGTCGGTTCTGTTATATACTACGTCGACTGTGCAATATACTACATGGATCTGTTATATACTACGTGGCAGTGCAATATACTACGATATACGACGTGGCTATGTTATACTACATGGCTCTGCTATATACTACGTAGCTCTGCTATATACTACGTATGCTGTGTTACATACTACGTAGCTCTGTTATATACTACGTCTGTGCAATATAGTACGTAGCCTGTGCTATATACTACCTACATATTCTAGAATACCCGATACGTTAGAATCGGGCCACCATCTAGTAGCTGTAGAAAGTCATTGACTGCACATTAGTGATGAGCAAACGTGCTCAGATAATGTGTTATCTGAGCATGCTCGGGTGCTAAGTGTCTTCGGCGTGCTCAAAATATATGTTTGAGTCCCTGCGGCTGCATGTCTTGCGGCTGTTCGCCAGCCCTAACACATGCATGGATTACCTAACAAACAGGCAATCCCTGCATGTATTGTGGCTGTATAACAACCGCAAGATATGCAACCATACAACCGCTTGGACTCTAACATGTTTCGAGCATGACTAAGACACTGTTGGCACCCGAGCATGCTCTGATAACACCTTATCCGAGTACGTTCGCTAATAACTACTGCACATCTAAAAACTGAAATGAAAGGTGATGCCCATGTTTTGAAATCTTATTAGTCCAATATCAAATGCCAAGTGTTACTTAATCCTTGCTACTCCATTGCTACTTTTTCCTTGGCTGCTCTGGTCTTTTTGTTGAAAATCTGCAGCAGTGACATCCTGTCTAAAGCATGTGACTACTATAGCCAATTATTGTGCTTAGCATTGATGTGGAAATAGACCGCTAAGCTCAGTGATTGCTTGCATCAATCACGTGCTGCAGTCATGTCAAGAAAGTCTAGGGGGTAAAGCTGAAGAAACCTCACACTGGAGAGGAAAGGGGCAAGTCGACTTATTTTGGTGTGTTTTTTTTTTTTTTTTTTTCTATTTTTTTAGCAGTGCTGTTGAGTTGACGTCGGTATAAAATGTATGGACTCTGACTCCTAAAAAAAAAAAAATATGATAAATTGGGTAAAGTAGTTCAATGCAGTATGTGTTGTAAATGTTTTCATAAGAATTTGGGAGAGTTAAGAAATTTCTATGTCTTTTATTCCTTATCTAAGGATCTCGGCTTTTAATTGAGATAAATCTGTGCTGCACTTTATGTACATGCTCAGTAGTGAGGCAGCGCTGTGGGGGTGTGAGTCTGGGAAATTGAGGAGTCAGTCGGAGGTTTCGCTTACCATCTCCATAGCTCTGATTTTTAGACAAAGCAAGCAAGTGGACTAATAAAATGTAAAAATCCATTTTTAAAGGGAACCTGTCACCCCCAAAATCGATGGTGAGGTAAGCTCACCGTCATCAGGGGCTTATCTACAGCATTCTGTAATGCTGTAGATAAGCCGCCGATGTTACCTGAAAAAGGTTAGATTATACTCACCCAGGGGCGGTCCCACTGCAGTCCTGCTCCGATGGGTGTCTCAGGTCCGGTCCGGAGCCTCCCATCTTCATTCCATGACGTCCTCTTCTGGTCTTCACGCCGCGGCTCCGGCGCAGGCGTACTTTGCTCTGTCCTCAACAAGGCAGACAAAGTAAGCCTGTGCCGGAGCTGCGGCGTGAAGACCAGAAGAGGACGTCATGGAATGAAGAGGGGATGCGCCGGAGTGGACCTGAGACACCCATTTCACCGGACTGCAGCGGGACCGCCCCTGGGTGAGTATAATCTAACCTCTTTTTCTCCTCTTTCAGGTTACATCGGGGGCTTATCTACAGCATTACAGAATGCTGTAGATAAGTCCCTGATGACGATGAGCATACCTCACCATCGATTTTGGGAGTGACAGGTTCCCTTTAATTGAACTTGCTAAAATACTTTATGAAATATCAGTCTGTGAAGGAAAATATAACTACTGCTGTTATATATTCCCCTACAATTATATTTAGTTGACAAAAGGACAAACTGGATTTACCAGTATTGCAGGAACTCAGAACCATAGAATACAGACAGATGTCAATTGTGATACCTCGGTCTAGTGAGCCGAGCTTCAAAGTGTGGACAGATGGTGATTATAACCAAGCTAAATATTTCTTGTATACAATATAGTTAATAGGGGGGTACAATATAGGAGGTAGCTAGAGATGCAGGAAATTTAAAATGCAAGGTGCTGGCACCTAAATTTGCCCACTGTCTGGTCACAAACAACAACTTTTAAATCGTCCAATCTAGGCTATCCTGGAAACTTGAGCTCAGGACCAGGCATATAAAAGATGGGTAACACAATAAGAAAGTTGTTCACATGTGGGGATCAACGCCTGCTGATTGTAGTCCATAATTAATTTCTCCTTCCCTCAAGGAAACAGAAGATCACTGTAGATGGAAACGTTTAGATATGTTATTTCTCCCTTTTTATTTTGGAACTGTTTCGCATGTCGTTTTATTTTTACTTATATCTTTTATTGAAAGCACTGTATATTTTTATATTAAAGCTTAAAATCTTTAAGTTTTATCCTTGTGTGTTCTAAAGAATCCATAGCCTTTCAGAGTGTTTTTTGTTTTCCTTTTTTGAGTGTCTGGCAGTATCAAATTTCAGGGACTCATTACCACGTGTGTTTGTGATGGGGGCGTGTTGCGTATCCGCATCATGTATTCTCTGTTGGGGGGGTATAATTTATGCTCACTTTATAGCCTGAGAGTTGGATTGAGGCCGGCGTTACACTAGCGAGTTTTATGGATGTATGAGCGCATAAAATACATCCGTAAAATACGCATTACACACGGCCCAATGATTCTCAATGGGGCAGGTCCTATCAGCCATATATTACGCACCCGTATTATACGGTTTTCTACAGCCTGGGAACTTTTCAGAATATTTTCCCACGCTCGAGTTTATATAAGGACATCCAGCAGAGGGCGCATCACCGCGACTGAAGGTAACTACAGGTCATTGACCTACATTCCATTCATTCGCTGGGGTTTTACTGGCAGGAGTACAGCTACATTAGCAGGCTCCTGCTTGTAAAATTAGTTAACCCTTTCAGATGGATTTACATCGTTGGACGTGACAGAACGACGGAAGGTATGGGATATTGTTTTTTTATTTTACCTTTTTTACAGAACGAGGGTCTTCAGGTGGATTACCAGTATAATAAAATATTACAAAAACCTGTGTATTTATTTCATTAAAAGACTTTGTAATAGTGTGTGTGTGTGTGTGTGTTTTTTTAACCATTTCGTACTATTGGATTAATAATGGATAGGTGTCATAATTAACGCCTCTCCATTATTAATCTGGTTTAATGTCACCTTACAATAGCAATGTGACATTAACCCTTCATTACCCCACATCCCACTGCTACACGGGAATGGGAAGAGTGGCCAAGTGCCAGAATAGGCGCATCTTCCAGATGTGCCTTTTCTGGGGTGGCTGGGGGCATACGGTATGTTTTTAGCCAGGGGGGCCAATAACCATGGACCCTTTCCAGGCTATTAATATCTGCCCTCAGTCACTGGCTTTACCATTCTAGCGGAGAAAATTGCGCGGGAGCCCACGCCAATTTTTTCCGCGATTTAACCCTTTAATTCAATAGCTACAGAGCCCACATTTTGCACATACACACTACTAACAGTAGTGTGTAATATGCAAAAAAAAAGGGGGTATGAGATTTATGTAAACCATGTCTCATTTCATGTCTGGTTTGGGAAGGAGATGGCAAAAGTCGGCAATTGAATTACCGGCTTTTAAACTATCTAGCGCTATATGAAAAAAAAAAAAATATATATATATATATTTATTATACACCTATACTATGTGTAGACATTTATCTTAGCTATTCTATTCTAACCTGTCAGTGTGATTTTTACTGTACCGCACTGAATTGCCGGCTTTTCTCTCTAACACCGCTGCGTATTTCTCGCAAGTCACACTGCTGGTCCGTGTGTAATCCGTATTTTTCTCGCCCCCATAGACTTTCATTGGCGTATTTTTTGCGCAATACAGCGACAAACGCAGCATGCGGCGATTTTCTACGGCCGTAGAAGACCGTATAATACGGATCAGTAAAATACGGCTGATAGGAGCAGGGGCATAGAGAATCATTGTACCATATGCAATCCATATTTTCAGCACCTCTCTTACGTCCGTAAAACACTGTAGTGTGACGCCGGCCTGAGTGTGAGGCCAGCCTTAGTGAGAGGAGATTAATTTACCTTTGCAGACACACCCACATCATGTGCTGAGATGTGTTTGGGTGACACAGCCCCCACCCAATGTTACTGAGGCAGAAGAGAGCCCACTCCCTGTGTTAGCACTTTACCAGTGATGTGTATGAAGGCAAGAGGAAAGGGCTGACTTGGATATTCATAGGAGCCAGATAAACCGCCTGGTGGCTCAGTGGGTAGCATTGATTCTTTGCAGCTCTGGGGTCCTGGGTTTAAATTTCACCAAGGACAACATATGCAAGGATTCCAGGAGTTTGTATGATCTCCCCATGTACTCTTGTTTTCTCCCACACTACAGAGACATACTGATTAGAAAATTAGATTGTGTGCCCAAATGGGGACAAAGATTACAATATCTGTAAAATGCTGTAGCATATGATGGCACTATATAAGTAAGCAAAATTTAAATGTGCTGACTATTGATGAGCGAGTATACTCATTACTCGGGTTTCCCCTAGCATGCTCGGGTGGTCTCTGAGTATTTTGGGCGTGCTCGGAGATTTAGTTTTTGTCGCTGCAGCTGCATGATTTGCGACTGATAGACAGCCTGAATACATGTGGGGATTGTCTGTTAGGGAATCCCCACATGTATTCAGCCTGTCTACCAGCTGCAAATCATGCTGCTGTGGTGACTAAAACTAAATTTCCGAGCACGCCAAAATACTCCGAGACCACCCGAGCATGCTGGGTGAAACCCGAGTAATGAGTATACTCTCTCATCACTAGTGCTGACCAAAGATTTAGGAGGATGCTGTCTCTTGTCTGGGCCAAAGCGGAGCTACTGGAACCTAGTGACCAGCTGTGAGCTCAGGTCATTGATGGAGCTTTCATAAAATACATTTAATTAGTAAGTGCAATTAATTTCACTAGTAAAATCTTCTTTTTAAATCCCAAGCATTATGATGGTGGCTGGGCTTAGTGTTTCTTGGGCGCCTGTATACATTTAATGCAAGTCAGAAAGCTTAATGACCAGCAGAAAAAGTACCGTAATTCTATATTGATCAGGCACCATGTTTTCAGACAGTCTTGCACTTAAATATTATAATAAAACCGCTCATAGTAACACAGTAATGGTTATACAAAAATCTGTTGTTAGACACCCAAAAATATTTCTGGATCTCTTAAGTGTTTTTTATTTATTATTTTTTTTATAAACACCTGAATACGTTAACACTGAAATTTGGGGAAAATATTCCTTACACTGAGGCTAATTCCACATGGTTATTAATATCACGACCTCATCCGGTACAGGAAAACATTTCATAAATAGAACAGTGTACATGCGCTGCATGTGGGAGCAGTAAACTGGAAAAAGCAGAGTAGCAGACCAAAAGGCAGACTTAGCGTTAGAAACATGTTCAGTAATATGCCTAATGTACCACAGCTGCCCATAGCCAAGGTAAGCAAATTACGGTATTTTTGAACAATAGATTACCCTTAATAGGTTGAAGCATAACAATTATCGAACAATAAGAAATACACCTAAAATCTTATTTAGCTATAAATGTAATTAGATCTAGTAGAAACAACAAAAGCTGTGTAACCTATGTACTAGAAATAATGGAATCTCTTGAAATTCTAATCCCCTAGCTTTTGTTGAATTTTTCACAAAAATTGTTTGCTGCAAATCACAATACAGAAAGGATTCTAATTGCACTGGAAAAAGGGTGTAACACTCTGAGGTCTCCTAGAACTGTTTTCAACTCCTTTTCATGTTTTAAATACAAACACAGCCATAATAATATCAGTGATTTCTACAAAAAAAATAGACGGTAAGCAATAGTGACCAAAAGCCAAAAATAAACACATGAAAAGTTTGTGTTTTTTTACATTTTCTTTAAAAACAGTCCAAAAAATGTATCCCTGGCCTTGGTTTGCTAGCACTACTGCCCAGACAGCCAGTGCCTGTGGTGGTTCTGCTTCTGCTGCTGCTACCCATCAGCTCCTGCATTCTTACCTGTGGTTTGTGTTTTTTATTTTATTTATTTTTTTAACATTAGATGCATTCCTACTGATGGTTTTTGGTTTTACCTTACATTTTTATACAACACTATAGGTAACTTTTACTCATCTCTTCAGCCCCAACTATTCAACCAGAACGTAACAAGAAAAGCTAGGTAGGTATGTACAAATACTTACAGTAGGCAAAATGTGGCAGCAGGCTGCAGTATAAGGTATTGGGGTATGTTTCCATGGTCTGGATTGGCAGTGCTTTGGACGCAGCTCTGTCCAAAGCACTGCCAGCTTTTTATGCGCGGTGATTCTGCATGTATTCATTGAACCGTGCGGAATCGCCGCATTCTATACATTGGACTGTATATTTATCTTGCGGAGACTGAGCGTCTCCGCAAGATAAGCATGCTGCAGTCTAGAATGATGCGCCGCATGTACGTCTCCTCAGGACAGCCGGAGGTGTACCTGCACGCATAGGAGAGATGGGATTTCATAAAATCCCATCCACTATGCTGTAACATCTGGCCGCTGCAGATTGGACGCTGTGGCTGTACGCCGCGTCCCATCCGCAGCATTTCCTGACTGTGGAAACATACCCTAAAGGGCTCACACTCTGCGAGGAAAACGGACGAGTTTAATCCAAACAAAAAATCGGATTGCACCCTGACCAAGGTTAATCTAAGAGTCCCTGCTCATATGTGATTATTTTTTATTTTTCCTCAGATTGGGATGAGAAAAAAAAAACCCAGCATATAGCATGCTGCGATTTTTCTTGGATCTCGGACAATATTAGTCAATTCAAGTTAATGTGTGTGATTTAAAAAAAAAAAAACGCACGGCACTCAGATCGTGTAAGTGCTGTCTTACATGTCTTTTGAAAAGCCGCCAATATGTCTTCTGGGTACAGTAGAATCACAACATGACCCCACAAAATAGAATGGATAGAATAGATGTATACACATAGAATAGATTGATCAAAAGAGGTCAGTCACATATGTAATTAATACGGTGTAGCATACTGTGTGTGTAAGTGTCTGTATAAATAATAATAAATATATAATTTTTTTTTATGAACCTATTTTCTGAAAAAAAAAAAAGAAAAAAAGGCAATGGGATCTCCTGACAATTTTATAACCAGCAGAGGGAAAGCGGACAGCTTGGGGCGGATGTTTATAACCTGGGAAGGGGTAATACCCATGATGCGTCCCAGGCTATTAATATTATCTTACAGCTGTATACTTGTCTTTCCCTGGTTATGAAAATGGGGGGAACCCCCAAAAAAGATGTAGCAACCCCCGACAATTAACCAGCAAAGGCTAGGCAGACAGTTGCGTGCTGATATTAATAGCCTAGGAAGAGGCCATGGATATTGGCCTCCCAGACTGAAAACATCAGCTCTCAGCTGCCCCAGATATTGAGCATCCATAAGATGCGCCAATTCTAGCACTTAGCCTGCCTCTTTCCACTCGCCCTGGTGTGATGGCAAGTGGGGTGATAGTTGGGGGGGGGGGGGGGGGGGGGGTGATGTCACCTGTGCTGTTATGTTTGCTAATGACAGGTGTTATGAAGGCAATCCAGAAACACAGTGTGCTTAGCGATCAGAGCGCACACAGTGATCTGACAAATACCCAAAAATACAAGAACGAGCTCTGAGACGTGGAAACTCTGTAGACTGCACACCTGATCCTATCCTAAACACAACTAAAAGCGGCTGTGGATTGCGCCTAACAACTACCTAGGCAACTCGGCACAGCCTAAGAAACTAGATAGCCTGAAGATAGAAAAATAGGCCTGACTTGCCCCAGAGAAATTCCCCAAAGGAAAAGGCAGCCCCCCACATATAATGACTGTGAGTAAGATGAAAAAGACAAAACGTAGGGATGAAATAGATTCAGCAAAGTGGGGCCCGATATTCTAGGACAGAGCGAGGACAGTAAAGCGAACTTTGCAGTCTACAAAAAACCCTAAAGCAAAACCACGCAAAGGGGGCAAAAAAACCCACCGTGCCGAACTAACGGCACGGCAGTACACCCTTTGCGTCTCAGAGCTTCCAGCAAAACAAAAGACAAGCTGGACAGAAAAAAAGCAACAAAAAAGCAAAAAGCACTTAGCTATACAGAGCAGCAGGTCACAGGAACAATCAGGAGAAGCTCAGATCCAACACTGAAACATTGACAAGGAGCAAGGATAGCAGCATCAGGCGGAGTTAAGTAATGAAGCAGTTAACGAGCTCACCAGAACACCTGAGGGAGGAAGCTCAGAAGCTGCAGTACCACTTGTGACCACAGGAGTGAATTCAGCCACAGAATTCACAACACTGTGCATTGTCAGGTGACGTCAAGCGCAGAGGTTAGTAGTAGAGAGGCGTCTATAAGATGCCCCCATTACTAACCCAGTTAGTGATGATATAAAAAATGCACACAATAAACAGTGTTTTATTTGAAATGACACTTTTTTTTTTTAAATTAATCTACATAAACCAAAGCCACGTATATTCGCGTCAAAGCTCATTCCCTGAAGCCAATGTCTCCTGTGCCAGAATTTAAAATTAACAATCCTATTCTTCACCTGTCTGCCGAGAAGATGATAATCCATTTGTCCCTTGACATGTCTAGCTCTGCTACATCTAGATGTCAAGAAACTATGCTTTATCATACCGCCGAACAAAAAGTGCATAAAAATACAACCAGAAAGGCAAATGTAAATAAAAATGGTACCACTGAATGCGTCATCTTTATCCAGCAAAAAACCAAGATACCATAAAGCTCAGTAAGTGGGGAAAAATAGTTCTCAGAATAAACCAATGCAAAAATATTTTTCTGTAAAAGCTTTCATTGTATAAAAGCGAAAATGGTACCAATAAAAACATCAACTCGCCCCACAAAACCCAAAGAAGTAAAGTTGTCTAATCACTTATACTGCATGAGGAATGGCCTTAAAAATAAATCCAAGTCTTCAACTTTTGTTGGTTTGTTCATTTTGCCTCCCAAAGATCGTAGTAAGGCGTGACTCGACACAATCCACAAAAAAAGCAAGTCACCACCACCATTCGTCATCTGTCAGTGGAAATATAGGGGGCTTACACATTACTGGTATTACAAAGGCTCTGGAAAAGCAAAATGGCCTTCTCCCCTCAATAGAAAGTCAGCAAATTCTACACTCCAAAATGCAAATGCCCCCTCTGTTCTGAGCCCCAGTGTGTCTAAACCACATTTGGCGCCCACATGTTTGGCTGTTCTGTAGTGATGACAGCCCGCCTAATTTATGGTTGCGTGTTTACAGAAGCATGAGCTGGTCATAATGTATAGGTCAGTGCAACGTAATGGGCACTACACTGGCAGTTTGCAAGTTTCACTCTGTAACATCCACTACTGCCTGCTTCTGGAAAACACCCATGGAGTCAAAATTGGCACTACGCCTCTAGATAAATTCCCAAAATGAGGTTACTTGAGAGGGAATTCTGCTTTTATAGCAATTGGGGGCTCTGTATATGGAGTCCGCATACTATTCTAGAAAATCTGTACTCCAGGAGGCAAAAAGCGCTTTGTTCCTCCCGAGTCTCGCCATGTGGTTAGTGAGTACTATACAGCCATATATAGGGTATTTCTACATTTGCAGAAGTTGCGGGACAAATGTTGGTGCCATTTCTACCCATCTCCCAGTATGAAAATGTAAAATTTGGGGCTAACACAATCTTGGTGGTAAAAATGTAATTATTTTTTCTTCAATGCCTAATGGTATAAAATTCTGTGACATACCTGTGGTGTCAATATGATCACTGTACCTTTAGGTTAATTCATTGAGAGGTGTAGTTTGTAAAATGGGGTCTCTTTTATGGTTGGTTCTGCTGTTCTGGCACCTCAGGAGGTCCTGTCAATGTGACATGGCACCCTCATACCAGTCCAGCAAAATCTGAACTCCAATATGGTGCCTTTTCCCTTCTGAGCTTTGCCCTGTACCTCAAAAGTAGTTTTTAGCCATATATGGGGTATCGGTGAACTCAGGAGATATTGCACAACAAACGTTGAGGTCTATTTTCTCCAGTTACCCTTGTGAAAATACAAAATTTGGGGCTAAGAAAAAACATTTTTGTGGGGGAAGAAAGGTGATTTATTTTCACGGCTCAATGTTATAACCTTCTTTGAAGCACATGGGGTTTAAAGGTGCTCACCACACATCTAGTAAGTTCCATGAGTGTTCCAGCTTCCAAAATAGTGTCACTTGTGTGGAGGGTTTCCACTATTTAGGCACATCAGGGGCTCGCCAAACGTGACATGGTATCTGCTAATTATTCCAGCAAGTTTTGCATCCAAAAAGTCAAATTGCTCCTTCCCTTCCGAGCTCTGCCGTGCGCCTACTGGTTTTCTTCCACATATGGGGTATCGGCATGCTCAGAATAAATTGCACAGCATATTGTATGGCCCATCTTCTCCTGTTACCTTTGTGAAAGAAGATTAAAATGTTAATTTTTGTTTCTTCCACATTCCATTAATTCCTGTGAGCCACCTGAAAGGTTAATATACAGTACTTCTCGGAATCAGTGGGATCCATCGACTCATTCCAGAGTTAAAGGGCCACTGTCACCCCCTCCAGCCGTTATAAACTAAAAGAGCCACCTTGTGCAGCAGTGATGCTGCATTCTAACAAGGTGGCTCTTTTAGTTTTTGGTTCATGTATTCCCAAAATAAAGCGTTTTCAAACTTATCCAAAATACCTGTTTTCGCTTGAATTCTGGCAAAAGACAGGTATTTTGGATACGTTTGAAAACGCTTTATTTTGGGAATACATGAACCAAAAACTAAAAGAGCCACCTTGTTAGAATGCAGCATCACTGCTGCACAAGGTGGCTCTTTTAGTTTGTAACGGCTGGAGGGGGTGACAGTGGCCCTTTAAAACCTCATAAAGTAACAGTGGTCAGAATGGGGAAAAAAAATTGGCCTGATTCGGAAGGTAAAAACAGGCTCCGGGTGAAGGGGTTAATCATATTCTGAGGATTCCCTCCCACAAGCATTTTTTTTTTTTTTTTTTTTTGTGAAAAGCAAAAAAGAGGAAGGCGGAAAAAAACAAAAGCTACTGTAGCCAGGAGTTTCCTTCCATGGCAGACAAAGGGATTCCCCAGGCTGCAGGCGAAAGTTTCCATCAGCATATCATGCCCAGCCACATTCCGAGGCAGCCGGATTACATCCCCACAAAGAACCTACATTACAACATGCTCACACTGTGCATCAAACTTCTCACACACACACAGTACAGAGAGGCTGCCCCGATGGCTGCCAGCGCCTGCAGGAAACATTCTTGTCTGGCCCATGTTCCTTTTTTCCCTTGGAAAGTCAGATTTCTGACAGCGTGAGTGTTTATACATCTTTTCAACAATTGGTTTGGCAGTGAGCAGTGGAAAAATGCAAAGCCTTCTCAATAAGCAAAGCTTGTTGCGGCATCAGATAACCATCCCTCACTGAATGAGCAAGAAAAAAATTAGACTGAAGGAGTGCTTTGTTTCGCCTGGAAGGATCGAAGTGGAACAAGATTTCTGCTAAATTCCACAAGAAGATAACTTAAAGGTGTAAATGGGGGTTTGGTATTACACAACAAAATTTAATAAAAAAAAAAAAATTGCTAGTTACATTTCGGCTCTTATTTTTTCTTTTTTTTTTTGTCTTGAATCTTTGGAGTGCTGCCTGCATTTCTATTTTTCTTGCTATACTTATTTTGGGTTACATCTGGTGTGCATAATATATACCAAGCAAAGATTTGATAAGTCTATGGTTATAAGCTTGAAAAAAAAAGTATATCTGGATAATTTTTAGTTTTTTTTTCTTTTTTTTTTCTAATGGAACTCTGTAAGTCACCGGTGCTTTGTGGTGGAGCCAATCATTTTTAATACACCTTCTTACTCGCTTGTTGTCCCTTTATCTCCACCGTCCCCTCTTATTTGGGTTTGTACAGCCAGAGAAGAGGAGATGGGCTGTGGAGTCGGCGTCCATTTTGGTGGAGTCGGAATTGGTATAAAATGGTCCGTCCAACTCTTAAAATATATAATTTGGGTGCAGGATATGCTATAATTTTTTCTTAAGTTTGGGAAAGTTATGAAATGTCCTATATAAATTTCCGTTCTGTTCCTGAACTACCGGTCTCTGTTTTTGGCTGAGATGAATCTGTGCTGCACTTTATGAACATGTTCAGTAGTGACCAGTGCTGGGGAGTCTGAGTCGGAAGTCAGGGAAATTGAGGAGTCAGTCGTAGATTTGGCTTACCGACTTCACAGCCCTGACAGAAACCAAGCAGGTGGGAAGGTGTGTATAAATGTTTGACCAAGCCATTATTCACCGCTCGCCTGTACTTGGACTGAAGTCATTCTTTGCTGACAGTCCCTCTAAGATTTACATACTATGGCAACAAACAATGCTGTCAAGTATTTGGCTAAACAGACTCTACTTGTATGATTACTTAACAACTTACTGCTGGTGGATACCTGTACTGTCTTCAGTGCCATACATGTGCAGAATATACAGTATTCTTGACTAGGGAGGATAAAAATGCAGAAAGTACTTGTCCAACACTGCAGAATAGGCATTGGAAATACGGTATTAAATAGTTTGTCTCCTAGTATGATATATTAATATCCTAAGGCCCCTTTCACACATCAGTTTTTCCGTCCGTCACAATCCGTTGGCTTGACAGATTGTAAAAAACTGATGCGACCTATCTGTTTTTTTCGATGGATCAGACTAGGGGGGCTGGCTAATTGGATCTAAAAAAAGCGGAGCATGCTCAGTTAAAAAAAGCGGAATCTGTCACCGGATTCCGTCATTTGTCAGATCTGGCGCCATAGGCTTCCATTCTAGCAAGCGACGGATCGGTCACTGTCCGCTTTTCCGACGGAGACAAAAAAACGTTACTTTGTCCGTTTTCTCCAGCCGCTGGGCAAGCAATTTTCGATGGATCCGGCGAATGACGGATGAAACGTGAGGCCATCCGTCGCAAATCCATTGCTAATACAAGTCTAAGAAAAAACGCATCAGTCGTCGGATCTGTTTTTTTCAAAATTCGACAGATTGCGAAAAACTGATGTGTGAAAGGGGCCTAACCTTTGCTTAGCAATTTTAAAAAAAGACACGTACAAGAGATTGGTTGCAGATTACACTATGTAAATCTTTCATTAAGTAATAAGCACAAAACCATAGACAAGACAAATAAACATTTAAAATTGCACATATTGCGCCAGAACATGTTTCCTAGGCCAAAAATTAGGACTGGGATACAACCGATATGACTGTATGATAGCCAAGAGAGCCATGAAAGTATGGTGGATCTGAGATAAGCATGAATGGACACTACGCCTAAAATGATATAAAGTAGTAATAAGAAAGGTGCACATGTACAGACAGTAGATTAATATCAAAAGAATATATACAAAAAAGTAAGCAATAGTTATGTGTAATCAACTGCCATGTATGTAGTCACCCAAGCACATTGGCTAATAGAAAAGGCATCCCATGGGGGATGAGGACAACTCTGAGGAAAAATCTGAAATCTGTGTTAGAAGGTTTTCTTGCTAGTCGCATTACTGAGGTTTTGCATTTCTTGTGCAATCCGCTTTGTAAATGAGGGGAATAACTGTTAAAAACAAAACTAAAAAAAATTATTCAAAATCCAGACTTTTTTCCGTGACTGTCTCCCTCACAAACCGTGCGTATCTTAAGCAATTTTTTTTCTTTTTGCACATTTGTTTTACTAGTCATATTTGTACACACCACACCAAAACTTTGCCATATTGTAGGTTCTGGCTTTTTGGATGTCTACCTACATTGTATTTCTTATTACATCAGCTTTGGGAAAAGGGGATGCTAATAAAATGGATGAAAAAAAAGTTTAGAAATGTAAACCTTTGACTGTGCATGTCTGTTTTGCACACCTGTTTTACTAGAACATGCTTCACCTATACTGCAGCCTAATGTGTCGGTACAAAACGCGTTTTGCTTGTAAATAGTCTTATTTGTAATAAAGGACTTTATTCTGACTGTGTCTTTATTTACCATACAAATATACGATTAGTAATGGATAGGTGTCTTATAGACACTTCTTCATTATTAATCCATGGGCTTGACGTCACCTGACAATACAAAGGTAACATCAACCCCACAAATATGAACCCCACCTACCGCTACAGGGCAAGTGGGAAGAGCTAGGCTGGGGGGAGCAATATCCATGACTCCTTACCAGCTTGAGAATACCAGCCCCCAGCTGTCTGCTTTAGCAAGGCTGGTTGTCAAAAAGGGGAGGCCTCATGTGTTTTTTTTTTTTTTTATTTCTATTTAAATAAAAATGCTGCATGGGAACCCTCAATTCTTGATAACCTGCCTTGCTGAAGCTGGCAGCTGAGGGTTGCAGCCCCCAGCTGTGAGTTTTGCCTGGCTGGTTATCAAAAATACAGGGGAACCCATGCAGGTTTTTTAAATTTATCAGCGCAGGAGCGGATGATGAATATTCCCATCCGCCGCTCCTGCGCTAACTGTTATTAGCGGCAGCAGGTGTCAGCAGATGGGAGCTGTAGTCCCATCCGCTGACAGCCTGACACTAGTGACCGGAGGTAAATTTTATACCTCCAATCACAACTGAGCTCTCACGCTGTCATTTGACAGCATGGGAACCGCGGCTCTCTGACCGTCGGAGATGATTTCACCACCGATCAGAAGTGCTACGTCTGTGTTTCCCACGCTGTCACACAGCGTGGGAAACACCGGCTTTTCTGCTGTTTATGTTCGCTTATATTCGGAGATTAAATCGGCGTATATTGCCAATTCGGCGATTGTGAGCCAAACCAAATATTCAAATATTTCGCTTATCTCTAGCCATGAATATATATGTATGTGTATCTATGTATGTACACGCACCTCTTCGGTCAGGAAGTCCTCCTCCCTTCCATGTCTCTCTGCAAATGTTGGCAAGGGGTTAATAGTGTTTTTTGACATGACAGGTTGCCTTTAAACATCTTCTACCATTTTGCTGCTGAGTGGTGTCTGTAAGGGTTTTTGTTATCTAGCTTAAAACTTTTGCAAAAAGAAAGTTGCAAATTTGATGGAATTGCTGGTTTTAGGGGCACTTTCCTCCACCCTGTCTATCTGTGATGGGGCTCATTCAGATGTTTGTTTTTTGCTTTTTTTTTTTTTTTTTTTACTTGCATGCTGTCAGTCCTTTTAATAAATGTACACAACTTTGATGAATCTGGCTCAGAGACTGTTGATTCTTGTTCAAAGCTTTAACAAACAAAGCTTTGAAAAGTTGCATCATTTTGGTGCAACTGCAGGAAGCACTGAAGTTATTCTACTTTTGACATTCTAAGGCCATTTTTGCCCAGCTCTGACAAAGTGAGCGGACATGGGACATTGTCAAACTAATGATGAGCGGCAGCGTTCGCTACTCCACTATCCTTACTACAACAGGGACTGAAGTAGGATTTGTGGTGAGACGCGCACAGAGCTGCACAGCGCTCATCCACCACTCCTGATTGATTGAAGATGTGTACCGCCTCTTCATGAATCGGGAACGTCAGACTCCCGCCCAACTTCTCATCAAGATCAGTGGGAACAAGATTAGTGCTCTGCTTTCTTCAGTGTAAAAGTCTTCTTTCCATTATATTAGGAGTCATTAGACACCATTTCTACCAATAACAAGAAATATAATTGAATTCAAAGAAATTGCAGCCATTAATTGTTTTCTGCCTACAATAGCTGTAGGGATTTTTTGTTTCACTGAAATGTTTTGTCAATACAGGTAGTGGAAGAAAAACATTTTTGTTAGTTTAATGACAGCACACTCACAAAACCAGTTTATCATATGACTGACTAAACAAAAAGGAATCTAGCTGAAGAGAGCATGTCTGTATGACCAGAGGTTTTTTTTTTTTTGAAGATTCATGCTAGAAGCTGTCATGAAATAAGTATTATGTAAAATATGTCTACAGTGTATGCAGCAATTTTATCATGACGTTACCAATCAGGGTAAATCAAGTAGCCAAATGGCATTTTCAATTAACTTATAACTTGCCTCTAGTTACCCATTTATTCCATTAGTCTGCGTATAGCACATTGCTGCACAACTCCCACTGAGTTAAATGATTTGAATGTTATCGGGGTTCTCGGGGCTGTAACATTTATGGCTTTTTTTATGGGCTAGCCTGTCAATGGTATATCATGAGTGTCTGACTCTTGCCACCCAAACGATCAATTTATTGGTTACTGTGGTGCTCTATTCATCGTTTAAAAGGCACATCTTAATACTTTTAAGGTACCGTCACACTAGACGATATCGCTAGCGATCCGTGACGTTGCAGCGTCCTCGCTAGCGATATCGTCCAGTGTGACAGGCAGCAGCGATCAGGCCCCTGCTGTGCTGTCGCTGGTCGGGGAAGAAAGTCCAGAACTTTGTTTCGTCGCTGGACTCCCCGCAGACATCGCTGAATCGGTGTGTGTGACACCGATTCAGCGATGTCTTCGCTGGTAACCAGGGTAAACATCGGGTAACTAAGCGCAGGGCCGCGCTTAGTAACCCGATGTTTACCCTGGTTACCATCGTTAAAGTAAAAAAAACAACCGCTACATACTTACCTACCGCTGTCTGTCCTCGGCGCTCTGCTTCTCTGGTCTGGCTGTGAGCACAGCGGCCGGAAAGCAGAGCGGTGACGTCACTGCTCTGCTTTCCGGCTGCCCGGCGCTCACAGCCAGACCAGAGAAGCAGAGCGCCGAGGACAGACAGCGGTAGGTAAGTATGTAGCGTTTGTTTTTTTACTTTTTAGGATAGTAACCAGGGTAAACATCGGGTTACTAAGCGCGGCCCTGCGCTTAGTAACCCGATGTTTACCCTGGTTACCGGGGACCTCGGGATCGTTGGTCGCTGGAGAGCTGTCTGTGTGACAGCTCTCCAGCGACCAAACAGCGACGCTGCAGCGATCCGGATCGTTGTCGGTATCGCTGCAGCGTCGCTCAGTGTGACGGCACCTTTAGTAGTGAGCTCAAGTGCTCGTTACTTGAGTTAGCCTAGGGTGCTCAGGTATGCAAAAAGTATCGCGGGTGCTTGAGTCACGTGTTCGAATCCCCACGGCTGCATGTTTTGCATCTGTTAGACGGCAACAACACATTCGGGAATTGCCTGACAAATGGCAACAAAGCATGCAGCCGTGGGGACTCAAACACGTCACTGAAGCACCCGTGATAATCTGTGCATATCCGAGTGACGAGCACTTGTGCTCCTCACTAGTGACTATGCCTGCTGCATAACTATAACTTTATAAAATACGTGAATACTCTTTCTACATGTAAACCAAACTTAAATCAGTGAATGTAGTGTCAAGACGTAGAATGTGCTTAAAGGGAACATGTCACCATGAAGATGCAGTCCAATCTGCAGGTAGCTTGTTATAGAGCACAGGGAGTTACACAGGTTGATCTATAGTTTTGGGTGAAAAGATTCAGTATATCCTGGTATTATCTTTTAATCCTCTGCCTTCTTTTTCGAGTCCAGTTGGCGGTCCTATCAGTGACTGCCCGCTTTCCATATATGTGTAGATAGAGATAGGTGTCAATCACTGATGGTACCGTCCAATGTACTGAAAATCCCAAACAAAGCAGAGGATTAAATGATGAAAGCAGGTTATACTGACTCTTTTCTCGCAGATCCATATCTATAGATCACTCTACTCTCGTGATGAGCAAGTCTACTCGTTGCTCGGGTGGTCTCTGAGTATTTGTGAGTGCTCGGAGATTGTAGTTTTTGTTGACGCAGCTGCATGATTTACAGCTGCTAGCCAGGCTGAGTACATGTGGTGGTTGCCTGGTTGTTATGGAATTCCCACATGTATTCAGGCTGTCCAGCAGCCGCAAATCATGCAGCTGCGTCAACAAAAACGAAATCTCCAAGCACTCACAAATACTCGGAGACCACTCGAGCAACGAATATAGTCGCTTATCACTACTGTACTCCACTCTCCCTGCTCTATAACATGGTGCCTGCAGATTGGACTGCATTTTCAAAGGTTCACTTTAAAATACAAAATCATATGCAGTTATATTTTAGATCTACTAAATGCTATATATTTTTTATTACCCCACAATTGATCATTTTGGGAACATGATAGTTTGAAAAGTGTTTGCACAGAACAATGCAATGTTCTGGAAGTATATTTACTTCCAATAAATGAACACTTTCCAAAGAATTTCAGAATAGACTTTGTAGAGTTGGTTACATACTTGCAATCTTGCAAGCTAATGGAAACTATTACATTTATCGGTTTGTAACACTGCATTGTAACTTCCTTCACTGTTGCTACATGACTTTTTTTTTATCTCAACTTGTACCTTCAGACATTGAAGGTTTCTGCTACTGAAATAGAAAAAAGAGGAAATGTTGTACATTGTGGTGTCTGACTAGTTTTCCTGGTGGAGGACAACCATTGACGTTGTCGTGCTCCTACTTACAATTTTTAAGGCTTTCATCTTATTTTTGTACAGCACATGGGATAACTAAAGTGATCTACCATAGTTAAAAGAAACGTGTTTAGAATACTTGTTGATTAATGTACGGTAATTTTTTCAATATTCCAGAATAAAACTGTGTTTAGGAAACTGGTCATTGAAGGTGTTGTACACCAATTTCTGCAATCTCTAAATATATAATATAGAGATGACTGCAATCTGACAAGGAAAGAAAAAGTGGGGTAATAAACTTTTGTAGATTTCTGTATCTGTTAAGCACTGACTGGTGCAACAGACACCTTTTTAAGGTTACGTTCCCACGATGAACGTTTGGTGCATTTTTGACGCTGTGTATTTTGCGGTGTCAAAAATGCAGTGTCTTACAGTTCCAGCAAAGTAAATGGGATTTATAGAAATCTCCGTCTCGCTGTTTATTTTAGATGCAGTGTAAAGTGGCCTGCAATGCTTCTTTCAAATCCGCCCTATTTCTCTCAGGTACACTGCGTTTTCTGGGCAGAATTTCCCCATAGACTTGCATTAGATGCGGAAAATCAAGGGATAAACACATGTTTTTATTGTCTTTCTGGGGTGGAAACTCATCTAAAACATAGGTAATCTTTACCTAAGTACAGTCAATACAGTTCTGTTCATTTCTGCGAAATCCAGGAGCCATCAAAAACAAAATAGCTTTATTGCATGACACATCATCAAGAGATAAAAACTGCAGCGTCAAAAACTCGGGGTAAAAAAACGCACACAAAATGCAATAAAAAATGCAGGTAACCTAATTTACATGAGTTACAGCAATCCTGCAACATCAAAAACTCAACAAAAGCTCATCATGGCAATGTAGCCTTAGGCTACTTTCACACATCAGGTTTTCAGTGTCAGGCTAAATCCGGCGAATGTTGGAAAAACTGGATCCGGCGCAGATTGTGAAAAACTGATGCGATGGATCCATTTTTTTTGACGGATCCGGCTAGCATATCTAGATTATTGGATAAAAAAAAAAAAATTGGAGCATGCTCAGTTGAAAAAAAACCGGATCAGGCCACCGCATCCGCCTTTTTCCGGATCCGGCACCATCCGGCTCCCATAGGCATCCAATCTAGCAAACAGCCGGAAGCGCTGGAGACAAAAAAAATCGTTGCTATAGACGTTTTTTCAATAAACCGGAAGCTGCGGATTTGCCAGATCCGGCGAAAACTTGACGAAACGCAATGTCATCCAGTGCAATCCTGCACTAATACAAGTCTATGGGAAAAAAACCTGATCCGGCGGCAACATTCGCCTGATCCGGTTTTTTGAAAATTGGCTGGATTTAGCCTGACACTGAAAACCTGATGTGTGAAAGTAGCCTAAAGGCTGCAAGTTGTTAGCTCCTAAGAACCAAGTTATGCTTTTACCCTGCTGCATCCATAGTATGTTGATGGCTTGTATGTGCAAAAGTTGGTGCTTGTTACTGGATCTTCATTGTGGCCTATGGTGGGATGCTCCCATACCGGTGGTCTGTGTGCTTTAATGGACATACAGTATTTCAGCAAGGATTGTCTTCAGAAGACGACCCCTTTTGTGCCCCGTGAAGTATTTCACATTTGCATGCTGCCCCTAATTCCAGTTATATGTAGAACGAGCCTATTTTTTGGCTAAAGCAATGCTCGTGAATACATACTTACACAACAAAAGCTAAGATGCGGTCATGCATTTGGTAATTACCGTATTTTTTGGACTACAAGAAGCACTTTTTCCCCCCCAAAAAAGGGGGGAAAATGGGGGGTGCGTCTAATAGTCGCAATGCAGGCTTACCGTGGCGGCAGAGGTGCGGTGGCAGAGGTGTGGCGGCAGAGGAGGCGCAGTAAGCGGGGTCCCTTTCTCCGGTGAGGTGATGCAGCAGCCCGGTATGCAGCAGAGCCGGGTGAATCCTGTTGTTATCGGTGGTGGCGGCCATTTTCCTGAGGCCACGCGTGCGCAGATGGAGCGCTCTGCTTCCTGGGGCTTCAGGAATATGGCCGCCGCGATCTCCATCTGCGCATGCGCGGCCTCCCGCGGCCATTTTCCTGAAGCCCCGGGAAGCAGAGCGCTTCATCTGCACACGCGCGGCCTCCGGAAGATGGCCGCGCCCACCGATAACAACAGGATTCACCCGGCTCTGCTGCTTACCGGGCTGCTGCATCACCATACCAGGGAAAGGGACCCCGCTTACTGCGCCTCCTCTGCCGCTGCACCTCTGCCACTGCACCTCTACCGCCACGGTAAGCCTGCATTGCCTGCACGGTAAGCCTGGGACCCCTCTCACGCCATACCTCTCACTGCACCTCCTGATCCCAGCACCTCCTGATCCCAGCACCTCCTGATCCCAGCACCTTCTCATCCCAGCACCTCCTCATCCCAGCATCACCCCACCTCTGCCGACACCTTGCCTCCTGTGACCCTGCTCTGCCACCGCCAGCCCTCAGGTAAGATACTGTAAATTCGGACAATAAGACGGACCCCCATCTTATAAAAAATCTTTTTTTCTGCAATTTTCACCCCAAATTTGGGGTGCGTCTTATGGTCCGGTGCGTCTTATAGTCCGAAAAATACGGTAGTCGGTTTGCATAGTCATATGTTAATATATTAGCTATCAACATATTTATAAGTCTTGCTATTATGAATATTGATACCAGTTAACCCCTTCCTGACATTCGCCATACATATACTGCTCTGCGGGAGGTGCGTTCCCGCAAAGATCAGTATATCAATGGCGGCATGATCGCGCTGCCTCACGCTGAGTGCTGGGGCGATTGAGTGTGGGTGTCAGCTGTATGTGACAGCTGACACCCCGCAGCAATGCCCACGATCGATGTTGGCACCGATCGCGGATATTTAACCCATCTAATGACGCTGTCAGTAGTGACAGCGGCATAGAGAAGCATCGTGCAGGAAGGGGGCTGCCTTCACTCCTCTATCAGGCCAACATGATGCGATCGCGTTGGCCTGATGGTCTCCATGGAGATCCTCAGCACCAAGATGGCCAAGGGTCCTTCCACGTCATGGAAGGAAAGTGGCTTGCTGGCACTGGCATGCCTCCTTCCGTGCCTGTCAGTGCTGTGTCAGATCAGCGATCTGACATTATATAGTGATGTCTCATACTGGGACAGTGTGAAAAAACTAAAAACAATAAAATAAAAAAGTAAAACATTTTTTTAAATCCCTAAATAAAGAAAAAAATATTTTTCCAAAAATACTTTTATGTAAACAAAAAAAGCAATAAAGTACATATATTTTGTCTATATATTGCCATGTCCATAAAGACCCGCTCTATAAAAATGTCACACTAGTTAACCCCTTCAGTGCACACCGTAAAAAAATTAATAAAAAACGAGGCAAAAAACAATGCTTTATCATACTGCCAAGCAAAAAGTGCAACATGATCAAAAAGACTGATGTAAATAAAAAAATGGTACCGCTGAAAACATCAGTTTGTCCCGCAAAAAACAAGCCACCATACATCTCCATCAGCAGAAAAATAAGTTATAGCTCTCAGAATAAAGCAATGCAAAAATATTTTCTATAAAATAGTTTTTGTGCAAAAGCGCCAAAACATAAAAAAAATATAACTGGGGTATCACTGTAATCGTACTGACCCGAAGAATCAAGCTGTCTTACCAATTTTTAATTCCGGCTCTACGTTATAAACTTCTGTGAAGCACCTGGGGGTTCAATATGCTCAATACACATCTAGATAAGTTCCATAAGGGGTTTAGTTTCCAAAATCTTGTCATTTGTTGGGGGTTTCCACTGTTTAGGCACATCTGGGGCTCTCCAAACATGACATGGCAACCGCTAATTATTCCAGCAAATTTTACATTCAAGAAATGAAAAGGCGCTCCTTCCCTTCCAAGACCTGCCGTGTGCCCAAACAGTGGTTTCCCCCCACATATGGGGTATCTGCATGCTCAGGAGAAATTGCATACAAAATATAAGGTCCATTTTCTCCTGTTACCCTTGTGAAAGTAACAAAAAAATTAGGTCTAAATTTTTATGAAAGAAAAATAAATGTTTATCATTTTTTCTACCACATTCCAAAAATTCCTGTGCAGCACCTGAAGGGTTAATATACTTCTTGAATGTGGTTTTGAGCACCTTGAGGGGTTCAGTTTTTAGAATGGTGTAATTTTTTTTCCCCTGTCATATAGGCCCCTGAAAGTCACTTCAAATGTGGTGTGGTCCCTTTAAAAAAAAAAAAAAAAAAAAATCAAAGTACAATGTGTCACGAGAAAACAATCTGAGTTGTAAAAATTGGTCTGGTCAGAAAGGTGAAAACAGACTTTGGGGTGAAGGGGTTAAGGTGGATCTGTAATTTGCCATAAATATGTACTGTAATTTTTTTTCAGGATCTAAATTCCAATGCTCCTCTGAATCTCTCATGTATTGATTTTTGTTTTTAAATTATTTTTTTTTTAAATGTTCTACAATCACTCCGTTCCGGAGATAGGCCCATTTTCCTTATTGTTGTATGTAAAGTCTTGTTAGCGCTGGGAACATTATCTTGAAGAAGAAACAACATAAAGAAAATATTTTATGATCACACCCCCTTGGCTAACGAGACTTTATCTACATAAGGGTAAAAAGGGGGCAATATCGTAAAAGTGGAAACGTGCAGATATAAAACAAAAACCATGTCAGATTCAGACATAAAGCTGCAAAAATGACATTTTTCATGCCAAGTGACAGATTCTCTGGGGATTAAACCACATTAGTTATCCTCGTTATTAATGGATTTATTAGCAATAAATTTGTTTTCCTCACTTTGTAGAGTTTGCAAGTGAAAAATGTGAAATCAGGACAATGTAATGATGCTAAACATAGAAATCACTGCTATTGCTCTACATCTAAGGCTATTTTCACATTTGCAGTAGAATCCACAGCGTTTAATCCGCAACCTGAAACGCACGATAAACCGCGTGCAAACTCAGCGTTTTTAGACGCATAAGTTAACGCATGGGGTTAAAAAAAAACGCGTTTTCACGCTATTTCATACGTTTTGCATGTGTTTGCGTTTTCTGTGCACATGGTGGAAAATTTAACAGGAGAAAAATGTAGATAAATAGGCACCGCCAATGGGACTACAGTGGGTGTGTATTTTGGGATATCTTTATAGAGACCCTTGGACTGCTGAAATCTACAGATTTTGCTACTGGATCCTGTGTCATGATGGATCTTCCCGTGGAGAGCTTTTATTTCAACCTGGGTTTAAGTATCAAGCTGTTTCTTGTCTGTGCGTTTGCTTGGGAGCAACAAAGAAATAGAGAACGACCGAGAAGGACACGGCGTAGGCGTTTTTGAAGACACCCCATTATTGAACTCCGGGAGAGCCGTGGAGCCTACCACACGCTATATGGCGAGCTTAATGCCAACCTGGACAAATTCCCGGAATATACCAGGATGTCTCGGGAGTCTTTTCGGCATTTGCTTGGTTGTGTCCAAGGAGCCATCTGGAGACGGGACACCCAGCTCTGTAGAGCGATTCCTGCAGAGAAACGTCTCCTGGTCACATTAAGGTACGTAACAATTCTAAACAAATGCCAGTCATGACTATTGTTGGTCTGCCATGTATTATTTGTATTTTCCCTTATGTCTTTAGCTAAACACCAGCATAAATAGAATTAATTGTAATTTTATTTTTTTATTTTATTTCAGATTACTGGCTACCAGAAAGAGCTTATCATCACTCCACTTTCAGTACCGGCTTGGAATTTCCACATTGTCTGGAATAGTTGCGGACACCTGCCGGGCTTTGTGGAACGTTCTCCGGGATGAATTTATCCACAGCGGACATGTGGATGGAAATTGCAGAAAAATTCTGGAGTGTGTGTGATTTCCCCAACTGTTTGGGAGCGGTGGATGGAAAGCACATACGCATTATCAAACCCGCCAGAACTGGATCGGAGTACTTCAACTACAAAAAATATTTTTCTGTTTTGCTCATGGCAATAGCAGATGCGGACTTTCGCTTCATTGCCGTGGACATTGGAGCTTTTGGCTGTGGCAATGACTCACAGACTTTCAAGAACTGATATGGGCCGACGTGTATGGCAATAATTTTAATTTTCCCCTGCCACGACCTCTCCCCAACACTCAAGGCCCGCCGATGCCATTTGTTATGGTTGGGGATGAGGCTTTTCAGATGTGTGATAACCTACTGAAGCCATATTACAGTAGGGACTTGAACCACACTAAAAGAATTTATAACTACAGACTGACCAGGGCCCGAAGAACAGTGGAGTGTACCTTTGGGATTCTTGTCTCAAAATGGCGCATTCTTGCGAAAGCAATTAATCTAAAAATGGAGACAGTCGATGAGGTGGTCAAAGCCTGTGTGGTTCTCCACAATTACATAATGGCTTAGGAGCGACCCAACATTGAACTGGATGAACCAGTTGCAAACCCATTGCCAGATTACCAGCATCACCCGCTGCAGTCAACTCTTGGTTGGCCACATGCGGGACCAATTTGCAGCCTATTTTGATTCTGATATTGGACGTGTGGCATGGCAAGATAATATTGTGCAAAATGTGCTGTTTGGTTTGGGTCTGTACCAGTTATATTTTAAATGTTACTAATATTTGTTTTTAATAAACTACGTGTTTTGGTATCTGTACCGAGTCTCCTCTGTATTTCCTCTAAAAACCACTTATGATGTTAGTGGTATGGTAATTGACGTCATTACATCCAGAATCTCTTCTGCATTTTATCTATTGAACGCAGACAGAGGAGAAGATGGAGCTATAATACAAAGCAGATCAATACTCACCAGGTCAGGTGTCAGAAATAATGAATTCATGATGCGCAAAACCCAGCCTCATGAATTCACTATTTCTGACACCTGTCCAGGTGAGTATAGATATGCCTTGTATGACCTCCATCATCTCTTCAGTTTGTGTGAAATAGATTACGTAGACTGAAGAGAAAATGGAGGTTATAAAAGGCAGTTCTCTACTCACCATGTCAGGTGTCATAAATAATGAGTTTGACACATGACCTGTTGAGTATAGTTCGGCTTTGTATTACTGCCATTGTCTCTTCAGTCTGCGACACAGATTAAGCAGACTGAAGAGATTATGGAGAAAATACAAGTAATATTATTTTTTGACAACTCATAGCTCCATACCAAATGCACAAAGCTGCAGTGTTGTACTTAATAACAACTCGAGCTATGAGGTGGCAAAAAAAAAAAAACAGTGTACGGCGCAGTGTGTTTATTTGGCGCATGGTGTGTGTTGCCGGCGGCAAAATACACATATAACCAAACAGTATCGGGGGCAAAAACATTAACATTTATTAAGCATAACAAAAAATTACCTGCACCTGCTTGGGGTAGAGTGACGGAACTGGGGGTGTGTAGCTGTGAGGCCTGGCTAACTGTGGACGATGCAGGGGTGGCAGGAGAAGGGGCAATTAAAGTACTGGGGTCTGGGAGTTCGGTGATGGGGCTTGACGCACGAGATGGCAGAGACACACTGGAAGGGTGAGACAAACCTGACATTAGACACATTGGGAGGTGAGGGGGAGGGATAGAGATAGTCCGCTGTTTCTTTTTCCCGTTTTGGGAGCGGCGCTGTGGTCTGGGGAGCCTCAGTGGGCTCAATTATTGCGGCCTGGTTATGGTGGCTGACCTGTCAGGGTCCTTGTGCCGCTGCTGCTGCATGGTTGTGGTGGTGGGGAAGGCCATGCCAGGGTCCTGCTGCTGCATGGTGGTGGGGAAGGCCATGCCAGGGTCCTGCTGCTGCATGGTGGTGGGGAAGGCCATGCTAGGGTCCTGCTGCTGCTGCATTGTGGTGGTAGTGGAAGGCCATGCCTGGGTCATGTTGCTGCTGCTGCCTCGTGGTGGTAGAACGGAAGGCCATGCCTGGGTGCTGCTGCTGCTGCTGCCTCGTGGTGGTAGAACGGAAGGCCATGCCTGGGTGCTGCTGCTGCTGCGGCATCATGGTGGCAGTGGAGGATGTCCAAGCAGGAGCAGCAGTTTTTGTGGTGGTGGCGGTGGGCTGTTCAACAGCACTCGGCATGGTGGTGCTGTAGTGGTTTCCAGCAGTGCTTGGAATGGTGGTGGCCATGAAGTGGTATGCAGCAGAGCTCGGCATTGAGGTCAAGTGTGACAGTGTTGGCACAGTTGGAAATGCTGCCACTGTCTGCTGAAAATACAGACTCTGCTGCATAGCCTGCACGTAAGCAGCATTGCAGGCCTGCATGACACTAAGCTGGAGATCAGGAGTAAGGTGTTCCGACATGCCCTTCTCTATTTGATTAAAAATATGATGTGCTGGCCTCTGGAGGTCGGCTTTCACTTGGTCAAGGCTTTTGGTGACCTCCTGGATAAGTGTATTCATTTGGTTTATGGCACTATCCAGTCGGTCACCCATCGCCTTGAGTCCATCATGAAAGACCGAGCTCAAGTGCTAAAACTCAGGCATGAGTGACCTGTCCGAGGCCCTCTGACGCTGCTGGGAAGAGCCCCCCCCCAAAAAAAGAGGCAGAGGACTGGGACAGGGGAACACCAGATGAACCAGCTTCCTGGTCTCCAGTCTGTATTGCAGGCCCTCTTGCTGCAGCGCAGCTGGATGGCTGGGTAAGGGTCTGTGGCTGTTTGACGAAGGACCGCTCCAGAACCAGGGTCAAGAGTGCTGCTCCATGTGCTGTGAAAAAAAACAAAACATTAGTACCAAACATTTACAAAAGAAAAGCGCCAACTCCCGTGGAATAGAAAAATACAGATTAGGCAATACAACACAACCCATTACACCACAAAAAATACTTAGGTTCTCTGGTCACGGACCGGTCTCAAAAATGCAAGGATGCGGTGATATTTGTGTTTGCAGATCCTTGCTCCAGAACCACTAGGAACCCGTCTCTCTAGGCGAAGGTCCTTGTTGAAGCGATCCTTCATTGAACGCCAAGTGTTTTGACTTTGAGCACTGTTCAAAAATATAAAGAATGATTAGACAATGCACTTTTGACCGTGATAACACAACTGTGTGTGATGAGAGAAACTCTCAGGAGTTTTTCTCATCACACACAGTTGTGATCCCGGCCAAGGTCACTTCTGCAGCACACCGCATTGCAATACTTACAAAATGCATTTCGGACCAGAGTTGGGGCATTGTCCCAGCCAACCCACATCGCTTTGGCCACCTCATTTCATAGCCGCCGGATCGTCACGTTATCCGAGTGCTGCGGAACTTATGCTGTCCCACAACGGGACTCGCTCATGGACCAGGGAGATTAGGATGTCATTGTCCATGAGGTCCTCATCCCGTTCTGGAACCTAAAAAATAAAGAAAGACATTAATGTTGGAGACATTAACATAAGGAAAAGAAAGAAAACAAAGGAGACAGAAAACTGGCATGAATATTCAAAGTCAAGAAAAAAAGGTAAAGAAAGAGGAAAGTAAAGAAATGAACAGTGAAGAATAGTAAAGTCAGGATACAATAAACAGTTAGCCAGGTATACTTACACGCTGCCGCCTTGCCACCCGAGCGTCTCCACGCTGCTCCTGCTCAGCCTCTGTCACAGTGGAAGAACTGCTCTAAAAAAAGTAAAAAAAAATTTGACACGTGTAGATGTGACAGTGAATACTTACTAATCTGAAGAGGTGAGTACTCACTTCACTTTCAATTCCACCTTGTGCAGGCCCAAGCCTTTGCATCAGAATGTCATCTTCTGAGGAGCAAGCAGCAAGAGAAAAGACAGAAATTAGGACATAGAGACAGAAAATAGAAAATAAAGACATTGGCTTTGATACTCACTGTTCAGAGTGTGGTTTCCTGCGTCTGCTCTTGTTCCCAGTCTGCTGAGTAGTGACCTGCCAATGCCCACTCCCTCCTTTTATCAGTTTGTTCATTGGGGGTGGCTAATCATTGTCTAGACATGTTTTCCTGTGGTAAAACGCATGCGTTCACAAACGCAAACAAACGCTTGTGCTTGCAAACGCATGTGTTCACATAGACCGTAATGCGTTTTTTTTTTTGCTGTATTCGTTCCGCTAACAACCGCATACGTTTTGAGGCGGCAAATTGATGCCTCTGAAATTACTACATGTAGCATTTACCACGCCAAGCCGCAGACAGTGAAACGACACATGCGTCGTCAAGCGCGGCAAACCGCAACCAATCGCAGGCACCTGCGTCCCTAATGTTAAAGATAGGAACACGCGACACATGTGGAAAATTACGGCACAAACGCTGCAGACACAACCGCAAATGTGAAACCAGCTTAAAACAGTCTTTACATAGTCAGAAGAGAAGTCATCCCTGCCTAACTTGCAGATCGAAATGATGAAAATTTCCCATCCATAACACACACCAAAATCCTTTCATGTAAATCGTCCTTTAGTTTGATCAAAAAGACCATGTAGGGAAAATCTTTACATTTCAGTTGTCCAAAAATGCTTATCTGTTTGCGCCCTATTGACATTTGTCCTATCAGATGATCTTTTATCTCATAGTGCCTGAGATTAACCCCTTCATGATTGAGCTATTTCAGATTCAGACATAAAGTGACAGATTGTCTTTAACCCCTTCCCGACCTTTGACGCCACGTAGGCGTCATGAAAGTCGGTGCCAATCTGACCCATGACGCCTATGTGGCGTCATGGAAAGATCGCGTCCCTGCAGATCGGGTGAAAGGGTTAACTCCCATTTCACCCGATCTGCAGGGACAGGGGGAGTGGTAGTTTAGCCCAGGGGGGGTGGCTTCACCCCCTCGTGGCTACGATCGCTCTGATTGGCAGTTTCACTTTCAACAGCCAATCAGAGCGATTTGTAATATTTCACCTATTATAACTGGTGAAATATTACAATCCAGCCATGGCCGATGCTGCAATATCATCGGCCATGGCTGGAAATACTAATGTGCCCCCACCCCACCGATCGCCCTCCCAGCCCCCCGATCTGTCCGGTACACTGCTCCGGCTCCCCTGTCCTGTGCTCCGCTCCACCCGTGCTCTTGTCCGCTCCCCCCGTGCTTCAATCACCCCCCCCCCCCCCCCGTGCTCCCCCCCCCCACTCCATCATACTTACCGATCCTGCCGGGGTCTGTCCGTCTTCTCCCCGGGCGCCGCCATCTTCCAAAATGGCGGGCGCATACGCAGTGCGCCCGCCGAATCTGCCGGCCGGCAGATTCGTTCCAATGTGCATTTTGATCACTGAGATATAATCTCTCGGTGATCAAAATAAAAAAAATAATAAATGACCCCCCTCGCCCCCCCTTTGTCACCCCCATAGGTAGGGACAATAAAAAATAAAGAATTTTTTTTTTTCCACTAATGTTAGAATAGGGGTAGGGTTAGGGCTAGGGTTAGGGCTAGGGTTAGGGGTAGGGTTTCGGTATGTGCACACGTATTCTGGTCCTCTGCGGATTTTTCCGCTGCGGATTTGATAAATCCGCAGTGCTAAACCGCTGCGGATTTATGGCGGATTTACCGCGTTTTTTCTGCGCATTTCACTGCGGTTTTACAACTGCGATTTTCTATTTGAGCAGTTGTAAAACCGCTGCGGAATCCGCACAAAGAAGTGACATGCTGCGGAATGTAAACCGCTGCGTTTCCGTGCAGTTTTTCCGCAGCATGTGTACAGCGATTTTTGTTTCCCATAGGTTTACATTGAACTGTAAACTCATAGATCCGCAGCGTTTTCCGCAGCGTGTGCACATACCTTTTAGAATTAGGCTATGTGCACACGGTGCGGATTTGGCTGCGGATCCGCAGCGGATTGGCCGCTGCGGATTAGCAGCAGTGTTCCATCAGGTATACAGTACCATGTAAACATATGGAAACCAAATCCGCTGTGCCCATGGTGCGGAAAATACCGCGCGGAAACGCTGCGTTGTATTTTCCGCAGCATGTCAATTCTTTGTGCGGATTCCGCAGCGTTTTACACCTGTTCCTCAATAGGAATCCGCAGGTGAAATCCGCACAAAAAACACTGGAAATCCGTGGAAAATCCGCAGGTAAAACGCAGTGCCTTTTACCCGCGGATTTTTCAAAAATGATGCTGAAAAATCTCACACGAATGCGCAACGTGGGCACATAGCCTTAGGGTTAGGGTTGGAATTAGGGTTGTGGTTAGGGTTGTGATTAGGGTTATGGCTACAGTTGGGATTAGGGTTAGGGGTGTGGGGGGTTAGTGTTGGAGGTAGAATTGAGGGGTTACCACTGTTTAGGCACATCAGGGGTCTCCAAACGCAACATGGCGCCACCATTGATTCCAGCCAATCTCGTATTCAAAAAGTCAAATGGTGCTCCCTCAATTCCGAGCCCTGACGTGTGCCCAAACAGTGGTTTACCCCCACATATGGGGTACCAGCGTACTCAGGACAAACTGCGCAACAATTACTGGGGTCCAATTTCTCCTGTTACCCTTGTGAAAATAAAAAAATGCTTGCTAAAACATCATTTTTGAGGAAAGAAAAATGATTTATTATTTTCACGGCTCTACGTTGTAAACGTCTGTGAAGCACTTGGGGGTTCAAAGTGCTCACCACATATCTAGATAAGTTCCTTGGGGGGTCTAGTTTCTAAAATGGGGTCACTTGTGGGGGGTTTCTACTGTTTAGGCATACCAGGGGCTCTGCAAACGCAACGTGACACCCGCAGACCATTCCATCAAAGTCTGCATTTCAAAAGTCACTACTTCCCTTCTGAGCCCCGACGTGTGCCCAAACAGTAGTTTACCTCCACACATGGGGTATCAGCGTACTCAGGAGAAACTGAACAACAACTTTTGGGGTCCAATTTCTCCTGTAACCCTTGGGAAAATAAAAAATTCTGGGCTAAATTATTATTTTTGAGGAAAGAAAACGTATTTATTATTTTCACGGCTCTGCATTATAAACTTCTGTGAAGCACTTGGGGGTTCAAAGTGCTCACCACACATCTAGATAAGTTCCTTTCGGGGTCTAGTTTCCAAAATGGGGTCACTTGTGGGGGTTTCTACTGTTAAGCCACATCAGGGGCTCTGCAAACGCAACGTGACGCCCACAGAGCATTCCATCAAAGTCTGCATTTCAAAACGTCACTACTTCACTTCCGAGCCCCGGCATGTGCCCAAACAGTGGTTTACCCTCACATATGGGGTATCAGCGTACTCAGGAGAAACTGGACAACAACTTTTGGGGTCAAATTTCTCCTGTTACCCTTGGGAAAATAATACATTGCAGGCTAAAAGATCATTTTTGAGAAAATAATTTTTTTTTTTTTTTCATGGCTCTGCGTTATAAACTTTTGTGAATCACTTGGGGGTTCAAAGTCGTCACCACACATCTAGATTAGTTCCTTTGGGGGTATAGTTTCCAAAATGGGTCATTTTGGGGGGATCTCCAATGTTTAGGCACACGGGCTCTCCAAACGTGACATGGTGTCCGCTAATGATTGGAGCTAATTTTCCATTTAAAAAGCCAAATGGCGTGCCTTCCCTTCCGAGCCCTGCCGTGCGCCCAACCAGTGGTTTACCCCCACATATGAGGTATCGGCGTACTCAGGACAAATTGGACAACAACTTACGTGGTTCAGTTTCTCCTTTTACCATTGGGAAAATAAAAAAATTGTTGCTAAAAGATAATTTTTGTGACTAAAAAGTTAAATGTTCATTTTTTCCTTCCATGTTGCTTCTGCTGCTGTGAAGCACCTGAAGGGTTAATAAACTTCTGGAATGTGGTTTTGAGTACCTTGAGGGGTGCAGTTTTTAGAATGGTGTCACTTTTGGGTATTTTCAGCCATATAGACCCCTCAAACTGACTTCAAATGTGAGGTGGTCCCTAAAAAAATGGTTTTGTAAATTTCGTTGTAAAAATGAGAAATCACTGGTCAAATTTTAACCCTTATAACTTCCTAGCAAAAAAAAATTTTGTTTCCAAAATTGTGCTGATGTAAAGTAAACATGTGGGAAATGTTATTTATTAACTATTTTGTGTCACACAACTCTCTGGTTTAACAGAACAAAAATTCAAAATGTGAAAATTGCGAAATGTTCAAAATTTTCGCCAAATTTCCGTTTTTATCACAAATAAACGCATAATTTATTGACCTAAATTTACCACTAACATGAAGCCCAATATGTCACGAAAAAACAGTCTCAGAACCGCTAGGATCCGTTGAAGCGTTCCCGAGTTATTACCTCATAAAGGGACACTGGTCAGAATTGCAAAAAACGGCAAGGTCTTTAAGGTCAAAATAGGCTGGGTCATGAAGGGGTTAAGTGAGATCTGACCCCAGTAGTTGTCTTGGTTATTCAGTTGTCCTGGTTATTCAGTTGTCCTGACTTGACTCGAGTAAGATTTATGTCAAAGGCACACACTATTTGTCAGATGGTCAATATTTACAAACATGCATGTGCTTTTTAATAAATCGGCAGCGTCTGACTTTAGCATGCCTCTTCATCCATTTATTCATCCTTGATGAATCAGGGCTTTTAGGTGCAATTTTTATAGTGGATAGATTATCTGCAATGCTCTATGCCTTGTTAATACTGACAGTGTAGACTGCCTTCAACCCCTTCACAACATATGACATACAGTTACATCATATGTCGTTTCCCTGACTTTGTTTCTGGCTCGCACGCCGAACCTTCGTGTTTTCCGGCAGATGATAGCTGATTTAGTTAGCCATCATCTGCCCCTAACAGTTGCGGGTGTAGCAGAGCTCCACTTGTCTGTTGACCTGTCTGACAGCAGGCATTTAACACACACCAGCAAGCAGGGGGATGCGTCATTCCACATGCCCATGACTTGATCACGGGTGCCGATGGGCTGCCATGACAGCCAAGAGTCTGCTGAAGACCTTCTGTCCTTCTCATAGTAACATAGTAACATAGTAACATAGTTAGTAAGGCCGAAAAAAGACATTTGTCCATCCAGTTCAGCCTATATTCCATCATAATAAATCCCCAGATCTACGTCCTTCTACAGAACCTAATAATTGTATGATGCGATATTGTTCTGCTCCAGGAAGACATCCAGGCCTCTCTTGAACCCCTCGACTGAGTTCGCCATCACCACCTCCTCAGGCAAGCAATTCCAGATTCTCACTGCCCTAACAGTAAAGAATCCTCTTCTATGTTGGTGGAAAAACCTTCTCTCCTCCAGACGCAAAGAATGCCCCCTTGTGCCCGTCACCTTCCTTGGTATAAACAGATCCTCAGCGAGATATTTGTATTGTCCCCTTATATACTTATACATGGTTATTAGATCGCCCCTCAGTCGTCTTTTTTCTAGACTAAATAATCCTAATTTCACTAATCTATCTGGGTATTGTAGTTCTCCCATCCCCTTTATTAATTTTGTTGCCCTCCTTTATACTCTCTCTAGTTCCATTATATCCTTCCTGAGCCCCGGTGCCCAAAACTGGACACAGTACTCCATGTGCGGTCTAACTAGGGATTTGTACAGAGGCAGTATAATGCTCTCATCATGTGTATCCAGACCTCTTTTAATGCACCCCATGATCCTGTTTGCCTTGGCAGCTGCTGCCTGGCACTGGCTGCTCCAGGTAAGTTTTTCATTAACTAGGATCCCCAAGTCCTTCTCCCTGTCAGATTTACCCAGTGGTTTCCCATTCAGTGTGTAATGGTGATATTGATTCCTTCTTCCCATGTGTATAACCTTACATTTATCATTGTTAAACCTCATCTGCCACCTTTCAGCCCAAGTTTCCAACTTATCCAGATCCATCTGCAGCAGAATACTATCTTCTCTTGTATTAACTGCTTTACATAGTTTTGTATCATCTGCAAATATCGATATTTTACTGTGTAAACCTTCTACCAGATCATTAATGAATATGTTGAAGAGAACAGGTCCCAATACTGACCCCTGCGGTACCTGTTGTGAATTCTGTGGCTGAGTTCACTTCTGTGGTCACAAGTGGTATTGCAGTCTCTGGGCTTCCTCCCTCAGGTGTTTTGGTGAGCTCGTTGGCTGCCTTGCTATTTAGCTCCACCTGAGTCTGTCTTCCTTGCTCCTTGTCAATGTTCCAGTGTTGGATCTGAGCTACTGCATCTTTCCTTGGGCCTGCTGCTCTGCTAGATAAGTGCTTCTAGTTTGTTTTCTGTTTTTTCTGTCCAGCTTGTTATTATCTTTTGCTGGAAGCTCTGAGAAGCAAAGGGGTGCACCGCCGTGCTGTTAGTTCGGCACGGTGGGCCTTTTTGCCCCTTTGCGTGGTTTTCGTTTTAGGGTTTTTTGTAGACTGCATAGTTCTCTTTGCTATCCTCGCTCTGTCTAGAATATCGGGCCTCACTTTGCTGAATCTATTTCATTCCTACGTTTGTCTTTTCATCTTGCTAACAGTCATTATATGTGGGGGCTGCCTATTCCTTTGGGGTATTTCTCTGAGGTAAGTCAGGCTTGTATTTCTATCTTCAGGCTAGTCAGCTCCTCAGGCAGTGCCGAGTTGCATAGGTAGTTGATAGGCGCAATCCACTGCTGCTTCCAGTTGTGTGAGGATAGATCAGGTACTGCAGTCTACAGAGATTCCACGTCTCAGAGCTCGTCCTATTGTTTTGGGTTATTGCCAGATCTCTGTATGTGCGCTGATTACTGCACGCTGTGTTGCCTGATTGCCAGCCATAACAGGTACCCCACTGGTCACAGCGACCCAGTTAGAGACTATACCATTTATAACCACCCTCTGCTTTCTATCACTAAGCCAGTTACTAACCCATTTACACACATTTTCCCCCAGACCAAGCATTCTCATTTTGTGTACCAACCTCTTGTGCGGCACGGTATCAAACGCTTTGGAAAAATCGAGATATATCACGTCCAATGACTCACCGTGGTCCAGCCTATAGCTTACCTCTTCATAAAAACTGATTAGATTGGTTTGACAGGAGCGATTTCTCATAAACCCATGCTGATATGGAGTTAAACAGTTATTCTCATTGAGATAATCCAGAATAACATCCCTCAGAAACCCTTCAAATATTTTACCAACAATAGAGGTTAGACTTACTGGCCTATAATTTCCAGGTTCACTTTTAGAGCCCTTTTTGAATATTGGCACCACATTTGCTATGCGCCAATCCTGCGGAACAGACCCTGTCGCTATAGAGTCCCTAAAAATAAGAAATAATGGTTTATCTATTACATTACTTAGTTCTCTTAGTACTCGTGGGTGTATGCCATCCGGACCCGGAGATTTATCTATTTTAATCTTATTTAGCCGGTTTCGCACCTCTTCTTGGGTTAGATTGGTGACCCTTAATATAGGGTTTTCATTGTTTCTTGGGATTTCACCTAGCATTTCATTTTCCACCGTGAATACCGTGGAGAAGAAGGTGTTTAATATGTTAGCTTTTTCCTCGTCATCTACAACCATTCTTTCCTCACTATTTTTTAAGGGGCCTACATTTTCAGTTTTTATTCTTTTACTATTGATATAGTTGAAGAACAGTTTGGGATTAGTTTTACTCTCCTTAGCAATGTGCTTCTCTGTTTCCTTTTTGGCAGCTTTAATTAGTTTTTTAGATAAAGTATTTTTCTCCCTATAGTTTTTTAGAGCTTCAATGGTGCCATCCTGCTTTAGTAGTGCAAATGCTTTCTTTTTACTGTTAATTGCCTGTCTTACTTCTTTGTTTAGCCACATTGGGTTTTTCCTATTTCTAGTCCTTTTATTCCCACAAGGTATAAACCGCTTACAGTGCCTATTTAGGATGTTCTTAAACATTTCCCATTTATTATCTGTATTCTTATTTCTGAGGATATTGTCCCAGTCTACCAGATTAAGGGCATCTCTAAGCTGGTCAAACTTTGCCTTCCTAAAGTTCAGTGTTTTTGTGACTCCCTGACAAGTCCCCCTAGTGAAAGACAGGTGAAACTGTACAATATTGTGGTCGTTATTCCTAGATGCCCGACCACCTGCAGATTTGTTATTCTGTCAGGTCTATTAGATAGTATTAGGTCTAAAAGTGCTGCTCCTCTGGTTGGATTCTGCACCAATTGTGAAAGATAATTTTTCTTGGTTATTAGCAGAAACCTGTTGCCTTTATGGGTTTCACAGGTTTCTGTTTCCCAGTTAATATCCGGGTAGTTAAAGTCCCCCATAACCAGGACCTCATTATGGGTTGCAGCTTCATCTATCTGCTTTAGAAGTAGACTTTCCATGGTTTCTGTTATATTTGGGGGTTTGTAACAGACCCCAATGAGAATTTTGTTACCATTTTTCCCTCCATGAATTTCGACCCATATGGACTCGACACCTCATTTCCTTCGCTAATATCCTCCCTTAAAGTGGACTTTAGACAAGACTTTACATAGAGACAAACCCCTCCTCCTCTCCGATTTTTACGATCCTTTCTAAACAGACTGTAACCCTGTAAGTTAACTGCCCAGTCATAGCTTTCATCTAACCATGTCTCGGTTATTCCCACTATGTCAAAGTTACCTGTAGATATTTCTGCTTCTAGTTCTTCCATCTTGTTTGTCAGGCTTCTGGCGTTTGCGAGCATGCAGTTTAGAGGATTTTGTTTTGTTCCAATCTCCTCGCTGTGGATTGTTTTAGAAATGTTCTTACCTCCCTTCTGAGTATGTTTTCCTGGATCTTCTTTGTTCAAGTCTAATGTTTTTCTTCCCGTCCCCTCTTCTTCTAGCTTAACGCCCTCCTGATGAGTGTAGCGAGTCTTCTGGCGAATGTGTGTTTCCCAGGTTTGTTGAGGTGTAGTCCGTCTCTGGCGAGGAGTCCATCGTACAAGTAATTCACACCGTGGTCCAGGAATCCGAATCCTTGTTGTCTGCACCATCGTCTTAGCCAGTTGTTTGCATCAAGGATCCTGTTCCATCTCCTGGTGCCATGCCCGTCTACTGGAAGGATAGAAGAAAAAACTACCTGTGCATCCAGTTCCTTTGCTTTCTTCCCCAACTCTTCAAAGTCTTTGCAGATTGTCGGTAGGTCCTTCCTTGCCGTGTCATTGGTGCCAACATGTATCAGAAGAAATGGGTGGACGTCCTTGGAGTTGAAGAGCTTTGGTATCCTATCGGTCACATCCTTGATCATCGCACCTGGAAGGCAGCATACTTCTCTTGCAGTTATGTCCGGTCTGCAGATGGCTGCTTCTGTGCCTCTCAGTAGTGAGTCTCCCTCCACCACCACTCTTCGTTGCTTCTTGGCTGTACTTTTTGCTGTCACTTGTTGCTGTGTGCCCTTTTCTTTTTTGCTTGCTGGTATTGTTTCATCCTTAGGTGTGCCATCTTCATCCTCTACAAAGATTTGATATCGGTTCTTCAGTTGTGTGGTTGGTGATTTCTCCATGGTCTTCTTGCTTCTTTTGGTCACATGCTTCCACTCATCTGCTTTTGGAGGTTCTCTGACACTTTTTTCACCTTCTGTGACCAGTAGAGATGCTTCTGTTCTGTCTAGAAAGTCTTCACTCTCTTTGAGTTTCAAAGTTGCTATTCTTTCTTCCAGACCCCGCACCTTTTCTTCTAAAAGGGCCACTAGTCTACACTTCTGACAGGTGAAATTTAATTCTTCTTCTGGTCGATCTGTGAACATGTAGCACATGCTGCAGCTCACCATGTAGGTTGTCACATCTGCCATGTTGCTCCTAGATCCTGCTGACTTGCTGTGTGTTTTCCTTCTTGTGTAATCTACTCAGCCAAGCTCTCTTGCATTAATGTCCTACAGGCCTTACGGCGCGCGGTTTGGTGATTCTTTCCAAGCAGCTGGTCCTGGCTGTACCCAACGATCTTCTAGCTTAGGGAGACTCTTCGCTTTTCCCAGAAGGCACCTGGAATATGCAAATTAGCCTCCTCAAGCTTGAATCCCTGGTTTGGTGATTCTTTCCAAGCAGCTGGTCCCGGCTGTACCCAACGATCTTCTAGCTTAGGGAGACTCTTCGCTTTTCCCAGAAGGCACCTGGAATATGCAAATTAGCCTCCTCAAGCTTGAATCCCTGATTATTATTGATGATTATTCTTTTGTGAAAGCCAGCATTTACAGATGTGTGAAAGTGTTTTCCTGATTTCCTATTCTTTTGCATATTTGCCACACTTGATTGGTGATCTGAAACAAATTTAAATATTAGACAAAGATAATACAAATAAACACAAATGCAGTTTTTAAATGAAGGTCTTTATTAATAAGGGAAAAATAAATCTAAACCTACAGGGCCCTATATGAAAAAGTGAGTTCCACCTAAACCTAATAACTGGTTGCTCCACGCTTAGCAGCAAGAACTGCAATCAGGCGTTTGCGATAACTAGCAATGATTCCTTTACAACGCTCTGGAATAATTTTGTCCCACTTATTTTTGCAGAATTGTTGTAATTCAGACACATTGGAGGGTTTTTGAACATGATCCGTGTTTTTAGGTCATGCCACAGCATCTTAATCGGATTAAGATCAGGACTTTGACTAGGCCACTCAAGTCTTAATTTTGTATTTCTTAAGCTGTTCAAAGGTGAACTTGGTGGTGGTGATCATTGTCCTGCTGTATAACCCAAGTGCGCTTCAGCTTGAGGTCACAAATAGATGGCAGGACATTCCCCCCCTCCCCCCTAAAAAAATAAATACATTTTTTCGGGGTAAACCGCAGAATTCATGGTTCCATTTGGCACAGCAAGTTTTCCAGGTCCTGAAGCAGCAAAGCAGCCCCAGACTATCACTACCACCACCATATTTTACTGTTGGTATGATGTTGCTTTTCTGAAACGCTGTTTTTCTACACTAGATGTAATGGGACATACACCTTCCAAAAAGTTCAACTTTTGTCTGGTCAGTCCAGAGTATTCTCCAAAAAGTCTTGGGGATCATCAAGACGTATTCTAGCAAGACTGAGACAAGCCTTTATGTTCTTATTGTTCAGAAGTAGTTTTAGTCTTGGATCTCTGCCATGCATGTCCAGTCTTTTTTATGTTTGAGTCATGAACACTGACCTTAACTGAGGCAAGTGAGGCCTACAGTTCACTGGATGTTGTTGTAGGGTCTGTTGTGACCTTTTGGATGGGTCATCGCTGTGCTCTTGAGGTAATTTTGGTCGGCCGGCCACTCCTTGGAAGGCTCACTACTTTGCCATGTTTTCGCCATTTGTGGATAATGGCTTTCACTGTGGTTTGCTGGATTCCCTAAGCTTTTGAAGTTACTTACCTTTTCCAGACTGATAGATCTAAATTACTTTGTTTCTCATTTGTTCCAGAATTTCTTTGGATCGCAGAATGATGTATAACTTTTGAGGCCTTTGGGTCTTCACTTTGTCAGGCAGGACCTATTTAAGCGATTTCTTGATTGAGATCAGGTGTGGCAGTAATCAGGCTTGGGTGTGGAATTTGAACTCCCGCTTCACAAATATATGATAAACCACACTTAATTTATGTTTTAAGGTGAGGGCAATCGCTTTTTCACACACGCCCCTGTAGGTATGGATATCTTTTTCCCTTAATAAAGACCTTCATTTAAAAGCTGCATTTTGTGATTACTTGTTATCTTTGTTTCAGATTACCAATCTAATTTAAAAATTGGACATTTTAAGTGTGACAAACATGCAAAAAAAATAGGAAATGGAAGGAGGCAAACACTTTTTTACACAACTGTAGCTGGCATTCATAGATCGCAGTTTTCGCTGTACAACATGACAGTACTGTAGCAGTAGTAGTATTGCTGTGTATTGTACAAATGAGTGGATAATCGTAGGTTCAAGTCTCCTAAAGGGACCAAGTACAGTTAAGGGACATTTTTTTTTTCATACTTTTAAAAAGTTAGTCACTCCCTCGCCCCTCTTTTGCCCGATTAAAAATAAAACCATAAAAATGTTTTTGTATAACTGCGTTCATAAAAGTTCAATCTACCAAAATCTAAAACAAATTGATCTGATTGGTAAACGGCATAACAAGAAAAAAATCAAAACCAGAATTACATTTTTTATTTTTGTTTTTTGCTGCTGCTTCAACATTGCAATAAGATGCAATAAAGAAAAGAGTTGATGAAAACATTGTATCTACCCCTAAATGATATAAAATTAGTTTTCACCACTTAAATAAAAAAGAAAATACGGTATATAATATTACAGACAGACATGTTTAGTATCTACGTAATCAAACTAACCTGGAGAATTGTTTTGCCAGGTCCGTTTTGCCAAATGGTGAACATGGTAAATAAAAAGGCCAAGAATACATTGTGGAATTGCACTTTTTTTTTTTTACAAATTCAGTGCTCTTGGATTTATTTCCTGCTTTCCAGTGCATTACATGATGATCAAATGAATTGTCATTTAAAAGTACAAAGAAGGAGAGAAAAAAATGGAAAATGGCCATGGCGCAAAGGTGTTAATGGAAATGTTGGATATTCAACAATGCTTATGTCTGAATTGTGCAGTGGCTTTATGACGTGCTTAAACACTGACCACATACTGCACTTTCTTTTGTAAACTTATTTAACATTATTTTTTTAAAATTTAAAGAAGGATTCTGTTCTTTTTCACAGTACTTCCTCCAACATGTCATGCTGCTTTTTATTTTTTCACTCCATATTCAGCAGATGTATCTCATCTGTGGCGCGGTTTGTTTGACTAGGTCATTGGCGGGATCTGGACCAGGTTATTTCTAAAACTAGATTTCAGCCATATAATGTACAACTTTTGGAGACTACTGTTTTAATCTGGGAAGAGTTTCAGATCTTTAATAAATCCAAGATCTGAAACTCTTCCCAGATTAAAACAGTAGTCTCCAAAAGTTGTACATTATATGGCTGAAATCTAGTTTTAGAAATAACCTGGACATTTTTTATGTTGGCTATTATGGGAACATAGGATCACTATTTTTTTTTTTTTTTTAACTTCAGAGCTTAGTTGTCTTACTTTTTGAGTGCGTCCTCAGACAGCTCACTTCCTGGTTTACGGGGAGCTAGTCCTCTTGCTTGAGAGTTTGGATCAAGAATTTAGCCTAGCCGCTGGCCTTAATTTGAGGCATCTCTTCCTCTGCCGATTCAGAGTGCAGTAGCCCTGAAGTTGGCTGGGATCGGGAGCTAACCATGTGCTTTAACAATCCTGGCCAGCTTCACTGCAGTGCTTACAGGCTCAATGGAAAGAACTTGTAAGCACTAAGCCCGTTACACCACCGCTGCTCGACTGCGGCAGTGCCAGGTACTCAAGGCAATGAGCTATAAAATTCGAAAGGGAAGATTTCTTGAGAACTGTTTCAAATTGTAATAACTTTTTTTTTGTTAAAAGCACCTTCAATTACCATCTTTTGAAGATGGGAATAAACCTTTAATTTTAAAATTGATTTTGAAGTATACTAACCTGAGAAATGATCCAGGCAGGGCATTTTGGGCAACAAGAATTAGCATTTTTATTGGAAAAGAGCCTATACAGCCATACCACTAGATCCATACGTAAAAACATGAAAACCGATTCCATTTACTGTACGTAAGGGTTAAAATTGCTCCAGAATATTGGAAGTTCACAGGCTTAAATTGTACTTCAATTAAAAATTCCTAAATAAAAACAATATCTGTTGAAATCCTTGGGATGATTGTAGTCAGTAGAAGAGCTGGAGTGCCTTGTTTATGACTTACGGTATGTATCCTATAGTTTCTTGTAGTTTAGAATTTGCTATTTGTCAGCTAAAATGCTTCATAAGCTACATGGTTACAGAGCAGGCCTGGAGATTTTTTGCAAATGCCAATACTTTGTCTGTTTTAATTTATTTGTGGAATTCACAGACCTAAAAATTGCTCTAGGAAAACCGTAATTGGGCCACTAGTTTTTCCTCTTGTCTTAACATTTTGCCACCGAGAGAAAGTGGGGCACATCACATACATGTTTAGATGATTGATCGATCCGTAGAAAACTGATAGCTTTGGATAACATTTATCTTATGGGTATGGCACCCTTGATTCCTGATTTTTATCACTTTTGACTTGTATTGGAAACACTTGAATCTGTGTGCCCATTATTTTTGTCTACTGTAGTCAGAGCTTTAGTATGGACTGGTAAAATGTAATCCATTTTTATATAAAAAGAAAAGGTGTGATCTTAACATGTTAAAACTATGTTCTTTCAGGTTGTGCCATCTGTGGAAATAAATAACCTTGCAGAAACAAAAAATACATGAACAAACATAAATGAGCAGGCCAGAAAAAGAAAAAAGTAAGCGGCACAGCTCGACTTTGCAGAGATTATAAACTCAATGTGGAGAGTTTCCCAACAAAAGGTAGTCCGATCAGGTGAAATGCGGTGCTTGTGTGAAACAAAGTGTCCATGTAAATAAAAAAATAGAAAAAACGCAATAGCACTCACCAATCAGTGGCAATTCAAACGTCCTTTATTAGAACATGCAGCAAATCATCTTCATGGTTCAAGGGAGGGAGTGAAAGTAGGAGTGCGACAGGCAAGACGACGACTATCGTTTCACGCTAATACCAAGCGCTTCCACGGGTCCATTTTTATATAAAAAGAAAAGGTGCTATCTTAACATGTTAAAACTATGTTCTTTCAGGTTGTGCCATCTGTGGAAATAAATAACCTTGCAGAAGCAAAAAATACATGAACAAACATAAATGAGCTCTGTGACGCACACCCCTATAATACAAGAGAAGAAGATAAGTGTAAGGCCCCTTTCACACGTCCTGATGTTTTCGGTACAAGCGTGTCTTCCGTGTGCTGTCCTTGTGCAACCATCTGTGTGACATGTCTGCAATAGAATACAGAATAGAAATGACATGTTTAGGTGTTTAAAAATGTGCAAATATATAGATATAGAAAAGAACTTGAAACCGCACACTATGACTAAATAAATGATGGGTGCAAGGACTCTTATGCAAAACATCCACTTTTTGAAAAATATGTAAAAATAGAAAAAGCAGGCAGCACTCCAATATTTACTAAGTGGATTATATTTAGCCCATATGGCGTGGCAACGTTTCGGTTGCAGTTAACCTTTTTTTTTTTTCAAGCTGTTTTTAGATAGATATGGGGTAGATGGATTCTTGAGCTATATAATTGGTGCCTTGCGTGTGTGTAGTTTACTGTACTTGTATTAAGATAAATGAAAAAAAAAAAAAACTACACGGGATCCCCCTCCTATTTTTTGTAACCAGCAACGGTAAAGGAGACTGATATTATCAATGCTGAGAAGGTTCTTGGATTTTCAGCCTAAAAATACAATCCTGCAGCCACCCCAGAAGTGGTGCATGACATCAGATGCTAATTGGCGCTTTGCCCAGCTCTTCCCGATTTTGCCCTGGTGGGTTGGCAATTGGGGTACTAGTATTGGGGTTTGTCATCTGTGAGTTTGTGAAAAATCACAGCTGGAATCAAGCCCTGGGGTTAGTAATGGAGAGGTATCTATTGGACACCCCCATTACTAACCCATTAATAAAAAAAACAAACAAAACCAAACACACAGCCTTTATTTCAATAAAGACTCCCCACACTCTCATTGGTTCATCAGTTCATTGGAGAACAAAAACCCCATGCAGGTCCGACGTAACCCACTGAATCCAAAGAAGTCCAGAAATGGAATCATGGAAAACATAAGATTGAAATAAACACAAGACTGTCCCTTGTTCACAATTTATTAGCAAAAATGTGTCCACATTCCTCTAATCCAGCGTCTGTTAACAGTATGTCTCACAGGCACAGGGGACTGACTACAATGCTCATCAGAGACTCCGGATCTCACTGAGCGCAGCGTTAGCTGTAGGATCTGAATTTTGTCGTCACTATCCAGTGTCTGTGAGAATGCCAGGAACTCGGCAAATCACAACTGACTTCAGCCCCAATACTGTTGCCACTGTGCCAGAATTGGCACATAAAAAAGGATGTGCCAACTCGGGCGTGGCTGCGGCCTGGTATTTTTAGGCTGGGAAGGGCACAGTATCCATGGACCTTCCCAACCTGATCATATCAGGCCACAGCTTTACCTTTTGCAGGTTATCAAAAATAGGGGGGACCCCATTTCGTGTATTAGGTAAATACATGTATGCTACACTATACACACAAGGCACTAATTGTCTCAGGGATACTGCAACAGAGGGACCAGAAGATTGCAGCGTCGAATTACCCGAACTCCTGCACTGGTTAGAATGGTTTCACCATCATACTGAACAGTGCAGGTTTTCTATGCTCTGGCATTGCTAGGGTTAATTAGTTCAGTTGATCTCCTGGAGCTCTCGATCATGGATTGCCTCAGCTGTTCTGTGTTGGACACTTTCCTCTGGTATGAATGTTTGCCTCGGACATTTATGAAGTGATAGTTCATTCTGCCTGGTTTGAAGTTAGAGGAGGTTTTTGGAGAGTTTTTCTGGCGATTTCTGTGTGGAGTTTGTTTGCATGTTCATCCTCATCCTTTCCTATTTGGTTTCACCTACTTTAACCACCCATGTGTTTCACTCCCCAAACAGAGTGTATTTTTTGATTGTAGCTTTCGTTATCCCGGTTTGTCTTCCCTTGTCTGTCTGGTTAGTATAATCTTTTACTCCTTGACCTCACATCACCCTGGGTGGGGGAAGGAACAGATGAGGTTAAGTCATAAATATCGTAACCCCAGCATCTCCACTTTCCGGGGTAATCCCGGGGTTAGAGATGGGCTATGGCACCCCTATCCTTAGGATACGGAAGGAGCTTCTTTCCCCTAAAAAAAAAAAATAAAAAAATCTTGCAACATTATATTATCACTGGCTTTACCTTTTTGGATCCAGTTGTTCCTCTCTCAGTGCAATGCTTTGCAGCACCCAGGCACTTCTGGCTTAGGGCCCGTGCCTCCCGGGCAAGTCCTGGTGGAGCCCAAAGGTCGGAATAACTTTGTTGTTTTCAGAGAGGCCTGCAAACTCTATTTTAAATTACATCTTCACTCCCCCAAATCTGGGCATTTTCTTTCTCGTCTGACTCCTCAGACAGTTGAGGAATGTTTTTCAGGGTGATATCTATGATGACCCCGACCACGTCTCTCTGGAAGGATAACTTTGCCCTGTATGAGACCATGATTTTCCTGGAGGCGGCCATGTCTCTGGCTATGCGTATGGGCTGCTGTCTTTGTCTGAGAGGCTCCCCAATTTACGGAGGGTCTGGGGTCAAGGGAACCTTGGACTGAGTCAACCAAGGAACCTATGCATTTGGGGACTACTCAATTAATTTATCCTTCTGCAGTTCGGTGCAAAAGAGTGGGAGGGTTTTTCTGTGTTGTGAAAGGTCATTTTGTGGGTACTTGTCCATCAATACATAACTGCAAATAGCTGCTGGAAAACTTAGGAGCCTGGGTTGTGGGGAGGTTAGCAACCTGGGTGTACATATTTCCTCTGTGGGTAGGTCACAATTCTTTTTACTAGCAGAAATCCGTTTTGGCAAAGGTAAGGTGGTTATTTCAGCCTTTTTTGGACAGTGTGGTGGGGTTTAATCTGACTCCCGGTTTGTCCAGCACCAGGGTCTCAAGCCATTTAAAGTGTCTGGACCAATTCCCAAAATCGATATAGACTCTGTACACTTGACCCAGGGGTATTTTACTCAGGTAGTTCAAGTGATACATATACAAGTAGGGGACATGCACTTTGAATTAATTGACTGCAATGTGCTAGAAGGCTTGCCCTCTCCTATGGTTCTTGGACTATCCCGTAGTAGACTGGCAGACTTGGGAGGTAGTAAGGTGGAGCGAGCACTGTCAAGGACACTGCTTGGGCACCCAGTTAGCTAGGGTTGATACCCAGTCTCTGCCGCAATACCTGTGGCTTTGGGAATGGATTTTCGGACTAGGGGTGTCAAGAGCTCCCATCTCATCATCTTTATAATTGCGCCGGTAGGCAATTTGGCACCAGCATTTAGATTAAGAGCCGGTTATATAATATTTTGGGGTCAGGAGAGGCAGGCTATGAAGGAGTAGATCACATAAAGTCTGGCGGAGTGTCATATCAGATGTTCCTCTTCTTCCGTTGCAGCAGGTTTTTCTGTTAAGAAAAATGACGGGGGGTTACGCCCCTGCCTAGATTTCCGTGAGCTAAATTGGATCACAGTCTGGGATCCATATCCTCCCCCTCTAATTCCGGACCTCTTTTATCCAAATCTTTGGTGAAAAATGGTTTTCTAAATTGGACCTCAGGAGGACATATAATCTCATCTTTATAATAGAGGGGGATGAGTGGAAGACTGCTTTTAATACAGCTGAGGGACACTATGAAAACCTTGTGATGCCATTTGGGCTGACTAATGCTCTCACCGTCTTTCAGCACTTTGTAAATTAAATTTTTTGTCACCTGGCAGGTAGCATTGTTATAGTTTATCTTGATGACCTATTGATGAATTTTCTAGATCTCCAGTCATATCTGGTACATGTCAGGCAGGTTTTACAAATACTCAGGGACAAAACATTTCTTTTTTGACTATTTATGGGTATAATTTATATTTCCGGTTCAGGAGATCCCTTTTATTAGTTATTATTGTCCACTGGTTGTCGCATTGATATGGCGAAAGTACGGGTGGTACTGGTAGAATAGCCACCAAAGATCTTCTTACTCGCCATTCTTGTTGGTATGGGGTACACTAGGACATTTTGGGAGTAAGTGGATGCCTGCAGTACTTTAACTTATTTTAAGACCCCACATACATACTCTTCTGTCTGGGGCTCTTCCACCTTAAGCGAATTTTTTTTCTTTTTCCTGCTGACCTTGGACTCATTTGTCAGTAGATATCATCACTGATTTACTTGTATCGGCAGGTAATACTGGAATATTGGTGGTGGACCGATTCCGCAAGATGATTAATTTCATTGCGCTAACCTCTTTACTTAAAATTTTTTGCCAAAGTCTTGGCATTATTAAAGAAATTGTGAAATTACGTGGAATTCCATCTGATATTGTTTCTGACCAAAAAGTGCAATTTATTTCCAAATTTTGGAAAGCATTTTGTGTCCACTTGGGGGTCCATCTTTCATTTTCTTCTGCCTTTCATCCACTCTTAGGCTGCGTGTCCACGATCAGGATGGCCGGCGGTTTCGTCAGAGCGGCAAACCCGCGCTGCGCTAAGCCCCGCCCCCTTCTGGGACGCGATGATGCCGGATGTGTTCATAGCACACATCCGGGATCATCGCACTCCACGCATGGGGCCCTGTGCTATATCTTGCGGCCACGCAGCGTCGCCGCAAGATATACAGACATGCTGTGATCTTAAAAGACGCGCCGCATGTCCGTAGTCGCAGGGCCGCCGCGTGTGTTACCACGCATAGTGGAGACGGGATTTAATTAAATCCCCTCCACTATGCTGTAACATCTGGACGCTGCGTGTCTCTATGCAGCATCAAACATGCAGCGTTTACTGCACGTGGACACACAGCCTAATGGGCAAAGTTAACATGTGAACTAGAATGTTGAGACATGTCCTAGGTGTTTTGTGTCCAAGAATCGGGAGGATTGAGGTTTTTTACCTGTAGCTGAGTTCTCTGTGAATACCTGTTGTCAAGAATCTACTGGCAAGTTCCCGTTCTTCGGGGCATATGGATTTCATCCTCAATTCTGCTCCAATAGTAATCATTCAGGAGTACCTGAGGATGAATGGCAATTCATCGCCAAATAAAGGCCTTAAAGTCTTCCAGCTATAGTGGCCTATTCAGACATTTGACATGACAGGAATGAGTAAATTTTATTTTTACCACCTAAATGTTTCTCTGTGTATTAATTCCTGAAAAGCACCTGAAGGCTAAATAAACTACCTGAAAGCAATTTTTAATATGTTGAGGGGTGCTGTTTTTTTTTAAATTTCACTTTTGGGGGATTCAAAACTGAATTGGTCCCTAAAAAATTAAGTATTGTAAACTTCCTTGAAAAAAAAATTAAAAACTACTGCTACACTTTTAAACCTTTTTAAAATGTTAAATTCAAACAACATTTTTCAAATGTTGCTAATGTAAAATAGACATGACGGAAATTTAGATTTATTCATGTTTTGTGTAGTATGACTATCTGGATTAAAAGTATATGTACAATGCCTACAAGTAGTATTCAACCCCCTGCAGATTTAGCAGGTTTAATAAGATGCAAATAAGTTAGAGCCTTCAAACTTCAAATAAGAGCAGGATTTATTAACAGATGCATAAATCTTACAAACCAAAATGTTTTGTTGCTCAGTTAAATTTTTATAAATTTTAAGCATAAAAGTGTGGGTCAATTATTATTCAACCCCTAGGTTTAATATTTTGTGGAATAACCTTTGTTTGCAATTACAGCTAATAATCGTCTTTTATAAGACCTGATCAGGCCGGCACAGGTCTCTGGAGTTATCTTGGCCCACTCCTCCATGCAGATCTTCTCCAAGTTATCTAGGTTCTTTGGGTGTCTCATGTGGACTTTAATCTTGAGCTCCTTCCACAAGTTTTCAATTGGGTTAAGGTCAGGAGACTGACTAGGCCACTGCAACACCTTGATTTATTGCCTCTTGAACCAGGCCTTGGTTTTCTTGGCTGTGTGCTTTGGGTCGTTGTCTTGTTGGAAGATGAAATGACGACCCATCTTAAGATCCTTGATGGAGGAGCGGAGGTTCTTGGCCAAAATCTCCAGGTAGGCCGTGCTATCCATCTTCCCATGGATGCGGACCAGATGGCCAGGCCCCTTGGCTGAGAAACAGCCCCACAGCATGATGCTGCCACCACCATGCTTGACTGTAGGGATGGTATTCTTGGGGTCGTATGCAGTGCCATCCAGTCTTCAAACGTCACGTGTGTGGTTGTCACCAAAGATCTCGATCTTGGTCTCATCAGACCAGAGAACCTTGAACCAGTCAGTCCCAGAGTCCTCCAAGTGATCATGAGCAAACTGTAGACGAGCCTTGACATGACGCTTTGAAAGTAAAGGTACCTTATGGGCTCGTCTGGAACGGAGACCATTGCGGTGGTGTACATTACTTATGGTATTGACTGAAACCAATGTCCCCACTGCCATGAGATCTTACTGCAGCTCCTTCCTTGTTGTCCTTGGGTCAGCCTTGACTCTTCAGACAAGCCTGGCCTTGGCACGGGAGGAAACTTTCAAAGGCTGTCCAGGCCGTGGAAGGCTAACAGTAGTTCCATAAGCCTTCCACTTCCGGATGATGCTCCCAACAGTGGAGACAGGTAGGCCCAACTCCTTGGAAAGGGTTTTGTACCCCTTGCCAGCCTTGTGACCCTCCACGATCTTGTCTCTGATGGCCTTGGAATGCTCCTTTGTCTTTCCCATGTTGACCATGTATGAGTGCTGTTCACAAGTTTGGGGAGGGTCTTAAATAGTCAGAAAAGGCTGGAAAAAGAGATAATTAATCCAAACATGTGAAGCTCATTGTTCTTTGTGCCTGAACTACTTCTTAATACTTTAGGGGAACCAAACAGAATTCTGGTGGGTTGAGGGGTTGAATAATAAATGACCCTCTGAAAAGACTTTTCACAATTTAAAAAAAAATAAACAAAGAAATAACATTCTTTTCTGCTGCAGTGCATTTCACACCTCCAGGCTGATCTACAGTCCAAATGTCACAATGCCAAGTTAATTCCAAATGTGTAAACCTGCTAAATCTGCAGGGGGTTGAATACTACTTGTAGGCACTGTATATAGTGTGTGTATGTATGTGTGTGTATATATGTGTGTGTGTGTGTGTGTATATATATATATATATATATATATATATATATATATATATATATATATATATATATATATATATATATATATATATATATATATATATATACACTAGATGGCAGCCCGATTCTACAGAATCGGGAGTCTAGAATCCATATATACTTTATTTATTCAAATGTAAGAATAATACAATTAATAAATAATAGTAAGAAAGAACAAAAATAATAGGCGGTATATGGAGAAAACACCAAACAAAAGTTCAAAATTGGTGTGAAAATGTCACTGAACCACTTCACAACTAAATATATATAGTTTTGGTAAATGGTATTATCATTTTTTTGACGAAATTCGGCAGGAGCTTGAAGAGCAACGTCACTGGGCCCGCCTCCACGCAGTAGAAACTTGCTGTGAGGTAAAAATCACACCAAAATGGCGGGTGGAGTGTGTCACAGTACGGCACGTTTCTGATTGGTCGCTCGCAGCAGGCGGCAACCAATCAGACACTGGACACTGTTGACGTCACTTATCTCCGGACATTAGCTTCGGACATTAGCTCCGCACATTAGCTCCGGACAAAGCCACGGAAGTTGGCACAAATTGCAGGAAGTAGTATTCTAGGCAATTAATCTCCGGACATTAGCTCCGGACATTAGCTCCGGACAAAGCCACGGAAGTTGGCACAAATTGCAGGAAGTAGTATTCTAGGCAATTATATATTAGATTATATATATATATATATATATATATATATATATATATATATATATATATATATATATATATATATATATATATATATATATATATATATATATATATATATGTGTGTGGATCGACGATGTCCTCATGGTTGCCATGGTGACAATGATGTCATAAAGGTTGCCATGGCGAAGATGTCATAATGGGTATATGGGCACGGGACTATGGGCTGGAGGATGGGTATATGGGCATGGGGCTATGGGATGGAGGATGAGTAAATGGGCACGGGACTGTGGGATGGAGGATGTGTGATGGGTATATGGGCACGGGACTATGGGATGGATGTGTTAATTTGGATAAAATGTGTACCTGGATGGGCTGCCTTATGTTTTTTTAGATTTCTTTTAAGATGAACCACATCAGGAAAAGATTTATCTTTTTATTATTTATTGATTATTGATGCAGTATTTATTTCTGTGACCGCTCTTGCAGGAAATATCAAATCTCTATTTTTATGATAAAAAAGCAAATCAATTTAAGGTGTATCCCATTATGTGGGTAAAAACAACTATCTCACTATGTGTATACTTCTGATTTAAGATAATTTTACATGTTGTATTAAAAAAAAAAATTGAAGAAGAGGATAGAAATTCCATGTAAGGACTAGGGCTCCAAATGTGATTGTAAAGTGTGTAAAGACTGGATTAAAGGGATTATCCACTACTGTGATACTGAAGACCTATTTTTAAGATAAATCATCAATATGTGATCATTTGGTCCTGCATCGGAAGAGAACTCTAGCTCTACGTCTATTAGGATAAAGAGGAGCTGAGCAGTAGTTCTTTGCAGACCTGTGCTGTTCCAGTCCATAAGGTGTTTTTAGCCAGCCCTTGTCAGAGCTGATAAGATTGGTGGGAGTACTGAGTGTCTGACTCCCACTGATCTGACATCAAGTTAGGGTACCGTCACACTATACGATTTACCAACGATCACGACCAGCGATACGACCTGGCCGTGATCGTTGGTAAGTCGTTGTGTGGTCGCTGGAGAGCTGTCACACAGACAGCTCTCCAGCGACCAACGATGCCGAGGTCCCCGGGTAACCAGGGTAAACATCGGGTTACTAAGCGTAGGGCCGCGCTTAGTAACCCGATGTTTACCCTGGTTACCAGCGTAAAAAAAAACAAACACTACATACTTACATTCCGGTGTCTGTCCCTTGCCGTCTGCTTCCCGCACTGACTGACTGACTGCCGGCCGTAAAGTGAAAGCACAGCACAGCGCGCTGTGCTCTGCTTTCACTTTACGGCCGGCAGTCAGTCAGTGCGGGAAGCAGACGGCAAGGGACCTGACGGACACCAGAATGTAAGTATGTACTGTTTGTTTTTTTTTACATTTACGATGGTAACCAGGATAAACATCGGGTTACTAAGCGCGGCCCTACGCTTAGTAACCCGATGTTTACTCTGGTTACAAGCGAACGCATCGCTGGATCGGTGTCACACACACCGATCCAGCGATGACAGCAGGAGATCCAGCGACGAAAGAAAGTTCCAAACGATCTGCTACGACGTACGATTCTCAGCAGGGTCCCTGATCGCTGCTGCGTGTCAGACACAGCAATATCGTATGGATATCGCTGGAACGTCACAGATCGTACCGTCGTAGCGATCAAAATGGCACTGTGTGACGGTACCCTTACCTATCCTAGTGACAGGTCATCAATATCAAAGCAGTGGACAATCCATTTAATCCAACTGATAGTGACAAGCAGCCTAGATCCTGAATTGAAATTGTAACAAGAGAAGCTAACATTAGTAACAGTAGATGTGTGTGTGTGTATACAGGCTTTCATGGGAAGAAATAGCAAAGCATATGGTATACACATGTGGGTGACCAGGAGGCTCTCTGCAGCCTCCAAAATGGCTGACTCTGCTTGTATTTTTCATTCCCATTCCTCAGTAACACTAAGCCCCTTTCACACATCCGTTTTTTGCCATCAGTCGCAATCCGTCGAATTTTGAAAAAAAAAAACTGATCCGGCGACTTATTTTCTCAGACTTTTATTAGCGACGGATTGCAACGGATCGCCTCACGTTTCTTCTGTCGTTCGCCGGATCCATCGAAAATTGTTTGTCCGGCAGCCATAGACAACGGACAAAGTAACTTTTTTTAGTGTCCGTCGAAAAAAAGGACAGCGACGGATCAGTCGCCATCAGTCATTTTCTAGACTGGAAGCCTATGGCGCCGGATCTGTCCTGACAGAATCCGGCGACGGATTCCGTTTTTTTTTTTCAACTGAGCATGCTCCAATTTTTTTATTTTTTATTTTAAGGATCCAATTAGCCAGATCAGCTAGTCGGATCCGGCGAAGAAGCGGATCAGTCGCACCAGTTTTTTACAATCTGCAACGGATCCGTTTTTTCAAAATTTGACGGATTGCGACTGATGGCAAAATGCTGATGTGTGAAAGGGGCCTAAGAATAGTTTTATCACTTCAACTCTATAAAGAATAAAAGAATATCCAGGACACATGAATACTCATTCATTAAATATTACCTCTTGTAACATGTACAGTTCTCTATGCAATAGTTTTAGCTTTTCACGGGCTTTCCTTCATAATAACAGTCATGGGGTTGGAATGAAATAAAGTAAATATCGGCTATTTTTAGAATTGTGCTAACCATTTTCAGGAAAAATGTCAGCTTTTACAGTGTCATTAATGATTTCAGTGTTGAAGAGAAGAATGCTGTAGTTCCTGTAGTTCTGAGATTTTGCCGATTATAATCTGGTGATAATGGTAGCCTTGAAATGAAGTTGTAGCATGTAGGTACAGAAAAAATGGCTGAGACAAATTATCTTTCTGTACATAAATTCTCTAGATCTATAGTTTTTCCTTTCTTCCACATGTAGAGTATAAAAAAAAAAAGTACTCCAATGGGAAAATTCATAACTTTGTGCTCTAGCTGTATACGCTAAACTGCACAATGATGGATGCCTATTAGAGATCTCTTTAACCCATAGGTTACTTTAACGTCTGTAGAATGTTGATAATTGGGTTTTTAGGATATATGCACTTTATAGATCCCTTTTGATAGATGCCATACAGTGACTCTGCTCTTCAGTGATGGCTATAGCAACTCCTGGATGCAAGCTAGAGCAATTATAAAGCAGAGAGGAGGCAAACTCTAGAGAGTAGTGATGAGCTAGTATACTCGGTACTCGACATTTCTCGAGCATGCTCGGGGGGTCCTCCGAGTATTTGTAAATACGCGGAGATTTAGTTTTCAACGCCGTGGGTATTCCCTAGCAACCAGGCAACCCCCACATGTACTTATGCTGGCTAACAGATGTAAATCATTCAGCTGCGGCGCGGAAAACGAAATCTCCGAGTACCCTTACAAATACTCGGAGGATCTCTCTCTCTCTCTCTCTCTCTCTCTCTCTCTCTCTCTCTCTCTCTCTCTCTCTCTCTCTCTCTCTCTCTCTCTCTCTCACTGAAAAGCTGGTGTTACACAGTGCAAATCGCTACAGCGCACAAGCGACAACATGGCGATAGGCGTCCACGCCCCTAAGACCTATGTCATCACTCTGCCCACGCCCCTTCATTGGCTGAAAAAAATGGCGCCAAGCGCGTCATACGAAATGCGACTTTGGCGCGAAAGTCGCGTACCGCATGGCCGACCCCACACAGGGATCGGGTCGGGTTTCATGAAACCCGACTTTGCCAAAAGTCGGCAACTTTTGAAAATGAACGATCCGTTTCGCTCAACCCTACTAGAGAGGTCTAGAGAGAACTTCTTCGTTAGGAACCTCTATTGGAAAACCTGTGGGAGTGTTTCGCGCCTGTATAAATCTTAATTCATTTATGCTGCAACTAAAACCATGCTCAAAAGTATTTTTAAGCTGTCATGTCATTGTAGTAATCAGTTTATTAGCAGCGTCTACTTCCCGCTATCTTTAATTTATTTGTAATAAAGTATACAAGCAAACCACAATAATACTGTAACTGCTTTGACACACAAAACAAGTAAAACGTGGACACCTCTGTTCTTTCAATGGATTTTTTTTCTTCTTATTGGAATGTGCACTTTGTAGATTCAGAATAAAGGCAACAAAACCAGAAGGAACACCAAGAGTAAAGAATCTTAGGAACCAAACCAGAATGTGTTCAATCCTTACATTCCTCAATGTACCCACCCTTTAATTTTGATGACCGCCATACACACCTTTTGGTCATCTCTTAAGCATCTTCAAGTAGTTACCTGGAATGACTTACAATGAAAAAGCATGCTTGTTTCCAGAGTTCATTTGTGGCTTCACCTGCCTTCAGAAAGTGTTTACCTGTGCAAAACACACTTGATGGTCAGTGTTGGTACACCTTTCCATACAGTACTGCGCCCTTTTCCACAAATGTCTAAAGTCAAATTCTGGCAAGAACCACTCAACTAAGTAAAGAAAAATTACAGTCCATCATTACTTTAAAGTAAGTCAGTACTGACATTTGCTAGAACCTTGAAAGCATCCTAAAGTGCAATATAGAAAACAATCAGTCTCGGTGATGAACCTGACTACCCTAGGAAATGAAGACCAAGAATTACGTCTGATAACTCTGCTGAACTTTTCCTTTGCAGCAGTGTCAAAACCTGCAAATTGATAGCCTCTACAATAAAAAACATCCCTTTTATATGGTGCACAGACATCAAGTAGCAAACATCTCAACCTCAACTGTTCAGTGGATACTGCAGGAATTTGACAATAAAGGCCTTGTTCTTGCAAAGCGGCTTCTAATGAAGACCACAAACGTTAACGTGCAACGTGTGCACATACCCTTAGACCAGAGGTCCCCAACGTTTCTGACCTTGAGAGCCACAGTCGGCTCTGAGAGAAGGTCGCAAGCCACATCCAGCCTTGAGAAAGGGTCGCGAGCCACATTAAGCTCCCGCCCCCTCACAATAGTGGCAACCAAAGCCCCCATTACAGGCATAATGGTAACCAAAGCTTTTCCACAAAAAACAATCACTCCAAAGCAGTATACTAAGATCCAGGGGTTCCTACAATACTCCCCATTCAGTATTCCCCTATAAAGAACTCCCAAGACACTGTCACATACAGCTTCAAACACCTCCTCTGACAGGTGGTGTCATCTTGTCTCCAGCATACCATACTTAAATCATCTCAAAACCCCTAAAGCCAGTATACGTAAATCCAGATCTGCTCTTCTGTGCAGGGCTGCTCACAAAATTCACCATTTTCAGATGTGCTCTTCATACCGGTTTGCTAGATCTGAAGCTAATGCACTAAGCTGACAGACAGCCGCGAGACACAATTCATGGGACCGCGAGCCACATGTGGCTCCCGAGCTACAGGTTGGGGACCCCTGCCTTAGACGGTCACTGGTTTGTTCCACACTTATTTCTTTACTTGTTTCCATATGTGATTTTGCTGCCTTTAGTCTGATTCTACATTGTGCATATTCTAATGAAGGGACGCCATGTTGCGTTTGGAGAGCCACTAATGTGCCTAAACAGTGAAACCCCCAACAAGTGACACCATTTTGAAAAGTAGACCCCCTAAGGAACTTATCTAGATGTGTGGTGAGCACTTTGACCCACCAAGTGCTTCACAGAAGTTTATAATGTGGAGCCTTAAAAATAAAAAAAATATATTTTCCCAAGGTTACCAGAAGAAATTGTACCCCAAACATTGTTGTGCAATTTGTCCTGAGTACACTGATACCCCATATGTAGGGGTAAACCACTGTTTGGGTGCATGGCAGAGCTCGGAAGGGAAGGAGCGCAATTTGGAATGCAGACTTAGATGGATTGGTCTGCAGGATTCACGTTGCATTTGCAGAGCCCCTGATGTAACTAAACAGTAGAAACCCCCCACAAGTGACCCCATATTGGAACCCCCCCAAGGAACTTATCTAAATGTGTTGTGAGAACTTTGAACGCCCAAGTGTTTCACTACAGTTTATAATGCAGAGCCGTGAAAATAAAAAAATATTTTTTTCCACAAAAACTATTTTTTAGCCCCCAGTTTTGTATTTTTCCAAGGGTAACAGTTGAAATTGGACCCTAAAAGTTTTTGTCCAATTTGTCTGGGGTACGCTGATACCCGATATGTGGGGGGGACCACCGTTTGAGCGCATGGCAGAGCTCGGAAGGGAAGGAGCATCATTTGGAATGCAGACTTTATTTTCCCAAGGGTAACTAGAGAAATTGGACTCCAGAAGTTTTTGTCCAATTTATCCTTAGTACGCTGATACCCCATATGTTGGGGTATACCCCTGTTTGGGCGCACGGGAGAGCTCGGAAGGGAAGGAGCACTGTTTTACTTTTTCAGCGCAGAATTGGCTGGAATTGAGATCGGACGCCATGTCGCGTTTGGAGAGCCCTGATGTGCCTAAACAGTGGTAACCCCCAATTCTAACTGAAACCCTAACCCAAACACACACCTAACCCTAATCCTAGCCACATCCCTAACCCCAACACACCCCTAACCCAAATCCCAACCGTAAATGTAATCCTAACCCTAGCCCTAACCCTAATGGGAAAATGGAAATACCGTAAATACATTTTTTTAAATTTTTTAATTTTTCCCTAACTAAGGGGGTGATGAAGAGGGGTTTGATTTACTTTTATAGAGGGTTTTTTTTTAGCGGATTTTTTATGATTGGCAGCCATCACACACTAATAGAAAAAAAAATATTTTTTGGTGTTACCACATTTTGAGAGCTATAATTTTTCCATATTTTGGTCCACAGTCATGTGAGGTCTTGTTTTTTGCGGGACTAGTTGACGTTTTTATTGGTAACATTTTCTGGCACGTGACATTTTGTTGATCGTTTTTTATTCCGATTTTTGTGAGGCAGTATGACCAAAAAACAGCTATTCATGAATTTTTTGGGAGGGGGCGTTTATACCGTTCCGTGTTTGGTAAAATGGATAAAGCAGTTTTATTCTTCAGGTCGGTACAATTACAGCGGTATCATTTTTTTTAATGTTTTTGCTCTTTTATACCATTAATACTTTTATAGAAAAAATAATTATTTTTGGATCGCTTTATTCTGAGGACTATTAACTTTTTTATTTTTTCGCTGATGATGCTGTATGGCGGCTTGTATTTTGCGGGACAAGATGACGCTTTCAGCGTTACCATGGTTTATATCCGTCTTCTTGATCGCGTGCTATTCCACTTTTTGTTCGGCAGGATGATAATAAAGCATTTTTTTTTCCCCGTGTTCACTGAAGGGGTTAACTAGTGGGACAGTTTTATAGGTCGGGTTGTTACGGACGTGGCGATACTAAATGTGTACTTTTATTGTTTTGGTTTTTTATTTAAATAAAGGAATGTATTTATTGGAACAATACGTGTGTGTATGTGTATATGTGTGTATATGTGTGTATATATATATATATATATATATGTGTGTATATATATATATATATGTATATGTATATGTATATGTATATATATATATATATATATATAAAATATAATATAAAATATAATATAATATATAATATAATATAATATATATATATATTTTTTTTTTTTTTTTAATTTAGGAATTTTTTTATTTTATTTACACATGTAATGTAAATATTTTATTCTCACTTTGCCCCGGGGGGTACATTACAGTAAAGTGACAGATCGCTGATCTGACACTTTGCTGTGCACTGTCAGATCAGCGAACACAGACACAGCTAGGAGGCTTCCCGGCGCCTGCTCTGAGCAGGCGCTTGTAAGCCACCTCCCTGAAGGCCCAGGATGCAGCCCCGTGGCCATTTTGGATCCGGGGCCTGCAGGGAGGAGACGCACATCACCTTGTACCGAGGGTCTCAGGGAAGCCCGCAGGGAGCCCCCTCCCTGCGCGATACTTCCCTATGCCCCCAGAACGCTGCGATCATGTTTGATCGCAGTGTGCCGGGGGCGGTCCGTGACCGCTCCTGGCACATAGTGCCGGATGTCAGCTGCAATAGTCAGCTGACACCCGGGCGCGATCGGCCGCGCTCCCCCCGTGAGTGTGGCCGATCGCTATGACATACTATCCCGTCCCTGGGAATTAAGTCCCAGGTGACCTTGACGGGATAGTACGTCAAATGGGATTAAGGGGTTAAATATACCATGTCCTGCAAAGTGATGCAAAAAAATCATGTAATATATAAAAAAAATTGCTCACAGTGCCTAAAATATAATTTGACACTGGTCATGACTGCTGACATGCTATGTTGCAATGATGATGGATAAGAACCTTGGGCAGGGCACCAGCCTTTAACATGTCTTGCTAATTTAGTGATGATTCACTGTGGTACTATTCTTTCGGAGTGGTATGGGTTTGTAACTATTACATGCTAATTCATTACATTGTCGTGGAAAATAGTGAAAACTCTCCTCTAGAACTTCCTCTATTTCATGTGGAGATAAGTAAAACAAATAGGACATATGTGCTTCTATTCCTTATTGTTATAATGCCAAAGTTTGGAGCCAATAGATATATTGTACAGTTTTACAATTAATATTTCTGGGATACCTTATAAAATAGTCTTCTATAATAAACTGCTTTGTAATACAGTACGTAAGGAATGCTATTGTGAGTTTTCCCCCAGTGACGTAAATGAATAAGTTCCTGCAAAACTGCAGCCGGTACAGCAAATTGCATTAAAAATACATATTTTTTTGCAGTTGGAAAATTGCATCACGCTCTGGAAACTATAATGGGTATATCGCGAAACAAGTGTTTTGTATACAGCTGACATTTCAGTTACGGTATGTTAGTGTTAGAGGGAATTTGTCAGTAGGATCAACCCTCCTAAGCAGTCTATATGGGTTTTAGGTCATAGGAAGATGAATAAAACAATACCTTGATATCTGTGATCCAATGTCTTAATCCGGAGAAATCGTGTGTTTCTTAATTTGTAAATGAGCTGTTAAGATCTATGGGCCGAATACAGATCTGCATGAGAATCTGCCCCCCCCCCCCCCCCCGGTGCTTATTATAAATTAAAGGGGGTGTGACCAGTGTGATACATATAGATTTGAAGAACAGGCTGTCAGTCATAACATGTCTCACACTGGTATCACCCCCTTTCATTTACAATAAGCTCTGGAGGCAGATTCTCAGGGAGATCAGTGTAACGGGGTCTACCAAGCTGGGGTACCTCTTGTCAGTACCACCCTGCATTTCAGGAGGTCCACTTTGCGTTGGTTGGCGTCTGAATGAAGGACGCTGGCTGGAATTGCTTGGTTACATGGGTGCATATAAAAGATCACTGCTTCTCCACGTATTTACAGTCTGACAAAGCTTTACCCACAGGACACAGAATATATCACACAGATACAGAGGGCAGGCCAATAGAAAAGCGGCAGGCCAGACATGCATTACAATAGCTGCAGGTGGCCGGAGCCTGCCGATATTTACTGTGGGAATTACAAAGGTGGGGGGAGGACAAAAGGGGAATATCGTGTCCCCTCTGCCCAGGAGCGCAGCCTGTGGGCTGATGCATTCGGGACATGGAACCTATTATACATACATATAAGTGCACAACATATTCTGGGTGCTGAGTGGTTCTGTAAAACGTAACACGGCTCCCCTTTTCAGCGACGCGATCGGCATACACAGTCTGATCCTTAACGGATTCGTTTGGGGATGACAGAAGTTTATGGGGTTGGTACAAGTTCTGTTTGTCAACTTAGTCCTTCAGCGTTACCGTTTTGTTTGCCGGTCTGTAGTGGATGGTGAAGTCCAGAGGTTGTAGGGCTAAACTCCACCGCAGCAATCTGGCGTCGTCTCCGGAGACCCGATTAAGCCAGACTAGGGGGTTATGGCCCATTAGGAGGGAAAACTGTCGTCCATACAAATATGGTTGCAACTTTTTGAGTGCCCATACTACCGCCAGGCACTCCTTCTCGATGGCCGCATAGCTTACTCCACGGGGCAGTAGTTTCCGACTCAGGTAAGCTACTGGGTGTTCTTGGCCGTCCGGCCCGACTTGGCTCAGTACTGCCCCCAATCCAAACATAGAAGCGTCTGTGTGAACAAGGAAACGTTTAGTTGGATCGGGTGCGGCCAATACAGGGGTATTGGTGAGAGCGTCCTTTAGTTGGCGGAGGCTTCCTCACACTCTGGGGTCCAGGTTACCTGGCGGGGTTGGTTCTTACGGGTCAGATCAGTGAGGGGCTTAACTACGCTGCTGTAATTGGGAACAAATTTCCTGTAATACCCCGCTGTCCCTAGAAACGCCATGACCTGGGTTTTAGTGCTTGGGGTGGGCCATTTGGCTGTGGCCTCAATCTTGGCTGGTTCTGGTCGCTGTTTCCCACTTCCCACCCAATGCCCTAAATACTGAACCTCTGCTTTGCCCACGTGACACTTGTTTGGGTTCAGGGTGATTCTGGCCTTGTGGATCCTGTCCAATACTGTCTCTAGGTGATTTAGATGCTCTTCCCATGTCGCACTGTAGATGGCGATGTCGTCCAGGTAGGCACAAGCATAGTCTTGGAGACCATCTAGAAGCCAGTCAGCCAGCCTCTGGAAGGTCGCCGGGGCGGGCATTCTTCATCCCAAATGGCATAACTGGAAACTGGAATAAGCCGAAAGGGGTGACAAATGCCGACTTGGGAATAGTGTCCGTACTAAGGGGAATCTGTCAGTAGCCTTTGCATAGATTTATGGTGGTCAAATACTTTGCTCCGACAGCCGGTCTAACAACTCATCCACACACGGCATGGGATATGCATCCGTCACTGTTTTCTCATTGAGCTTACGATAGTCTACACAAAACCGTGTAGTCCCATCCTTCTTGGGCACGAACACTTTGGGGGATGCCCAGGGACTATATGACTCTTCAATGATGCCTAAACGCAACATCTCTTGTATCTCTTGTCGCATCCCCACTCGTACAGACTCGGGGACGCGGAAGGGGTTTTGTCGCAGGGGGGTCTGATCCTGGGTCTCAACTTTGTGTTGTGCCAGGCGAGTGTACCCTGGTCTTCCCGAAAACATCCTCTGTCGCTGCCTCAACAAGTCCTCCACCTGCTGTCTTTCCCCGGGGGCTAGGTCTTGACCCAAGTGTACCTGGTCCCATGTCCCATGTTTTAGACTGAGTCCTTTCCCCTTAGACATCCGGCAAGGGAAGTCCGGCTAAATCCTCTGCTTCAGGTGCACAGATGGCCACTACCTCTTCAGGGCGCTCCCTGTAGGGCTTCAGCATATTCACGTGGAACATGCGGATAACCCTGGGGCCGTCACAATCGGCGGTTTTGTCGGCTATTTTCCCCACTACCTGGTAGGGCCCCTGCCATGCAGCTTGGAACTTGTTCTGCCTGGTGGGCTCTAACACCAGGACCTTCTGTCCTATTTCCAAGGTGCGCTCTCTGGCCCTCCGATCGTACCATATGCGCTGGCGCCGCTGGGTCACCTGCATGTTCTCATGTACAGCCTGGGTCAGCTCCTGTAGGCGGTCCCAGAATTCCAGCACATGGGGTACAATAAGTACCCCTTCTATGAGGCCCTCCCCTTCCCAGTGTTCTAGGGGTCCCCTTACCAGTCTCTCGTATACCAGCTCGATCGGGGAGAACCTTGTGGATTCTTGGGGCACCTCCCGATAGGCAAACAGGAGGTGTGGCAAGAATTTCTCCCAGTCCCTGTAGGTCCTGGTAAAAGTCCCAATGAGTTGTTTTAACGTCCCGTTAAAGCCTTCACACGACCCATTGGTTTGCGGGTGGTATGGGGCGCTTCTAATGGACTTTATGCCGCACAGCTTCCACAGTTGGTTGGTCACCTCTGCTGTAAACTGGGTACCCTGGTCCGAGATAATCTCTCGGGGAAATCCAACCCATGAGAAAACCAGGAGCAGGGCGGCCGCCACCGTCTCTGCTAGTATGTTGGGTAACGCAACCGCCTCTGGATACCATGTGGCATAATCTACCACTGTCAACATATACCTTTTCCCTGACTGACTGGGTTTGGCTAACAGCCCTATCAGATCGACCGCTACTCGGCTAAATGGTTCCTCCACAATGGGGAGGGGGCGTAATTGGCCTTGCATTGATCTCCCCTCTTGCCAATGCGCTGGCAACTGTCTCAGGTCTGGCAGTATTGACGAACATCATAGGTTACCCCCGGCCAAAAGAAGTTTTGTGTCAGACGATGCCTGGTGCGACTGACACCGAAGTGCCTGGCCAAGGGTATGTCATGAGAGATTCGCAGTAACTCCTGCCTATACTTCTTGGGAACTACCAGCTGTCGTTTTATAGTAGGGCTCGTCTCTGTATGGTGCTGCTCTGTGATCCGGTAGAGGAGTCCCTGCTTCCCTACAAACTCACTCTTAAATTCATCTGGGGTGGCCCAAGAAATGTGTCTGGCTATGGGAATACGTGTAGGGCTGGGATGTCTTACCTCGGCCTCCTCTGAGTGTGATTCTGCCTCCGCAGCTTGAGCTTGTCTCTGGGTGGTCACAGGATATGTCTCAACCAGAGGGGAAACCGAGAAGGGAGACAACATAGGCCCCAAGTCATTTCCCAGCAAGACGTCTGCAGGCAAATCCTCCATCAAGCCGACCTCAACAAGGCCATCCCCGACTCCCCAGTTCAGGTGAATCCTGGCAGTGGGCAGTGGATGTATAGCTCCCCCTGCTACAAGGACTGCCACTGTCTGGTCCGTCTTCTCTTGGTCCCGGACGAGATGAGGCTTCACAAGGGTCAAAGTTGCCCCGGAATCTTAGTCCCTGCATACGTTTCCCATTAACCCACATGACCTGTCGATGCTGTTGTCGATTATCTGCCCGGGCTGCCTGCATGGGGTCTACTTCATGCAGCACTTCCTCCATCTCTTCCACCCCTTGGTTAGTTGTAGACCCCAATGCCAGTTCAGCTTCGCCTTGGTAGCAGTGTACAGCAGCCCGGCTGAAGGTAGGTGTTCCCGCCTTTGGCCACTGGGTAAGCTGACTCCGGTTGGAACATTGTCTTTGCAGGTTGCCTGTTATGAAAGGCAATTCAGAATCCCAATGGACATGGAGGTCAGAGCACATACAGTGAACTGACAATAACCCAAAATAATAGAACGAGCTCTGAGACGTGGGAACTCTGCAGACCGCAATCCCTAAGCCTATCAAACCACAACTAAAGGTAGCCGTGGAGCGCTCCTGACCAGAACCTAGGCGCCTCGTCACAGCCTGAGAAACTAGCTAATCCTGAAGATAGAAAAATAAGCCTACCTTGCCTCAGAGAAATTCCCCAAAGGAAAAGGCAGCCCCCCACATATAATGACTGTGAGTAAGATGAAAACACAAACATAGAGATGAAACAGATTTAGCAAAGTGAGGCCCGACTAGCTGAACAGAACGAAGATAGGGAAGATAACTTTGCGGTCAGCACAAAAACCTATAATAACCACGCAGAGGGGACAAAAAGACCCTCCGCACCGACTAACGGTACGGAGGTGGTCCCTCTGCGTCTCAGAGCTTCCAGCAGGCGAGAAAAACCAATTAAGCAAGCTGGACAGAAAAATAGCAACAAAATAACATAAGCAAAACTTAGCTTTGCAGAGCAGCAGGCCACAGGAATGATCCAGGGAAAAAACAAGTCCCACACTGAAACATTGACAGGAAGCATAGATCAAAGCATCAGGTGGAGTTAAGTAGAGAAGAAGCTAACGAGCTCACCAGATCACCTGAGGGAGGAAACTCAGAAGCTGCAGTACCACTTTCCTCCACAAACGGAAGATCCCAGAGAGAATCAGCCGAAGTACCACTTGTGACCACAGGAGTGAACTCTGCCACAGAATTCACAACAGTGGCCCAGCTGACTGCAGGTGTGGCATCGCGCCCCAGGGGGACTGGTAGGCCGGGTTTCTAGCAGGTCCCCCTACAATATTCAGTGGTTTGGGGCCCTCCAGGTCCATGGGCGGACCCCTAGTGACCATCTTTGATCCGGACAACTGAGGCCTCCTGGCATCATGATGTTCATCGGCCAGACGAGCGGCTTCCTCAAGAGTAATTGGCCACCTGTCCCGAAGCCATTCCTGTGTCTCAGGGGTTAGTCCATTAAAGAATCGGTCTAACAAGAAGAGCTGGAGGACGTCCTCCTTAGTGGTTGCTTGGTTCTCTTGTACCCACTGTAGCAGTGACCGCCATAATTTACAGGCCCATTCAACGTGGGTATCTGTTACGCATTTTATAAGTCCGCGGAACTTTTGGCGCTATGCCTCTGGTGTCAGCGCATACCGGGCCAAGATCACTTCTTTGATCCGCTCATAGTCCATACAGTCCTCATCAGGTACCGTGCGATAGGCGTCCACTGCCCGGCCTGTCAGCTTGCTGGCCAGAATCTGAACCCGTTCCTCCGGCTTCACTTGATGAAGGGCACACTGCCGCTCAAAGTTCTGTAGAAAGCCATCAATGTCTTACTCTGCCTCCCCCATCTGTCAGAAGGCATTATACTGGATCTTTTTGTGGCTTACTGTTGAAGGTACCTGGTCGAAGGCCAGAGCTCCCCCTGCTCGCTGACTCTCCGCTCTGCCATCTCTATCTTGGCCAGCTTCACTTTGGTCCGCTCTGTCATCTCCATCTTGGCTAGCTCTCCTGGTCTGCTCAGCCATCTTTTCCTTCAGATCAGTACTCACATCAGCCATCACCTCTCGTATGATCTCTACTGCAGGGTTTGGGCCATCGAACGCCAGTCTGTTCTTTACCTCCCTCTGGAATTCAGTCTCCTCCACGTTAACATTGTGGGGCGCTGCACTGTAGTGTTCCATGATGGCTGCTATCAAATCCGCTTTTGTTTTCTTGCTGGGGATCAACCCTCGGGCTTCCACCAGATCTTTTAATGTAGTCCTCTTTAACTTCTGATAGTTGTTTTCCATTCATTCCTTTCCTCCTGTAGAAGGGGGTATCATATCCCGCTGTCTGCCACTAGTGTAACTGGGTCTACCAAACTAGGGTACCTCTTTCAGTAGCACCCCGCGTTTCAGGAGGTCCACTCTGCGTTGGTTGGAGTCTGAATGAAGTACGCTGGCTGGAATTGCTTGGTTACATGGGCGCATATAAAAGATCACTGCTTCTCCACGTATTTCTAGTCTAACAAAGCTTTGCTCACAGGACACAGAATATATCCCACAGATACAGAGGGTAGGTCAATAGAAAAGCGGCAGGCCAGACATGCATTACAATAGCCGCAGGTGGCCGGAGCCTGCCGATATTTACTGTGGGAATTACAAAGGTGGGGGGAGGACAAAAGGGGAATATCGTGTCCCCTCTGCCCAGGGGCGCAGCCTGCAGGCTTATGCATTCGGGACGTGCATCTCACATGGAACCTATTATACATACATATAACTGCACAACATATTCTGGGTGCTGAGTGGTTCCGTAACACGTAACAATCAGTGTCTGCCCTTAGGAATAGCTCATTTATATATAAAGAAAAACATGTATTTCTCTGGAACAAGACAAGCAATCGCAAATATTAAAGTACATTGCTCAAGCGGATAGATATTTTTGAATCAATATTGTTCTTGTGGTGAAAAACTCAATAGCCTTTTATTGGAAAATACCGGAGTTACGCAAACTTTCATATATTTTGGAAAAAATCGCCCTTCACAAATCGCTTGAAAACAGATTCTCCAAAAACAATAACTTTTAAAAGATACACTAAAAAAATAGGAACTTTGGGTTTCTATTTTTCCATAGATTTTGTTATATTTAACCCCTTAGTGACAGAGCCAATTTGGTACTTAATGACCGAGCCAATTTTTACAATTCTGACCAGTGTCACTTTATGAGGTTATAACTCTGGAACGCTTCAACGGATCCCGCTGATTCTGAGATTGTTTTTTCGTGACATATTGTACTTCATGTTAGTGGTAACATTTCTTCGATATTACTTGCGATTATTTATGAAAAAAACGGAAATATGGAGAAAATTTTAACATTTTGCCATTTTCAAACTTTGAATTTTTATGCCCTTAAATCAGAGAGATATGTCACGAAAAATAGTTAATGAATAACATTTCCCACATGTCTACTTTACATCAGCACAATTTTGGAAACAAATTTTTTTTTTGTTAGGGAGTTATAGGGGTTAAATCATTTTGAGGGGTCTATACGATAGAAAATAGCGAAGTGTGACACCATTCTAAAAACTACACCCCTCAAGGTTCTCAAAACCACATTCAAGAAGTTTATTAACCCTTTACGTGCTTCACAGGAACTGAAACCATGTGGAAGGAAAAAATGAACATTTAACTTTTTTTTGCAAACATCTTAATTCAGAACCATTTTTTTTTATTTTCACATGTGTAAAAACAGAAATGTAACCATAAATTTTGTTATGCAATTTCTCCTGAATATGCCAATACCCCATATGTGGGGGTTAACCACTGTTTGGGCGCACCGCACAGCTTGGAAGTGAAGGAGCGCCGTTTGACTTTTTCAATGCAGAATTGGCTGGAATTGAGATCGGACGCCATGTCACGTTTAGACAGCCCTGATGTACCTAAACAGTGGAAACTCCCCACAAGTGACACCATTTTGGAAACTAGACTCCTTAAGGAACTTATCTAGATGTGTGGTGAGCACTTTGAACCCCCATGTGCTTCACAGAAGTTTATGACGTAGAGCCGTGAAAATAAAAAATCACATTTGTTCTACAAAAATGATCTTTTTGCCCCAAAATTTTTATTTTCACAAGAGTAACAGGAGAAATTAGACCACAAAAGTTGTTGTGCAATTTCTCCTGAGTAAGTCGATACCCAATATGTGGGGGTAAACCACTGTTTGGGCACACCGCAGAGCTTGGAAGAGAAGGAGTTTGGAAGAGAAGGAGTGCCGTTTTACTTTTTCAATGCAAAATTGGCTGGAATTGAGATCGGACGCCATGTCGCGTTTGGAGAGCCCCTGATATTCCTAAACAGTGGAAACCCCCCACAAGTGACACCATTTTGGAAACTAGACCCCTTAAGTAACTTATGCCCAAGTGCTTTACAGAAGTTTAGAATGCAGAGTCGTGAAAATAAAAAATATTTTTTTTTCCACAAAAAAGATATTGTAGGCCCCAAGTTTTCACAAGGGTAACAGGAGAAATTGGACCCCAGAAGTTGTTGTCCAATTTATCCTGAGTACGCTGATGCCCCATATGTGGGGGTAACCCACTGTTTAGGTGCACGGCAGAGCTCAGAAGGGAGGGAGCACCATTTGACTTTTTGAGCGCAAATTTGGCTGTCGTGTTTAGAGACCCCCTGATGTACCTAAACAGTGGAAACCCCCCAATTCTAGCTCCAACCCTAACCCCAACACACCCCTAACCCTAATCCCAACCCGATCCATAATCCTAATCACTAACCCTAACGATAATCACAACCCTTACCCCAAAACAACCCTAATCAAAACCCTAAATCCAACACATCCCTAATCCTAATTTCAACCCTAACCTCAAACCTAACCCTAATCCCAATACACCCCTTATCACAACCCTAACCTTAACCCTAATCACAAACCTAATCCTAAGCGTAACCCTAATGCCAACCCTAAACCTAATCCAAACCCTAACCCTAATCCCAACTCTAACCCTAACTTTAGCCCCAACCCTAGCCCTAAATTTAGCGCCAACCCTAGCCCTAAGGCTACTTTCACACTTGCGTCGTTTGGCATCCGTCGCAATCCGTCATTTTGGACAAAAAACGGATCCTGTAAATGTGCCCGCAGGATGCGTTTTTTGCCCATAGACTTGTATTGCCGACGGATCGTGACGGATGGCCACACGTTGCGTCCGTCATGCACTGGATCAGTTGTGTTTTGGCGGACCGTCGGCACAAAAAACGTTCAATGTAACGTTTTTTTTGTACGTCGCATCCGCCATTTCTGACCGCGCATGCGTGGCCGTAACTCCGCCCCCTCCTCCCCAGGACATAGATTGGGCAGCGGATGCGTTGAAAAACTACATCCGCTGCTCACGTTGTGCACAATTTTCACAACGTGCGTCGGTATGTCGGGCCGATGCATTCCGACGGCCCCGTACCGACGTAAGTGTGAAAGAAGCCTAACCCTAAATTTAGCCCCAACCCTTACCCTAAATTTAGCCCCAACCCTTACCCTAAATTTAGCCCCAACCCTAACCCTAAATTTAGCGACAACCCTAACCCTAAATTTAGCCCCAGCCCTAACCCTAAATTTAGCCCTAACCCTAGCCCTAACCCAAACCCTAATTTTAGCCCCAACTGCTCTTCTCCTGCCGGCCGGCAGATGGAGACAGATGGCGGGCGCACTGCGCATGCGCCCGCCATTTTCTTTTCCCTGGCGGCCAGGAGGAGCAGCAGGAGGACCCAGGGACACCGGTGAGTATGATAGGGTCCCCGAATCCCCCTATTTCTCTGTCCTCTGATGTGCGATCACATCAGAGGACAGTGTTGTGAATTCTGTGGCAGAGCTCCCTCCTGTGGTCACAAGTGGTACTTCGGCTGGTTCTCTCTGTGAGCTTCCGTTGGCGGAGGAAAGTGGTACTGCGGCTTCTGAGTTTCCTTCCTCAGGTGATGTGGTGAAGTCGTCATGTGCTGCTCTATTTAACTCCACCTAGTGCTTTGATCCTGGCCTCCAGTCAATGTTCTAGTATTGGACCTGTTTCCTCCTGGATCGTTCCTGTGGCCTGCTGCTCTGCATAGCCAAGTTCCTCTTTGCTATTTGTTTGCTGATTTTTTTCTGTTAAATCTATTTCATCTCTACGTTTGTCTTTTCATCTTAACTCACAGTCATTATATGTGGAGGCTGCCTTTTCCTTTGGGGTATTTCTCTGAGGCAAGGTAGGCTTATTTTCTATCTTCAGGCTAGCTAGTTTCTCAGGCCGTGCCGAGTTGCATAGGGAGCGTTAGGCGCAATCCACGGCTGCCTTTAGTGTGGTTGGAGAGGATTAGGGATTGCGGTCAACAGAGTTCCCACGTCTCAGAGCTCGTTCTTGTTTTTTGGGTTATTGCCAGGTCACTGTATGTGCGCTGACCTCTATGTCCATTGTGGTACTGAATTACCTTTCATAACAGGACAGAGAATTACACTTTGCTTTTTTTTTTTTTTTTTTTGTGGTCGCCGGTAAACAGTTAATTACCAGCGATCGCAAAACAGGGGTCGGTAAAACTGACCCCGATCATGTACTTTGGGGTCTCGGCTACTCTCCCGGGGCCGGCCGGCGGGCGCACTGCGCATGCGCCCGCCATTTTGAAGATGGCTGCGCCCACCGGGAGCCACGAGGAGCACCGGGGGAGATAGGTGAGTATCGGGGGGCGATCGGGGGCCCCTTTTCTTTGTCCTCTGATGTGCGATCACATCGGAGGACAGAGAAATTTTTAAAAAAATTGCGTTTTTTTTTGCAATCGCCGGTAAACGATTAATTACCGGCGATCGCAAATGCGGGGTCGGTAATGCCCCCCCCCCCCCCCGAATCATGTTCTCTGGGGTCTTGGCTACCCCCGGCAGCCGAGACCCCGGAGAAAATCCGACTCTGGGGGGCGCTATTTACTTTTTCCATAGCGCCGTTAATTAACGGCGCTGTGGTTTAAGTACCTGTATCGGCGGTCGTTAAGGGGTTAAATGTTCCAATTGTTTTGTTTATGTATTTCATTTGTGTGAAATGTATTGTTTACACTGCTGTTGTACCTGTTTTAACCCCTTAATGACAGCCAATACGTCTTTTAACTGACCTGAGATATAAGAGAATAGCCTCCCCATACAGGTGACAATCCAGCAGCTGTCGGCTGGACACTATAGCTGACAACTTGCTGCATCAGCCACGATCAGAGTTTGCACCATCCATATCTGTTTAACCCCTTAGATGCTGCTGTCAATAGTGACTACATCATTATAAATGGTTAACAGAGTGTGGGGGCTTCCTCTTTATTCAAATTGGTGCCCTCAGATTATGATTTTGTGGTCCTGATATTTGCCATAGAAGTTCATGACCAAATAGCGGCCTTAGAGTCTGACAGCTGTAGTAATCTGTTCAGAAGTTAGAGACTATTAGGTGGTAAAAATGCACATTTTCATTTCTGTCATGCCGCTTTGCATTAATTCCTGTAAAGCACCTGAAGATTTAATAAACTACCTGACAGCAGTTTTCACTATGTCAGGGGGTGCTGTTTTTAAAATGGTATTACTTTTGGGGGTTTTCCAATATATGAGACCCCTAAAGCCACTTCAAACATGGATAAGTCCTTAAAGAAATAAATTTTGTAAATTTCCTTGAAAAAAATGAAAAATTGCTGCTACATTTTTAAACCTCCTAAACTGCTAACAAAATAAATTAACATTTTACAAATGGTGCTGATGTGAAGCTGACATGTGGGAAATATTATTTATTAATGCGTTGCTGTGGTATGACCATCTGGATTAAAGGGATAATCATTCAAATTTAGAAAATTCTAATTTTTTTAATATTCTCAAATTTTAGATTTTTTTTTTTAATAAATAAACACAAAACATTTTGACCTAAATTTACCATTATCATAAAGTATAATGTTTCAGGAAAAAACAATATCAAAATCACTGGGATTTGTTGAAGCGTTGCGGAGTTATTACCACATAAAGTGACACTGGTCAGATTTTAAAAATTTGGCTCCGTCACTAAGGGGTTAATACTTTTTAATGTTGACCACAATGTATTAGATTATTTTAATGTTAAACCTTGCAATACAATGGAGTTCTCCCTTGTTCTTTCCCTTATTCCCATTACCATTCCTCCCCTTAATAAATAATCTTTAATTCCCAATCCCAATCCTTCCCCCTTTTACCTTCCCATATTTATCTTAAAGTTTAATAAAAATGATTGAAAGACAAATATTAAAGTATAATTTTATTCATCTTCCTATGACCTACATGTCCATAGATGGCTTAGTGATCCTACAGACAAATTCCCTTTTTAATTTTTAAATTTTAGAATGTTTGCAATAAAGCCTATTGCCAAATTTATATAAATCTCTATTGTCTAACCACTTCACAACCTTTGAAGTACATATATGACAAGTCATGTCCCTCCCTTTGATGCGGGCTTGCATGCCAAACCAGCATCTTTCCTGGCAGATAATGGCTGATTTATTCAGCCATCATGTTTTTTTAACATCTGCAGGTGGATCAGAGCTCTGCCTGCAGCTGTTAACCTGTTAAATATCGCTGTCATTCTCTGACAGCAGCATTTAATATGCAGTGGCAGGGAGCGTGTCATTCCACACATCCATAAGCGCTTCCATGAAGTGATCATGGGGCACTGATGGGTTGGCATGACAGCCGAAGGTCTGCTGAAGACCACCGTGCCTGTCACTACGATTCACTTTTGAACACTAGCGTTTATCTGGCGTTCATAGATCGTGATTTTAGCTGTACATAGCAGTGCTATTAAAAATTTGAAAAAAAACCCGTAAAAGTAGGAAGACAAAAAATAAAAAACAGTTCAAATCACCGCCCTTTTGCCTTATTAAAAAAAAACACATTTGGCATCGCTGTGTTCTTAAAAGTATGACCTATCAAAATATAAAATAATTTAATCAGTAAGCGGCGTAATGGGGAAAAAAAAAAAGAATTATGTGGGGTTTTTTTTTATACACAAAACATTGTATCTAACCCAAAATGGTATATGTACAAACGTAACGTCTAGGTGCAAAAAATAAGCCATCACACAGCCTCATATCCCAAAAAATGAAAAGGGGTCTCATAAAATGGCAACAAAAACATTTTTTTTTTTTTTTCCAAATCTGACACTTTTTTTTTTTTTAACCACTTAAAAAATAAATAAAAAACGATGTATCTATTTGGTATCTGCGTACTCATACTGTTCTGGAGAATCGTATTGCCAGGTCAGCTATATAAATAAATATATAAATATATATATAAATTTAAAAAAAAAATTGTGGAATTGCATTTTTTTTTTTTGCAATTTCACCACACTTGGAATTATTTTCCTGCTTTCTAATGCATTACATATAAAATGAATTATTCCACTTAAATGTAAAACTCTTCTACGTTGATAGAAAAATAAAGTTATGGTTCTCGGAAGAAGTGGAGGAAAAAACTGAAAATATCCCCCCCCCCCAGGAAGAAGCAGTTGGTGCTATATCTTCCATTTAAAAATTGGCCCATAAAAAAATAAATAAACAGATGCTGACTGATCCCCTCAGTTTTTACACATATTTGTAGATCCATATATTTCGCGACAGTATACAGAGCTGTTCATTGAGTTTCCAGCTTAAACTATTTGCCAGTCTAACTGCATTCTAAATTTTATAATGGCATGAATCAACATAGACTGAGGGGTAAATTTAAATTCAGGATGCTGGATAGCTAGGTGACAATGATTGTTGTAAGGCATAGGTGTTAACCTTTTAAAATAAAAAAAAGTACAAGTAATAATTTTGTTTTGCTATTTTACGCTCCAACTCACAATTTATTTCTTTTTTCTTTCCATGAATCTGCCCCTTCTTGATTTTCATGTTGGACTGGGTGATTAATAGAGTTACCAGCTGAGGAAGGTAAGTGCTGATTTTCATCAAGTTTTTAATGCAGATTTTTAAGCCAAAATCAAACTTGTATTTTAAAGGATATAAAGTATAAGGCTATGTGCACATGTTGAGTGTTTGCTTGCAGAAATTTCTGCAAGGTTTCTGCATCTCTTGATAGCAAAAACACACGTTTTGCTGCGATTTTTGGTGCGTTTTTGTACAGCATTGAAGGCTTTTTAAGCTAAATAAAGATATTAAAAGAAAAAGTTTTGTGATGTAATTTCTTGGTTCAACACCACATTTTTCATTCTGATGCAGTAGCATGAGGGTAATGGGATCAGGGCTTGGTGTCAGTAGTTGTCATTGACACCAAGCCCTAGGCTTAGTAATGAAAAGTTTTCAGCCAGACACGCATTACAGAGTATGTAAGTAAACACACACACAGACACACACACAGACACACACACACACACACGTTGTCACCAGCCTATGTAGGAGAGTTAACAGAATGAACTGTAAGCAGCTCTTAGTTTAACCCCTTTCTGACATTGGACGTACTATTCAGTCCATGTGGGGTGGGCGCTAATTCCCAAGGACGGAATAGTACGTCCAGCACGATCAGCCGCACTCACGGGGGAAGCGATGTGTTCGCGTTGCTGCGAGGGTCTCTTACCTCCTCCTTCTTCTCCCAGGCCCAGATCCAAGATGGCCGCGGCATCCGGGTCCTGCAGGGAGGTGGCTTCACTGCGCCTGCTCAGAGCAGGCGTCAGGAAGTATAAGAAAAGTGCACGTCAGATCGCTGATCTGACACAGTGCACAGCAAAGTGTCAGATCAGCGATCTTACACTATAACATGATGCCCCCCCCCGGGGCAATGTTACAGTGTAAAAAATATATATATATTCCAATGCGTAAAAAAAAATAAAAAAAAATTCCCCCCAAAAAAATAAAAAAACAAAAAAAATATTGTTCCTATAAATACATTTCTTTATCTAAATAAAAACAATAAAAGTACACATTTACTATCGCCGCATCCGTAACGACCCCACCTATAAAACTATATCACTAGTTAACCCCTTCAGTGAACACTGTAAAAAAGAGGCAAAAAACAACGCTTTATTCTCATACCGCCAAACAAAAAGTGGAATGACACGCGATCAAAAAGACGGATAAAAATAAACATGATACCGCTGAAAATGTCATCTTGTCCTGCAAAAAACGAGCCACCATACAGCATCATCAGCGAAAAAATAAACAGTTATAGTCCTCAGAATAAAGCAAAGCAAAAATAATTATTTTTTCTATAAAATAGATTTTATTGTATAAAAGCGCCGAAACATAAAAAAATGATATAAATGAGGTATCGTTGTAATCATACTGACCCGAAGAATAAAACTGCTTTATCAATTTTACCAAACGTGGAACGGTATAAATGCCTCTCCCAAAAGAAATTCATGAATAGCTGGTTTTTGGTCATTCTGCCTCACAAAAATCGGAATAAAAAGCGATCAAAAAATGTCACGTGCCCGAAAATGTTACCAATAAAAACGTCAAACTCGCCCCACAAAAAACAAGACCTTACATGAATCTGGACTCAAATATGGAAAAATTATAGCTCTCAAAATGTGGTAACGCAAAAAATATTTTTTGCAATAAAAAGCGTCTTTCAGTGTGCGACGGCTGCCAATCATAAAAATCCGCTAAAAAACCCGCTATAAAAGTAAATCAAACCCCCCTTCATCACCCCTTTAGTTAGGGAAAAATTTTAAAAATGTATTTATTTCTTTTTTCCCATTAGGGCTAGGGTTAGGGCTAAGGTTAGGGTTGGGGCTAGGGTTAAGGCTACAGTTAGGGTTGGGGCTAAAGTTAGGGTTAGGGTTTGGATTACATTTATGTTTGGGAATAGGGTTGGGATTTAGGGTTAGGGGTGTGTCTGGGTTAGAGGTGTGGTTAGGGTTACCGTTGGGATTAGGGTTAGGGGTGTGTTTGGATTAGGGTTTCAGTTATAATTGAGGGGTTTCCACTGTTTAGGCACATCAGGGGCTCTCCAAACGCGACATGGCGTCCGATCTCAACTCCAGCCAATTCTGCGTTGAAAAAGTAAAACAGTGCTCCTTCCCTTCCGAGCTTTGCCGTGTGCCCAAACAAGGGTTTACCCCAACATATGGGGTATCAGCGTACTCAGGACAAATTGGACAACAACTTTTGGGGTCAAATTTCTTCTGTTACTCTTGGGAAAATACAAAACTGCGGGCTAAAAAATAATTTTTGGGGGAAACTTTTTTTTTTTTTATTTTCACGGCTCTGCGTTATAAACTGTAGTGAAACACTTGGGGTTCAAAGTTCTCACAACACATCTAGATAAGTTCCTTGGGGGGTCTAGTTTCCAATATGGGGTCACTTGTGGGGGGTTTCTACTGTTTAGGTACATTAGGGGCTCTGCAAAAGCAATGTGACGCCTGCAGACCAATCCATCTACGTCCGCATTCCAAATGATGCTCCTTCCCTTCCGAGCTCTGCCATGCGCTCAAACGGTGGTTCCCCCCCACATATCGGGTATCAGCGTACGCAGGACAAATTGGACAACAATAGGGTCCAATTTCTCCTGTTACCCTTGGAAAAATACAAAACTGGGGGCTAAAAAATAATTTTTGTGGGAAATTTTTTTTATTTTATTTTCACGGCTCTGCATTATAAACCTTGGTGGGTCAAAGTGCTCACCACACATCTAGATAAGTTCCTTAGGGGTCTACTTTCCAAAATGGTGTCAATTGTGGGGGGTTTCAATGTTTAGGCACATCAGTGGCTCTCCAAATTCAACATGGCGTCCCATCTCAATTCCTGTCAATTTTGCATTGAAAAGTCAAATGGCGCTCCTTCCCTTCCGAGCTCTCCCATGCGCCCAAACAGTGGTTTACCCCCACATATGGGGTATCGTTATACTCAGGAGAAAATGGACCCCAAAAGTTGTTGTACAATTTGTCCTGTTACCCTTGGTAAAATAAAACAAATTGGAGCTGAATTAAATTTTTTGTGAAAAAAAGTTAAATGTTCATTTTTATTTAAACATTCAAAAAATTCCTGTGAAACACCTGAAGGGTTAATAAACTTCTTGAATGTGGTTTTGAGCACCTTGAGGGGTGCAGTTTTTAGAATGGTGTCACACTTGGGTATTTTCTATCATATAGATCCCTCAAAATGACTTCAAATGAGATGTGGTCCCTAAAAAAAAAAATGGTGTTGTAAAAATGAGAAATTGCTGGTCAACTTTTAACCCTTATAACTCCCTAAGAAAAAAAAAATTGGTTCCAAAATTGTGCTGATGTAAAGTAGACATATTTTGTGTGACATATATCTCTGTGATTTAATTGCATAAAAATTCAAAGTTGGAAAATTGCGAAATTTTTTAAATTTTCGCCAAATTACTGTTTTTTCACAAATAAATGCAGGTAATATCAAATAAATTTTACCACTATCATGAAGTACAATATGTCACGAGAAAACATTATCAGAATCACTGGGATCCGTTAAAGCGTTCCAGAGTTATAACCTCATAAAGGAACAGTGGTCAGAATTGTAAAAATTGGCCTGGTCATTAACGTGCAAACCACCCTTGGGGGTAGAGGGGGTTAAAGAAAAAAATGGAAAAAAAACAATTGCGCGGGCTCCCGCATAATTTGATAACCAGCAAAGGGAAAGCCGACTGAGGGCTGATAATATTATGGGGAGGAGCCAAAAGCCGTAAAGGTTCCCAAGCTATTAATATCTCACAGCTGTTAGCTTAGCTTTTACTGGCTAGTTTACAGGGAGACCCCAGAAAACATTTTACATGGAGTCCCGCCCTATAAAATCTAACCAGCAAGGGCTAGGCAGACAGCTGTGGGCCTTGTATTAATAGCCTAGGAAGGTGCCATGGATATTACTCCCCCTCCTCCCAACTAAAAACATCAGCTCTCAGCCGCCCCAGGAAAGGCGCATATAAGATATTAGCCTCACTCTTTCCATTTGCCCTGTAGCTGTGGCAAGTGGGGTGATAGTTGGGGAGTTGATGTCACCTTTGTATTATCAGGTGACATCAAGCCCACAGGTTAGTAATAGAGAGGCGTCTAGAAGCCACCCCAATTACTAACCCCATAGTGATGTTATAAACACACACACAGACAAGTCCTCTATTTGAAATAATAACAGACATCTTTTTATGAATCTAAATTAAACCATAGTTACCGAACTCCTAATCCACTGATGCCAACTTCTCCTGCAACAAAAATAAAATAGTAAACCACAATATTTCTCTCCTGTCCGCAGAGAAGAAAATCCATAATGTCCCACGACGATCTTGATGACTTTGAGACAGCCGGCGATATTCTGCACGAGCGATTACCTCCTGTCAGTGTATCACCGAGCTGCCGTGAGAGAGGTTACTGGAGTTAATCAGCTGATTATTTCCGGTAATGTCCCTTACTGTCCCTTAATGTCTTCTCACTGCTGCATGAGAAAGATCTCCGGCGGCCAGTTAGAGCAGTCACATTTCCCAATGTGACTATTCTACAAGTGAGATCGCCGTGGGACACTCTGGATGACGTGGACTATGGCGGACAGGTGAGTATATAGTGGTTTATTGATTTTTTTTTTTTCTAAGCGACATTGGCATTGCGGATTAGGCATTAAGGCGACAATTTTTTTTTTTTTGTATTTTACATTTTTTCAAAGAGACAAGGGCATCAAGGATTTGGTGTTAGGTGAGTACTTGGGAAGCAACACTGTTTGACAATCAATTTCACATGCTGTTGTGCAAATGGAAAAGAAAACAGATGGAAATTATTGGCAATTATCCATTAAGAGACACGCTCAATAAAGGAGTGGTTCTGCAGGTGGGGACCACAGACCACATCTCAGTACCATTGCTTTCTGGCTGATGCTTTGCTCACTTTTGAATGTTGGTTGTGCTTTCACACTCATGGTAGCATGTGATGGATTCTACAATCACACAAGTGGGTCAGATAGTGCAGCTCATCCAGGATGGCACATCAATGCGAGCTATGGCAAAAGGTTTGCTGTGTCTGTCAGCATAGTGTCCAGAGGCTGTAGGCGCTACCAGGAAACAGGCCAGTACACCACGAGACGTGGAGGGGCCGCTACCTCAGCTTTTGTGCAAGGAGGAACAGGAGGAGCACTTCCAGAGCCCTGCAAAATGACCTCCAGCAGGCCACAAATGTTGATGTGTCTGCACAAACTGTTAGAAACCAACTCCATGAGGATGGTCTGAGTGCCCGACGTCCACAGATGGGGGTTGTGCTCACAGCCCAACACCGTGCAGGATGCTTGGCATTTGCCACAGAAAACCAGGATTGGCAAACTGGCGCCCTGTGCTTTTCACAGATGAAAGCAGGTTCACACTGAGCACATGTAACAGACGTGACAGAGTCTGGAGACACCATGGAGAGTGTTCTGCTGCCTGCAAAATCCTTCAGCATGACCGGTTTGGCAAGTGGGTTAGTATTGGTGTGGGGTGGCATTTCTTTTGAGGGCCAGACAGCCCTCCATGTGCTCGCCAGAGGTAGCCTGACTGCCATTAGGTACCGAGATGAGATCCTCAGACCCCTTGTGAGACCATATGATAGTGCGGTTGGCCTTGAGTTCCTCCTAATGCAGGACAATGCCAGACCTCATGTGCCTGGAGTGTGTCAGCAGTTCCTGCAAGATGAAGGCATTGAAGTTATGGACTGGCCCACCCGTTCCCCAGACCTGAATCCGATTGAACACATCTGGGACATCATGTCTCGCACCATCCACCAACGTCACGTTGCACCACAGACTGTCCAGGAGTTGGCGGATGCTTTAGCCCAGGTCTGGGAGGAGATCCCTCAGGAGACCATCCGTTGCCTCATCAAGAGCATGCCCAGGCATTGTAGGGAGATCATACAGGCACGTGGAGGCCACACACACTACTGAGCATCATTTCCTTGTCTTAAAGCATTTCCACTGAAGTTGGATCAGCCTGTAGTTTGATTTTCCACTTTGATTTTGAGTATCATTCCAACTCCAGACCTCCATGGGATATTCATTTTGATTTACATTGATCATTTTTGTTTTATTGTTCTCAACACATTCCACCATGTAATGAATAAAGATTTGCAACTGAAATATTTCATTCAGTGATATCTAGGATGTGGGATTTTAGTGTTCCCTTTATTTTTATGATCAGTGTATTTTTATTTTATTTTTTTTTTTGTATGAGCACAGTCACCGGCTGACGAGAGACTACTTCTTCTGCCATCACTGTTCTCAGTGACGGCAGACGTAGGCTGATGGGAGGTGTAGCCTCCTGACCTGCGGTAAGCATTTTACTGTGGGTCACTGTATCTCTATGGGGTCATGCTGGCATCGGACAGCATCACCCTGCAACACTATGACCGACCGGTCTTACCTGCGGTAGCATTGCCACCGATAAGAACCACTGCGTCGGTGATTCCCACGCTGTCACACAGATGACAGCGTGGAAACCGCATAGGAGGCCGTTAAAAATGCAAACAAAAACTCAGCAAATCCACAAACTTTTTATACCTGTGTTTTTGCTGCGTATTTGACTGACGCAATTGATGTCAACGTGAGTTAAAAGCTACATATCCGCATAAGGAATTGACATGCTGCAGAAAAAAAACACTGCAAATACTCTAAGGAAATTTACTGATCATGTGCACAACACTTCAGGATTGTCATTCTGCACAATAACAAATTATATTGTGGTAACGTGTTAGCCAGAAAAATTGATGTGAATGTCATCATTGGGCACAAAAGTATTCACACAGGATTGTCATTGAATTATCATGCATAAGGTTTCCATAGAGTTTTTGTCCTATTTCTGCACGGAAAAAAACACTACGAAAACTCATCAAAAACGCATCCTGTGCACACAGCCTGAAAGTGTTTTTCTCACAAAACTATGTCTATTTGCTTAGCTTCCCCTGGTGAATAACATGGTACCTGCAGATAGGACTGCATTTTATTGGTGACACCTTCTCCTTAAATACTTACATGTACATAACCATGTTACACTATATCTACTCTGCAGTTGTATCAACTTAGTGGTCAATGTAAAAAATGAAAGAGGTATTCCCATCTCCAATACCCTATCCTAATAGGTAGTAGGTGTAATAATAATATTAGCACATACCTCCAATTATAAATGTAGTATAGTTTTTTGGGTTCGATATGTCTCTGTCCTCATATGCAGCCATTGCAGGGCCTTGAGTATCCATGCTTACGACCACTAGCTAACTATTCCTTTCAATGGTCGTAACCATGGATACCTAAGGTGCTGCAATGCCTCCACATGAGGAAAAACATAGTGAATCAAAAAATCTTTACTAGATTTTTAATTGGAGGTATTTGCTACTATTATTATTGCATCTACTACATATTGAGATATGATGTTTGAGATGGGAATACCCCTTTAAGTGCCTATGCTTATGAGATAGCTGTATTTTAAATGGGAAAGGGACAATAAGTAGTCATTCCCCTCTAGTAGGAACTTGAGTCCCAGGAGAATGTAGAAATGGTCTTGTTGAAGTGCAACTTTTATGCAATGTACCAACTTTAGTTTAAATTTATATTTGATTTTTATGAAGCAAGTCAATTTAAGCCACTGTTTTCCTATTAATCATTGCTTGCTTTCCTCAATTACAAAGTGAAATCTATGTGCAGTTTTGCAGCTTGAGATCAGAATTTGTTTCGTTTGAGTACCAAGATGAGTGAGAATGTGATACAGCGATTAATTTTTTTAAATTATTTTTGTATCATGATAAGGAATACAAAGTTTCTATTGTGGCTTTATCAAATCAATTATATTTTACTTTCCAGGAAAATCACTTTGGGAGCTGGTGGTGGAGCAATTTGAAGATCTTTTAGTTCGCATCCTTCTCCTAGCTGCATTTGTATCTTTTGTAAGTTAAAATAATGCAATTCTCTATTATTTTTGTTAATATTGTTTAATATTGTGTTGGATGTATAACCATTTTCTAAGAAAAATACATTTTTTTCTATAATATTGCTTATTTATGTTAACAGCTAACTAAAGTCATTGCTGTTTTAAAGAGTTGGGAACTTTTTTCGTCTGCTTTGTCTATCTACCACAAGGCTATTAATTCGGGATACCAGGCCATGCCTGTCAATTATGTACAATGCTAATCAATCACCAATGTAGCCATTGATAATTTGATGAAAACCAAAATCCTACATGGATACAAATGCAAATATTGTCTGATTATTTTGCTGAAGTCCGTACTATAGCTGTAAAGAGGCTCCCAAAAGACAAAGTGGGTGACATAATAGCAATTAGTAAAAAAAAAAAAGTCTTACATTTTACTTTAAAAGATCATTCCTACTGTGTAAGTTTATTAGAACTTTGTGTGGGAGTGAGACTTTTTTTTCCTGCTGTTAACAGCTTGTGAGTCAGAGCTATGCAGATTGATGTATACTCTACGAGGATGAGCAAGGTTATGGTTCCAAAAATAAAGTCATGTACAGTTTGCTATTGGTTTGTGTGTGTTTTTTTTATATACAGTCAAGGCTTTCCATTGTTCTTTGTTTTCTTTTACTCAAAGACCATACTGTGGAAAAATCAAAACGTCATTAACATTAGATACAAACATAACTTATTTGTTTCGCAGACACTAATGGTGTTAGTCAGAGAACATTTTATTCCTCTATCCTCCTATTAAAGTAGATGAAAAGAGGTGGAATTGTGATTCATATTGGTCAGACCAGTAAGATTGGGGATTTGCTGGGGTGAGCCATTATTGTAAATGTTGAATCACTTGAGCTTAATAGTATCTTTTGTGCAAATCTCTGGTGATGTCAGTGTCTTTTGGCGTAGGACGTCTTGATTGTTCAAAATACTGTTTTAAGCGTGCCCTAAAAACGCATTTGTTCAGACTGGCCTACCGCCTCAGTGCATTAACCTAACTATCTCTGTGTGGTCCATTAAAAAACAAAAAAAACCTTAATCAGGTTCCTCACGTCATGTTCTCATATATTTCATGCAGTTAATAGAATAGCCCTCTGTGTCTGTACTGTTACATATTTAGGCTGATAACTGGTTCATGCAGCTTTACATGAACACCCGATTCTTACACTAGGCTGGTCCGAACAACGAAAGCAATTGTTACTATCCACCTCTTGTCTCCCTTTTTCCTCATAGTTTGTAAGCTTGCGAGCAGGGCCCTCACTCCTATAGGTACCGTATTTTCCCGATTATAAGATGCACTCCCCCCCCCCCAAAAAAAAAGGGGGGAAAATGGGGGGTGCGTCTTATAGTCGTAATGCAGGCTTACCGGCAGAGGTGCGGCGGAGGCAGAGATGCAGGGATGAGGAGGCGGTATGGCGTGAGCGGGGGTCCCTTCCACAGGTGAGGTGATGCAGCAGCCCGGTAAGCAGCAGAGCCGGGTTAATTACTGGTTTATCGGTGGCGACGGCCATATTCCTGAGGCCGCGCATGTGCAGATGGAGTGCTCTGCTTCCCAGGCTTCAGGAAAATGGCCGCGGGAGGCCGCGCGTGCGCAGATTGTGATCGCGGCGGCCATTTTCCCTGAAGCCGAGTTTGCAGATTTAGATCTCGGCTTCAAAAAAATGGCCGCCGCGATCTCAATCTGCGCACTCGTGGCCTCCCGTGGCCATTTTCCTGAAGCCCCGGGAAGCAGAGCACTCCATCTGCGCACGCGCGTCCTCAGGAAGATGGCTGCCGCCAACGATAAACCGGTAATTAACCCGGCTCTGCTGCTTACCGGGCTGCTAAATCGCCTCACCTGTGGAAGGGAGCTTGCTCACGCCATACCGCTCATTATCCCCGCACCTCTGCCATTGCCACACCAGTGCTGCAACCCCCCATGGACACCAGGCCGTGGCGTCGCCCACCTAAGCAGGAAGGGACCCTGCTCAGGTGCACGCCGTACCGCATCACCCCACCTCTGCTGACACCATGCCTCCTGTGACCCTGCTCTGCCACCGCCAGCCCTCAGGTAAGATACTGTAAATTAAGACAATAAGACGGACCCCCATCTTTTTTCTGCAATTTTCACCCCAAATTTGGGGTGCGTCTTATGGTCCGGTGCGTCTTATAGTCCAAAATATACGGTATCTATTTTGAACTGTGATTTTTGTTATGCTGTAATGTCTATTGTCTGTACAAATCCCCTCTATAATTTGTAAAGCGCTGTGGAATATGTTGGCGCTATATAAATGAAATTATTATTATTACTTAAATCTTTAATGTAAACAGCTGTAGTAATGGCGTACGTATAGTCAGACTATATAAAGATAAAAATAAAAAAGTGACATTTTCTAATGACAAATGGAATTGAAAGTGATAATTTTAGCAATGAATGATATTGAATTATTTTGAAAGGTTATTTTTCTGAATGGTGACATAGCTATGGAACTATTCATTGCAAAGTGCCCAGCTCCTTTTCTAAATGGGTTCTTTGAATGTGAATACTGCAGTTTTCCTCTGTTTAATGCACGCTTGCAGTAATTGTTGGAAACTATACACAGAGAAATATTTTCTTAGTAGCAGCAATATACAAGTGCTTCTCACTAAATCTCATCACAAAGTTTAATTTATTTCAGTTCTTCAATACAAAAAATGAAACTCATAAATTATATAGTCATTAGAGTGATCTATTTCAAGTGTTTTATTTCTGTTAATGTTGATGATTATGGCTTATAACCAATGAAAACCCAAAAGTCATTATCTCAGTAAATTAGAATACTTTATAACATCAGCTTGAAAAATGATTTTAAAATCTGAAATGTTGGCCTACTGCAATGTATGTTCAGTAAATGCACTCAATACTTGGTCGGGGCTCCTTTTGCATCAATTACTGCATCAATGCGGTGTGTCAAGGAGGCACTGCTGAGGTGTTATGGAAGCCCAGGTTGCTTTGACAGCAGCCTTCAACTCGTCTAAATTGTTGGATCTGGTGTCTCTCATCTTCCTCTTGACAATACCCCATAGATTCTCTATGGGGTTAAGGTCAGGCGAGTTTGCTGGTCAATCAAGCACAGTGATGCTGTTGTTTTTAAACCAGGTATTGGTACTTTTGGCAGTGTGGACAGGTGCCAAGTCCTGCTGGAGAATTGCATTTCCATCTCCAAAAAGTTGAAGGCAGATGGAAGCATGAAGTACTCTAAAAAATTTTCCTGGTAGACGGCTGTGTTGACTTTGGTCTTTATAAAACACAGTGGACCTACACCAGCAGATGACAGAAGCTTGGATTATGTGCCTCTCTACTCTTCCTCCACACTCTCGGACCTTGATTTCCAAGTGAAATGCTAAATTTACTTTCATCTGAAAACAACACCTTGGACCACTAAGCAACAGTCCAGTTCATTTTCTCCTTGGCCCAGGTAAGATGCTTCTGGAGTTGCCTATTGGTCATGAGTGGCTTGACACAAGGAGTGCAACACTTGTAGCCATGTTCTGGATACTTCTGTGTGGTGGCTCTTGAAGCGATGACTCCAACAGCAGTCCACTCCCTGTGAAGCTCTCCCCAAATTTTTGAATGGCCTTTTCATAACAATCCTTTCAAGATCGCGGTTATCTCTGTTGCGTGTGCACCTTTTTCTTCCACACTTTTTCCTTCCACTCAACTTTCCATTAATATGCTTGTATACAACCAGCCTTTGTGGCTTTCCCTCCTTGTGAAGTGTGTCAATGACTGCCTTCTGGATATCTGTCAAGTCTGCAGTCTTACCCATGATTATGGAGCCTCCTGAAACAGACTAAGGGACCTTTTTAAACACTTAGGAAGTCTTTGCATTTGTTTTTGTTAATTATTCTAATTTACTGAGATAATGTCTTTTGGGTTTTCATTGGCTATAAGCCATAATCATCAACATAAACAGAAATACACAGTTGAAATGGATCACTGTTTGTAATGACTGAGTTTCATTTTTGTATTGAAGAACTGAAAAAATTTAAACTTTTTGATATTCTTATTTAGTGAGAAGCACTTGTATTACATATTTCTGTCAGTGCTAATCCACAATGCATACTCGCAGCCATATGCATAATATGTACTAAATAGTGAAACCTCATGAATGACAAGGATTTGTTGACAACTTCTGGGTAGCAAAGACATATTTCACATTCACTTCACAAAGTAAAACTTATGTAACTAAATTATTCAAAAACATCACCAGATGACGCCAATACGTCGTTGAAACATGTTGGGGCAATGCATGTGGTTGATATACATTTTCTTATATACAGTTGGGTAAAAAAAAAGTCCCCCCTTCTTGATTTCCTTTTCTATTGCGTTTGTCACACTTAAATGTTCCGATCAACAAACAAATTATACTATTGGGCAAAGATGACACAAACACAAAATGCAGTTTTTAAATGAACGTATATATCATTAAGGACAAGGAAATCCAAACCTACAAGACCCTGTGTGAAAAATTGCCCTCTAAACCTAATAACTGATTGGGCCACCCTTAGCAGCAACAACTGCAATCAAGTGTTTGCTGTAACTGGCAATGAGTCTTTTACAATGCTCTGGAGGAATTTTGGAGCAGTCACATTGTTGTAATTCAGCCACATTGAAGGGTTTCCAAGCATGATCCACCTCTGTAAGCTCATGCCTCTGCAGCTCAATCGGATTAAGGTCCGGACTTTTACTAGGCCACACCAAATTCATAATTTTGTTTTTCTTAAGCCATTCAGAGGTGGACTTGCTGGTGTGTTTTGGATTATTGTTATGCTGTATAACCCAAGTGCCCTTCAGCTTGAGGTCACGAACAGATGGCCGGACATTCTTCTTCAGGATTTGTTTTGGTAGACAGAATTCATGGTTCCATTTACCACAGCAAGACTTCCAGGTCCTGGAGCAACAAAACAGTCTCAGACCATCATACTACCACCACCATATTTTACTGCTGGTATGTTGTTCCTTTTCTGAAATGCTGTGTTACTTCTACACCAGATGTAATGGGACATACACCTTCCAAAAAGTTCAACTTTTCTCGTTGGTACAGAGCACTCTTCCAAAAGTCTATGGGATCAAGATTTTTTTTTTTGGGAAAATTAATGCTAACCTTTATGTTCTTAGTGCTCAGCAGTAATTTTTGTCTTGTAACTCTGCCATACAGGTGATTTTTGTTCAGTCTTTCTAATGGTTGAATCATGAACACTGACCTTAATTCAAGCAAGTGAGGCCTGCAGAAAAAAAAATACTCCTCCAAGATGGCGCCGCTGGCGTATGCGTGGTAGCAGCTATTGGATCATAGCTATATACACCGATAGCTGCTACTGCGCAGATGCGGCAGGCACCATTTTCAAATTGATTTTTTTTCTAGCTGAATAACATCAAGAACATGTCTTATTGGGACATGAAACATGCGATTATGCTGCACAGCTGGTGCCACGGCCGGCACTTGCCTGTAGAAGGGTTTTTTTTTCCTTCAGTATGTACAGGTATTCATTATGCAAACTAGGGGGCAGGTCAGTGAGGGATCAGTGACCTGTCAGCAGTCTACATTATGAATACCTAGTCAGTGCACCACATGAAGCCACCCCAGAGCACAGGGATATCATTGACTAAAAACTGAAGAAAAAAAAAAAACCACAACCACAAGACGGATTTCATCAACCAAGGGATCATTTTATACAGTATAATGGCGCCGACCTGACTGTCTATAGGTTACTCAGCACAATCCTGCTGACAGGTTCCTTTTAATGCTGGGGACAATTCTTTGATAGGGGTATTCTTTTTAGTAAACACTGCTTTTCCTCTGTGGATAAAATGCAAAAGATTATAGGAAAATAATGGGTAGCAGAGCATTTGATCTCTATAATAGTTATGTAAGGGTATGACTTGCTCAATTTCAAGGAAATTGCATATTATACTCTGCAATACTTGGGTGCTGGTAGATGCTGATCGCTGATGTAGGTACTAGTGATTGCTAGGAAATCCCCACATGTAGTTATGCTGGCTATCACATGTAAATCATTCAGCTGCGGCAAGAAAAACGAAATCTGAGCACTAAAAAATACTCGGAGGACCCCCGAGCGTGCTCGAGAAATCTCGAGTAACGAGTACGGTATATTCGCTCATCACTAGTAGGTACCTTTTATGTATTCCATGGTAATCAGTGTAGATATAACTGTACAACATGTCTTCAATCACCCTGAGCAGTAGTTTTATGAGTCATATTACACGGGATCTAAACTGCACAAACATCCAATGAGCCGAGTATAGTGGAGCAATCTGATAGTGTAGCTGTGACTTCAATGCGGTGCGCCACATTTCTGCTTCAACATTTACCATCTGCCTAGGCGAGACATTCTCTTGTGTGCATTTATAGGTGTAGTTATTGAACCCACCCCAAAGATCAATATGGGAGTAGGAAAATAAGAATTTTCCTTTTGGCAGGTGCAGTAGGATCTACAGCAACAAAAGGTAATCCTTACAACATGTTTTATGTTTCTATGGTGATTTTTTTCAAACCACTTTATAGGTGTACATAGACAATGACTGCGTTATATATGTAACACAAAACCATGAGGAGTTTAGAGGGTACTACAAAGTACATATTTTTACCTTTTCACCTATACCAGGGGTGGCTAATTAATTTTCCCAGGAGGCTACATGAGAAGCTTTGACTGTTTTGGAAGGCAGAACCAATAAACTGAAATTAATTCTGCTCAATTTTAATATAATTAAAATTAACATAAAACGATAATACGGTAGTATGCAATCTTTCTTTTTTTCCCCTTTATTCAAAGAGCCATAACTTTTTAATTTTTTCATTAACCTAGCTGTGTGAGGGCCTGTTTTTTGCGGGATGAGTTGTACTTTTGAATAAGTACATTTTATCATGTGATTTACTTTAAAGCGGGGAACAAAATTTAAAGTGTGGCAAAATGGCAAAAAAAAGTGCAATTCGGCAATTTAAAAAAAATAAATAAATTGCAGCATTCATTTTATGATGCAAATGACCTGTCATTATGATACCAGGTGAATATTTTTGAGATGCCGAACATGATTAGTTTGTTTTGTTTAAGTGGTCAAAAAAAAAAGTACAACTTTGTTTAGGTGACGACATTTTCCTAGAGCCCTAACATTTAAAATTTTTTGGAGATGGAGCTGTGAGAGGGCATGTTTTTTGCGCCCCGAGCCGATGTTTTTATTGACATAATTTTGGAGAAGATACAATGTTTTTATCACTTCTGATTGTTTTTTGTGTGTGTGTGTTGTTGCAAAGGCTGAAATATATTTTTTTTTCTTTTGCTATGCTGTTTACCAGTCGGATTAATTTATTGTATACTTAGATCAGATTTTACACAGCAATATCAAATGTATTTTTTTTAAATCTTTTTTCTTAACTTTTTTTTAACTTTTTTGTTAAAACCTGTGGACATCCGTTTACTTGTATTATACACAACAATACCATAGTATTGCTGTGCTTAATGAAAATCCATCTCCTATGAACACCATTCACGTGCTGGCTTTCACAGGAGTACCGTCATGATGGGCACAGAAGTCTTCAGCAGTCCCCTGGCCACCAAGGCAACATATCAGCACCTTACCATCATATCATTGGAGTACTGATGGGCGCACTGAATGTCGCGCCCCCTTGCCAGCATGCTGTTAATGCACAGATTTGAAGCAGAATTTAACAAATTAACAGCCGCAGGCTCTGCTCTCCTCCACCCATGACTGTTGAAAGGGCAGTTGATGGCTGATTATTACAGCCATCATCTGCCACCAAAGTTGTGGGCTCTGTTTGCAAGTTCACATCAAAGCGGGGAGCTAGCATGTCATGTACCCAGTATATTTGTCATGTTGTTATTAAGGGGTTCAGGTTAAGCAAAATTAAGTATGTTGGCTAGCTGTTACTGCGGATACACGTTATTATAGGGCTTTTATTTTTAACGTGTATCCTTATAAAAAGCAGGGAATTATATCTTTTGATTAGCTGCTACTGATTAGTTTTATAAAAAGCGAAAAATCATACTGCTTCTATTACTCAACCAATGAACCTTTTATCAACCACTTCCTCACACAGATACCCCCAGTCCCCTTACATAGTATGATAGCCCATACATGCTCCAAATTACTCTTCACCCCCAATACACGCAATATATTTTCCCAAGGAATCCAATACTGTATAGCTCTTCTCATAACCCCGTAAGTTTGCTCCAATAGCACTGCCCCACACAGTGTAATCCACATTGTATTATTGTCCCACAACCAGACATAGTATGATGTTCCCAAAGACCTACAAACATGATAATCGCCTATAGGTTCCCCTGTACTGATCACCAAAAAGGAAAAAAATGGAAATTCTACTTACCCAGCCCTGTTTTTCCAGTTTACTTCTCTGATTTGTGCTGTGTGTGCACTGAGGCTGTGCGCAACATGTGCAACCTAGTGATCACATCTTTCCTGCTGTATTGTGACTCAGAACGCACAGTCTAAATGGTGAACAGGGAGCCGATGGCTCGAAATTCAATTCTATCACTGTATTCAACTGTATCTGTATCCTGAGGAACTAGGTGTGGGGAATCCCTGTGCTGTTCGGTACTGGGCTCTCCCAACTCACAGTGGTTACGCCAGTTTCCGGCCCTTTGCCACAGTTTGCTTAGGTCTGATCTATGCTGATGAACATACAGATAAGTCTTGGAATTAAAATGTCTATGGCCATTATGACATGTTGTAGACCATTTATTACCAGTGTTTTAAATAATATTTTAATTTTCAATATTGTAAATTAGAGCTACTTTATCTCTTGTTTGTGGAAGTTTAACAATTGATAACGCTTACTGACATTCATTTGAGAGAATATGTACGTAAAATAGGATTATTTAGTTCAATATCAAGTTATAAAAATTAATATAAAAACGAACTACCTGCCTGTTCTGTTCTGCCTGTGGTTCATCTCTGCCACCTCAGCCTGCAATTCCCTTGCTTCATTTCACCTCTAGTTAAAGGGAACCTGTCAGCAGTTTTGGCCGATATAAGATATGGCCACCGCCTTTCAGGGCTTATCTCCAGCTCCAGCATTCTATAATGCTGTAGATTAACCCCCCAGTCCGACCTGCAGAAAAATAAGTTTTTATTATACTCACCCCAGTTTGCAGTCCGGTCCGTTGGGTGTTTACAGATCCGGGTCCGGCACCTCCCATCTTCTTGCGATGCCGCCCTCCTGTTGCTTCATCACTCCCCGGAATCACACTCCTGCGCAGGTGTACTTATCTGTCCTGTTGAGGGCAGAGTAAAGTACTGCAGTGCGCAGGCGCTGGGCCTCTCTGACCTTTCCCGACACCTGCCAAGATATATCTTTTTAGACCATACTAATATCACTTATGTTTGCTTCCCCACCCAAATTAGGAGATGCATCCAGGCACGGGTAGATTGGTGCCTGCCACTGGCCTACCCTGTTTTTAAATTATGAACAGAGCTGAATGTGCAGGTCCCAGTAGTCAGATCCCCACGGATGGATAAGCTATTTTGTTTTCACCTGAAAACCCCTTTACATGCATCTCTGCCACTGTGAAGATAGTAAGTCACAGGACAAGGAGGGGTAAACTTTCAAGTATTTAATCTCTAAAGAATATTCTTATTGACAGCAGAGAAAACGAGTTACAGAACAAAACCCACTATATGAAGAAATATATAGCAGTAATATCACATACAAGAGATAAATTCCACCCGACTGTGACCAGTCCACATATTACCACGACACTGTGATGAATGATACCATACTGATCATTAATAATAATAATAATAATAATAATTTTTATTTATATAGCGCCAACATATTCCGCAGCACTTTACAATTAAGCGGGGACACGTACAGACAATAAATTCAATACAAGTTAAGACAATTTAAACAGTGACATTAGGGGTGAGGTCCCTGCTCGCAAGCTTACAATCTACAAGGAAATGGGGGGGGGGGGGGGGGCACAATAGGTGAAAAGTGCTTGTTATTTCAGGTCTGGCAATTATAATAAATAGGGATTTTCATATAAAGCTGCATGATCTGATCATCAGCCCGAGTGTTTAAGTGCAATAGTCAAGTATCAAGTGCAGTTATCATGTGCATGGAGGGTGTGGAGACAGATGAATAGTGAGGTGCAGATTCAGAATAATATTTGGAAGGAGGGAGCACGGCAAAGTTAGTTTACTGTGTAGTTGATGTGGTAGGCTTGTTTGAAGAGATGGGTTTTTAAAGAGCGCTTGAATAGGTCGAGGCTAGGTATCAGTCTGATTGTCTGGGGAAGTGCATTCCAGAGAGCTGGCGCAGCACGAGAGAAGTCTTGGAGACGGAGGTGCAAGGTTCGGATTACGGGGGATGTTAGTCTTAGGTCATTTGTAGAATGGAGGGCACGTTTAGGGCGATAGACAGAGATGAGAGAGGAGATATAAGGCAGTGCAGAACAATGGAGAGCTTTGTGGGTGAGAGAGATGAGTTTATACTGGACCCTGTAGCGAATGAGTAGCCAGTGTGGCTGCTGAATAAACCTTATTACACATATTATCACCAGTGACAGTTATACTATACACTGTCTAAATATCCTGTGTATAAGGGTACAGGTAAGTCCACTGAAGCCCCAGTTGAAGTAATTCATGACTTCTTCCAACCAGGACTCTCCTCTGCAAATTGTAATTACATATATCTATGGCTGATCTTTATATAGCAAACTGATCACTTTGTCTACACTGCGCCAGATGAAGAAAACTATTCTAGAGCAGCCTTGACACCCTGCACAGTAAGGCTGTTTTCACACTTTGCTTTTTTGCAGCGTTTTCTGTTCGGATTTGTAAGCAAAACCTGGTGCCAGTAAAGTGAATGATAAACCTGCAGTGTCATGCACACTTTGAGTATTTTGACTTTCAGATTTGGTGCAGACAGTCTGCAGCATATCAATTCTGCGTTTTTGCCTGCGTTTTTCACCATTGACTTCACTCAAATCGGTCAAAAATGCAGCGCAAAAATGCGCATTTTGCAACTGTGTTTTTCCTGCCAAAAAATTCAGAAATGGTGCATAAATTTTACTCAACGTGTGCACATAGCCTAACAATGTCATTTTATTGCCCTTGCAATAACAGTAACCTTAAAAATAAAATTTTTACAGTAGTGGTGCCCCCTTTGTTACCCCCACATAGTAGAAATGTCTCTTTTGGCTTCCATACAGTATTAATGCATATACCACCTTTTGTGGCCCCTGTACAATACAATTCTTCTTTGTGCCCAAGTACAGTAATAATGTACATTTTTGTGATCAAATAGAGCAGTAATGTCCTGTCGCTAATGACCCCATACAATCATATACACCTTTTTTTGCCCCATACTGTAATGGTATCCACATTATCCCCTGTGTTGTGCTCTTAACTTGGCCATTAAAAACCCCTATTCATTGGGAAGTGCAGTGCTTGGTAAAATGTATTATACTGAAGGTTATGTTTTGTTTGTTTGTATATTTTATTATTGAAGGTATTCTGTCATATCTATGTTAATTTAATGTTGATATGTGGATTATTTTGATGCTATGCTATATCATATGTTTATCTTATTTTGTGAAATTCTTCAATAAAGAGTTTTAAGAAAAAAACCCTATTCATGTCACCTGTTTCCACTCCCATAATGAGCAGCTCCTTATTCTTCCTCTGTCGTTTTGGCACAAGCGACATCATTGCGCTGGCCAGACATCCAAGGAAGCACATCAGCTGAAAATGGCATTCACACCAGCTTTATTTATGTTCTCATCCTCTCTGGGGGAAGCCCTCGGTCCCTCAGTTGCCAATCCTAGCCTGGGCATTACTGTTGTATGTTCATAGAATAGCAGTCCATTACTGTTGTATGTTACTGTTGTATGTTGGGCCCTCATCCGTGTGATATGTGCCAATTACTGTCTACAGGGCATTGATATATTTTCTGTATTATTTGGCTTTGTCCTCTGAAATCATTTGACTTTTTTGTAAATTAATTGCGAATTCCCAAACATCCTACACAGTCTAGACCAAGCTTCTGTTCTCTGTTCCCAAAATACTGCTTATTGCCAGCACGAGGCTGTAGAAGTAGAAAAGAAATTGGTTTGTTTGGATGATGTGAGCCATTTAAATATTTGTGAATTTCTTGTCCACCTATCTTCCTATACAATTCTGTGTTTTTTTTTTTACAATTATTCAAAGAATCTGATTTTGCAACCACTTGCCGACATAGAGAACTGAGTATTTTAGTGGACTTTTGGAGTGTTTTTGGACGTGGCTGTTTTACTTTTTTATTTTGCTAACAAAATTTCCTCTTTAATTTTGTAGGGGGGTATAGTTTTAAAGAGATATTCCCTTATTGTTAAATAACATCACTCTAAAATATGCCATCGCTTTATGATTACCATGGTGTGGCATTTAAGAGCCATAATATTTGGAAGGAGGGAACACAGCAAAGTTAGTTTACTGAGATGTTGAGGAACATTCACTTGCTGTATTTTGACAGTGTTTTGAGATGCAGCTCCATATTTATCCTCCTTCCTGTACCTGGTCTTTTAGAGACATAAAATGGAGAACCTGCTCTATGGGGGAAATAAATAAATACGAACATGAGATATGTAGATTGCAGATGTAGATTGCACTGCTAGCTGTTTGAGGATTTTATCTGCTTAGAAACCTCAATATGTTTCTTCTTCACAGGCAAAATGTAAGATAAAAAAAAAATAAAGGTGAAAGGTAAAATTCATAATTTTAAAAAACAATGTCAATCACTTGTAGTAATGTATTGTGCAGATTAAGGATGTCATAATTATTGTAAAAATTAATAAATAAAAATTGAACTGTTACTTTATATTATGAGTTACATACAAAAGAACTATGGTTATAAATAATGGAATGCAGAAAAATTGAATCTGGCCTTCTCAACAAGTAATGCACCAAGGTTTTTAACAAATGGAATTTCAAACTTTGTGGCACCAGCTGTCTTTTTTTTTTTGGTGTAAAAAAATAAATTTAATACACTTAATATTGAAAAAAAAATCCTTATTAATATTATTACCATGTACCTACTGTTGCTCATTTTGCCTTTCTACCCAGTTACGGTAATTATTCTCTTCTTTGCTCTATGTAGAAGCAGAATGTTACTTTTCCCTGCAAGAGTCCTGCCCCACTTCAACTCCTGACCCAGCTGCCTCCTCCTCCCCCTGCCATGGACTTTTGTAGTGATGACTCATGCAGGGAAAAGAGACTTCCTGTTTCTACATTGAGCAGAGAAAAAAAGAATGTAACTGAGTAGAATGAGCAATTGTAATAACACAGAGGATTGCTTCTTTAATATATCATATTATTGGCATAGTTTGTGCAGCTGTCTGACTTCTGTTCCTTTTACAGATTTACCAAAGTAGATGTGACTTGTCCAATACTAATACCTTTCATTCTGTGTCCTTACTTTCAGATACTGGCATGGTTTGAAGAAGGTGAAGAAACTACAACTGCATTTGTGGAACCTATAGTTATTATTATGATTCTAATTGTGAATGCTTTTGTTGGAGTTTGGCAGGTATGTGCTCGTGCTTACAGAGCATAAGATATGGTTGCGTTGACATTGTGATGTGTTGAAGATTATCTATTTGAATAGACTATCTAGTCGGCAGCATAACCCCCACCACTAAAGGTATGTGCACACGGTCAGTAAACGTTGTGGGTTGGAAGCTCTGTACTTCTGCAGCGTATAACCTACAGTGTCCAGATGTTACAGCATAGTGGATGGGATTTCGAGAAATCCCATGCTCACTACGCGTTCACAGGCGCCTGCAGAGACAGACATGCGAACGTCTTTCCATACCCCAGCATGTCTATTTATCTTGTGGAGTTGCTAGTCTCCGCAAGATAAATCTCACCTGTACAATGTATTGGACGTGGTGATTCCACACGGTTCAATGAACACATACGGAATCACCTGCGTTCAATAGCCATCAGCGCTTTGGGCGCAGCGGACATGTTCTGCGTCCAAAGCGCTGTTGATTCCTGAACGTGGACACATACCCTAACACCGCTCTATGCTTCTTCTTCCATGCTTGCATGTAGACAAGATGCTTGGACTTTGTATGATGGTAAAAAGAGAAGAATTTAATACCTTATAGGGCAAGCCAACTATAGAGATTACATTGCTACAGATTTACATAATTTGGCTCCCGGTATCAGGCTGGGAAATGTGCAATATTTCACCAAATGGCATATGACAAATGAGTAAGAAATCACTAGTGACTTTATAAACACATCAGGAGGGCTACTGTATTTCTTCAAATTTAACTCCTTGATATAAAGCGTTCTAATAATTAAAGAGGTTTTTCAATTTTCAGCAAATAATGCATAATTAAAAGGTGCTCAGTAGGGATGAGCAGTGTTCGAGTCGAACTGTTCGCCAATTTCAAATTCGAGCTGTTTTGGGCGGTGTTCGTGTCGTTCGACGGACCCGAACAATTTGCTTAAAATTCGGCTGTTCGAGTTTCTGTTCGATAACTGTTCATTCACCAAAAGCCTAACTTGATTTCCACATTAAAACTGTTTATCATTGTTAATAGACTGTTTCAGTGTATATTGGCGGGGGAAGGGGGGGGAAGGTTGCGGGGGATAGATCTGTGCTGAAATAACGCCTATCTCCATTTTTGTTTTCTTTCCCGCATTTACAGTGGGGTGGTGCAGTCTCTCAGCCTATCAGCAATGCGCAATGCGCATGTGATGCACACAAGCAAGGACATGTGTCATTGGCTGTGTATGTCACATGTCCTTGCCCTAGAAGAACCAGCCATTTGCCCCGTCACCACCATTTCCTCACTGCTGCAGCTTAGTGTTAGATGGCACCGCTGCTACTGTGGGCGCTATACAGACTAAGTGTTTTTTTTGGAGCGAATTGTCAGAGAGATGGGTTTAGGGAGTTAGGAGTCGGGACTAGTTGTAATATCAGCCCTTTTCAGGGTAGGTTACAGCAGTTCATAGCACTGTTTGCCAGGCAGGTCTGTGCCAGTGCTGTGCAAGTGTTTGTCACAGCATTTGGTGTAATGTAGCTCAGCCAATCCTTTTGGGCTAGTAGCATTGTCTGATAGTCATCTGAGTAGCCCGCCTGTGAAGCTAGCTACACCGCCTGTGTATCTCAATTTTCACTGCATCTAATCCAGTTAATAGTTTAGGGCCTAGGAGCAGTGTCTGCACGTTAGCAGAGTAGCCCGTCTGTGAAACAAACTATACCGCCTGTGGATCTCAATTTTCACTGCATCTACCATGGTGTGGCATTTAAGAACCTCATTAATCCTGAGTATGAAGAATTTGAGACCGTTTATAAAATGGGCAATCCTTTTGTACTCCAAAATTTTTTTAATTTTTTTTTTTAAGGTGATATGCAAGTTTCTCGAATTGTACTCCTAATTGCACAATCCTTTTGTACTCCAAAAGTATTGACACCCCTGCAGTTCTGTCAGATAATACTCATTTTCTTCCTGAAAATGATTGCAAACACAAATTCTTTGGTATTATCTTAATTTAATTTGTCTTAAATGAAAAAACACAAAAGAGAATGAAGCAAAAAGCAAAACATTGATCATTTCACACAAAACTCCAAAAATAGGCCAGACAAAAGTATTGACACCCTCAGCCTAATAATTGGTTGCACAACCTTTAGCCAAAATAAATGCTACCAACCACTTCCGGTAACCCTCAGAGTTTCTTACAAAGCTCTGCTGGAATTTTAGACCAGTCTTCTTTGGCAAACTGCTCCAGGTCCCATATATTTGAAGGGTGCCTTCTCCAAACTGCCATTTTTAGATCTCTCCACAGGTGTTCTATGGGATTCAGGTCTGGACTCATTGCTGGCCACCTTAGAAGTCTCCTGTGCTTTCTCTCAAACCATTTTCTAGTGCTTTTTGAAGTGTGTTTTGGGTCATTGTCCTGCTGGAAGACCCATGACCTTTGAAGGAGACCCAGCTTTCTCACACTGGGCCCTACATTATGCTGCAAAATTTGTTGGTAGTCTTCAGACTTCATAATGCCATGCACACGGTCAAGCAGTCCAGTGCCAGAGGCAGCAAAGCAACCCCAAAACAGGGAACCTCCGCCATGTTTGACTGTAGGGACCGTGTTCTTTTTCTTTGAATGTCTTTTTTTCTCTCCTGTAAACTCTATGTTGATGCCTTTGCCCAAAAAGCTCTACTATTGGCTCATCTGACCAGAGAACATTCTTCCAAAACATTTTAGGCTTTTTCAGGTAAGTTTTGGCAAACTCCAGCCTGGCTTTGTCTCGGGGTAAGAAGTGGGGTCTTCCTGGGTCTCCTACCATACAGTCCCTTTTCATTCAGACACCGACGGATAGTACGGGTTGACACTGTTGTACCCTCGGACTGCAGGGCAGCTTGAACTTGTTTGGATGTTAGTCGAGGTTCTTTATCCAACATCCGCACAATCTTGCGTTGAAATCTCTTGTAAATTTTTCGTTTTCGTCCACATCTTGGGAGGTTAGCCACAGTGCCATGGGCTTTAAACTTTTTGATGACACTGTGCACGGTAGACACAGGAACATTCAGGTCTTTGGAGATGAACATGTAGTCTTGAGATTGCTCATGCTTCCTCACAATTTGGTTTCTCCAGTCCTCAGAAAGTTCTTTGGTCTTCTTTCTTTTCTCCATGCTCAATGTGGTACACACAAGGACACAGGACAGAGGTCGAGTCAACTTTAATCCATGTCAACTGGCTGCAAGTGTGATTTAGTTATTGCCAACACCTGTTAGGTGCCACAGGTAAGTTACAGGTGCTGTTAATTACACAAATTAGGTAAGCATCACATGATTTTTCGAACAGTGCCAATAGTTTTGTCCACCCCCTTTTTTATGTTTGGTGTGGAATTATATCCAATTTGGCTTTAGGACAATACTTTTTGTGTTTTTTTTCATTTAAGACAAATTAAATGAAGATGATAATATCAAATAATTTGTGTTTGCAATCATTTTCAGGAAGAAAATGAGTATTATCTGACAGAATTGCAGGGGTGTCAATAATTTTGGCCATGACTGTAATCCAGTTAATAGTTTAGGGCCTAGGAGCAGTGTCTGCACGTCAGCAGAGTAGCCCAGCCACCCACCGCCTGTTTACCTAAGTACTATTTTTAGCGGCATCTGGCCTAGGAAATCCTTTTGGACCTAGTAGAATTTGGTGCTATTCAGCAGCGTACCCCACCCGTGAAGCAAGCTACACCGCCTGTTTACCTAACTACTATTTTGTAACGGCATCTAGCCCAGGAAATCCTTTTGAGCCTTATAGAATTTGGTGCTACTCAGCAGCATACTTCAACCATGAAGCAAGCTACACGGCCTGTTTACCTAAGTACTATTTTTAACGGCATTTGGCCCAGGAAATCCTTTTGGGCTTAGTAGCAATTTCTGCTACTCAGCAGAGTACCCCATCCATGAAGCAAGCTACATCGCCTGTAAAGGGGTCTACCAAGCTGGGGTACCTCTTTCAGTACCACCCCGTGTTTCAGGAGGTCCGCTCTGCTTTGGCTGGAGTCTGAATGAAGGACGCTGGCTGGAATTGCTTGGTTACATGGGCGCATATAAAAGATCACCACTGCTTCTCCACGTATTTCCAGTCTGACAACACTTTACTCACAGGACACAGAATATATCACACAGATACAGAGGGCAGGCCAGACATACATTACAATAGCCGCAGGTGGCCGGAGCCTGCCGATATTTACTGTGGGAATTACAAAGGTGGGGGGAGGACAAAAGGGGAATATCGTGTCCCCTCTGCCCAGGGGCGCAGCCTGTGGGCTGATGCATTCGGGACATGCATCTCACATGGAACCTATTATCTATCTATATATATAATTGTCTAAGGGTTTTTCCGTCTGTCTGTCTGTCTGTCCTGGAAATCCCACGTCTCTGATTGGTCGGGGCCACCAGGCCTCGACCAATCAGAGACCGGCACAGCATCGACGTAGAAATCCCGCGTCTCTGATTGGTGGTGGAAACATCATGCTTTTGGGCTGTTTCTCTGCAAAGGGGCCAGGACAACTGATCTGGGTACATGAAAGAATGAATGGGGCCATGTATCGTGAGATTTTGAGTGCAAACCTCCTTCCATCAGCAAGGGCATTGAAGATGAAACGTGGATGGGTCTTTCAACATGACAATGATCCAAAGCACACCGCCAGGGCAACGAAGGAGTGGCTTCGTAAGAAGCATTTCAAGGTCCTGGAGTGGCCTAGCCAGTCTCCAGATCTCAACCCTATAGAAAACCTTTGGAGGGAGTTGAAAGTCCGTGTTGCCAAGCGAAAAGCCAAAAACATCACTGCTCTAGAGGAGATCTGCATGGAGGAATGGGCCAAAATACCAACAACAGTGTGTGGCAACCTTGTGAAGACTTACAGAAAACGTTTGACCTCTGTCATTGCCAACAAAGGATATATTACAAACTATTGAGATGAAATTTTGTTTCTGACCAAATACTTATTTTCCACCATAATATGCAAATAAAATGTTAAAAAAACAGACAATGTGATTTTCTGGATTTTTTTTTCTCAGTTTGTCTCCCATAGTTGAGGTCTACCTATGATGTAAATTACAGACGCCTCTCATCTTTTTAAGTGGTGGAACTTGCACTATTTCTAACATAGTAACATAGTAACATAGTAACATAGTTAGTAAGGCCGAAAAAAGACATTTGTCCATCCAGTTCAGCCTATATTCCATTATAATAAATACCCAGATCTACGTCCTTCTACAGAACCTACAGAACCAGTCAGAATTTCTGACTGACTAAATACTTTTTTGCCCCACTGTATATAATTGTCTAAGGGTTTTTCCGTCTGTCTGTCTGTCTGTCCTGGAAATCCCGCGTCTCTGATTGGTCGAGGCCGCCAGGCCTCGACCAATCAGCAACGGGCACAGCGACGATGATGTCATAAAGGACGTAGAAATCCCACGTTTCTGATTCAGCGACAGGCACAGTATCGACGTAGACGTCATAATGGTTGCCATGGCGACGATGATGTCATAAAGGTTGCCTCGACCAATCAGCGACTGGCAGTCTGCCGCGAATTCTGGAATCATCATTGTCCATATACTACGGGGACATGCATATTCTAGAATACCCGATGCGTTAGAATCGGGCCACAATCAAGCATGGCGATGATGATGTCATAAAGGTTGCCTCGACCAATCAGCGACGGGCACAGTCTGCCGCGAATTCGCCTCGACCAATCAGCGACGGGCACAGTATCGACGTAGATGTCATAATGGTTGCCATGGCGACGATGATGTCATAAAGGTTGCCTCGACCAAGCAGCGACGGGCACAGTCTGCCACGAATTCTGGAATCATCATTGTCCATATACTACGGGGACATGCATATTCTAGAATACCCGATGCGTTAGAATCGGGCCACAATCTAGTACATACATATAACTGTACAACATATTCTGGGGGCTAGGTGTTCCGTAACACGTAACACCGCCTTCTTTCTTTCTCAATCTAACCCCTCGGCTCTGGGGTGTCCACTCTCCCTCCAGCTCTCTCCTTTTCACAGGTGGACTACCGCGTGTTTTTACACTGTGGCGAATCTTTTGGGCCCAGGCATAAGAAGTCATCGAAGTAATGGATAATATGTGCTGCCTTACAAACGTCCATGATGACACATTCGAGGAAGCAACTAAATGCCTCAAATAGTGAGCAGGATATGGAGCACCCCATTTGCAAACAGCGATCTATGTAGTATGCTCCTTCACAGAAGCAGCCCAATGGGAGGACACTATTCGGAGGCACAGGTAGTAACCGGAACGCGCCCTCAATGTCGGTTTTGGCCATTAGGGTGCCCCTTACCAACTTTTTACCCGCCTGATTGCCTCGTTAAAGGAGGTACAGTACATAGTACTGTACTTGGTTTCGTGTCGATGTTGTCGTTTACTGACCTGCTTTTTGGATATGACAAATGGTGGATTAGTCTGAATGTATTGGGTTCATTTTTTGGCACAACTCCCAACGGGGGTACGACTACGTCTTCTAAGGAAAGTGTTCTGAATGGACCCGCCGCCATTCTACCTAAAGATATTTCTTTTTTTATTTTTTTTGTCAAGACGTCTGGGTGTTGGTAGAGTGAGTTTAGATTTTTACTCCAGCCTTTCTTGATTTTAGAAGGGCATGACATGCCTATATCTGTGTCTCCTCCTCCTTTTACTCCTCCACCTCTTTTCTTTTCGCATGACTATATGTAGTTGTGACTTTTCCATGTGTTTGTTGTGTCTTCTGAGCAGTTTGTCAGATTTTGGACACGTTTTAAGGTGTTTTCTATGTGTTTTCCATGTGTTTGTATGTGTTTGTGTTTGCCTGCCATTGGTTTCAACGGGGTTCGACGAACATTTCGTCGAACACGTCCCTGTTCGACGAACCGAACCCGAACACTAGGGAGGTGGCTCAACACTAGTGCTCAGTTCTTCATTATTAGAGTTGATCGAATTTGTTCGGATTTGGTCGCCGAATCTGAATTTGTCGTATTCGTGCCATATTGGTACCCTATTCGTGCCGAATGTATGTTTTGATGATCGGTTCCAAATATATTCGGTAAATTCTACTCCCATTGACGGAGTCTAATGATGTTCGACGAATATTGCAAAAACCTTTTTCTATGCCGATCGCATTCAGAACCTAATCCGAACAAATTCGCTCCCCTCTATTCATTATATTAGTCTACTGTATGTATGGGAAACTTGATTATTTGCTTTAATTGAAGCTTCCTGGTCTAGTGATGATCACAGAAAATCAGGAAAAATAAGTAAAAAAAGCTAAGGTAAACGGAAAGCAAAATTGACACCTTATAAATATTTACAATTTATTCTTTCATCCAGTATCAAATAACTCTGACCATCCAGCATTTGTTTCTGACTCAAATGACAAAAAGCAAATCTCTGAGCAGGAATAACCTTTTATGATCATCGTAGTAATGCACTACATAATTGTAACATTCAGTAATTTATAATATTTGATTACCTGGCATTTGTCATGTTTTAATGTCAGATAAGTCTTAGGGAATCTGTCACCCCCTTGGACGTATGTAACCTATTAATATGGGCATACAGGTTATATAATGGTTAAAATAGACTTGTATGTCTATATCTGTCTTGTGGAGAAATCCTTTTTTTAAATTAATTTATGGTAGTGAACTCTTCAAGGCTCTGGGGCATTCGATGTTGCGCAGAAGAAACCACAAGACAACAGATATGAGGCATACAGGTATGATTATTTTAACCATTCTGTTACCTGCAGGCCCATATTAATAGATTGCATAAGTCCAAACTGGCCATCTGGCATTTCTGGCAAATGCCAGAAGGGCCGGCCTCTGTAGTGAGTCGCTCAATATGTTGCTCCCTCCACGCTGTCAGCGGGTGTTCCAATATTCACTTCTGCAGCCAGCACACCAGGCAGCATCAGCTTGCCTTGCGAACACGATCGTGCTGCACCGCTGAAATCACTGCTGCTGTGCTAGACAGGATGAAATTGTCAGCCATGGTCTGTGATGATCACGAGCTGCAGTGAGGTAAGAGACAGGGAAGGAGGAGGCGCCCCTGTTCTGTTCTGTGCTGCTCCAACGCTGCCTTTTACTGCTGCTCGTGATGAGCACATCAGAGCGCCCACTTTCTCCTGTATAGCGTGGTGGCAGGCCCAGAAACTATTTATGAGCAGCTGTCACCCCCAAAATGGAAGTGGAGCGAAGCCCACCGGCATCAGGGGCTTATCTACAGCATTCTGGAATGCTGTAGATAAGCCCCCGATGTATCCTGAAAGATAAGAAAAAGAGGTTAGATTATACTCACCCAGGGGCGGTCGCGGTACGATGGGCATCGCGGTCCGGTCTGGGCCTCCAATCTTCTTACGATGACGTCCTCTTCTTGTCTTCACGCTGCAGCTTCGGCGCAGGCGTACTTTGTCTGCCCTGTTGAGGGCAGAGCAAAGTACTGCAGTGTGCAGGCGCTGGGCCTCTCTGACCTTTCCCGGCGCTTGCGCACTGCAGTACTTTGCTCTGCCCTCAACAGGTCAGACAAAGTACGTCTGCGCCGGAGCCGCAGCATGAAGACAAGAGGATAACGTCATCCTATGAAGATGGGAGGCCCCGAACCGCGACGCCCATCGGACCGGACCGCCCCTGGGTGAGTTTAATCTAACCTCTTTTTCTCATCTTTGAGGATACAGTGGGGCAAAAAAGTATTTAGTCAGTCAGCAATAGTGCAAGTTCCACCACTTAAAATGATGAGAGGCGTCTGTAATTTACATCATAGGTAGACCTCAACTATGGGAGACAAACTGAGAAAAAAAATCCAGAAAATCACATTGTCTGTTTTTTTAACATTTTATTTGCATATTATGGTGGAAAATAAGTATTTGGTCAGAAACAAAATTTCATCTCAATACTTTGTAATATATCCTTTGTTGACAATGACAGAGGTCAAACGTTTTCTGTAAGTCTTCACAAGGTTGTCACACGCTGTTGTTGGTATGTTGGCCCATTCCTCCATGCAGATCTCCTCTAGAGCAGTGATGTTTTTGGCTTTTCGCTTGGCAACACGGACTTTGAACTCCCTCCAAAGGTTTTCTATAGGGTTGAGATCTGGAGACTGGCTAGACCACTCCAGGACCTTGAAATGCTTCTTACGAAGCCACTCCTTCGTTGCCCTGGCGGTGTGCTTTGGATCATTGTCATGTTGAAAGACCCAGCCACGTTTCATCTTCAATGCCCTTGCTGATGGAAGGAGGTTTGCACTCAAAATCTCACGATACATGGCCCCATTAATTCTTTCATGTACCCGGATCAGTCGTCCTTGCCCGTTTGCCGAGAAACAGCCCCAAAGCATGATGTTTCCACCACCATGCTTTACAGTAGGTATGGTGTTTGATGGATGCAACTCAGTATTCTTTTTCCTCCAAACACGACAAGTTGTGTTTCTACCAAACAGTTCCAGTTTGATTTCATCAGACCATAGGACATTCTCCCAAAACTCCTCTGGATCATCCAAATGCTCTCTAGCAAACTTCAGACGGGCCCGGACATGTACTGGCTTAAGCAGTGGGACACGTCTGGCACTGCAGGATCTGAGTCCATGGTGGCGTACTGTGTGTTACTTATGGTAGGCCTTGTTACATTGGTCCCAGCTCTCTGCAGTTCATTCACTAGGTCCCCCTGCGTGGTTCTGGGATTTTTGCTCACCGTTCTTGTGATCATTCTGACCCCACGGGGTGGGATTTTGCGTGGAGCCCCAGATCGAGGGAGATTATCAGTGGTCTTGAATGTCTTCCATTTTCTAATTTTTGCTCCCACTGTTGATTTCTTCACTCCAAGCTGGTTGGCTATTGCAGATTCAGTCTTCCCAGCCTGGTGCAGGGCTACAATTTTGTTTCTGGTGTCCTTTGACAGCTCTTTGGTCTTCACCATAGTGGAGTTTGGAGTCAGACTGTTTGAGGGTGTGCACAGTTGTCTTTTTATACTGATAACAAGTTTAAACAGGTGCCATTACTACAGGTAATGAGTGGAGGAAAGAGGAGACTCTTAAAGAAGAAGTTACAGGTCTGTGAGAGCCAGAAATCTTGATTGTTTGTTTCTGACCAAATACTTATTTTCCACCATAATATGCAAAAAAATGATAAAAAAACAGACAATGTGATTTTCTGGATTTTTTTTTCTCAGTTTGTCTCCCATAGTTGAGGTCTACCTATGATGTAAATTACAGACGCCTCTCATCTTTTTAAGTGGTGGAACTTGCACTATTGCTGACTGACTAAATACTTTTTTGCCCCACTGTACATCAGTGGCTTATCTGCAGCATTCCAGAATGCTGTAGATAAGCCCCTGATGCCGGTGGGCTTAGCTCAACTTCCATTTTGGGGGTGACAGATTCCCTTTAATGTGAGTGCAGGAGCAGAAGCACAGAAAGCAAGCATCGGAGTTGTACCTAGGAACAAAGAAGATGTTAAGAGTCAAGCATTAGTCTAAGAGGGAAAAAAAGCGGCATCCACTCTTCTCCCATGCCACTAACTCAAAAGAAAATCACTTTTACTGTGCTAAACTAGAACTCCCAGTATGCTATAGGAGTTGCAGGACATGCTGCTGGGAGTTATAGTTCTCCTCCAAAGGCAAAAGGATAATAGTTAACCATATGACATTAATGGCACCTATGGGATCTTAACTGCTTCACCCAAAAGCCTGTTTTTGCTTTCCTGACCAAGCCAATTTTTTTCAATTCTGACCACTGTCTTTTTGAGGTCATAACTCTGGAACGCTTCAAAAAAACATGGGAGACCTCTGCAGCCATAATTATGGCTTATATAGCCTCCACCTCTGGAATATATGTTTGGAAGAGTTGGAGGCTCATCTAACAAAGAAGACACCCAGAGATGAGATCTTGGAATCTATGCCGTTGCTCAAAATGTCAACAGGTTTTATAGCAGACGCCTCAGCAGAATCCATTAGATTTGCCGTAAGGAATGGGGCACTAGCCAATATGGCTAGGGGAGCAATGTGGCTGAAAACGTGGTCAAGGGATTGTCACTCGAAGAATAAATTGTGCTCCATTCCCTTTTTAGGCCTTTGAATATTTGGTACGGTACTGGACGTCATGTTATAAAAGGAGTGGGATGAAAAAAAGTGTTTCCAGAAGAGAAACCTAAAAAAATTTCTTCCTTTTGGAAGCCTTATTCCCATCAGAAACCGGAATACAAAGGGAAAGGGAAGACCGGTAGATGGAGCCATCTGAAGGGCGGTAAAGGAAGAAGTTCGTTTTCCAGTTCAGCAAATGGTTCATATAAACAATGACACCAGGAAAGTGGGTGTGAGACTCCCAGACTCTCTTCCGGCTTGGACAGAGGTATCCAAGAACCCATGAGTACTGCAAACGGTAGCAGAGGGTTGCAAGATATAATTCATGCAGATACCCAAGGAAGATTCCACCTAACTATCCAGTCTCCCCAGGTCGCAAGAAGTCTGCTGGCGGACGTAAAGAAGTTGGTGGAATCAGGAGCAGTGGGTCCAGTGCCAGAGTCAGAATGGGGTCTCTGTTATTATTTGGGCCTGTTTTCAATAAAGAAACCAGGTGGAGACTATTACACCATAATAAATCTGAAGTCACTAAGCAGATGGGTATCATACAAAAGAATCAAATTGGAGTCTATAAGATTTATGACTCCATTGATCAAGGAGAATATGGTAATGTGCTCGTTGGATCTCAAATAAGTGTATTGTCACGTGCCTATTAATCCTCACAGCCAGCGGTATCTAAGATTTGCGTTGGTAGAGGAGGGCAAAACTCAACATTACTAATTCAGATGCCTCCCATTTGGTCTTTCCTCAGCACCATGTATTTTCACCAAGCTGGTGGCAGAAGTTATGGCCTTTCTCAGGGAGCAAGGAATATTGTCCAGTATCTGAACGACTTCCTGTTGATGGCGGAGTCCGCCCAGCAACTGAGGACAAGTTTAACTTCAACCATCTTAGTGTTAAACAACAATACAGGCACTTTCCATTAAAAGACTATACCTAAGGATCTTAGATGACTGCATTGTTCTTTGCTTAGACCCTGAGTTCTTGCAAAAAGTTGTACTATCCTTTCATATGACTCAAGAGGTAGTCATGCATTCTTTCTGCCAAGACCATAAAAATAGTCAGGAACGATCTTTTCATTCCCTAAATGTCAGAAGGGTAGTCTTCGGGTACTTAGAAGCCACAAAGGACTGGCAAACAGATCCCAGTATGTTCTTGGGGTAAAAAAAGGGGGAAAAGACGTCAAAAGCGACGGCACGATGGGTCAGATCAGTGATCAGCCTGACCTACACATCGGAAGGGAAGTCTCCTCCAGTCAATATCCGAGCCCATTCCAAAAGAGCACTTCTTGGTCAGAGCAAGCAGGGGCCCCGGTGGACCAAATCTGCAGCACTGCAACAGGGACAAATCTGAATACCTTTTGCAGACACTATAAACTGGACAATTTATCTTGTCCAAAAGATGGCCTTCGCGAGGAAGGTCCTCCAAGCAGTGGTCCCGCCCTGAATGTATCCTCTGGCATTCTCCTGATGGTGCTGTCAGGAGGGATGTCCTGGAAAGTAAGCATTAGACCTACCGGTAATAGGTTTTCCAGGAGTCTATCATAACAGCACCAATTGCATTCCCTCCCTTAAATTTCTATCTAATATGTGACAGTAACGTATGTAGAAGGAAAACTAAATAAAATAGAGTTGCATCCATCCTGGTGTGGTACTTGACAAAATCACTGAGGGGTGGTGGAAGGAGGGGCCTTTTAACCTCTTGTGTGCGCCTGTCCCTATCAAGGATAAGGACAACCTCCTGATGGTGCCGTCATGGTGGATTCCTGGAAAACCTATTACCAGTACGTCTAATGCCTACTTTTTGCATCACCACATTTTGAGAGCTGTAATTTTTCCATATTTTGGCTGACTGTCATGGCTTGTTTTTTTGCAGGACGAGCTGATGTTTTTGGTACCATTTTTTAGTACATGATACTTTGATTGCTTTCTATGCCGGTTTTTGGGTTACATAATTAACATTTCTTTTTTTTTTTTTTTTTCATTTGTAGTGGTACAACACGGCACTCGTACTATCATGCGAGTTAGGTGCTCAAGTAGGGCATCCAGCCCAAAGCAATCCAGACAATAGAGAAACTTGGCACTTGGCATCCATGGAGACAAAAGTTGAACGTTTTCGGTCCACATCCAGACCTTCATCAGAACAATTATACTGGTATACTGGGAAATGCGTAGATCCTGTCTAAACAGGTTCCAACAGAGTTTTCAAAGAAGCCTGGATGCGAAGAGGAATCCTCTGTTGGAACCAGTTTTGACAGGATATACGTATTTCCCAGTATACCAGTGATGTACAATAACAAATTGTATTGTACCGTGTTAGCGAGAAAAATCAATGTGAATACTTTTCTGCCCAATGATGACAGCAGTATTCTAGGAGTGATACCTTTATTGGCTAACCAGAAAATATGTTTGCAAGCTTTCAGAGCACAGTGGCTCCTTCAGGCAAGATTACAAAAAACACCAGTATACCAGTATAATTGTTCTGATGAAGGTGCGGATGTGGACCGAAAACGTTCAACTTTTGTCTCTATGGATGCACATTGAATAAATAACTAAACACGCTAAAGAATTTTTGAGTGCCAAGTTTCTCTGTTGTCTGTTTTTTTTGTTTGTTTTTTTACAGTTCAAAGTGTGGTAAAATTGGTAAGGCAGCTTTATTCTTTGGGTCAGTACGATTACAGCAATACCTCATTTATATATTTTTTTTTTTATGTTTTGGCACTTTTACACAATAAACTCTTTTATATAAAATATAATAATTTTTGCATTGCTTTTGTTCTGAGAGCTATAACTTATTTTTCTGCTGATGGCGCTGTATGACGTCTTTTTTTTTTTTTTTTTTTGTGGGACAAGATGACCTTTTCAGCGATAACATTTTTACTTACAGCTATCTTTTTGATTACGTTTTATTTGCAATTTTTGTTCAGCGGTATGATAAAGCATTTGTTTTTTGTCTCTCTTCATTTATTTTTTTGACGGTGTTCACTGATGGGGTTAACTAGTGGGACAGTTTTATAGAGCGGGTCGTTACGGACATGGCAGTACCAAATATGTGTACTTTTATTGTTTTCTTTTACATAAATGTATTTATTTGAAAAACGTTTTTGTTTTTTTCTTTTGGGATTATATGTATGTGTGTGTATATGTATATATGTATATATGTATGTGTGTATGTGTATATGTGTGTGTGTGTATATATATATATATATATATATATATATATATATATATATATATATATATATATATATATATATATATATATATATATATATATATATATATAATATTATTTTTACATTGTCCCATCGCATCATGTTGTCCTGATGGCAGTGCGCAGGGAACTCATTCCCTGTGCGGTGCTCATCTATGCTGCTGTCACTGACAGTGGCATCAGATGGGTTAAATGCCTTTGCTCGGTGCTAGCACCGATCGTGGGCATTGCTGCGGGGTGTCACCTCACACAGAGCTGAAACTCGCACCTGATCGCTGCTGCGCTCAGCATGAGGCCGCGCAATCTGTGCACCATACCTGTACTTTAAAGGTATGGCGCATGTCAGGAAGGGGTTAAACGGTGCTGCTGGATCCACATGCTGCACGTATCAGACATTAGCTCTATAATTCCAGCCAGGTATGTTTGACCTGCAGCGTTTCAGGGAAAGAATACTTTAAAGGCCACCGAGGATCGAGGCTGCACAGGTGACTGGTCAGACATGCGAGTCCATGGTGGCTTCTCCCATTACGCTCCCACTGAGGGACAATGTTCTTCCTGCGTTCATGTACAGGAAGAGATCAGTCATTGGCAGCAGAAGGGGAGAAGTCAAACATGTTTTTCTCTGACGCCGCAGCATTTTAGAGACAGACATACCTGGCTTCGGCCGTACAGCCAGTGCTGGAAATATGTTGACCATTTTTCAGACAGCAGGTATCAGCTGTCAGGTTCACTTCAAAGGGTTTGTTCAGTGCTGTTTACTTCTGAATTGGGAGGTGAGCAGCCCTGAAGACGAAGTCTACTGATAGCAGGAAAAACTAGAGGAAAAAAATGCATTCACTGGCCTTTAAAATGTTTCTTCTTTACTGGAAAATTAAAAAGTGTTTGCGGGGTGAATGGGATGCTTGCAGGATGGCAGTCCTTTCTCACCAACTGGTGGTTCAACAGGTCCTGCAAGTATTCCATTCACCCCTGCAAACCTTATGATTTAATTTTCCAATAAAGAAGAAACGTTTTAAAGAACGGTGAGTGCGTTTATTCCTCTACTTTTTCCTGCTAAGCTGTTCATGCTATTTTATACACATCTGTGTTCCTGCAAGGTCTGCTTCCCTGGTTATCCCATGCATTAAATGGAGTATCTGTAGATGATGCCAGCACACATCTTTGCTGCATATAGTCAGAGATACCTGAAAGCACAGATGCATGAATGGCAGCTTTCATGAACATGTCTTGGTAGGTAGGTATGATTTGATGGCAGGATATCGGCAACACTGTTTCCAATGTGGTAGTAAACATGTATAGGTGCATTTGAGCCAAGTCTTGCCAACAATCGCAAAATGCTCCTAATGTTTTCTAATGCCGAATCGGCAGGAGAAAATAATCACAGATCCGAGCTGCCCCATAGAATAACCCTGGTTATGAGTGTTTTATCACATAGCGCTCGGTAATGTTATACACTCTTGTGACCCCGGCCTTAGAGCAATAAATAGGACTGAGCTGTAATACTGAACCGCCTGTGACTGTTATGTAGCTGTGTTACTCACCTCACTACTTATAACATACAGGCGCACAAAAATGTTACACATTCACCATGTGACAAGTGGGTCTGTGTACCTTCAAATGCCACGGCTGAATTTTAGTGCCAGTCTGACCTTGCGTCAAAGGGGGTGACGGATTCCCTTTAATGAAATCCGGCTTTGCAGCGTGTCTACTGAACAGGATGTCTGCCAAGGAGGGGGAGAAAGGGGTAGATGATTGCGATCACCGGGCACTCACTCTGTAGTAAGCCCTGACTGCTCATAGCACCCTGTGCCACCCACATGACTGGAAGCAAGTGGCTACATGGAGAATAGAACTTCCTTTTCTTCATGCAAGCAAAAATCCAGTACGCTCCCGCATATGATAAAACCGGTATTTTCCTGCAGGGTAGTATTATGGATGTAGGTAAATTTTGTGGTGGGTTTGTTTCCTTTTAGTGAGGTTTCCTGATTGAGGAGTGCTTTTTACAATACAAACTCGTGTCTTTGAAATAAATTTCAACAACATTTTTAAAATCACCAAAGTTGTCTGTCTATCGCTAATTACGACATCCATGGTATGAAGCAGCCAGGATAAATTTGTATTTTCCCTGTGTAGAGAAATGTTTCATTCTATTACGCACTTGAGTAGGAGAAATTCTGGGTGGCTCATAGATCTGCCAGGGGGATCTCCCTGGAAAGTTCTCCAAGGCACACTGCAAACATACAAGTTGGCAGTTTGAAAACAAAAATGGATTTTCTTAACTAAATTTTAGAATGGGAAAACATTCCAAGTGACTTTAAATATAACCTTCTCTTTTGAAAGAACTTGCGGTGCAGTAGAATGGTCATGAGCCTTTTGTGCAGGGAAAAGACTTTGCAAAAACATCTGTCGCATAAAGTGGTAGCCTAGTTATAATGTATTTGGCGTCTGTAAAAAGTATTTCCTAAATTAAAGAACTCGCTCTTTTCCTGCCAAGAAAACAAGGGGACATGCTTGGAGTTTCTCACTGGCTTAAATCAAAAGCAGTTATTTTTTATTTATTGAAAATTGTCAAAACCTTTGCCACCCATAAATTCTGGTTTGATGCCTTAGCTGTGAGTCTTCAGCTTGTAATGAGGATAACTTTCATATCTTCATCCGCTTTCTGGTATGTGTTTTCTCTTCCTAAATTTGTCATTGCTGTTTGTGTCCCCACTGTTTCTTCTGTGTACAGTGTCCCTCTTTGTGTTTTGGTGTCTGGTGGGGCATTGTAAGTGGTCAACCTGTCAAACCCTTAGTGTCACAGGTCGCTTGGAGACTTCTTCAGACTGCCATTGTGCAGGAAATGGACTTGTCTTTAGAAGACATCTGTGTAGGCCTGCATAAGGGCTTGACGTCAGTCATTGAGAGAAGTGTGATGAGTGTTACACAGTAGCATTCATGAATAGGGGGGACTAGTAAAAGTAGTTATTAATTAAAGGAAGTTGTGAAGAGTAACTGCAGTTCGTGCCTGAGGGACCTGCTGACTCTATGCTGAAACAGGCATTTAGACAGGCCAGTGGGCTACAGTAAGAAACTGGGAGAGACTTTGGTAGCCTGTATAGTGAAGTGCAGGAGGCTGGAACACTGCCTCCATGAGACATGCTGGTGGGCTGATGGCAGACCCTGATAGACACGGAAATTAATATTCTAGTTGTGTGGACTATGGGTAAGCCTGCCCATTTGGAGTGTACAGATGACAGAGACAGAATTTCCTGAGGCCTAATGTGCCAGCCTGTGTGCGAGGGTACTGGTGGGGCAAAGAGGGGTAAGTTCTAGTCACGTCACGTGCTAAAGAGTAGCAGGTTCTAGCCTACTGAGTTATTCTTACTCCCATGTAACAAGTGGAAGATTGAGCATTGCAGTGTTTCCAAGACAATAAGAATTATGTGCTAAAATTTCATTTGTAGTATTGCTGCAAGCTGTTTATTCTTTTAAAGACCATACCCATTTGAACTGGGTCTGTTTGCTACTTCATAACCTGTCTTGCTAACCCCCCCGAAAATTGTGATGTCAATAACCTAAAAGAATTTTAGCTTGTGCGAAATAGTTTTATGCAAAGAGGCCGGACTAGCGGATTTCAGCGAAATGTTAATCGGTGGTTAACCAGCTACATACCGTAGTTAATGATTTTAGTAACTTCTTTTTAGATTGTAGGCATGTGACGCCAGGGTCCTGTACCAGTCGATCAGATAGTTTGTTTACTTTTATATGTTTCATATATGTATTATATATGTAACCCTTTTCACGTGTACAGCACCCCGGAATTGATGGTGCTTTAAAAATAAATAATAATCCTTTTTATTCCACTTGTAATTTGCAGGAAAGAAATGCAGAGAGTGCCATTGAAGCTCTGAAGGAATATGAACCAGAGATGGGCAAAGTAATCCGCGCAGACAGGAGTGGTGTGCAACGTATCAGAGCAAGAGATATTGTTCCCGGGGACATTGTAGAGGTGGCAGGTACTGTTCCTGTTTCGGAGAAAAAAAAAGTCCAGCCATTTTTATTTTTTACTTACTGGCATACAAATATTTATGGCAAATATACTGTATCCTGTATGTTGAAATAGAATACCATATTTATTGTTGTACTACCGGGTGAGTTTCTGCTGCTGAAGCACAAACAGGAAAATCATTATTATCTTTGTTATTATGATAGTTCTTAATTTTGCTAATTTTATTGTGGGACCAGTTAACTGTGGTTTTTCATTGGCAAAAGAAATGTCACAAAGCAGCAAGAAGATGGCCCCGATGTGTTAAATGCCAAATTCTTAGCTAGTGTATTGCGTCTTCATCATTTCATCAAAATACTGATTCTATTTCATGCCTCATTACTTAGCAGTATTTGAATAGTATATTAAATGCTGAGTTGGATGCTCTTGCCTGTGGAAAGCTGCAGGATACTTTTTCCAGAGTTTTTTTTTTTTTCCTTCAGAAAACCATGGTACTTTCCATATGTAGTTCTGCCGGTAGCAACCCTAAGGACAATCTGACCACATAAATAGAACGTGCAGAATGAAAGCTTTGTAGGAAATGAAAAAATGTTGGAAAGTTACTGAAATCATTTTGAGTAGCGGAATCTGTAGTTTCCCATTGTAACTATGTTTAAAATGAGGCAAACCACACTGATAGAATTCAAGAGAAAATCACATTGACTGTACAAATTAGCAATCACATAGTAAAATGACATGCAAATGTTAATGAGACCGTTTTTGTTAGAATGTTATGGTTTAAAAAACATTAAAAGAACAATTTAAAAAAAAAGTTAGAACCCAAAGCCAAACGAAGACAACGTGTTGTGTATTGGGTTAAAAAAGTGCTATATCTTTGTCATACATTTGACTATGCTGCACACGTTGCGGATTGTATTCGTTTTAGCCGCGTTTTTTTCACCACAAAAGCGCATACACAACACAATCCATTGAATTCAATGTGATTCCGCAATGCTGTGCCAATGCTGCGTATTTTTCTGCAGCGGAATTGCATCTTTGTGCGGAATCGCGGTGATTCCTCACATACAGGAATGCATTGATCCGCTCACTTTCCGCATGGGGCTATATGCCCACCATGCGCAAAGTAAGTGGATCATGTGCGGGTGGAACCTGGGTGTGGAGGAGAGGAGACTCTTCTCCAGGCCCTGGGGATAAAAAATAGTTATATACTCACCTTCTGGTGGCCTCCGGATGCAGCCCAGGCCTTAGCGATGCTCCCGTTCCCAGTGATGCCTTGCGACAATGACCTGTGATAACGTAACGGTCTCGCGTGATGCTACGTCATCTTGAGTCATTGTCGCGAGGCATCGCTGGGAACGGGAGTTGCCGAGATCATCGCGAGGATCGGGAAGTCTGTGGGGGCTGTCGGAAGGTGAGAATATAACGATTTTTTATTTTTTTATATTTAACATTCTATATAGGGTTGAGCGACTTTTACTTTTTAAGGGTCGAGTCGGGTTTCGCGAAACCAGACTATCTCAAAAGTCGAGTCGAGTGAAATCGGCCAATTATGGCGAAAAGTCGGGGATCGACCGAAACACGAAACCCAATGCAAAGTCAATGGGAAATCTTTTTTTTTTTTTTTCTCTCTCTCTCTCCCTCTCCCTCTCCACACTAGGATCGGGTCTGGTTTCATGAAACCAGACTTTGCCAAAAGTCAGTGACTTTTGAATTTGTCCGATCCGCTTAGCTCAAGCCTAATTCTATATATTACTATTGATGCTGCATAGGCAGCGTCAATAGTAAAAAGTTGGTCACACTTGTCAAACACTGACAAGTGTAACCAACCTGTCAATCATTTTACCAAGCGATGCTACAGATCGCTTGGAAAACGCTAGCATTCAGCAAGCTAATTACGCTTGCAAAACGCTAGTGTTTAGCGGGAATACGCATGCCAATTCCGCATGCTTATTTCCCGCGGCAGGGAGTTGCAGAATTGCCGCTGAAATTTCCGCGGCAATTCCACAACATGTGCACATAGCAGAGTGAATTCACACTTGTTGCAGATCTTTCTGGGACTGTTTGATACGTTGTGTGGGGTTCTTACATTTTTTTTATTTGCTGCAGAAACAACGAAATTCAGATAAAAGGATTTTCGAAATTTCTGCAACAAACTTGTCACATGTTAACATAGTTTACTTCTCTTCAGCTACCTGGATTAAGTTGTTAAATAGGAGAAGCCTGTTTAACCCAGCACATGTCTGTGCTTGTGGGTCATAGAAAAATTACCTCTTAAGGATTGGGCGATTGTTTTTTTTGTTTTTGCACTTTTTTGCCAGCTCCTTATCAGAGTCAGGTAACACGTTTATACACCGCTGATTACCGTACCTAAGATTCACAATCCCACTAGATGATATCACAGCTGACCCTGCTCCCTCTCCCTTTCACATGCTCTTTAGATGTTACAATACAGAAGATGGGCTCCGAGCCGGTTTGTTTCTGCTAATGTACATGTGGATTTCCTGAAACATCAAGTTAGTCTAAAATGGCACAAAGGCCAGAGTGAAAATGGCAATATTGTCTCATTTTTATTTATTTACGGTAAACAGTTTGTGATCTAGGAATAAACATTGCCAAAAATGATTAAAAAGAAGATGTTTAACTCAAAAACCTTATTTAAAAAATAGGCCACTTAGAGAAATGTATATATTCATTGGTCATCCTCAGGCTCCTAGTAAAAGTGTATAGGGTAAAGCATTAATTTTTTTTTCTTGGGCGTTGCATGATTGCATTTAGTTAGTATAACAATTCTTATACTTTCAAAAAACGTAAAAAATACATCAGTACTTTATCTTGTCTAGAAACTGAGTAAGCTCCCTGTTACACTACACACTGGTTGTAGGTATTCAGTGTCTCCGTACAAAGGATCTATATTGGTCCAAAGTGGCAGTACAGTTCAAGGCTCAAGAATTTCTTGAGTGGAAGCTTCATATTTTGTCAGATTAGTTACTTGCTCATTAACAGGGCTGTGGAGTCTGTAAGCCAAACCTCCGACTCCTCAATTTCCCTGATTCCGACCCCACAGCACTGCCTCACTACTGAGCATGTACATAAAGTGCAGCACAGATTCATCTCACCTAAAAGCCAAGATCAGCAACAAAACAGACATTTATAGGACATTTCATTTACAGCACATCTTTCATTGTACTGCTGTACCCAATTTATTATATATTTTAGGAGTCGGACCATTTTATATTTAAATAAAAAAATAAATATTATTTTTGCTCTGACTCCACCAAAATTGAAACCGACTCCACAGCTCTGCTCATTAGTACAGTCTATTGTGCACACATCCCAAATGAATGTTATTTTTTTGTTGTTGACATTTCCATAGTAACAGCCAACAACAGTCTTGTGTTCTCTTCACAAGAGCACATGTCTAGGCCTCTAAGTGGCTTCTGCACAAGAAATACTAGTAGGAGACCTTTTGAGACAACATTTATTCAATAACCTGCATGCTCTGTGTGACCTATCATGTTTGCCTACACCTTTTCATATTACTTTTTATTGGCCGTTTTTTTGTCTGCTTACAAAAATAATAAATCTGCAACGAAATGAACCCTTCTTAATTTATCCCAACTCTTCTTATCCTCTACACCGAACCTCCAAAATCCACATCTTATAATGGTTGAATCCTTCTTTTTCACCTTCCTTACACTTTCTACCATTCATAAGGTAGCCCAAAATATCGCTGCTGATATCCTTTCTTACATTACCTTGTACCAGTGCTTACAAAATGTGTTGGTGTATTGTAAATAGAAACTTCTGGCACCAGGCCTATATAGATTACATAATGGCTATTATTGATAGTCAATATAATTATCACGAATATGGAAGCATGAGCATGTTCTAAATATCTTATGGTTAGTGATATCTGGATGGATTTCATCATGCAGTGTTGTTAATGAATACTTTTTTAACTTGTTTCCATTTTATTGGCAAAAGTAGCACACATGAGCCATAGATGAGACACATTCATGCTTTTTGCTCTGATAAAATGAAAAATCCTTCAGTAAAGTAAGCAACTTAGTGCAGCAAAGATTTCAAGTGCTGATTCTCATCATTTATGTAGCATGTTTTTTTTCTGATACACCTAAGATTTGACTCCTTATTTCAGTTGCAATTTTTTTCGACCCGTATGCGTGGTAAAGTGGTTTTTTGCTTTTTTTCAGCTTTGCTTAGCTCTGCAGATTACTTCTGAATTATCCTCCTAGGAAACCACATTGTTTCATTCCTACAGTTGATACACCTGTTAAAGGACAAACTTAGCATTAACCTGCTACGTACTGAATTTATCAATCGTGGAGAGTCAAAGCCTTTTTTTTTTTTTTTTCTAGACACGAACTCACTAACCATCATCTGTTCACAAATCGTATAGCATTCTGGCTTAATTGGGTCTGCCAACTGATTATGCTTTTGAGGTCTAAATTTTTTTTTTAACCTAAAACAATGCAAGAATGTCTGTGCCCCATGGCTAATAAAAGCAATGAAAGAAAACGGCAGATATATAAGCATGAGTCCACTAATGTCACTCATCACAGGAGTGTTCCTGCCGCTCTCAGCAGTGACCGGCAATGTACATGTAAATGGCAACCTGTCAATCGCTACTGTGAGGAGTGACCTCCTGGACTGGTACCATTCCAGAGATGCTGGTGCTGTGTATACTGTCATATGCAGCGTGACATTATGTCCCATGAGTGCTGCACCCAATCAGTGCCACTGATCAGATGCAGTGCTCATAACTACCCCAGATGTCCGAGGTGTGTCCAAGGGAAGTATGAGCAAAGCAGCCCATTAGCGGACTGTGGCTACAGCACTATTATTCTATGATAGCGCAAATCCAAGAAGTGAGTATAAGCTGTTTTTATTCTCAATGAGGCCATGTTTCACTTAAGACTTGGATTGCCCCTTTTAACCTCTGTCCAAACTTTGACAAACTGTTACATTATATATTGGGTACCCATCTTTGATGCAGGCTCAGGAGCTGTCTTCCCAGCAGATGGCTGATGATGATACATTAGTGGTGCAACCAGTGATATGGCTATTTCTTCAAAGTGATTAGGGAGATTTTTTTCAACATGACAATGTCAGGCCGCATGCTGCTTGTGTTACTGTGTGCAGCCTGCTTGGCTTAAATGTGCCATCATACTTTTCTCCCAACATGCATATCTTAGACATCATTGATTGGCAAGAAAATCACTAAGATCCCTTTGCATTTGCCGAAGTACATTCAACATGGTAGTATATTTCCCAGACAACCATTAATGACCTCACATGCCAAGGCTTGCATGCACGTTTGTTAGAGCATAGTGTTTCTCCTCAAAACAAAACAAATGGAAGATGTTTTAAGTCTTTCCATTTTGTCATCATTTACATATTAACATGTCTATTAAATACTGATTCCACAATTTCCATCTTGGTGTTCCAATTTTAGGTGGTAACACCGTATCCATAAGTTTCCAGTCTTCCAAAATCTAAAATTTAACTTTATATCTGAAAACTGTGTATCGAGAAAAAGAAAACACCAAAATGATATAAAAGGACCTTTCATCATGTAATAAACACAGTTTCATAGCTCCTTCGACTGAAAATAGTAAACATGGTAATGGCGACACAAGAACAACAACAAAAAAAACATAATTTATATATATATTATAATGTACCGTATATACTCGAGTATAAGCTGACCCGAGTATAAGCCGACCCCCCTAATTTTGCCACAAAAAACTGGGAAAACTTATTGACTCGAGTATAAGCCTAGGGTGGAAAATGCAGCATTTACCGGTGAATTTCAAAAATAAAAATAGATGCTCCATACCGTTCATTATGGCCCCATAGATGCTCCACATAAAGCTGTGCTATATACAATGCTCTGCACCGTTCATTATGGCCCCATAGATGCTCCACATAAAGCTGTGCTATATACAATGCTCTATACCGTTCATTATGGCCCCATAGATGCTCCATAGAAAGCTGTGCCATATATTGTGGCGCAGTGGTTAGCACTACAGCCTTGCAGCGCTGGGGTCCTGGGTTCTAATCCCACCCAGGACAACATCTGCAAAGAGTTTGTATGTTCTCTCCGTGTTTGCGTGGGTTTCCTCCGGGCACTCCGGTTTCCTCCCACATTCCAAAGACATACTGATAGGAATTCTAGATTTTGAGCCCAATCGGGGACAGTGATGATAATGTGTGCAAAAATGTAAAGCGCTGCGGAATATGTTAGCGCTATATAAAAATAAAGATTATTATTATTATTATATTGCTCTGCACCGTTCATTATGGCCCCATAGATGCTCCTTATAAAGCTGTGCCCCATATATATTGCTCTGCACCGTTGATTATGACCCCATAGGTGCTCCTTATAAAGCTGTGCCCTATATATATATATATATATATATATATATATATATATATATATATATATATATATATATATATATATATATATATATATATATATATATATATATATATATATAGAAAAAAAAAAAAAAAAAAGAAAAAAAAAGAAAAAAAAAACAAAAAAAAAACCAACCAGCACTCCCAATGTGAACACATGCAAGCTGCAAGCTATATATATATATATATATATATATATATATATATATATATATATATATATATATATATATATATATATATATATATATATATATATATATATTGCTCTGCACTAGGGTTGAGCGACCTTGACTTTTTTAGGGTCGAGCCGGGTTTTGCGAAACCCGACTATCTCAAAAGTCGAGTCGAGTGAAATCGGCCGATTATGGCGAAAAGTCGAGGATCGACCGAAACACGAAACCCAACGCAAAGTCAATGGGAATTTTTTTTTCTCTCTCTCTCTCTCTCTCTCTCTCTCTCTCTCTCTCTCTCTCTCTCTCTCTCTCTCTCTCTCTCTCTCTCTCTCTCTCTCTCTCTCTCTCTCTCTCTCTCTCTACCTCTGTCTTCACTCTGCCCACGCTCCTTCATTGGCTGAAAAAAATGGCGCCGAGCGCGTCATACGAAACGCGACTTTGGCATGAAAGTCGCGTACCGCATGGCCGACCCCACACAGGGATCGGGTCGGGTTTCATGAAACCCGACTTTGCCAAAAGTCTGCGACTTTTGAAAATGAACGATCCGTTTCGCTCAACCCTACTCTGCACTGTTCATTATGGCCCCATAGATGCTCCTTATCACGCTGTGCGGTGCCATATAGAATGCTCTGCACCGTTGATTATGGCCCCATAGATGTTCCATATATAATGCTGCTGCTGCAATAAAAAAAAAAAAAAAAATCACATACTCGCCTCTCTTGCTCAGGATGGCAGCGCTTTCAATAATTACCTGCTCCTCGTACGGCTCCGTCTCCAGCACTGACGCTCAGCAGAAGGCGCGCACTGACTACGTCACCGCGCCCTCTAACCTGAGCGTCACTGCTAGAGGACGCTGCAGACGGAGCCGCATCGGAGCGAGGAGCAGGTAAATATAGCGCAGCGCTGCGCTCCCCTTACCTGCTCCTGGCGCGGTCCCTGCAGTCCCTGGCTTTCCCGACGCTGCAGCTTCTTCCTGTAATTGAGCGGTCACATGGCACCGATCATTTACAGCAATGAATATGCGGCCCCTCCCCTATGGAGGCGGAGCCGCCTATTCATTTCTGTAATGAGCGGTGCCATGTGACCACTCAGTACAGGACGAATCTGCAGCGCCGGGGAAGCCAGGGACTGCAGGGACCGCGCCGCAGCAGGTAAGTATGACTACACAGCCCCCGCTCTCCCTCCCCTGCTGACACCCGGGTATATGACTCGAGTATAAGCCAAGAGGGGGACTTTCAGCCCAAAAAAAATGGGCTGAAAATCTCAGCTTATACTCGAGTATATACGGTATATGTATATGAGCCATATTTATTTTTTATAATTTTTTTTTCTGTACACATTTCCTAAAGTTTGTCATTGACACAATGGTACTGAATTTGGAGGACCCTGTTTCTAGGTATTTTATTGTGCAATGAATACCAGAAAAACAAAACCCCAAACTACCTGAGAATTGCAGGGAAAGGGGGTGGAGAGTTCTCAATTTTCTGCACTCGGAAAATAGTAAAAGAAGAAAGAATCTATTACGGTACATTGAATGGTAAAATGGATGGTGTCTAAGTTGTCCCACAAAAATAATAACGTGTGGCTACATTAACGAACACATGAAAAAGTTTTCATTCTTTTGACAGGGTAAAAAAAATGCAAAAACAGAAAATGACAATGTTGGGAATGGTTAAAGCAAAAGAAAAATACAAGTATATAAATACAGCAGGATCACCAGGCAAACCTAAAAAAATACATGCACATGTAGATTCTATGGTGATGTAAAGTAATTTTAAGTTGTCTACTTTGATTTTAGTTGGTGACAAAGTGCCTGCTGACATTCGAATTATTGAAATCCGATCAACAACTTTACGTGTTGATCAGTCAATTCTGACAGGTAAGAACCTAAACTTAAGTTACTTTACCGCGAATACCATTAGAGGTGTGTGGCAGGATTTTCAACATATTGCTACATGACAAAGAAAGACCCCTATAGTAAAATTTTTGACATTTTTGTTATGTGTATATTTAATTACTTGGGATCGTTTAGTATATTATTTTTAAGCCAAAATTTACATCTAGAGTGACCATTTTGTTAGTTCCATAGTAAAAGTGACAGCTAGTAGAAAGAGTAAAATATCTGTATCTTATGGTATTTCTGTTGTAAAAATACAAACAATCCCTTATCCTTTGGATAGGGGATAACTTGCTGACTGCTGGGGGTCCAACCAACAGTCGCAGATTAGAATAGGGGATGACTTGCTAATCACTCTAGGTCTGATCACTGCAATTCCCAGCAATCTCGAGAAAGGGGCTTGGGATCTCTGAGAACTGTTATTTGTGAATGTAGCACTGGTGTACAGACAGAAAAGGGCCACTGTGCAAGAACAATACATGGGCCCTTTGCGGCCTTAGAGCTCCTAAAAATGCAAAATTACACCTGATTTGGAGGTAGAAATGGGCCCCTTATCTATTGGGCCCCTGTTTGTTCGCACAGGTTGCACCAATGATATGTCCGCCCCTGGAATGTAGCGCAGGTATGCTTGTATGGCCTCTGCTCCATTTGTTGTCTATGGGACTGCCAAGCACCCCATTTGGCTACTTCCATCTGTCAGATAATGTGCATCAGGCATGCGTGATTGGCTAATTGTCAGTTGTTGTTGTCTGTTAGCCTATCGCGGATGCCTTTTATGCGGCAAAGCGCTAGCCTACCCAGGCCAGTGTGATAAACCATTCTGAACGGGTAAGATGCTTTGGGTGTGTGGATTCGAGCACACAGACATCCTATAGGTCATCATGATTGGCTTAATCTCAATCACTAGATCAAAGCGGCCAGATATTTGTGATTATGAGGACACTGATAACCACACCCCTTGAGGAAGCTGCACCCGAAATGAACGTTGGGGTCAATTGCTGGTGCAATGCTGGAATATAACAATGAGTATTTATCACCAGTAAGATCTAAGAACTATGATGTTTTCTGTGAGTATGTCACTTATGCAATCTATGCTGGCACTGAATTATATGCATGGATTGTGTTTTATACTTGATATCTGACACTTGGCAAGTAATTACAATTAAACAATGTGATATATTCAATGTGGCCATGCCTTTGAAGATATGTTTTTACCCTGTTTGAATGACTAAAGTTTATCGCCATATAACCATTTGATATATGACATGACTGCAATTTTATATACACAAACTTTAATTCTATAAACACACACATGCACACACACAAACGCAGCTGGTGAAATAAAGAATTAAACCAATTTTCTAAGTACCGTAAATATACTTCTAAAGGTGCTGTTGACATGAAATTGTCACCAAATATCTGTAACAACCCATCCAATGCATACAGGTAAAGAAATCAAACCATAGATGTCCATAAATTGTGTAATAGTGAGAAGTTACTTAGGGAAAATGTATTGAACACCTGAAGACAGGAGCAAAAAACCATGGAAAGTAATGACACCAGCTGAAATCTATCAGCGGTTAGCAAGCAATCCTGCCACTTAGTAAAAAATATCTGCTGGTTAAACTGATGGACAATAAAATTGATGGGTAAAATCGGTGAGCTGTCTCAAGATATTTGCAACCTTATTGTTTCAAAACATACTGATTGCATTGGTTGCAGAAACATTTCTAAACTACTGAAGGTTCTAGTGAGAAATGTTGGTGCCATAATATGGAAGTGGAAATAACATTATTTCACCATAAACAGGCTACATGCAGATGCTCTCCACAGAGGAGTGAAAAGAATTATCAGAAGAGTCATCAAAGAGCCGAAGACCACCTATGGTGGGTACAATTATTTCAAAGACAACTATTTCAATCAATCTCAGAGTCCCGCATGGAGTATGTAAGATTCCATTGTTGAACAACAAGAAGCATGTTCAAACGTGTTTAATTTTTGCTCAACAACATTTAGACAACCCTGCAAAATACTGGGAGAATATAGTCTGAGATGAGACCAAAATTGACGTCTTTGGATGCTAGAATTCACACCATGTTTTGAAAACTAAAATGCACTGCATGTCTCCCCAAAAACAACCTACCAACAGTGAACTTTGGAAGTGGGAACATCATGGCGCGTGGGGCTGTTTTTTCAGCATATGGCCCTGGCAAACTTCACATAATTTGAAGGAAGGATAAATGGACAAATATGCCAAGACATTCGTGATAAAAATCTACTTCCATCTACCAGGATGATGAAGATGAAATGAGGGTGAATATTTCAGCAAGACAATGATCCCATACACTCAGCAAAGGAAATTAATTTATGGACATCTATGGTTTTATTTCTTTGCCTGTGTGGATTTTATGGGTTGTTACTGACAACTGGTGAGAATTTCATGTCAATAGCACCTTTAGAAATATATGTACTTAGAACATTTGTGACTTGTTCCATACTTATTTCACCCACTATATATACCTTAAACGGTCCCCCGAGTAAGCCAACCACGCGAAACGCGCGTCGGGGCCTTATATTCAGCCTGCTGAGGTCTCTCCTTCCCACATGGGTAAGCACTTGCTGTGTTTGGGCTCATGAGTGGGGTTACTTTAGCCATATTTGGTAACGGCATCTGCGTATATGGGCTCCCTATGTAACTATTTATGGATTGAGGGATGCCCCTTTTTACAAATCTATAACCTACTCTTAGTACTAGCACATATGGAGGAATCCTCTCTGGCTGTTTTTTTTTTTTTGTGTTCTTTCCCCTTCCCTCTCATCATGTGCTTTTGTATCTTGGCTTTTAGCCGTTTTGTACTGTTAATGAGCTTTTGTAATAAATAATTGTTTTTGATACTATAAGTAAATGACTTGGGCTCTATTCTTATATTTATACCCATGAGAGTACACTCCTGATTCTCTGTAGGTTTCTCATACCTTAAATGCTATAGAGATCTATATCCAATTTTATAGGTGTGCATTTGTTTATTGGTCTTTGTAACATGTACTGTATATACAAATCATTCTAATTAAATATTCATAGTAGTTCCCTGACCATTGTTGTTGAGATCCTCTATCAAGCTAGAATCTGAGTTTATGTGTAAATATATATCCAGACATACATACATACCGTATTTTTCGGACTATAAGACGCACCGGACCATAAGGCGCACCCCAAATTTGGGGTGAAAATTGCAGAAAAAAAGATTTTTTATAAGATGGGGGTCCGTCTTATTGTCCGAATTTACAGTATCTTACCTGAGGGCTGGCGGTGGCAGAGCAGGGTCACAGGAGGCAAGGTGTCGGCAGAGGTGGGGTGGTGCTGGGATGAGGAGGTGCTGGGATGAGGAGGTGCTGGGATGAGGAGGTGCTGGGATGAGGAGGTGCTGGGATGAGGAGGTGCTGGGATGAGGAGGTGCTGGGATGAGGAGGTGCTGGGATGAGGAGGTGCTGGGATGAGGAGGTGCTGGGATGAGGAGGTGCTGGGATGAGGAGGTGCTGGGATGAGGAGGTGCTGGGATGAGGAGGTGCTGGGATGAGGAGGTGCTGGGATGAGGAGGTGCTGGGATGAGGAGGTGCTGGGATGAGGAGGTGCTGGGATGAGGAGGTGCTGGGATGAGGAGGTGCTGGGATGAGGAGGTGCTGGGATGAGGAGGTGCTGGGATCAGGAGGTGCAGTGAGAGGTATGGCGTGAGAGGGGTCCCAGGCTTACCGTGCAGGCAATGCAGGCCTACCGCAGTGGCAGAGGTGCAGCGGCAGAGGAGGCGCAGTAAGCGGGGTCCCTTTCCCCGGTATGGTGATGCAGCAGCCCGGTAAGCAGCAGAGCCGGGTGAATCCTGTTATCGGTGGGGGCGGCCATCTTCCTGAGGCCGCACGTGTGCAGATGAAGCGCTCTGCTTCCCGGGGCTTCAGGAAAATGGCCACGGGAGGCCACGCGTGCGCAGATGGAGATCGCGGCGGCCATTTTCCTGAAGCCCCGGGAAGCAGAGCGCTCCATCTGCGCACGCGCGGCCTCAGGAAAATGGCCGCCACCACCGATAACAACAGGATTCACCCGGCTCTGCTGCTTACCGGGCTGCTGCATCACCTCACCGGAGAAAGGGACCCCGCTTACTGCGCCTCCTCTGCCGCCGCACCTCTGCCGCTGCACCTCTGCCGCCACGGTAAGCCTGCATTGCGACTATTAGACGCACCCCCCATTTTCCCCCCTTTTTTGGGGGGAAAAAGTGCGTCTTGTAGTCCGAAAAATACGGTACATACATACATACATACATACTGTACATACATATTGCTTATGTTCTCCTGGTTCTCCTTTTTATTATGAATTTATAAATTGGAACATCACTTCTTGTTTTGTGTTATATACTATAAAATATATTACACATTTTTGCACTGTGGTCACCCTAAATGCTTTTCTCACAGCAAATTGCATTTTGGGTTATAAATAATCTAACGATACAGAATGTCCGCCTCGGATACTATATTTAGAAAGTAAGGTAAAACATGGTATTTTACTTTTTACAGGAGAGTCTGTTTCGGTGATAAAACATACAGATCCAATCCCAGACCCCAGAGCAGTCAATCAGGACAAAAAGAATATGCTTTTCTCTGTAAGTAAAAGTTAAGCCTGTCAGTTAATATACAATTTTTGGTCTTGCTCTGTAAATTTATATTTTACGACTGCATTTTTGCAAATTACGTTGAAGTTAATTTAAATGTCAAGATTTTAAAATGTAAGTGTGCTACAGGCCGTGTAAGGAGATAGGACCATGACACCCATAGGTTTTCTGTGTACCCCATGAGATGCTGTGTTCTATCCTCGCAACAATGCTATGCAACGTTGATAACTTGGAGGCACATCTGAGACTATATAGTGATAGAACAGCATATTTAACATTCTGTTTACTTGGTTTAATTATGTCCTTGTTTTACAATCACTTTGCTGTTTTTTTAGGGAACCAATATTGCTGCTGGTAAAGCTGTTGGAGTAGTTATTGCAACAGGTGTTTTCACAGAGATCGGGAAGATCAGAAATCAGATGGTTGCTACCGAGCCAGAGAAAACTCCTCTGCAACAAAAGCTGGATGAATTTGGACAACAGCTATCTAAAGTTATCTCATTGGTCTGTGTGGCTGTTTGGGTCATCAACATCGGCCACTTTAATGATCCTGTTCACGGGGGCTCTTGGTTTCGTGGAGCTATATACTACTTTAAGATTGCTGTGGCCCTGGCTGTGGCGGCTATTCCTGAAGGGCTTCCAGCTGTAATTACTACCTGTCTGGCTCTTGGTACACGTAGAATGGCTAAGAAGAATGCTATTGTGAGGAGTCTGCCATCCGTTGAGACTCTTGGCTGCACATCGGTCATCTGTTCAGACAAAACTGGTACTCTGACAACCAATCAGATGTCTGTGTCCAGGGTAAGTGATTCTTCCATTGCTACTTATCAATGCTTTCTGGTACAGTACACTGTAATTATTTTTTCAAAAGGAAAAATAACTAATGGCTACATGTTAGAAGTTTTAATCTTTGAGGCATTAATTGCACCGACCCTCACTGATCGCTGGGTGGTGTGTATGGACTCATAGGAGGAAAGCCATATAGCCGTACAGGCTTAACCTCCAGATGACTGCTTCTGCTCATTCATTTCAGCTATTAGTGTGGATTTCAAGCAAGTGGACTCACAACTATCAAAGGTTATGATCTGTCCCTATGACATGTCAACATTCTTCTGAACCTGAAGTTTAGAAAAAGTAAAGCCCTTAATTTAGCAACTTCTGTCCAAATTGACTTATGGATTGTATCTACCTGTTACTGCCTTACTGCATAATATTTTCTTTAGATCGAACAGACTGCTTTATTAGTTGAAAGCTGCTGATGGTTCATGATTTATGTGCACGGACTGAGAGTACTCCTAAAATGTATTGTGAATGTAGGTACATGCCAATGTGTAAAGTATTTTGTTTTTTTTTTACTTTCTCGCAAATTAAAGAGCAACTAAGAGATCTGTCTATGCTGTGGTTTTAGGCACGTTGTCATATTGTTATATTTCTGTGTTATATTTCTGTATACAGTTTGTGAAAAAACAACGTATCATGTATTGAATGTTGCAAGCAAGTTCAAGGTTTCCAAATAGAAGCCAAATGGAGACTTGAATATTCTGATCCCATATAAAGTAGTTAGGTCAGGTACATTCCTGCTCTTAATACCCGTTTGAGGCTTATGGTCAGTATTTTAGACTACTGACTTACTGTTTCAGCTATTTGGTACTTTGCCCCAAACTATATTCTGTTGTCTCTTAAATGGGGTTTTCTAGGTTTTCATTGGATAGTTAATCCATGTCAGATTGGTGATGGTCCTAAACCCAGCACCCTCAGCGATCTGCTGTTTTCAGCTCTGGTGAAGGCCGGATATAAGCAATGAATGGAACTGAATGACACAGCTCATTCACTGTACTTAGTAGTGGCCTTTCTTAGGTACTGCAGTATATTTCCTCTTGTAATGAATGTGCACTGAGCTGCAGTACCAGAGTATAGCCACTAGAAAGTAAACAGCATTGTATTGTTTGGCTTCATTCACAGTTTACAGCTATTTGGTGAGTGGCGGTGAGTTTCAGATCACCACCATTCTGATGTTAATAGGTCCATAAAATGGCTCATGATGAGGATAGGTCTTCAGTGATAAAGTACACATGGAAATCCCCTTACATACTAACTCCAACAGCACTGTTTAATATGATTATTTCTCTTCTCTGTCTTTTGCTCTTTGTCTCTCTAACATTCTGTTCTTTCTGCCAAGTGTCTCCATACCCCTATTTTTCTCGTAAGTACAATGGTATGTGATTTGACTATTTGTGATTACTTGCTAGTACACTCCCTGACAGAAGTTATGTCGCTTATCCATGTTAAGTAAATAAAAGCTTATAACCTGATGTTAAATTCATCTATTGGTTGTATAAATTATTCTTTTGAAAGCTGAAACCCTCCGAAATGTGGTTTAGGTTAAGAAAATAATTTGGCATCAATGCAGAAATATTGATCAGTTAATGGACACAGAATGGTCAGATTTTGGGAAGAAGTAATGTGATATACAAACAAATAACTTAAAATACAAATATATGTTGCATAACATTGGTGAATGAAGTTGTGGTGCGATTAGAGTCATATTTAATATTTTTAAATTCAAGGGAAAAGAAAGCGGTCACTAGGGAGCGCTGTGAGGGTCACAGTTAAAATTGAAAGCAAAAGGTCCACCGCAGCTCCAGCTGTTAACCTTCTAGGAGGATACAAAATGCAGTAAAGAATAGTAATAACGGTTTCGACTTCCACCTGATGAAGACGGTTTAACCGTTGAAACGCGTTGTGGTTCAACACTAAAATCCTTGTTTTGGTCTCATTTCCAGCGCTCCTAGGACCGTTATTACTATTCTTTACTGCATATTTAATATTTTGTGTGACTTCCATGAGCTTGAAGGACTGCATCCATGCAGTTCAACAGTGATTCATACAATTTATTAATGAAGTCATCAGGAATATCAAAGAATGCAGTCTTTCATGCCTCCCAGAGTTCATCTAGATTCTTTGGTTTTGTCTTCCAAGCTTCTCTTTCATCCTACCCCAAACATGCTCAATGATGTTCATGTCTGGTGACTGGGCTGGCCGGCCCTTGAGCACCTTGATCTTTTTTGCCTGGAGGAACTTTGTTGTAGAGATGGATGTATCAGATGAAGCACCATCCTGCTGCAGAATTTGACCCCTTTTATCATTTGGAATATAAGAGGTAGCTAATACTTCTTGATATTTTAGGCTATTGATATTGCCTTCCACCTTGCAAATGTTTTGCACACCCCCATATTGAATGTAACCCCAGACCATGATTTTTCCACCACCAAATTTAACTGTTTTCTGGGTGTATTTTGGCTCCATACGGGCTCCGGTAGGTCTTCTGCAGTATTTGCAGTGGCTGTGGTGTAATTCTACTGAAGATTAATCAGATAAATCCACCTTCTGCCTCTTTTCCAGCATCCATCTGTTTAGCAGGCTGTGGGACTTTGCAAATGCCGCATGGTTTTTTACTTGCCTTTTGTTTAGTGCTGGCTTCTGGGCACTAATTCGACCATGGAGGCCATTTCGAGACACAATCCTTCAAACTGTTCTAGTTGACACAGGAACTTGAGGTAACCAGGTCTGTTGGACCTCTGCTGCAGGGGCTTACTTTGGATTTTCTAACCAACAAATGTTCCTCCTGAGCAGTTGTCTTGCCTTGCAGTCTTGCAGTTGTCTGCCGGACCTAGGCAGTCTCTTCAAATCTTTTTTTAATTCTTTGTACTGACGCTTAGACACATTAAAGGTGCCAGCCACATCTACAGTGGATCTGGTCTTCAGCCTCTTGATAATCCAGGCTTTGGTCGCAGGGTGGATTTTTGGCATGTTGTCAGAGCTCAAGTTGCAGTTCAAGTGACGGTCTGGGGTGCTGGGTTTCTTTTTATACACACACTAATTAACCGATCATTTACTGAGCATAGGTGAGGATGTAAACTGTTATGATCTGGTGGATTAGGAGCAACATGGGACGAGCTCTGAAGGAAGTGGTACCTGTACTGACCGCAGTCCCTAAGCTCAACACAACACTATAAGTAGCCGTGGGATGCTCCTAACACTCCCTAGGCACCTCGTCACAGCCTGAGAACTAACTACCCCTAAAGATAGAAACAGGAAAACTATCTTGCCTCAGAGAAAATCCCCAAAGGATAGATAGCCCCCCACAAGTAATGACTGTGAGTGGAGAGGGAAAAGACATACACAGAATGAAACCAGGATGAGCACAGGAGGCCAGTCTAGCTAGATAGGTAGGACAGGATGGAATACTGTACGGTCAGTATAAAACACTACAAAAAATCCACAGAGTTTACAAAAATCTCCACACCTGACTATATGTGTGGAGGGTAAATCTGCTTCCCAGAGCTTCCAGCTACACAGAATTAATTCGTACTGACAAGCTGGACAAACATAGAAAGCACAGAACGGATAAGTCCACAACCTGTGGACAGAAAAGAGCAAGCAAGGACTTAGCTTTGCTGAACTGGTCAGGATAACAGGGAAATCCAAAGAGATGTGAATCCAACCAGGAACCATTGCCAAGTGGCACAAGCTGAAGGAAAGAGCCAGGCTAAATAGCCGAGCAGAATAGACAATCAGTGGAAGCAGCTGCTGACAGCTAAATCCAAGGAGCAGCCATTTCTCTTAAAACCACCAGAGGGAGCCCAAGAGCAGAACTCACAAAAGTGCCACTTACAACCACCGGAGGGAGCCCAAGAGCGGAATTCACAACAGTAAACTAGGATTGGGTGCATTATATGACCAGGCGACAAAACTTTTGTCTTTCCAGAATCTGACCATTCTGTGTCCATTAACTGATCAATATTTCTGCATTGATGCCAATTTATTTTCTTAACCTAAACCACATTTCGGAGGGTTTCGGCTTTCAGAAGAATAATTTATACAACCAATGGATGAATTTAACGTCCGGTTACAACCTTTTATTTACATAACATGGATAAGCGACATAACTTCTGTCAGGGAGTGTATAGATGATGCAAATCGATTGGCATGGTCCAGTGGGCTAGGTCAGTAATTTATGGCCGTCGGACGGGAGACCTAAAAAACCACCTTTTACCTGATGGCATTTCTGACTTCTCTTTTGAGTAGTCAGCCCGGTGCAAGTTCATCTTTGCAGCAAGTTGCACATGATACATCACACTAGGCCAGCTAATCAAATGAAGAGCTTTAGATGCTGGGAGGAAGGCAGCAATTCTCAGGGCGCCTTTCTGAAGCCACAGCATGGCTGTAGGACTGTGTCTTGTGAATCTATTCACATAATCGCTTCTAGTTAGTCATGTGCAGTATTATGGGCACACAGCTACTACTAGGACCATGTTATGGCATCATTTCTACTTCTAATGTATAAAAAGTCTGCCGTCTTGTTTAACAGCATGTACAATCTCAGTCCATTAACTGTATCTGAGGCCACAATTCCTTAATGGACTTTAGAAGAAAAATTGACCTTTTGAGCCTGTGGGTTAAGCCTGGGTGTTAAAACCAAAGTAATCCTCGTTATAAATCATGTAAGCGACCTGAAATCCAGGGTGATAATTATGAAATAGTTTCCATTTTCACTCTCATTATTCCATTCATCACTTTCTTGTAGCGACTGAATCCATTTTACAAGATTCTTCCAGAAACAGATTTTAATCTCGCCGGACCCAGAGCATAATAAACATAAGATGTAAAGAAAACACTTGTGCTCCCCTCTCCAGCCCATCCTCGTCATCCGTTGCAGCATTTTCAGATTGCGAACGCTTGCACTGATATCCCGGGGTCTTTGACGCTGGGACAAGACTTCAGACTGAGGCCTGACAGGGGTGTTCATGTGTGCACGTGCAAGACCCCGCAAATGGCAGCTTTCTGAAGAACCGTATGGATGATATGGAAGGGTTGGAAAGAAAAGTACCGGTACTTTTTTTTTTTTTCATTTTTCAATGTTTTGATGGCCTCTTGCGCATTCTGGAAAATGCAGATTATGATAAAATTCAAATACAATTCAATTGCACTCAGATTTTTTTTCTCTCTCATTTTTAGTTATTAACCTTAAAGTATAGCTTCCAAAATGAATTACCTAGGTATCAGTCCCAGTAATGAATATATTGAGCTTCTTTGGAGCCTTATATCCTGGTCAGATGTGAAATCTGTAATAAAATGAATAGCATAATAATAGTCTAATAATCAGTATAAAACTGAGAAGTAGAATAAAATCCTTTTTTTTTTTTTTTAAATAAATAAACCTATTTAAAAGCAGAGGGGTGCTGTTGTGCAGTGGTTATACGAGTTGAGGCTAGGGCTGGTAGATTTAGTGAAGTTGATTCATGAGCAGATATCCCATGTAGATTGTGATCACAACTAAGAATATATACAGGGGAGAAAATAAGTGTTTGATACACTGCAGATTTTGCAAGTTTCCACACCTACAAAAAATGATGAGGTCTGTAATTATCGTAGGTACGCTTCAACTGTGAGACAGATTCTAAAAATAAAAACCAGAAAATCATATTGTATGATTTTTACATAAATAGTATTTTATTGCATGAAATAAGTATTTTATCACCTCAAGCAGCAAAAATTCTGGCTCACAGACCTGATGGTTTTTCTTTAACCCTTTTAACGAGGGTGGTTTGCATGTTGATGACCAGACCAATTTTTACAATTCTGACCACTGTCCCTTTTATGAGGTTATAACTCTGAGACGCTTCAACGGATCCTGATGATTCTGACATTTTCTTGTGACATACTGTACTTCATGATAGTGGTAAAATTTCTTTGATGTGACTTGCGTTTCTTTGTGAAAAAAAAACGAAATTTGGTGAAAATTTTGAACATTTCGTAATTTTTCAATCTTTCATGCCCTTAAATCACACAGATATGTCACACAAAATACTTAATAAGTAACAGTTCCTACATGTCTGCTATACATAAGCACAATTTTGGAAACTATTTTTTTTTCAGTTAGGGAGTTGTAAGGGTTAAAATTGACCAGCGATTTCTCATTTTTACAACACCCATTTTTTTATTTTATTTTTTTTTATTTATTTTTTTTTTAGGGACCACATCACATTTGAAGTCACTTTCAGGGGTCTATATGACAGAAAATACCAAAAAGTAATACCATTCTAAAAACTGCACCCCTCAAGGTGCACAAAACCACATTCAAGAAGTGTATTAACCCTTCTGGTGCTTCACATGAATTTTTGGAAGGTTTTTAAAAAAAAATAAATAAATAAATAAACATTTTAACTTTTTCACAAAAAAATTACTTCAGAAACAGGAGAGATTGTGCAATTTATTGTGCAATTTGTCCTGAGTACGCCGATACCCCATATGTTGGGGTAAACCACTGTTTGGGCGCATGGCAGAGCTCGGAAGGGAAGGAGCGCCGCTTGACGTTTTCAATGCAAAATTGGCTGGTATTGAGATCGGACGCCATGTCGTGTTTGGAGAGCCCCTGATGTGCCTAAACAGTGGAAACTTCCCACAAGTGACACCATTTTAGAAAATACACCCCTCAAGGAACTTATCTAGATGTGTGGTGAGAACTTTGAACCCCAAGGTGTTTCACTAAAGTTTATAATGCCCGGGCGTGAAAATAAAAAAATCATATTTTTTCCACAAACGTGATCTATTAGTCCCCCAATTTTTTATTTTCCCAAGGGTAACAGAAGAAATTGGGCCCCAAAAGTTGTTGTCCAATTTGTCCTTTGATACCCCATATCTGGGAGAAAACTACTGTATGGACACACATTGGGGCTCGGAAGGGAAGTGGTGATGTTTTGGAATGCAGACTTTGATGGAATGGTCTGTGGGCATCAAGTCGCTCTTGGAGAACCCCTGATGTGTCTGAACAGAGGAAACCCCCCCAATTCTAATCCCAACCCTAACCGTAATCCCAACAGTAACCGTAATCCTAACTTTAGCCCCCACCCTAACCCTAATGGGGAAAATAGAAATACCGTATTTTCTGGTTATAAGATGACTGGGCGTATAAGACGACCCCCAACTTTTCCATATAAAATATGGAATTTGGGATATACCCGCCATATAAGACGGGGGTCATCTTATACGCCCTACGGCGTGTGGTTCCCAGGGTCTGGAGGAGAGGAGACTCTCCTTCAGGCCCTGGGATCCATATTCATGTAAAAAATAAAGAATGAAAATAAAAAATATGGATATACTCACCCCTCCGACGGACCCTGGCTCTCAGCGCTGCAAGCGTCTGCCTCTGTTCCTAATAATGCAGTGAGTGTAAGACCTTCGATGACGTCGCGGTCACGTGAGCGGTCAGAAAATACGGTACATTTTATTTATTTTATTATTTTTCCCTAACTAAGGGGGTGATAAAGGGGGGTTTGGTTTACTATTAATAGCACTTTTTTATGATTGGCAGCTGTCACACACTAAAAGACGCTTTTTATTGCAAAAAATAGTTTTTGCATCACCACATTTTGAGAGCTATAATTTTTCCATATTTTGGCTGAGTCATGTGAGGTCTTGATTTTTGTGGGACGAGTTGACGTTTTTATTGGTACCATTTTCAGGCACATGACTTTTTTGATCGCTTTTCATTCCGATTTTTGTGAGCAGAATGAGCAAAAAACAGCAATTCATGAATTTCTTTTGGGGGGGTGTTTATACCGTTCTGCGTCTGGTAAAATTGATAAAGCAGTTTTATTCTTCGGGTCAGTACGATGACAGCGATACTTACCTTATTTATATACAGGTCCTTCTCAAAAAATTAGCATATAGTGTTAAATTTCATTATTTACCATAATTAATGATTACAATTAAACTTTCATATATTATAGATTCATTATCCACCAACTGAAATTTGTCAGGTCTTTTATTGTTTTAATACTGATGATTTTGGCATACAACTCCTGATAACCCAAAAAACCTGTCTCAATAAATTAGCATATTTCACCCATCCAATCAAATAAAAGTGTTTTTTAATAACAAACAAAAAAACCAACAAATAATAATGTTCAGTTATGCACTCAATACTTGGTCGGGAATCCTTTGGCAGAAATGACTGCTTCAATGCGGCGTGGCATGGAGGCAATCAGCCTGTGACACTGCTGAGATGTTATGGAGGCCCAGGATGCTTCAATAGCGGCCTTAAGCTCATCCAGAGTGTTGGGTCTTGCGTCTCTCAACTTTCTCTTCACAATATCCCACAGATTCTCTATGGGGTTCAGGTCAGGAGAGTTGGCAGGCCAATTGAGCACAGTAATACCATGGTCAGTAAACCATTTACCAGTGGTTTTGGCACTGTGAGCAGGTGCCAGGTCGTGCTGAAAAATGAAATCTTCATCTCCATAAAGCATTTCAGCCGATGGAAGCATGAAGTGCTCCAAAATCTCCTGATAGCTAGCTGCATTGACCCTGCCCTTGATGAAACACAGTGGACCAACACCAGCAGCTGACATGGCACCCCACACCATCACTGACTGTGGGTACTTGACACTGGACTTCAGGCATTTTGGCATTTCCTTCTCCCCAGTCTTCCTCCAGACTCTGGCACCTTGATTTCCGAATGACATGCAAAATTTGCTTTCATCAGAAAAAAGTACTTGGGACCACTTAGCAACAGTCCAGTGCTGCTTCTCTGTAGCCCAGGTCAGGCGCCTCTGCCGCTGTTTATGGTTCAAAAGTGGCTTTACCTGGGGAATGCGGCACCTGTAGCCCATTTCCTGCACACGCCTGTGCACGGTGGCTCTGGATGTTTCCACACCAGACTCAGTCCACTGCTTCCTCAGGTTCCCCAAGGTCTGGAATCGGTCCTTCTCCACAATCTTCCTCAGGGTCCGGTCTCCTCGTTGTACAGCGTTTTCTGCCACATTGTTTCCTTCCAACAGACTTACCATTGAGGTGCCTTGATACAGCACTCTGGGAACAGCCTATTTGTTGAGAAATTTCTTTCTGGGTCTTACCCTCTTGCTTGAGGGTGTCAATGATGGCCTTCTTGACATCTGTCAGGTCGCTAGTCTTACCCATGATGGGGGTTTTGAGTAATGAACCAGGCAGGGAGTTTATAAAAGCCTCAGGTATCTTTTGCATGTGTTTAGAGTTAATTAGTTGATTCAGAAGATTAGGGTAATAGGTCGTTTAGAGAACCTTTTCTTGATATGCTAATTTATTGAGACAGGTTTTTTGGGTTATCAGGAGTTGTATGCCAAAATCATCAGTATTAAAACAATAAAAGACCTGACAAATTTCAGTTGGTGGATAATGAATCTATAATATATGAAAGTTTAATTGTAATCATTACATTATGGTAAATAATGAAATTTAACACTATATGCTAATTTTTTGAGAAGGACCTGTATATATTTTTTTATGTTTTGACGCTTTTACTTGCTTAAAAAATAATTATTTGTGCATCGCTTTATTGTGAGAGCTCTAACTTTTATTTTTCTGGTGATGGAGCTATATGGCGGCTTATTTTTTGAGGGACAAGATAACATTTTCAGCGGTACCACATTTATTTCTATCAGTCTTTTTGATCGCGTTTTATTCCACTTGTTTGGCGGTATGATGATAAAGCATAGCTTTTCTACCTTTTTTTTTTTTTAAATGGCATTCACTAAAGGGGTTAACTAGTGGCACAGTTTTTATAGGTCGGGTCATTATGGACGCGGCGATACTAAATATGTGTACTTTTGTTGTTTATTTTGTTAATTCAAATATTTATTTATTGATAGAATAAATATTTATTTTTTAAAAATATTTTTACAATTCAAATTTTTTTTTTTTTTATTCATTCTAACTTTTTTATACTTTGTCCCACTATGGGACACTCATTTTGTGCAGGCTGATCGCTTATATCTCATGCACATCTGCATACCATATAAGCTGTCAGCGCTGCACTCTGTGCACACTGACTTCAGAGACATCCGGACATGCACTGTGCTTGTCTTGCCTTGAAAAGCCATAGATGGTATATCACTCTCCATAAGGAGAAACGTTGCCCCTTAGACCCCAATCCAGAGCCTCTCATCTAGCCAAATTAGTGCTCATGCTTCGCACTGACAAGGGCCAACAGCCCGAAACACCGTGTCTGAGAACTGAGATACTGATTTGGCTTTTATCCCAAGTCATATTGCATGACTCGTTAAAGGGTTGGTTATGAGTTGTAGGATCGCTACTTCCAACAGGTGGCGCTATAGAGTTTAAGTCCTCTTTTTTTCTCTGAAGAGGCAATTTGCATATTGGATTAAAGGGAAAATCATTAAGGCTATGTGCACTTGTTGCGGATCCACAGCGTTTTTTCTGTGCGGAATTGCACCAATTCCACAAAGGATTACTCAAGCAAGGTTAATCAATGGGAATCCAGAATTGGTGTGCACATTCTGCGGAAAATTCCGTCCTGATTCGCAGCATTTATTTTCCGCATGTCAATTCTTTTTGCGGATCTGCAGCGTTTCTGCACCCATTGACTTAAATTGAGTCAGTCAAATCCGCAGCCAAACAGCAGGTGTAAAAAGGTTTGCAGATTTGTGTGCCAAAAACACTGCAGAAAGGAAATGTCAGAAGGAGGAAGTGTGGGCGGAGAATTTGTGTGGGCGGAGAATATGTCCATGTCTGCGGGTGTCTCTGTGTGAGTGTGTGTGTGTGTGTGTACCCAGGTGTCGTCTGTTAGGACTACTACTCTCCCATTCTGCTATGTCAGCTGTCCATCTAACAGTGACCACATGAGCTGATGGTGGGAGAGTAGTCCCATCATTTGGGGCCTTTGGTCAATTGTAAAAAAAAAAAAAAACATTTGCATAATTACATGAAATATACATTCTCACCGAACACCTAATCCCTGACGCCCGTGTCTCCTGTAAGCAATCAAAAATAATAAACCAGCATATACTCCCTGTCCGCCATAGTCCATTTAATATCGAGTGTCCCACGACGTTCTCGCGTGTAGAACAGTCACATCGGGAGATGTTATCGCTCTACCGGGCCGCTGGCGATACACTGACATGAGTCAATCGCTCCAGCAGTGTATCACGGAGTCGCTGCGAGAGTTCACTGGAGTTCATCAGCTGATCAGCTCCGGTGCTCTCATTTGCGGCACCGCTGCGTGAGAAGCGCAGCTGTGCCGTAAGTGACAGCACTTGAGCTGATCAACTCCTGTGAACTCTGTGATACAATGACAGGAGGTAGTCACTCCCACAGTGTATCACCGGCAGCCGGGTAGAGCGGTCACGTCTCCTGTAGGTTAATTATGTTAATGCTCCTACAGAAGCTGGTGACTGTGTGTGTGTCTGTGTGTGTGTTTGTCTTTATTTAATATTAATGAGGGTCTATGACTGAAGAGGTTGAACAAGGAAATTACATCACAATTTTATTTTTTTTAACTCCTTTACCCCCAAGGGTGGTTTGCACGTTAATGACCAGGCCAATTTTTACAATTCTGACCACTGTCCCTTTTAGGTTATAACTCTGGAACGCTTCAACGGATCCTGATGATTCTGACACTGTTTTCTCGTGACATATTGTACTTCATGATAGTGGTAAAATTTCTTTCATATTACCTGTGTTTAATTGTAAAAAAAAATGGAAATTTGGCGAAAATTTTGAAAATTTTGCAATTTTCCAACTTTGAATTTTTATGCAATTAAATCAGAGATATGTCACACAAAATACTTAATAAGTAACATTTCCCACATGTCTACTTTACATCAGCACAATTTTGGAACCAAAATTTTTTTTGTTAGGGAGTTATAAGGGTTAAAAGTTGACCAGCAATTTCTCATTTTTACAACACCATTTTTTTTAGGGACCACATCTCATTTGAAGTCACTTTGAGGGGTCTATATGATAGAAAATACCCAAGTGTGACACCATTCTAAAAACTGAACCCCTTAAGGTGCTTAAAACCACAGTTAAGAAGATTATTAACCCCTCAGGTATTTCACGGGAATTTTTGGAATGTTTAAAAAAAAAATGAACATTTAATTTTTTTTCACAAAAAATTTACTTCACCTCCAATTTGTTTTATTTTACCAAGGGTAACATAAGAAATAAAACAAATTGCACAACAACTTTTAGGGTCCAGAGTACGCTGATACCCCATATTTGGGAGTAAACCACTGTTTGGGGGAACAGCAGAGCTCGGAAGGGAAGGAGCGCCATTTGACTTTTCAATGCAAAATTGACGAATTGAGATAGGACACCATGTTGCGTTTGGAGAGGCCCTGATGTGCCTAAACATTGAAACCCCCCACATGTGACACCATTTTGAAAGTAGACCCCCTAAGGATCTTATCTAGATGTGTGGTAAGCACTTTGACCCACCAAGTGCTTCACAGAAGTTTATAACGCAGAGCCGTGAAAATAAAAATTCTTTTTTTTCCCACCAAAATTATTTTTTAGCCCCCAGTTTTGCATTTTCCCAAGGGTAACAGGAGAAATTGGACCCCAAAAGTTGTCCTATTTGTCCTGAGTACGCTGATACCCCATATGTGGTTGGAAACCACCGTTTGGGCGCATGGCGGAGCTCGGAAGGGAAGGAGTGCCGTTTGGAATGCAGACTTAGATGGATTGGTCTGCAGGCGTCACGTTGCATTTGCAGAACCCCTGATGTACCTAAACAGTGGAAACCCCCACAGGTGACCCCATATTGGAAACTAGACCCCCCAAGGAACTTATCTAGATATGTTGTGAGAACTTTTTTCCACAAAATTATATTTTGGCCCCCAGTTCTGTATTTTCCCAAGGATAACAGGAGAAATTGGACCCCAAAAGTTGTTGTACAATTTGTCCGGAGTACGCTGATACTCCATATGTTGGGGTACACCCCTGTTTGGGCACACGGGAGAGCTCGGAAGGGAAGGAGCACTGTTTTACTTTTTCAACGCAGAATTGGCTGGAATTGAGATCGGACGCCATGTCGCGTTTGGAGAGCCCCTGATGTGCCTAAACAGTGGAAACCCCCCAATTCTAATTGAAACCCTAATCCAAACACACCCCTAACCCTAATCCCAACGGTAACCCTAACCACACCCCTAATCCCAACCCTAATCCCAACCATAAATGTAATCCTAACCCTAACTTTAGCCCCAACCCTAACTGTATCCCTAACCCTAGCCCCAACCCTAACCCTAGTCCCAACCCTAGCCCTAACCCGAATGGGAAAATGGAAATAAATACATTTTTTAAATGTTATTATTTTTCCCTAACTAAGGCCTCTTTCAGACGTCCGTGTCTCCGGTACGTGTAGTGACAGTTTTCTCATGTACCGGAGACACTGACACACGTAGACCCATTCAAATGAATGGGTCTATGCACGTGTGTCCATGTTGAAAACACGGAGACATGTCCGTTTTTCACCGGCAGCACGTACCGCAATACGTGCACACGGAGAACAGTGTGCACTCTCCTCCGTGTGCACGTACCGCCCGCAGGAGAGACAGTGCTACAGTTATGCGCTGTCCCCCCCGCGTGCGGTGCTGAATCCAGAATTCATCCCTTGGGGGGGAGATATCACACTATAGTGTCAGGTCGCTGATCTGACACTTTGCACAGCACTGTTAGATCAGTGATCTGAGAGGCGTGCTCCTGGCTTACCAGCGCCTGCTCTGAGCAGGTGCTTGTCAGCCACCTCCCTGCAGGACTCGGAAGCAGCCCCGCGGCCATTTTGGATCCGGGGCCTGCAGGGAGGGGGGTTGCTCCGGGGGGTCTCATGAAAGCACACAGGGAGCCCCCTCCCTACGCTATGCCCCGGGAGCGCGGCTGATCGCATATGATGTTCTATCCCGTCGGTGTTCATACGGGTCCACCCCACCTTGAAGGGATAGTACGTCAGAAATGGGTTAATAATATATCTTTTTTAGCTCTATGGATTTGTAAAAATGCAAGAAAACCCACATGAAAATCCACATCAAAAACGCATCAAATCTGCATAAAAACCGCACGGATATTCAACTGCATTTTCTGCCAAAAGAGGCAGAAATAGCGCAGAATTTTACACAAGTAAATCCGCAACGTGCGCACATAGCCTTAAACTTTGAAAATTGGTAATTTTTAGAATTTTTTGATGAATTTTTGATATTTTTATAACTAAGCACAGAAAATATCAACATAAATTTACTATTATCATAAAGTACAAGTTCCCAATTGTCCATCCACTAGATCAAGCATTCAAAAAAGAACTTTACACATTTGCATATTTTTCTTCTAAAAAAAAAAAAAACGCCTTTTACAACCATCAACCTTTAAGCCTGTGACCGCCTCTTGAGGTAGACTGTTTCACCGACTAAGGCTATCTGCACACATTGAGTAAATGGATGCAGAAATTTCTGCACCTTTTCTGCATCTCTTGGCAGGAAAAACACAGCTGCAGAAACACGTTTTCGTCTGTGCATTTTGCCTGCGTTTTTCACCATTGACCTCACTCAAATCAGTCAAAAAACACAGAGAATTCAGATTTGGTGCAGAAAATAACCTGCAGCATGTCAGTCGAAAATACTGAACATGTGCATGACAGGTCAGGTTTCTCATTCACTTTGCTGGCAGCAGGACTGCTTCAGGTTTTGCTAACATCTGCATGGCAAAAACACACCAAATCTGCAACATGTGCATAAGTTCTTATGGTAAAGAAGCCTTACCGCCTTTGGCGATTGATTGATTGATTGATTGAACCTGGCTATCTACAGATGGTGGGAATGCCCCTTTGTTTTTTGAGAAGGTTTTACATAAAGCTGATTTTAACTAAACATTTTCTTTAGATGTCTCTTCTCGAGACTAAATAAAATTAATTATTTTAGTCTTTCGTCATAACTGATCTGCCCTTATCAATTTTGTAGCTCTTTTTATACATTATCAAATTCCAGGACTTAATTTCTATGAACTGGTGGCCCAGATGAGGCCCCACAAACAATTTCTAAAGACTATAGTAGTAATTCATCCCTGTCCCACAAATCCATCCCTTTTTTTTTTTTTTTTTAATACATAACAATATACTGCTAGCCTTAGAAGCCTCTGACACTGAATAGTTATTTAGTCTGATTTACAATTGACTCTCCTGGTTTTACTCCCCCTAGAACATATGGTACACATGTTATTAATGCCCTTGAGCGTAACTTTACATTTCTCCACATTAAACCTCATCTGCCAAGCCGATGCCCAAGTACTCATTTGCCCAATTCAGTTTGTATTGTATGAACATCTTCCATAGACTGCACTATACTACATAGCTTGGTGTCATCTGAAAAAAATACACACTACACTATTAATCTCTTCTTCAATATTATTAATAAACAAGTTAAATAATAGTGGACCAAGCACTGAACCTTGGGGTACACCACTTACCACGGGGACCAATCAGAGCAACAGTCATTTACTCCAACTCCCTGGGTGCAGGCTTTGAGCCAGTTTTCATTCCAATTGCAATCCTTACTTTCTAAGCCAATTAGGCATCTGTGAGGGAAAGGACCAAATGTGTTTGCAAAGTTCAAAAACTCTGTATCCACAGGCACGCCTCTGTCCAGATGTCTCCTAACCTCTTCATAAATGCTAATCAACTTAGGTTGACCATTTCTGTCCTTAATTTGCTGGCTCTCACTTAATAACAATATTTTCTACCACATATTCTATATAGAAATCACTTACAAGCCACTCAAATTTTCCCACTATGGATGTTAAGCTTACTAGTGTAAAATTACCAAGGAAAAACATGGAAGCCCTTTTTGAAAATGGGTACCACATTGTAGAGTCTACATAAATTCTGTATAGGGGCACATCGGTTAGGCTAGTTTCACACTTGCGGTAGAATCCGCAGCGTTTAATCCGCAACCTGAAACGCAAGATAAACCGCATGCAAATGCGTACAAACGCAGCATTTTTTAGACGCATAAGGTAAAGCATGCAGTTAAAAAACGCTGTGTTTTCTTGCTTTTTCATGCGTTTTGCATGCGTTCGCATTTTCTGTGCGCATGGTGGAAAATTTAACAGGAGAAAAATCTAGTTAAACAAACACCGCCAATGGGACTACAGTGGGCGTGTATTATGAGATACATATTTTTCTACTGGATCCTGTGTCATGATGGATCTTCACATGGAGAGCTTTTATTTCAACCTGGATTTAAGCATCAAGCTGTTTCTTGGCTGTGCGTTTGCTTAGGAGCAACAAAGAAATAGAGAATGACAGAGAAGGACACGGCGTAGGCGTTTTTGGAGACACTCCATTATTGTACTTCGGGAGAGACGTGGAGCCTACCACACGCTATATGGTGAGCTTAATGCCAATCCGGACAAATTACCGGTATATACCAGGATGTCTCAAGAGTCTTTTCGGGATTTGCTTGGTCGTGTCCAAGGAGCCATCTGGAGACAGGACACCCAGCTCCGTAGAGCGATTCCTGCAGAGGAATGTCTCCTGGTCACATTAAGGTACGTAATAATTCTAAACAAATGCTAGTCATAGTTATTGTTGGTGTCTGCCATGTATTATTTGTATTTTCCTTTGTCTTTAGCTAAACACCACCATAAATAGAATTGTTTGTAAAAAAATATTTTTTACATTTTATTTCAGATTTCTGTCTTCCGGAGAGGGCTCATCATCGCTCCACTTTCAGTAGCGGCTTGGAATTTCCACCTTGTCTTGAATAGTTACGGACCCCTGCCTGGCTTTATGGAATGTTCTCCAGGATGAATGTATCCCTCTACCCACCGCGGACATGTGGATGGAAATTGCAGAAAAATTCTGAAGTGTGTGTGATTTCCCAAACTGTTTGGTAGCGGTGGATGAAAAGCACATAAGGATTATCAAACCCACCAGAACTGGATCGCAGTACTTCAACTACAAAAAATATTTTTCTGCAGTGCTCATGGCAATAGCAGATGCGGACTGTCGCTTCATCACCGTGGACACTGGAGCTTTTGGGCGTGGCAATGACTCACAGACTTTCAAGAACTCTGACATGGGCCGACGTGTTGTGAATTCTGTGGCTGAATTCACTCCTGTGGTCACAAGTGGTACTGCAGCTTCTGAGCTTCCTCCCTCAGGTGTTCTGGTGAGCTCGTTAACTGCTTCATTACTTAACTCCGCCTGATGCTGCTATCCTTGCTCCTTGTCAATGTTTCAGTGTTGGATCTGAGCTTCTCCTGATTGTTCCTGTGACCTGCTGCTCTGTATAGCTAAGTGCTTTTTGCTTTTTTGTTGCTTTTTTTCTGTCCAGCTTGTCTTTTGTTTTGCTGGAAGCTCTGAGACGCAAAGGGTGTACCGCCGTGCCGTTAGTTCGGCACGGTGGGTTTTTTTTGCCCCCTTTGCGTGGTTTTGCTTTAGGGTTTTTTGTAGACTGCAAAGTTTGCTTTTCTGTCCTCGCTCTGTCCTAGAATATCGGGCCCCACTTTGCTGAATCTATTTCATCCCTACGTTTTGTCTTTTCATCTTACTCACAGTCATTATATGTGGGGGGCTGCCTTTTCCTTTGGGGAATTTCTCTGGGGCAAGTCAGGCGTATTTTTCTATCTTCAGGCTAGCTAGTTTCTTAGGCTGTGCCGAGTTGCCTAGGTAGTTGTTAGGCGCAATCCACAGCCGCTTTTAGTTGTGTTTAGGATAGGATCAGGTGTGCAGTCTACAGAGTTTCCACGTCTCAGAGCTCGTTCTTGTATTTTTGGGTATTTGTCAGATCACTGTGTGCGCTCTGATCGCTAAGCACACTGTGTTTCTGGATTGCCTTCATAACACCTGTCATTAGCATACATAACAGTACAAGGAGCCCAACTAATGATTCTCAATAGAGGGAAAGAAAAAGTTCTGACATCATTTTTTTTTTTTTTTTTTTCTGCTCTGTGTTCACTTTTTTTTTTTCCCCCTAGACATTTGGGTGATTCTGGACACAGGTGTGGACATGGATATTCAGGGTCTGTGCTCTTCAATGGATAATCTCGTTATAAATGTACAAAAAATTCAAGATACTATTGATCAGAAATCTATGTTAGAACCAAGAATTCCTATTCCTGATTTGTTTTTTGGAGATAGAACTAAGTTTCTAAGTTTCAAAAATAATTGTAAGCTATTTCTGGCCTTGAAACCTCATTCTTCTGGTAATCCTATTCAACAGGTTTTGATTATTATTTCTTTTTTGCGCGGCGACCCTCAAGACTGGGCATTTTCTCTTGCGCCAGGAGACCCTGCATTGAGTAGTGTCGATGCGTTTTTCCTGGCGCTCGGATTGCTGTACGATGAGCCTAATTCAGTGGATCAGGCTGAGAAAAATTTGCTGGCTTTGTGCCAGGGTCAGGATGATATAGAAGTATATTGTCAGAAATTTAGGAAATGGTCAGTACTCACTCAGTGGAATGAATCTGCGCTGGCAGCTTTGTTCAGAAACGGTCTCTCTGAGGCTCTTAAGGATGTCATGGTGGGATTTCCTATGCCTGCTGGTTTGAATGAGTCTTTGTCTTTGGCCATTCAGATCGGTCGACGCTTGCGCGAGCGTAAATCTGTGCACCATTTGGCGGTACTGCCTGAGGTTAAACCTGAGCCTATGCAGTGCGATAGGACTATGACTAGAGTTGAACGGCAGGAATACAGACGTCTGAATGGTCTGTGTTTCTACTGTGGTGATTCCACTCATGCTATTTCTGATTGTCCTAAGCGCACTAAGCGGTCCACTAGGTCTGCCGTCATTGGTACTGTACAGTCCAAATTCCTTCTGTCCATTACCTTGATATGCTCTTTGTCGTCGTTTTCTGTCATGGCGTTTGTGGATTCGGGCGCTGCCCTGAATCTGATGGATTTGGATTATGCTAAACGTTGTGGGTTTTTCTTGGAGCCTTTGCGGTGTCCTATTCCATTGAGAGGAATTGATGCTACACCTTTGGCCAAGAATAAACCTCAATACTGGGCCCAGCTGACCATGTGCATGGCTCCTGCACATCAGGAAGTTATTCGCTTTCTGGTGTTGCATAATCTGCATGATGTGGTCGTGTTGGGGTTGCCATGGCTACAAACCCATAATCCAGTATTGGATTGGAATTCCATGTCGGTATCCAGCTGGGGTTGTCAGGGGGTACATGGTGATGTTCCATTTTTGTCGATTTCGTCATCCACCCCTTCTGAGGTCCCAGAGTTCTTGTCTGATTATCAGGATGTATTTGAAGAGCCCAAGTCCGATGCTCTACCTCCGCATAGGGATTGTGATTGTGCTATCAATTTGATTCCTGGTAGTAAATTCCCTAAAGGTCGATTATTTAATTTATCCGTGCCCGAACACGCCGCTATGCGCAGTTATGTGAAGGAATCCCTGGAGAAGGGACATATTCGCCCATCGTCATCACCACTGGGAGCAGGGTTCTTCTTTGTAGCCAAGAAGGATGGTTCGCTGAGACCGTGTATTGATTACCGCCTTCTTAATAAGATCACTGTTAAATTTCAGTATCCCTTGCCATTGTTATCTGACTTGTTTGCTCGGATTAAGGGGGCTAGTTGGTTCACTAAGATAGATCTTCGTGGTGCGTATAATCTGGTGAGAATCAGGCAAGGAGATGAATGGAAAACTGCATTCAATACGCCCGAGGGTCATTTTGAGTATCTAGTGATGCCGTTCGGACTTGCCAATGCTCCATCTGTGTTTCAGTCTTTTATGCATGACATCTTCCGTGAGTATCTGGATAAATTCCTGATTGTTTACTTGGATGACATTTTGATCTTCTCAGATGATTGGGAGTCTCATGTGAAGCAGGTCAGAATGGTTTTTCAGGTCCTGCGTGCTAACTCTTTGTTTGTGAAGGGATCAAAGTGTCTCTTCGGTGTGCAGAAAGTTTCATTTTTGGGGTTCATCTTTACCCCTTCTACTATCGAGATGGATCCAGTTAAGGTCCAAGCCATCCAGGATTGGATTCAGCCGACATCTCTGAAAAGTCTGCAAAAGTTCCTGGGCTTTGCTAATTTTTATCGTCGCTTCATCTGTAATTTTTCTAGCATTGCCAAACCATTGACCGATTTGACCAAGAAGGGTGCTGATTTGGTTAATTGGTCTACTGCTGCTGTGGAAGCTTTTCAGGAGTTGAAGCGTCGTTTTTGTTCTGCCCCTGTGTTGTGTCAGCCAGATGTTTCTCTTCCGTTCCAGGTCGAGGTTGATGCTTCTGAGATTGGAGCAGGGGCGGTTTTGTCACAGAGAGGTTCTGATTGCTCAGTGATGAAACCATGTGCTTTCTTTTCCAGGAAGTTTTCGCCCGCTGAGCGTAATTATGATGTGGGCAATCGAGAGTTGCTGGCCATGAAGTGGGCATTCGAGGAGTGGCGTCATTGGCTTGAAGGAGCTAAGCATCGCGTGGTGGTATTGACTGATCATAAGAACTTGACTTATCTCGAGTCTGCCAAGCGCTTGAATCCTAGACAGGCCCGTTGCTCGTTATTTTTTGCCCGCTTCGACTTTGTGATTTCGTACCTTCCGGGCTCTAAAAATGTGAAGGCGGATGCTCTGTCTAGGAGTTTTGTGCCCGACTCTCCGGGTTTATCTGAGCCAGCGGGTATCCTCAAGGAAGGAGTCATTGTGTCTGCCATCTCCCCTGATTTGCGGCGGGTGCTGCAAAAATTTCAGGCGAATAAACCTGATCGTTGTCCAGCAGAGAAACTGTTCGTCCCTGATAGGTGGACTAATAAACTTATCTCTGAACTTCATTGTTCGGTGTTGGCTGGTCATCCTGAAATCTTTGGTACCAGAGAGTTAGTGGCTAGATCCTTCTGGTGGCCATCTCTGTCACGGGATGTACGTACTTTTGTGCAGTCCTGTGGTATTTGTGCTAGGGCTAAGCCCTGCTGTTCTTGTGCCAGTGGGTTGCTTTTGCCCTTGCCGGTCCCAAAGAGGCCTTGGACACATATTTCGATGGATTTCATTTCTGACCTTCCCGTTTCTCAAAAGATGTCAGTCATTTGGGTGGTCTGTGATCGCTTTTCTAAAATGGTCCATCTGGTGCCCTTGGCTAAATTGCCTTCCTCCTCTGATTTGGTACCTTTGTTCTTTCAGCATGTGGTTCGGTTGCATGGCATTCCTGAGAATATTGTTTGACAGAGGTTCCCAGTTTGTTTCAAGGTTTTGGCGAGCCTTTTGTGGTAGGATGGGCATTGACCTATCCTTTTCCTCGGCTTTCCATCCTCAGACTAATGGCCAGACCGAACGAACCAATCAGACCTTGGAAACATATCTGAGATGTTTTGTTTCTGCAGACCAGGATGATTGGGTGTCCTTTTTGCCGTTGGCTGAGTTCGCCCTTAATAATCGGGCCAGCTCGGCTACCTTGGTTTCTCCATTTTTTTGCAATTCTGGGTTCCATCCTCGTTTCTCTTCAGGACAGGTTGCGTCTTCGGACTGTCCTGGTGTGGATTCTGTGGTGGATAGGTTGCAGCAGATCTGGACTCAGGTAGTGGACAATTTGATCTTGTCCCAGGAGAAAGCTCAACTTTTCGCTAATCGCAGACGCCGTGTGGGTCCCCGACTTCGTGTTGGGGATCTGGTTTGGTTATCTTCTCGTCATATTCCTATGAAGGTTTCCTCTCCTAAATTTAAACCTCGTTTTATTGGTCCGTATAGGATTTCTGAGGTTCTCAATCCTGTGTCTTTTCGTTTGACCCTCCCAGACTCCTTTTCCATACATAATGTATTCCATAGGTCGTTGTTGCGGAGATACGTGGCACCTATGGTTCCATCTGTTGAGCCTCCTGCCCCGGTTTTGGTGGAGGGGGAATTGGAGTATATTGTGGAGAAGATTTTGGATTCTCGTGTTTCTAGACGGAAACTCCAGTATCTGGTTAAATGGAAGGGTTATGCTCAGGAAGATAATTCCTGGGTTTTTGCCTCTGATGTTCATGCTTCCGATCTTGTTCGTGCCTTTCATGCGGCTCATCCTGGTCGGCCTGGGGGCTCTGGTGAGGGTTCGGTGACCCCTCCTCAAGGGGGGGGTACTGTTGTGAATTCTGTGGCTGAATTCACTCCTGTGGTCACAAGTGGTACTGCAGCTTCTGAGCTTCCTCCCTCAGGTGTTCTGGTGAGCTCGTTAACTGCTTCATTACTTAACTCCGCCTGATGCTGCTATCCTTGCTCCTTGTCAATGTTTCAGTGTTGGATCTGAGCTTCTCCTGATTGTTCCTGTGACCTGCTGCTCTGTATAGCTAAGTGCTTTTTGCTTTTTTGTTGCTTTTTTTCTGTCCAGCTTGTCTTTTGTTTTGCTGGAAGCTCTGAGACGCAAAGGGTGTACCGCCGTGCCGTTAGTTCGGCACGGTGGGTTTTTTTTGCCCCCTTTGCGTGGTTTTGCTTTAGGGTTTTTTGTAGACTGCAAAGTTCGCTTTACTGTCCTCGCTCTGTCCTAGAATATCGGGCCCCACTTTGCTGAATCTATTTCATCCCTACGTTTTGTCTTTTCATCTTACTCACAGTCATTATATGTGGGGGGCTGCCTTTTCCTTTGGGGAATTTCTCTGGGGCAAGTCAGGCCTATTTTTCTATCTTCAGGCTAGCTAGTTTCTTAGGCTGTGCAGAGTTGCCTAGGTAGTTGTTAGGCGCAATCCACAGCCGCTTTTAGTTGTGTTTAGGATAGGATCAGGTGTGCAGTCTACAGAGTTTCCACGTCTCAGAGCTCGTTCTTGTATTTTTGGGTATTTGTCAGATCACTGTGTGCGCTCTGATCGCTAAGCACACTGTGTTTCTGGATTGCCTTCATAACACCTGTCATTAGCATACATAACACCGACGTGTGTATGGCAAAAATTTTAATTTTCCCCTGCCACGACCTCTCCCCAACACTCAAGGCCCACCGATGCCATTTGTTATGGTTCGGGATGAGGCTTTTCAGATGTGTGAAAACCTACTGAAGCTATAATCCAGTCGAGACTTGAACCACAATAACAGGATTTATAACTACAGACTGGCCAGGGTCCGAAGAACAGTGGAGTGTACCTTTGGGATTCTTGTCTCAAAATGGCGCATTCTTGCGACAGCCATTAATCTAAAAATGTAGACCGTTGATGAGGTTGTCAAAGCCTGTGTGGTTCTCCACAATTACATAATGGCTAAGGAGCGACTTTGAACATTGAACTGGATGAACCAGTTGCAAACCCATTGCCAGATTACCAGCATCACCCGCTGCGGTCAACTGTTGGTTGGCCACATGCGGGACCAATTTGCTGCCTATTTTGGTTCTGATACGTGTGGCATGGTAAGATAATATTGTGTAAAATGTGCTGTTGGGTTTGGGTCTGTACCAGTTATGTTTTAAATGTTACTAATGTTTTTTGTTAATAAACAACGTGTTTTGATACCTGTACCGAGTTTCCTATGTTTTTCCTCTAAAAACCACTTATGATGTTAGTGGTATGGTAATTGACGTCATTACATCCAGAATCTCTTCTGCATTTTATCTATTGAAGATGGAGCTATAATGCAAAGCAGATCTATACTCACTAGGTCAGGTGTCAGAAATAATGAATTCATGATGCGCAAAACCCAGCCTCATGAATTCACTATTTGACACCTGTCCATGTGAGTATAGATATGCCTTGTATGACGTCCATCATCTCTTCAGTTTGTGTGAAACAGATTACGTAGACTGAAGAGAAAATGGAGGTTATAAAAGGCAGTTCTCTACTCTCCAGGTCAGGTGTCATAACTAATGAGTTTTTTTTACACATGACCTGTTGAGTATAGTTCTGCTTTGTATTACCGCCATTGTCTCTTCAGTCTGCGACACAGATTATGCATCCTGAAGAGATTATGGAGAAAATACAAGTATTTTTTTCTTTTTGACAACTCATTGCTCCATACCAAACACACAAAGCTGCAGTGTTGTACTTAATAACTACTGGAGCTATGAGGTGGCAAAAAATCAGTGTATGGCGCAGTGTGTTTATTTGGCGCACGGTGTATGTTGCCGGCGGCGAAATACACAAATAACAAGCAGTATTGGGGGCAAAAAACATTAAAGGGAACCTGTCACCCCCCTCAGGCGTTTGCACAGGGTGCTGGGGGAGACCCTGCACAAGGGAGACACAGGGACCAGGAACGTCTCTGATGACACTTCGTTTCAGGGAGGGGCAGGGGCCGTGAAAATGGTCGCATCCTCTGCCCGCTGCTCTTCTTCACTTAAGTATCCCAGCATGCACTGGGGATACTCAAACAAATTGTCATCATGCAATAGGGAATTTTTAAAGCAAGTATATGAGAAAATTCTGATATGGCCCGAATTGGTATGCGTTCTGAATTTTGATAAGAAACCAGCTAATTTAGGTGAATGCAATGCTTCATAACGGAACTTCTCCTAATACACTACGTTCCAATCTGTCTGCTTTTCTTTTTGTCCACTTTTATTGAGTGTGATGTTACGTTCATGTTACTGTATTGAATAGATAAAGGTAAATGTTTGGATCATTCTGACCTTAAACTATGACATTATGTTTGTAACTTTTATCCTGTGGAATCTTTCAATGAAAAGTTTTTAAAAAAAAAAGTACGTGAGAAAATATCTTGGATTAAGGGACTACATAGATAGCGAAATACTTTGCCTTTGGACCACCCCACTAAATCACATTTACTTTACATAGAAAGTTAAACACTGCAGATTTTCTGCAAAAAAATGCAGCAGAAAGAGTATTTATAGTATTAAAAAAGTATCTTACAGTATGTACAGTATTTACACTATTTAGGGACATGCCTGAAGACGTAGCTTGGAAGCTGTTAGGACATAATACACTTGCTATAGGTAGCAGATATGCAGGTATATTCACTAAACCCTCATGTGCAAAAATTTTAGTCTTGGTGATGAAAATCAACCCTTCTGAATTTTCTCTATTATTAAAACATATTTTTATATAACAACTTTAGTCGTGATGCTCTAAAAGCAACTTTCAGAATAATGCATGACTTAACTGATGAAATGCTAAGCAAATAATACAGCACAAGGACACTGTTATGTATCTAAACTCACTCACATCAAGTGCTGCCCACATTTATGCGTCAAATATGAATCAAGGGCTATTGTCATGGCTTTCTCAGAGTCTATTTTCATAATTTCTGAAACTATTTATTTGACTTTTATCCATTGTATGAAATACCATTACATGGCCTACATTGAATTTCTGTGGTTACCTTGCATATCGCTACATGGAAGGATCAATGCTATGTTACTAGATTTTAAAATGATGAATGTTTGCTTTACACCTTTGGATTCTTATGGACCATTTTTCCTAAGTTGCTTTTGCTTGGGGAGAGTTTTAGTTCTTCTCATATGTTTTAATATTCAGTCTTCTACATTGGTACTTGCACTTAATATCACCAATGGTACATTGTCGAGTCCATCCTGAATCTTATATAAATCTGCATTCTGAAGCCTTGTGAAAAAAGAGTGATTATCAATGGTGGTATAAGAATTAGAGGTTTTCACAGGACAGATAACTTCTGATCATTCGGGTTCTACCCGCTCGGACCTCCAATGTACTGAGAATGGGGTTTCAAAATACTATAATTATTGGCTGCAGGACTGCCAGAGATGGAGTGCATCCATTTTGGTGAGGCATTTCATGACCTTGTTTTCTCAGTTTGAGGTCCCAGTAGTCAGGTCCTCAGCAATGGCTTTCCCAGTTGGAAACAACCCTTTGATGTTGAAAAGAATCCTATATACTACTAGTTTTATAATTTGCAACATTTCCTTGGTATTTCTTTAAAAAGGTTATTTCACATTGGCAGCCCTGTAAGAATGTTGGCTCTTAAATTCGGTACTCTAGAGAACTGTAAGCAGTTGAACATTTTGCTTGCAGGATACGAAAAGATGTAGTAATACACAGCACCCATTTAAAAAATGGGCCCCATGTATGCTCCACATTCACCATGAGTGATCATGGCATGAACACCATGAGCTGCCCTTTCTAGTACTCTGGCTAAAACGGGAAGATGCCTCGCTCCTCTATGGCTTTAGGATCTGTGATCCCTTTGAAACTTTTTCTCTTTGCATTTATGTCTATGGAGTTTGTTGTTCCTCACCAGCTGAAATTGGAGCCTTTAAACAGAGACTAAACACCAATGTGTGGGTGGATGTCACTTGAATATATTATCTTCATTGTGATCCCTCCATTGAGATGACATGTTTAGCAGTTGTGTGGGGATCTGTGTACAGAATAGAGTTACTATTAGGTGCTATGCCATGCACCCTTTACTTAATAACCTAGTAATTGTTTCCTAAAAACCAACAAATCCACTTGGTTTTGAACGCATCACTGCCCATTGAAGTCAGCTAGAGCATAAATCTGCAGGACACCTTTTATTACAGATCAGCAGGTTTCAGGGAAGACCGGAGAACTAAGTTAATATTTAACTGCTGGGAGTTCCCTGGATAAATATAGGTGAACGCTAATGGCAGGATTATAGATATTATTCATGGATTTCCAGACCTGTTGAATTGTTAAATATTTACCTACCTAATAGCAGTAGCATGGCTTCAATGAACAAATACATGTCTTGTGTTCTAGTTCATGGTATAAACCAGCTACCTGCAACACGGCAACTAAATAATGTGTAACAAAGAGCCCTTGGATTTCCTGATCAATTTAATATTCTAAAGTGAAAGTCACCAACCCAGTAACTAATGTTACCTATTCAATATCCTATGAATTAGTAAGACATGCTCGATGACTAATACATTTTAACGAAAAGTAATTTGTTTACATATTGTCATTTATTCAACATAAAGTGGAAGTGTCACGACTTTGTTGTTGGGTACCCCGGAACCAGGTGCTCCTTTTCTGTCCCCGTTGCCTTAGCTCCTGAATCTGCCCTGTACTGTACTGTTCTCCACCCAAGCAAGAGGGGAGTAGTGGTGTACTGTAATACACCAACCAGACTAACGAGGTAACACAAATGGTGATAATGGAAAATACCAATCATACAAATATACTAACACAAACAGAAGTAAACACCGGGGAGTGGAGGTGTTACGGACTGACCTGGGTTGGAGTAGTGGTATTGCAACCACTAGGGACAGCAGCGGTAGGACGCTGCAGTCTTTTTGCTCGCCTGTCACCATAAACCCGTATCGGGAAGTTTGTGAAACCTTCAGAATTTTATATATATCTCCGTAAATGAGATATTCAAACCATAATAAATCTATATTGATAAATCAATAAAACGTAATAGGAATTAAAACTTAGTGCTGCTAAATAGATGTGGGAATATATAGTCTATAAGTTATACCATACAAAATACAGGACAAAGTGCAATTGGTGCCAAATACAGCTGTAGAGTAACTAACTACAATATAATAATAATAATAATTTATATAGCGCCAACATATTCCGCAGCGCTTTACAAATTATAGAGGGGACTTGTACAGACAATAGACATTACAGCATAACAGAAATTACAGTTCAAAATCAATACCAAGAGGAATGAGGGCCCTGCTCGCAAGCTTACAAACTGAGGAAAAGGGGATACAGGATGCTAACCTGAGGATGCTAACCTGAGGTCATTAGTGGAGTGGAGGGCACGGGTACGGTGGTAGACTGAGACCAGAGAGGAGATGAAGGGTGGTGCTGAGCCATGGAGTGCTTTGTGGATGAGGGTAGTAGTTTTGTACTGGATTCTTGAGTGAATGGGTAACCAGTGTAATGACTGGCACAAGGTGGAGGCATCGGTGTAACGGTTGGTGAGGAATATGATCCTGGCTGCAGCATTCAGGACAGATTGGAGCGGGGAGAGTTTGATAAGAGGGAGGCCGATTAGTAGAGAGTTACAATAGTCCAGACGAGAATGAATAAGTGAAACAGTAAGCGTTTTTGCAGAGTCGAAAGTAAGAAAAGGGCGAATTCTAGAAATGTTTTTGAGATGCAGATAAGAAGAGCGAGCCAGTGATCGGATGTGGGGGGTGAATGAAAGCTTGGAATCAAGTATGACCCCAAGGCAGCGGGCATGTTGCTTTGGAGTAATGGTGGACCCGCACACGGAGATGGCAATGTCAGGCAAAGGTATGTTAATAGAGGGAGAAAACACGAGGAGTTCAGTTTTTAACAGGTTCAGTTTCAGATAGAGGGAGGACATGATGTTAGAGACAGCGGTAAGACGATCACTGGTGTTTACTAAAAAGGTCGGCGTGATAACAGGAGAAGTGTACAATTGGGTGTCATCAGCTTAGAGATGGTACTGGAAACCAAATCTACTGATTGTTTGTCCAATAGGGGCGCAGTATACAAAGAGAAAAGGAGGGGGCCTAGGACTGATCCGAACAGTAAGGGCAAGGTGAGAGGAGGAGGAACCAGCAAAAGATACAGTGAAGGATCGGTCACAGAGATAGGAGGAGAACCAGGAGAGAACGGTGTCCTTGAGGCCGATGGAGCGGAGCTTAGTGAGGAGGAGCTGATGATCCACAGTGTTGAATGCTGCGGAGAGATCCAAGAGAATTAGCATGGAGTAGTGACCATTAGATTTAGCGGTTAGTAGGTCATTAGAGACTTTAGTGAGGGCAGTTTCAGTAGAGTGTAAAGAGCGGAAACCAGATTGAAGAGTGTTGAGAAGAGTTATCTGAGAGATAGCGGGTAAGACGGGAGTGGACCAGGCGTTCAAGGAGTTTAGAGATGAAGGGAAGATTAGAGACAGGTCTATAATTAGCGGCACAGTTTTGATCGAGGGATGGTTTTTTAAGTAATGGATGTATGATGGCATGCTTAAATGAGGATGGAAAAATACCGGAAGTGAGAGAAAGGTTGAATATTTTTGTTAGGTGAGAGGTGACAGCCGGGAAAAGGGACTGGAGGAGATGTGATGGAATGGGGTCACTGGTGCAAGTGGTTAGGCGAGAAGATGCAAGGAGCCTGATTACTTCTTCTTCTGTAACTGGTTCAAACTGGTTCAAAATCAGAGAGTGAACTAGATGCAGTAGGGGAGGGAGGACAGTGCATGGTATGAAGAGATTGGGAGATGATTTCCTGTCGAATGTGGTCAATTTTTTCTTTGAAGTAATTGGCCAGATCGTCAGCCCGGAGATCCGTGGTTGGGGCCTGCACTCTTGGGTTGAGTAGGGACTGGAAAGTGTCAGAGACGTTTAGGGTTATTGGACAGTGAGGTGATGAGGGTGTTAAAATAGGTTTGGAGAGGTGAAGGGCAGAGTTGTATGTTTTTAGCATGAACTTATAATGGAACAATACTGTTTAGATAATTATATATTTATACAGACCTGGTCGACATGATTCATATACACATGATTTTAAAACCAAATTAGGCATTAAGTGACAAGTGCAATCCAACATACCTATAAGGTTAAGTATAGAGTAAGTAAAATACCTACAATACGGTTCCAAATTTTGGAGTCACCCAGACAATTTTGTATTTTCCATGAAAACTCATACTTTTATTAATCAAATGAGTTGGCAAATAAATTTAAAATCTAGTGCAGACATTGACCAGGTTCTAAAAAAAGATTTGTATTTGAAATAATAATTTTCTCCTTCAAACTTTGCTTTCGTCAAAGAATGCTCCCTTTGCAGCAATTACAGCACTGCAGACCATTGGCATTCTAGCAGTTAATTTGCTGAGGTAATCTGGAGAAATTTCACCCCATGCTTCCAGGAGCCCCTCCCACATGTTAGTTTGGCTTGATGGGCACTTTCTGCGTACCATACGGTCAAGCTGCTCCCACAACAGCTCAATGGGGTTGAGCTCTGGTAACTGCGCTGGCCACGCCATTGCAGATAGATACCAGCTGCCTGATTCTTCCCTAAATAGTTCTTGCATAACTTGGAGGTGTGCTTTGGGTCATTGTCCTGTTGTAGGATGAAATTGGTTCTAAGCAAGCGCTGTCCACAGGGTATGACATGGCGTTGCAAACTGGAGGAAGCCTTCCTTATTCAGAATCCCTTTTACCTTGTACAAATCTCCCACTTTACAAGCACCAAAGCAACCCCAGACTATTACACTACCTCCACCATGCTTGACAGATGGCATCAGGCACTCTTCCAGCATCTTTTCAGTTGTTCTGCATCTCACCAATGTTCTTCTGTGTGATCCAAACACCTCAAATTTGGATTTGTTTGTCCATAACACTTTTTTCCAACCTTCCTTTTGTCCAATGTCTGTGTTCTTTTGCCCATATTAATCTTTTCCTTTTATTAGCCAGTCTCAGATATGGCTTTTTCTTTGTCTCTCTACCCTGAAGGCCAGCATCCCGGAGTCGCCTCTTCACTGTAGACGTTGACACTGGCGTTTTACGCGTACTGTTTAATGAAGCTGCCAGTTGAGGACCTGTGAGGTATCGATTTCCCACACTACAGACTCTAATGTACTTGTCTTGTTGCTCAGTTGTGCAGCGGGGCCTCCCACTTCTCTTTCTACTCTGGTTAGAGCCTGTTTGTGCTCTCCTCTGAAGGGAGTAGTACCCACCATTGTAGGAAATCTTCAGTTTCTTGGCAATTTCTTGCATGGAATAGACTTCATTTCTAAGAACATGAATAGACTGTCGAGTTTCATATGAAAGTTCTTTTTTTTTTTTTTTTTTCTGGCCATTTTGAGAGTTTAATTGACCCAGCAAATGTAATACTCCAGATTCTCAACTAGCTCAAAGGAAGGTCAGATTTATAGCTTCTCTAATTAGCCAAAATGTTTTCCGCTGTGCTAACCTACTTGCACAAGGGTTTTCAAGGGTATTCTAACCATCCATTAGCCTTCTTACACAGTTAGCAAACATAAAGTACCATAAGAACACTGGAGTGATGCTTGTTGAAATGGGCCTCTATACACCTATGAACGTATTGCATTACAAATCAGACGTATGCAGCTAGAATAGTAATTTACCACATTAACCATGTATAGAGTGTATTTCTGAATCATTTAATGTTGGCTTCATTGGAAAAAACTGTGCTTTTCTTTCAAAAATAAGGAAATTTCTAAGTGACCCTAAACTTTTACATGGTAGTGTATATATGCTATTACTAATTTATATAAACATGATTGGTTAAGCACATTAAAGTGCAAAGTGACAGGTGCCAATCCAGTTTACCTATAAGGTTAAATTCAGAGTAGATAACGCACTTACATGAACTTTTGGGGTGATTTTTAAAAAAGGTCCCCTCCACCCCATTGTGTATTTCGCCCTTTCGTAAGCACGCACCCCGATGAACAAAATTAGCGAAACGTTGGGGAAGCTATTTAAATCACCAAACAAGTTCACATAAGTGCTTTATGTACTCCAAACTTAATACCATAGGTATACTTGATTGGCACCTGTCACTTTACACTTTAATGTGATTATCAGTCATGTTTATATAAAGTAGTAATTAGTGATGAGTGAGCCCAAACAGGAAAGTTTAGGGTACGTACTGGACACTAGTGTGCGTGCATGTGTGTGCATGACCCCAAACAAGGACTTCACTTACTGCTGGAGTTTAGCAGCCCGAACAAAGCTTGTTGAATGGGTGCAGTGTATCCAATAAAGAAGCTTTTCCAACATGGGCACTTCTGGTTCATCACAGCCATGCACAGTATGTAAAAAAACATAAAAAGTGAGCTACAGCCCTCAGCTGTCTGGTTTATTTTGGTTGGTTATCAAAAATAGAAGGACCCATGCATAATTTTATTTATTTTTTTTAAATAAAAGAATACTGCATGGGGTTCCCCCTATTTTTGATAACCAGCCAAGGTTAAGCAGATAGCTGGGGGCTGTAAAGGTCCATGGATATTTGGCTCTTCCCAGCCTAAAAATAGCAGCTCGGACCTGCCCCAGAAAAGGCACATCCATTAGTTGCGCTAATTCTGGCAATTTGCCTGGGTCTTTCCCCTTACCCTGGTGTGTTGGCAAGCAGTGTAATATTTTGGGGTTGATGTCGGTTGTGTAATGTCCGCTGACGTCAAGCCCAGGGGTTAGTAATGGAGAGGCGCCTATAAGTCACCCCCCATTACTAACCCTGTAGTCAAAAGTAATAAACACACACTTAGAGAAAAGTCATTTAATTGTAAAATTCACTCCGTAATACTTTTTTTTTTTTTTACCCTTTTATTACCTTTTAAAAGCTAAAATAATCCAAAGGGGTCCCTCTTAAATCCATCCATCCCATGTCCCCAACTCGTCAACATCCAGATGCAGTGCTGAGCGGTGACATCAGTAATGTGACTGCTCTGCATGGCTGCTAGAACACAATGACCGTAGTGTGTGAATCCGGCTGCTATGACGAGCATTGACTTCAGTTAGGTTATTGTAGTTCACAGCTGATGAACTGCGATAACCTTACGGACGTCCCCTTTCACAGCACAAGAAATTAAGGTTACTGATGTTGGCACTCATCGCAGTAGCCATATTCACACACTACTGTTATTGTGTTCCAGCTGCCATGCTGAGCGGTCACATTACTGATGTCACCGCCCACCACTGCATCCAGATATAGCAGAGTCTGGGTTCATCGGGGAGTGTTATGTACAATTAAAGGACTTTTCTGTGTTAGTGTGTATTCCTTTTGACTATGGAATTAGTAATGGGTGTGTTTTGTAGAGGGTTAAGAAACTTTAAATTCTTATGCCCCTATGTCAGAGAGAGAAATCACACAAAATAGTTAATAAATTACATTTCCCACATGTCTACCTTACATCAGCACAATTTTTTTAAACCATTTTTTTTTGTTAGGAAGTTATAAGGGTTAAAAGTTGACCTGCTACTTCTCATGTCTCCAATGTGCCCCAAAACTCTACATGTAATCGGGAAATACTTTTTCAGCACCCTGCATACCTCAGAAGGGAAGGACTGCTATATTATAGTGCAGATTTTACTGTTTTGGTTTGCGAGTGCCATGTCCGACTGGAAGAACCCCTGAGGTGCCAGCACAGCAGAACCCCCCCCCCCCTCCCCCCCATAAATGACCCAATTTTACAAACTAAACCTCTCAATGAATTCATCCAGGGGTGTAGTGATCATATTGACACCATGGGTGAGTTAAAGAATCTTAACTACATTTTTACCATCAAAATTTTTTCTTGGCCTCAGATTTTATATTTTCCCACAAGTGGGTAAAAATGGCACCATAATTTGTCCCACTATTTACAATTTCTACTGGACATGCCCATATGTGACTGTAGAGTATTACTTAGCCATACGGAGAGACTCTGGAGGAACAGAGCGCTATTTGCCTCCTGGATCGCAGATTTTCCTAGAATAGTTTGCTGACTCCATATACAGAGCCCCTATGTGCTAGAAGAGTAGAATCCCTCCCTCAAGTGACCCCATATTGGAGATCCTACCCCTTTGGGAATTTATCTACAGGTGTAGTGAAAATTTTGACTCATTGGTGTTTTTCAGAAACAAACTGCAATTTTCAATCAGCCACATCTACAGCTAACTGCCATTGTAGTTACCAGTATGCTGTATTGACCAGTACGTTGTGCCCAGCTCATGTTTCTGGAGACACGCACCCGTAAGTTAGGCAGGCTCTCATCGCTACAGAAACGTCAAACATGTAGACACTATATGTGGTTTAGGCACACTGGGGCTGAGAAGGGAGGGTGGCATTTGGATTTGGGAACACAGAATTTGCTGAATTTCTTTCAGAAGGTGAGGAGCTATTTCGCCTTTACAGAGCCTTTGTATTACGTGGAAGTCCCCTATATTTCCATTAACAGATGATGGACCTGAGTGGGGCCTTGGTTTTTTGTGGATTGAGTTGAAGCTTTTGTTAGGAACATTTTACATAACGTTTGGGATCAGTTATCGGCGCTCTACCCTGAGCACTTACATCGGGGTTACCATCTAAATTTCTGAGTGACGTGATTCAGATGAAACCCCTGAGGGACCCATTCACTAGAATGAGGCCGCGGAGTTACTCTGGCCTCTGTCTCTGTTCAGCAGTGTCCTTTTTTTCATAAGTGCACAAAACTGTGGCCGACTGCACTTTTATGCACGCCTAAAAAGACTGACACTGCCGAATCATAAGCCATATGGCATCCAGTGTCTCTATCGGCCTCATTACAGGTAATCTTCCGCCAGGGGTTCCGTCTATTTTAGAGGTATAAATGGATACCCCGGTGTAAGCGCTCAGTGCAGTGCACAGGATAAATGTGTGCTGAGCATTACTACGATCGTTAGGAGAGTTTTTACGCCATTCAGGCACTAAAAAAATGCTTTTTTTAATCCCCATATTTTGGAGCTATAATTTTTCCATATCGCGACCAATAGTCATGCTAAGACTTGTTTTTTGTGGGATGAGTTGACGTTTTTATTGGTTCCATTTTCGGGTCCATTCTTTGATCGCTTTCTATTCCGATTTTTAGGAGTCAGAATGAACAAAAACCAGCAATTCAGGAATTTTTTTTTGTCCCACGTGTGGTAAAATTTAATAAAGCAGCTTTATTCTTTGGGTCAGTACGATAACAGCGATGCCTCATTTATATAGTATTTTTATGTTTTGGCACTTTTACACAATAAAAAACTATTTTATTGATTAAAAAATCATCATTTTTGCATCACTTTATTCTGAGAGCTATAACTTTTTTATTTTTCCGCTGATGGAGCTGTATAATGGCTTTTTTTTTTGCTTGAGAAGATGATTTTTTCAGCGGTACCATGTTTGTTTATATTCATCTTTTTTTATTACGCTTTTATTTCGGCAGTCTGATGATACAGCATTGTTTTTTGCCTTGTATTTTTATGTATTTATGGTCTTCCCCAAAGGTGTTAACTAGTGGCACAATTTTATTGGTCGGGCCTTTCCGGACGCGGCAATACCAAATATATGTGCTTTTTATTTTTAGATATTTTTTTGTCAGAAAAATATTTTTGGGTACAATATTTTTTTTTTTTTTTTTTTTTTTTTATCCCACTATAGGACCATTTCATTTTTTCCAGGCTGATAGCTTGTATAACATTGGGATGCAGGAGTATCTCTGATATGCTATCTGTCATTGCTGCACTGACAGGCAAACTTGCTTTGTTATTCTCTGAGCATGATCAATCAACTTTGCTAGCTCTGGTGACCTAGATGACAACATCGGGCCACGATCGGGACCCCGCAATGATCCAAGGGCAGAGGGGCTTTCTTCCCTGGAAGAAGAAAAAAAAAACACAATTTCTGGATGACAATTGAACGGTTTATCATGCACTTGTCTGCAGCCTGCCTAAGGCAAATGTGCAAAACTTCTAATGAGAAGAGCAACCTGACAAGCAGTTTGCTCATATAGTTTCTGTACTTAGTTTTATTTACTTCTTCTGATGGGCAGGACAAATAATTACAGCTTATTCAGGTTTTTTTTTGTTAAGGTACCTTCACACATAACGATTTCGTTAACGATATCGTTGCAACGTCACGCTTTTTGTAACGTAGCAACGATCCCGCTAATGATCTCGTTATGTGTGACAACGACCAACGATCACCTGCTGGGAGATCGTTAGTCATTGGGGAATGATCAGGACCTTTTTTTGGTCGCTGATCACCCGCTGTCATCGCTGGAGTAGCGTGTGTGACGCCGATCCAGCGATATGTTCACTTGTAACCAGGGTAAATATTGGGTTACTAAGTGCAGGGCCGCGCTTAGTAACCCGATATTTACCCTGGTTACCATTGTAAAAGTTAAAAAAAAAAAAACAAAAAAAAAACACTACATACTCACATTACGATGTCTGTCACGTCCCCCGTCGTCAGCTTCCCTGCACTGACTGTCAGCGCCGGCCATAAAGCAGAGCACAGCGGTGACGTCACCACTGTGCTCTGCTTTACGGCCGGCGCTGACACAGTCAGTGCGGGAAGCTGACGGCGGAGGACGTGACAGACATCAAAATGTGAGTATGTAGTGTTTTGGTTTTTTTTTTGTTTTTTTACTTTTACAATGGTAACCAGGGTAAATATCGGGTTACTAAGCGCGGCCCTGCACTTAATAACCCGATGTTTACCCTGGTTACCCGGGGACTTCGGCATCATTGAAGACCGTTTCAACAATGCCGAAGTTGTTCCCCTGATCGTTGGTCACTGGAGAGAGCTGTCTGTGTGACAGCTCCCCAGCGACCACACAACGACTTACCAACAATCACGGCCAGGTCGTATCGCTGGTCGTGATCGTTGGTAAGTCGTTTAGTGTAACGGTACCTTAAGGCTCATGCTTTGCTCACCCTCATCTGCATAATTTTTGTCCTTTTTTAAAAATGTGCCAGAGGTTTTATTTATGTAGTTATTTACTTCTGTTACAAATGGAACCAAAAGAAATACTGTAAATGTTTAAAATGTCAAAGTTTTAAGCTTGTGGTCAAAATGTCTCCTCTGTGGGATGTTGGCATAGGTCCAGGTAGAAAGGCTGCTGCATAAACTTGCTTCAGTGTTTACCTTATAAGGGCGGAGGGCACTCGCTCACCGGCTGTAAAACAAAGAAGGGAACTCTGCTGGCACAGGACCAGCCTCCTGTGCAGGTCTTGTTCATGAACACTATTGTGTTCAGCTGACTGATGCAACAGATTTGGATTACACAATTAACGACAGAGGCCTCTATATTTATTTTGAAGAAAATGTAAGGTTTCTCCTAATTGGCCATGTACTGTACTCCAAAATATAGCATTTGCTTAAAAAGGTTGTCCACTACCCTGACTTGGTTACTGATTTTGCCATAAATTTATTACCATAATACTCCTAAATAGCCTCCTATACCTTTTCTGCCACGTTTCATTTTGTTTTATACTTTTCTACTTCACTTCCTGTGTCCTGACATCAGCTCTGTTGTCATAGTAATCACTTCCTCTACAAAATCCTCTGCTCTTTTCTTACTACATTTCCCATCATTTCTTGTATTGGGCTGCAAGCCAGCAGTGATCACATCCCTTGTAACTCTGACTTTGTGGGAGGAGTTGATCCCCTGTATAGGACACTACAGGGAATAGAAGTGATGTATAAAGTATCATTACACCAGCTCTCACAATAAAATTATCCCCTACTCCCTCTCACTGAAATGGGGGGATCTGATTTATGTTCATATTATAACTGGAATACAGCAGGGCGTATATACATTAGAGTATACAGTAGTGCATGGACGTGTGTGTGTGTGTATATACCCTGCTGTATACATACAAATGCACGGGAGAGTGGAGTCTGCAGGGAAGACTGGCAGCATTCACAGAAACCAAATGAGCTCAGAGAGGGAGAAAACTAGAACTCTAGTGCCACCTATTGGAAGGTAGCAGTCCTACAAGTCAATGTTGACCCGTTAACGAGCCTTGTCACATGACTTGGGATAGTAGCCAAACCAGAGTCTCAATTTGCAGACACTGTGTTTCGGGGTACTGCCCCTCGTCCGTGCACAGTGGAGATCTGGTTTGGCTGTGTGAGAGGCGTCCGACCGATATACAAGAAGTATCGTTTCTCCTTGCGGAGATTGACAAGCTAAGCATGCCGAGATGAGGAGACTTAAAGCAGCAATGCTAGAGTTCTAGTTCTCTTCCTCTCTGAAGAGACAATTTGCATAATTAGCATATTTCACAGAGGAGCATTGTGATTTTAAGTCTCCTCATGTCAGTATGCTTAGCATGTCAATCTCTGCAAGGAGAAGCGATACTTCTTGGATATCGGCAGGATTAGGTGAAATGCCGATCTATGACAGTTTACTTGAAAAGGAAAATAGTAGCCAGTCCCTTTAAATTTAGCTTTGCAGAGCACATTGATGCAAACTATGTATATGTAAGTAATACATATATAAAATATATATATACAGTACAGACCAAAATTTTGGACACACCTTCTCATTTAAAGATTTTTCTGTATTTTCATGATTATGAAAATTATACATTCACACTTAAGGCACCAAACCTATGAATTAACACATGTGGAATTATATACTTAACAAAAAAGTATGAAACAACTGAAAATATGTCTTATATTCTAGGTTCTTCAAACTAGCCACCTTTTGCTTTGATGAATGCTTTGCACACTCTTGGCATTCTCTTGATGAGCTTCAAGAGGTAGTCACTGGGAATGGTCTTCCAACAATCTTGAAGGAGTTCTCAGAGATGCTTAGCACTTGTTGGCCCTTTTGCCTTCACTCTGCGGTCCAGCTCACCCTAAACCATCTCGATTGGGTTCAGGTCTGGTGACTGTGGAGGCCAGGTCATCTGGCATAGCAACCCATCACTCTCCTTCTTGGTCAAATAGCCCTTACACAGCCTGAAGGTGTGTTTGGGGTCATTGTCCTGTTGAAAAATAAATGATGGTCCAACTAAACCCAAACCGTATGGAATAGCATGCCACTGCAAGATGCTGTGGTAGCCATGCTGGTTCAGTATGCCTTGAATTTTGAATAACTCCCCAACAGTGTCACCAGCAAAGCAGCCCCACAGCATCACACCACCTCCATGCTTCACGGTGGGAACCAGGCATGTAGAGTCCATCCGTTCACCTTCTTGGCGTAGCACAAAGACACGGTGGTTGGAACCAAAGATCTCAAATTTGGACTCATCAGACCAAAGCACAGATTTCCACTGGTCTAATGTCTATTCCTTGTATTCTTCAGCCCAAGCAAGTCTCTTCTGCTTGTTGTCTGTCCTTACCAATTGTTTCATAGCAGCTATTTTACCATGAAGGCCTGCTGCACAAAGTCTCCTCTTAACAGTTGTTGTAGAGAGGTGTCTGCTACTAGAAGTCTGTGTGGCATTGACCTGGTCTCTGATCTCGGATAAACATCCTCAGAAGCAGAGGTGACTCTTGGTCTTCCTTTCCTGGGGCAATTCTCATGTGAGCCAGTTTCTTTGTAGCGCTTGATGGTTTTTGCCACTGCACTTGGGGACACTTTCAAAGTTTTCCCAATTTTTTTTCGGAGTGACTGACCTTCATTTCTTAAAGTAATGATGGCCACTCGTTTTTCTTTACTTAGCTGCTTTTTTCTTGCCATAATACAAATTCTAACAGTCTATTCAGTAGGACTATCACCTGTGTATCCACCAGACTTCTGCACAACACAACTGATGGTCCCAACCCCATTTATACGGCAAGAAATCCCACTTATTAAACCGGACAGGGCACACCTGTGAAGTGAAAACCATTCCCGGTGACTACCGCTTGAAGCTCATCAAGAGAATGCCAAGAGTGTGCAAAGCAGTCATCAAAGCAAAAGGTGGCTACTTTGAAGAACCTAGAATATAAGACCTAATTTGAGTTGTTTCACAATTTTTTGTTAAGTATAGAATTCCACTTGTGGTAATTCATAGTTTTGATGCCATCAGTGTGAATGTACAATTTTCATAGTCATGAAAATACAGAAAAATCTTTAAATGAGAAGGTGTCCAAACTTTTGGTCTGTACTGTATGTATGTGTGTCCGCGTATGTGTGTACATATATATGTATACATCTATAATATAAAGCTGGGAGCGTCACTATCCAAAGCCTTTATGGACTGCGCAAGCGCCGGCGCAGTCTGGACCCCACAGAGTGACGCTCCCAGGAGATCGCGGTATGCGTAAGCACTGAACGCACACCGCGATCTCCAGCGGAGAGGCAGGGACGTGGCAGGAGGGTAAGTATAGCTATATTCACCTGTCTGTCCCGTTCCAGCGCTGCGCGCCACTCCTTCTTCCAGGTCCTCTACCTGTGACGTTCACAGTTCAGAGGGCGCGATGACGCGCTTAATGCGCCGCCCTCTGACTGAACAGTCACAGCCAGAGGACCCAGAACACGGAGCGGCGTGCAGCGCTGGAACGGGACAGACAGGTGAATATAGCAAGTGCTGGGGGGCCTGAGCTAGCGGCGACTCCGGCACCTGACCCCCACAGCGCGCCGGTGTCCCCGCCTGCTCAGGCCCCCCAGCACTCGGCGCCCAGCAACGATAGGGGAGTATGTTGTTTTTTTTTTTTTTTACATATCGCAGCAGCATACTGGGCATATACTATGGAGCTTCTTATGGGGGCCATCAACTATAATGGAGCAGTATATGGAGGCATATACTATGGAGCATCTTATGGGGGCCATAAACCTTTATGGAGCAGTGTACGGGGCATATAATATGGAGCATCTTATGGGGGCCATAAACCTTTATGGAGCAGTGTACGGGGCATATAATATGGAACATCTTATGGGGGCCATAAACCTTTATGGAGCAGCGTATGGGACATATGGATGGGAGCAGCAAATTACAGAACAGTGGCGCAGGATGGAAGGAGCACATGACAGAACGTGGTGCAGGATGGAAGCAGCACATGACAGAACACATACACATATACATACATACATACACACACACATATATATATATATATATATATATATATATATATATATATATATATATATATATATATACAGTTCATTTTTTTTTTTATTGTTGTTATGGTGCATGGTGGAGACTCCTTTCATTTCACATTTGGGGCTTCTTTGCAGTGGTGTCCGCAGTGCTGAGAAATGTGCTGGCAGATATATGTATGCATACATGTGTGTGAGTGTGTGTATAGAAGGGTGTGTGTATGTGGGTGTGTGCGTATGTACGTATGTATGTATATATGTATATAATATTATAATTTTTCTGGTGTGAAATATTTTTTCTTTGAAAAAGTATTACTTTTGTTAATTTTCTAGAGATCAGAAAAGCTCTTTGACTTTTAGGTACATATTATTTTATTTTCCTATGCACCCATGGTAGCCTCCTTCACAGGTGAAAATCGCCCACTACTGAGACTCGGGTAATTGGCAGAGCTGATCTAGGTCTGTTAGGATCCAGCAGCTTGTTTATCTCCTAAATCATGTGATCACTGGCTCCAATCATAGCCTTGAACTTTGAGTGTTCTGTATCCATCAAAAGAGAAGTTACTAAACCACTTTGGTTTTCTCTTTGGAACCCACACCGCTTTTTCTATATTGCAGGAGCTGGCGGCACTTTAATCCTTAACTATGAATTTATGGCGCATAGTTATTAGGTTTTAAATGTTAGCAGGACTACATAACTATACATTTAATTAGCATGTCCTGCACTGCCCCTGCTTTAGCCAAATGTGAGTGATGATTAAGTGTGTATCCTCTTATGACCTTCCTCTTCCCACTTATTCTTTGACTTGAGGATGTTTCCCACACTCATTGTGCTGTTGTGCAAATCATCAGAACTCGTTTCATAAAGTGTGTTTATAAAGTCTCTGTAACATAAGCCAGGATAGTGCAGTACTGACACATAGTCTATACAGAAGGTGAGTGAAAAGGAAATACGGGGAATAATGTCAAGCGTGACATGGTTAGTAAAGCGCTTCAGCAATTTAAAGTGTAGGACGTGTTTCCTCCAACTCTAAATGTTTAATAACAATTCCGGTTCACATCTAGTAGTGGAACTTGCATACATATCCCCATTTTGTTAAGTAGTGAATGAATTGCGATAACCTAGAAGGAAAAAATTGATGCTGAAAGCATTTTATTTAATGGTAATTTTTTTTGTGAAATTATATCACACAAGTGTTGTCAGTGGTGGCCAATCTGATGGCTGCTGTAAATTTTCTTGTAGTACACATCACCAACTATTGTTTTACTGTCTATTCTGTTTTACTTTTTTCTTCTCTTTTAAAAGTAATTTCATTCCTTTCTGGAGTAAAGTATATTCTCCCCTTATATGCGTGGGTTTCCTCTGAGTTTTCCGGTTTCTTCCCACACTCCAAAAACATACTGATGGGGAATTTAGATTGTGAACCCCAATGAGGACAGTGATGATAATGCCTGTAACACGCTGTGGAATTAATGGCGCTGTATAATGGAGCAAAATGAATAGTCTGATAATTATCTTTTTCCACATACAATGTTAAATATTGTATGAAATAACATTACAACCACTGAAAATGGAAAGAATATCATTGGTGGTGACTATAGTATCTGTCGAGAGATAGTATTATTGACCACCAAAAGCATTACAATACTGGGTATGTGAGCATGGGAACTGAATCACTGAGGGGTGGGGAAAAAAGTAGCCTGATGCGATGAATCTTTTCTTTTTTTTTTTTTTGCACCACATGAATGGCTGGGCACTGCTTACCAGGGAAAAAGAGGTGTCAACAGGATGCATTATGAAACGTAATGCTTGTGTCTTAATTAATTAACTAAAATCTAATACAGCAATGCTACACTACCGTCACTGACTGGCATGTATTGGTATCTAGGTTGGAGCCATCTCTCTGATGGCGTTCAACTTCAAAATACAGTCTACATTCAGCATCAGAAGAAACTTCAGCATCTTTTTTTTTTTTTTTTTTTCTTTTGAAGGAATCCGGTTACCCTGAAAATGCAGTCCAATCTGCAGACACCATGTTATAGAGCAGGGTGAGCTGTGTATATTGATATGGTGGAATGAGAAGATTATAAACTGTATATTAATCATTTAAAGTACTGCGCTCTTCTGCGCTTTTCAGTCCAGTTGGCGGTCCCATCAGTGACCACCTATTAATCAGAAAATAAATAAAAAAATGTTCCATTAGTCATATGGGTAAAGTATACTTTATACTATCAAAAATCCCCATAATACAAAATCCAAGCAGCTGGAGGATAAACCAGTTAATAAAGATGTCGGTGTAAGGACTCCACGTGTATCTCTGCTCAAGGCAGCTTCATCAGGGGAAAAGTATGAAGATTTAGAAAGGTGTCACTGAATATGAAATGAGACAGGTAACGGTGAGAGGAATTCCACCATACCCCATAGGAGGGCCCAAGTCATAATTGGGCATTTACTGTGCATCAGCGTGACATAGCAGTGGATGCACACACAATTTCTGTATGTCATATTTTATTTATTCATTGGCAAGTAGTGTTATCAGTGATATGTTCTGCACATGTGTACAGAGATTGTGCCCTTGAGTTAAAACAACTAAGATAGTATTTAGAACATCCAAGATATTTGAAGCCATGAAAAGAGATGTGTACACACTGTATGTAGTGAATTAGAACAAGAATAGCATCTTATGTACATGTACATCTTATGTGTTGTTATCTCGGTACATAAGTCCAACATATGGGCACATTAGCCAACAGTTGTAACCCATGAACTGGTATATACTACACTAAATGTATATTATTACATACAGGTGCATATCTATTTACAGAGGAGGGAACAACAAACCTCATCACTAGAGATGGACGAACCCGAACTGTAAATTTCGGCGTCCGTATTGAACACCTACTGTTCGAACATGGACTTCACCAGGAAGTCCGTGTTACGGTTTGGGTTCGGCCTCCCAAACACTGGCTGTTTGTTGCAGTGTAATGTGCATGACTGCAGTTCAC